>NC_090932.1:1489599547-1492099547 GCF_040938575.1 Ambystoma mexicanum | reverse complement strand
TGACCAGCTGACACTGAACAGGGCCTCTACGAGATCAAAATGGAATCGCAATGCAGAACCGGTACGTGCTAGACTGCCTCACAACCATGGACGGAAGGGTCTGTAAAAAGATTAATGTTGCACCTATGTACCCCCTAATGACGCAGAGAATTGCTCTAACAATCATAGGGGCCCTACATGTCTTCAGCACCCACAAACAGAACCTGGCATCCAAGAAAGTTATTGATTTGATGACCCCTTTTCCTGGGCACCGTCTTGGATGGGGGCTATTCTGAAGATGTTGGTCCTTGTGATCGTATTGACCAGACGGGAATACAGTGCTGTGCCAAGTCACTGCCCAGCAGCGCAATGATGGTCTCAATTGGGGAACAAGAAGCACCTTGTGGTACAAAAAACAGTGCAGTACAAACTGATTACCCAAACAAGCCCTGTATGGTGGTCATAGAGTAAAGCCTTGATAACCCAGGCACCATTGCAGTCCCTCCACTCGATCCAGAACACTACAGAGACCATTGGGTAGATTTAGCCGGGGATGGAGGGTGCATTTACATAGCAAAAACAGAGGTGATGGCTGGAAGCTTTAGAAAGAATCTTGACCTCTGGCATTGCTCTGGGCAACCCTCCAGACCATCGTTCTTCGCCTGCCAAGCCATTACAGAAAGGGAAAGACTATATGCAAATCAGGCTTTGTCCCACCCCAAAAGGGGCAGTCCAGCCCAAACTGCTAGGTCACATCCCTTCTGCACGAGACCACAAGCATCCCCAGAAATGTTTCAGCCTTATTGGGCCTCATCAGTAAGGAGTAGCTTGGGTCTCTAGGCCCAGCAGGCATGGAACTCGCGTCTGGGCATACCCGTCCCACTCGGGGTGACAAAGCAAAAACAAAGAGGTGATGGCTGGAAGGTTTAGAAAGCATCTTAACCTCTGGCATTGCTCTGGGCAACCCTCCAGACCATCGTACCCCCGAACAATATGCGCAAACGGGGGAGAGTTTGCGGTTTGTGACCTGTGTGCAGGGCATGGGTACCATTTAGCAGGTGAAAGGTTAGAAAGGGAAAGAAGGGTTAAGGAAGACAAGACTTGCATTGGAGTTTGTTAATGTAGTATTAATGAAAGGGGGGAAATGTTGGGGGGGAGGATTCTTGTCCCAGGCCCCCAATGCTTTTGGATGAAGCAGCGGCCTTAGAGCCTGCAGCAGGCATGCAGGGAGAGTACAGGGGGGAGGGTTGGCTAGGAACTACAATGCTGGGAAGGCGGTGCGGGTTTGCCACGCCCATATACATGGGGAGCAAAATGCCATTTTGAATAACGGCAGCCATATTAAAATCCAGGCCTACAGTTGTGATGCCGATAGGACCGCAGGCACATGTGGTGAAAAGTGATTGCACGCAAGAATAGATTGTAGCATGGGCACCAGTGAGAAAGGCCAGAGCTGCAGAGATTTACAGATCTGCCTTTGTCTCATGGTGGCAGTGTTCGTATCCCAGAAAGAAGGTGCCCTGCAAGGCCACATGTAGGGTTGAGAGCTCACTGTAAAAGGCAATCCCACGAGGATGGTGCAAGCCTCCGACCTTCCCCGTTTCAACTTTCAAGTAATAGCACTCGGATGCTCCCATCCCAAGAGACCTGCCATTCCAAAGTACCAGTCGGCCCCAGACCACCGACCAAAAAATTGTTAGACCCACGATCGATCAGAAAAGATCAGAAAGCAGGTACCAGTTGCCTTCACCATAGGTCACGTGATTTGGGCTGCGAGGTGCCGGGAGGGATGAAACCGCGAAAACTAGGGTTGCAAGCTTTGGGAGAGTGCCAACGTGCCTGTAATTGAGCTATAGTTAGTTGGAAGCAATGGCCTCAAGGTCTCCTCTTAGCCCATGTCTATAGTACTAGGTGCATGTTGGGTCAGAGATAGAGAATGTATTGTTTTTTCTTTTCCTATCGAGCAATTAACTAGCTTTGTGTCTGCTGACGTGTGAGGAGGAGCCCACATGGAAGGACAGTCAGGGCTGTGACCAATGTCCTAGCATCACATACGAGCAGATATCCTATGTATAGGGTTGCACCAACCAGTAAATGAAATGTGTACCGTATGTGAATTATGTCACTTACTGTGTGTCTTTATAAACTAATACTCCTACTAATTTTGGCAGAACGTTCGGCGGCAGCAGAGCTCTTTGTTGGCGCATTCCTATATTTGTGGAAATAAAGCTGTTTTGTGGATTGTATTTTATTTTCTGGTGTGAGCGTTGAGGGTCTTCTCTATACTTGCTCAGGAGGTCTCTTCGCAAAGGATTTGCCGGGGTGTCTGTACAATACAACAAAGGGGCAGATACAATTTGAGTACCTACCTTAATGCAAAGATCTCCAGTATAAGGAACCAACCGGATAGCCCCCAGAGAATCCATGTGTGTGTGTATATAATTTTGCCTTACAAGGGGAACTCTCCTTTCTTAATGCAAGATTTCGTAGCCTGTGTCAACCATAAATGAGAGCGTTCAATCACCTACCTGCACACCTATCTGGGTTTTCTCTTCCGGATCGGTGGTAACGGACAGGGCACATCGGAGACCCCTGTGGGATGTCTTACTCCTGGTACATATTGGCACCGTGGCGCCAAACCGGACTCCCTCTAGAAGCGTCTGCTCCAGTGTAATGCGTAACGGTTACTTGGGGTAAAGGATTCTTCTCCCATGTCTGCACTGATTGTGCTGGCATGGTCTGAGGGATCCCAAAGGTCTGTGCAGCGCTGGGTTCTGTTCAACCCATACCTGTTGTGATTGCACAGAGCCTGGGGCATACGACCCGGTTGGGGATTGCATCTGCTGAGCTTGCATGTTAAAGTATGGTGGCCTGTCACGACAGTGTCGTGCCTCGTTTCCTAACCTTCCACATGGCCAACACTGAATCCCATAGAATCCTCAATGATTTCCCATTGATCTGTTAAACCGGCGACCCATTACTCTGAACCTGCCAAATGTCCCACTTCCTGTGGAAATCCTCTCCTGTCCCTTGGAAACCCTCTCATTGGCCTTGGACGGGGATCCATCCACCCCTGATTCATTCCAGATTCGCCCCGTCCCAATTGCCCCTGCTGTCCGTCCATAGAGTTAGTGATTATGGTCCCTTCCAGGCAAATCATCAAACGAGCTTAGCCTCTGCTTTTGCGACTGCTCTATAATCTCCTTTTTCTTTTTCTTGCCTCCTTTTACAAAAGTGCACAATGCGTGCTTGAATGTCCGGCCAACCTACCACCTTATCTAAATCATGCTAGACTTCCTTGGAATCCCTTTAGCATGTGGTAAAAAAATTCACACATTCTTGTCCCACGCTTTTCCCGTTTCTGCCCTCCACATCTCCTGAATTAACTGGATGTGTTTGGCAGGATCATCCAATTTCGTTGTTTTTTGCTAGAATCAAAAGGTTTTCTGGTGCATCTGGATACATAATCAATATCCCCCATACAGTACTAAGGGAGACGCAACCATTGGAATGGTGCAGGTCAACACCAAACCTAATCTCACAAACTCCCTCCCAGAATACCTTAGTCTTGGGACAGAACCAGATTTGATGACTTAAAGTACCTCTTGCTTGTTTGCATTTCCAGCACAGATCATTTTCCAACAAGTGTCTCTTAAAGAGACGCACTGGCATCCAAAAGGCCCTAAATAGAATCTTGGTTTGCGATGCTCTTAAGCCCAGGTCCATGCTCACAAGCCCCACATTACCACAGCAACGCAGCCAGCATTTTTGGTCAATCACTTCACCCAACTCCTCTGTCCAGGCATTCGCCGTCTCCAAGTTCCCCTTATGACATGTTCTCAGGACCTTGTACATAGTTGTGTCTGGGTGAGCAGCACGTTTGCATGTCTCTAAAGCTGCCCATTGTGTCATTGTCAGAGGATGTTGACTTTAGAAAGAAAAGTTGAAAGTCGTCCAGCTCTTTTTGCATCGATGAGTGGGTGGATGAGTTGCTTACGATCTCAACCTATAAAAAGGCAATTTGCAAATTGAAAGGAGACTGAAGTTTTTGGACTTATGGGGGATCTTTCTCAATGTGTATAGTTAGTCTCATGGTGACTCAATATGCTGGTGTGTTTTGTCCAAATTCACTATTACCCTGAAATGTATTCTGATTTGTTCTTATGCTAGCCAAGATCATGCCATGTTACGTGGGGATGTGTTTTGTGATTATTTATAAATTGTACTACCAAATTATACAGTTGGATATTCTTCTGTTTCTTTCTCTTCTCCTTTTCTGGCCTGTTTTCAATTTTCTTTCTTCTACTTTTTCTTCTTTTTTTTTGTTGTTATGCATTGAGATGATTTTTTCTTCTTTCTTCTCTTTTGGACTCAATCTTGTGACCAGGTTTGTAATTTTATGAAGCTTTTTTTATTTCTGATTGTATTGCAAACTTTATTGGTGAAAATAAAAAATGATAAATCAAATTTCTGATGTTTGTTAAACTGCTTAGAATCACATGGTGTGCATAGTCCGACATCCAGTTGTCACTGCGAGTATTGCATTTTGTTTTTCGTAGTTAAAAAGGGGATGTCGACAGGGCGTGTCTGTAACACTATCCCTATAGTGATGTGCAGTGTACCCACAACCCCTCACGCGTCGAGGTCCCTCAGTGTTTTTTTCCGCCCAGTTATTGGTCGCCTTTATGCGGAGCTCCTCGAGGGACATTGCGAAATCATTTCCTCGACCCTTGGTCGTTTATTATTATTATTAACTATAACACATGGATCCCTCCCTCGACGTAGCTGCCAAGCTGTTCTCCGCCGAGCAAGATCTTTGACGGAGGGATGAGCGGAGGAGATCCTTCGGCGCTGCCGAAAACGTGGCCGGGCCTCGCCGGCCTAACACAGGGAGAGTGGGGTTGTTGGTCATTTCTTTAACACTCTGAGAATGCCTTTCTCTTTCCCCTACCTCTTTCGAGGTCATAATCACATTTCATGCCCTCAGCTATGGAGAGGACGCCCTTTAGGTTTTGCCCGCGTTGCAAGGGCAAGTTTACCTGGAAGGACAAGCACAAACGGTGTAACCGTTGCTTGCTCCTCGATCACAAAGAGGACGGATGTATAGCTTGTAAATTACTTAAACCCAAAACTTTAAAGGAACGCAGGGACAAAAGGTGGGCAGCCATGCGATGTCTAGGTCTGACTCCTCGCCAGCTGCCGCTGCCGAATGTGACGAGGACAGTGATTACAGGGTCTCCGCAACGGAGGTTGTAGACCTCTCGAAGGAGCGCTCCCACTCCTCGTCGTCCGTCCCCGGCCCCGACAAGCCCGGCTCACGCCCAGCTTATGGGGATGAACACCCCAGCGACAAGGACGAACACAGGAAAACACATAAGCACATACCCCACGGCACGCATTTGTTGAAGACGAAGGCAGCCATAGCGTCAACGGAGGTGTTGGGCCCACCGGTGTCTTCCGCCGACCGTAAGGGTCACAAGCCCTCCCCGCCACCGCTTCCGCGACTGGGCTTTCTGTAACTAAGGGCGCTAACCCCAAATCCTCAGGCGATGCGCCTCGCAAGAGTGCGTACGTCGCCAGTAAAGCCTCGGCACCGCCTAGCGCGACGGCGAGGGATCCCTCGACGGAGAAGCTGATTGCCGAAAGCCTCGCGCGTATAGCTTATAAAGACAGCCAGAGACGGACGACGGGTGACACGTCGAAAACCACTCACAAGGCCAAAAACACTGAGGACGCCAGAGGGTAGGCTGGGACAGCTCCCACCTTCGTCAGAAGACCCTAGCCAGCGAGAGGGTTTCTCAGAAGGCGAAGGGACTCTATCTTCGAAGCTATGGGACAGAACTAAGCAACTACAGGGAGAGGGAACTCCCTTTTCACTCCCAGACCGCTCTGGCCTACCTTACTGGACTGCAGAGAGGTTCCAGTCATGTATGGACAAGCTAGACAGGTTCATGGCCATCCCAGAAAATAGGACACCCAAGAGGCCAAGGGAGGTACTACAGGAGGGGCCATGGGCTAAATACCCGAAGCTCTTTAACCCCCTACAGGAAGACATGAACTCTTACGACCTCACTGAAGAGGACTCTCACTTCCAGGAAGAGGATGAGTTTGTGAATAATGAAGACCAACAAGAGGGAGAAGGTTTTCATGATGACACTAACATAGGTGAGGAGGGCTACGAGGAGGACCCAGGTGAAGGTGGCTTACAGCCCTGGCAGTCGCCATCAGGGTCTACAGACCCCGACATGATAGACATTTCTTCTCCTCCGTCCACACCGGTCAGGAACCCAGCGCCAGTAGACGATCAGCCCACCTTCAATGCGCTACTGAGGAAGGCAGCAGCGCATTTTGAAGTTGAAACTGGGGAGATCACCCCAGATACTGATTTCGTCGAAAGGATTATTAAAGAAAAACCTCCCACTAGTCAAACTAATCCTATCCTCGCCACGGTTAAGAGACGACTCACCCCATCGCTGTCCACCCCCGCTGTGGTAAGAGGGGTCAATCCAAGAATCGAGAAATTGTTCTCACCCTCTGTCAGACCCATTATATATCAGGGGTCACTCAGTCCCAGACTCCTTAGTGGTGACTAACACAAGGAAGAGGGCTGGGGTTCCACTGTCAACCAGCGAGGCACCCCTAGATAAAGAAGGGAAAAAGCTTTATGCCTTGGGCAAAAGAATTTCCGCCTCGGCAGCGTTTTCAATTAGGATTGCCAATAATAATACATTGTTGGCAAGCTATGCTGATGCTCAATGGGGAAAGCTTAAGCATGACATCGAAGAAGCCCCTGAACCTCTAAGAACTTGCTTATTGGCTACAGTTACAGAAGGAGCTCTGGTCAACCAGAGCATCATTAAGAATACTCTTGATGCGGCAGAAACTGCTGGCCGTTCTTTGGTGCAGGGAATTCTGCTGAAGCATCATGTCTGGCTTCGCAATTCCAGTTTCAAGGCAGAAACGCAGGCGTCCCTCATTAATAAGCCAATAGAGGAGTCAAATCTCTTTGGAAGGGCAGTGGACGATGCACTGGAAAATACGAAGAAAGAATTCGACACCATAAAGACCTTAGACCAAATCTCAAAGCCTCCAAACAGGCGGGGATTTGGGAACGAGCACTTTTTTTGTGGCCAACGCCAACAGCAGCAGCATTACACTGCGGGCAACTGGCCCTCTAATCAGGGTACCAGTAACCAGTATAACCAAAGAGGACAACGCCGTGGCAAGGGCAAAGGCCGGGGCTCCAGCCCCAGAGGCACCCCGGCAAGTAACACCAAATGACCCGAAGGTTCGAGTCCCCTCCTATGCGTCTCCGGTTGGGGGCCGGATAACCTTGTTCCTTTCAGCGTGGGAGGGAATAACATCAGACCGGTGGGTATTGTCAACCGTAGCCCACGGGTACTGTATAGAGTTCAATCGATCTCCCACCTACAGACCTCCAAGGGGACGACGCCTGTCACCAGAACACCTCGTCATCCTCCTGCAAGAAGTAGAACAGCTGCTACAGAAAGGAGCAATAGAGGTCGTGCCCCTAGCTCAGGTAATGGAAGGTATTTATTCAGTGTACTTCCTTGTACCCAAAAAGGACCGAACCATGCGCCCTGTACTAGATCTGCGCCCAGCGAACAAATTTGTAAAACCACAAAAATTTCTTATGGTAACATTACAGGAGGTAATTCCCCTGCGATCTCAGGGGGACTGCATGACAACACTAGACATGAAAGATGCATACTTTCATATTTTGATGTTGCCAGCGCACAGAAAATACCTCAGGTTCATGATAGAGGGCAAACACTACCAATTCAGAGTGCTACCCTTCGGCATAGCGTCTGCACCGAGGGTATTCACGAAGGTACTGGCAGCGGCCCACCTGCACAGGTTGTCCATACCGGTATACCCTTACCTCGACGTTTGGCTCATAACAGGGGAGTCCTACGAGACATGCTTCTCAAACACCCAGAAGACAGTAGACCTTTTGTTCCAACTGGGCTTCTCCATCAATGAGAAGAAGTCCAGCTTAGACCCCAGCCAAATCAAACAATTCCTAGGGGCTCTAATTCGAACAAAGGACGGCCTCGTCTTCCCCTCCAACGAGAGGGTCCAAAAAAATGCTGTTTCAGATCCCTCAATATGTGGCCAGTCGAGAGGTGGCGGTACGCAAAGCAATGCGCTTGCTAGGAATGATGGCGTCATGTATTTATTTGGTACCACACGCGCGCCTACGCATGCGCCCAATGCAAGAGTGGCTCAACAGCCAGTGGTGTCAGGCCAGCGGACAATGGGACGATCTAGTGGTGGTCTTGCAGGCCTTGGTTCTCTCGCTACGGTGGTGGTCAAAGAAAAACCTGGTAATAGGGAAAACATTTGCCACCCCTGCAGTGGAAGCCACTCAAACCAGACGCATCCCTCCCAGGATGGGGGGGGCTCACCTATCCCAGCAGACTGCTCACAGAGTCTGGACTCCGAGCGTAGCTTCCAAGCACATAAACTTATTAGAGCGACTTGCGGTGTTCAAGGCACTAAAAGCCTTCCAGACACACCTACAAGGGAAGACAGTGATGGTCCTCACGGACAGCACCACAGCCATGTACTACCTCAACAAGCAAGGGGGCACTCGCTCTCCAGGACTGTCCAAGCTCTCCCAGAACATCTGGAAGTGGGCTCTCAGACACATGTTCCTATTGTCACAACATGTATCAGGGGAACTCAATCTGCTAGCAGACAAACTCAGCAGAGACTTCCCTCTGACCTCAGAGTACGAAATGGCGGTTACACGAACACATCGTCTTCGTCTTCAACCAATGGGGCTTCCCAGAAATAGACCTGTTGGCAACTCCTGGAGAACTCACAATGCCTAGATTACGCCTCCAGATACCCACAGAACCGCACCAGGGGGAACGGTCTCTGGATACCATGGTCAGGGAAATTTGTTTACGCTTTCTCCCCCCCCACCCCCGACTCCTCTGCTGAACAAGATAGTGCACAAGATGCACCAGGAACCAGTCACCATGATACTGATAGTCCCGATGTGGGCCCACCAACCATGGTTTGCGCACCTGATGGAGATGTCCCTGCCCCACCAGTGAAACTGCCCTGCCCGTACAACTTGCTGTCACAGGACAAGGGCAAGACGCTACACCCATCAATTCTATTAAAGTCCATCTAGCGGCACTTTCTGCATACACCACCTCTCAACTTAAGGTGTCATAGTGGAAAGTCCCAGTTATCAAAGCCTTCATGGAGGGGTAAAGAGAATACAGCCTCCGATAGCAAACCCAGCTCCCGGCTGGGACCTTAATGTGGTACTTACCAGGCTCATGGGCTCACCCTTTGAGCCCATGCACAAGGCAACTCTTAAGGACCTCACCCTTAAGACTGCTTTCCTAATAGCTATCACCTCCATTAGGAGAGTAAGTGAAATACAGGCTCTTTCTATTCTAGACCCCTTCGTAACAGTTCACAAAGATAAACTGGTTCTACGTACACACCCAAGGTTTGCACCGAAATTCATATCGAAATTCCATGTCAACCAGTCAATGGAACTACCAACGTTCTTTCAAAACCCTTCCAATTTGGGAGAAAAGAGCCTGCATACACTAGATGTGCGCAGAGCTGTCATGTTTTATATGGAAAGAACTAGGCCACTGAGAAAGTCTAATCAGTTCTTTGTCTCGGTGGCAGCAGGAAGAGAAGGGGATGCAGTCTCAAAGTCCACTATGTCTAGATGGCTTGTTCAATGCATCACTCTCTGTTTCTCTCTTGCTAAGAGAGAACTACCCTTCAAGCCAAGAGCACACTACTCTAGGCACTGGGGCATCCATAGCATTCATTGCAAACGTTCCCCTTGAGTCCATTTGCAAAGCGGCAACCTGGAGTTCTGTACACACCTTTACAAAACACTACTGTCTAGATGCTCACTCTAGATCTGATTCCCAGGAGGGACAAGCAGTATTAAGACATCTTTTCTCTACTGTTCCTTATCACAACCCACCTCCAACTCCTGGTACTGCTCGCTAGTCTATGCACAGCATGTGATTCTAAGCAGATTAACTAACCTCAGAAGACAATGCATTACTTACCGTAAAAGCATTTCTGATAGTTGTATCTGCTTAGATTCACATGCGCCCACCCTTCCTCCCCGCTCGGATGGAAGGAACATAGACCTCTTTCTACATCTTTCTTTTCTGTACTCACTCGCGTATAGAAGGCTCCCTCAGGGCAGAAAAAATACAGAGGGACCTCGACGCGTGAGGGGTTGTGGATACACTGCACGTAGGGATAGTGTTAGACACGCCTTGTCAACGTCCCCTTTTCGACTACGAAAAACAAAATGCAATACTCGGCAGTGACCACTGGATGTCGGACTATGCACAGCATGTGAATCTAAGCAGATACAACCATCAGAAATGCTTTTACGGTAAGTAATGCATTGTCAACCCCCGTACATGCTCCCTGCATTTATTAAAAGCCGGTCCATCATGGGCATTTGTATCCAACTGTACCCCCAGTTCCCCCGATCTCCCCCAAAGCTTGTCTGACCGTTCCCACATTAGGGCTGTGACTAAGCTATTCATGTCCCCTATGGCCAACATGACACCGGCAGTATGTTTTTCCAATGCATACATCCACTTCCCCACCCCTGCAGTGAGCGAAGGGAGTGTCTGCATCAAGTTACTCCTTTCCTTGTGTGACCTTGGGACATAATACGCCTTTCCCAGAGCCTTCTGGAGCAGCGGACAATGAGTTGCACTCGTTTTTTACTAGGGGTTCCCCCATCTCTCCTGTACTACTTGTTTACAGCCATGCCTGTACCCTGTGCGGCATATGGCTTCATGGTGTATTATGTTGCTGCTACTGGAATGGGAAGGACGACGACTGCACCCTGCTCAACATCTCATTCCCATCCCTCTTCATCTCCTACTCTGGTTACCACATCCCCTGACGCTTCAAACCTCACAGGAGGATAGATTGGGGACAACGCGCTCCCCTTGGAAACGAGATGATGTGGAGAAACGTGGGTTCCATCCCCGGGTCTGCGCTTAGAAACCTCTGAGTATTAAGCATGTTATAAATAACCTATTTCTATAGGCATGGAAGTATAATCAGCACTATTTGGTGTCGTCTCCCATCCTCCCTGCTCAAACCCTGTAGCTGTGGCAGCATCCCTGTTCTCCATATCTACATCAACTGCTCTGATAAATGATTGTTCCAACCTAACAAACTCCCCATGCCTCCACCTTCCTTACGCATCCTACTTCATCCCACTCTTCTTTCTCTGCTAGCCTTAGCACTTCTTTAATTCTTTCCCTGCTCATGTGTCTCTACCACTTCCTGCAACATATCCTCTATCCTAGTAGGAAAAGGCCTGACCACCTCCTTCGAGGGGGATTGGGTCCTCCGACGTATTCCATATCTATGACATGTAATCACCACAGCTGTTCGGCTTCGGAAACTTTTTCCTACGTCGATGTGCCGTAGTCGAGGACCTTGTCCGACGTCATCCGATGTGATAAGTAGGACGCACGACGCCCGTAGCCTCAGTTCCGTTTTTTCCGCGAACGTGTTGCTTCGTGAATCTCGGTTAACACCTCGACTCTTTGGAGTTCTGTTCTTCTCGGTTCTTCGAACCTGTTCGTTTTGTGAAAATCCTTCGTGTGAAGATGTCTTCTACTTCGTCTTCGACCCCGCGTCCGGGTTTCAAGAAGTGTGGGTCCAAGATGTCGGTGACAGACTTGCACAACGCCTGCCTCTGGTGCCTCGGGGAGGCCCACGACACGGATGACTATCGACTGCCAGTCGCTCACGTCCGAAGCCTTACGCGAACGTAAGAAGTTGTTGTCGGTAGGTCGGGTGTCCAAGCCCCGGAAGTCGAAGTCTGCGGGGCTTTCGACGGATGATTCGAGGGGTGACTCTCCGCGTCATCGTCGGAAGTCTCGTGGGTCTCCTTCTAGGAGTCGGTCTCGCCACTCCTCAGCCTCTTAGAGGCATTCTCGGAAGCGCTGACACCGGTCGTCTTCCAGGTCCTCTTCGGAGGACTCTGCCCGGCACGTCGCTTACCCCACCAGCCATGCGACGCCGGAGGAATGGGCTTCCTTCGGGAAGAAAATGCTGGCGATTCTTGGGTCGCAGGGTACTAAGCCGTCCGCGCCCCCGAGTGGGGTCGGTCGTGAGAGGTCGAGAGACACCGCTCACAAGAGTGGTCGGCACGAGTCACGGGAGAGGTCCCGTTCGGACAAGGAGACTCGTTCTCGACGTACCCGTTCCAGGTCCCGGTCCTCGACGCGTTCGAGACCGTGTGCACCTGTGAGGTCTTCGAGGAAGACATCGACGTCTGAGGCGTCGAGGGCGTCGACAGGCTTTCTCGAGGCTCCGGCTCCGAGGAAGCCGTCGACGCTCAGGTCGTCGAGGGACACGCTCGGGGCTCCGGCTTAGAGGGCTGTGTCGACGCCGCCGAAGCTGACGGCGCTGCATCTGACGTCGACGCCGATTTCCTCGACGCCGATTCTCTCGGCGCTGATGCCTGTTCTCTCGGCGCCGATTCGCTCGACGCCTTTTGTGTCGGAGGTACCCTGTGGCACGGGGGAACCCCCTAGGAAGGCTCTGGTTAAGAGCAAGCACTCTCGGGTGCCTTCTTTTCGCCACCTGGAATATATTTCAGAGGCGGATGAGGATTCTGATGGCCTGGTGCCTAGCCAGGTTCCAGATGAAATTGTCTCGGGCCATAGTCAGTTTGACGATTTGAGGCAGTCACTGCATGATGCCAGTGGACTGGACACCTCTCCGGAGGTGGAGTTTTGTAGGCTTGAGCCTGGCTCTCATGCCGACTCCTCATACCGGCG
The DNA here is from genome assembly GCF_040938575.1 of Ambystoma mexicanum. Taxonomy (NCBI): domain Eukaryota; kingdom Metazoa; phylum Chordata; class Amphibia; order Caudata; family Ambystomatidae; genus Ambystoma; species Ambystoma mexicanum. Next base: position 1,492,086,729 of record NC_090932.1, on the reverse strand, counting down.
CCTTATGGCTAGGGTTTCCGAGTACTTGGGATGGTCTTCTCCCCCAGGGGAGTTTGTGCCGGATGATCTGACGGACATCCTTGATGTTGGTCCCCCAACTGACCCGGTACTGCCGTTCCATATGGCTTTACAGAGAAGGGTGGCGGCGGCTTGGACTGTTCCGGAGAGTCTCCCGGCCGTGGGCAGATCCTTGTCGTGAAAATTCCATCCAGCCAGTAGCGACCCCTGCTACTTGACCAGGCACCCCACTCCGGAGAGTTTGTGGTGCAGGCGGCCACGGCCCCGGCAAAGCAGGCGTCGTACCCTACCATCCCTCCTGATAGGGACGACAAACGTTTTGATGGCTGGGCGAAGAAAGTGTTTTCTTCTGGTGGTATGGCGCTTCAGGCGGCCAACTCCATTTGTGCCTGGTCTCGTTTCACACACACTCTGTGGAACTGTGTTGCGTTAGCGGCTGAACATATTCCCGAAGGGGACGAACGGGATGGTTTCCTTGCTATGGTCCAGGATGGTAAGGATGCCATGTGTGAGTCCGTTCAGTCAGGCTTGGACTTAGCTGAATGCGTCAGTAGGTCCATGGCAGCGAGCACCGTGATACGCAGGTTTGCGTGGTTGCGGAAGTCGGGGTTTGCTCCTGATGTGCAGTCCCGGCTCCTCAACATGCCCTTTGACGGTGAACACCTTTTTGGCAGCAAGGCTGACGAGAGCCTTGAGAGGTTGCAGACCTCAAAAGCTGCAGCGAAGTCGTTGGGCGCTGCAGTTCACCAACCTCCGCCTTTTCGTCCTAGGGGACAGCAGTGGAGGGGTGGTTCCTTTCGCTATTACTCGTCCTTCAGTAAAGCGAGAGGAGCTGGCAGTCAGAGGCCAACGCAGGGGTACCAGAGGTGGACGACAGGGTACCCGTGGTGCCAAGGCCGCTCGGGCAGTTGCCTCTTTGCCCTCAGGTAACGCCGCAGCCGCTCCCACTCAGTCATGAGGCCATGTCCCATGGTTCGCCGGTTGGGGGAAGGCTGGCGCAGCATCTTGTAGAGTGGCAAGCCAGTACTTCAGATGTTTGGGTTCTGGAGATCATAACCCACGGCTACTGTCTTCCCTTTCGGCACAGGCCTCGCGACAATCCACCGGGGAACCTCTCTTTGCAGAGTCCGGATCCGCTCCTTGCGCAGGAAATTCAAGCCCTGCTGGAGAAAGGCGCCATAGAACTGGTGCCTGTAGCGGAGAGGAACAAGGGATGGTATTCCCCTTATTTTTTGATTTCGAAGAAAGACGGGGGATTGAGACCCATCGTGGACTTGCACGGTTTGAACAAACTCCTCAGGAAGGACAAGTTCAAGATGGTTACTCGCTCTCAAGTCCTCCAGGACCTTCAGCTTCAGGACTGGTTGGTGTCACTCGACCTCAAGGATGCTTACTTCCATGTGCCGATCCATCCCAAGCACAAGAAGTACCTGAGGTTCGCGGTTGGCGACTCGCACTTTCAGTTTCGGGTCCTGCCGTTCGGATTGACCTCCGCCCCGAGGGTTTTCACCAAGCTCATGGTGGTGGTGGCAGCCTATCTCAGGCAAGGGGGGATTCACGTCTACCCCTACCTGGACGATTGGTTGATCAGGGGAGCTCTCACGAGCAAGTCCTGGATCATCGGGCCGTCACCTGCCACTCCCTTCACAGGCTGGGCTTCTCCCTCAATTTAAAGAAGTCCCATTTGACGCCAACACAGCGGCTCCAGTACATCGGAGCAGTGCTCGACACTTCCCTGGGGCAGTGTTTTTCTCCCCAGGTGAGGGCTCTTCACATTCAGCAGATGGTGCACAAGTTTCAGCATGCCCAGACGTTCCCAGCATTCGAGTTCTTGAGGTTGCTCGGCCTCATGGCATCCTGCATTCTTCTGGTGCCAGAGGCTCGCCTGCGGATGAGATCTTTGCAGTGGGCACTCAAGACGCAATGGTCGCAGTCCTCCGGCAGGATGTCGGACCCGGTTCAGGTGCCGCCCTCGGTCGCCCGGGACCTTCTGTGGTGGGCCGTCAAAGGCAACTTGATGAAGGGGGCTCCATTTTGGCTTCCCTGGCTGGAGGTGACGATCGTGACGGATGCATCCCTCACGGGATGGGGAGCTCATGCCAACGGGCTGACAGTCAGCGGTCGTTGGTCTCCGTTGGAGTCCAGACTCCATATCAATCTGTTGGAGCTGAGGGCCGTCAGGCTAGCCCTGAAGGCTTTTCTGCCGACTGTGCGAGGAAAGAGTGTCCTGATCCTGACGGACAACACAGTGGCCATGCACTACCTCAACAAAAAGGGTGGGGGGCAGGGTCACTTCCTCTGTTCAGGGAGGCGATGCAGCTCGAGTTCTGGGCCATCCAGCAGGAAGTTTTGATCTCGGCAGTTCATCTGGCCGGAGACGAAAACGTGACGGTGGACGCTCTGAGCAGGCAGAGCGCGATCTCTCACTAGTGGGAGTTGGCTCAGGAGATTCTCCTGGAGATCTTCGCCCTTTGGGGGACCCCTCGAGTGGATCTCTTCGCCTCCAGTGTCAACCGGAAGTGCGAAAGGTTTTGCTCGCGGGAATTTCCTCCAAAAGGAGCCTTAGGAGACGCGTTTGTGGTGGAGTGGTCATTCCCGCTGCTGTACACGTTTCCTCCAGTCCCCGCCGTCCCGCAAGGGCTGCGGAGGTTACGGAAGTTCGGTTCCCGGATGATCCTCATTGCTCCGGCGTGGGCTCGTAGGACGTGGTACCCGGACCTTCTCGACTTGTCCATCTGCCCTCCACGTCGTCTTCCCTACCGAGACGATCTGCTCTCACGGGAGGGGGGTCAGGTTCTCCATCCAGAGGACAGATCCCTCAACCTTCACGCTTGGCTTCTGAAAGGTTGAGGTATAAGGATTGGGACCTCCCTGAAGACGTGATGGAGGTGTTGCTTTTGGCCCGAAGGCCAGCAAAAAAGTCTCTGTACCGTTGCCGTAAGTTCTGCGACTGGTGCAGAGTTCAGAATGTGGATCCTTTTGCACGTACATCCCCATGGTTCTGTCCTTTTTACTTTCTTTGGCCCACAGGGGCTTGCAAGTGGGTACCATTAAAGGTTACCTGGCGGCGCTGTCCATCTTTAAGCGCTCGTCTGAAGAGTGTTATTTAAAATCCCTTTAATTTCACAGTTTCTGAAAGGGCTCACTAATGTGTTCCCTCCGTCACCTTTCCTGGTGCCTGGTTGGGATTTAAACCTTGTTCTTAGGTTTCTTATGGGTGCTCCGTTTGAGCCTTTACATTCTTGCCCTTTGAGGCTGTTAACTCTGAAAACTGTTTTTAGTTGCGGTTACTTCCGCTCGCAGAGTGAGTGAGTGAGTTACAGGCACTTTCAGTTAAGCCACCCTTCACTGTATTTCACAAGGACAGGGTTGTCCTTAGAGTTCGTCCTTTTCTTCCGAAGGTAGTAACGGAATTTCATTTGGCCCAGAAGGTTGTTCTTCCGGCATTCTATCCTCCTCCGCATCCTGGTAAGGAAGAGGAGAGGCTCCATAGGCTTGATCCTAGGAGAGCTTTAAGCTTTTATGTTTCACGCATGTCCCGGGTCAGAGTGGACGATCAACTCTTTATTGGTTACGCTGGAAAGCGTTTGGGGCAAGCTGTGACGAAACAGACTTTGTCTCGCTGGATTATTTTAGCCATCTCGGAGTGTTACCGCTTGGCGGGTAAGGACCCACCGGCTGGCTTGCGGGCCCATTCTACCAGGGGTGTGGCTGCATCTACTGCCCTGCAGAGGGGTGTTCCTATTCGCAACATCTGTGATGCAGCCACCTGGGCTTCAGTACATACATTTGTATGTCACGATTCCCTCGATTCCATCCGAGGACAGGATCTGGCCTTTGGCAAGGCGGTCCTTTGCTCTGCTATTTGATTGGCTATTCTAAATTTTGATTCTAAATTCTTTCCCTCCTCCTTGCTCTGGTACTGCTTTGGGAGTCTGTCATAGATATGGAATACGTCGGAGGACCCAATCCCCTCGAAGAACAAGTTACTTTCTTACCTGGTAACTTTCTTTCGATGGGATGGTCCGACGTATTCCATATCGCTCCCGCCCTGCCTTCCCCGCTGCGGAATTTCTTTTGCGATTGCAGCTTACGTTCCGCAAGGCTTTGTGTCTGACTGGCAGTTGACTAATGTCACACGTTCTGGGGGAAAAAACTACAACTGAGGCTACGGGCGTCGTGCGTCCTACTTATCACATCTGATGACGTCGGAGGAGGTCTTCAACGACGGCGCATCAACTTCATCGACGCAGGACGCAGACACCGAAAAAAGTTTCCGAAGCAGCACAGCTGTGGTGATTACATGTCATAGATATGGAATACGTCGTCGGACCATCCCATCGAAAGAACGTTACCAGGTAAGAAAGTAACTTGTTCTTCTCCCTCGTTCTCGATCCTTCAACCGCGCTTCTAGCTGTCGGCCTTGCACCCTCTTGTTCCTCCACCCTTAAGCTGTCTGCTAATCTAGCAGTCGGGGAGTTCCCTTTCTTTTCGCTCTCTTCGCAAACTCTCTACTGCCCAAACATTGAAGGAGTTAGCCGTCCAACTCCCTCAGGATCTCACTAAGTAGGCATCACAGCCGATTTCAACATTGTAGCCCTTCCCGCCTTTTTCATACATGCTGCATAGCTCTACGATATTTAAAGCTACTCTAGTTTTGACCCCTTGTGCGTTGTAGTCCAAGTGTGTAAGTTCTCCAATACCCCTGTGCCATAGGTCCTTTGATGGGCCAAGAATTGAGCATTTTCCCCTTAGTTTCCCGCAGCCATACCCTGTGGTATTTTAAAATGTTTGCTTTGTAGCCAGGAAGTACCTGACACAAATGATTAAACGACTTTGCCATCCTCCACTCCAATTTATCCAAGACCAATTTCACAGAAACAATACAAATTCGAACCCGCAGCGCAAAAAATGTTCACCCAAAGAACCCCTCTTTTTACCCCTTTCAATTTCTCAGTCGCTTCCCACAATCTCTCACCGTACTCATTTCTACCGCAATTACTTGCTCAGCTGGTTGCTTCTACTTCTCACTCTTACGCATAAGACAGCATCTTAACAAAAACACTTGCCAGACAATATTTCTGAGATCCACCCCACTCGAACATAGGAGGGCAATGCTTTTCACTACAGCAATGCTATTATTTCTCTTTACTACTAGTATGGCCTTCTCTACTACAAAACCGTCTTTTACTGACTACATGACGTTTCCCCTTCACTACTTCGACTAACAAAGAAAACCGAGGCAAGGGCTTTGCCCGCACAGCCAATACAAAAGAATGCCAATGGCCTACTTCAGAAAGATATCTACAGTTGGGCTTACCATAAGATGCCACCCCACCTTCAGGTGAGGGCTCCAGACAAGCAAAGTAAAGGTTATCGGGACAAATCTCACACTGGGTCGTGCGGGGTAGGATCCACCTCACACCTCTAAAATAACAAATTAGGTAAACATATACAAGGGTCTTGCAACACAGAACAGTTTCTTCACTCTCTCAAAAATATCCACATTTCCAATCCCTGCAACCCCAACTAACTTTACACGCACCCCAAGTGTACACTTACAAAAACCTCTTAGATCACAGCAACAAGGTGAAAGAAAAAGGGCTGCAGAGTTGTGGATGTTGGGCATGATTTGATGTAGTAACCCTGTGGTAGACTACACCAGCCTTGTCCTCTTGGTATTGGGTAACCCACCTGTTAGGCAAGATTTAATGCAGTACCCTTTGGGTGCACTACAACAACCTTGACCTCCTGGCAATAGGAACCCAACCAACCTTTGGTAAAGTCTGTACTACACAGGTTGGTAGTGCGCTTGAGTAGCCAGGCTTATCTCAAGAGGGGTCAATTTGAGCAGTAGGGTAGTTGGAGATTCACAGTGACAAGTATTCAAATAAACATTTCCAATCAAGGTTTCTTAATTAAACAATTAAAGTCAGTTTGAATAAGCCTTCCTCAGAAGGGAGCAATATAATAGCAACACACAAATACACTTCAAAATACACTGTTTCTCTAAATTAGAAAATACCCATTGGATAGCACACAGGCACTTCCTCCACCCTCAGGTTACTAAATAGCTAGGACACTGTGGACATTAATATATTACTGTTAGCGTTTAGAGCAATGCTGAGATTGGTGTCCAAGAAAAGGGTTATTAGAATAAACAAGAGATCGCACAAATATTCTGAAGCAGATAAGTACTTTTGGAACCCCCCCCATGCAGAGTAAGTTGACCCTTTCCTGGAAGGATAGGTGCAACACCATGCCAGAGGAGAGGAGTCCTTCTGGGAGCCAGGCTAGGCCAAAGTTAATTGGGCAAAAGTCTAGGTGAGTTGAAGCACTTCTTGCAGGCAAGTTAAGTCTTGCACAATGTTTTAGAAGTCTTTGTAGCAAAGAAGAATCCATGAAGGGCCACGCAACTCTATAAAAGTAACCAAATCCAGTCTCAACTGAGAACAAGCAAGGCTACACAACAAGAGGCAAGTTCTCTTAGACTGTACAGTACCTTTGGTTTGAAGAAAAGTGTGGCAGATGACTTCTGTTCCTGTGCATCTCTGCAGATTCTGGTGTTACTGTGCCTCAGTCGTGGGGACAAGAGGGAGGACATCTGGGGACTCCTGCACTATAATGGTACGGTCACTGACACCAACGGGCAATATTCAAACAAGTGACACTTCAGTGTTTTAGCTCCTCGTATCTACCGCAAATAGCACCACTGTGGTTTCTGGCTGTCGAGATGGGTTTTCCTTGCATCTGGGGTCCAGCACTCTGTTGAGGTGGCTCGGTCAGTCCTGCTTCCTGGGAGTCCGGAGGATCTTCCTGGAGCTTTTGGCCAGCTTAAAAGTAATGCACTCCGAATCTGGTATTCCTCTCCCTGGCACTTCGGTTCCTGCAGCAGCAAGAAAGTACAGCCAGCTCCGAGAGAATGTCCAGACGAGTTCACTTTGGAGTTGATTGGTCCCACCAACTCAAGGGGAGAAGTCGTCCTTGCAGGGCTTCTTTAGTCGAGACAAATTTGGAGTTTCAGCACAGCAGCAGGGCTTCACCGGGTAAACCAAAAGTCCAGGAGTTGCAGCATGCATCTCTTCCAAGTTCTTCGGATGCCTTTGTCCAGTGGTCGACTCTGCCTTCCAAGCCAAAAAGCCTCACCTTGTATGCAGGTTTCTCCCATTCATTCCAGCCTAGCTGTCAAACAGCAGGGAGGCTGTGCTTTCTGGACAGCCAGTCGGCCAATCACCTTTGGGTGCATTCCTGTAACCAAGGTGATTAAGCACAGAGTTTCAGGCGCCTCCCTCACTTCCTGCCCCTGCCAGACACTCTGGAGCCGAGGCGGGGTTCACAATGTGAATCCCGCCAAAGACAAAACTAACAAAGGGACCAAACCCGGTTATGCGCGCAGAGTAAATCTCAAGAAGGACCTTTCCACAGAGAAATGGCGAAAAAAGAGGACCGGGGCCATTTTGACAAAAATGGCACCCATGGGTGCTTTACTGCAGCTGCAAACGCAGCCCGTGGTAAAAACACCACGGTAGTTAAAAGTAAACCACTGCCACCAGCCATTAATCGTAGAAAGGGTAACATAAAAATGTTACATGAGAAACTAGAGAAAGGGGATACGAAGTAACACCTCCAGCAACCTATTGTAAGATAGTGTGTGCTGGGTCTAGAAAGTTACAAATGTAAAAGTAAAGTCAATTTCACTATGCTGCTTTTGGAAACAGTAGTTTATCCAAGAGAAGGTATTTAAACGTTGGGGAAATATGAAAGACTTGCCTGTGCCACTGCACTAAAGGTGCAGTGTCATAATGTAAAAAGATGCCTATGGAGTTTCAGACTCCAAAAACCAAAAGAAACAGACTTCAAATAACATAAAAATACATGAGAGAGTGGGAAAAGGGTCTCATTCTCTGCAGATAAAAATGAACACTCTTAAGGTCCGGCAAAAGGGCTGGGGGTCTCTAAGGTAGAGAGGAATTAGCACATTTCTGAGAATTCTCCCTAACACCACCTATTGGTATAGGTCTGTACTACACAAGTTGGTAGTGACTGAGCAGCCATACTTATCTCAAGAGGGGTAAATGTGAGCTGTAGCATCGAAATCCACAAATAAAAGTATCCAAATAACACTTGCACTCAAGGCTTTCTAGTAAAATAATATATTTAACTGTCAGTTTTAAATAAGCATTCTTTAAAAAGGGCAATGTGCACCAATGAAAATACACTTCAAAATACCTTCTCAGAATCAAGTCAAGCAAGTAGATACTCTTTAGAGATGCTTCATACACACTTCGTACACCCCGAGTTGACTTCACTAACTCGGACAGTATTGGCATTTATATATTTTACTTCGTTTTTTTTTATTGTTGCATTTATGGTTTGCAAAAAACCTTACACAATTGTAAAAAAGGAAACCAATATCACATTAAGAAATAGAAACATTAAAACATCTACATATTCACAAAGAGAAAGCTAAGACCCGTCACATTACACTCTGTGCATATCACAGAATTATACATTATTTTTCATTCTTTATATCCAGTTAATTTGATACAAAATTAAAAAAAAATATTCAAAGCCAAAATAAGAGAGATGTTGGTGCCCCACATAAATCGACTCTATAATATATCCTAAACACCTCAGTGGAGCCACCATCTAGCTTTTTAAAGCATTACATCTGCTGGTTTTCAAAATGACATAAAATCACCAGATGTTTCAAGGTATCATATATGTCCTTCCTGCCACAAAATCTACAAGACTTTTTCCTAGGTATATGGTGTGCTCTTTCCAGTGGTTTATTGTCTCGACAGTGTGGAACTGGTAGAGTCTAAAATGTATCCAAGTTATGCCTATTTTCTCATACAGAAAACGTTGGATATAAAGTGGTAAACACTCTCTGGAGCGTGTAAACCTCGAATAGTCTACATACGTTGCATAAAATGATGCACTGTCCAGAGTTTCGACCCAGTCCGCTCTAAAGACTAGTCTTAACCCCCGCATGACGCTGTATCAAATCAAGCATAGATCACCCCATTGAGTCCAGTACCCCAGTCATCCTGCTTCAAAACTGTTTTAAAGAAATAAGTCTCTACCTCCATCACTGCATGCAACGCCTCATTTTCCTAAAGGTGGATAATTGTCTCCACATATGCTGAGCCTTTAAGGAGATGAGGCACAATTCATGTCCAATGACAGAATTGGGGACTGCCAGAACTTTCTTTGGATACAATTGAGCAGATTACCCAACTCACATAGTGACATGTCGAGACCATAAAGGATTATAGGTTCGAATTTGGTAAGATAGTATTGCTGTAGAAGGAGCAAGGAAAATTTACACATTCTATTTCGTAGAAAAATATGAATTGGGAAACCAGTCTTGACGCCTTCAGATAGAGGCTAGTTTCCCAGAACTCCATAGAAACCTTATTTGTGAGCTTGTGTCCCAAATAGGTCACCGCTGAGACTTGCTCTACTTTTTCCTCACCCATGAACCAGGTTCTGATTTTAATTGTATTACCCCTAGAGAACACCAAGACTTTAGATTTGGTGGCATTGGGTAATATATAATTGGCCAAAGTGTAGTCCTAGAATACATTTAATTTGCATCTCAAACCTCCTCTTGGGGTGCTGTCAAAAAGAATAAAATCGGCAAATGCCGTCCAATCCAGCTTGATGTTGCCTAGCTGGTGTGATGGAAGGTCCTTGCCAGATGATTGCTACATCACTACGCATACATATTAAAGAGAATGGGAGCTATGGTGCAACCCTGTTTTACCCCTACAAGCGTTCTTATAACTCTTGACGGGGAACCTTCCTTGGTCAGGGGTTTACAAATTGACGTGTTAGTGTGTAGAGGGGCAAGGAATTGAACCAGCTTTCTAGGCACATTCATTTCCAAAGGTTTCTGCTATAGCCTAGATCTGATGACTTCATCAAAGCACTAGTCATATCTAGGGATGCCATATCCCTACTTGACATGTAGAGTACCCAAAATCCCTCTTGCGTCGAGGTCCCTCAGATTGTTTTTTTTCCACCCAGCATACTGGTCGCCTTAAACGGAGCTAGTCAGACATTGCCAATTGTCCCTTCCACCTTTGGTCGAATAGTTTATATAAATACTCACCCCATTCGTCCTTCCTTTCGACAGCTGTTCCAGAACCTCCACCTAAAACCAACAGGCCTTCGGAAGGTGATCCAGTCGGCGCTGCCGACCATGTGGCCAGGTCTTCCAGCTGGCCTAACCAGTAAGGAGCGCAGGGTCTGGGTGGACATTTCTGTACAATCTGAGAATGCCTTTCCCTTTCCTCCCTCTTTCCTCTTTGGTCTTAGTCGCTTTACCTATCCTCCACTATGGAGAGGACTCCATTTAGGTTTTTCCCCATTTGCGAAGGCAAATTTCCTTGAAGAGATGAGCATAAACTGTATAACCGTTGCTTGCCCCTTGATCACAACTAAGTCGGTTGCGCGGCTTGCTAGCTCCTCCGTCCTAAAACATTGAAGGAGCGCCGAGTCAAGTGGTGGGCGGCCTACGGGATGTCGAAGGCCGAGTCATCTCCCGCTGCCACAGCCACCGAATGTGATGATGGCAATAGTGACGAACATACCTCCAAACTGGAGGTCGTAGACCTTTCGACAGAGCGCCTCCGCTCTGCATAGTCTGTCCCCGGCCCCGCCAGGCAATGCTATGGGAATATACACCCTGGCGACAAAGACTAACATTTACAAATCACTAAGCACACAACCCCCAGTCAACCTTCTACTAAGTCAAAGAAGACCTCTGGGCCAATGGGTACATCGGAAGTTCCGGCTGTACCCGCTGACCGTCCAGATCGGCAGCCCTCCCTCCAGCCGCATATGTGCCTATGGACCGGGCCCTCAAAAGCAGATTAACAAGCATCAGAAGATGAGCATTACTTACCGTAAAAGCATTTCTGATGATTGTATCTGCTTAGATTCACATGCTCCCACCCTTCCTCCCCGCTCGGATGGAAGGAACATAGACGTCTACTACTTTCTCTTTTCTGTACTCCCTCACGATAGTCATAAGGCTCCCTCACGGCAGAAAAAAGACAATCTGAGGGACCTCGACACGTGATGGATTTTGGGTACACTACATGGCAAGTAGGGATAGTGTTACAGGCACGCCTATGTCGGCGTCCCCTTTCGATTCTCGAAAGACGAGATGCAATACTCCACAGTGACCACTGGATGTCAGACTATATGCACAGCATGTGAATCTAAGCAGATACATTCATCAGAAATGCTTTTACGGTAAGTAATGCATGTCATTCCTGCCCTTACAAAGAGACTCCAGGGAGGATTCATGTCTCAAGACTGAAATCGGTGATTTCACAAGATACTTATGGGATTGGCAGATTTTGCTTTTCATAGCCAAATAGTCATTACACGATTGCCTTCGCAGAGCAGCCAGTTTCCTTCGTTTGTTAATCTTAGACTTTTGAAGTTTCTCACATCGTCCAAATAGGTTTTAGTAGTAGTAGGTGGACATTCACGTATAACTTTGTTGCTACAAACGAAAATAGTATTATAATGGGAGCTAGAATAGCCATTGGCCAAACCTAGGTCAGCAAAGAACGAGGTCAGAAGACAAAGATAAAGTCAACAGTCTATTCAACTTGGCCACTAGCTTTAGATTCCACTTGTAACCCCCATCCCCCCGTCCCATTCACTGAAAGTCCCACCAAGTCAGATCTAACAAAAGGTGGGAAAAGGAAAGACCAGAGTAAAGGGGAGAAGTGGTCACCCAAGCCATTATTGGTACGATTCAAATAAGTGCAATAGAACCTCAGGCCATTAGAAATATAAAAGTAATCAATCCTGGATAAGAGGCCTCTTTTCCATGTGTGGCTGGGAAAGATAGAGGATGGACAACAATCCAACAGAAGCATATCCCATTCTGAAACGAGATGCCACCCCATGCCCCGAAGAACATTGTGATGCAAGTGAGTAGGTGTAACACTTGCTTCATTCCACTGGGCGCCCTCCGCACAGTAGGATTTGAAGTATTTTCCAACAATTATTTCCCCCAACCCATCATGAACCAAGCCCGAAATGTCTCGGTCAAACACTCATGGATATTCTTGATCTCAACACTCACAGGGTTCCAATATAGGTTGACCAGTAAAATCGGCAGTTGTCCTGTACATTGCTGAAGACCAGTTCCCATCTAATCCCTAGATTACAATTAATGGCAATAGCAAGGCCCCCTCTAAGTCGACCCGCTATACCGCTAACCACCGGACTCGTGATGACATGAAAGCCCTTGAGACAGAAATGCGATTGGATCATGGTCTCCTGAAACACAAAGATGCGCGGGGAATCAATTCTATAATGTAAAGCCATAAATTAAGTTTGCGCCTCCACACGTGTTCCAAGAGACCACCTCTACCCTGCAATTGTCATGCATGCCCCGACTCCTGCCTAATATTCTTGAATGTTTTCAGGGCCGGTTGTAGCAATGACCAACCCTGGCCATTACCAAAGAGGTTGGAGATCATAGACAGCACGTCCCCATGATTCCTTGAAGCCAGATCTATAGATGCCCTTGAAACCTCTTTAGGTTTTAGGTCAATTACTTTGTGTTCCAGAAAAGTCTTGGCCCACGTAATACTTTTCAATCCCACCAAATCATACCCCCAAAAACACCAGATTTTCCCCTCTGTCCCCCACACCATATTGCCCACTATTTCTAACTGAAAATAGCTGACCATACAGTGATTATCCAGAATTAGCAAGGAGATGAAATCGATATCCTTTGATGTAATAGATCTCAAGAGGGATCTTTTTGAAAATGGACAGAACACTAGATCTATTAAGCCGAGACTGTTTGCCAGATGGATTCTTAATGACCCATCCTACAATTCTAGAGACAAATTGAGTAGGCTCCTCGGTTGTTTGTGGAGGGAATTAATGGAGCCAACGGCTACACCCCGTCCACCATGTCAACTGTAGGCTGCACATGGCTGCCTAACAGTTCATGTGATTTACATGATCCCATTTCCTTAGTTTGTATACCCGTTGAAGGGACAATGAGATCAACCTCTTGATTTCCCAGAGACCCTCTAGAATCCACATTATCCAACAGATTCACTCTGAGACCCTGTGGAAACCCGGGCGTGCTTAGTACTGGTAATCTTTCCAAAGGTAGTGATCTTGGTCTACTGAGTCTGCATACACACTGTCAATACTGCCCCAGACTCTGCCACTACCAGTCCAAGAGGCACAATGGGAGAAAATGTGGTCTCTTCCTCATCACCCACAAGCAGTACTGATTGATTACAATTGATATTAACTAATTCGAGCATCCTGTCCTAATATCAGTGCATTTGTCTTTCACTGATATTTGGCTGATAGCTTTTAGATTAGAATTTTGCCCTTTATGTTTGGTTAGAGGCATGTATTTTTTTATCTTTTAGATTTTGTTTATTCTTGTGGTTTTTTTTTTTTTTGCCCCTGGGTGGAGATCTCCTATCCAGGTCTATTGGATTATCTCTGTTAATTACATTTGAGGCTAGATCGCCCATCGAGATTTTGTTGCTAGGATAATCCTGTATAGCATCCAATCTTGCAGCAGCCTTTACTAATGCTGACGGACTATCAGGGGAATCTGCAGCCTGCACATCCTGTAGATTATCAGCAGGCGCAGACCCCACAGATGGTACCTGGATGTCAGCGGCCCTACCCTTCAGGGCCCCACCCAAGACATTCAGAGTATTACGCTGCATATTCTCAATTGTAGATTTTTTTCAAGAACAAGAGACCCTAGCATCAAGGCCAGATAATCTCCATGTGCTCATCGGATATAGCCCTTTCATGCCTTATGGGCACTGTCGCTGGAGCCAGTCCCCTAACAAAACCCTCCAAGAATGTTGTGCGTGACATCTCATTGAATGCTGTTTGTTGCCTCATTAGCACCCTCCGAGATTGTCATGGGTATCAGCCAGTCTTTAAGGCTAGGCTGAGACTAATGTGCAAGTTAGTAATTAAAGGTGCCACTAGATCTTGAGCCCCTACAGAATGGTTGTACTCACTTTGATCACTCGAGATTTGAGGCCCACCCTGGTTACAGTAGTCATAGGTTTAGGAGATGAGCTCGGAGCTCTAGGCTCAGTAATAGAATTGAACCTGACTCGGCACAAATTTTGACGATGACTCGTTGCTTCGGGAGAACTACCTAAATCTGAAGTCGGTACTGAATTAGGCAAAAACATCATGTGCCCTGTTGTCATCAGCCTTTTCTTCCCCAAGTTGTGGTGAATATGCCAATTGTCCAACCCCTTAGTTTAGAGGGCCCCCCAAAGAGGCGCATCCCCATTGGGGTTAGTGGACTGATCCCCTTTCGCCCCACCACCCAAATAAGAGCTGATATTTAAGCCTACAAAAATACCAGCACCGGACATCCGCCTATGGTTGGTAGGTGACTCTTCCATAATAGAAGGCATATCCAGATCAATAATGTCCTTTAGCATCTCCGTAGTTGATGTTGCTGCTATATGGAATGAATCTTCCATACAAACTCTCCCATTCCATTACATGTTGTTCAGCATCCACCCCACTCCCACCCACAAAACCAGGGTTAATTGTAGAGCCTCCAATCTCAAATAATCTTTGAGTTATCAACAGCGGATCACCACAGGCTTTACCAAATACAAACGCATTAGGTGCACAGGATGTGGAGGCAGGGGAGGAAACAATTGATTCTATTAACAGACTACAGGATCCCTTGTTTATAGATGGGTGCAGGGGATATTTGGCACCTGTAGGGCCTGTAGCTTTTTTAGTTGGGCCTGGGTGTTGTGGAGTCGAAGCATGGAATCTCCCCATCTTCCTGGACACTAATATGGGTGGTGCTGACAGACATCCACTTAAACACTCAACATCTGTCACCATCCACAGGGGCTGTTTCCTTTAATAGATGTAGGTAAATCCCTGGAACCACCTTGTGGCAATTAATTGGTTGCAAATTGTAGAAAGGGGGATGCTGTTCTATTCCCAACCAATCACCACCCTGACCAAAGCCACTCCTAAGAGTTGGCATATTCCCAAATGCCTACTGAATAACCTTAAAGAAAACAAGGGGCTGTTCATTACTTGCAAGCAGCATACTTTGCTGTATTGTGGAATCCAAAATAGCCACAGATGGCAGATAACAAAAAGCCGGAGCAGCTCAAAGCCCAGAGTCACTGTCCCGCTTCCAATTGGGGATTGCACTATCCAGAAAGTAGGCAACTACCTTTTACTACAATAAACCAATTGGGCAAACACCATTGCTATTTCCCAGAGCTAGGCCTGTAACTGCTCAATACACTAGGCCAATTCAATCCAAAATTGCAAAAAAAAAAGCCAATGCTTGTGTTATAGTATTAACACAGGCCAAAACGGCTCAATGGCAAAAGGTCCACAGTCGGCGCCCGGCTTGGAACACAGCATTTGGACTGCCTAGTAAAACAAAACACACTACTAGTTAGAGCAGTATCAAGTCCAGGCACGGGTCAAAGGCCCTAAGCCTGCAGTCCCAGCACGGCTACAAAGTATTCAATGATTCGTTTAATAGAGCAGTCTATGCCCCAGTACTGTGTTGCATGCAAAACTCTGGCACGAACAGATCCGCCAAATGGGCACGATGCAATCAAAATGCAGTGTCTTGGTAGTATCTTAGTTTATAAGCATATAAGAGTAAACGCTCAACCGATGTACAGTATATTGTAATTCTGTAGAGGTTAATGATCCCAAAGTTCAATTTCTGCAGTGTAGGTAAGGAAGACTTGTGCTCATGCTGGGTAACAAAGAAGCGTGGCGTAATAGCAAAAAACGGTAGCACAAACACCAACTAGCAAGCTGCCAACCCGAACAATGCAGTTATAGTTGAAGTTGGAGATGTGGCTAACTAGCTGGATTCCAGACAGGAAACGTGACCAGACTGCTACCACTGCTTAAGTAAATCAAACGCACACAACTCTGCGCTCAATTGCGCTATAGATCCGCAAGGCCAGACTGGAAAAGTCATAAGTTCATATGTAGTGTGACCAAATGTTGGAGACGGCCTACAGTCGCAGTCCCAATCACAATTCAAAAACAGCAGTATAGCTCCTCTTTCGGTATGCCAACTTCGAAGATGCAAGCAAAGAACAAGAGCTGGATGTAGGCAAAAACCACGTTGAATAGGAGCCAAGTTCTTATATTACCTTAGCAAGGTGTCATTGCAGTCTTACTCCCGTCACTGACTGCACTGGCTGCAAACACTCTACGTCCACACTCCGCGGCCCAACAGTGATTTTCTACAAACTCTCTAAACTTGTGCAAGACTTTTGTGCTATCTAAGGTGCTACAGCTCAATCGACATTGTTCCAATTGACTTTGGCTGTCCTGGCTCCCTGCAGACTCTTCTGACCCATTGACTTGACTTTGATTCTAAACTGTCCCTCATAGGTGGTACATTGGTTTAACTAAGTATTGCTGGGAAATGTTTTATCTAGACTTCATTGGGGGATTTAAAAGTGCTCACATGGTCTGAGAACCTGTTAACCTTTTCCTTCGCTAACCTTTTCCTTTTCCTACAACCTCAGAATTTTACCAAATGCAAAAGTGATCTATAAATGCCATTACTGTCCTAGTAAGGGAAGTCAACTCAGGGTGTAGGAAGTGTGTATGAAGCATCTCTAAAGAGTACCTACTTGACTTGATTCTGAGAAAGTATTTTATAGTGTATTTTTATTGTTGTACATTGCCCTTTTTAAAGAAGGCTTATTTAAAACTGACCGTTAAATAAATAATTTTACTAGAAAACCTTGAGTGTTATTTGGATACTTTATTTGTGGATTTCAATGTTACAGCTCTACATCTCACATTTACCCCTCTTGAGAAGTCTGGCTGCTCAGTCACTCTACCAGCTTGTGTAGTGAAGACCTATACCAATAGGTGGGTTAGCAATACCAAGAGGACAAGGTTGATGTAGTCTCCCACAGGGTTACTACATCAAATCTTGCCTAACACTGGTGGCAGCGGTAGAATTTGTGTAGAGTGGTTACATTGAGTATTTGCTATACTTGTGCCCAACTAAACCAGCCAGAAGGCTAAGCTCCATCAAAAAGAGAAGCAATTGTAACATGCCAAATACTGAAAACTTCAATGAGGAAGCCCTGGTTATTCTGACAGTAGAACAACTGAAAGATATGTGCAAAGCCAGGGGTCTGCCTGCAAAAGTAAAGAAAGGGTGTTGAATCACCAAGTTTTGGGTTGTAGGTCTAACACCTATCCCAAGTAATGTTGAAAATGATGACAGTTTAGAGTAACTCCAATCTGCAAGAGGAGGTAGAGGAGTCTTGGGAAGAGAGCCTCTTTGCCACAGCCTGCCCTTTTGCCTCAGCCTATTTCCATTGGGACCCCACAAGGTCCAACATTGAGCCCAGAATGTTTCTCTTGAGACAATGAAATTAGAGTTGGAGTTCAGAAAGTTGAATGCTCAAGCTGAAGCCAAACATCAAGACATCAAACTCGGGCAGTTGGAAATGAAATGAAATGAAATGAAATGGATATGAAAAGACTCTCTTGAATCTACTTCCCTCCCATGGTCCTCTAGGTCTGCAAGTCCCAAGATGCCTCACCTGCCCAAGAAGCAGTGTGTATGTATGAACCAGAACTTGATGTGTTGGATTGGCGGGGTACATTTGAATACACCTATGGTCTTCAAGGAATCCGTGTGAATGATTTAATCCCTTGGCTCATGTCTAGGCTCTCCTTGAATGGGTGTGATGCTGTAATGCCATTGAGAAAAATGATTTTTTTATCAGTGAAGCTGGCATTAATAGCCAGATTTGGGAAAACTCCTTCCCAGTACCTTAAGAGGTTTAGGGCCCTCAAAAAGACTGATGGTACCCCTTGGGCTACCTGGGTATGTAAGTGCTTAAAGAACTTAGATGGTTGGGTTAAGGGTTACAGTGTTAACACCTTTGGAGGAATGAGAAATCTGTTTTTGATAGAATCTATTTTCGATGCCTGAGACTGCATTTGGCTGATTTAAGAGATTGATCCCAAAAAGTTAGAACAGGCTGCTGACTTGTGGGTAGCCAAAAAGGCCCCTCGCAAGGACTCGGGGCAGCTCAAAATATTAAGATTGGAAGCGGTACAAGAAAGAGGGAAAAGAGAATTCGAATTCCAATCATCCAAAAGAGGGCCACAAACATAGTAACGGTAAATTCCATGGGAAAACTGGTAAGTCTAGTGAAACCTCTGGTGCTAAACCAGGGGGAGGTCAGAAGAAGAAACCCCCATTCCAGAGGACATTTTGGAAATGATTTGTATGTGGGTCTACTGATCATGTGAAAGGGGAATCCCAGATGTAAGGGTAAACCTTCAGGGGTCCACACTGCCTCCTTAACCTTCATCCCTGAGGGAGAAGCTCATATTGCAAGTGTTAACTTTCAATTACTGGCTGAAGACCCCATTGGAGTTCAAGCCAGTGTTTCTTTAGTGCCCCTGGGTCAGTGGGAATAACATAATGTGGATGTGTCCAACTCCATACCAGACGACGAATATTATAAGGACCGTGTACTTGTAAATGGTCAGGAGAACCCTGCCATAAGAGACACTGGGGCAAGCATTTCTTTTCTTTAAACCTGAGGATGTGGCTAAGGCTCCCAAAGGTCCTACTGAACTTGCCGGAGGCCCAATCCAATCCGAATAGTTCCAATTCTGCCAGTGCAATAATATGACTGTTGGAATACCTGTCCGTGTGCAAAATGAGGTGCCTGGGCGAGTCATGTTTGGGAATTATTTGAAAACTCTAGGAGTTGTAGCTAGTACCCCCTGGCCTCCCAGTAAAATGAAGCGGGAGCAAATCAGACTTGCAACCTTAGGAGACTTTCAGTGGGAGGTTGAGGCGATTCCTCTTGCCCCCAGTCCACAGGAAGGCCACTCTTCTATTTCCAAGCCAAAGAAAAAGACAAAGGGGAAAGATCTCGTGAAGAAAGAAAGGTATTACACCTAAGGACATTCCCCCTCCCTCCACCCCCACCCATCCCTCCCCCCCTCCCCCCGGGAGGACAGTCTCAGGTCACCCCAGTGACCCCTTCCCCCAAACTCAGTCGGCTACTGGTGAAACAGAGCTGGAAGAACATCTTCCCTATGTTAGAGATCTGGATCCTAAAGACCATCCTGAGCTGCGCAGAGGCCAAAGAGTGTCCCTCTCTAGAGCCAGGGAAGCATAGGCTTTACTAGGAGGATAGCCTCCTCTACAGTGAACCTAATGAGTCTACCCCAGGAGACTACAGAAGACTTGTAGTGCTCCAGGAGTTGGCGCCCCAGTTCTTAGTTAGCCCATGAGATTCTACTGGCTGGCCACTTCAGTTTCAAGAGGACCAAAGAGAGGTTATCTCTGTATTTCAACTGGCCCAAGATGAGGGGCTGATGGAGAAAAGTTCTGTAAGAGCTGCCACACCTTTCAAACTTCTGGCAAGAGTGGAGCCAAGAATGTGGCACCTTTAGTGCCCCTCCCAGTGGTGGGAGCCCCTTTTGAGAGGTTGGGGATTCATATTATTGGTCCCCTAGACCCTCCAACTTCTTCAGGCAACCGAGTTATCTTGGTTGTGGTAGACCATGCTACCAGATATCCTGAAGCAATGCCTATGAGAACTGTTACTGCTCAGGCAGCGGCTAAGGAAGTCATCTCAGACGGGGGGGGGGGGGGGGGGTCAAATGTATGTCCCACTACATGCAGACCATGTGGAAAAACTGGACTGACCTACAAGTTCTTAACAGCCTACCATCCCCAAACCATTGGGTTGGTGGATAGGTTTAAACTATGAAGAACATGATAGGTGCTTTTGAGGAACCCCCTAGAGGAAAGTGGGACCGTCTACTGCCATGCCTTCTCTTTGCTTATAGAGAAGTCCCTCAGCAGGGGTTAGGTTTAGCCCCTTTGAACTGCTCGATGGTCATCCGGTTAGAGGCCCATTGGCCCTGATTAAGCAAGGGTTGGTGATTGCTCCTTCCCTCAAGCCAGTGAGAGTCACTGACTATGTGCTAGGTCTCAGGAAGAGGATGGCACTCATGATAGAAACTTCTGATAACTTGAAAGCAGGTCAGGCTCTGCTCAAGCATTGGCATGACCAGAAGGCCAACATGGTGGAGTTTACTCCAGACCAACTAGTTCTAGTTATGGTACCTACAAGGCAGCGGGCCTTACAGGACAAATGGATTGGACCCTTCAAGGTTGTGGGCAAATTTGGAGAGGTCAATTATTTAGTAGAATTGGGCAAGCCTAAGGAGGCCCCCAGGGTCTATCTCACTAACCGTCTGAAGGCTTATCTTTCCAGATCAGAACTAGGAGCTTTGCTTCTAGCCTCTGATCAAGAGGAAGAGGAGAGTGAACTGCTCCACTCCTTGATCTCAGGGGACAACCTTCAGATGAGAACATTGAAGGAGTAACACTCTTCAGATCTGTCTGCAACAACAGACGGAGTGCAAGGCTCTGTTAAATCAGTTTGCCTCCCTGTTTTCACTAACAGCAGGCTTCACCCCTTGGGGCCAACGTGGCGAGTTTCCCTCTCAAAGCAGGAGTTACAGGATGTTAGACCATGTAAGATCACACTTAAAGGAAGAGGACAAGAAGATGCTTGATCTTGGGGTTTTTGAGCCATTTACAAGCCCATGGGCTAGTCCAGTTGTACTAGTGCCCAAATCAGGAACCAAAGAGTTGAGATTGTATGGACTATAGAGCGCTTAATGCAGTCCCCAGGACAAATGCACTGGTGGACAAACGTGGTTCAGCCAAGTTCCTCAGTACATTTGACCTGACCTCAGGTTATTGGCAAATAGCTGACAGACCATGCCGAGGTGAAAATTGCATTGTCGACCCCAGGAAGCCTCTACAAGTTTAAGGTTATGCCTTTTGAACTTAAAAAAGCACCTGCTACATTTCAGAGGATAGTGAATCAAGTTCTGAATTAGATGGAGGACTTCTGCATGGCATATACTTGGATGACATTGCAGTCTTCAGCCCCACTTGGGAATAAAATCTTTACCACCTTGGATATGTTTTGCAGACTCTTGAACAGGCCCATCTGCCCAAAAAGGCTATCAAATGTCAAATTGGTCAGAGTAAAGTGGTCTACCTTGGACATGAGGTAGGAGGAGGTGAAATAAGGCCATTATCTAGCAAAGTACAAGCTGTACAAGACTGGGCCACCCCTATTACTAAAACCCAAGTGAGAACCCTTCTATGTCTCATTGGGTATTACAGGAACTTCATCGAGAACTTTGGGACCATAACTTCTCCCTTGAATGTGATGGCCTCACCCAAATGCCCCAAGGTGGTCCCGTGGAGTGACCAAGTCTTTTGAAGCACTGAAGAAAGCCCTTTGTCAAGCTCTGACTACAACCAATCGTTCATTTTACAGACAGATGTTTGTTTATTACATTTATATTGCGCTCCTATTGACCCAAAGGCTTGAGGGCGCAGACAAGACAAAGCACACATACAAAACAGAGCTGTAAAACCAGAACATTCAGGATATGCAGGGCGTAGCAATTACCCCTATAGAGAATTTCTAGATCCGGAATTAAATCCACAGAAAGGAGCAAGAATGGCAATGCTCTTGGTGACGAGCCATGTATATAATAACCACCCAAAACCGCGATTTAGAGCATCAGATTACAGTTCGATGTCCCTTTGGGCAGTTCACTGCATCATCTAAGAAAAGCGGGTAGGGTGCTTACCCCACAGCCCACTAGAACCCAATCAGTATTGGGTAGTGAGCACCAGTCACTCAAGTCTATCCTTTTGATGATCAGTAAATCAATTTTTCAGTCGCAGGGCTCCGGTCCGTCCGTGCCGTCTGAGGACGCTGGTCGTGGCTGTGCTAGAGACACCGCTCGCCCGCCTTCAGGCTCGAGCAGTCGTCTCAACCACCGGGCGCCTTCGAGGACCCGGTCGGACAAGGATGGTCTCTCTAGGCATGCCCGTTCCAGGTCCCAGTCCTCGACGCCCTCGAGACCGCGAGAACCTGTGCAGTCTTCGAGGAAGACTTCGCCGCCGGCTGCGCCAAGGTCGTCGACGGACTCTCTCGAGCCCCCACCTCCGAGGAAGCTGTAGACTCCATCGGCGCCCCCAGGCTGTCAAGAGACATGCTCGGGGCTCTGCCCTCGAGGCCTGTGTCGACGCCGATTCCATCGACGCCTTTCGAGGCGGTTTTGTCGGGGATGCCTCATGGTACGGGGGAACCCCTCAAAGGCTCTGGCTAAGGCAAAACATGTCTTTTATTTTTTCAGTTCCCTCTTTCCAGCCTCTGGATTATATTTCTGAGGTGGATGAGGGGTCTGAGGAAGGTGAGGTTCCTGCAGGGGTTCCTGATGACATTGTTTCTGGTCATAGTCAACTTGAGGAGCTGCGTCAGTCGCTGCACGACTCCAGAGGTCTAGACACTTCTCCGGAGGTGGAGTTTGGTAGGCCAGAGCCTGGCACGCATGCTGAATCCTCATACCGGCGCCTCATGTCGAAGGTCATGGATTACCTGGTGTGGTCTGCCCCCCCTGGGGATTTTCAGCAGGATGACCTGGCTGATATCCTGGACCAAGGTCCTCCAACTGACCCGGTGCTGCCATTCCATATGGCCTTTTAGAGAAGGGTGGTTGCGGCTTGGACTTCTCCGGAGTGTCTCCCGGCAGTGAGCAAGTCCTTGCCGAAGAAAGATCGCCCAGCCAGTGGCAACCCCTGCTACTTGACCATGCACCCTACTCCGGAGAGTTTGGTGGTGCAGCCGGCTACGGCCCCAGCAAAGCAGGCGTCTTACCCTACCATCCCTCCTGATAGGGACGACAAACGTTTTGACAGCTGGGCGAAGAAGGCATTTTCTTCTGGGGGTATGGCGCTTCAGGCAGCCAACTCCATTTGTGCCTTGTCTCATTTCACGCACACTATGTGGAACTGTATTTCCTTAGCCGCTGATCATATTCCCGAAGGGGAGGAACGGGATGGTTTCCTTGCTATTGTGCAGGATGGCAAGGATGCCATGTGTGAATCCGTTCAGTCGGGTCTGGACATGGTTGATTGCGTCAGCAGGTCCATGGCGGCGATCACCGTAATACGCAGGTTTGTGTGGTTGCGGAAGTCTGGTTTTGCTCCTGATGTGCAAGCCTGGCTCCTCAACATGCCCTTTGATGGTGAACATCTTTTTGGCAGCAAGGCTGACGAGAGTCTTGAGAGGTTGAAGACGTCCAAAGCTGCAGCGAAGTCGTTGGGTGCTGCAGTTCGCCAACCTCTGCCTTTTCGTCCTAGGGGACAGCAATGGAGGGGAGGTTCCTTTTCGATATTACTCGTCCTTGAGTAAATCGAGAGGAGCTGCAAGTCAAAGGGGCAACCGTAGGGGTGCCAGAGGTGGAAAACGGGGTACTCGAGGTGCCAAGGCCGCGCGAGCAGTTGCCTCTTTGCCCTCAGGCACTGTCGCAGCCGCTTCAGCTCAGTCATGAGGCCCATGCTTCTCCGGTTGGGGGAAGGCTGGCGCAGCATCTTTTAGAATGGCATGCCATTACCTCAGATGTGTGGGTTCTGGAGATCATTGCCCACGGCTACTGTCTTCCTTTCCTGCAGAGGCCTCCCGACAATCCACCAGGGAATCTCTCTTTGAAGAGTTCGGATCCGCTCCTTGCGCAGGAAATTCAATCCCTGCTGGAGAAAGGCGCCATAGAACTGGTGCCTGTAGCGGAGAGGAACAAGGGATGGTATTACCCTTATTTTTTGATTTCGAAGAAAGACGGGGGATTGAGACCCATCATGGACTTGCGTGGGTTGAACAAGCGCCTCAGGAAGGAC
This sequence comes from Ambystoma mexicanum, assembly GCF_040938575.1. NCBI lineage: Eukaryota > Metazoa > Chordata > Amphibia > Caudata > Ambystomatidae > Ambystoma > Ambystoma mexicanum. Next base: position 1,492,062,890 of record NC_090932.1, on the reverse strand, counting down.
AAGTTCAAGATGGTTAGTCTTTCTCAAGTCCTCCAGGCCCTTCAACTTCAGGACTAGTTGGTGTCTCTCGACCTCAAGGACGCTTATTTTCATGTGCCGATCCATCCCAAGCACAAGAAGTACCTGAGGTTCGTGGTTGGCGACTCGCACTTTCAGTTTCGGGTCCTGCCGTTCGGATTGACCTCCGCCCGAGGGTTTTCACCAAGCTCATGGTGGTGGTGGCAGCCTATCTCAGGAAAGGGGGGATTCACGTCTACCCCACCTGGACGATTGGTTGATAAGGGCGCGCTCTCCTGAGCAAGTCCTGGATCAACTGTCCATCACCTGCCACTCCCTTCACAAGCTGGGCTTCTCCCTCAACTTAAAGAAGTCCCACTTGACGCCAACAAAGCGGCTCCAGTACATCGGAGCAGTGCTCGACACGTCCCTGGGGCAGTGTTTTCCTCCACAGGTGAGGGCTCTTCACATTCAGCAGATGGTGCACAAGTTTCAGCATGCCCAGAGTCTCCCAGCGTTCGAGTTCTTGAGGTTGCTCGGCCTCATGGCATCCTGCATTCTTCTGGTGCCAGAGGTCAGGTTGTGGATGAGATCTTTGCAATGGGCTCTCAAGCTCCAGTGGTTAGTCCTCCGGCAGGATGTCGGACCCCGTTCAGGTGCTGCCCTCGGTCGCCCAGGACCTTCTGTGGTGGGCCGTCGAAGGCAATCTGATGAAGGGGGCTCCGTTTTGGCTGCCCTGGCCGGAGGTGACGATCGTGACGGACGTGTCCCTCACGGGATGGGGAGCTCATGCCAACGAGCTGACAGTCAGCGGTCCGTGGTCTCCGTCGGAGTCCAGACTCCATATCAATCTGTTGGAGCTGAGGGCCATCGGGCTTGCCCTGAAGGCTTTTCTGCCGACTGTGCGAGGAAAGTATGTCCTGATTCTGACGGACAACACAGTGCCCATGCACTACCTCAACAAAAAGGGGGGGGGGCAGAGTCACTTCCTCTGTGCAGGGAGGCGATGCAGCTCTGGTTCTGGGCCATCTAGCAGGAAATTACGATCTCAGCAGTTCATCTGGCCGGAGACAAACGAGGCGGCGGACGCTCTGAGCAGGCAGAGCGCGATCTCTCACGAGTGGGAGTTGGCTCAAGAGATTCTCCTGGAGATCTTCGCCCTTTGGGGGGCCCCTCAAGTGGATCTCTTCGCCTCCAGTGTCAACCGGAAGTGGGAAAGGTTCTGCTCCCGGGAATTTCCTCCAAGAGGAGCCTTGGGAGACTCGTTCGTAGTGGAGTGGTCCTTCCCACTGCTGTACGCGTTTCCTCCAGTCCCCCTTATCCCGCTAGTACTGCGGAGGTTACACAGGTCCGGTTCCCGGATGATCCTCTTTGCTCCGGCATGGGCCCGGAGGACGTGGTACCCGGATCTTCTCGACTTGTCCATCTGCCCTCCATATCATCTTCCCTACTGAGACAATCTGCTCTCAGGGGAGGGGGGGTTCAGATTCTCCATCCAGAGGTCAGATCCCTCAACCTTCACGCTTGGCTTCTGAAAGGTTGAGGTATAAGGATTGGGACCTCCCTGAGGACGTGATGGAGGTGTTGCTTTCGGCCAGACTGCCGGCAACAAAATCCCTGTACCGTTGCCATTGGAGATAGTTCTGCGACTTGTGCAGGTTTAAGAATGTGGATCCTTTTTTCATGTGACAGTCCTGTGGTTCTGTCTTTTTTGCTTTCTTTAGCCCACAGGGGCTTGCAAGTGGTTACCATTAAAGGTTACCTGGCGGCGCTGTCCATATTTAAGCGCTCGTCTGAAGAGTGTAAAATCCCTTTGATTTCTCAGTTTCTGAAAGGGCTCACTAATGTGTTCCCTCTGTCACCTTTCCAGTTGCCCGGGTGGGATTTGAACCTTGTTCTCAAGTTTCTAATGGGTGCTCCATTTGAGCCTTTACATTCTTGTCCTTTGAGACTGTTAACCCTTAAAACTGTCTTTTTAGTTGCGGTCACTTCCGCTCGCCGAGTGAGTTACAGGCACTTTCAGTTAAGCCACTCTTCACTGTGTTTCATAAGGACAGGGTTGTCCTTCGAGTTCGTCCTTCCTTTCTTCCGAGGGTGGTGTCGGAATTTCATTTAAGCCAGAAGGTTATTCTTCTGGCATTTTATCCTCCTTCGCATCCTGGTAAGGACGAGGAGAGGCTCCATAGGTTGGATCCTGGGAGAGCTTTAAGTTTCTACATTTTACGCATGTCCCAGGTCAGAGTGGACGATCAGCTTTTTATTGGTTACGCTGGAAGGCGTTTTGGACAAGCTGTGACTAAGCAGACTTTGTCTAGATGGATGATCTTGGCAATTTCTGAATGTTACCGCCTGGCGGGTAAGGACCCTCCAGTAGGCTTACGGGCCCACTCGACTGGGGGTATGGCTGCCTCTACTGCCCTGCATAGGGTTGTTCCGAATCGTAACATCTGTGATGCAGCCACTTGGGCTTCGGTCCATACTTTTGTACGTCACTACTCCCTAGATTCTATCCATGGGCAGGATCTGGCCTTTGGCAAGGTGGTCCTTTACTCGGCAATCTGATTGGGCATTCTAAATTTGTATTTTCTAAATTCTTTTCCCACCTCCTTACGTTGGTACTGCTTTGGGAGTCTGTCATAGATATGGAATACGTCGGAGGACCCAATCCCCTCGAAAAACTAGTTACTCTTACCTGGTAACGGTCTTTCGGTGGGATGGTCTGACATATTCCATATCGCTCCCTCCCTACCCCGCTACAGAATTAATGCGATTGCAGCTTACGTTTCCGCAAGGCTTTCAGTGGTCATACTGGCAGAAGACTGGTGCCACACGTTCTGGGAAAAAACTACAACTGAGGCTACGGGCGTCGTGCGTCCTACTTATAACATCCGATGACGTCGGCTCGACTGAGGCCCTCGAGGACAGCGTATCGATGTCATCGACCCAGGACGCAGACGCCGAAAGATTTTCCGAAGCAGTACAGTTGTGGTGATTACTCTTATAGATATGGAATTCGTTGTTGGACCATCCCATCGAAAGAACGTTCACAGGTAAGAGTAACTTGTTCTTCTCTGTCCCTAGCAAAATCATGAAGATTTGCGTTCCTTATCGTTGGCATTTGGGATTTCTTTAATTGTACGTTTTGTAGAGATATCCTTTTCAGTTTAGCGTTCATGGCTGGGGGCTGATTGACCTCTTTATGGCCGCCATTAGGTTCATGCACAGAGGAGGGAAGATCAATTTCCTGAATTATATCTGCACTTGAGGATTTTGCCAATTCCTTGCCTTTCTGAAATGCCCCTATTGGCCCAGTGGGACCCAAAGGATCCTTGATGACAATGTCAGTTTGGGTCGCTTGATCTATCATTTTCTTTTGTAAGGTAGTTTGACAGGCAATATTAGCCCTGGAGCCCTGTGACAAGATGACCGCATCACAAGGCCCGTGGGTCTGGGAGGCCGAATTCATTTTTGGCAGTCGTGAAGCTGCCACCCAGTCGTTTAATGCGTCCACCAAAAGACTTAAGGTCAAATGGTTCCTTGCACAAGAGTAGCTCTTTCGCAATATTGGCCATGAGTTACGGCCATTGGGAAGGAGATGCTTCTAATACAGGGATGGCTACAGTTTTGAATCGGCTAGATGAGAAAGGCAGGGAACACCCAATCTGCTTCATCAGTAGGATACTGAAGGACCGTGAGACAAGATGGACAACTATTGAACGTGAGTGTTTTGCCATTGTGTGGTCTCTGAAGAAGTTTAGGCCATACTTGTATGGTTCTTGCAGATGAAGGGAGAGCATTCAAAATTGTTAAGGTGGTCAATCGGCCTCCCAAGGGTTTGATTTCACCATTGAACACAGCTCAGGGTGTAATCACCAAAATGCTGATGATCTCGACAGAGTGTGACCGACTGGATTAGAAGATTCATCCAGGAGTGGATTAAATCCTCCTGTCCCTTAGTCTGGGGGGGGGGGGGACTAGTGTTGGGGAGAATTTTAATTTGTGTGCTAATTCCCTTCACCCTTAGAGACCACCAGCTCTTTTGCTGGACTTTGGGACTTTTAATTTCTACCCTGGAGTGAGTGAGACTTTTTTTTCTCACTCATGTATTTTGATCTGATTTGGACTGTTTCTTTTGTTTTAGTAGTCTGACAAACTCCATAGGCATCTTTTTGTATGGTGACACACAGCACCCTCATTGCAGTGTCAGAGAAGAAATCCTTTAGATTTCTCTTAAGGTTTAAATACCCTTTCTTGGGTGAACTACTGTTCCCAAGAATAGTAAAGTGAAATTGACTTTACTTTTTCCCTATCTAGGTCCAGCACACACCATTTTATGTGGAGTTCTGGGGGGGGGGTTACCTTGTAGCCCCTTTTCCTACTTACTAACGTAACATTCTTCATGTTACCCTCACTACATTTAATGGCTGGTTGCAGTGGTTTAATTTTCCTACCATTGTGCATTTTTACCGCAGGCTGAATCCTCAGCCGCAATATAGGACCCATGGGTGACCATTGTGTCAAAATGGCCACGGTCTTCTTTTTTCGCCGTTTCTTGTTCGTGAGTTATTTCTTGGGTTTTACTTTGCGTGCCAAACCAGGTTTAACCTTTTTGTTCTTTTTGCCTTTGGCAGGCTTCAGTACTGAAACCGAAACCTGCCTCTGGCTCCAGTGTGTCTGGCAGGGCAGGAATTGAGGGAGGTGCCAGAAACACCCTGTCCTTAGTTACCTGAATACACCCAGTGCTGATTGGCTGCCACCCTGCTGGTTGAGTGACAGCTAGGATGTGCCTGTGTTGGGCAAGTTTTGATGCAGTACCCTTTTGGTGCACAACAACCTTGACCTCTTGGCAATAGGAACCCAACCTTTGGTATAAATCTGTACTGCACAGGTTGGTAGTGTGGTTGAGCAGCCAGGCTTATCTCAAGAGGGGTCAATGTGAGCAGTAGGGTAGTTCCAGAGATTCACAGTGACAAGTATCCAAATAAACACTTGTACTGAATGTTTCTTGATTAAACCATTATTAATTTAAGAGTCAGTTTGAATAAGCCTTCCTCAGAAGGGAGCAATATATTGTCAACACACAAATGCACTCCAAAATACCCTAAACGTTTCTCTAAATCAGCAAATACCCATTGGGGTTGGCACACACACTTCCTACAACCTCAGGTGACTTAAATAGCTAGGACACTGTGGTCATTAATATATTACTATTAGCATTTAGGGCAATACTGAGATTGGTGTCAAAGAAAAGGGTTATTCGAAAAGAGATCACACACACATTCTGAAGCAGGTAAGTACGTTTGAAACCCCCAATGCAGAGTAAGTTAACCCTTTCCTGGAAGGATAGGTGCAACACAATGTCCGAGAAGAGAAGGGTCATTCAGGGAGCCAGGCTAGGCCAAAGTCAATTGGGCAAAAGTCTAGGTGAGCTGAAGCACTTCTTGCAGGTACGTTAAGTCTTGCACAATGTTTTAGAAGTATTTGTAGCAAAGAAGAATTAAAGTAGGACCACAAGCTGTTAAACTTGTGACTAGTAGAAGATGCAACCAACTCTACAAAAGCAACCAAATCCAGTCTCAACTGAGAACAAGCAAGGCTACACAACAAGAGGTAAGTTCTCTTAGACTGTACAGTACCTGTGGTTTGAAGAAAAGTGTGGCAGATTACTTCTGTTCCTGGGCCTCAGTCGTGGGGACAAGGGGGAGGACTTCCTGGGACTCCTGCACTACAGTGGGATGGTCACCAACACCAACCAGCAATCTTCAAACAAGTGGCACTTCGGTGTTTCAGCTCCTCGTGTCTACTGCAAATAGCACCACCGTGGTTTCTGGCTGTTGAGAGGGGCTTTTATTGCATCTGGGGTCCAGCACTCTGAGATGGCTCAGGCTCGGTCAGTCCTGTTTCCTGGGATTCCAGAGGATCTTCCTGGAGCTCTTAGACAGCTTAAAAGTGATGCACTCCGAATCTGGTGTTCCTCTCCTTGGCACTTTGGTTCCTGCAGCAGCAAGAAAGTTCAGCCAGCTGCGAGAGAATGTCCAGACAAGTTCACTTTGGAGTTGATTGGTCCCACCAACTCAAAGGGAGAAGTCTTTGCAGGGCTTGTCGAGGCGAATTCGGAGCTTCCGCACAGCAGCAGTGCTTCACTGGGCAAACCAGCGGTCCAGAAGTTGCAGCAGGCGTCTCTTCCAAGTAGTTCTTATTCCTTCGTCCAGTGGTCGACTCTGCCTTCCAAGCCAAAAAGCCTCGCCTTTTATGCAGGTTTCTCCCATTCATTCCAGCCACAGGTTGGCTGTCCTTGCCGGACAGCCAGCCAGCCAATCACCTTTGGGTGCATTCCTGTAACCAGTGGGATTAAGCACATGGAGTTTCGGGCACCTCCCTCACTTCCTGACACTCGGGGACACTTGTGAATCCCGCCAAAGACAAAACGAACGAAGGGACCAAACCCTGGTTTGGCGTGCAGAGTAAATCTCAAGAAGGACATTTGCACAGAAAAATGGTAAAAAAAAGACCGGGGCCATTTGGACAAAAATGGCACCCAAGGGTGCTTCACTGCAGCTGCGAACGCAGCCCGTGGTAAAAACAGTAAACCACTGCCACCAGCCATTAATCGTAGAAAGGGTAACATAAAAATGTTGCATGAGAAACTAGACAAAGGGAATACCAAGTAACCCCTCAAGCACCCTAGTGTATGCTGGGTCTAGAAAGTTACAATGTAAGTAAAGTCAATTTCACTCTACTGCTCTTGGAAACAGTGGTTTATCTAAGAGAAGGTCTTTAAACCTTTGGGAAATCTGAAAGACTTCCCTGTGTCACTGCATTGAAGGTGCTGTGTCACAATGTAAAAAGATGCCTATGGAGTTTGTCAGATTCCAAATGAGTTCAAATCATATAAAATTACATGAGAGAGTGGGGGAAAAGGGTCTCGCTCTTTCCAGGTAAAAATGAAAAAGTCCTAGAGTCCAGCAAAAGGGCTGGGGCTCTCTAAGGTAGAGAAGAATTGGCACATTTCTGAGGATTCTACCTAATAGCATGAATCAGAGAAACCTGCATAAAAAGCGAGATTTCTTGGACTGAAGCCAGAGCCGACCACAGTACGAAACATCCGACGAAGGAATCGTGAAGAGAAGCTTGCTGCATCCTCCTGGACCGTTGAACTGCCTGGTGAAGCCCTGCTGCAGTGCTGAAGCTCCTTTTCCAAATTGACTAGAGAAGCTCCGGAGAGGACGACTTCTTCCCTTGGATTGGTGGGACCAACTTAACCCCAAGACGAACTTTGCTGGAAGACCTTCCCCAACTGGCTCTACTTTGCTGCTGCTGGAATGATAAAGCCTGTGGTAGAGGAGCACAATGGTAGAAAATTAAACCACTGCCGCCAGCCATTTAAAGTAGTGAGGGTAACATAAAACCTGTTACTTGAGTAAGTAGTAAAAGGGACCACTAGGTAAACCCCCCCACACCCTGCCCCCAACACTCCACATAAGATGGGGTGTTGTGGACCCACATACTAAAAAGGTAAGTAAAGTCAATTTCACTTTACTATTCTTGGGAACTGTAGTTAACCCAAGAAAAGGTATTTAAACCTTAAGAGAAATCTAAAGGATTTCTCTGTGACACTGCACTGAAGGTGCTGTGTCACCATACAAAAAGTAGATGCCTATGGAGTTTGTCAGATTCCAAAAATAGAGAAACCCATAATCCAAAGCAGATCAAAAATACTTGAGTGAGAAAAAGGTCTTGCTCTCTCCAGGATTAAAATTAGAAAGTCCTTAATTCCAGCAAAGAGCTGGAAGGGTGGGGTTTGGGGGTGTGGGGGGGGGGTTCTAAGGGCAAAAGAGAATTAGCACAGAAATGAGAATTCTCCTGAACAGTGGACTCCCGCCCCCCCTTCCCCCACTTCCTGCCTTCTTAGACACTCTCTAGCCCCTGCAGGGAATGAAAATGTTACCCAACATACAAATATAGAAGGAAAGTTGCGTTTAGAGACGTTTTCCCCAACACCGCCATACTAGACATGTGGTTGGTAGTTGGGTCTAGAATGAGGGAGATTTTAAGGGTTGAAGTTTGAAGTACCAAGCGACCCCATGCTATGTCTTAGGTTTGAATGCCTCCATGAGACGAGCTGTAGGATGGTTGAACTTAAGCTACTAGCCCATCTTTTAATGGCAGCCAAGCGATCCATACTCTGGCTGTGATGGAAAACCGAACCCCCATCGATAAACATGTGGCATGACAAGGTTTGGACTAGATTTACGATGGAGAAACTCACTTCTAGCAGTCTCCCTGATGTCTCTTATGACTACATGGATACCCTTTTTATAAACCATATACAGAAAGACTGTAATGCACTCTCTTGCCCGGTAGCGGGCGTTGGACCTAGTAGAATTTCCCTGAACTATTTGCACTTTGTAGATGTGTAAGTTTGCTCGATAGGGTTTATCTGGTTGTAACTAAGATTACACCTGTGGGGTGAAGGGGGTTTTACACAATTTTGTTGAATGCACCAATGTGCTATGCCGACGATCAGTAGGACTTTGTGAAGATCAATAAAACCTTGCATTTAAAAAAAGAAAATAGTGAATTCTTAATAATACCCCAGAAGATCTTCCAGGGGTGTATCTGATGTGGATCAACAGCCAGATAAACATTGCACAACCCATCTGCACGTTGTCATATTGCCAATTGGTGCTGCTCTTTAAGAGCAGTACATTTCTGGCCATTTTGTACCCGATCAGAAGAAACTTAATATTGCCTTTTGTGTGCCCTGGTTTATAAATGTCTGCTGGGTTACTCTGTTAAGTAAGAATTAGTGCAGTCCAACTGGTGTTGGACTACACAAGACTATCTCTTGGTATTGGTGAACGTTCACACCAGAGAGAATACAACCCACTATGGAAGAAAGGCCCAAGTCGATCTTGTAAGGATAGCGAGTTTAATCTCCTGCGTTGATGAGAGCAACAGCAAAGAACTCTGCTGCCAAGAACGTTCTGCCAAAGAAGGGTACAAGCAGAAGTGAATAAAGCTAACCATTGTCATGAGTGACGCAATACATATAGTTGCGCGGCTGATTTGCTGAACCCTATACAGGGTATGCATTTATCCATTTGTGATGGTAGTTTATTGGTCCCAGCCAGTCCGTTCGTCTTCCATCACGTGGGCGCTGCAGGGTTTATCTTTTCACGTCGAAGGTCAGAAAACAAATTAACTATACTACTATACAGCTCGTTTCACTCACTGTGCACTTGGCAGGCTTTAAAACAGGCACACAGGAGGTTTCAGGGCACTCCAACCTTCACACACACACACATTTCACTCACTCCCTCTGCACCATCCGGCTCCAAAGTCTTCACCCTCATCTTGAACTATAATTTATCCCTCCCAGCACCTTGCAATACAAATCACATGATTGTCGCTTCAACGATACACCCTGTCCATCCTCTTTGAACATTTCAAGACTTGTTACTTTGGAGTTGATGGTCAAAGGGCACTTTGTGTCATGGAATTCAGGGATCTTAGGTTTAGTCAGTTTATATGGGCTATAACTCGTGGTCACTCTGGAATGGGCCGGGTCATGCTTTGGCCAAGGTCAGATAACATGCACACCAGGCGCCGGCCTCATATTGCGGCCTTTTAGGGCACATTCCTCTTGGGTGAAAGACACATCTTTGCAACACTTTCACGAACAATGGACAAACAGTGTGGCGAGTGGGGGTAGGAACTGTCCTCATGGGAGCTCGGGCATGACTGGAGATTTCCGGTGCCTTGTGGATTTGGGCCTAGTACATGCAATGCCGCCTTTACTGTGCATACCATGCAAGCCTTCTCTTCTACCTAGGAATATTAATATCTATGCAAAATAGCAATGCCGCCCACACCTTGGGCCACACCATATGAATACGCTATAATTGATGTTGGCATGAGGTCCTGATGGACAGGAAAGGTCTATGGTCTTTCCATCGAACTTTACAACGAAATGAGAATGCATCGACAAAATTAACCATTTACCCCCCTCCCCCACACACATACATTCGATGGAAAAAATTTGTTGCAAAACCTTAGATGCATTTTCATTCGTTGTCACCTTATTCGATGGATAGACTGGTTACCGTCTGGAAAGTGCCCCTTTCACTGACCACCCCCCTGGTTCATTAGTGCCCTGAATGCATCTCGCCTTACTTTAAAGTGCCTGGGAGGGGGGGGGGGGGGGGTTAGCTGGGCTGCCCTCTTCTCAACATTTGGTAACCCACCTTTTAATATAGGCCTGTACTACACAAGTTGGTAGTGTGACTGAGCAGCCAGTTTTATCTTGAGGGGTAATTAGAGGTGTAAAATGAAATCAGTAAAAACATGTATATAAGTAAACAATTACGCACTTAAAGTTATATAATTCCAGCACCCAAGGGTTACATCAGTTGAGGTCTGCATAAAATTTATATTGGTATCACCTTTGCAGTATTGAGTTATAGGAAGCAACGGTAAGGGTTAGATCAGAACAGACTGATTGGTTATAAGAACAATTAGTTATCCAAAAGGGATGCAGGCAGTCTATTATCCCAGCATTAAAGTGTTCAACATTTAAAACCTGTCAGGGAAAAAGCACTGCCAAAGCCAATAGGTTCAGAAGGAGGCCTTTAGAGAGCCGGGACAGCCAAAGTCGATGTGCAAAGACAATGTTCTGATGCTCTTCTTCAAATAGTCGGTGTTCAAAAGAGAATTCACAGCAACTGAAGAGGAGCCACCTTTAGAATGCACAAACTGTAGGCCAGTGCAGGTAAATTGAGGTCAACTTAGTGTGGGGTTAAAGCTCACTCCCAAAGGTAGGAGCACCTCAAATGGCAAAAGGATAATATACCCCAAGCCCCATAGTACTTTTGAAATGAAGAATTTGTTCCAGCTGGATGACTTTTGGATGCAATGCAGCAGACCCTTGTTCCCGGTCCTTTGTCGTGGTGACGAAAGGGACACTCGAGAGTGGATTCAGTAATGGATTTCCGTCGATTCAGCGGCTTTGTGGTTTTGGTGCCTTTTTCTCAGCGCCAAAGAACAACGAAAAGCTCTGGTTAGATGTTCATTGATCCCTCTGTCCTGGACTCTGGTGAGTGAAGTCTGAGTGTGGATTTCTTGCTTCTGTAGGGTCCTCTGGATGCCCACGAAGATTTGGCTGGATTCGCACTTCGGAAGACAATGTACTCGCAGGTGGTGGAGGTACCCCGGTATTGGGCTTCTGCAGCTTTGGAAAGTGGCAGCAAGTCTGTCGGGGGATGCGCCAAAATAGTTTCTCGAGGCTAGGAGAGGAAGTAGTCCTTTACGGGTCTTGCCTGTGTGGTTGAAAACTGGATGCAGCTGCAGGGCTTCACAGGGCACTTCGTGGTCCAGGAGTGTGCTGCTGGCGTCTCGTCTTCTACTGCGGATGTTGTCCTCCAGTGGTTGACTCTGCTCCTAGTCCCGAAAAACCTTACTTCTTATGCAATATCCCATTCGTTTACAGTCCTAGGCTGTCAATCACACAGCTGGGTGACTGTCCTTCAGGGCAGCCAGCCAATAGGAACTGGTTTCACTCAGGCACACCTAGAGACAAAGGACGGGGAGTTTTCGGGACCCACCCTCACTTCCTGCCAGCCTTTCCAGACACACTGGAGCCTCGGTGGGCATCGGGGCTGAAGCCCGCCAAAGGCAAAGGAGTCAAACCTCATGCAAACAGAGTAAAAGCCCAATAGAAACTCACTAACAAGAACATTTGAAAAGCGAAGGTATCAGCCTGCAGATGCACGTCACTAGGTAGTAAAACTGAAACCACTGTCACCAGCCATTCAAGTGAGTTAGTGTAACAATATGTAACATGAGGAATGGGTAAAAGGAGTGAATATGCAACCCCCAGTACTCCAAATAGGGCGTGTGCATGTGCTGCACCCATAAAGTAAAGGTAATTAAGACCGGGGTCATCTTACTATTGTTGGGAACAGTAGTTCACCCAGGAAAATCTAGTTCAAACTTAAGAGAAGTCCAATGGTCTTCTCAGTGGCACTGCATAAAAGGTGCTGTCATGATGCAAAATCAGATGCCTATGGTGTTTACCAGACTCCATAAAACAGTGAGGAACATAGAAAATCATAGTCATGAAACCACATGAGTGAGAAAAAGGTCCCACTCGTGAGCAAAAATTTAAAAACGATTAGTTCATCATAAGAGCTGGGGGTCTCTAAGGTTAAAAGGAATTGGCACAGAAATGAAAATTCTCCCTAACACTCTAATATTGAGAGGGTTTTCCCAGTGTCATCACGATTGTTTATTTTTCAAATTTATCCTGGACATGTTACCGGGGCACTTAGGTTTGCCATTGAGAAGAATGATTAAAGGCATCTGTCACTGACATAGCATCTGCCCTTCATGATTACTATTCTGGATGGTGTTAGAATTACATTGTGGCATGGTCTTTTGTATTACCATCGTAGCTTGTTTTATAATAAGCCATATTATTTTTCTTGCTATTGTAATTGTTTGTCCTTTTCAAGTTATCATTGCATGCTTGTCTTAGTTGATTATATTTTCTAAGGATTTGTACCTTTTAACTAACTTTGGAAATGTAAGATGTGTGCAGGGTTTATTTTTGTACATTTTATGGTTTGCTTACATCCGAAATCAACATTGATTACTGCTGTTTCTGAAGGCAGTAACCACAGTATAAATCAGACTGTTGTCTGCGAGTTTACTTGATTTCTGAAGCTTTTGCATAGCAAACCAGGTATTGTCTGCAAATGATCTGATTTAATTATTTTTCCTTTAGTGATGAGCTTCAAGAGGCACTTGGAGTGTCAGAAAATCATCTTCCCCCATTTATATACCGCATGCGCCAGCTGGGCTATCCACCTGGGTGGCTCAAAGAAGCAGAACTGGAAACCTCTGGGCTTTCACTCTATGATGGGAAAGGTAACCTTAGAAGTGGAGATTTGTTTTTAATTCAATTTGCTTATTAATGGTGTTTATTTCTGAATAAGATACTAGAAATCTGAGCGTTGCATGAAAAACCACCATCTGGTATCTACATCCTCAGAGAAGTTCATTTAAGCTTCATTAGCAATGTTTGTTTTATATTAAGCATTACTTCTTCACGGTTCGAAGATGCATTTACTCTAACACAGAGGTGCTATGCACTGGTCCTATTAGTGATATATAGTGTTTGTTTTCTTTATCAGTAGATGTAAGCGATGGGGAAATTGAAGATGGTGAAACTCCTCAAAAGCCCATTGGTGTCTCTTATGACCTTTCCAGACTTGTAAACTATCCTGGCTTTAATACATCTGTTCCACGGGGATGTGTAGATGTAAGTGTTGCTTTTCTTAACTCATTCCTTTACATTTTGCAAAATGAACAAATGTTAAATGGAACACTTAATCTGCAATTCTTGCGTGTTTAATAAAAAATCTATTTAGCAGTACATTGTTTTTCTATTAAGATGTTAGTGCATTTGGAAAGCTGCAACTGCTACATTTTGTGACTCCTTGTTCAGATGCCCACCGGCACATACCACTACCCTTGGAGTGACTATGCAACATCTGTCTTGTGGGACAGCCACATTTAGGGGGCTATAATGGATATCAAGGGGACTCTGTGGTCAAAGCCAAGGCATCAGCTGAGTGATGCAACCCCTCGAGGTGGTAACTGGAAAGTCCCCCAGATTTTGCCCATTCTCTCCATTATGGATCTTTATCTTAGGCACCATTTCTAGGGCTCGGATATGTTGCCCTTCCTGGCTTTGTGGGTTCCTTGTTTAAGACTCCTCAAGTGATGGAAGGGTCAAAGCAGTGTGTGAAAAACCTATTAAGATTATTTAATATCACACAATGCAGGGGGGGGCACATTATATCTAACAGTATATTTTAAAAGTTGTGCATTGGATAGCAATACAAAATATGCATCCAAGAAAACACAGTAAAATATCTTTTCAGAATATGGTATATTCTATAAAAGGTGGCATCATAGGATCATTAATTATTTTCACAACCGCACAAAGCACACCTCTAAATTTTGTAAGGCTCGCATGCCAAAGAAACAAAATTGCCCCAAAGTCCCATTACGTTTGTGGGCTCATAGGAATCAGTGAGTTAACATCACCCTATGCAGCTCTGCACACATGCCCCTGCAAGCAGTTAGGACCCATATAAGACAGGCAAATGTATAGGAGGTCCACCAGAAGCCATCCAGTTCAAGAGTTTCACCTCCCATTCTGCCATATGGGAGATTGCAAAGGTCAATAGTAAGTCACCGGTAGGGAAGGTTACAGTTCAGTTCTAGATGGTGTTAGACAGGCATGGTATCAAGAGACACACAAATGCAGGGATCACAGTTTAAAAACCTTTATTCTACAGCATGGGGTCTGGCATGGATTCACATGCTCATGAATATTCCCAGTCGTCAGGCCGGGAATCCTCGGTATAGAAAAAAATCAGTATCAGTTTTGTTTCTGATCTGTCTTTCTTAGTAACCAATCACTGGTCTCTGGGTCATACTGCCCCCAGCCAATGACTGCCCTCTCCCTAAGCCCTGCCTCCGGCAGCCATCCTCAGATTTTTACTGCACGTTCAAGTGTTGGGAGTCCTCGTGCTGTAGCTCTCGAGCTTTTGCTGCGTTTTCACGCTTTTTCAGGAGATTTTTCTCATTTCTCGGTTAAAAAGAGCCTCAAGCTCCACCGTTTCTACATTCGATCAACGGGGACCCGTTTCGGAGTTTTCTACGCCCCTCAAGGGTGAAGATTTCATAGAGTTACGCTTTTGGAGGATTCCAGAAATTCCGAGGCCTACCCCGGACATGGCCCAGGAGAAAGGAAGCTCGACGCCTGGGAAGCTGTTCAGGACCTGCCCTGGATGCCAGCTTCAGAATGTTTTCAAGGAGGACGAGCATTCGTTATGCCTCTGTCTCCGAGGACAAGACGTACAAGGAGAAGGACTGTGCGTTTTGTGGGAACATGTCAGAGCGGACCATGAAGGATCGCCACCTCCGTCTCGCCAACTGGCTGGAAGGGAAGAGCCCGTCAGGCGAGAAGAAGAAAAAGAAGTCCGAGCGGTCTTCTAAGTCCTGTGAGGGTGCCCCGGCGATGGGGGCCCAACAAAAGGCTAAGCACCGCGAGTCAGCGGGCACCGGGAGCGCCGAACGGTCGGGCTCCTTGGCTGCCAGGCAGGGCACATCCTCCCCAGCGCCATCAACCACGAGCCAACACTCTGGCTCGGGTACGAGGAAGTCCGAGAACCCCGCGAAGCTTCTGGAGAGGCCCCGGTCGATCTCGAAGATTCCGGCAGAGGGGGAGCGAGGCTCGGACCCCCCCCTCCCAAGGTGAAGGCCCCAGGCGTCCAGAAGGTGGCGATGGCCTTAATTCACCCTGCTAAGACCTTGATTGAGGATGTCGCCGCGGCCCTGGCTCAGCCTGTGGAGGCTACACCAGTGGAGGCGCCCTCAGGACCCAGAGTCTCCCTGCCACCGCGGAGGGGGGGGGGGGGGGGAGTCTTTCAGGCCCATTGAGAAGACCCCGACAAAGTCCTCGTTGGAGAAGGTGGGGGAGGGGCTGATGGCCATCGTGGATACGGACACGACCTCTGAAGAGCTCATCGAAGTCGTGGAAGAGGCCCAGCCCATCGGGAGGGATCCCGACGAGGGCGACGACGAGAGCTACGGTGTCGCCGACGAGGCCCATCAAGAGCCCTCGCGCCCGTCGTTTCCGGCGCCGCAGGACACCTCGGCGGCCATTTTGTCAGCGATTCAGTCCTTATGCTCGGAGATAAGGACAAGGTTGCCCCTTCCCCTGACGGAGGTACCTGAGCCAGACCCGACGGGGGAACCGGAGCCAGGATCTTCGGAGAGTCCACCGCATAAGAGGAGGACGACGCATCCTACGCCACCTCTCCCACCTCTGCGGCCTGCTCTGCCTTCCCCCCCCGGTCTACTACCCACGGGGATGATACGGGCACGGACACGGCTACGACCGGTACAGATGACGACGGAGGCGAGGACGGGACGTGTCCCCCGTCGCCCCCTGCTCGGGCGTCCCCGCCCGACGAGATTGGATCCTTTCATGCCATGATTTCCAGGGCATCCGAGCTTTCAGCTCTGCCCAGAAGAAAAGGGTTCCTTTACCAGCGGCGCAAGGCTAAAAGGAAGACGGTCCTCGCCGTACCGCTTCTTGATGACCTCTGGTCGAGGGGCTCGCCCTCCTCCTGGGTATCACTGGTCAGGCTCTGGCGTGGCTGACCTCTTTTCTTTCCAATCGACCCTCCCAGGTCCAACTTGGGTCCTTCCTCTGACATCTTTTTCTCCACCTGTGGCGTTCCCCAGGGATCTAATCTCTCTCCCTGGCTGTTCAACCAGTATCTGGCACTCCTTGCCCACCGCATTGCCGCCCTCTGCCCCAACTTTCAGTGCTATGCGGACGATACCCAGCTCATTTTCAGGCTACCCTCGGCCTCCTCAACTCCCTCCCTCATCTCTGACTGTCTGTCTGCTATCCAGGAATGGTGTGCTGCCAATGACCTCTGCCTTAATGCTAGTAAGACTGAGATCCTACTCATCGGCACACCCACTCCCTCCTTCCATGCAGCTCTCTGGCCGGCCTCTCTTGGCCCTCTTCCTGCTCCTACCTGCAAGGCAAAAAACCTCGGGGTCATCTTCCACTCCACACTCTCCTTCTCTCCTCATATATCTGACGTCTCTAAGAAGTCACATTACCAGCTGCACCTCCTCAGAGGTATTCTTCCCTTCCTCTCCTTCCCCCAGAAGCTCACTGTCTCTCGAGCCCTGGTTCTCTCAAAGCTGGACTACTGTAACAGCCTCTATCTTAATCTGCCTGCCTCCACTCTCCGCCCTCTGCAACTCATCCAGAACAGAACTGCAAGACTTGTCCTTGGCCTCAAGCCCAGGGACCGTATCTCTCCAGGACTGAAATCTCTACACTGGCTCCCAGTGGCTGCGAGGATTAAGTTCAAAACCCTCTGCATTGTCCACCAATGGGGGGGGGGGGGGCCGGGGCATCGGCCTCGACATCAACTTCCCCGCCGGACGGCGAGGGCAGGAAGTTGGACACGATGGGGCGACGGATCTCATCCGCAGCAACGACTATCAAGGCGGCCAACGCCCTGGCTATCGTAGCCCGCTACGACAGGGAGTTGTGGTTCAAAATCGCCCCTCGGTTAGACTTCCTTCCGGACGCCAAAAGGGCTGAGGCCCTTGAAATCCTACAGGAGGGGGAGATCGCTTCGGACCTCGCCATCACGGTGACAACGGACAACGCCGACACCGGTTTCCGTCAGTTGGGCAACAGCGTTTGCTTGAGACGACGAGGATGGCTCAATGCCACAGATTTCCGCCAGGACGTACAAACCAAGGTCTTGGACATGCCCTTTGACGGGAACAACCGGTTTGGAAAGGCGGTTGATGAGTCCCTTCAGGCCATCAAGACAGACTGACTGCCCGGGCACTGGGAGTGCTCCAACAGTGACGGCCGTCCTTTCGGAGCTCCGGAGGCAGACAAGGTGACTCCAAGGGATCCGGCAGTGGCTGCTCCACTTACCGCCAAGCGGCAAGATCTTTGTCCCAGGAAGCCTACAGGGGATGCGGCAAGTCAGGTGGTGCCCGTCGTCGTCAAGGAGGTCAAGGGGGCAAGGCGGCCTCCAAACAAGATTGAACCGATCATGGGGTCGGGCCCCCGCCGAAGCACCCCGGTGGGAGGCCGGCTGGCGAGGTTCGTCAGTGTGTGGGAGTCCATCACCACTGACCGTTGGGTGCTGGACGCCCTGGCCCAAGGGCACGCCCTCGAGGTGCCCTCGCGTTCCACCCGTGGCCAGGAAGGACAATCACATCCCTCAAATACTGTTGGAAGTAAGGGCGATGCTCAAGAAGGGTGCCATCGAGCTCGTCCCAAAGAGGCTTCGGGGCTCCGGAGTTTACTCAAGGTACTTACTCGTAAAAAAGAAGACAGGAGGATGGCGCCCCATCCTGGACCTACGACGACTGAACAAGTACATCGAGGCACAGAAGTTCCGTATGGTCACCCTCCAGCATGTGCTGGGACAGCTGGAGGGGGGCGATTTCCTGTCGTCGTTGGACTTGCAGGATGCGTACTTCCACATCCCCATTCTAAAAAGACACCGAAAGGTCCTCAGGTTCGTGGTCCAAGGGCGGCACTACCAGTTCAAGGCTCTCCCGTTCGGATTGAAGTCGCCACTCAGGGTGTTCACCAAGTGCCTCGCACCGGTGGCGGTGCGGCTGCGCCTACAGGGGATCCACGTCTACCCCTACCTGGACGACTGGCTCATCTGGGCAAGGACAAGGGAGCTCGCCGTGGAGCACACTGCGAAGACCGTCTAGCTGCTCACGGACCTGGGATTCTCCATCAACTTTCCAAAATCCCACCTGGTTCCGTCGCAAGTCGCCCTGTTTCTTGGAGCCAAGCTAGAAAGTGGCGCGGCTGGCCTCGCCGTCAGAGGAAAGGACCAGGACCATTCTGGGCAAGGTGCAGCGTCTGCTGGCCATGGACATGGCCAGGGTAAGATCTATCAAGTCCCTCCTCGGGATGATGTCCTCCTGCATTTATCTGGTGCGCCTTTGCAGGCTTCGGATGAGACCCTTACAGGAGTTCCTCGATGCCCGCCGGATCCGGTCGACGGGCAGCTTCGAGGACAGGATCCCTCAACGAGACGTTCCGTCAGGCGATCCGGTGGTGGGGTACCCGCTCTCATCTGTCGGCGGGCACAGACTTTCAGACCCCAGCTCACCAGGTGACGGTGACGACTGACGCCTCCCTGGAAGGTTCGGGAGCACACTCCGGAGATCTTCACGCGAGAGGCCTTTGGCTCTAGGAGGAGACGTCTCTCCACATCAACATCTTGGAGCTCCGCGCGGTGTTCTGGGCCCTCAGGTCCTTTCTTCCGTCCCTCAAGGGCAAGGTGGTGAGGATCTTCAACGACAACACACCACGATGTGGGTCGTTGCCCAAGGGATATTTCTGGTGCCTCTTCATCTGGCGGGAATAAAAAACACGATTGCCCACTCACTCAGCAGGGAGCTGCGCTCGTGCCACGAGTGGGAACTACGCCAGGATCAAGTGGATCGACTCTTCCGACGATGGGGCGAACCCCAAATCGATCTCTTCGCGACGGCGACGAATTCCAAGTGCCGGAGGTTCGCCAGCCGGTTCCCCCAGCCGAGGAGCATGGGCAATGCTTTCTCGTTCCCCTGGGACGGCCTATTTCTTTATGCGTTCCCTCCGCTGCCGTTGCTGCTCCGGCTCATCAACCAGCTCGAGGTGTCCCGGTGCAGGATGATCCTCGTCGCACCGGCGTGGTCGAGACAGATCTGGTTCCCGGACCTTCTGGACTTGTCAACGTCCCCACCAGTCAAGCTGCCGACGGACGCAGACCTTCTCTCCAGAGAAGGAGGTGCCATTCTTCACCACAACCCGGAGTAGCTGAACTTGCAGGCCTGGCTCCTGCAGCACTAGAGTTTGGAGGGTACGACATCCCGGCCGACTGCAGAGAGGTTCTTGCAAAGGCCAGGGCGTCCTCAACTCTCAAGTGCTACGGACATAAATGGAAGAGGTTCTCCGTCTGGTGCCGTGCACAGAAGATTAACCCTCTGCGGATTACAGCCCCTCAAGTACTGGCGTACCTACTGTCGCTGGCCAAAGCTGGACTGGGTCATGCCTCCATCAAAATACATCTGGCTGCAATCTCCCGATATACCAGGACGACAGGTCGTGCGTCCTTGTGGTCTCATCGCCTGGTGAAAGAATTCATGAAGGGACTATTCCGATCATTCCCGCCGGTGAAGGCTCCTGCCCCGGCGTGGGAACTTAATGTGGTGCTGACCAAGCTCATGGGGACCCGATTCGAGCCTATGCATTTGGCACCTTTGAAGTTCCTGTATTGGAAGACCGCTTTCCTTGTGGCCATCACCTCCGCACGACGAGTGGGAGAGATCCAGGCCCTATCTTGCAAGCCTCCATACTTAACTTTTCATGACACGTGGGTGGTGCTGAGGACACACCCATCCTTTATGCCCAAGGTGCCGTCGGACTTCCACCTCAACCAGCCCTTGGTGTTGCCAGTTTTCTTCCCGTCGCCGGCCAAGAGGACTTTGCACTCGCTGGATGTAGCTAGAGCGCTGAAGTTCTACGTGGACCGCACAAAGAGTTTTCGAAAGACGTCACAGCTGTTTGTGAACTTTGGGACTGTGAATCAAGGGAAGGCTCTCTCGAAGACTTCCATTTCCAGATGGCTCTCCGGCTGCATCATACACTGTCACCAGTTGGCAAACCGACAGCTGGCCGGCCGTCCGAGAGCCCATTCGAACAGAGCGATCGCTGCTACCACGGCGTTCCTGTCTGGTATCCCCTGCTGGACATCTGCAGGGCTGCGACGTGGAGGTCGACGCACACCTTCACAAGATTCTACTGCATCGATCGGGACTCCAGGGCCGGCCAAGCAGTGCTGCGCAATCTGTTCGCCTGAGGTGAGCCTGGTGAGGAGGTAAGAGTTGCTTAATGTTGAGTTGTTGTATTGCTTAATGTTGAGCCTGTTGCCACCTCCCGTGGTTGTGCATGTGTGTACTGCTATGTATTCTCTCATTCATGAGTATGTGAATCCATGCCAGACCCCATGCTGGAGAAGGAACAGGTTACTTACCTGTAACTGTTGTTCTCCAGCATGGGTCTGGCATGGATTCACATGCGAACCCTCCCACCTACCCCTCTGCGGCTCTTCACTTGGTCATACTGCCACTTTACGTGCTACCAAATCTGAGGATGGCTGCCGGAGGCGGGGCTTATGGAGAGGGCAGTCATTGGCTGGGGGCAGTATGACCCAGAGACCAGTGATTGGTTACTGCTAAGAAAGACAGAGCAGAAAAAAAACTGATACTGATTTTTTTCTATACCGAGGATTCCCGGCCTGACGATGGGGAATATTCATGAGCATGTGAATCCATGCCAGACCCATGCTGGAGAACAACAGTTACAAGTAAGTAACTTGTTCCTTAAGAAATTAGTGGGGTTGGTGAAATGCCTAACAGGCCCTAACTATAATGGGGTAGTTACCTCAAATGATGTTTCTAAGAGGAGTCGAGGTACGTAGGTCCAAAAACAGTCTGTGACCTATGCTTGCCCTCACTCTTGAAACAAATGTGGTGTTGTGTCGTCTTAAAAGAAAAATGGTGTTTCAAAAGGAAGTATAAAACTAGGAAAGATTCAGGTGGTCTTATCGGGGTCAGCTTTTCCATTTCAACATAGGTCAGCTCAAAAGTAGCCATTTTCAACTTTACCAGTTCAAAAACAGTTCAACTCAAAAGGGTGCCCCTAGATCTTCCGGGCAGAGCTCTTGTAACTAAACGGTTCACCAAATGTTCTCTTGAGGTTCCCTTCAAGCTTCTCACAGTTTATAGTTCTTATGGGTCTCTCTGGGTTCCCTTCCCCAAGCTTAGGCCCCTCTGGTTCAAAAAGGCTCACAATTACTTCACAATTCCTCTGGGCCTCTCAGGGTTCAGTTCTTGCAGGCCTCTCGGGGTTCCTTTTCCCAAGCGTCGGCCTCTCTTTACACCAATGAAAAACTGCCTCTCAATAGCCACAGCTACCATTGGAGCTCAGTTAGACTATTGTAATGTCCTCTTAGCCGGTACATCCGCAAAAACCTGAATAATTTGT
The DNA here is from genome assembly GCF_040938575.1 of Ambystoma mexicanum. Lineage (NCBI taxonomy): Eukaryota > Metazoa > Chordata > Amphibia > Caudata > Ambystomatidae > Ambystoma > Ambystoma mexicanum. Next base: position 1,492,041,214 of record NC_090932.1, on the reverse strand, counting down.
CATTCAAAATAACGCGCTTAGAGCCACCTTTAACATCCTCAAAAGAGATCACATTTCACATGCCAGGCGCACAGCCCACTGGCTCTCTGTCAAAGAAAGGATCACATTCAAAATGCTAGCCATCGCGCACAAGTGTCTTGCGCTCACAGCCCCACCATACCTATCCGAGAAAATTATCAGAGCCACATCTTCCAGGCCTAAGAGAGCTAGCCGCACCAACCAATTGTGCCTCCCCACAATAAAAAGGACCAAGGCAGGAGGCTCCAGTTTCCTTCACCTGGCTCCCAAACAATGGAATGCTCTCCCGAACAGCCTTAGGGCTGAGACTTCACATGTCGTTTAGGAAAACTCTAAAAACTATGCTATTCAACTAATCGCACACCCACTGAATTGTTTCATCTGACTGTCACATCTTCCTCTCACTGTAGCCACTCGCCCGATCACCCCTTCCTTCTTACTATTGCCGTCTCTCCTATTTTTTCTATCAAGTCTACTCAACTGTCACCAGGTTCACTGTCACCACAAATCTGTTATGTCCACTTTTTGTTGTGCTTCCTCTTCTCCCTCCATAGCATGGCTGTCCTGCAACTAAGTAAACTTGCTTGTACTAGCGCCGCAATGCCTTTGGGCTGCCTTTATGCACTTTATAAATGTAAAAAATAAAATAAATGTGTCTCAGGGGTTCCTTTGGGCCTCTCGGGGTTCCATTGCCCAAGCATTGTCCCCTCTTGTATCAAAACACTTCGATTCACAAACACAAAAGTTCATCTTGTCAGGATGGACCTCTCGAATCACAGTTCCTCCTTTTGGGTTTTCAACAGCCGTTATTTTACTTTGGGGATCTCGCTCCCACTTCACTCTGTGTAGCTCCACTTTTCCACCTTCTCTCAAGTGGTGCTGTACACCTTCTGTTAGGGAGAATTCTCAGAAATGTCGAATTCCCTTCTACCTTGGAGACCCCCAGCTCTTTTGCTGGATTTAAGGACTTTTTAATTTTTTATCCTGGTGAGAGGGAGACCTTTTTCCCCACTCTCTCATGTATTTTTATTTGATTTGAACCTTGTATTTATTTTGGTTTTGGAGTCTGACAAACTCTGTAGGCATCATCTTTTTGCATTGTGACACATAGCACCCTCTGCTAAAGGTTTAAATAAATTCTCTTGGATAAACTACTGTTTCCAAGAGTAGTAAAGTAAAATTGACTTTACTTACTTTTTTCTCTTTGTAGACCCAGCACACACTATCTTACAAAGACTGCAGAAGGGATTACTTAATATGTCCCTTGTCTACCTTCTCATGTAACTATTTGGTACCCTTTCTACAATTAATGGCTGGTGGCAGTGGTTTACTTTTTCCTACCATTGTGCTTTGAGCCCTCGGCTGCAGTATTGCACCCATGGGTACCCATTTTGTCAAAATGGCCCCGTCTTTTTTCGCCATTTCCTGTTGGGAAGGTCCTCCTTCACTGGTGAAGCCCACCTCTGGCACTAGCATGTCTGGCAGGGCAGGAAGCAAGAGAGGTTCCCGAAACTCCCTGTGCTTAGTCTCCTTGATTACAGGAATGCACCCAAAGGTGATTGGCCGGCTGGCTGTCCTGGGAGGTCAGCCACCCTGCTGTGTGAGTGACAGCTTGGGTTCAAATGAATGGGAGAGAATTGCATAAAAGGCGAGGTCTTTTGCAAGGAATGCAGAGTCGACCACTGGATGAAGAAACCGAAGAAAGAAACTGGAAGAGAAGCTTGCTGCACCTCTTGGACCGTTTCTTTGCCTGGTGAAGCCCCACTGCAGTTCTGTAGCTCCAATTTCGACATCGGCTAGAGAAGCCCAGAAAGGACGACTTCTCCCCTTGGGTTGGTGGGACCAATCGACCCCTAAGACAAACTCGACAGGAATCCCTCTCACTGCTGACTGTTTTTCCATTGCTGCTGCAGGAACCGAGTGCCAGGGGACCGGAACACCAGAATAGAGTGCATCGCCTTTAAGCCAGACCTGAGCCTCCAGGAAGTTCTTCAGCAGGACTAACCAAGCCTGAGCCACCTCAACAAAGTGCTGGACCCAAGGAGCAAGGCAAGTCCACAAGGTGTCCAAGAACCGCAGTGGTGCTATTTGCGAGTAGCTGAAACCGCGAAGTGCTGCTAATCTGAAGTGTGCCCATTTCTGCAGCTGACCTTCAAACTGTAGTGCAGGAGTCCCCAGACGTCCTCCCTCTTGTCCCCACGACTGAGGTCGATGAACAGGATCTGCAGGACTGCAACAGGAACAGAAGCCAGCTGAAACCTTTTCTTCAGACTCAAGGTAGTGTGTAACTTGGGGTACTTACCTCCTTGTTATGTGTTGCTTGCGAGACTTACAGTGGCTGCCCTTTGCAGAGTTGCTTGCATCTTTGCTTCTTCACAAGCCTCCCAGCTTGTGGGCCAACAGTGATTTCTTTTTACAACAAAACTCTTTAACATTGTGCAAGACCTTTGACAATCTTCAAGAAGTGCCTCCGCTCCCCTAGACTTTACTCAAGTGACATTGGCTGCCGTGGCTCCTTGAAGACTCTTCTTACCCTCTGACTTTGTGTTGACTGTCACTCAAAAAGTCATACATAACTTACTTGTATAGCTAGGAAAGGGTTAATCCATATTGCCATGGGGATTCTAAAGTGCGTACCTGTTTGAGAAACTTGTTAACCATTGTTTCCTTACCTAACCTTTTTCCTTTTTGCCACAACTTCAGTATTACCTTTTAAGTGTGGAAAGTGATATATTAATGTCCAGTGTCCTAACAATTGAAGTCACCCGAGGGTGTAGGAAGTGTGTGTGCCATCCCAAAATGGTATCTACTTAACTAAAGGAGTGTATTGTTAAAGTATATTGAAGTGCTGCATATTGCGCCCTTCTAAAGGCTTAACTAACTGTTAAATTTAATAATTATTTTAATCAAACCTTGAGTATAAGTGTTATTTGAATACGTGTCACTGCAAATCTGTTACAACCCTACAGCTCACATTGACCCCTCTTGAGATGCCTGGCTGCTCAGTCACTCTAACAACTTGTGTAGTACAGGCCTATACCAAAGGATGGGTTACCTATTGCCAAGAGGACAAGGCTGGTGTAGTCTCCCACAGGGTTACTACATACAATCTTGCCTAACACTGCCTCTTTCTAGGGCAAAATCGGAGACTTTCGAGAACGCAGAGCCTTTACTCCTCCCCATGCGCGACCAATCTGATATATGGCCCCCTCTCCTTAGACTCTATATCTTGCTTACATGAGACTTGCCTTTCCTCCATGTCTCTGGCCCCTTCTGCCTTTCTTTTTCTTATCTCTTGATTTCCATTGGCACCTTCGGCCTTTCCGTGCTACTTGCACACTTTCCTTTGGCACCTTCTGCCTTTCTGTGTCACTTGCACACTTTCCACTTTGCTGTGCCTCTTGCACCTTCTCCTTTCCTCTTTCGGAAAAACGCTCTGTTCTTTAAAATGATTAACTGATTTTTGATTATTTTTTTTTGTGCCGCTCGCACTGCTTTCTTTGCCTGTCGCACTTTGCCGCTCTCCCTGTTCCTGCTTCAGCCACCTGCACGCTACAGCGTTTTCACCCCCCGCCCTCCCTCTCTCCCACAAAACTCGCCCTGTAGCGCAGGGCTTGCAGGCAATCTCGTTGGGATATGTGCGTCGAGTTCAGGATCTCACCACCTGCCCCTCAAACATCGCTGGGACTGGCACACGTCCCAGGGGAACGAGCACTAGCCTGGACACTGTCAGCAGGGTGCTACTCTCCCCAATCTGGCTCCTTGGAGACACGGCTCTCACCACGCTGTAGCCCCTTCTGCACACCGGGTCAGCGTCTTGGTGTTCTGTTCTGCTGCAGATCCTCTGAGCTCCTGCAGCTTCCAATTTCCTTGCTTCCACTGTACATTCAGAAACCCCAGCTCACTCTGTTTTCTCTGGCAAAACTTGTCTGGGAACAAGAAGGGATCCCCTGCTGGACTAAGCCCTCCAGCCTCCCTTCCTTGCACTGCTGAATGCCCCACCTTTTATAGACATGAGGCCTGTTAAGGGGTTTCAGGTGTGAGTCCTTGGCCTCCCTCTTAGGTAAGAATTGGTGCAGTCAGAATGCTTAACTAAAACGTGTGTGTAAATAATAATTTGCAACTGAAACCTTGAATGCAAGTGTTACTTCGCTATTTGTATTGACTGACTTCAGATGTACATTTACCCCTAACCTAACTTCGATTTACCCCTCTTGAGATAGGCCTGGCTGCTCAGTCACACTACCAACTTGTGTAGTACAGACCTATACCAAAAGGTGGGGTTACCTAATACCAAGCAGATAAGTGTTGTGTAATCTCACACCGTGTGACTGCACCAATTCTTACCTAACACCCCTTTTTAAAGAGACATTGTATCATCCACAAGGAAGCCATTCGTTGAATGTTCCAGATAATTCCTGTTGCAAAAAATGTTGAGCCTTCTAGAGAGAGGTGCTATAGAGCCAGTACCTAATGGAGAGGATCAAAGGATGGTACTCTCCCTATTTCTCCAGCATGGGGTCTGGCATGGATTCACATGCTCATGAATATTCCCCGTCGTCAGGCTGGGAATCCTCGGTAAAGAAAAAAACCAGTATCAGTTTCGTTTCTGATCTGTCTTTCGTAGTAATAACCAATCACTGGTCTCTGCGTCATACTGACCACAGCCAATGACTGCCCTCTACCTAAGCACCGCCTCTGGCAGCCATCTTCAGATTTTTACCGCACGTTCATGTGTTGAGATCCTCGTGCTATTGCTCTCGAGCGTTAGTGCTATTTTTCGCACTTTTTCACAAAAAAACTTCGATTCTTTCGGTCAAAAGAGCCTCAAGCTCCACCGATCCTACATCCGATCAACGGGGACCCGTGTCGGATTCATCTGTGCCCCTCAAGGGTGAAGATTTCGTCGAGCTACACTTCGGAGGACTCCAGAAGCTTCTCAGGCCCGGTCTCGGAGATGGCCCAGGAGAAGGGAAGCTCGACGCCCGGAAAGCTGTTCAGGGTCTGCCCTGGATGCCAGCTGCAGAACGTCTTCAAGGAGGACGAACACTCTTTCTGCCTTTACTGCCTTCATGAGGACAAGACGCACGTGGAGAAGGACTGTGCGTTTTGCGGCAACATGTCGGAACGGACCATGAAGGACCGCCATCAACGTCTCGCCAACTGGCTGGAGGGTAAGAGCCCGTCTGGCGAGAAGAAGAAGAAATCCGAGCGGTCTTCTAAGACCTTTGAGGGCGCCCCGGCGACGGGGGCCCAACATAAGGCCAAGCACCGCGAGTCCGCTGGCACCGGGAGCGCCGAACGGTCGGGCTCTACGGGCGCCAGGCAGGGCGCACCCTCCCCGGCACCATCAACCACGAGCCAACGCTCTGGGTCGGGTAAGAGGAAGGCCGAGCACCCGGCGAAGCTCCTGGAGAGGCCCCGGTCGAGCTCTAAGGCAGAAGAGGAGCGTGGCAGTGCCCCCTCCCTCAAGGATAAGGCGGTGAGCGCACCTAAGGTGGTGAAGGCCTTGATCCATCCGACCAAGCCCTCTATCGAAACGGTCGCGGCGGCCCTGGCTCAGCCTGTGGTGGCTACACCAGTGGTGGCGACCTCAGGGCCCAGAATCTCCCTGCCTCCTCGGAGGGAGTCTTCCTTTGTGCCCATCGATAGGACCCCCGTGAAACCCTCCGTGGGGAAGAAGGGGGGGGCAGGGCGTCGTCGTAGATTCGGCCTCAACCTCAGAAGAGGAGCTGATCGAGGTCTTAAGCCACGGCCTAGGCGTGGAAGAAGGCCAGCCCGTCGGAATGGACCCCGACGCAGGTGACGACGACGACATCGTCGAGGATACCGACGGGGCCCCTGCTCGCCCGTCGGATTCCCCTCTGCCAGCGCCGCAAGACAACTCGGCGGCCATTTTGTTGGCCATACAGTCCTTATGCTCCGAGATAAGGACGAGGCTACCGTTACCGACGGAGGAACCTCTCCCGTCGGGGGATCCAGAACCGGGACCTTCTGGTGTTCCCCCTACCAAGAAAAGAAGGATCCATCCACCACCTCCTTTTCAACCGTCGCGCCCCGTCCAGCCCTCCTCCCCGTCCACCCGAGGGGATGATACGGGGACTGACACGGCAGCGACGGGTACGGACGACGAGGCATACGACGAGGATTTTCCGTCGTCGCTGTTAGGGAGAATTCTCTGTTTAGGCTGAATTTCCCTCCCTAGTGAGTCCCCCAGCAGCTTTGCTGGATTTCTGGGGTTTAATTTTTTCTCCTGCCAAGAGTGAGACTCTTTTACCCTCACTCTTGGACATGTTGAACTGTGTTATCTTGGACAAACCTTGTGTTGAATGGGCTATGGGGTCTTTTACTCCATAGGGCCTCATGTATTTTTGTGATGTGGGTTACACAGCACCCTCTGTGCCGTGACCCAGGGGTGTCCTAGGGACTCCCCAACATAGACTCCATACCCTGGGACTGACTACTGTCTCCCAGGGCATGTAAAGTCACCAAAGACTTTGCTAGTCTTGAATCCTGAACAGAACCAGTACAAACCATCATATTGTGGACGTACTGGCTGGGGCAATTCGATTGCCCCAGGGTCTGTTAGTCGAGGGGGCACGTCTCCGTCCCCCCTGATCGAGTTTTGGCTGGTGGCAGTGGAAACTACGTTTTATATTCGACCGCGAATATTTTCCTATGGGATTTCCCATTGTTTTAGGCTAACACATTTAATTATTTATTTACGGTAGCCTTAAACATACCGCCGGTTTATATATTTATTTTTATAACTCCGGTTGGGACTTTTTGCCAAAACTTGATTCTAAAATGGCGTTGGTGTTCGCCTCTGTAACTCTGACCCAAAGTGGAGCCCTTTGTTCCACTTTTGGCGGGCTTCTCCACAGAAGCCCTCCAAAGTGGTGCCACTCTGTCTGGGGTACTTAGGAGGGGTGGAGGGGGATTTAGGCACCCTGGACTGAGTTACCTTGGTAACTCAAGTCGCACTCCGTCCTGATTGGCCCAAGTGGTGAGCCGCCCGGCTCACCACTTAGCATGTTTGAGTGACAGCTAGGCTGGGTGAATGGGGGTTTGCTGCATAAAAGCAGGGCTTTGGGGACTGGGACAGGAGAAGTCGCCACAGGACCAAGAATCTGACGAGGGAAGAGCTGAGCCGACCTGCTTCGACGACACCACCCGGTGGAGCCCTGCTGAATCGTCTCACCACTTTTTCCGACGACCGAGGAGAACTCCTAACCGAGTGGCTCCTTCCCTTGACTGGTGGGGACAACCAGTTTTCGCCTTCTTTTCGCTTCTCGAGGTATCTCGTGGCCGCCTTGCCAGTGCCAAGCACCCCGGCAACCGGAACCCCACCACTTTTACCCCAACCACGAAAGTCGGTACAACCCTTTTACCGGAGGACTCCGCGGCTGGTTTCTTCCCGGGCAGTGCAACGACCTTCTCCTTCTGCTCTTCAGCGAGAACTTCTTCTCCCCTGACCGACGTCGAGCCTTGCTGCCACTGCCTGGAACAACTGCCACCGCTGGAGGATCCTTTCCACTTAAGGTACCGTGTTCCGCCTGGCTTCCCTTGCCACCGACTGTACGGGGTAGATTTAGCCCCCGGCTTTCGAACCTGGGAGTGCCTGGGACACCCTGGCTAAACTTTCTAAGCCACTCTAAACTCTTTCTAACTCTTTGCAAGACTTTGAATCCCTAATAACAGTGTGATCTTGGGCACATTTTCGCTCCGGCTACTCTAAGAGTGGGCCCTGCCCAGTGACTTTTGCTCACCTGTGACTTTTGTGCTTCTTTGAGCCTATTGCAAGTGTTCTGGACCTTAGAGTGGTGTGTTTAACCCATTTCTGCTTTTTCTCTCCCTTTCTTGGAAACTACTAGAGTGTCATCTAACGTTAAGCACTCACCTCTGTTTTAATTAAGTGGTGTTAACCTAGAGTTGTCTAGATAGGAGAAAGGATTGAATCTACTTTCGATATAACTGTGTTTGAAGTGTTTACTATATTTTGCTAGAGTGTTTTTAACTTATGTGTATTTTAAATAAATAACTATATACTTTTGAAACCAAGCTCTGGTCAGTGTTTGCTTGTGCTATTGTGTTTTGGTACATATTGTGTATACTTTGCATACTGCCTAACTCTTCTTGAGAGAAGTCTGACTGCTCAGCCACAGCTACCAGGTAAATCTGGGTGGTACAGACTGCTACCAAAGGGGTTTACTGCTCTACCTGTAGTCTTAAATCTTTTGCAGTGTTCCCCAAGGGAACTGCACAGGTTTCTGCCTAACACTGGTGTACAGCGGTGGGATTTGTATTGAGTATACATTTTATTGTGCTTTAGATACCTTAGTGCAACTAACCACAAAGCTTAGCACTGAAAAAGTAAAACCTCTAACATGTCAGTTATAGAAAGCTATAGTCAAGAGTCCCTTGCAGCCAAAACTGCTGATTGTTTAAGAGTGCTCTGTAAACATAAGGATCTCCTGACTAAGGGCAAGAAAATGGAGCTGATTGAAAGATTGTTAGCTAACCAAAGTCTGGGTGATGGTTCAGGGGAACCTACCACTCCAGCAACTGTAGATGACAGTGTTGAAGTTAACATGGAGCAAAATGTTGATGATTCTGAGGAAGAGTCAGAAGAGGAGGGTGAGGCCGTTGTAACTTTCCCCCCTAGGCCTCTGCCTGCTCTACCTGCTGTGCCTACTGGACCTTTACCAGGTCCCACATTTAGTCCTCAGTACTTTGAACTGGAGAAAATGAAGCTAGAATTGGAGTATAAGAAACTTAATGCTCAAACTGACAAAGAACTAAGGCTAAGGGAAATGGAGCTCAAGTATGACTTAGAAATGAAGAAATTATCTGTTGAGAATGTTTCTCTCTCTGGCTCCTCTAGAAGTTCCAGTCCTAAAAGACCCCGGATGCCTAAAGAATTGGTTGGTATGTATGAGCCTAAGTTGGATGTGTTGGATTGGTTGTCTCTGTTTGAATATAATCATGGGCTCCAGAACATCACAGGAAATGACTTGCTCACCTGGTTGTTCTCTAGGCTCCCCCCTGTTGCAACTGATGTGGTAATGGAGATGGGGGAGGAGGATAGGAAGGACTATGAATGTGTGAAACTAGCTTTGATAGCTAGGTTTGGGAAGACCCCTTCCCAGTATCTTAAGAGGTTTAGGAGCCTCAAAAAGCATGATGGTACCCCTTGGGCTACCTGGGTGAATGAATGTTTGAAAAACTTAGAGGGATGGATTAAGGGTTACAAGGTGAACACTTATGAAGGTATGAAGAATTTGGTTATGTTGGAGACTATTTATGATGCCTGCTCTCCTGAGCTCAGACAGCACTTGGCTGATTCCAGGGAATTGGATTCCCGGAGGCTAGCTAAGGCTGCTGACTTGTGGGTTGCCAACAGGGCCACTCACAAGGATTCTGGGGTAACTCAGAAGAAGGATGGGGAGAAACAGTCTAAAAAGGACTCCAAAGAGAATTCTAATACTACAAATTCCAAAGAGGGCCCCAAACAAAACTATAAGGGTAAGCCACAAGGGAAACCAAATCAGGCTAGTGTACCTTCTGGTCCCAGACCAGAAGGAGGTCAGAACAAGCCTCCATTCCAGCGAGCCTTTGGCTCATGCTTTGTTTGTAAGGCTACTGACCATGTGAAAGGAGATCCCAGATGTAAGGGTAAACCTTCAGGGGTCCAGCTTGCCTCCTTAGCCTTCGCTCCAGAAGAGGAAGTACAAATGGCAAGTGGAAACTTTCTATTACTAGCTGATGAACCCACTGGAGTCTCAGCTAGTGTTTCTTTAGTCTCTCTGGGGTTGTGGGAACAACAGAATTTAGATGTCTATAACTCTATCCCAGATAATACTAAAGAGTATTATAAGGACAGTGTCCAGGTGAATGGTCAGGAGACTCCTGCCATTAGGGACACTGGAGCCAGCATAACTGGTGGATGAATCATTTTTCAAGGCAGAGGATGTTGCTAAGGCACCCAAATGCCTCACCAAGTTAGCTGGTGGGCCTGTGCAGATGTGTCCCCAGTTACCAGTTCTCATCCAATGTAACGATATGGCTGTAAAAATACCTGTCAGTGTACAATGTGAAGTGCCAGGTAGGGTCCTGTTGGGTAATGACCTCAAAGCTCTTGGAGTTGTATCTCATACCCCCAGACCTCCTAGCAAAAGGTTCCAGGAACTCACAAAACCTGCAAGAGAGAAAACCCTGAGAGGGTTATCTCAGGAGATGATGACAGAAATCACTCCTCTCCCACTGGAGCAACTTACTGCAGTAACTACCCGATCAGGAGCAAAGGTGCAACCCAAGACTCCTAGGAGAAAGCCAGCAGCAAGCACTCCAGTGCTTCCAACAAGGACTTCCCCTAGGTTGTCCAAAGTTACACCTGTAACTCCACCTCCAGCTGAGGCTGAGAGGGAGGTACAACCCTGTGTGGTTGAGCTAGACTCTGAGGAAGAGCTAGAAGGAGGCCCCAACCTTATTGGAGATTTGGACCCTGAGGACCATCCTGAGCTGCAGTCTTTACTGGCAGAAGGTGGGCCTAGCAGGGCAGCTTTTCGTAAGGGGCAAAGAGAATGTCCAACTCTGGAAGGTCTCCGCCACCAGGCAGCTTCTCAAGCTGATGGGCAAGAGCCTGGGAAGTATAGGTTGCACTGGGAAGATGGCCTCTTCTACAGTGAACCCACTGAGTCTGAACCTGGAGACTACAAACGCCTTGTAGTCCCACAAGAGAACAGACAACAGTTCTTACAACTAGCCCATGAGATACCTTTGGCTGGTCACTTGAGTTTCAAGAAGACCAAGGAAAGGCTCTCACTCTACTTTTATTGGCCAAAGATGGGGGCTGAAGTAGATAGATATTGTAAGAGCTGCCATACCTGCCAGACTTCTGGTAAGGTTGGTTCCAAGAATGTGGCACCTTTAGTGCCTCTCCCAGTTGTGGGAGTCCCATTTGAGAGGGTAGGGATTGACATTGTTGGTCCCCTTGATCCTCCAACCTCCTCAGGCAACAGGTTTATACTTGTTGTAGTAGACCATGCTACTAGGTACCCTGAGGCAATTCCTATGAGGACTGTTACAGCTCCGGCTGTGGCTAAGGCCCTCCTTGGTATTTTTACCAGGGTTGGGTTTCCTAAGGAGGTAATCTCTGACAGGGGGTCAAACTTTATGTCCCACTACATGAAAGCCATGTGGAAAACCTGTGGAGTTACCTACAAGTTCTCAACCGCATACCACCCTCAGACAAACGGGTTGGTTGAAAGGTTTAACAGAACCATGAAGAGCATGATAGGTGCTTTAGAAGAACCCCTTAAGAAAAAGTGGGACCTTCTACTGCCATGCCTTCTCTTTGCTTATAGAGAAGTCCCTCAGGAGGGAGTAGGTTATTCTCCCTTTGAGCTTCTCTATGGCCATCCCGTCAGAGGTCCATTGGCCCTGATTAAGGAGGGATTGGAAGGTGCTCCTCCCCTCAAGCCAGTCAGAGTGACTGACTATGTGATAGGTCTCCGGAGGAGACTGTCACACATGATGGCAGAAGCAAGTGACAACTTGAAAGCTGGTCAAGCCCTGGTCAAACATTGGCACGACCAGAAGGCTAACATGGTTGAGTTTACTCAAGACCAGCTAGTTCTAGTTATGCTCCCAACAAGGCAGAGGGCCTTGCAAGACAAATGGATGGGACCCTTCAAGGTTGTGGGAAAACTTGGAGAGGTCAACTATCTGGTGGATCTGGGCAGACCCAGGGAAGCTCCTAGAGTCTTCCACACCAACCGACTAAAAGCATACATCTCCAGACCTGATGTAGGAGCCTTGCTTCTAGCTTCAGCTGCAGAGGAGGAAGAGAGTGAATCTCTCCCTGATCTCCTCAGAGGTGTACCTTTAGATGAAAAAGTTGAAGGAGTCAATCTCTCTTCAGACCTGACACCTGAGCAACAGGAGGAGTGCAAATCTATGTTAAATCAGTTTGCCTCCCTGTTCTCACTGTCACCAGGCTTGACCCCTTGGGGGCAGCATGAGATACTCACTGGTGACTGTCTGCCAGTCAAAAGCAGAGGATACAGAATGTCAGAACATATCAGAGCCCACATCAAAGGAGAGGTCAAGAAGATGCTTGATCTCGGGGTAATAGAGCCCTCTACTAGTCCATGGTCTAGCCCAGTTGTGTTAGTACCAAAGGCAGGATCCAAAGACTTGAGATTCTGTGTGGACTATAGAGCTCTAAATGCAGTCACCAAGACTGATGCCCACCCTTTGCCCAGGACAGATGAGTTGGTGGATAAACTTGGTGCAGCCAAGTACCTCAGCACATTTGACCTGACGTCAGGCTATTGGCAAATAGCCCTGACAGACCATGCCAAGGAGAAAACTGCATTTTCAACCCCAGTTGGCTTGTACCAGTTTAAGGTCATGCCTTTTGGACTAAAAAATGCACCTGCCACGTTCCAAAGGATGGTGAACCAAGTTCTGGCTGGGATGGAAGATTTCTGCATGGCATACTTGGATGACATTGCAGTCTTCAGCCACTCCTGGGAAGAACATGTGAACCACCTAGGACATGTGTTGCAGGCTCTGGAACAGGCCCATTTGACAATCAAAGCCAGTAAGTGCCAGATTGGTCAAAGTAAAGTGGTCTACCTTGGACATGAGGTAGGAGGTGGAGAAATAAGGCCTTTGCCCAGCAAGATTGAAGCTGTGCAAAATTGGACAACACCAACTACTCAAACCCAAGTGAGAGCTTTTCTAGGCCTCACTGGATATTACAGGAATTTCATTGAGAACTATGGGACCATAGCTTCTCCACTGAATGTAATCTCCTCTCCCAAATTCCCTAAAAAGGTAAAATGGAATGAGGAGTGCAATCAGGCCTTTGAAAAACTGAAGAGAGCTCTTTGCCAAGCTCCAGTATTGAGAGCTCCTGACTACCACCAACCTTTCATTGTACAAACTGATGCTTCCAATGTAGGTATAGGTGCAGTTCTAAGCCAACTGGATGAGAAGGGTAGGGAGCACCCCATTTGCTTCATCAGTAGGAAACTGAAGGATCCTGAGACAAGGTGGGCAACTATCGAAAGAGAATGCTTTGCTATTGTGTGGGCACTGAAGAAGTTTAGGCCATACTTGTATGGTTCTACTTTTGTTATTCAGACTGACCACCAACCCTTGAGATGGTTAATGCAAATGAAAGGGGAAAATCCAAAACTATTGAGATGGTCAATCTGCCTGCAAGGGTTTGATTTCACCATTGAGCACAGGTCAGGGTGTCACCATCAAAATGCTGATGGACTCTCTAGGATGTATATCATCGACTAGAGGTATGAGGTTCATCCAGGAGTGGATTAAATCCTCCTGTCCCTTAGTCTGGGGGGGGCGAGTGTTAGGGAGAATTCTGTTTAGGCTGAATTTCCCTCCCTAGTGAGTCCCCCAGCAGCTTTGCTGGATTTCTGGGGTTTAATTTTTTCTCCTGCCAAGAGTGAGACTCTTTTACCCTCACTCTTGGACATGTTGAACTGTGTTATCTTGGACAAACCTTGTGTTGAATGGGCTATGGGGTCTTTTACTCCATAGGGCCTCATGTATTTTTGTGATGTGGGTTACACAGCACCCTCTGTGCCGTGACCCAGGGGTGTCCTAGGGACTCCCCAACATAGACTCCATACCCTGGGACTGACTACTGTCTCCCAGGGCATGTAAAGTCACCAAAGACTTTGCTAGTCTTGAATCCTGAACAGAACCAGTACAAACCATCATATTGTGGACGTACTGGCTGGGGCAATTCGATTGCCCCAGGGTCTGTTAGTCGAGGGGGCACGTCTCCGTCCCCCCTGATCGAGTTTTGGCTGGTGGCAGTGGAAACTACGTTTTATATTCGACCGCGAATATTTTCCTATGGGATTTCCCATTGTTTTAGGCTAACACATTTAATTATTTATTTACGGTAGCCTTAAACATACCGCCGGTTTATATATTTATTTTTATAACTCCGGTTGGGACTTTTTGCCAAAACTTGATTCTAAAATGGCGTTGGTGTTCGCCTCTGTAACTCTGACCCAAAGTGGAGCCCTTTGTTCCACTTTTGGCGGGCTTCTCCACAGAAGCCCTCCAAAGTGGTGCCACTCTGTCTGGGGTACTTAGGAGGGGTGGAGGGGGATTTAGGCACCCTGGACTGAGTTACCTTGGTAACTCAAGTCGCACTCCGTCCTGATTGGCCCAAGTGGTGAGCCGCCCGGCTCACCACTTAGCATGTTTGAGTGACAGCTAGGCTGGGTGAATGGGGGTTTGCTGCATAAAAGCAGGGCTTTGGGGACTGGGACAGGAGAAGTCGCCACAGGACCAAGAATCCGACGAGGGAAGAGCTGAGCCGACCTGCTTCGACGACACCACCCGGTGGAGCCCTGCTGAATCGTCTCACCACTTTTTCCGACGACCGAGGAGAACTCCTAACCGAGTGGCTCCTTCCCTTGACTGGTGGGGACAACCAGTTTTCGCCTTCTTTTCGCTTCTCGAGGTATCTCGTGGCCGCCTTGCCAGTGCCAAGCACCCCGGCAACCGGAACCCCACCACTTTTACCCCAACCACGAAAGTCGGTACAACCCTTTTACCGGAGGACTCCGCGGCTGGTTTCTTCCCGGGCAGTGCAACGACCTTCTCCTTCTGCTCTTCAGCGAGAACTTCTTCTCCCCTGACCGACGTCGAGCCTTGCTGCCACTGCCTGGAACAACTGCCACCGCTGGAGGATCCTTTCCACTTAAGGTACCGTGTTCCGCCTGGCTTCCCTTGCCACCGACTGTACGGGGTAGATTTAGCCCCCGGCTTTCGAACCTGGGAGTGCCTGGGACACCCTGGCTAAACTTTCTAAGCCACTCTAAACTCTTTCTAACTCTTTGCAAGACTTTGAATCCCTAATAACAGTGTGATCTTGGGCACATTTTCGCTCCGGCTACTCTAAGAGTGGGCCCTGCCCAGTGACTTTTGCTCACCTGTGACTTTTGTGCTTCTTTGAGCCTATTGCAAGTGTTCTGGACCTTAGAGTGGTGTGTTTAACCCATTTCTGCTTTTTCTCTCCCTTTCTTGGAAACTACTAGAGTGTCATCTAACGTTAAGCACTCACCTCTGTTTTAATTAAGTGGTGTTAACCTAGAGTTGTCTAGATAGGAGAAAGGATTGAATCTACTTTCGATATAACTGTGTTTGAAGTGTTTACTATATTTTGCTAGAGTGTTTTTAACTTATGTGTATTTTAAATAAATAACTATATACTTTTGAAACCAAGCTCTGGTCAGTGTTTGCTTGTGCTATTGTGTTTTGGTACATATTGTGTATACTTTGCATACTGCCTAACTCTTCTTGAGAGAAGTCTGACTGCTCAGCCACAGCTACCAGGTAAATCTGGGTGGTACAGACTGCTACCAAAGGGGTTTACTGCTCTACCTGTAGTCTTAAATCTTTTGCAGTGTTCCCCAAGGGAACTGCACAGGTTTCTGCCTAACAGTCGCCTCCCACCAGGGCTTCTCCGCCCGACGAGATCGGATCTTTCCACTCCATGATCTCCAGGGCTTCCGAGCTTTTCCAACTCTGCCCTGAGGAGAAGAAAAAGGAAGGCTTCCTTTATCAGCGGCGCGAGGCCAAGAGGAAGACGGTCCTCGCAGTGCCTCTGTTGGACGACATTTGGGATGAGGGCCTTTCCCTCCTCAAGAACCCTTCCACGACGCCAGCTAGAAGAGACCGGTACGAGAAAAAGTACCGGGTCCCGGACACGGCCCCCCTATGCCTCCGGGCGCAGCCTACCCCGGACTCCGTCGTCTCCGCGGCAGCCAGGAAGAAAGCGGGGGGGGTGCGGCCTCCACATCGACTTCCCCGCCGGACGGCGAGGGAAAGAAATTGGATGCTATGGGACGTAGAGTCATCTCGTCGGCAGCGACGACGATTAAAGCGGCCAACGCCTTGGCTATCGTGGCCCGCTACGACAGGGAGCTCTGGTACAAGATAGCTCCCCTGCTGGATTTTCTGCCGGACGACAAGAGGGCGGAGGCCCTTGAGATCCTGCAGGAAGGTGAGGTGGCGTCGGACCACGCCATCACCGTGGCGACGGACATCGCCGACACTGGGTTCCGCCAGCTGGGCAACGGCGTTTGCCTTCGACGTCGTGGATGGCTCAAAGCTACGGACTTTCGGCAGGACGTCCAGACCAGAGTCCTGGACATGCCCTTCGACGGGAACAACCTGTTTGGGAAGACAGTGGACGATTCCCTTCAGGCCATCAAGGCGGATACTGAGACGGCCAGGGCCCTTGGAGTCCTGCAGCAACGACGAACGCCCTTTCGGAGCGGCGGAGGCAAGGGCGCCTCCAAAGGTTCCGGCGGCGGTTTCGCTTCCTACCGTCAAGCGGCCCGCTCGTCGTCGCAAGAGGCCTACAGAGGACGAGGCAAGTCTAGCGGACCCCGCCGTCGTCGCCAAGGCGGCAAGGCCGCGTCCAAGCAGGATTGAACCGGCCGTGGGGTCGGGCCCCCACCGAAGCACCCCGGTGGGAGGCCGGCTGGCGGGCTTCGTCGGCGTGTGGGAGTCCATCTCCACCGACCGTTGGGTGCTGGACGCCCTGGCCCGGGGCCACCCGCTCGAGTTTCAAAGAAGGTGCCCGCGCGTCCCCCCCGTGGCCAGGAAAGAACTTCACGTCCCTCAACTTCTCCTGGAGGTAAAGGCGATGCTCAGAAAGGGCGCCATCGAACTCGTCCCAAAGAGGCTTCGGGGCTCCGGAGTCTACTCGCGATACTTCCTCGTGAAGAAGAAGACGGGAGGATGGCGCCCCATCCTAGACCTGCGACGTCTGAACAAGTTCATCAAGGCGCAGAAGTTCCGGATGGTCACCCTCCAGCACGTCCTGGGTCAGCTGGAGGAAGGAGACTTCCTATCGTCGTTGGATTTGGAGGATGCCTACTTCCACATTCCCATCCTAAAGGGGCACCGAAAATTCCTCAGATTCATGGTCCAGGGGCGTCATTACCAGTTCAAAGCCCTTCCCTTCGGACTACGGTCGGCACCCAGGGTATTCACCAAGTGCCTCGCACCGGTGGCGGCGCAGCTGCGCCGCGAGGGGATTCACGTCTACCCCTACCTGGACGACTGGCTCATCCGCGCCAAGACGAGGGAGCTCGCCGTGGTCCACACGGCAAGGACCGTCCAACTCCTCACGGACCTGGGATTCTCCGTGAACTACGCCAAATCCCACCTGGTGCCCGCGCAAGTCGCACTGTTTCTGGGAGCGAGGCTCGACACAGTGTCCCTTCTGGCCTCCCCGTCGGAGGAGAGGACCAGGACCATCTTGGGCAAGGTGCAACGGATGTTGGTGGCCGACGCGGCCAAGGTGAGGTCCATCAAGTCCCTCCTCGGGATGATGTCTTCCTGCATCTACCTCATTCCCATGTGCAGGCTCCGGATG
Organism: Ambystoma mexicanum; assembly: GCF_040938575.1. Classification (NCBI taxonomy): domain Eukaryota; kingdom Metazoa; phylum Chordata; class Amphibia; order Caudata; family Ambystomatidae; genus Ambystoma; species Ambystoma mexicanum. The sequence continues at coordinate 1,492,023,756 of NC_090932.1, read as the reverse complement.
CGCCCGTTGCAAGAATTCCTGGATGCGCGCTGGATCCAGACGACGGGCAGCTTCGAGGAAAGGATCAAGCTCGACGAGAGTTTCCGACGAGCGATACGGTGGTGGGGCACCCGCGCGCATCTGACGGCGGGCATGGACTTCCAGACCCCAGCCCACCAGGAGACTGTGACCACGGATGCCTCCCTGGAAGGGTGGGGAGCGCACACCGAAAATCTGCACGCAAGAGGACTCTGGCTCCCGACGGAGAAGTCCCTGCATATCAACGTCCTGGAGCTCCGTGCAGTGTTTTGGGCCCTCAGGTCCTTCCTTCCGTCCCTCAAGGGCAAGGTGGTGAGGATCTTCACCGACAACACCACCACCATGTTTTACATCAGGAAACAGGGCGGAACCAGGTCCCCAGCGCTGTCCAAGGAGGCGCAGGACCTGTGGCATTGGGCCGTCGCCCAAGGGATTTTTCTGGTGCCGTTTCATCTGGCAGGGATAAAAAACACCATCGCCGACTCACTCAGCAGGGAGCTGCGCTCGTGCCACGAGTGGGAACTACGGCAGGATCTGGTGGATCGCCTCTTCCGACGGTGGGGCACACCCCAGATCGACCTGTTTGCGACGGCGACGAACACCAAGTGCCGGAGGTTCGCCAGCAGGTTTCCCCAGACGAGGAGCATGGGCGATGCTTTCTCGTTCCCCTGGGAGGGCCTGTTCCTCTACGCGTTCCCTCCCTTGCCTCTGCTAATCCGGCTCGTCAACCAGCTCAAGAGGTCACGGTGCAGGATGATCCTCGTCGCACCTGCGTGGCCGAGGCAGATATGGTTCCCGGACCTTCTGGACTTGTCAGCGTCCCCGCCGATCAAGCTGCCGGCGGACGCGGATCTACTCTCCAGGGAAGGAGGCGCCATCCTCCACCACGACCCGAAGTCGCTGAACTTGCAGGCCTGGCTCCTGCAGCGCTAGAGTTTGGAGGATACGACATACCGGCCGATTGCAGAGAGGTTCTTGCAAAGGCCAGGGCGTCCTCGACTCTTAAATGCTACGGACACAAATGGAAGAGGTTCTCTGTCTGGTGCCACGCACAGAAGATTAACCCTCTACGGATTACGGCTCCCCAAGTACTGCCGTACCTGCTGACGCTGGCCAAAGCTGGTCTGGCACACGCGTCCATCAAGATTCATCTTGCTGCGATCTCCCGATACACCAGAACCACGGGGCGGACGTCCTTGTGGTCTCATCGTCTGGTGAAGGAGTTCATGAAGGGACTGTTCAGATCGTTCCCGCCGGTGAAGGCTCCGGCCCCGGCGTGGGAGCTCAACGTGGTGCTGACCAAGCTCATGGGACCTCCGTTCGAGCCTCTGCACTCGGCCCCGTTGAAGTTTCTATCGTGGAAAACAGCTTTTCTTGTGGCCATCACCTCCGCACGACGAGTGGGAGAGATCCAGGCCCTTTCCTGCAAGGCCCCGTACTTGACTTTCCACGACACGAGGGTAGTGCTCAGGACGCACCCCTCCTTCATGCCCAAGGTGCCGTCGGACTTCCATCTCAACGAACCCTTGGTGTTGCCTGTGTTCTTCCCGTCGCCTTCGTCGCCGGCTGAGAGGACTTTGCACTCGCTGGATGTGGCTAGAGCGCTGAAGTTCTACGTAGACCGCACGAAGTGTTTTCGGAAGACGTCACAACTCTTTGTGAACTTTGGACCTGTCAATCAGGGGAAGGCTCTCTCGAAGGCTTCCATTTCCAGATGGCTCTCCGCCTGTATCATGTACTGTCACCGGTTGGCAAACCGACCGCTGCCTGGCCGTCCGAGAGCCCATTCCACCAGAGCGATCGCAGCTACCACGGCGTTCCTATCTGGTGTGCCCCTGCTGGACATATGCAGGGCTGCTACGTGGAGGTCGACGCACACCTTCACGAAATTCTACTGCGTCGACCGGGATTCCAGGGAGGAGTCCAGGGTCGGCCAAGCAGTGCTGCGCAACCTGTTCGCCTGAGGTGAGCCTGGTGAGGAGGTAAGATGCTTAATGTTGAGTTGATGTGATGCTTAATGTTGAGCCTTTGCCACCTCCCGTGGTTGTGCATGTGTGTACTGCTATGTATTCTTTATTCATGAGCATGTGAATCCATGCCAGACCCCATGCTGGAGAAGGAACAAGTTACTTACCTGTAACTGTTGTTCTCCAGCATGGGTCTGGCATGGATTCACATGCGAACCCTCCCGCCTACCCCTCTGCGGCTCTTCACTTGGTCATACTGCCACTTCACGTGCTTCCAAATCTGAAGATGGCTGCCAGAGGCGGTGCTTAGGTAGAGGGCAGTCATTGGCTGTGGTCAGTATGACGCAGAGACCAGTGATTGGTTATTACTACGAAAGACAGATCAGAAACGAAACTGATACTGGTTTTTTTCTTTACCGAGGATTCCCAGCCTGACGACGGGGAATATTCATGAGCATGTGAATCCATGCCAGACCCATGCTGGAGAACAACAGTTACAGGTAAGTAACTTGTTCCTTCCTAATCCCCAAGGAGGACAGAGGTTTGAGACCCATTTTGGACTTGAGACTCTTGAACAAGTTCCTCAGGAAGGACACGTTCAAAATGGTTACCCTTTCTCAGATCCTTCAGGCCCTCCAGCTCCTGGATTGGATGGTGTCATTGGACTTTTCAGAATGCTTACTTTCATGTGCCAATCCATCACAAGCACAGAGTACCTGAGGTTTGCCGTTGGCAGCACTCCTTATCGGTTTCGAGTTCTGTCATTCGGGCTGAACTCCGCCTGAGGTATTTCACCAAGTTGCAGTGGTGACAGCGAGTCTCAGGAGACGGGTTCGGGGGGTTCACGTCTACCCCTACCTGGACAATTGTCTGATCAGGGTGCGTTCTCCGAAACAGGCCCTGGAACATCTCAGCATAAATTTCCACTCTCCACAGACTGGAATTCTCCATCAATTAAAAGAAGTCCCTCCAACATGATAAAAAGTTAAAGTTCATCGGAGCAGTCCTGGATGCATTCTTGGGAAAAGCCTTGCCACCCTAGGTGAGGGCTCAACACATTCAGCAGATGGTCACCAAATTCCAGAGTGCCCAGTGTCTTCCGGCCTTTGACTCTTTGAGGTTGCTTGGCTTCATAGCATCCTGCAGTTTCATGGTGCCAGAGGCTCGTCTGAGAATGAGATCCCTTCAATGGTTTCTCTGGACACAATGGTCTCAATTTTCAGGCAGAATGTCAGACATCAGGTTCTGAGCAAGGTCACACAGGATCTTCTGTGGTGGTTGTTGGGGAGAATTCTCATTTCTGTTCCAATTACCTTCAACTTTACAGACCCCCAGCTCTTTTGCTGGACTTTAGGACTTTACATTTTTATCCTGGGATGAGTGAGACCTTTTTTTCACCCTATCATGTATTTTTGATCTGATATGGATTGTGGTTCCTTTATTTTTTGGAGTCTGACAAACTCCGTAGGCATCTACTTTTTGTATGGTGACACAACTTCAGTGCAGTGTCAGAGAAATCCTTTAGATTTCTCTTAAGGTTTAAATACCTTTTCTTGGGTGAACTGCAGTTCCCAAGAACAGTGAAGTGAAATTGACTTTACTTACCTTTTTCTCTTTGTAGGTCCAGCACACCCCATCTTGTGTAGGGCTGGGGGGGTTACCTAGAAGCCCCTTTTCCTTCGTACTCATGTAAAAAAATGTATGTTACCCTTATTACTTTAAATGGCTGGTGGCAGTGGTTTAATTTTCCGCAGCTGCAGTATAGCACCCATGCGTGACCATTTTGTCAAAATGACCCCAGTGTTCTTTTTTCGCCATTTCTGGTTCGAAAGGTCCTTGAGATTTACTCTGCACACCAAACCAGGTTTGATCCCACTGTCTGGAGGGGCAGGAAGTGAGGGAGGTGCCCGGAACTCCCCTGTCCTTGGTCTCTAGGGAAACCTGAATGTACCCAGTCCTGATTGGCTGGCTGTCCTTGCAGTGCAGCCACCCTGCTATTTGAGTTGCATATAGGCTGTGTGAATATGGGAGAAACAGGTTTTGGGACCTAGAGGCAGTCGACCACTGGGAAGAACAACCCGACGAAGAAACCTTGAACGAAGCTTGCTGCATCCTCCTGGACTGTTGAACTGCCCGGTGATGCCCTGCTGCTGTGCTGAAACTCGTTTTTCTGATCGACGAGACGCTCCGGAAGGGACGACATCTTCCCTTGGGTTAGTGGGACCAACTAACCCCGAGATGAATTTTGCTGGAAGACCTTCCCCCAACTGGCTGTACTTTTTCTTTGCTGCTGCAGGAGCCAAGTGCCAGGAGTCGAGAAATCCGTAGTAGAGTACGTCTGTAAGCCAGCCAAAAGCTCCGGGAGTCTCCTCAAGACCCTCTAGAAGCAGGACGACCAGAGCGCTAGTCACCTCACCAGAGTGCAGGACTCTAGGAGTGAAGGAAGCCCAACTGGTGTCCAAGATACGCGGTGGTACCCTTTACAGAGCGCTGAAACTGCAAAGTGCCACTGATCCAAAAAGAGCCCGTAGCTGCTGCCGAACATCGAATTACTGTCGCAGGAGTCCCCAGATGTCCTCACTCTTGTCCCCATGACTGAGGCCCAGGATCTGCATCGCTGCAACCACACAGAAGCCAGCTGGACCTTCTTCTAACCAAAGGTACTGTTCTGACTTTGGGGCACTTACCTCATTGCCTGTAGCTTGCTCTTCTCAGTTGAGACTTGCAGTAGCTTCTATTCTAGAGTTCCTCATCTCTAACTTTCACAAGTGTAACAGCTTGTGACCCTACAGTGATTATTCTTCACCAAACGCTCTAACTTTGTCCAAGACCTTTGCTATCTAAGAAGTGCCTCAGCTCTGTAGACTTTGCTCCAATTGACTTTGGCTGTCTTGGCTCCCTGCAGACTCTTCTATTCCGTTTGACTTTGAGTCTTACTGTCCCTTGTAGGTGATGCATTGGTTTTAAACTAATATTGCTGGGAAAGGTTTTTATCTAGACTTCATTGAAAGATTGAAAGTGCTCACATGCTCAGAGAACCTTTTTAGCCTCTTTCCTTCCCTTAACCTTTCCTTTCTACCAACCTCAGAGGTGTATAAATGCCATTGCTGTCCTAGTTGAAATCACCTCAGGGTGTAGGAAGTGTGTAAGATGCATCTCTAAACAGTAACTACTAGCTTTTTATTGATTCTGAACAAGTATTTTGAAGTGTATTTGATTGCTGCATATATTGCCCTTTTAAAGAATGCTTATTTAAAAACTATTATTAAATAATTATTTTAACTACAAACCTTCAGTAGAATTAATACTTTGCTACATGTATTGGTGGTTTTCATTGCTACAGCTCACATTTACCGCTCTTGAGATAGGTCTGCCTGCTCAAATTAATAACTTGTGTAGTACAGACCTATACCAATAGGTGGGTTACCTAATACCAAGGAGACGAGGGTTGTGTAGTCTCCCACAGGGTTGCTTTGCTGTCGGTGATGCAGAGGGGGAACCCGACTGACCCAGCGCCTGCTCCACCAGCAGTGCCAGTTCAGGCCACCCCGTTGCCACCAGGGGAACCACTGCCCAAGAATAGGAAGCATATGCGCCATCCTTCGTCTCCCTCCCCGCAGCCACTTCCCCGGCCCCCCGTCCCCGAGGGAGGAGGAATAGGACACTGAGTTGACGACGAAGGACAGTGGCGAGATGGGAGACCTACCATTGCCGCAGCCCAGGGTCTCGCCGTCGGACGAGGTGGGACCTTTCCATGCAATGATTGCCCGGGCATCTGAGCTGTTCCAGCTCACACCGGAAGAGGAGGGCTTCTTATACAAACGCTGGGAGGTGAAGAGAAATACCATCCTCTCCGTCCCACTCCTGGACGATGTGTGGGACGATGGACTAACCCTGCTGAAGAACCCTGCTTCAGCCCCAGCGAAAAAGGACCGGTTGGAGAAAAAGTGCAGGGTGCCGGACTCTGCACCCAAGTGCCTACGGGCCCATCACTCACCGGACTCGGTGGATTCGGCGGCCGCCAGCAAGAAGTAGTAAGGCTGGGTGTCTTCTGCTTCTTCCTCCAGGCGCCAAAGGGAAGAAGTTGGATTCGATGGGTAGGAAGGTGATCTACTCTGCGGCGATGACTATCAAGGCTGCCAACGCCCTTGCGATCGTGGCCAGGTATGACCGCGACTTTAGGTTAAAGCTGGCGCCTCTCCTAGACTTCCTCCCAGAGGAAAAGTGTGCAGAGGCGTTGGATATTGTTTAAGAAAGCGAGGTGGAGTCGGACCACGCCATGGACATCGCAGACACAGGGTTCCCCCAGATGGGTAATGGGGTCTGTCTTCGTCGGGTTTGGCTCAAGGCCACCAATTTTACGTAGGAGGTCCAGGAAAGTGTTTTGGACATGCCCGTTAATAGGGACAACTTGCTCGGGAAGGACGTGGATGAGTCTCTCAAGGCCATCAAGTTGGACACAGAAGGCGTGTGCCCTAGGCACCCTACAGCAACGACGGTCATCCTTTCATTCCTCAGGAGGGAAGTCTCAGATCAAAGGGTTTTGGAGGGGGCTCATCCTCTTACCACCAACCTCCCCGTCCCTCGGCCCAGGAAGCCAACAGGGGTCGATCCAAGGATTTCGGAGGTGAAAGTCACTGTCGGGGACCGCAAGGCAGCCCTTCGACTTCCAAACAGGACTTACCAGTCGGGACGTCGGGCCCTCCACTGTGCCCCCTGGTGGGAGGCTGGCTGCCCAACTTCGTCGTAGTGTGGGAGACCATCTCAGACAGATGGGTGCTGGACGCTTTCGCCCATGGACACAACCTGGAATTGTGTTGAAATGCCCTGGAATGCCTTTGGTGGCCCGACAGGAAACCCACATACCTTCGCTGCTGCGAGAGGTTCGGGCAATGTTACAAAAAGGGGCGCTAAAGCTTGTTCCATGGCACCTCCAGGCTCCGGAGTATAATCAAGGTACTTCCTCATCAGAAAGAAGACCGTGGGCTGGAGGCCCATTCTCGACCTACGACGGCTCAACAAATGCATAAAGTCCCAGAAGTTCCGGATGGTCACTCTACAGCACGTGCTTGGCCAGCTGAAGGAGGGGTACTTTCTGAAGTCGTTGGATCTGGAGGACTCGTACTTCCACGTCCCCATTCACAAAGGACACCGCAGGTTTCTGCACTTCGTCGTTCAGCTGAGACATTACCAATTCAAGGTGCTCCCCTTCGGACTGAAGTCAGAGCCAAGGGTCTTCACCAAGTGCTTGGCACTGGTGGCGGCGCATCTGCACCTGCAAGGGATCCACGTTTACCCCTATCTGGACGAATGGCTCTTCCAGGCCAGGACAAGAGACATCGCTGTCAAACGCACGGTGTGGACCGTCCGTCTGCTGAAGGACCTGGGGTTCTCAGTGAACTATGCAAAATCCTGCTCGACTCCATCGCAGGATGCGCGCTTCCTGGGATCCAGGCTCAACACGGTGTCATGCCTGGCGTCCCTGCCGGAGGAAAGGATTTGACTCATCTTGGGCATGGTGCAATGGCTGTTGGCACTGAAGATGGCCACGCTGAGGACCATCAAGTCGCTACTCGGCATGATGTCGTCATGCATATACCTAGTTCGACTCTGCAGGTTGCGGATGCGGCCCCTATAGGAGTTCGATGCCCAGTGCGGTCAATTGTCTGGAGGATTCTAGTACAGGATCGCCCTCGACGAGGAGTTCCAACAGGCGATCAGATGGTGGGGCTTACGCTCCAATATCGCCGGAGGCACGGATTATCAGAACCCCCAGTTCCAGGAGAAGGTCAAGACAGGTGTCTCTGAAAGGTTAGGGGGCACACACAGGACTTCTCTATGCCAGAGGCCAGTGGATGCCGGAGAGAAGGATCTGCACATAAACGTATTAGAATTACGGGCAGTCTTCTGGGCCCTAAAGTCGTTTATGCCGTCCCTCAAGGGCAAGGTGGTGAGCGTCTTCACAGACAATACCACCACGATGTTCTACATACGGAAGCAGGGGGGCACCAGATCCCGGTGCTCTTCAGGGAGGCACAGGAGTTGTGGCACTCAGCCGTCGCCCAATGGATGTTCCTCATTCCTTTTCACCTGGTAGACATACAGAACACTGCTGATTTCCTCAGCAGGGAACTCCGCTCTTGCCACGAGTGGGAACTTCGACAGGACCAAGTGTACCACCTGTTATGCAGATGGGTCAATCCCCAAATCAATCTCTTTGCGACAGCAATGAACACCAAGTGCCAGAGGTTTGCAGCCGGGGAGCGTGGGGGATGCATTCTCATTCCCCTGGGACAGCCTGTTTCTGTGTGCGTTCCCACCATTGCTTCTTTGAGTCATCAACTCTGTCCTAGTGCAGGATGATCCTTGTCGCACCAGCGTGCCCAAGGCAGATCTGGTACCCGGACCTTCTCAGCATGTCAGCGTCCCCTCCAGTCAAGCTTCCAGTGGTTGCAGATCTTCTCGCCAGGGAAGGAGGAGGCGCCATAATGCACCACGAACCAGGATCGCTGAACCTGACGACCTGGCTCCTGCAGCGTTGGAGTTCGGGGGTTACGATCTCCCAGCGGACTGCAAGGAGGTGCTTGCCAAGGCCAGGGCATCGTCTACTTTAAAATGCTATGGACACAAATGGAAGAGATTCGCTATTTGGTGCCGTTCACAGAAGATTGACCCTCTGAGAGTCACAGCACCTCAAGTACTTCCATATTTGCTGTCTTTTGCCAAAGCGTGGCTGGCTCACACCTCCATAAAAGTTAATCTGGCGGCTATCTCCCGCTACACCCTATCTCTGCGACAGTCCTCATTGTGGTCACACCGTCTGGTTAATGAATTCATCAAGGGACTGGTCCGTTCATTCCCGCCGGTGAAGGCTCCGGCCCGGGCGCGGGAACTCAATGTGGTACTTTCAAGACTCATGGGAGCTCCTTTTGAGCATATGCATTCTGCTCCACTCAAGTTCCTGGCGTGGAAGACCGCTTTTCTCGTGGCCATTACCTCTGCAAGATGGGTGGGTGTGGTCCAGGCCGTGTCCTGTAAGCCACCTTAACTTTCCACGAGACAAGGGTAGTGCTGCGGGCGCACCCCTCATTCATGCCCAAGGTGGCGTCACACTTTCATCTAAACAAGCCCTCAGTGTTACTTGTGTTTTTTCTGACGCCTTTTTCGCCGGCAGAAAGGACTCTGCACTCGCTGGATGTATCTAGAGTGCTCAAGTTTTATGTGGACCACACAGTTTCCGGAAAACGTCTCAGCTCTTTGTGAACTTTGGTCCTGTGAACCATGGGGGAAGCCCTGTCCAAGGCTTCCATTTCCAGGTGGCTCTCCGGCTGCATCACCCATTGTCACCGGTTGGCTAACTGACTGTTGCCTGGCCATCCGAGGGCCCACTCTACCAGAATGATCGCTGCCACAACGGAGTTCTTGTCTGGTGTGCACCTGCTGAACATCTGCAGGGCTACTACGTGGAGGTCGACGCACACCTTCATGAGATTCTGCTGCGTCGACAGGGATTCCAGGGAGTTCAGAGTCGGCCAAGCAGTGCTGGGCAACCTGTTCGCTTGAAGGTGAGCCTGGTGAGGAGGTAAGAGAATTTGCTTCTGGTTAGCCTTGCCACCTCTCGTGGTTGTGCATGTGTACTGCTGTGTATTCTTTATTCATGAGCATGTGAATCCATGCCAGACCCCATGCTGGAGAAGGAACAAGTTACTTACCTGTAACTGTTCTCCAGCATGGGTCTGGCATGGATTCACATGCGAACCCTCCCTCCTACCCCTCTGCGGCTCTTCTCTTGGTCCTACTGGCACTTTACGTGTTACCAAATCTGAAGATGGCTGCCAGAGGAGGGGCTTAGGTGGAGGGCAGTCATTGGCTGGTGGCAGTTTGACCCCGAGCTCAGTGATTGGTATTTAGCAGAAGGACAGTTCAGAAACAAAACTGATTTTTCTTTTACTGAGGATTCCCAGCCTGACGGGGAATATTCATGACCATGTGAATCCATGCCAGACCCATGCTGGAGAACAATTTACAGGTAAGTAACTTGTTCCTTACCCTCTTCGCAATAGGTAAACCAACTATTGTTATAGGTCTGTACTACACAAGTTGGTAGAGTGGCTGAGCAGCCAGGCTTATCTCAAGAGGGGTAAATGTGTGCTGGAGGGAGGTTGCATAGATATTCAGTTACAAGTAGTCAAATAACACGTATACTCCCGGTTTTCTAGTAAAATAAATTAGCCCTCTTTAGAAATATGCACAAATAAAGGTACACTTCAAAAACACTTCTTCTACAGCTTTAAATTAAGCAAGTAGACACACTTTGGGAACACGCACACACACACGTTGTGGAAGAAATATGGGAATGAAAAAGGTTAACTGATTCTCAGAGCATGTGAATACTTTGCAATTTCCCAATTAAGTCTAGGTTAGACCTTTCCCACCTATACAAGTTAAACCTATGCACCACCTATGAGGGACAGTTGAAACCAAAGTCAATGGTCCAAGTCTGCAAGGAGCCAGGACAGCTGCTGGGGAGAATTCTCAGAAATGTGCGAATACCCTTCTACCTTAGAGACTCCCAGTACTTTTGCTGGACTTTAGGACTTTTCATTTTTAACCTGGAAAGAGTGACCTTTTTCCCACTCTCATGTGTTTGTGTGATTTGGACTCTGTTTCTTTTGACTTTGGAGTCTGACAAACTCCATAGGCATCATCTTTTTACATTGTGGCACACAGCACCTTCAGTGCAGTGACACCGGGAAGTCCTTTGGATTTCCCCAAAGGTTTAAATACCTTCTCTTGGATAAACTACTGTTTCCAAGAGCAGTGAAGTGAAATTGACTTTACTTACATTTTGTAACTTTCTAGGTCCAGCACACACTATCTTGCCATAGGGTGCTGGAGGGGTTACTTAGTATACCCTTTGTCTAGTTTCTCATGTAACATTTATGTTACCCTTTCTACAATTAATCGCTGGTGGCAGTGGTTTACTTTTTACTACTGAGTGTTTTTACAGCGAGCTGCATTAGCAGCGGCAGTAAGGCACCCATGGGTGCCCATTTTGTCAAAATGGCCGGTCTCCTTTTTTTGCCATTTCTGGTTGGAAGGGTGGTACTTGAGATTTACTCTGCGCGCCAAACCATGTTTGGTCCCTTTGTTCATTTGTCTTTGGGATTCACTGGTGAAGCCCACCTCTGGCTCCAGTGTGTCTGGCAGGGGCACAAATTGAGGGACGTGCCCAAAACTCCCTGTGCCTAATCCCCTTGGTTACAGGGATGCACCCAAAGGTGATTGGCTGTCTGTCCTTGGAGGAACTCCACCCTGCTGTGTGACTGACAGCTAGACTGCGAATGAATGGGAAAATACTGCATAAAAGGCAAGGCTTTTTGCTTGGAAGGCAATCGACCACTGGATGAAGGATTCTGAAGAACTTGGAAGAGACGCCTCCTGCAATTCCTGAACCGTTGGTTTGCCCGGTGAAGCCCTGCTGCAGTGCTGAAGCTCCGAATTCGCCTCAACTAGAGAAGCCCTGCAAAGGACAACTTCTCCCCTTGGGTTGGTGGGACCAATCGACTCCAAAGTAAACTTGTCTGGACATCCTCTCGGAGCTGGCTGTACTTCCTTGCTTCCTTCCTTGGAACCGAAGTGCCAATGAGAGGAACACCAGATTCGGAGTGCATCACTTTTAAGCTGGCCAAGAGCTCCAGGAAGATCCTCCACACTCCCAGGAAGTAGGATTGACCGAACCTGAGCCACCTCAACAGAGTGCAGGACCACAGATGCAAGGAAAGCCCATCTCGACAGCCAGAAACCCTGGTGGTGCTATTTGCGGTAGAAACACTGAAGTGCCACATGTTTGAACATTGCCGGTTGGGGTCGGTGACCGTCCCATTGTAGTGCAGGAGTCCCCAGAAGTGATCCCTCTTGTCCCCACGACGGAGGCCCAGGAACACCAGGATCTGCAATGCTGCACAGGAACAGAAGTCTGTCATCTGCCACACTTTTCTTCAAACTAAAGGTACTGTACAGTCTAAGAGCACTTGCCTATTGTTGTGCCTTGCTTGTTCTCAGTTGAGACTTGTCCTGGTTGCTCGGTAGAGTTGCTTGCATCTTCTACTACACACAAACCTAACAGCATGTGGCCATACATTGATTCTTATTTTCTACAAAGATTTCTAAAACATTGTGCAGGACATTTATTTACCTGCAAGAAATGCTTCAGCTCACCTAGACTTTTGCCCAATGGACATTGGCCTAGCCTGGCTCCCTGAATGACTCTTCTCTCCTCTGACATTGTGTTGCATCTATCCTTCCAGGAAAGGGTTAACTTACTCTGCATTGGGGGTTTCAAAAGTACTTACCTGCTTCATTTGTGTGATCTCTTGTTTGTTCTAATAACCCTTTTCCTTGACACCAATCTCAGTATTGCTCTAAATGTACCAGTAATATATTAACGTCCAGTGTCCTGGCTATTTAAGTCACCGGAGGCTGTAAGAAGTGTCTCTGTGCCATCCCCAATGGGTATTTGCTGATTTAAAGAAACTGATAGTGTATTTTGGAGTGTAATTGTGTTACTGTTATATTGTCCCTTCTGAAGAAGGCTTATTCAAACTGACTGTTAAATTAATAATTGTTTAATCAAGAAACCTTGAGTGTAAGAGTTTATTTGGATAATTGTCACTGTAGATCTCTGTATAACCCTACAGCTCATATTGACCCCTCTTGGGATAAGCCTGGCTGCTCAGCCACACTACCAACCTGTGTAGTACATACTTGTATCAAAGGTTGGGTTACCAATTGCAAGGAGGTCAAGGCTGGTGCAGTCTCCCAGAGTGTACTGCATACAACCTTGCCTAACGCTCAATTTCAGTTGAGTAACGTCTAGGTGAGCTGAGGCACTTCTTGAAGATAGCCCTAAAGTCTTGCACAAGGTTATAGAGTTCTGTAGAAAAGAATCATTGTTGGGCCACAAGCTGAGAGGGCTGTGAAAAAGCAAAGATGCAAGCAACTCTGCAAAAGGGCAGCAAATGCAAGTCTCCAGTGAGAGCAAGCAAGCTACACACCATGTAACTACCCCTTAGTTCACAGTACCTTAGGTCTGAAGAAATGGTTCCAGCTGGCTTCTGTTCTTGTTGTAGTCTGGCGGGTCCTGTTGTTCCTGGGCCTCAGTCGTGGGGCAAGAGGGAGGACGTCTGGGGACTCATGTACTATGATTTGAAGGTCGGCAGCAGCAATGGGCAAATTTCAGATCAGTGTCACTTTGCGGATTCAGCTTCTCACGAATAGCACCATCGCGGTTCTTGAACACCTTCTGGGCTTTCCTTGCTTCTGGGTTCTAGCACTCTGTTGTGGCTCAGGCTTTGTTAGTCCTGCTTCGAGGGAGTCCGGAGGATCTTCCTGGAGCTCAGGTCCGACTTAAACAATGCACTCTATTCTGGTGTTCCTGTCCCGTGGCACTCAGTTCCTGCAGCAGCAATGGAAGTCCAGCCAGCGGAGAGAGGGGTTTCAGTCGAGTTCGTCTTGGGGTTGATTGGTCCCACCAACGCAAACGGAGAAGTCGTCCTTGCAGGGCTTCTCTAGTCGAGGTGAATTCGGAGCTACAGCACTGCAGCAGGTCTTCACCGGGCAAACCAACGGTCCAGGAGGTGCAGCAAGCATCTCCTTCGGATTCCTTCGTCCAGTGGTCGACTCTGGCTTCCTTACAAAAGACCTCGCCTTTTATACAGGTTTCTCGCATCCTAGCTGTCATGACACAGCAGGGTTGCTGTCCTGCAAGAACAGCCAGCCGGCCAAACAACTTTGGGTGCATTCCTGTAACCAAGGGGATTAAGCACAGGAAGTTTCGGGAACCTCCCTTGCTCCCTGCCTGACACGCTGGAGGGTGCTGAAAAGAGAATCTAAAAGATTTCTATGTGATACTGTACTGAGGGTGCTGTCACAATACTAAAGGTGATGTCTATGGAGTTTGCCAGACTCCAAAAATCAAAAGAAACCGTATCCAAATCGGATAAAAATACATGAGTGAGAAAAGGTCTCACTCCAGGATTAAAAATAAAAGTCCTACAGTCCAGCAAAAGAGCTGGGGGTCTCTAAGGTAGAAGGGAATTAACACCAAAATGAGAATTCTCCTCAACAGCGAGGGGTGAATTGTGATTGGGAGTCCTCTCAATCAGTTCACCCAGGCCCACTGCTGGAATCCTTCTAGGGTGTCTTCTATTAAGTCCCTGGACCCTAACTTACTCTAAAGTGAACTACTTACTTGTTTGAAAAGTCTTTGACGGGAACATTTTCTGCAACTGAACCCCATCTCACCCTGCCCACAGCTGGCACCTAGACCTCTAGGGTCCTTCTTCTGCCCCTTAGTGAACTTGTGAAATTGACTAGGGAAGAACTGGCTATGTACAGGGTTCTGTCTTGAAAAGAATAACTGTTTTATAAGTGTATTTACTTGTGAAAAAGGTAGTTGTTCACTGCAACTCTGAGTGAACATTTACAAAGGTTTTACTTGAATGTGTGTTGTGCCATTGTGAAAAGTATATGTAAGGTTTGTTTACTCGCCTGTGAATTGGTTGTGTCTCTTTACCAAACGTAATGCTGTTGGCTTCACTAACTTTCTTTCAGAGAATAGGTGTATAGATTCCCCAACTGGGTCTTGCTTCCCATAACTTGCGGTATAACCTGTTTAGAAGGTTCTATGTCATTTCATCAACAGTCATAATTTTGATGGGTTTTTATGAGTATTTATTACCGAAAAATCACATCGAAATTGATTATTGGGGGTTACCCCAAGCCCCCTCCCCTATTTAACTATTGCTGTCCCCACCCCTTATATACACACTTTCCCAACCTCTCCCCCACCCCCTATATATTTAAACATCGAAATTACAACCGTTGATGAAAGGACGTATTGTTTAGAATAGGTCTGCCTTAGGTTTTATCTACCTGGGATAACATTGAGTCATTCTTAAAGTGTAACATTGGGTTTTGTTTTCTGTGCTCTGTTTTGTACAGATGCTAAACCAGTCTTAAGAATATGCATACGTTTAAGTTTCTGACTGATGGCTCCTTTTAAAAGTATGTAGGATTAGTTAGCTGTGTACCATTCTGAAATAAGTTGGAGCATTCTTGCTAACCTTAGTCTGTTTCACTGATCTAATACAGTTGGTTTTCAGTATATTACAACATTAGGTTTTACCTGCCTAGAAAAGCTGTGCCCCATTCTTGAAAAGTGTTCTGTAGGTGTAGCTGACCTTGGACTGCCCGGTGCATCCTAAATTAGTGTAAAGAGTTCTTGCTTATCTTAGACTGTGTTCCACTGAGCTGAAAAGCAACTGTAATTGAATATTACACCAAAAGGTCTTACTCACCTGGTATATCTGTTACCTTGAATGTAGTAGTTAAAGGTATGTACTTTTCCTTGAATCTGTTCCACTATTCAGAAAGGTATCCTAATAACAGGGTTGGTTGATTATGTGATATCTTTTTTTTCTGTTTTATTGTGCTATTAGCCAAAACAAATTTTGACTTTTTACACAGTATCCAGTCATAAAATAACATGTAGCATTACATTCGGTGATATAAAAACATACAAAAAGAAATACAAATGACTACATAAAATTACTCGGCTGCATAAAAAGGAGAGAATGAGATTGCAAGAAACAGTTTTGATAAAGAAAATTACCAATCCCTCCGTACAGAAGAATAAGAAAAGCAAAAACCAAACATTCACTTACATCACCGCTTAAATGAGAACATGATCGACCAATTTCAAGTCATTGAGCAGTTTAACCACTTCCATTGTCAAAACTTCATTGCTTGAAATAATTCTCTCCCACAAATAGTCAGGGTCCAACCAATAGGCCGTACCAAAGAACCTCTCCAATTTCCCCCATATCCAATTCCTTTTCCCAGGACATATTCATAGGAGATGTTTTACTGTATGTTTCACATTCATCTCACAGTCCTGACATGTCGGATGGAAAAGCTATCTTATTCCGAAAGTGTAAGATTTCCCGGGTAGGCAAGATATTTAATTTAAAACTAAGGAAATTCATCCTGACCTTAGGATCTGGAAATGTTTGTACATAGATAGGTAAAACAGCTCTAGGTTTATCATATGCTGAGAAATTTGTGGATAGCTTTGCTGTACGCAACCTATCGATTGTCTCAATCCAATCTCTCCTCTTGATAGATTGCTTAGATCTTAAAGGATTTGAACTCAAGGTGTCACTGTCTGAGTCCGCTGAGACAAGGATATCTGAGCATTTAGATTTGAGTATTTCCCAAAAAGTATTGTCCCCTTAAGCATTTGAATTCGAACATCCTCAGAGTCAACTTGAGGGACATGAATCATTCTATATAAAGATACCCATTTGAGTTCCATCCATGATAGGAGGGAGGTCAGGCCCAATTCGTAACGAATAAAGGCATAGGAACTGATTTGGGAAGATTCAATACTCTTTTCCATATCCTTGCTTCAATGCGTTACCAGTTTATTTCAAAGCTTTGGATGTTACTCAGTCCGAACAACATGGTTGGTAATACCTTCCGCACATAGTATTTTATCAGCAGAATAAGAGAATTTACAATATTTTAAATGGATCCTAATCATATGAGATCCTAACGTGATTGCTTCCAGCTCTAAAACATTATTCAGAACCAATTTGGTGGGACATGGAGTGATCTTAGAACCAAGATGAGTTCCCTTACCAGCGGAACCGATCACCCATCAATTTTCCACGAAAATGACTTTGTTTTTGTTAATGGACGCTTATAAATCATGACTCTGGATTTATCTTGGTTGATTTTCAAACCATAAGATTGTGCATACTCTTCCAGAGCGGAGAAGGCGAGCGTCCCCGGATAGCACGACCATCCCCCGCAATGAGAGGCAATAATGGACTCTCCCACAAATGGGAATAAGGCTAGGACCAAGTGCGGGTGAGCTTAAGGGAAGTTTTATCTAAGTCAGTATAGGGCATGCAAAGAACTCTGCAAACTCTGAGAGCGCTCTGTCTGACAATCGCAAAGACAGGCGTTTATATTTACAAAAAGTGTCATAGGCACCTACACACTATAGGGGGCACATGTACATGGGGATTGGGTGGCGTCGACTAACTATATGTGCAGCTGTGATGCGTCGCTTCGTGGTTGGTGGACACCGCCGGGTGCCAACGTGGGGTGGGCAGGTCAGCTGGGCTCATCCGGGAGGTGCTGTCCGGTCAGGCGTGGTCCGTGTCATTGATGGACGTCTTTCTTGGCTTTCTGCCCTAAAGGCCATGCACACCCCATTCATTCAACGCTGCAATGTCAGTTGTCCTGTACATCCTACAATCGGTTATTCTACAGGTTAATAAAACACATTAGGTGGAGTATTTTGGCGATACACCAAGACAGGGTTGCTGTTATCCTGTTGACTAGGTATCATAGGCCACGGGGGCGGGTCTCAGGACACGGGGTAAGCTGTCCGAGCTTTGGGTCTCGTTAGAAGTAATGACGGATGCTCTTACACAACGTTGGTGCAATATTAGGTGTCTTCTTTTACAAGCGTCATTAATCTGGGGTGAACTGGTGGGTCATGGGACCTATGAGGGGGCACCTCTGGCCTCTGTTTATGGCCGGATTTTGCTGCTAGCTGTAAATAATTCAGGTGGCTCTAGTCGTTGCCATGTGAGCTGCGGGGGAGTCGTGAATGCTTGAAGTGGCTCCGGCCGAATTGGGGGAGGTGAGGCGGTGTAGCTCGGGCCTTTGCTTTCTCTGGCAGGCTTCAATGGGAAGGGAGGGGAGGTGGCCTTGGATATGCCCACAATGATAGTCTTCTCGCAAGCTGCAAATTGTATTGAAAACGAAGGGATTTGTATAATGTAAAATGGCTAAAGGGTTACACGTCTATAATCTTTACATCAGTACAGTCATTTCAGAACACGTTAACTATATCAACAGTTCTATTAGTCACTACAGGGTAAGTATTTGCAAGATTAGCAGCGCTAGCATCATATTGTAAACACGATACGTGAGGTAGCATTAGGGTTGGTGGAGCACGCAGGAGCAACAGACCAATACGGTTGACAGCAGTAATACACGTTTAACTCTTACATAGAATGCCATCAAATGTGAATGTATCATTAAAACAATTTTCAAGCGCTCACAATACTGTCGTGCTTGTGTTCCTTTGCACTCTAGCAGCATCGGGGTAGTCATGGCATAAGGACTTGGTATCACTCTCTTTACATTACCCCTAGAGAAGCACATAGTAGGAGGCCAGGGTCACTGAGTGGGTGCACATAACTGAGGGGGTTTGAGTATCGTGACCATGTTGTCACACAATAACACGTTCTTCTATTCGTACAGTGTATATATATTTCTGAGGCTTGTGGAATCTGCTTAGATCACATGCTGTGCATAGGCCGACATCTAGTGGAAGCTGCGGAGTATTAGTTTGTTTTTCGAAACTCGAAAATGGGCGTCGACACAGGGCGTGCCAGTAATACTATCCCTAGTGTGACGTCCACTATACCCAAGATCCCTCACGCGTCTAGGATCCTCAGATTGTTTTTTTCCACCATACTGGTCGGAAGCATTTTGCGGAGTCCCCTGGCCTTAGCCATACTTTTGCTAAAAATTTAAAATAATCTACTGACATCCTTCCCCACCCCAACGTCGAACTTCGACACTCGACGCCGGCTGGAGAAGAAATCGACCGTCGGCTGCTGCACGACGGATTTGGGCCTCGGAAGGCCGCTGGCCTCGACCCGGGCCTGGTAGGCCGCTGGCCTCGGCCCTGCAAGTAGGGAGAGTGGGGGGTGGTACATACTCTACACTCTTGGTATATAGGTACACCTTATACATTTCCTACACTTAACAGCCCGCTGCCTCAAGGGGCGTATGGAGGGTACCCCTTTTCAATTCTGCCCCAAGTGCAATCGCAAATACCCTTGGGTCGACAGGCACGCCACGTGCAATCTCTGCTTGCCGAGGGACCACCCCGAAGCGAACTGCAGAGCGTGTAGTAGGTTTAAACCTAAGACAGTTAAGGACCGTTAGACGAAGCGTTGGGCCCACCACGCCAGGCAGGCGGCCATGGCAGCGGAGGGCGCCTTCAGCGATGCCATACTTTCGGACGGCGAGGGCATTACGGCGTCGAAAGACAGCCGAGCGCAGGTCCCCGACCTCGGAAGGTCGTCCGGCAGGGCGGCTATGGGGAAGACCCCCGGCGACACAAGCGCTTCACATACTACACACACTAAACACACTAAATCCAACCGAGACTCGACGACGAGTTCTCGGAAAGAGGCACAGACAGAACGGTCCGATTCAGTGTCCTCTGGGCGCTCTCGATCAAGATCGCCGCATGACTCCAGGCAATCATCCACTCTTGCCAAGAGTGCCTCGCTCCCTAGGCTAACAGAAGTTCGATCGTCGGAAGACGAAGCCGACTTTCGGAGCCCGCAATTAAAGTCAGCGAGGCCCCACGCTCGAAGGACAGGGACACCTCTCCCGATCCTCGACGCCAGGCGTTGAAAAACTCCAGAGCCACTAAGGGACAGGGAAAATATTTTTCTGCGCACAGGGAGAGGGGAAAACAGCAGAAGAAACTACCTCTACATTCTGCCACACCTGTGAAACACTCCAACCCCCCTAAACAGACAAGCCCAGGTCTGCTGATAGGTCCACAACCAGCAAAGCTACTCAAGATAAATCCCATAGACTTGCTGAGAGAGTCATTCCCAGTTCCAAAAAATGGTCCAGTGAAGACATAGATAGGGTCATGTCAAGAATGTCTTCTTTGGCTGATTTTTTATGATAAAAATCCAGAACATTTCCTCTCGTATGATCCACAAGGGGCCACACCCTCAGCCTCTACTGATCCTACCCCCCCCCCCTCCGAGTAAGAAAGCCCGGTTTGAAACCCTGATGAGGTCTGAACCCTTCGAGGTACAACCTTACGCATCACCATACTCACGGTATCAAGGAGAGGCTTCCTTTTGTGAAGACCAAGAATTTGGTATGCTAGAAGAGCAAACCGGGACGGGCTACTATGGGGATGATGAGGACCAGGGAGAAGAGGAGGATGACCCGGAAACATAGAGTAGATTCCCTGGTAGAGAACGAAGCCCCGGTTACCGACTCCCCGGTCGATAACCAACCCCCCGGTCGATAACCAACCCCATCTAAATGAGGTTCTCGTTCACGCAGCAGAACGTTTCCACATTGACGCCCACGGTGTACAGGAGGAAAGGGACTTCGCAGAAGAGTTAGTGGGAGAAAGGAGGCCTGTTGCCCAGACCATCCCTATCCTTAAATCCATTCAGCGGAGAATAGATCCGTCCCTGGTGAACCCAAACCTCACCAGAGCAGTCAATCCCAGGGTTGAAAAACTTTTCAGGGCGGCACAGTCTGACCCTCTCTATATAAGAGGACATCTGAAGCCAGACTCCCTAGTTGTCACCAACACTCGTAAGAGGGCTGGGACACCCTTGTCTTCGTCAGAAGCTCCTCCCGACAAGGAGAGCAAAAAACTAGTACGGTTTCGTCAACGTCCGCCTATCAAGCAAGGATTGCGAACTCCACCACCCTGTTGGCCAGCTACAACTGCCATCAGTGGGAAGAAGTCGCAGCTCTCATAGCCTCTGCTCCTGAACCGTTAAAGGGCCAATTAGCTCGGATTTCCGCAGAGGGTAGAGCCGTGTCTGGTTGCATTTTGAAAGCAACCTTCGACGCCGCGGACAACGCAGGCAGATTGATAGCAGAAGGTACTGTTATCAAGAGACATGCGTGGTTATCGCAGTCTGGTTTTAAGGCAGAAACACGGGCATCATTGTTGGACAAACCGGTGGAAGCCGATCTGTTTGGTAAGGCGGTCGAAGACGCCCTGAAAAATGCCAAAGACGAATACGAGACACTCGAGTCCCTTGGCCAGTTAACCAATAAACCCCCTAACCAGAGAGGGAATAGTAATTTTCGTCGCCCACACGGCCAAAATTCCCAGAGAGGATCTAACTATTCCCAGGGGCAGGGTAGACAGTGGAACAACCAAGTCTACCCAGGGTTACAGCAGAGGTAATGGGAGAGGTCGTGGTAAAGGCAGAGGCAGCCCCAGCAAGGGAGGCGGCACGCCTCCACCAAAGCAGTGACGCTCAGTTCAGGGTCCCTTCTCACGCAACCCCAGTAGGGGGACGCATTTCAAACTTCACCCAGGCTTGGGAAGGGATCACATCAGACAGATGGGTGCTGTCAACAGTATCCACGGGATATTGTATAGAGCTACTGCAGCGTCCCCGGAACTATCCTCCACGACAAAGAGTACACTCCTTAGAACATCAGAAGATTCTCCTCGAGGAGATCGCCATTCTTCTACAAAAGGACGCGATAGAACTCGTCCCGGGACACCAGGTAAACAAGGGTATTTATTCAACTTACTTGCTTGTGCCAAAGAAAGACTTGACAATGCGCCCAGTATTGGACTTGCGGCCTGCCAACAAGTATGTCAAGCCCCAAAAATTTCGGATGACCACGCTACAAGAGGTAATCCCCCTCCTAAAAAAGGGGGATTACATGGCAAGCTTGGATATGAAAGATGCTTATTTTCATATTTCCATGTTCCCAGCGCACAGAGTACTTGCGCTTCAAGGTGGACAGTCGCCACTACCAATTCAAGGTACTGCCCTTCGGGATAGCTTCAGCACCAAGGGTATTCACCAAGGTACTGGCGGTGGCGGCTGCACACCTACACAGGGAGGCAATCCCCGTGTACCCTTATCTGGACGACTGGCTCATAACACCCCAGGAATTTGCAGGACAAACCTTCAAAGGACTATCGACCTCCTACACGAGTTGGGCTTCTCAATCGACGAGAAGAAGTCAAGCCTGGTGCCAAGCACCTCAAAACAATTCCTAGGAGCAATCCTGGATACCCAGGAGGGGTTGACCTTTCCTTCGGAAGAAAGAATTCGGAATATACTACTGCAAATTCTGCATTATCAGTCCGGTCAACAAATAACGGTACGCAAAGCTATGCGTTTACTGGGCATGATGGCGTCATGCATTTACCTGGTCCCCCACGCGCGCCTGCGCATGCGTCCCATGCAGGAATGGTTGGCGAAACAGTGGTCTCAGGCAAGTGGTCAGTGGGACGATCTAGTGGTCGTTTCGCCAACACTAGTACAAAGCCTCCACTGGTGGACAAGAGAATCTCGCACAGGGGAAACCCTTTTACGATCCCGAAGTACAGGCAATAGTCACTACAGATGCATGTCTGACGTGGTGGGGAGCTCCCCATCTCCACCACACAGCTCAGGGTCTCTGGTCTCACTCAGTGGCCAAGAACCACATCAACCTGCTAGAGCTTCTGGCAGTATTCAGAGCGCTTCAGGCGTTCGAGCCCCATCTACTAAACCTGTCAGTGCAAATCCGGACGGACAGCACTACAGCCATGTTCTACCTGAACAAGCAAGGAGGGACTCGCTCGCCAAATCTGTCCAACCTTGCCCAGAAAATCTGGATATGGGCACTCAGACGGAACATCTTCCTGTCATCACAACATGTTCCAGAGGAGCTCAATTCCCTAGCGGATGCTCTGAGCAGAGACTCCCTCCCAGAGGAACACGAATGGGTTCTTCACGGAGAGGTCATAGAAGATCTCTTCTCTCAGTGGGGTTTCCCCACTATAGACTTATTCGCCACAAAGGAAAACAGAAAATGCCCAGGATTTGCATCCAGGTTCCCCCAACCAGACTCCCAGGGGAACGCCCTGTGGATGAACTGGTCAGGGATGTTTGCGTACGCTTTTCCACCAACTCCTCTTATCAGGAAGGTGGTGAACAAGATGAACAGGGAATCGATGACGCTCGTCCTAGTTGCTCCCATGTGGGCAAGACCACCGTGGTTCCCAAACCTACGCAGGATGGCGGTGTGCGAGCCCATCAAACTTCCAGACTGATACAACCTACTGTCCCAGCACCAAGGTCAAACAGTGCACCAGCAACCCAACTCAATGAACCTGGCAGCATGGCTCCTGAGGTCATAGTTTGGACACCTCAATTTGCCACAGAGGTGTATGGACATCCTAAAGGAATCTAGGAAACCAAACACAAGGCACTGTTACTTTGACAAGTGGAAGAGGTTCGTTATCTGGTGCCAGAGTAGACCATCAACCCAGTTGATTGCACTCCTTCCACTATTACACCTGGCAGCCCTCTCGGCTTACACCACTTCCCATAGCAAGGTTTTGTGGTGAAAAGTACCAGTAGTTAAAGCCTTCATGGAAGGAGTAAAGAGACTTCACCCTCCTATTTCAAACCCACCACCAGGGTGGGACTTTAATTTGATGCTAGCCAAGCTCATGGGCCCCCCTTTCGAACCCATGCATAAAAGCAGTCTCAAACACCTGACTTATAAAACAGCCTTCTTAGTAGCTATTACTTCTATAAGAAGGGTCAGTGAAATTCAGGCTCTGTCAGTGCAGGATCCCTTCTTTACTATCCATAAAGTCAAACTGGTTTTACACACACACCCTAGGTTCTCACCTAAATTTATATCAAAATTCCATGTAAACCAGTCCATCGAGCTTCCGGCTTTCTTCCAGAACCCGCAAAGCTCGGCTGAGGTGAAACTACACACCCTAGATGTGCGTAGGGCGGTCCTCTACTATGTAAATAAAACAAGACCGCTAAGGAAAACAGATCAACTGTTTGTCTCCGTAGTTACAGGGAGAGAGGGGGATCGCGTCTCTAAAGGTGCCATCTCGAAGTGGATTATTAACTGTATCCAGCTGTGTTACTCACTCTCTGAAAAGACTCTGCCTTTTACGCCAAGGGCCCACTCTACTAGAGGCATTGGGGCCACTCTGGCTTTCATTGCAAATTTACCCCTTGACACCATTTGCAAAGCAGCTACTTGGAGCTCTATTCACACTTTTACTCAGCATTACTGCATTGACACCAATTCCAAGGCAGATACACAAGTGGGACAAGCGGTTCTAAGACACTTATTTGCTCATGACCCTTCTCACATCCCACCTCCTTCTGGTACTGCTTGCTAATCTATGCACAGCATGTGATCTAAGCAGATTCCACAAGCCTCGGAAGGGATACATTACTCACCGTAATCGTATTTCTGATGCTTGTATCTGCTTAGATTCACATGCGACCCACCCTTCCTCCCCTCCGAGAGAAGGCGCACGATTGCTTGTAGTCTTACCTTTCTGTCTATCTGCTTGGATTATCTGTACTCACGCTACTCCACATGCTACCTCATGTCAGAAAAAATACAATCTGAGGATCCTAGACGCGTGAGGGATCTTGGGTACAGTGGAGGTCACACTAGGGATAGTATTACTGGCACGCCCTGTGTCGACGCCCATTTTCGAGTTTCGAAAAACAAACTGTAATACTCCGCAGCTTCCACTAGATGTCGGCCTATGCACAGCATGTGAATCTAAGCAGATACAAGCATCAGAAATACGATTACGGTGAGTAATTTCTTCGTGTGGGATTAAGGCTTTTGTTTCATCGAGGACGGTTTACAGTTATTTTCCAAGCCGGTCACGCTGAGGATAATGATGCACTGCGGAAGGTGAAAGATAGTGTTTGCTCTAACACTGGCTCATGTCCGACTGTTCGTGGGAACGGGCTTTCAGCGGATCTGCCAAGGAGCGGAGGCAACGGGGTAGGCGAGGATTCTCTGAAGGTGGGGGCCGTGCTGCAGCGCACCTGGAGTCATGTCTTAAAATGGCGTTCTGGTTTTCAAAATGGTTTCCTGGGCCTAGCCTAGTACAGTACGTTTGGTCAATGTGTCGGCCAGTGGTCCACCCAC
Source organism: Ambystoma mexicanum (assembly GCF_040938575.1). Taxonomy (NCBI): domain Eukaryota; kingdom Metazoa; phylum Chordata; class Amphibia; order Caudata; family Ambystomatidae; genus Ambystoma; species Ambystoma mexicanum. The sequence goes on along the minus strand of NC_090932.1, from coordinate 1,491,998,965 downwards.
CACCTGGGCCCTGGTGGCAGGGGGTCCTCTGACGAGTCATAGACATCACAAGGAGGGGACTGCAGGGGAGGGGGGTCTCTTTGACCTGTCCTCCCATACATTTCCCCCCTTTCATTACTTAAGTAACGAATACCGTAACTCCCCCAACCGCTGACATTCCTTTTCATCAGCTAATGCTTTGTCCCATGCTGGCGTGCCCTTTATGGGCATCCAGGCCCTGCACACCCCCCCCTCAGGCTTTCCCCCCTTCTAGCATATTCGTCTGGTGTACAAGTCAGATATATACAGTCCGCATCCCCCTCCAAATCCACCCACACCTCCTTATACCATTCAAGTTCTCGGGGCTCTCTAATTGTTGTGTGCCATAATCTGTCTTATTATATCCCCATTGCGGTATACCGGCACCATCTGATATTTAGGCCCAGGCTCTTCGCCTGTTTGTACTTGAACTTCCTGCATAGCTTGCACTGTGCCTCGAGCATTGCCCATTGTCACCATCATCAATGTACCATTTGGTAATGCGCCTGCACAACATCGAAGGCCCATCTGGCACTCACAAAAAATTAGAAGTAAAAACACTACTGTGGGCATTAGTAGTTTAACAGTCATTCCCAACCATGATGGGACCCAGGAGAAGAGGTTGTCGAACCACGTGCTTGCCTCTGCCCCACCTTCTGTTTTCATTCTCTCTCCTAGGCTATGCACTGCTGCGATCACGTGAGACAATGTACCATTATCTGCGTCTTCAGAAGGTACGAAAGTGCAACATGCACTGCCGATTTTACGGCAAACACTTCTGTCCATCGCTGTTAACAGGTCTAAGACATACATATTTTGCATTGTCATTAGCCGCAGGGGTCTCAGCTCTACCTTGAACACGTTGAAACCTTCTTCAGTGTCGTTTGCCAACTGGATCAGCTCCCAGTGGGTTATTTGGAGCCACTTAGCATTTGCCAGTGCCTGGATACTTGGGATAAGTGATGCAAAGAAAGTCTCTGCAGAGCTGAACAATCGATATCTGTCTGGGATCTGTGCCAGTAGTTCTGAAGATGCTTTGGATATGTAATTGGATGATCGCCTGTTTCGGGACAGCATTTCTTCCTTCGTGCCAGAGGACAAAACATACATTTGTGGCTCTTCTGTTGGTTGGGCCTTGTTTTCGCGAGGGGCATCTTGCCCTTTCCTGCCCCCACCAATGTGGTTTGCTGGTATCACCATTAGTGCTGAATGCAGTGTGGCCAGTGAGCAACTGCCGCTCCATTATTGCGGCAGATGCAAGTATGCCTGACGGCCACCCACCCAGTAGGTGTCCATGAGTGCTGCTGTCCCCTTCCTCATGTCTGGGATGGTGAGAGTCCTGTTGTAGTCTTTTATTTATTCCCATTGCCGTCTTTCCTTCCCCCTGGAAGCATAGTTCAAGTTATTTCTTTCTGAAGTTTGAACGGTTTTTCAATGGCAGTTACCCATGTTAACTTTGTGATGTGCTCCTTCCAGATGGGTGTACACGTTCTTTCGATCCACTGCAGCTTTTCAGGTGACACTCCTCGCAGCGCCTCGGCTTTGCATGTCACTTCATCTTTCCATCTGTTGTCTGTGAATAATGTCCCCTTTATTATATAAAATGGTTTTCAGGCATATTACGCCTTCCATTTTAAGGTAGCATGTTTTCTCATTCTGCAGCATGCTAAAAGTTATTTCGTGTGCCTGAAAGGTGTTCTTAATTCTGCATAGCGTAAGATGGAGACATTGGGCATTTATAAGAGACAATTCCTTTGGTAGCAACACCTTGGGTGTTCCTGAGGCATGGGGGATAAGGGAGCAGACATAGCAAATCTCATTTGTTGTTTGCTTGGCAGTTGCGCTCATGTCCGCATACCATTTATTAGTCTGGTGAGGGTGTCTTGGGTCTTCCATTTGATCTAAACCCAGACCATGATACTCCTCATATTTCCTACTTCCCACCTCCCTTTTCCTTCTGTTATTTCTAAGATATCTCGAAGCTTCATGGGCGAAGTGTGATCTATACCCCCCTTTTCCCACATCCCCCTCTTTCCATTCATCATATAGTGATGCAAACTTTTCTGCCATCTTTCTGTTCTCTTCTTTTATTCTATATCATGTACTGGCTGCTGTAAGGGTGGTTACTTGTGTGGGTGGGGTAGTGGGGGTATTGTAAAGCCACAATATGACAGAAGGGTTGCGGTCATTTAGGCTGTGGGCATTGTAGTCAGACATTTGGCAGGGGGGTTTTGCTAACATTCATTTCAGCACTGTTTTTCTTGGAGTGGTTGATTGTTTTGGGTGGTTTCGTGTTATACCCCCATACAAGCTGGTATCCATTCCATACAAAAAAATCACCTTTTGCCCTTTCAGTTGTTATATTTTCATTTGTCATATTACTTCTGTTCCCCCTCTCCCCCCTCATCTCGACAGAGATGAATGCTATGAACCAATAAGTGCTTATGCCAAACAGGATCACAAAAAATAATACGATGCATACAGACAGTCCACATTCATACGAATATCTACAACTTTCTACTATAGCATTTCTACATCTTGATATTCTATTGCTATCTGTTGCGGGCTGCCCGTTTGTTGCCATGGTTGTTCCTATTTAAAACATAAAAAGGCATTCATTATATACATGTAAACATTTTCTTTTTGTACTGTATCCACCAGACAATTATAGTGTGAGATAGAGGGGGGATGGGTGCAGAGAGAGAGAGAGAGAGAGAGAGAGAGAGACATATTCTCATTCATATTTGATAACTTTTTCCGTTTTTCATTTCAATCATTAATGTTATTCAGTTATCTTTTTCTCGTACCTGTAATTCAATTTCTTTGTTAGCATATTAATATACCTGATACATTTCTTTTTAATTTTACCTTTTAATTCAACGTTTTCATTTATCGTTTGCTGTTGTCTGTGCCTCCTCATTCACTTCCTCCTGAACATCATTGTATGTCCTCCCTACGTCTGTTAAATGTATCCAGTACCTTAGCCCTTTAACTTTGACTGCTGTGGGAGTACAAAAAACTATCTCATATGGGCCATGGAGTCTTGGGGCATTCCACCTGCGCACAAAACTTCTAACATAAATAAAATCCCCTGGCATGAATTGTCCTTGGGGGTCCTGTTCCACAAATGACACTGCTGTTTCTCCCTCGTCTCTTGTAAATGGCGGTGAAAGTTGTCTTGAGATTGCACACGCTGCCTTAGTCAGTTTTTTCAGATAATCAGTAAACTCCTCTCCTAAAATCGTGGCGCTTCTGTGTGCATCGGAGTGTCTACGCAGCGGAGAATGTGCTGTGTGCATTCGTCTCCCCGTCACAATCCCGTGCGGGGACAAGTGGTGGTCCTTACTTGGCTGGTTTCTCAGCTCGAATAGTGCAAGGGGTAAACGATACACCCAGTTCTTTTTGAGTGAGAAACAAAGTTTAGACAATCTTCCTTTTAATAGGCCGTTGATCTTCTCGACAATGCCATTACTTTGAGGATGATAAATCGAGCAAAGCTTATGCTTAATCCCCAACAACGCAGTAACTTCCTTGAACAGCTTGTTCACAAAATGAGTGCCGTTGTCTGAGCAAATCACGTCGCATATTTCCCAGCGCGGGAATACCTCTCTCACTAGGAACTTTGCGACGCACTTAGAATCAGGGCGTGCACATGGACCAGCCTCAACCCACCTAGAGAATGGACATACAACTACTATCACGTAGCGTGCCCCATTGCACCTTTCCCCCATATCTGCGTAATCAATATGTAGTTCCCGGAAGGACCCTGTAGGTTTTGGAATTGTCCCTCTGAGTGTCCGTAACGTCATCCCAGAATGGTATATCTGACAGGTTCTGCATTCCATTGCTAATCTTGATATATGTTCCTGGAGCCCAGGCACGAACCAATCTTCCTGTATTTCTGCTGCTATGTGGTGTTTGGCATTGTGTGCTGGAAAGTGTAATTGCTGGAACGCTATCTCCATCAATTTAATGGGCATCACCGCTTTACCTGTATTATTTTGGCTCCACAATAAGTCTGTTGCCGACTGACTGCAACCCCTTTTTTCCCACAATGCTTTTTCTTCATTACTTGCTCCTTCCTGCAACTCTAGTATTTGCGATATGGGCATGGCATTGTACCCTTCTGGTAGTTCCTCACTCGCTTGTTGCTGCAATATGTACACACCTGCAGTTTCCTTTTGAAAATATGATGCATCCTTGGTGGCAGCGTCCGCTACCGCGTTTCCCAAAGATACAATATCTGTATTGGACGTATGGGCTTGGCACTTGACGATTGCCACCATTGTAGGTTCTTTCAGTGCCTTAATTCCTGTAGCAGTTCGGCATGTTGTACTGGGGTCCCATCCGCCCTGCGAAACCCTCTCTGCCCCCACCGGGCCAGACCACCGTGTACCGTTGTAGTCATGTATGCTGAATCTGTGTATATTGTGACTGTGCACCCCTTGGCTGCACGTAATGCTTCAATTAGGGCAACAAGTACCGCTGCTTGAGCGGAAAAGTGTGATGGCAGGCGATATTGTACTAGTACTTCGTACTCACCTTCTTCTGATCTCACTACCGCCATTCCCACATGTTTTTCACCTGTATCCATGTCAATTGATGCTGATCCGTCTACAAAGTACACTTCTCCTTCCGTTAGGGCATTTTCACTTACCACCGGGCCCTCTCCCTGTTCTCCTGTGTATGTTGCACAATCGTGCTCTTGCATGTCTTTTAATGTACATGGTTCTGTGATGAATGTCGCTGGGTTTACTGTTCTACACCTTACTATGTGGATGTTGGCGCTCGATAATATTATCTCGTATGCTGTTGCTCGCTGTGTTGTTGGTGTGCTTTTTGATCTTTCCAGTATTGCGAAAAGGGAGTGTTCCACAAATAATGTAACAGAGCACCCCATTACTATAGTGGCACTTTTCTCAATGGCGAACTCGGCGGCAGCGAGAGACTGTTCGCACGCGAAGTGGCCTTGCATAACTGCGTCTAGTGTGCCACTATAGTAAGCCAATGGCTTGTGTCCCATGGATGTCTTTTGTGTCAAAACAGCTGTCCTAAGTGTTCCCTTGCAGTGGGAAAACAGGTACAATTCGCGCTCATAGGGTTGGCGAATACTGAAATTAGCTGTTTCAGTGACGCAGTGACGCAAATGAGTCACTCATCTCTTTTGACCATTTTATTTCTTTATTCTCCCGCTGGGCCTCTGAGTGCTTATAGTAAGGGTCTGGTGTATTCTGCGTAGTCTAGTATCCATGCTCTGCAATAGTTGCACATTCCTATTGCATTTCTTTTACTGTTTTTGGCTCTTACTGCTGTGATCTCTTCTACTCTTTCAGGTATTATCTTTTTTCCATCCTTTGATATCAGCTGTCCCAGGTATAATACTTCTGGTTGGCAGTATTGTAGTTTCCCTCTGTCCACTTTGTACCCTTTGTGGTCCAGCAGTGTTAGGAGGGTAACAGTCTTTCCTGCACTCTTTCTCATTCTGGGCGCAAATGAGCAAGTCATCCACGTACTGAATGATCGTGCTCTCAGCTGTCAAGTTCCCCAAGTCTTCGTGGAGGATATGATTGAATATACTGGGGCTCTCACAGTATTTGTATTTGTATTGATATTATTTATAAAGCGCAGCCAGGCCCGGGGGCATATGGGCGCGTAAGTTAGATCTGGTTAGTTACAATTTAAAGCAGTCAACAATGGTTACGTTACAGTTACAGATAGGTACAAACATAGTATTTCTAGTGCATACAACTGTACATTAAATTGCAGAGTGTGCCGGCAGCAGTCTAACGTGCTGGGTTCAGGAGGTTAGGCTGTCGTCGAATCCAGATTGTGAAGGCAGCACTTCCTGTTGTGTTTGAACAGATTGAATGAGGATTCTGCTCGCAAGGGCGCAGGGATAGTGTTCCATAATTTGGAAGCTTGTACAGGGAAGCTAGCTCCACCCGAGTTATGAAGTTTGAATCTCTGTATGGTCATAGTGTGTGTTTGTGCTGCTCTGAGTGGTCTTGAAGAGGTGTGGGGTGTAAGTTGGTTAGTAAGGTATGCTGGCACAAGGTTGGCCCTGGCTTTGTGTATAAGGGCCAGCGTTTTAAGGGCTATTCTATGGTCGACAGGGAGCCAGCGCAGTTTACGTCTGGTCTCAGATATGTGTGCCTTTTTGGGAATGTTGAGGGCAGCCCTAATGGCATTGTTTTGGACAACTTGCAATTTGTTGATATTTTTGTGACCAGTGCCCAAGTAAAGAGCATTACAGTAGTCTATTTTGGATAGGACTAATGCTCGGGCAAGAGTAATGCAATTGGGTGCGGAGATGAACGGTCTACATGCAGTGATCAGCTTACTGGTGTATGCGGCTGATGATGTTACTGCATTAGTTTGTTTGGAGAAGGATAAGGTGGCATCGATGTAGATACCAAGGGTTTTAGTGTTATTTGACACAAGGATGAGATTGCCATCTATGGTAAAGGCTTTGAATGAAGGATTAAGATTTTTGAGTTTGGCATGAGTGCCCAGGATGATCAACTCGGTTTTTTCGTCATTGATACACAGTCCATGGTGTGCCATCCATGCTTGTATTAGAGTAGATTTCATTAAGGGTGGTGCTGTACGTTTCGTAATCACCCGTGATAGGAATGAGTATCTGGGTGTCATCCGCGTAATCTGTATACGTGACACCCAGATAGTCAAGGATATCGAAGAGGGGTTTTGTGAATACATTATAAAGTGTCGGGGACACGCAAGAGCCTTGCGGGACTCCACAGGGTACTGGTGAGGGTTCGGCAGAATCAGTTTGAGAGAAGACCCTCATGGTTCTGTTCGCCAGGAAGGAACTGATCCAAGCCGTGGCTGCGTCTGAAAAGTGTCCTGCAGATTTCAAATGGTGACAGAGTGTTTGGTGGTTGACCAGGTCGAAAGCTGCTTACAGGTCAAGCAGTAAGAGGAGTGCGAGTTTGCCATTGTCTTTCAGGGTTTGGATCTGGGTAGTGAGGTTTATTAGTGCAGTTTCCGTACCGTGTCTCGGTCGGAAGCCTGATTGCATAAGTCCTAGGAGGTTGTTTGATTCTAAGTAGGCCTGTATTTGTAAATAGGCTGCTCTGTCCAATATTTTTTAATAAGAACGGTACAGTCGTTATCGGCCTATAGTTAGACGGGTTGGCTGGGTCAAGAGTAGGTTTTTTGAGAAGTGGAATGACCCAAGCGTCTTTAAGGTTGTCAGGTACTATTCCAGATTTGAAGGAGGCATTGATGAGGTTGGTAATGAATGGTGCCAGGTCGTGCGGGGCTGCTTTGATGATCGGGGCAGGGCAGGCATCACCTTGGCAGTTTGAGGGTTTAAGTTTCCTGATGATGTTTTCTACTTCCCAGGTTGAGAGGGGTGAAAAGCTGAACGGTTTACAGGTTGATTTAAAGGTAGATGGTTTGTTCGGTAGTTGTTTATAGTCAGGGTCAGCTAGCAGTAAGGATTTTTTTGCGTTGATATTGGATTGTAGGCGAGCTATTTTATCTAATAAGGCCTTCTGAATATTGCTACACCATAGTGTCAGTAACACATTTGTCTAGGGGGGCAATGGGGGATTCTAGTTCTTTCAGAATCTTAGAGTTCTTTTGTGTTGGATTCCGCTTGTGTAATCCTTTTATTATAGGTATCTTTTTTAGCAAGAAGTATGGCTTCTTTGTAGCTAGAGGAGGCTAGGGTTAGCTCAGTCTTATTGGATACTGTGGGGTGTTTTTTCCAATGTGCCTCGGCGGTTCTTTTAGTTCTCTTAACTGCGGCGTGAACCAGGTGTTAAGGTGACGCTGTGGTTTAGGTTTACGTGATTTTAGAGGGGCAATGGAGTTCAGTGCTTTGAGTATAGCCTGGTTGTAGGTGTCCACTAAGACTGTGGGGTCAGCATCTGAATCAATATTATTCAAAATAGGGAGTAGTATAGGTAGGAGTTTGTCAGGAGTAATATCTTTCTTGTTTCTCGTGCAGGTGGCAGGGGCGATGATGGGCACCGGGAGGGGTGTGTTGGCTTTGATAGCAAAGGTTAATTTATGATGATCCGACCAGATGCAAGGGTCATTGGATAGGAGGTCAATAGAGCAGTTGAGGTGGGAGAGCCAGTCTAGTGTTCTGCCTTTGATATGAGTGGGTTCATGGATAATGTGCGTATGACCCAGTTCAGATAAGGTGTTGGCAAGGTCATGGGCGTTAGTGTCCTTAGGGTCGTTGAAACCAAGATTAAAGTCCCCAAGTAAGATGGTTTGAGAATTAGGTTTGGTATTTATGGTTATAAGTGATGCAATATCCTCTATAAAAGAGGAAATGGGTCCTGGTGGACGGTAAATAAGGTGCAAGGTTGACCTGTGGTTGGGTGAAAGAGGTAGTTTAATTGATAGGGATTCAGCAGAAGGGATTTGAGCGTCTTGGATGACTTTAATGTCGAAGGTATTTCTGAATATGAGGGCGAGTCCGCCTCCCTTCGTTTGAGTGGTATTTCTATCGGATCTAGTGATAGCATAGTCATTAGGTATGGCGAGGGACAGAGATGGGCCGGATGCAGCACTAAGCCAAGTTTCTGTGTAACCCTGTGGTAACCTGCAATGCTCATATCTTTTCCCCCAGGTGTAAATGCTGTCAACAATCTGCTCTCTTCTGCCAGTGGAATGGAGAAAAATGCATTTTCAACTACTGTGAAATCTGACGCGTTTTTTGGGATACTGCAAAGTATTGATGCAGGGTTCGGGACTAGAGGAAACTCTTTTTGTATGACGTCATTTAGTGGGCGTAGGTCCTGGATCATCCTGCATGCCCCTCGATTTGCTTTTTTGATCTGGTAAATGCAAGTATTACATGGGGAATTTGAGGGTATTATTCTTCCCTGGGCCAATAAGGCAGTTATCGTTTCTTTTATCCCTTCCTCATCTTCATGGGACAATGGGTACTGTTTGACTCGGGGCAGGATTGCTCCTGGTTTTAACTTTTTCGTGACAGGGGTAACTCCGTGCAACAACCCTACATCATGGGGGCCTGTAGTCCACAAGTTGCTTGGTACTAATTTCATGTCGTCATCAAAAAAGGAAGGTGGTGCTCCCACCACTGCCATTAACTGTACTGGCACTTGTCTCATTTGTATTAAGATATCACATGATATTGCTATTTCCATTATTATTTCTCCGTCACTTTGAGTCCGAGAAGAGATCCTCATCTGATAGATCACGTAAGGCAATGTCTGCATTGATGCACAACACAGTGCGCCATTCACATCCATCTATGTCCATACCAATTACTGCAATTCTTTTGGCTGATAGCTGTACCGCATGCAAATCTAGAGATATCACTGAACCAGGTGCAATGTCTGTGCGCACTATTGGGCGGAAGATGAATTCTGCTGGTACCCTCCATTCTAACATTTTTAGCTCAGGTACTACTCCGGCTAGTGTTTTCAACCCTTCAATGAACACATTTTGGTCTATCGGCATGCCACTTATCTCTGGTGCTGTTGCTCGCACATGTACCACCAGCATTACACGCAGTGGGCATATTCCTGGGGTGGAGCAAACTATCCCTCTTTCTGTGAAGGATATGGTCATATTGAGCTTGCTGAGAATGTAGTAAAGTAGGGGCGTTCTCACTGTTTTACCCCCCCCCCCCCCCCCACTGTCACATCCAAATCTTCTGTGTAAGGAACTTCAACGACAGCCCCATAGAACCCCTGCATCTCCAACCTACGGTTAGATAGCGGAAACCGACCTTCACGTATGCATGATTTTTCGGCTCCCGAATCCACCATAAATAATGAATTGCTTGTCTCCTATCTGCGCCCCTAATAATGGTTCCTCTGCTGCATTGTAGGTGGTAGAACGGGACACGCAAGTGTTCCCTGTGGGCTGTCCTATGCTGGCTGCCTCATGGCTCCCCCTTGACTGAAGACATTGCCTGACCCTACTGCTACACCGCTGTAGGGGGCTGGGGCAGGTGCCCTGTTCGCAACTGTTGCAAAAGTGTTTCCTGGTGTGTAGTGCATAGGTTCGTCGTTCTGTGGGTGACCTTGTGCTCTATTGTGTTGAACTGGTCTTTGGTCTACATACCCTTGCTCCTGTTGCCTCTGTTGTCTTCCCATTGGGAAGCCGTATGGGCTCCCTGGGTGGGGGTTACCGTATTGCTCCATATCCTGAAATCTGTTGTTTGGTCTGTTCCTACATTCTCGTGAGAAGTGCCCCCACCTCCCGCAATTCCAGCAGCTCCCTTGTGCACCTCTGGGGCCTTGCCCCCATACCCTCCATTACCACCGTACCCCTGCCCACCTCCTCTGCGACCCCTGTACCCACCCCGTCCCCCTCGAGGGGCCCAATCCTGCCACTGCGGACCTCCTTACGGCTCCTGTCCATTCCACTGTGGTTGTCCTGCTCCTGCCCAATTCGCTGCCATCCTCCCCTGTATCGCTACCAGCCCCTCCTCCTCCTCCTCTTCTCCCTCCCTGTTATGTGGGAGCGCCGCTACTGCTGCAGTGACCTTCACCAGTTCGTTTGTACTAACTTGGCCTCATCTGCCAATCTTTTTTGTGCTATTTCTTTTTCTCGTTCCTTTATTTTTTTGCAGTGGTGCACTATTATACTCTGTATTTCGGGCCACCCCTTTGCCTCGATCCCTGCAATTTTGTCAAGTGCTTTCTGTACCTCTTTAGGCAGGCCTCTCTTTATTATGAAATAAAATAATGATGTTGACTGGTACCAGGGCGTGCCCGTTTCCGCTCTCCACATCTCCTGTACCCGAAAAATGTAGTCCATAGCATCTTCCCCCTCATTCATTGTACATTGCATGACCGACTGCAAGTCTGGTGTGTCTGGAAAGGTTTCTTTTAATGCGTCCCACACTCGTGCTCACACTATGTTGAATGAGGCACCATCATGACGGTCACAATCTAGTGCTACCCCCGGGAAACCAGCTTTTACCCACACTCTATCTGCCTGGTCCCCAACCGCTGATACTAGCAGGCTCTTTACATCCCCTACCGCCAGTGGGACCCCAGCTGTGTGCTTCTCGAATGCATATATCCACTTACTTGCCCCTCCGGACAGTGCTTGTAACAGCTTTAACAGATTGGCCTTATCCATTTGAGCCCAGGGTATGTAATTTGGTCTCCCTCCTCCCCTGTGTATCAATGGGAGTTGTAACTTCCCCTTTGTCGCTTTGCTTGTACTCGCCTTTGTTCCCTTCTTTCCTAGCGGAGCCATTCTCCCCAATCTATTCCTTAATCGCCCTGTCCATTCCTCATCCATTGTTCTCCCTAAATGTGCACCATCCATCCTCCCGCTCTCTCCTCCCATTGCTGCACTTAATCTCCCACCACCTTCTTCGTCGTCCTCCACATCACACCATAAATCCTCTCTTCCCCCCGTGACCATTATTTCATCATCTGCATGTTAACTTGCCCCATCTATTTCTATTATTCGCGTGGGCTCTTCTTGTATTCTGAACAGTATTTCCCCCTTCTTCCACGCCTCAATTGACCTGTCATGGTTTTGTGTCCTTGGTGTTTGCTCTGACCGGGCAACATTAGTCCCACTTTGCTCACAAATATTTTTAATTCTAGATAATTCTTCTCTTGCTAATGAGCCTGGAATCTAAATTCTCTGTTAGCTTCTCTATGTCCACTGTGGGTGTACTTATCTGTCCACGCTGTCTATGGCCTTCATATGGCGGGGGTACAGTCGGGCCATGTGTTGTGGCTGGAGTTGGGGGCACATAGGTGGGGTCGCTATACCCTTCTGCGGGCACCGGTTTATTAAGTATAGGGTACAACCGTGTCACTTCACCTGGCTTTTCTTCCCCAGTCATTTCTTTATCGTCTTTGGGTATCATTAATGGGTTATTGGTGGTGGACGGCAAATTGGTCGTTGGCTCTTTCTTTTTGACAGGAGGCACCTCTTCAAAAAATCGCCAGAGATCTAATATCTCCCTCCTATTGTGGAACTGTTTCCCCCTTATATATTTCATAAAGATGCAGGTAGTTACCATGTCTAGAAAATTTTTGTCAAACGATCCTCCATCGGGCCATATTTGGGGCAGACCTTCTCCCTTTAACTCTGTGACCCACTGATCGTGATATATATATTTCTGAGGCTTGTGGAATCTGCTTAGATCACATGCTGTGCATAGGCCGACATCTAGTGGAAGCTGCGGAGTATTACAGTTTGTTTTTCGAAACTCGAAAATGGGCGTCGAGTGTGACGTCCACTGTACCCAAGATCCCTCACGCGTCTAGGATCCTCAGATTGTTTTTTTCCGCCATACTGGTCGGAAGCATCTTGCGGAGTTCCCTGGCCTTAGCCATACTTTTGCTTATTATTGAAGTTTAAAATTATTTATTAACATCCTTCCCCACCCCAACGTCGACACTCGAGGACGGCTGGAGAAGACATCGACCCGGGCCTAGTAGGCCGCTGGCTTCGGCCCTGCAAGTAGGGAGAGTGGGGGGTGGTACATACTCTTCACTCTTGGTATATAGGTACACCGTTAGGTACACCTTATATATTTCCTACACTTACCAGCCCGCTGCCTCAAGGTGCGTATGGAGGGTACCCCTTTCCAATTCTGCCCCAAGTGCAACCGCAAATACCCTTGGGTCGATAGGCACGCCACGTGCAATCTCTGCTTGCCGAGGGACCACCCCGAAGCGAACTGCAGAGCGTGTAGTAGGTTTAAGCCTAAGACACTTAAGGACTGTTCGACAAAGCGTTGGGCCCACCACGCCAGGCAGGCGGCCATGGCAGCGGAGGGCGCCTTCAGCGATGGCAGCGACGCCGTACTTTCGGACGGCGAGGGCATTACGGCGTCGAAAGACTGCCGAGCGCAGGTCCCCGACCTCGGAAGGTTGTCCGGCAGGGCGGCTATGGGGAAGACCCCCGGCGACGCAAGCGCTACACACCCTACACACCCTACACACACTAAGCACACTAAGTCCAACCGAATCTCGACGACGTCGACTTCTCGGAAAGAGGCACAGATAGAACGGTCCGACTCGGTGTCCTCTGGGCGCTCTCGATCGAGATCGCCTCATGACGCAAGGCAATCATCCACTCTTGCCAAGAGTGCCTCGCTCCCTAGATTAACAGAAGTTCGATCGTCGGAGGACGACTTCCACCCCCAGGCCGCGCTCCAGGAGACCGAGGCCGCAGTTACCAGCGAGGCCCCACGCTCGAAACACACAGATACCTCCCCAGACCCTCGACTACAGCCGTCGAAAGTCTCTGGGGCCTCCAAGGGGCAGGGAAAACATTTTTCCACGCATGGGGAGGGGGGGAAACAGCGGAAAGCACAGCCTTCCACTCCTCTAAGACCATCCTTCCACCCTAAGCAGACAGACAAACACAAATCTACTGGGACATCAACATCCAGCAAGGGTACCCTTGAGTCCCCTAAGTTGCCTACTAAAGTCACTACTAAAGTCATACCCTGTTCCAAAGTATGGTCCAGTGAAGACATAGACAGGGTCATGTCAAGGATGTCTGCCTTAGCTGATTTTTATGAAAAAAACCCAGAACATTTCCTTTCGTATGACCCTCAAGGGGCCACACCCTCAGGCTCCTCTGATCCTATCCCCCTAAGTAAAAAGGCCCGGTTCGAAAGACCTGAACCCTTCGAGGTGCAGCCTTACTCTACTCCATACTCTACTCCACACCAGGAGTTTGAAATTATGGAGGAACAAACCGGGACTGAATACTATGCGGATGATGAGGACCTGGAGGAGATAGAAGATGAGCAGGAAATTTACAGAGTAGATTCCCCGGTAGAGAGCGAAGCCCCAGTTACCGACTCGCCAGTCGATAACCAGCCCCTCCTTAATGAAGTTCTCGCTCGCGCAGCAGAACATTTTCACATCGACACCCACGGTGTACAGGAGGAAAGGGACTTCGCAGAAGAGTTGGTGGGAGAGAGGAGGCCGGTCGCTCAGACCATCCCTATCCTTAAATCCATCCCTGGTGAATCCTAACCTCACCAGAGCCGTCAACCCCAGAGTCGAAAAACTTTTTCGGGCAGCCCAGTCTGACCCTCTTTATATAAGAGGACATCTCAAACCAGACTCCCTAGTGGTTACCAACACTCGGAAGAGGGCTGGGACACCCTTATCGTCGTCAGAAGCTCCTCCCGACAAGGAGAGCAAAAAAGTGTACGGGTTTGGCAGGAAGGTGGCCTCAACGTCCACCTACCAAGCAAGGATTGCAAACTCCACCACCCTGTTGGCAAGTTACAACTGCCATCAATGGGAAGAGGTCGCGGCGCTCATAGCCTCTGCTCCTGAACCGTTAAAGGGCCAGTTGGCTCGGATCTCGGCAGAAGGGAGAGCCGTGTCTGGTTGCATATTAAAAGCAACTTTCGACACTGCGGACAACGCAGGAAGATTGATAGCAGAAGGTACTGTTATCAAGAGACATGCGTGGTTACGGCAGTCGGGGTTCAAAACAGAAACCCAGGCTTCATTAATAGACAAGCAGGTGGAACCCGATCTATTGTTTGGGAAAGCGGTCGAAGACGCACTTAAGAATGCCAAGGACGAATACGGGACTCTCAAATCCCTTGGCCAGCTTACCAACAAACCCCCTAACCAGAGGGGGAACAGTAATTTTCGTCGCCCACGCGGCCAAAATTCACAAAGAGGCAACTATGCCTAAGGACAGGGTACACAATGGAACAACAACCAGCAGTCTACCCAAAGTTACGGCAGGGGTAACAAGAGAGGTCGTGGAAGAGGCAGAGGCAGCCCCAACAAGGGAGGTGGCACGCCTCCACCAAAGCAGTGACGCTCAGTTCAGGGTCCCTTCTCACGCAACCCCAGTAGGGGGACGCATTTCCAACTTCACCCAGGCTTGGGAAGGGATCACCTCAGACAGATGGGTGCTGTCAACAGTGTCCACAGGATATTGTATAGAATTACTGCAGCGTCCCCGGAACCACCCTCCACGACAAAGAATACACTCCTTAGAACATCAGAAGATCCTTCTCGAGGAGATCGCCATTCTGCTAGAAAAGGACGCGATAGAACTCGTCCCAGGACACCAGGTAAACAAGGGTATCTATTCAACTTACTTCCTTGTGCCAAAGAAAGATTTGACAATGCGCCCAGTATTGGACTTACGGCCTGCCAACAAGTATGTCAAGCCCCAAAAATTCCGTATGACCACGCTACAAGAGGTAATCCCCCTCCTAAAAAAGGGGGATTACATGGCAACCTTGGATATGAAAGATGCTTATTTTCATATTTCCATGCTCCCAGCGCACAGAAAATACTTGCGCTTCAAGGTGGACAGTCGCCACTACCAATTCAAGGTACTGCCCTTCGGGATAGCTTCAGCACCAAGGGTGTTCACCAAGGTACTGGCGGTGGCAGCTGCACACCTACGCAGGGAGGCAATCCCAGTGTACCCTTATCTGGACGACTGGCTCATAACGGGGGAAACCCCAGGAATTTGCAGGTCAAACATTCAGAGGACTATCGACCTCCTCCACGAATTAGGCTTCTCTATCAACGAGAAGAAGTCAAGTCTGGTGCCAAGCACTTCAAAACAGTTCCTAGGAGCAATCCTAGATACTCAAAAAGGGTTGACCTTCCCTTCGGAAGAGAGAATTCGGAATATACTACTGCAAATTCCACATTATCAGTCAGGTCAACAAATAACGGTACGCAAAGCAATGCGGTTACTGGGCATGATGGCGTCATGCATTTACCTGGTCCCCCACGCGCGTCTGCGCATGCGTCCCATGCAGGAATGGTTGGCGAAACGGTGGTCTCAGGCAAGTGGTCAGTGGGACGATCTAGTGGTCGTTTCGCCAACACTCGTACAGAGCTTACACTGGTGGACAAGAGAGAATCTCGCAAGGGGAAAACCCTTTTACGATCCAGAAGTACAGGCAGTGGTGACTACAGATGCATGCCTGACTGGGTGGGGAGCTCACCATCTCCACCACACAGCGCAGGGTCTCTGGTCTCACTCAGTAGCCAAGAACCACATCAATCTGCTAGAGTTTCTGGCAGTATTCCGAGCGCTTCGGGCGTTCGAGCCCCATCTGCTAAACTTGTCGGTGCAGATCCGGACGGACAGCACGACAGCCATGTTCTATCTGAACAAACAAGGAGGGACTCGTTCGCCAAATCTGTCCAAGCTTGCCCAGAAAATCTGGATATGGGCACTCAGACGGAACATCTTCCTGTCATCACAACATGTTCCAGGGGAGCTCAATTCCCTAGCGGATGCCCTAAGCAGAGACTCCCTCCCAGAAGAACACGAATGGGCCCTTCACAGAGATATCGTAGAAGATCTCTTCTCTCGGTGGGGTTTCCCCACTATAGACCTATTCGCCACAAGCGAAAACAAACAATGCCCAAGATTTGCATCCAGGTTCCCCCAGCCAGACTCCCAAGGGAACGCCCTGTGGATGAACTGGTCAGGGATGTTTGCGTACGCTTTTCCACCAACCCCTCTCATCAGGAAGGTGGTGTACAAGATGAACAAGGAATCGATGACGCTCATCCTAGTTGCTCCCATGTGGGCGAGACAACCATGGTTTCCACACCTACGCAGGATGGCGGTGTGCGAGCCCATCAAACTCCCAGCCTGGTACAACCTACTGTCCCAGCAGCAAGGTCAAACAGTGCACCAGGAACCCAACTCAATGAACCTGGCAGCATGGCCCCTGAGGTCATAGAGTTTGGCCATCTCAATTTACCACAGAGGTGTATGGACATCCTAAAAGAATCCAGGAAACCAAACACAAGGCACTGTTACTTTGACAAGTGGAAGAGATTCATTATTTGGTGCCAGAATAAACAAATCAACCCAGTTGATTGCACTCCTTCCAACGTTGTAACATACATGCTCCACCTGCTGGACGCAGGTTTGGTTTTTAACTCTGAAAGTACACCTGGCAGCACTCTCGGCTTACACCACATCCCATAACAAAGTATCGTGGTGGAAAGTACCAGTAGTTAAAGCCTTCATGGAAGGAGTAAAGAGACTTCACCCTCCTATTTCGAACCCACCGCCAGGATGGGACCTCAATGTGGTGCTAGCTAAGCTCATGGGCCCCCCTTTCGAACCCATGCATAAAAGTAGTCTCAAACACCTGACTTATAAAACGGCCTTCTTAGTAGCTATTACCTCTATAAGAAGGGTCAGTGAAATTCAGGCTCTGTCAGTGCAGGATCCTTTCTTTACTATCCACAAAGACAAACTGGTTTTACGCACACACCCTAGGTTCTCACCTAAATTTATATCTAAGTTCCATGTAAACCCGTCCATCGAGCTTCCGGCTTTCTTCCAGAACCCGCAAAGCTCAGCTGAGGTGAAACTACACACCCTTGATGTGCGTAGGGCGGTCCGTATTATATATATATATTTCTGAGGCTTGTGGAATCTGCTTAGATCACATGCTGTGCATAGGCCGACATCTAGTGGAAGCTGCGGAGTATTACAGTTTGTTTTTCGAAGTCGAAAAATGGGCGTCGACACAGGGCGTGCCAGTAATACTATCCCTAGTGTGACGTCCCCTGTACCCATGATCCCTCACGCGTCTAGGATCCCCAGATTGTTTTTTTCCGCCATTCTGGTCGGAAGCACTTCATCGGAGTTCCCTGGCTTTGCCATATTTTCACTCTAAACTAATTCTAATTTGCCCCGTTTGGCCAACCTTTCGTCGATCAACATCTCGACGCCGAACCGGGGAGGAGATCAACGTCGAATACCCGACGGATTGGGCCTTGAGGCTTCCGCCTCGGCTCGGGCCTGGGCCGCTGGCCTCGGCCCTACAAGTAGGGAGAGTGGGGGTGGTACACTTCCACACTCGACACCTTATTACCTACACACACTTGCCCGCTGCCCACAGGCGCGTATGGAGGGTACGCCCTTTCAGTTTTGCCCCAAGTGTAATAAGAAATACCCTTGGGTAGATAAGCACGCTACGTGCAACCTTTGCCTACCCAGAGACCACCCCGAGACGGGTTGCAGGGCCTGTAGCAGGTTTAAGGCAAAAACTCTTAAGGACCGCTCCACCAAGCGTTGGGCCCACCACGCCAAGCTAGCAGCTATGGAGGCGGAGGGTACCTTCAGCGACGGCAGCGACGCCGAACTTTCGGACGGCGAGGGCACCAAGGCGTCGAAGGACAGCCGAACGCACGTCCCCGGCCTCGGAAGGTCGTCTGTCCCGGCGACTATGGGGAAGTCCCCCGGCGACAAAAGCGTTACACATACACACGCTAAACACAAAAAATCCACCCGAGATTCGACGTCGTCGAAACCTCGGAAAGAGGCACAGAAGGAGCGGTCCGAAAGGACGTCCTCTGGGCGGTCCCGGTCGAGGTCGCCGCACGACGTCAGGCAAGCCTCCACACTTGCACAGAGTGCCTCGACCATTAATATCCCGGAAGATCAATCGTCCGGAGACGAACACGACTTCCACCCCCAGCCTGCACCCCAGGAAAAGGGTACATCACTTGGGAGTAAAGAGGGGCCAGTTTCGAAGGCTAGTTCGAAAGACAGGGATTCCACCTCCGATCCTCGACGCCAGGCGTCGAAAGATAAGGGAAAGGGGAAACACACTTCCACCCACGGGGAAGGGGGTAAACAGCAAAGGAAACAACCCTTGCAGTCCTCCACTACAAAAGAACTGACCAAGTCTTCTCAGGGCCAATCCATAGAAAGTCCCAGCAAGGTCACCCCAAGCTCAAAACTCTGGTCATGCGAGGACATTGACAGAGTAATGTCAAGGATGTCTTCCTTGGCGAATTTTTTCGAAAGACACCCTGAACAACTCCTAGCTTTAAACCCTCAGGAAGATTCTCCCTCAGGGTCTAGGGACCCTATCCCCTCAAATAAAAGACCCCGGGTCGAGACACCATTTAGGCCTTTAGACCCCATCGAGGTCCAACCCTATTCTTACCTCTTCCCTACAGACCAAGGAAACTCTTCCCTTATAGAAGGTCAGGAAATTGACACGCCAGAAGATCCTGCAGGATCAGATTATTACGGCGAAGACGAAGACGAGGATGAGCCAGAAAATAGCCCAGATATTTTCAGAATGGACTCACCAGTCGAAAGGGAAGCCCCAGTGTCTGACTCCCCAATAGATAATCAGCCCCTCCTGAATGAACTGCTCTTTCGGGCAGCTAACCACTTCCACATAGACACACAAGGTGTCCAGGAAGAAAGGGACTTTGCGGAAGAACTAATAGGGGAAAGGAAGCCAGTAGCCCAGACCATTCCCATCCTAAAATCTGTTCAACGCAGAATAGCACCATCCCTTGTCAACCCAAACCTGACAAGACCTGTAAATCCGAGAGTGGAGAAGCTGTTTAAAGCAGCCCAGTCGGACCCCCTATATATTAGAGGTCAACTTAAGCCAGACTCTCTAGTAGTAACCAACACCCGCAAAAGAGCTGGTACACCATTATCTTCCTCTGAGGCTCCCCCCGACAAAGAAAGTAAAAAACTTTATGGTTTTGGCAGGAAAGTAGCTTCCACGGCAGCCTACCAAGCCAGAATCGCGAATTCCACCACACTGTTGGCTAGCTACAACTGTCACCAGTGGGAAGAAGTGGCAGCACTAATAGACTCTGCTCCCGAACCCCTTAAAAGCCAGCTAGCTCGCATTTGTGCGGAAGGAAGGAATGTGTCAGGCTGCACTGTAAAAGCAACTCTGGACGCCGCTGACAATGCGGGTAGACTTATAGCAGAGGGGACTGTCATCAAAAGGCATGCTTGGTTGAGGCAGTCGGGATTCAAAGCAGAAACACAAGCTGCGCTCTTAGACAAACCAGTGGAAAGTGATCTCCTGTTTGGGAAGGCAGTCGAGGACGCTCTAAAAAACGCTAAGGAAGAATTCGACACCCTCAAATCCCTTGGCCAGTTAACTACCAAACCACCTAACCAAAGAGGGAATGGCAATTTTCGTCGCCCCCGCGGCCAAAATTCCAATAGAGGAAATAGCTACTCCCACACCCAGGGTACACAGTGGAACACCAGCTCACAAAAGTCTACCCAGGCGTATGGTAGGGGTAGTAAAAGAGGACGTGGTAGAGGCAGAGGCAGTCCCAGTAAAGGAGGAGGCACGCCTCCACCAAAGCAGTGACGCTCAGTTCAGGGTCCCTTCCCATGCAACCCCAGTAGGGGGACGAATATCAAGTTTCACCCAGGCATGGGAAGGGATAACATCCGACAGATGGGTGCTGTCAACAGTATCCAATGGGTACTGCATAGAACTACTGCAACGTCCCCTAAACCATCCTCCAAGACAAAAAGTCCACTCTTTACAACATCAGAAGATCCTCCTCGAGGAGATCGCCATTCTGCTAGAAAAGGACGCGATAGAACTCGTCCCGGGACACCAGGTAAACAAGGGTATCTATTCAACTTACTTCCTTGTGCCAAAGAAAGATTTAACAATGCGCCCAGTTTTAGACTTACGGCCTGCCAACAAGTATGTCAAGCCCCAAAAATTCCGTATGACCACACTACAAGAGGTAATCCCACTCCTAAAAAAGGGGGATTACATGGCAACCTTGGATATGAAAGATGCCTATTTTCATATTTCCATGCTCCCGGCGCACAGAAAATACTTGCGCTTCAAGGTGGACAGTCGCCACTACCAATTCAAGGTACTGCCCTTCGGGATAGCTTCTGCACCAAGGGTATTCACCAAGGTACTGGCGGTGGCAGCTGCACACCTACGCAGGGAGGCAATCCCAGTGTACCCTTATCTGGACGACTGGCTCATAACGGGGGAAACCCCAGGAATCTGCAGGCCAAACATTCAGAGGACCATCGACCTCCTCCACGAATTAGGCTTCTCCATCAACGAGAAAAAGTCAAGTCTGGTGCCAAGCACCTCAAAACAGTTTCTAGGAGCTATCCTAGATACTCAGAAAGGATTGACCTTCCCTTCGGAAGAAAGAATTCGGAACATACTTCTGCAAATTCCGCATTATCAGTCAGGTCAACAGATAACAGTACGCAAAGCTATGCGGTTACTCGGCATGATGGCGTCATGCATTTACCTGGTCCCCCACGCGCGTCTGCGCATGCGTCCCATGCAGGAATGGTTGGCGAAACAGTGGTCTCAGGCAAGTGGTCAGTGGGACGATCTAGTGGTCGTTTCGCCAACACTCGTACAGAACCTACACTGGTGGACAAGAGAGAATCTCGCAAAGGGGAAACCCTTTTACGATCCCGAAGTACAGGCAGTGGTGACTACAGATGCATGCCTGACGGGGTGGGGAGCTCACCATCTCCACCACACAGCTCAGGGTCTCTGGTCTCACTCAGTAGCCAAGAACCACATCAATCTGCTAGAGCTTCTGGCAGTATTCCGAGCGCTGCAGGCGTTCGAGCCCCATCTACTAAACTTGTCGGTGCAGATCAGGACGGACAGCACGACAGCCATGTTCTATCTGAACAAGCAAGGAGGGACTCGTTCGCCAAATCTGTCCAAGCTTGCCCAGAAAATATGGATATGGGCACTCAGACGGAACATCTTCCTGTCATCGCAACATGTTCCAGGGGAGCTCAATTCCCTAGCGGATGCTCTAAGCAGAGACTCCCTCCCAGAAGAACACGAATGGGTCCTTCACAAAGACGTAGTAGAAGATCTCTTCTCTCAGTGGGGTTTCCCCACTATAGACCTATTCGCCACAAGCGAA
Source organism: Ambystoma mexicanum (assembly GCF_040938575.1). Taxonomy (NCBI): domain Eukaryota; kingdom Metazoa; phylum Chordata; class Amphibia; order Caudata; family Ambystomatidae; genus Ambystoma; species Ambystoma mexicanum. The sequence goes on along the minus strand of NC_090932.1, from coordinate 1,491,977,273 downwards.
AACAAACAATGCCCAGGATTTGCATCCAGGTTCCCACAACCGGACTCCCAGGGGAATGCCCTGTGGATGAACTGGTCAGGGATGTTTGCGTACGCTTTCCCACCAACTCCTCTCATCAGGAAGGTGGTGTACAAGATGAACAAGGAATCGATGACGCTCATCCTAGTTGCTCCCATGTGGGCGAGACAACCATGGTTTCCACACCTATGCAGGATGGCGGTATGCGAGCCCATCAGACTCCCAGCCTGGTACAACCTTCTGTCCCAGCAACAAGGTCAAACAGTGCATCAGGAACCCAACTCTATGAACCTAGCAGCATGGCTCCTGAAGTCATAGAGTTTGGACATCTCAAATTACCACAGAGGTGTATGGACATTCTAAAAGAGTCTAGGAAACCAAATACAAGGCACTGTTACTTTGACAAGTGGAAAAGATTCGTTATCTGGTGCCAGAGTAAACAAATCAACCCGGTTGATTGCACTCCTTCCAACGTTGTAACATACATGCTCCACCTGCTGGATGCAGGGTTGGTTTTTAACTCTCTGAAAGTACACCTGGCAGCCCTCTCAGCCTACACCACATCCCATAACAAGGTTTCGTGGTGGAAAGTACCAGTGGTTAAAGCCTTCATGGAAGGAGTAAAGAGACTTCACTCTCCTATCTCGAACCCACCGCCAGGATGGGATCTCAATGTGGTGCTATCTAAGCTCATGGGGCCCCCCTTCGAACCCATGCATAAAAGTAGTCTCAAACACCTGACTTATAAAACGGCCTTCTTAGTAGCCATTACCTCCATAAGAAGGGTCAGTGAAATTCAGGCTCTGTCAGTGCAAGATCCTTTCTTTACTATCCACAAGGACAAACTGGTTTTACGCACACACCCTAGATTCTCACCAAAATTCATATCCAAGTTCCATGTAAACCAGTCCATCGAGCTTCCGGCTTTCTTCCAAAACCCACAAAGCTCAGCTGAGGTGAAACTACACACCCTAGATGTGCGTAGGGCGGTCTTATACTATGTAAATAAAACCAGACCGCTAAGGAAAACAGATCAACTGTTTGTCTCCGTAGCTACAGGCAGAGAGGGGGATCGCGTCTCTAAGGGCGCTATCTCAAAGTGGATTATCAACTGTATACAGCTGTGTTACTCTTTCTGAAAAAACTCTGCCTTTTACGCCAAGGGCCCACTCTACCAGAGGCATTGGGGCCACTCTGGCTTTCATTGCAAATGTTCCCCTTGACACCATTTGCAAAGCAGCTACTTGGAGCTCTATTCACACTTTTACTCAGCATTACTGCATTGACACTCATTCCAAGGCAGATACACAAGTGGGACAAGCGGTTCTAAGACACCTGTTTGCTCATGACCCTTCTCACATCCCACCTCCTTCTTCTGGTACTGCTCGCTAATCTATGCACAGCATGTGATCTAAGCAGATTCCACAAGCCTTAGAAGGGATACATTACTCACCGTAATCGTATTTCTGATGCTTGTATCTGCTTAGATTCACATGCGACCCACCCTTCCTCCCCTCCGAGAGAAGGCGCATGGTTGCTTGTAGTCTTACCTTTCTGTCTATCTGCTTGGACTATCTGTACTCACGCTACTCCTCATGCTACCTCATGTCAGGAAAAACACAATCTGGGGATCCTAGACGCGTGAGGGATCATGGGTACAGGGGACGTCACACTAGGGATAGTATTACTGGCACGCCCTGTGTCGACGCCCATTTTTCGACTTCGAAAAACAAACTGTAATACTCCGCAGCTTCCACTAGATGTCGGCCTATGCACAGCATGTGAATCTAAGCAGATACAAGCATCAGAAATACGATTACGGTGAGTAATGTATCCCATATATATATATACATATACACCCCCCCCCCCTCCCCCTTGGCAATAAGGGAGTGTGTGTTTGTGTAGCTTATACTGAAAATACCTTAGGGGACGCATACCATACAAGAGAAAACCACCTTTTGTACACTACCACTATTTCCAGCACAAATATTCAAAAGAAACAGCTTAATTCATTGGGCTCACCACCTTGTAATGTTTCCTGGTCACACTTACCATGACCACACCATAATCGTGCACGTTTCATCATTCACTAAAATCATCATAACATGGCTACTTTTAACACATATAATGCATATACAATGATAGTTAATACCCTATTGATAGTTAACCTTTAATTCTTTTCCTCCCTCCCTAGTTTCACCCCATTTTTCTTTATTTAATATGAGGGGCCCCTTTTCTCGTGAATCCCTTTTTGTGTCTGCTCAGTGTTAACCTATTTTTATTTATAGACCCAGAAAGAATGAAAGAGAAGCTTTTACTAATATATTCACTGTGTCTCCCTTTTCTGTCAGACACCTTTGTCTTATTCTCCACTTGTCCACTTGTAGCACTATGCGGTGCCGCCTTCTACCCCCTGGCAGAGCTAGGTTCCTGTCTCTCTATCTCTTTTCACCTTTTGATCCTAATGTCCATATGCAAAGAAAAAGAAGGTATAGGATTGCTTTTAGTGGTCCCAAACTTGTCCCCTTTTAAATGACCTCATTTTTAAAAAAAAATGTATTTATCCTGCTCCCTTCCCCCTACTCTCCTTATGATCACTCGCACTTAATACTCACGTTGCCCGTCTTGAACCGAGAGTCTCCGAACCGGGTTCGTCCAGGCGGCGCTGCCACACGCTCAACGGCCAGCCCCAGCTCCGGCGAGCGGTACTCAAAGGGGATTTTTTGAAACTGGATCCTGTACCCTTTCTCTAATGAGTGTGCACTTCTAAGCGTACCAGTCGCCGTAGGCGAGTAGCTTTCCGGAGCAGGCGTACCGTGTATCTCCCCTTTTGACCAGAGATTTTCGTGCCAGAGGGGACGGAAGGGATATACTGGGAAATGTAATCACACAATCGGGGTCACCACTGAAGGCGAGCGTCCCCGGATAGCACGACCCTCCCCGTAATGAGAGGCAATAATGGACTCTTCCCACGAATTGGAATAAGGCTAGGACCAAGTGCGGGTGAGCTCAAGGGAAGTTTTATCTAAGTCAGAATAGGGCATGCAAAGAACTCTGCAAACTCCGAGAGCGCTCTGTCTGACAAACGCAAAGACAGGCGTTTAAATTTACAAAAAGTGTCATAGGCACCTACACACTATGGGGGGCACATGTACATGGGGATTGGGTGGCGTTGACTAACTATGTGCAACTGTGATGCGCCGCTTCGTGGACACTGCCAGGTGCCAACTTGGGGTGGGCAGGTCAGCTGGGCTCATCCGGGAGGTACTGTCCGGTCAGGCGTGGTCAGTGTCATTGATGGACGCCTTTCTTGGCTTTCTGCCCTAAGGGCCATGCACACCCCATTCATTCAACGCTGCAATGTCAGTTGTCCTGTAAATCCTACAATAGGTTATTCTACCGGTTAATAGAACACAGGAGGAATGCGCATTAGGTGGAGTATTTTGGCGATACATCAAGACAGGGTTGCTGTTATCCTGTTGACTAGGTATCATAGGCTACGGGGTCGGGGTCTCAGGACACGGGGTAAATTGTCTGAGCTTTGGGTCTCGTTAGAATTAATGACGGATGCTCTTACACAATGTTGGTGCAATGTTAGGTGTCTTCTTTTACAAGCATCATTAATCTGGGGTGAACTGGTGGGTCGTGGGACCTATGAGGGGGCACCTCTGGTCTCTGGTTATGGCCGGATTTTGCTGCTGGGCTGTAAATAATTCAGGTGGCTGTAGTCGTGGCCATGTGAGCTGCGGGGGAATCAATGAATGCTTGAAGTGGCTCCAGCCGAATTGGGGGAGGTGAGGCGGTGTAGCTCGGGCCTTTGCTTTCTCTGGCAGGCTTCAATGGGAAGGGAGGGGAGGTGGCCTTGGATATGCCCACAATGATGGTCTTCTCGCAAGCTGCAAATTGTATTGAAAACGAAGGGATTCGTATAATGTAAAATGGCTAAAGGGTTACACGTCTATAATCTTTACATCAGTACACAGTCATTTCAGAACACGTTAACTATATCAACAGTTCTATTCGTCATTACAGGGTAAGTATTTGCAAGAATAGCAGCGCTAGCATCATATTGTAAACACGATACGTGAGGTAGCATTAGGGTTGGTGGAGCATGCAGGAGCAACAGACCAATACGGTTGACTGCAGTAATACATGTTTAACTCGTACAGTCACATTTGATGGCATTCTATGTATCTCATTAAAACAATTTACAAGAGCTCACAATACTGTCACGCTTGTGTTCCTTTGCACTCTAGCAGCATCAGGGTAGTCATGGCATAAGGACTTGGTATCACTCTCTTTACATTACCCCTAGAGAAGCACATAGGAGGCCAGGGGCACGGAGTGGGTGCACATAACTGAGGGGGTTTGAGTATCGTGAACATGTTGTCACACAATAACACATTCTTCTATTCGTACAGTGTTTGTAGATTTTTGGCACAGAGGTAGTGCAGAAGGGATATCATTGTAATGCAAAATATATGTATGAGCAGTTTCTTGGTGTGGGATTAAGGCTTTTGTTTCATCGAGGACGGTTTACAGTTATTTTCCAAGCCAGCCCCGCTGCCCGGGTCACGCTGAGGATGCACTGCGGAAGGTGAAAGATGCAGTGTTTGCTCTAACACTAGCTCATGTCCGACTGTTCGTGGGAACGGGCTTTCAGCAGATCTGCCAGGGAGCGGAGGCAACAGGGTAGGCGAGGATTCTCTGAAGGTGGGGGCCGTGCTGCAGCGCACATGGAGTCATGTCTTAAAATGGCGTTCTGGTTTTCAAAATGGTTTCCTGAGCCTAGCCTAATACAGTACGTTTGGTCAATGTGTCGGCCAGTGGTCCACCCACCACCTGGGCCCTGTTGGCAGGGGGTCCTCTGACGAGTCATAGACATCACTTGGAGGGGACTGCAGGGGAGGGGCGGTCTCTTTGACCTGTCCTCCCATACAGCGGTCATGAGCCTTTGAGGGCCCATTGGCGAATATTCCAGAATATCGTCCGCATAGGCTAACCACGATACCCTGGTCTGTCCGATCTTAGGACTGGCCAAGAAAAGAGACGAAAAACATCTTAACTGTGTCACTGCATGCGTGACAGCGTCTACTACCCTTGATTTACTGTAAATTATGGTTTTAATGCCCATGAATAGGTGTATTTGTATTTATTTTTGTTACGCGCCGAAAGACCATGGGCATCAGGGCGCGGTCATAAAGACAGAAGACTACGAGTAAGACAGGACGGGAACGTGTGATCTAGCTCAAGATATTAGATACGTTTATTTAAAGAGCAATGTTTCAGATTTTCAAAAAGAAATTGAAAAGTTGGCTTCTTGTCTGATCGTGGTTGACAGGCTATTCCATTTTAGAGATGCTTTAACTGGGAAGGAGTGTCCCATTCCATTCACAATACTGTATAGTGCCCTATACTAAATGTTTTAGGTCTGACTTACCTAGAAATACTGTTAGTTTTCTAAATAAGGTTTATGCTTTGGTCTGGGTACTTTAAAGCATAGTGTTGTGTTTTTTATGATTGCGATTATATATAATGTGATACTTATTTTCCCAAGATTCCTTTTGGCCTACTTGTATTTAAATAAACCCTCTTTGTTTGTACAATACATAGTGTTTCAGTGTTTCTTTGGAACATATGTATACTATTTATTTGCACTGAATCTACAGCCCTCCCTCCTAAGGTAATCCTGGCTGCTCTGTCTATGCTACCATATACTCAGGTGGTACAGCCTTATACTGAGAGTGGAGTCTTGTACTGTCTTAGTTGTATGCTTTTACTAAGCCCTTAGTTGGACTTCAGAAAAACGGTCCTAACACCTCCCATCCGACTTTGACTCTTTGTGACACATTTAGTGTAGGGTTGGACTTCTGAAGAGTGGTTAAGAAAGAGTTAAAGTTGCAAGAGTTAATTTAAGTTTGCTTACTATTTGTAGTTTTCATTAACTTTTGTGTTGCTTTATTTTTGATTTACCGTGCATTACCTTATATTCTACTGTGATTTTACTTTGTGGTTAGTACTTGCATGTCTTAATTTCTAAAGGCTGAGTGCAGAGAGCGCTTTGAGATTGCCCTTTGGTAGTAGCGGTGTGCAGTATAAATCGGCTCAACATGAAAGAAATCATTATTTCGATATAAATACTAGTGTCAGTGTTTCAATGAACCAATTGTATGCTCAATGCTCAAAGTACTGTGCCTCACTACAGCCCTTATCCCTCCTGGACTAAACCTGGCTGCTCACCATTGCTACCAACCCTTTGGGTTGAACCAACCCTTAGGAAAAACCTAAGAGGTTACAACCGGTCACCTAAGGTGGGCTTTTCCTAGTTCCGTCACAGACAGTAACTTGTGTAAACCTCCCCAACAATGTCTCAGAAAAACTGGTCGGAGGAGAATTGTCTATGTGCAATGCAAATGTATTTACAAAGTGTTGTTGATGCTTTTTCTTTCTTGTTTTTTGTAAAGGACTATCGTATGTTTGGTTCAATTCCAATGCAGTCTTTCCATCAGAAAGATGTCTTTGCAAACTACCTTGCATCTACTTTTCCTGTTGTAAGTATTTATTTGGTTAATTGTGACATTAACACATGCCTACCTTCGGCTTGGTCGAAGAAAATGTATTTTGTAGAAGTTGCACTTTGCTAACAGAAGTACCTTCAAACTTGCAGGTTGAAGCAGGCATAGGCTATACTGCCAAAGAATGAGGGGGTGTTTTTGATGACCAAATTTACGATCCTATGCGCCCAAAGAATGTGTTTTTAAAAAAGATTTTTATTGGCTTTTTCAACATATACAGAAAAATTGAAACAAACCCTTGTCCCATCCTCCCACGTTCCCCTCCCCATGCCCAATTGTTGCATATAGTCTCCCCTGAGGTAGTCCACTATCATTCCCCAATCCTGGTGGAATTTCTCTTTCCCCTTGTATCCTATATGTCGGCCATTTCATAGCTACTATCCCCCACACCTTATGAATCCATTCTATGTTTGTGGGCGGCGCTTTTTGTTTTCAGTGCCTAGCCAAGACTAACAAGGCCGCTATTAACAATATCATAAACTCTTTATGCTGGGGTTTCGTAGGGATTTGGAACTCGTGGTCAAAAAGGCCACAAATCCATTCCTTTGGCGAATAGGATGGCGGACCGCCCACCATCGGTTGTATTTGACCACTAACATCTTCTCAGAATACTTTCAGTTCTGGGAAGTCCCACCAGACATGCCTCCAGCCTCTCCCCGAACATTCCCTCCAGCCTTCTTGCAATAGCCCAGGATACTTTGAGTGCTGTCTTTCTAGAGTGTAGTGCCACTGTACCATTAACTTATACCATGCTTCCTTGGTTTGGATGGATCTAGTCAATCTCGGTATTTGTTCCCAGAGGGTTTCTCACTTTTTTCTATGCATTTGTTCCCCAAGGGTCTCTTGCCATCACGACCTATATGCCCATGTACGGTCTAGGCCCTCTCCCAGTAGGATTGCCTATAACCTTGACACCAGTTGTTTGTCCCCTGCATGTGTTGTAATACATTTCTCGAACAGCGTTAAATCTCTTTGCACTGCCTGTTGTATTTCGGGCTGTTTTAGCCAATGTCTCAACTGATAGTATTCCAACCTATCTTTTTCTGTCAGCCCAAGCTGTTTGCACTCCTCAAAGGGCCTGACCTCTCCCCTCACCATCAGCCATGATATGCGCATGGGGGGTCCATTTGCTTCGATCTGCCTTCATCTACGAGAGCAGCCCCGGATAATTTGCCTCATACATGCCTGTTAGGCAAGATTGTATGTAGGAACCCTGTGGGACACTAGACCAGCCTTGTCCTCTTGGCAATAGGTAACCCAATCCAACACACCGAGAGGAAGGGGAAAGATTTATACTGCTCAACCAAACTCACCCCCTGACTTAGGTAAACCTAAACATAATATACATCAGGTTTGGTGAACCGTGTAGTTACACAGGTGAAGCATCCAACTCGCACTATACCAGAACTCAATAAGAGGTTTTAACAACCCTAAACGAATATTAGGAAACTAGCCAACAGGCTTAACACTGTACTATACAAATTAGACAAAATATTAACATACATTTTATTTTTGTAGTTAACAGTAATTAAAAATCAGCACCATTAATGATTATTACAATTCATCAACACAATACGATACACATTTAAAAAATTGAAATGTAACAAAAAGTACACGGGGAAAGAGTGTAAATTAACCACGATAATTCAGGTTTCAAAACAATAAATGGAAAAATCACTATCCAAGGTCACACACAAATGAATAAAGTTAACCAATATCAAACTGTACTATATTCGATTGGACACTAAATCTCACACTCCTTCGCTCCCATTCAACCCAACATGTTTCATTCCTCACTCATTCCAAACGCACACAGTAAAGGGAAATTCATCAGGGGCGTGCACTACTGTTTAAAAAAAAAACAATTCACATTAAAAATGGTAGAATTTCGAAGGGCTGTAGAAGACGGCAACAGCCATCTTCTAATTGGAGAATTTCTCACTCGGAAACAAACTCCACCATACCACACGCTGTTATTGTCGAGTGGGGGTTGAACACTAAAATATCTGAGTGTCTAGTTCCTGCTCTAGCAATCAGCTTGACATCTGATCCAGCGGGAGGTGGATGCAACACACCTGTGGACAACAGGAAGGGATAATAATAAAAAGACTTATGAATAGTCCTTCTATATTAACAGACTGTGTAATTACAAAATCTGTGGAGTTCAAAAATAGCTCCAGGTCCCCGCATCACAATGGCTCACTGATGGATGAACAAACCTTTGCTCTTAAAGGTCACACTGTTCAAAACGGTTCAAGTGGTTAACACACGATCATGCATTATACTCGTTCGGTGGCTAGAACCTGGTTTTCCATGCATAAAAAATGCGACTGAGCAGCCAGGCTTAACTCAAGAGGGGTAAATTTGAGCTGTAGGTTTGTAACATAGTTTCACAGTGACATGTATTCAAATAACACTTATACTCAAGGTTTCTTGATAACATATTTATTAATTAATTTAAGTCAGTTTTAAAATGAGCCTTCTTTAGAAGGGAGCAACATGCAACAGTTAAAATATACTTCAAAATACACTCCTTCAGTTCAATAAGGTAAGTAGAATACCCTTTTGGGATGGCACACAAATTCCTACACCCTCAGGTGACTTCAATAGTTGGGACACTGTGGACATGAATATATCACTTTTCACACTTAAATGGTAATGCTGAAGTTGTAGCAAAAAGGAAAAGGTTAGGGAAGGAAACAATGGTTAACAAGTTTCTCAAACAGGTAAGCAAGTTTGACCCCCCCCCCCCCCCCCAATGCAATGTAGATTAACCCTTTCCCAGCTATACAATTGATATGTATGACTTTTTGGAGGAATAGTTAAAACACAAAGTCAGAAGTTAGTCTTCAGGGAGCCAGGCCAGCCAATGTCAATTGAGCAAAGTCTAGGGGAGCTGAGGCACTTCTTCAAGGTAGGTAAGTCTTGCACAATGTTAAGAGAGTTTGTTGTAAAAAGAAATCGCTGTTGGTTCACAAGCTGGGAGGCTTGTGAAGGGCAAAGCTGCGAGCAAATCTGCAACAGGCAAAAAATGCAGGTCTCAACTGAAAGCAAGCAAGCTACAGACAAGAGGTAAGTAACTCTTAGTTCACAGTACCTTAGGTCTGAAGAAATGGTTCCAGCTGGCTTCTGTTCCTGTTGTAGTCTGCCGGGTCCTGTTGTTCCTGGGCCTCATTCGTGGGCACAAGAGGGAGGTTGTCTGGGGACTCCTGTACTACGATTTGAAGGTCGGCGGCAGCAATGGGCAAAGTTCAGCAGCACTTTGCAGATTCAGCTTCTCGCGAATAGCACTACCGGGGTTCTTGGACACCTTGTGGGCTTTCCTTGCTTCTGGGGTCCAGCACTCTGAGGTGGCTCAGGCTTGGTTAGTCCTGCTTCGAGGGAGTCCGGAGGATCTTCCTGCAGCTCGGGTCCGACTTAAAAACTATGCACTCTATTCTGGTGTTGCTGTCCCCTGGCACTCTGTTCCTGCAGCAGCAATGGAATTACACCCAGCAGAGAGGAGTTCCAGTCAAGTTTGTCTTGGGGCTGATTGGTCCCACCAACCCAAGGGGAGAAGTCGTCCTTGCAGGGCTTCTCTAGTCGAGGTGAATTCGGAACTTCAGCACTGCAGCAGGGCTTCACCGGGCAAACCAACAGTCCGGGAGTTGCAGCGAGCTTCTCTTCTTTGGATTCCTTCGTCCAGTGGCGACTCTGGCTTCCTTGCAAAAGACATCGCCTTTTTTATGCAGGTTTCTCCCATTTAATTTGCATCTTAGCTGTCAATCACACAGGGTGGCTGTCCTCCAAGGACAGCCAGCCGGCCAATCACCTTTGGGTGCATTCCTGTAACCAAGGGGATTAAGCACAGGGACTTTTGGGAACCTCCCTTGCTTCCTGCCCTGCCAGACACGCTGGACCTGGAGGCGGGCTTCACCAGTGAATCCCGCCAAAGACAAAACGAACCAAGGGACTGTTGGGGAGAATTCTCACATCTGCTAATTCCCTCCACCTTATGGACCCCCAGCAACTTTGCTGGATTTTGAGGACTTGATTTTCTTACCTGGAGAGTGTGAACTTTTTTTCCCCACTCTCTCATGTATTTTTGTGTGAATTTTACCTCTGTTTCTCTTTTGGTTATGGAGTCTGACAAACTCCCTAGGCATCAACTTTTACATTGTCACACTGCACCTTCAGCGCAGTGGCACAGGGAAGTCTTTTAGATTTCCCAAGGTTTAAATACCTTCTCTGGGATAAACTACTGTTTCCCAGAACAGTAAAGTGAAATTGACTTCACTTAGCATTGTACTTACTATACCCAGCACACCCTATCTTACAATAGAGTGCTGGAGTGGTTACTTAGTATCCCCTGTGTCTAAATGCTCATGTAACATTTTTGTTAGCCTTTCCTCACAGAATGGCTGGTGGCAGTGGTTTCGTTCCGAAGTACCATGGTTTGCATTTAACGCGGCTGTTCGCAGCTCCGGTAACGCTAACCGCGGGAGCCATCTTTGACAAAATGGTCCCTGTCTTTGTTCATTTCGCCTTTGGCTGGCTTCAGGAGTGAAACCCGCCTCTGGCTCCAGAGTGTCTGGGGTAGGCAGGAAATGAGGGAGGTCCCCGAAATTCCCTGTGCTTAGTCTCCTAGGAGACTCGAATGCACTCTGGTGATGGGCTGGCTGACTGTCCGGCAAGGACAGCCACCCTGCTGCGTGAGTGACAGCTGGGCTGGAATGAATGGGAGAGAACTGAATAAAAGGTGAGTCTTTTGGCTTTGAAGGCAGATGCGACCACTGGATGAAGGAACCGAAGAAGAGCTTCAAGAGGACGCCTACTGCAACTCCTGGACTGTTGGTTTGCCCGGTGAAGACCTTCTGCAGTGCCAACTTGCCAAGTTCGCATCGACCGAGAAACCCCTGTAAGGATGACTTCTCCCTTTGAGTTGGTGGCGACTAATCAACTCCAAGGTAAGCCACCTGGACACCCATCTCAGAGCTGCTTGAATTTCCTCAGTTGCTGCAGGAAACCGTATAGCCAGGGAGAGAGGCACCAGATTGTGTGTGTTACTTTGAAACTGGCCTAAAGATTTTTGAAGATCCTCCAGACTCTCACAAAGCAGGATTGACCAAGCCTGAGCCCCCTCAGCAGAGTGCGGGACCCCAGAAGCAAGGACAGTCCACCTTGACAGCCAGGAACCACATTGTTGCTATTTGCGGTAGCTGAAACGTGAAACAGCCACTGAAAGTGAAGTTTGCCGGTTGCGTGTTTTGGCAGTCCCAGTGTAAGAGTCCCCCCACGTCCTCCCTCTTGTCCCCATGACTGAGGCCCAGGAACAGTCGGACCTGTTGAACAGGAACAGAAGTCATCAGCTGCATCTTTTCTTATTTACCAAGGTACTGTAAAACAAGTCTAAGAACTTATGTCTTACTGTAGAAGTGCTTGTAACTTTCACAAGTCTAATCAGCTTGTGGTCCTGCATTTGATTCTTCTTTTCACCAGAGACGCCCAAGAATCTGTGCAAAGACTTTTCCATTTACTTACCAGAGGTGCTCTATCCTATCCAAGAGCCCATTGACTTTGGTTTAGCATATTGAATTGAATGACTCTTCTAGTGAACTCTAAAAGTATCTGCACTGCTTAAGAAATCTGTGGTCTCTTGTGTTGTAATAACCTTTGCCTTTTACCAACTTTTAAAGAGTTTTCTGAATGCCAACAGTAAGATACGGATGTCCCAAGCACCCTTGTTACTGAAGTCATCTGTGGGTGTAGGTTGTGACGGTGGGTCATCACAAAAGGGACTTGTCTGATTCAGAAACTCAGTGTACAGTATTGAAGGATATTTGTTTCGAGGGGATTGGGTCCTCCAACGTATTCCATATCTTTGACAGTAATCACCACAGCTGTGCTGCTTTGGAACATTTTCTGCCTCCTACGTCTGACGTCGATGCGCCTTCCCCAAGGACCTCCTCCGACGGCACCCGATGTGATAAGTAGGACGCAAGACGCCCGTAGCCTCAGTTCAGTTTTTTCTGCGAACGTGTTCGCTTTGTGAATCTCGGTACGCCTCGACTCTTTGGAGTTTCTGTTGCAATCGTCTCGGTTCTTTGAACCTGTTTGGTTTCGTGAAAAAACCTGTTTGTGACGATGTCTACCTTGTCTTCAACCCTGCGTCCGGGCTTCAAAAAATGCGGGGACTGTGGGTCCAAGATGACGGTAACGGACTCGCACGACGCCTGCCTCTGGTGCCTCTGTGAGGCCCACGACACAGACGGCTGTGGACTGCCAGTCGCTCACGGCCAAGGCCTTGCGGGAGCGCAAGAAGTTGTCGGTAGGTAGGGTGTTTAAGCCCCGGAAGTCGAGGTCTGCGGGGCTTCCGACGGATGAATCGAGAGGCGACTCTCCCCGTCATCGTCGGAGGTCCAGTGGGTCTCCTTCCAGGAGTTGGTCTCGCAACTGCTCTGCCTCTTCGAGGCATTCCCGGAAGCGCCGGCATTGGTCGCCTTCCACGTCCTCTTCCAAGGACTCCGCCCGTCGGCGGGTCGCTTATCCCACCATGCAAGCGACACCGGAGGAATGGGCTTCCTTCGGGAAGATGATGTTGGCGATTCTCGAATTGCAGGGCACCGGTCCGTCAGCACCTCCGAGTGGGGTCGGTCGTGATCGGTCGAGAGACACCGCTCGCACGCCTTCGGGCTCGGGTGGTCGGCACGGTTCGCGGGAGAGGTCCCGCTCGGACAAGAGTAACCGTTCTCTCCATGTCCGTTCCAGGTACCGGTCCTCGACGCGCTCGAGACCACGTGATCATGTGCAGTCTTCGAGGAAGACGCCGACGCCTGTGGCGCCGAGGTCGTCGACGGCCTCTCTCGAGGCTCTGCCTCCGAGGGAGTCGTCGGCGCCTAGGTCGTCGGACACGCTCAGAGCTCTGGCTTTGAGGCTTGTGTCGATGCTGACGTCGACGCCGATTCATTCGGCGCCCTCAACGCCTTTTGAGGCGGTGGTGTCGGAGGGGCCCCGTGGCACGGGGGAAACCCCTAGAAAGGCTCTGGCTAAGGTCAGGCATAGCTTTGGTCCCCAGGTGCCTTCCTCTCACCACCTGGAGTATATTTCAGAGGTTGATGAGGGCTCTGATGAGGGCTTGGTTCCGGATACGGTGCCAGATGAGCTTCTCTCAGGCCATAGCCAATTTGAAGACCTGAGGCAGTCGCTGCATGATGCCAGTGGACTGGACACCTCTCCGGAGGTGGAATTTTGTAGGCCTCAGCCTGACACTCATGCCGATTCTTCGTACCGGCACCTTATGTCTCGGGTCACCAAGTACTTGGTATGGTCGGCTCTCCCAGAGGAGTTTGTTCAGGATGATCTTACGGACATCCTCGATCTTGGTCCCCCCACTGACCCTGTACTGCCGTTTCATATGGCTCTGCAGAGAAGGGTGGCGGTGGCTTGGACTGCTCCAGAGAGTATCCCGGCAGTGGGCAAGTCTTTGTCGCGAAAATACGATCCAGCCAGTAGCGACCCCTGCTACTTGTCCAGGCACCCAACTCCGGAGAGTTTGGTGGTGCAGGCGGCTACGGCCCCGGCAAAGCAGGAGTCATATCCTACCATCCCTCCGGATAGGGACGACAAACGTTTAGATGGCTGGGCGAAGAAAGTGTTTTCTTCAGGGGGTATGGCGCTTCAGGCGGCCAACTCTGTATGTGCCTTGTCTCGTTTCACACACACACTGTGGAACTGTGTTGCATTAGCGGCTGAACATATTCCCAAAGGGGATGAATGGGATGGTTTCCTTGCTATGGTCCAGGATGGCAAGGATGCCATATGTGAGGCCGTTCAGTCGGGTTTGGACAGGGCAGATTGTGTCAGCCAGTCCATGGCGGCGAGTACCGTAATACGCAGGTTTGCGTGGTTTGCGGAAGTCGGGGTTCACTCCTGATGTACAGTCCCGGCTCCTCAACATGTGAACATCTTTTTGGCAGCAAGGCTGACGAGAGCCTTGAGAGGTTGCAGACCTCCAAAGCTGCAGCGAAGTCGTTGAGCGCTGCAGTTCGACAACCTCCGCCTTTTCGTCCTATGGGACAAAAATGGAGGGGAGTTTCCTTTCGTTATTACTCATCCTTCAGTAAAGCGAGAGGAGCTGTCAGTCAAAGAGGCCACCGTAGGAGTACCAGAGATGGAAAACAGGGTACTCGAGGTGCCAAAGCCGCTCGGGCAGTTGCCTCTTTGCCCTCAGGCAACGCCGCAGCCGCTACCACTCAGTCATGAGGCCATGTCCCATGGTTTGCCGGTTGGGGGAAGGCTTAACTTCCATTACTTCAGATGTGTGGGTTCTGGAGATCATAACCCACGGCTACTGTCTTCCCCTTCGGCAGAGGCCTCACGACATTCCACCTGGGAACCTCTCTTTGAAGAGTCCGGATCCGCTCCTTGCGCAGGAAATTCAAGCCCTGCTGGAGAAAGGTGCCATAGAACTGGTACCTGCAGCGGAGAGTAACAAGGGATGGTATTCCCCTTATTTTTTGATTTCGAAGAAAGACGGGGGATTGAGACCCATCATGGACTTGCGCAGTTTAAACAAACTCCTACGGAAGGACAAGTTCAAGATGGTCACTCTCTCTCAAGTCCTCCAGGCCCTTTAACTTCAGGACTGTTTGGTGTCTCTCGACCTCAAGGACGCTTACTTCCATGTGCCAATCCATCCCAAGTACAAGAAGTACCTGAGGTTCGCGGTTGGCGACTTGCACTTTCAGTTTCGGGTCCTGCCGTTCGGATTGACCTCCGCCCCAAGGGTTTTCACCAAGCTCATGGTGGTGGTGGCAGCGCGTCTCAGGAAACGGGGGATTCACGTCTACCCCTACCTGGACGATTGGTTGATCAGGGGGAGCTCTCCCGAGCAAATCCTGGATCATCTGTCCGTCACCTGCCACTCCCTTCAGAAGCTGGGCCTCTCCCTCAATTTAAAGAAGTCCCATTTGACGCCAACACAGCGGCTCCAGTACATCGGAGCAGTGCTCGACACATCCCTGGGGCTATTTTCCTTCGCAGGTGAGGGCTCTTCACATTCAGCAGATGGTGCACAAGTTTTAACTTGCCCAGACGCTCCCGGCGTTCGAGTTCTTGAGGTTGCTCGGCCTCATTGCATCCTGCATTCTTCTGGTGCCAGAGGCTCGTCTGCGGATGAGGTCTTTGCAGTGGGCACTCAAGATGCAGTGGTCGCAATCTTCCGGCAGGATGTCGGACCCTGTTCAGGTGCCGCCCTCGGTCGCCCAGGACCTTCTGTGGTGGGCCGTCGAAGGCAATCTGATGAAGGGGGCTCCTTTGGGGGACCCCTCAAGTGGATCTCTTCGCCTCCAGTGTCAACCGGAAGTGTGAAAGGTTCTGCTTGCGGGAATTTCCTCCAAAAGGAGCTTTAGGAGACGCGTTTGTGGTGGAGTGGTCATTCCCACTGCTGTACGCGTTTCCTCCAGTCCCCGTCATCCCGCAAGTACTGCAGAGGTTCGGTTCCCAGATGGTCCTCATTGCTCCGGCGTGGGCCCGGAGGACGTGGTACCCGGACCTTCTCGACTTGTCCATCTGCCCTCCACGTCGTCTTCCCTACCGAGACGATCTGCTCTCACAGGAGGGGGGGGTCAGGTTCTCCATCCAGAGGTCATATCCTTCAACCTTCACGCTTGGCTTCTGAAAGGTTGAGGTATAAGGATTGGGACCTCCCTGAAGACGTGTTGGAGGTGTTGCTCTCGGCCAGACGGCCGGCAACAAAGTTTCTGTACCGTTGGTGTAAATTCTGCGACTGGTGCAGAGTAAAGAATGTGGATCCTTTTGAATGCGACATTCCCATGGTTCTGTCTTTTTTGCTTTCTTTGGCCCATGGGGGCTTGCAAGTGGGTACCATTAAAGGTTACCTGGCGGCGCTGTCCATATTTAAGCGCTCGTCTGAAGAATGTTCCTATTTTAAGATTCCTTTAATTTCTCAGTTTTTGAAAGGGCTCACTAATGTGTTCCCCTCCGTCACCGTTTCTGGTGCCTGGTTTGGATTTGAACCTTGTTCTTACGTTTCTTATGGGTGCTCCGTTTGAGCCTTTGCATTCTTGCCCTTTGAGACTGTGTTAACTCTTAAAACTGTGTTTTTGGTTGCGGTTACTTCCGCTCGCAGAGCGAGTGAGTTACAGGCACTTTCAGTTAAGCCACCATTCACTGTGTTTCATAAGGACAGGGTTGTCCTTCGAGTGTTTGGTTTCGGAATTTCATTTGGGCCAGAAGGTTGTTCTTCCGGCATTCTATCCTCCTCCGCATCCTGGTAAGGAAGAGGAGAGCGTTCAGCTTTTATATTTCACGCATGTCCTGGGTCAGAGTGGACGATCAACTCTTCATTGGTTACGCTGGAAAGCGTTTGGGACAAGCTGTGACGAAAAAGACTGTCTCGATGGATTATTTTGGCTATCTCCCAGTGTTACCGCTTGGCGGGTAAGGACCCACCGGCTGGCTTGCGGGCCCATTCTACCAGGGGTATGGCTCCATCTACTGCCCTACAGAGGGGTGTTCCTATTCGTAACATCTGTGATGCAGCCACCTGGGCTTCTGTACATACTTTTGTACGTCACTACTCCCTCGATTCCATCCGAGGACAGGATCTGGCCTTTGGCAAGGCAGTCCTTTATTCCACAATTTGATTGGGCATGCTAAATTTTGTGTTCTAAATTCTTTTCCCACCTCCTTGCTTTGGTACTGCTTTGAGAGTCTGTCAAGGATATGGAATACGTCAGAGGACCCAATCCCCTCGAAGAATAAGTTACTCTCTTACCTCGTAACATTCTTTCAATGGGATGGTCCGACGACGTATTCCATATCGCTCCCTCCCTACCTTCCCCGCTGCAGAATTTCTTATGCGATTGCAGCTTACGTTTCCGCAAGACCTTGTGTGTCTGACTGGCAGAAGACTGGTGGCACACGTTCTGGGGGAAAAAACTACAACTGAGGCTACGGGCGTTGTGCGTCCTACTTATCACATCGGGTGACGGCGGCCGTCCGAGGAGGTCCTCGGGGACGGCGCATCGACCTAGGACGCAGACGGCGAAAATTTTCCGAAGCAGCACAACTGTGGTGATTACTGTCAAAGATATGGAATACGTCGTCGGACCATCCTATCGAAAAAACGTTACCAGGTAAAAGAGTAACTTGTTCTACTATTCTATTGCTCCCTTCTGAAGAAGGCTTTATAACTGACTGATAAATACATTAATAATTGTTTATGCAAGAAACCTTGAGTGTAAGAGTTTATTTGAATATCTGTAACTGCAGATCATTGTGTAACTCCACTACAGCTCACATGTCCCCTCTTGAGATAAGCCTGGCTGCTCAACACGCAACCAAAACTGTTTACTACAAGCTTGTACCAAAGGTTGGGTTGCCTATACATGTAGTCTTAGTTGTTTGTAGTGTTCCCAGAGGGTACTGCATTCAAACTTTGCCTAACGGGACCAAACCTGGTTTGGCGGGCAGAGTAAATCTCAAGAACGGGACCAAACCTGGTTTGGGGCGGGCAGAGTAAATCTCAAGAAGGGCCTTTACAACAAGAAATGGTAAAAAAAAGACGACCAGGGCCATTTTGACAAAATGGGCACCCATCGGTGCAATACTGCAGCTGCGACCGCAGCCCGCGGTAAAAAGAACCAATGGCAGGAAAAAGTAAACCACTGCCACCAGCCATTAATTGTAGAAAGGTTAACATAGAAATGTTACATGAGAAGATGGACAAAGGGGATACTAAGTAACCCCTCCAGCACCCTATTGTAAGATAGTGTGTGCTGGGTCTATACATCCATATATATGACCAGGCCCATAGCCCTCTACGTGGTTTCCATCTCTTTATGGTGACAGTTGGTGGTGCATGGTCTGATGGTGATCTCGTTCCCAAAATAACATTCTCTACCTCTCCCAGGAAAGCTGCTGATATCCAGTCAGTTTGGTAGACATGTGAGAAACGGGTGAACCCACTAGCCTCCCCTTTCTTTACCCGCCAGACATCTTTAAGGGTTAGGTTGTCCAGGGTCTCCTTTAAGAGTTTGATAGATGGACTTCCCCTGTGGCTAATCCCTGAACTTCTATCTCTAATAGGGTCCAATGTCAAGTTGAAGTCACCAGAGAACAATCTCACCTGTTGCAAATCTTTTCAATTTCAACAGTGCTTCTCGTAGGAAACTTTCTTGTCCTGTGTTTTGCGCATATATAGTTTCCAGGTTCACTCTCCTATGCCCCAATTGCACTTGTAAGAATATAAATCTCCCCTGCTGGTCTTCTAGCGTAGTTAACACCTATGCCTGTAGTGAGCTCCTGAGGCCTATAAAACCACTGTCCTTCTCCCCTGCGAGTTTGCTTGATAGAATTGTGTAAATTGGTGAAAGCAGGGAATCAATTTGTCAAGTTTTCTGTGAGTCTCCTGGAGCATTATTATATCCGCCCGACAGTCTCATTTGCCTTGCAACTTTTTTGCGTTTGTCGGGGGAAATGTAATCCCCGTACATGATGCGATATTATAAGTGACATTGTACTTTAAGTGATTCTTTCCCCTCTTTTTTTTTTACCATCACAGGAGCTTTAAAATATTTCAAACTTATTCTACAGGCATGGGTCCCACTATTTGCTTCTCCCTTCCTCTCCCCTTCCACTCGGGTACTCCCCCCCTCACCCCCGAAACTGCCTCACTCAACTCCCTGCCTAACCCTTTACCCCTAAACTCTGTCTCAATCACACTGGCCTGTTCCTGGTCAGGGCCAGTGTTTCCAAGATCTACCCCAGATACTATCCTAGGGCTTTGGTCCTGGTTCAACCCCGGGAACCTCCTCTGCAGGGGCGAACTACACCCCCTGTCGCATTCCATGGTACCATTTATAAGAGATGTGTTTAGAAATTAAGACTTTGATCACTGGGTTCAAAGCTTTCTTTTTTTTTTTTTTTTTTTTTTGTAGCGTGGATTGCGCCAAGTCCTGATAAACATGGATTTGGGCACTGTTGATTGTTACTCCCGGATGGACCCTTGCTGCCCAGAGTATGTATTCTTTCATTGTATATGATGGGGCCACCAGGATATCTCTTGGCCTAGTCCCTGGGCCATGTCTCTTGGGGCCCACCCTATGAACCCGGTCTATATTTATATCTTCCGGTTGTCTCAGTCAGAAGGATTCCAAAGCTTTGTTGCATAGTGTCCCTCAGATCAACGTCCGGAATTGCCTCGCTCAGGCCTTTCACCTTTTTGTCCTGCAGGAGCAATTTTCAAAATCCTCTGATTGTACTTCGAGGTTGTGGGTGGCCCTCGCCACTTGTCTCAGGAGATCACTCTTCTGTCTGGCCTCCTCTGCTACTTCTGATGGACCACATTCAGTTATGTCCACCCTTGTGCCTAGGTCATTAATTTCTTTCCTTTTTCCAGCATGGGTCTGGCATGGATTCACATGCTCATGAATATTCCCCGTCTGGCTCGGAATCCTCGGTAAAGAGAAAATCAGTTTATTTCATTTCTGAACATGCTTTCTCCTAATAACCAATCCCTGGTCTCTGGGTCATACTGCCCCAGCCAATGACTGCCCTCTACCTAAGCCTCTCCTCTGGCAGCCATCCTCAGATTTTTACCGCACGTTCAAGTGTTGGGAGTCCTCGTGCTATAGCTCTCGAGCTTTTACTGCGTTTTGTGATTTTTCTAAGAGTTTAATCTAATTTTTTCGGTCAATCGAGCCTCAAGCTCCACCGTTTCTACTTCTGATCAACGGGGACCAGTTTCGGAATTTTCTACGCCCCTCAAGAGTGAAGTTTTCGTCGAGTTTTACTTGTTGGAGGATTCCAGAAGAACTTTGAGGGCTACCCCGCATGGACATGGCCCAGGACAAAGGAAACGCGACACCCGGATCCAAGCTGTTCAGGAGCTGCCCTGGATGCAGATTGCAGAATGTCTTCAAGGAGGACGAGCATTCCAGATGCCTCTACTGCCTTCACAAAGACTAAACGCATGTGGACAAGGACTGTGCGTTTTGCAAAAACATGTCTGAGCCGACTATGAAGGATCGGCGTATCCACCTCACCAACTGGCAGGAAGGGAAGAGCCCAGCCGTAGGTGACAAGTCTGAGCATTCTTCCAAGTCCTTTGAGGGCGCTCCGGCAACGGGGGTCCAACAAAAGGCAAAGCACTGCAAGTCTGTGAGCACTGGGAGCGTCGATCGGTCGGGCTCCTCGGCTGCCAGGTGCAGGGCGCACTTTTACCAACGCCATCAACCACGAGCCACCGCTCAGGCTCGCGGAAGAGGAAATCGGAGAACCTGGGTAAGCTTCGGGAGAAGTCCCGGTCGATCCCGATGGAGACAGCTGAGGGGGAGCGAGGCGGTGACCCTCCCCCCAAGGTGAAGGCCTTGAGCACGTCCAAAGTCGTGAAGGCCTTGATTCACCTGGCTAAAGCCTCTATCGAGGGAGTCGTGGCGGCCCTGGCGAAGACTGTGGAGGCTACCCCAGTGGAGGCGACCTCGGGGCCCAGAGTTTCCCTGCCACCACGGAGGGAATCCCCTTTCCAACCCATCGATAAGACCCCCGTGAAAACCCTAGGTGGAAAAAGGGGGGGCGGTGGCCATCAGGGACACAGATACAGCCTCTGAGGAGGAGCTGGCTGGAGTCGCGAAGATCCTGAACAGAGAGTTCGAGGAGGTCCGGTCCCACGGGAGGGATCCCGACGAGGCGGATGAAGAAAGCGACTGTGGTGCAGACGAGGGGCTCGTGGAGGAGGATTCCAACAGTCGCAGCCGACACCTGGGCCACAGGACAACTCGGGAGCAATCCTGATGGCGATCCAGGCCTTGTGTACAGAGATAAGGACGAGGCTGGCCTTGCCTCCAACGGATGATCCAGCAGAGCCTGGACCGTCGGGGAAGTCCTCAAAGCAAGCGTAGGAGAAGTCATCCCCCCTCCCCTTCACGGCCTTTGCAGCCTTTATCTCCTTCACCTGACCCGAGGGATGACACAGGACGGATGACGACGGTGGTGAAGACGGGATGGGCCTTCCATCACCACCTCCACAGGCCTCCCCGCCCGGCGAAATTGGCTCCTTCCACGCCATGATCGCCAGGGCATCCGAGCTCTTCCAGCTCTGCCCCGAAGAACAGAAGAAGGAAGGCTTCCTCTATCAACGGCGTGAGGCCAGAAGGAAGACTGTCCTCTCGGTCCCTTTGCTTGACGACATCTGGGACGAGGGGCTTTCGCTCCTGAAGAACCAGTCTACGACTCCTGCCAAGAGAGACCGGTACGAGAAGTACTGAGTCCCGGATTTCGCCCCTATGTGCCTTGGGCGCAGCCGACCCTGGATTTGGTTGTCTCAGCAGTGGCCAAGAAGAAAGCGGCAGGGGCGACGGCTTCAACTTCGACCTCCCCGCTGGACGGCGAGGTGAAGAAACTGGACGCCATGGGACGACGGGTCATCTCGTCAGCGGCGACGACTATCAAAGCGGGCAACGCCCTCGCAATTGTGGCCCGCTACGACAGGGAGCTGTGGTTTAAGATCGCTCCTCTGCTGGACGTCCTCCTGGACGACAAGAGGGCCGAGGCCCTGGAGATCCTGCAGGAAGGCGAGATGGCGTCGGACCACGCCATAACGGTGGCCACGGACATTGCTGACAACGGTTTCTGCCAGATGGGCAACTGTGTGTGCCTTCGCCAGCGTGGTTGGCTTAAAGTAACCGATTTCCGCCAGGACGTCCAAACCAGAGTTTTGATCATGCCTTTTGACGGGAACAACCTGTTCGTCAAGACAGTGGACGAGTCGCTGCAGGCCATCAAGGCTGACAGACACGGCCCGGGCCTTGGGAGTTTTGCAGCAACGACGGCCGCCCTTTCTGAACACGGGAGGTAAGCAAGGTGCCTCCAAAGGATTTGGCGGCGGCTCCTCGATGTACCGCCAGGCGGCCTGCTCCTCGTCACAGGAGGCCTACAGAGGATGCAGCAAGTCAGGAGGATCTCGTTGTCGGCGGCAAGGCCGCTGCCAAGCCTGACTGAACCAGCTGTAGCGTCGGGTCCCCACCTGAACACCCGGGTGGGAGGCCGGCTGGCGAAGTTCGTCAGCGTGTGGGAGTCCATCTCCACCGACCGATGGGTGCTGGATGCCCTGGCCCGCGGACACGCTCTCGAGTTTCTAAAAAAGTGCCCCCGCATTCCACCCGTGGCCAGGGAGGAAAACCACATCCCTCAACTGCTGTTGGAAGTAAGGGCGATGCTGAAGAAAAGAGCCATCAAGCTTGTCCCAAAGAGGCTCCGTTTACTCTCGATACTTCCTCGTAAGAAAAGACTGGCGGGTGGGGACCTATTCTGGACTTTCATCGTTTAAACAAGTACATCAAGTCCCAGTAATTCTGGATGGTCGCCCTCCAGCACGTGCTGGGGCAGCTGGAGGAAGGCGACTTCCTATCGTCGCTGGACTTGGAGGATGCATACTTCCACATCCCCATTCTAAAAGGACAATCGAAAGTTTCTCAGATTCGTGGTCCAAGTGCGGCACTACCAGTTCAAGGCCCTTCCCTTCGGATTGAAGTCGGCGCCCAGGGTATTCACCAAGTGCCTAGCACCAGCGGCGGCGCGGCTGCGCCTGCAGGGGATCCACATCTACCCCTATCTAGACGACTGGCTCATCCGAGCAAGGACAAGAGAACTCGCCGTCGAACACACAGTGAAGACCGTCCAACTGCTCGGGGATCTGGGATTCTTCATCTTTGCGAAATCACACATGGTTCTGTCACATGTCGCCCTGTTCCTGGGAGCCAGGCTCGACACAGTGGCACGAGTGGCCTCCCCATCGGAGGAAAGGACGAAGGCCATTCTGGGCAAGGTGCAGCGGCTGTCGACCATGGATGTGGCCAAGGTGAGGTGCATCAAGTCCCTTGTCGGCATGATGTCCTCGTGCATCTACCTCATGCGCCTGTGCAGGCTATGGATGCGTCCACTGCAAGAGTTCCTCGACGCCCGTTGGATGCAAGCGGCGGGCAGCTATGAAGATAGGATCTCGCTCAACGAGACCTTCCGCCAAGCGATGCGTGCGGGTGCCCCACCACCGGATCAGGCAGCAGGTATGGACTTCCAGACCCCCGGCATATCAGACAGGGACGACGGACGCCTCCCTGGAGGGATGGGGAGCGCACACCGGAGATCTCCACACTAGAGGCCTTTGGCTCCCGGAGGAGAGGTCACGCCACATCAACGTACTGGAGCTCCTGGCTGTGTTCTGGGCCCTTGGGTCATTCCTTCCGTCTCTCAAGGGCAAGGTGTGGTGAGGATCTTCCCCGACAACCACCACGATGTTCTACATCCGAAAGCAGGGAGGTACCAGATCCCCAGCCCTATCCAAGGAAGCGCAGGATCTGTGGCATTGGGCCGTCGCCCAGGGGATGTTTCTGGTGCCCTTCCACCTGGCAGGAATAAAGAACACTATCGCCGACTAACTCAGCAGGGAGCTGCGCTCGTGCCACAAGTGGTAACTGCAGCAGGATCAAGTGGATCTGCTATTCCACCGATGGGGCAATCCCCACATCGATCTATTGGCGAGGAACACCAAGTGTCAGAGGTTCGCCAGCAGGTTTCCACAGCCGGGGAGCATGGGCGATGCATTCCCATTCCCCTGGGACGGCCTGTTCCTGTATGCGTTCCCGCCGCCGTTGCTGCTGCTACTCATCAATCAACTCAGACGGTCCTGGTGCAGAATGATCCTCGTCGCGCCGGCGTGGCCGAGACAGATCTGGTTCCTGGACATGTCAGCGTCCCCCCCCCCCCCCCCCCCCAGTCAAACTGCCGACAGACGCGGATCTCCTCACCAGGGAAGGAGGCGCCATCCTCCACCGCGACCCGGGGTCGCTGAACTTGCAGGCCTGGCTCCTGCAGCACTAGAGTTTGGAGGGTACGATATCCCAGGAGGTGCTTGCAAAGGCCAGGGCGTCCTTGACTCTCGTGCTATGGACATAAGTGGAAGAGGTTCTCTGTCTGGTGCCGCACACAGAAGATTAACCCTCTGTGGATTACGGCCCCCCAGGTGCCTGTCGCTGGCCAAGGCGGGGCTAGTGCACGCCTCCATGAAGATACACCTAGCGGCAATCTCCCGCTACACCAGAACTCTGTGACGATCATCTCTGTGGTCCCATCGCCTGGTGAAGGAGTTTATGAAAGGACTGTTCCGATCATTCCCGTCGGTGAAGGCTCCAGCCCCGGCGTGGGAACTCAACGAGATGCGGAGCAGGCTTATGGGGCCGCCATTCGAGCCTCTGCATTCGGCGCCATTGAAGTTCCTGTCAACAAAGATTCTTGTGGCCATCACCCCCGCACGATGAGTGGGATTGATCAAGGCCCTCTCCTGTAAACCCCCATACTTGACTTTTCACGAGACGAGGGTGTTGCTGAGGACGCACCCCTCCTTCAGGCCCAAGGTGCCGTCAGACTTCCATCTCAACGAGCCCTTGGTGTTACCTGTTTTCTTCCCATTGCCTTCCTTGCTGCCTGAGAGGACTTTGCACTCGCTGGATGTGGCTAGAGCGCTGAAGTTCTACGTGGACCGCACAATGAGCCTTTAGAAGACATCACAACTGTTTTTGAAATTTGGACCAGGAACCAAGGGAAGGCCATCTCAAAGGCTTCCATTTCCAGATGGCTCTCCGGCTGCATCATGCGCTGTCATCGGTTGGCAAACCGACCGTTGCCCGGCCGTCCGAGAGCCCATTCGACCAGAACGATTGCTGCTACCACGGCGTTCTTGTCTGGTGTACCCCTGCTGGACATCTGCAGGGCTGCTAAGTGGAGGTCGACGCACACCGTCACGAGATTCTACTGCGTCGGCCGGGATTCCAGGGTCGGCCAGGCAGTGCTGCGCAACCTGTTCGCCTGAAGGTGGGCCTCGTGAGGAGATGAGAGTTGCTTAATGTTGAGTTGATGTAATGCTTAATGTTGAGCCTTGCCACCTCCCGTGGTTGTGCATGTGTGTACTGCTATGTATTCTTGTATTCATGAGCATGTGAATCCATGCCAGACACCATGCTGGAGAAGTAACAAGTTACTTACCTGTAACTGTTGTTCTCCAGCATGGGTCTGGCATGGATTCACATGCGAACCCTCCCTCCTTACCCATCTGCGGCTCTTCTCTTGGTCCTACTGCCTCTTTACGTGTTACCAAATCTGAAGATGGCTGCCAGAGGAGAGGCTTAGGTGGAGGGCAGTCATTGGCTGGTGGCAGTTTGACCCAGAGCTCAGTGATTGGTATTTAGAAGGACAGTTCAGAAACAAAACTGTTTCTTCTTTTACTGAGGATTCCCAGCCTGACGGGGAATATTTATGACCATGTGAATCTATGCCAGACCCATGCTGGAGAACAGTTACAGGTAAGTAACTTGTTCCTTAGAAAGAGGTAAGGCTGTTAAAAAAATCTACCACTTCAAAAGTATCCTCAACTGAGTCGAGACATTCGTCTCCTCGCCGTCAAAAGAAACATTCCCGATCGAGATCTCAAAGCGGTTCCCATCACTCTTCGAGATCGAGACACTCAAAGAAGAGGCGTCATAGATCTCCCTCTTCCTCAAGTTCCCCGGAAAGGGTCAACTGCCCCACAAAACACAGCTCTCCGGGAAAGTGGGAAGAATTTCATAATAAAATGCTTAAGGTCTTCGAGAAAGCGGCCTCGACCCCCTCGTAGATGCCTAGAGGTATTACCCTGGGTGAAGGACCCGAAAAACAAAAATGCTGCGAGTCGTTGAACCCTGCAAACAAAAATACTCGAGCTTCATGAACACTCGAGTAAAGGCAAAACCTCATCGGATAAAACTGCGTCATCGACGCCATCGTTTTAGCCACCTTCGACGCACAAATCTGTCATCGATGCCGCCTTCTACACCGATGAAAGATACGTCCAACCCCTCTACTACGCCACGGGCACCAGAGGGGTCGAAAGCTCCGCCAAAGGTGTCGAGAGTGGCGTCGACAACTTCGACGCAGAGTAGGATTCCGGTCCTCTCAAGTACATTGAGGCCCTTCTCAACGTTTGTGACGACTTTTACGGTTTTGTGTTTTGTCGAAACCTGTGTCTGTCAGCAACCACAACGTTTTCACAAGCAGTAACCACCAATTTGGCTCCTTCTCTGGAAATGGGTTTTACTCCCTATCCAAGATCTGATTACTTCAGAGCTTTATCCTCTATATATGAGGAAGGTGAGGACTCTGACAATGAGACCCTTTGGATTACAAAGAACAGTACCCATTCCAGAGGAACTAATTTCTCAAGAAAACAGATTGAAAGATCTACAATAGTCTTTACAGGAGGCCAGTGGTATGGATACCTCTCCAGAGCCAGAAATTGCTAGACCAGAACCTGGAGAACATGCAGAAATACCTTACAGGGCCCTTCTGCCTAGAATTATGCAATGTATGGGGTGGACTACACCTGCACCCCCTTTCCAGCAAGATGATCTTACTGATAAATTCGATAAAGGGCCCCAAGAGGATCCTATTTTCTCTTATCATGCTGCACTGCAAAGGAAAATATCTGCAAATTGGGAGACACCTGAAGTTATCCCTGCAGTAAATAAAAATACTCTCTACTAAATACAGTGTCCGCTTCAGACCCTGAATATCTAAGCAAGCATCCAACTCCAGAGAGTCTAGTTGTGCAGGCAGTGACATCAAGCAGTAAGTCGGCATATCCCATTATACCATAAAACCGGGATGATAAAAGATTTGATGCCATGTCAAAAAGTCTTTTTGGCATGCAGTATGGCACTTAAATCTATCAACGCCACTTGCATGCTCGTGAGATTCAGCCGCACCCTATGGGAGTGTGCTTCATCAGCGGCTGACTGTCTCCCAGAAGGGGAAGAACGAAAAGCATTCTTGAACATCAAGGATGGGAAGGATGCCATGTGCGAGTCCCTCCAAACAGGCATCAACTCTGGTGACAGCATCAGCGGAGCCATGGCGGCGAGTACCACAATACGCAGATTTGCGTGGTTGCGGCAGTCTGGTTTTGCTCCTGATGTACAAGCCAGACTTCTGAATATGCCCTTTGACGACACTTCTCTATTTGGCAAAAAGGCAGATGAGTCTAGAGAAATTGCAGACATCCAAAGCCGCAGCAAAATCACTTGGGGCTGCAACCCGGCAAACTCCAAATCGCCCCACAGGTACCCTGGAGTGGTAAGTCCTTTCGTTTTTACTCCGCATTCGGAAAAGGCAGAGGACAGCCAGCTCAAAGAGGCCAGAGACTATGCACCTGTGGTGGACGGGGTCAAAGGTACCAAATCCGCACCAGCAGGTGCTACTTTACCCTCTCAATATGTAAATAAGAGACAGATCTACATGTACATGTGCTGGTCACAAAAGAATTTGACCTACAGAAGGGACCTCACACATAAAAAAATTACCACACTATTTTTAATAATAAATCGATAAGTTAAAAAACATGATTAAATTCAGCGGTCCACAATACAAAGATTACAAAACTTCACAAGAAAAACAGGAATACGTGATAGGCAATCAATTGCCAACTAAAACAAATACAAGAAATAATTGTATACACCTGTGGCAACCTGTTGTGTATCATAATCCATTTGGATTAATATACCATTTTTATAACGGCTCTGTTTTCAATCCAGAGGGCTGTCTTGCCATGTTTCTGTTCACAAACGGACATTCATCAGGAGAAAGTTTCAACGGAAAACCTAGTTCTTGTAGATTCACAGACTTGATCTGAGTCAATTTCATAGCACCTGTAGGTTAAAAATATAAAAACAGAGTAAGCTGATGAATAGCTAATGTAATTTGTAGAGTTCAAATTTAATGAACTAGAGAACCCAAATAGGTGGATTACCTTATGGTATACTCGTGGGGGCTCACAACTTCAAAAAAGTTCAGTTGAAAGTAGGCAGGAGAATCAGTCCTACAAAGTATTAGAATATAAGAAAAGAAACTGTTAACTTTTACTGAAAAGCAATATCCGTGCTCACAATACTAAAGCTGAACGCATAGACAACACACAGTGAAATGCTGGCGCTCAAGAGTGTCTAGAAAAATCGCTAACCTGCCAATTGGACCAGGAGGCAGGTCAAGAGAGGCTAGGCTCAGGAAAAATATCCAGTGTTATCTCAAAGTATGGGGCTACACCAATAATAAGTAGGCCAAACAGCGACCCTGACAGGTGTCCTGCAAAAAGATGGAATTACAGGCTTAACGCTAGAAATATCAGTGACTAGCTCACCAGGTGAATCAACAGATGGATAAGGGAACGAAAAAGTGCAAAAATTAAAGGCGGTGGAAAATGCCACGATTTTACATAAAATTGCACAAACCACAGTGCCGACAAGTGCAGAAAGCGTATAAGCCACTGCCTTCCACAGGGGTGCCTATAGCGTTAGGAACACCTAGAGTAAAAAGTGGCGCAAGTGAGGAAGCCAGGTAACAAGTACCAATAGTACCAATAGACCATGCAAGTATAGAATGCAAAACATTGCAAAAAAATTGCATAAAAATGAAACCAGCGATATCCCATTGACCACGAAGTGGAAGGGGACACCATTGAAGTAATTGCCAGTGTTTAAATCACCTCCAGCAAAGCCAGAAAGAGAGGTACCTGTTATCAAAAAGCCACGGTACTAAGGTGCTGAAACCGCCACAGAAACAGTAGTTAAGTGTTCAAACTGCCGCGTAAACTTCGCGTTCCCGTAATGCAGGGATACAAAGATTCAAGAATGCAGCTCTGGGGAAACATGGAACAAACATTCGTCAGGGGTCTCAGAAGCCTATGTGCTAGTGGAGCTGGTATGAATCGATCGACTAAAGGAGCAGGCATACCTCAGTCCTGCGGACCAGATTGGGAATGTACAGAGTCACGCAAAAGAAGCTGCGTCTGCTGGAGAAGGGCCGCTAAGGCAGGGTGAAGCAGTGTACGCGTCGGCATGGAAATGGCCTAGTCCGTTTTCCATAGCACGACTACGGCCGGCAATACACACTTAGTACGGAGTAGGTGAAAAGGAGCAGCCATTTTGGAAAGGCAGGAGGGGCTCTGTCAATAGGTAAACACCAAGACTAACCTGGAGTGAGGACCATAGGAAGAGCCCTCACAACACAGGAAAATCGGCTAAGTAGAGGTGCAAAAGTGAAAACAGGCGCAATCATCCTAATCAGGAAAAAATAGGTACAATATTCGAAAAACAATTAGAAAAATATTTGGAAAAAATTCCCTGGGCAGTAAGATGGTAGAATGCTTACCCCGTGGGCACGGTGCTATAGAGAGCACAATATGCGCGTGCACTGGGCACAAGTAAAAAGAAACTAAAATTATGCGCCCCAGTGGAAGGACAGTGCGTGGACACTAGAGCACTGGGATGGTGTAACCATGAGGGTCGGCCAAAAGAGTCGCACAAGGACTCTCAACCAAGAGAATGTCGCTAGGAGCAAGGAGTAGTCAATATTACTAGAATAAGCACTAAGGCGAGCGTAGAGGTACCCATGAGTGGTCAGGTGGCCCATACGGAAAGAGAGCGGATATATCACCATACATTACTAATGGAGGCAGGCAGCGGCAAGGCCCGTAAATCAAGATCCTACCTGTAGGGATATTAAGGAAGGGAAAGAGCCCAAAAAGGGTTCATGGCTGTATCTTATGCCATTCAACGGACTCGTTCAAGCCTGTGACATCACTATGTAGCATATAGATGAATGTTTGTTCACATTTAAACAGCTTTTTTTCAAGAGATTGCTAGTTGCCCCCTTTTAAAGATATTAAAACAGTCCACGTAAAGTCCTCATGACTGTTTTGCAGAACAAAAATGGTTGACCAGAGGTGCATTCTCAATTTTGTTTTTTATACAAAATCGTCCAGAGACGATTCATCCGTGGTGGACGGGTCAAAGGTACCAAATCCGCACCAGCAGGTGCTAATTTACCCTCAGCATCTGCGTCAGCCGCTTCTAAACCCCTCTGAGGTCTCCCCTCACAAGACACCAGTAGTAGGCAGGTTAACTCAACATCTGGCAGAATGGCAGGCTATTATGTCAGATGCTTGGGCATTGGAGGCAGTTGCCCAAGGTTACTGCCTGCCTTTCCTACAAACTCCTCAGAGCCATCTGTAGCGGAGAGGAACAAGGGTTGGTATTCCCCCTACTTTCTAGTACCAAAGAAGGACGGAGGATTGAGACCCATCTTGGACTTGCGAGAATTGAACAAATTCCTCAGGAAAGACAAGTTCAAGATGGTAACTCTTTCTCAGATCCTTCAGGCCCTCCAGCTTCTGGACTGGTTGGTATCTCTAGACCTTCTGGATGCTTATTTTCATGTGCCAATCCATCTCAAACACAGGAAATACCTGAGGTTCGGAATTGGCAACTCATCAATTTGGAGTTCTGCCATTTGGGCTGACCTCCGCCCGGATGGTCTTTACCAAGCTAATGGCGGTTGTGGCTGCAACTCTAAGGAGGGAAGGGATTTGTGTCTGGGCAACTAGTTGATCAGGGCAGTATCCCCGGAACAAGCTCAGACCCATCTAGATTATGTTCGCCACTTCCTCCAAAAGCTGGGCTTCTCCCTCCACTTAAAGAAGTCACAGATGATACCATCACAGAGACTCCAGTTCATTGGAGCAGTCCTGGACACATCCCTGGGAAAAGCCTCGCCACCAGAGGTGAGGACTCCAGATATTCTACAA
Source organism: Ambystoma mexicanum (assembly GCF_040938575.1). NCBI lineage: Eukaryota > Metazoa > Chordata > Amphibia > Caudata > Ambystomatidae > Ambystoma > Ambystoma mexicanum. The sequence goes on along the minus strand of NC_090932.1, from coordinate 1,491,946,013 downwards.
ATGGTGACCAGATTTCAAAATGCACAGCATCTACCAGCCTTTGATTTTTTTTTGAGTTTGCTCGGCCTCATGGCGTCCTGCATTTTCCTAGTGCCAGAGGCTCGCCTGAGGATGAGATCTCTCCAGGGGGCGTTAAGGACCCAGTGGTCACAATTCTCAGGAAAGATGTCAAATCTCCTACTAATCCCGAACAGAGTGGCTCGTGGTGGGCCTGTCGGGAGAACATCTTGAAAGTAGAATAGTTTTGGCAACCATGGCTGGAGATGACAGTAGTCACGGATACCTCACTCATGGGATGGGGAGCCCATGCCAACGACTTGACCATCAGCGGTCGTTGGTCTCCATCGGGGTCCAGACTAGACATCAACCTATTAGAGCTGAGAGCGATCAGACTAGTGCTGAAGGCTTTCCTGCCATCAGTAGAGGGAAAGAATGTCCTGATAATGACCGACAACACAGTGGCCATGCACTACCTCAACAGAAGAGGAGGCGTAGAGTCACTGCCAGAGTGCAGAGAGGCAATGCAGCTCTGGTTTTGGGCAATTCAAGAAGGAATCTCTCTATCGGCAGTTCACCTAGCCGAAGAGAAGAACTTGACGGCGGACACTCTGAGCAGGCAGAACAGTCTCCCATGAGTGGGAACTAGCTCAGGAAGTCCTTCAACAGAGCTTTGCCCTCTGGGGAACCCCTCAAGTGGATAGGGGAACCCCTCAAGTGGATAGGTTCGCCACCAATACCAACCAGAAGTGCGATCCGTATTGCTCAAGGGAATTTTCCCTGAGAGGAGCTCTAGGGGATGCGTTCGTAGTGGACTGGGAGTTTCTTCTGTACGAGTTTCCTCCAGTCTGTCATTCCTCATATGATCAGGAGGTTGAGAATATTCTGGAAACTCATGATCCTAATTGCCCCGGATTGGGCAAGGAGAACGTGTTACCCGGATCTTCTAGACATGTCCATTTGTCCTCCGATTCATCTTCCGCAAAGAGAGGATCTTCCCTCGCAGAAGGGAGGTCAGATTCTCCATCCGGATATCAGGACCCTCAACCTTCACGCCTGGTTTCTGAAAGGCTGAGATACAAGGATTGGGATCTCCCGGATGACGTAATGGCAGTGTTGCTTTCAGCCAGAAGTCATCAACAAAATCTTTATACTGCTGCCATTGGAACACATTTTGAAGCTGATGTAGAGAAAAGAATAGCCAACCCTTTTCATGTAATACACTGATGGTGTTATCTTTTTTGCTTCATTTGGCAAATTCAGGTCTTCAAGTTGGTACGATCAAGGGCTACCTTGCAGCGCTGTCAATCTTCAAGTGCACTGAAGAGGATCCTTCATACTTCAAGTTGCCCTTAGTGATTCAATTTCTGAAAGGGTTAATTGTTTTTCACCCAATTCCTTTTCAAGTTCCAATGTGGGACCTAAACCTAGTCTTGCAATTTCTAATGGGTACTCCATTTGAACCCCTTCATTCCTGTTCATTAAGATTTCTCACTTTTAAAAGTCTTTCTAGTGGCTTTAACTTCTGCCAGAAGAGTGAGCGAATTACAAGCTTTATCTTGCAAACCTCCACATATAATATTTCACAAAGAGAAGGTAGTTCTACAATTGAAGCCAAATTTTCTCCCAGAGGTGGTCTCAGAATTCCACATTACACAAAAAATAACCTTACCCTCGTTGTATCCTCCTCCCCATCCAGGGAAAGAGGAAGAGAGATTACGCAGGCTTGATCCAAGGCGTGCCTTAAGTTTTTACGTTCGCAGATTTGCAAAGATTAGGCAAGCAGACCAATTGCTTGTGGGGTATGCAGGGCACAAATTAGGTTTGCCTATTACAAAACAAACCATCTCAAGATGGATTATATTAACCATTATAGAAGGCTATAAATTGGCAGGAAAAGAGCCCCCTCAACATCTCAGGGCTCATTCAACCAGGGGTATTGCGGCCTCTTCAGCTCTTCAAAGAGGAGTTCCAATTAAGGACATATGTGCGGCTGCCACATAGTCGTCCGCACACACAATTTTACAGTCTTGATTCCTCCTCTAGCCAGGAGATGACATTTGTAAAAGCTGTGTTGCACTCTGCATCTTTAAAGGGAAACATTTCACTTTACTCCCGCCTCCTTTATATACTGCTGCTATGGGAGTCTATCAAAGATGAGGAATACATCGGAGGACACAATCCCTTTGAAGAACAAGTTACCAAACTGGTAACGTTCTTTCGATGGGATGTTCCTCCGACGTATTCCTTATCGCCCCTCCCATCCTTCCCCCCAGTAAAACTTTCCTTGTATTTGCAGCCTACGCTCCTTTAAGGTTATTAACCAATTCATGCAAAGCAAAACAGCACCTCAAAATGTAACTGAGCAACGGACGCTGCGCAAGACTACTTATACCCATGGTGATGTCGGCGCCAATACGGAGGCCTTCGAGTGACACCGACTCGAGGGACGTTGACGCGCAGCGCCCTCTACTGTGGGGGAAAAAAAAATCCGAGGCCAGCAAGCTGGAAGTGGATTTATCAAAGATGAGGAATACGTCGGAGGAACATCCCATCGAAAGAACATTACTAGTTTGGTAAGTAACTTGTTCTTCTCATTACTTCAAAGGAGTTCCCTCTGTAACCCTTAACCAAACCAGTTTTTCAAACATTCACACGCCCAGGTAGCCCAAGGGGTACTATCAGTCTTTTTGAGGGTCCAAAACCTCTTAAGGTACTGAGCAGTTTTCCGAAACCTGGCTACCAAAGCCAGTTTCACATTCTCATACTCCTGTCTTTCACCCACCTCCATTACAGCATCAATTGCAACCTGGGGAAGCCTAGACAAAGGCCAAGGAATCAACTGATTCCCTGTGAGACCATGAATCCCATGATTATACTCGAAGCCCCACAAGCATCAAGTTTCACAACATACATACTTGCTGCTTCTTTGGTCAGGCGAGGCCTCTTGGGACTGGAAGACCTATAAGACTCTGGGAGGGAAGCATTTTCAAGAGACTATCTTTTAATTTCAAGAGCATGTTGCGTTTCCAATTCCCTGAGTTTGATGTCCTGATGTTTGGCTTCAGCTTGCAACCTTTTTAAATTCCAATTCAAGTCTCATTGTTTCAAGAGACACACATTCTGGACTCAGTGTTGGACCTTGTGTGGTGCCAGTGGACCTGCTTTGAGGCAAAAAGGCCTGCTTAGGCAAAGAGGGGCTCATATCCTGCGGCGACTCTACCTCCTCTGACTTAGTTAGACTCTGAACTATCATCCTCATTATCAATTTCTACATTTCCTTTGTTGGTAGATGTGACAGGCCTACTACCCACATTTTGGTGATTCAACAACCTTGTAATCAACTGGTTTTTCTTTCCTTTTATGGTAAGTTGCCTGACTTTACTCATTTCTTTCAGTTGATCTACTGTTAAAATGATCAGGGCTTCCTGACTGAAGTTATCCATATTTGGCATGTTACAATTGCTGTTCTAGTGGAGCTTAGCCTTGTGGAGATTTAGTTGAACACAAGCAAAGTAAACTACTCAATTTAACAACTCTACAATACATACTCCCCGCCTGCCACCAGTTTTAGGCAAGATTGTGCGCAGTACCCTGTAGGAGACTACACCAACCTTGTCCTTTTGGCAATAGAAGCCCAACCTTCGGTATAAATCGGTACTACATAGATTGGTAGTGTGGCTGAGCAGCCAGGCTTATCTCAAGAGGGGTCAATTTGGGCTGTAGGGTTGTAATAGTTTAAATTGACAAGGGGGGTCCTGGGAGTCTCTCTGCCAGACATTAGTCCTGGTTGTGAGAGACTTACCCAGAATCTTTAGCTCACTATCTTTCACAGAGAAGAAATATCCCAAACATATCAGTTTTTGTCCTGCCCTGGGGCAGTCCAGCACCGAAATGCTAGGCAATTCTCCTCTGAACAAGAGTACCAACAGCATCCCCAGACACGTGTTTCGGTCTGGTTGGACCTCATCAGTAGGGAGGAGCTGTGCCTCAAATGTACTTTTTTTTTTATCTTAACATAGTTCTATAGACGGTAACATAAGAGTACTTTATTAGGATGTGCAATTTTCAAGTCAACTTTATAAAACAGTATCGTTGAGAACAAATATGGGTTTGAGGAGGGGAAAGTGTGAGTGGGCAAGTGACTCATGATGATGTGCTCAAGATGTGTCAAGAGAGGTTGCTGTCCTGGAGACGGGAGAGATGTTTCCTCTGGTGCTGTGCTCATTTTGTGAACATTTGAAGTCCTGTGAAATTGCTTACTCTCGCAGCCTCAAGACCTTGCAGGGCAATAGGCTCTACTTCGCACTAGAAGGCAAAATTTGCAGCAGAGGCCCATTATTGCCCTCGTCTGCCCCAGGCCCAATCCCTGCATGGCCATCCTTGGAGAAACACGTTTCTCAAACAGGTCAGTAATTTTGAACCCCCCAATGCAATGTAGATTAACCCTTTCCCAGCTATACAAGTAAAGAATGTATGACTTTTTGGAGGGACAGATCAAAACACGGTCAGAGGTTAGAGACTATCAGGGAGCCAGGACAGCAAATGTCAATTGAGCAAAGTCTAGGGGAGCTAAAGGTCTTCTGAAGGTGGTCTTGCAGGTAAGTAAAAAGTATTGCACAATGTTAGAGTTTTTGTTGAAAAAGAATCACTGTTGGGCCACAAGCTGGAAGGCTTGTGATGAACAAAGCTGCAAGCGACTTTGCAAATGGTAACGCAAGCAAGTTTCAACTGAGAGCTCGCAAGTTACACAACTTAGAGGAAAGTACCACTCAGTTTACAGTACTTTAGATCTGAAGGAATTGGTTCCAGCTGGCTTCTGTTTCTGTTGTAGATCCTGCAGATCCTTGTTCCTGGGCCTCCATAATGGGGACAAGAGGGAGAACGTCTGGGGGACTCCTGCACTACGGTTTGAAGTTTGGCGGAGCAATGGGCAAACGTCAGATCAGCGGCACTTTGTGGTTTCAGCTACACGACAATAGCACCACCGCAGTTCTCGGTTACCGTGTGGACTTTCCTTGCTTCTGGGGTCCAGCACTCTGTTGAGGTGGCTCAGGCTTGGTCAGTCCTGCTTCGAGGGAGTTTGGGGGGAATCTTCCTGGAGCTCAGGTCCAATTTACAAACAATGCACTCAAATCCGGTGTTCCTCTCCCTGGCAATCGGTTCCTGCAGCAGCAATGGAAGTACAGCCAGCTGCGAGATGATTTCCAGATGAGTTTGTCTTCGGGTCGATTGGTCCCACCAACCCAAGGGGAGAAGTTGTCCTTTGCAGGGTTTCTCTAGTCGAGACAAATTCGGAGCTTCAGCACTGCAGCAGCGGGCAAACCAATGATCTAGGAGTTGCTGCAAGTGTTTCTTCCAAGTTCTTCTTCGGATTCCTTTGTCCAGTGGTCGACTGCCTTTCAAGCAAAAAGCCTTGCCTTTTTATGCAGGTTTTCTCCCATTCAATCACACATCAGGGCAGCTGTCCTCCAAGGACAGCCAGCAAGCTAATCACCTTTGGGTGCATTTCTGTAACCCAGGAGACTTGAGCACAGGGAGTTTTGGGAACCTCCCTTGTTTCCTGCCCTGCAGACACGCTGGAGCCAGCGGCGGGCTTCCACCAGTGAATCCCGCCAAAGACCAAACTAACAAAGGGACCAAACCTGGTTTGGAGCGCAGAGTAAATCTCAAGAAGGACCTTTCCAACAAGAAATGGCGAAAAAAGACAAACTGGGCTTTTTTGACAAAATGGGCACCCATGGGTGCAATACTGCAGCTGCGAACACAGCCCGCTGTAAAAACACACAATGGTAGGAAAAAGTAAACCACTTCCACCAGTCATTAAGTGTAGAAAGGGTAACAAATAAATGTTACATGAGAAACTAGACAGAGGGAACACTAAGTAACCCCTCCAGCACCCTATTGTAAGATAGTGTGTGCTGGGTCTAGAAAGTTACAAATGTAAGTAAAGTCAAGTCACTGCTCTTGGAAACAGTAGTTATCCAAGAGAAGGTATTTAAACCTTGGGTAAATCTGAGACTTCCCTGTGCCACTGCACTGAAGGTGCTGTGTGCCACAATGTAAAGAGATGCTTATGGAGATTGTCAGACTCCAAAGCCAATAGAAGCAGAGTCCAAATCACAGAAAAATACATGGGAGAGTGGGGATAAAAGGTCTCCTTCTCCTCAGGATTAAAATTAAAAGTCCTAAAGTTCAGCAAAAGTGCTGGGGGTCTCTAAGGTAGAAGGGAATTAGTGAGTGGTTCGATATATTTGAAAAATCAAACCATCTGGATCAAGCAAAAATAATCAGAGATTGCTGAAGATAAAAAAAACAAGGCAAATGCAAAAAAAGTCCAAAAATCTAGAGTCACTCGAAAACAAAACCTCAAATACCGTAAACTTTTTTTAGAAATATTAAAGCTCTGAACATTACGGTAAACAACACGGAGCAAACGGAAAAGGACAGCGAAGGTACAACAGAGTTTGGCGCAGTGGACCAAAATGATTTCACTACAAACCAAAATAATGGGTCTAAGGAGAATAGTGACCCAATAATGGTTGATGACGATGATACTGACTCTGAAGAACTACTAAACTTATCAACTTATAGTAGTCCAACGGTTGATGAGACAATCGGTGAGAAGGAGGGTGACGGAACGAACCCATCTGATGACAAATCGAGCCATTCGAAGTGTCCATATGACAAGGACTCATCGCAATGTCTCCCACAAAAAAGTGCTTTTGAAAAAGACTTCATTAGCTCTGAAAAAAGAGTCCTCTCTTGGCCTCTATTGCCACCAAAAGTGCATCCCAAAAAGAAGGTAAAAAATGTGACCGGTTCAGAAACACCAGGATTTCTAACCCTAGAGGAAAAACGGATGAAAGTTGCTCAACAACTAGAATACAAGCTGAGCTCTAACAATGGATCTCACACGTACAGCTCCAAATAGATCCACCCAAAAAAGAAAGAGCTCAAATTGCTCCAAACGAAGTAGGAAGTACGAATAAGGCAAATGCTGGAAAGCTAAAAAAAAGTCTGACAATGGGGAGCGCCAAACTCCCCCCTAAATCAAGACGCCCCAATCCAGCATCAATCCTATCGAATTCTAGTTGAAAAAATGGAACATAGGAAAAAAGATATTCCCCTCAACAGATATTCGATACTGCAGCTCTTTCAAACGATTCCGGTTCTGAGAATGCTCAAGTGACATGCGAACGCCAGCTGCTGGAGGCTGGGTTCCAAGTATGAGGTAGATTACGCCTTGGCAAATGAGGAAAACCCTACAAATAAAGAACAAAACCCTATACTAAAAAGACTAACGTCATCAAACCTAATATAGTTGGACCGAACGAAAACTGCCAAGATGCACAAGACACCCACAACCCCCGATAAAGGAGTCAAGAGTCTATCCGATTACTCTCAATAGAAGAAATAAAACAAAAAATTAAAATTACAGTGGAGAATGGGGCAATGAAAGAGAAAAGTGCAGTCACGGACGATGAACCCAGAAAAATGAAAGAGATGACAAATGATTGGTCCTGGATCGCAAAATCTCTGAATGAACAGAGTTCAAGTTAATGCCAAAAACAAAAATCCAACATTGTGTTCGCTTCATGGAACACGAGAGGTTTCTCACACTTATTGAGGTCGATTCCTGAAGATCTAACGACAACGGACGTGATATGTCTACAAGAAACATGGCTAACCAAAACGCCATGTGTAGAGGGCTATGATGTCTCTGCAAACCCAGCATCACAAGGAAACAAGGGTCGTCCGACATCAGGCCAAATGATCCTCATAAAAAGAAATTGTGGGCTAAGAATTAAATCAGCTGAAATAATTTCACCACATTTACAGATTGCTAGTCTAGAAAAGTTGGAAAGACAGCATTGACGTCCAGCATCATTCACTTAATGAACATATACTTGAACACACCTGTAGGAACCCATCAGAAATTTGCAGATGAAATACTGGAGATATTGGACAACTTTCTAACATCTGACCAGAACGCGTGCATTATAATATGTGGAGACTTCAATATGAAATTGACTGAAGAAGAACAGTCAAAAAATTCAATAACACATAGAGAGAAGAGTAAATGTGATAGCTGGCTCGAAGAGATGGAACATAGAAACCTTGTAATGTTGAACGGCACAATAGAGGGTGTTATTCTACCAAATGCGACCTGGCAAAGGGGGTCTCAAAAGTCAATTCTAGACTACTTCGTGTCCGAAAACATACTGCATGAAATAAGATCTCTCAAAGTCTCAGAAACCAAGCAAAGTGACCATAATGTGCTGTTAATGGAATGGCACAAGCAACATCTGACTCAGCGCCAGAAATGGAACCATCAAATAGCCGTGGAACCTGATCAAAACAGACTACGGCTAAGAAATGATGATATCCTGGCGATAATAAAGTCTCTTCGGTCGATTCACATTGACTCACAAAGGGACCCAATAGAATATAGTCACTTGTTTGAAATTTATAAGATCAAAAAAAAGAGTGCACAAAATAAACCTAGTTACCACAAACATCAGTATGATATTGAGGTGGTCCAAAAAAAAAGGGAACTACGGAAAACCTTGAGAGAAATCTGTACTTCGCATGATCCTGATGGTAAGACTTTAATAAAGAATGCGAAGAACAGATACAAAAATTGGCACAAAGCACATAGTGCATTAAAGGAACAAAGAGATGCAGAGATGATGCTGAATGCGCTAAATCAGAAAAACTCGAGGGGATTCTGGATAATAATCAATGAATCCATACATCCGGAAAAAGCAGTTCTTTCAAATATGGTTACAGAGAGAGAGTGGGAACGACAGTTTTATTCAAAAAGGTGAAAAGCGCATGTTATCAGAACCAACAAGTCAGCCAGCCCTGGGATCTTAAGATCGATAAAGAAGATATTCTATCATTCATCAAAAAATGCAGTACCTCAAGAGCACCAGGACCTGACGGCCTATCCAATGCCGATCCGAAGGATAACATTGAGGAGTGGACTGATTTCTGCGATATCCTCTTCCAGCAAATAATTAAAGGACGGATTCCATTGACATGGAAATCGGGTATCATAATACCCATCTTCAAGAAGGGAGTTCGCACGAATCCCGCAACCTATAGGCCCATAGCCCTGCTCGAAGTGGTAGGGAAGATCTTTGCGAGCCTATTGTTAGCTCAATTAACATGGATCCTGAAATCTGAGGTTTACGACAAACGCCAATCTGGATTTGTAAGAGGAGTGGGCTGTAGCCTTAATCTCCTCATTTTGAATCTATTGAAGGTGGAAGCGATGAGATCCGGCAACAAAGTGTATCTAGCCTTCATAGATATAGCAAATGCATTTGTTGGGGTAGATCGTGACCTGCAATGGCTGAAATTAAAAGCAAGAGGCTGCAACGGCAGTCTAATCGCAGCGATAAGAGAACTATACTCAGGAACCCACATTAAAGTACGGCTGGACAATCTAGGAAACTTAACAAGCGTGATTCCTACGGAAAGAGGTGTGAAGCAAGGCTGCCCACTCGGCGCCACTGTTCAATTTCTATATATCAGAGGTTGAAGAAGCACTTAAAAGTGTGAACTCCTTTCCACCAAAGATAGATGGTCAGCAACTCAATCATATTCTATACGCGGATGACATGGTCATTTTGGACCAGACTCCAATAGGATTACAGCGAAAACTATCAGCGTTAAAAATCTTCACAGATGTACTAGGTCTTGAAATCAATGTAAAAAAATCAGAAATCCTGGTTCTGGAAGATAAGAGGACGGAAACCTAGACAGATCAAGTCTAGCTGGGAATTTGGACCAAAAAAAAATTAAGGTTCCTCACACAAGATATCTAGGAACGCAAATCAATTCTAGTATCAATGACGAGCCTATGAAGAGGAAACCTATAAGCAGCTGCAAACAATTAACTTCACAAGGGACTATCCTGCACAAAAAATATGGAAAGTATTCCTTTGTCCCAGTTCGAAAATTTTATCAAACCAAAGTAATCCCAATTCTAACCTATGGAGCCGAAAACATGTTTGGGTGTGACTTTAATAATTGGTCAAGATGCGAGGGCCATTTTTGGAAGAAAGTCCTGCAGGTCCCACAAAGCACGCCACCTGCCTGCGTCCTGTATGAAATGGGAATATCCACACTTAACGCCAGAATAATTTGAAATAGACTAACATTATTCCGAAAGACCAATGCTGATGCAAAATTAGTGCCCTTCAACATACTAATTGACAAAAACCAAGCAGGAAATTCAGCTTTGGCGGAATGGAGAGAACAAAGCAAGACCATTTTAAATCAGCTAAACATCGATGAACATCTACTATGGAATAACCCTTTTACAGTCAAAAAGAAGTTATTGGAGCTCGACTGGATAGAAATTGGTGAGAGACGATCAGCCCACAAATCCATGAGAAATTCACCTATTGAGGCTAGAAGGGTAAACACGATGCCAAAATATCTAACCCTAGCCCCATGTAAACATCTAAGAAGACTGTATCTAAAATTCCGACAACATATTTGAAACCAAAGAAATTTTGAAAAACAGGAGGATGACCCCCACAAGTAACATAATATGTAGATTTTGCCTAAAAGAAGATGAAAGTTTAAAACATCTAATCATCTCCTGTAGTAAACTGAGTGAAAATCGGGAGACATGCCTAAGGAAGGAGATGGATAAACATCTGACCTACAGTGAAGAGTGGTGGTGCCAGCTACACAACTGCGAGAGTAAATCACTGATGCTAGCAATAACGAAATTTCTAGACCGACTGCAGTCGTTGTTGGAGCAGGTATCTCCCAGCATGATCGGCATGTGAGTTCTGTCGGTCTTTGCACCAGATTGAGAGCAAAAGGTCTCCACCCTTCACTCAGACTCATCCTTTTTTTCTCTTTATATTGTTTTAAGATTCATGTAATTTAGTGTAGGGTTTTTGCGAGAACTGTGTGAAATGTTTTTTTTCAAAAGTTTGTATAAACTATATGAAAATAAAAATAAAAAAAGAAGGGAATTAGCACATTTGTATTTACTGATTTCATTGTACATCTGTACATCTCACATTACCCCTCTTAAGATCAGCCTGGCTACTCGGCCCCACTACCAATTTATGTAGTACAGGCCAATATTAAAAGGTCTGTTACCTTATACCAAGAGAATTCTTGTGAAGTCCCACACCAGTTCATTCATATTCATACAATAGAATAGTTTACAAGTGTTACAAACCTATCTGTGAATTGCTTAATGCCCTTCTGAAAAGTGTTTTAAAGTTATTTACGTACCTTTGAATTGTCTTCTACTCTTCTAGAAAGTAATGTTAGTAGTGTAACTGTATTATAACTTGAAATGGAATAAGTGTACTCCCAATAGTGTCTGCACACCTTGAATTGTATACTTTCATTCAAAAAGTCTAATGTGGTTTTACTCTCCTTGAATTGCACACTGCTATTATTGATGTTTTATATTGTGTTTATGACTGATAATATTACTTGCCTTTCTAAAGAATTCTTTGCCTGTGTGTATGTATAAAATGAACAATGTTATTTTATATCTGTGTAAAAGTATTTTGAATGGATTGTGTCCAACGTATTCCACATCTTTGAAATGTAATGTCCACAGCTGTGTACTTGGGAAATTTTCAGCAGAGGGCTTCCTGCATCAATGACGTTGGGTCGATGTCCCTTGAAGGCCTCCGTCAAGGTAGACGTCACCGGATGTTATAAATGGGATGCACGGCGCCCGTAGCCTCCGTTCCGTTTTTTCCGCAAACGTTTTTGCTTCGGAGACTCGGCGCGCCTCGTGTTTTACCTTGTGAAGATGTCTTCTTCTTCGACCCCTCCGACTCTGTGGTCTGGCTCAAGACTTGCCGAAACTGCAAGTCTAAAATGTCGATCACTGACCCGCATAGCATTTGTTTGTGGTGCTTGGGCGAGAGTCACGACACGACGACTGTTCTAAATGCCAGTCGCTGACTAAGGCCTTGCGGGAGCATAAGGGAAAGCGTCGGGTAGATAGGGGTGCTAAACCCAGTAAGTCCAAACGTACTTCCAAGGGTATGTCCACTGATGATTCGAGGGGTGACTCTCCGTGTAGGAAGGATTCTCGGGGGTCTTGGTCCCGGAGTGGTTCCCGCCATTTGTCGTCCTCGTCTCGGCATTCAAGGAAGCGCTGTCACCGGTCGCCTTCCGCGTCCTCCTCGGAGGATGGTGCCTTGAAGAAAGTGGCTTGCCCAACAAAGTCCTTGACTCCAGAGTAATAGGCTGCCTTTAGGGAGCAGATGTTGGCAATTTTTCAATCGCAGGGCACAGTTCCTTGCGAGCTTCGTGAGAAGGTGCGGACGGAACAGTCTCGAAACGTGGTTCGCACGCCTTAGGGCTCGGGTCCTCAGCGCGATCCTCATCGGGAACCTTCTAGTTCCTATGCGGACAAGGCTCTGGATGGTCGCAAGAGACGTGCTTCCAGGTCTCGGTCCTTGTCCCCGGCAAGACCGCAGAATCTTGCTAAGGGCTCGACGTCGACTGTCAGTGCCGTGTCCGTCGGATACCGACGTCTAAGCAGTGCCTTCATATCAGCCCTCAGCGCCGTTGGCGCCCTTGTCGACGACTCGACAGCGATCTTGACGACTTTGGGGCTTTTTGGTCGAAATGTAGCTTCAGAGATCCCTGATATTGTGGATCCTCCTAGGGAGGCTACTTCCAAGTCTGTGAGGCCTGTGGTGGACTGCAGACCCTCTTCTGTCCCGAGACAGGGTTTTCACCTCCCTCTGGATGACATTTATGAGGAAGAGGAAAGGTCAAACTTTTATGTGGACCCTAATGAATAAGACCTTAAACGCCCCTTTAGTGGGCCACTTTAATAGTCTTGGACACAAGGCAGCAGAACTTAAGTGGACAGTGATTCTGAAAATTGGACAGACTAATACCTCGAGTCATGATAAGCACACATTAAGTGTACAAGAACAAAAAATGATTTTCTTGACAAAAAGTTACCCGGAGCGATTGAATGAGAGTATCGACTGGAGCGTATTCATAAATTGAGATTTCTTGCACCTCTCATTATGGGAGCTCTCGGTTCTCTTCCCCGTCGCCTTTTATATTCCAAAATGGGCCATTTCCATATCTAGCAGAGACCGTGTAGCCTGGTAATACCGTTTTGGCTACAAACATCTAAATCACCTTTTAACCAGAGTACTTAGAAACAGTACCTCCTATCCTCTACTATTAGTTAGATATTACACCATATGGCCTGTTGCAAGTCAGTGTAACCTACGTTACAACTAAGACAATTTATTGAGGACAGGTCTAGACTGCTAGACAGACTCCTTAATGTTATCCAAACCGTCAGCGCATGTTTATTGTACTCTTGTACCACTGCCAACTGGGTACCGCACCCATTAGTGATTTATCGGCACTCGCATTACTACTGAGCTAGGCCTTTCTGCTTACAGTAACAACTTCATCGTTACTCCTTTCACCTTGCAGGTGTGTTGATACGGGTATCTATTGTATGCACTGCACGTGCAACCTCCATCTGGCTGCACTTATATGCCATGAACATAAAATATAGGTTCTTCTTCATTCCTCTCCACACGAGTCTGCTGGGTTTACCCAGATGCATGCGCAGTTGTACATTTTCTACTGACCATGATATGCTGGTCAGGCGTAATAAAGGGTGTTTATCATCTTGTTGTGAGGATCGCTTGTATACCGGCCTCACACTTTTATACAAGTTTTTATTAGACAACTGCTAATTACCAACACAACTGTTGGCTGGTGCCTGTGCTTTTCCAGATCACTGTTTCCCTTTATTGGAGCCAACACTATTTTACATGCATGCACTTCGACTCGGGCCTCTGAGCAACGGGACCATTTGTCCTGACCCGCTTTAGATCAGCATTATGACATGAGCACATGCGCTCTTCCAAACGCCGTCTCTGGTTATAATTAAACCGCATCACCATAGTAACGGTTTTCTGTCTACAAGAGCCAGAAGAGAGCGGTAGCAGCCATTTCCTGGCCCACGTTAGACCTGTGGGAGCCATTTAGGTAAGCTAGTGCACCCCCAGATGGCTACATGACTTTCTCGTATATTTTCCGCCTTTCTTCTCTACCTTTTTATATATTTATGCGAAGTGTAATTATGCTACATATGTTAACTCTTCGACAGGCGCATTCACAAACGTACTATCTCATTGACTCAATGCATTCTTCACCCGCGCTCTTTGATAGATCTGACTCGCTCTTTTCATCTCCTTACTAATGCGCGCCCCTGCAGTCCAGGGTACTTAACCCTGTAGTCATGTATGTTTGATTAATACCCGTGCAACTTACTCAATGAGTCCTCCTTTAGATTAGACCTCTGATTCTGTGACCACTCATATTTCAGGACTCTATTTAACCCCCTCCCCCCTCGGGCTAACGCCTCTTGGATCCATCTCTACATTTATATGAGAAGATGACTATCCTGTACTAACCTCCATCTCTCACCAAGTAAGTGTACACTGAGAAGTAAAGCAGCCTCTTTAGGATCCGCTACCGACATTAATAGACGGTAAGCCCGTCTATGTACATCTGACTACTTGAATGATGTACCTATACATTGACCCACTATTAATAAGTATGTGGTATGCTTTTTGAACTTAGGTTTGGCCTGGATTTGACTCCTTGTATTCAAGACGAGATTGCGAGGACATTAATCTTACCTTGCTCTACTGCCCCTTGGCACTCTACCTTCAAGATCCCACCCAGTCACTCCAGTATCAACGTGTCAAGCTCCTCTTGTTACCACCATAAACTGGGTTATGAGTGCTCTTTTGCACTGACCCATTCCTAACAGCAGTTTCAATTCTTATAGGAACGAAACATGTAGGGTATTGACAGGTACTACTGCTAAGTATCAAGGAGAGTACTAGGACTCTGAAAGAGATGCGCTATAGGTACCTGTGGACCAAGGCATCAACAATAGAGAACAATTGACTTTCTTTTCACCAATATTCTCTGTTCATATATGTTGTGTGGTTCTATGCACTGAACCCCTTAAGTGCCATGGGTATTTCTCCCCAGTGCCAGGGCCTTTTTTGGTGATTTCGGTATGTGGCCATTCAATGGCTTGTAACTTTTTTGTTACATGAGGTATCTCGGCCAAATTTGGCTTTTTTTCCCACATGTAGGCGGTCGTAACGCCACCCAGGAATCCTAGGTTGCTGTAGGGGGTGAGAGAAAATGAGCAAAAAGTGCAAAAAGTTTGGGTTTTTTCAAAATGCCAATAAAATTATGTTCAAAGAAGCCTGTGGTTTTTTCCTTGTCAGAGCTAGGAACAAATGGTTTGCTGTGCTGAATTCCCCAATTTCCTGGCTTTCAAGAACAGGTTGAGTGGAAACTAAAAAAAAATGTTGATGTGGTTATCAATTGTTTTGTGAGAGGCGATTTTGGCTATTTTTGCCAATTGGACATGCATGGACGGAATGGAAGAAAAGGGTAGGAAAGCCGAATTGCAGGACGGAGGCAAGTATTTCTGAAAAGTAGACACAATTTCAAGTTTCGGAAGGGGTGATTTGAGTAGGTCAGGCAACAACTAGGTAGGAGAAACTGCCAAATATTGGAGGAAAAGCGGGAAAATGACCGAAAAAAAAGGTGTTGGACATGGTTGGCTTGGTACGGCAATGACTTCTATGAATTTTGAGAAAAGCAATGCTCTGCTACATTTCCCCGACTCTTGCAGTTAGGAGAGCACACATTTTTTGTAGTGTTTTACAAAACAAGCAATACCACAAGCCAAACACTGAGCCATGGTACACAGGAGTTTTACGCTCACGGCCTGAACAGACGTACTTAGCATGTGTAAATTGGGAAAACCAATATGGTTAGGAACGGCAAGCATACATTTTTGAAAGAGCACAGGCAGACCTTTTCAAGGGTAGGTGACTTGTGCAGGTTACGAAAGTGTATGGTGCCTAAAGCAGCGACTAAATGTAGGTCACATTTGGGAAATGAAAGGGTTGTGTGACAAAGGCCACCAGCAAATGGGTCAAAACGTTATGAAAACCACACAAACGCAACACATGGCCTACCGTCCCGCGTTCCCACAGGTGTCCCGATGAAAACGGTACCTCACATGTGTGGGTGCACCTACCTGGCCGCCAAGGGGAAAGCCTAAAACACAAGTAACCCCAAGTCAGTTTTCAGACTGGAATTTGAGACGCTCTGCCGACCGCACAACATACAGATATGGGCCTCGGGTGTTCAAGCCACTGGGGAAAACAGGGAACCCCATGCATTTCCGAAAAGAGGACACCCGTGGGAATCCGCAGAGGTACGATATGCCCAAATTGCCCCAGAATGTATTACCCAGACACCCCCGCAAAGTCCGGAATGTGGAGGAAAAAAAACCCATTTTCCGCACATTTCGCTCGGCTCACCCATCGAAACACGCCCCCAACAACACATGGCCTAGCGTCCCGCGTTCCCACAGGTGTCCCGATAAAAACGGTACCTCACATGTGTGGGTGCACCTACCTGGGCGCGAAGGAATAAGGCTAAACCACTGCTATTCCACCACTCCCTCCCCCCCAATAGGGTTTGGGGAGCCAACCTATAGATTTAGGCCTGGGGTGTTGCAGCCACCAAGAAAAACAGGGACCCCCATGCATTTCTGAAAAGACACCCATGGGAATCCGCAGAGGTATGATTTACGCAAATCGCCCTAGAATTTATTACCCAGACACCCCTGCAAAGTCTGAAATGTGGGAAAATAAATGCATTTTCCACACATTTTGCTCGGCTCACCCATCGAACACGCCCCCAACAACACATGGCCTACCGTCCCGCGTTCCCACAGATGTCCCGATGAAATCAGTACCTCACATGTGTGGGAGCACCGACCGGGGGCGCAAAAGGAAAAGGGTAACCCACTGGTAACCCCAAGCCTTTCGCCACTGCCCATTTTGTTCATGTGGGCAACCTACAGATTTGGGCCTAGGGTGTCGAAGCCAGCAAAGGAAACAGGGAACCCCATGCATTTCCCAAAAGAGGACACCCGTGGGAATCCATAGAGGTCTGCCTTGCGCAAATTGCCCCAGTTTTTATTAGCCACAATCCCCGACAAAGTGTGATATTTGGTGGGGGAAAAAACACAATGTTCACTTTGTATGCGGTTCTGGGTAATAAATTCTGGGCCGGTTCGGGCAAGTCGGTGCATTCGGCCAACATTTTGTACCAGAAGCGCGACTTGCGTTCATCCTTGTATGACTCAAGCACTTGGTCGGTTTTATCTACTCCACCCATGTACTTGTTGTTGTCCAGAATGCAGTTGGGCTTCCACACTTGCTGAGTATGCCCGCGCTCAGTGACTGCTGAAGTACTTTCATCATGAATAGTACTCAGCATGTACACACCCCTTTTGTGGGAGAATTGTACTGCCAACAGTTCATCCCACCGCAATGCCATGCATTCTCCCTTGGCCAACTTCTTGCACACAAGTTTTCTGGGGAAGTCTTTGCGGTTACAGCGCATTGTACTGCATGCCAGTGTGCCCACATTGAACAATTCCCTGAACAGTGGAATTCCTGTGTAGAAATTGGCCACATACAAATGGTGACCCTTGTGGAGCCATGGTGTGAGAAGATCCCAAACAATCTTCCCAGTTGTCCCTAAATAGGCTGGGCAGCCCGGAGCATTTAGGGTAGTCTTTCCCAGTGTAGACTCTCATGTTGCAGACCTACCCAGTGGTACTTTCACACAGCATGTAAAACTTGATCCCATATCGTGCTCTCTTGCTAGGAATGAATTGCTTGAACACTAGCCGGCCTTTGTACAACATCAATGACTCATCAATGGATATGTTCTGGCTAGGAACATACACCTCTGCAAGTCAAGTGCTTCAGAAATGACTTAGGTTTGAACAGCCTATCAAAGTTTGGGTCCGTTCTGGGTAATGCTGCCGAGTTGTCATTGAAATGCAACATACGTAGCAGTGCTTGAAAGCGATTTCTGCTCATTGTAGCTGGAAAAAACGGGGTTGCATGAACTGCTACAGTAGACCAGTACATTGAGACAGACGGCTTCGGTGATATTCCCATGTTCAGAATGAGACCCCAAAATTTTCTCATCTCAAGATCGGTTGATGGAACCCATGCTTGTGCTCTGGAATGGGGTTGCAGAGTGGGACCCCCTTGACCGCAAGAACTGTGCAGCGTACAAACTTGTTTGCTGAACCATATCTGCAATTAACCCATCATCAACAAAAAGGTTGAAAAAGTCAATAGCCTGAAACCCCTCTGTATTTACTGTGCACCCTGATATTCCAGTGAAAGGGGGCACAACAGGCTGAGCCATTGCTGGAGGCACCCACTCCGACTCATCCATGACAGGAACTGGCACACGCCTTGCACGTCCTGCTTGTCCCCTCCCCCTTACAGGTCTCCTGCGTGTGGGAAGGGTGGGAATACTGCGTGTGGGAAGGGTGGGAATAGGTGCATGTACTCTTTACACCTCTTCGTCCTCAGATGAGCAGGAGGAACTACCATCCACGGAGAAATCACTTCCTCAATCACTTTCATGCTGACCCTCAGAAGCAGTATCTGTATCAGATTCCATATCCATCTCTGTGCCATGCTCTGAGCCAGATTCCGTCAGTGCAGCTAACGCCTCTGCACCAGACAGGGATCGTCGCCGAGAAGCCACGACTACTGCCGCTATGGAACCCTTGACTGTCCAAAGAACAGAGAAAGACTGAAACAATAACTATGTGCGCTTCTCAAAGTGTGGAACCTAGTAGAGTAAGTGCTATGCAATGCCACAGACCTACACCACACAAGGACGCCAAAATGTCCAAACTCTGCTCACAAACTGCAGCAGCCCTCTGCAATATGTCGTACTCTGAGCACGCTACAGAAAATGGAGTACAATTTTGCAAACACTCACGTGAAATCTTAAGGACCAGCTCACTGATTACTTACAAGTGGGTAGACGGCTACAACACACCTGCACCTAAAACAAAGACAACAAAAAAAATCTAAGGAAGATGTCCTCTTCCACTATACATTACAGAAATACAAGTGTACTGACGAGGATTGCACCCACAGTACCAATTCATGGACAGCCAACGTGCGTTGCAACCTCCCCATCTCCATGAAATGCTGATGCATGGGAAATGGCGTTGAGAAGCAACCATGTAACATATTAGTGATTGGGTGAGTTGAAAAGGCAGAGGTGATCAAACAATTGCTGGCACACTTCAACAAGGCAGAGAGGCGGCCAGAGTCACACACATCAACCACAACCATCCTACATCTTTGCCTGGCCAGCGCTACAGCTTTCCCCTCCAGGTAGGGATGGGGACGCTGCCAGGGCACCCTGCAACCACTGCTGAACTTGGGGGACAAAATACCCACATGGGAGACGGGCGCCCAAGGCCAGTGACATCACCCCCTGACTGTCCTGCCCCTCTGGCTAACCTGCGCTACAGCTTTGCCCCCTGTGAAAGGATGGGGACTCTGGCAGGTCACACTGGGACCACTCCTGGTCTTGGACGACAGAAGTGGTGACCATTGCAATAAAAGGAATGAGCTCCGTACCACGTGGGCATTGCATGCTCAGAAGAAATGACCATCTGCATTTTTGTGACACTGCTGCTAGTTATCGTTACCCCATTTGTATTTCTGCAAAGCCAACCACCTTCCTCTATGCAAGCCACAACCATCATTGTGGCCAGGACCTCCCCACTCCCCATTCCCACCCATACCAATGACACTGCAGCCACAGTTCCTCCCACCACAGTAACCATCCACCTCCACATTACAATGGATATCTACAAATGTAATATATGCCGTATCAGTCAGCGAAAGCTTTCCAGGAGTCACAACTGCAAAGGAAACACAAAATAATTACATTCAGTACTTAGCCTACCAATAACACATGTAAACTGTCTTGGGGGTTTCTGCTAACTTTTTTTTATTTCTACCACCCGATACATGGCACATGCCAGTCATCTACCACCACGGAAGGCTACACTGCACACTGATAGGAAATGGAATAAGACGAATAGGCATATGGCTACCCCCAGCACAAAAAAGCGTGTACAGATAGCTACGTGGCAAACTGCCCTCCTAGGGAAACAGCACTGTTTAGCTGCTCTGGGGGGAAATTTGTGACCTACCATGGCAACTGTGTCCCTAGCCACCCCAATACCTCCCCAGAGCACCCAATCCCGTTCACACCACCAACACTCCAGGGCCAGTTCCCACCCAACCGAGTAGCAATCCGCCCCCCGCATAAACAATGTACCCATAACCAAAAGTCAATACTTACATAACAAGGGAAAAGCTTGAACTGCACAAGACCTGTAAAGGGAACAAAGGAACACATAAATTATCCCTGTCAGCCCAGCCAAACACCAAACCACCCAGACAGGCCCCCCCATTGCATGGGGCTGTAGTGTTTACCCACCTTGGGGATATGGGCACACTAATTTGGCCATCTGCGCCAAGCGAAGTTGGGTGAACAATGAAAATAATACAAAATCGAAGGCTGCTTTTTAGGGGGTGCTGAGGAGCACCCTACATTGCCGGCAAATGTTATACTGTAACGGGGGGTGGCCCTCCCCCACCCCAAATGGAGGTCCCCACCTCATGCATTCCTCCTGGGGTCAGATGCCCCTTCCTAGGAGCGGTTCTCTGCCCAGAGGGAAGGTTGCATGAGGTGGGGCCCTCCATTTGGGGTGGGAGGGTGTGAGTGCCACCCCCCCGTTGCCGTACAACCTTCGCTGCCAATTTAGGGTGCCCCTCAGCCCCCCCTACGATTTTGGATTTTTTTTTATGTTTACCCAAGTTAGCTTGGCGCAGATGGCCACATTAGTGTGCCATTCTGCCCCCAGGGTGCCCAAACCCTACTGCCCCATCTATTGGGGGTCCTGCCCCACCTTTTGTGGTGGCCCTCTCTTCAGCCACACCGAACGGAGGGGGGCACATCATGCAGTCCTTCCTAGGAGGCTCAGGGAGGGCTGCATGAGGTGTCCCCCAACCCCCCAGCCATTTGGGGCGAGGGGGGGAAAGGGCCACCACGAAAGGTTCGGCAGGACCCCCAATAGATGGGGCAGTAGGGTTTGGGCACCCTGGGGCCAGATTGGCACACTAATGTGGCCATCTGCGCCAAGCGAAGTTGGGTAAACAAAGAAAATACGAAATCGTAGGCTGCTTTTTAGGGGGGCTGAGGGGCACCCTAAATTGGCAGCGAATGTTGTACTGCAACGGGGGGGCACTCTCCTCCCCCCCACCCCAAATGGAGGTCCCCACCCTTTTCCCATTTTTATTTTTTATATTCCCTGGGGGCAGATGGTCAGCCATCTGCCCCCAGGGTTCATGTGCATGTGCCCCCATGCTTTGGGGGCCGGGGGGGAGAGGGCTGATTACTTGAACTAGCTTACCCCCTCCCCCCCCAACTCATAAACAAATCAATGTTGGTCCAGTCGGTTGCTGGTCACGGATCAGCGCTCTGCGTTGATCCGTGACCAGCAATGAGTCATATCAGTGGTGTCCTTCGAAAGGGGAGAACCTCCCTTTCCAGGGACACCACTTTTTGTCATATCTCTGGTGGTCTAGTGGGCCCCAGGGCCCCAAACCGCATCCCACCTCCCCCATTTTTTTTTTTTTTTTTAACCCCTGGGGGCAGTGATCATCTGTCGCCAGGGGTCTCTGGCGCTGTGGCCCCATGCTTCGGGGCCACGGGGGGGAAGGGAGCCGCTTACCTAGTAAGCAGCCCCCCCACCCCCGCGTCACAACCGGATCTGTATTGATCCGGTGGCATTGCTGCCCGCGGATCGCGCGCCCTGCGCCCGATCCATGGGCAGCAATGTCACACAATGGGTATCGTTGGAAAGGGGAGCATCTCCCCTTTCCAACAATACGCGCCTCGATCTCCGGCTTGAAATACAGCCGGAGATCGAGGCGGAACAAGAAGGTATCTTACCTTCTCTTCCCCGCAGCAGCCGAAAATGGCTGCTGTGGGGAATTTACTTTCAGTTTCACGCCGACGTGGGTTACGCACGCCAACGTGAAACTGAAGGTAATCCAGCCCCCTGGCAGTGAGGGGGAACCTCCCCCTCACATAGCCCGGGGGTTGGATTACAGTTTTGCTCGATCCCTGCTTTGCTTTGCAGGGATCGAGCAAAACAGAGTGCCTAAACCGACGAGCTGGCTAGTCGGTGGCACTTAAGGGGTTAAGTATCAAGGTCCGAATAACCCTGAAATGATGTGTATGTATATATTTGTATACTCAATGTGATTGTAGTATCTAGGAGGGATACAACGCTTGTATTATTTTTCATATTGTCAGTCCATTGGCGACTAGCACTTAGCACTTTGTTGAAGCACTGGCCGCTTTGTAAACATTTTTAGGTGTTTGTTTTTAACATAGTTTTTCCTTTATCTAAATTAAATTGTATTGATTTGAAATGAAACCATAGAAACCTGGTTGTATTTTCCATGGACTTCGCTCTGACATTGCTTGAACTGGCTTGACAGTGTGATAAACTTTGAAATGTCCAGTGTACTGTGAATCCAAACCTCCGGAGGCTAAGGAGCCCCCCGTGTTTTTTGTGGACCCTATTGAGCCTGATGAGGCTCCTGCCTTTTCTGGAGACAGTCATTTGGAAGAGTTGAGGCAATTGCTTCATGATGGGAGTGGTTTGGACACTTCTCAGGAAGTGGAATTTGGCAGGCCTGAGTCTGAGGCTCATGCGGAGTCGTCCTACAGAGGAGACTCATGGCTAGGGTCTTTTGTGCAAGGTGATCTAACGGACATTTTAGATCAAGGTCCGTCCTCTGACCCGGTGTTAGCTTTTCATCTCACTTTACAGAAAAGGGTGGCGGCTGCTTGGCAGTCACCGTAATCTCTTCCGGATGTTACCAAATCATTGACCAAAAAATACTGCCCTGTCGGTTGCAACCCCAGCTACTTACCTTTTCACCCCATTCCCGAGAGTTTGGTGGTTCAGGAGGCTACGGCCACCTCGAGGCAGGCAGCGTACCCTACTATCCCTCCGGGTAGGGATGACAAACGCTTCAACGGTTGGGCACGCAAGGTGTTTTCTGCAGGGAGTATGGCGTTGAAATCAGCCAACTCCACTTGTGCCTTGGCAAGATTTTCACACACTGCGGAATTGGATTTCTCTTGCGGCTGAGCATAATCCTAAGGGGGAAGATGGGGATGGGTTCCTTGCTCTCGTGCAAGATGGCAAGGATGCCATGTGTGAATCCCTTCAGTCGGGTTTGGACACTGCCGACGGTGAGAGCCGGTCCATGGCTGCGAGCACCATTATACGCATGTTTGCGTGGTTGCGGAAGTCGGGGTTTGCCCCCGGATGTGCAAGCCCATCTTTTGAACATGCCCTTTGATGGCGCTCATTTGTTTGGCAGCATGGCTGACGAGAGCCTTGAGAGGTTGCAGACCTCAAAGGCTGTGGCAAAATCTTTAAGTGCAGCTGTTAGTCAACCTCTGCCTTTTCGTCCTAGGGGACAGCAGTGGAGGGGAGGTTCTTTTCATTACTACTCCTCCTTTGGTAGAACGAGAGGAGCCGCCAGCCAAAGGGGTCAGCGGTAAAGTACCTGTGGTGGTTGGGGAAATGGAGGTGCCAAAGCCGCTCAGGCAGCTGCCTCTATGCCTTCCGGCGCTGCCGCAGCCACTCCTAAACAACCATGAGGCCATGTTCCATTGTTCACCGGTTGGGGGCAGACTATCTCAGCATCTCGAATGGCGAACTATTACTTTGGATGCGTGGGTTCTGGATACAATAGCCCACAGCTACTGCCTTCCCTTCCTAAAGCGGCCTCACGACAATTCACCGGGGACTGTCTCTTTGAAGCTTCCAGATCCGCTCCTTGTGCAGGAAATCTTGACCCTGCTGGAGAAAGGCGCTATAGAACTGGTGCCTGTAGCGGAGAGGAACAAGGGATGGCATTCCCCATATTTGATTCCAAAGAAAGACTGGGGATTGAGACCCTTCTTGGATTTGCGTTGGTTGAACAAACTTCTCAGGAAGGACAAGTTCAAGATGGTCACTCTTTCTCAGGTCCTCCAGGCCCTTCGACTTCAGGATTGGTTGGTGTTTCTGGACCTACAGGATGCTTACTTTCATGTGCCGATTCATCCAAAGCACAAAGTGCCTGAGGTTTGTGGCTGGCAGCTCGCACTTTCAGTTTCGGATCCTGCCATTCAGATTGACCTCCGCCCCGAGGGTCTTCACCAAGCTAATGGTGGTGGTGGCTGCGTATCTCAGGCGATTGGGGAATTCACGTCTACCCCAACCTGGACGACTGGCTGATCCATGCGCGTTCTCCCGATCAAGCGATGGATCATGTCTCACCTGCCGCTCCCTTCACAAGCTGGGCTTCTCCTTCAATTTCAAGAAGTCGCATCTGAGGCCTTTCCCAACAGCTCCAGTACATCGGGCTGTGTTGGACATTTCCTTGGAGGTGCTCGTCTCCCAAGGTGAGGCATTATCACATTGTGCAGATGGTGGACACATTTCAACATGCCCAGCGTCTCCCGGCTTTCAAATTCTCAAGGTTGCACGGCATCCTGGCATCCTGCATTTTTCTGGTGCCAGAGGCCAGGCTGAGGATGAGATCCCTGCAATGGGTCCTCAAGTTGCAGTGGTCACAATTCAGGCAAGATGTCGGATCCCATTCAGATTCCACTCTCACAGGATCTTCTGTGGTGGGCCAACGAGGGGAACCTGGTGAAGGGGGAGCTATTTTGGCAACTGTGGCCGGTGGTGTCGGTAGTGACGAATGCTTTCCTCACAGGATGGGGCGCTCATGCCAACGACTTGACCAGCGGTCGTTGGTCTCCGTCAGAGTCCAAACTCCACATCAACCTGTTAGAGCTGAGGGCCATCAGGCTGGCCCTGAAGGCTTTTCTGCCGTCTCTGTGGGTTAAGAGTGTCCTGATCATGACGGACAACACAGTGGCCATGCATTACCTCAACAAAAAAGGGGGGGGGTAGGGTCACTCCCTTCGTGCAGAGAGGTGATGCAGCTCTGGTTCTGGGCTATCCAGCAGGGAATATCACGCTCAGCAATTCATCTGGCCGGAGAGGAGAATGCGCGGAGGACACTCTGAACAGGCAGAGCAGTCTCTCACGAGTGGGAGTAGGCGCAGGAAGTCCTTCTGGAGATCTTTGCCCTTTGGGGAACCTCACAAGTGGATCTCTTTACGACCAGTGCCAACCGGAATTGCGAGAGATTCTGCTCCAAGGGAATTTCCTCCCAGTGGAGCCTTACGAGATGCATTTGTAGTGGATTGGTAATTCCCATTTCTGTATGAGTTTAATCCTGTCCCCTTCATTCCTCAAGCATTAAGGAGGTTGCAGTGGTTTGGATCCCACATGATCCTCATTGCTCCTCATTGGGCCAGGAGAGCGTGGTACCCAGATCTTCTAGAAATGTCCATCTGCCCTCCATGCCATCTTCCCTATAGAGAGGATCTTCTCTCTCCTCGCATGTGTGCGAGGGTAGAGGCTGGGGGAAGGGGTCAGGTTCTCCATCCAGAGGTCAAGACTCACATCCTTCACGCTTGGTATCTGAATGGTTGAGATATAAGAATTGGGACCTCTTGGATGACGTGATGGAGGTGTTGCTTTCGGCCAGGCGGCTGGCAACCAAATGCCTGTACCGTTGGTGTAAGTTTTGCGACTGCATGTGATGCTGGAAATGCATCAGAGGGACAGGGTCTCTGTATCCTTGTCCTTTACTGCCTTTTTAGCTTGTGTTCTGTCGTGTTTTCCGCGCAGGAGTTCATGTGGGACTCCTGGCGGTGCAGCTCTTTTGGTGAACAGACCCATGGGATACCCTTACGACACCCATGGGTAGGTGTACAACCCTGTGCCCCTAGTGTATGTTTTTGGGCACCTGTGTGTGACCCACAGAGCAGGGTACGGGCTGGTGGCAGCTCCATGCTGAAATGACTGGTGCCCGGAGCGTCCTCCATTTTGGGATGCCCAGGCCCTGTCATTGGAATCGGTAGATTCCTGATGGAGACAAAATGGCCCCCATGGCCTCTTGCCTTCCATCGCCTGTTACCTTGATCTTCCCGAAGTCCCATGAAGCCCTGTCTCTGTCCCTTCCCCCTGACTGGCTGTGGATGGAAGTTCTGTATATGGTAGTGTGGGGAAGTGCCGAACAGACTGGCTGGAGCCTTCTCAACGACCGTATGTTGTGGGTACGCCTGTGGGTGAGACCTGGGTGAATGGAGTGTGTGACGAATATACATTCTATGTTGTGGCTGTCTAGTATCTGGTGTTTGACACAATGGTCGAGACAGCCCTGCCTGAAACCGGTATGAATGCAGCTTGGAGTGTTGAATGGCTCGGTACTTGTCCCAATACACCTAACTTGTTGTGAGTGTCTGGAGAGAAGTGAATGGCCTGAATTGCTCGCGTGCTGGATTGGCTGCCTGCCTGCATGAATGCCCGTAGTCGTGATTGGATGCTTCAGTGTGACCCAGCGGAATGAATGGGAGATCAACAGTATATCTGGGGACCTCTCACTGCTAGGAATCGTATTCAGAAGCTGAAGTCCACTACGACGAGTAACTGGAGTAACTGAAGGTTGATCCTGAACCCTGCTGGACGAGAAGAATTGCTGTTGCTCTCCTTCGCAATCTGAAAGCTGCTGTGCTTCAAGAACTGACCCAGAGGACCTGGTAAGGCGCCCTCTTCCCGAGCTACGAGGGACCATCGTGCACAGCTGATCTTTGCCTAAGCTCCCTGGTAGACGGATCTTAGACAGGCTGCCGACCCGATATGGGGACTGCTGCGGAACTCCAATGAGAAGCGCCCGGACTGTTGTCCGCCACTATCGCAGACTGGAGCTGCCGTGCTCCCGTTGCTTAAGAACTTCATTGATCCAAGGATGCTCTCGTCCGCACTGTCGCCGCTGTATCCTGCTGGAGAAGGCCTGACCATCGACACGCCAAGGAGCATCCACTGGTGGGTTTCCCGCCACCCAAAGACCACAGTGACGCCGACGACTCGACGCCCTTGCTGGGCCACAGTTCTTCAACTCTTTGCGGTCCAGAACTATCGACAATGAGGTGCCCTGCACGCCTCTTCCTTGCAGGACGTTTACGCTTCCCCCGTCAACGAGCACCACTAGGAACGACACGGCCACTTCAACGCCGTAGCTCAACCTGTTCTCCGTCGGACGTTCGACCCGTGACTCCTGGACACTCAAGAAGGGTTGTCGATTTCCCTGACGCAGAACGCTACAACGCCAAGGTACATTAGGGTTGCAGAACTATTGGGAAAGTCTAGTGTGAACAATATATGGAATGGGCTTGTATCTTTCTTCTACAGGTTGCCCAGGTTGGGGGGGGGGGGGATCTCCACACAGAGCTGTGTTTAACGCTAGTTACCAGTATTCTGCCTATTGCTCAACCATCTTGCTTTTCTTCCTCTCTCTACTGCTGGTTTCCTCTTTATTTTGATCTGTATGTCATTCTGACCGTATGCACTTGAATAAGATCTAATAACGTTAGTGGTACCACTTTAGAATTGTACATATTTACCATTGTTGATTTTCGGAATACAAAGTGGGTTATCGTGATTGTGTATATGACCTTAAATATTAATTATATAGGTTACCTGGTGGCGCCGTCTATCTTCAAGCGCTTGTCTGAAGAATGTTCTTATTTTAAGATTCCTTTGATTTCCCAATTTCTAAAAGGGCTCACTAATGTGTTCCCGCCGTCCCCGTTTCAGGTGCCGGTTTGGGATCTGAATTTGGTCTTGAAATTCCTGATGGTTGCTCCATTTGAACCTTTGCACTCTTGTCCTTTGAGACTGTCTTTCAAGACCCGCTCGTAGAGTGAGCGAATTGCGGGCACTTTCATCTAAGCCGCCCTTTACTGTGTTCCACAAGGATAGGTTTGTACTGAGGGTACGTCCTTCCTTTCTACCTAAGGTAGTGACAGAGTTTCATTTAAGCCAGAAAGTGGTACTTCCTTCTTTCTATCATCCTCCTCATCCTGGTAAGGAGGAGGAGCGACTCCATCGGTTGGACCCTAGGAGGACTCTGAACTTTTATATTTCTGGAATCTCCAGGGTCAGAGTGGATGATCAACTCTTTGTGGGGTATGCTGGACACCGATTAGGCCAGGCCGTTACCAAACAGACCTTGTCCAGGTGGATCATCCTCACCATTACTGAATGTTATAGATTGGCGGGCAAGGACCCTCCTGAAGGGTTGCAGGCTAATTCCACTAGGGGCGTGGCTACTTCCACAGCCCTGCAGCAGGGAGTTCCTATTAGGAATATTTGTGACACAGCAACATGGGCTTCTATACACATCTTTGTCAAACATTACTCCCTGGTCAAGATATGGCCTTTGGTAAGGTAGTTCTTTATTCTGTCATCTGGTTGGGTATTCTAAATTATTTTCCCTCCTCCATTTTCTGGTACTGCTTTGGAAGTCTGTTAAAGATGTGGAATACACTGGAGGACACAATCCAGTTGAAGAACAAGTTACTTACCAACTGCTAATGTTCTTTCGGCTGGATGTTCCTCCAACGTATCCCACATCGCCCTCCCAGCCTGCCCTCCAGAGTTTCCTATGCTATTGCAGCTTACGTTCCCTCAAGGCTATGTGCAGTCAAGCTGGCATTGTGTATGAGCATGTCACATTATGGGGGGGAAAACATGAGCTGAGGCTACGGGCGCTGTGCGTCCTATTTATAACATTCAGTGACGTCACCCTCGACTGAGGCCTTCGAGGGCCATCGACCCAACGTCTTCGACGCAGGACGCCCTCTGCTGAAAAATGTCCGAAGTACACAGCTGTGGACATTATATGTCAAAGATGTGGAATACGTTGGAGGAACATCCAGTTGAAAGAACGTTACCAGTTGGTAAGTAACTTGTTCTTTTGTACCTTCCTACAGCCCTTTCCCCCCTCCTAAAATAAGCCTGGCTGCTCTGTCATGGCTACCACTTCATTAGAGTAGTACAGCCTTCTACTAAGAGATGGAGTTTCTGTATTCCGCAAGACATAGTGTTATAAAGTGCCTTTGGGTGAATTTAGAAAAAACTGTCCCAACAACATCCGATCACCATTCAAACCATGCATGCAAGTCTGGGGGTTGGCTTGTACAGAAGGATGGTCATGAAGATGGAAGACAGGACTTGGGAAGGGATTTTGCACTAGGGATCAGCGGAAAAGGCTCCAGGCAAGAGTTTCTTCGCGGTTTGATGCAGCTCTGTGGTTTTGGTGCCCTTTTCAGGAGCCAGAAGAAGACTGAAATATCGCTGGTTGGATTCTCGTCACTTGCAAGGTCCAGCACTCTGAGGGGACTTTTCAGACTCTATTCACATCTCTGCCATCAAAGTTTCAGCTCGATTTGGAATACTGTGTGCCGCACACTGGCTTGAGGTACCAGCGTATTGGGATATTGCAACCTTGCAAGGTCGCAGCACAATGTGGGGTGGCTCAAAATGCAGGTCTTCAGTTTAGTGGATGTCACCAGGCACTGGGTCGGGGTAGTAGTTTTCGGAGTCCCCAGGTAGTTTGGAAGGAAGGGCTACATCCGGCTTCGGTTGCACAGCAGGCTCTGCAGTCACTGGAAATTCTCAGCTGTGGTCTCCATATTCCCCTTTGGATCTGGTTCAAGTGGTTGACTTGTCAGCAGCTTCCAGGTTCGGAGTTTTTATCAGGAACTACAGCATAACCTCTGCATTCTCTCCCTGCGTTTTACTGCAAGGGACGGCCTTGCTGTCCATTCAGGACAGCCAGCCTCCCACTGGTAGTTGTTTCCTTTCAGGCAAGGTAGAACACAAAGGGCTGCAGAGTTTTGGACTCCCCCCTTGCTTCCTGCCTTTCCAGACACTCTGGAGCCTGGCCAGGGAATCTAAATGATTCCCGTTGAAGACAAAACTTCCAGTGAGGTCGCTCCAACCTAGAATGGCAGGGGAAGACCTCAAACAGCAAGCACACTAGAAATGCCGAAAAAGGAAGGAGCCCACCATTTTAGAAACAACTGAATTAACAGCCTGCAAGTAATAGACTAAAAGTCATAAAGGTAAAATCATTGCCACCAGCAATTCATGTAAAACTCGCAATTGTAACAAAGCTACCAGGTAAGTAAGAAAGGGGATACATTGTATCTTTCCTGCACTCCACATAAGGTGGGGTGTGCTGGCTCAATATATATAATGTAAAGGGGGATGAAAATCCCTCTTGATACTTGGGAACTTTAGTTCCACACATTTATATGAAATAGAAATTAATAGGGGAGCCCAAAGGCCAACCCAGCCTAGGCCCAAATGGTGTAGGAAACTATACTTCAACCATACACTATGGAAAGCTATAGAAGGGTCACCCCTAAAAAGAATAAAGGACTAGGTGAGAGGGGGGAAAACCATTCCCCTTTACCTAGGGACAAGGTAAAATAGTTGCCTAGTCAAAGCAAAATGTTCTGGGGTTGACACAGATCTGGAAGATTGATCACTGATATGACAATCTTACCTAACACCAGCTACTCAGGTTAACTTGTCACTGTAACTAGAAAGTTGCAGGAGAAGTGGAAAAAGGGGTACATTGTCACCTCAGCCCTCCACATAAGGTGGGGTGTTCTGATTCCACAAAATAAAGATGGGTAGGACAAAAGTATCCGCATGAAAATAAAACGGCAGCTCAGAGCTCCCAGCAACACTGCACAGAAGGTGTTGTGTGCTGTGATAATAAATTGCAGATGCCTTAAAAGGTGGAGGAAAGCATTACTCTGAAAAGTACCACTACAAGAGTTGAAAAAGGTTCTCAGAAATAAAGTAAGTGACTGAGAGTGGAAACAGGGTCCCACTCACTCAGGAAAATTGATCAAAAATCTGAACGCAGCAAAAAGTGCTGGGAGCCTCACGAGAGGGGAGAGCATTGCACAAAAATTAACTTCTACCTAACATTTACCAACTGAATTATATGCCTCCTTGAAAGTTGAGGATTTTTTTTTTGATGCACAGATATATGGCTACACTTTACATTAGATCTGGAATTGAGAATACAACTTCTGGTTTGTTTTCAAAGAATATATTGGGCATGTTTGTGACTTGAGATTGACCACACACATCGACTTGAACTTTCTTCTTTGTCTGATTAGGAGTACTTCGTTCAACTCAATCGTTCTTTATTTGGATTAAGAAAAGAATAAATGCCATATATTTCGCACACAATTACAACAAAATACAAATGCATCTCCTATTTCAAAAGTGTACATTGTCAGTTGCTCTGTTTGATTCTTCCACAGTTTCTCTCAAATGCACCATGCATGAGTAACGCATGTGGTGGTGCAGAAATGTTTTCACCTTCCTCAGTAACCATCCTGTTGGTGGATGTGCACGATTTTGTGGATTTGCAAAAGTCAAGTTTCCATAATGGGTAGGATTTGTTTTTGGTGTATCTGAGATGTATGAAAGTCTTCTTTATTTTTTTCATTAGCAAAGTCCATCAAGCAACAAAAGAACTTCAGCATCCCAGTCGAGTCCTTCTGAAATAAAAAAGCAGAAAACCTCTGACCGCATCCCATCCCCAGTTGATATGGATATTGATTCAGGTGGTTTGCTTGTTTATACATCTGTACACTTGGCACAAATTAGCCTTTTTTGTTTTTATTGCCCTTTCTCTGCACACTAATTAAACATTTGTGGTGTATACTGTTAAATATCTAATGATGGGACAATCTTTGAAGCTTTCTCTCCCAAGTATGTTTCTGAATTTCAGGGCTCCTGGATTGAGGTGCACAATCTGATTTCCTTCATCCATCCGTTTAAACTGCAAACCTGGGTAGTTAAAGCTTCCTTGCGTGTATTGTCATGCCTAAATCTTGTGACTAACCAGCTGAAAGTTAAATGATTGAAAGGTTACCCTCAGGGGCTTCTCAATGCAAAAAAGTACCTGTGCTATGGTCTGGTTTAACAGATGTTAGTTTAACCTTCCTGTAATATCATACCCAAGTATGGGGGTTCAGAAGAACATCCTGATGCTGTGGTACAAATCGGCTACTTGAGCCGGAATTGGATCCTCGATTGGTGCCTCAATAGCCAAAGGAGTGTGCAGACCATGACACACTGGTGTAAGAAAACTAAGGCTTGAGCAAATTGTAGTCGCAGACTCTACCTATTGGTCCTTTGCAGGTTTCTCAGAATGAGGGAGCTGTTCAGATGGTAGCAAGTAATGTTCAATGGAACCCAGAGTCCTGAACATCGGTATCATGTCTATTCTGAGTACAGGGAAGAGCACTATTGTGATTGCCTCTGATTTTGTGGCGATAGGTTCGTAGTGCAGATCCAAGCAGTACTTCAGTCACATTGTATATTCCGAATCTGAACCTAAACTGCTCTGCTTCAGGAAGTGTGTAATGGTGGATTTCCAAAAGCTACCCTTGGGTGGATTTTGGGAGGCCATTCTGCTATAATGGACAGGGTAAACACTGACCTCTATCCAAACCCAATCGAAGTAGATGGCAGAGTGGCAAGGCTTAGACTTGGGAGGGGTGCGACTCGTCTAGGGCTACCATGAGTCCACCCAAAACACTGATCATTCCAGTTGGGCAGGTAAATTAAAAAATATACCATGATTTATTAAGCCTTTAAAATACACTCTAATCAAAAATGAAACCTCTCAAAAGCACTTGATTCAATAACCAGTGTAAAACAGGTAAGTAGTCAGAAGCTTATATTTCAGTAGAAACCCTTTAGAGCAACCATAAAACATTTCCCCAACACTTCGTAAGTCCTGCCCTGGGATGGTTTGGGAGCCTTGTGCCCTAAAGTCATCCGTTCCAAGGTTACACTTTTCAGCAAGGTGTACTGTGTTATTGGATGATGCCAGTGGTTATGACTCAAAGTTCAGAAAGCTAAAGAAAGCTCAGGCAAGTAACTCACTACACTAGGATAGGCCTAGGGGATCCTTGACCAGATCTCCACAGATGTGGGTCAGGAAAGAGTGACATAGGGATAGGACTACGCCTATGGAACCCTATTGAAACCAGGGGGATGGGAGGGAGGAAAACGTGTATAGTAACTTACATGCCTGCTCTGTCTTCAGCAATCACTGTTGCAATTCTGGATTCCTTTGGGGAGATGTTCTTCTGTGCTTGGTCCTCTCGTGGGATGCCCAGGTCACTTTTGGCTTCGTGGTTTAGTCTGTCGGTTGTGGTGCTTGAATACCGGTTCCAGGAACCTTCTGTTGAACACCCTTGGGAGGAAACGATGACTCTAGAGAACAGGCGACCTCAGAACACCACCAGGGAGTGAAGACTGGTTGCAATGGGAGTCACCACGGTCAGGCTGCGTCGGACGATCCTCAATGGATGAACAAAGGAGCAGGCTTTTGTTGGCAAAGCTTTTATTTGTGCAACTTTCCTTTTTATAGTTCCCTTCAGCTTCTCTTACCTTGCATTTTGCTCACATGTTTTGGGGAAACAGATTAGTCCTAGCAGTACTAGGAAAATGGATTTCCCTTTTGAAGTCTTCTATTTTTAACATTGCACACAACATAGTGCAAGGTGGGATGCTTTTGTATTGCCCTAGCTTTTTACACTTTTATATGTGCATATAGACAACCTAGTGGCAGCGGCTATATATATTTTTGGTGTGCACATTAGCAGTTACTGCATATGGCTACCAAACATACCTAGTGTTCTAAAAGGGCTGTGGCGTGAGATTTTCACTTGTTGTTTGGCTATATTGTATTTTGCGGGTTAGGAAAGTCCTTTTAAGGTCATGCACTTACCGGGGAAAGTGTGTGTGTGTGTGTGTGTCCCTGTACCTGTACCTGTACCTGTGTGTACCTGATTGGACTGTTTGAATGGTGCAGATCCTTACCATTGTGGTGGGCTTGGACATGCGTCCAGCTCGGATTTTGGATAAGAGGACCACTACAGCCATTTCTTCAGATCATTGTTGGTTTTAAGAATCCCTCGAAGAAAAGCAGCCTTCGAAGATGAATACTGAAGTGTCCCAGTAGCTAGCCCGGTGAAGCCTTTATCTCTGAAGGCCCTGAGCAGTACAGCCCTTGAACTAGTGGGACCAACTTGCC
The DNA here is from genome assembly GCF_040938575.1 of Ambystoma mexicanum. NCBI lineage: Eukaryota > Metazoa > Chordata > Amphibia > Caudata > Ambystomatidae > Ambystoma > Ambystoma mexicanum. The sequence continues at coordinate 1,491,911,949 of NC_090932.1, read as the reverse complement.
TCAATGCCTTCTCGAGGATCCAGCTATTCAGAGCCTTTGGATGTGTACTCTAGTCCTGGCTTGACTGGCCAGGTCTCGCGTGGGCGACCATGCCAGAACAATCGCTATTCCAAATTGAAGTCCGACACTTTGGTGGTTGTCAGCTTGTGTTACAAATAGCCTTCTATCCGAATTTCAACTTTCCTCCGTCAAGGGAACCTGTCCTGGACCAGTTGCTGTGACTGCGACTGGAAAGATGCCTGTCGTCGCCTGTGTGCTCAGGCCATTGCTGGAACTCAACTTTCTCCAAACCGTGAATTGTCCTGAAGGAGTCTACGTTGGTGGAGTCTGCATTTCATCTCGGAGAAGGGTTGCATCCTGCTTTTCCATTCAACCAGAAGAATCCTCGAACCTGCAACTCCTGGGCACCTCTCACTGGAACAAACTGAGGAAGAGCGAGCCCCCAGATGATCCACAAAGTCATCTGGGAAAATCTGAGTTTGGGGGGGGGGGGGGGGTTAGGCGTGCAGAGGTTTGAGGCAGGTCAGTAACGAGTGTGCCTGTCCCCATAGGATAACATTGGAAACAAGTCCCATTGTCTGCTCATTCCATTCCACTTTGGTCGTCGAACAAGAGTCGTGTATCATGCCACTGGGTTAGTGTTGGGGTTGGAAGAAAGGAGGAACGTCCTTCCCTCTGGTAAAATAGTAGTAGAACTTTAAAACGATCACCAACTCAAGCCTATTGAATCCCATCTACAGAGACCTCATTCTGGTGCGAAACATTATGGCTCCTGCGACTTCTGGGTACAAGGCCCCATTCATTTTGGGGTTTGGACGACTTAAGTTAGGGCATTCTCTTGAGATCTGGTTCCAATGTTCTGCATCTAAAATACTTGGCTGCTTTGCTGATTAAGTTATCTGTTATAAGTTATCATTCACCACCAGGGGGTGCAGAATCTCTGCTGCCTGATCCGTCGTCTCCTCACCTCCCGCTTCTCTGATCCTGACTCTCTAGCCTGGGAGGACCTACGACTCTGATCTCCTCCTGCATTGCACCTTCCTACTACCTTTTCTCCACCCTTCCCTCAGCCGTTGGCCTTTTCCCGTGCTCTGCTACGAGCAGGAGCCTTAGAGCTCACAATCACCAACGGCCCTCTTCACTGCTGGAATATTCCAGCCGCCTCCTGCCTTTAACAAAGTCGACTGCCTGCCTATTCCACCCCGACCACCCAGTCACTGCAGCTGTGCTTTCTATTCTGGTCTGTTCACCGACCGATTCTTGCACAGCGATCTGCCCGGGCTGTGCTCCTGACGTTTGAGAGGCGCCACGACTCCCGCGGCTGTACTGTTGGTGACTGCCTTGTGTTGGCACAGGCTAGTCGGGGCGTTACGGCTGCAGCCGCTGGTCTCAGGGTGGTAACCTTTCACCCACGGCAACGCCTTCCATGCAGTGCCTTCACACTTTGGATCACAGCTCCACTTGACCCTTGACTGAGGCTGCTCGCTTGCTGACACAGGTTGAAGTGGTGCTCAACTAGTGCGGCTGTACTGAGGGTGGAGCTTATACCTCCTAGACTGTTGATCATCCCTATGGTGCCTCGCTGCTACAACCTGCTGCTCTACCTGATCTCACTCTCCCAGGTGGCTGCTCGAGCACCGGTGCAGGCTGGAGAGAGATCGGCTACTGTGGCCGTACTGAGGTAGGAACCTCATTCCCATCATAACACGGAACCTCCCCTGCGGCGCCTGCTGCAACGGATTGCTGCATCTTCTGTTCTTGCTCCCAGGAGGCTGCCTAAGTGCTGGTGCAGGTTTCAAATTCCTGATCTTTTTTGCTACGCCGCCCCCTAAGGCTCCCCCTGCCCACCTAGCCTCTGGGCTTTATCTCTCCCTACCTGCGTCTCCTTGCTAGGCCTGTATAGGCAAATGCTGCGTGGGCCCATTTGTAAGGGCTGGGGCTGTGCTTGAGGCGCCTTGCTGCAACGGATTGCTGCATCGTCTGATATTCGCTCCCAAGAGGCTGCTTAAGTGCCGGGCAGGTCTCCTATCCGCCGAGGCTGCCCCTGACCGCCTAGCCTCTGGGCTTTCCCTCCACCTGCATGCTTCACTTCGCTTGGCCTGTTACTGCAAGAGCTGAGTGGGCCCATTTGTGAGGAGAGGGGCTGCGCTTTGCTCTGTGCCATTGTGGGTCTGCCCGTCCCCCTGTCCAGCCGGGTCAGGCGCCTGCATGTTCTGAGATTCCTTCTCAAGACCGGTGGCCGTTGGTGCTGTGTCCACACTACTCCTCTCCCATCTTCCTCCATTGTGCACTGCCTGCGGTAACTCAGCCCCTCCTCTGGCTGACCTCACTCCCCCTCTTCTGGGCCTCTTCCTTCCTGCCCCGGAACCTGCTGCACTCACTGTCTATGGATGACCTTCTGCTGAAACTACTCACTCCTCCTACTTGGTGACTCATCCATCCTCCCCTCCCTGGATCCTGCTGCAATCACTTAACTGTCTGTGACACTCTGCTGCTGAGACCACCCACTCCCCCGTCTACGCTTGGTCTCTCTACGGGCGCTCTGCTACTGAGGCTACTTACCCCTCCTGCGCTGCCTGCAGTATTCCGGACCTCCTTGGGCCTACCCCTCTCCTCCTCTTCAGGGCCTCATGCTTCCTGCTCCGGAAACTGCTCCAATCACTTATCTGCCTGTAGACACACTGCTGCTGAGGCTACCTACTGCTACTATTCAAGGACTCGCCCATCTCATCCTATCTGCCTCATACTCTCCTCACCCCTCCCAGCACCACCTGTGCTCATCGTACAGTCTGTGGATGCACTCCTGCTGAGGCTACCTACCCCTCCTCTGCAGCGCCTCATCCAACCCTGCCCTGTTAGCCTCTCCCTTCCCGAACTGCTTTGCACTGTACCTTGTCTGTGATGCTCTCCTGCTGAGACCACTTGCCCCGTACTCCATTTCCCCTCTTGTCATGCGCTTTGTCTGTCTCTCCCCTCCTCGATCACCCTCCTCTCCCCCTCTTCCTTCCCCTCCACCTTTCCCTTCCTCATCCTCCTGTCTGCCCCATCCCTTGTCCTCCCCTCCCCTCTCACACTCTCCCTCTTCGCCCTAACCTCATTTACCTTCCTATTGTCAAACCCTCCAGTATCATTAATATTGCACTCTGGAATGCCAGATCCATCTGCAATAAGACTGCTGCAGTACTTGACTTGTTCTTCCGACTCAACCTTCACTTCTTTTGCATCACAGAAACTTGCATCCCCCTCATCATCTCCACTATTCCTGCTGCTCTCACCACCCCCTCTTCCTCTTTCTCTCATGTCTCACGCCCCTCTGGTCGCGGTGGCGGCATCAGTCTCATCTACCACCCTAAATGTCTTTCATCTTCCCCCACCCTATCTCTCCCAACCTTCTCTTCCTTCGAATATCTATTCAAATCCTTCACTTACCCTCACGCAATCTCCTTTTGAATTATTTACAGACCTCCTGGACCCCTCTTCTTTTTATGAAGCCCTTGATCACCTCATTTCCCCCACCCCCACTCCTCACACAGTTCTGTGATTTCAACCTTCCCTTCTCCAACGCCTCTACATCTTTCCCCTCTCCTTACTTGATTCCTATCTCCTCTCTCCTCCCTACTCCTCCTACCTACTCCTCTGGCTCCACTCTCGAGCTCATCTTTATCTCAACCTACTCCTCCTCATCTGTTTCTTCTCTTGCCAACTATCTCTCTGACCATGCCTTACTCTTTCTCCCTTACTCCCCCCCTCTTCTTTGTCTTCCCCCTCTCCTTCCCTTCCCTCCTTCTCTCGTCGCAATCTCTGAAACTTTAACCCTTCACTCTTCTTCCACTCCTGCTCTTCTTCCCTTGCCCCTCTCTAGGAATTCTCCTCTCTCTCGGCCAATGACGCCCTCTCCTCCGTCTTCCTCTATATCCACCAGTCTCAACCAACTCTACCCTTTTACTGCCTTCCACCCTTCTCGCAAACCTTCCCAACCCTGGCTGTCCCGTCACCTTCTGTCCATGCGTCGTCTCCTCCGTCACCTGGAACAACGTTGGCTCAAATCCCCTTGTCTGACTAACCAATCCTCCTGTTTCTTATCACTCCCTCTACAACTCTTGTCTCAAATCAGCCAAACGCTCCTACTACTCTAACCTTCTCCACTCACAAGCCTCACACCCACGCTGTATTTTTCAAACCCTCTCTCGCCTTCTTTCCCCTCCTGATCCATCTGCCAACTCTTCTCTCTCTCTCTCTCCCTCTGATTTTGCCAACTTCTTCTCATCCAAAATTCTCTCTACGCCAAAACATCCTCGCCTCCCCTTCCTACTCCCCTCCTCCCTCTCCGCTAGCATGTCTAACTTCTCTCCTATCAATCCATCCTGCGTCTTCTGTCCAAAACTCACCCTACTGCTGCCACCTCTGATCCCCTTCCCGCACCCCTTATTCCAAAAATCTACCCCCTCCTTATTCACTACCTAACTACTTTCTTCAACATTTGTCTCTCCTCTGCCGCCTTTCCTTCAGCTTTCAAACACGCTACTATCATTCCCATCCTGAAGAAAACTTCTCCTAACCCTCTTCTTGCTTCCAACTTTTGTACTATCTCCCTTCTCCCCCTCCTCTCTAAGCTCCTTGAGCGCGTAGCCTACTCTCAACTCTCAGCTTTTGTATCCACTCACACTCTCCTCCCCCCTCTCAATCTGGTTTCCGCCCTAAACACTCCACTGAGACTGCTCTTACTCATGTGCTCAATTCCCTCCTCACTGCTCGGTACGCTAAGCAATCCTCAATTCCATCCTCCTTGAACTGTCTGCTGCCTTTGATAACATAGAACACCCCTTACTCCTCAGTACTCTTTCCTCCTTTGGCTTCAAAGGCTCTGTCCTCACCTGGCTCTCCTCCTGCCTCTCCAATCGTTCCTTTGCTGTCTCCTGGGGCGGCCGCACTTCCTCCAACTTCCCCTTGGAATACGGTGTCCCCCAGGGCTCTGTACTCGGCCCTTTTCTATTATCTTTATACCTCCCTTCTCACCCCCGTCATCTCTTCTTTTGGAATTTCTCACCATTTCTATGCTGACGACTCCCAACTCTATCTCTTCTTCTCTTCTTTCACACCTGACCTCCATCGCAATATATTTTCCTACCTTACGGCCATCAAAAACTGGATGTCATACTACTTTCTTTCCCTCAACACTGACAAGAAGGGAAGTCCTTTTCTTTCCTTCTAACTCACTTTCCTCTACCCCCTCTCCTTTCATCCACTCCCCCCAAGCCCCCCTTCCAATCTCCCCAACTCTTCCCTCTTCCCATGCTCGCAATCTTGGCCTCTAACTCGACTCCTCCCTCTCCCACCATATCTCCCTCGCCTCTCGTGCCTGTCGTCACCATCTCTTCAACATTCGCAAGATCCGCTACTCCCTCACCTTCCATGCTTCTAAACTATTAATCTCCTCCCTCATTTTCTCCCGTCCCTTCTACTGCTCTTCTCTCCTCTTTGTACTCCCTGTCTCTTATCTGGCCCCCTTCAAATCCATCTACCACTCCTCTATCTGTACACTGTCTCCTCGGTCCCCGCGACTCTATTTCATCCTCTCTCCCACCTTGGCCGGCTTCCCTACCTCTCCCAACTTAAATTTCAATTCCTCTGTCTGGTTTTCAAATCTTTCCATGACCTCGCTCCCCCATATCTCTTCTCTGCTCTCATTTTACACTCCTACCCGTTCTCTCCGCTCTGCTGACCTCTTCTTACTCACTGTACCCCCTTCCCCATGTGTCTCATCACGCTTCCGTTCCTTTCAGCTCTTGGCCCCCCTTCATTGGAATTCCTTACCTCTCTCAATCTGCTCCATCTCCACCTACTCCTCCTTCTGCACCTCCTTGAAAGCCCTTCTTGGCCCCCCTCCCTACAAGCTCTCCTTTCCAGCTGCCCTGTCCCCCTCCTATCTCCTCCTCCCTTCGCCTTCCTCCTCACTCCCTCCCCTTACTACCTTCTCTCCCTTCCTCCTCACCCTTCCCTCTCCTCCTCCATCTATGTAAATTGTTCTAAATATTGTCTCACTGGTTTGTTTCATGATTGTAAATATGCTTCTTTCATTATTGTAATTTGTTATATTGTAAAACGCTTTGGATTAAAGTGCTATATAAACCTAATAAACATCTGATGTAGATTTGTATTTAGAAGGCCTGTAATAAATATTTGTTTTACTTGATGGTCTAAATCAAATTATTGTGGGTCATACTAGATGTACTCATTGAGGGCCTCTGACCCCACTCAGTGTACCGAACTAAGCCTTGCCCGCAAATCCAAATACCTGGATTGCCTTTTGGCTAACCTCTCAGAGCTCCCAGTTCAGAACTAGGGAGACCTCCTAAAATCTGTCCATCGGGACAGATTCTAGACATTCATCTGAACTGTAACTGTTGGGTAGAATTTTCAGTTGTGTTAATTCCCTTCAACCTTGGACACCCCCAGCTCTTCTGCTGGACTTAAGAAATGTTTTATTTTACCCTGGAGTGAGTGACCTTTTTCTCACTCATGTATGTTTGATCTGGTTTGGATTGTGTTTTCCTTGTTTTTGGAGTCTGAAAAACTCCATAGGCATCTACTTTTTGTATGGTGACACACAGCACCCTCTGTGCAGTGTCACAGATAATTCCTTTAGATTTCTCTTAAGGTTTGAATACCTTTTCTTGGAACTACAGTTCCCAAGAATAGTAAAGTGAAATTGACTTTACTTGCCTTTTCTCTTTGTAGGTCCAGCACACCCCATTTTACGTGGAGTGCTGGGGGGTTACTTAGTAGTCACCTTTCCTACTTGCTCATGTAACATTTTTTTGTTACCCTCACTACTTTTAATGACTGGTTGCAGTTGTTTAATTTTCCTACCATTGTGCGTTTCTACCGCAGGCTGAATGCTCAGCTGCAGTATACCAACCATGGGTGACTATTGTGTCAAAATGGCACACGTCTTCTTTTTTCACCATTTCTTGTTTGAGGTCTTTCTTGGGTTTTACTCTGCGCACCAAGCCATGTTTGAATCCTTTGTTCATTTTGCCTTTGGTGGGCTTCAGTACTGAAACCCGCCTCTGGCTCCAGTGTGTCTGCAAGGGCAGAAAGTGAGGGAGGTGCCTGAAACTCCCCTGTCCTTCGTCTCCAGGGAAACCTGAATGCACCCAGTGCTGATTGGCTGGCACAGCCACCCTGCTGTGAGTGACAGCTAGGCTGCGCATGAATGGGAGGAACCTGCTTAAAAATCGAGGCTTCTTGGACTGAAGACAGTCGACCACTGGGAAGAACAACCCGTATAAGAAACCGTGACTGAAGCTTGCTGCAGCCTCCTGGACCGTTGAACTGCCCGGTGAAGCCCTGCTGCTGTGCTGAAGCTCCTTTTTCTGATCGACAAGAGAAGCTCCGGAAAGGACAACTTCTTCCCTTGGGTTAGTGGGACCAACTAACCAGAGACAAACTTTGCTGGAAGACCTTCCCCAACTGGCTGTACTTCTTTGCTGTTGGTGCAACTGAGTGCCAAGGGTCAAGAAATCCGTAGTCTAGTGCAATGTCTGTAAGCCGGCCAAAAGCTCCAGAAGTCTCCTGAGGACACTACCGACGCAGGATGACCCAAGCTCGAGTCACCTCACCAGAGTGCTGGACTCAAGGAAGCCCAACTGGTGTCCAAGATCCGCGGTGGTACTATTTACCGATAGCTGAAAATGTGAAGTGCTGCTGAATTGAAAAGAGCCGTAGCTGCTGCTGACCTCCGAACAGCTGTTCAGGAGTCCTCCAGACATCCTCCCTCTTGTCCCAACGACTGAGGCCCAGGAACACAGGATCTGCAACAAAGTAACCAAGACAGAAGCCAGCTGGATCCTCTTCTAACCCAAGGTACTGTTCTGGGGTACTTGCCTCTTTGTCTGTAGCTTGCTTTCGAATGGATTGTGTCCTTCAATGTATTCCACATCTTCGACATGGAATGTCCACAGCCATGCTGCTTTGGAAATTTTTCTGGCAGAGGGTGTCCTGCATCGATGGCGTTGGATCGATGTCCCTCGAAGGCCTCCGACGAGGGTGACGTCACGGGATGTTATAAATAGGACGCATGGCACCCGTTGCCTCAGTTCTGTTTTTTCCACAAACGTGTTTGCTTCGAGAACTCTGCGCGCCTCGTGTGATCTCTTTGAAAACATTTCTTCTTCATCTACCCCTCCGACTCCGCGGTCTGGCTTAAAGACTTGCAGGGACTGTAAATCCAATATGTCGATTACAGACCCGCACCGCATCTGCTTGTGTTGTCTGGGTGAAGTCATGATACCGACGACGGCTCGAAGTGCCAGTTGTTGACTGCTAAATCCTTGCGGGAGCGTAAGGGGAAATTACAGGTATGTCGGGTGTCTAAACCTAGTAAGTCCTGAAAAGCTGCGGGTATTTCTGACAATTCGAGGGATGACTCATCGGAAGGAGTCCCGGGATATCGATCCCGGAATGAGTCCCGCCACTCAGCCTCGTCTCGGCGCTCCCGGAAGCGGCGTCAATGGTCGTCTTCCCTGTCCTCGTCCGAGGATGGCACCGCAAGGAAAGTGCCTTGTCCCACTAAATCCTCGACTCCTGAGTAGTGGGAGGCCTTCAGGGAGCAAATGCTGGTGATTTTTCAATCCCAGGGCGCTGTTCTGTCTGGGCTTTCGGAAGAAGCCGGCAGGGAACGGTCTCGGTCCGATGCTCGCGCGCCTTTGGGCCCGGGTCTTCGACGCAATAAACATCGGGAGCCGGCAAGGTCCTGTTCGGACAAGGCTCCGGTTGATCGCCAGATACTTGCTCGATCCAGGTCTCAGTCTTCGTCCCCAGCGAAACAGCAGAAATCTGGTGAGGGCTCGAGGTCTGCGTCGACTCAGTCGGCACCCTGTCCGTCGAGTGGGCGGTCAGTGATTTGCCTTCGCGCCAGCCTTCGGAGCATTCGTTGAAGCAGTCTGCTTCTTCGGGGCCATTTGGCCAGAATTTGCCGGTTGATGTCCCTGGTACTGTGGATCCTCCGAGAAAGGCTAAATCCAAGACAGTGAAGCCTGTTGTAGATTCCAGGCCCACTCCTGTCCCTAGGCAGGAGTTCTTTCATTCTCTGCATGATATGTATGAGGAGCGGTCAGATTTGGAGTTTGAGCCTGTAGAGTCTACTGAGGCTCCTGTCTTTTCCGGTGACAGTCAATTGGAGGAGTTACGTCAGTCATTGCATGATGCCAGTGGCCTGGACACACATCCGGAGGTGGAGTTTGGCAGGCCTGAGCCTGGGACTCATGCTGAATCCTCCTATAGGAGGTTGATGTCTAGGGTGACTGAATATCTTGGTTGGTCCAGTCCTCTGGTTGCATTTGATCAGGGTGACCCAACATATATTTTGGATCAGGGTCCATCCACTGACCCAGTGTTGCCTTTTCATTTGGCTTTGCCAAAAAGGGTGGTGTCTACTTGACAGACCCTGGAGACTCTTCCGGCGGTCAACAAGTCATTGACTAAAAAATACTGCCCTTCCAGTAGCGACCCCAGCTACCTATCTACTCACCACACTCCCGAGAGTTTGGTGGTTCGGGCGGCTACAGCCAACTCTACGCAGGTGGCGTACCCTACCATCCCTCCTGATAACGATGACAATTGCTTCGATGGTTGGGCATGCAAGGTATTTTCTGCGGGGAGTATGGCGCTTAAGTCAGCCAACTCCACCTGAGCCTTGGCAAGATTTTCACACACTCTGTGGAATTGTCTCCCTAGCAGCTGAGCATATTCCCGAGGGGGGAAGGGATGGGTTCCTTGCTCTCGTGCAGGATGGCAAGGGTGCCATGTGTGAATCCCTTCAGTCTGGGTTGGACACGGCCGACGGGGTTAGCCGGTCCATGGCTGCAAGCACAGTTATACGCAGGTTTGCGTGGTTGCGGAAGTCTGGTTTTGCTCCGGATGTACAGGCCCGTCTTCTGAACATGCCCTTTGATGGCGCACATTTGTTTGGCAGCAAGGCTGATGAGTCTTGAGAGGTTGCAGACCTCCAAAGCTGCTGCTAAGTCTTTGGGCGCAGCTGTGCGTCAACTTCTGCCTTTTCGTCCTAGGGGACAACAGTGGAGGGGGAGGGGGGGGGGGCGGGTTCTTTTCGTTACTACTCCTCTTTTGGTAGAATGAGAGAAGCCGCCAGTCAAAGGGGTCAACGTAAAAGTCCTGTGGTGGATGGGGAAATGGAGGTGCCAAAGCCACTCAAGCAGCTGCCTCTTTGCCTTCAGGTGCTCCCGCAGCCGCTCCAAAACTATGAGGCCATGTTCCATGATTCTCCGTTGGCGGAGCAGGCTATTTCAGCATCTCTAAGAATGGCAAGCTATTACTTGGATATGTGGGTTCTGGATACAATAGCCCATGGCTACTGCCTTCCCTTCCTAAAGCAGCCTCACGACAATCCACCGGGGACTATTTCTTTGAAGCTTCTGGACCCGCTCCTTGTGCATAAAATCTTGACCTTGTTGGAGAAAGGTGCTATAGAACTGGTGTCTGTAGCGGAGAGGAACAAGGGATGGTATTCCCCATATTTATTTTTTTCCAAAGACAGACTGGTGCCTGAGGCCCATCTTGGACTTGCATTGGTTGTACAAACTACTCGGGAAGGTCAAGTTCATGATGTTCCCTCTTTCTCAGGTCTTTCAGGCCCTTGAACCTCAGGATTGGTTGGTGTCCCTGGACCTACACAATGATTATTTTCATGTGTCGATTCATCCAAAGCACAGAAATTCCCTGAGGTTTGCGGCTGGCAACTCGCACTTTCAGTTTAGGGTCCTGCCATTCGGATTGACCTCTACCCCGAGGGTCTTCACCAAGCTAATGGGGGTAGTAGCAGTGTATCTGAGGCGAGGGCAGGATTTACGTCTACCCCTATCTGGACAACTGGCTGATCAGAGCGCATTCTCCCGAACAAGCGATGGATCATCTTGGCCTCACCTTCTCCCTCAATTTCAAAAAGTCGCATCCGACACCTTCCCAACAGCTCCAGTACATCGGGGTTGTATTGGACAAGATAGAAAAAGGTTTGATTTGGGTAAAATGAACTGTGAAATAGGAAAGAAAATCAGCTGAGAAAAGTACTGGGTTGACTTAAACTAGATTATCAAGACTATATTGATAAAGATGGATACAGTAAGATCCAAGGTTGATTTGCGACATCAACCCTGTCACCCAAGTGTTCAACCTTATGCGAAATTACATTGATTACTCAAAATATGACTAAGGATTTATGATCTAGGCAGGACAAAAAGGAATAAGAAAGTAGCGCTAATGCGTGGAGATAATGACAAGATGCACTGAGAATTCTTACAGTTTAAACAAGTTACCAATTTATGTATAGGATTACTTAGATAGTGGAACAAAGACGCACATCAAGATGGGGTACACTATGTGTGATGGGATGTGGATACTCACAGTCCGCTCTTAAATTTGGGATTTGACAGTCAACTGGGTTCTGGACTCCAGGGCTCGGGTCACCGGACAGCGGACTCTCCTGGTAAAAGACAGCTGGGCAAAGGTCTGGTTGCAGCACAGCAATGCCTCAGCGGGTTGCAGCGGGTATGCAGTTAGTGGGCAAAAAGCTGATCTCATTTCAGGATGCTTTCCAAAAGAACACCACAGCTTTCCCTTGGGTTATTGGGATTTTTAGATCTGGGGTCTCCAGATTGAGGCCTTGCTGGGATTGTCAGCAATGTTTTGGCCTTGCAGCGGGATGTGGAATCAGCTATGCTTTGGCTTTGCAGGGGGATCTGGAATCTGACAAGATGAATGTGGAAAATCAGGAACACAGGCGCAGGAAATTCAGGAAAGAGTGCGTCCAGAGTCCTGTCAGCCACCCTTTATATAAAGCATGGTGACATAGAACTATATGGTGGGGCAGGCTCAGCTGAGCACGCCTCTAAACAACTGGATCGGTCAGGCTTGCACTCAGCTGGTTGGGTTTCAAGGGCATGCTGTCAGATTTATTATGATCAAGTTAAGTAAATACTATATATACCTTTCAGCGTGGCAGAGCATAGGTAAGTATTATCTTTTTGTAACTATTCACTCAGTTTAAAGTTATCAACTAACTCTTGTTACAAGGAAGTACACTTTTCAACACTTGTTTTACTTTAAAAGGCAGACCCCTTAAATTATCCAGCCCTTAACAATTCTAGTATGTTTTCTGAGGCAGAAGAGGTACCCTATTGGTCTAGGAGCCAGCAGTAAGTAGGGTGAGATAATGCTCAGTTGCAGGTAAAGTCAGAGTTGCAGAGGAAGACTGGGCAAACAAGTAAGTATTTTACTTTAAAAGTTAGTTGAGGGTCCAGGGGATTCACGGAAGACACCCTAGGAGGGTTCCAGCAGTGGGCCTGGCTGAACTGGATGCGTGGCCTTCCCAGCACAGCAGCACCCTAAGGATACACAAGCATCATTCAGGCTTAAGGTACGTAAATGCCCAAGCAGGCACAGTACCTGATCTGTGAAGAAGAGTTCCAGCAAGGAAACTTCAGGAGATGCTGCCAAAAACCCAGCCATTGACTTTAGAAGGACTTTTGCAGCAGGAATCGCGGGGAAGGCTCTAAACAAGATTTTCTTCATATGGACTACTCGGCACAAAAGGGGATGCCAAAGCAGGGACTTAACGATCTGCAGTTAAAAACCCAGGCACTGCATTGCTTGTCAGGTGGACAGAAGACGGGACCCTGAATGGGGTTTTTCAGCAGTGATCAACACAGAAGACTTCAGACAAGAGTTTCTTTGTGGCTGGTCATGGCTGTGTGGATTTGGCACCTTTTTCAGGAGCCGGGAGAAGACAGAATATCATTGGTCAGATTTTCATCATTTGTAAGGTCCAGCACTCTGGTGAGGGGACTTTTCGGACTTGAATCATGCCTCTGGAAGTTTGAGCGAGATTCAGAATTTCGGAATACCATACATCGCCAGTGGCTTGAGGTCCTACAGTATTGGGGTATTGCAGCCCTGCAAGGTTGCAGCACAACATCGGACGGCTCGAAATGCAGTCCTGAGTCTAGTGGGTCTCACCAGGTTCTGGGTTGGGGTCGTTGTTTTCGGAGTCCCACGGTCAATTGGAAGGAAGGTTAAACGCAGGCTCTGGTTACACAGCAGACTCTCCAGTCGCTGGAAATCATCTAAGCCGCATTTTCTTAATCATCGTTCGGTTTTGGTTCCAGTGGTCGACTACTTCAGCTTCCAGGATCACACTTTTAGGCAGGAACCCAGGATAGTACTCATTTACCTAAGATTTACCTTGGTCTATTTGTATTTAAATAAAACCTTTATTTTTACAATACATAGTTTTTCAGTGTTTCTTCGGAACATGTGTACTATTTCTTTGTACTGATTATACATTCCTCTTTCGCTCCGAACATGAGCCTTGCTGCTCTTTCTATGCTGTCATATACTCGGGTGGTACAGCCTTATACTAAGAGTGGAGTCTTGTACTGTCTCAGTTGAATGCTTTTACTAAGCTGGGCTTTAGAAAAACTGTCCTAACACGAAGCACAGAGGTGGGGCGGATAAAGTTGGGGAACTAAGGTAAAGGGGCGTAGTGAGTGTGATATGTATGGAGACTTATGTCTGAGTCGCTGAGCGCTAGAGCCATGTAAGGTGCAGTCTATCCGCACACTGCCCCCTGTTGTGATTTTCTGAGATCCACTTTGCTGGGGGATATCTGTCCAGCTGAGGAATCTGGGGGAATAATCCATAGAAAGAACATTCCTAGTAAGTAATTTTTCAGTTGAACTGTACTATATAATACTTGCAAGCACTACCAGTTCTAAAATGGATGCAGGCTTTGTTCATAATTTTAAATAATCATACAACTGCACCCCAGTTAATTCATTTTATTAATTTATGCATGTTTTTGTTCTTGTTCAAGTGACAATGAGTACCTCACATGTGCACCGAACTGTCAATTTATTTCCTAATTTGTTCTAAATCCTCCTGGTTTAAATTGTTCTTTCCTGTCTGATTCACTCACCACCTCCCAGTATGTTCTTGCACCTTAATATTCCGAAACACTCTGTGACACAACCTACTAACCTTTTAATGGGGTCTTCGCCTCAAGTGAAGTCCCTCTATATGTTGAAAAGGAGTTCCCTTCCCACCACACATCCCTATTCACCCTCTCATTTTATGCTTTGTTTTTGTCAACATCTTTTAGGCACTTCACCGTAACTAGTCCTAGCCATGCTGTTCATGTTTACATTTATATAAAACGTCAATTCTGAAGCAGTTTGGTTTTACGTTCAAACCAATCTGTTGTGCTTTGACCCTCGGCATGGAGTCATTTTTAACAAATTGCCCTTGCAGTTTTGTTGAATATGTAGTGTGTATTCAAATGAGATGTCCATATCCAATTATGAAGGAATTCATTTTTTTGTTACTGAAATTATTTGATATTCAGCTTCATTAAGCATTTGCATGGCATCAGATTTTAGATTGTTAAATGGTGGTGCTAAAATTAAGCCATGTCATATTCCAAATCACTGCAGATTGGATCCCACTGGTATCGGGTAATCTGTAAATAGGTTATTTATACTGCTGATGCCAAACGGTTAAATATCAATAGTTTATAGAAATACAATTAAGTTGTGGAAATTGTTTACAAGTTTAGCGTTGAATTAAGGAACATGATGAATAAATGTACACTATTAATCAAACCATTCTCCTAAATTTTAGATGTGGAAGTGCCTAATACTTCTCAATCCTGTGGAGGTTTTCAATTTCAACCACCATTGCCTCCAGGATCTCCCTTTATTGGAACTCCTCCACCTTTACCACAAGGAACACCTCCATCCACTCCTCCTAACTTTACTCCTCGTCCCCCACCTACTCCCACTCCCCCACCTCTTCCCAAAGGTACACCACCTTTGACTCCTGCTGACTCTCCTACTTATGACCAAGTACGTTTAGTATCGCAGCCAAAGTTACCTGACATGGATGATGATACCTTAACTATAGAAGAACTTGAGGAGCAACAGCGATTAATTTGGGCTGCACTAGAGCAGTCAGAGAGTACGAACAGTGATTCTGATATTCCTCCTGATACTCCCGTCACTGTAAATTCTGTTGCATCTTCCCCAGGTAGGAACACTTTGGCCAATATTGCAGATGGAAGAGCATCCACCGAAGAGATGTCGACTGTGGATCTACAAGGCCCTGATGTGTGCATTCAGGTATCTAAAACTGAACTTCCTAGAAATAGTCCTAAAATAGAAGATTTTTTACATAGCATAATGGATGAAGAATCAACTTCTATTCCCGATTCCACGTTAACGGAGAATGTGGCTACAACAATCACCTGTGTGGAAAATGGACAGACCGGCGAACCAGCAGAAACAGATTGCAATGTGGAATCAGCAAATATCTACGTTCCCGACATGAGTAAATTTGCAGTTGGTATAACACCATTTGAATATGACAATATGGCGGAATCCACAGGGCTGTATCTTCGATTAAGAGAAGTGCTAAAGAACTCTCCAAGAAACCAGCAAAAAAGAAGCATGCACTAAACCTGTTTTTTTTTCTTCCTGTGGTTGAATGGGACCTGTCTAGACACAAGCATACACTTTTATCTTTTTGTAAAAAAATAAAATGGGTTTTCAGGCAGCAAAATCATCCTGCCTTCTACTCCCTGAACCACCTCAAACACCAGCCTTGCCAAACAAAACAAAATTCAGCACTCATGCTGATTAATCATTCTCACCCAAAGTCGCAGTTAAGACTTTCCAAATTCGATCTACAAAAGTGTTTCTTTGGATCCCATTTATAGTGACAGTGTACTTGTATAAAATTGGGAAAGTATGGTAGTCCCATGTCGATGTTTATTTCTTTTAATTTTTATACAGTTTTTGACATGTGAACTTCAGATGGAGTGTTTTTTTATCTGTTTGTACATTGGTTCCACACTTTCTACACATTCATTTCTGTACTGCAGAAATCTTTAATATCAGAATTTTAAATTTCTTACATTTTTAAACAAAGTATCTTTAATTTAAGTCTGCAATTGAACAGGAACAAATCAGGGATGCTCGGTTGTTAGCATGACCATTTCAGATACTTTTATTTTTTAATAAATGATTGACTTGGGTCAGTTTTTTAAAATTCCACTTCAACTGGTCAACATATTCTTCGTGTAGATCTGCTGTACAGATAAGTTCCAATTTAGTGTACAGTGGTTTAATGTTTTTCACATGAATGTTTTTAAAATGTTGGAGTCAGTTTATGAAAGAGCAAAGTTCAAACATTTATGTATACAGTAAACAATGTTGATGTTTTCAGCAAATTGTAAGACAACCTTGAAGAGAAGCAATATTTATGTAAAACCATTTTCTTTCCCATTGACAAATTTATTTTTCAAATTGCCCAAGTACATAATGAGGCATTATCCGTATACCAGCAGTGTAGTCCTGGGTGATTAAAATAGTGTTTTTTTTTATTTTATTTTTTGAGTGATCAGTTTTAGATTTAGAAATGTGATTGGTAACTGGTTATTGTGAATCTTAATTTGCGTTATACACAACCAACTCTGCATTTGTACAATAGCCTTTGTTAAAGGATTCTGGTCTGTTCACATTATCAATTCACTATATAGTGATAAACTACCTTAGACTATTGATATTCAAAATAAATTCTCCAACACAATATGAAAAGCACCCATTGTTTGCAATTTTCTAAAAAGAATATTTGTGTCAATCTTTCCAATGTAACACTTGCAGTACAATCTAAAAGATGTCCTTGTTAATAGTGCACGCTTTGTTTTAGTTGAATTTACCCAAGTCTTTATATTGAAATGTTTTTGTAAATGGTGTGGTTTTCTCAATTGTTTTGTACTACTAGAAAACGTGTACAGTAAAACTAATGTTCCCTTTCCTTTTTAGAAGGGGGGGGTGTCATGCTTTTAATTCAATTCAGACTAACCAACCACTGCTGGTAGGGGGATGACTTGCTTTCTGTTACTCTCTTGGACTTTATACATGCTTCACTACATTTGTTTGGTTTCTTGGCATTCTGGTCTGTCTGAAAAAAGACAGGGACATGATTTTCAATAGTGAGGAGAGGGAACATTCAAACTGCACACAAGAATTTAGGAAATATATTTCGAGGGCATTGGGTCCTCCGACGTATTCCATATCTGTCGGTAATCACTGCAGCCGTGCTGCAGTGATTACTGTCATAGATATGGAATACTTCGTCGGACCATCCCATCGAAAGAACGTTACCAGGTAAGAGTAACTTGTTCTTCTCCAGCATGGGGTCTGGCATGGATTCACATGCTCATGAATAATCCTTGTCGTCAGACCGGGAATCCTCAGTAAAAGAAAAAAGTTTCACTTTGCCATGTATTTCTCCTCTAACCCAATCACTGAACTGTGGGTCATACTCCCCCCAGCCAATGACTGCCCTCTCCCCAAGCCCCTCTTCTGACAGCCGTCTTCAGATTTTTACTGCACGTTCAAGTGTTGGGAGTCCTCGAGTGTTGCTATGTGAGCTATTTTGTTTTTCGCACTATTTCGAGGAAAAATTACTATTTCTGTCAGAGCCTGTGTGCTCTTTCTCTACATCGGCCGACAAGCAGGGATCAGTTTGTCAGTGAAATTCGGCGCCCCTCAAGGGCAAGGATCGTCAAGTTTTCGTCTGAAGTTCCAGAAGGCCATCAGGCCTACACTGCACTCTGGACCATGTTGGAAGAGAAGAAAGGGGGAAGCTCCCTTTTCAAACTCTGTTCCAGTGGTGGACTATGGAGCTGGTTTGTAGAGGGTAAACCCCTTCAGTGCCTTTGTCTCCACCCAGACCACCGAGAAGGAGATTGCGAGATCTGCCTCGCGGTCAGCAAGAGAACCATGAAAGATGGTCACAGTAGACTGGCGGCGTGACTCGGCGCCAAAGCCTCTACCCCGTGCCCCAAGCAGGGGTATGCCTCACCCAGGACCAGCCGGTCCTAGGAGCCGGCTTCGAATTTCTTTGTGGGCGCCCAAGACCAGGCCAAGCATCGCAAGTCCATTTCCGTTTGGTTTCGGCGCTGAAGCTGGGTCCCACAATGGGCAAGGCGCGATCAACCTCACCATCTGCCTCCATCTACAGCCATCGATCCAGCTCCTTCTCAAAGAGGAAATCAGCCAACGGGAGAAGCTGCGGGAGAAGCTGAGAAGCCTAAGGTGCAATAAAAAGTGACAGACCTGCCTAAGAAGGCCCAGGTGGTACAGGAAAAATCGTCGACGATCGAGATGGTAGCGGCCGCTTTTAAAAGCCAAAGAGGCTGACCCAGTCAAGGTAGCCCTGGCTGCGCCCAGAGTGTCCCTGCCCCCGAGGCGGGAGGCCTTGACCAGGGCTGTGGAGAGGACACCAGAAAAGAGGATGCTGGAGCCAAGCCCAAATCCAACCCCTCAGGATGCAAAGGAGTGTGGGGGGGCCGAGAGGTCTTCGGGACAAGTCATGCTCCAAGGAACGGATGTAGACCAGGAGTCCATATACACGATCCATGAGGACGTGGGGGACGGAAACGCAAGAAGTTGGACGCCATGGGGAGAAGGATTATCTACTCTGGCGTCGACAGTCAAGGCGGCCAACGTTCTGGCCGTTCTGGCCAGGTATGACAGTGGTCCTGTACATCGCCGCCACAGGTTTCCGACCGATGGGGAACAGTGTCTACCTCCGGCGTTGAGGCTGGCTGAAGGCCACCAACTTCCGCCCGGCGGTCCAGACAATAGTACTGGACATGCCCTTCGGGCATAACCTCTTCGGGAAGACCCTGCACTAGTCTTTGCAGGCCATGAAGACTGATAAGGAGACGGCTCGTGCCCTGGGCACTCTTCAGCAGCACTGCCCTTCCTTTCACGCATCCGGCAGAAGGTCCAGCAGATCGGCGAAGGATTTCGGTGGAAGTTCCTCATACCGTCGACCCTCCCGATCCATGACCCAATAGGCCTAAAGAGACCGCTCCAAAGGCTTTCGGTGGAGGTGGCCAGTGCCGCCGTCTCTCCCAAGGCGAGACGCAGGCACCGAAGCAGGGCGGAACCCGCCAGGATGTTGGGCCCCACCCATGCACCCCAGTGGGTGGGTAGCTGGCTGGTGAGTTTTGTCAGCGGTTAGAAGATCTGACGGGTGCTGGACGCTCTCGCCCACACAGATCCTGGAGTTTCAGCAAAGGTGTCCTCTGATCCCTCCGGTGACCCGGCAAGTACAGCACATCCCTCAGCGCCTGCAGGAGGTACGGGACATGCTACGAAAGGGGGCGATGAAGCTAATTCCAAGAGGACTCCGGAGTCTACTCCAGATACAACTTAGTAAAGAAAAAGACAGGAGGCTGGAGGCCCATTCTAGGCCTGCGGCATTTCAACAAATGCCTCCAGTCCCATAAAATTCAGGATGTTCACCTTTGCCGCACGTGCTCGGCCAACTGGAGGAAAAACTTCTTGACATCGCTGGATCTTGAGGACACATACTTTCACGTCCCCTTCCACAGGAAGCATCAGAAGTTCCTACACTTCGTGGTGAGAGGCAAGCACTATGAATTCAAGACCCTCCCTTTTGGCCTGAAATTGGCTGCCAGGGTGTTTACGAAGTGCCTGGCGCCAGTTGCGGCCCATCTACGTCTACAGGTGATACACATGTACACGTACCTTGATGACTGGCTCATCAGGGCCAAGTCAAGGGAATTGGCCATCGGATGCATGGAAAGGACGGTCCAGCTGCTGAGGGATCTGTGGTTCTCCGTAAATTATCCAAAGTCCTGCTCGATTCCATCGCAGAACGCACTGTTACTGGGAGCCAGGCTCAACACGGTCTCATTCCTGGCATCACCCTCAGGGGAGAAGGTAGCGGCCATTCCGGGGAAGGTACAGCGGCTGTTGTCGGTAAAGACCGCCATGGTGCGGACAGTCACGTTGCTGCTCAGCTTGATGTCTTTGTGCAACTACCTTACCCGGCTCTGCAGGTTACAGATGCGACCTCTTCAGGAGTTTGTGGATGCTCACTGGAAACAAGTGCCTGGAAGCTTTGCAGACAAGATCCCTCTCGACGAGTTCTGTTGGGCGATTAAGGTGGTGGGGCGTCCACTCCAACATCGCCCGGGGCACAGGGTTTCAGAACCCCCATACCAGGAGACTGTCAACACGGACGCTTCCCTCGAGGGCTGGGGAGCCCCGGATGTCTGCACGCCAGAGGCCTGTGGCTGCCGGATGAGAAGGATCTCCCCATTAATATCCTGGCGCTGCGGGCAGTGTTCTGGACTGTCAAGTCATTCCTTCCGTTCCTCAAGGCAAAGTGGTGAGGATCTTCACGGACAAAACCACAATGTTCTACATTAGGAAGCAGGGGGGGCACCTCATTCCCAGCGCTATCCAGAGAGGTGCAGGACTTGTGGCTCTGGGCCGTCGACCAAGAGATCTTTCTCATCCCCTTTCGCCTGGCGAGAGTCAAGAACACCATGGCCGACTCCCTCAGCAAGGAGCTGCACTCCTGCCACAAGTTGGGAACTCCAGCAGGATCAGGTGGACTGCATCTTCAAGTGGGGCAGACCCCAAATCTGTTTTTGCGACGGCAGCAAACTTCAAATGCTAGAAATTCACCAGTCGAGGAGCATGGGGGACGTGTTTCTATACGTGTTTCCTGTGCTGCCGCTCCTGCTGGGTCATCAATCAACTCAAGCAGTGCTAATGCAGGATGATACTAGTCGCCCCGGCAGGGCCGAGGCAGATTTGGTACCTGGACCTTCTCAGCCTGTCATAGTCGCCTCGGTCAAGCTGCCAGTGGTTGTGGATCTGCTCGCCAGAGAAGGAGGCACAATCCTGCATCCCGACCCAGGGTCGCTGAACCTGAGGGCTTGGCTCCTGCAGCCCTAGAGTTTGGAGTATACGAGTTGCCGGCGGACTGTAGGTAGGTCCTTGCCAAGGCCAGAGCATCATCGACTGAGTACTACGGGTACAAGTGGAAGCGTTTCGCTATATGTGGTGCCGGTCGCAGAAGATCAACCCTCTGCGGGTCATGGCCCTGCAGATTTTTCCATACTTGTTGTCCTAGGCCAAGGCAGGGCTGGCGCACGTCTCTATCAAAGTGTATCTGGCGGCTATCTCCCGCTACACCAGGTCTCCAGGGCGATCTTCTTTGTTCATACCGTCTCGTCCATGAGTTCCTCAAAGGACTGTTTCAATCTTTTCCGCCGGTGAAGGCTCCTGCCCAGGCTTGGGAACTCCATGTGGTACTGATGAGGCTCCTGTGGGGGGGGGGGGGGGGCGGGAGGGCCCTCCAAGCCTATGCATCAGCCACCTCAAGTTCCTCCCGTGCCAAAATGGCTTTCCTCGTGGCCCTCCACTCTGCCAGGAGGGTGGTTGTGATCCAGGCCCTATCCTGTAATAAGCCCCATCTAACTTTTAACGACACGAGTGATGCTGCGGACACACCCCTCCTTCATGCCAAGGGTTCCATCGGAATTCCACCTCAACGAGCCTTTGGTGTTGCCTGTGTTCTTTCCAAAACCTTTGTCGCCGGCTGAAAGGACTTTGCACTCACTGGATGTGGCTCGTGCTCTGAAGTTCTACATTGCACGCACAAAGAGTTTTCTGAAGAAGTCTCAGCTGTTCGTGAACTTTGGTCCTGTGAACCATGGGTAGGCCTTGTCCAAGGCCTCCATCTCGAGGTGGCTCGCCGGCTGTACCACACAGTCATCAGTTGGCAAACCGACCGCTGCTGGGCCGTCCAGAGCCCATTCCAAGAGAGCGATTGCTGCAATGGTGTTCCTGTCTGGTGTGCCCCTGCTGGACATCTGCAGGGCTGCTACTTGGAGGTCCATGCACACCTTCACAAGATTCTACCAAGTCGACGGGGATTCCAGAGGAGTCCAGGGTCAGCCAAGCAGTGCTACGCAACCTGTTCGCTTGAACATGAGAATGTTCCGGAGGTAAGAGTAATTGCTTCTGTTGAGCCTTGCCATCGCCCATTGTTGTGTAATGTTGCACTGCTATGTATTCTTTATTCATGAGCATGTGAATCCATGCCAGACCACATGCTGGAGAAGGAACAAGTTACTTACCTGTTCTCCAGCATGGGTCTGGCATGGGTTCACATACGAACCCTCCCTCCCCCTCTGCGGCTCTTTTTGGTCATACTCCCACTTTACGTGCTTACCAAATCTGAAGATGGCTGCCTGGGGAGGGGCTTAGGGAGAGAGCAGTCATTGGTTGACTGCATTATCAAATACAGTTTGCAAGTGAAGGTGAAACTTTTTTCTTTTACCGAGGATTTCCGGTCTGACTGGCAATATTCATGATCATGTGTATCCATGCCAGACCCATGCTGGAGAACAGTTACAGGTAAGTAACTGGTTCCTTTGCAAGTACCAAGGTAATGTGTATTGGTCAGTTTCTTGGTGGTTTGTGTGAAGAGCCCTTAAACTAACAATCCAGAGAGAAGCCTTGTGTGTACACGGTGTGAGGACCGGTTGGTCGTACTATTCTATAGAATTTTGTAGGGGAGCTGTAGATTTGTTCAATTGCTGTGCGTGTGGCAGAGTTGGTATTCATATTCTGTTGAAACATAGAAATTGAGCATTGGAAACAGGATTGGAATTTGTCAGCCATCCAGAGTTGCCATGTCGACTTCTTGGTAGTGGTGCTACTTGGGTAGGGTAGTTGTGAGATGTCCTGGGAAATCAAGAGCATTGTGTCTGGACATCTTACTACGGCCCAGATGATGTCAGCAGGTGGGAGGCACTTTAAAAAGGGATTACATGACTGTTTGTATTAGAAAATATATACATATCTGGCATTTGGAGAGGGTGTAAACGTACTAAAAGTGGGGAGTGGGGCTCGGCATCACAAGTTTAGATACTACTACCACCCACTCGTCCCTATCTGTAAACTTCTGAGAGATTGCAGAGGAGTGTTTTCTGAAACAGAACAAAAGATGAGGTGCCTGGTGTAAAAGGCAAGTAGACCACTGGAACTGAAGTAACAGAAAACTACGGCCAGAGCTGCCTGCAGACCCTTTGCAACACTGTAAAGCGACCACTGCTCTCCTGACCCTGTTTTCTATGTGACAGAGGAGTTCCAACGAGGACTCCAGCGCTGAGACGAACTACAACCTGAGCCATCTCCTGAGGTGCTGTGCCTCTCCAGTGCTGCAGACCCCGAATACCAGGAGATCCAAGACTAATTTGTAGTGCAACGTCATGCCGAAGCTGAATCTGTCCAAGTCTTTGCAGAGCTCCAGGTGAACCTCCAGAGATGCAATCCAACTCATCCAAGTCCCCTCACCAGAGTGCAGGACTCCAAGAATCGAAGATTGACCGGGTGAATCATGACTTTTTATGGTGCTGCATAAAAGGTGCCAACACTGCAGACTGACCAGAGAAGCTGAAGAAATCCGTGCCAGAGGTCGTCTCTCAAGACTGCTGCTGAGACATCTAGTTTATTGTCCTGCCTTCCATCACCAGACGAAGTAATCCGGAGACCGGGTTGATCGCTGCTGCACATAGGAGAATCCAGCCACAAACATTTCCTCTAACCTAAGGCACTATGGGGTGATAAGGTATTGCTTACCTTAATCTGAGAAGTCACTGCAGAGCATTGGAGTGAACAAAGAGATGTCCTGGGTGTCCACACTTACCTCTGACCCAAGCTGCCCGCTTGTGTCCCTTTTGCGAGTCCTTTAACAAGGTCTCCATTGTTGTTCTTCTAGTATCCTTAACTAGAGACTGAAAGTATCCAGAAGAACCTTTGCTGTTCTGCTGCTTCGTAAGACTTTGTGTAAAAGTCAGTTCGGAGAGGATTCGGAGTTGCTGCTCGGACTTTAAAAGCATTAGCTTGCTCTAAAACTCCCTCTAGAACCTTAGAAAGGTAGTTTGGTTAGAAATGTTATTGTCCCAATGGATCAGGCATGTATTTCAGAGCATACATCTAACGTTCTTAAAAAAAGAAAAAGAAAGCACCTTACCAGAGTTTCTCACTTTAACACATCTTGTGCTATTGTTATCCGTTGATCTATCACCCTAAATTCAAGTACCCTTGCGGCACTGATTTGGTTTACCCGCCCCGAACGCTGCCATCACTAGGTGCTCAGGATGAGCTACATCTATTTTAATGAAGTTAGTGGGAAGCATAGCCAAACGTACCCTGTCATCACCAACATCATAACTTTATCTAACGCAGAACCAGGAACTTAAACGCGCACATCCACAACAAATGCAAAACCTTCATTTCTTTTTACAAAAATGGTAGAAACATTTTATCTTGAAGAAAACTGCAATAGTCTGATGACCGGGTAATCTACGCACATGGTGCTCCATTACAAAGGAGACATGAGTGCTTTAAAATTTAAATCAATGCAACACTTTCACATTTCTAGAACCTATAGGCTGCCATGTTGCTCCTTTTACTGCAACTGCGAAAGGACAGATTGTTGTTTGGCAATCGTCCCAGATGATCCTTATCACAGATGCGTTGTTGATGATTGTCCAAATACTGTTGATGGAGCAGTTGGCCAGTAGGCTGTACCCAGCACAGGCACACATTGGGATCATAGAACTATGTAAAATCGAGAATGCAAAAACATATTTCAGTACCCACTTAATAATTGAATATATACAGTACATTCTTTATTTGTCTATAAATTTAAGTTACAATTAACATGTGCAATGTCTATTCTTTGCGTCAAATTGAGCATTCATATGTCACGTTAATCATGTTGCACACAGCACACTTTCCATCCACGCTTGCATAAATGTTTAAAATCTGGCTTGCACTGTGTTTTGAGATTCCATTCTTCTGATGTGACGGAGGGCCAACCGCTTATAAAGACAGTTTTCTGAAATAAAAACTTTACTTTCCAGTGAAAATATTATCATTTCTTTATGGATTTCCAACACATTGGATTCAAGGACACAACAATGGGACCCCTCATCTAGCGTTCATAGCACACCAGAGTTGGTTTTGTTTTTGGTAAGACATGCCAAGTAAACCACATATGACAATATTTACTTCCATTTTAACTGTGTCAACGCGCCTGTTCCCACATTTTTCTTATTCACAGATGATCTGAGGCGCGGTGCACACAGTCACAGATTTCTCTATACTTCAATAGTGATCTGCCCCCAGCTCTCTGTTTGGAGAAGTGTCTGCCCAGCAGAGAGTTGGAACGAGAGGACCGAAGGTATCATGAAGGAGAGAGAGTAGTTTGTGAGATATCTGCAAGTATTGTGTTCCCACGCCCCAGGATGATGCAAAGGGTCTTGAATTTTATCCTTGAAGCAGCCACAAAGGCATCAGTTTGTCCGACAGAATGGCTGGGGCCTGAAGGGATAATACTGAGGGAGAGAAGGGTACAGGGATCAAGGAAGAGTGTAGAGGCACGAACAGTGGAGTCGAGGTGTATTTTGAAGTCACCAAGGAGTAATAGTTTGGAGGCAGAAGTCACAGGAGAGTGTGTGAAGTAATCCCATTCAGAAAGGAAGCAGGGGGTCTGCACATAGTGACATGGGTGAGGGAGAGGGAGTCTGAGACACCCAGCTTGCAGACAAGACTTTCAATGGAGGAATAGCGCTGGGTGGGTATGAGAGAGGTAGGGACCAGCTCAGGGGAGATTAGGGCTACTCCACCACTAGATCGGTTGGGCCGAGACCTGGAGAGGATCTTGTATACATCATTAAGGAGGGAGTCAAAAGCAGTGACTGAGCTGGCATTGAACCACGTCTCGGTGAGAGCGAGGATGTCGATCAAAGTCTTCAAGAAAGAGGCAGATGTCAGTAGAGGCTTACTAGCTTCTGGGTAGATCTATTCCCGCAATCCTATCGATTTATGCATTGATGCAGGCGCGCCTAGTTGTCCTCCACGTGTGGGCCTCCACAGTAACATGTAAATGTGCAAAGGCCACAGGCGCATATTCATAATGCACATAGGCAATACAGAGTCCGTTGACTGTTATTTAAAATGTTGGCTAACACTGTGGCACATAAACCTTTGGTCTATTGCGAACCGGCAGCCACTTATCATGGTTCCTAATTTCCAGTGTGTTCAGACTTCATTTACTTTATTGATTTATTTATTGGTTATTTGTGAAGCGCCTACACCGAAAAATGCTGTTTCAAGTCACCACAAGACCAAAAAGGGTGGGGGCGGGGGGCCTGGAAGAAAACCACAACGATGGAAGTCATTTATGACGTGCCTGTACACAGGTGTTTCTAGGTGCGACAAGACAAGGAAGGGGAACAGAAACAATGTTACTAGGCCTTGTATCATTCAGATTGTGCACAGGGAATGGAGAGAAGTGCCAGGGGGAGGGAAGGGGAGAGTGCAATAAGCAAGCTTTGAGTAAGTGCAGCCAGGGTGGCCGGCTCTAAGTAAGTGCAAAGAAACGGGGGACTGCAGGGTTGCAGATACAGTCCATAGTGTGGGGTAGGCCCAGAGACAGTGCATGGGGCTACTGGTCTTGAGGGAGCCTGGTCCCCATAAGGTTAAGAGGGTGGCCAGGTAATCAGTTAGCGCAGCAGAACATCAGCGGGGGGGAGAGAAAGCAGAAGCATAAAGGAATATCTTCAGTTGCTTCTGGAACCCGAGGTGATCCTACTAAAGTTTGAGAGAGGCACCGTCCGAGGAGAGAGATCTAACCCCACTATCTACCTGGAGAAGCAACTGACACTCAGAGTTGGCGGTGGATGAGCAGAGGGCTTGAGAAGGACAGTTCTTAGGAAGAGAGTGTTGGATGTAGTTTTGTACCCGGCTACAGAAAGCCTTGTGGACAATGCAGAGGGTCTTGGACTTGATCCTTTGAGCCGGTGGAGAGATTTCAGGGCTGGAGAGATGCCATCCCTTGGCTTGAGGCCCACAGACAAGTCTTGCAGTCCTGTTCTGGATAAGTTGCAGAGGGCGAAGTGTGGCGGCAAGAAGATTTAGAAAGAGGCTGTTGCAATAGTCCAGCCTAAAGAGAACTAAGGTTCTGGAGATGGTGAGCTTCTGGGGGAAAGTGAGAAAAGGAAGAATACCTATGAGGAGGTACAACTGGTAGTGGGACTTGTTACAGACCTCTGATGCGAGGCGAGGAGAGGGTGGAGCTGAAGAGGATGCCAAGGGAAGATGCAGGTAGAGGGCCCAAGGAGGGTGGCTGGAGTGAAAGAGTGAAAGCAGCAGCAGGGATCCCAATGAGCAGGATCTTGGTCTTAATGGCATTAAGGCATAGATGGTTTGAGGCACACCATTCCTGAATCGCGGATAGACAGTCGGGAATGAGCGAGAGAGGAGAGGAGGCAGCGCAGAGCTTGAAGGAGAGCTGAGCGTTCTCGACATAACACTGACAATTAGGAGCGCATGTAGAGATGAGGTGGGCCAGAGGTGCCAAGTAAAGGTTGAAGAGCCAGGGTGAGATATGCGGCCTCTGGTCTTGAGGCCAGGGATAAATCTTGCAGCCCTATTTTGGATTAGCTGGAGGGGGCAGAGAGAGGAAGCGGGGTACATTAAGAGAACAAGGCTGTTGCAATAGTACAGCCTAGAGAGTACCAGAGCGCTAGAAACATTGAGCTTCTGGGTAAAAGTGAGGAAAGGGAGGATACCTATAAGGAGGTGAAGTTGGAAAATGGCCATCTTGGCAAGGTGCAGGATTTGAGGAAAAAGTGAGAAGAATTGAAGATGAAGATTTCTGGCTTATTTTGATGGTTATATCGCAAATGAATGATGGAAAATCGCCGGGTCCAGACGGTATTGTCTCCGAATTTTATACAAAATTTGATGTTCAATTGGCACCTGTTTTGTGTGAACTTTATAATGATTTTGTTGTATCGGGTATGATGTGTGATTCCATGAAAGAGGCAATGATTGTGGTGATCCCAAAACCTAATAAAGATCACACTAGTAGATGTGGGAATTACAGGCCTATCTCAATGCTAAATGTGGACCTTAAAATTTTCACAATAATTTGGGCTAACAGTTTGGGTTTATGTATGAGAGATCTGGTTGATGGGTCACAGGTGGGTTTCATTCCAGGGAGATATGGTTATGAAAATATTCGAACCGTGTTAAATGTGGTTGATGACCGATTTGGGAAGGACACAAATGAAGTCATAGGTTTTTTTGATGCTGAAAAAGCCTTTGATAGGGTAAACTGGAAATTTCTGGAATTCACTTTACTGAAAATGGGTTTTGTCCCAATTTTTATGAGGATGGTAGATTGTATTCATAAGGATGTTAAGGCCCGGGTGTTGGTTAATGGGGTGGTTTCGGATCCATTTCAGTTGTTAGGGGCACGAGACAAGGCTGTCCGTTGTCACCTTTTTTGTTTGATTTGGCGTTGGAACCTCTTGTTACTTATCTTAGACAATGTGAGATTATTAAAGGTATTAATGTTGGGAAGGTTGAAGTGAAAGTTCTATCGTATGCTGATGATATGCTCCTTATGTTATGGAATCCAGAAGTGTGTGGAGATGTAATAAAATCAATGTTTCAAGAAGTGGGTGAATTGTCAGGACACCAGGTGAATTGGGACAAGACTGAGGTTTTTCCTTTGTCTGGTCGGCGTGTGAATACGGTTCTGAGCTCGTGGAATTGTAAATGGTCTCCAGAGGGGGTTAAATATCTAGGAATTCATATTATTGGGGACTTGAAGAAATTAATGCAATATAATCTGGATTTGGTGAATGCGCAAATGTCATTATTGATTAGGAGATGGGGGAGATTGACTCTGAATCTGTGGGCAAAGATCAATGCAATTAAAATGGTTCTTTTGCCAAAAATCTTGTCTGTTATTCAGTCCATCCCGTTGTTGTTGTATAAGAAGCAGTTACTTAAGATTGAGAAACTTTTTTCTTCTTTCTTGTGGGGTTCTGATAAGAGGCCTCGGGTTCCGAAATACATGCTAGTACAAAAAGTTGAAGATGGAGGTTTTGGATTCCCTGACTTGATGAAATACTATAAGGCGTTTGTACTTAAAAAAGCTCATATAACTTTAGGGATAGAGTGGTGAATGAACCAATTTGGTTGCGTATGGAAAGGAGCGTTTGTGCTCCTTTTGACTTGAGATCCATATATAGTATGGATAAATTGCCAATTAAGAGATTGAAGTTGTGCCCGGTTGTGGCTACTAGACAAGTAATTGGGGAGTGGTTTCGGGATAATGATATGAGTTATGGATTCAGTAGAGATGCTTCTATATGGTACAATGCTGCTTTGCAGATTGATAATAAATGTTTGAGTTGGCTTAGTTGGATTAATAAGGGTATCCTTGAAATTGGCAGATGTATTGGATGGGGATAGGTTGTTGAGTTTTGAGGCATTAGTGAATAGGTATGGTTTGAGGCGAAGTGAATTGAATAGATACTTGGCTTTTGAAAATTTGATAACTTGTAGATTGGTTTTGGCTCATGGTTCTATTGGAAATAAACCGGAGATTGCTACCTTATTGGAAGGTCCGGAATATGGAGTGCGTACTTATATGCAATGTATGCCTATTAATGAGAAACTTCGGGAGGCATGGTCTAGATTAAGAAATATTTGGTCTGATGATGTCCTGGATGAGATTTCTGAGTTGGATTGGAAATGCATTCTAAAGGTTAATGTGCACTTGGGTCTTGATATGGGCTTATGATTAATTCGACAAAAAATTATTGGGAAGGTGTATTGGACACCTGTTAGGATGTTTAGATTGGGGCTCCGACCGGATGATTTGTGTTGGAGTTGTAACAGTGATAGAGGTACTTTAGTGCATTTACTGTGGGATTGCCCGAGAGTGCTGGAGTTTTGGACAGCAGTGATTGATGGAATTGATTTGATTTTTGATGTGGTTTTGCGGAGGTCGGCAGTGAATGTCATCTTACTTTCCCGTAAAGATAGGAGTGGTCGAATTGCGAGACATTCTTGTTGGATTGATAGGGCCATTATGGTGGCTATTAAGTTAATACTCAGGGTTTGCAAATCAAGGAAGAAACCTAATGTTGATGAGTGGCTGACGGAATTACATGTGTTGGCACATTATGACAAGGTTTCATTTCATAATAAAGATAAGGATGAAGATTATTTGAGATTGTAGGGTCCTTTTCTCCAGCATTGGATCTTTCATGGATTCACATGCTTAGAATATTCCCCGTTGTCAGGCTGGGAATCCCCGGTACATTATATAGACCTTTTCCCGTAGGAAAACTTTTTCGACGCTTATGCGTCCTATCCACCTCGTTTTGTATCATGCGTGCCCGCGCCGTCAGGGCGTCATGATATAAATACAGACCCCGCCCCCGCGCTCCCTCAGATTTCAACCGTCTTTCAAAGTAGTGGGATCCTCGCGTTTTACTACTAGTGAAAACTAGGTTGTTTTTGTCTGTTTCGCTTCGGCGAAGTTCGAATTCTGGCAAATTATGTCTGGAAAAGCGTTATTTCGCCCGTGTGCAACCTGTGGCCTCAAAAAGGTTTATGAAGGTGATGGCCACATGGACTGTATCTACTGTCTCCACCCGCACCACTCGGCGGATACATGTGAAATTTGTCAGGGTTTCTCCCAAAAAACCCTTAAGGACCGAAAAAGAAGGCTGGTCGACTGGCTTAATGACGGAGCAGGGGCCTACCCGGCTTCGGAAGTTGGCTCCACGGCCTCCAGGGGTAGGTCGGAACCTCCATCGAAGAAGGTACGGCCAGCTGAAATGCGCTCTGAGGACAAGCATAAGAGGAAACGGGATGGTTCCTCCTCATCACATATAAAGTCCTCCTCCTCCTCCTCATCATCATCATCTAAGACGGAGAGGCTAGCGCTGTCGAAATCCTCCTCAGGGGACCGTCCCAGGTCTTCCATGAGTCGGGAAGCCTCAGCCGGGAAGTCGGCATCCAAATCGACGACTAAGTCTAAGGGCTCGACGACGACGACTTGCTCGTTGACCTCGGTGTCATTGACGATGCCTATTACCGTTCAAGCAGCAGCGGTGGGGATTCCCCCGTCGACGGAGACTCAGTCCATGGCTTGGCTGCCCGAGGTCTATGACCCGATCCCCCCGGAGGTCTTACTGCAGCCAGACACGGCCGGCTCGGCGGAAGGAGAAGGTGATCTGGTTCTGCAACCATCGGATTTAGGCTTACGGCCTTCCACGTCGACTACGACGGCGACGAGTGCAAACGGGGGTGTGGTACCGATATCGTCCACATTATTGACCCCCCAGATGGTTTTGTCTCTGGATGTGCTTAATACTCTTCAGAAGCTCCTGCAGCGGCTGGATACGCAGTTCCCTCAGCCTGGGACGTCATCGTCACTTCTGTCTGTACCTTCCGTCGACGAGCAAACTTGCACGGCTCGATCGACGACGAAACACCCATCGGCTCCCCAGGCAGTAAAAGATTGTCCTCGAGCGCAGGAGGAGGGTGAGTTGTCGGAGTCCAATTCTGTACTGGGTGACTCAGGGTCAGACATCTCCCTGTCACCTTCGAGGGACCCGACATGGAATTCGGATGTAGAGGTAGAGTCTACGAGGAGCCAGTCAGAGCCATCTCCCCCGGATGATGTGGGAGCCTTCCATGCAATGATGGGGAAAGCTTGTTCCGAATTCGGCTTGATTCCGGAGGAGCAGAAGAAAGACTGTTTCCTTTTTGACCATATGGGTGAAAGGAGAAAATCGGTTTTTGCCATCCCAATCCTGGACCACGTGTGGCAAGAAGGTCTCAAAACGATGCGCCATCCGTTCTCGGAGCCGGCCATAAAGGGACGGATCGAGAAAAAGTTTAAAGCTCTGGAGTCCACTCCAAAATGTCTAACATCTCAGCCTCTGTCTGACTCGGTGGTGTCGGCGGCAGCGGCTAGGAAGGCCAGGGTCCAGCAAAAATGTTCAACGCCACCTGAAAGCGAGGCTAGGAGACAGGACGCCTTTGGAAAGAAGGTGCTCTCGGTCGGAGCGACGACAGTAAGAGCAGCCAATTCCTTAGCAATCGTGTCACGATATGATAGGGAAATGTGGCACAAATTAGCCCCTATCCTAGAACACCTGCCAGACGAACACCGGAAAGCAGCTATGTTACTGGTGCGGGATGGCGAAGAGGCCTCGAACCACGCTATCAATATCGCAGTTGACCTAGCAGAATCTGGGTTCAAACAAATCAACCATGGAGTAGTGCTTCGTCGGCAAGCGTGGCTCAAATGTACTACTTTCCGTCCTGAAGTACAGTACAAAGTCCTTGACATGCCATGCGAAGGGGAACACCTGTTTGGCGAAAAGGTTGATGAAGCGCTGAAAGGGATGAAAGAAGACACGGATACTGCTAGGTCCCTCGGCGCCCTGCAAACGGGTAGAAATTTTTGTTCTTTTCGCCCCTTCAGGGGTGCTTCTGGAAACTCCCGCTTTGGAGCCTCGAGGGACCGTGGATTCAACAGGCCCTCTTACTCTTCACAAGGGTTCAGACGAGCGTCCCAGTCGGCTCGTAGAAGCAGGGATTATCAAGCCTCCAGACGACGAGGCTCAGGTCAGTCGTCGACAAAGACCAAGCAAACCAACAACCAATGACGGCCTTCGGAACATCCTGGGGGGTCGAGTCTCTCATCACTTCGACCGATGGAAATGCATCACCACAGATCGATGGGTCCTAGACACGATTCGCATGGGTCATGCGCTGCAATTCAAAGACAAGCCTCCGCGTCTTCCTCCTTTATTCTCGACACAGCCCCACCTCCTAGTCCTACGACAAGAGGCGGCGCTTATGTTGCAAAAAGGGGTGGTAGAGAGAGTTCCTGTAGCACAGGAGGGACAAGGAGTTTATTCCAGGTTCTTTGTTGTAAAAAAGCCAAACGGCAAATGGAGGCCCATTCTCGACCGGAGGGTACTCAACAAGTGGCTAAAGAGCCTAAAATTCAAAATGCTAAAGCTCCAAGAGGTTATTAGGTCGGTGCAACCCATGGATTATCTATCATCACTAGACCTTCAAGATGCCTATTTTCACATTCCAATACGCCCACGACACAGGAGATATTTAAGATTCGTCGTGGGGAAAAAGCATTTTCAGTTCAAGGTCCTCCCTTTCGGGCTCAAGTCCTCCCCCAGGACGTTCACCAAGTGCTTGGCCCCTATAGCGGCCCATTTAAGGAAGGACGGTCATCATGTCTATCCATATCTAGACGACTGGCTGGTCAGAGGTTCATCCAAGGAACAAACACGAGACAGTCTACGAGCCACAATGTCCCTCTTACAGGAACTGGGCTTCGCAATCAACTTCAACAAGTCCTCCGTAGAGCCTTCGAGGACCTTGGTCTTCCTAGGAGCGGAGTTTCATACACACACAAGCCTGGTGAGACCATCCAGTGAAAGAATTCAGAAACTTCAAAACAAGGCTTCGGAATGGAGAGGCGGTACCAAGGTCTCAGTGCGCAAGTACATGTCCCTGCTAGGGACCATGTCGTCCTGCATTCCGCTAATAAACAACTGCCGTCTGTTTATGAGGCCTTGCCAGGAATTTCTAGCGGACCGTTGGGCGCAGAGCCGAGGTCGCTGGTCCGACAGACTGGTCGTCGACGAACAACTAGTTCAAGCACTCGGCTGGTGGAGAGTGTCTACTCATCTAACGAAAGGGATGCCTCTTCTGGAACCAGAGTTTCAAAAGACGGTGGTGACGGATGCATCGCTGAGCGGATGGGGAGCTCATCTGGATATGTTACAGGTACAAGGCCGGTGGTCCTTGCAGGAGTCCTCCCTGCATATCAACCTGCTAGAACTGAGAGCAGTGCGATGGGCTCTAAAATCTTTTCTTCCGCAACTGAGGGACTCGGTGGTGCGTGTCATGACGGACAACACCACTACGATGTTCTACTTGAGAAAACAAGGAGGGACACGTTCCAGATCCCTATCGACGGAGGCACAGAAAATCTGGCATTGGGCCATTCAACACAACATGAAAATCTTAGCGTTCCACTTACCAGGCGTGAGAAACGTGGAAGCAGATGCCCTCAGCAGAGAAATGAACGAAGTTCACGAGTGGGTACTGAACGACCAGCATCTACAACAAGTATTCAAGAAATGGGGACACCCGCCCATAGACCTGTTTGCAACGAAGAACAACAAAAAATGCCATCAGTACGCAAGCAGATGGCCTCAGAAGGGCTCTCTGGGGGATGCGTTCTCCTTCCCATGGACGAACAATTTCATGTACGCATTCCCTCCATTTCCCCTGGTCCGGAGGACATTGCAACGGATCCTCAGGTACCCATGTCGTGTAATTCTGGTGGCCCCATACTGGCCCAGACAGGTGTGGTTTTCAGACCTGCTACACTTAGCGGCGGCGGAACCGATGAGATTCGAGAAGACCCCCGACCTTCTGTCTCGACAGGACGGTGTTTGGCATCGCGACCCGGACAGCCTCCAGTTGACGGCCTGGCTCCTGACTTCGCCGAATTTGGTCGGCTAATGATTCCGGAGGACTGTCGGCGTATCCTACAAGCGGCAAGAGCACCTTCCACAAACGCCTCATACGCGTACAAATGGAAAAGTTTCTGTCAATGGTGTGAGGATCAACCAGGCTTGGCCCCGCAATCGATTAAGCCAGAACAGCTCCTTCCATACTTGCTGCTGTTAGCCCAAAAGGGCCTGTCGGTATCTTCAATAAAAGTACACCTAGCAGCCATTTCCAGGTTTACTCGTCGACGGCACTCGGCACCTTTGTTCAGCGACCGCCTGATTAAACACTTCCTATTGTCATTTCTATCGAACCGCCAAGCCAGAGTCCACTGGGGCAGCAACTTTTCTGATCCCTGCGATATCCTCTTCGGAGTGCCCCAAGGGGCCAGCTTGTCACCAATGCTGTTCAACATATACATGCGCACTTTGTGCAGCATACTGGTGAATGCAGGCGTGTCGTTTACGAATTACGCAGATGACACTCAACTTATTTTGGGACTGGGGGGCAGCCAGCACGCCGCTGACAGCGAAGTGATTGCAAGGGTTTATAAGACAATAGACGATTGGATGCAGGCTAACTGGATGTGCCTGAATGATTCAAAAACCGAACTGATGCTGTTTGGTTCCAGTCGTCAGTTGGCTAATCTAGGGGCAGAGTACAAATCCTTCCAAATTAAGGAAGCCATCATCTCGGTGGCCCCTAAAGTGAAAACCTTGGGCATGATGGTTAACTCTGCGGTAGATTCTCATGCCCAGACCAGCTATCTCCAAAAAAACACGGCTTATTATCTCAGGCTAATGAGATATATCAAGCCCTTCCTAAATGAATGTAACCTGGCGACCATTGCCAGAGCTATTATTTTATCACGGCTCGACTATGGCAATGCACTGCTGTTAGGGGCCTCGTCTAAGGACTTAGCGAGATGTCAGGTGATCCAGAACAGTGCAGTTAGGCTAGTAAAAAATCTGAAGAAGAAAGATCATGTCACCCCCGATAGGATTTCCCTTCATTGGCTAAGAGTAGAGGAACGTATAAAGTTTAAGGCTCTTTCTTTGGTCCACAAGTGCCTATATGGTAAAGCACCAGAGTATTTGAAAAACAGCCTAGTCCTCTACACACCCAGGAGAAGACTACGATCGGAAGGAAAGTGCCTCATGGTCGTACCCAATTTCAAGCTGAAATCG
Source organism: Ambystoma mexicanum (assembly GCF_040938575.1). Classification (NCBI taxonomy): domain Eukaryota; kingdom Metazoa; phylum Chordata; class Amphibia; order Caudata; family Ambystomatidae; genus Ambystoma; species Ambystoma mexicanum. The sequence goes on along the minus strand of NC_090932.1, from coordinate 1,491,876,419 downwards.
GGGTTGGGTAGATCTTTTCTGGTACTGGCACCTAAATTGTGGAACAGCCTTCCCGATTCACTGAGGTCAGAAGCAAACCACCTTGTTTTTAGGAAACGGATGAAGACACTCCTTTTCAGATAAGATCTCTAACGCTAGTGGCTGTCAGGTCTTCCATGCCAACTGTTTCGCGTCTCTTTATGCCTGCTTTCTTCTCTTCTATGTTGTATTGTTCAAGCGCCCTGATGCCCTCGGGCTACCGGCGCTATATAAAAATATATACATACATACATACATAAAGGCCTCTTTCGGAGTTTCCCGCCAGAGAAAAAATTTCCGCCGGAGTGGAGCCTCAATCTGGTCTTAACATCTCTTATGAAGCCTCCTTTTGAGCCAATGTCATCATCGTCTCTGAAGTTTCTGTCGTGGAAATTGGCCTTCCTAGTGGCCATCACTTCAGCACGACGTATTTCAGAAGTTCAGGCTCTAATGGTAGACCCGCCATACTTACGATTTTTCAAGAACAAGGTAGTCCTAGCCACTAACCCGCAGTTTATACCAAAAGCTCCTTCGGTGTTCCATAAACACTCCTCTATTGTGTTGCCTACGTTTTTTCCGGAGCCATGCTCGGGAGCGGAGCGCATGCTACACACATTGGATGTAAAAAGGGCCCTTAAGTTTTATCTCCATCGTACGCAACCGTTCAGAGAAACAAGACAGCTGTTCGTGGCCTATGGTTTGGGTGCTAAAGGAAAAGCCATTTCGAAACGAGGACTGTCAAGATGGGTGTCATCTACCATTTCGTACTGCCATTCTAGGGCAGGGAAACCTCTTCTACGACGGCCAAGAGCTCACTCAACTAGAGCAGCGGCATCGTCAACGGCACTGTGGGCCGGAGTCCCTCTGGGGGACATTTGCATGGCGGCTACCTGGGCGGCTACACACACCTTTACCCGCCATTACTGCCTGTCGCAGCAACATGCCGAAGATACCCGGATGGGGCAGGCGGTGCTTCGACACCTATTCCAGTAAGGTAAGCCCCGGCTGAGGGGTTGCATCCTATGGAATTTGTGACTGTATGTGGTTCGTTTTCCTGTGTTAACTATTACTGATGTATACATGATCATAGGGAACGGGCTCTGCGAACAAAGTATATGGGTTTGCATGCACGCCTCCTCTTTGGGGGTGGTACTGCTGTGTAATCTATTCTAAGCATGTGAATCCATGAAAGATCCAATGCTGCAGAAGGGAATAGTTTCTTACCTCTAACTCCATTTCTCCAGCATTGGTATCTTTCATGGATTCACATGCACCCACCTGCCTCCCCTGAACATGCAAACCGGTTCCCCCACTACTTTGGGGGCCGAAATCTGAGGGAGCGCGGGGGCGGGGTCTGTATTTATATCATGACGCCCTGACGGCGCGGGCACGCATGATACAAAACGAGGTGGATAGGACGCATAAGCGTCGAAAAAGTTTTCCTACGGGAAAAGGTCTATATAATGTACCGGGGATTCCCAGCCTGACGACGGGGAATATTCTAAGCATGTGAATCCATGAAAGATACCAATGCTGGAGAAATGGAGTTACAGGTGAGAAACTATTCCCTTATGGCCTTGTATGACTGATGGGGAGATGGCATTGTTTTGGCGGTAATGGTATTCGAGGTGTAGAGTGGGGTTCCTTTTTTTTTTTTTTTTTTTTTTTTTTTTTTTTTTTTTTTTGGTCTTGTCTTGTGTGGTTGTGGTTCTTTTTGATGGTAATGTTTCACTATGGTTGGTTTTCTGCTTGAAATGAACTATTTAAGATACTCTTGTCAGTTTGTACATTTCATGCTTATACTGTCTGTGAAACATTGTTTCTCTTATTATTGTTTGAGAAAACTAATAGTGTTAAAAAAAATAGAAAAAGCAATGAAAAGTTGAAATATTTATGCTTATCTAGTGACATTACTTCACAAACAGTAATTAATTAAAAAGCACATTTTTTATGTATCACATCTGAAGTCGCACATTATTTCATTTTTTCATACAATGAAAACTGCTTGCAGGCACTATGCGAAAGCTTGAAAAACTTCCTTTGTTAAACATTGTAAAAGTGCCACACGTTTAAATCGCAAAGTCAACCTTTCCACAAGTTCAGGTTTGGAAGGGTAAACCTCCTCGGCAATGTTACGCAGCTCAGTCAGGACCCTAGAAAGAAAATCTGGATCGATTCCATGCGTTTGCATGGCCAGCACATTCAATGTCCGATCTTTCACGAATTCAAAATCCATCTGCTGGTAGATTGGCTTTGCCACTCACTGTTTGCTTATTTTGTAAACTCCTTGTTGTAACGAGGCATCCCGAAAATTCCTGCATTGTTTGCTTGTTCCCTTCCAATGTTGTTGTGTGCAAGTACAGCCAGTCTTGTTCTAGCCTTCATACCGTCTATGTGAACATGTAACCTTTTAGGCCTGTGCTTTAGCCACATATTGTGGAACACCTCCAAATCTCTGGTGTGGCAGAATTTGGTGAGTCCCCTCATGTCTTTTGAAAGCAGTTTATCAAAAACAATCTTCTGAAGTGGTGTGTGAGGAGGGGGGAGCCTATAACCAACTACCTTTTCTTGCACTCCTTGCTCAATGATCCATGTGCACATTCATAGAAATGTGTGTTTTCTTGTCAAGAGTGTACTTTAGAACAATGGTGCATCACTGAACACCTTTTTTCAAGTACAACTCACTATTTATTTGGTTTCCGTGTCTTGAAAGTGGTAAGTGCCTTATTTAGCAGAAATACCAGGACTGTTGCACTGTCCATCACCAGCAAGTCAGAGCTTTTTGCCAGCGAGAGCATTGTCCATTGACAACTGTTTGAGTGTCCATGACTGGCTAATAGCGGGGAACAAGAAATCCCTCTGATATTTGTAGTATTCGGTTTTTGAAAGTAACTGGGGTCACACAGTGACCGTACTGAACATTGATCCGCTAAACAATGCAGATGAACAATTTCCAGCAGGCACTTTTCCAAGTATAGGTTGAGCAGTCCATGATAATGAGTTAGTGGTTTACACAGCTACCCTTGATCTGCACATTAGTGCCTTTAACACTACATGAGTAAACTCCACCAGTGTCTCCCCACAAATCCTCCAGTGCAATTTATGATCACATTTAACCATTTTCAGGATCTCTAGAGGTACAGTGGATTGCGATTCCACTGAGGTGGATAAATCCTCAACACTAGGAAGAGTTAAGTCCACATCACAAGCACAATCTTCAATTAGTGACGAAGATGCTTCTGTTATTTCTGAGTGTGATACTTCCGATATGTCCACATGTATTGGGTAAACAGGGAACATTTTCAGGTTCCTATAAATAATTTGTTTATATATAATATAATCTATAATTGTTTATTTATAAAGCTCTTAATACCCAGTTTCTAAGCAAGGTCCCGTTGATCGAACTTGTGTTGCTCCGCGTCGCCTTGCTTCCAGGGTGCGCATGTTGCCCCTGAGCTTTCCTCCTGAGACTTTTATAGGGTGTTTTATAGGGCGTTGCTTGTGTGGGCGGTTCTGCAAGCAATTTAGAAACATCTGATGTGTTCACTCTTCTGAGTGACGTTGTGTGGTGTAACAATGATCCAGGCATACTTTCCATGGGTCACTGCTGAAATTTAATTCAAATTCTTGCCACTGGGCTGCTGCATCACGACACAATCTTGAGTGAACCATGCTCGGCCTCAACATGTAGCTGCTCCCAAGTCACGTGTTTGGCAACCAACCTCATTGGTTAGCTTATTTGTCTGAGTCTTGATATGATGATTCATTTATAACACGGCTGTGCACAAGTGTTTCTTGGTGTGACAAGACAAGGGAGGGAAGACAGAGGGAGGACAAGACAAACAATCTTACTAGGCCTTGTGTCATTCAGATTGTGCAAGGATGAGTGGTCCAACCGGAAAGGGAGGGGGAGACAGGGCAGTAATGGTCTGAGTAAGTGCAGCGCGACTCTGGGAAGTGCAAGGAGAACAAGGGACTGTAGGGTTACAGTTGCAGCCCCTACGTGTGTGGTAGGCCCGGAGGCAGTGCAAGGATGACTGATCAAGAAATAGCCTGGTGCCCAGTGTGAGACTGAGGGTAGCCAAGCAACCAGTCGGTACAGTGGTCAGGTAGGTCAGCAGGGGATGGAGGAATATGATACATTATATTTGTATCGCTCTCATACACAAGTGTTTCAGAGTGTAAGAGGAACAAAGGAGAACAAAACAATGATCTTACTAGGCCCAATGACATTGAGAATGCACAAGTGCAGGGGGGAGGGAAGAGGGAAAGTGCAGGGCAGGAGTGAGAGGTGGAAAGTGCTGATCAAGGGAGAGAGAAAGCAGAGGAGAAGAGGAACATTTTCAGCTACTTCTGGAACTTCAGGTTGTCTGGCTCAAGTTTGAGGGGGCAGGCAGGCCATTCCAGAGAGACACCTGCAGAGGACAGAGATCTACCCTCCACTCTCAGCCTGGAGAAGCGTCTAACCCTTAGAGAGATGGAGGTAACTGAGTGAAGGGCTCAAGAAGGAAGGCATTTTGGAAGAGAATGTTGGATGTAGACCAGGCACCGGCCCCAGAAAGCCTTGTGGACAATGCAAAGGATCTTGAACTTGACCCTGGATTAGTTGCAGAGGGCGCAGAGTAGAGGAAGGCAGATTTGGAAAGAGGCTGTTGCAGTAGTCCAGCCTAGAGGAACCCAGGGTTCTGGAGACAGTGGGGCAGAGTCCCTTTGAGGAGGTGCAGCTGATGGTGGGATTTCTTGGCAACGCCCGAGATGTGACGAAAGAGAGGGAGTGGAGTCGAAGATGGCACCAAGGTTTGTTGCCTCTCATGAAGGAGAAGAAAGAAGGCCGAAGCCGGGTGACCAGATTGAGAGGGAAAGATGGGCAGGGATCCCAATGAGAAGGATCTCTGTCTTAATGGAAGTAAGCCAGAGATTGTTGGAGGTGCACCAAACCTGAATCGTGTATAGACAGTCGGAGTGAGGCGAGGAGGTTGAGCGGAGCCTGAAGGAGATCGGAGTGTCATCGCTATATCACTGAAAGTTAGTGGAGAAGGTAGAGATCTGGTGGGCCAAAGGGGCCAAGTAGAGGTTGAAAAACCAGGGTGAGAGGATGGAGCCCGGGGAACGCCACAGGTAGAGCAAGGTGTGGCAGATGGAAAGGGACCAAGTTGAACCTCAGAGGGGCGGTCCAATGGGAACGAAGTCAGCCACTCCAGGGCCTCTTCGGCCTAGTCATCTAGGAGAAAGAAAAATGCTTAAGTTATAGCACACATACAGAATAGATCAATTGCAACTTAAAAATGTAATATCAATGTCCTAAACACATTTTTTTTAAACTTTTTTTGCAGATTTTCCTTGAAACTGTCTGGTGGTCAGCAAATTTGACAAAGCTGAAAAACAAAATGTTTAAATTGTATAAACCTTAATCTGCTCTTCCACCTAAAGAAACATATATCCCTATATCCAAATATAACAAAATGTCACTACGGAAGCAACTAAAACATATTTACTCCTACATCCTGTCCCCTTTCCTCCATACTTTTGGGACATTCCGTCCTGTGGGATGGGACCGAAGCACTTTTGTAAAAAAAAAAAAAAGCATAAAATTGAAAATGTATCCTTCTGTTTTTACGCGGGGTACCGCACGTGGCCGTAATCCCGCCCACCTCAGCTCCACCCTGCGCATCGCCCTTCAGTCCTTTTATCGGCGCATTTGGGGCTGGACACACAAGCATCACCGGGAAGACCTTTTTTCTTTCCTGTTGTCCTCCCCTCTTGCTCCGGTTATGTGGTCCCGTTGTCCTCAGTCTACGCCAGAGCGTCTGGGATTTTCCACTTGTTTCTCTTGGGAGCGTCGCTTAGCTAGGGCGGATCCCATTCTCTCTGCTTGGAGTGTCTGGGACCGGATCACCGTTGGGACTCGTGTTTCTTCGGCGACTCCCTTTCGGTCTGGGCACTTCATCATCTTCGTAGGTGGGAGGAAATCCTCCAGAAGGTTCCTCCATCGCATTTCCAACTTCATTGACGGAAAGAAGAGATGCCCGGTAAGTTCTTTACTTTTCAGGGCACCCCGGCAGGGGGTCTCCTTCCCGGGGTCATCCAGGTCCGGGAGGGGCTTCATAAGCTCCGCTACCGGGGTTATCCCTGAGGTGCCTCTCAGGCCTAATAGGTGCACCAGGGTTTTCTCCAAGGGTCTCCATGAGGGGCTTGCCTGTACCGGATGATGATCCGAGGTTCACCAATCAGGTGCTAATAGCCAGCCTAGTCGTGCTGAGGCATAGCGTACCGGAGTTCACAGAACAGAGAGGCCTCTTAAGGTCTTGCCTGTGAGGTGGATTCCTCATTTTTCCTGTGCTTGCATTGTTACCGGTTCTGTTGAGGGGGCACAGGGAGAGGTTGTCGACCGTAACTCCTCTGTTACCGGCTTTGCCGAGGTTCCTCCTTTGGTGGCCAGTCCACCTCCAAGGCCCCATAGGAGGTTCCTTGTGTCAAGGCTAAAATTTCAGTCAAGTCCCCTGACTAGTCTGGAGTCAACTGCCTCATCGTATGTGACGCATTTCTCTTCAGATGTTCACAAAAAAGGCAGGCCTTCCCGCATGGTCTACAGCAGCCATTTTTGATTCTTCCCTCACACCCACGCTATCGTCGACGGGTGCTGGGAACCTTCTTTTTGGTGGACAATCTTTTCCATGCAACAGTGTGAATCCGTTCCGCCCTTCCTATGACTGGCATGCTTGGATGCCACTACCACATTTTGTCTCGCTTCCTCCTACATCTGCCCCATTGGTCTATGTAGACCCGGTGGGTGGCGGGCCATCTTGGTAGCCCTCTTCACTGCGTTTGTGGGGTTATGATCCTCATGAGAGGCCTCTGCCCACTCCAGCGCCTAAGGTCCCTGCAGAGGATGCCTTTTTTGGGAAATTTCAGAGTCTAATTCACTCTGATCCCATGAGAGTACTTTAAGGGCCTCTCTAGAGAAATCTGCCCTCAGACTCCATTTCCTGCCCCGACAGTTCCTGTAACAGCACCCGTTGCTCCGGTGGCAGCACCTCCTCTACCTCCCGGCCCTCTTCCGGCTCTTCCGCCTCTGCCTCCCTTGTCACCGGTGGACAAGTCCTCAGCAGAGCGCCATGTCAATCTGATGCCTGTCGCGTCGCAGTCGGGAGACCTGGATGCTTTCGACGACCCCTTGGCAGATCAGGATAGTGAAGACCAGCCCCGCTCTGTCAGAGAATTTCACGACCAGGTACTGGACATGTCACTCCTGGACATACCAGTGCTGAGGCACCCGCTCCGCAGGAAGGGGTGCTATCGGCTGCGCTAAACTTGTCTCCACAGGAGCGCACCAGCCTGTTCCTCCAGAGGGAAGTCCTGGCCGAGACCTGCAAGGTCTGGTATAAGCCCCACACCAGGCTACACATAAAAGGATTGATGCCCGTTATAGGCTTCACATCTCTGAGGAAGTCGCCTTGGCGTCATGTCCCCTCCCGTCCTCGACGGTGGTAGCGGCCGCCACTCTGCAATCTAAGCGTGCCTCTGCGACTTCTGCAGCTGCGGCCCAGTTTCTGTCCAAGGAGGACGAATTGCTTGATTCCTTGGGCAGTAAGATTTTTGCCAACTCGGCGCTGCAGTTCTGTCAGGCTAACACAGAGCTAATTTTAGCGGTGGCAAATATGAAACTGTGGAGAGATTTGGCTGAAATCCAAGAGTTCATTCCGGCAGACAAATTGGAAGACTTCAAGGGCAGTCTGTCGGACGCCAAGATGTTGGCACAGGATATGCTGGAGGCTACTGCACACCATGTCGACACTTCGGCTCGAGGCCTCATGCTGGGGGTTGACACCTCTCGTCAAGCTTGGCTTCATGCAACAAAGTTTTCGAAAGGTCCAAGATAACGTTCTGGACCTGCCTTTTGATGGCGAAGAGCTGTTTCACTCTTCAACGGATGACAAGCTCACCAAGACTAAGGCCAGCATGCAAACTGCCAAGTCTCTGTCGGTGCTAGTGAAAGCCCCAGTCAACGCTCAGATCTGGATCCCAGCCTTGGTCCTCCTCAGGCTTCAGAGGGTTCCAGGACCGCAGGTCTCATAGGACTGACCCGCCGAGAGGTAACTCCAGTCAGACAGCAATGAGGTTGGTTTTTCTCTCGGTCTTCATCCTCCACTTCACGGACAGGTAGTCTCTCCGTTGAAAAATCTTCAAAATATTTTTTGCCACTTGCACGAGATTCGGGTGGGAGGACGAATCTCGTCTCATCTGGAGGCGTGGCAAACAGTCACCGACGACCGGTGGGTTTTGTCCATCGCTCGGGTGGGCTTCCGCTTGTCCCTCCCTCCTACCCATCCTTCAATCCACCCTTTCAGCAGTCTGGGACGCCCTCCCTCAAAGCTGAGGTCCAGAAACTTTTAGATCTCAGGGCGATAGAACCCGTTCCCCTAGGGGAATGAGGGGAGGGCTTCTACTCTAGTCTATTCGGTGCCAAAACCCAACCATGCTGGCCTGCGCACCATTCTAGACCTTTCCCAGTTCAACCTTTCTCTTCCCCAAGAGAAATTCAGGATGATTACGCCCTGCCAAATAAAGTCCTCTTCAGAAGGATGGCGGATCTGTTAACCACGGCTCAAGTCATCATTCAGTCGGAAAGCATGTCTGCCTGGTGGTTCCAGAGGCTTCTGGGCCTCATGGCCTGGTGCGTGCTTGCTCTTCCAATGGCACGTCTGAAGATGCGACTTACGCAGTTGGCTCTTCGGAGCTCCAGGCGGTGGACCCGGACACCAAAATGATCCCGGTTCCACCCTAAATGATGACAGATCTCCTTTGGTGGTCTTCTTCCAGCAATCTGTCGGTTGGTGCGCCCGTTCAGGAGCCCTCCCCTCAGGTGACCATTACGGTGGACTCCTCCCTTATTGGGTGGGGCACGACGATGGATCATCTTCAGGTTTTCGACCTGTGGTCGCCGCAGGACAGACAATTTCACATAATTATCTGGAACTTTTGGCGATTTTTCCTGGCGCTCAAATCTTTCAAGCCAGGGATTCGGAACAAGGTGGTCCGCATCCGCACCTGCACGGACAATGCAGTATCCATGTTTTACGTCAACAAGCAGGGGGGGTACCGGCTCACCTCCCCTTGTAGATCTAGCCATTCAGATTTGGGAATGGGCCATTCAGCACATTGTTTGGCTGTTGGCGGTACACATTCCGGGCCAGCTGAACGTAACGGCACTCTCAGCCGGCGAGCAGTGGTCAGCTACAAGTGGGAGCTGAACACAGATCCTCTATGAACTTTTTCGCCATTGGGGCACTCCAGAAGTGGACCTCTTTGCGACGTCATTGAACAAGAAACTTTCTCTTTATGCTTCCAGGAACGAGCTCGGAGCTTCTTCCCTGGGGGATGCTCTCAAGATTCTGAGGCACACAATGAGGGCTTACGCCTTCCCGCCTCTTCCTCTGATTCACTGGGCGCTATGCAAGCTCAGGAACACGTTGAATTGCACACTCCTGTTCATAGCCTGTGGTGGCTAGCCAGATTCTGGTTTTTGGAGCTTCAGCATCTGTCAGTCTGCTCACCGATCGGGCTTCCGCTGGTTCCCGACCTGCTTCACCAGAGCGATCAGTAGATGTGGCACGCCTCCCCACAATCATTCAGCTTGGCGGGCTGGTGCCGGAGTTCAAATCTTTAGGGAGTTTCAATCTGTCCACTGATAATATGCGTATTATCCAAGCGGCTAGAAAACCTTCGACCAGGTCTCAGTATAGTAGCAAATGGCTCTGTTTTTGTCACTGGTGTTTAGCTAAAAAGCTGGACCCAGAGAAGCTGTCATCGATACAGTCCTGTCTTTCATTTCTCATCTCGCAGCTTCGGGCATGCATGCCTTGTCCTGTAGGACTTGTCGGCTTTTGCTGCTTACCTGTCCAGACACCTGCTCTTTTTCATTGACAAACCTTGTCGTTAAAAGGCATTTTGCAGGTCTTTTGCATCTATATCCACCTGTGCGTAACCCGCATCCCAGGTGGGATCTGAATGTGGTCCTTACTGTTCGGTCATAAACCTTTCGAGCCCATGGCTACGGCAGACTTGAAATTTATTTCATGGAAAATGGCCTGTCTGATTGCGGTGACTTCAGCAAGGCGTGTAAGCGAACTTCAGGCCTTGTCGGTAGAGCACCCATTCCTCACCTTTCATAAGGATAAGGTTGTGCTCTGGACCAATTCTTCTTTCCTTCCGAAGGTGGTATCCGATTTTCATCTGAACCAGTCTATTTCCTTGCGTGTCTTCTTCCAAGAACAGTCTTCAGAGGCCGAGAAGGTTCTACATAATTTGGATATAAGGCAAGCTCTTAAGTTTTATTTGGACAGAACATCTAATTTTCGGAGCTCTTACCTGCTCCTTGTGACCTTCGGAGACCCGAAAGGGAAGCCGGCCTCGAAAGCAACCATCTCCCGATGGATTGCTTCCTGTATCTCCAAGGCTTGTGCAGTTCAGGGCCTTCAGGCTCCGAAGGGAATTCATGCCCATCTTGTGCAGGGCAAGGCAGCTGCCATTGCCTTCCAAAAATGTTCCCTGGGAAACCATTGCCAAAGCAGCTACATGGGCTTCCCCATCAGCGTTTAAGAAACATTACTGCCTAGATCTGAGCTCCAGGGCTGATGCTCAGTTCGGGCAGGCTGTTCTTAGAAACCTCTTTCAATAAAGGAGTTCCATCCACTCGTTATTCTGTAAGGAGTGATTGGTAATCTCCCAAAAGTATGGAGGAAAGGGGACGGGACGTAGGAGTATAATAAAGTTACTCACTGTAGTGACTACCTTACTCCTAGTCCATAGTCCCCTTTCCTCCATACGCCCGCTGTCCCCTCTAATAAGTATCCTCTATTATTGCTTAAATGGTCTCAAGCCTGGCAATGGAAAAGGACTGAAGGGCGAGGCGTGGGGCGGAGCTAAGGAGGGCGGGGTTACAGCCGCGTGCGGTACCCTGAGTAAAAAGAGAAGGACACATTTTCAATTTGATGCTTTTTTACGAAAGTGCTCTGGTCCTGTCCCACAGGACGAAATGTCCCAAAAGTATGGAGGAAAGTGAACTATGGACTATAGGAGTAAGGTAGTCACTACGGTGAGTAACTTTATTAAAATATTACATTACTGTTAAAATGCATAATTGATATTTTACAATGTTACTTATACCCTTTGTCCATGTGTCTCTTCAATTCCTGCCACTTCAGTAGCACAGTCCTTGTACATAATAAATTCTAAACATTGAATATTTTTTTAACTATGTAATTGTTTTGCTTTTCTGATGTGTAAGGACTGTATAAACCACTTTCCCTATTACACGAACCAAAAAGTTCTTGGACTCAGGAAGGCAATAATACACACACAGACCAACTATTCGAATATTATTGGCTCTTTACAGGCTGTTTATTCACAAAACATGCACACACAGACGAATAGTCAAATAGAATGTAATTGGTTAGGCATAAACACACAAGCAGGAGTAATTCTATAAGAAGTCACACAAGCAGGAGTTATTATATCAGGAGTTGCATCACTGTTAGTGTAGTTGGAGAAGAAAACTTAATCTCAACACTACCCACTCCCAAGGCAGGTGAGCAGAGAGATCACACTTGCTAACACGTTCCGGAGCAGAGCGTCCTCCCTCTCAGCGAGACTTCTTCACCTGGGGTTACAATTCTCAATCTACCACCAGGATACTTCTCCTCTTAGGGTGTAACAAATCCCTGCCCCTCCTAGATTGCCAACCATCCCCGGCCGAAGGACCGACTGCAAGCATGGAAGGCGCTGAGTGGAAAAATCCAGTTAGTGGAAAACCCAAGTTTGTCTCTTGCGCCCTCATTCCCAGCCCCCCTTATCAATGCACCTGCACAGCTCCTACTCCCTTCTAAGCCTGTCCTTGAGCGAACAAGATCATAACTATCCTTCATGTTAAGCTCATCAGTTTCAAAATACAATCTCTCTACCACTGCAGAATTCATGTCTGCCTTCTAACGAGCCCATATAAATGTCAACTTGAATTGCTGTTTGGAAGTGAATGTCCAAATTAGCAGCGCACTTGCGCCATGTTTTGTAGTTCATTTTCGCATACGCATTACATTCCACCCTTTGGCCAATCAACTGCCATAATCCAATGAAACAAAAGATGGTTTCTGATTTTGCCGAAACATCCCGATCACATTTGGAATACACAAAATACAAAAACAACCAACCAAAATCGATGCCACCACAAAAACACAAATTAAGACATAGCGCAACGCTTTAGGCATTCAGGAAAATGTTGATCCCACCAATTCCCACCCTGATCCTGTGTGATTTGGGAAATCAGGTCTTTCAAACCACCAATGCGCTTTTCAATGGAACGGGAACGATCTTCCAGATTAAAACACATACCTTCAACGCATTGCAACACAAATTATGTTTAAAAAAACACTCAATAGCAGCTCTGTTCTGCAAAATATCTTTTCCAAAATGTCTATTATCCAGCAGCAACTCAGTCAAAGCTTGAGAGGTCTTGTTGAGTCCCTTTACTACCACGCAAGCTGGTTTAATTAAGAATGCATAACCCCCAGCTGCCAAACATCAAATACCCACTAATGAAAGTGCCAGTGCTAGAACTTCAGCTTCAGACATCAAGTGCCCATTAGAATCAGTCAGGAGATGGGCCAATGTGATGGACGGCACGCGTAGACCGCCGCATAGCAGGGTGCAAAGGAAAATGTTAGCCGGACTATAAGAGTAGGTAAGGTTACCACAGGAAAATAGCCAACTAATGGGAAGTTTTGCATGGTGCATATGACTGGCAGTTAATACAATCAAGTTGCAGAACATGTTATTGGATACATCAGTACAAACTGACATAGACCAGCCACATAAATGTTGTTCAAGGTCTGTGCCTCTTTGATCAGTACTCAAACCTAGTTGTTGACATTTACCGATGTACAGAGATTCACAAGTGATCAAATAGCACACATACGCAGGAGCAATATTGTAGGTGACAATGCGGGTCATATTTATCCATCTGTGACCAGTGTATTTGCAAAATGTGCAGTACTCCTAAATATAAAAAACCTCTCCGAATCTTCCACAACTGAATCATGGTGCAGTACTCCATAAACGTGTCGCAACACATGGGCCGGCATTGGTACGCCCACCAGGCACATTGAGATTAAGTTTGCAGCATCATGAACATCAGCCATGCAGAAGTGCTAGATGTTAAGCACACGACGGGCCCGAAAAACCCATACATTCTCTGGCTGATCGACAATTGCATCATATCCATGCTGCGCAAAGGACATGGAAGCTGCTGGAGGGAGCAAAACAGTAGGCTCATTTTCATGACGTTTCCGCAAGGAATCACGATATAGCACTGTTGCACTAGCCTAAGGCAAGGGAGGTAGCCTCAAATTTGTCAATCGCCATCCAGAGCATCTCATTTAGCCGCGATATGTCGACACTTGCCACTTCTTCTCGCATGTCCCTGGACCCTCCAGAATGGATTCCACACCAATCCACAAGCGCGAACACCATGCACAGGGTCTGGAAACAAGAATTTTTTAAAAAAAAGATATCTGTGAAGTACATTACTCACGTAAATAACATTTATCAGCAGGAACATGGCTCCAGTTCCTCTTCGCTGGTTCCATCACCAGAACCACCTGGTCTTCCCCTGCCGCAATTAAATCTGCCAGAAACGGCAGACCACTAGGTTTTTCAAACCAAACTTTTGCTCTGGGAACCATTTTGTCTGAGCCAAAACCTTTGTCCCCATGTGTAGTTATCACTGTAGGTGGCTCTCCCTCTTTCACCATAGGCAATTTAACAGGGACAATGATTAATTGTGCCACCCAATCACCTTTATAGATAGGCAGCATGTCTTCTCCACTATTCATTAAAATCACTTTGATCTCCCCGATAGTCTGCATCCACTATCCATCCCAGTACCTGGATTCCTCTCAATGCTAGTCCAGATCTAGGGGCAATTAATCCCATATGTTCTGGGGGGATTTGTACCCCAATACCTGGATCAACAACATGGATACCCCTGGGTTTTAGCAGAATCTCCTCTCTTGCATGCAAATCCACCCCTGCAGACTCGAGGTTAGCTTGATAAGGAACTAGTGCTCCAGGTGTCATTTCCCAATACTTCAATGTTGCAAAGGCTCTGTTTTGCTTCATTTGTAATGCTGGCGTTGCCATACGCATCAATGGGGTTTCGCAATTAGCAATAGGTCTGTTGAACACCTGTACTGCATTTATGTTTTTGCCACCCTTTCAGACTTCCCTCACCAGACTTTCGCAACCGTGCTTTCAACAACCAATTAATTCTCTCAATCAATCCAGCAGCCTGCGGGTGATACGGGACGTGAAGCATCCATTCTACGCCCTTTTCCTGACAATAGTCTTGAATCCGCTTTCCTTTAAAATGTGGCCCATTGTCACTCTAAATCTGTAAGGGAATTCCATAATACATAGCCACTTGGTCTAACGCTTTCATGGTGTTTAATTGCGTGACTTACTTGCATGGTAATACCATTAAATATCTGGAATATGTGTCCGTAATTGGGCACGCATACCAACATCCTCCGCTAATTGGCATTGGGCCAATATAATCTGCCAGATTTGACCCGGTAACGTACCTCGTTCCAGGGTACCCTGGATAACATGGGCAATGGATCTCTGTTTCTGATGCTGACATACGGGACACTGCAAAATTACTGTTTTCACCATTTCCAAAGGAAAACTAATTCATGCCCACCTGATTGTGGCCTTTTCTCCAAGGTGCCCACTTTTCTGGTGTGCCCATTTAGCAAACCCTTCAAGATCATTTTCCTCAGACCTTGCATCCATTGATGTAATTTTGGCATGTTCATCTGCAACAGAACTAAACCAACGTTGAAATGAATTTGTTGCGCAGTGCATCTACATGATATACAGTCAGTGCTATGCGTCAACATGTTGGTGATATCTTGCCATAATTCTTTCCCGCATAGCTCTTTTGCATGAATCTTCCATCCATTTTTCTACCATGTTGGTAACCAAACAGCAAGTCTGTTCGTGACGGACCATGAGTCAGTATATTTATGACAACAGCCCGGGGCCTCTTGCTTCAATGCCTGATAAACTGCATATAATTCCGCAAACTGACTGCTCTTCCCTTTTCCAAGAATGTCAATATTTTCTTCATTTTGGGATTATACGCCACTTTTCAGTGTCTCTCTCAGTCCCTACATATTTCGCTGAGCCATTGGTGAACCAAGCATGTTCAGTTTGTTCACTAGTCGGTTCTCCATAAGGAACGCCCCATTTTATGGGAGACTCACCAGCGTCCGCCCCTTCTGACGATTCAAAGTCCACCAGAGGAATACCAGCCACTTGCTCATGTAATTTTGCCACGCCACCCTTCCCTGTTTTGCCACGATCTTGTATGTACCATTTCCATTTGATAATGTTAGCTTCTTGGGCATGTCCTATTTGGTGTTTTAGGGGAGCTTAGCACCCACTGCATGATTGGAATTTCCGGTCGGATCAATACATTATGACCCACTGTCATTTGTTTGGTAGCCACAAGAGCCCAATAACAGGCCAGTAACTGTTTTTCAAAGGGAATGTAGCGGTCACCAGCTTCAGGTAACTTCCGAGTCCAAACCCCCAGAGGGACACGCTTTCGGTCCTGTTTCTGCCACAAACTCCAATTAGCATAGTTTTCTTGTACAGACACATTTAATTCCACTTCCCCTGCCTTCAATGGCTATAAATCAAGCACTCTGTATAGTAACTTTGGCTAACTGAAAGGCTTTTTCCTGCTCCTCTCCCCACTCGAAGTTAGATTTCTACTGTCACTTTGTAGAGGGGCGCACGAATCTGCCCCAAATGTGGAATATGCTGTCTCCAAAACCCAAACAACCCTATGTACTGTTGAGCTTGCTTCTTATTTATAGGTGTGGAGAACCCAAGAATCTTTTGTTTGGCCTTCAGCACCATTTCACAATGCCCATCATGCCACTGAATCCCCAGAAAAATCAGTCTCTGAGGGACCCCGGGTCTTTGCCTCATTTTCCATCCTTCCTCAATCCCTGAACGAGGTTCAGGTGCATTAAATCAACATTAAAACATGAAATCTCTCCTGGAAGACATGGAACACTCTTCAGGGGCAATTCTGGAAACCTATATGGAAGCTACAAAATGTTTACCAATGGCAGCGATCAGAGTGGAATTGGGACTGCAATCCTTGTACTCAATAATCGTTTGGAAGTCTCTATCATTCCTACATAAAGTCATAGTAGCGGATGCAGCAACCCCATACTGGATTGTAAAACATATAGATAAGGGGCCATATCCTGTACTGCTACAAAATTGGCATGATAAGTGCCTTCATCTTGATCACTTAAATACCATGGTAGGTTTGATTTCCAATCCTTGTGGGGTAAAACAGAAAACCGAAAAAACAAGATTGGATAATTAAATGAAATGATATTTTATTTATATCTTGCTCGTACACAAGTGTTTCAGAGCGCGACCAGGCAAAGGGAGGGGGAACAAAAACAACAATCTTATTAGGCCCAGTGACATTAAGTACATGGGAAAGTGAAAAGGTGGGAAAGTGCATGGAAGGGGCGAGAGGTAGAAAGTGCGCAAAAGAGAACAGAATAAGTAACATAAATAAAGGTGATGGTGCAGCCAGCAAGTGGCAAGTGCTAGGTTAAGCAGATGGGGTACATCTGATAAGTGCAGAAGAGAAGTGGGTGGGGGACTGTAAGGGTACAGATGCAGACCCCAGTGCAAGGGGTGGCCCACAGGCAGTGCAGGAGGGTGGCAGGGTGAGCAGGCACCTGGGCCTGAAGGACTGGGTAGCCAGGTGCACGGTGCTGAGAGAGAAAACAGATCAGCAGGGGAGAAGAGGGGCAAAGGCAGAAGCGAAGAGGAAGGTCTTGAGGTGCTTCCGGAGATGTTTCTCCTCAAGTTTCAAGGTGGTAGGGAGGCTGTTCCAAAGGGAGGCCCCAGCTGAAGACTGAGATCTACCCCCAGCTCGTTTCTTTGAAAAACGACTGACCCTGAGGGAGTTGGAAGTAGAGGAGCAAAGGGTTCAAGAGGGGATGTATTAATGGGGGGATAGTTGAAGGTATTTTGGACCCAGGCCCCAGAAAGCCTTGTGGACAATGCAGAGGGTTTAAATGTGATCCTTGCATCCACTGGGAGCCAATGAAGGTATTTCAGAGCTGGAGAGATACGATCCCAGGGCTTAAGGCCAAGGACAAGTCTTGCAGTTCTGTTCTGGATTAGTTGTAAAGGGCGGAGAGTGGAGGCAGGTAGATTTAGGAAGAGGCCGTTATTGTAGTCCAACATAGAGAGAACCAGAGCTTGGGAGACAGTCAGCTTCTGAGGGAAGGAGAGGAAAGGCAGAATACCTCTGAGGAGCTGCAGTAAGAGGTTTTACTTTTTTCAGAGATGTCGGAGATGTGTGCAGAGAAGGAAAATGTGGAGTCAAAGATGACCCCCCAGAGCAGAGAAACCAGTACAAATCCATGTTGGACTTGCGACATGAAGCGCAATCTTTAAACACTAAGTTGTTTAAAGAGATCTCCTAGTAGATATCGTAACCAGTTCCTGCGACTGAAATTGAATCTATATCCTACAAAAGACTGCTTATTTGCCCAGAAAAGGGAGAACTGTAATGAGGCAAGATGTCGATTCTGCAAAAATCCCAGAAAAGTAGAGACACCCAAACATCTGCTTATGGAATGTCTGGCATTAACTGAAACGCGTACAAGCTTTCTCATGGATCATGTGAAGGATGCAATCACGCTGTCGCCAGATGAATGGTGCAATATATTTCTACTTGGACAGAAGCCAACCAGAGTCTGTGCAGGAATTAATTTTTTAGACAAAATATTAGATGAGGATTTTATAAAGTCAAGTGTGAGCACGACCATTGATGTTTGGAAAGGTGCCAACTAGAGATGAGATTAATTGGAGACAAAGACGGGCACTATTAACATTTTAAGATGTGTGATAGTTAGATTTGTAAATCAGCTGATACTAAGTGAAGTGTGTTAAAATGTTTGTTATAAACTGTAATATAAACACATTGAAATAGTTATTCATGAGCATGTGAATCCGTGCTAGACCCCATGCTGGAGAAGGAACAAGTTACTTACCTGTAACTATTGTTCTCCACCATGGGGCTGGCATGAATTCACATGCGAACCATCCCTACAACCCCTCTGCGGCTCTTCTTGGTCATATTGCCACTTTATTTAAATAGGTAAGAAATTGGGAAAATGTTACTCACATGCGCCAACCTTATTTATAAAGTGTTCAAGGGTGAGTCTTACAAATTTTAGACAAAACAAGTTCCAACTAGTGCTTATGAAAAACGAATTTCCGATTCAGTGTTGATAGTTTTTCTTTTATTCTCACAATATGTTGGGAAGTGGACAAACAAAGATAATTTTCTGTCTGGTGTTAACTTCACACCTTATAGTTTCCCACAACAATTGCCTTGTACCGATCCTTTGTGCAAGTTAATGTATGGTGTTTGCTGCGCACCTTTTAATTTCCACATCAAATAATAGGTACTGATCCTTAGTGATTTGAGTTATATATCTTTATAATATCTCTCTCGACACGTGTTTCCCCATTGGAACTACCAATGGTTCATCAGGAGAGGAAATGATTTCTAAAAAGGGAAAAAAACAAAACTATATTTTGCAAAGCTCTAATAGATTTTGTTGAGTTTTTACACATCATACTTTTATTCAATATCTAAACAAATAAGCATATTGCTTGACTCGCCCAAATTGTGATGCTGAGTTTCTCAGGGGATGTTAATATCCATCAAATAGTTTTGGTTGTGTTAAGAAAGTAATTGGGTAACCAATATATCCAATTCTGCCTGATAATTATTTGATGGGGTTGCCTTCTACTCCAATTATGGGTTAAATTGGTCAGAAAAGGCTAAAAGGAAGAGAGAAGTAAAGTGATATTGGTTTGAAATGCTTGGAGAAATAAAAGTAATTTACGTTTTCCATTCCTGCAACATTCTAGCACTAAAAAGCTAAGTTTCTTACCTTATTATAACTCCTATGATCTTAGGTCCTTCAATGCCATGATAAACTGCTTGAGGGATACCATGTGTGAGTAAATACAACTTTTCCTACTCTCGCGCAATTTTTATGGCGTTATTGTGCCGCAATGACGTCATCACGTCGTGCTCACGTGATCTAGCGTGACGCGATGATGTCGTCCCACACGTTATCCATTCCGGCGGCCATTTTGGATCGGGAAATGCATCAACATGCACAGATCCGGCTGTTATGTCTCGGATTATCTGTGCTTATTCATATTTCTTGTTGTTATTCGAGTTTAAACTTCTAGATTTGGTTATGAATTCTAAATGTTGGGTGGGAAGGGAGGTGGGAGGGAGATTGGGGTGTTTGGTGTGTTTTTAGTTAAGGGGAGTTTAAACTGGGGAACGAGCCTATACAGACTGAGATGGAACTTAGATCTGGACTGCACCAGTGGGAGGAGGGGCGGAACCCTAATAGACAATGGGGGACCTTAAAGTAATTACTTGTAATGTTAGGGGGCTTAATAGCTATTTAAAGAGGAACAAGGTCATGTTGTACCTGCGTAGGCAAAAGATAGACATTGCATTGCTGCAAGAGACTCACCTGACACGGGAAAAGATGGAGATGATTGCGAAGAAATGGAAGGGAGTTGTGGCGGGCTCATCATATTCTGCCTATGCTAGGGGAGTGCTTATCTGGGTGGAGCCGCATGTCCCGTTTCAGCTGTTGCAGGAGATAGCTGAGAAGGATGGCAGGATGGTCATAATGAGGATTGGTGGAAAACGGGGAGATAAGCATCATAAATACGTACGCCCCAAATCAAAATACAGCAGCATACTTTAGAACACTGTGTACCAACCTTAGCATGCGTATGGGGAGCGCAGTGATCTGGGGTGGGGACTTTAACTGTGTATTAAACCCTAGGGTGGATGGATCAGATGGGAAGATGGACAGACCCGCTCCAGCTGCGAAAGCGCTGCAGACGTTGCTGGATGACTTTGGTTTGGGAGATGTGTGGAGGATGAGACACCCCCAAGAAAGGCAATGCTCGCATTATTCTGCCCCGCAGCAGTTACATACGAGGCTGGACTATGTCTTTGCTACACCAGAGGTAACGACGGGTATTACACAAGCAGAATATAAAACAAGGGTCCTTTCGGACCACTCGCCCTTGATCCTTGGATGCCAATATCGCCCCTCTAGAGCAAGGATTCCGATGTGGCGCCTCCGAGCGGAGGCACTGGGAGACCCCTTTTTTAGAGAGGACATGAGGGAAGAGATTATAAACTATTTTGAGACGAATACTGGCAGTGTGGGCTCGGCGGGCATATTGTGGGAAGCCTTTGAGGTTGTGATGAGGGGTAGCCATAGCAAAATCTTAAGGTCTGCAGGGAGGGATCCTGGCTGACCTACGGGAAACAGAAGGGGGAACTAGAAAAGGCATTAAGGGGAGGAAGTAATAGTAAGGAAGACATGGAATTGATACTCAGGCTGCAGCATAAATGCGTGGGTCACTGGGAAAGACTGTGTAACCTCAACTATAAAAAATATATAGAGAGAGCACGCGGGTGGGGATAAACCCAGGGAGGCTGTTGGCATGGTTATATAAGAGCGAAACCCCTAGACCCATGATTAGAACAATAACGAGAGAAGACGGTAGTGTAGCTGACACCCAAGAGGGAGTTAATCAGGAGTTTGCAGATTATTATAGGTTACTATATGGAGATGATGGGGGGAATAGTTGCACGACGATAGTAGAAACACTGGAGGATATAGGACTGCCAAAGATGAGTGCTGAGGAAAGAGAGGAGCTGGATGCACCGATTACTTTGGAGGTGCTGGAAGAGGTGGTGAGACAGTTGCCTACTAGTAAGACTCTGGGGGCTGATGGACTCCCAAGTGAATTTTATAAAGTATACAAAGAAGAGGTGCTCCCCCCACTGTTAGAAAGGTTGAATGAAGCGTTTGAGGTAGGAAGATTGCCAGGGTCACTTAGGGAAGTGATTACAATACTGCTTCCCAAACATAAGAAGCCTGGGCATAGCTGCGGTTCATATAGACCTTTGTTGATGTTGAATCAAGACAGCAAGATATTGACGGCTGTTTTGGTAAACAGACTGAGGAGGGTTATTGGTAAACTAATACACCCTGATCAGACGGGCTATGTCCCGAATAGGATATATCCCATAATCATAGATGACTCCAGCGAGTTATTGAGTTTGGGAACGAGGGTGAAATGGCAATTGTCTTTGGACGCAATAAAGGCCTTCGATTCGGTCAAGTGGCCATGGCTGCTGGCGGCCCTGGCGGGTTATGGGATGGGGCTTGGATATATACAGTGGGCGAAAATGCTATATAGTGAACCGCTAGCCAGAGTAAAAACGGGAGCAGTGATATGGGAATGATGGCAGCTTCGCAGAGGTACCAGACGAGGATGTCCGTGGTCTCCAATGCTCTAAATATTGGCCCTGGAGCCCCTAGCAATATACTCGAGACAACAATATGACACTATAGGCATTGCTGTGGTAGGGGAACGACATTTGATCTCCCTATATGTGGATGACCTGTTGTATTTGAAGCATCCGGAAGAAAATCTCCAATACATTTTAGAAGTGATGGAGAGAGATGCGGGGTTGTCTGGTATAGCGGTGAACCCTCAGAAATCTAGCTTGTTCCCATTGGGTGGATACAAAGGGCTTCCAGTGGAACAGTTACCAATGTTACAGGTGCAGTGGGCAGTTAGCACATTTCGTTATTTAGGAATAGATGTATACCACACTGTGGAAGAGGAGCATATGCGCAACACGGAGGTAGCCATTAAGAAAATCAAAAATTGCATGAGGTTTTGGGTGAAGCTGCCCTTGGCAATGACAGGATGTGTGGCAATGCTAAAGATGGTGGTCCTACCTAGGCCGATCATAAAAATTATCATAGTACATAAAACATATACATTATGTTAAAACAACACAAGTTCCGTTTCCGGAATACATCGTATAGTTCGAGTGGAGGAAGCTCCTCGGATTATGACGAATCTGGCGATACTGATATTCCAAATTAGGGGGGAGGCCATCCTTTTAGAGGAAGAGGCACAAGAAACAGCCAGAGAGGTAACAACCAAAGACAATCTTTTTTAGGAAGAGGGGGAGATCGGAGACAGTGGGAACCGGAATGTATGCAAACAAGAAGCTACAGGGGCTGGTAGTGAACCTTTCAGATACCCAGATTACTGTTAAAGAAGAAGTACTCAATATAAGTTTCACAATCCTTTTGAGTTTAGGATTGAGTTTAACCAATGTATGCGTAGATTACATCTTAAAGAGTTCTTTATGGACAACGCCTTTGATAAAGGAGACAATTGTGGTGATTTAAGAAATCCCTCTACTTTTTGTGCACCTATTAATGCACATTCAGCAGAATCAAAGGTTTTTGAAAGGAAGGTTTTGGAGGAGGTTACTAAGTTGGAAACCAAAGGTATCCCTCACCATTCTAATTTGAGTATAACAGAACAGAAGATCTTGAAAAATGTGGGTTCTAATGAAAAGATAATTATTCGCCAAGCCGACAAAGGAGGCGCTATTGTAATATTGAATAGGAGCGACTATATTAAGGAATGTGAAAGACTACTATCAGATGAGAACCATTATCTAAAAATAGATAAAGATCCCAGTAGTGACCTTTTAAACATCATTCGAGACAATGTACAGAAGGCTGTGGGCGAACAGATGATTAGCAAACAAGAGGGTGAATACCTTATTAGAGAGAATGGCCGGGAACCCATTTTCTACACACTCCCCAAAATTCACAAAAGTTTAGAGAACCCACCGGGTAGACCTATTGTCTCAGGTGTTAGTTCCCTCCTGGAACCACTTTCCAAATTTGAAGATTTTTTATTTGAGACCTTTCATTCCAAATATGCAAAGCTATATTAAGGATACCACGGACGCTATAAACAGAATAGAGGGCAACACTTTTGACCCTGAGGCTAACTTACTTATTTACTTAGATATTCAAGCTTTATATACCAACATACCGCAATTGGCCACATTGGAGGTAGTGGAGGAGACTTGATTGAAAAGAGATGATGAAAATCCAGTATCTAACTCCTTCATTAAATGGTGTACAGAGATGGCCCTCACAGAAAATTTCTTTCAATTTATGGGACAGTTCTACAAACAAATTGAAGGCACAGCAATGGGCTCAGCTATGGCCCCGAATGTTGCCAATTTGTATGTTAACATGTTTGAGGAAACGGTAGTTTATAACTAAGGCAATCCTTTTCAGAATAATATCGTTTTTTGGCTTCGTTATATAGACGATGTATTTGTCATTTGGAAAGGGAAGGAAGAGGAAGCAGGCCAATTGTTACAGTGGTTGAACCAACAAAACAGATATCTGAAATTTACCAGTAATATTAGCACCAAGGAAGTAAACTATCTAGATATCTGTATATACCATCAGAATGGCTCACTCCTTGTTTGACCATATACTAAAGCCACCGATAAGAATGCTTTGTTGCATGCCCAACATGTGAAGAATAATCTCCCGTTCGGACAATTTTTACGGTTGAAAAAGAATAGCAGCACCAACGAATCATATGAAATGGGGGTAACAATTTGATTACTAAGTTGGTACATCGAGGCTACCCTACCCCTTTGGTAAAAAAAAGCAGCCAAGAGGGCTTTTAACAACAATTGGGAATCTCTCCTTGATCAGCAAATTCAGAGAGAAAGGTGGAGGTTGGGTTTCTTAGTGTTCAGGTTTTGTGATTGCCGTTGTTGTGCTTGTTTTTCTTCCCCTTTTGGATAATGAAATATCAAGTTGATGCAACACTACATAATGCCAATGGGATCAATCTCGTGAAGCACCGTTATGACATTATGTTCACCATTATTATAACATGGAGGTTGTTTTTCAGTTACTGTTTTGCCAGCAACTATTTTCAAATTGATTGACATTGAGAGGTACTGTGTCTAAATGGGTGTAGCTGAATGCCATGTTACGGCGGTGTAGCAACCATTAATTCTACTAATAACAGGAGGCTCTTTTTAGAGGTTGAGGGGGGTTCTGATGCGGATAGCACTTTGTGCAGTCTAATGGAGTTCCTTTCTTCATGCTCCGAAGAGGGAGAGCATTGAACATTGTCATTTGGAGATTTTTAAGTATGTGAACGTGGCTGGCCTACAAGTCCCAGAGTAACACAGGCCTGCCATAACTCTTGTCCGCGAGACGTTTTTGGGCCGTTTTTTGACGTGCGCGCTGCGTTATTACATCACATCCCGTGAGTGCGTGGTGATGTCATGGCGTCGCTCGAGTACGTTCTGACCCACAAATTTTAAGCGAATCTGCAGAGTCCTGTAGCACAACAGGATCCGTTTGACCGCGTGTATCAGGAAATAGGAATCCTTCTAAGTAAGTGGGGAATGTCCTATAGAGGTGCTTGGCGGGCCTTTACCTTGACAAAGGTGGGACTAAATAGGGGCTCTGCACGTTTTTCTGTTTTCACAGATTTTTGACGCTGAGAAGGTAGTGGAGACTTTGCATTCACCCTTACATGTGAGAGTGCCTTTTGCAATACTGACATGAGACCCAGATGTCGAGCCATTTATGGAGTGGCGACCATTCTTTCATCATAATCCTGTATTGAGATAGGTAAGCTTTACCACCATTAGTTTGACGAGACTTGCTAACTGAATAGAAATGGGAATATGTAGATGTCCCCTTATATTAATTTTGCCTCAATTGTTTACTACTATAGAGAAGAGAAAAAGAAAACGCAAGAATTCCTGAAGAAATTGGGAATCTGCAGCAAATAACTGAACAGGCCCAAGATTTATTAATGGGAAGAGAGGTATGTAATTAAAAAACATACTAAATTACCCTTTGAGGGATGAGGGTACAGTTTCATGCCAATAGAGATTGATACTTCGTGATTAGATACTAATAAGGTGTCCATTTTTTGATTAACAGGATTCTCCCCTACAAAAGAAGATTTTTAATTTCGGCACAAGACAATTTCCCCTGAAGAATGTCCTACATGACTGTATATCAAGGACAGAAACTTGTACAAGTCGGGTTGTTTGTATTACACTAATAGGAAATGGGCCAAAAGTAGTGAGGCATAGGAATCAGAGTGTGATATGTACACACAGTGTGTGATCCTAAAGAAATTATTGCAACATTACTCACCCATGGTGTTGCTACTTGTGGTGTTTTAACATAATGTATATGTTTTATGTACTATGATCATTGTATTGAACGTTTATCCCTACCTGTGACTCCGAACCGTTTTGAGAATAGAGGGTCCTACCTAGGCTGCTGCATTATTTTGGTAATATACCAAACCTAATTCCGAAGAAGTTCTTCATTAAATTGAACAGTATGTGCAGGGATTTCCTGTGGCATGGCACGCAAAACAGAGTGGCACTATGGAAACTACGGAACTTTTATGAGAAAGGGGGGATAAAACTGCCCAATTATGAGGTCTATTATGTAGCAAGCCAACTTCAGTATGTTGCCAAATGGCTTTCAGATGAAGTGAACCCCGAATCCAGGTTGTTTGGACAAGATTGCGCCCTGTTTTACCTGAGAGATGATGTGGTTGCCCAAATGGGAGGGCGTACCAAGATGATGATACTTGGGTGGAAGATGTGGCGCAGGGCATGCCAAATGGAGAACCCATCCCCATGTTTCCCGCAAGTGCCACTAGTGGCACTGGCAGGGGAGAAAAACAGCTAAGGACGATAATCGGGAACCACTGGGAATCGGTCGGGTTAGTAACAATGGGTGATATATGGCGAGAAGGGATTATCATAGATTTTGAGGTGCTGGGTGAGGAAACCGGGTTACACACGGGCCAGTATATTACGTATCACAGAATGGTGCGGAAAATTAAGAGAATGTGGCCCGAAATGGTACTGGAGGAAGAACCAGATGCTACCATAGATATAATATACGATATAGCGGAGGGGGGACATGAGATATCTAGAATATATGAGATGATGTTGTCTAAGGTTGGGAAGGAAATAGTGCAATTGAGACAAGACTTGGAAGTAGGAGCCCTGATGGAGGACGGGATGCAGGAACGGGCCCAGGGGTACCATAAGAAGGTGTCGAGGAATGCGAGATTAAAGCAGATACAACTGTATATTATGCATAGGGCGTATATGACACCCCAGGGGATATCTAGGTTTGAAAATGCAGGATAGCAAGCATGCCCTAAATGTGATGAAGAGAAGGCGGGTATGATGCACATGTTTTGGTCATGCCCGGTTATTGAGCGCTTCTGGTGTGAAGTGGCACAAAAACTAGCGGAGAAGGGAGTCAAGATTGTGGTGGATACAGTGTGGGCCCTTTTGCTGGGGGGGGTTCCCCAGATCACAGAAACTATTCACAGCATTCCATATGGGGAGATTCTCAGAATTAAAAGGAATTGTAGCACTTCTCTCACCTTTCAAGATAATCTTCAACAAACTCATAAAAAATTCCAACAGAGAGGTTATGGACCAAAGATAATCGCAAATGCTATTAATAAGGCAGAACTTGTATCTAGGGACTCTCTATTAAAAAACAAACCTAAACCTGAAAAAACGAGTCCAAAAACTCTATTTATCACTACTTGCAGTACGGAAGCCAGAAAAATCAAACAAATACTAACAAATCATTGGAACATTCTTCTTACAGACTCAAGTCTACAAAAACATCTGGACAACCATCCGAGTATCTGTTTTCGAAGAGCCCCAACTATTAAAAACCTGATTAGTCCAAATTTCCTCAGTCCAATACCAAACGAAAGAAAAATATTCTTTCAAACTGCAAATAAAGGAACCTTTAAATGTGGACACTGCAAATGATGTCCATTTATGAAAAAAGGTAAAAAGGATATTCTCCTACCAAATGGAAAGATTAACCACATCAACCAGATGATCAACTGCAACTCAACTCATGTAATTTATGGGATTGAATGTATCTGTGGAAAATTATATATTAGGAGCACCATAAGAAAACTGAACGTGAGAATACTAGAACATATAAAACCAATCCGTAACAAAGACTTGAGATGCCCCATTTCGGTACGTATGATTACAAACCATCCAGTATTTGACGTCTCTAACCTAAAAGTTTTTGGCTTGGAGAAAGTGACTCTATCCCCTTGAGGAGGCAACAAGGAGGAACTGTTAAGGAAAAAAATGTAAATGGATTTGCAATATGGATACATGCGTAACAGGTCTAAATTGTGATACGGAAATGTATAACTGGTTATAATTGTCTTCTCCTTTGTTTATATATGAAAAAGTAGATTGTACTTTTTTCTGTTTTTTAATTACACATCTGTTTTGTTTGACAGATAACCAGTGATTTCTAAACCCTTAATTTAGGTAGTTTGCAATATATTAAAAATAGATGCAGTTCAGATCTAATTCAAATTTGTATTATTATTTATCTATCAAATAATAATAGTTCTTTATAGGTGAACAAAATCAAGTTAAGCCTACTATCAAATTTGAGAACAATGAACATTGTTGCATCAAAACTGATGCTTAATCAAAAGTGATACCCTTAGATCTAAACATACTTGTAATCACATGATGCTGACAGTTAAGAAAACTTAATTAAATATTTAGTCTTCTTAAACTATATCTTTTCTCTTTAAATCTTTTTTCATACTGCAAAATCCAAGGAAAGAAAATTTAGATTCATAACCAAATCTAGAAGTTTAAACTCGAATAACAATTATGAATAAGCACAGATAATCCGAGACATAACAGCCGGATCTGTGCATGTTGATGCATTTCCCCGATCCAAAATGGCCGCCAGAATGGATAACGTGCGTGGTGACGTCATTGTGTCACACTAGATCACGTGAGCGCGACGTGATGACGTCATTGCGGCACAATAACGCTATAAAAAGTGCGCAAGAGTAGGAAAAGTTGTATTTACTCAGAGGGTATCCCTCGAGCAGTTTATCATGGCATTGAAGGACCTAAGATCATAGAAGGAGTTAAAATAAGGTAAGAAACTTAGCTTTTTAGTGCTACAATGTTGCAGGAATGGAAAACTTAAATTACTTTTATTTCTCCAAGCATTTCAAACCAATATCACTTTACTTCTCTCTTCCTTTTAGCCTTTTCTGACCAATTTAACCCATAATTAGAGTAGAAGGCAACCCCTTCAAATAATTACCAGGCAGAATTGGATATGATAGGTTATTTATAACGCGCTTAATACCCAGAGGTTTCTAAGCGCAGACCCAGGGATCGAACCTGTGTTGCTCCGTGTCGTCTTGTTTCCAAGTCGAGCACGCTGCCGCTGAGCTATCCTCCTGGGATGTATTGGTTACCTAATTACTTTCTAAACGCAACCAAAACTATTTGGATGGATATTAACATCCCCTGAGAAACTTAGCATCACAATTTGGGTGAGTCAAGCAATATGCTTATTTGTTTAGATATTGAATAAAAGTATGATGTGTAAAAACTCAACAAAATCTATTTCGAGCTTTGCAAAATATATTTTTGGTTTTATTCCTTTTTAGAAATAATTTCCTCTCCCGATGAACCATTGGTAGTTGCAGTGGGGAAACGCGTGTCGAGAGAGATATTATAAAGATAAATAACTCGAATCACTAAGGATCAGTACCTATTATTTGATGTGGAAATTAAAAGGTGTGGAGCAAACACCATACATTAACTTGTACAAAGGATCTGCACATGGCAATTGTTGTAGGAAACTATAAGGTGTGAAGTTAAAACCAGACTGAAAATTATCTTTGTTTGTCCACTTCCCAACATATTGTGAGAATAAAAGAAAAACTATCATCAACACTGAATTGGAAATTCGTTTTTCATAAGCACTAACTGGAACTTGTTTTGTCTAAAATGCGTATGACTCACCCTTGAACACTTTATAAATAAGGTTGGCACATGTGAGTAACATTTTCCCAATTTCTTACCTATTTGTAGTACATCTCTGTAGCAGCCATGCAGTTTTGGGGAAATACTCATGCTGACAACCTAGTACATCTAATATAAATCGCTCAACATTTGCTTTTTTGCTTTTTTCACAACACATTACAGCAGTCGCCAAGGGAGTGCCTCTTTATTTGGCCGCAACTTTTTTATAATTTGCCACGTTATTTATTTTAGTATTTGTAAAGCGCCCAAACCCTGAGGCACCAGGGCGCTGGTGCAACCAGTTACATGAAACAAACTTAGCTGAGGCAACGTACATAATGACAATGGAAATGCATACAAAGATCATCCAGCGCAAAGGTGACAATCGGAACAAGATGATACAGAACGAAATGCATACATTAAAACATTAAGGGCAATATGTAAACAATTTTAGGCGGAGTGTCGAGTTTTAGGCAAAGAGCCAAGGTTTTAGCGTCTTACGGAAGGCCCAGTAAGAGGTTTCCGTTCTCAGATGTGGATAAATAGTTCATTGGTGTGCTGCTATTGAGGGAAAGCTCAACCCACCACCCATGTCTCTCTTGACTTTGGGGCAAGTGAGTCTATGCTCGTAGGTAGATCTAACTGTTCTAGAAGAATTTCTTTGAATTTTCTGGGCCAGGTAAGGTGGGGCGGTGTTACTCAAGCACTTGTGTGTAATAGTTTCTTGAAGGTGATCCTTTTTTTGATTGGGAGCCACTGCATATTTTTACTGGCGGTTGAAATGTGATCTCTTGGCGTTAGGGAGAATTCTCTGTACAGGCTAATTTCCCAAACCTAGTGAGTCCCCCAGCAGCTTTGCTGGATTTTTGGGGTTTATTTTTTTCTCCTGCTAAGGCATGATTTGAGAATGTCCTTTGACTATGTAATGTGTTTTATGGGCTATGGGGTCTTTTACTCCACAGGGCTTCATGTGTTTTTGGTATGTTACACAGCACCCTCAGTGCAGTAACACAAGGGTGTCATAGTGACCCCCAAACATAGACTCCATAACCTGGGACTGACTGTCTCCCAGGGCATGTAAAGTCACCATTGACTTTACTAGTCTCAAATTGTGAACAGAACCAGTACAAACCATCATTGTAGAATTGTGGAAGTACTGGTAGGGGTAATTAGATTGCCCCTGGGTCTGTTTTCCAAGGGGACACTGTCCAGTCCCCCCTTGTCGAGTTTCTGGCTGGTGGCAGTGGATACCACGCAAAATATTCCACCGGAATTATTCCTATGGGATTTTCCCATTGATTTTAAACGCACCACTTTTTTTGGTGCAATGTTAAAGATACCGCCGGGTTATTTATTTAATATTTATTCCCTGGTTCGGTATTTTTGCTAGGACTCGGTTTTAAAATGGCGTTTGTGTTCGCCTCTAACCCCAACCCAAGTCGAGCCCTTTGTTCCACTTTTAGCGGGCTTCTGCACAGAAGCCTCAAAGTGGTGCCACTCTGTCTGGGTCCACAGGATGTGTGGGAGGGGGAGGGAATAGGCACCCTGCACTGAGTTGCCTCAGCAACTCAAGTCGCACTCTTGGGTGATTGGCCCAGTGGTGAGCCGCCCGGCTCACCACTTAGCATGTTTGATTGACAGCTAGGACTGATGAATGGGGGTTTTCTGCATAAAAGCAGGGCTTTGGGGACTGGAACTTCAGAAGTCGCCACAGGACCTAAAGAATCTGAAGAGGGAGAAGCTGAGCCGACCTGCAATGACGACACCACCGGTGGAGCCCTGCTGAACCGACTCACCACTTCCCAACGACAGAGAAGATCTTCTTATAGGAGAGTCTTCTTCCTTTGAGCAGGTGGGGTTAACCAGTTTGCCCTTTTTTCACCTTCCTGGATCGTCTCGTGGTCGAATCGCCCGTGCCAAGCAGCCCGGGGGCCGGATAGCCACGCTTCACCACTACCGCGAATAAAAGGCTAGAACCTTTTAACCGGGAAACTATGCGGCTGGTTTCTTCCCTGGCAGTGCAACGACCTCCAGCTTTCCTCCACGTCGAGATCTTCTCTTCCCCTGGACGAAGCACCGACTTGCACCCGCTTCCAGGAACAACTGCCCCCGCTGGAGCTTTCTCACCATTTCAGGTACTGTGTCCCGCCTGATCTCCCTTGCAACAGACTGTCTAAGGTGTCCCGTAAATCCTTGACTCTCTATCCTGGGGTGACCTCGGACCTGTTAACTAACTTTTCTGAACTGGTCTAACTCCTTTTTGGACTATCTGCAAAGACTTTTAAAGTGTACTTCAACTGTGTGATCTTGGGCACATTCCGCCTTGATCTCCAAGAGTGGGCCCGGCCTATGAACTTTTTGCGCTACAACAGACCCTGCCTTTCTTGACTTGCTGTGGTTCTTTAAAAGTGTTGGTATTGTGTGTTTTCATATTTCTGCCTTTTCTCTCCCTTTTGAAATAATTATTGGAGTGCCATCTGGGCTAAGCGCTCACCTCTGTGTTGATAAAAAGTGGTGTTCTTTTCCAAAACTTGTCGAATAATTAATCAGGGAGGTGTATTTATTTCTAGTGACTGTGTTTGAACTTGCTTGACATATTAGTGCCAGTGTATTTTTACAAGTGTGTTTTTAAATAATTATATACTTTTATACCAAAGCTCTGGTCAGTGTTTGCTTGTGCTACTGTATTTTTTTACCTAATGTGTATACTTTATATACTGCCTAACTCTCCTTGAGAGAAGTCTGACTGCTCAGCCACAGCTACCAGGTAAATCTGGGTGGTACAGACTGCTACCAATTGGGTTTACTGCTAACACCTGTAGTCTTAAACTTTTTGCAGTGGTCCCTACGGGAACTGCACAGGTTTCTGCCTAACACTTCGGATGTTCAAGGCTGCTTGGAGGGCGTTATTTTGAATTGTCTGCAGTTTTCTTTTAGAAGTACCAACATACAAGACGTTACAATAATCAAATTATGCGCCTGTGATGGCTCTGGCAAAGGACAGGCAGCTCTCTGGGGTACGGCATTGTCTGGCGCGCTGAGGAGTTTGGCAGTGTAGGCTGCTGATGGCACTGCCGCACTTACTTGTTTGGTAAGGTAGAGGGCAGAGTCTAGGGGGACACCCAGCTTTTGGGATCTGTATTCCATTTATGGGAAGAAAGAATATTGTGGGCTGAGTTTCTGTAGCGGGTGAGCCCGTGAGGAGGATCTGTCTTTTCATCATTGAGACAAAGGTAGTTTGTAGCCCTCCAGGTTTGGGTGGTGGAGTATTTGTTAAGAGTGCGAGGGTCCTCTTCGTAGGAGCCTAACCAATGGATGAGGAATTGAGTGTCATGAGCATAATTGGTGTATGATATGCTGATGCAGTCAAGGATGTTGAATAGCTGTTTGGTGAAAATGTTGTAGGTGGATGGAGAGACACATGAGCCTTTGGGGACGCCACACGGAATGGATATGGGGGGTGCATTTGCTGTGTCGGAGAAGACTCTTGTGGTACTTCCTTTGAGGAAGGATGCCATCCAAGCAGTGGCATTTGCAGAGAAATTGGCTGAGGTGATGAGATGGTGGCATAGGGTTGTGTGATCAACCAGATCAAATGCAGCAGAGCGGTCGAGGAGGAGGAAGATGACTGGTTTGCCCTCATCTATGAGTGAGTCTAGTTGGATTTTCATGTCAAGTAGGGCCGATTCTGTGCTGTGCTCTGGTCGGAAACCTGATTGGCGCATACCTGAGATGTGGTTGATTTCGAGTTAGGCTTGAATCTGATTGGAATGTTACAGTGGTTATAGGGCGGTCGTTGTTAGGTAGAGCTGGGTCAAGTGTGGGTTTTTAAGGAAAGGGTGGACCCAAGATTCCTTTAAGCTGGCTGGGACTTGGTTGGCTGCGAGTGAGGTGTTAAAGAATGTGGTGATGAAGGGTATAAGAGAATTCTGCACAGTCCACGATTACTGATGCTGGGCATATATCAGCCGTGCAGTTTGAGGTTGCTAATGATTTTCTCGTTTCGGATTCAGAGATGTCCCTGAATTGGAAGGGGGGGGCTGTGTGGTATGACAGGGGGTGGCAGTCTGGTGGCTGAAGTTTTGACTAGCTTGAGTTTGATTTTTGTCCTGGAGTAAGTAGATTTAGTCTCTCATGGCGCTCTGTATGTTACTGCACCATGCTTCGTCTTTATCAATGGCGTCGGTGGGTGTTTCCAGCTCCCTTTGGATTTTAAAGAGCTGGTTAGTGTTGGAGTTTACTTGTTGGATTCTCAAATTGTAGACTAGGGCTTTAGCTGCTGTGATCACTTATTTGTAATCCTGAATATCGCTTAAGAAGGCGGTTTTTGAGCGGTCAGTGGGGTCTTTTTTCCAGGACGATCCAGCCTGACGCTTTTTTGCTTGCATCGCTTGTAGGTCTGTGTTGAACTAGGAGTTGAGGTGGCAAGTTGGTTTGGCTTTCCTAGGGAGCAGTGGGGCTACAAAATTGATGGCGTTGGTGAGCGTACTGGCATATACATCTGCTAATCCTTCAGGGTCAGTTATGTGGCAGGATTCTGTGCTAGGGTGTTTGAGGTGGGGGAGATGGAGTCTTTGGACATTTTGCAGGTGCTGCGTGTACAGATGGGTGGTAATGAGGGCGGGTTGCTGTTTGAGTGCAAGGAATGAGAATGTTATGATATGGTGTTCAGACCAAGGGCAGAGGTGGCGTTGGAGATGATCTAGATCTGACTGTTGAGGACTGCAAACCAGTCGAGAGTTCTACCCTTGTCATGCATGGGGGAGGAGATGAAATGCGCTTTATGTGCTTACCAAATCTGAAGATGGCTACCGAGGAGGGGTTTAAGAGAGGACTGTCATTAGATGGGGGCAGTATGACCCAGAGGACAGTGATTGGTTTAAAGGGGAAATACAGTTTGTATGTGAAAGTGAAACTTTTTTTTTTTTTTTTTACCGAGGATTCCCGGCCTGATGACGGGGAATATTCATGAGCATGTGAATCCATGCCAGACCCATGCTGGAGAACAATAGTTGCAGGTAAGTAACTTGTTCCTTATGATCTGTTAAAGAAATGTAAACAATTATTAGTATTAAAAACGTATCGCAGTGAGTAAACCAAACATCACATCCCTCTGATAATAAAAATAAATTGACTTTATAGTAAATGGCACGAAGGCACATATAACACATGCACTACTAAAAATTACATTTAAAAACAATACTCTGCAATGTTATGTATTACAGAGATTAAAATGTGTAGGCCGTTTGATAATGGTGTAGATGTTTTAAATAAAATAAAGTGACAATAGGGTATACATTGGAGTTTAGAGCAATAGAAAGTGTCCTAGTGGACATAGTTGACAGTACAGAAAACTACACTAAAAGTTGACCGTGACTTGGAACAACAGATGAGCCGATTCAGCGAGCAAGGTAAGAAGTAGAGATGCCGGTATCTGTTGTCAATTTAAAATATGCTCTCTTGGTAACTTTCGAAAGTCTTTATAAAGGCTTACTGAAGTGGGTGTGTATGTGAATGTCTAAGGTGTTTGTTTGTACCCGCCCGACTTCTAGCACACTGTTTGACCTTCTCAATCCCGCCAGTGCAACCCCCCTGCGAGCGCACGGTCACAGGTGCGAACTGCCGTTGATACTGGACTAGGGATGGATGAGGATGGGGCAAACTCGATAGGCCCGAGCAATGTTCACGGGATACATACATATGTTGATTGCAGGGCAGGTGGCTTCTAAGAGGAGTCTGGAGACACTGGGTCTGTGGTGGCCATGTGCCCAATGGTCGCAGTGCGGGGGATGCCTTTAGGGTGTACATTGTGTTCAACACTTTGAGCCTTCCCATCCACCCAGCACCTTTGCAAGCCCACGGTTACAGGTGCGAGCTGCCATTGATACTCGAGGGGGGGGGGGGTGGATGAGGAGAGCGTGATAGGGCCAATACACGTGTTATTGCACAGAAATATCTTATGATACTCTTATGTTTGGACGTGTAGTGGATTTACAAAACATTTCTCACAACTGTTAAGCTTGAATTATTTTTATATTTAGTTTGGTAAGGTGGATGTCAATGACCCTACAAATTGTACTGCTGCGGTCGAGGTACTGGCTGCATAAATCCACAGTATTATCTGCTGTCACAAATGGCTTTAATCACAGTGTCGGGTATTACTCTTCGGACCCGAAATCCCAGTCTTCGATGAATCCACCATTTAAACGCGCAATATGCCACAAGCCTGTACCACCCGAACGTACTTGTTACTTGGATTACAAAGGCTGAATTGTAGCTTGAAGTTCGTGCATAAGGACCATCATTCGCAGCATGTATCTTGTAAGGCAGGATGCCCAAAAGTCATGCAGATCGGTAATGCATAGCAGCGGTGTGTCTCCTTTGGCAATGTAGGCCAGGCAGCCAGAGTTTCCTCTGCAACAGCAGTCCTCCACCAGAGTAGGCAAAAGCTCACAACAATGGCATGTACACCAGGTAGAAACATTTTTCATGCAACTGGGTTCAGCTTCGACGATTGATCCTCATGACTCATCTGATTCCACATCGTCTTGACTTTTTTCTCCTTCAAGGATCTCCTCTTCTGCGTATTCAGGCTCGTACATGTAGGGCTGAATTGTTGACATAGTTCCTGAATAGTGAAGAAGCACAGAATCAAAAGAGGCAAATAAACCCCTTTTTGTTTGTGTAAAACAAAGAGGTTGCCCATTAACCTTGAATGTTAAAGAAAGACACATAAGCACATTGTAAAAAGGCAAGATTAATAGTTTAAAACTATAAAAAAAAAAATCTCATGGATACAGGTTTTAAATATGGTTTGGTAAAGACCTCTGTACATAATATAAGAATTGAAAAGCAACTACTGGGTTAATTGATTTGTGGTACTTGGCAGACAGCTGAACCGAGCAGAAACCAGTCAGGGAAGCTTGAAATGAAATACACTGAGACGAATGAAAGAGAAACTCCAATGTTGTGTGCTCAAAGAGTTTGTTTACATTTTGAGAAACAAGTGTCTTGGGATTTCCATGAAAACAAGTCACTAGATTGCGCACAGAGGACGTTGACATTAAACGTGCATTGGTGTTGTGAAATGTGGCGTGAGTGTCTAGTGATGTCAGCATTAGGGGCGCGCAAACCGAATCAGTGCCGCAAGGGCACTTGAACTTAGGGCGATAGATCAACGGATAAGAATAGCACAAGATGGTAGTACCCGAACTGACGTTTTCACATGTGTTAAAGTGAGAAAAACTTGGGTAAGTTGCATTGGAGTTTTTTTATTATTATTAAAAGAACGATCGATGTATGCTCTGAAATCCATACCCGATCCATTGGGCCAATAACATTTCTTACCAAACTACCCCTTTAAGTTATCCTTCTGTTTGACTAACCAACCGTTTTCCTTCCCAAAAGACTATCTTATGTGGTTTTTCCAACTAAATACAATTACTGTATATCTTTTTGTGCGGTATTACTGTCATTGTTGTGAAACGCTGTAACAATTGCAACTTGAGCAACTACAAACTAGGAAGTGGCCCTTAAAGTATTTATAAGTAATCCTATGTGTGTTGGTTAAGTGATCTAAGTATTTTTAAACATTCATTGTCTAAATGTAAATATTTTATATAAATGTATTGGTGTGTTTCTTTGGACTACTGTACTAACTGGGTTCAGTGCACTTGCCTACAGATAAAATCTTCCTCTTCTGACTGCTCTGCCACTCTACCAAGGTTCCATGAGTAGTACAGACTGATACTAACAGTTGGGGACCTGTTTACAATTGAGATAGTTTTGAGGTCTTATCTCTAGTGGACTTTAGGAGAACTGCCCTAACACCTTTCAAACACACCACCCCAATCAAGACTCCCAGCAGAAACCCACCAGACAAACCTTCATGTGCCTCAAGAGCTTGCCGGTGGAAGCCCTCACCAACCTCCCCCTGGCATGAACTGAACACCCCCAACCGAACTGCGTCTCTCTACTGGAAGCACTCCATGCCACCCTCTCAGCCTCTATTGACTGACACGCGCCTCTGAAACCACACACCTGCAAAGCCAAAACAGTCAGCACTCTGGTACACGCAAGAACTCAACCTCTGCAAGATTCATCAGGAATGGAGAGAAAACCTTCCACCGGTCCAGGGCCGCATCCGACCTGGTGCTCCTCAAGGAACTCCAAGCAACCACCCCCCGACAACTAATCAACACAGCCAAGGCCTCCTACTATCCGAATACCATAGCAGAAGCCGACAACAAAAGCAGAGCCATCTTCAAAGTGGTCAAGCACTGCATCAACACACTACCTGACCCAGCCATACCACACTCCATTGGAAAACCAACCACCATCCACACCTTCATCGAAAAAATAAGCAGAATTCTTCAGCCCATAGACACCAGCTCTGCATCCACAAACCCACCTCACGTCCCTCTTTGTGGAATCTCCATACTCTCGACAACATTCAAGAGACTCTTGATGGAGGACCTGATAGAAAGCCTGGCTGCCCTCAAGGCCATATCGTATGCAGACGACATCCTACCAACATCCATCATTTAGCCCAACATATCATTGCTGCATGTAGCCTATTTCGCCTAATACTTTCGATCACTGCACCTAGCCTATTCTGCCTAATATTTGATCGCTGCACTTTAGCCAACTCTGCCCAGTACTTGATTGCTGCATCTAGTCTATTCTCCCTAATACCTAGCTCACTCTGCCAAACATCTAGCCGTATACTGGCTAATATCTTGATCGATGCAGGAAATAACAAGCCCCAGTTTGACTAGTAACAACATTATGTGCTCTTACCTGCCCAACCTAGCCCTTCGAACAGCTTTCACTAATCTGATAGTTATATTTAGTACTATTGTATACATCACCATGCCAAAAACTCTGCCCCTAGAGGGCCCAGGTGCCCACATACAATCTATCTCCAAATCCCCTTGCAATATAGCACAGAGAAACCACAGACTCCGGGCACGACTACCCAAAATATTCAAACCTATCAATAAATATATAACATTAATCTGGGTCACCTTCGACCTAAACTACTCCCACCTCTGGAAACTACTGTTCCTCCCAGCCACAAACCCCATCCTAAAAGAAATAAGCCCACTGCCATCCTGCCTCCTACGGTACAGCCAGATCCTGACCTAAAAGCTGCTTTAATCAATGCCAGATCATTAGTCCCTCATGCTAGTGACATAGCAGACGTTATCCTGGAAAATGACCTTGACTTCCTCGCCATTACTGAATCATGGCTCCACGAGGCAGCAGGTCCTGCACTTACACTATCCTTAGAGCTGATAGACCAGACGCACGAGGTGGAGGAATAGTGATTATCGCCACAACCAATCTCTCCATGAGAATCACCTCCACACCTAACCTTAAATCCTGTGAGTTTCTTTCTATCAAACTACCTACCGCCAATTCTCAAACATTAAACATTCACCTCCTATATAGACCCCCAGGTCCTATCGGCACCTTCAATGAAGATACTACTGTTATCTCTGAGAAGCTAAAAACTCCTCACAAACCCTTGTGCTAGGAGATTTTAACCTAGGGTACAATGATATTAATGATCATTAGGCCACTGCTGTAGCCAATACCCTAACAGAACTGGGCTTCACGCAGAAAGTGAATGTATCCACCCATACCAAAGGGAGAACTCTTGACTGGATTGCCAGTCACAACTGCATTCTATCCATAATAACTATTGCCCCCCCAATCTGGACAGACCACCACTTAATCTCCTTTACGATCAATACTAAAAGACCCATAGCTCTAACACCCCCCCTTGCCGTAGCCACATTAACCAGAAACAAGAAAAATATCACGGCGGACAAAATCCTGCCACACATCCTACCCAAACTTAACCGTTTACCTGACCATGCTGATCCTGGCCTTATAGTTGAAGAATTCAATAATGTTATGACCATCACTCTTGACAGCATTGCTCTGCTTAAATTTAGGAATAGTAAACCAAAAAGCACCTGAACTCCTGGTTCACACCCCACCTAAAAAACCTAAGACTTCAGAAAAGAAAGTACGAAACGGCATGGAACTTACATCCCACTGCTGAAAACAAAACCAATCTAATAAACATCTCAACGCAATACAAAAACGATATCATCCTGGCTAAACAAGAAACCTATAATAACAGGATTACCCAAGCCAACTCCAGCATGAAGGAGCTCTTTCTATCTTAAGTGAAAACTCCTATCGTAGCACAGGATGACTCCATCAAAGATAAAACCTGGTGCACAGACATACAGTTGGCACTAACCAACAAAGTTTCCAATCTCCAAACCAAAATTGCTCTAAAGAAAGCCTCACTTTCAGCCCAAAATCAAACTCCCTTGAACAAAACTCCCACACCCAAACCTAAAGAATCTACCCAATTCAGTTTCTCTAAGGTCTCAGTGATGGAGGTAGAGAAAACTATTCTGAGTCTTAAACCATCCAATTGCAAAGGTGACCAATGCCCAGCACAACTGATCAAGGACGCTGCTAGAGATCTAGCTCCCTTCATCACCAAACGTATCAATGCCTCCTTTACTACGGGCACCATTCCGCGCAACTTAAAGGAATCCTGGGTACTCCCCCTTCTGAAAAAACAAACATTGGACCCCAACATTCCCACAAACTACAGGCCCATCACTACGGTGCCTTTCTTACTAAAAATACTAGATAAGGTAGCCTATACCCAAATTCAGAACTTCCTTGAGGTGAACCAGCTCCTTGGCGTCCGCCAATCTGGTTTCTGACCTCAACATGCCCTCATTGACTTAAAGGCCCAAAAAGACTCACTCAGAGACGAGGGTAAATTACCTCTCCTCCTCCTGCTAGACCTCTCAGCCGCCTTTGACCTGGTGGACCATAGAGTCCTGTGCAATCACTTGGACTCGGCGGCCCACTTCTCAGGGGAGGCCATAGTCTGGATACAGTCATTCCTTAGTGACGGGACCATGAGGGGGTTCTCCCCCTCAGCGGCAGCAGACCAATACCCATCACCTGTGGAGTGCCGCAGGGATCTTGTCTCGCCAACACTCTGATATTTTCACCAAGCCACTCTTTGACGATCTTGACAATCTGGGTATCACCTACACCAACTACGCAGACGATACCCAGATTCTCCTACCACTTACCGGGGACTACGGAGAAGATCTGGCTTTGGTGAATAGAGTTTATAGCATCGTTCAGGCATGGATGGCCAACCACAGCCTATGTTTGAACGATGACAAAACAGAGCTTATCATGGCCACCGCAGCTCGCTTCTCTAAACCGAAATTACTCTGCATTTATCATCGATGGGAACACTATCAAGGTCGCCAAAGAAGTAAAAACTCTAGGTTTTTACCTTGACTCGACCCTTTCCCTTACCAAACAGGTGAATTCACAGGCCTCATACACGGCCTATACATGTAAATTAATACGAGCCGGGAAACCTTTCCTATCAGATGACAGTTATCTTATCCTAGCCAGAGCCCTCATCTTATCAAAATTAGACTATTGTAACTCCCTCTACACAGGGTCAACCAAAACAGAATACAAGTGCTCCAAAGTAATGCACGTGGAGCGGCCCTAAATATTCCCAGAAGAGCACATATCTCTGAAATAAGACGGAAATACAAATGGCTATCTACCCAAGGAAAAAATCAACCTTAAAGCTGCATCCCTCATCCACAAATGCTTAAATAACAAAGCCCCCCGCTACCTAACAGAGCGATTTAATAGAAAAAACCTTACTAGACCTACAAGAACAGTTAGCCCCAACTGCCTCTTAGTGCCCAGATTCAAACTAACCACCATTGGAGGATCCAGCTTCCCAGTTAAGGCAGCTCATTTATGGAACTCCCTTCCTCATGCACTTAGATCTGACCAAACGTTCAACAAATTCAGACAGAACACAATAAAATGGCTCACTGAGAATGTTATGTAACCTGTACCCACCACATGTTCTGTACCTGATGGAGACTGACCTGCTACTATGTAACGCTAGCTCTATGATGACTGTTTGGCTGTGCATCATCTGTACTGTTATTGTCCCACCCTGTGGTGCCATGTTCTGTAACTAAGCTGTAAACCCACTTGTTCTCATGCGCCCTGCTACCTCAGGGTCTGGTGCACATAACAAATAAATAAACAAACAAGACCTTCCCAGCAGAAGCTCTCTTTCCCTACCTTGATATCAACAGCTCCCTAACTCAAGGCACCTTCCCATCGATCCTAAAAACAGGACAAATCCTCCCTCTACTGAAGAAACCCACTCTGGATCCTGACAACCTAGGTAACTATTGCCCCATCACCCTAAGTAAGATCGAGAAAGCGGTAGCTACACAACTGCAGCAACACAGACGCCAACAATCTCCTCCAAACTTACCAATCTGGGTTCAGACCCAGACGCAGTATGGAGACCGTAACCACACAGGAGGTTGACAAATCCCTCAAAATCCTTGACGGCCACCCCTGCCTTCTGGTTCTACTCAAGCTCTCAGCTGCTTTCGACACAGTAGACCACCAGGCGCTTATGGACACCCTCATCTGCTCATGGGGATCAGCAATCCTGTCCAATGCTGGTTCAAGTCCTACATCGCCAACTGCTAGCAGTTTGTTCAGATGGACTCCTCTAGAGCGCCAATGCTACCAGTCACCTATGGAGTCAGGCAAGGTTCCATCCTCTCCCCAGTGATCTTCAATCTATACATGGAGCCCTACTAGTCACATGCAGAATCCACCAATACACTGAGACACAGCTATACCTCATGATCAACTCCAGTACATCCATAGGCTCAAAGCCTGCCTCTTGCTGGTCCGGTCAGGGATGTCCAGTGCATACTTGAAGCTCAACCCTTCCAAGACAGAATTCCTACTCCTCTCCAACATCGAACACCCAGACATACAGACCTGGCTATCAACCATGAACTCTTGAGGGCTTCACACCTTAGGTCACTTCAAGTGCCAAGTCCCTCGCGTTCCACATCGACAAACACCTCTCCTTCAAGAAACACCTAGCTAAGAAAACTGACAGCTTGGTATCGGCTCTTCCCTCCTACATTGTTCTCCTGAGAAGTGTCCTACATGTGGCTGCACACCTCCTAGGGTATACGCAGATACAACTACATCACCCAGGCCCTCATCGACCTTCACTGCACGCATGAATCCCCTTCAAGTCTTGCTGCATCTATAAGGCAGTCGCCCTCAGGTCACCCAGCTACTGCGTGGAGAAACTCCATCTTTGGTGGACAGCGCACCACAAGAAGCCAGGACACATGCAGACTTGAAATCCGCTGCTGCAAAAAGGAAAGGACCAAAAAACAAGTCTTCACCTGCATTGGATCTTTCATAGATTCACATGCTGTGAATATTCCCCATCGTCCGT
Organism: Ambystoma mexicanum; assembly: GCF_040938575.1. Taxonomy (NCBI): domain Eukaryota; kingdom Metazoa; phylum Chordata; class Amphibia; order Caudata; family Ambystomatidae; genus Ambystoma; species Ambystoma mexicanum. The sequence continues at coordinate 1,491,834,075 of NC_090932.1, read as the reverse complement.
CTGGGAATCCCCAGTCACTTACAATTTAGTACTTTTCCTCTGGAAAACCTTTGACACCGTGTGTCCCACCCACATCATTGTTGGTGCTTTTGGTTCCTACCAATAGGACATCGACTGTGTAGCTCCGTCCCAGCAGCATCCCCTCAGATTTCAACCGTCTTCTTAGCTAGTGGGATTCCTCGAGTTCTTCTCTTCACAGAGAAATCTTCTTTAACCTCTGAAAATATAATTTTGAGCAAAAGTTCATTCGGAATAACAGACGACCCTTCAGCGTGGACAACGAATATGGAGACTGTTGAATCAAAAAAATCCTTGTTTAGAGCCTATGGTATGTGCGGCCTAATAAATGTGAGGGTGACAGCATGTGGACTGTATATACTGCCTATACTTGAATCACTCTTCCTGAATGCCAAATCTGTCAGGGTTTCTCTCAGAAAACCCTCAAGGACAGAAAACCTTGCCTAATTTGCTGGCTGAACGAGAGGTCTTACCTGGCGTTGGAGGTGGGCTCTTCAAGAGTGGAAGAGCTACTACTCGCTCTGAAAAGTGGTCGCCATCCAGCCATGAATCCAGCTCTGAAGAACCTATGAAAACACAACCAACACAAGGGGAGACTAAATAGTGGACGAGCCACGGCCATGCGGCCAAGCAATCCCGGTCTCCTCAAAAGAAACTGGTAGGCCACGCAAAGCTCTCGGTCTGCGAGTATACAGTAGTCAGAAAATCCTTCGACGACAGACGATGACCAAAATGGGGACATCGTCGTCCAACTCTCGTACAAGCAAGGACCCAGCCCGACAGCGAAGTCTAACTCCAATCCGTCGTCGAACAACCTCACCAACGTAAAGCAAGCATAAGGACAAGTCGTCCACAGCTCGTCGTTGGAGTCACATTCTCCCAGACAGAGGCATAGATCCTCTTCCGAACAAGAATCGTCGACGGCACATCCTTCTATGAAATCGGGGCATCACTCGTCGACAGTCCAGTCGACGACAAAAAACGAAAATTGCCCAGCAGCGATAAAACATCAAGCGAGTACCCTAAATCAGTGCACACACATCTGTCAACTGGTTTTTCCACGATTCCAACCATGGAACATCCTGAGCTGCCTGTCTCACAGTTGCATGGGAAAAGCGTACCCTCCTATACTAAAGGGATACTAAGCACCTCAACAGAAGAAGCAAGACCACTCCTAGGTGTATCACCCATACAATACACAGATATCATTCCTGACGAAATTCTGCAACATGAGCATGTCCGATTTCGAGCCTCCTAGGAAGGAGTGCCCAGGAGTCAGAGATTCGGACTGCGAAGAATGCACAGTAATCCAGTCTCGCTCACAGGGCAGACCTTCTGTTCACCCCAATCAAGAGGGGAAAGAACACCAGGAAGATAGCAAGCCGTACCCTTCTGTTTTCCTTGTACACCCTCAGGAACAGGAGGGGTGATGCCAATGTACCCACTAATAAACCTACCATCTCTATTGTCCCTGCAAGTACTGTCATTTTTGCAAGGTCTATTGGGGCAACTCAACACCAGGCTGCCACAGCCTCAACCTCAGGTGATCCCTCAGCACAGGGGGAACCAAGTAGCGCCAATTCAACAGGCCCAAACAGATCTGGGAAGAGATCAGGGGCATTCGTCCCGAGACCACACCAAATGCTCACGTTCAGAGCACAGGTCGCAATCCCTACCCAGAGCCCCTCCTCCACATAGGAGAAGTCCACTAGTAGGAAAACAAGAAGGCAAGCTAGTGTACACAGACCAGGACACTGATCCAAAGGACACAAGCTCTTCCACATCTTACTCCCCTCGCCAAGATGATACCTAGGATACAGATGATGCAGACCAGTAAACTCAAGGTAGTCCAGCACAGCCTTCCCCACCTGGCGACATTGGTGCTTTCCACGCCATGGTCTCAAAGGCGTGCCAAGAATTTGGGTTGACACCGACGGAAGAAAAAGACTTTTCTTTTTGATCGTCTGGGAAAACGCAGAAAAGCCGTTTGCTATACCCATTATGGATCACGTGTGGCAAGAGGGATTGTGAACCCTGAAGCATCCTTTCACTGAACCCGCAGTAAAAGGAAGACTGGACAAAAGGTTCAATGCACCAGACACAAACCCTAAATGTCTAACCTCTCAGCCCTCCCCGGAGTCAGTGCTGGCAGCGGCTAGTCGAATAGGGGGTGTGATACTAAAATGCTTTCGGCAAAAAGGTACTCTCCATCAAGGCAACAGTTAAATCGGCCAACGCCCTGGCCATAGTGGCCTGCTATGACCATGAAATGTGATACCGGCGGGCTCCCATCCTCGAGCATTTGCCCAAAAAGCAATGAAAGGAGGCCATGACAATTGTACGTGAGGGCGAGGAGGCCCCGAAGCATAGTATAAATATCGGAGTGGACCTCGCAGAGACTGGGTTTAACCAGATTGGTAATTGGGTGGTCCTGAGAAGGCAAGGGTGGCTATGCTGCATTGACTTTAGGCAGGAGGCAAAAAGGGGGGAATGGCGGCACACAGACTTGTACTATCTCCTATCAGAGTCTCTAGAAGAATAACTCGTATGCCTTCAGAAATATAACTTAAGAGAAAGTGTTTAAACGTATCAAAGTACAGAATTCAATAATTGTTTCAGGTGCAAATGAGCTAATGTCACAATGCCACTTGGGACAAACAGAAAAGAAGAAAAACAAAACCATATATCGCTACAGTGGCTCAACCATGCACTCCTAGGGGGACAACTGTCCCAATGTCCATTAATAAGATTGCCAGTATAGTTCCCGCACAGAAGTGAAGATAATTATTCTTTCAACTTTTATTCACATGCTCAGAGGCAGATTCAACCATACATAATTGATATTGCTATCAATAAAGATTAATTGTAATTTAAACAAAGAAGAAACACATTTATTGTCGTTGTGGAATTCAGACCATCGCCATATTAACATATACGTGTTGTAGTGATTAACACTAAAGAGAGGTCCATGTACACTACATACAGTCCAGTATTTACAACATTCACACTTGGAATTAAATAAAAGTCATGACATATTCGTAGTAACTCCAAACAAGCTCATTATCGGCTTTTCAATAACCAACGTGTTTCGGATTCAAAGACCCATCTTCAGGGTGGGAGCTATATGTTTCTATTTAACCCTTTCTTGAATGAGACCCTATGGGTTTACAAAAGTAGAATATTCAATATCCAGAATGTAGATGAACTTCTACTCTGATTCAAGCTATTAAAATCAAAATCTAATTGGACCAACCTTCATTCTCATTCCAGCGCCCCAGGCAGAATTAGGGGCAGATGCAATAAAAAAAATAAAAAATGAAAACTCATCCAATCTTGTGGATTAGGTCAGGAAATGCTGGGAAATGGTAGTGGCGCAGTCAGGCAGTCTCTATATAAATAAGAGAATTGAAATAACGCCAGATTAGGTTGGGCAGACCCTTAAAAGCGGAAAAACACTGATAGGGCTATCAAGTGCAAAATTACATTGATACTCGGGTGGGGCTAAATAATGTACCTTTTATAAATGAACTGGGTCCCAAAGGTAATGATGAAAGAGGTGTGCTAGGTGTGTGTGTAAAACACCGAGCCAGCAGTGAATACATAAAGGTCGTCCCCCGTTACATGTGGCGTAAGCTCGATTCAGCAGATACACCAAAAGTCCCATCCCTACGCTCTGTCATGTGGGCAGCTTTTATTGGTGCCATTGGGGAGAGGCATCCTCCCCCATATGTGGGTATTTGCAGCCCAGATATCCGAGTGCTGCGATCATCTAATATACACTCAAGATCCCCCGCCCCAACAGCAATTGCCACCCGATAAGCTGAGTCTTACCTCATACTCGAGATCCCGAGACCAGACAACCGCCAACTAGTGGGCGACTCGGGACAAGTGATGTTTGAGGTCGTCATGGCATCCACACGCACGCGCGCCATGACTGCCGTCCACCATCTTGGTGTGGGCCCCAGCCGCACGTGGGCAACGGGGTGACCATTGCTACGGACGCCCTGATTGAGTAGTATCGTAAGTGCACGAGAATCATAACGATTATCAATACGATTCGCAGGATACTGCTACTTCTTTACCTCTGTAGAACGTTATCACGGGGAAATCTGAAAGTATGACATGTACTGTTGCAGAGTGACTTGCGTGCTCTATTATGCCAGAGCCAATCGGTGGAAGGGGTACCTGGCATCATCACAGTAGACTTATGCAAGGTAATTGGACAGTGCAATTAAGGAGAATAAGCACTAAAGAAATGGCATAGCTATGCCGTCCCTAAGGGCCCAGGGTCAATCACTTAACCGTAAACAAGGGAGGGGGCGGGGGGACACAACCGCAGATAAGATTCTCTGCAGGGTGCCCCCACGCTAGAACACTCCTCCAATGTGCCTCAAGTGTTAGTTCAAGGGAGTCTACTACAGGCTCCTGAACGGGACTACAGCCTCTGAAGATAGTATGTGTGACACAATATCTCTCAAGTCTAAAATCCCCTGTCACTCAGGAGCCTGTCACTCACCACTAGTTAATTGGCTTGTGTACATTGTATGAATAGATAAATCACTACATCATAATTCCAACCCTATTGATTCAATCAATAAACATACAAAATGTCTCAGTCTAATAATAAATCACCTAGATCCACTGAAACTCACATCATGGGTAACGTGGTCCGTTCTTCAACCAGACTCCTGGTACTTTTGTCCCTGAAATGGGTGTTGTTGGTAGATGGGCATTTCTATATAGTGGATGTACATATAAATCAGCAGAACAGAATTCCCTAGAACTCATGGGGGACATATTACATTGGATAATGCTGTGTGGCACAATGGCAAAAAGTACAAGCGGTGTATTTACTTCCTTAACTATGAAGTACATAGCAACCGAAACAGTCACATTTGATAGTCATATATTGATGCATCTCCCTAAACCACTGAATGCACATTCATTTTTCATCAACATAGTAATGTCCATGCAGTGCATGCTCCATGAACATACTGGTGTGTGCCAATTTAAAACAAATGAATACAGTTCGTACCTCCCTATCTCTTCAAATAAAGCACATTCATTCAAACGTATTGTTCATTCCCTTAGAGCTCAGCGAGTCTAGCAGATTCACCCACAGAATTTCTCTCTGCAAAAGCTTAAGCTGGATGTCTCCTCCCCTGTTTCCCATTGCCACCTGCTCTAGGATCACACATTTGAGCTGAGCGATCGTATGACAAGCTTCAAGGAAGTGCATAGCTACTGGAGATTTTTGGTCCGGATATTGGACTTATGTTCTGTCCATCTTGTCTTAGCCTTCCTGGTGGTCATAGCCACGTAGTAATGCCCACATGGGCACTTCAATGCATAGATCACGTAGCTCGAATCACATGTACATGAATGCTTCAACAGAATAGGTTTCCCTGAGTGTGGATGTGTGATACTGTTTCCCAAGATGATATTTCCACAATGTTGACAATTGTGACAGGGCACCGTCCCTTTGAATTGAATTTTTGTTGGAGGTCCTAGAACTGCTTTCACCAAACTGTTACGTAAAAACTAGCTGTTCCTGTATACAAATGTCGGGGGGGTTTCTGAAACAGTTGTTGAAGTTGGGGGTCCATGCCCAACATTGGCCAATTTTCTTTTGTATTATCCTTTTTATTTATTACATTTGTATAGTGCACAGCAGCCCTTGGGCATCGAGGCGATGTTACTTGCAAGGATCTTAGTTACAGGTGGCAGCAGCAGAGAGAGGTGGTTACAAGTTGTACAATTATACACTAGGGTACATATTTGCATACAATTATGCATTAGTGTGCATACATACATGGTACATTTGTGAGGTTTATCGGTTAGCTGGTGGTCATGGCGTACGTCAAATGAAGAACACTGTTTTCATGGCTTTATGGAATGCCATGACAGATGTCTTGCCTCGTAGGGTGGGAGGTAGGGCATTCCAGTGCAAGGTAGGGGAAACTGGCGCCACCTGCTTTGGATCTCCTTACCATGGGCACCCACAGCATGTTGGCGTAGGGTGTTCTGATTGGTCTTGCAGATGTGGAAGGGTGGATCCTTTGTGAAAGGTAATCAGATGCGGAGAGGTGGATGCACTTGTGGGTCAGTGTCAAGGTTTTGAATATGATGCTCTCTTTTATTGGGAGCCAGTGGGCTGCTTTCCTGGCAGCTGTAATGTGCTCTCTTTTGGAGATGCCTTGGGCTGCGCAGAGCGCGTTGTTCTGGATGACTTGTAGTCCAGGTGTTTGTGGAGGTCCCTAGGAAGAGTAGATTGCAGTAGTCTAGCCTTGAGCCGGTGATGGCTCTGGCTATGTTGGTGCTGTTTTCTTTGGAGAGAAATGGCCTGGCTGCATCAGTTTGCCATGATAGGCTGCAGAGGAGGCGATGGCACTGACTTGTCTGTTCATGGACAGGTTAAAGTCCCGGTAGACTCTGAGGGTTTTGACTGAGTCTGAGAAAGGGATTTTAATGGAATCAATGGTGAAGTGGCTAAACTGTGTGTCAAGGTTCTTAAATGTGCCAGGGGAGCCTACCAGAAGAAGTTGTCTTGTCAGAGTTAAGGCATAGTCTGTTGACTGCCATCCAAGAATGGATGGTGTTTTAGATGTTATTGAGAGTAGTGGAGTCTTTGTCATAGTTACCAGTGAGGGTGAGGAGGATCTATTGTCCACGTAGTTTGTGTAGGAGATACCCATAGCATCAAGGATGAGAAGGAGCGGGCGAGTAAAGATGGTGTAAAGGGTGGATGAGAGGCAGGAACCTTGGGGTACTCCACATAGCATGATGGTGGGTGAGGCGGAGGCCAGGTCAGAGAATACTTGCATAGTTCTGCCTTGCATGAAGGAGGTGATCCAGGTAGTGGCGTCAGGGGATTATCTAGCTGTGGAAGAGGGGTGGTGGCATAGGACCTTGTGATCTACGAGGTCAAATGCTGCAGAGAGATCAAGGAGTAAGATTATGGCGGGTTATGCTTGGTCTCTGGCATCGTCCATCTATTTTTGTAAGTCCAGTAGGGCGGTTTCAGTCCCATGCCTTGGGCGAAAGCCAGATTGACGTAGTCCTAGTAGCTTATCCTCGAAGTGTTGCACCTGCAGGTAGGCTGCTTTGTCCAATATCTTGGGTAAGAAGGGGACTGTGGTGATGGGCCTGTAGTTATTAGATGAGGTAGGGTTGAGTGTAGGTTTTTTCAGAAGGGGGCGGACCCATGCTTCCTTGAGGCATGAGGGGACTTTCCCTTAGGCAAATGTGGCGTTGACAAAGGCAGTCAGGAAAGGTGCAAGGGTATTGGCACAGTCTTTAATAATAGAGGCAGGGCAGGAGTTACCCTTGCAGTTGAATGGTTTTATGGTCTTCATGAGGTTAATCATGTCTCGTTCGTTCCTGTATGGCATTGAACGAGAAGAGCGGGGGGTGGGGGTGGGGGAGTTCAAGGGGAGAGTGGGGTGGGGGTAGTAGAAATGGGGAGAAAGTGTTTAGTGGACTGTATTTTGGTTTGGGGTGAGCTGAGCTTATTGCGCATGGCTGTTTGAATGTCATCACACCAAGCCTTGTCTTTGGTGAAGTTCTGGGGGGTAGGGGTTGGAGTCTCTAACTCTCTGAAGATGGAGAAGATTTCTTTTGCATTGGAGTTGGCATCAGAGATTCTGGATACAAAGGATTTGGCTTTGGCAAGGATGATTGCCTTCTTGTACTCTTTTGAGCGGGCGTTAAAGACCTGTTTGTCTTTATCAGAGTGGGAGGTTTGCCATCATCTAAGGGCTGAACCAAGTATTGGAGTGGCTAGTGAGTTTAGATTTGCGCGGTTTGTGTGGGGCTATGGAGTTGACTGCAGGTTTAATAGCAGCATTGTAGGAAAGTGCAAGGGTTTCTTGGTCGGAGGAGAACTGTGGTCTGATGGCTGGGCCCTGGAGGTAGGGTAGTAACCTTTCTTTAGTAAGTTGGCAAGAGCTTCTTGTGAGCGCTGGCGGCAGGGGCTGAGGGGGAGTAGAGGAAATCGAGGTAAGGATGCTAAAAGAGATAATGTGATGGTCAGACCATGGGGTAGGGGTATTGCCCGTGATGATGAGTGGGCAATTGTGCTGGGTGATCCAGTCCAGGGTTCTGACTAGAGTGTAGGTGGGGTCGGAGATGGAGTTCCTGAAGCCTAGGGTCTCGAGTGCTGAGTTAAGGGATTTGGCTGCTGGGTCCTTGGTGTCATAAAGAGCTAAATTGAGGTCACTGAGTAGGATGACTTTGGAGGTTTTCTTGAGATTGTCAGAGAGGAGGCGAGTGACTGAAGCCTGGAAGTCGCCTAGTGGACCTGGTGGGCGGTAGACAAGGTGTATGGTAATGGTGCAGTGGGGGGAGAGGCTGAGTTTGAGTTGGATGTAGTCACTGTTATTGTTCATGGATTTCTCTATCTTTCTAATGGATAGGCAGTCTTTGGCTATTAGTGCTACACCTCCGCCTTTGCATGGGCGATCTTGTCTGGTAATGGAGTAGCCAGAAGGGAGTGCAAGAGAGAGTGCAGGGCCTGAGGCTTCATGTAGCCAGGTTTTGGTGACCATGAGGAAGTCAAGATTGTGGGTGGAGATGAGATCATGTATATCTAGGGCCTGAGCGTTGATGGACCTCGCAATGACCATGGCGCATTTGAGATGCGATTCTGAGGTGACTGAAGGGAGAGGAGAGGGCGGGGAAGACGTGGCGAGAGGGGCGGTGGGCGTGTAGGTGGTTCTATCCTTGGCAGTATTAGTGGTTTTAGAGGTCCCGCTTAAGGGGTGAGGAGACACAGATGAAATAGCATTCATTACATTGCAATCAGAGTTGGGGGGAGAAGATTGTGGCATCACACTGTTTATATTGGAGGTCCCATTTTCAGGGGTGGTGGACACAAATCAAATAGCATGCAGTTCATTGGGGATTGAGGTGGGCGAGTTAGTGATGGGTGTGATATGGATGGTGGTTGCTGCTTGGTGGCTGTCTCGCAGTTTGCAGGAGGGTGCTCTTGTAGTTAGAGCAGGGACCTGAAGCCTGGACTGTAGGCAGGTGTTGCATACGCTTGTAGGCGGTGGAAGAGATGCAAGTCTGGCCTGATACGTGCAGGTGCATAGTCTTAACCTAGATACAAGGCGGGCGTGAGAGTGGAGTGGGTCGATACCGTACTCCTTACCTTGAGTGAGTGGCAGGTATCTGTGGTAGGTGGCAGACGAGCAGTGGAGCTGCAAAGTGCACTGCAGGCCTTTTCTCTTGGCCTTCGCTCGTCGTCTTCGCCTCACGGCCCTCTCCACCTCCATTTAAAGCAGGAGGGGAGGGGCGGGCAGGTGGACACGGCAAATAGGAACCTGGGCCTGCGGCGGTGAATTGCGCGGCATCAGTTGTCGATGTCTCCATGTCAACGGCATTCATTTTAGGAGCTTTCAGGTCGGCGGCACACGCTGAGGGAAGATCGGTGGAACACTCAGTTGTTCCAAAGGAAATCGCATCAGCTGATCCAGCTGGAGAGAGCAGAGAGGTGCTCGCTGCAAAGAGCACAGCAGGCCTTTTCTCTTGGCCTTCGCTCGTCGGCTTCTTTTTGATCCTCCTACTTTGCATTGAATGTGTGGTGACATAGACCAAGGATTCAGTCGGCTTTGGTGGTTTCGGGGTGAGAAGTGTCTCCCGGGCAATGTGGCTCACTTTCTCCACAACGTCAGAAATGAGCTTGGGGTTGTAGCCCCTGGATGTTAACTTGGTCCGCAATGAAAGGGACTGACGCTCATGTTCTGAATCCTCTGATGTTTCTGCGATAACATAGGAATTGACTGAGCGGGACGCTATCAATTGTTTGCGGGTGGAAACTTGTTGCCAGTAATAGGCTATTACAATCAGTTTTATTAGTGTAGATCCTTGTTTCCAGCGACTGTTCCTTTGCATAGATCTCCACATCAAGGAAATGGATAGTCTTATCACTTGTCTCAGTAGCAAATTTGATTCTAGGATGCATCCCGTTCATTACGAAGAAGTCCTGTAATTCCTCTGGAGGGCCAGTCCAAATGCCCATCGTCAATATACCTTACATAGATGGAAAGATGCTGCATCAATCTCGGTGAGGACAACACATGCTCGTATTCCAGATAATACCTGTAGGTATTTGCATAACATGGTGCCATTGCAGCTCCCATGCTCGTGCCCGAAGTCTGAAGGAAAAAACCATCTTGGAATTTGAAAAAACTGTTCATAAGAACTAATTTCAGAAGGGTAAGGACAAAGTCGGTCATCTTGGCAACTCTCTGATCTCAATAGAAGCCATTCTACTGCCTCTATACCTGCCTTGTGTATAATATATGTATAGAGTGATGTCACATCAATTGTGAAGAGTGTATCTCTTCCTTTCACAAATTACACATTCTTAAGCTTCTGTAGGAAGTGCATAGTGTCTCTGACATAGGTGGTGGTATCTTTGATTAGAGGTTGCAAAATCTTATCAAGGTACTGGGCCAGTGGCTCAAGGAGGGACTCTGTGGCCGCGATGATAGGGCGCCGTGGTGGTTTAATAAGCCTCTTGTGGATCTTTGGCAGTATATACATAACCGGCATGATCGGATGTTTATTTTCCAAAAAACGGCGAGTCTCTTCAGATATCACTTCTCTCCCTTCTGTTTCATCTAAGACCTCCTGGATGAGGGCTCGTACCTTCTCTACAGGATTAAATGATCTCTCTATATGTTTCTCCGTCATCCAACTGATGTTCAATTTCCTCCAGGTAGTCCTGCTTATCCATAAGCACTACAGCTCCGCCCATGTCGGCTAGTTTAAAAATAATCTCCTTATTATTGAGCAGGTTCTTCAATGTGTGTCGTTCCCTGACAGTGAAATTTCCATGCCCTTTCAATTTAAAGTCTAGTCTTTTAAAGTCCTGCAGGACGGTTTTTTCGAACACTGTGAGAACGTGGTGAGAATGTGGTTCTGGACTGGCAGGTTGAAGGTACTCTTCGGGTTCAGTTTGAGGATCTTATGTGGTTCATTGTCTATAGCATCATCATCCAGGGAGTTAAAGAAAACCTTTAGTCTCAATTTCCTCATCAGCCTGAAGAAGTTGTGTTTTTTTTTTTTTTTCGAAGCAGTGTACTGTTAAAGCAACTGGTGCCGCGCAATTCACCGCCGCAGGCCCAGGTTCCTATTCGCCGTGTCCACATTGCCTCTTCCCCTCCTGCTTCAAATGGAGGGGGAGTGGGCCGTGAGGCGAAGCCGACAAGCGAAGACCAAGAGAAAAGGCCTGCTGTGCTCTCTGCAGCTCCACTGCAAGCACGTCTCTGCTCTCTCAAGCTGGATGCTGGATCAGCTGATGCGATTGCCTTTGGAACAACTGTGTGTGCCACTGATCTTCCCTCTGCGTGTGGCGCCAACCTGAAAGCTCCTAAGATGGATGCAGTTGCCATGGCGACATCAACGAAAACTGGTGCCGCACAATTCACAGGCCCAGGTTCCTATTTGCCGTGTCCGCCTGCCCGCCCCTCCCCTTCTGCTTGTTGAGCTGAGCGGGTTCGAGCGGTCGCCCGCAGCCCTGTGCGGCCAGTTGTGAGGCTGCCCTACCAGGCCTTGTTGGGCTTACAGTGAGTGTGTTATTTTTCTTAATTAAAGTCAGGCACTGTTGATTCTCACGCTCTGTGCGCATTGTGCTGCCCCCTGCCCCCTCCCTCCCCCTCACTTCCTGGTCCTCCTCTCCCCTCTCCTTTCCCGCCTCCCTGCCCGCCCACACCCCCTCCCCTTCCTCTCCTCCACCTGCCTTTAAATCTAACCCCCCCGGGTAGCCCCCTACCCGGCAGCCCCCCGGGCTAAGGGCCCCTTAGGCAAAGGGCGGCTCCTACGGCTGCGGCTCCCAGTGTGTCTGCAGGGGACGCCAGGCACCTTTCCGCCGCTCTATCTGGTTAGCTTCACCTGCTCTCCCAGCCCACCCACCTAGACCTTTTCACTTAATTCGCATGGTGTCTACACTTCACTGTGTTCTGCAATTTGTGGTTAATTAGGGCTTTTTCTCCCCTCGCAGGACTCTCAAACTTAGGTGGCCTCTCCACTGGGTACCTAATACGCATTTACTGTTACTGTTGCTCTGAAATGTGGTAAATTGGGGCTTGCCGCTCATTCCTTTCCACTTGCTCAAGTCTGTCTCCCCCCCACTCCCTCCTTATTCCATGATGTTCTTTATCTCGCCTATCTTCTCTAACTGCTTCTCCATTGACTATCCTGCTCTCCTCACTAAATCTGGTAAGAAAAAGTTTAAAAAAAGGACATCCTGGTCTCCAACCCAGGCCTCCCTATCGCTGACACCTACACTAGTGCCTCCTCCAAGGAAACTCTTACTGACATTCTCTTTTTCGTGCCTTCTCCTGACCTATGGACCCTTCATATGGTCTCTGTGCTCTCTCCTTTCTCCTCTTCTCCCATTAATGGTGGCACCCGTTGGGATGTCCTCTTGGCCCCCTTCCACTCCTCTAAGGCCATCATTAATGCCTACGCTAATGGGACCGTCCTGGTCCAAAGCCCTCAGGCCAACCTCCACCTCTTTGATAGATGCTTCCCGCGCATCATCAACTTCCTTTCCTCTCCTGCTGTCCCCACTTCTCTGTCCTCGGCTACCTTGCCTCCACCCTCCCACCTTGCCCCCTCTCGGGCTCCTTCTTCACCTCCGCAGGGCGTACCTCTGATCTGTACCCATCCCCAGAAGTCCTTCAAGGATGGCAACCTTCTCCACATTAGAGAAAGGACCTAGGCTAATTAGCCTTCGGTGTGGGCTGCACACCTAAATTCCCCCAATAGGGTTAGAACATTTATTTTTAGAATATAAATGACAGTAAAGCCATCTTTGATAAAGTTGCTTCGAAGTGCTTTTATTCTGCAAATTGCAATTCAATTCGATTTCTCATTTAGTTAACGAATGGTTAAACTTCACCAATTTGTTTTGTGCTGATACAATGGCAAAGAAAAATAACCTAGGGCTAATGCATTTCGGAATGGTAATATTCCTTCCTCAGAGCCAGGTTAAATGTACACGAGCATACAAAAGTATCTGGCACTTCTTGCCCACCGCATCGCCGCTCTCTGTCCCAACTTTCCGTGCTACGCGGATGATACCCAGCTCATTTTCAGGCTACCCTCAGCCTCCTCTTCCCCTTCCCTCACCTCTGACTGTCTTTCTGCTATCCATGAATGGTGTGCCGCCAACGACTTCTGCCTTAATGCCAGTAAGACTGAGATTCTACTCATCGGCACACCCACTCCCTCCTTCCCTGCAGCTCTCTGGCCGGCCTCTCTTGGCCCTCTTCCTGCTCCTACCTGCAAGGCAAAAAACCTCGGGGTCATCTTCGACTCCACACTCTCTCTCCTCACATATCTGACGTCTCTAAGAAGTCACACTACCAGCTACACCTCCTCAGAGGTATCCTTTCTTTCCTCTCCTTCCCCCAGAAGCTCACTGTCTCTAGAGCCCTGGTTCTCTCGAAGCTGACTACTGTAACAGCCTCTATCTAAATCTGCCTGCCTCTACTCTCCGCCCTTTGCAACTCATCCAGAACAGGTCTGCGAGACTTGTCCTTGACCTCAAGCCCAGGGACCGTATCTCTCCAGGACTGAAATCACTACACTGGCTCCCAGTGGCTGCGAGGATTAAGTTCAAAACCCTCTGCATTGTCCACAAGGCCTTCTGGGGCCTTAGGCCAAAATACCTCCAACTCTCTCTTCCTAAATATCTTCCTTCTCGAGCTCTTCGCTCATCTGCCTCCAACTTCCTCAGGGTCAGCCGCTTCTCCAAGCAACGAGTTGGGGTTAGATCTCTCTCCGCAGCAGTGGCCTCCCTCTGGAACAGCCTTCCTGTCTCCCTGAAACCTGAGGAGAACCATCTCAGGTTCCGGAAGCACCTCAAAACCTTCCCCTTTGCCTCCAATTTCTCTCCCCATTTCCCCTGCTAAAATCACTGAACCTGCACTGAATCTGCAACTGGGCCACTCACCGATCTCGGTCCTTGGCCCAGCCACTCTTCCCTGCACTGCCTCCCTGGCAACCCCTGCACTGCGGGACTGTCTCACATATATCAAATGGCGGGGGAGTGGGCCATGAGGCGAAGCCGACGAGCGAAGGCCAAGAGAAAAGGCCTGCTGTGTTCTTTGCAGCTCTTCGCTGCTCGTCTGCCACATGCCACAGATCCCTGCCACTCACTCAAGGTAAGGAGTACGGTATCAACCCACTCCACACTCACGCCTGCCTCGTATCTAGACTGTTAAGACTACGCGCCCGCATGTATCAGACCACACTTGCATCTCTTCAACCGCCTACCAGCGTACGCAACGCCTGCCTACAGTCCAGGCTTCAGGTCCCTGCTCCAACTGTAAGAGCACCCTCCTCCAATCCGAAAGACCGCCACCAAGCAGCAACCACCAACCCTATCACACCCATCACTAACTCACCCACCTCAATCCCCAATGAACTGCATGCTATTTCATTTGTGTCCACCACCCCTGAAAATGGGACTTCAAATGTAAACAGTGTGATGCCACAATCTTCTACCCCCAACTCTGATTGCAACGTAATGAATGCTATTTCACCTGTGTCTCCTCACCCCTTAAGCGGGACCTCTAAAACCACTAACACTGCTAAGGATAGAACCACCTATGCGCCCACCGCCCCTCTCGCCACGTCCTTCCCGCCCTCCCTTGTCCCTCTAGTCACCTCAGAACCGCATCTCAAATGCACCATAGACAATGCCAGGTCAAGGCTCATGCACTAGATATACATGATCTCATCTCCACCCACAATCGGGACTTCCTCATGGTCACTGAAACCTGGCTACATGAAGCCTCAGGCCCTGCACTCTCTTGCACTCCCTTCTGGCTGCTGCATTACCAGACAAGATCGCCCATCCAAAGGCGAAGGTGTAGCACTAATATCCAAAAACTATCTATCCATTAGAAAGATAGAGAAATCCATGAACAATAATAGCGACTACCTCCAACTCAAACTCAGCCTCTCTCCCCACTGCACCATTGCCATATACCTTGTCTACCGCCCACCATGCCACTAGGCGGCTTCCAGGCCTCACTCACTCTCCTCCTCTCTGACAATCTGAAGAAACCCTCCAAAGTCATCCTACTCAGTGACGTCAACTTAGGTCTTTGACACCAAGGACCCAGCAGCCAAATCCCTTAACTCAGCCCTCGCAACTCTAGGCTTCAAGAACTCCATCTCCTACCCCACCCACACTCTAGGCATAACCCTGGACTGGATCGCCCAGCACAATTGCCCACTCATCACGGGCAATATTCCTACCCCATGGTCTGACCACCACATTATCTCTTTTAGCATCCTTACCTCGATTTCCTTTACTCCCACCTCCTCAGCCCCTGCCGCCAGCCCTCACAAGAAGCTCCCGCCAACTTACTAAAGAAAGGTTACTACCCTTCCTCCAAGGCCCAGCCTTCAGACCACCGTTCTCCTCTGACCTAGAAACCCTCGCACTTTCCTACGATTTTGCTATTAAATCTGCAGTCTACTCCATAGCCCCACTCAAACCCTGCAAATCTAAACCCACTACCCACTCCAATACTTGGTTCACCCCTGACCACCTCATACTCCATACAGAAAAACGGGCAGCCCTTAAACAATGGCAAACCTCCCACTCTGATGAAGACAAACGGGTCAAAAGAGTACAAGAAGGCAATCATCCTTGCCAAAGCC
Source organism: Ambystoma mexicanum (assembly GCF_040938575.1). Classification (NCBI taxonomy): domain Eukaryota; kingdom Metazoa; phylum Chordata; class Amphibia; order Caudata; family Ambystomatidae; genus Ambystoma; species Ambystoma mexicanum. The sequence goes on along the minus strand of NC_090932.1, from coordinate 1,491,818,370 downwards.
AAATCCTTTGAATCCAGAATCTCTGATGCCAACTCCAATGCAAAAGAAATCTTCTCTATCTTCAGAGAGTTAGAGACTCCAACCCCTTCCCCCCCCAGAACTTCACCAAAGACAAGGCTTGGTGTGATGACATTCAAACAGCCATGCACAATAAGCTCAGCTCACTCCAAACCAAAATACAGTCCACTAAACACTTGCTCCCCATCTCTACTACCCCCACCGCTCCCCATGGACTCCCCCCGCTCTTCTTGTTCAAAGCCATACAGGAACGAGACATGATCAACCTCATGAAGACCATAAAACCATCCAACTGCAAGGGTGACTCCTGCCCTGCCTCTATTATTAAATACTGTGCCAATACCCTTGCACCTTTCCTGACTGCCTTTGTCAACGCCACATTTGCTTCAGGGAAAGTCCCCTCCTGCCTCAAGGAAGCATGGGGCATGGGGAAAAACCTACACTCAACCCTACCTCTCCTAATAATTACAGGCCCATCACCACCGTCCCGTTCTTACTCAAGATATTGGACAAAGCAGCCTACCTGCAGGTGCAACACTTCATGGGGCTACTAGGACTACGCCAATCTGGCTTTCGGCCAAGGCATGGGACTGAAACCACACTACTGGACTTAAAAAAACAGATGGACGATGCCAGAGACGTAGGCAAACCCGCCCTACTCTTGGTCCTTGATCTCCCTGCAGCATTTGACCTCGTAGATCACAAGGTCCTATGCCACCACCTCTCTTCCACAGCTCGATTCTCCCCCAATGTCACTACCTGTATCACCGCCTTCCTGCAAGGCAGAACTATGCAAGTATTCTCTGACCTGGCCTCCGCTTCACCCACCATCATGCAATGTGGAGTACCCCAAGGTTCCTGCCTCTCACCCACCCTTTCCAACATCTTTACTCGCCCGTTCTTTCTCATCCTTGACGCTATGGGTATCTCCTACACAAATTACGCGGACGATACCCAGATCCTCCTCACCTTCACTGGTAACTATGACAAAGACTCCACTACTCTCAATAACATCTACAACACCATCCAGGCTTGGATGGCAGTCCACAGACTATGCCTTAACTCTGACAAGACTGAACCTCTTCTGGTAGGCTCCCCTAGCACACCTAAGAACCTTGAGACACAGTTTAGCCACTTGACCATTGATTCCATTAAAATCCCTCTCTCAGACCCAGTCAAAACCCTCAGAGTCTACCTGGACTCTAACCTGACCATGAACAGGCACGTCAGTGCCATCGCCTCCTCTGCAGCCTACCATACCAAACTAACGCAGCCAGGCCGTTTCTCTCCACTGTCTCCTCTCTTTTATTGGCATTGTTACTATCACCCACTGTCTGTGTACTGCCAATACCTTGCTTACTTACACTCCTGCTCCGCCTACCTATAGAGTGCTCAGATCGTATGAGCCGCAGCTGTGCATTGCGCTCTCACTACCCGCCAATAAGTGCAATTGCACTATTTGGACCACATGCGACCCTGCATGAACTGCCAGCACCGGCGAATTGCGACTGTCAATCCCCCTGGGGCCAATTACTCTGTACTGAGCATGTGGCACAGCATCTCTAATGTTAGAATATCTATTGTCAAAGTCCTAAACTCTTTCGATCCATGCTGTCGCTGCCTAGTACGCCCAGCCAATGTCACCCACTGGAATTTGTTGCCGCCTCCCTGTCCTGATATTGCACTGCTTGTCAGGTGCGACCAACAACGATCTGCCACTACAGGCACAGGTTGCCCTTACCCTCACCCACGCGCACCTGGACAGTGCTTTCCTGCCCTCTGTGCGAGTCCCATTGCAGCCTCTACTTAAATTTGCCACATCTAGGTAATGTGCATCTAACTTACCATCATGCCAATATTGATTGTGCCAGCTTGCCCAATGCTGTGCTACTACACCTTTCTAATGCACCATTGCTGATTGTATTACATCTTTTGCCTAAACGCTGTGATATTGCACCCTCTCATTTCACCAATGTTGATCATAATACCTCAACCTACGCTGTGATCATTGTTTACCGCTACCTCTCACCACTGCCTGCTGCATCTCACCTGTTCCTGGGTCTAGCTGCCCCTATACATAGATCATAAATGAATACCAACCATGCGCATGCTTCAGATTATCACTACCTCCCTACACATAGTGCTGAGTTCATATACTTACCTTACCATGAACACCAGAAATAACGCGCACCACCACCTGTTGCCCTCTCAACAAGAATGCTATGCTTAGAATGCCCAGTATTCCACTAGCCTTACCTAAGAGGCCACCAACACCAGTCAGCTCACCGCCTTCCTCATTCACGCCACAGTGCCTCCTTGCAGCCCCCAAACTTCCCATTAAGATATCGGAGTGCCCCAACAATCCATACCTCAATTCACCTGACCTTTTGGATCCAACATTTCACCAAGAGACCTACACCTAACCAACCATGCTCTATGAAAACAAGAAATGAAAGGTTAGGCTCTAGACTAGCGTCTTCTCAACTACCTAAGAACCAAACTCCACACACCACATCTGCACATCGACCACCAACACCACCAATAACACTATAACTCTTATTAAGGGTGCACTAATCAATGCCAGATCCCTACCAGCTCATGCCCTGGACATTGCTGACACCATAACATCACTTGACCTTGACTTCCTAGCAGTCACCGAGAAATGCTGCTGCTGGGCCCTGTCTCTCGCTCACCATCAGACAAATACTCCATTATCAGACTTGCTAGAGACTCCAACCGAGCCAAAGGCGGAGGCATCGCCTTTATCTCCAAAACTGTGCTAAGCCTTAGGCCCATATCTAACAAAATACTCCCCTCAGCCGAACTTCTGTCTGCAAACATCCCATCTCTGCCTCCCAAACTACCACCATCCACTTTGTATATAGACCACTTGGGTCTGCATCCACATTTGAAGGTGTCACTCTTCTCCTCGCAGACAACACCAAGCCTGACTCACAAATTATTTTACTCTGAGACTTCAACCTAGGGTTCCAAGACAAAAAAGACACCAAGTCTCTATCCCTTGCCAGCTCAATGACCGAACTAGGATTCACACACCGTATCTGAGAACCCACCCACAATAAAGGCAGGACTCTAGACTGGCTAGCAGACCTCAACTGCAACATCAACATCTTGTCCAATTCACCCTGTGCCTGGCCAGACCACCATCTGATCTCTTTCACTATAAAGGATGAAGGCTATCGAAGCAATACCCACAACCTTGCCCCCTCCACTCAAACTAGGAATACTCTGAACATAGCAATGGAAAAGACGCTACCTCTTCTCCAACTGATTATCAATGCCACCAATACGAAACATTTAGACCCCACTGTCCTAGTGGACTTGTTTAATCAAACCGTACTCTACGCCATGAACACCATTGCCCCACTCAAACTGCGTAAGGCCAAACCCAGCGTGCATCTAAACCCATGTTTTACTCAACACCTTAGATCTCTGTGCAAGTCCAAAGGAAACGCAGAATCACTCTGGAAAAGCCACCCTACTACCTCTAACGGAGAGAACTTCCAAACAACCTCCTTTAACTATAAAGAAGCAATCCTACAAGCGAAAAAAGATACCTACAATACCCGTATCGTTCAAGCGAAATCCAATATAAAAGAACTCTTTAATGTACTCACAGCTGGAATCCCCAGCACCTCTGCCAGTCACCTGCATTAAAGATACCACATGGTGCTCGAACATAGTCAGCACTAGTGAACAAAAGAACCATGTTACAATATAAAATGGAGACTAAAAAACTCTCAATCTTGGACACCAACTCCAAACCTAAAACTTCTATGCCTCTCCCCAAAACTCAGAAACCCTTTACCTTTTTGATAGTGAGCGGGAGAAGTTAGAGGACATTTTCTCCAACCTAAAACTGTCAAGATGTCAGGGAGACATCTGCCCTGCTCCTATCATTAAGGAGGCAGCCAAAGAATTGGCACCCTTCATCACCACCCTAAATAACACCTCATTCGAAACAGGCATAGTACCTAATAACCTCAAAGATGCACGGGCCCTCCCGCTACTCAAAAAGCCAACTCTCGACCCTAATATCCCCGCAAACTATAGACCCATCACCACAGTGCCATTTCTTCTGAAGATCATTGATAGAGCTGCTTATTTGCAGATTCAAGAGCACCTTGAAACTAATAATCTCTTGGGCCTCAGACAATCAGGCTTCAGGCCAAGGCACAGTACGGAAATGACCTTAATTGACTTAAGACGCAAATTGAGGAACTAAAACACAAAGGCAAACTGGCCCTCCTCCTACTACTAGATTTGTCAGCGGCGTTTGATTTAGTAGACCACAAAGTCCTCTGCTCACAGTTTTTTTTTTTTTTAAATATTTTATTGATTTTATATTTTAGAAAACCAAACAACACACAACACAACTGTTAATTATTTACAGAAACACAAAAGAAGATACGAAAAAACTCCCCCCACCCCCCATCAAGCCAGAGCCGGCTCCCTTGTATCCTCAGTCGGGGCACTGTCAGGTGGAACATTGTCCGTAGGCCCATCTTCCGAATTCTCAGATTCGTCCAAGCCCTGTTGTGGGTTGGTCATAGAGGCCACCAATTGTCGCCAGGCCAGCAAGGGCTCTATCTCCTCCTCGCCCCCTCTAGTGGCAGCTTCAAACCATACCACGGATTCAGCCTCCGCCCACCTCATAAGGTCCGCCCACCATAGTTACACTCTCGGCCTGCAATCCGATTGCCAGTTCATGGCAATCCTGCGTTTGGCCAGAACATATGCCAGGTCCCTCAGCTTGCTCAGGTGCTTAAAGTGTCTGGGCCTGGGGAAGATCCCAAGCATACACGACCAGGCAGATCCCACGTCCAACACCACTCCCCCACCTGCGAGCTTCATCTTAACCTCCTCCCAAAATCTATACACTTCCGGGCAGGCCCAAAACATGTGTAGCAACCCAGCGTCCACCTCCCCACACCTGGGGCATTTTTGAGTGATCGAGCCTCCGAACCGTGCGATCTTATGGGGAGTCAGGTAGGCCCTGTGAGTAATGTAGAACTGGAGTTGTTGGAGCCCTGCATTTCGGGACACCTTTTTATGATACCCCAGGACCCTCTTCCACTGACCCTCCGTCATGAGTCCACCCATCTCCTCCTCCCATTCGTGCCTCAGTTGGGGCAACTCTTTCCCAGCCTTCGTTCTGAGGAGTTCGTATATCCGTGATATTTCATGCCCGCCCTCTGAGACATCATACATAGTTTCAAGGGTGGCATCGGGATCATCTGCCAGTGCCGTCACCGGCCATCTCTCTCTTACTCGTTGCACCAGCCTGGCATAGGTGATGTACTGGCCTCTGTGCACCCCCGTCTCATCCTGCAACTTTTGGAAGTCCAACGCCTCCCCCTCCCGCCATATGTCCCCGAGCGTGGCCAGGCCCACCGGTTCCCAGTGCCTACGGACACACTGAAACAGTTGGGAGTCGCCTTCGCACAGGGCCACCAGCGGGACCTGCCAAGATAGCGGTTCTGGCTCCCCCATCAGTTTCCACGTTCTGTGCCAGACCTCCCATCCCAACCTCAATAGCCGCCCTCTTCCCGTCAGTTTATTCCTTTGTAGCCACACCACCTCTTTCAGGAAGTATGGGGCCGCATCCTCCCGCAGCAACTTAGATTCCGCCGAATCTTCGTCAGACAACCACCTGGCCACATAAAACAGCTGCCCCGCCAGATAATATAGTTCGAAGTTGGGCAAGCCTATACCCCCCTTCTCGTACGGGTTCTGGAGCTTCCACAGGGCCACCCTATTTCTGGAGTTACCCCACACGAAGCCCCTACACATGCTATGAAGTCGTACAAATAGGCTCTTGGGGATCAAATGCGGGACGTTCACGGAGAAATGCAGGAGTCTGGGAAGGACCACCATTTTCAGCAAAGCCGCCCTCCCCATCATGGACAGGGGCAATCTGGACCAGAATGTCATGCTATTCCTGACCCCCTCTATGGCTCTCTCTGTGTTATGCTTGTGTACCGCTTCAATCCGGTGGTAAATATTTACCCCCAGGTACCTAAACGTGTCGGTCCGCCATGGTATTGGCAACACAGGCAGCCTCTCCAGCGGGACGTCCCTGTACCCGCCCAGAGGGAACAGGCTAGATTTCCTGGGGTTCACTGATATGCCCGAGAGGAGAGCATAATGATCCAGTACTTCCAGTACGTACTGCAGATTCTCCTCCGGGTAGCGTAAGTAAAGCAGCATATCATCCGCATAGAGAGATATTAAGTGGCTGCCGCTGGCGGTATTAATGCCCACCTCTCCGTATTGTTGCCGCAGGCATATCGCCAGCGGCTCCAGCGCGAGTATATATAACATGGGTGACCAAGGGCATCCCTGCCTGGTCCCCCTACTGAGTTGCCAGGCATCCGAGACTGTGGCCCCAGTCTTGACCCTTGCCACCGGGCTGCTATATAACAACTGGACCCATCTGATATACCCAGGGCCCACGCCGTATCCCTGCAGGGCTGCTTTCAGCCAAGGCCATCTCACTGAATCAAAGGCCTTGACCGCATCCAGCGACACTACCGCCATCTCGCCCGTGTCATCCTTAGTATGGTCGATAACATGGTGCAGCCTCCTATGGTTATCGCTGATATTCCTGCCTGGGACATATCCCGTTTGATCCGGGTGGATCAGCTTGCCAATCACCTTCTTCAACCTGTTGGCCAGCACCGCCGTGAGTATTTTGCTGTCCTGGTTTAGCATGGACAGAGGTCTATAAGATCCACACTCGACAGCCGGCTTGCCTGGTTTCAGTAATGGGACAATCATGGCCTCACGGAGGGACAGCGGGAGTTCTCCCTGTTCGTATGCCTCGTTAAACAAGGCCAGCAGTGGCTGGAGCAGCTCCTGCACGTACACCTTGTAAAACTCACTAGGCAGTCCATCCGCTCCAGGTGCCTTACACGTGGGGAGGCCCCGGATCACCACCTCCAGCTCATCCGAAGTGATAGGGGCGTCCAGTTCCTCCCGCTCCAGGTCGTCTAGGGTGGGCAAGCCAATGTCTTCCAGTGTGTTCAGGATGTCCTGGCTCCTGTCCTCCCCAGTGTCCTCATACAAACATTTGTAGAACCTGAGGAATTCCTCGTTCACCCCATCCTGAGTGCTGCGAAGACAACCGTCTTCACCACGGATCTCATGAATAACCACTCGGGGGACTCGCTCTTGTACAGCCAGGCCAGCAGTCTGCCTGGCTTGTCGCCCCCCGCGTGCAGCCGCTCGGTGTATTTCCTATGGTTCAATCTACATAGTCGATCCCAAAGAGCGCTGCACGCCACCTGAAGGTCCCTCATCCTAGTCTTGTCTTCCTGAGTGGCGTTCTCGAGACGAGCCAGGCTCTCCAGTTCCCTTTCGGTGTCCTGAAGCTCCCTCCCGATACCCCCTTGAAGTCCCTTGGATTTAGAGATGGCCACCCCGCGAACCACTACCTTAAAGGCCTCCCACAGAGTTCCCGCAGAGCGCACGCTACCCGTGTTTATCTCAAAATATTCCCCGATGGCAACCCTCAGGTCTTCCCGGAATCCCTCATCCTGCAGTGCCTCCGACCGGAGCCTCCATGTGGGGACCCGAGGCCTAGGGGGTTGGTGTCGCCACTCTACCACCAGGGGCGAATGGTCTGACAATACTCGGGCCTTGTATTCCGCCCCCACTATTTCGCCCGCTATCTCGGCAGTTCCAAACACATAATCCAATCTCGTATATGAATCGTATGGCGCCGCATAGTGCGAATACTGCCTATCTGTGGGGTGGAGTTTCCTCCACACATCTACCAGTCCCAGGTCTCCCAGCAATGTCCCGAGCGCCTTGGCCGCCGGCGACATTTTCCCTTTGGTATCAGCGGACCGGTCGATTTTGGGATCTAAGACGCAATTGAAGTCCCCAACCCACACCATCGCGCCCCCTACCAAGGGGCCAAGTTTGCCATAGAGGGATCTAAAGTAGGTTGCAGTATCATGATTGGGGGCGTACAGGTTGAGGATGTGTACTTCCCTGTTCTCCAGGAGTCCTGTTATCGCCACCATTCTACCCTCCGGGTCGACTATCGAGTCAAGCACCCGGAACGGCACATGCGGCGCCACCCAGGTGATGACCCCTCTAGCATACGCCGAGTACGTGGCACCCACCACCTTGCCCTTCCACTTCCTCTTGACCACCTCCAATTTCTCCCTAGTGAGGTGGGTCTCTTGTAGCAGGGCTATATCTATCCGCATCCTCTTCAGGTATAGCATTACCTTGTTCCGCTTGAGGTAACTATTGTGGCCTCGAACATTCCAGGTAGCTATGCGAAGACTATCCGATGCCATCAGTTTGGTCTGTATTCAGCCCCGCCCTCCCCACAATACCCCCTTGGTCTAACACTCCGCCGGCTCTTCCGCCCTTGATCCCCGTCCCCCCTCCCTGTTTCCCAACTACACACCACAGCAAACAACCCCTCCCATCCCAACAAAAGCCCAGCTCCATCCCTGGATCTCAGGCCCACCCGCATCTGGTCTTATCCCGTATTCAAGGAGTAGGACCCCGCGGGGCGTCGCCGATCTAACAGCGACCTAACTAACTAGATATGTTACTACTGGGGACAAAGGAAGCCTCTTGGAGCTCCCAACCAAGTAACCACGGGTAGGCACGCCCAATGGGCCAGCCAGTCAGCACCACATCATACGCATCATATACCGTATAAATGACTATATTCTAGTCCCAATTTCTCGGCCCCATTGCCCTAGGCGACCCAGCCGTAAACTACTTATCTTCCGTAGTCTCTGCCTGGATGCCCGGTTCTTGAGGACTGCCCAGCGCGTCTAGCCAGTCCATCGCTTCAGTCGGTGTTTCAAAGAACAGGGATCTGCTTCTGTACTTTCAGTTTGGCCGGGTAGAGTGGCATGTAGCGATGGCCAGCTTCACGAAGTCTCCTTTTCACCGCCCCGAAGTGCATCCGACTCCGCTGTACCTGTAGCGTGTAGTCAGGGTAGGCCGTGATCTTGGCCGATCCTCTGTCAATTGTTCCCCCTTTTCGAAAGAATTCAAGAATCTTTTCACGATCTCGGTAGTTCAGAATTTTCGCGATCACCGGCCGCGGGGGGGCCCCAGGAGGCGGCCTCCTGGTTAGGGCCCTGTGCGCCCTCTTGACTGCAAACCCCTGGGTCAGTACCCCGCCGGTAATCTCCTGCAAAAACATGGATTCCACAAATTCCGTGGGGTCTGGCCCTTCCGTTCCTTCAGGTAGGCCCACAATGCGAATATTGTTGCGCCTGGCACGTCCCTCTGCCTGCTCCGCTCTGTCCTCCAGGTTGCCCACCCGTTGCACAAGGGCGTGTAGTTCCTTTTTATGAGCAGCGCAGTCTGCCGTGTTCGTGGCCGTCTCCTTCTCGATGGTCCCCATGCGCTCCGAGATCGCCCTCACGTCCAGTCTAAGCAGATTCACCTCCTCCTGAACGGCACCGATCTTAAGATTTAAGCCTTCCTGTAGCTCTCTCATGGCGAGGCCCAACTTGGTCTCCCATGACACTTTTAAGTCCGCAATCGCCGCCAGCACCTCCTGTATCGTGCCCGGTGACTCCGCGGCCGTCACAGGGGTCTCTTTGTTCTTGCCTCCTTCCGCCCCTGAGGGGTTCTTGGCGTAAGCCTCCATCGTGAGCTGTTTGGCCTTGGGTTTCACACCTCTCGTGGTCATGTTGTTGTATGAGTCGGGCGGGGGCCCGTCCCGCCAGGCACCGAAGGGGAGTCACGCCACTCAAAGCCTGGCCCACCACACCATGGGGCATCCAACACGCCCGGAGCACCCCAGCCACCGGGCCCACGGTCCCGTCGTCACAGCTACATCCGTTCGGCCCTCCAGCTCGCTGGGCCACCGTGCGTCCTAGGCAGCGCTCACGTGTACTAGTCCCCAAGCAAAGGGACCCATGGGTCCTGCACTCATGATCGCGACACTGACTTCACGATACTCGGTGTTCGCAGCGTGTCGCCGTCATTTTGTCTTGTCCGCCTGCTCAGGGCTCGTCCCACTCAATCGCATTTATTTCGGTTCCTGGGTCTCCCAGACATCACAAACTTTCACCGGGTGTAGTGGTGGCATTCCCACACCTGGACATCGATTTCCAGCGTCGGCCGGCCCCCGTGGACGTACCCCTCCATCAGGATCAAAACAGGATCAGCGGAGCTCCTCCAGAGTGCGACCCCTTACATGGCCGTCCAAGCCACGCCCCCTGAGTCCTCTGCTCACAGTTAACCTCTGCTGCACTCTTCCAGACAAAGTCACCACATGGACAGAGCTGCTCCTTTTAGGCTCCAAACTTAAACTGAACTAGGCAAACAATTTGAAACTTTTAATATTGATGGCAACTCCATCAAGGTTTCCAAATATGTGAAAACCCTTGGCATCTATATAGATTCTTCCCTAAACCTAAATAGACAGGTTAATGCCTCTGCCTCCTCTACAGCATACACATGCAAATTAATCGGGGCCTGCAGACCGTTTCTCTCTACACCCAAGTGCATTTCCATTGCAAGAGCTCTAGTACTATCCAAGCTAGACTACTGTAACGCTCTCTACGTTGGAACCATTCAACAGAACCTGAGAAAAATGCAAGTTCTGCTAAATAATGCCTTCAGGACTGCACTGAACATTCCCGGATACCAACATATCTCTGGGGTAAGAGGCAACCTGAACTGGCTCTCGGTTAAGCAAAGGATCGCCTTTAAAAACACTCACTCACACACAAGTGCCTTGCTAACCGAGCACCCAGCTATCTAACCAAGAGCTTCCCATGCAGCACCGCAACAGCCCTATGAGATCGGTGCAAGCACACTGCCTTAAAGTACCTGGCTTCAAGCTACAAAAGGCAGGTGGGAGTAGCTTCCCCATCCTCGCAGCCAAATTATGGAACACACTACCACTCCCACTAAGAACCTAACAAGCCTACCACCCCTTCAGAAGGAACGCCAAAACCTGGCTCCTAGCTCAAGAACCTTTAGATAACCTTCTGCCTTTCGACTCGTCTATCATTTGTAAATACCCAGAAAAATTCTCCTTTTTGCAATGTGTAAGCAATACACCTATGTAATTATGTAAATCTGGTTTATCTGTGCTCTTCTCTTCATGTAAATTGTAATCTTCTAAACTGTCACCTTACCTGCCATTGTACCCTCTGCAACCTTATGTAAGAAATGCGCCCAGATGCCTATGGGCTGGGAGCGCTATACAAATACAAGACACCTAAAGAATGGTGCACTAAGTGGTGGGCACCCTACGCCATGCAGGACGAATCCTATTCCCCCCCATCAGTGCTGTCGCATCGGACGAGGAACCCTCCATCAGCCGCTGCTCCAGTTCAGATGCCAAAGGTATTGTTGTAGAGTCCGCCAACTCCTGCGTGCCCGTCCCCAGCCCCACTAGGCATGCCGAACACACTGCTACAGGGATATCACCCTCCTGGAGACAAGGCCACACACACTCACACTAAGGTAAAGCACACAACCCCCCAGCATCCCTTGATGTTACGATCGAAGAAGCAGACAGCACCTGATGGGCCGTCCATCTTCGGCAAAACCTGGAGAATCTTCCGGTTCTCAACCCTCTGCACTTCCGTGTTTAGCGCATGGTTCGAAGCTTTGACTTCCCAGGGTGCTCCCCCTAAATCTTTGCCTGTTTCCGACACGACGAAAGACACGTTGAAATGCGTGTTATCTGGTAAAACTCACCCTTAGTTGAGGGAGAAGTTGTCTAAGACAAGTACACAGCCTGATTCCCATGTTTGTGGCTCTCAGGCTGCCGCAGCATTAGCTCAGGGGTATGTCTTCCCCATTGTCACAGTCCTTACAAGGTCCTAAAGGTCCTGTTCAAGAGGAGGTAGCTGTCCCACTTCCTGAAACTTCAACTACAGGGCCCTGGACTTCGGCAAGGTTTGAAGAATGTATGGAAAAGGTGTTTGAGTTTATTGATTTCTCAGATTCGATAAGTGAACTCCTAAGAGGACTCCTCCCTTAGATGAGGACCCTAGGCCCTTAAAGTCACCTTTACTTCAGTCCCCAGTTTTCTACACTACCTCTTCAGTACATTACTTAGTTGATCCTTCAGGGGATATATTTCAAAATGATCAATGTGATCAAGAGGAAGAATTATATTATGTCCGAAACCTCGGGGGGGGGGGGACTACCAAGATCCTGCCTCCCAAGACCCTGACACATAGCTTGATGTCACTGATGACAAAGGGTTTTGGGCCACTACTCCTCATGAGGCAGAGCCTGACAACATCTTTGTAGATGCTACGTCTGTTGTTCAGTCCAGAGACGCTTCTCCTATTGATGACCAGCTGCTCTTTAACATTATTCTTTAAAAGGCAGTAGATCATTTTAAAATACTCATGAGGCTGTACCTGCCTGTCAATCAATCTCCCTTCATAATTCTACAAAGAAGTGCATTGCCCTTCTCTATTCATGCCCTCCCTGGCGCGGGCAGTTAATCCACTAATTGAGAAAATGTTCAGGCCTGCTCCTTCGGACCCCCTTTATACTCTGTTCCTGATTCATTGGTGTTCACCACAACCAGGAAGCGTGCAGACGTTCCTTTGTCATCAGCGGAGGCTCCTCCCGACAAGGACTGTAACAATGATATGTCTTATGCAAAATAATTGCGTCTTCTGCGGCCTATGGTACCCACATTGTGAATTACACCACCTTGCTTGCCAGCTTCATTGATGTCCAATGGGGTCTTGTGCAGGATGGGATGGAGAGTATTCCTGAACCTGCCAAGTCACAGCTGTTGCGTTTTGTTCAAGAAGGCCGGCAAGTCACCCAAAATATTCTAAAAAGTACTTTGGACTCCGTCAAGCCATCTGCCAGAGTGTTTAGCTAAAGGCACTCTCCTAAAACACCATGCTTGGTTAAGAACTCGGGTTTCAAACCCGAGACGCAGGCCTCCCTTATAAACAAGACGATCGGGGAGTCTGTTTTATTTGCAAAAGCAGTGGACGACTCGCTTGAAACAGCGAAGAAAGAATACGAGACCAAAAGGTATTTGAACCAAATTTCCAGCAAGCCATACGTGCAGCGCAGGGTTTTCAACACCCACCACTCCTTTTGGGGGAAATCTTTTTCCAGACCCACACAGGCCTCTTAATGCACAGGTGGTTGGCTCTGGTAACTCCAATCAAGGATCGTCCAGTGCCTATCAAGCCCCTCAACTGGGATTTTGACATGGCAAAGGAAAGGGCAGGAATGCAGCCGGCAGAGGCTCCCCCCAACCCGGCCAACAAATGAGACTCTGGTCCGAGTCCCCTCCCATGCATCTCCAGTAGGTCGGATAACATACTTCACCCACACATACGTCAGACAAGTGGGTGCTCAAAACAGTGAGCGAGGGATCCTGTATCGAGTTTCTCCAGACACCTCGGTACCACCCGCCAAAGACCATAAGAATATCTCCGGAACAATAAGAATATCTCAGGACCATCTCCTTATTCATCCATCAAGCAGACTTGGAGGCCCTGCTACAAAAGGGAGTGATATAACTCGTCCCAGATTGTCAGGTAAATGAGGGTATCTATTCAATATACTTCCTTGTACCCAGAAAGTATCTACTCATGCACCCTGTATTAGATCTGCATCCTGTAAACAAGTATGTCAAGCGTCAAAGTTTCAAGATAACAACTCTGCAGGAGGTAATTCCACTGCTGAAGCACAGGGATTACATGGCCACTTCGGAAAGTATGCATCTTTCATATCCAATTTCAATGTTGCCAGCGCACAGAAAATACCTAAGGTTCAATATAGAGGACACTCACTATCCATTCAAAGTACTCCCCTTTGGCATTGCCTCATCCCCATGGGTTTTTACCAGGGTTCTGGCAGTGGCAGCCACTCACACAGTCTGTTCCGGTGTACCCTTGTCTAGACAACTGACTCATAACAGTAAATGCACTTCAGGCATATCTAGAGAACACCCAAAAGCCTGTAGACCTACTCTTTCAGCTGGTGTTCTCTATGAACAAAAAGAAGTCAAGCCTTCTCCCCAGCAAAGTAAAACAATTTCTGGGAGCCTTAATTCGAGCAGAAGACGGCCTCGTCTTCCCCCTCCAATGAGAGGGTCCAAAACATGTTCCAGATCCCTCAATATTTAGCCAGTCGTTGGCTAACCATACGGAGAGCCATGCGGCTATTGGAAATAATGGCGTCCTGCATTTTTAGGTACCACATGCCCGTTTGCGCATGTGTCCTATGCAAGAGTGGCTCTCGAGCCAATGGTGTTCAGCAAGCGGCCAGTGGGACGATCTAGTGGTTGTCTCAAAATCCCTTGTTCTAACAGTGCAGTGGTGGACAAGGGAAACCATTCTGAAAGGCAAATCATTCACCACCCCCGCAGTAGAGGCCACTCTCGCCAGACTCATCTCTGTTAGGGTGGGGCACTCACCTTCTCCACCAGACAGTGCATGGCATGTGGTCAGAAACAGTCCTAACAGACCGCACCACGTCCATGTTTTACACACACAAGCAGAGAGGAACTTCCTGTCAAAACTGGTACAAAGCATTTGGAGGTGGGCACCCAAACATATGTTCCTGCTGTCACAACACGTTCCAGGGGAACACCATCTTCTTGCAGACCTGCTCAGCAGAGACGTTGTGGGATGTATTGACCCACTCCGCTATGCTATGCAGCAGAACCCTGCCAGTTATGGGGAAAGAAACAGGAACAATGGCGGCAAAACCCTTGTGCGTGCCAAAAACCTACAAAAACCGTGTGCTTCAGCACACAAAAAGAGGGATGCACAACCAGCCACCCATGGTGCATGTGCAGTTGAATAGAGCACACCCTGCAGAAATGTGCCAGTGGATCCCATGACCAGCAAACAGAGTGCAGAGAGAAAAGCAGCACTTTGCAAGTGAAACCCAAAAATGTGCCTACAATTGACATTTGCTTTGTTGCCAAAAACTCCAAAATGCCTATAACACAACACTTTTTCAACATTCACAATCTTGCCTAAAATCCATGTCTCAAAGGAAACATTGTGAAACATGCAAAGTCTGAAAACTGACAGCCTCTATGTCAAAATCTGGGTGCAATACCCTGGGCCACCTGAATGACGGCTGTCATAGGAGTACTAAGGAAGCTTTAAAATGACCAACTAAAAAGTCTGCTGAATTAGCAAAGATAAACAGGATTGTTGCCATAAAGGAATACAGATTTTAGTTGTGTTTTTGATTCCACAGATTTTAAAACCAAGAAAGAAATGTATTTGTATGTGATGCAACAAATGTGTTTTTTTCTAAGTTTAAAAGTTAATTAGCGTGGCTGAAGCTGCAAAGACCTGGAAAAGCAGGTTTTTCTCCCACAAGGAGGGCCTTCCTCTCAGCAGAAACTCACTGGGAGGTGTTAATTGCAGGTTAGGACAGAATCTTGTCTACAAAGAGCAAAGGAACAATGACAAAGCTACAGTCCAGGAAACTAGAAGTGTGAAAGTGGTCAGAAATGGCCTCTGGAAGGAACAAGCAAGGAGGGGGATTCCCTGGGCTGCAGGGAGACAAAAAAGGCAGAGCCAAGCGACCATCTGTTGCTAAACATGAACAAAGAACACATTTTAAAAGACTTATACCTTGCTATTCAAAATGGTGAAAAATATAAAAAGGACAGAGTTGTTGATTTAATTTCTGGCTGCACGTGTGAAGAGGTGGCAGAACTGTGTGACATGCTCTGGACAGGAATGGCAAGATATGTGGTTTCATGCAAAATGTATTACTGTTAGAATTGTGAAAATTTACATGCATATCCCTATGTTAAACACGCACATTTGTGGAAATTTGCTAAAAAATTGGAAAATGTGTTCATAGCGAAAAGGGCAAAATTCGGTAGAAAGTGGAGACAAGATCCCACCACTACAGGGTTTTGAGGAATAGCTGCTATAGAAAATATGGCATCTTTGTATGTGATTTGTATAAAGGTGACCAATGTAGAAATATACATTTAATATAAAATCTGATTTTGAGACTAGTGGCTAAAGGGAGGCCTCCGAGGACTGTAAAGCAAATCATAACACGTGACATCACCCAGCCTTGATCCAATCACTCAAATTGCAAGGCGGAGATGAAGTTTGGTCCAATCAGCTCACAGGGGCAAGCTTAGCTAAGCCAAGCCGGCACACACACACCCTTTGTGATGTCATTCTTTAGCATAAATAAAGACAGCTGACAACACATAGGGACTCGCAGATCCAGCCACCTTTCTGATTCCAGCGAAGCACTCTGATCCAGCTTTCTACATCCAGCTTTAAATATTCTTCCAGATCCAGATGCCAAATCTCTTGCCAGCAATAGACTAATGATTTCAGCAAGGCCCCAATCCTCAAATTTATTCTCTCCACTCAGTAAAGCTGTGGGTGGTGTGAGAAGGCCTTTTGAACCAATATCCAGACATTCTCTGGCTTGCCACCACTAGGCTTGCCTGAGGAACTCGCCATCCAGCTGATCCAAATACCCACAGATTAGGAGAGCAGATCCTGTGCCAATCCGGCGACCAGCCTAGAGAATCCAGTCCCGTGCCTGATGTGCTGTCTTTCCTAGACCAGACCCAATCCATGACCAGAACTGACGATTTTATTTAAAAACATATCTTGTGAGTATAAATAGGAAGAACTGTGTCCCATAGCATATGTACTTTGCATAGTCTTATCCCTATCTCAGACCATCCTATCTTTCATTCAGAACCAGTATTGTTAGAATTATCTTTGCGCTGACCCTTTTCTCATCTGAAGAAGTCAGGTTTCCTTATCAGGTGGGTCACCCTGATCCAGTGACTGTAAGATTCCTGTGTGGTATTCGCTTCTTCATAGTCATCCTCTAGTGTGAAAAAAAACCATTTGTCATTTTTAAAAGTGCATTCCTGTTTTCCATTCTCGCGCCTATTTTACAAAAACGACCTTTACTAAAACCTCCATAACTCTGTTTTTGTGATAGAAACAAAGTTTCAACTCCTACCTGTACCCAACATCCATAGCTATCCATAAAACTCCCGTTATCAGACTATTGCGCAGTGAAAAGTTTGCCGCGATTTTAAAAATCTGAAAGGTTTACAAGTGTAAAATAGCTCTAAACTGTTTCCGACTTGGACCTTAAGATTTCAATTGTTTTCTGCTGACTTAATCGTTGCTTGTGCTTGTGTGCAACTATTCAAAGCAGCTCCCATAAGAATTTATAACAATTTCAGTATTTTTGACCATATTTGGTGTTTTTGCCTAGTCCACTCTAAAGATAATTTGAAAGCCAGTCTGACAGCTGAAAAGTCAATTCCGTTTTTCTCTTGTGTTTGCTGGGGGGAAAGTGGGTCTGATATTCTATTTGATTTGTGCCATTCCTGAATACCTGCTCTCTCCTCCTATCTCTTTACATTGTTTATTGGGGGTTGAGGGGTGTTGCAGGGGGAACTGCTAACCACGGTGCTATCTGACCTGAACCAACACAAAAGCATTATTTTCTGTGCTGCATTTGTTTTGCTCTTTACTTACTCCTCGTGTATTAAAGATATTATTCAGTGTTCTGTCACCCCATTGGTGATTGTTGTTTATCTATTAAAACCTATTGTGATTAAATTTCAAATACATGAATAAATATTTACCTTTGCAAACCAGCCTAATTCCTGGTTCAGCGTGACCAGGCCGGGGGGGGGGGGCAGATTCCAGGAGAAGGGTGTGATATAAGTGGTATATCGTTCAGAATAATGAACTTTTAGACAAAAATAAATAAGGATTTCAGTTGTGCACCACATGCTGGGCTTTGACTTGGCTGTGTGCCGGATTGAAATCACTTACAACGTTCATCTACCCATAGAACACTAGTGGTGTTTACACTAACATTTTGCACAACATCTTTGCAGGCTGGGGCCATCCAGACCTCTTTGCAACACTGGAGAACGCACAATGCCCAGCCTACACCTCCAGGTATACTCAAAAGATGTCCAATGGGAAAGGTCTCGGCATCAAATGATCAGGGAAATGTGCTTGCGCTTTCCCCCACCCCCCAACTCCTCTCTTCAACAAAATAATTCACAAGATGCACCAGGAACAAGTTATAATAATCCTGACAGCACCAATGTGGGCTTGTCAACAGTGGTTCTCGCATCTCATGAGAATGGCACTTTGCCCTCCAGTGAGACTGCCTTACCCCTACAACATGCTGTCCCAGGATCGGGGAACAACAATGCAACCATGCCCTCAAACTCTTAACTTAGCAACTTGGCTCCTGAAGTCAGAGTTCGGACATCTCCAACTGTATGGACATTCTTAAGGATGCACGTAAACCAAATACCAGACACTGTTATTCCAGTAAATGGAGGTCTTTTGTCATTTGGTGTGGTACTCCTAGCATCAACCCAATTGATTGTTCACCCACACACATGGCCCTCATTACGACCCAGGCGTTGGACCATGGTGCTAGTAGCACCATGGTCCATGCCGGTAACTTACCGACTCCGCCATGGCGGAATGGGGGAATTACCGCCCCATTCCGAGGTTGGCGGGGCGGTAATTCCCCATGCCACCATGGCGGAGTCGGCGTTAAGGGTTTAACGGCGCCGCCACCTTTTACGGCGCCGTTAACCCCTTAACGCCTGGGTTGTAATGAGGGCCATAGTCCTTTACCTATTTCACCTCTTGAACTCAAGACTAATTTTTAACTCACTAAAGAGCCACCATGCTGTTCTTTCTGCTTATACCACCTCTCTCAAAGCAAGGTTTCCTGGTGGAAAGTCCCTGTAATCAAGGCTTTCATGGAAGGGGTGAAAAGACTTCACCTATTTCAATGGATTGCTTTTCTCCCACAGATTCCTCTGGATCGTCTGCTCCGGATGGGATGTCAGGTTACGTAAATATACCACGTCACTACGCCCCACAAACCCTTTCTTTTTTTCCACGCGCTTGCATGCTGCATCGGGAACACAACTCACGTTTACTCAACTTTCTTATTCTACTTTGAACGCTTTTTTTGTTCAATACCTCGACACAATGTCATCCCATGTCAGGCCCTTATTTCCATGACTGACCCTCCTGACGTCTGTCTATGATGTCTGGGTGCTGTCTGGGTGCTGGTCATGACACATAGGCGTGCGCGTTGTGCGCAAAGAGGCAGCAAAATCCCTCCATGAGTGCCGGGAAACTGGCTTTGGGCTGACGAGTCGCCAAGTCTCTGGCGCAGTCACTTGGTGGTCTTCAGAGGCCTAGATGGAAGAGCCCACCCCTGTCAAGAGGAAAGACTGACATCGTAAGAAGACCAAGAAATGGTCCTATTCCAGGAGCCATTACTCGTCTTCCTCTCGGAAGAAGCGGTACCACTGTCATCGACGTGAGTTCAGCTCGTCATCGGAAAGAGGTAAGCCCTTGGCAGGGCCGCCCACTCTAGAGGAGTGGGAGAGTTTTAAGACCTCTATGTTGCAAATGTTTAAGATGGAAGCGGCTGTAGGTGCAACTCAGGCCACTGACCAGCAAGCTCTGGCGGCTTAAGTGGTGCTCAGTGCTTCCGACCCCAAGCCAGCCACTCCGTCGGCGTCTAAAGCGTCTTCAGGTGTTACTCTTGTCAGGAATAAGCTGCCGTAGGGCCGAGGCCCCTGACGTCTCTTGGTTGCCTGAGTGTCCCTCTGCGCCAAAAGTACCCTCTGCATCGGTAGCTTCGGCTACGAAATCTATCCTCAAGTCTTCGTTGCCAACAGTCAGCAATGGTTCCATTGTGCCACTGTCGATCAGGTTTCTTAGATTCCATTCATTCAATTTTTGAAGTTGAGGAACACGATGACCCTGATGATACTGTCGACCCCCATTTACACGGGCGCCGGCGGTTTTGACTATTTCGATGAACAGGCCGATTTATTGGCTTTGGCTCAGGATACTTCTCCAGACTTGGAATTAGAGCAAAAACAGCCCTATCCCCACACTAGAGTGAAGTTCAGGGAGCTG
Organism: Ambystoma mexicanum; assembly: GCF_040938575.1. Classification (NCBI taxonomy): domain Eukaryota; kingdom Metazoa; phylum Chordata; class Amphibia; order Caudata; family Ambystomatidae; genus Ambystoma; species Ambystoma mexicanum. The sequence goes on along the minus strand of NC_090932.1, from coordinate 1,491,798,397 downwards.
GTTCACAGGGTAGTGGACACCCTGAGGTTGAAGGTGTCCTCTGTCCCTCTTCAGGGGTATGATCTTAACGACATTTTAGACGAGACTCCCACTGTCGAACGATATGCCTTTCAGCCCAGCCATTGCAGACCCTTTACCCTCCTTATGGCAGCACCCTTGTACCATTCCCCCTGTGAATACCAATTTCACAAGGAAGTATAGGCCGGCAAAAGGAGATCCTTCTTTCTTCGCCACACATCCTTTCCTAGAAGGGTTGGTGATTCATGCTGCCACTGTTTCCACCAGACCCACGTCATCCACCTCTAATCTGCCTATGGACAGAGAAGGGAAAAAATGCGACGCCTTGGCCAGTAAGGTGTTCACTTCTGGTAGCATGGCACTCAAAGCCTCTAACATGGCGTGTGGCTTTGCCAAATATTCCTTTGGCTTATGGAAAGCAGTAGAACAGGCTACTGAGTACGTCCCTGAGGGTGCTATGCGGGACGGCTTTCTACAGCCGGTGGAGGATGGGAAGGAGGTAACAAACCGTTGTTGCAGACGGTCCTGGACGTGGCAGACTGTGTTGCAAGAGCAATGGGTTCAGTAGTTGTGATGAGACACCAAGCTTCTCTTAAAACTTCCGGCTTCTCCCCAAATGTCCAAAACATGTTGCTGGACATGTCTTTTGAAGGTGACATGCTTATCGGGCAGAAAGCAGACGAATCCTTGGAGAAATTCAAGGAGCCAAAATTGGCTGCTAAATCTTTGGGCCTAGCAGCACAGCTGGCCGAACCTGCCTTCAGCTGTGCCTCCAGGGGCAGAAGCTATAGATGTTATGTGGCCTATGGCAGGAAGGCACAGCTGCCGCAAGTCAGGCAAGGGCAGAGGCATTTCTCGCATCCCGGAAGTTGCAGAGGGGCCTCTAGAAACCAACAAGCGCCCACTAAGCCGATTTTGATTTTCCACTCCCACAATGCACCGGTTGGTAGACAGCTGGCATGGCATTGGCCCCAGTGGCAGGAAATAACCTCCGACGCATGGGCCTTGCAGTTGATTCAGTGGGGTTGTCTGCCTTTACTAAAATGGCCTCTAGACAGACCTCCCCCGATTCAACCCGGACAGGAGCGCCCGGAAGAACTGAGAGCCCTGTTGTCGAAGGGTGCTGTGGAAGAGGTACCTCCCGATCAGGGAGGGTCAGTTTGGTATTCTGTTTACTTCCTGGTGCCCAAGTAGGGAGGTGTCGCCGTCCTATCCTGGACCTCAGAGCCTTGAACAAATTCCTGAGGAAGGACAAATTCAGGATGGTGATGTTGAAGGCAATTCTCCACGCTCTCGAACTCCAGAACTGGCTGGTGTTGATAGACCTACACAATGCTTATTTCCATGTGCCGATACACCAAAAGCACAAAGTTTCTAAGGTTCCTCACTGGCGATAAGCACTATCAGTTCAAAGTGCTTCCCTTTGGGTTGACCTCCGTGCCAAGGGTCTTCACCAAGCTCATGGCAGTAGTCGTGGTTCACCTCAGGAGATCCAGGGTCCATGCATTTCCATACCTGGACGACTGGCTGATCCGAGGGAAGTCGGTGGAGCAGGTCTTGTTTCAACTGGAAGACACCTGTCTGCTACTGCACAGGCTGAGCTGCTCCCTCAACTTGAAGTGCCATCTGAAGCCAGTCCAGCGGCTCCAGTTCATCAGAGCGGTCCTAGACACCCAGGTAGGGAAGGCTTTTCCTCCCGAGGAGAGTCGGCAACATCACCAGGATAGTGCAATTGATTCAGAACCACGCCACTCTTCCAGTGGCTTCCTTCCTCCGCCTATCGGGTCTCATGGCCTACTGTATTATTCTAGTGCCAGAGGCCAGGCTGTGTATGCGATCCCTCCAAAGGCTCCTGAGGGACTATTAGTCTCACGGATCGTCTCTCGGTGTCCAGCCAGGTAGTCCGCAGACTCGGCTGGTGGAACACGTGCAGCAATCTGTTGGCGGGGGAACCCTTCTGGCCACCTTGGCCCCAGGCCCGAGTGGTCACGGATGCATCCCTGAAGGGTTGGGGTGCCCACTGCGAGGAATTGCAGGGGGGGCGGCCTCTGGTCTCCATCAGAAGCCAAGTGGCATATCAACAGGCTGGAGTTGTGGGCCATTGGGATAGTGCTGAGGGTCTTTGCACCATCTCTGAGGGAAGCATGTCCTTGTCCTAACAGACAATACAGTGGCCATGCACTACGTCAACAAGCAGGGTGGCGTGCACTCTTGCCCACTGCACAGAGCCAATTCAGCTGGGCTTCTGGTTGAAAGAAAACCAGCTCTCGTGCTCGCCAGTTCATCTGGCGGGGACAGAGAACACCTTGGCTGATGCTCTGAGCAGCCGGGGCATGGTCTCACATGAGCGGGAAGTATGCCCGGAAAAGGGGGTCTTCACTCCCTGGGATACCCCTGCAATGTATCTGCTCACCAGAGTCCAACAGGAAGTGCAAACAGTTTTGCTTGAGGGAATTCCCAGCGAACAGTGCACTAGGGCATGCGTTTCTGGTGGATTGGACCTTCCCTCTCCACTATGCCTTCCCTCTGATTCCTGTCATTCCTTGGGTTCTCATGATGTTGAATAGATTTCGGCAATCCATGATTCTGATTCCCCCGGATTGGGCAAGGAGACCATGGTACTCGGATCTTCTGGATCTGACTATCTGTCCGCCTCACTGGTTGCCTCGGCGTCCTGATCTCCTCACCCAGTCGGAGGGTCGGGTGCTGCATCCAACCCTGGATTCCCTCAACCTACATGCGTGCCTCCTGAGGATGAAGTATGATTAGTGGGACCTCTGAGGAGGTGCTTGATGTATTGCTGGCTGCACGCAGATAAGTCTACTAGATCTATGCATGTGTGCAGGTGGAGAAGATTTGAGGCGTGGTGCAGGGAACGTGATACTGACCCTATCTCTTGCCCCACCACCACAGTGATGGAGTTCCTTCTGTCACTGGGCTCTTCAGGCTTTCAGGTTGTCACAGTGAAAGGATATTTGGCGGCCCTGTCTGTGTTCAATAGATCCCCAGACCAAGGTTCCTTTTTCACCATTCCAGTCATGGCCCAATTCCTGAAGGGCCTTCTCAACAAGTTTCCGCCAACCCCCCTTTGTTGTCCGAGATTGGGATCTTAATCTGGTTTTGACCTTTTTGAAGGGGGCTCCATTTGAGCCTATGCATTCATGTTCTTTGCAGCTGTTATCCCTTATAACAGCCTTTTTGGTCGCAATCACGCCTGCCAGGATGGTTAGCGAACTGCAAGCCTCCATTCTTGAAGTTCTTTCATGAGAAAGTCTCTTAAAGTCAGCTGAGGATTCCTTCCTAAGGTGGTTTCAGAATTTCATCTGTCCCAGTCCATTGACTTACCTATCTTTTACCCTCCACCGCATCCATCAAAGGAGGAGTGTTTCCACAGCCTTGATCCAAAGAGAGTGTGAAGTTTCTATGTCGCTCGTGCGTCTGAGTTTAAGAAATCGAACAAGTTGTTTGTAGCCCATTCCTTGTATAGAAAGGCCTTGCCATCACTAAACAGACTGTCACGGTGGATCATGCTGTGAATATCCGAGTGTTACCAATCGGCAGGCAAGTAGCTTCCAGCAGGCATCCGGGCTCACTCGACCAGAGGGGTCTCAGCCTCTACGACCCTCCAGAGATGGGTACATGTTAGGAATATTTGCCGGGCAGCCACTTGGTCATCCTTGCATATCTTCATCAAGCACTATGCCTTAAATGTTGCATGGGGAGCTGTTGCTTGGTTCGTTAGGGCGGTTCTGCAGAATCTACTGGTTTAAATCTTTCTGCCCTTCTCCATTATCCTAACTACTTGGGGAGTCTATCATGATGTGGAATCTGCGGGAGAAAAGCAATCCATTGAAGGAGAAATTACCTTGCCGTGATGTTCTTTCTATGGATTCTTCTCCTGCAGATTCCCCATCGACCCTCCCATTCATCCCCACTCAAAGTTCTGTGGATTGTCGCTTCTGTCCAATCGAGAAGGCATCTGATGATGGTTTTGGGATGACAGTTGCTGCTGTTCCTTCTAACATCCCACCTCCATCTCCTGGTACTGCTCACAGGTCTATGCACAGCATGTGATTCTAAGCAGATTCGCAAGCATCAGAAGACCTACATTACTCACTGTAATTGTTTTTCTGATGCTTGTATCTACTTAGATTTGCATGCTCCCTCCCTTGGAGTTGAAGGAACATGGACATCTTATACCTTTTTATCCTTCTGTACTCGCGCATTCTCTTCAGGCTCCCTCATGGCAGAGCAAAAACAGACAGACAGACAGACAGACGGACCTTGACGCATGAGGGATCATGGGTACAGTACACGGCACAGCAGGGATAGTGCTAGACACGCCGATGTCCTTTTTCGATCTTTGAAAAAAAGATGTTTTACTCTGTGATTACCACTATATGTCGGACTATATGGACAGCATGTGAATCTAAGCAGATACAAGCACCAGAAATAAGTGTAATGTTTGTCTTATTAGGCCTTTAAAATAAATGAGCAAGTATAATCTTCTAGTCAAATACTGTGGGACCCACGCTATAAAACTGATACATTCACCCTTAGGAGAAGAAAATAACCATTTGATTCAATAACCAGTGTAATACTGGTTAAGTACTTGGATTCAGAGAACAGTTCCTCTAGCACTTAGTAAGTCCAGCCCTAAGATGGCTTGTGCCCTAAAGCCATCAGTTCCAAAGTTTTATACTTTTCAAGTTGTTTTACTAAGAGATGTTGCCAGTGGTTCTTATTCAAAGGTTTAGTTAAGTAAACCCACTCAATCACAGTCACTAGGATAGGCCTAGAAAAGATGCTTATCAAGGCTGCCACCAACCAAAATCAGAGTGATTTAGAGCAGAGCTTTACGCCCATGTAACCCTCTAGAGGACAAAGGGGGGGGGGCAGAAACATGTTCACCTACCCCCTGACTCCTCCTTCTCCATAGACCACTTTTGAGGTTCCAAATTATGTGTGCTTGTTCATGTCGAGGGAGACCCAGGGTCGTGGGTGCAGAGGTCACTTTCAGGCACAGGATTTAGCTTTGTTCGATCGTGGGTGCAGGATTTCTATTCCAAAATCCTTTCAGCTGATTACCCAAATGAAGGAAAGTTTAATGCTAATGTGAAGTAGGCCTCCTGCAGGGAGTGAAGAAGATGGGCTTGCAAATGTAGTCATGAGAAACAGAAGGTGACTGGCTATCGTCAATGCACAGACAAAGAGGCAGGTTCAACAAAGCTTCTGATAATGCAAGAAGGCTGTAAATCCTAAATGTAGGCGTCTTGTAGTACAAGCTAAATATCCTCCAAAGTTCCAAGGATGCATGCGGAACGGCTGCACGGATCCTCGAGACTGGTTGCTCCCACCGGTTATGGGGTTGAAGCACCGACCAGGGCCTTCTTGAGATCAGGACAGAGGAACAAGGCTTCAACGGAACTTCACAGTAGTTGATGATGGTCAGCTGCAGGAGTTGACCTCCGGTCGTCAGTGGGTTGCTCTTCTTCATAGAGTTCTTGGCGCCGATTATTTGTTGAATGGCTGCAAGAGCCCTCTTTTAATCCAAGATGTCTGGAAGCTCATCCAAGCCGACCAATGGCAAGGATCTGCACTATTCAAATTAGCAGTGACCATCCAGTTGCAGGTAGCCATTGGCCACAGCGTCTCCGCCCAGAAACAGACCCTCAGGCACCAGAATGTGAGCTGTGACCAAACGGTGTCAGCGTCCATATCTAAACTAACCCACAAAACCGCCCCTTAGCCCAGATAAGGGCTTTACGTATATGGCAATCCTTCAACTGAGGCGGCAGGAATAAGGCCAAAGAAAAAGCTGGCCAAAGTATAAGCAAAAAGGTTGTGGTACAGTGATATTGGGAGGCTAGCCACCCTTAGTAGCCATTTGCGGTAATAGCAAAAGTGCACAAGTACAAAAACAAGGTAGAAAATATCTGCTTGCACTAGCTCATCCTAGGCACATTTTATCCTGATCTTTTTCTGCATTGGCTTTTTGGTTACTTTTACAAAGTATCCTAACTGCTCTTCACTTTAGGGTGAGGTGTTCAATTGTAAGAAAATAAGACATTTACAAAGAGACTTTAAGGGCCTCATTAAGAGTGTGGCAGTCCGGAAATAAGGGTACCGGTAAGCTTACCGGCACCCTTGTTTCCGCACCGCCACACTACAAGTCTGCCTGCCAGTGCCGCTCCACCCCGCTGGACTGACCCTGCCGGGCGCAGCGGCCCCGGTAGGCAGAGTTGTCCTGGAAGCACGGACACCGTTTAATAACGGTGCCGGTGCTTCCAAGTCCTCATTCCCGTGGAGTACTAGCAGTCCTATCTGCTGCCTGACTTCCCAGTGCCACCAGGACATTACAAGTCCCGGCGGAGCGAGAAGTCAGGCAGGGGAATTCAGTAAGTCCCCATTCCCGTGAAGTCCTTTGAGTTACCGCCGTACTCTTAATGAGGCCCTTTGTCTCTCAGTACTGATGGTCTTATTAACTGATCAGTTTCCCCATAAGAATGAGCAAAATGGCAAGAAAAGCAAAGCCTTCACTTGCTTTCAAAAAGTCGGATCCGGATGCTAAACAAAACAAAAAGGATGTCTAGGGGAGGAATGTAACAAAATATATTTGACTTTAATAACTGCAAAATATTACATGTGAATTAGAGGAATTAAAGAAAATTGAAAAAAGTAACTGTAGAAGGTCATATAAATGTTCAAAGTTCTGTCAACCTTTGTGAGTCTTACAACCCATAAGTGTTTCCCTCCAACCTCAATGTCATTCAGTGTTACTCTACAAGTCAGTGGAGGAAAGTAAAAGGTTTGCACACCAGGTCCCACAGGTGCAACCAAAAGAAGACCCTGAGAAGGATGAAGAGACCATCTGGAATGAAGATCCTGACACACCAGCCTGCTAAACTGGAGATTGCAGAGAAGATGTTGACATCAGCAACTGGAGAGAGGCTGTAGTTCCTGCCTGGACGGCCTGAAACTAAAAACCCTTGCACCCAGAAAATGGAGAAAATACCCCATGTTTAATAACGGGATACCTAAGAAGAAATCGGGACTAAGTAATCTCACAGCCACCTAATTATGTGCAGTGGGGTGCCTGGAAGATTAGCTGGCAAGGTTGCAGTTCTTTCCTGATTGAGCAAGGGCAGCAATGAAGTGCACCGCAGTCAGATGGGCAAAACAAAGACTTCTGTCATAGCATCTTCAGATTGGAGCTTGCACAACAGTGACCCTGTTTGGGTGTCCCTGGACATGGTTGCAACTAGGTGCATAAGGACACACCACTGGAGGTCTGCACACTGAGATTACAGTATTAGGGCCCACAGTCATCCGAAATTCCAGAGTTGAGCAGCAAGTGTGTGCCTTGAAAATCATGGCACAAATACTCAATGTACTGATCCAACTAGTCCGACTGGATCAAGGGGAAGGAGCTCCTTATTATGCTCCCTCTGGCCAGAGTTTCACATCTGGTTTCATAGAACCAAAGGGCATGTTGGTGCAGGGCATGTACTCTTTCATCAGAAAGGTTCTTATTCTTGGTGCTTCGGTATATAGGATTCCAGGGAATGACAAAGTACTCTTGCATAGTCTACGTTAAATGCCTATTCTGGGACTCAGGTCTGACCCTAATGTCCAAGTACTCTTGCATTCAACTTTTGTGCAGCCAGTTAATAAGTGCTGATAGCCACATAAACATTTGCGTCCATATTCCAGGCCAAACACTGGTTTCCATGAGAATCGGACACCAGATGACCAAAGGCCAAACCCACTGTAGAACCTTGCTGGAGCACAAGTCAGAACTGATCCAGCATGATCAGTCCCCCTCCCCACCCAAGGAAAAAGTCCTTTCTGAGAGCCTAATTGGGTACAACTGATGCATCCATTATTTTAAGGTGCACTGCCACCAGCTCCAACTGTCTTGGCAACATTACTTGCCTAGGGACACGAGGAGGCAGGCAATTTGGTGGTAGCCCTCACATTGGGGAGTTCCGGAGTAGAAAAAATGATAGTTGCATATCTCGCAAGATCTTGGTTACGCTCCCTGGGGATCAGAAGCTTCACAATTGCCAAAATGTTCAGGTGACACGCAAAACTAGGAGACTCCTGTCCCCTTCTCTCCACACTTATGGATGGTTCCCTGAATGGTTGGCGGGACTGGAGCCTGTTGCAAAGAAGTATGAATTCAACTAAAAAACACTGGGTGCATGCATGTAGGCATGCACGGAACCTCCCCTGTGCATGCTCCCTCGCCCAATCACAAGTCCTTTTTGCATGGATGGGGCAGGAGCCTTTCCACATTTCCTTTCAATGGATTGTACCATCCCACAGATTCCTTTTCTGGATAGATATCCTCCAGCGCCAGCTGTTTGTGGCAAATCTCAACAGGTGGCTATGTCTGAAGTCCTCCAAGGCCAACAAGCAAAGGGTAATTCCAGAGTAGGAGAGGGAGGGCAGGTGTCACAAATCCATGAACGGTCTTCTGCTTTGGCCTTCTGTTCTAGGGGAAGGGGTTCCCCCCCACAATACCCAGTTTGTCAGTAAAGCCCAGTTGCCCCAGGTCAAATCTGTGCAGAAGTGTTTTTCATGCCTGTGCAGGTGTGCGTTGAAGTCGGAAAGCTATGACCTCAACTCTGGCGGCACCCACCTCAAAACCTCTGAGGCCCCCCTAGAACCAATGTTACTCCCATTGGAGCGCAAGTCTCGGAGCACTTGGCCGGGTGGCGGGAGATTTACCACTGATGCTTTGCTTTGGCTGCAGTTAATCCAACAGAGTTATTGTCTTCCATTCCTGTGCAACCCGCCAAACAGATAATCCACGTTCCCTTGTTCAGACCCAGAGCTCCGGGAGGAATTGGCCACTTTACTGGCAAAGGGAGCTGTGGAGGAAGTCCAGTTTCCAGAGAGGTGGAGTTGGATGGTTACTCCCGATTACATTTTGGTACCCAAGAAGGGGTGAGTGGCATCCATTCCATCCTGGACCTCAGGCTTGAACAGGATGGTGATGTTTCAAGAGATCCTCCCGGCTCCGCAGACAGAACTGGCTTGTGTCAGAACTTCAGGTTTCCTCGTTCCATGTGCCGATTGTGATGCTGGAAATGCTTTTGGAGTGACTGGGCCTTCTCGTCCTTGTCCCACCACTTCTCTGTTGGTGTTTTCGGTGTGTTTTTCTGCACAGGAGTCCAGTTTGGGCCACTGGCAGTGCAGCTCTTAATTTTTACCTTTTGGTGAACAGTACCCATGGGATACCTTTAGGGCAACCATGGGTATGGGTACACCCTTGTACCTCTAATGCATGTTTTTGGGCAAGTGTGTTGCCCAGAGCAGGGTACAGGCGGGTGGCAGCTACATGCTGACTTGACAGTGGCTATGTATCCTCACTTTTTGGGTTACCCAGGCCCTTCCATAGGAAACAATGGATTCCTGCACAAAGGCAAGATGGCCACTGTAGCCTCTTAGTTTCTTTTACCATCACCCCTTGTTTCTCAATGTCATGAGAAGCCCTGGCTCTCCCTTCCCCTGAATGGCTGTTGGGTGGAAGGGTCATATATGGCCCTGGGACTGCCTCCTGCCAGACTGGCTGGAGCCTTCCCAGGGACTGCTTGCTGTGGGTACACCCTTGGTGTGGGACCTGTATGACTGGAGTATGGAGTCAAATCATATTCTGTGTGGTTGTCTGGTTTTGGTTGCGACACAATGGCCATAGCTAGCTCTGGCTGAAACTGGAATGAATGCAATGAGTGCTTTGAAAGGCTGGGGAGTTGCCCCAATGCACATCCTGTGTTGTGGTTGTCTGGATTTGGGTGAAAGGCCTGAATGGGTGCTGCCTTCATGAATGCACCTGTGTGTAATTGGGTGGCTGAGCCTGGCTCAACCTAAGTGAATGGGGAGTGTTTTGTATAACAGGGGACATCGCCTCCTTGTCAGCAGCTGAAACAAGAAATGTGAAGCAAGAAGCTGAAGTCATCTTAAGCTTGTATCCTGGGTCCAGCTGGAGGAAGAGGTCTGCGGCTGCAACTCTTCATCGAATCCAAAAGCTGCTTTGCTGACTCAAGGACTGAACCAGAGAGGACCTGGATAGGCAATCTCTTTCTGTAGCTACAAGAGGATGTTGTGCAACTGCTGCTCTTCACTTGAAGTGTTCTGGAAGCCCGCCCTGTGTGCCTGCTTTCCAGAGAATGGATCTTGTGTCCAGAAGAGGAGTGCCTGGACATCTTAAAGCCAAGAAGTGCATCTGTCGCCCAGGGTCTGGAGGAGTGTTTATGACTGCTAGTGGCCAAGCTGCGGAGTATTGCCTGTAATAGGAGGTCCCCTGGCATAGTGCTGCCCAACGCCCAGACCTGCCACAGTTCCAAATAACTGAAGAATCCTTCAAGTGGCACTGCAGCCTGGACATCGATCGACTTTTCCACACCAGAGAAGAGTGCCAGCCGGTGGGTTTCCCACCACCAGTCCACAAAGAAAGTACCCAGACTTGGTGAGGGTCCACAGTCCAGTCCAGTGCTAGAGTCCAAGTCGGCAGAAGCCACACTGTCATCTGTGCTGCAGCACTGAAGAACTGAAAGGCGGCCAACCGCGAAATACCAAAATAAAACGCCTGCTACTGCCACTGCACCCATCACCACCGAAAGTCACCGATAAACAAAGAACTTACCTTCTTCATCTAGGCCTTGTCGAGGTCAACTGCAAGTTTCATCTTTTTTGGGGTGTCCACAGTTGGTGTAGCAACCAGACGGTGGGGACCCCTGTGATAGACCCTCATTGCTTCCTTTCTGACACTGCTTGGTTCCCTTCTTCTGCTAGACACTGACATCCCAGCGACGACTCCTTCCATAGGGACCTCCATCCTTGGGATCCCATTGAGTAAAGTCAAACTCCACCACTTCGCCTGCCAAGGTACCAAAGGTGCTGCGACGAGGAAGAACATCTTCCATCCTCAGGATTCATCCAGGAGTCCCAGATTCATCTTGGATCCTGTTCTCCTTTGGCTTCCCAGGTACTTTGGGTTAGTGGGATCTGTAGAAGGAGAAGCTGACTGTTAATTAACATATTTGGACTGCGCTTTAACATACTGCATAAAGTACACGTTAACTTTTCCTTACAGGTTGCCCAGGTGGGTAGATCCTCAGCAGTAATGCCTTTTTGGTCCTAAATATAGCATTCTGCCAATGTTCTGAGTAATGCCTACCTTTCTACATTAATGTGTATGAAGTTAAACAATGCTTAGTAATTCCTATGCTTTTTAATAACTGTCCACAGTTGGTACATTTTTACTGAATCAAAGTATACTGTGGTACCACATAGAGTTGTATATATTGCCATTATTAGAATACGGTTGTACGAGTACAAAGTGTTATTTATTAGTATAAGATAACCTGGCCTTTATTTTACTTAATAAAAGAATGGTTAGCACATAACATAGTGTATGGATATTCCTTTGTGGAGAGTGTGGGGACTCACTGTACCGAAGAACCACCCTGTATCACCTCCCTTGAGTCGCAGCCTTCGTTGCTCATCCATAGCTACCATTAAAGAACCTAAGCTGGGGTGCTCTGCGCCTCTACCCAAACTATATAATGGGCAGAAGTACAGATAACCCACTCCTGTCTTAACACCAATTTCATTGAATGCACAGAAAATCTGAGGTTTGTCATCGAGAGCTCCCATTTTCAGTTTCAAGGTGCTTCCTTTTTTGTTGACCTTTGCACCTAGGGTGTTCAGCAAGCGGATAGGCATTAGTGGTGGCCCAGCTCAAGAGGGGATGAGTCAGTATTCCCTTATTTGGAAGGCTGGCTCATCCAGGGCTGTTCTCGGAGCAGGTATCAAGGACACCTGCTTGCTGCTACACGACTTGGGCTTCTCTCTGACCTTTCAGAAGTCCAACATGACGCTCTCACAGGGGCTCCAGCCCAATCTGGGCAATCCTGGACACGCAGACTGGGAAAGCTTTTCCACCAAGGAGACAGTCGTTCCAGAACTCCCACATGCTACCAGCGACGGCTTTTCTAATGGATTCTGTCCTCCCGCAGATTCCACATCTTAGATATGTATTCTCCTGCTTTGCAGCTCTCTGAAACATTTTCTCAGCAGGGGGTGTCATGCACACTGGCCCCTATGGCAGTCGATTTGTCATCTGCTTGACCGGACGTTACAATGCCAGTACAAATAGCGTGCTCAGCGCCCCATGACCTCCGTTACTTTTTTTCCACATGCCCATTGCTCTACTCAGAAACTTTGCCTGAGAAATCTTCTGATGCATGACTCAACATCAGGTCTACCCCGCAACTCTCCAGTTTAAAAAATAAATGCTGTCATTGCAGCACAAAAATGTTGTTTTCTGATCCTGTCTCCGGCACCAGCCATATCATGGCAGATGGTGGCTCATGTCAAGTTATGACACCCAAAGCCGTAAAGGAGAGCGCCTCCAAATTTGGCCCTTGGTCGATCATCTTCGAAGTCTCCAAGTACAACTCCATCGATGTCATGATCCCTGCTTCCAAGGGGTCAGGACTTGCCTCACATCTTTGGAAGCAGGCCCATAACCTTGATCCTGGGTACCAGCCAGTCCCTATCGGGACCTTTTGGACCTTGTCCTGGCGCCAGTGGCACCAGGCTCATAAAGATGACCGGTCCCGGCGCTGGAAGCGCCGGGCTCATAATGCTTAAGAGTGGTTGGGTGCAGCAGACCATGCTGCTTACTTACCAGCTCGATGGTCTTCTGATCCTTCTCTGCCTGGAACTACTTTTCCTGTCTGGGTGTGGCAGGAGCCACTCCCTGGAATCAGAACACAGGAACTCTTTTCTTACCTGGGCGAGGCTGTGGAAGAAGACGCCTAAGCACTACAGAAGGCTATTTAAACCACACCCGATTGATGAAACGTGCTTCGCGTTATTCTGAATCTGCAGCAGGACGCTCACCGTGTCAGCTCCAGTCTTCCTGAGATTCTTCAGCTCCAGTTCCTGTGAAAACGAATTCCTTACCTGCTAGGGATCCGATCCTCAGCTGCACCTGCCAAGACAAAACAGGTTAGCAGAATTCAATTCGAGAGCAGCGCTCTTACTTACCAAATACGGCGGCATCTTCCAAAGCCTTCCGCCGCTTTCTTCGGCTCCCCATCGACATCTGCAAAGAAAAGGACTTGATTAAGCATTGCATTCTTGAATTGCTTACCTGCGCTCCGCACGTTCTGAACTTCAAGAAGCGCTGCATGCCGGCATCTGCAAAACAAAGGGAGACATGTTAAGGCACATTCTAAACCAACCATAAACTTTCTATTTACGCGCTCGCACGTTTGCCGGCATCCATCTAGCAACGCTCTCTGCATCCACGATCTGCAAGGACAAAAGAGACATTAAGGCGTGCTTTTGAAACAAACAGCAGTCATTTTACTTACGTGCACCGCGCTTCATCTTCTTCGTACATACGCGCTTGCACGATCCTGGGCACTTATTCATCAGCGTCCATTGCACCTAAACCTGCAGGACAAAGAGAGACATTAGAAAGGGTGACAGCAACCAGTCATCTTTCCTACTCACCTGCTCGCCGCATCATTCCTCTACAATTTCAATCTTGACACCCTGAGACTGAGCAAGGGACTAAATTAAGGGTGCTCCAATAACTATCAAGAAACCGCTCGTGCGGTAAACGGCGGTATCTTCCAGCATCAACCTCTGCAATCAAGACGATTGTCAGTGAACCAATGAAGTAACTGGTACTTGCGCCCCTGCAAAGATGCAGGATGGAGAGCCCGGCCTTAATATATCTAAGGTGAGCAAGCCACGCCCTTGGTTCGAATAAGAGGACTGAGGAAGAAGTTCAGTCAATCCAGTTCCTAAATCCTTGTTCTTCCGTCTGCAGACACCTCACTCTACACGTCCGGTACATCGTGAGAAGGGGACCAGCCCTAGGAGAAGGCCGAGATCTACGAGTCACACTAGAAGACACGGCGATAGCTCAGTCCAGCCCAGCGCCTCCGTGGAAATCAGGTGAGCGTTACAGAACGCGAAGCCCACCACAAATCCTCCACCCAGGCGCAATGGAAACCTCAGATACTGACCAACTAGCCCAGTTGCTAGGGGAATTAAGAGCAGAAGTACTAGCAGTGCGCCAGGAAACGAACGCCCTAAGGAGGGAGCTAATTGTGTCCAAAGAGCGCACAGATGATCTTGCTAGACAGTTGTTACAAACGCAGGCGGGGCAAACACCGCTGCCGACCCCAGGGGGGGGTAATATCCCAGCGACCTCCACTAATCCTGTACAAATTAATCTACCTGGAAATGTGCCTTTGGCTCCACCCGAACGCTTCTCAGGCGATCCCAAAAGGTTTGCAGTGTTCATCAATCAATGTCGTCTGCACTTCCTGTGTAGGCCAGCTGCATTTCCCACTGATCAGGCCAAAGTGGCCTTCGTACTTTCATATCTAAGTGGCAGTGCTGCAGACTGGTCAATTCCCCTGGTAACCCAGGATGACCCGATTCTTTGTAATTTTCAGGCCTTCCAGTCCAGTATGGAAAGACTATTTGCCAGACGCTCTCAGGGACAGGCCTTAGATAACGAACTCCTCTCTTTACGACGAGGTAATCAGGATCTTCTGGCATATATTGCATCATTTAACAGACTGGTACTTGAAGCCAGATGGCCCGAGGATAAAAGGATTACGCTGTTTTATAGGGGGTTGCGTGGAGAACTCAAAGATGTCCTGGCCCAAGTAGTAAATCCTCCCCACATTGTTCTGAATATATTGACCTGGTGGTTCAACTGGATCACAGGTTACAGAATAGGAAGGCTGATCGCTCCAGATTCGAAGCTCGGGTTTTTTCAAGACCACAGAGTTCCGCCAAAGGAGTCGATACCGTAGAACCCATGCAAATAGGAGTCGTGAAAGGGCCATTAACACAAAAGGAACGAGAAAGAAGAAGACAGCTGCAATTGTGCCTCTATTGTGGGAATTCAGGACATTTTCTTTGTGAATGCCCGGTGAAACCTGCTAAGAAGACTGTGGGAGCTTCCGACAAAAGCGCCGAAAAGCCAGAATCGGGAAACGACCTCGCCCGACAAGTGTAGAGGTCCACTTGCCGAGCGTTAAAACCAGTTCTTTGACCTCGCATTTCATCGTGCCCATGGTCCTAATAAGCCCAGAGAAGCCGGATCGTTTGCATGCCATCAAGGCATACATTGACAGTGGAGCAATCGGCAATTATGTGGATCGCGAGATGGCATCCAGGATGAATCTACCTCTCTGTCCTAAAATGGTTAAAGACGTTATTACCACAGTGGATGGTACAGAAATAGCTTCCGGACCAGTTACCCATACCACCGAGGGAGTGACGTTAGTAAGCCAAAATGGACATCGTGAGGAGATCGTGTTTGATGTGATCAAGGCCCCTCAGTTTCAAATTATCCTGGGGATCCCTTGGTTAGAAAAACACAATCCTCAAATTGATTGGCGAGCAAAGACGATTCAGTTTCCGGAATGTGCCTCCACTTGTTATCTGAAGTCCGACATTAAGCTGGCAGCAATTACATCCGAGGGTCTCCAACTGCCTCCTGAATATCTAGAGTTCCAAGATGTCTTCCAGAAAGAACAAGCCAACTCCCTACCCCCGCACAGGTCATACGACTGTCAGATAGACCTGGTACCTGGGTCCACTCCTCCATGTAGTAGGATCTATGCTCTCACCGAACCAGAAAATCTCCACCTTAGGCAGTATTTGGACCAATACCTGGCCAATGGATTTATTCGTCCTTCTAAGTCTCCAGCCTCTTCAGCTCTGTTCTTCGTTCCGAAAAAGGAAGGGGATCTCAGAACATGTATCGATTATCACGCCCTGAATCAGATTACAGTCAAGAACAGATATCCTTTGCCATTAATCCCTGAACTTCTAGACCAAGTCAAGAATGCTCGCATTTATACGAAGTTGGATCTCAGAGGAGCTTACCACTTGGTCCGAATAAAAGAGGGAGACGAATGGAAGACGGCCTTCCGCACCAAGTATGGATTATTTGAGTATCAAGTAATGCCCTTTGGACTATGTAACACCCCGGCCGCCTTCCAGTACTTCATGAATGACGTCCTCAGAGAACTAATTGACGTGTGTACAGTTGTCTACATCGACGATATCCTTATATATTCGTCCTCTGAGGCCGATCACCGGAAACATGTCAGGGCAGTTCTTGAGAGGCTTTGCCAACATAAACTCTTTGCCAAGCTTGAGAAGTGCGTTTTCCATGTCACCGAGGTCGAATTTCTGGGATTCATTTTGTCACCAAATGGAGTCCACATGGATTCAAGAAAGGTAGACGCTATCATTAAGTGGCCATCACCAACGTCGGTGAAAGGAGTCCAAAGCATGTTGGGTTTCGCCAATTTCTACCGTAGATTCATTCCAGAATTCTCCCGAATAGTCCAGCCCATTACTGCCCTTCTAAGGAAAAACAAACGCTTTGTGTGGTCTACCGAGGCGGAGCAAGCCTTCCAGAGTTAAAAGCCAAGTTTATCTCCGCTCCTGTTTTGAGACATCCCCGCCCAGAGCTTCCTTACATCGTAGAAACCGATGCCTCCAGTCTTGCGATGGGTGCAGTCCTATCGCAAAGAGATCCAGAAACAAACCAGTTACACCCTGTGGCATTTTGGTCCCGCAAATTCTCGGCTCCTGAAATCAACTACACCATTACCGATAAGGAACTTCTGGCTATTAAGTCCGCCTTCAAGGCCTGGCGACACTATCTTCTGGGTGCCAGACACACAGTCACAGTGATTACAGACCATCGCAACTTACAATACCTAAAGACAGCTAAAGCTCAATCCACCAGACAACTCCACTGGGCACTATTTTTTGCCGAGTTTGACTTCGTCATTACCTACCGACCAGGCAACAAGAACGGTAAAGATGATGCCCTTTCCCGGATGGGAGTGGAAGAGCACATGGTCAATCCTGAACCCGTACCTATCATTCCCGAACAAAGAATCCTAGGTCTAATCGGCACACAATCCATCGAAGAAGTTGAAGCCAAAGTTAAACAATTTATAACTCCAGCAAACATACAGAATTGGCATCTCCAGGGAAAAGACTTCACGGTGAAGAACGACCTATTGTACTTCCAAGAACGGTTATATCTACCCTGTGCTTGTTTACAGAATCAAGTCATCTCTTGTTATCACGACTCCCTAATGGAGGGACACCCCGGTATGGCCAAGACCTCGGAAAAGATCAAGCGTCACTTCTGGTGGCCGTCTTGGAGAAAGGATATCAGAGACTTTGTAATGTCCTGTGGAGTGTACGCTCAAAATAAAAGTCAAAAGGAGAAACCAGCAGGCCTCTTACGCCCACTTGACATCCCACCTCGTCCCTGGCATACTCTCTCCATGGATTTCATCACTGACTTACCTTCATGTTCCGGATATAATACGATCTTAGTAATCGTGGACCTATTCTCCAAGATGGCGCACTTCATCCCACTGAAAGGTCTACCGTCAGCAGCAATCCTGGCCCGGGAGTTTCTCGAAAACATTGTTCGGTTGCACGGCTTTCCTTCAGTTTTAATCTCGGATAGAGGAAGTCAATTTGTCTCCCACTTTTGGCAGAGTTGCTGTCGGTTGACTCAAATTGATGTAAGGCTTTCAACCAGTCACCACCCCCAAACCGATGGACAGACTGAGAGGACCAATCAAACTTTGGAACAGTACTTACGCTGCATGCTGCAACAAACGGAAAGAACTTGGAAGGACATCCTTTGGATAGCCGAGTACGCCTACAATAATTCAGTCCACTCTGGAACCGGAAAAACCCTGTTTTTTCTTTTATATGGTAGCCATCCTCGAACCTCTAATCTGGATCCACCTCAGGATCTAGGGACACCAGCAGTAGACCACCTGCATTCTGCAATCACCCAAGCCTTTAAGGAAGCCACTTCTCATCTGCAAAGGGCTAAGGAACAATACAAGAAAGGAGCAGACCAACATCGGAAGGAGGCCCCTCAATATCAAGTAGGAGATCAAGTCTGGTTATCCACCAAACATTTACCCCTAAAAGGTCCGCGCACCTTCAACCCAAGATACCTGGGACCCTACTCAATCACTACCATAATAAACCCAGTGGCAGTCAAGTTGGACTTGCCCCCTCATATGAAAATGCACCCAGTCTTCCATGTCTCGCTAATAAAACCTGTGCAGCCAGAGACCCGATTGACTAAATCTCCAGAACCTATCCTAGTTGATGGAGAACTCGAGTTTGAAATCAAAAACATCTTAGATTCCAAAATCTCCAAATCAAGGCTATACTACCTGATTGACTGGAAAGGTTATGGCCCCCAGGAAAGGTCTTGGGAACCTGCAGAACATGTCCACGCACCTCGTTTAGTCAAGAAATTTCATCGAACATTTCCTAACAAACCAAGACCCCCGGAGAAGTCAAGCTTGGGAGGGGCCTTGAGGGGGGGGGTGCTGTCATGATCCCTGCTTCCAAGGGGTCAGGACTTGCCTCACATGCTTGGAAGCAGGCCCATAACCTTGATCCTGGGTACCAGCCAGTCCCTATCGGGACCTTTTGGACCTTGTCCTGGCGCCAGTGGCACCAGGCTCATAAAGATGACCGGTCCCGGCGCTGGAAGCGCCGGGCTCATAATGCTTAAGAGTGCTTGGGTGGACCTACCTGCAGCAGACCATGCTGCTTACTTACCAGCTCGATGGTCTTCTGATCCTTCTCTGCCTGGAACTACTTTTCCTGTCTGGGTGGGGCAGGAGCCACTCCCTGGAATCAGAACACAGGAACTCTTTTCTTACATGGGCGAGGCTGTGGAAGAAGACGCCTAAGCACTACAGAAGGCTATTTAAACCACACCCGATTGATGAAACGTGCTTCGCGTTATTCTGCATCTGCAGCAGGACGCTCACTGTGTCAGCTCCAGTCTTCCCGAGATTCTTCAGCTCCAGTTCCTGTGAAAACGAATTCCTTACCTGCTAGGGATCCGATCCTCAGCTGCACCTGCCAAGACAAAACAGGTTATCAGAATTCAATTCGAGAGCAGCGCTCTTACTTACCAAATACGGCGGCATCTTCCAAAGCCTTCCGCCGCTTTCTTCGGCTCCCCATCGACATCTGCAAAGAAAAGGACTTGATTAAGCATTGCATTCTTGAATTGCTTACCTGCGCTCCGCACGTTCTGAACTTCAAGAAGCGCTGCATGCCGGCATCTGCAAAACAAAGGTAGACATTTTAAGGCGCATTCTAAACCAACCATAAACTTTCTACTTACGCGCTCGCACGTTCGCCGGCATCCATCTAGCAACACTCTCTGCATCCACGATCTGCAAGGACAAAAGAGACATTAAGGCGTGCTTTTGAAACAAACAGCAGTCATTTTACTTACGTGCACCGCGCTTCAACTTCTTCGTACATACGCGCTTGCACGATCCTGGGCACTTATTCATCAGCGTCCATTGCACCTAAACCTGCAGGACAAAGAGAGACATTAGAAAGGGTGACAGCAACCGGTCATCTTTCCTACTCACCTGCTCGCCGCATCATTCCTCTACAATTTCAATCTTGACACCCTGAGACTGAGCAAGGGACTAAATTAAGGGTGCTCCAATAACTATCAAGAAACCGCTCGTGCGGTAAACGGCGGTATCTTCCAGCATCAACCTCTGCAATCAAGAGGATTGTCAGTGAACCAGTGAAGTAACTGGTACTTGCGCCCCTGCAAAGACGCAGGATGGAGAGCCCGGCCTTAATATATCTAAGATGAGCAAGCCACGCCCTTGGTTCGAATAAGAGGACTGAGGAAGGAGAAGTTCAGTCAATCCAGTTCCTAAATCCTTGTTCTTCCGTCTGCAGATACCTCACTCTACACGTCCGGTACATCGTGAGAAGGGGACCAGCCCTAGGAGAAGGCCGAGATGTACGAGTCACACTAGAAGACACAGCGACAGCTCAGTCCAGCCCAGCGCCTCCGTGGAAATCAGGTGAGCGTTACAATCGAAGATTCGACCCAATGAAAAGAGCTCTGCAGCTGAGAAAAGCCAGAGAAGGAGAGAACAACGGTCCAAAAAACACTTTAATAATTCCCACTCGAGGAGAGACTCTCGTCATCCCTCTTCTTCATCAAAGAGAAGAAGGCATTCATCGACACAAGTGTTTGTGTCTATTTCCCTCCTGATGTACCAGATTTATTGTTATGTTGTTTGTCCTGTCCTAAGCGCCTCTATGCCTCAGGGCTTTTTGTTTCGCGCTATATAAACAAATTAACGAATTCCCAGAAAGACTAGTACAGTTCCTGTCTAACTCTGCCTCGGTGGAGAAGTGGGAAGGATTTTGCATCAAAATGATGCAGGTTTTCGAGAAAGCGGGCCTGCCTGTTCTCTTTTTCCAGCAAGAAGACCTGTGAGCCCACCATGCCTTGCAAGGCCAGCAGGGGCTTGACTCTACAACCACCTTGTGTCCCTTAGAGCCTGAGATTGGTAAAGTCCTCGATCTGACCGTCGACACCATCAGTGACCGATGCAGTGTTTGATGTACCGCTGGCACCATCGACTTCACAGCCTAAGCTGTTGAAGACGGTTGCGGATTTCTCAAGTAGATCTATTGCTAAGTCCACCATGGACTTCTGTGTCCTGTTTTCAGGAACTATTTGATGAGGATAACAACCCAGTACCCATTGGCTTCAAAAATAAATGGGTCTTCGTTGATGCACTGAAGAGTTTCAGGATGAGGAAAGGAGGTTGTCTGAATTAGCTTCAGCCCTTGATGATGTAAGTCAGTTGGACACCTCTACTGAGGTGGAATTCCCACAGGGAGATTTTAGTCCCCATACAAACATGGCTTACAGGAAAATGATGGGCAAAGTAACAGATGCTTTAGGTTTGGGTCCCCGACCTGCCAAAATAATAAGTGACTTAAAAGATATTATGGACAGGAGCACAGCTGTTAAGCCTAATCTGTTAAATAACACCATAAGAAATCCCCTCATGAAGCGATGGGAGACTGCCTGCTTTGGTCCAGCAGTCCATAAGGATTTTGCCAGAAAGTATAAACCAGCTTACCTGACCTGGAGTTCCTAACAAGATATCCTGCTCATGACAGTCTGGTGGTACAGGCTACGAATCTGAGCAGTAAGGCGAGCGTCTATCCATCTTTACCATCGAACAGGGATGACGAGTGTTGGAAAGCCTTAGCTAAAAAAGTCTTTGCCTTGGGCAGTATGGCACTTAAAGCTGTTAATGCTTCATGTGCCTTGTCAAAATACACACATGCTTTGGTCTTCGATTGCTGCAGCAGCTGACCACATACCAGAAGGTGAAATGAGGAAGGGTTTCCTCAACCTACTGAATGATGGAAAAGAAGCAATGTGACAGTCCCTACAGTCAGGACTCGACACAGCCAACTGTGTCGGGAGATCTATGGCGATGAGTTCCGTCATGCGTAGATTCGCCTGGCTGAGAGAATCCGGATTTGCACACGAAGTTCAAGCGATGTTGCTTGGCATGCTTTTGAAGGGTTGCATCTTTTTGGCCAGAAGGCAGATAACAGCCTTGAGAAACTGCAGGCATCCAAGGCTGCACCATAGTCCTCAGCAATGGCGATGAGACCACCGGTACAACCTTCCACTCAATAGAAAGTAAGCATTTTCATTCCTATAATTAGACAAAAAAGCAAACAGCCCGCGCCCATCCAGGACAAGGTCAGAGACGTTTCTCTTGTACTTCCAGAGGCAGAGGAGGCAAGACACAAACCCCTTCCACGTCTGTCTCCTCCAATGCAGCCCTGCCACAAAACCTCTAAAAACACTTGCCACACAACACAGGTAGGGTGTCCCTGTCTCAACATTCGCAAGAATGGTGCGCCATTACTTCGGACGCATGGGCGCGCTGCAGGTAGTCTCGCAAGGTTACTACCTTCCATTTTTTAAAGTGCCCACTGGATTGCCCTGCCTCTAGCTGGACGACCTCCTGTTCCAGACACACTGCTCCTGCAAGAGGTTTTCTCTCTTCTGGAGAAGGGTGCAGTAGAATTGGTACCTACTTGGCAAAGGAATAGCGGATGGTACTCCCACTATTTTTTGGTCCCAAAGAGGTGGTCTACGACCCATCTTGGACCTGAGACTCTTGAACAAGTTCCTTTGCAAATCCTCCGGGCCCTAGAAATTCAGGATTGGTTGGTGTCACTTGACCTACAGGATGCTTACTTCCATGTGTGCTGATCCATCAAAAGCACAGTAAGTACCAGAGGTTCGTCATAGGCAATACTCACTACCAGTTTAGAGTTCTGCCTTTCAGGCTTACCTAAACCCTGAGGGCCTTCACCAAGCTGTTGGCAATAGTGGCAGCCAGTCTCGGGAAAGGGGAGATCCACATCCTTCCCTACCTAAATGATTGGTTAATCAGGGCGTGGACTCCGGACCAAGTCCTGGATCATCTCAATTGCACCGGCCACCTACTCCACATGCTGGGCTTCTACCCTCAATTTAAAGGAGTCCCCGCTGACACCTTTTCAAACGCTCTAATTCATCGGAGTGGTCCTGGATTCTCACTTCGGTCAAGGCTTTCCCTCCTGAGGAGAGGGCTCTACACATCCTGCAGATGGTTACCAAATTCCAGAATGCCCAACACCTGCCAAACCTAGACTTCCTACGGTTGCTCGCCTCATGGCATCCTGCATCTTCCTGGTGCCAGAGGCTCGGTTAAAAATGAGATTGCTCCAATGTGTCCTCAGGTCTCAATGGTCGCAGTTCTCTGACTGTATGACAGACTTGATGCAACTGCCGAGCACTCGCTCAGGATCTCCTGTGATGGACTCGCACAGAGAACTTGATGGTAGGAGAACCGTGGCCAGAGACGACCGTAGTCACGGATGCATCTCTAAAAGGCTACGGCGCTCGCCTGAACGAGTTGACGCCGAGTGGGTTGTTGTCAGGATTGTAAGCACCGACCTGTGGGATGCAGAGTTGCAGGCTAAGTAGAATTCAATGGATTGCTTTTCTCACGCAGATTCCTTATCTTGATAGATATCCATCATCCAGCTCTGCTGCTCGGAAAATCTTCGACGCGTGGCGTAGTGAACCTCGACTTGGCCGCCGATCCGTCTTGAGCAGTGGTTGATCTTTCGCTCCAGAAGTGACATCAGGTGCCGTATATATATACCACGTCACTACGCTCCATGCTTCAGTTCCTTTTTTCTGCGCACTCACACACTGCATCGGGAACCTACTTGAGTTTACTCAATATTTTCAGACTGAATCGTTTTATCTTGATATGTCTTTGCAACGGATCTCTGGTTTAAAGCGGTGCTCCAATTGCGAGGCCAAGATGTAGGTGATGGACCTGCACAACATCTTTTTATGGTGTTTGTGTTCCACTCACAGCACAGAGGCCTGTGCTTTGTGCGCCAAGATGCACCCCAAGTCCCTGCGAGACAGAGCCAGTAAGCTGGCCCTGGGCCGACAGTCGTCCAAATCTCTGGCGCGGTCTCTCTTACGGTCGTCTGAGGCCAAGACTGAGGAGCCCACTCGTCACACCGAGGGCCGGCACTGCAAAAAGATGAAAAAGAGGTCCCACTCCAGAAGCCATTCCTCATCTTCTACCTCACAGAAGAAGCGATGCAACCATCGGCGGGAATTGGATTCTTCCTCTGAGTGAGGTAAGCCCTCTAAGGGACCGACCACTTGTGAAGAGTGGGGTTCTTTTAAGAAAGAAATGCTCAAAATGTTTCGGCAACAGGCGGCTGTCAGCGCGACTCCCACCCACGACCAGCAGGCCTTGGCAGCTAAAGCGCCGCTCTGCAACCCTGACCCCACGCTTGCCAGGAAATCGATGCCTTAGGCAGGGGTCGAAGTGTTCGAAAAGAAGTAGTGGAACTATGTTCCCTGCTTACCTGCACCCACTCCCCGCAAACCCCATCACCACGTCCCCTCCCACACACAATACACACCCCAAACACTTGCACCTGCTATTTAAGGGAACGTGCTAGCTTTAACTTCTTCCTAAACACTTATTTTAAAACAAAACCATTCCGGAACCGTTTTTTTTAAATAAAAGTATAGGAGCTGTAAAAGGTAATTTTAAAAAGTAGAGGAGCACCGCTCCCAACCGTTCCCGCTCACTTCGACCACTGGCCTTAGGCGCCGACCGAGCCTTTGGGCTCCGTGCCCCAAGAGGCGCAAAAATCGCCCTCTAGAAGCCTCTTCCATAGCTCCCTTCGTCCATTGGAGCCATCAGTGCCGGTACGCACTCCATCAGCCTCTAAGGCTATGCTACAAGTGGCTAAGCCCTCTGCCTCTGCAGCCAGGGCCAAGGCGCCAAAGGAAAAGCACTCCACGTCAACCACCGACTTGGTGCCTTTTCAACCGCTATTGGGGAAAGGCTCTTTCGACTCAATGCAGTCGATTTTAGGCGTCCAAACAGGTCGATCTCATCTTTGTGGGAACAGGCGGTGTCGACTATTTCGAGAGCCAAGATAATTTGATGGCACTTGCTCAGGGCCTCCAAGGTGCCAGTGGTTTGGATACATCTCCAGAATTTGAGATGCAACAAAAACAGCCCTGCAGTCACTCTAATGTCAAATTTAGGGAATTTGAGGAGAAGGTAGTTGACCCCCTCAGTCTCAAGTCGTCTGCCACTCCCCATCAAGGTTATGACCTCACGGATATCTTGGATGAGAGCCCTGCCATAGCTGACCCCTTCACTTCCATCTGGCAAAAATCCATGCACTTCGCCCCCCGTGAGTACCAATGCCATGGGAAGTACAGGCTGGCAAGAGGGGACCCTTCCTTCCTCTCAACACACCCTTCCCCGGAGGGGCTGGCAATTCAGGCTGCCACCATATCCTCCAGGCCCCTGGCATCCATGTCAAATCTTCCTACAGACAGGAAAAATAATGGACGCTTTGGCCAAAAAGGTTTTTATCTCAGGCAGAATGGCTCTCAAGGCCACAAACGTAGCTTGCGGCTATGCTAAATCATCCTACGGTTTGTGGAAGACTGTAGAGCATGCGGCAGAATACGTCCAGGAAGGTCCTATGCAGGATGGGTTTATACAGGTGGTGGAGGATGGGATGGAAACTGCCAAGCAGTCCTTGCAAACAGGCCTGTATATTGCTGACTGTGTTGGCCACTCCATAGAGTCGGCAGTAGTTATGAGAAGGCAGGTCTATTTTTCAACTTCTGGTTTCTCGCCCAATGTACATAGACCTGCCTTTTGGGGGGAGATGCTCTTCGAGCAGAAGGCGGATGACTCTTTGGAAAAATGTAAGGAGTCTAAAATTGCTGCTTAGTCGCTGGGTCTGGCTGCGCAGCCGGCTAAGCCTGCCTTCAGCTTAGTCTCAAGAGGCAGAGGCTATAGGCATTATGTACAATATGGCAGGAAAGCGCAGCTCCCACAATTCCGGCAAGGGCAGAGACATTTCTTGTGTCCCGGAAGGGGCATTCTAAGGGCCAGCAGACAGCAGCTACGGCTGGGGCAGCTGCGCCTTCAAAGCCGCTTTGATTTTCCCCTCTGATGTACAGGTTGGTGGACGTTTGGCAGGGTATTGGTCCCAGTGACAGGAGATAACCTCTGATGCCCGGGCCCTGCAGTTAATTCAGTGGGGTTATTGACTGCCCTTTTTAAGAAAACTGCCCCCAGCATCACCGATCCAACCAGGACAGGAGCTCCTGGAAGAACTGAGCCCTGTTGTGGAAGGGTGCTGTGGAAGAGGTGCCTCCCGATCAGAGGGGGTCGGGCTGGTATTACCGGTATGTCCTGGTACCCAAAAAAGGCAGCCGCCTCCGTCCCATTCTGGACCTCAGTGCTCTATACAAGTTCCTGAGAAAAGACAAATTCAGGATGGTGACGTTGAGAGAAATTCTCCACGCTCTCGAGCTTTCGGACTGGCTGGTGTCCATAGACCTGCGGGATGCCTATTTTCATGTGCCCATACATCAGAAGCACCGGAAATTCCTGCAGTTCCTCATTGGGGACAAGCGCTATCAGTTCAAAGTGCTGCCCTTTGAGTTGACCTCTGCTCCAAGGGTCTTCATCAGGCTCATGGCGGTAGTCGCGGCTCACCTCAGGAGATCCAGAGTCCATGTATTCCTGAGCAAGTTTTCTCACCTGGAAGACACCCATCTGCTACTGCACAGGCTGGGCTTCTCCCTGAACTTAAGGAAGTCACACATGACACCAGTCCAAAGGCTCCAGTTCATCGGGGCAGTCCTAGACACTCTGGCAGGGAAGGCCTACCCTCCTGAGGAGAGGGCCGAAAGCATACAGGAGGTGGGTCGGTTGATCCGGAGCCACGCCACCTTACCAGCGGCTTCCTTTCTCTGTCTTTTGGGCCTCATGGCCTCCTGCATTTTCCTGGTGCCAGAGGCCAGATTATGCATGAGATCCCTTCAGTGTCTCCTACGGGACCAGTGGTCTCAGTATCTGGGGGCTCTCTCGAATCCTCTCAGGGTGTCCAGTCAGGTAGTTTGTGGGCTTGGCTAGTTGGGCACGCGCAGGAATCTTATGGCCGGGGAACCATTCGGGCCTCCATGGCCTCAAACCCGAGTGGTCAAGGATGTGCCCTAGAAGGGTTGGGGTGCTCACTGTGAGGATTTGCAGGTGAGCGGCCTTTGGACAGCTAGGGAAGCCAGGTGACATATCAACAGGCTGGAGTTGCGAGCCATCAGGCTAGCCCTGAAGGCCTTCGCCCCATCGCTCAAGGGGAAGCATGTCCTGATTCTGACGGACAACATGGTGGACATGCACTATCTGAACAAGCAAGGTGGAGTGCATTCCCTTCCCCTCTGCACAGAAGCGATGCAACTGTGGTTCTGGTTGCTAGAGAATCTGAACTCGGTCTCAGCAGTTCATCTGGCGGGGGCAGAGAACAGCTTGGTGGATGCTCTGCGCAAGCAAAGCACGGTCTCACATGAGTGAGAAGTGTGCCAAGAAGTCCTGGAAGAGGTCTTCACTCTCTAGGGTACACCGCAGTGGATCTGTGTGCCACAGAAGCCAACAGGAAGTGCAGTTTTGCTCGAGGGAATTCCCAGCGAGCTGTACACTGGGTGACGTGTTTCTGGTGGAATAGACTTTCCCCTCTCCATTACGCATTCCCTCCGATCCTGGTCACTCCTTGGATTCTCAGGACGTTGAGGTTTTGATTGACCATGATCTTGATCGCCCTAGATTGGACGAGGAGGATGTGGTACTCCGACTTCTTGGATCTGTACACCTCACAGGCTGGATCTCCTCAACCAGTCGGAGGGTCAGATACTGCATCCGACCCCGTATTCCCTCAACCTACATGTGTCACTCTTGAGAGGATGAGGTATGATGACTGGGACCTCTCCATGGAAGTTCTTGAGGTGTTGCTGGCTGCACACAGACAGTCTACAAGATCTCTGTATGTATGCAGGTAGAGAAGATTTGAGGCGTGGTGTAGGGAACGCAAGGTTGATCCCATCTCTGGCCCCACCACGACGGTGATGGAGTTCCTTCTGTTGCTAGCCTCCGCAGGCCTTCAGGTTACAACGGTCAAAGGGTATTTGGCTGCCCTTTCTGTGTTTAAAAGGTCCCCGGATTCAGGTTCTTTTTTCACCATACCGGTCATGACCCAATTCCTGAAGGGCCTTCTCAACGAATTTCCACCAACTCCCTTTGTTCTGGATTGGGACCTTAACCTAGTACTGACCTTTCTTATGGTGACTCTGTTTGAGCCTATGCATTCTTGTTCGCTTAGGTTGTTCCTTAAGACAACCTTTTTGGTTGCCATCACATCAGCCAAGAGGGTTAGCGAGTTGCAGGCCTTAAGCTGCAAGCCCCCCTTTTTGCGTTTCTTCAGAGAGAAGGGCGCTCTTAAGGTTAGACCAGGGTTCCTTCGGAAATTCCACCTTTCGCAATCCATTAACTTGTCAGTGTTCTACCCTCCTCCTCACTCCTCAAAGGAAGAGCGCTTTCACCGTCTCAACCCCGAAAAGAGCCTTGAGTTTTAATGTTGTCTGCACAGCGGAGTATAGGAAGACAGACTAGTTTTTTGTTGCCCATTCTCTTTCCCACAAGGGTCTTGTCATCTCTAAAAAAATGATCTCCTGCTGAATCATTTTATGCATCTCTGAGTGCTACTAATCGGTGGGGAAAGAAGTCCCACCGGGAATCATGGCTCAGTCTACCAGGGGAGTCTCTGCTTCCACGGCCCTTCAAAGGGGGGGTGGTACCTTTTCGGTACATTTGCTGTGCTGCAACATGGTCCTCATTACATACTTTTACAAAGCATTATGCTTTGGACGTTGCACGTGAGGCTGCTGCACGTTTTGGCCGAACGGTTCTGCAGAACCTGCTTGTATAATCCTTTCTGCCCTCCTTTAGGTTACTGCTTGGGGAGTCTATCAAGATGAGGAATCTGTGGGAGAAAAGCAATCCATTGAAAGATAAATTACTTAATGTAATGAACTTTCTGTGGATTCTTCTCCCGCAGATTCTTCACCTCTCCAAGCCGTCCCCGCTCAAAGTTTGAGGCTCTTCGCTTCTGATTTCATGAAGTGCATTGGCGATGGCTTTTGGGGTGGTCATCTCGGCTACTACATTTAAAATAAATAAATAATCTGATTGGAATGTTTTTAACCTGTTTGTTTCTACCACAAGGTAGCTTTGTAAGGCTGGTTAGCCTCTTCCGTTTTCCTATGCAGCGTTTCAGCACAGGAAAAATTTGGACGAACTGAAGCATGGTGCGTAGTGACGTGGTGTGTATATATCAATCTATATATATATATATATATATATATATTTATGGCACCTGATGCCACTTCCAGAGCCGACGATCGACCACCGCGCAAGACGGATTGACGGTCGCCAAGTGGAGGTCCACTGCGCCTCCTGTCAAAGATTTTACGAGCAGCAGAGCTGGATGATGAACATCTATCAAGATGAGGAATCTGCGGGAGAAGAATCGATAGAAAGATCATTACGATAAGTACTATCTCCATCTCGGGTAATGTTTATGCAGCAGTGAAATGTAGGGAACAGCCCCAAGGAACATCCGCCGACCTGGAATGACAGAGCGGCGTGTATTCATTGGACTGGTCCCAAGGGAAACCCCTCCGGTGTAGAAAATCCATCCGCAGAGTCTGACGAATCAGGAGCAGAAAGCAGCGCAGGACGCACAACAGAGATCAGGATCCAAGACTGAGGAAGAGGCAAGGAAGGAACTGAAGCAAGGCAAGGAGGCAGCGGAACAGAACAAGAAGAGAAAGTAAGTGTCAAGGATAGGATAATTGAAGTGCTGCAGGGAGCTTACTTGTCTTCCAGCCTTTATATAGTTCTCAGCTTTGTGAGCCCTGTGGAAAGCTGCATGGATTGCTGGTCGCCATCTTGGAATTAACAAGAGCGTTAGTCCCATAGTAAGTTAGTGACCTGATTCTGTGCCATCTTGAAGGGAGGAAACCTCAGTTTGTGTGTCTTTTCCTCCACCTTAGTTATCAAGTAGCCACCTGGTCTGCCTGACAAACAGTATGCCCCCTTTGTGGGGGGGGGGGGGCAAAGGTCCTGGTTTCCCAGGAAAGGATCTATGGAAATGTCTTGGGAGCACAGGAGTATGGACAGAAGAAGCTGGTTCCCTGTTGCGTTCAGATGGCCCATAGCCTTACCAAGATATTGCAAATGACCATAGAAATAGCTGGAGTCACATATAGCAGCTACTTGATATTCAGGTCAAGTCAGTATTCACTGAGGAGGAGGTCCTTTATCATGTCTGTGAAAGCGATCTGATACAGGTTTAATTCTGAGACATGAAAAACTGGATGGATTCTGGACCATGACTTGGGTAAACTGAGCCGATAGGTTGTAGGACTTTAAAACGGCCATAAAAGCGAATGTTTTGAAGGCACTAAATGATTTGGTAAACGCAAGGACAGTCAAACAAGATCCCCCCCCACAGAAAAGGTAGGTACTTTAGTATGTTTTTTATCAGCGTTTCTCTTGGCTATAGCTCAAGATTCAGTAAGAGCAAGTAGGGCTGTGGCATGACCACCCTGAATGTTATCAATGGTATCAATGGGAGCATCTACAAAGGGAATCTTAGTAGGAGCAGGTGCCACTGTAGGTATATAAGATGGATGGAAGCCAAAAAGAACACAAGAAAGGACTTGCTCTGATGGCAATGTGGATACAGTTGTTTTATGTAAATTCTGCAAATGGAAGTAATTCACTCCAGTTATCCTGAGAGGTGGGAACAAAACACCGTAGGTACTGCTCTAAAGACTGATTGTCTTTCTGTTTGTCTGTTATTTTTCGGATGATAACACAAGGATAAAGCCTGTTGTATGACTATGATTTTGCAAACTTGAGTCCAAAAGGCTGATGTATATTGCGGACCTCGAGCTGATGGTATCGTCGTAGGCAGTCCATGGAAAGAAAAAATTGTTTGAAGAAAATGTATGGCCATTTGAGAAAGTGAAGGCACTTGTGACATAGCAGAAAAATGCAGCATCTTTGTCATAGTCTCTATGGTAACCATGATAGTGGTTTGTTTAGCCAATGAGGGAAGTTCCACGATAGAAGTTCATGTGTTGCCATGGTTGTGTGGGTAAGGGCGGGTGAACCAGTTGACCCAAGGGAGGTCTCTGCAGTGTTTTATTTTGTGTGCAGCCTACACAAGCTGTCACATAGTAATGAACATCTTTGGATACACTGGGCCACCAGAAATATCAGTTGATGATCTCCAACGTTACTGAAACCTCCCTGTGTCCTGCAGTCTTAACATCATGAAACATGTGTAACACTTCTGTTAGAGCGCGGTGGGCACACACAGCTTCTGTTCATGAAAGAGAAGACCTTGTTCCTCTTTTAGAGCATGTCGTGGGATATCTTCTTGAATAGAAGGATGATCAGTACTAGTTTCTTTGAACTCGTACTTGCAAAAAACAGAAAAGACGCCTTGGGAAATAACTTTTCTGGGAGACATGTACTGGTTACAAGCTCCAGGCAGGAATGTAAAACACTTGTCATAATCAGAGAAGAAATAAGCCCATCTGGCCTGGTGGCTATTTTTACATTCGTAATGCTGCACAACCTTTAGGTTGCTATGATCAGTTTGTACTGTTACCTGGAACTTGGAGCCCAATAGAAGGTGGCACCATTCTTTACAGGCTCTTTTAATGGCCAACAGCTATTTCTCGAAGCCTGTATAATTCCCATCTGAAGGGGTCAAGGTTGTTGACAAATACGCGATGGGATGTTCATATTGTAAGGAATTCATGGTGGCAACAGTAAAGACAGACACAAGTGATCACAGTTCAAGGGTGTTTATTAAACTGTGTAGGAAGGCTGGAAAAATGCCTAATCTAAACCTAATAAGATGGGAGCAAGCTACAACCACCAAATAATAATAAGGCAGTCCTAGTGGCTTATTGTCAAATAAAAGGACCTATACTAAAAAAATATTGCCAATCCTTACAAATAAATACAAAGAGTGTGGGATAGGGTTTACACGAAAGAAAGAAGTGTTCACAAATTATACGTCGGGATGTGGTTGCCGGGGGTCTCCCTTCCCTACGTTTTGAGCACAGGACAAGGCGGGACTCCTGAGCAAGGCACACTCTCAGGCTTTCCCAGCACGAGACTACAGTTCCGTTCTCAGTTATCAGGATCTTAGGTGGTTAAGTCTCTTTTCTACAAAAAGTCTATGGCCTCCGAGGACCTGATGTGTTCAAAATAACTAACAAAAAGTTCCTTTCCGTATGAACTTTGGGTGATGACTTTTCACCCCTGGATCTCCCTCTTCTGGGCTCAAACCCTTCTCGAATGTTAGCCTTCCTCCGTCGGGTTCACTACAGGATTTACTATCAAATGTCAGGCTCCCCCTGTCGGGTTTACTATGGCCAGTATTTCAAAGATACTTTCACCTTTAGCATTCATAAGTCTTAATGTCCTTTTAGACAATCCACTGTGGACATCCTTCTGTCTGGTTCGCTCTTGTCAACACAATGTTCATTGGGGCATCATGCTTTGCCCCTTTTTGTTGTCATCCCTCCGTTGCGTTCACTCTTGCCACCCACACATTTCCTTCTCCTTTCTCACTATGTTGGATTCGTCTCCCTTAGCTTTCCAATTACATGCCGGTCAAAGACTTTCAACTGTACAGGGGGTTTTGTTAGACCCCTGTATGACCACTTTGACCTTCTCCTTCCAGCACTGCTATGGCCTTCTGGTTTTAGTAGTTTCAACAGAAGGGGAATCAAGCAGAGTCTGGCATGGATTCACATGCTCATGAATATTCCCTGTCAGGCTGGGAATCCTCTGTAAAAGAAAAACAATTTCACTTTCACTTACAAAACTGTATTTCTCCCATAAACCAATCGCTATCCTCTGGATCATACTGCCCCCAGCCAATGACAGCCATCCCTCTAGGCCCCTCCTCTGGCAGCCATCTTCAGATTGTTACTGCACGCTTCAGTGTTGGGAGTCCTCGAGTTTTGCTCTGCAAGCTACTTCTGGGTTTTTCATATTTTTTCACAGAAAATGGTTCTATTTTTGTTCCAAAAGAGCCTGTGTGCTCTTCTCTCCATCTTCCGGCAGCGGGTATCCGTTGTCGCTGAGGTTCACCACCCCTCAAGGGCGAAAATTGTTGAAGATTCTAGAAGACCATCAGCACCTACTTTGCACCCTCCGACCATGACGGAGGAGAAGAAAGACAAAAGATCCCTCTTCAAGCCCTGCACAAAGTGCAGGCTCCAGAACGTGTTTGTGGAGGACAAACACCTACAATGGCTCTACTGCCTGTATCATGGACCACAAGGAAGAGGATTGCGAGATTTGCAGCGGATTCTCCAAGAAGACAAAGGACAGGCATAGTAGACTGGCGGCGTGGTTGCAAGCCAAGGCTCTACCCCTGCTTCGAGCAGGGACATGCCTCACCAAAGGCCGGTCGGTCCGAGGTGTAGGCTTCTAAGTCCTGTGAGGGTGCATCATCCATGGGGGCCCAAGATGAGGCCAAGTACAGGGTTCTCCAGGGTCGTTGCAGAAGTGGGTCCCACAGGCAGGCAGGGCACGATCAACATCGCCCTCCATTACCAACCGGCAATCGTGCTCCAGCTCTAAGTGGAAGTCGTCCAACCCGGCTAAGCTGCGGGAGAAACATGAGAAGCCACGGATGGAGGAGAAGGCAGAGCTGCCCAAGAAGGCCTAGGCGGCACAAGCAAAGTCTTCGACGATAGAGCTGGTGGCGGCTGCTCATTCGAAAGCTAAAGTGGCTGACCCTCAGAGGGTAACCCCCACGGAACTGAAGGAATCCCTCCCTGCAAGTTGAGAAGCCACAGTGGTGACTTGGATAAGGTCTGCTGGCACTCCAGAGAAGGGGACACCCCCTCAGAATCTGGTTCCAGCCTCTCAGGGTGGAAAAAAGTAGAGGGGGGCAAGGAGGCCCCAGATCAGTCCCAGGCCAGGGCTGAAGCCATGGACATTTCATCTATGCAGGACGAGGATATGGAGTCCCTGCACACGGTCCACGAGGACGTGGAAGAGGATGACGAAGGTGACCAGGGCGCAGAGCCCAGTGTTCCCATCATGCCAATTCCACCGAGAGATGTCTCTGGACATCCTATCAACCCTCCACACCTGTTCCAATGGACCCCCAGGCACCCGATCAACCGCCTACGAAGAAAAGACAGAGCCATCCAAAGCCTCCTTTTCAGCCTCCACGCCCACGTCGGGTCCCATCTGCCCCAGCATAGCCGGACATGGGTACGGATACGGCCACGACGAGGGACGACGATATCGTCTGAGAGGGCAGCGGGTCCCTGCAGCCTAGGACATCCCCACGGGACGAGGTGGGATCGTTCCATTCTATGATCGCCAAAGCCTCCAAGCTGTTCAAGCTCATGCCCGTGTAGACCAGGAAGGAGGGTTTCCTGTACCAGATGCGCGAGGCCAAGAGGAAGACCATGATGGCAGTACCCCTCCTGGACGATATGTGGGAGGGAGGGAGGGCCTGGCCCTCTTGAAGAACCCTTGCATGGCTCCAGCCAAGAGAGATAGGCTGGAGAAGAAGTACAGGTTACCGTAATCCGCACCCAATTGCCTGAGGTCGCAACCATCTCTGGATTCGGTGGTTTTAGCGACCGCAAGGAAGCTGTCATCTTAACCCGTCCTCATCTTCCGTCCGTCCGGACAGCGGGGGCAAGAAGTTGGACGCCATGGGGAGGAAGGTCATCTACAACGCGGTATCCACCATCAAGGCGGCCAATGCACTGGTAACCTAGCCAGGTACGACAGGGAGCTGTGGTACAAGCTGGGGCTTCTTCTAGAGTTCCTCCCCGACAACAAGAGGATGGAGGTGATCGCCCTCTTCCAGGAGGGAGAGATGGTGTCAGATCACGCTATTGCAGTGGCACTAAACATTGCCGACAGAGGGTTCCGCCAGATGGGGAACTTTGTCAGCCTTCGCCAAGGCTGGATGAAGGCCACACATTTCCATCAGGAGGTCCAAACGAAGGTACTGGACATGCCTGTTGACAGGGATAACTGTTAAGATGGATTTATGAACTCTGTCCTGGGGGGGCAGAGGTTCAGAAGGCCAGCCTAGTTTCTTGGAACAGGGTAACCTCTGGACAAGCCAGACCATTCAAGGTGGCGATCGCGGCGGTCAAGACTAGGTCTCAAGAGGGGTGAGGGTGACTGAAAGCCTGCAATGAGCACACAAAGCAAGGACGCTTACAAATGACTCCAAGTAGGTGTTATATTAAAAATATACACATTTATTACAAGGCCTTTGTAACATTGACCATAGTTAAGAATCACGATAAAACTCAAGTAAACCAACACATCACAATCAAAAACAATATATATACAATTACTGAAGGGTCTAAAGAGTTAGAAGCACGAAATATGCAGACCACCTAGATGGGGAGGAAAACAGGCAGTGCAAGTAATCGTTAGACCCAGTTCGCCTTCAGAGGCCACCTAACTAGAAGGAAGTCTGAGCCCTACGAAGAGTGGAGCCTTGTGCTCAAAAGTACCTGCACAGGCTGGTGCCAATGGCCCAAGGGGAGCCTCTTCAAGGAAGTCAGGCAGTTCAGAGCGGTGAACAAAGGAGGGCGAACAGATCTCCGCTACTCAAGCGCGGCCTCCACTTGCGGGCAGAAGCAGAGCGTGAGTGCGAAAAGGGTGTGCTGTTTAACACAGCGAGGAAAAGCTACGGGCTACTGCAGGAGGGCGACCAGTTCCTAGCGTTGCTACTCACCGGTCCCCGATGCAGGCAGACCCAGGCTTCTCCGCGTCAGTTTCAGTGCTGGCAGGTTCAGATACGAGCAGGGGACGTCTTGGCATCATGTAGATTCTGCGGCAGCAGAAGTTAGAGTTGAGGTTGTCCCAAACGCAGTGAACCCGCACAGATTGTTACCACAGCAGGGCAACAAAGCGGCTGTGTGTATTTCAGCCCAATGTACACATCTCACTTCAGACCTGGCAATGCCAAGTGTATGAATCGTGTGAGAGTGTCAAGGACTCGTAATACAGCAGCAACCTGACGGCGGTGACAGAGCAAGACTCCTGGGTAAGCTGGTCAGTCCACTGGATGGCCCAGAGACGCTTCCGAAGGCTTATGTGCAGGAGATGATGAGGATGCCGAGAATAGTTGTTCCCACTATTCCAAAAGGTTGATGTACCAGTACAGGCCTTCTCGTTCGATCAGAAGCAGAATGGTTTCACAGGGCGACAGCAGTGCAGAGGAGCAGTCCTTCAGCGGGTCACCAGTGATTCCTTGGTTCAGCCTCTTAGTTGCAGGATACTTGGCTCCTGTATCCATCGTTCGTGAGAACTCAGAAGATCGACATGGTAGTGGTGTTTCCAGCCTCCTCTTATCCAGAATTCCCTTTGCGCTAAAACGGAGAGGACCCAATGGGAGATCTGCTCACAACACTCACACCATAAGTAGACCTATCACAGACCACGGTGGTCCCAGGCATTCAAGACACACTAGACTCTCTGGCACCCAGGATGTGTATTGGGACCAGACATCCCAGCCCACATCCTGGAGGCACACACAAGGCATGCAGAAGCCCGCGAAAGCATCTGTGTTTCGTGGGAAAGTACATGCCCAAATAAGGATGGCCCCGGGTCAGGTCGACCTGGGGAAGGTGAAGGGGCAAGACGGTCAACGGACAGGACAAACAACCTCGTTGCATGGCCATTTTGGAAGCCAGGCCACCCATTTTGGCCAAACGCGAGAAGCACGGTTAACAGGGCAAAACGGAGTTCAAAAACACAACGAAACGATCGCTGCCACCAGTCCCGTCCGTGACATACTTGCACAGTTCGTTATAAATCCATCGAGAGTTTCTAGGGCCTGTAGAATGACTATAGACCCAAGAGCGCGGTAATGTAAGTTACGGTGCACTCTTGTGCCATGTTGCGTGAAAGCTGCAACATGAGAAAAGAACTACGGAAAACGTTTCCCGGTACTGACTGTCTTAAGGGCATGTCAGTTTCCCCGTAAGAATGGAGCGAAAGCCCAGAGGAGTGCGGCGGAAGGCTGCGCTTCTCTGGCAAAGTCTAGATCAGGGTGAAAACAGCAAAAAGTTTAGGGGTTGCCACATGGAAGGAAAATTACCTACAATTAAGAAATCTTTCCTAACACTCGCCCCTCCCAGACTATGGACAGGGGGAACTAATCCACCCCTGGATGTGTCTCTTGTTCAGGTCAGTTAAACATTCTGGACAACCCATCAGCATTGCTATGTTGGACACCTGGCCTATGCTCAATAGTGAAGTCCAAGCCCTGTAGACTTATGGACCACCTAAGCAACTTTGGATTCTCTCCCTTCATGTTCATCAGCCACTTTAAGGCCTTATGGTCAGTTTGCACAGTGAAGTGGGTCCCATAGGGGTAGGGCCTCAGCTTCCGTAGGGCCCACACAACAGATAAACATTCTTTCTCTACTGTGGACCATCTGAGCTCTCTGTCCTCAAGCTGGCGACTAATGAAACCAATAGGGTGTTCCTTACCATTCTCATCTACTTATGATAGTACAGCTCCTATCCCAGTGTCAGAGGCGTCTGTCTGCACAATAAAAAGGTCTTTGATAATCAGGGGCCCTAAGAACAGGGGCCTGGTACAAGGAGTCTTTTAAGCTGTTGAAGGCCTTCTCACACTCGTCGGTCCAAGTTACCTTCTTGGGTTTCTTCGGAGTGGTGAGGGCAGTCAGAGGGGCAGCTATGGTGCCATAGTCTGCCCTGAAGTTGCGGTAATACCCCGTGAGTCTTAAGAAGGCTCTCACTTGGGTCTGTGTAGTGGGGGTAGGCCAGTCTTGTACTGCTTGTACTTTACTGGGAAGAGGCTGTATCCTCCCTCCCACACTTCATGTCCAAGGTAAACCACTGAGCCTTGTCCAATCTGGCATTTACTAGCCTTTATGGTCAAGTGTGCTTTCTGAAGAGCCTGTAGCACAATCCCGAGGTGTTCACATGGTCTTCCCAGGTGGCGCTGAAAACTGCTATATCATCCAGATATGCAAGACAGAATTCATCCAACCCATTCAACACATGATTCACAAGCCTCTGGAAAGTGGCAGGTGCATTCTTCAACCCGAAAGGCATTACCCTGAATTGGTAAAGACCGTCTGGAGTGGAAAACACTGTCTTCTCCTTGGCATGTTCTGCTAGGGCTATCTGCCCATAGCCCGCAGCGAGGTCGAACGTGCTGAGGTACTTGGAGGCACCCAAGGTATCCACCAGCTCATCTGTTCGAGGCAAGGGGTGTGCATCTGTCTTGGTGACAGCATTCAGAGCCCTGTAATCCACGCAGAACCTCAATTCAGAAGTGCCTGCTTTTGGAACCAAAACCACAGGGCTGGACCAAGGACTACTAGAGGGTTCAATCACCCCAAGATCTAACATCTTGTTGACCTCTGTCTTAATGTAAGACCGCACTTTGTCTGACATCCTGTATCCTCTACTTTTGGTAGGAACGCTGTCTCCTGTGTCTATGTTGTGTTTGCACCAAGGTGTCAAACTAGTGGACTGCAAAAACAGGGGGGAAAATTGTCTAAGCAAACTTTTCACCACAGCCTGCTGATCAGAAGTCAGGTGAGGGGCCACTCGGACACCCTCAAAGGAGCTATCTGAAGGACCGCTTTGGAACAGGTCGGGGAGAGGTTCAGACTCCTCTTCCTCAACATCTGAAGCCAGTAGCAGTTCTGCGATTTCGACTCTTGGGACGAAAGCCTTCAGCCTATTTACGTGGAACACCTTTGGAGCCTGTCCAGGCCTTCCAAGGTCCACTAAATAGTTAACCTCACCCAGGGGCTCCACCACTGTGTAAGGGCCCTGACCATTTGTCCTGTAAAGCTCTAGGCCTTATGGGATTCATGATCAGGACTTGCTGACCAGGTGTAAAGTTGATGAGGGAAGCCTTCTGGTCATTCTGGTTTCACCAGCGCTTGTCCTGCCTTCAACTTGTCACTAGCCAGACCCATCAGAAGTACCATCCGTTTTCTGAGCCCTAACACATAGTCGACTACTTTGGTAGTAATAGGGGGAGTGGGCATCTCCCATCCCTCCTTGACTATGGCTAAGGGTCCCCGCAAAGGGTGACCAAACAGAAGTTCGAAGGGACTGAAGCCAACACCCTCCTGTGGTACCTCTCGGTAGGCAAACAGTAAGCATGGTAAAAGAAGATCCCATTTTCTTCTCTGAGGTTCTTCCAGAGCCCCAATCATGCTCTTTAACGTTCTGTTGAAACGTTCCACCAGACCATTGGTCTGGGGGTGATATGCAGAAGAGAACTTGTAGGTGACCCCACATTCTTTCCACATAGCTTGCATATACTTTGACATAAAGTTGCTGCCTCTGTCAGACACAACTTCTTTAGGGAAGCCAACCCTAGTAAAGATGCCAAGTAACGCTTTTGCAACTGACTTGGCAGTTAGTTTTCGATGGGATGGCCTCAGGATATCTGGTAGCATGGTTGACCAGCACCATGATAAACCTATTGCCTGAGGATGTTTGTGGGTCAAGGGGACCAACAATGTCGATCCCTACCCTTTCGAATGGTATTCCCACAACTGGGAGTGGTACCAATGGAGCTTGGATTGTTGAGCCACTCTTACCAGATAACTGGCAGGAGGCACAACTCCTGCAGTGACTTTCTACTTGCACCCCATCTTGGGCCATTAGAAGTGCATGGATAACCTTTGCTTGGTCCTCTTAATACCGAGGTGACCAGCAAGGGGCACTTCATGCACCAGCTGCAGGAGGAAGGGTCTTACAGCAAGGGGAACCACCAACCTCCTATGGTCTCCTTCTGTAGACTCTGTGGGCTCACTGTACAGGAGTCCACCTTTTTTTTTTTTTAATAAAGTTTTTATTATTTTATTCAAACCAAACAACAATACACACCAAACATGCAGTGCAATTTATGACAATTCAATTAAGCACATTTAAAATTTAGACACTGCTCTCCCAGTCCCACCCCCCTTTATGAGCCTGTTTGTTCTTCGCATCCAATATCTGCTCCGTGTGGCAGGGTTTCGCTGCCCTCGGATTCTGTTGGATCCAATACTACTACAAACATTTCAGCTATCAATAATTTCCATGCCATGAGGGAGCCCATTTCTTCTTCCCCACTCGTGTTGCTAGCCTCTTGCCACACCATTGTTTCAGCCTCTGCCCATTTCTGTAGGTCTTTCCACCATACCTCCACTTGTGGCTTATGGCACTTCTTCCATCCCATAGCAATCCTTTGTTTCGCAAGCACATATGCCAAATCTTTCAATTTCCCAACATGTTTAAGTTTTCGTGATCTGGTATACCCTCCCAGCAAGCATGCCCAGGCCGTCTCTATTATGAGCGTGACCCCCTTCCCCGCTAGCTTTTGTGCCACTTCGCCCCAGAAGCATTCAATTACCGGGCACGACCAAAACATGTGTATCATGTCGGAGTTCTCCTCATCACACTTAGTGCACGCCTGGCGCCCAACATTTCGGAACTTTGATATTCTCAGAGGGGTCATGTATGCCCTGTGCGTTATATATAGCTGTATTTGTTTGAACCTGGCATTCCTCGACACCTTCTTGTGATATCCCAAAGCACGTTCCCATATCCCATCTTCCATCGGGACTCCCATCCCCGTTTCCCATTCCAATCTCAAATGTACCAATTCCTTCCCGACCTTAGTCATTAACATCTCATACAATCTAGAGATTTCATGCCCACCCTCCGATATATCATATATTGCCCCAACAGTAACATCTGGTTCCTCTGTCAAAATAGTCTCAGGCCACATACTTCGGATCTTCTGCACTATTCCATGATATGTAACATATTGGCCTATATGTAATCCCGCTACTTCCCCAAGTCCTTCAAAATCCATAATAGTCCCATCTTGCCAAATGT
The DNA here is from genome assembly GCF_040938575.1 of Ambystoma mexicanum. Lineage (NCBI taxonomy): Eukaryota > Metazoa > Chordata > Amphibia > Caudata > Ambystomatidae > Ambystoma > Ambystoma mexicanum. The sequence continues at coordinate 1,491,758,042 of NC_090932.1, read as the reverse complement.
CCCCCAATGTAACCAATCCCACTGATTCCCAGTAGGTCCTAATAATTACCCTCAACTGCTTATCTCCCTTTGCCAGTGCAACCAACGGTATCAGCAGGGCACATGGAAAAGGGTCCCCCATCATCCGGCAAGCTCGACCCCACATATTCCACCACATCATCATCCCAGGGCGCTCCCTCATTTCTGAGCCAACCAACCAGATCATTTCCCGCAAGTAAAAAGGAGTACAGTTCCGCCCCAACAACCTATGTTCAGGGGTCTCTTCATCAGAGAGCCACTTAGCCACATATTGCAGTTGAGCCGCTACATAGTAAGCCTCAAAATTTGGCAGTTTAATACCGCCCTTTTCGTAGAAGTTCTGTAACTTCCATAATGCCACTCTATTCCGGGTACCATGCCACAAGAAGTCCCTGCACATACTGTTCAGCTTAACAAAGAACTTCTTAGGTATCATATATGGAATATTGCTAAAATAATGTAAAAGCCTAGGTAGAACCACTATTTTAAGCATTGCACTTCGTCCCATCATTGCTAGGGGCAACTTCTTCCAAAACCTCATGCATTTCCCAATTTTCCCAACGGCTATTTCGGTGTTACACTTATGTTCCTCCTCTGCCGTGTGATACACATCTATCCCAAGGTAGCCGAAGGAGCTCACTGCCCACGGTATCTGTAGCACCGGCAATCTTTCTACAGGGAGTCCCACATAGCCACCCAGCGGGAATATACTAGATTTATGGGGTTTCACCGCCTGGCATACCTCTCCAACACTTCCAAAATGTATTGGAGATTTTCTTCCGGGTATTTCAGATGTAGTAACCAATCATCTGCATACAAGGAAATTAAGTGTCGTTCCCCTCCTACCTCAATACCTATCGGGTCATATTGTTGCCTGAGGTATATTGCTAAGGGCTGCAGGGCTAAAATGTAAAGCATCGGGGACCAGGGGCACCCCTGCCTAGTACCTCTGCTAAGCTGCCATCTCTCAGATATCACTGAACCTGTTCGAACTCTGGCCAACGGCTCACTATATAGCATCTTAGCCCATTTAATATAACATGGTCCTACCCCATATCCTCCTAAGGCCGCCAACAACCATGGCCACTTAGCCGAGTCGAACGCTTTAACTGCGTCTAATGACACAATCGCCATTTCGCCTTCACTGCTGCACCCCCATTCGACCACTCGATGGAGTCGCCTATGGTTGTGAGTTATGTTCCTGCTCGGGACATATCCTGTTTGATCTGGCTGAATTAATTTGCCAATTACTCTCCGCATTCTGTTTGCTAGGACAGCCGTCAGTATTTTACTGTCCTGGTTCAGCATCGACAAGGGCCTATAGGAGCCACAACTGTGTCCTGGTTTATTGGGCTTGGGGAGCGGTATTATGATCGCTTCTCTGAGCAACTCCGGCAACCATCCCACCTCAAACGCCTCATTAAGCATTTCTAGCATGGGTGGGAGCACTTCCACCCCATATACTTTATAAAATTCACTAGGGAGCCCGTCTGCTCCTGCAGTTTTGCTGGTGGGTAACTGCCTCACAACCTCTTTCAGTTCCTCCAAAGTAATTGGTGCATCCAGCTCTTCCCTCTCTTCTTCACTTATCTTGGGCAGACCTATATCTTCTAGTGTTTCATTTATCTCCTCTTGGCTGCCTCCCTCCCCATCCTCATATAGCACCTTGAAATATTCAGCAAATTCCCTATTTACACCTTCTTGGTTATCCACTGTCTCGCCATCTTCTTTGGTTACAATCCGAATTGAGGGTCTAGGGGTTTCGCTCTTGTACAACCACGCTAGAAGCCGGCCCGTTTTATCTCCTCCTGCATGCTGCCTCTATGTACTTTTTATAATTGAGGTTCCAAAGCCTATCCCAGTATTCCGCGCACTGCTGCTGTAATTTGAGTACTAACTCCGTATCAGCCCCGCCACCTTCCAATACTCTTTCCAGCTCGATTTCTGCTTTTTGCAGATCAGCTAGAACTCCACCCTGCAATCCCTTCGACTTAGCTATGGCAACCCCATGCATCACCACCTTAAAAGCTTCCCATAAAGTACCCGCAGACTTCACACTACCAGTATTCACCTCAAAATAATTAATAATCTCATCTCTCATGTCCTCTCTAAAGACTGGATCTTTGAGCGCTTCTGCCCGGAGGTGCCATGTCGGTATCCGCGCCCTCGGGGGGCAATATTGCCATCCGAGGACCAGGGGCAAGTGATCCGAGAGGACTCTCGCTTTATATTCTATATGGATACTCTCTGTGACTACGTCCGGAGTGGCAAAGACATAATCAAGCCTTGTATGTAGTTGTTGCGGAGCCAAGTAGTGCGAGTATTGTCTCTCATCAGGGTGTTTTGCTCTCCACACGTCTACCAAGCCAAAATCCGCTAGTAGCGTCTGCAATGCTTTAGCCACTGGGGTAGGTCTATCAATCCTATCATCCGACCTGTCTACCCTAGGATTCATTACACAATTAAAATCCCTGCCCCAGATCACCGCACTATCCACACACGCACTAAGTTTGGTGCACAACGTTCTGAAGTATGCCGTCGTGTTTAGGTTAGGGTTAGGGGCGTACGTATTCACAATGCATACTTCTTTGTTCTCTATCAGCCCTCTCAATATGACCATCCTCCCGTCCGCCTCCACCACTTCCTCAATTAGCTTAAATGGGACATGCGGCGCCACCCAGACAAGCACTCCCCTAGCGTAGGCAGAATGACGAACCCGCCACAATCCCTCTCCATTTTCTACCCACCAACTCCACTTTCTCTCGTGTCAGATGCATTTCCTGTAGTAGTGCGACATCTATCTTCTGCCTCCTCAAATACAGCATGACCTTATTCCGCTTCAAATAACTGTTAAATCCTCTAACATTCCACGTTATTATCTTAAGATCCCCCATGTCTCATCAATAGTTCCTCCTCTCCCTTCCAATCAGCCCTCCCACCCACACAAAACAGATTCCTGACTCTAGTTCTTCCACAAAGGCTCATATTTAAACTTGAACTCCCCATAACTATGTACATCCCGAACTCCCCGCCTCCCTCCCCTCCCCCAAACAGCCTGACCTCCCTCCCTCCCGCCACCCTTCCCTTCCCCAACTTCACTCCCCAAACAATTGCCCAGCTCCATCCCTGGATCTCAGGCACCCCCCGCATCTAGCACTTTCTGGCGATAGCCTGTACTCGAAGCTCAGCAGGGTGAGGTAGCCCTAATGGCTATCCTGCTACTTCTACTACTATCTGGGGAGTAAGGTGCCTGTGTTTTGCCGCTCCTATTTACCACAATCCGACCATATGCTGTTATCCCCCTAGTATGTAATCAGAGCTCTATATTCCAGTCCAATGCCACTTGGTAAAGTCTAGGATGTCCAAACCCGGCTGCCGCACCACCCATCTTTTCTTGTCTATTAAAGTTTCTGCCAAGCCTCTGCCGGGATACCTCACAGCATGACATGCTAGCCCCCATGAATTGCTGCAGTCACTTATCTTGTTCTCCTTGGGCTCGTGTAGCATCTTGTTCCGGGCAGCCCTGTAGGTCCAGCCAAGCATTGGCCTCCTCTGGGGTGTCAAAGAAAAACACTCGACTCTTGTGTAGCACTTTCAATCTCTCGGGATACAGAAGCATATATCTAATGCCGGCCGCGCGCAGCCGTCTCTTCACCACTACGTAGCTGTATCTCTGTCTCTGGACCTGCATTGTGTAGTCCGGATAAGCTGTAATAGTAGCCGAGGCCATGTCTATTGTGCCTCCTTTCCTGAAGTACTCCAAGATCTTTTCACGATCTCTATAATTCAGGATCTTGGCAATTATTGCACAGGGAGGTGCTTCGGGTTTTGGTTTTCTCGTGAGGGCTCTATGTGCACGCTCCACTGCCAATCCTTGTGAGAGTTTGTCAGCTCCTATTTCTTGCAGGATCATGTTTTCCACATAGCCTGTGGGGTCTTGGCCTTCTTCTCCTTCAGGTAGACCGACCACTCGAATGTTATTCCTTCTCGCTTTCCCTTCCGCCTCCTCCGCACGGTTTTCCAGGTTGGCCACTTGCTGTTTTAGTATATGGACTTCTTTTGCATTGCCTGTGCTGGTGGTCGTGTTGGTTTTAACAGCACTTTCCAGGCTGCTTGTTCTGTCTGCGAGTGCCCTGACATCTTGTCGCAACAAATTGACATTTATCCCAACCGCGTCGATTTTAGCCTATAAGGAGGTCCTTAAGTCAGCCATTGCCAACCCCCAGGAGTCTTTTAGTTCTATAATAGCTGCCAAGACCTGATGGTTGTCCGTCCCAGGTAGGCTCCCCGTGGGCCCACTTGCAACCGCCAGCGCCGATGCAGCTGGAGACTGCTGCGTCTTGGCAAACGCCTCCATCGTGGGTTGTTTGGTCTTACTTTTGACCCCTCTCCCAGTCATATTGCGGTCCAGGACAAATATCCCTTCACGCCTCGATCGTGGCTTAGCAAGCCCTCCACTCTATTTTACCTTGATGTATGCAGGTTACTTTTGTTTGCGGCTATTATTACGAGGTGCTTTCTTGGATTCCTGCGCCTTGACCAATCTCCTCACGCGGGTTGTGTCCTCCCACGTACCGGTTAGCCCGTCTGCTTCTCGATGCGATTGCGCTCTTCAGATTCCACTCTTGGAGCCCAGCCGCTGTGTTTTGCTGGGTGCTTGCCTTTCCTCAGTGTCGCTGGGCTCACGTGGTGCTTCAGTCACACCATCGCGCACCTGCCGGTCAAGGAAGTTCCCTCCTTTCTTGCGTCTTCCCCAATATTGCTCAGCACCATCAGCAGCACAGTCCACCTATCTCAGGTACTCTGCTGGCCCCCCCACATATCCAGATGCTACCCCAATTATTATTGGACCCCAGGCTCTAGGTCTTTGTGCTGGCACAAGGGATGATTCCCTCTGTTGCCCAGAGTGTTATGTTCGTAGCTTCTTTCCTGGCTTCTCTGCTGTAAGAGGGGAGCTTTCATGGGCAGCACTGGCCTCGCACTTTAATCTTCTGGTGCAATTCAACGTTATCAACTAGCCTCCATGCCCACTTCCACAGGAGCTGATATTATTGCAGCCTTTCAGCTGCGCTTCTTCGTTAGGTAAGGATGGTGGCCCCTCCCCCCATCCCTCGCACCGTCAAGACAAAGGAAATGTCTCACAGGGGGCTCCTTCCCTGTGTTTGCCACGGCGCCCAGATCTCGCTTGGGCTCAGCAATATTACCTCAGGAATCCGCGCCTACGTGCCTCTACTCAGGCCCTTCTTAGCTGGGCTTCCGCGTCTCTGCTAGTGCTCGGCAGCTGATTGCCGGCCGGGCGTCACACAGCACCTCTTCTTTTGTCCCACAGCACCGGCGCATGCATTGCGTCCGCTCTCGTGCATTCCAGGGGGCATCCCTCCCAATGTGTCACGTCGTTGGGGGGGGGCCCGCAGTCAGCGGTCGCCGGCCCCCGTCTCCTACTCACATGGCATCCCGATCACCGTTCAGTTGCACTCTCTATGTCAGCCCTCCGGCTGCGCGGCCTCTCTCCACGTCGCCGCTTTCCTTTCAAGCGGCGTAAATACAATCTCGTGTACAGCTACAATGTTTCTACATACTCCGCTTGTTTGTCACTCCGGTGTTCGCGCCGGCTCCTCATTGTTGTCCGCCATTTTGGATCCGCAACAACGTCAGTTTCTTCCTTATTGCTCACGCGATCTTCAGTATTTGTAGCTGAGGAAGGGCATCTGATTCATGGACTTGTATCTTCGTTGTTGAAGCTGGAGGACAATTTTAGCGTATATAAACACGGATCACTAGCCACGCCCCCAGGAACTACAGGAGTCCACCTTCCCAATAAATCTGATGCTTCCCAGGAGGTTCACCCTCAAGCTGGGAGCAGGCCTGTCTCCTTGGGCCTTCCAGAAATGGGCACTCACGTTGGCCTCTACTGAATTCTTCCCGGTCAGGACCACCTTCTACTAACAAGTCTTTTAGTTCAGGATGGTCATTGGGCTCAAATACTTCAGGTATCACCGCCTCCTTGTCAGGTCCGGGCGATTGACCAACTTCCTCCACCACAGTGGTGGGTGAGTTCAGGGGAATATTTTCTTTCCCTCGTTTTGGTTTCTTTACTCCTTTAACCTTGGGTTTCCCCTTTGGCTGGGGCAGCAGATTGGTCTTGGCCAATGCTGCCCGTGTTTGAGACCGTGTGTAGGGTCTGTCAGCAGTGTCTCCCACGAGCCCTAAAGCTCTGAGATCGTTGCCCAACAAGACCTTTCCTGGGACGTTTCTCTGAATGCTCACTGGAATCCTGACTGCTGTACCATTTAAAGTAAGATTTACAGGTATTACTGGAAACATGCGAGGTGGGCCGTCAGCCAACTTAGTGGGCATCAGAGTAGCTCTGGCAACTTCCTCTGAGTCTACCAAGGTAGAATCCACTACAGTTCAACTGCACCCACTATCCCTAAGAGCTGGAGTATCTACTCCATTGATCAGCACACTGTCTTTAAAGTAGTGCTTGGTGTTATCTGGAATCCTAGCATAAGCCTCTTTAGGCTCCCAGCAGGAACCCAGGGAAACTAAAACTACCTCCGCTTCTATCCCACTGGGGAAGGAGTCTGAGGAGAAGGATGCTCCTGTAATCTCTTCTTTCTCGTAGGAGGAGAAGGCCAGATTAGAGGAGTGGACCCCCAAAGGTTTAACCTTACACCGGGGATCCCCCTTCACGTGGTCAGTTGCTCCACAAGCAAAACAAGATCCATTGGGTCTGTTTACATAGGGAGGCTTATTATAACCAGAGTTCTGTTTCGGAGGCTGACCTCCACTACGCTGTGAGTTCTCTTGTGTCTTACCCTTATTTTTCTTTTTGTGGCCCTTTTGAGAAGAAGATTTATCAGATTCCCCACCCTCCTTATCTTTGGACTTTTTCCCTTCCTCCTGCTTACCAGGATGAGTATTGTCCTTATGGGACACTCGATGTGACACCCATAAATCTGCAATGACAAGTTTCTTTGGATCTATCTTCTTAGAATCCGCCAAATGCTGCTTAAGCTCCGGGGAAGAAGATGCAAAAATATGTTCCAGCATGACAAGACTTATCATGCCTTCAAAGGTAGAAACCCTATAACCTTCGACCCAGCCAGTCAAGTTTTTTTAAGGATTCGGTTACATAAGATACCCAAGTACCACCTTCTTTTTTCTTATACTCTCGGAATTGTTTTAAATATTGGGCAGGGGTCTTTCCAAACTTTAAAATGAGAGTTTGCTTCAACATTGCAAAATCTGCTCGCTCAGCCTTCGACATTTCCTTAATGGCACTGCAGCCAGAATGGGGCAGTCTGCTGAGTAACCAGGCAATTTTATCAGCATTGTCAACTTGTTGAAATTCACATGCATACTCAAACGTATTCAGCCAGTCCATAATGTCATTCTTTTCCTCATACACACTGAGCAGATCTTTTGGAAACCTTGGATGAGAGGAGGCCCCAGACCCATGTCCAGGATCCTTGGATCCATTTGCAAACTGAAGCTTGGCCAGTTCCAACTGGTGATCCCTGTCTTTCTGTTTTTCTGCCTGTTCGATTCTTAGTTTGGCCATACTGAAATCAAGCTCCTTCTGCCTAAACAGCAGCTCTTGCTTCTTGAATTCAAGCATGGCCTCCCCATCGACACTGGCAGAGGAAACATTAGACATCTCATCCTCCCTGTCCTCATGGTCGCGGTGGACCAGTGCAGCGGCTGAACCGTCGGTCTACCAGTGAGAGCAGCCCCACCTCCTTCTGCACTATCCTCGGAAGCTATAGCGTCAAGCTGAGCTTCTTGCCACGCCACGATTCTTTGGATCATATCCAATTCGGTGCCTTGAGAGGAGACACCTCTTTCCGCACACATCTTTTTCAATGTTTCAGATTTAGAAGCATCTAAAGTTAACAAGGTATTTGTTTCCATACTGTTAGATAGGACTATGGCCTTTTAAAAGTTATACTACGACAATTCACTACGTGTCCTGGTAGGAATAACTTGAAATGCCCTCGCTCGTGCGCAACACTGGATACCTTCAGTCGTATCCCACCGCTGTACACCAATTTGTTAAGATGGATTTCTGAACTCTGTCCTGGAGGGGCAGAGGTTCAGAAAGCCAGCCTAGTTTCTTGGAACAGGGTAACCTCTGGACAAGCCAGACCAATCAAGGTAGAGATTGCGGCGGTCAAGACTAGGTCTCAAGAGGGGTGAGGGTGACTGAAAGCCTGCAATGAGCACACAAAGCAAGGACGCTTACAAATTACTCCAAGCAGGTGTTATATTAAAAATATAGACACATTTATTACAAGGCCTTTGTAACATTGACCATAGTAAAGAATCAAGATAAAACTCAAGTAAACCAACACATCACAATCAAATACAATATATATACAATTACCGAATGGTCTAAAGAGTTAGAAGCACGAAATATGCAGACCACCTAGATGGGGAGGAAAACCGGCAGTGCAAGTAATCGTTAGACCCAGTTCGCCTTCAGAGGCCAACTAACTAGAAGGAAGTCCGAGCCCTACGAAGAGTGGAGCCTTGTGCTCAAAAGTACCTGCACACGCTGGTGCCAATGGGTCAAGGGGAGCCTCTTCAAGGAAGTCAGGCAGTTCAGAGCGGTGAACAAAGGAGGGCGAACAGATCTCCGCTACTCAAGCGTGGCCTCCACTTGCGGGCAGAAGCAGAGCACGAGTGTGAAAAAGGTGTGCTGTTTAACACAGCGAGGAAAAGCTACGGGCTACTGCAGGAGGGCGACCAGTTCCTAGCATTTCTACTCACCGGTCCCCGATGCAGGCAGACCCAGGCTTCTCCGCGTCAGTTTCAGTGCTGGCAGGTTCAGATACGAGCAGGGGACGTCTCGGCATCGTGTAGATTCCGCGGCAGCAGAAGTTAGAGTTGAGGATGTCCCAAACGCAGTGAACCCACACAGATTGTTACCACAGCAGGGCAACGAAGCGGCTGTGTGTATTTCAGCCCAATGTACACTTCTCACTTCAGACCTGGGAATGCCAAGTGTACAAATCGTGTGAGAGTGTCAAGGACTCGAAATACAGCAGCAACCTGACGGCGGTGACAGAGCAAGACTCCTGGGTAAGCTGGTCAGTCCAATGGATGGCCCAGAGACACTTCCGAAGGCTTACGTGCAGGAGATGATGAAGATGCCGAGAATAGTTCTTCCCACTATTCCAAAGGGTCGAAGTACCAGTACAGGCCTTCTCGTTTGATCAGAGGCAGAATGGTTTCACAGGCGACAGCAGTGCAGAGGAGCATTTCTTCAGCGGGTCAGCAGCGATTCCTCGGTTCAGCCTCTTAGTTGCAGGATACTTGGCTCCTGTATCCGTCGTTCGTGAGAACTCAGGAGATCGACATGGTAGTGGTGTTTCCAGCCTCTTCTTATCCAGCGTTCCCTTCGCGCCAAAACGGAGAGGACCCAATGGGAGATCTGCTCACAAAACACTCACACCATACGTGGACCTATCACGGACCACAGTGGTCCCAGGCATTCAAGACACACTAGACTCTCTGGCACCCAGGATGTGTATTGGGACCAGAAATCCCAACCCACATCCTGGAGGCACACACAAGGCATGCAGAAGCCCGCGAAAGCATCTGTGTTTCGTGGGAAAGTACATGCCCAAATGAGGATGGCCTCGGGTCGGCTCGACCTGGTGAAGGGGCAAGACGGTCAATGGACAGGACAAACAACCTCGTGGCATGGCCATTTTGGAAGCCAGGCCACCCATTTTGGCCAAATGCAGGGCAAAAGGGAGTTCAGAAACACAAACGATTGCTGCCACCAGTCCCATCCGTGATATACTTGCACAGTTCGTTATAAATCCATCGAGAGTTTCTAGGGCCTGTAGAATGACTAGAGACCCAAGAGCGCGGTAATGTAAGTTACGGTGCACTCTTGTGCCATGTTGCGCGAAAGCTGCAACATGAGAAAAGAACTACGGAAAACGTTTCCCGGTACTGACTGTCTTAAGGGCATGTCAGTTTCCCCGTAAGAATGGAGCGAAAGCCCAGAGGAGTGCGGCGGAAGGCTGCGCTTCTCTGGCAAAGTCTAGATCAGGGTGAAAACAACAGCAAAAAGTTTAGGGGTTGCCACATGGAAGGAAAATTACCTACAATTAAGAAATCTTTCCTAACAATAACCTTTTCGGAAAGGCTGTTAACGCGTCCCGTTACTTAAGGGGATCCCAACAAGCTACCTTTCGATGTCCACACCAGAGGTGACAAAACTAGGTCTTAATCCACATACATTTATGGGGCCATCTTTCTTTTAACAAATATAAAGAGATGGAAGGCTCAGGTTTTTCAAAAAATATGTCATATATTTATTATTCTATAGTAAATCATAAAACAGACCATTAGGTCACATTTGCAAATTTCAACAACATAAAACAAAATTATTAAAAAGACAGTTGTTCAACAACTTTGATCCTTGCGTTCATTCATAAAGTGCATTATATGGTAAGTGATGTTAGTAACACATAGGTGACTTTAGAATGGCCCATTCATGTTTGCTTTGATATAAAGTCCCTATTTAAATTGTGTCGACATGATTAGATCTGTTTCCAGCCTTAATGTAGGTGTGTGACAGTTTAAATGTCTGGTCTCCCTTTTCTCCCCCTTCTGTCGAACTCTCCTCACCTGAACCGCCGGAATTGCTGTCGGGGTCCTGCAGACGCCGTCGAAGTAGATAATCCTTCTCCTTTTTCCGATGAGCTTGCTTGTCACGGAGGGATGCCACCGTGACCGCTGAAGAGTACAGCTGTCCGAGGACCTCCCTTCCGGAACCAAGCCGAAATAGGGGAAAAACCCTGAATGGGGAAAAACCCTTGGACTCCTCTGGTCTGTAGCACGGAAGGCGTAGTTCCAGCAGAAAGTAGACTTTCAGATGGGTAGGAGGTAGGTAATAGACTGGATCCGTATGAGTAACTGAAGGCAACACTGCAGCAGAACAGGGGAGTCCTGTCGTGGGAGCCGGAGGACAGGGCTCCACGGAACACCCACCAGCCAATGCAGCAGGCAGGGCGAGGACCGGAGAAGAGGTAAGCGAAGGATAAAGGCACCAGACAAGTAGCGGAGAGAGAAAGAAAAGCGTAGGGAAAGGGGCGGCACCTATCCGCGGGGACGGGGCCGCAAGAGAAGAGAAACAGTAACCGCCGAGGAGCGGCGGCAGCAGAGAAAACTGGAGGGGAGAGAAAGTAAGAAAAACACTCGCTGGAGGGTGCGAGTGACAGAAGCCTGGACAGAGCGAGGCAGGAGCGAAGAAACCCGGAAGAGCGAGAGCTTCCGAAGGATAGTTGCAACGCAGGGACCGCTGGGCCGGGAGAGAAGATATACTCCCAGCGGCCCCGCGCTACAAGGAGGAAAAAGTAACGGACACAAAGGAGGGACTAGTACCTCCCGTACCTACGTCCCAAAAACCCAGCGCGGACAAACCGCCAGTCGGAACGCCTGCGGGTGACAAATTGGCACAATGACTGTCCCTTGTTCTTATACTGGTCAAGTGTGTAAGGCTTCCTCAGGACACATCAAATCCTCATCTTCGGGGGTGCAGAATGTCACAAGTGCTGTTGCAGGGTTGTCTCTCAATATCTATAAAAACAGAGAAATACACATCAGTGTACACGAGCCAGAGCCTCTCGTTATTCACAATATTCTTTGTCAGGTAGTGGATGAGGCCATATTTTCAACCTCCCGGGCTAATTCGTTGGGCATCATACATTTTATTGCATGTGACTGTACTATCTGATTTATATAGTGCTGTTGCTTCTTACGATGTCATTTGACTTTGTCATACATTTTGTAGGGTCTTCTATTTTTGGCTTTTTTTTTTGGTGGGCAACCTGTGTTTTATGCTACTAGTACACATGTAATCTTATTTGCTTTTTGATGGTTTTTAAATTGCTATCTGCGTTTTTTATTTAGCAGAAAAGATTGTTATAAGGAATCGAACGTACCTTTATGACTTCTTGTGAGTCATATATTCATTAATGAGTGATTGCGAAGCCGCTGTAATTGTTGAAAGGACCGCTATTTTCAGAAGTTCCGTATCTAAATGTAACTGAAAAAGGATAACAAAGTGTTCAATTAATAAAGTGAAATAAAATAATTTAAAAAACTGCATAATTGTTAAGCAAAAAGAAATCAATTGTCTGATATTGCCTACCTAGTAGGGCCACTATTGCTCATCTACAGGCGAAGGTGAACATTACTCTGTGCGGTTCGCAGTGGATGGCTGGCATACGTCAATACCTAATTAGTACAAGACAGAAAAGCCAGTGTTCGAACAAAATTAGTGTCGTGCCGCATGGGCGAGAAAATATAGATCAGAAGAGTTTGCAAGTGTTAAATAACTTACTGTGTATTTTGGCAGCACTACGGGATGTGTAATTGCCAAAGGAGCCCGCCGCGCGTAAACGAACCGAGTATCGGCGTTGTTGTCAAAAGGCTGAGCGTGACGGGAATGCTTACGCTGTATATGTGGTCACATGATTTGACTCTGGCGAGACTAGCTCGTCAGCACGCCACTCAGAGTCCTTCTGAGGCAGCCATGTTGGGGAGTTCAGGACAGCTGTCCAATACAATGTAAAGGACTGATGTAAAATGTTCACGGATGTGTCCGAAAAAATTATGTATATATATTTTTAGTCCTGGAGCCTTTGGTAACATGGGCATAGGTTGCAATCTCGGCGAGCTGAGAGATATGTGAATCTATGCATATCTGGGCAGAATGGCATCATTTACTCGTCTCAGTGCTATTATGGTGATATGTGGTAATTTGCGTATAAAGGGACCCCACTCAATATATAAATTATAGCCATGTTTAACTGAGTCCAGATTATATATCCACTTTTGTTCCAGTCTGCGTAATTTCAAGTCGCGGTCGCCACCGCCGCGTGGTTGATTATCAATCTTTTGTAACACATACCAGAATGTCATCATGTGAGTGTTTAGCTTTCTTGTAGTGTTCCACAAGCGGTTTATCAGCAGTGCCATTTTTAATACAACAACGGTGTTCACCAATTCTGGTCCGTACTGGTCGTTTGGTCTTGCCAATGTACAGAAGCCCACAAGGGCATTTTATACAGTAAATCACCCACTTGGTGGCACAATTGCTAAATGTGTTTAGCTTCCACATTCTACCTATCAAGTCAATGGTTTTCAGATTTTTTGTAAACTGGCACGTAGTGCAGTTACCGCACTTAAAATGTCCTATCACTGGTGGTAGGTGCCAAAGTGTGAGCTGGGTCTTTTCACTTGTTTTTGGCAGGGGATAGGTGTGAACTAGTTTATCTCCAATATTGGTAAGCTGCTTGAAGGAAAAACGAGGTGGGGGATATTGAAGTCTTCGGTGTTGATCATTTTACAATTGGTCAATATCGTTTTTCTTAGATCATTACTAATTGGAGTAAAAAGACACACAAGTGATTTTTATCTAACGTGGTTTTAGTTTGTTTAGATAGACACTCCGCCCTCGAGATATTGGCAGCCGTTTTGTATGATCTTCTAATGATATGAGAGGGGTATCCCCTTACCTTCAGATTTTGTTTTAGTGCCCGGCTCTGGTTTTTGAAGTCGGCTTTATCGGTACAGTTGCGCCAAATGCAGAGAAACTGACCGAAGGGTAGGTTCTCCCTCAGTGATTGTGGATGATAGCTATGGAATTGTAATAGCATATTTTTTTGGGTGTTTTTTTTTTATAAAGGCTGGTGCCAACCTTATTGTCAGGCATACGGTAAATCAGTAAATCCAAAAAGGTAATTTTTTCACAATTAGATTCACATCTCGATGGCCCCATAAAGGTATGTGGATTGAGACCTAGTTTTGTCACCTCCGGTGTGGACATCGAAAGGTAGCTTGTTGGGATCCCCGTATGTTACTTGTATTCAGTCCTCCTCCCACAAATCCCTTATAAAAAAGAGGACACATGTATCGGTGTGCTCACTGATTTTTTAACTGTTAACGCGTCCCTGCAGGCCATCAAGGCGGATAGAGATGACCCGTGCCCTGGGCATGCTCCAGCAGCACTGCTCGTCCTTTCGTTCTTCCAGAGGAAAGTCGGGCAGGTCGTAGAAAGGTTTCTCCTCCCTTTACCGTCAGATATCCACATCCACGACCCTGGAAGCTCACAGGGGCTGCTCTCAGGCCTACGGAGGAGGAGGTCTGCGTTGTTGTCGCCAGCAAGGCAGAACAATGACACCAAAGCAAGCTTGAACTGCCCAAGGCGTTGGGGGGGGAGGGGGCCACCTATGCACCACGGCTTACGAGGTTTGTCAGCAAGTGGTAAAAGATCACCACCAACAGATGGGTGCTGGACGCTCTTGCTCAAGGGCATACCCTGGAATTTCAGCACAAGTGTCGGCGGATCCTGCCGGTGGCCCAGTCAGGAGCAGCACGTCCCTCGGCACTTGGAGGAGATACTGGCCATGCTGCGAAAAGGGGTAATAGAACTGGTTCCCCAGCGACTCCGGGGCTCCGCAGTCTACTCCAGATACTTCTTGGTTTGAAAGAAGACTGGGGACTGGGGGCTGGAGGCCCATTCTAGACCTGCTACATCTGAACAAGTACCTCAAGTCTCCGAAATTTAGGATGGTCCCGTTGCAGCACGTGCTCGGCCAACTGGATAGAGGGAATTTCTTGACATCGCTGGACCTGGTGGACGCCTACTTCGACGTCCCCATTCACAGGAAACACCACATGTTTCTACGCTTCGTAGTGCAGGGACAGATCTACCAATTCAAGGCCCTACCTTTCAGCTTAAAGTCGGCCCCCAGAGTGTTCATTAAGTGCCTGGCACCGGTGGCGGCCCATCTGCGTCTACAGGGGATCCTCCAGACTGGTGCCAGGCAGGGGCATTATATACTGTTAACTTGCTGTAGTGGCATCTCTGTATTTGGGCATAGCTTTATCCCAACGTGTCTTGCTTCCATACAAGGGATAGTCCAGTCTTCCTTCCTTCATGGTCGGATTTTCGTTTAGGACATACTACCTAAAATATTGCTAGCCTATGCAAGAATACACTGTACTTCATTTTTCATCATTTTGCTATATTATGAACATTTATATATAAACACATTTTCCCGTCATGCTCGCCATACTTTTACACTCATTATTCTCATATTTTTTATCTGGTCCAGTAATTCCCCTTAAAACTTTGTTTTCCATAATTCTGCATTGTGTGCATGAGCCTTAGTCTGCCAGGGCCCTTGGACAGACAGCAAACAGCTGCTGAGTTACGTGCTGCTCTGCCAGAGCTAGCGAACACCACAGCAATGCCTGTAGTCTATTTTTTTAGCACAGCCTGCATTCTTTCCGGGAAGGGGGGGGGGGAGTATTTTTGACTCATACAGTGCTAAGAACTGCATAGGTTTTAACATTTACAAATTCATTCAGCTAATAGTTATTTGCACCTTATATCTAAATAACTGCCTTCTATTAATGCCCCTCCTCCCCCCCCTGGTCTCTTGTAGTGCTTAGAAACAGTTAACAGAAGTCTTACCTAATTCTAAAGCACACCACCTGGCCTGCTCGTGGGAGTTGGCCGTCGGACACACAGAGGCAGCCGTCAAGCTGCTGACGGATCTGGTATTCTCCATCAATTATCCAAGTCCTGCATGACCCCATCGCAGAACGCGCTGTTCCTGGGATTCAGGCTTGATACAGTGTCCTGCCTAGCATCGCCCTTGGAAGAGAGGGTAGCAGCCATTCAGGGGAAGGTGCAGTGGCTGTTGCTGATGAAGACGGCCACAGTGCGGACCATCAAGTTGTTGCGCGGCATGATGTCCTGTATCTACCTCATCCGGCTCTGCAGGTTACAGATATGACCTCTTCAGGAGTTCCTGGACGCTCGCTGTATGCAGGTGTCCGGAAACTTCAGGGACAAGATCACTCTGGACAAGTTGCATCAGGCGATAAGGTGGTGGGGTTTACGCTCCAAAATCGCCCGTGGCACTGGGTTTCAGAACCCTTCATTCCAGGACATGACAGACGCTTCCCTGCAAGGCTGGGGAGCCCACACCGGATGTCTATACGCCAGAGGCCTGCGGCTGCCGGAGGAGAAGGATCTCCATATCCACATCCTGGAGCTGCGGGCAGTGTTCTGGGCCCTCAAGTAATTCCTTTCGTCCCTGAAGGGAAAAGTGGTGAGGATCTTTATGAACAACACCACCACGATGTTCTGCATCAGGAAACAAGGGGGCACTCGCTCCCCGGGCTTCACCAACGAAGCACAGGAACTGTGGCGCTGGGCCTTCAGACAAGAAATGTTACTTATTCCCATCATCGCAGACTCCCTCAGCAGAGAGTTGCGCTCCTGCCACAAGTGGGAACTTCAGCAGGACCAAGTAGACCACATCTTCACCAAGTGGGACAGGCCCCAGATCGACCTGTTTGCGACTGCAGCGAACTCCAAATGTTAGGTCACCAGCAGATTCCATCAGCCGAGTAGCCTGGGGGACGCGTTCTCCGTCCCGTTGGAAGGGATGTTCCTGTAAGCGTTTCCTCCGGTCCCTCTTCTGTTATGAGTCTTCGACACACTCTGAAAATATCAGTGCAGGATGATACTCATCGCCCCAGAGTGGCCGAGGAAGATTTGGTACCTGCACCTTCTCAGCCTATCAGCGTCACTGCTGATCAAGCTACCAGGTCCCCGGTCTTCTCTCCAGAGAAGGAGGCGCAATCCTGCATCACGACCCAGGATCGCTCAACCTGAGGGCTTGGCACCTGCAGCGCTAGAGTTTGGAGGATATGAGTTGCAGGCAGACTGCAGGGAGGTCTTCACCAAGGCCAGGGCATCGTTGACTCTGAAATGCTACGTTCACAAGTGGAAGCGTTTCGCTACGTGGTGCCGGTCACAGAAGATTACCCCTCTGTGGGTCACGGCCCATAGATTCTTCCGTACTTGGTATCGTTGGCCAAGGCCGGTCTGGTGCACGCCTCTATCAAGATACACCTGGCGGTTATCTCCTGTTACACCTACTCCAGGAAGATCTTCACTTTGGTCTCATTGACTCATCAAGGAGTTCCTCCAAAGACTTTTTCAATCTTTCCTGCCGGTGAAGGCTCCTGCCCCGGCGTGGGAACTCAACGTGGTACCAATGAGGCTCATGGGGGGGGGGGGCCTGCAAGCCTATGCATCAGGCCCCTCTCAAGTTCCTTTCATGGAAAACAGCCTTCCTCGTGGCCATCACCTCTGCCAGGAGGGTAGGTGAGATACAGGCCTTGTCCTGCAAACAGCAATACATGACTATCCACAAATCGAGGGTGGTGATTGGTTTATGGGAGAAATACAGTTTTGTAAGTGAAAGTTAAACTGTTTTTCTTTTAGTGAGAGTCCCAGCCTGACAAGGTAGAGCCTTGCCACCTCCTGTGGTTGTTGTACTGCTGTGTTTTTGTTATTCACGAGAATGTGAATCCATGCCAGACCCATGCTGGAGAACAGTAGTTACAGGTAAGTAACTTTGTCCTTTCTACAAACAATCTCTGGCCTCCAAGGACATGATGTGTTCAAAATAACAAACAAAAAGTTCCTTTCTGTATGCATGTTGGGTGATGACTTATCACCCCTGGATCTCCCTCTTCCAGGCTCAGACCGTTCTCGAATGTTAGCCTCCCTCCGTCGGGTTCACTACGGCTTTTACACTCAAATGTCAGACTCCCTCCGTCAGGTTCACTATGGCCTTTATTCCAAAGATACTTTCACCTTTTAGCATTCACAAGTCTTAGTGTCCTTTTAGACAATCCAGTATGGACATCCCTCTGTCTGGTTCACTCTTGTCAACACAATGTTCATTGGGACATCATGCCTCGCCTCTTTTTCTCGGCATCCCTCCATCGGGTTCACTCCTACCAACCACCCAATTCCTTCTCTTTTCTCACTATGTGGGATTCGTCTCCCTTAGCTTTCCAATTACATGCCGGTCAAAGACTTTCGACTGTAGATGGGGTTTTAGTAGACCCCTGTATGACCACTTTGACCATCTCTTTTTGTCTCTCCTATGGCCTTCTGGTTTCAGTAGTTTCAACAGTAGGGGAAGCAGTCTCCCGAGTGAGCACCCACGTGGTGCCGGATCCCTCTGAAGTTGGTTTCCCCTGAAGAGTTAACAGTTTTTATTTCCCTTTAATTTTCCACTTTGAACACAGTTCGGATTCTTATCGGCTCTCCCCTCGACTCACCGGCTGTGATGAACCGCTTGGATTTTCTTGTGTCTGGATTCAAGGACGGTACCACGGTAGCAAGCGTCTCTCCCTGTCCTGATTATCAGTGTAGGTGGGCTCTGTGTACCGTTGACCTCTGCTGCAACACACGCTGGCTATTTTTTGCGGTCTTATGATTCCCTTCACGGAGGCTTCGCGGGTCTGATTCGGAAAGGGCAAGGACGCTTCTCTCCTTGTCGCCCCTTCGGTCCTCGCTGCCTTTCTCCTCCTCTTGAACTGCCGTACTTGGATAGCTCTTTCGTCGTGCGGTCTGCCTTGCTTGTAGTGTGCGCCTTTTATCCCTGTGTGGAAGGGAGAGGGCCGTCGGGTGTGTGTGATACTGGTCAATTGCCTGACTTTGCCTGACCCTTGTGTTGGGACATATCAGGTAAACAGCTCTGGTGTTAGTCTGTTGTCTTTTGTGGTGTGCAAAAGTGTTTGTGTCAAAAGGGTGGGGGGGTAGAGCTGAGTATCCTACGTGGTAGGATGGGAAAAAGGAAGAAGGGGGGATACTGCGTCTCACACGTTGTGTCCCACTTCCACTCCACAAGGATCCCCCATCCAGGTGATCCTCCCTCTCTGGTCCACCCCCAGGAACTGGATCCAATAGCGATAGCCGTGTCCTGGCCACCTGGATGACAGATCCTCAGGTACTAGTCAGGGAGACACCTTCTGGTTTCTCACAATATACATCGTAAAAACGTTGTTTCAATACCGCCCAAATAGCAGAATTGGATGCATCAGTTCCCAGGATAAATTATCTGTTCTGATCTGGCAGTCTCAGAATAGGAGCCCTTGTTAATAATCCATTCAAAGCACGAAAAGCCTCTTGGGCAGGTTGGTCCCATTTAATCCATACTCCTTTCTTTAGTAATGCGGTTAAGGGTATGATTTTCAAGGAAAAATTGGATATAAACTTTCTATAAAAATATGAAGGCCCAAGAAATTTTTGGTTATCCTTAACGGATGTTGGTTCCTTCCAGTGAAGAACATCCTGAACCTTTTCTGGATCCATAGAAGCACACTCTGAGGATAGAACAAAGCCCAAGTAGGTTACAGAGGTCTGTTTCCAATTCGTGAATATGTGTTTTTTTTGTAAACGTGACAGCACTTCGGAAGCATGTTTATAGTGGTGCTGAAACTTCGTCGAAAATATCAGGATGTCATCAAGGTATATCACAACAGAGTGTAACCATTAATCTGCAAAGACATGATCCATGAAGCACTGGAATACAGCAGGAGCGTTTGCCAAGCCAATGTGCAGAGGACAGTATTAGTAGTGGACAAAAGGTGTGCGGAAGGCAGTCTTCCATTCATCGCCACTATGAATCCGGATGAGATGGTACTCTAACCGTAAATCTAATTTTGTGAATATAGAGGCTCCTCTTGCAGCTTCGAGGATGTCTGGTATCAAAGGGAGAGTGTATTTATCTTTTACTGTAATCTTGTTGAGACCGCGAAAGTCAATGCATGGACGTAATTCAGATGTATCCCTCTTAGGAATAAATCTAGACTCTGCATTCGGTCCATTATGTAGATATGTTTGTGGGTAGATTCTTAGTTTTTTTCTCAGGTTCAGATAAGGTGTACATTCCCCCAAAGGGCAATTGAGTGTCCCGAAGTAAGTCAATAGAACAATCATCGGCTCTATGGGTAGGTAACTCCTTGGACTCTTCTTCTGAGAATACCTTTTACTTCAGATTACTTCCAGAAGAATACAGTGGAATTCACTCTATTCTTTTGGAAGTAATCTGATTAATGCTATCGAAATTAGTCTTCTTATCCCTATACAGGGCCAATGGTATACAAAATCCTAATGGCTCCATGCTGCAGAGATCTTGACAAGCAATAGTCAGAACCTAGGAAAAGTGTGCCTGCAGTCCAATTGATAAAGGTTTTATGAAGACGATGCCAGGGGAGACCTATAATAGGCGTTGATCAAATCAAATTGGATATTTTCTGTATGAGAAGAAATGGTCCTAGTGATTTCGGTAGTCTTTTATTTATTTATTTATATATATATGTATCCCAATGAAAGGGGTGTACCATCTACCCCTTCAACGGGTATCAACACTGTGGTGGGAACTCGAGAAACATGATGAATGCTTGCCCACTGGTCATCCAGAATGTTTCCTGCAGCCCCACAGTCGACAAGGGCAGGTATGTTTTCCAGAAGATGGTTTTAGAATCTGAGATTAAAGGGATAGTGCGCTCAAAAATAGTTTTGTCCAGAGCGTTCCGGCATGTGTTTTCAAGCATACTGTGATTGATCGTAAAAAAGAATCCTATGCATTTTACCTTAGTTTTCCTCACTTTTACACATGCGAAAATCAGATTAGAAAACTCTATAGGAAACATCAATACTCTGCAATTTATCATGTGCTTTTATTTCACAAAGAACGCTCCAAAAACAACAACCATGATCTGCTGATTTCGATCAAAGGCAAAGTGTTGTATTTCCTTGGGTTAGAGCATCAAAACTTTATAATGATGCACATGGTGTTCCTTTCGGGAGAAGATGGGGATTCGACGCACCTTGAATCGCAAGGCTTTGGCATAAGCTTCTTGCTAGACCGTAAACGATGACCGGTTGCTCCTTGACGCTGTCTATCGTCCCGCATGAGGTTGATGCATATCGATGCGTTTAGGCCAATGTTGGCTGAAGAAAACAATCCCGTGGTAGCTGGAAACTATGGCATTCGCAGAACGTTACAATATATCTGTGTAGATAACATAATATAAATATATGTTAGTAGCCGTTCTTTATTCAAATGTATCCATTTGCCCTGTAATTCTTGACCGGATGGAACCTAATAACGAACACAAACCACAAACAATGGACACACTGACAACATGGGGGAGAATTTGAGACTACGATGTGCATGAAAGGTTAGCGCTGTGAAGTATGTATAGCTCCCCAATGGGATGGAGAAGCTGACGGATAAATGGGACAGACAGCATTCTAACGGAACTGGCAATATTATATATTGAAAAGCGAACCAAGTTCCCTTGGAAAATGTTCTGCCCCCACCACATCCAATAATGCAACTTTGATAGCACACCCTGATATTCCATAGGATGAAGTGATTTAGATATCACTAGCCTGCATATATGTTGCGTTTGCGCGGCGTTGATGAATAATCGTCACAATAAGCCATACCGGTCAAAAAATCAAACCTTTACTCATTCCTCTCTAAACTATACACAAATAAAAATGATTAGTAGACTTATAAACAGCCTGCCAGTTACGCGATTGATTTTTTAAATATGGCGCAGTATAAATGTAATCTACGGAACAATGTATTGTGTACAATTTTTTGGTCAAATGGCATATTCGCACGTCGCTGAATTGTTCCATATGCACACAGCACAAATGCTGTTTCTAATCGCCCAAAAACTTTGGCTAGCTGAATTTACATTATATTTGGTAGTTCCATTCTCTTGGCATAAAGCAGAGTGTCCGCTCAGAAAAAAGGTTTTCATAAATTGAATATAGTGAATGTTATCATTTTTGTGGGTTTTCGACACCTTCTGTCCTCCTAACCATAGCGATTCCTCCCTTTCGTCCAAGGTTGAATAACAATTGAGGCTTGTTTTCAGCGTGTATACCTGTTAGGTTTCGTTTTTGTGAAAGAAAGCTACAAAAACTAAAACAGACCGGACAAGACGCGTTAGTGTGAACTGAATAATTTCTTCTATTCCCAAAAGCAACATCCCACTAAGTGACCTTCACTTCATGGGAGCTATGAGCCCAGCTGACCAACGTAGCATTTGAAATATGCCTGAAAAATAAACAAATTGTTTGCTGGCACTCACCAATGCTGTGCGATCATCAATACTTTTTTTTCTTTTTTACCCATCACTAGTGTGGGTTATTGTAAATACTGGAGGGGGTGTCTGTACTTCTGCTCTCTATATGGTAGAGGAGAGGCACAGAGGAACCCAGCCAAGATTCTCTATTATTGGTAACGTAGTCGAGCAATCAAGGCCTAGCTTCTCAGGAGGTGATGCAGACTGATTCTTAAGTACAGTGTAGTCCCCAAGCCCCCACAAAGGAATGTCCACACACTGAATTGGTTAGAACACAGTCTTAATATAATTAATATTCAAGGTTATGTACACTATCACAATAACTCACTTTGTGCTCAGGAAAATCAACAATGGTAAATATATACAGTTCTTAAGTGGTACCACCATTTGTATTAGATCTCATTAAAGTGCATCACCTATAATGTAAAAATGTCACAGATCAATAAAAAGGAAACCAGCAATAGAGAGGAAGGAAAGCAAGATTGTTGAAACAATAGGCAGAATTCTGAGTCGGGTAGCTAAACACAGTTCTGTGTGGAGATCCCCCCCCCCCACCTGGGCAACCTGTAAAATAAAGATATATAGCACAAGCCCAGTCCATATATTGATCAATAGTCGTATTCTCTCCTATAATGTTTTTACCCCCCCAATGTACCTGGTGGAGCAGAGTTCTTCGAAAAAGAGTCGATGGATCGTTCTTGAGTGACTCCCTTTAAAGCAGGAGCCGCGGATCGTCGAGAGGCGTCGAAGAAAATTAACTTGGCATCGGCGGCAAGTTTCGGGGGTGCCGAGGCCACGGCGTCGATCCAGGCGGTGCTCGTCGGCAACGTCCTGCGAAGATGAGGTGTGCGGAGCACCTCGGTGATTGACTGTTCAGAACCGCAAAGAGTTTCAGAAGAACTGTGGCCCGACAAGGGCGTTGAGTCGTCGAAGTCTTTGTGGTCTCGGGTGGCGGGAAACCCACTGGCGGATTCTCCTCTGCGCGTTGGCGTCCTGGACTTTCTCTGGCAGGAGTAAGTGGTCGTCGATGCGGACAAGGGAGTTCTTCGATTCAACAGTCTTAGGCAAAGGTGCGGGCGGCTCCGGTCGTCGGCGGCACAGCGTCAAGCGGTCCCCTCTTCTGGGGCAACACGGCTTCGACAGGCCTCCAGCGGTTACGGTGATACTCCGAACCCTGGTCGACAGCAATGGACTTTGATGGCGTCTATGTCCCGGTGCTTCACTTCGGTCTCCTCAGTGATCCCCGTCTCCGGTCGGCAGCCTTTCGAAGGTCTGGCTTCCAGGGAGCTTCAGCGAAGGTTTAGCGGTGTTCGATGATCCCTCGGAGCACGGGAAGAGGGTGCCTAGCCAGGTCCTCTCTCAGATCAGTCCTCGACAAACACGACAGCTTTCGGATCGGGTCGAAGCAAATGCAGCATCAGTTCTTCTTCTTCTTCCAGCTGGCCGTCGAAGATCAGCAGTTTGTTACTCTTCAAGTGTAGACTCAGCTTCTGAACAACTACCAGTGGTGAGAGGTCCCCAGATATACTATCCTGTCTCTCATCCACACTGCTGGGTCACACTCAGCAGCCAATCATACAGAAGGCCATTCATGCAGTCAGCCAGCCAATCAGGCACATAGTGCATTCAGGCCATACTCCTCCCTTTCAGACACTCATATCAAGGAATATGGATTGGGACAAGTACCCAGCCATTCAACACTACACACTGCATTCATGCTAGTTTCGGGCAGGGCTGTCTCAGTCTTTGTCTCTCATGCTAGAAACCAGACAGCCACAACAAGAAGTGCATATTGGTCACACACTCCATTCACCCAGGTCCCACCGACAGGGTGTACCCACAACATAAAGTCACTGGGAAGGCTCCAGCCAGTCTGGCCTGGCCTTCACAACACCATATATGGAACTTCCACCCAACAGCCAGTCATGGGGAAGGGACAGAGTCAGGGCTTCCCAGGACTTTGGGAAAACACAGTATCAGGCCCCCACAGGGGCCATCTTGTTTCCTATCAGGAATCCACTGATTCCAATGGCAGGGCTTGGGTATCCCAAAATGGAGGATACTCGGAGCCCCTGTCAAATTCAGCATGGAGCTGCCACCAGCCTATACCCTGCTCTGTGGGCCACACACAGGTGCCCAAAAACATACACTAGTGGCACAGGGTTGCACCCCCTCCCATGGGTGCCATAATGGTATCCCATGGGTCTGTACACCAAACCAAAAACAGGAAGAGCTGCACTGCCAGGCGTCCCACATGGACTCCTGGGCAGAAAACAATACAGAACACAAGCGAAAAAAGGACTCCAAGGCATTTCCAGCATCACAGTCGCCCCCCCCCCCCAAACTGAGGTTAGGGTGCCTAATCTCCCACGAGATAGACACCCTCATCCAGCCATTTTTTAGGGCATTTTTGTCATTCAACATTTTTGTTTCTATATTTTGACTGCACACCAGTCAACATACCATGTGGAAAGGCCATCTGCATTATCGTGACTCTTCCCTGGTCTGTGCTCTATGGTGAAGTCTAGCCCTTGCAGGCTAATGGACCACCTGAGCTGTTTTGGGTTTTCACCCTTCATCTGCATAAACCACTTCAGGGGCTTATTGTTGGGCAGAATCCTGTGCAGTTCCATTGGGGAACACTGCAAAAAGATTAAGACCACAGGAGTAAGCAGTAAACCCAATTGGTAACAATCTGCACCACCCAGATTTCCCTTGTAGCTGTGGCTGAGCAGTCAGACCTCTCTCAAGAAGAGTAGGGCAGTATGCAGAGTATACACAATAGGGCCAAAACACAGTAGAGCAAGCAAACATTGACCAGAGCTTTGTATAAAAAGTATATAATTATTTATTTAAAACACACTTCATGGCATATACTAGCACTCTCAATCAAAAGCAAGTTAAAACACAGTCAGGTAAAGTATACACACCTCCCTTAATAGTTATCAGACAAGTCAGGGTTAAAACGCTATTATTTGTTAGAACAGATGTGATCGCTTAACCAAGATGGCACTCTGATAATGTAGTTAAAGGGAGAGAAAAAGGCAGAGCATAAGAATAAAACAGTTCCCAACACTTTTAAGAGTTCAGAGCAATGGGAGAAAGGCAGGTTATACTGTAGAGCCAAAGTTCATAGGCCAGGCCCACTTTAAATGGAGCAAAGCGAAATGTGCCCAGAATCACACGGTTTAAAGTGCACTGAAAGTCTTTGCAGAGTGTTCAAAAGAGGTTGGGGAGATTCAAAAGATATTTAGAAGGCCTGGAGCCAACCCAGTTTAGAAGCCAAGGATTTAAGGGTCACCTTTAGCAATCTGTAGAAAGGGAGGCCAGGCAGGACACAGTACCTTAAAGAGAAAACAAGCTCCAGCGGGGGAGGTTGTCCCTGGCAGTGGTTGAAGTTCGTGGTTACGACCAGGGGAAGGGAAGATCTCTTCGAGGAGGGAACGTGGAGTCGTTGCACTGCACAGGGATGAAACCAGCCGCGGAGTTCCCGATTAAAAGGTGCGGTCCTTTTATTTGCGGTCAAAAGTGGTGAGCTTGGCTATCTGGCCGCCGGGGTGCTTGGCACGGGAGATTCGACCAAGATACGTCTTTGGAAGGCGAAAAGGGCGAACTGGTTGATCCCACCAGCTTCAGGGGAAGAAGACTCGTTCTGTAGAAGATCTCTTGTCGTCGGGAAAGTGGTGAGGTAGTTGCAGCAGGGCTTCACCTGTGGTGTTGTTGCAGATGGCTCAGCTTATTCCCCTTTCGGATTCTTAGGTCCTGTGGCGACTTCTGAAGTTCCAGTCCCAAAGGCCCTGCTTTTATGCAGAAAAAAAACCCATTCATCAGCCTAGCTGTCAATCGCACATGCTAAGTGTTGAGTCGGGCGGCTCACCACTGGGCCAATCAGAGTAGAGTGCGACTTGGGTTGCTAAGAAAACGCAGTCCAGGGTGCCAATTCCCCCCTCCACCCTTCCTGTGGAACCCAGACAGAGTGGCACCATTTGGAGGGCTTATGTGGAGAAGCCTGCCAAAATAGTGGAACAAAGGGCTCGACCTTGGTCAGAGTTAGAGACAGATACAAACGCCATTTTAGAATCGAGTTCTGGCAAAAAGACCCAACCGGTGATTTAATATTAAATAAATAAACTGGCGGTATCTTTAACATTGCACCAAAAAGTGGTGCATTTAAAATCAATGGGAAAATCACATAGAGAATATTCCGGTGGAATATTTTGCATGGTAACCACTGCCACCAGACAGAAACTCGACAAGGGGGGACTGGACAGTGCCCCCTTGTAAACAGACCCAGGGGCAATCGAATTACCTCTTACAAGTACTTGCACAATATGATGGTTTGTACTGGTTCTGTTCACAATTTTGGACTAGTAAAGCCAATGGGGACTTTACATGCCCTGGGAGACAGTAGTCAGTCCCAGGGTATGGAGTCTATGTTTGGGGGTCACTGTGACACCCCTGTGGTACTGCACTGAGGATGCTGTGTACCACACATACAGAAAAACAGATGATACCCTATGGAGTAAAAAGAAACCCCATACCCATAGCCCATAAGCACATAACAAGTCAAAGACATACCTCAAATCATACCTAAGAGTGGGAGTAAGAGTCTCACTCTTAGCAGGAGAAAAAAACAAACCCCAAAAATCCAGCAAAGCTGCTGGGGGACTCACTAGGTTTGGGAAATTAGCCCTATAAGAGAATTCTCCCTAACAATCATGATCTGTTTGGACCTTGAAGGTAGACCCGTAAGGTAGGGCCTAAAAGGCCTAAGGCTCCAAACTATACTGAAACACTCCTTTTCAACAGTAGCCCACCTACGTTCTCTACCCTTGAGTTGTCTACTGATGAAGATGATCGGATGTTCCCTCCATTTGTCATCTAACTGGGACAAGACAGCTCCAATTCCGGTGTCGCAGGCATCCGTCTGGACGATAAAGGGTTTGCTGAAGTCAGGCCCACACAACACAGGTGCCCTACACAGACTTTCTTTTAAGCCATCAAAGGCCCTCTGACAGTCTTCAGTCCAATTAACCTTCCTACGTTGTTCGGGTGAAGTCAGAGCTGTCGGGGGTGCAGCTATGGCTCCATAGTCTGCCATGAAATTGCGATAGTACCCAGTGAGGCCCAAAAAGGCTCTCACCTGGGTTTGAGTAGTGGGAGTCTCCCAGTCCTGTACATCCTGTACTTTACTAGGGAGAGGTTGGATTTGACCCCCTCCTACCTCATGACCAAGATATATGACTTTCCCGTTAGCTATCTGGCACTTGGTGGCCTTGATAGTGAGGTTTGCCCTTTTCAAGGCCTGCAACACCTTATCCAGATGTGTCAAATGCTCTTCCCAGGTGGAACTGTAGATGGCAATGTCGTCTAAGTAGGCCACACAAAAGGCCTCCAGCCCAATGAGTGCATGATTGACCAATCTCTGGAAGGTGGCAGGGGCATTCTTCAACCCAAAAGGCATGCCCCTAAACTGGTAGAGTCCCTCAGGTGTTAAGAATGCAGTCTTTTCCTTGGCATGGTCCGTCAGAGCTATTTGCCAATAGCCTGAGGTAAGGTCAAAGGTGCTTACAAACTTGGCAGCAGCTATGGTGTCCACGAGCTCATCAGCTCTGGGCAATGGGTGTGCGTCAGCTTTGGTGACGGCATTGACTCCTCGATAGTCCACATAGAACCTCCAATCCTTGGTACCTGCCTGGGAACTTGCTTTGGGGACAAGGACCACGGGACTGGACCAGGGACTGGTTGAGGGTTCAATAACACCCGGATCCAACATCTTGGCGACCTCAGCCTGGATGTGGTTCTTGACGGTATCTGACATACGGTAACACCTGCTTTTGACAGGCACTCTGTCACCAGTGTCAATTTAATGCCTACACCAAGGTGTAAGGCCTGTGGTCAGGGAAAACAGAGAGGCATACTGCCAGAGCAAAGCCCTGCAGGCCCTCTGCTGCTCTGTCGTCAGATCTGGAGAGAGATGTACTCCCTCCACTGAGCCATCCTGAGGGTTGCGATGCAGCAAATCAGGAAGGGGCTCACTCTCATCCTCTTCTTGCTCGGAAGCTAGCAAGAGACATGAGACTTCTGCTCGCCTGTGGAAAGGATTGAGCCTGTTAACATGGAATACCTGAGGGGCTACGCCTGGGATTCCCATGTCAATCAGATAATTGACCTTGCCCATCTTGGAGATGATCCTGAAGGGTCCAGTCCACTTGTCTGCCAAAGCTCTAGGCTTGGTAGGCTCCATCACAAGGATTTCCTGTCCCGGAGTCCAATCCACTTGCAAGGCTTTAAGGTCATGCCAGTATTTGGTAAGTTCTTGGCTGGCCTTGAGATTTGCTGTTGCTTGGCCCATCATCTGTGTCATCCTCCGTCTGAGGCCTAACACATAGTCCCCCACTTGCTTGGCGGGACATGGATGGGGGGCCTCCCAGCCTTCTCTGATCAAGGCAAGGGGCCCCCTCACGGGATGTCCAAGGAGTAACTCAAAGGAGCTGAAACCAACACCCTTTTGAGGTACCTCTCTGTAAGCAAACAGCAGGCATGGCAGGAGGAGATCCCATTTCCCCCTTAGGGGCTCTTCCAAAGCGCCTAGCATGCCCTTGAGGGTTTTATTAAATCTCTCAACCAGACCATGGGTCTTGGGGTGGTAAGAGGTGGGTAACTTGTAGGTTACCCCGCACTCTTTCCACATGGTTTTCATGTAACTTGGCATGAAGTTGGATCCTTGGTCAGAGACAACCTCCTTAGGGAATCCAATACGGGTGAAAATGCCCAGGAGAGCCCTGGCAACCACTTTGGCAGTAACAGTCCGAAGGGGTATAGCCTCAGGGTACCTGGTGGCATGATCAACCAAGACAAGGATGAACCGATGTTCACCTGAAGTGGGAGGGTCAAGGGGACCGACAATGTTGATGCCCACCCTCTCAAACGGTGTGCCAACCACTGGCAATGGCTGCAGTGGGGCGATGACACTGCCTCCAGTCTTGCCAAACAACTGACAAGTTGGGCAGGTCCTGCAGTGGGACTCCACTTCTACTCCCATCCGAGGCCAGTAGAAATCGGCAGAGAGCCTCTGCTTAGTCTTCTTGGTCCCAAGATGACCAGCCAAGGGCACCTCATGCGCCAACTGCAGCAGGAAGGGCCTGTAAACCTGGGGTACCACCAACCTCTTGAGGGCACCAGGTTCAGGCTTAGTGGGCTCACTAACAAGGAGCTCACCCTCCCAATAGATTCGGAAGGTCCTAGGCACTTCTCCTTGTGTCTGGGACAGGGCCTGTTTCCTCAGACCCTCGAGAGAGTGGCACTCTCTCTGTCCCTTACAGAAGTCTGCCCGAGAGGGTCCCCCTTCAGCTAACAAGCATTGAAGGTCGGGATGATCCTCCGGGTTGAGAACCTCTCCCCTAGGAGAGTCTTCTGTCTCTTCTCCCTCATGAGTTGAGTTTGGGTTTTCCCCTGGGCCCAGCCTGGCTGGAATATGGATCCCAATGGGTGCTGTAGGAACAGCAGGAAGAGAAGGAGCCTGCTGCACAGAGGTGGCCTTCTTGTTCTTCCTTCTTCTTGCCTTAGGCCTCACCTTTGGCTCGGGTACCTGACTCACAGCCAGACCCTGTGTCACCTGTGACCTAGTGACAGCAGCAGCAGTCATGGGGAGACCATCCGAGATCAACCCCAATTCTACTAGATCATTGCCTAATAGCATGTTAGCAGGGACATTGTCCTGAGCCAGGACAGGAAGCTTTGCTGTCTTGTCTCCAATCATGAGTGTGACTAAGGCTACAGGCGATAATTTGGGAGGCCCACCAGCTAACCTGGTGGTTCTCAGAGGAGCACCTACATGGTCCTCTGGCTTGAGCAGGGTCCTGTCCACCACAGTCATGCTTGCCCCAGTGTCTCTCAAGCCAGTAGAAGGCTGGCCATTCAAGAGGACACTTCTCAAAAACCTACGGGTGTTCTGTGGGATAGTCGCCAGTACTTCTGCGTACTCGTCCCAGGCCCCAAGGGACACTAAGGAAATCTCTACAGGAGCACCAAATGTGATTCCTGTAGAGGAGGGAGGACAGTGGCCTCCACCTCAGACATGGGGTAAGGGTAGGTCAGGCTGACAGCCTGTACTCCAGGTGCCTTACCTTTACACTTGGAGTCACCCTTCTTGTGATCCAGAGCCCCACATTCCCAACAAGTGCCAGGAATGCAGGGTACGGTACTGGAACCAATGGGAGCCTGCTTTGTAGCAGGTGGACCACTACTCTTATTCCCACCCACAGAGGACTTATATCCGCTAGATTTTTGGCTCTTAGGAGAGGAAGGTTTTGGTTTACCCGACTGACTGCTTTTGGGCCTCCTCAGCTTTCTGAGAGGTCCCCTTTTCTTTCTCCTTGTCCTTCCCACTGGAGTCCTTAGGGGACACCCGGTGGGAGACCCACTTGTCAGCCAACCTAGCCAGCTTAAAGGAGTCCAAAATGTTCTGGTCAGCAACATACTGATGCAGCTCTGGTGAACAGGCTTCAGAAAAATGCTCAAAAAACAAAAGGTGAGACAATTCAACAAACGTTTTCACTTTGTAACCATCAATCACCCCATCATGTGCGCAGCACTCACCCAGTCAACCCAAGACACATTCTATCTTTTCTTAAAATCCCTGAACCTTTTAAGGTATTGGGTAGGCGTTTTGCCAAACTTGGTAATTAAAGCAGACTTCATGCACTCATACTGACCCCTTTCCTCCACACTCAGCTTCAGAATACAGTCATATCCAGTCTGGGACACTCTGCTTAACAAACACTTAGCCCAATCTCTCTTATCAACATCATGAATTGCACAAGCCATTTCAAACGCTTCAATCCATTGGAGGATATCTGAACCCTCCACAAACACACCAACCAAATCTTTCATAAACTTGGTGGCTGGGAACCTGCCACTCTCAACTGGTTTTGCTGAAGTCTCCACTAGCTGGATTTCTGACATTCAGTGTCCTTGTCTTTGAGTTCAAGATCCCTATTCTTGAGTTCCACTTGCTGTGCCAGCTCCTCTTTCTTAAGCTCAGCTTCTATTTCCAACTTGCGGTATTCAAAGGCCAATTTCATCCTCAATAACTCAAGTTCCATGGAATTGCTGGGGTTTGGAACAGAGGCAGCAGGAATGGTGGCAGTCCAAGAAACAGATTCAGCGGAAACCCCAGGGGCAGAGTCCTGATTGGTTGCATTCCCCACCATCAAGATTTTCACCATCAGTCTGGTAGTCCACCAGGGCAGTTATCAGCTCAGTCCTAGACTTATTCACAAAGTATAACTCCCTGGCTTCACAAGCACTCTGGAGAGCCTCTAAGATCATCCTAGTCAATTTACCATTTGCAATGGACTTGCAAGTTGTGATGCAGTTATTTTGTACACAACCAAACCTTAATTTAATATAGTGCGGCTATTTTGTAAATGGCACGGTTATACTCTGATTCTTAAAACCGTAAGCATCTCACCGCTGCCACCAGTGTAAAGACTGGAGGGGGGTGTCTGTACTTCTGCTCTCTATATGGTAGAGGAGAGGCACAGAGGACCCCAGCCAAGATTCTCTATTATTGGTAACGTGGTCGAGCAATCCATTTATTTTATTTATTTTATTTTTTTGTTACACGCCCAGACCCTCGGGTGTCACGGCGTGATTGTAAGATAGCTTAGCGATTAGTAAAATTCCACATTACATTGGTTACATACATTACATGATACAGCTTACAAATACTCACAGCAATATACAATGGACCGGGATCCTCTCTTTAGGTGCTAATATTGGTTGAATAACCAAGTTTTTAACAATTTCTTATAGACCATGAAGGAAAATTCTTTTTTAATGTTAATAGGTAGGGTGTTCCAGTGTTTGGGGGCTAGAGTGGTGAAGCTGCTACCCCCTGCTCTGGTGGTTTTGAATCGAGGGGGGTCCAAGAGGAGTTTGTCATTGGATCTAAGTGATCTCTTGTCAACTTTGGGGTGTAAAGTATTGTTGAGATAGATAGATAGATAGATAGATAGATAGATAGATAGATAGATAGATAGATAGATAGATAGATAGATAGGTCCTTTTTTAGTAAGGCATTTGTATGTGATGCATAGTGTTTTGAAGATAATTCTGGCTTTGGTGGGGAGCAAATGGGCGTCTTTCCTAGTCTTGGAGATATGGTCTGATTCTTTTTTTTTATGCCTAGGGCTGCCCTCAGAACTTTATTTTGCAAGAGTTGCATTTTGGCCTGGTTAGTATTGGAGGTGCCTAATAATAATAGATTACAATAGTCCAATTTCGATAGGACCAATGCTCTGGCTAGAGTAAGGCAGTTTGCTGGGGTCAGAAATTGTCGGCTGAGCTGAGCGCAATTAGTTTGGAGTTGCACACGTGGAGAAGGCGAGCGCGTTTATCTGTTTAGTCATAGTCAGGCTGGTGTCAATGTACACGCCCAATGTCTTGACTTGCTTCAACACTGGAATATTGGTGCCGTCGATATTGATGGTTGTATATTTTGAGTGAAGGATTGCTATTTTGGCTGGAGATCCTACGATGAGAACTTCTGTCTTCTCATCGTTAAGACATAGACTGTTTAGTGCCATCCAGTTTTGTATGATGACGTAGATTTTATTGATTGTTACAGTGTCCTGGTTATAGTTACCTGTAAGAGGTATAAGGATCTGGGTGTCATCCGCAGAATTTGTGTAAATGACACCCATATCGTCAAGTGCTGAGAACAAGAGTTTGGTATATGCGTTACACAAAGTGGGGGAGAGGCAAGAGCCTTGGGGCACTCCTATGGGGACTGGGATGGGGTTGGCAGCTTCTTTGCCTATCGACACTCTGGAAGTGCGGTCAGTTAAGAAGGATTTAACCTAAGCAGTGGCTTCACTAGAGAAGTTAAACTCACAGGCAAGTGAGTTGCAGAGCTTGTCATGGTCCACCAGGTCGAACGCGGCTGAGAGATCCAACAGCAGGAGAATGCAGAGTTTCCCAGAATCTCTGATGGTATCCATCTGGATTTTGAGGTCCAAAAGAGCTGTTTCCGTGCTGTGGTTGAGCCTGAAACCTGATTGTCTGGTGCCGAGGAGCTGGTTAGATTCCAGGTGAGTTTGAATTTGGTTGTAGGCTAGTTTGTCGATGATTTTAAGTAAGAATGGAACCGTGGTTATGGGGTGATAATTGGTCGAATTAGTGGGGTCTAAATTAGTTTTATTTAGAAGTGGAGTAACCCAGGCTTCTTTGATGCAGGTCGGGACTGTACTGGAGTTAAATGAAGCATTGACAAATTTGGTGATGATGGGGGTCAGGGTAGAGGCACAGGCTTTGACTAGCTTGGCTAGGACAGTGTCTCCTTTGCAGTTGTACGCTTTTAGTTTGGAGATTGTGTCAAATACGCAGTCTTGGGTGACAGGTGTGAATTGGAAGGGGGGGTTAGTGTTGTCACTGGAAAGGATACAGGGATTAGGTGTGGGGGGGTTTTGATTGCTAGGAGTAGTCTTTTGGAGTTGATTTTATTTTGCAACATAGTGATTTTGGAGGTAAGAGCATTTTGTATGGTGGTACACCATTCTTTGCTTGCGTTGGTGGGTGTGTCGGTCGGAAGTGGATTTTCAAGTTCTCTAAGGATGGAGAAGAGCTCTTTGGAGTCTGATGCTGCATTGATAATGCGAGCATTGTAGGCGTTTGCTTTATGTGTGATTATGGCTGTTTTGTAGAGGGTATTGGCATCTTTAAATGCTTTGGCTGAGTCAGGGGAGGGGTGTTTTTTGAGGGCGTGCTCGAGAGCGTGTTTTTTCCTTCTAAGAGCGATAAGTTTCTCATTGAACCAGAAGTTAGATTTTTTGTTGATACGTCTTAGTTTGGTGGTGACTGGCGCTATGGTGTCAATCGCTGAGGGGAGGCATTTGTGGTAGTACTCAGCGATGGTGGTAGGATCGTTGCTGAGGATTGAGTGGGTATCTAACATTTTGTTCAAGGTTCTCCGCTGTGAGCTTTTTAGGGTTTCTACTTTCAATGGTGTCCCTGGTTTTGTTCTTAGGTGTGCATGGGTCGTCACTAGCGATAGTGAATTCTATGCAATGGTGGTCTGTCCAACTAAGTGGGGTGATCGGGCCTATAGTGATATTGGTATTGAGGGTGAGGATCCAGTCAAGGGTTCTGCCCTTGGTGTGCGTGTGGGGGCATTGACGTGTTGGCAGAAGTTCATGTCATTCAGTGCCAGGAGAAGGGAGGTTGCTTTGGTGTCTTGGTTATCGTTAAAACCCAGATTCAAGTCGCCAATGATGATACATTTCGTTTTGGGTTTAAGGAAGGGCGCCAGGATTGGTGGGATGTCTGTTTCTGGGTGGCTGTTTATGCTAGGGGATCTATTAATGACCACTATGTTAACTGTGGTGTTTTCATTCAGGGTGAGTTTGGCGAACAGTAGTTTGTATCCTGTGATTATTTCAATGGAGCTTGATCTTAATTTGATGGTACTTTTTGTTATAATGGCGACACCGCCTCCTGGAGTGGTGGTTCTGTCGGATCTGAGAATGGTTTAGTCAGGAGGGATGGCCAAAGGTAGCAAGGCACCTGCTGCTTGATGTAACCAGGTTTCTGTGATTACTAACAGGTCTAGGTCAAGTTCAATGATGAGGTCATGAATTTCAATGGCATGGGCTCCTAGGGAACGGGCGTTGATGAGTGCGTTTTTGAGGCTAATGGGGGGGTTGGGATCTTTTGTGGGGCACTTTTAGTAGGTGGGGTGCTGGGCTCTGTGTGTTTTCTTGTAGTTTTAGTTACTATAGGCAGGGTTGGTTTTTTGTTTGTTATGGGGGCCGTGTGTTTAGGTGATCTGGGTGGCTGGGTCCTGGTAGTGAGGTTGTGGTGTGGTAGCTTTGTGCGTGCTCTTAATCGGGATGTTCTCTCATATCCTAGGATAGGGTGTGATTTACCATTGCTTGAGAGATTGGGGAGTGCGCATAGATCATTAACGATGGTCGGGTTGGATGGTGTTCCTTATTGGTAGTGCAAGGTTCCCTGGGGCTGAGAGTGAGAATGGAGGCGGATGGGAAGGGAGATGTGGTAGGGAGGAAGGGGGTAGGACAGGAGATGGGGTGGTGTCTTGGGCAGGCTAGTTTAGTGAGCCCATTACTGAAGGCGAGGAAGTTGTTACCAGTGCACGGGGTGTTTGCATGGACAAGGCAGAAGGGGAACATGATTAATAGTATCCAATTTATCATAGCTAAGGATGAGGCAATGAGGTGAGGCCAGGCTAGCCTCACTTTGTCTACACAAGTAATGCTTGATGGAGTAGTCAGTAGTGATGTACCAGCGGGCTAGAGTCAATTATCCTGGGGGGGGGGTGCAGTTTAGGCTAAATACCATTATCGTACAAGAGACAACATTGGGCTATACGCCGCAATCCTGGGTAGGGCACAATCAAAGCTAAGTACCATTAATGCACATGAGACAACATTAGACTACAAGTAGCGATCCTAGGTAGGGCACAATCAAAGCTCAATACCATTAATGCACATGAAACAGCATTGGGCTAGAAGCAGTAGTAGTTCAAGGCTAAAGGGGGACGATGCGTGTATACGCTTAACTCATGCTAGTAATTTAATGCAAACAGGGTCAATGCAGGGGAGTCGAGACGCCAATAAATCTGGGGCAGTGCGGTCTGGTGCAGAGAGCGATAATTGTAGTTTAAAGTACAGTAATAACTACAGTATTGAGGTACAGTGTTAGCAGTGGATCAATGTGGCAGTTGGGCAAAAGCGGCACAAACGGGCACTGGCTGTAGGTCGAATGTACAATGCTGCAGTAAAATGAGCAGTGCAATATGCAATATGGTCTCCGACAAGGCCTAGCTTCTCAGGAGCTGATGCAGGCTGGTTCTTAAGTACAGTGTAGTCCCCAAGCCCCCACAAAGGAATGTCCACACACTGTATTGGTTAGAACACAGTCTTTGTATAATTAATATTCAAGGTTATGTACACTATCACAATAACTCACTTTGTGCTCAGGAAAATCAACAATGGTAAATATATACAGTTCTAAAGTGGTACCACCATTTGTATTAGATCTCATTAAAGTGCATCACCTATAACGTAAAAATGTCACACAGATCAATAAAAAGGAAACCAGCAATAGAGAGAGAGAGGAAGGAAAGCAAGATGGTTGAAACAATAGGCAGAATACTGATTCAGATACCTAAACACAGTTCTGTGTGGAGATCCCCCCCACCTGGGCAACCTGTAAAATAAAGATATATAGCACAAGCCCAGTCCATATATTGATCAATAGTCTTATTCTCTCCTATAATGTTTTTACCCACCCAATGTACCTGGTGGAGCAGAGTTCTTCGAAGAAGCGTCGATGGATCCTTCTTGAGTGACTGACTCCCTTTAAAGCAGGAGCCACGGATCGTCGAAGAAAATGAACTTGGCGTCGAGGGAAAGTTCGGGGGTGCTGAGGCCATGGCGTCGATCCAGGCGGTGCTCGTCAGCGATGTCCTGCGAGGATGAGGTGTGCGGGGCACCTCGGCGATTGATTGTTCAGGACCGCAAAGAGTTTCAGAAGAACTGTGGCCCGACAAGGGCGTCGAGTCGTCTAAGTCTTTGTGGTCTCGGGTGGCGGGAAACCCACTGGTGGATTCTCCTCTCCGCGTTGGCGTCCTGGACTTTCTCTGGCAGGAGTAAGTGGTCATTGGTGCGGACAAGGGACTCCTTCGATTCAACAGTTTTAGGCAAAGGAGCGGGCAGCTCCGGTCGTTGGCGGCACAGCATCAAGTGGTCCCCTCTTCTGGGGCAACACGGCTTTGACGGGCCTCCAGCGGTTACGGCGATACTCCGAACCCTGGTCGACGGCAATGGACTTCGACGGCGTCGATGTCTGGGTGCTTCACTTCGGTCTCCTTAGCGGTCCCCGTCTCCGGTCGGCAGCCTTTCGAAGGTCTGGCTTCCAGGGAGCTTCGGCGAAGGTTTAGCAGTGCTCGATGATCCCTCGGAGCACGGGAAGAGGGCGCCTAGCCAGGTCCTCTCTCGGATCAATCCTCGACAAACACGACAGCTTTCGGATCGGGTCGAAGCAAATGCAGCAGCAGTTCTTCTTCCAGCTGGGCATCGAAGATCAGCAGTTCCAGTTACTCTTTAAGTGAAGACTCAGCTTCTGAACAATTTCCAGTAGTGAGAGGTCCCCAGATTTACTATCCTGTCTCATCCACACTGCTGGGTCACACTCAGCAGCCAATCCTACAGAAGGCCATGTATGCAGTCAGTCAGCCAATCAGGCACACAGCGCATTCAGGCCATACTCCTCCCTTTCAGACACTCATAACAGGGAATGTGGATTGGGACAAGTACCCAGCCATTCCACACTACACACTGCATTCATGCTAGTTTCGGGCAGGGCTGTCTCAGTCTTTGTCTCTCATGCTAGAAACCAGACTGCCACAACAAGAAGTGCATCTTGGTCACACACTCCATTCACCTAGGTCCCACCCACAGGGTGTACCCACAACCTACAGTCACTGGGAAGGCTCCAGCCAGTCTGGCCTGGCCTTCACAACAACACCATATATGGAACTTCCACCCAACAGCCAGTCAGGGGGAAGGGACAGAGTCAGGGCTTCCCAAGACTTTGGGAAAACAAGGTATCAGGCAATAGAAAGCAAGAGGCCAAAGGGGCCATCTTGTTTCCCATCAGGAATCAACTGATTCCAATGGCAGGGCCTGGGTATCCCAAAATGGAGGATACTCGGAGCCCCTGTCAAATTCAGCATGGAGCTGCCACCAGCCTATACCCTGCTCTGTGGGCCACACACAGGTGCCCAAAAACATACACTGGGGCACAAGGTTGCAACCCCTCCCATGGGTGTCATAAGGGTATGCTATGGGTCTGTGCACCAAACCAAAAACAGGAAGAGCTGCACTGCCAGGAGTCCCACATGGACTCCTGGGCAGAAAACAATACAGAACACAAATGAAAAAGGACTACTGGTCAAGGACAGGGAGGCCCTGTCCCTCCAAGGCATTTCCAGCATCACAGTTATGAACCTATATGTGATGTCATTCATGAAGGTGTGGCCTTTCTACAGGCATAATCATTCATTTTGGAGTCTCAACGTTCTCAAAGAGCAGACACAATTTGAAGATTTTTTTAAAAATAATTTCGGAAAAAGTTAACCTTTTTAACCCCTGCAAGCTATCTCTTGGCTTCTTTCCCGGGAGGTTTGTATTCATTATGTTGTGAACGTAACAGGGGAAAGTCTTCAATTGCACGCCGTCTTCTATAATTCATGCATGTCTGTTCCGACTATCCCTCCTGAGGCATCCCTGTCTACGTTCAAGCGAGACCTGTTACACTGCTTGAAGTTATTTGCATTCATGATCCGACTAGGCCTTGTGCCAATCGACCATGCAAGTGCATAGGCTAAGTGAGGATTAGCGTTAGACAGTTGTTCTCATTTGTTCCCTAACTATCTGAAAGCAATTACCTCAAGTTAGTTTT
The DNA here is from genome assembly GCF_040938575.1 of Ambystoma mexicanum. Taxonomy (NCBI): domain Eukaryota; kingdom Metazoa; phylum Chordata; class Amphibia; order Caudata; family Ambystomatidae; genus Ambystoma; species Ambystoma mexicanum. The sequence goes on along the minus strand of NC_090932.1, from coordinate 1,491,719,525 downwards.
GGACAACAGTTATACTCAAGGTAAGTAAAACTGATACGACAAGCCACTGAAAGGCTGATGTAACCTAACATTCCTTTTGTGTCTGTCTAAAACAGACCATGATATAATATGGCATTTAAAACGCGCCTATGCACAAGTGCTTCAAGGCGTGACAAGGCAATGGAGGGGGAACAGAGGGAAGACAGAGACATTGATCTTACTAGTGTTGGGAAGGAGACAATTCTTGCCCCCCACCCCGTTGCATCACTCTAGAAACATAACATATGTAATAACCAAGGGGCGAGGCGTAGCCACCCCTGCGACATTCCGTTACACCACACCCCATAGAAAATAACACATACACTTTTGCTTCTAGCCCTGCATTAGGAAACCATTTAGAGCTAGGCCCAACAACATCTTTCTACTAGGCCTGAAAATCCAGAAATGCAGCTCTCCCATCCCCAGTGCCTTGCACAGTCAGCCCACACCATCACCTCCCCCTTGCCACCTCTGCGCGTGCCCTGTTCTCATGGAAGAATGTGCTCTGCGGAGAGCGTGAGACACTGATAAGTCATAAGCCCAAGTGCCCATTCATCTCCACTAAACTGCCCGTGCCCTCACAGCCTGCACCCCACCAGCTCAGACCCCCCCCCAGTTATTTTCATGCTGATATCCATCTGACCCTCCCATGCCTCGATCAGTCAAGGACCCACATCAGAGACCTAATCCTATGTATTAATATATTCTCCCAAAAAGCAACACACGTCTATCTATATCCTGAGGACCCAAGCGGAGCATATGGCAGATCAAACCTTTCGGGTGTGCACCTGGGTACGGAGATTGTGGTATCAAATAGATTCCAAAGGGTAGAGGTTAGAATGCCAATATATTAGTTCATGTCACCTAAGTACCCCTATTCATGCAAGATTTTGTGTGCCATTATTTCTGCATTATAAGTTCCTGTTGTGTAGTTTAGATAGATGCATTGCTCACTTGCCCTGACCTTCACACTGTGGAGATGGGCCCAGCTGACCCACGTGTGCCAAGAGCAATGCAGAGACCTTGAGATTGTGCAAGTGCAGTGTAGGGGGGGGAGGAGAAAAGTACAGGACGAAAGGGTCAGGGGCAGTTAGGGCAAGAGGGCCTCCCACCGGTTGCCACCATTAATGGGAGAAGAAGCGAAAGGAGAGAGCACAGATACTATATGTAGATGTCATAGGTCTGGCGCGAGAACGACAAAAAGGGTGTCGGTGGGGATTTGACCAGGATGTCCTTTTTAAACTTCTTCCTACCTGATTTAGTGAGGAGAGTAGGATAGTCGACAGAGAAGCATTTAGAAACAATAGGAGGGACAGAGAGCACCATAGAGTAGGTAGGGTGAGGAGAGAAGAGGATGGTTGGGGGAGGGAGCAGGGAGAACACAAGGGAAGGACACGGGGAGGGGCTCATGCAAAGCAAAACCCAGAGTTACACTGTATGGCAACCTAGCAAAAACAGGCACTTCTTGCCAAAAAGTTGACAGAGATACATTTGAAATGACAATTTGGACGTTATGGTGACCTATGTCGAGCTATGGAGAACCCCAAAAAAATCACTCACCAAAATACTCTGTGTGTAAAAAGGTGCCCACTTGCTGAGGTGTTTGGCAAAATAATACACTGCTAAAGCAAAACATTGTTAGTTATGGGGTTGACACAGGTCAGGCGATGGATGATATGATAGGTTATTTATATAGCGCCTATACACAATGTGTTTCAAAGTGCTTCAAGGCAAGGGAGGGAACAAGGGAAAATACAATGACATTCTTACAGGCCATGAACAGTAAGGATGTGAAATTAGCTATCGTACTCGGCCTGATGACATTTCCGATAGTGCAAGAGCTAAGACATAGATAAGGAAGGGAGGGGGAGAGTGGGAAGGAAATGGAAACGCAGGGAACTGCCATACTAGGCCTGACGACATTTCTGGTAGAGCCAGAGAAAAACAAAAGGTGAGGGAGAGGGGTGCTGAAACAGAGGGGAGGAACAAAACAAGTGACTATCCTACTAGGCCTGACAACATTTCAGATAGTGCTGGAGGGGGGAGGGAACAAGTAAGTAGAGGGGGGTGTAGACAGGCGAGGTTGCTATCATACTAGGTCCAGGGACAATTCTGATAGAGTAAGTGCATAGAAGAAAGTAAGGGGAGGAGGAGAGGAGATGGGGAAAGGGAGAGGAGGAGCGAACAGAGAGTAAGCATTCAAAAAGAGTTGAGAAGCAAGAGGGGAGAGCGAATACAATTGCAGAGTCAGTAGTAACACATAATGTTGTAAGCCAGGATACAAGATGAAGATGGGAAGAACATGCTTCAGGGCCCCCATGAGTACAAGATGCAAAGGAAGTCCAGCATGAGAGTTGAGAAAGGGTGACGCACTGTGAATCAAATAAGTCCATAAAACTCAAATCCAGCATTGGCCACAAGACGGTGATGGTAAAACCATAATGTATCAGCACAGACTCCTGCAGAAGTAGGCTGGAGAGGGCCAGGGGGGAGCAGGATAAAAGAATCAAGCAAAACAGACAACACCTTTGTGCGCGAAGGGGGGGCCACAAGGGAACATCACAGGGGGACAAGAGGATGTGGGGATGGCCTGTGGGGACAGAGGGAGTAAACACATGTTGGTGCATGCTTACCTGCTGTCAGAGTAGGGGGTTGAGCCCTGGGTCCTCCTGGTCCAAACAGGAATAGCCGTTTTCTTCATCTGCCCTTCGCTTTGACACCTAGATGAGAGAAGCCCTTGATCTAAGAGTTAAGAGCAGGAATGAAGAGGCAGGGCTAAAAAGGTGGGTGGTGCTTAGGCCAGGTGACCTAGATCCACTTGCACCTTCTCCCCATCTGCAAAGGAAAAGAGGCTGGAGGGCTCCTTAAGTGGGGAAAAGAGCGGCAACCAGGAAGGCACCAGGTTGGCGGGTCTTACTAAGTGGGGAAAAGAGCAGTAACCTGGAAGGTGCCATGTGGGTGGGGCTTAGGCCAGGTGACCTAGATCCACTTGCACCTGCTCCCCATCTTCAAAGGAAAAGAGGCTGGAGGGTTCCTTAAGTAGGGAAAAGAGTGGCAACCAGGATGGCACCAGGTGGGCGGACCTTGCTAAGTGGGGAAAAGAGTGGCAACCTGGAAGGTGCCCGGTGGGCGTGGCTTAGGCCAGGTGACTTGGATCCACTTGCACCTGCTCCCCATCTTCAAAGGAAAAGAGGCTGGAGGGTTCCTTAAGTAGGGAAAAGAGTGGCAACCAGGATGGCACCAGGTGGGCGGGCCTTGCTAAGTGGGGAAAGAGCGGCAACCTGGAAGGAAGGTGCAAGATGGGCAGGGCTTAGGCCAGGTGACCTAGATCCACTTGCACCTGCTCCCTATCATTGCTATGAAAATCTTACCCACCATAGGCCATCAACGCCAGTGCCATGCACTGCATGTGTGGATGTGGTTTGGGTCTAGCAGAGGGATTTACAGACACCAAGCCTCGGTGTACCTTTGCCTGATGGCAAATATCCATTTTCCTATCAGTATTTCAGCAACCCAAATGGGCAGTGCAGCACTGCTATGCTAGGGCAATTCTATTCTGAAATATATCACCAATAGCAACCACAGACATGTGTCTTATTGATCGAGGACCAGTAATATAAATGAAGGGAAGGCAAAAGATATACATTAATGAATCATACACCAGATTAAATCGGCATCATGAAATACTTTTTAATACTTTCTATAGCTTTGAAATTGAGTTTAATAGCATTTGATTGTCGATGTAGAATGTCCAAACATTGGGGAACATATCCAAAATGTTATTGTGAGCACATTATGAAGACAGCTGCAAATCATATAAACCAAGAAATCAACTTTTCGACAAGTTCAGCTTTAGATAGACAGGGCTTGTTTGCAATGTTTTGTGGCATTGTATGTGTCCTAGGAACAAAATCAGGATCGATTCCATGAGTATGCATGCCCAACACAGTCAAGGTGAGATCTTTCACAAAATTGAATTCCATTTCCTTGTATATTGGCTTGGCCACCCATTGTTTGCCTCATTTTGTAAAGGCCAAGAGGTAACAAAGCATCCCCACGTTTCTGACAGTTTTCGCATGGTCCCTCCCTAAGTTCTCGTTGTGCGCAAGTACAGCTAGTTTTGTTCTGGCCTGCATATCATCTATGCTGAAATACAACCTTTTGGGCCTGTACTTTAGGCACATATTATAGAACACCTCCAAAACTCAGAATGACAGAATTCTGTGAGTGCCTTCAGGTCTCTTGAAATAGTGTTATCGTACACAATCTTCTCAAGAGCTTTGTGTGGAGGTGAACATGGCACCAACCACTTCCTCTTGCATTCCTGCTCCTTCGATAAAGGTCCATGTGCACATTTTCGAAAATGTTGGTTTTTTTTGTCCATGAGTGCGCTTTCGAACAATGGTGCATCAATGAATGCCATTTTTCAAGTACAATTTCCACAGACCCATCACAAGTTTTGGCGCTCCACCAAAGATGGTTGCTGTTAGACTGACACTACTTTCAAATATTTTCCTCACACATTTTTTTTACCAGCAGCTGTAATTTCTGTATTGACTTATTTGGCAACGTGCCATACATCAAATTGATGATGAATGTGTGGAAACTGCTTTCACATGGCCTTTGCTGTTGAAATATGCCGGTCAGTGGCTGAGGTTTATTTGCATTCCCCTCGATTGAAGATATTCGATGGATTTGATGAAACCATGTTTCTCCATGGCGACAGAGGATGTACATTGGGACACCTGCACGATCTCCGAACTCGCAATTCTTTTAGTTTCCATGTCTTGAAAGTGGTATGTGCAGTACTTTGCTGAATATCCGGGGCTGTCACACTGTCCGTCGCCAGCTAGCCTGAAACGTTTGCCAGAGAATGGGCTTTCAATTGACAACTGTTCAATTTTCCAGGCTTGACTAATAGTGGGGAATAAGAATTCCCTTTGATATTTGTAGTACTGGGTTTTAGCAAGGAACTCAACCCCCACAAATTGACAGATACTGGAAATGTTACCAAAAGTCAACCCGCTGAAAGTTAAAGCTGCTGAAAATAGCAGATTTCCAGCTGCCACTTTGCCCAGCATCGTTTGAGCGGACCATGAAAATGTATTATGGAGATGGGCACAGCTGTCTTGGATTTTCAGGTTAGTGCCTTTCACATTCACCAATGGCTCCCTGCATATGTTCCCCCTCAATGTATGGACACATTTCAGCTTCTCTACAATCTCCAGCAGGCAGATGCCGAATACAATGTATTTTTGCTCCTTTATTAGCCGATCGTCCGGCATGAATGTGGTTTGTGACTCAACTGTGGTGGACAAATTGCCCAAACGAGGCAAACTGAAGTCGAGATCTTTGGCAAGTTCCTCGGTCAATTGCGTTGAAGCTTCAGTCTCTGTTAGTTCAGGTTGTGATATTTGCACATGAATTGAAGAAACAGGTAACATTGAGTGTTTATTGGGTGGAACTTTTTTAGTGGGTGTAGATTGTGTCAAGGGGTCTGCGAGGAATTGCAATGTATCTTCATTGTATTCAGTTTCATTTTGTCGAGTTGCCACATGGCAGCAATGGTCCATGGACACTTTGCACGGTTCGCCGATCACATTCCATTCAGTTTACGGCCATTGGGCATAAGCATCACAAGTCTGCTTGTTGACTGGACCACGCTGTGCCCCAAATAGTAGTTGCTCCCTGGTGAAATCTGTTTGGCAAGCGAAATCTTTGGTTTCATTTGTTACCTGTGTCTTTATACTTCTCTTCCTTCTGGGCCTCTAAGAGATGTGTTGAAAAATAGCACACATACAGCAGATACCACTTTAAAAACAAAAACCTTATATGAATAAAACACCAGCCTAAACACTTCTATAAAAACAAAACTTATTCGTCACCCTTGTTTTCTTGATTTTCTTTGAAACCGTGGGCTTCTCTTTACCCCCCGAACCAGCAAGCTGAAAAAACAGCATTTTTATATGGTTTAAATAAAGCCCATTTAATTTCCACTAAAACAAACATATGTACATATCTACAAACAGAACCAACTTGATTGCATAGAAAAAACTGCAAAATAAAAATGTTTTCCCAACGCAATTTGATGTCCAATTGTATGCAATATTAGGTTATGTTGACCTCTGGTCCATGTGCCTCCTCTTCTAATTCCACCTTGCGTGCATTCCTTGAATAGAATTTTCATTAAAAAAATGAAGTCAATTGTACTGGAAATTAAAATCATTCACTGCACAGAGCACTTACATACATACCCTCGCAAACCGTGTACGTCATTAAGTCGTAATATACATTTCAGATTTCACTTGATAACCTTTCTGAGATGGTACATGTACTTGATCAGTGATCACTGTGCAAAACATACTGATTCTAATGTTGCCCTCAAACTTTTTGCAGTGTATTCTGCATTAGGGAGTAAGTGTACCGTTAGAACTGAAATCAGAAAAGTTTGAAACGGTGCCCGGTTATATGCATGTCAGTGTCTAATAATATCCTTTGTAGGATTTACTTTCATTCTTGCAAGCAAACTATAGGTATGCATACCTCATACTCTGGACCAGTTGCAACGGACTAAGTTATTGTAGTTGAAGTACCAGCAGCCCCCTGTAACACAGTACTTCTTTTAGTACGGATGAAAATAGCAAACTGGAACTGAGATGCAGACAATGGTACATATAGTGAGACACCAATACATGCTACTTAGTGTAAATAACCGACAGCATACATAAACATTTCATATTATGCATAACACATTTTTGTAAAGGAAAAGTAAAATAAAATTATTTGATAGGCGAGTGAAGTTGATGTTGACTCTGGAAAAGAAATGGATGCAGAATCTTGGGCCTTCATTTTCAGTGCATTGACAAGGGAAAATTAAAGTTGTATTAGATATGTGGGACGATGCAACGGTCAAGAAAATCACTTTGTGCATGTCTGTAGTGCTCCCCATTGGGATACTGGACGTGTCAGTGGTTTCATCGCTTGTGAGGGTCTGTGCTTCCATCAGTGTGCTCTACGAAAAAAGGACATGTCAAGTAACCGATTACGAAAACATCATGCTTCTTTTAAACGGCAGTATGGCATTGTTTTCTAGTGGTCATAATTCCTTTATTTATTAGAGGCTCCAGAAAGCCGGGACAGATGTAGTATAGTAAAAATTCAATACAATCTGGTAACTATGCAAACTTTAGTAAGACACATTTTAAGTAAATATACAACAAAAGCACCAATCCGTTCATGAAGTTACCTTTTCAATTCCCTACCCCCTACAGCTAATTCATCACCCAGGACTCGCCTGCCACAGCGTGTGCATAAATTGAGTTGGAATTGCACTTGCAAGCAATTTCCGAAAAATTCTGGGTTGACGCTTGTTCAATTTTACAGGCTTGACTAATAGCGGGGAATATCGTACATATCTTCTGGAAAGTGCAGGCTGAAGATGCAGAATCGATTGGCCCTCACTGCCTCCAAGACAGTCTGTGCTCTACTTTCTATCTCGTCTACCGCAAAACCACAATATTTAACCCATCTTCTTATTAAATCAATATCCTTTGGGAATGTATGCAGGACTGTGCCCCGACTTCTGGCATGGCTCCTAGAAGGGCAACTGAAAACCATAAAAACAGGCATTCTTGAAAAGTCTAAGATCTGTATAAATAAATATAGATAACTAAAAATAATTGTACTGTATGCATGTGATTGATGGAATTATATCACAGCTTTCTATGCAATATTTGTTTTGGTCAAAGAAGGGAAAACATGTGTAACGTAGTTGAATGAACACAGCGATAACTTCCATACAGAATTGATTGGTATACCACAAATCATAACGTATTACTTGTCCGCTGAATGTATTTTCATGCATCAAAAGGAAACATGCTTACAGACATGGACCACGAAAGATGCCTTTCTATTACAATGGACATTGATGCAATGTGCTATTTATCGAGATCAAAATACTTAAAACATTACACAATGGTGAAGTCATTGAGATGAATGAACATTACAATACTGGGTACATTCAGTCAAAATGGATAGAAAATTTGAAATGAGAAATCGGTGAATATAGAGAAGGAAATACCTTACCTGGACTAACAAACAAGCTGATTCAGCAAGCAGGGGAGCAAGTAGCCGGAGAACAGGTAGCACGATAAAGAGTTACCTTGCAGATCTCAGAGATGTTCTCCTGTAAAATGTCAAGGTGTTTATAAAGGATTAGAAAAGTGGGCTTGTATGTGAATGTTGACGTGTTTCTGATGGGGTCTTGAAGAGGGGGGCCTGGAGACACTGGGTCTGGGGAGGCCATGAGAACAATTGTCACAGTGCAGAAGAACCCTTTTTAAGTGTACATGGTGTTTAGCACCTTGGACGTTCCCATCCTCCCAGCCCCCTTGCGAGCGCACGGCCACAGGTGCAAACTGCCATTGATACTGGAGGAGGGATGGATGGGCATGAGGCGAGCACAAAAGGCCCTGAAAACTGCTGAAGGGAGACACACTTATGTGGATTGCAGGGGCGGTGTCTTGAAGAGGGGAGCCTGGAGACACTGGTTCTGGGGAGGCCATGAGAACAATGGTGACTGCGCAGAAGAACCCTTTTGAAATTTACATGGTATTTGGCACCTTGGCCGTTCCCACCCTCCTAGTACCAGAGTGTGGTATAATGGAGTGGGGATGGATTTATGCAGGCGAGGTGAGCGTAAAAGGGCACCAACCATTCTTTTATGTCCCTCCTAAACAAGTGAGCGTGTTCTTGCTTCACTGAAACATTGAAACAACTATTCGTATTTGCTCATTTGTATTTTATTTAGTTTGTTGATGGATCAAAAAAACTACAAATTGTATACTTGAGGGTGCAGCACAGTGTGTGAAAATCCCCTGTACTGTCCGCTGTCACTGGGGAATTTGGCACGAATGGCTCCAACGACACAGGGGGTATTACTTGTCGAACGCGGAATCCAAGCCTCCCATAAAGCCACCATGTAAATGAACGTAGGCCACCTCTGGAAGAGAAACATACATACTGTATTTAAATAAACCTGATAAGTGGACAAACCTTACTTGAAAATGCACCCTGTATTCTATGGCATAGTTGCCCGTACAAAAGTTACTTCATGGATAAATGAACTTGGGCTTGGAAGTCTCGACACATTACAAAAGTGAACACCCATTCAATCCATAACGTTTGGGGGCACAAAGAAATATTGTTTCTTAGTTGAACGTGAAAGACTCGTATGATGAACACTCTGATTTCCCAAAAGCACGAGAAATATATTCAATTTGCAGACTACATTCATTTGTCAGTGATAGATCAAAGTTACGCAATATAGGAGACAAACATGAAATGTTAGTCGCCTCAGCTGTCAAAATGACATCACATCTAGAGTACACTTACTGGTTACTGATTGCAAGGGCGAACTGTTGCACAAAGTTTGTTCATAAGCGCCATCATAATCCTCAACACAGACCTTGCGAGTCAGGCTACCTTGAAGTCATGCAGCTCGGTAACGCATAGCAGTGGTGTGTCTTCTTCTGATATGTAGGCCAAACATCCAGAGTTTTCTTGGAAGCAGCAGTTCTCCACCTCGGTTGGCATGACCTTGCAGCAATTGCAGGTACACCAGGTGGAAACGTCTTCCATGCGACTAGGCTGAGGCTCATGATCCAGTGATTCATCTTCACAACTATTGTTCGATTCTGTATCTTTCTCTATCAACTAATTCCTCCTCTGAATACTCAGGCTGGTACTGTACTGGTAGGGCTGTATTGTTGCCATTATACAACAAAATGTTTAAATAAAATGCAAGTAACGATTGAAATCAATAGTAATGCTAGTGTAAGTATCTGTTCGCAGGGGCTTCGTGCAACGAAGATAGCTGAACAGAGCAGAAACTAGTCGCAGGCTATCAAAAAAAAGACAGTGAAACGATTGTTGTCTGATGGGAAGCGGTCTGTTAATACTTATTAAGGAAAAAGGCATCCTGCCATTTTCATGGAGACGCGTTAATAGCTGGCGTATAGAGAACCTTGACACGAGACGTGCATTGGCGTTGAGAAATGGGCCGTACGTGTCTAGTGATGTCAGCTTCAGGGGCGGGTAATATGATTTAGTGCCGTGAGGGAACTTGAACTTAGGGAGATGCAGCAACGGATAAAATTAGCACAAGATGGTCACGCCCAACACGTTGTTTTCCCATGTGTAAAATTGAAGAAAACTAAGGTAAGATTCATAGGAAATTTATTTACAATCGAAAACACATGCTCGGGACAATAACATTTTTTAGCGCACTATCCCTTTAACTCTTAGGACAGCCATTGCAGTGTCATGAGGGTTATGGGTTTGGGAACATTGCCTTTCCACCCGAACTGTAAGTTCCCCCTACGACTGGCAGGTGGCATTTCATGAAGTCAGGGGCACAGGCATGCAGCGGTTGCATGCACAGAAGACCTGGGTGGACACTGCCCTGGCGCCTTTGGCGCCAGGCTCATGAACAAAAGTAAACAAGAACATCCATTTAACACCAAAAGACTTTTATTATGGACATAGCACTTCAGATGCATTAACCTTGAACATTCCATCCATTAAGCAGGATACATTAACTTTGAACATTCCATCCATTAAGCAGCCCCAAGTGTATTCTTAGGTGTGGCTGCTAATGGATTGCCTTTGCACGTGCTCACTCTCTAGGAGTGGCAGGGTGTGGCTGGTAAGCCGGCCCTAATGGACGTGCCCACGATCTCTGCTATATAAGCTGCCCCGATCCTCAAGACAGACGCTTCGTGCTATTCTGCACTTGCAAGCAGCGTAATGCTCACCGTCGCCTGAGGTCAGACTTACCTTTGAAGATCCTGCTTCCTAGACATCCTGCTTCTTGCCTGCATACTTACCAACTGGGGGAAGCTGTCCTTACCTGTTCATCTCTTCGGCGAACCAAGCATTCATCTTTACACTATCCGGAACGCCGAAATCTTCATCTTGGCACTGCAGCACGACACGCTCCATCGTCGACACCAGCGCCTGCAAGGAAAAACAGAAGACCAGGTTAGACATCGAAAAAAACAGTCCGTTTAAGGTTGCGCTTCACCGAACTTCGCCCTTTCCCTTAAACCATCACTTACCTGCTGTCGAGCATTGCTGTTGCATCCATCTTCCATCCGGCCGCGTCTCGCGTCTCACAGCTACATTAAGGCCGCATTTCCATCTAAGGGAAGAAAACAGAAGAGAGACATTATTGCGTGCATAAATAGGAGCAACATATACAGACATTAAAGAGAGCGAACAGCATCACAAGAGCTCAAGAAAGACTTACCAATCATAAGGAGAAGCATAGTCGCAGCTGGACTGGACTAATCCTTATCAGGGATCAGTGAAGGAACTAGATCCCATTCAATGCGCCCCTGCCAGAAGTAGCAGGACGGAGAGCTTATCTTCCATAATTCACAGGTGAGCTTTATGGGCCAGCGTATGCTCACAGAAACCGTACTTTGGGGTGAAGGGTTCGAGAGGTACAACAATCACAGACTGGCGCACTCAAACACTCTTATCTCCAAGTAGGAGCAGTATCACCACGTACCACCGCTCACAGATTTTCTACTGGGGGAGAAGCCAGAAGGGGGTGATTCAACTTCAGGGAGGGTTGCAACTGTGCCCCAGTGCCTCCGCAGAGACCAGGTGAGCGTAACAGCCTTGGGGGGGCAATGAGACCATCCTTGAAGAGATGCTCCTTGGAAGTGCAGTACATGCAGAAGCCTTTTGACCTGCAACGGTTATGTTCTTCTAAAGACAATGCACCACGGGCTGCACTGATCTGCTTCGGTTCTTCTGAAAGAGACCTGCAGAGTTGGCGAGTGGTCTCTACAGGGACTCTGGCAGACGGTTCTTCTTTTCCTTTCACTGTGATGCTCTTGAATACGGTTATCAAATTACATTATCAGAGCAATCATTTCATTCAAATTAGCTGGTCTTGGCACTCTAGACACTTCATCCTTTGCTAAGCCACAGCAAAACAGTGTCAATAAGGCCTCATCCAGCCTGGCAGTATCAGCAGCCATCTGTTTGAATAGAGCAAGATAGATATAGGTCAACATTTCCAATGACACTAGTTTGATATCCAAGATTTTCTTGAGATGAAACTGTGAGCGCCATGTGAATAAACATGGCCTTTAGGCTGTTTACAAAGGCTCCATGGGAATCCAGGACTTGATTGATGGTAGTAACCAAAGGTGTAGCCCACACGAGCACTTTCCACTAAATTGGAAACCATGAAGCTCACCTTGGAGCGATCCGTGGGAAAGAATGCTGATTTTAAAGTGAATTGATATAAACAAGACTTAATAAATTCCTGTCATTTTTAAGGTTTCCATCATATGTCCCAGAAACCAGAGGACAATGAGGTAGTTCAGTTCGACTATGTGCTAGAGCAACTATTTGGTGCAGTGTAATATTTTCATTTTTTGTTTGAACCTCCTGAGTTAAGGCTTGAACGGCGGTCATTCATTACTGCATTTGATCCATGTTAGTGGAACGGGCGTCGCTTACTGTCAGGGCTATAAGTACTGGCCTGTGTGATCCATAGCAGCCGCCAGAGAAATCTCAAGTGATGTTTACGCAGCAGTGAAATGTAGGCAACAGCCCCACGGAACATCTGCCGACCTGGAATGTAAAGGCAGTGTGTATTCGATGGGCTAGGCCCAAGGGTAACCCTCTGGGGTAGAAACCCCTTCAGTGGACTCAAGAGTCTTGAAGAAGCAGAAGCAAATAGCGGTGCAGCCAGCAGGATGCACAGTGGAGATCAGTATCCAAGACAGAGGAAGAGACAAGAAAAGAATTGGAGGAAGGAGGCAGGAGGCAGCGGAACAGAACAGAATAACAAGAATAGAAAGGAACACCATCAAGGCTAGGATAAGGTAAGTGAAGCAGTGAGCTTACCGTTCTCCAGCCTTTATACAGTTTTCTGCATTGTGAGCCTTGTGCGAAAGCCATACTGATCCCGGTCACCATCTTGGCATCAACAAGAACATTACTCTCATAGTAAGTTAGTGACCTGTTATTGCGCCATCTTGAAGGGAGTAAAACTCTGTTCGGGTGTCTTTCCTCCACCTTTGCCATACGGACCAGGAGGAGGCTATTTGATTCCTAACAGTTGTGGTCCCTGGCAGAGACAAAACATCACATAAACCTGTTGGAGCTAGGGTTGATCAGACTGCCACTGATGCCCTGCTTGCTCTCCGTACAGTGGGAAGACTGTCCTGATCATAACGGACAACACAGTGGCCATGCGCTACATCAAGAGATGATTTAGAATCACTTCTCCTCTACAGAGTTGATTCTGCTCTAATTCTGGATTTTATAGAACAAGATCTCCCTATCAGCAATTCACCTTGCTGGGAAGGAGAATATGAAGGTGGGCACCCTGAGCAAGCAGGGCTCGGTCTGCGACGAGTGGAAGCTGTGCCAGGACGTTGTAGGGATCTTCCCCGGGTGGAACCCCTCTAGTGTGTACAGGAAGTGTGAACTTCTGTGCTCCAGGGAATTTCTCCCGAGAGGAGCAGTGGAGAACGCATTAGTGGTGACCTTAGGACTTCGAACTCCTATATGCGTTCCCATCAACACTGTCTTTCCTCAAGTGATCAGGAGGCTGAAGAGGTACAGAGCAACAGTGATTCTGATTGCCCGGGACTGGGCCTGTAGAATGTGGTGCCATCTGTCCTCCACATTGTCTTCCCTGGTGGCCGGACCTTCTCTCTCAGGAGAGGGAGCTGGTTCTTCATCTGAGCGTAAATATGCTCAACCTGCATACCTGGATTTTGAAAGGCTATCGTACAGGGACCTTGCGGAAGACGTGATGGGGGTGTTGCTTTCGGTCAGAATGCTAGCAACTAAAGCACTATACCGCTGCCATTGGAAGAAATTCTGCAGCTGGTGCAGAGCGCAGGATGTGGATGCTTTCTTATGTGACACCTCAAGCCTGTTGCCCTTCCTTCATTTGAGAAGACAGAGCCTTCAGGTCGCCACCATCAAGGGCTATCTAGTGGCGCTTTCTATTTTCAAGGGTCATACCTCTCGATCCCCTTTGTGGTGCTATTCATAAAAGGATGGACTTACACTTTCCCTCCAACACCTTTCAATGTCCCGGCGTTGGGATTTAAACTTGGTGTTAACTTTCCTCATGGCTTCCCCATTTGAGCTATTACATTAGTGTCCTATGAGGCTACCAGCTTTGAAGAAGGCCTTTTTGGTCGCCATTTCCTCCACCTGAAGAAAAAGCAAATTGCAGGCTCTGTTCTGTAAGCCACCTTTTACAGTATTTTCAAGCGAGAAGGTGACTTAGAGTGTGACCCTCATTCCTCCCGAAGGTTGTATTGGAGTTTCATCCGTCGCAGACAATCTGTCTGCCATCCTTCTATCCACCATCTCATCCATCCAAGGAGGAAGAAAGGCTGTATAGGCTCGATCCCAAGAAGGCTCAGTCTTGCCTGAGGGAGAATCCAGGACCGATCTCATGAACTGGAGTGTTTGGGAAGGTGTCATCTGAGACATCTTTAAATTGAGGGAGAAGCCCAGCTTGTGAAGGAGGTGGCAGGTGCGGTTGAGATGATCCAGAGATGTCCTGATTAACCAATTATCCAGGTAAGGAAATAATGAAAGACATGAAGCCCCCCTTTCCTGAGACTGGCTTCCACTACCGCCAACAGTTTGGTGAAGACCCTCTGGCAGATGTAAGCCCGGAAAGCAGACCTCGAAACTGGTAATGAGTGTTGCCTATGACGAACCTTAGGTCCCCAGCACGGGACAATTAACAACAAAAAAGTAACCTGGTGGTGAGCAAAGACGCTTTTCTTTTTTATTGTCCCGTGCTGGGGACACTTCAGGCCATGCCCATCCTTTAGGCCCCACACCCCTTGATTTCTCACCCCACTTAAAGCACTGGCTGTAAACATCATGCAGATGGTCACCAACTTCCAGAACGCTTAATATCTGCCAGCCCTGGACTTCCTACAGTTGCTCAGCCTCATGGCATTCTGCATCTTACTTGTGCCAGAAGCTTGATTGAGATTGCTCCAATGGGCCCTCAATTCTCAACGGTCGCAAGTTCTCTGGTAGTATGATGGACTTGATTCAAGTCTCAGGCAAAGTCGCTCAGTATCTGCAGTGGTGGACTTGCACACAGAATGTGATGGTGGGAGAACCGTTTTGACAACCGTGGCCAGTGCCAACTGTAGTGACGGACGCATCTCTGAATGTCTGGGCTGCTCACCTGAGCTAGCTGATGGTGAGTGGGTTGTGGTCCCTCGTAAAGACAAAACTTCACATAAACCTCATGGAACTGAGGGTGATCAGGATGGCGCTGATGACTTTTATGCCCTCCATACAGGGCAAAGACTGTCCTGATCATGTTGGACAACACAGTGGCCATGCACTACATCAACAAGAGGTGGTATAGGGTCACATCCCCTGCGAATAGGGGCGATGAGACTCTGGTTCTGGGCGTTGCAGAACAGGATCTTCCTGTCAGCGATTCACCTGGAAGGAGAATACAACCGCTGATGCCCTGAGGAGGCAGGGCTTGGTCTACCACGAGTGGGAGCTGTGCCAGGAACAACTTCTAGAGATCTTTGACCTATCGGAAACCCCTCAAGTGGATCGGTTCACCTCCAGTTTGAACAAGAAGTGCAAACATTTCTGCTCCAGGGATTTTCCCCTCAAGGGGAGCACTTGGGACGCATTGGTGGTGGACTGGAACTTCAGCCTCTGTATGCATTCCCACTGATTACCCGTCATCCCTCAATTGAACAGGAGGTTGAAGAGGTATGGAACAACCATGATACAGATTGCCCCAGACTGGGACAGGACGTGGTACCATGACCTTCTGGATATGGCCATCTGTCCTCCACATTGTCTTCGGGGGGGGGAGTTTGTTTTTCACCCGAGTGTACACACGCTCAACCTGCACGCCTGGCTTCTGAAAGTCTAAGGTACAAGGATTGGAACCTTCCGGAAGGCGTGATGGAGGTATTGCTTTCGGCTAGAAGGCCTGCAACTAAAGCTCTATACAGCTGCCGTTGGAAGAAATGCTGCAGCTGGTGCAGAGGACAGGCTGTGTATCCCTTTTTATGTGGCACTTCAAGGGTGTTGTCTTTTCTTCATTTGGCAAGATGGCGTCTTCAGGTCACCATCATCCAGGGCTATTTAGTGGCGCTCTTTAGCTTCAAGTGCACTCCAGAACAAGGGTTGTACTTCGCCCTCCGCTTGGTGGGTACATTTTTAAAAGGGCTGACTAACACCTTCCCTCCGAACCCCCCCCCCCCGCCCCCAAACCCTCTCACCTTTTGTGGTACCGTCATGGGACTTAAACTTGGTGTTAACATTTCTCAGGGCTTCCCCATTTAAGCAGTTACATTCGTATTCTCTGGGGCTGCTATCTTGGAAGATGGCCTGTTTGGTCGCTATTTCCTCAGCCTGACGAGTGAGCAAATTGCTGCCATCTTTTACAGTCTTACCGAGGACAAGGTGACTCTTGGAGTGCTTCCCTCCTGAAGGTCGTATCAGAGTTCCACCTGTAACAGACAATTTGTTTGCCAGCCTTCTATCCACCTCCTCATCCATCCAAGATGGATGAAAGGCTGCATAGCATCGACCCCAAGAGGGTGCTGAGTTTTTACATTGCCAGAACAAACCAATTCAGACTGCAAGACACCCTGTTTGGCTATACCGGCCTGAAAATGGGCAATGGAATAACAAAGCAAACATATTTTTGTTTTATTGGGCATTTGTAAGGCACTTATAACCAAGACATTGTGTTTCAAAGCACCCACAGGGCAAAGGGAAGGGAACTGTGCAAGACAATGAAATATAATAACAGTGTTTATTAAAGAACAAAGTGTTCCTGCTAGGCCATGTGAACATTCGGAGCAAGTGCAAAGGGAGAGAAGAGAGAGGGGAAGGGGTAAGTGCTAGAGGTTCCACAGATGGTGTAAGTGCAAGAGAGCCTGTTGCAAGAGCAACAGGTAAGTGCAGGCAGTGACCACTAGGAAGAAGAGGGGACACCAGACAATGCAATAAGTGCAGACTGGTGAGACATCACAGGCCAGTAAGTGCCCGAAGGCAAGTGCAGGGGGAGAGTGGATGCTGCAGGTGATTGGACAGAAAGCCAGGACCCAGATGGACACATATGGGCACAGGCCACCAAGTTCAGTGACTGTGGGGTTTAGCAGGAGAGGGAAGGAGGAGGGGAAGAGGAACGTCTTGAGGTGTTTGTGGAACTTGAGGAGATCCAGCTCAAGACGGAGAGGCTGTTCCAGAGGAGGGAGCCAGCCGAGGAAAGAAAACGGCCTACCGCTCTGTGCTTAGAGAAGCCATTGACACGCAGAGGGTTGGAGCCAAAGGACTGGGTGGGATCTGGAAGGAGAGTATTTGGTTTGAGAAAGTTGCAGATAGTGTGGTCCTCGGCCCCAGGCAGCCTTATGGATGATGCAGAGGGATTTAAATGTAATCCTTGCAGCAAACGGGAGCTAGTGGAGAGATGGTAGGGCTGGAGAGATGCAGTCCCTGGGCTTGAAGCCAAGGATAAATCTTGCAGCACTATTCTGAATTAGCTGGAGGGGCAGAGAGCAGAAGGTAGATTAAGGAAGAGATTGTTGCAATAGTCCAGACTGGACAGTACCAGAGCTTTCGAGACATTAAGCTTCTGGGGAAAAGTGAGGAAAGGGAGGATGCCTCTCAGGAGGTAGAGTTGGAAATGGGCCTTCTTGGCAAGGTCCAAGATGTGGGGAATGAAAGAGAGAGGAGTCGAAGATAACTCCCAGGTTTCTGGTTTCAGAGGAGGGAGAGCCCATATAGGGTGGCCAGATTGAAGGGAGAAAAGAGGGAACAGGAGTCCTGATAGGAAGGATCTCAGTCTTGCTGGCATTGAGACAGAGATAATAGGAGGTGCACCAAGACTGGATGGTGGACATGCAATCAGGAATGACAGAGAAAGTTGGAAGAGATGCAGAGGGTAGTCTGAAGAAGTGTTGGCTGTCATCTGCCTAGCACTGGAAGTGCGGGGAGAAAGTGGAGATAAGGTGAACAAGAGGGGTGAGATATGTGTTAAAGAGCCATGGCGAAAGGATATAGCCCTGGGGAAAGCCACAAGTGGAGATGGAGGTGGGTGAGGAGAAAGAACCCAGGATAACCTGGGAGGGATGGTCAGTGAGGAAGGAGGTCAACCAGTCCAGTGTCCGCTCCGAGATACCAAGGGTATCATGGAGCCGCTTTATGAGGATGGAGTGATTGACCGTGTCAAAAGCAGAGGAGAGAGAGAGTAGAATGAGAACAGCAGGTGAGTTAGTCAAGACATGTGAGCAATACTTCACGGGGGTTCAGGAGAGCAGTTTCCGTGCCTCTGGATGCTCTGAATCCAGATTGATGATCGTGCAGGCAACCAACAAGCTCAGTATGCTGGGTCAGTTGGGTTGGGGGGAGACCAACTTCTCCAGAGGTTTCCCAAAGAAGGGAGGGATAAAGATGGGGCGGTAGCTAGCCAGACATGAGGTGTAGGCCGAAGGCTTTTTCAGGAGGGGGTGCACAAGGGAGTGCTTAAGGGAGGAAGGGAAAGACCCAGTAGCAAAAGAGTTGTTACAGAAATCAGTGAGTGCAGGGGCAAGGGAGCCGATGTTGTCCTTAATAGTTCTGGAGACCTGTTTGGAAGAGACCTTCATAGAGCGAACAACTCTAGTGACCTTGTCCGATGTGATGGGAGAGGATGAAAGAGTGGATGAGGGAGGAGAAGGGTCAGAGAGTGACAGGGGATGGGAGGAAGGGAGGGGAAGGAAGAGAGAGAACTCGGGATGTCCTGAGTTTTAGGAGTGAAGTGGGTGGCCAGTGCAGTGCATAGGACCTGGGAAGGAAGAGGCGAGGTAGCGATTGCAGATGGATTGGCTAGTTCCCTGCAGATTTTAAAGAGCTCAGCCTTGTTGTTAGAAGCTGCAGAGATGCAGGCCTGAATGTGAGCCCTCTTCTTGGAGTAAATGGAGAGACGATACTGCCTTTCGAGAAGGCGACAGGCCAGTTTATCAGAGGATGAGCTTGAGGTCTGCCACTTCCATTCAGCAGCTCTGCACTTGCGTTTCAGAGCTGCTAGATCAGAATTGTACAAAGTGTTGCGCTTGGTGACAGGTTTCAGGCGGAGCCTCATGCTTTGTTTCTCTGAATACTACATCAGAATAAGGGAATCCCAGATGGCTTCAGGGCACACTCCATCAGGGGTGTGGCAGCTACCTCTGCTCTCAACAGAAGGGTACCTGTAAAGCATATCGATCAGGCTGCGGCATGGTCCTCCATATACATGTTTGCAAAACCCTATTGCCTGTGCACAGTATCCTCAAATGGATTGATTTGGCAGGGCTGCCCTCCAAGAAGTGGTGAAATGATCGCCATTGAGTTTGGTTCTTCCTGCCTCTGTAAGGTCATACTGCTGTGGGAGTCTAGCTAAGATGAGGAATCCGTGGGAGGGCACAATCTGTTCGAAGAACAAATTACTTACCCCTGGTAATGTTCTTTCAATGGATTGCTCTTCTCCTGTGTCTTCCTCATTAGATAGATATCCCTTCGAGCGTCAGCTGCTTGGAAAACATTTCGACAGGGGGCGAAGTGCATCTCGACTTTGCTGTAGATCCTTCTTGACTTGGTGCACCAGTCATCGAATCCAGGCATGACATTGGTCACCGTACATATACTGCGTTTTACACGCACTCCGCACGCTGCTCGAGGAACGGCTCTTCTCGTGAGAGAATGTTTTGTCAATCGAAATTCAATTTTTGGTCAAGTATTTGACATTTATTCGATCGCGATGTCCGTTCCAAAACCATTGGGCTTCAAAAGATGTCCTGACTGTAATTATAAAAGTTTTTTGACCAATCCACACAGTGTTTGATTTGGTGCCTAGGCGCCGACCACGTGACTGTGGACTGTGGGTCGTGTCACAAGATGTACCCTAAATCTTTGAGCGAGCATGCTGCTAAATTGAAGGTAGGACGTCTGCCATTGAAGTCGCCAGCTCAATCCGCTACAAGGTTGTCCGGCCACAAGACTGAAGACCCCCCTGTGAAAAGGACAAAAAGAGGTCGCACTCCAGGAGTCATTCCTTTATCGTCCTCTTCCCACAAAAGAAAGCGTCGACATCATCGGAACGACTGATTCATCCAAGGAAAGAGGTAAGTCCTGCTCCGGCGAAGGTACTACCAGTGCAGAGTGGGAAGCCTTTAAAGAGCCGATGCTCGACATGATGAAGGTAGTTGCTGCAGGTACGGGGCAAACCTCGAAGCAGCATACCTCGTCAGTCCCTGCTACGCCCGGTTTGTCTGGAGAAAAGGAGACTGTGTCTGGTTCGAAGCCCTCCAGGCCGATGCTGACTTATCAACAATGCCTTTGAAACCGCTTGTGTCGCCAGTGCGCTCGAAACCACCCCGAAACCATTGAAGTAGATATCAGCGCCGACTTTGGAAAAGTCGTTTGTTCCCGAGTCAAGAACCTTATTCTTCGACACTACACACTCCATATTTGGAGATGACAGGGACGGCTTTGAGCCAATACTGGGTTCTTCCGGTGGCACAGACTTTTTCGCGTGTCAGGCAGATTTCCTAGCACTGGCAGGAGATTTACCTAATGGCAACAGTTGGGACACCTCGCCTGAGCTCGAAACACAGCAGGCTCACCCCTATAGCCATGCCAATGCCTCCTACAGACAAACTGTGGAAAATGGTAGTCGACGCCCTGAGCCTTTCTGCCGCTGTCAAGATCACTGACATCCTCAATGTGGGTCCACCGACAGAAAGGACCATGCCATTTAACTTGCCAATTGCTGACCCGATCGCCACACTGTGACAAAAACCTTGTTCTGTCCCCCGCCCCCATGGATTCTGAGTTTGCAAAAGAGTACAAACCGGCACAAACCGGCAAGAGGGGACACCACCCTACCTATTCACCCATCCAACACCAGAAGGATTAGTAATCTAGGCAGCCGCAGTCTCCACTGGGCATTCTACGTCCACCTTTAATTTCCAGAGGACAGAGTAAAAGAAATATGAGGCCTTAGTTATGAAAATGTTCTCAGCTGGCAGTATGGCACTCGAGGCTACCAATGCTTCCTGTGCATTCACCAAATACACACATGGCCTCTGGAGGACAATTCAAGAAGCAACAGAACGCATCCCGCAGGGGGAAATACATGAGGGCTGCTTGGTGAATGATGGCAAAGAGGTATCCTGCCAGGCTCCGCAATCCGGTCTGGATATAGCAAATTGTGTTTGTAGGGCAATGGGTCGGCAACAGGGATACCTAGGCAAGCCTACTAGCACAGCTCTTGTTTTGCCCCTAATGTTCAGAACAAGCTTTTTAAAATTGCCTTTGATGGCAAACATCTCTTAAGCCCCAAAGCTGATGAATCCTTGGAAACATTTAGAGTCCAATGTGGCTGTTCAGCAACCAGCAAAACCCTCCTTCCCCTCTAGTGGTAGAGGCTACCGGCTGTTTGTCTTGTTCGGGGGAAGACTCAACCTAACCTGATAGGGGAGCCTCTAAAAGCCAGCAGCCTTCAGCAGCGGTGGTGGGATCGACTCAGGCCTCAAAACAGATTTTAGTTCTCCTCCTCCATGTTTCCCCGGTTGGTGGGAGGATTGGAGAACACATGCTACAGTGGTGAGAGATAACATCAGACGCCTGGGCACTGCTGCTCGTCCAGTGGGGTTACTGTCTGCCTTTCTTGCAGAGGCCGCCAGATAGACCACCCCCTGCTCCTCAGCCTCTGGGACAGGAGCTCCAGGAAGAACTGAGAGCCCTGTTATTGAAGGGTGCCGTGGAAGAGGTACCTCCCGAGCACAGAGGATCGGGCTGGTATTCACGATATTTCCTGGTAACTAAGACGGGAGGAGGACTGCATCCCACTTTGGACCTCAGGGTCTTGAACAAATACCTGAGGAAGGACACATTCAAGATGGTGATGCTCGGAGAGGTTCTACAAGCTCTTCAGTCCCAGGATTGGTTGGTGTCGTTGGATCTTCAGGATGCATACTTCAATGTGCCTATTCACACCTGGCACAGGAAGTTCTTGAGATTCCTCATAGGGGACAAGCACTACCAGTTCAGGGTGCTCTCCTTTGGGTTGCCCTCCGCTCCCAGGGTTTTCACCAAGCTGATGGCAGTAGTAGTGGCACACCTGAGGAGATCCAGCGTTCATGTGATCGCATACTTGGGCATCTGGTTGATCGGAGGGAAGTCAGCAGAGCGAGTTTCGTCTTGTCTCGAACACTTGCTCACTACTGTGCAAGCTGGGCTTCTCCCTGAATATTCAGAAGCCTCACACAACACCTGCGCAGAGGCTCCAGTTCATCGGAATAATCCTGGACACTCAAGAAGGGAAGGCTTTCCCTCCAGAGGAGAGATTCAGGGCATATTATTAAAAATAATACAAATTGTGCACATGCTTTTCAAACATGACCACTAAGGGTATGAAAGAATTCAAAACCCCAGCTACAGGCTTCCAAGAATTAAGATGACATTTTAGCAACCGTGGTCTTAGCTATACATTTCAGGTCAAATATTTAAACAGTTATCAAATGCATGAATTTAAAGATGCATTGCAAATCAGTGTTAAGGACAAACATTCTAGTTCTTGGTCCAGAGCTCAATGAAACCTTTGTGGGAACAGGAAAAATGTTCACAGACTTTAAGAAACCCGCCCCCCCGACCCCCCCAGTCAATATAGGAGAATTCCAAGACAGGTCGAAAGTTCCTCAGCAAACCATGGGAAGAATCTCAATGGCCATCTGCTTTAATGGAGAAGGTTGTTTTACCTCATAGATGCATATTCTATTGAAAAAAACCATTAAAGGCTTGAAGAGACAACACAGGTCCAAAGGTTGGTGGACGAACCAGAAGCCCCAGGGTAAGATGCAGCAGAGCAAAAGGACCCCCTTAAAGAAGTATATGGAAAATGTGGTTGAGACTTTCTTTAAAAGAATAATGACTCTGGACCAGAGGGACCCCTGAGGTGCGAGTATCAGAAATATTTAACTAGGTGGAGTTTATAGGATGTGATGCCCAGGGGATTGGACCCTGAGCCAGTGATTACCCAGAAAAGGAACAAAGGTCCTTGCCACAGTATCTTCCTTCATGCCTGAAGTGATGATTTCAACAAGGAAGACTTCGGGAAGGGTAGGGCACCCGTGAAGATAACTCCCGTTGGCTCTGTGGACAAAGGATGCCCCAGGATGGGGAAGTCGGCTGGAGACACCCTCCGTCATATTAAGCAGAAGATCTGGTGGGGTGTTCAGGTCTCGCCACCCTTTTCACCAACAGTGGAAAAATGGGATGTGGCGGTGTACTACCCAGAAACAGGTTCCAGCATGAAAGGCTCGACCAAGCATATATGTGGCGGCAGGGGAGTTGCTAGGTCTGGAAAAGACCCGGGGCTACGCTGATGTCGGAACTGTTGGGACTGGGGGCTAGCTAGTCTTTTGGCTGTAGCTCCTGAGATTCTATCCGGGGCTACAACCAAAAGATCAGGGGCTATAGACCCCTTAGCCCCCCCCCCTAGCAACACCCCTGTGGGGCGGCAACAGGAGTCTTCAGGAAGCCTGGACTGTCCCCCCCCCCCCCCAGAAACAAAAAGCCCACACCGGGATGTGCCCGGCCAGTATGGCCAACTAAGGATTTTAAACAGTGGGAATCTGTGGCGAAAACTCATTAAGAGATGAGATCAATTGAAGACATATGTTCCTTATATTTTCCTCACTGGTCGCTCATAGGTCTTGTATTAATAGGAACAGGAACTAGAGACCACAATGGCTTCATCCACAGCATGGACCATACCCACTTGGCACAGTACTTGGGAAAGGAATATAACCCAAATTACTTAGCGCAGTTTAGATCCATATCTATTTACCCTGGGTGTCTTCCTCTAATGGTATTTAGAATTTTGTATAGCATTTTACGCTTAAGTGCTTAATAGAGGTAGATGGCACAAGTCAGATGTAAAATCAAAATACATGACTAGATATTGATATGATATGATCGTTTATTTATATAGCGCCTATACACAATGTGTTTCAAAGCGCTTCAAGGCAAGGGAGGGAACAAGGGAAAATACAACCACATTCTTACAGGCCATGAACAGAAAGGATGTGAAATTAACTATCGTACTCGGCCTGACGACATTTCAGATAGTGCAAGAGCTAAGACATAGATAAGGAAGGGAGGGGGAGAGTGGGAAGGAAATGGAAACAGACAGGCGACTACCGTACTAGGCCTGATGACATTTCTGGTAGAGCCGGAGAAAAACAAATGGTGAAGGAAAGGGGTGCAGAAAGGGAGGGGAGGAACAAAACAAACGACTATCATACTAGGCCTGACAACATTTCAGATAGTGCTGGAGGCGTGGTGGGGAGGAAAAAAACAGTAATGGGAGGGTGGAGGAAACAGACGAGGTTGCTATCATATTAGGTCCAGGGACAATTCTGATAGAGTAAGTGCATAGAAGAAAGTAAGGGGAGGAGATAGGAAAAGGGAGAAGGGAAAGGAGGAGAGAAAAGAGAGTAAGCAGTCAAGAAGAGTGGAGAAGCAAGAGTGGAGAGCGAATACAATTGCAGAAGTCATTAGTAACACATAATGTTGCAAGGCAGGATACAAAATGAAGATGGGAACAGCATGATTCAGGGCCACCATGAGTACAAGATGCAAAGGAAGTCCAGCATGAGAGTTGAGAAAGAGTGATGCACCGTGAATGAATGAAGTCCATAAAAGTCAAATCCAGCATTGGCCACAAGACAGTGATGGTGAAGGAAGGCACCAGGTGGGCGGGGCTTGCTAAGTGGTGAAAAAGAGCAGCAGGCAGGAAGGTACCAGGTGGGAGGGGCTTAGGCCAGGTGACCTAGATCCATTTGCACCTGCTCTCCATCTGCCTATTGAGAGGAGAGTACATAGGCCAGTGCAGAACAGAGGAAAGGAGGAAAAACATTGGCCATCAAGAGGGAGTGCATTCCACCCTGATTGATAAATGGTGTGCCAGCCACTTTAACTCCTATAAATAGGCAAATGTTCCCAAGAAAAGGAAACCATGAAAACTTCCTACCTGCTTTTTTCCACCCAAAACAATTCATGGATTTGTTTGGATCGGTGGCACCAGCAGACTGCCACAGGAGCATGTTGTAATACTATCCGATGAAGATGAGCTTTAATGTAAAAATGTATCTTTAATAGATGAAATCCGATTTTAGGGAAGAAATAAATGTTTTGCTTGTCTTAAAATTCCCCCATTGCGAATGGGAATAACTCAATTTTTGAAAAAAATGTAGTAAACTATTCCCATTTCCATAATCTAATCCAGGGCCCCTGTGTTAGCTGTAGAAGATTTGAGGTGCTGTAGAGTAGTTCTGCAGCTGGTCCTCCCTGACATGATCACTGGACTGTGCAGTGTCCTGGTTGCACTGAAAGGAAAAATGCAACTCCGTGAACCACAGGGCGGGTCATAAATTGTGTCTGGCTTGACCCCTGTTACCATTTGTGTAAGAGACAGTCCGGAGTCGTTGCAGCCGTGGGCATGGGAGCGCCTCCCAAAAGGCTGACACAGTTGCAGACACGCGGCGTAAAATGGGGGAGGTGTACCTTTTCTTTGCAGACAAAGCCGGCGGTGACAGCAGGGGGAGGGCCATTTACACCTCCCTGTACAGTTCCACCTGCTGATCGCACTTCAAATGCAGGCTTACAAGTGAATGGAAAGAAGTATGGCTGAAAGAGCATTGGTCCTGTGGGTGTTTGATGGCATTGCATCCACTGGTAAGAGAAAGCGATTTTGGGACGTTCCATTCGTGTTGATGGAGTGCACGTGAAGCTACACCGGCTTGTTGTTTGCCTCCCAAATACAAGCACTGCAACCTCCCGAAAACAGGCTGTAAATGATGCAATCGCCTCTTCAAAGTCCGCTCGGCCACAGGGAAGGTCTGCGTTTCGCGAAAAGGCCCTGCAGGCCCTGGTTGGGATAACCAAGTCTTCTATGCGGTAGCCTGGACACGTGCTCTAAAAAAAACAATCTGTCTGTGCCATTACAGAAGGGCCTTCGCCATATGCAAATCACTGTTGGTCCTGCCACCAAAAAGTGAGCCCTCTCAGCTGCTAGTTTAACCCCTCCACTTCCACCGCCCTCGAACACAAGCCACCTCGCCAATATTTCAGTGTGATGGTCTAGCAGCTTGGGCTGGACTGCTCACATTCTAGATGGCCAAGAGTGATGTCACTGGTTAAGATTAATTTAAAGCCACTCACTGATCTGTTTTTAAAACCCGTTTGGTGGAAAGCAAAGTGCCATGCAAAAAAAAGATCCCTCAGCGGTGGTGATGTCACACCTTGTGATGCGATTTTCCATTAGATCACCTGGGTCAAAGATTGTGCTGTAAGACTCATTCGGTCACCTCTGCTTAATGGATAGGTCTGCTCTGCTATTTGGGGCAGTAGAAAGCCTACCTCACTCCTGCAAGATCAGCCAATGAAGAACAATGCTGAGTGTTTTCCTTCATCGCAGTTGCTACTGATTGAACACTACCATCCATTACGAAGTTAAGGCAACCATAATTATTCTCCTGCATGTTAAACCTGTTAAAATATAGAGCCACTGTTATGTAATGGTTTACAATGCACTTCATTCCAGATTCCGCCTGCTTCGATGCTGTAATGATCACCATCACTACTATTACCACCTGCAGAGGATGAAGGCTCAGCTGGTGTATCAACAATAGGTTTCACTGCCTCATCCTATACCCAAAGCAAGTGTGTTGCACTTGAGCTATGGACCTGCCTTAGTTAGTATCACAGAATTTCTCTTTAGAAATCCCAGTGAAATCTATGGATTTTTAGCAATTTTCTTTACTAATCGGTTGGTAAAATAATATGTCTGGGTCCTATTTTTTGGTATGGTGAGGTTAAATTTGAGAGTGTTCGCTTGTTCAATGCAAGAAAGGGTTTGTGTTAAGCCCGGTCTGCATCGAAGTTCAGCAGTCTTCAGTGAACTAAAGGTAATTTTGCATAACCAGTAGTGGAGCTATGTCTCCTGCTGGCCTGACCCCGCTCCCCACAAACCGCATCCCCTCGCCCTCTCCCACGCGCACTCCAAACCCCCAAACAAACCGACCTGCTGTTTCAATGTTCAGTGCAGTGCACTGAAGTGCAAATTTCAACTTCTTCCTACACTTTTATCTTAATAGTAAACCATTCCGCAACGTTTTTTAAAAAAAGTATAGGAATATTTTTTAAAAATTATAAAGTAGAAGAGCACTGCTCCCATCCATTTCGACCACTGTTGAATGTTTCACCCCTCCAGCTGCTCCCCCAGTCTCTAAAAAGGACATGCTGCCCAAAGAAAAAAAGCAGCCTCCTTGCCTCAGAGGAAGACTGTATTTGAGGGTGGGAGGGTGTGTGAGAGACTTGTAGGACACATGTTTGAAACTTGTAAGACAACCCATTGAGTTAATGCACTTATGTTATGAGAACTTATAAAGCACACAAACACCTGAAAGCAACTTGGTGCTGGTGGACAGGAACAACCAAGAGAGAAAAGAACTAGAGCAAATACATTTTAAGTGCATGCCTGAAGTGAAGATAGTTATCCAAAGCGTCTAGAGAGTTCCAAAGTTAGCTCGTTACCACAGAGAAGGAACGCCCGCCTCTGCGTGTGTATCTAAATCCTGGTACCGAAACAAGCCTAGATTCAGCTGAACGAAGGGGCTGAGAAGGAACATACCAGCAACATTTAATTTGTAGGTATTCAGCACCAATAAGATGAAGGGCACAGTGTACAAGGCACGTGGCCTTAAACTGAACGTGTGCAGCGGGGAGCCAGTGGAGCTTGCGCACAACCGGGGAGGTGTGTGACATTCTAGGGGAGAGAGTGGCAAGTCTGGCTGCATCCTTCTGGAGAACCTGAAGGCGATGAGTCTGAAAGAGAGGCTGACCGATGTAGAGGGAATTGCAATAGTCAAGAGAAGAGAGTGCCAGAGAAGCAACCACGAGTACATGAAATTGAGCAGGTAAGACACTGCAAAGGATTTTCAACTGAAGGTGACCCTTCTGACAGACTGCTTTAATTTGGGGTTCCATGGAAAGGGAGGATGGCATTTTCACTCCCAGGTCTCTTACCATAGGAAGCGCAGGGGGGAAAGGGCCAAGGCAGGGGGGGCAAAGGGAGGGCGTCCAGAGAGAATCTATGGAAGAGCCTGTAACCAGAACCTCCATCTTTCCACCATTAAGTTTCAACCAATTCAGGCACATCCATTCCCCATCCGATTGGAGACAATACCTGAGCCTAGGTGCAGTTTCTGAAGAAAAAAATCTAAACGGAAAATAATTTGGGATCATCCGCATAAGAATAACAGACAAACCCAAAAGAGGATATGAGTTAAGTGAGGGGTTAGATATACACGTTGAATAGTACAGGAGAAATAGCAGAGCCCTGAGGGACACCACAAGAAAGAGTGACAGGAGAATAACAGAAAGGAGGGAGAAAAAGAGATTCAGAGCGTCTTGAAGAAAGGACTGAAACCAAGGAAGAACAACTCCAGAGATGCCAGCCCCCCACAAGGCGGTCTAAGAGAAGCGGGTGGTCGACCGTGTCAAAGGCGGCGGAGAGGTCCAACAAAATGAGAGCTCCCACACCACCCTGATCGTAAATAGGCATAAGGTCATCATACACAGAGACCAACCCGCTCTCAGTACCTCG
The DNA here is from genome assembly GCF_040938575.1 of Ambystoma mexicanum. Lineage (NCBI taxonomy): Eukaryota > Metazoa > Chordata > Amphibia > Caudata > Ambystomatidae > Ambystoma > Ambystoma mexicanum. The sequence continues at coordinate 1,491,690,766 of NC_090932.1, read as the reverse complement.
CCCGACCCGAAGCCGGACTGTGAAGAGTCAAAGAAAAGAGATTCTTAGAGAAAAGAGGAAAGAAGGGGACCCACCAGAGATTCTAAGTGTTTCATCAGCAAAGGAAGAGAAATAGGCCAAAAGTTAGATGGTACAGGGGGATCCAAGGACGATTTTTTAAAGAGGGGCACAAGAAGTGTATGTTTGACAGAGGGTGGAATAGAGCCAGTAGCAAAGGAGTGATTAACTGCGTGACTAAGCACCGACAGGATGGAGGGAGAAATTACTTTAATCAAAATCAAAGGCAACGGGTCAGAGGGAGAGGCAGATTTAAGTCTGCAGATCGCTGAAGTAACTTCATCCTGAGAGACAGAGGGGAAGGATGACCATAGATTAGGAGGACAATGGGTAAGAGATGAATAGGCTGTTTTCTAACTACAGAAATGTGGTCACAGATCTTAATGATTTTCTCAATGGAAAAAATAGAGTGCGAGTCACACAGGACGGGACAACAGATTTAGCTGAGCTAGAGGACAAAGAGTCCACAACTCTACAGAATACCCAGGGCTTGTTCAGAGATGCCTCCACTAAGTTAGAAAAGTAAATAGGTTTAGCGCGGGCAATTGCTGAGTGGTAAATCGTAGACTAGCGCTGAAAGGCAATTTTGGCCTGAGGACAGTAGTGCAGGCGCCACTTGCGCTCTGCTTGCCTGCGCAGCAGCTGAAGTGACCACAAATGTTTCCGATGCCCGAGTCCTGGCAATGCACAGTTTTAGAGGTGCCAGTTGATCAGCCAATGTATTAAGACCTTGAGAAACAGTTTCAAGAGCCGGAGATATGGTATTAGCACAAAGATCGCAGAACTGAGAAGTTATTTTAGTGGGTGGGAAGGACCGCCAATTCGTGCTATAGAGTGGGAGGGGTCTTTACCTCTCAGGAAAAACTGTAGGTCCCAAGAAAAGAGGACGATAGTGGTCCGACCATGTAATAGGCAATGCTGGATATACTGAGGTACAAGTAGCAGGTGCAAATATAAGGTCAAGCGTGTTGGGCCAGAGACCAATTCTATGTTAAGACAGGAGGCTTCATATTATGCATACATTCTTCTGACACCACAGCAGCAAAGAAAAAAAAAACATTAAACAAATAAATAAGTTTGTTCAACTGAAACAGAACAATAGTAATCCAAGCGAATAATCCCAATCCAACATGGAGGTTAGGTCATGCCCTGTATGTAACCAATAGGCAGAGGCCCACCTCCATATAAGTCCATTCCTCCAATCCCAACTCCTCTTTCTTTGCTGCTGACGCCACAAGCTAAGTCACTCCTTCCTAGTTGTGCACTTTGTTGCAGTCAGTTGTTTTTTCGTCAGTTGGATACTTTGTATCGTGTTATTTACTTTCTCCAGCATGGGGTCTGGCATGGATCCACATGCTCATGAATATTCCCCGTCGTCAGGCTGGGACTCCTCGGTAAAGAAAAAACCAGTATCAGTTTCGTTTCTGATCTGTCTTTCGTAGCAATAACCAATCACTGGTCTCTGCGTCATACTGACCACAGCCAATGACTGCCCTCTACCTAAGCACCGCCTCTGGCAGCCATCTTCAGATTTTTACCGCACGTTCATGTGTTGGGATCCTCGTGCTATTGCTCTCGAGCGTTAGTGCTATTTTTTTCACGTTTTTTCTCAAAAACTTCGTTTTTTCGGTCAAAAGAGCCTCAAGCTCCACCGACTCACCATCCGATCAACGGGGACCCGTGTCGGATTCGTCTGCGCCCCTCACGGGTGAAGATTTCATCGAGCTACGCTTTGGAGGACTCCAGAAGTTTCTCAGGCCCGGTCATGGCCCAGGAGAAGGGAAGCTCGACGCCCGGAAAGCTGTTCAGGGTCTGCCCTGGATGCCAGCTGCAGAACGTCTTCAAGGAGGACGAACACTCTTTTTGTCTTTACTGCCTACATGAGGACAAGACGCACGTGGAGAAGGACTGTGCGTTTTGCGGCAACATGTCGGAGCGGACCATGAAGGACCGCCATCAACGTCTCGCCAACTGGCTGGAAGGGAAGAGCCCGTCCGGCGAGAAGAAGAGGAAGAAATCCGAGCGGTCTTCTAAGACCTTTGAGGACGCCCCGGCGACGGGGGTCCAACATAAGGCCAAGCACCGCGAGTCTGCTGGCACCGGGAGCGCCGAACGGTCGGGCTCTATGGGCGCACCCACCCCGGCACCATCAACCACGAGCCAACGCTCTGGGTCGGGTAAGAGGAAGGCCGAGCACTCGGCGAAGCTCCTGGAGAGGCCCCGGTCGAGCTCGAAGGCGGAGGGGGAGCGAGGCAGTGTCCCCCCCCTCAAGGATAAGGCGGTGAGCGCACCTAAGGTGGTGAAGGCCTTAATCCATCCGGCCAAGCCCTCTATCGAAACTGTCGCGGCGGCCCTGGCTCAGCCTGTGGAGGCTACACCAGTGGTGGCGACCTCGGGGCTCAGAGTCTCCCTGCCACCTTGGAGGGAGTCCTCTTTTGTGCCCATCGATAGGACCCCCGTGAAATCCCCCGTGGGGAAGAAAAAGGGGGGGCAGGGCGTCGTCGTTGATTCGGCCTCAACCTCAGAGGAGGAGCTGGTCGAGGTCTTAAGCCACGGCCTCGGCGTGGAAGAAGACCGGCCCGTCGGGATAGATCCCGACGCCCCTGATCGCCCGTCGGATTCCCCTCTGCCAGTGCCGCGAGACAACTCGGCGGCCATTTTGTTGGCTATACAGTCCTTATGCTCAGAGATAAGGACGAGACTACAGTTGCCGACGGAACCTCTCCCGTCGGGGGACCCAGAACCGGGACCTTCTGGTGTTCCCCCTACCAAGAAAAGAAGGATCCACCCTCCGCCTCCTTTTCAGCCGTCGCGCTCCTTCCAGCCCTCCCCCCCGTCCACCCGAGGGGATGATACGGGGACTGACACGGCAGCGACGGGTACGGATGACGAGGTATACGACGAGGATGTACCGTCGTCGCCTCCCACCAGGGCTTCTCCGCCCGACGAGATTGGATCGTTCCACTCCATGATCACCAGGGCATCCAAGCTTTTCCAACTCTGCCCTGAGGAGAAGAAGAAGGAAGGTTTCCTTTATCAGCGGCGCGAGGCCAAGAGGAAGACGGTCCTCGCAGTGCCTCTATTGGACGACATTTGGGATGAGGGCCTCACCCTCCTCAAGAACCCTTCCACGACACCAGCTAGAAGAGACCGATACGAGAAAAAGTACCGGGTCCCGGACACGGCCCCCCTGTGCCTCCGGGCGCAGCCTACCCCGGACTCCGTCGTCTCCGCGGCGGCCAGGAAAAAAGCGGGGGGGGGGGTGCGGCCTCCACATCGACTTCCCCACCGGACGGCGAGGGAAAGAAATTGGACGTTATGGGACGCAGAGTCATCTCGTCTGCAGCGACGACGATTAAAGCGGCCAACGCCTTGGCTATCGTGGCCCGCTACGACAGGGAGCTCTGGTACAAACTGGCTCCCCTGCTGGACTTCTTGCCGGACGACAAGAGGGCAGAGGCCCTGGAGATCCTGCAGGAAGGTGAGGTGGCTTCGGACCACGCCATTACCGTTGCGACGGACATCGCCGACACTGGGTTCCGCCAGTTGGGCAACGGCGTTTGCCTTAGGCGGCGTGGATGGCTCAAGGCTACGGACTTCCGTCAAGACGTTCAGACCAGAGTCCTGGACATGCCCTTCGATGGGAACAACCTGTTTGGGAAAACAGTGGACGATTCCCTTCAGGCCATTAAAGCGGACCCGGGCCCTTGGAGTTCTGCAACAACGACGGACGCCCTTTCGGAGCAGCAGAGGCAAGGGCGCCTCCAAAGGTTCCGGCGGCAGTTTCTCCACCTACCGTCAAGCGGCCCGCTCGTCGTCTCAGGAGGCCTACAGAGGACGAGGCAAGTCTGGCGGACTCCGCCGTCGTCGCCAAGGAGGTCAAGGCGGCAAAGCCTCGTCGAAGCAGGATTGAACCGGCCGTGGGGTCGGGCCCCCACCGAAGCACCCCGGTGGGAGGCCGGCTGGCGAGCTTCGTCAGCGTGTGGGAGTCCATCTCCACCGACCGTTGGGTGCTGGACGCCTTGGCCCGGGGCCACGCGCTAGAGTTTCGAAGAAGGTGTCCGCGCGTACCCCCCGTGGCCAGGAAAGAACTTCACGTCCCTCAACTTCTCCTGGAGGTAAAGGCGATGCTCAGGAAGGGCGCCATCGAACTCGTCCCAAAGAGGCTTCGGGGCTCCGGAGTTTACTCGAGATACTTCCTCGTGAAGAAGAACACGGGGGGATGGCGCCCCATCCTGGACCTGCGACGTCTGAACAAGTTCATCAAGGAGCAAAAGTTCCGGATGGTCACCCTCCAGCACGTCCTGGGTCAGCTGGAGGAAGGAGACTTCCTGTCGTCGTTGGATTTGGAGGATGCCTACTTCCATATTCCCATCCTAAAGGGGCACCGAAAATTCCTCAGGTTTGTGGTCCAAGGGCGTCATTACCAGTTCAAAGCCCTCCCCTTCGGACTACGGTCGGCACCCAGGGTGTTCACCAAGTGCCTCGCACCGGTGGCGGCGCAGCTGCGCCGCGAAGGGATCCACGTCTACCCCTACCTGGACGACTGGCTCATCCGAGCCAAGACGAGGGAGCTCGCCGTGGTTCACATGGCAAGGACCGTCCAACTTCTCACGGACTTGGGATTCTCCGTGAACTACGCCAAATCCCACCTGGTACCCGCGCAAGACGCTCTGTTTCTGGGAGCGAGGCTCAACACAGTGTCCCTTCTGGCCTCCCAGTCGGAGGAGAGGACCAGGAGCATCCTGGGCAAGGTGCAGCGGATGTTGGGGGCCGATGCGGCCAAGGTGAGGTCCATCAAGTCCCTCCTCGGAATGATGTCTTCCTGCATCTACCTCATTCCCATGTGCAGGCTCCGGATGCGCCCGTTGCCGGAGTTCCTGGACGCGCGCTGGATCCAAACGACGGGCAGCTTCGAGGAAAGGATCACACTCGACGAGAGTTCCGACGAGCGATCCGGTGGTGGGGCACCCGCGCGCATCTGACGGCGGGCATGGACTTCCAGACCCCAGCCCACCAGGAGACAGTGACCACGGATGCCTCCCTGGAAGGGTGGGGAGCGCACACCGAAAATCTGCACGCAAGAGGCCTTTGGCTCCCGACGGAGAAATCCCTACATATCAACGTCCTGGAGCTCCGTGCAGTGTTTTGGGCCCTCAGGTCCTTCCTTCCGTCCCTCAAGGGCAAGGTGGTGAGGATCTTCACCGACAACACCACCACCATGTTTTACATCAGGAAACAGGGTGGAACCAGGTCCCCAGCACTGTCCAAGGAGGCGCAGGACCTGTGGCATTGGGCCGTTGCCCAAAGGATATTTCTGGTGCCGTTTCATCTGGCACGGATAAAAAACACCATCGCCGACTCGCTCAGCAGGGAGCTGCGCTCGTGCCACGAGTGGGAGCTACGGCAGGATCTAGTGGATCGCCTCTTCCGACGGTGGGGCACACCCCAGATCGACCTGTTCGCGACGGCGACAAACTCCAAGTGCCTGAGGTTCGCCAGCAGGTTTCCCCAGGCGAGGAGCATGGGCGATGCTTTCTCGTTCCCCTGGGAGGGCCTGTTCCTCTACGCGTTCCCTCCTTTGCCGCTGCTAATCCGGCTCGTCAACCAGCTCAAGAGGTCACGGTGCAGGATGATCCTCGTCGCACCTGCGTGGCCGAGGCAGATATGGTTCCCGGACCTTCTGGACTTGTCAGCGTCCCCGCCAATCAAGCTGCCGGTGGACGCGGATCTACTTTCCAGGGAAGGAGGCGCCATCCTCCACCACGACCCGAAATCGCTGAACTTGCAGGCCTGGCTCCTGCAGCGCTAGAGTTTGGAGGATACGACATACCGGCCGACTGCAGAGAGGTTCTTGCAAAGGCCAGGGCGTCCTCGACTCTTAAATGCTACGGACACAAATGGAAGAGGTTCTCTGTCTGGTGCCACGCACAGAAGATTAACCCTCTACGGATTACGGCTCCCCAAGTACTGCCGTACCTGCTGACGCTGGCCAAAGCTGGACTGGCACACGCGTCCATCAAGATTCATCTTGCTGCGATCTCCCGATACACCAGAACCACGGGCCGGACGTCCTTGTGGTCTCATCGTCTGGTGAAAGAGTTCATGAAGGGACTGTTCAGATCGTTCCCGCCGGTGAAGGCTCCGGCCCCGGCGTGGGAGCTCAACGTGGTGCTGACCAAGCTCATGGGACCTCCGTTCGAGCCTCTGCACTCAGCCCCGTTGAAGTTTCTGTCGTGGAAAACAGCGTTTCTTGTGGCCATCACCTCCGCACGACGGGTGGGAGAGATCCAGGCCCTTTCCTGCAAGGCCCCGTACTTGACTTTTCACGACACGAGGGTAGTGCTCAGGACGCACCCCTCCTTCATGCCCAAGGTACCGTCGGACTTCCATCTCAACGAACCCTTGGTGTTGCCTGTGTTCTTCCCGTCGCCTTCGTCGCCGGCTGAGAGGACTTTGCACTCGCTGGATGTGGCTAGAGCGCTGAAGTTCTACGTAGACCGCACGAAGTGTTTTCGGAAGACGTCACAACTCTTTGTGAACTTTGGACCTGTCAATCAGGGGAAGGCCCTCTCGAAGGCTTCCATTTCCAGATGGCTCTCCGGCTGTATCATGTACTGTCATCGGTTGGCAAACCGACCGCTGCCTGGCCGTCCGAGAGCCCACTCCACCAGAGCGATCGCAGCTACCACGGCGTTCCTATCTGGTGTGCCCCTGCTGGACATATGCAGGGCTGCTACGTGGAGGTCGACGCACACCTTCATGAAATTCTACTGCGTCGACCGGGATTCCAGGGAGGAGTCCAGGGTCGGCCAAGCAGTGCTGCGCAACCTGTTCGCCTGAGGTGAGCCTGGTGAGGAGGTAAGGTGCTTAATGTTGAGTTTGATGTAATGCTTAATGTTGAGCCTTTGCCACCTCCCGTGGTTGTGCATGTGTGTACTGCTATGTATTCTTTATTCATGAGCATGTGAATCCATGCCAGACCCCATGCTGGAGAAGGAACAAGTTACTTACCTGTAACTGTTGTTCTCCAGCATGGGTCTGGCATGGATTCACATGCGAACCCTCCCGCCTACCCCTCTGCGGCTCTTCACTTGGTCATACTGCCACTTCACGTGCTTCCAAATCTGAAGATGGCTGCCAGAGGCGGTGCTTAGGTAGAGGGCAGTCATTGGCTGTGGTCAGTATGACGCAGAGACCAGTGATTGGTTATTGCTACGAAAGACAGATCAGAAACGAAACTGATACTGGTTTTTTCTTTACCGAGGATTCCCAGCCTGACGACGGGGAATATTCATGAGCATGTGAATCCATGCCAGACCCATGCTGGAGAACAACAGTTACAGGTAAGTAACTTGTTCCTTATAAGGGCTTAACTGTTCTGGGTGTGTGATGCGGTCACTTCAGTATGTCTTTCAGGTTACAGTGACTAAATAGCGCTTTGTTTGTAATATGCTTCGTCGTGTGCGACCGCCGCATTATTTTACTTTAATAAGCAGCGGTCGCACATGGATTGAGCTCTGTCTCCAGGCGGAATGAATTCTGTGTTTTCATTTCAAGCCTGATGCGCGTGGGCCTGCTTGGTGTGCGCGAGGCTGTCCCTCGCTTTGGGAGGTTTTCCCGGCATCGGCGGCCCGCCCATAAGCCACACGTGGAACGCCTGCTCGGCTGCCGACTTTGCCTGCCCCTGGAGTTGCAAGGCGTTTTTCCCTCACTCGCTGCTCTTAAGCAGCTATGTATGTATGTATATATATATATATATATATATTTCTGAAGCCTGTGGAATCTGCTTAGATCACATGCTGTGCATAGGCCGACACCTAGTGGAAGCTGCGGAGCATTATAGTTGTTGTTTTAGAAACTCGAAAAGGGACGTCGACAGGGCGTGTCAGTAATACTATCCCTAGTGTGACGTCCACTGTACTCATGATCCATCACGCGTCGAGGTCCCTCAGATTGTTTTTTTTCCGCCATTCTAGACAGACACGTATAGCGGAGTTCCTCTTTTGGCATATAGCCATTATTCATTTTCAATTACCGATAGTTCATTCTTTCTATCTTTTATACCACCGACTATCGAAACATCACACTGGTGAAGACAAGGAAAGACAACCATCGGAAGACTTCCGAGACGGACCGTTTCACCCTTGGAAGGCCGACCTGAGCTTCGGTCCTCACAGTAGGGAGAGAGGGGGGAGGTCATTTTAGGATGTATATGCCCCTTTTCTTACACTACATTTGCCTAGCTGCCTTATCTTATCGTTATGGACAAGACCCCCTTTACATTCTGCCCCAAGTGCAAAAGAACATTTACGTGGGTCGATAAACATTTAGTCTGTAACTTGTGTCTCCCTAGAGACCACGTCGTGGGATCTTGTCGAGCGTGTAGGCTCTTCAAGCCCAAGATCTTGAAGGACCGATCTACCAAGTGCTGGGCCCACAACGCCAGTCAACTCGAGGCCATGCAAGTAAAAGGTGCTTTCAGTGACGGCAGCAATGCCGCCGTTTCGGACAGCGAAGGCGACGGGGTAGTTTTGGCTACCCAGCGGAGGCCCCTGACCCCAGAAGACAGGCCATCGGCCTTGTTATGGGGACCACACCCGGCAGCGGTACCGCTACCATTCCATCCACCACTAAGCACACAACCCCAAGCCGAGACTCGACACGTGTGTCGAGCGGACGGCAACGCACGACATCCAGGGAAAGGTCAGTTGAGTCCCTGTCTTCTGGGCACTCTCGTTCGAGATTGCCGCATGACTTGGCCCGACCGTCAAAGGACGGCACGGGCGTCACGCGTAAAATTCCCAACGAGGGCCGACCGCCTCAGCCCACACCCGAAACTTGCCGCTCTGCGTCAAGCCAGGCATTAGGGCCCCAAACAGTCTGAGGAACACGCCTCAGGGAGCCAGGGGAGGGAGACTCCAAAAAGAAGTCCTTAAAGAACCCTCATAGGGATAAAACCCCTCATAAAGAGAGATCCCAGGAAGATAGGCCCACCCCTAATAAGAATAAACCTCTAGAGGCTAAGCCCAAAGAACCTGTGTTGCTTCCCCTACAGATGAGGATTTAGGGCTCCCTTCCCAACTTGTAGTCATCCCTAGTTCGGCACAATGGTCAGCAGAAGACATAGACAGGGTCATGAAGAGAATGTCCTTCATGGCTAACTTCTATGAAAAGGACCCAGCCTATTTCCAAAGTTTCCACTCCTCTCCCCCTAGTACTGCACCCTCTGGGTCACACATCCCTGCTCAACCTGCTCAGCCCCCTGCTAAGAGGTCTCGCACCGAGATTCCAGTGCAAAGCACACTCATTGAACTCTATGACCTGGACTCCGAACATGAAGACCTCTCTATTATAGAAGCAGCAGACCCTCTTTATGAGGAAGATGCAGCAGAGCCTTACTATGGGGATGATGAAGACCCGGATGCTGACCCCGAAGTTCACATGTATCCTATGGACTCACCTGTTGGCTTAGACCCCCCAGTCATGGACTCGCCAATTGACAACCAACCCCTTCTAAATAAGGTGCTAGTCAGAGGGGCAGAGCACTTTCAAATAGAGACCCATATATCCCTCTCCTCAAGTCCATCCAATGTAAAATACAGCTGTCACTGGAGACCCATAATCTCACACAGGCTGTAAACCCACATATAGAAAAGCTATTTAAACCTGCCCCTTCAAACCCACTGTATATCAGAGGACAGCTGAAGCCTGATTCATTAGTTGTAATAACAACTAGAAAGAGAGAAGGAAAACCCCTGGTTTCCTCTGAGGCCCCGCCTGACGAGGAAAGCAAGAGACTTTACTCTATGGGCAGGCAGGTTGCCTCCTCTGCGGCAAACCAAACTAGAATTGTGAACAATTCAACCCTGTTGGCCAGTTACAACTGCCACAAATGGGACGAGGTCTCGGCCTTACTGTCTTCAGCCCCAGAACCACTTAAATCACAGCTAGCCCACGTGGCCGCAGAAGGCAGAGCAGTGTCAAGCTGCTTACTTAAAACCAACCTTGACGCCGTGGACAACGCCGAAAGGTTTATTGCACATGGTACTGTTATCAAGCGTCACGCTTGGCTACGTGAATCAGGTTTTAGACCAGAAACGCAGGCCATCCTAATTAACATGCCTGTTGAACCCAATGTGCTCTTTGGCAAGGCTGTCGAGGACGCCCTTAAAACAGCCAAAGAGGACACTCTTAATCGTTGTCAACTCACCAATAAGCCATCTGGCCAGAGGGGTAATGGCAATTTCCGCTGCTTTCGCGGCCACGGTTTACAACGAGGTTCCAACTACAATCTGAGCCAAGGAACCCCCTGGGGAAACAATCTGGGACAGTCCTCCCAAAACTACCCTAGAGGACGCGTAAACCCTGAGGTTTTGATGGGGGCAACCCCTCTTGAGGGAGTACTCCTCCACAAAAACAGTGACTGTCCGCTTCAGGTGCCCTCCCATGCCTCTCCAGTAAGAGGGCGCATTTCCAGCTTTGCCTATGCATGGGAGGGAATCATCTCAGACAGATGGGTACTGTCCACAGTAGCAGGCAGATACTGTATAGAGCTCATCCAACAACCCCAAAACCACCCCCCACGTCATTCAAAGGAACACCAGCATATCCTCCTCGAGGAAGCCACCACACTTCTACAAAAGGATGCCATCGAAATCGTCCCGGCCAACCACGTAAACTAAGGTATTTATTAATCTTACTTCCTTGTGGCAAACAAAGATCTAATCTTGCGCCCAGTATTAGATTTGCACCCCGCAAACAAATATGTAAAGCCACAAAATTTCTGCATAACTACGCTACAAGAGGTAATCCCTCTACTAAGAAAGGGGGATTACATGGCAACATTGGATATCAAAGATGCCTATTTTCATATTTCAATGTTCTCAGCGCACAGAAGATGCTTGCGTTTCAAGATAGCGAACCAGCACTACCATTTCAAAGTGCTGCCCTTCGGAATAGCATCTGCTTCAAGGGTATTCACAAAGATAATGGCGGTGGTGGTAGCACACCTGCGCAGGGAGGCAATCCCAGTGTACCCTTACCTGGACGACTGACTCATTACAGGAGAGTCCCCCCTAATTTGCAGGCAAAACATTCAAAGAACTATCAACCTTCTCTTTCAATTGGGCTTCTCCATCAACGAGAACAAGTCAAGCATAGTACCAAGCACAACCAAATAGTTTCTAGGTGCTGCCATAAAGACACAGGAGGGGTTGGTCTTTCCGTTAGAGGAAAGAGTCCAAAATATGTTACTGCAAATACTGCATTATCAGGCCTGCCGCCAGATAAGGGTGCACAAAGCGATGCATTTGCTAGGCATGATGGCATCTTGCATTTACCTGATACCTCATGCGCGCCTGCGCATGCATCCCATGCAGAAGTGGTTGTTGAAACAGTGGTCTCAGGCAAGCGGTCAGTGGGACGATCTGGTGGTCGTTTCGCCAACACTGGTACAAAAACTTCGCTGGTGGATGAGAGAAAATCTGTTGAAGGTGAAACCCTTCTACGATCCGCAGATACAAGCAATTGTCATGACAGATGCCTTGCTCGCTGGGTGGGGGGGCTCATTACCTTCACCACACAGCTCAGGGTATGTGGTCTCAGGCAGCAGTGCAGAACCACATCAATCTGCTAAAACAGCTAGCAGTATTCAAAGCCCTTCAGGCATTCGAGTTTCACCAAGCGAACAATCTGTGCAAGTCCTGACAGACAGCGCAACAGCAATATTTTATATCAACAAACAGGGGGGCACACATTCTCCAAATCTGTCGAGACTTGCGCAGCAAATTTGGAAATGGGCACTCCAACTGAAAATATTCCTACCTCACAGCAAGTTCCAGGGGATCTCAACTCTCTCACAGACTCATTGAGCAGAGATCCCCTACCAGAGGAACACACGTGGCAACTACACACCGAGTTCATAGAACACAGCTCCTCTCTCAATGGGGTTTCCCCCACAATAGACTTGTACGCTACAAGCGAAAACAAGCAATGCCCAGACTTTGCGTCCCGGTTCCCAAAAGCCAGGCTCCAAGGGGAACGCTCTATGGATGAACTGGTCAGGGAAATTTGCCTACGCTTTTCCCCACAACACCTCTCATGAGAAAAGTGGTGAACAAGATCCACAAGGAACAGATGACGCTCATCCTAGTTGCTCCTATGTGGGCAAGACAACCCTGGTATCCACATCTGCGTTAACTGGCGATGTGCAATCCCATCAAACTCCCGTGCCCGTACAATCTGCTCACCCAGCACGGGGGACTAACAGTGCACCCTCTACCTCACTCATTGAACTTGGCAGCATGGCTCCTGAAGCCATAGAGTTTGGACATCTTAATCTGCCTCAGAGATGTATGGAAATCATGAAAGAATCAAGAAAGCCTAACACAAGGCACTGTTATTTTGACAAGTGGAAGAGATTTGTAATTTGGTGCTAGTTTAAACAAATTAACCCCATTGTATGTTCTCCTTCCCCCATTCTTACATATATGCTCCACTTGCTAGATGCAGGGTTAGTATTCAACTCCTTAAAGGTCCACCTGGCGGCTTTGTCAGCTTATACCACTTCTCACAGTAAGATCTCATGGTGGAAGGTTCCTGTCATCAAAGCATTCATGGAGGGAGTAAAAAGACTACACCCTCCAATTTCTAATCCACCGCTAGGGTGGGACCTCAATGTTGTACTCGCTAAGATCATGGGACCCCCTTTCGAGCCAATGCACAAGTCTAGTCTCAAATACCTGACTTAAAAGACTGCCTTCTCAGTGGCTATCACTTCCATAAGAGAAGTTAGTGAAATACAAGCATAGTCAGTGCAGAACCAGTTCTTTGTTGTACACAAGGATAAGCTGGTTTTACATACTCACTCTAGATTCTCTCCTAAATGAATCTCCAAATGTCATGTAAACTAGTCAATTGAGCTACCAGTTTTCCTCCAGGAACCCACCAGCTCAGCTGGTGTAAAACTCCACACACTAGATGTGAGGAGAGCAGTCCTCTACTATGTAGACAAGACCAGACTGCTAAGAAAGACAGATAAACTGTTTGTCTCCATAGCGCCAGGCAGAGAAGGTGACCGCATTTCAAAGAATGCCATCTCTAGGTGGATAGTCGGATGTATACAACTGTGCTATTCCCTATCAAATAAGACACTGCCTTTTACGTCCAGGGCTCACTCCACAAGAAGCACAGGAGACACCCTGGCTTTCATTGCAAATGTCCCTCTAGACAGCATTTGCAAAGCAGCTACATGGAGCTCAATACATACTTTCACTCAGCACTACTGCATTAAAGTTCATTCCAAGACAGGTACACAAGTGGGACAAGCGGTTCTAAGACATCTGTTCAATCATGAACCTTCTCACATCCCACCTCCTAACACTGCTCGCTAATCTATGCACAGCATGTGATCTAAGCAAATTCCACAAGCCTCAGAAGCGATACATTACTCACCATAATCATATTTCTGATGCTTGTATCTGCTTAGATTCACATGCGCCCACCCTTCTCCCCTCTGAGAGAAGGCGCATGGATGCTTATGAGCCTGTCTGATAAGTAGCTGCCTGGATGCAACTGTACTCACGCTACATCTCATGCCACCTCATGTCAGAAAAACAACAATCTTAGGGACCTCGACGCGTGAGGGATCATGGGTACAGTGGACGTCGCACTAGGGATAGTATTGCTGGCACGCCCTGTCGACGTCCCTTTTCGAGTTTCGAAAACAACAACTGTAATACTCTGCAGCTACCACTAGATATCGACCTAGCACAGCATGTGAATCTAAGCAGATACAAGCATCAGAAATACGATTACAGTGAGTAATGTATCCCATATTAATTTTTCCTGCTCAGTGTTTCGTTTGAGGCGTTCCCTCACTCGCTGCGATTAACCAGCTATTGTAATTTCACCTGCTCACCGTTTTTCCACATTGTTAGTGAGTGCTGAGTGTTAGCAGTGGTTATCTGCATTAACCCATACTCACTAGGCTGCGCTTTACATTTGTTCTGCCACAAGTGTTTTGTTTACTTTTTCAATAGGATTTCGTTGCTTATTTGTTTATTTCATCACATATTTTACTGATTAGGTCATGGCTAATAAAGGGTCTGAGGGTCCCTCTTCAGCCAAAGCCAGTACCCAAGTGAGACCTTGCAAAAAAAGTTAGAGGTTGGGGGATAAGGCTGTTAGCAGGGCTTCAAGGGAGCCGTCCCTTTCTGCCCAGCCTTCTGTGGCCCAAGTGATTCAAACGTCCCTATACTTTGCCCTTCAGGACCTTAATTCTATGCTGGCCTTGGCTTTTGATAGGTTTATAAATAACATTTCTGAGTATCAAACTTCCTCTGAGGAGAGTTCTGAGAGGCCAGTTCCTGTTCCCTTTAAGTGTGCCAAGAAGTCTAAGCATTTACAAGGACAACTCAGTCCGTCTAGCCCTCCGGGTCAGGTTTCTCCCCCAGGGACGGGTCTAAAGCATAAATTAGGGGGTTCCCAGCAGTCTCCACCTGCCCAGATAACTCACAGCTTCCCGCAAATGCACCTCTGGCCACTATATAGTCTGAGGACAGTTCAGAGGACTCAGACTCTCCTAAAAGACGGAAGAAAAAGGGAGACCCTCTAGTCTGTCACACCTGTGTTCACCTTCTTTAACCATTGGGTTAGGCGCTCCTTACCCAAAGAGGACAGGAATAAGTTATGTTCCGAGTGTCCCAGACCAGCGGTCCCAGACGAAGTGGCCCTTAACACGGAAATTGACCAGTCCGAGGTCTCCTTTTTGTCCCAGAAGGGGAAAGACCCCAAGAAGGACGCTGATGAAGCCTGGAGGAGCTGCCAGAACAAGCTGTTAGACGTCTTGGTGCCTGTGAAGCAGATTTTTGAATTGGCAGAAGAGGATCTGCTTTCCAATAGCCCTGTTGATGTGCAAGCCCTCCGGGCTGGATACACAGCACTGTTTGCCTGCCATTTCTAAGGGGCGGTCGAAGTCTCTCCTTATCCGTCTTGACTCCAAGTTAGCAGATATGGCGGAAGGTGAAGCAGGGCCTAAGGCCCAGGGTAATTTGTTTGGTGATCAGTTAATTCAGGATCTGTCAGCCTATCTGCACGTTTTGACATGCGTTGGATAAGGCTCAGATCAACAAAGAAAATTAATGCTCCAAAATGTTTTAACAGGGCCGGAAGAGGTAGAGCCCGCTCCTCTGTCCATTTCCCTCTGGGCTCTACCTGTTCCCGACAGTATGCTTCTAGATGGGCGCACAATTCCTCCTCTGCTCGCGGAGCACGGGCTGAGTTCTACCCTCAGAGGGGGTTTCACTGGAGAGAACGTGACGGCAGAGGTACTGGTAGAGCAAGGACAGCTCCAGGTAATGCCACATGTTTTAAATGTTTCTTCCCTCAAAGGTTTAGTGGGCAGGTTGGCCAGGTTTTTTCCCCAGTGGGAGGCATCACGTCCGATCCTTGGGTGTTGCAAATGGTGAGTTTCCACATAGAGATTTATTCCCCCCCTTGTCAGCTGTCTTTCCCCCTCCCCTGGTATTCGACAAGGACAAGCAGAACCTGATAGATGCAGAGGACCAGGACCTCCTTTTCAAGGGGCAGTAGTCCCATCTTGATTCATAGCCTCCCAGCTCCTAAGCACAATATTCTTAATCCCGAAGCCCAAAGAGGGTTTTTATCCAGTTGTAAACTTGCAGGCCCTCAACTCATTTGTAGCATATCGCCACTTCAAGATGGAGGGAATGCATCTCCTCGGGGGCACCCTTCTGCCGGCAGATTGGATGGTCAAGATGGACCTCAAAATGGAGCCACCAGGGGGCGCCGTGATGTGCTGAAGCTCCTCAGTCAGTCTCCATCTTGGGGTGCCTAAAATTGTGATTTGGGCCCCCCCAGCATGCCGACATTGGAGTTATGACCCCCACCGCGAGTTGCTGATACCCTCGAGCATCAGTTGTGCGCTTCTTTGGCACCCGGAGGTGCCGTTATTCCTGTGTGAGGACCCTCTGTGTTGGTGAGCAGGGCCTGAGAGGTGGCTGTCCCTGCCGAAGAGCTCCGCAACGCGCTCCCCAGTGGTTGGTGGGGGAGGGCGGCCGCTGCCCGGACGGCTGTTGCCTTGCGCCCAAGCCCTCTTCAGTGGACGTGTGCCGGCACCCTGAATCGAGGGGAGGGGGTTCGGCGGAGGATCCTGAACTAGCTTACCTCCATTAAGGATTCGTTGGCGAGGGAGTGCGAGCTGGACATTTGGGTGCTCCCCCATCGTGTGCTTTCCTGTCTGTGCGGACATTGCTGTGCCTGGGGGCCCTGCCTGTCAATGGATCGGGTGCCGCGGTTGGTCTCCTGCCCCTCCAGTTGGCCGCCGACAACTATCCGGGGGTGTCGTGAAGCAGTGACGAGGCGCGTTCTGCAGTGAGTTGGTGCCCCGACCCGCAGCAGCACTGTCCGGGAGTTTAGTGCTCTGTGCAGTGCGCGTTGGTTGGCTGGCGCCTCAGAGTCCCCTACATTGGAGGAGGAGGCCTGGAGAAAGCCTTCTGACGGTGGTTCTGCCCCTGGAACTTGGTTTGCTTACCAGCTTGCTTTATTTCTTCTGGACGCGTAGGAGCAGCGCTTGTCCCCCTGGTGGCGTAAAGGTGCCTTGGGAGACTGTGGTCGGGGTGGCTGAGGCAGTACCTCTGGGCTGCGCGCAGTCCGAGCAGTGTCGCTCTGGTGCCTTGGGGGAGCTGGCCCGGTGCAGGGTGTGCTGTCTGGGGTGGCGCCGCCCCTCTGCTTGGGGCTGGATAAGTTCTTACATTGTGGTGTTGTCCTGCTGGAGAGCTCCTTCATCCGGGCCTGGTCTTCTGTGGTGGCTTGGGGCAAGCTCTTTCTCGGGTGGTGAAAAGAGAATCTTCAAGTTCCCTGGTCCCCTCCGCTAGAGGTAGCACGGCCAGGATCCCCTCCAGGGCCCAAAGACACCTGTCTCTGCTATCCCCGGTTGTCCCCCTGACTCGGCTGGGGTGAGGGTCTGCCCGGGTGTTGGAGAGGAGGCTCTTGGAGTACTCGCATTGGGGTCGAGCCACCGTTCGATCCAGACGAAGGGTCTGCCACAGTGATTGCATAGGGGTCTGCCCAGCCGTGTGTCTTCTTGTGCCTGGCCACCTACCCACTGCTCGGAGCTGCTGCTTTTCATTACCATTTCCCCCACTTCTGATGGACTGGTCTTAATCTTTGCGGAGGTTCCGGTGCTCCCCCGAGCACAGCATGGATAAGAGCGAAACACGACATGCGTCTCAGTCGGAAGCTAAGGAGGTGCAAACGATGAGTCAGAATATGGCTGCCCTATTGGTGGAGATAAGAGGCTTCAGAGCAGACAACAAGAGACTTGACTCCTTGAACAAGAAGCTAGATGCGGTTGATGATCGGGTCCAAGCTTTGGAGGCTAATCAAACGTCATCTGATCTCTTCGATACCCAGTTTGATATGCGCCTAGCGGAGCTGGAGAGACGGGAGGAGAAGGTCTCTGTTAAATTGGACGATCTGGAAAATACGGAGCGGTGCTCTAACCTAAGATTATTAGTCATCCCGGAGCAGGATGGGGAAACGCAGTCTGACATCATGAGAGCAGTCAAAGCAATTATAAGTAAACTCTTTGACGGCGGTAATACTAGTGAGCCGACAATATACAGAGCTCATAGAGCAGGAGGTCGTGCTGGCGCCCCTAGATCTTGTAAAGTTCCACTATTTCTCTGAAAAGGATAAGATCTTGGACCTAGCCCAGAATAAAGGACACATTGCCTGGGAGAGTTCTAAAATAATGATCTACCAGGATCTGTCGGCATTTACTCTAGCGCGCCAGAGACTTTGTGGCCCCTTGACTAAAAGGGAGTGCGATACAGATGGCATCATCCCTTTTCTCTCTCATTTGAAGTTGAAGGCTATAAGTACTCCCTTGTTAGGGAAGCCGACATACAGAGGGTGACTGGTGAACTCTTGGGAGATTCAGCCGAGGGCACTGGAATTTCAGATGGACCTGGAAAAAATTCTGAACAGCGGAAGCCCTCCCGTTTTGTAGAGAGGCGCTGCGTTTGAGGTCATAGGAAATTTAGAAGGGTGACACCACCTTCTCTGAGTCAGCCTTCCTCTTAATATATTCGGGAAGGTTGTTTCCTATATGGTGCTCTTAGGTGATCCTGGAATACACTATTTTTTGGGGGCGGAGGGGAGTCCAGGGGGTTCTTGGGGCTCTTTGGCGTTAGTTATGCCTTGAAGAGGGTGGCATAAAAAAGAGTGGAAAATGTGAAGGTGAATGGGGGTTGTGAAGGGAGTGGGTTTGTGCACTGCATGCGGGGGGGGGCTCAAAATGATGTGATACTTTTTCAGTCATGGGCGGCCCGGGTGGAGGCGGCCAATGGTGGCCTGGTGTGGCAGCAGTTGGATGTTGCTGTCAGGCCGGGCGCTCGGTAAAGCGGGGGTGGGGGGTCCTGGGGGTGGGTTTACAGTGGGCCATGGGGGTCTGTTTGGTTTCAAACGGTTTCTGGTGTTTCTGGTTACTGTTGTTGCTTTTGCTTGGGGGAGTTACTGGAGAGTCATCCGACAAGGTTTTTTTCTGAGAGTTTGATCTTTCAGGGACCAATGCCTAGACTTTCTTTTCTAAATGGGTGAATGTGATTTCCCACTGGCGCTGGTGTGCGAGGCCTTAATTCCCCATATAAAAGGTCTTTGATGGCAAAGGAGTTCAATAGGTTGAAACTTGACATTTTGTTTCTTCAAGAGACTCACTGGGTGAAGGGAGTAGAACCTGCTTTGAAGGCAAGGTCCATACACAAAGTCTTGCATGCATCCTCCAAGGTCAAGAAGAGAGGGGTGACGATAGTGATCTCCCAGAAGGCCCATTTCTCTCTTCGAGCCCAAGTTTGTGATCCAGAGGGCCGTTTTGTAATGGTCAAGGGAGACTGTAGAGGAACCAAGGTCACGTTGATCTCCATTTATGTGCCAAATGATGCCCCAGATCACTTCTGGTCGGAGATGCAGCTCAAAATTATTACCTTTACTGAAGGTGCGTTAGTGGTGGGGGGTGATTTTAACATGGTTCTTGATTACTTGTGTGATAGGTTGCCCAGTCGCCCGGTGGTGGATTCCCAGCTGCAAAGGCACCTTGCGTCTTCCTTCCAGAGCACCAACGATGAATTAGGGCTTAGGGACTCACACTCGGCACGGGAAGTCCCTGACCCCCTTTTCACTTTTTTCTCGAAACCCCATTCGTCATTCTCTAGAATTGACTATATCCTGGTCGATAAGGGGCTTTACAACATAATCTCGGAGGTTCGTGTGGAGGTGACTCCGTGGTCTGACCACAACATGGTGAGGGTTCAATTAGGGATTCCCATTGTTCTCCCAGGGCCAAGGCAGTGGACATGCAATGGCCTCATGTTGAAAGACAAGGAGCTAGCTCGGACTGTCCTGACCTCTATTGAAGAATTTTATGAGTTCAACGATGACGTGCAGGTGGGTCTGGAGGGGTCTGGGAAGCCTTTAAGGCTAGAATCAGGGGTGTCCTTATTGGGTTGGGGGCGGCGAGGAAGCGAGAGAGGGGTAAAGAGGAAAAGCTTCTCAGGGATAAAATTGAGGCTATCCAGCTGAGGGGTAAATTAAGGTCCCAGATCTTCCCGGGTAAGTTGGCCGAGCTCCAACAGCTCAAGGTGAAATTAGATGCTCTCCTGGTGGGGCAGACCGAAAGGAAGCTGTCCTTCCTTAAGCAGAAGTACATGGATAAGGGTGAAAAAGCTGACAAAATCCTAGCATGGAGACTCCGTGAGCTTAGGGAGAGTAGGCGAGTGGAGGCTCTTGCCCTGCGAGATGGTATGCTCTGCCGAGAGGATTCTGCGATAGCAGACGAATTTCGGAGGTATTATGAAAGCCTATACAAATCCAAATACGATGGAGATGGGGCGGACATAGATGATTTTTTGGAGGGCTTTACCAATTCCCTCCCTTCCCTTCAAGAAAGCCACCCTCCTGGTGAGCCCTATTTCGCCCCAGGAGGTGATAGACACTATAGGCGCTATGAAATCAGGTAAAGCCCCGGGGGATGATGGGTTTACTGTTTTTTTTTAATAAAACATTTCGGGGTGCTCTGGCCCCTTTCCTAGCTAAATTGTTTAATGGTGTTCTTGACTCAGGGCATCTACCCTCATCCATTCTATCTTGGTTCGGCCGTATGGTGTCGATCAAGATGAACGTGCTTCCCCGTCTGCTTTACTTGTTTTCCTCCCTCACGGTCATTATCCCAGAGTCATTCTTTAAAGCTCTTCAGTCGGAGGTGGTTCGCTTTATCTGGAGGGGAAAGAAACCGAGGGTTAGATACGATACTTTGACTCTCCCTCGTTTGTTCAGGGGCTTTGGGCTGCCTGATTTTCATCGATACCATAAGGCGGCTCAGTTGAGGGTGTTCCTGGAGCACTTAAGGGATGAGATGAGAACGTACTGCTCATATATTGAGGATGTCCATGCCCATCCCAGACAAATGTGAGACCTCCTGTGGGCGGTTGGAACCCCACTTCCTAGAGCAGTAAAAGTACACCCCACCTTGTCAGTGTTGTGGTCGCTGTGGCAGAATTATAGGGGTAATGCGTCCCTTTCTTCTTGGCCCTCCCCCCTGTCCTCGGTGTGGGCACCCCCTTTCCATTTGGGTAACAGAGACTTACAGGGGACTCAGAGATGGTCGGACAGGGGTCTGGAACGTGCAGCCCAGTTATTTAGGCAGGGTGTATTCATAGACTATGATAGTCTCATGGAATCTCTGGGCGCTCCTCCTATTTCTATTTTTGACTATGTGCGAGTGAAGGGCATTATGACTGACCCCCACTGGGTTGCAGACCTAACCCACCCCCCCCCCCACTCTGTTGGAGAGTGTGATTATCGAATCCAAAAGTAGGAAAGGCTCCCTTTCTAAAATTTACAAAGCGCTGATTACGGCAGATGTAGAGCTCAGGCAGCCCTGTAAGAAACATTGGGAGGGTTGGGTAGAGCGGGAAATAGGGACAGCTACTTGGGCGGCCATTTTTAAGGTCCTTTTTTCGGGATCCCTGTACACAGCGGCAATGGAACATAATTTCAAGATGCTGCATGCGTGGCACCTTTCTCCAGAGAGAATTGCCAAAATGTACACGGGGTCCTCCCCGCTCTGCCCGAGAGGTTGTGGTCAATGGGGGTCTTGGTTTCACCTTTGGTGGGGATGCCCTTCTGTCCAGTTTTTCTGGTGTGAACTCCTGAGCTGGATTAAGGAGATTACGGGGTCTGATTTACCCTTGCAGCCTCTTGTGCTTCTTTTTGGTGTTCGGGCCTCGGATGAGGAAGAATTGCCTTTGTCACGAGTGGTTCAAGCCATGTTACGGGTGGGGAGGCTTGCCTGGGCTCAGAGGTGGAAATGTGCTGTGATGCCTTCTAAAGCTGACTGGTTAGCAAAACTCTGGGTGATCTTTACGTACGAAAAACTTTCGGCGATTACTCACGACACCATGAACTCCTTCTGCTTCAAGAAGTTTGTGAATCAATGAGACTTTGATTTATGAGACTTTTCATATGCCTTTAATATTTGTGTTGCCACCTATGATGTCATGGAACGTCCTTTGTTTCTATGATTTGAGCCCATTACGCCAGTATTGATTGTATATTTGGTCCTGATTTTGTGTGATGCTTTTCTCTCCTTAGTTCCTCTGCGTATGGTTAGGGTTGAGAGGAGGGTGGGTGGGGGGGATGGGGTGGTGTCTGGTCTAGGGGTTTCTTGTCTTTGTTTCCTTTCAGTGTTCCTTCACGGAGATCTGTTTTTTGATTATAAATGCTTAATAAAAATTCATGTGAAAAAAGAAGAGACCTCAAAGACGCGTACTTGGTAGTGCCAGTCTTTCCTCCCCACCAAGAGTTTCTACAGTTCCAATGGGGGTCTCGCACTTGGCAGTTTGCCTCCCTTCCGTTTAGCCTCTCGTCAGCCCTCTGGTGCTTCACCAAACTAATGAAGCCGGTGATGGCTCACCTCAGGTCCAAAGGGATTTTCATAATAATTTACCTAGATGACATGCTTTTTCTGGCTCAGAGTTTTCAGACTCATCTGGACTTGACAGTTTCTCTTTTGCAAGCATTAAGTTTTGTTATAAATGTGAAGAAGCCCATATTCCAGCCTACGCAATGTATCCAATTTCTGGGCTTCAATATAGATTCCAGGCAATGCATCCTCCTCCTTCCAGACTGCAGGCTTTCCAAAATATGCAAGGAAATCCTCCTCCTTCTCAAGAAAGGGAGGGTCTCCCGCAGGCAGCTAGCCAGGGTTGTGAGGATGTTGTCAGCCTCCATTCAAGCCATTTCTCCACCCCCACCTCCATCCATTACAGAGCATTAAGGGCAAACATCTTTGCAGGAGTCTATCTTACTCTGAGTTAGTGGTTCGGTCTCCCGAAGCCAAGTCGGAGCTCCTGTGGTGGCTCAGGCACATGGATGCCTGGGCAATTTTTGGGCCCACTCCGGATGTCATTCTGGAGTCGGATGCCAGCTTGGCTGGCTCGGATGCCAGGATAGGGCAGTTGTCCATGGGTGCAAGGTGGTCGAACGTAGAGAAGATGTTGCATATCAACTGTCTGGAGTTGTTAGCAGGTACCTTTGCACTCAAGAGTCATCTCAAGGATCAGGGGAATTGCTGTGTCCTTCTTCGAATGAACAATATTTCAGCAGTTCGATACATAAACCACCTGGGGGGAACTAGGTCCAAGGTCCTATCGGATTTGGCAAGGGAGTTCTGGCATTTTTGCCTAGACAGGAACATTTTGTTGAAAGCGGAGTATCTGCCAGGGGTCAACAATGCAGTAGCAGACTGGAATTCCAGACACCTCCAAGACAGGACCGACTGGATGTTGGACAGAGCTATTTTTGTCAAAATCCTGTCTCTCTGGGGTCCAATTCAAGTAGATTTGTTTGCCTCCAGACTCAACAGTCCGGTTCTCCGATTCTACAGTTGGAGACCAGACCCCAGTGTGTTAGCAACCAATGCTTTCCTCCAGGATTGGTCGGGCCCTCTTTCCTACGCCTTTCCCCTGTTTGCCATGATAGCCAGGGTCCTAGTTCAAGTGCGCAGACATAATGCGACGCTAGTGTTGGTGACCCCCTTTTGGCCCTCTCAGGTGTGGTTTCCAGCCCTGTTGGAGTTGGCAGTGGATATTCCTCGTCCTCTTCCTCTCCACCCTCAGCTCTTAACGGACCCGTCAGGTCCCCCGCATGTGCTGCTCCTTCAGGGGCATCTCTCTCTTATGGTTTGGAAGATTTCGGCTCTTCCTGGTGCTTTCGCAGGACTCTATCTGTATCATCAAGGATTCCTGGGCAACTTATACCAAATCAGGATACTGTTCAGCTTGGAGCCGCTAGGTTATCTGTTTTGACTCAATTCCTCAATCCCGTTTCTGTCCCTCCAGTAGATGTGGTTAATTTCCTAGTGGAATTATTTAAGGAAGGAAAGGCATACAGAACTATCAATGGGTTCGGGTCAGCCATTTCAGCAGGGCATGTGTTGGTAAAAGAGGAACCTGTGGGTAGCTACTTCTTAGTGCGCAATGTCCTCAAGTCTATTTGCATCAAGATTCCGCCTAAGGCTAAGTATTCTGTTTAGTGGGATGTTAATATGGTGTTGGATTTGTTTCACTCTTGCCTCATAATGATGAATTGACTTTACAGCAACTTTTCTCAAGGTAGCCATGTTGTTGTGCCATATTTCCATTAAGAGAGTTTCGGATATCAAGGCCTTGGATGTTGATAACAAGGTGTTCATCCCTCAGGGGGTTACTTTATTTGTTTCCAGGAGAACAAAGTGTTTGATTTCCTCCATTTCTTACCCTGCCTTTCCAGACAATCAAAAGCTGTGTGTGGTTCAATGTTTAAAACGTTTGAGTTAAAGACAGAGGGGCTTTGGCCTCCTAGTACCTCTCAGCTGCTTCTTTCCTATAGGAAACCTCACAAACCAGTGTCCTTAGCGGATCTACGTGATTTGCCTGGGGATAAATTACCCGCGAGAGAAATGTTTGCATGAGAAATGTATGCAATACAAAATGTTCGTACATTTCCCATGCAAACCTTTCCATTACACATCACACAGATTCAAACACACCCTCCCACCACCTACTTACCTTTCCTTCATAGGCGCTGTGTCCCTGCAGAGCTGGTTCCCTTTCACTTCTGTGATCGGGAACCAGCACTGCAGGGTCGTTTTCTTTTGCTTTTTTAAAAATAATCTTTTATTTTTTACTTTTGGTCAGGTGAGCTGCGGGGTTGTCCCCTGCAACCCCAGCCCACTGTACTGTATAGTATAGTGAGCGGGCTGTTGCGGGTGACACCCCCGCAGCCCCTGGCCTTTTTTTTCTTTTCTTTTTTTTATTGCTGTTAATCCCCCTCACTAACGTGAGAAGGGTTTTAGATTCTATTAAAGACAAGGAGGTGAGTAGTATTACACCCACCAACTCTTTTTATTTGTTTTACATACAGCTTCCGGGTGAGGTGGTGAAGGTGGTGAAGGAGAGGTCTTCATTGTCCCTCGATGCCGCGATGTACGGGATCCTCTGAGTGGGTCGTGGATCAGGTAAACGCGCTACTGTGTTTAATCTTCAGGGTTGGCGTCCGGTGTGATGCAGCTGCAGAAGGAGTTGGGATTAGAGGAATGGATTTATATGGGGTGGGCCTCTGCCTATTGGTTACATGCAGGCATGACCTAACCTCCATGTTGGATTGGGATTATTCCCTTGGATTACTATTGTTCTGTTTCAGTTGAACACATTTATTTATTTGTTTAAAGTTTTTTTTTTTTTGCTGCTGTGGTGTCAGAAGTAAAGAATGTATGCATAATACTCGCTTCCTTGTCTTTATTAGGATCACTCAATTTAAAATTAAAATCCCTGACAATGCAGAGGTTAACGAGATGGAGCTGTAGGTCAGCAGCAAGCTTGCAAAAAGAATCAGGAAAGGTAGGGTCCGAGCCAGGAGGCCGGTAAAAAATAAGAAGATGGAAAGTTAATGATCCAGAGATTGGGAAGCGCAATAGAAAAACTTCCATTTTAAGACTATGGGTTAACGGTAGCACCTTGCCCAGATAAGCAAGTTTATAGATAACTGCGATGCCTCCCCCAATGTGCTCAGCCATCCGGTCACAGTGGAGAATTTTGTAGCCGGGTGGAAAGAGCTGAACCACTGATGGGCCAGAAGAGGCACTGAACCCAGGTTTCAGTAATACACGTGAGGTCAGGCCTATTCAGAGAGAAGGTCGCAACAATCCAGGGCATGTGCCACAAGTGAATGTGAATTAATAAGAAGACACTTCAGGGAGGGCAAAGTAGGGGGACATGGCAGAAGAAGGCGTGGTGTGGAGAAAGCCTGGAGAAAAAACAGTGGGGCGGGGGGGTGCAGCTGATAAGAGTTTCAGGCAAACAGAAATAGCGAGCAGGACGTATCTGGTGCAACCATGGGTAGGCATGCCCGAGACCTGGACGTGCCCAGACGGGCAGGTCTTTGGCATGACTTTGGCATGCGAGAAACGCTCCCGACGTTGTGAGGGAATATATATACATATTGTAATCGCTGAAACCAACCAGACCAGTCGAGGTGAATGGGACTGGAGAAAAGACTGCATGTGGAAGTTGTGTGCAGGAGTAGAAAGAAAACAGCTGCGAGTTCCAGGGATCGACTCGAGCCACTGGTAGCAGTGGAAGGCCAGGCATCTGAAGTGGGAGAATGGGATAACACCCTCCCCCAATCTCATCCAGACCATGGCCTAGGGTTTCACGGCCCAGGCACCCCCATCTGCTTACCAGATGGCAAAGTACCCTGTTTCAAAAACCTACACATACGAGGACTATGCCCACCAGCACGCCATGCTCAAACCAACGCCTGCGACATGGATCAGCTCGACTAGAACAACAGCCATGAGTATTCGCATTGTTAGAGATGCCATGACGACATAGCTAACAGACAAGAATACACGTGCCACCATGTACACTGGTCACTCACACACGAAGAACATACTCAGTGCTATGACGTAGCAGACTTTCACACCCACAGACATGCATCGTTGTTATTTTTCACATAGGCCTTCTACAGCACAGCAGAAACGCAAGACGCCTGAAGAGCTTGTGTATATGCTTTCTGATGCTTCCTCGCTACCTATCCCTATGAAGACGCTACCATGTATATCTAATGCTGCCTATGATGCTTTGTCACCCTGCGATCCCCATAATATGGATCATGTACCGTCACCCACGAACTAGGCCCAAGTAGGCCGCAAGCAAGAGTCCCCAGGCCGTAGCCTCGCAAACGAAAATCCTCCCAGAGCGAAATGCAAGTGCTGACCATGCAGAACGAGCCCCTAACGAGAGCCCACAGCCAAGGCCACGATGTTGCAACCCGCACACTGCGCGCCCAGCACCAAGGTTACACCTGCAAGTGCCAAGCCCTCAGAGACAGAATACAAAATCTAATGCTCATAATTCTGCTCCAGCTACGGTCTTGTGACCAAGCCGAACTGACAAGATGCCAAGCTCACGAGACAGAAAGTCGCCAGGGTCCCATCTCTGGGACACAGGTTGCAACAACGAAGCAGCAAAGATGGACACCTACAGCGATGGGAAAGACCTGCTCGCCAGCCCATAAGCAGACCTGTCCATTGTCCGCACTAACACATAGTTGCACATTGTTGCTAATGTCAGGTACACCGCAGGCTGGGAACGGCGACGGTCGCAGGCTTGGGGGCTCACGGGAGAACCAATCAGAATACAGGGGGGCTTATTACTGACGCCATTACTCTTAGCCAATCACCAAGTGTCCCCCTGTAACAATTCCAAAGTAGCAACTGTTAGGGACAGCCCAAGTATACCACCTGACCTGTGCTCATCCACTAACATTTCTTCCCATAGGGGGCATATACTAACCCTACCACTCGGGGGACCAATCTGAAGTGGCGTTAGGTTTTGTGATGATTTTCCCAGGTGATGCGAGTAGCGCGTCATACTGCTGTAAAAAGGGCCTGCGAGCCCCAATAAAGGATGAGAGCTTCTCCGGATGCATACGGACTAAGCATATCCCTGCTTTTACTCTAATAAACAGCAGTAATTGCCTTGCTCCTTATGTGCGTGTGTCATACTCCTTCTGGGATGCGGGAGGAGTTGGGGCCTCCCCAGCCCAGAGGTCCGCGGACGGCTCTGCTGGCCCGCCGGGATAATCATCCCAACAAGTTGGAGGCACTGCTGAGATCTGTTTGAGGTCTGTTTCCCTGAGAGCATTATCCCAAGGCCTCTTGCTACGAGGCGACCCGGCAGCGCGGCCCCCTCTGCCGTTGCCCCCTTTTGAGGACTACAGGACCATCACAGAACTGCGAGAAGAGCGGACAGAGCAATCTGGATATTGGCCCTCGGGAGCCGGCTTGAGAAGTATCCCGCCCGCGGTTGGCGAGTGTCCAGACGTGGTCCACACAAGGGGACGTGGCAAGCCGCTTTGGAGGGGTGCATGCAGTGGAGCGGCCCCGCCTCAAGAGAACTTGGTGAGTATGACACACCCAACAAGCAAAGTAATGTTGTGCGGGAGGGAGGAGGAGTTGTGAAAAGGGTGGCGGGAGGTGTTTACAGTGCGTTGTAAAAGATTTGATAAATAAGTAACGATCGACGAGTGAGTGGTGGCAGGACAGGCACGAGGGCCGTCTTCTACTGCGTCACAGAGTGAATTGGGTGGAGCTGAAAGGCACCACGTGTGGTTGTTAGAAGGCACTGATTTGTTCAGATCACGGACACCTGTAGGGAAGGGGTGTGGCTTTCCTATGAATTGGCGTTTTAGATCATTGAGTAGATGAGGATCCCTACTAATTGAGTGTTGAAGCTCGTTACGTAGATGGAGTTGCCCTGCAGGAGGTAGCTAGATTGTTTCCGAGTGTGGAAGATAATTGGCTGGTTAAGCCCCCCTGGTGAGGGGCGTATCACATGCGAGGCGACGCAGCATCCGCATTCCGATTATAAGAGTGTACTGGTGGTTACCTTGCTCCGGTTGTAGCGAGAGGACAGCTGTGGGGTTTACGGGGGACAAAAGAGTTAAAACATATTGCGCGCTCTTTCATCTTATGAAGGTTTCTTACCGGTAGTAGTTTGAAGAAGTTGGTGACGTCACCAGTAGGGCTTCTATCGGACACCGCGACCATCTCATGTTGATAAAGGGGTGGCCGGAGGATAGGAAGGGGGGAAAGGGCGGCATAGAAGATGCGAGGAGGCCACGCCCTGAGAACACCGGCAACCCTTCGATAAGGGAGGGGCGAGAAGGGGAGAGGTGACCGCGCACGGAGAACGCCGGTCATGCTAAGCAAGGTGGTTGAAAAGGGGAGGGAGAGGTTTGAAAAGAAGGAAAGGTGGGGCGGCTGTAAAAGCATGTCACACAGGGCACGCAGCTGCAGCGGGCTTCGTGCGCCGCATCCGTAGGGGGCTGTACTAGTGACATCAAGGGGGACAAATAATACAGGAAAAGAACTGTACATTTGCAATTGTATTACTTTTCAGCAGACGGTCGGAAGTCCCCAGTTTATGGGGCCAGGTAAAGAAGGTTACTATTGGGGGAAAAGTAAAGTGTAACATGGCCTCATCCTACAGGTCGGGGTCTGGAGTGTGGAGAAACGCTTTAACTACACCCCTCCAACACATTTGCACGACACTATCACCATAAAGGAGAAAATTATCAAGTATAGTATTGACTGGACACAAGGAACAGATAACAAAATACTGATACAATGGCCGCCTAACGGCAGCTTTGACCCACACCCCAACACTCGCTATTGACATACATACACAACACGTACAAGGGGAAGAAATTAGCTCACCATATAAAGATGTACAACTTATGGAAGATGTTCCAGGGAGCCAGGCAAGGAGCAACATGGGATGTTTACTATGGAAGGAGTAACAGAGGAGAAGGGTAGCAAAGAAATGAAGGAGGAAGGAGGAGGCATGGGCACGGCAAGCAGCAATACACTATGCACAGAAGAGGGCAAGAAGGAGAAAGAAGGATCAGGCGCAATACCAGACGAGAAGGTGAAAAAGGAAGGGACAGAAGATATGCCTCTGGCGACGGTAGTGAAGAAGGAGGAAGGTGGGTTGTACCCAGTAACGGAATTAAGTGACGCCGCCAGACAACAACTGACAGCCGCTGAGGGGTACTCAAACCCTGCATACAGCCCACCACCATATGCTGCTACAGATAGCTACCAGAGGGGGGGAGGAGGTGACGAGAACGGTAGGTGCAAGCTCCACGCAGGCAGGCGCGAAAGGAGGGAAGAAAAGTGAGGAACACATCGCAAACATAGGACCAGACGAATGGATAGCAGCGCAGGTGCTCCTAAAGCTCAGAGGGACATTAACAGGGGAAGAAGAGGATGCAGTGAGGATGACTAAGCAAGACATGGGTAACACACAGACAGGGACCGAGGTGAGTAACACGAGAGAAGGCCAACTGTCACCAGTAGAGGAAGAAATATTGGAGGAAAGGTTGGCTGAATTGAGGGATGCGCAAAGTGCACTGATCAGACAGCTCGAGCAAGAAACACGGGGAAGGAGAGAAAGGAGAATAGGGACAAGCAGGAAAGGATGAAGGAGCGAATGGAAGACAGGAAGAGGGAAGCAGAGAGGATGAAGGCAATAGCAGAGAGGGTATCCCGTGCAGAGCAACGAGACATGAAACGGAGGGAGGAAGAGAAGGGAAATGGAACTGTGGAAAAAGAAAATACTATCTGAAAGCGCCGGGAAATATGAAGAAGGTAAAGTAATAGAGAGCATATTGGAAAGGGAAAGGGAAAAATGGGAAAGGAAGGAAGAGGAAGAAAGGATATTAGCGAAGGTAAGTAGTGAGGTGATGGAAGAATAAAAAAGGAAGAGAGCGGAAATAGGTGGTGAAATAATGGGGAAAAAGGATGAAGAGAGTGGAGATAGGAGGGTGGAGCACGGAGTAAGAACATACACACGCCAGGACCCAGAGGTAGCTACAACTTCAACTAAAGGAGCAACTGTCAAAGGAGAGGAGCACTGGGAAGCGGACTTAATAGATTTAAGGACGGTGACGGTGGGTGGGAAACGCACAGAGTGGGGTTTGTTGTTTCTTGATGGATTTTGCAGTGAGGAGGAAGAATGTTTGGCTAAAAATTGAGGAGTTGGCAGAAGGGAGAGTTTAGATAAACTGTACATAACACGCACTAACCGAGAGTCACCATGGTCGTGTGGGAAAAGGGACGAAGATAAGAAAGGTACAGAGCAGGTAAGTGAGGTAGAAAGAAGAACGCCACAAACAGTAACGCCAACACCACGCCCACTCACACCAACCCCTGCGCACACACCATATGTCGGCAGACTCAGAGATCTCCCGGGACGCAGACAGGAAGAACGGGCAAACACGCCTGTGGTGAAACAAGTGGGTAATAGAAGAGAGAGGAAGGATGAAGGAGAAGATGAGACAAACCACTTATATCATACTGATATGATAACAGAATTACCTGACACAGAGGAAGAGGATGAATACGCTGACATTACCCCACGGGCACTAGGGAAAATGAGGGGTTACAATTTAATGCCACTGTTGGAAAGGGGAGGGGCCAGACCACACTATGTCCCCTAGAAACATGCCAACAAAGAGAACATAAAATGTAGACTCCCATCACTAAGTGGAGGAGCAGGGAAGTGGATATATGAGATGAAGAAGCACACTGCGGGGCAAAAACTAGCGGTGGGGGACGTGAAGGGACTCTTAATATAAATATTGGGGGATGCTGCAGATGACATTTGGAAGAGGGCGGGCTTCCCAGGGGTTACAATAACAGACACGTCACATGATGGAGCACCATTTGCCAACTGCAGACATGCACTGTGGCAGGCATTGAGAGTTCAGTACCCAGACACGTCAGACATAGGAGCAATTACGTCACGCAAGATGTGTGAGAATGAAGATCCTGTTGATTACATCCAGGAGATTCAGGAGAAGTGGCACCTGGAAACTCGGGAGCAATGGGATAAAACACCAGCAGTTATTTACCACATACTAGTACAAGGGCTCCCGGAGCCAGTACAAAGGCAGCTGAAGAAAATAGTGGGGATGGAAGCTAAGGCATGGCCGGAAATACAACTAACAATAATACACCACTGCAGGATGTGGTAAGAAAAGATGAAACAAAAGGAAGAAGATAGAAAAGCAGAGGAAGCAAAATTGGTGCAGAAAAAGCTATCTAAATACACAATGGAAGGAGCACTCATAACAACGCCCGTGGTCGCAGCACCAACCCCCACAAAAGTAGCGGTTGCCCAGGACTCAACACAACCACAAGTAGCACAATTACAGCAGCCAACCCAAATTATAACACAGCAGATGCCACCACCCCCACCATACACGGCTCCCGCAGGAGGAGGATACATGTCAATAGGAAATGGATATTGTAACAACTACAGGGGGAGGGGCTGCATGATGAGAGGGAAAGGATATGGCCAACCTGTACAGCAGCAAGGGGGAGGGTTCCGAGGCTACTACCCTAACGGACAGCAAGGGTACCAAGACAACACGTTTTCCATGGCAGGCTAGAGAACCACCAATATGTTGGATCTGTGGGATGGTAAGACACATGTCACGCACATGTAGGATGAGGCCCGCCCAACCAGCCTGGGGGGAACAAGGACTTATGGGAGAACAACAGATTTACCAACAACAACAGGGAATACAACAATGCCTACCACAACATCAACCACTGCAGCAACCACCACCACAGCAACAGATACAAACACACCACCACAGCAACAGACGTTTGCAACACAACACCAGCAAGTGCATCCGGTACAACAGCTCACACAAGTACAGGACAATGCAGTATCAACAACTAATGAACAACAACAGCATACACAGCTGGGGAAGGTGACGATATTGGGTCACAACCCTTACATAGGAAGCGGTCAGTCACTATATCCACAATAGGACAAGCCACAGATGTCTTTGATATGTCCCATCCTATCGGTAACACCTAATAGTGCGGAGGAACCACGCATACAGGTAGCGATAGGTGACAAAAAATGTTCCTTCCTTGTTGACACAGGGGCCACCAAGTCCTGCATAAGGGAGGATAATTTTAAAATGTCAGGCAAAGCCATGCACACTCAAGTATTCTCTGGGGCTCGAGGGTTGGTTCCCTTCACTGATAACATCTCTTTATCTATAGGAGATCATGACATATCTCTCCCACTTCTGTACTCGAAGCAGTCACCAGTTAACATACTTGGGAGGGACATTATGAGCAGATTGAATATGATGATCTCCTTCACGGAGACAGGCATAATTTGCTCTACACCAGGAATTAACATGCTCACAGCACGACAAATACTGCAGGCTTACTGTGGTAAACAGTGGCCCGGGCTGAGCCTGTAGATGCAGAGGTATTCCAATATGGGACAGACATGGCAATTGCATGGTTGCCTGGAATTGAGGGCAAAATCTGGAGGAGGCCAACAGCATACTTATTCAGGCCAGAGACACCAGCAAGTGAAACTGAGGGGAAAATGATTTCAGTAAGCATAGAGAGCATTATGGCAACTGCAGACTACATCGCGGCGCATGCCCAAGACAGGGAGGGGAGGGCATGGAGAGCAGTTATAGCACTGGCAGAGGGGTGCAGGCTCACACAGGTGTCTGATGAGGAGCTCTTCTCAGATGACAATGGTGAAGGGGAGATGGTGTTTGGGATGAGCATTAACATTTGGTTGAAGGTAACATACAAGCAGGTGGCACAGAAAATGGCAATGGCACTAGAGGCACCTACCCCTACACCAGCGGCATTTTACAAGGAAGACATGGCAGCAGTACCAGCATCTCTGTGGACCACCAGTCCATACGACGTTGGCTGCATCAAGAGCATTGGAGGAGTAAAAATAAAATTGAAAAAAGGAGCAATGCTCCCGAGAATGAAACTATACCCGCTTTCAAAAGAGGCAGAATAGGGCATATATGAAACAATAACAGCCCTGATAAACAATGGTATACTAGTACCATCAGAATCACCTTGCAACACTGCTGTGTACCCTGTACGCAAAGCAAAAGGAGGATCTTGGCGTTTTATCGAGGACCTCAGGCCTTTGAACAACATTGTTGAGGCAGAGTACCCTATAGCAGCTAACCCGGCTACAATACTATGTGGGGTACCAGCAGAGGCATCACAGTTCACCGTGATTGACCTCCAAAATGCTTTTTTCTCGATACCCCTGCACCCAGACTCACAGGACCTGACAAGCTTCACATACCGCAACCCCAAGTGGAAACACACTAGGTTGCCCCAAGGGTACTGTGAATCACCATCCATCTTCAACAGAGTGATCCAAATGGATCTGGGAAACGTTGAAATGGAGAGCACGGTTCTGCAATACGTAAATGACATAATCATTTGCAGCACCACAGAAGAGAGGTGTAGGAAGGACTTAGTTAAAATGCTCACAGTGTTAGCTGAAAAGGGGTACAAGGTAGACAAGGAAAAGCTACAGTACTGCCAAGAACAGGTACTATACATTGGCCAACTTATCTCACAGAATGGAAGGAACATTGCACCACAAACACCAAAGCAATAAAAAACACACCACAAACAGTGAGGGAGCTGTAGCAGTTTCTGGGCCTATGCAACTACTGCAGGGCGTGGGTTTTTGATTACAGCTCATACATAGGACCCCTACTCGAGGCCCTCAGAGAAGCACAGAAGGGGGGCAAATGGTTGGGGTGGACAAAGGAAATGAAAGAGGCATTTGAAGAGTTAAAATACGCCATCTCAACGGCACCAGTGCTAGCCACTCCAAACTATGAACACCAATTTTTTATCTTTTCACATTGCGACTCGGCAGTAATGAAGGCAGTACTGACTCAGAAAACAAGCATGGGACACAAACCAGTAGATTTTTACAGTGGACACTTGGACCCTGTAATGTTCGGTCACTTCCCTTGCGAACAGAGCCTCGGCGCTGCAGCATTTGCGGTGGAGAAATCATCATCAATAACAATGGGGTGCCCTACCACACTATTTGTGGAACATGCACTCTTTGCCATTTTGAACAAGCCCAAATCCACATTGACCACACAGAGGGTGTCAGATATGAGATAATACTTTCCAGACCAGAATTGACAATTGTTAGATGCAGCAATGTAAACCCAGCGAGATTCATAGCAGAGGTGGTTGAAGATGATGACTACGTTCATGATTGTACAAAGGCCATCGAAATGTACTCCAGCACAAGAAAGGTTGAGGAAAATGCCCTAGAGGGGGAGAGATAATGTACATTGATGGGTCCTCAACAATTGACCAGAGCGATGGGGTAAGAAGGACAGGAGCAGCAGTAGTAAAGCTAACAGAAAATTGGATGTATGTCCCAGTGAAATGTGCCCAACTGCCACAACATTACTCGGCTCAGGCAGCAGAACTAGTGGCCCTAATTTTGGCATTAAAAGAGAGCTATGACAAGAGAGTAACCATCTATTCAGATAGTGCATATGTAACATCAACGGTGCACTCAGGATTAATAAAATGGCAAAGAAGGGGGTTTAGAAGAGCTGATGGTACTCCGGTACAACATGCCCTCTTGCTTGCTGAACTGATTGAAGTAATTAATGATCCTAAAGAAATAGCCCTGGTAAAATGTCAGGCACACACAAATAGAGATGACCCTATCTCAAAAGGTAATGAAACAGCAGACGCACATGCCAAACATGCTGCATATTTTGGCGAAATGTGGACCCTCCTAGAAAAACGGAAGGATGAGGGGAGGGCGGGAGCAAGACAGATGTTGATGAAGGAGGGGTACACACACATCCCTGAAACACAGATCATGGAACTACAGGCAGCTGCTCCTATGGCAGAAAAAGAGTTATGGGTAAAAAGAGGGTGTACAATGTCCCCCACAGGTGCATTATGGTGTCAAAATAATACAGGAAAGGTGGTTATGCCACTAGCCCTGTTGAACACAGCCCTGGCTCAGCTACACCATCCAACACACACTGGAAAGGAAGTAATTGCAGCACAAATAAAAGAAGCATGGTGCTGTCCCGAATTAAATTCACATGTTGCAAACTTTATCAGCAAATGCCTAACATGTCAACAGTTCACAGCCGGTCACACGCTGCAAGTGATAAAAGGTACCATACACCGGCCAGAAGGACCCTTCCTGCACCTTCACATTGACTACGTTGACATGATCAATGTATGTCAAGGATACAGATACATGATTGTAGTGGTATGCCCATTTTCAAGGTGGATTGAGGCTGGGCCATGTTCTCACGCAGATGCCTTCAGAGCAGCAAACTTTTTAGTAAGGGAGGTTTTCCCCAGGTTGGGATTTTGCGAAGTGCTGAAGTCAGACAATGGCCCACACTTTGCAAATTAAATGTTTGAGCACATTACTACACTACTTGGCATCAAGCACAAGTTTGCATGTGCATATCACCCACAGGCCAACGGTATTTGTGAACGCTTGAATGGCCTCCTGAAAGAAGAAATTGCGAAGATCCAGCAGACAACTAAGAAAAGCTGGTTGTACTGCCTCCCCTTGGCTCTGTTTGAGTTAAGGAATAGGCTAGGGTCAGATCACCACCTCACACTCCACGAGGTGGTGACTGGACGTCAGATGCGCCTTCCACTTACACCACCATCAAGGGCCTTCACCGATTATGACAGCCCTGCAGATGTTTTTGGTGATGCAATGTATCAATATGTGTCTTCCTTGATTACTAGTGTCGCCTTTATCTCTCAGCAGCTCGAGCGCACGCGGGGCAGGTCGAAGACAATTGAACAAGAAGAAACAAAAAGGAGCAGGAACAAAAAACAAACTGGACTATTGCAGAAGGAGACAGCGTTCTCCTCCCCAACTTTAACCGCAGGTGGAACAGCCCTTGTTTTACAGGGCCCCACCTGGTGGAAGCAGTAGCTCCCAGAGCTGTAAAGCTGAGCGATAAAAAGGTGTGGAACCACTTGCATGACGTCAAGCCCTACAAAGATAGGACCCGCCCTTGCGTTGACGACAGGGCCAACGCAGCAGCAACAACAACACCAACTAAGGACAACACAGCAGCATCTGCAACAAAAGACAATTGTGACATTGCCGCTGACCCACCCCCACCCATAGACCCTAAAAACTCTGGACATTTACCCACAGCCCACCCCATGGTCACGGGATCCCAGGCCAAACAAACTCCTACCCCAGCCAGCCCGCCCATGCCACTATCCGAATAAAGGACATTGCCTAATATGTTGTGAAGTTGCACCACACTTGCAGATACATGCATGTTCCCTTTCTCTTTTTGTCTCGCACATGCAGGTATTGCGCGTAAATGTTTTTGTATAAAGAAAAGTGAAGTTATTAACGTTGCGTCTTTGCCCAGGGGTAAATGCTGCCCACAGACGACAACACCCTTGAGGCCTTGCCACACCAATTTGTATACCATATAAAGAGACCAAAATATCTAAAAAGAAGGAGGGTACGTGTGTATTACAACACGTTCATTTTGGCCATAGAACAATCATTCCCACATCTTCACGAGCACTTACCATCTCTGAGAGATAGGTCACTGAGATTAGCGTGGGAACAACTGTTCGCCTGGGCACTGAATGACTATCTAATAGGGAGAGCTTGACAACTAACACCTTAACGCATATTTTCTAGTGATTTTCAGGCAGGCATCTTTAACATCACAAAGTATAAGCTGCAGGACTGCAGCAAAGGTAAGAAAAGGTAAGAACAAGAAATACCAGTGATATTAGGTATTGTAATAAAGATTGTAGGTGTGTTGGACATCACTGGTCTAATTGCTGCCTCTGTCTGGCAGACACTCTATGCTTATCGAATTTTGGCTGCTCCTAAAATTAACGTACTCCCTCCCACAGCTGCAACAGGTACGGTGTCAGGTGGTACAAGTAACACAGGAGGTAATGGGAATAGGGTGAAACGTAGTACATATGGAGATAATGATGGGATTGACACATATATATCACAGATTCAGCACACGTCACAAATAACATGTGGTATCAGCACATGTCCAAAATTGGTAAGCAGACAAGGACAACTGCTATGTGTGCTCGTTGATCCCATACGCCATGAGCGTATCAAGGACGTTTGTAGCTACTGAAGTACCAGCAAGGACAGTAGAGTCCCTGATATATATGGCCCTGTTCCAAACAAAAGGATGATATAAAGGGACAGTGGTAGAATTGCAATGGAAGACAAGAGACACATATCCATATGAAAATAACTTCATCAAAACACTTAACATGTACAACAGTTACCGCCTACACACTCAAGCATTCAGATACATAACGGATGGCCCTGACAAAGGAGAGACGAAGAAGGTAACGTTAGAGTTCCTGCCGTGCGATTGGTATGCAAGTGAAGTTGCTGGTGAACAAGGTTGCTGGGAAAGACCTCTCATTGTAATATATGGGAAGATGTACACCAATGAAGGATGGACGGAAGGAGTGGTGGGGAGCAATATGGTAACAAAAGAGAATGTAAACTCAATAAACGAAACCAACCACAAATGTTGGATGGATTGGGTGAAAAATGTACCACTGCTTACATGGCTGGAGAAGGACAAAGACCCAATAACTATACTACTGCTAACTGAACCCACACTGTGCTATCAACACATCGGTGATGTTGATGTTGGAAAAAACCACAACTGTAAAAGTATAATATTGATACCTGAGGGGGGTGCCGGGACAGCTGTTCCAATGGATCTCTATTGGGCTTGCGGCAACAAGGCATATCACATGTTACCTCCATCATGGAATGGGATATGCACTGTGGTACACATTAATGTACCATCTCTGGTTGTGCCTCAGAAACACGTCAACATGGCCAATTTCCCAAAGATGGACGAAGGTAATAAAAGGTGGAAAAGATCTGTGCAGGTTGAAGAAGGTGACGAGAAGAACGGCAAAACCATTCCGTCAAGAGTGAAAAGACCAGGAGAGCCACTGACGGGAAATTACCTGTGGGGAAGAGTGGACACAGCCCTCACTTCCATTCCACCAGAACACAGACTATTTAGTAGGGCAGCAATGTTCTTCTCATCAATAATACACCCAGGACTGCAGGCATATGCAAATGCAAAATGGCTCCAGATTACCCGCTGGGAGCTAATGATGACCATTAATTCAACCATCAATGGATTCAATGCAATAAAAGAAGAACTGAGGGCAGTAAGCATGGTGGCGCTACAAAACAGGTATGTGCTGGACCTTCTCACGGCGATGGAAGGAGGAGTTTGTGCGAAAATTGGACAATCACATTTATTCCTGCCAATGACGCTGACAATGGAACACTTACAGAAGCAGTTTCACAACTTGCCCTGATGCACTCGAAAATGGTTGATGAAAGTAAAGGAGTAAAGGGAGATGGCAGCTGGTTTTCCTTTTTGTGGTCATGGATGCCTTCATGGCTATCAGATGGCCTGAAGTTAATAGCAGGATGCATTATATTGGCAGTGGCTATATTGATTGGAGTGAGATTATGGAAAGGAAGAAGAGCTCGTACAATGGACGAAATGATGGAGATGGTCGGCATGCACGTTTTACTGCCAGCTGATGATGACGAGCACACTGACATGATTATACAGGAAAGGGAAAGGTTGCGCAAACAGATACTTGATAATCACATAGTTCCGCCATCTGTGAAGGTGGAGAACCCAAGGAACCCAAGGAGCTATGTTGGAAGATGGGTATACTGCAAACCCGCAGTGGCTGCGTTTACATTTATTGGTCATTTGAAGATCATGTAAAACACTATGGGCACCAGGCTGGAATAACTAAAGTATGGAGAGTGAAAGGAGATAAGGAAAAGGATGATTTTGTGGTCGACAAGTCAACCAGAGGGGGGACAGAAGTGGGAGGATGGGATAACACCCTCCCCCCAATCTCATCCAGACCATGGCCTAGGGGATCACGGCCCAGACACCCCCACGAGAGGAGTTAATCTACTTACCAGATGACAAAGTACCCTGTTTCAGAAACCTACACATACGAGGACTATGCCCACCAGCATGCCATGCTCAAACCAACACCTGTGACATGGATCAGCTCGACTAGAACAACAGCCATGAGTATTTGCATCGTTAGAGATGCCATGACGACATAGCCAACAGACAAAGAACACACGTGCCACCATGCACACTGGTCCCTCACACACCAACCCACACGAAGAACATACTCAGTGCTATGACGTAGCGGACTGTCACACCCACAGACATGCATCGTTGTTATTTTTCACATAGGCCTTCTACAGCACCGCAGAAACGCAAGACGCCTGAAGAGCTCGTGTATATGCCTGCTGATGCTTCCTCGCTACCTATCCCTATGAAAATGCTACCATGTATATCTAATGCTGCCTAAGATGCTATGTCCCCCTGCGATCCCCATAATATGGATCATGAACCATCACCCACGAACTAGGCCCAAGTAGGCCGCAAGTAAGAGTCCCCAGGCTGGAGCCTCGCAAACGAAAACCCTCCCAGAGCGAAATGCAAGTGCTGACCATGCAGAACGAGTCCCTAACGAGAGCCCACAGCCAAGGCCACGATGTTGCAACCCGCACGCTGCGCGCCCAGCACCAAGGTTACACCTGCGAGTGCCAAGCCCCCAGAGACAGAATACAAAATCTAATGCTCATGATTCTGCTCCAGCTACGGTCTCCCCACACGTGATCAAGCCGAACTGACAAGATGCCAAGCTCACGAGACAGAAAGTCGGCAGGGTCCCACGTCTGGGACACAGGTTGCAACAACGAAGCGGCAAAGATGGACACCTACAGCGATGGGAAAGACCTGCTCGCCAGCCCATAAGCAGACCTGTCCATTGTCCGCGCTAACACATAGTTGCACATTGTTGCTAATGTCAGGTACACCGTGGGCTGGGAATGGCGACGGTCCCAGGCTTGGGGGCTCGCGGGAGAACCAATCAGAATACAATGGGGCTTATTACTGACGCCATTACTCTTAGCCAATCACCAAGGGTCCCCTTGTAACAATTCCAAAGTAGCAACTGTTAGGGACAGCCCAAGTATACCACCTGACCTGTCCTCATCCACTAACATTTCTTCCCATAGGGGACATATACT
Source organism: Ambystoma mexicanum (assembly GCF_040938575.1). Taxonomy (NCBI): domain Eukaryota; kingdom Metazoa; phylum Chordata; class Amphibia; order Caudata; family Ambystomatidae; genus Ambystoma; species Ambystoma mexicanum. The sequence goes on along the minus strand of NC_090932.1, from coordinate 1,491,650,585 downwards.
AACCCTACCACTCGGGGGACCAATCCAAAGTGGCGTTATGTTTTGTGATGATTTTCCCAGGTGACGCGAGTAGCGCATCATACTGCTGTAAAAAGGGCCTGCGAGCCCCACTAAGGATGAGAGCTTCTCTGGATGCATACGGACTAAGCGTATCCCTGCCGTTACTCTAATAAATAGCAGTAATTTCCTTGCTTCTTGTGTGCGTTTGTCATACTCCTTCTGGGACGCGGGAGGAGTTGGGGCCTCCCCAGCCCGGAGGTCCGCGGACAGCTCTGCCGCCCACCGGGATAATCACCCCGACACACCCTCGGCCGTAGAACGGCTTACAAGGAGATTAATTAAGTTAAAACATGTATTAACTCAATGCGCGCCTCAGTAAGTGGCCTGTTGTGCCTGAAGCTCTTGTGAAGACCATTTTTAAGTTTGTGCTTCGTGTCATCTGGAACTGTGAACTTGGACTATAATCACTTGGTGACTATACAAATGCCATGGTCTATTAAGATATTGGACAATACCAAAGTATATATACATAGAAGAACGTAGTAAAAGTTGATTTATCTGTACCTTTGCAGGACACGCCCACATTGACATGCAGCGTTACTTAAACGCAGGCCCGCGCGCCTCAGTCAGTGGCCTCGGAAGTGGCCTGTTGTGCATGTTTGGCTTGGTGTCATGGGATTGAGGTTGAATTTTACTGCATTATATTGTAGCAGAAATGTTTAAAACAGGACTAAATGTTGGACGCAGCACATGTGTGTAATAGGATTAACAGGTACAAATTGCTCCTCGTTGCATCTGTTCTCCAGTTACTTACACAGCTGTATCGTGTTTGGTTGATTTCTGGCATTGCGAATGTTCTGTAAGAAAGGTCTTAATATATGTCACTATTGACCCAGTATTGTGTACAAAACGACTATGTCATGCTAAAATCGTAGGGTGATTGGTTGGACATTGTGTAGTATATGCGAATTGCGAACCGACAGGGTTATGTCACGCAAAAATGGAAAGGCGGAACAAAACTCTGGCCAAGCACACCCGGCAGTAATGACTAGGCGAATGAGCATAGCACGTGCTGCTGCACTGACGCTGCCAGGCTCTTCAGATACTGATGAGGAATTGATTGAATGTGCTCACATTTGTTCTTTCATGATGGTGGCAGTAAAGTCCCCATGCAGAGAGGATAAACTGGAAGAATTATTAGAAACGTCCCAATCCTTGTTTGGAGAGGAGCACCAATGCCATATTGACAAAGAAACTCCATGCAAGTTACCTATTTGCTAATACCACGCCAATATTCAGTACTGGTGAGATAACCTTATTGGGCCTATCACAACACATAGACCGAACTCCAAAGTATTCTGGCGAATATGGCAATAACAGCACTGAGGTGCATGTGCAATGTACTGATGACACAAGATATACAAACATAAACAACCGGATTCTTACAGAACTAAAAAAGCATTCAAGGCTCCTTAACGAAATTGTGATGGCACTAACTGCATTGCCTGAGTTGTGTAGACATGTTGTTGAAGGTATGAAGGCTGATTTAAATTCCATACCTATCCCACCATCTCAGGCTAGGGAAGTCTCAAGAAAATATTGGTAATACACTAGCATCAGTAGTGATTGTTGAAATGACACATAACGATAACACGAACATATTGCAAAGTAACACTGACAGCAACAGTGATAGTATCAAAATTACTCAAGATAACCCTGGTCTCATTGATGGGGGGGCCTGTAAATAGTAACAAACCTGCGCCATTTGTGGTTACATTATCTAAAAAAAAAAGAAGAAAATTAAGGTGTAAACAGGCTAGCGCCACGAAAGCTTCCAACATGTCCTTGCACAAGTTCATGCGTACTATGGACCTTTGCGACATCATGACGGTTTGTCAAAAAGAAAAAGATGTCATTTCTCATCCGGTGAATCTGCCCAGGAGTAATAAAAATTCTGAACCAATACTTGGTGACATAATGACAGAAAGTAATGATGATATAAACCGTGATACGTACAATGAGTATTCTGACGGTACTTCAAGGTTGTCTGATGTACTCAAACATAAAGAAACCTCTGCTGGGATTTATGGGAATCTCAAAATAATGGAAAGAGGAGTGCTGGATATTTTCGACATATTCAAAAATACAGATGCATCGTCACGCACAAATACTCCCACCTGCGGGTTCGGGTTCCGCGGTTGAGCCACAAAAAATGAAGGATCAAGCAGTAATTAGTTCTGATGATGGTAACCCTCACTGTGTACCTAGCAACAATGATAGAGGTTACAGTAGCAGAGAACATTCTTTGCATTCTGGATCTCTGAAACTTGATCCAAATATTTGCAAAATAAAGAATGCGAGTAAGTATTATTTGAGGTCTGTACCGTTGATTGATTTGACCATTGAAAACGGTCTATCACTCGCCTCAGTCAGTACACTCATTGAGACTATACTGAATAAAAAATTACGAGATTCAAAACAAAGTATATTAAGCAATGAGGTGCTCACTCTTGAGAAAGGTAACCATGTAGTAAATCCGCAAATAAGTCACCATGATGTATCGGCGGAAACATGCAATACTCAGCTGGATCATAATCAGAATGGGGGTGGAACATAGTGTAGAAACCAAAAGCCTATTGGAGATAGTGAGATACATTCAAAGCCAGCCGCCCTCAACAAGGACAATGCCTTTAATAGGATAACACCAAACTGTCTCTGAGCACCTGCATTGTCTAATGAACCAAGTATTATACTTTATTATGTGTTTGAAGACGGTGGCCCTAGGTCACTTACAGGCCCGACATACTTAACCTATTTGGGGATATACCTGAACTTAGTCTGATATCATCATCTGACATTCAACTTGTTGATTTTATTCATAACTTTAGGTATGACTATGTCAGGCTGAACATCTCCTCTCCATTGGTTAGGTCCCTAATTATGAAGGAGGTGAGTTCCTTGCAAAAAGAGGGTTTTGATGTAATTCCATTTCAAGAATTTACAGGTATGAAAGCTGTGCATAATTCGAATTCAGGAAGAATGGAAAACTCGGCAGACGAGAAGACCAAAACCCACATCAAGTAGTTGGCCCTTCGATTATGGCAGAAGCACGATCACAATTGAAGGATATGCAGGAATGGCGATGGTTGGCTCTATCTTTGAGAGGAGCAATTGAGCAATTAAAATCAGCTAATAAACCCCTTTAGCATCAATATACCAAATAGCCTAGTCTCTTGGAACACTAGAGGATGTTCTCAAATTGTATCAAATAGTAAAACCTGTAAAACTCTTGAACGGTTTGATTTCATTCTGTTACAAGAGACATGGGCAACAGGGTGCTTGATGTGGGATGGTTTTACTATCATATGTCTACCAGCAAAAAAAGGTATTAGGGGTCGACCCAAAGGTGGCATGGCATTGGCATATCGCGCTAACAACTTAATTGAGTTGGATTCAAAATCACTGATTATGGATTGCGCCATCTCTGCTTCATTCAAACTTAAACTCAATGGTGGTAATGTCCATATCATGATGATAAACATATATTGCAATACTGCTGATGTTAATGATGATCAGCTGGAAAACTTCTTTGTGAAATTAAATACACGGATTGGTAAATGGCTTGATATCAATCCCAGTGGTAGCATATTGTTAGCCGGTGATCTGAATACTGACTGCAATATGCCAAGCAGTTATGGGCCGTGGGTCATGGTCACTATGGGGTCCTCCACTCATTTAACCATGAACAAAAGATATAGAGGCAGTCTATGGCTAGAATTCGTTAGAAGTTGGGGTATGCAAGCCATGTTTAACATCACTCCTACCTGGTATGCAAGAGGGTTCAGCTTGATAATCGATTATATATTTGTGAGTAGTCATCCACAGGCTGTTTTAAGTAACATGTGGGTGCAGAGATCTGACGTGAGTGATCATGCAATGCTGTCCTTTGTCCTTCCCTGGGGAAAGATAAATGAAGATACGAGTCTCTTTGCGGAGAGGGTTGAGGTGAACACCTCAGGTACACGGGTTAAATGGGCTCCACACAAAATCAGGAACTTTAATGCCAAGATGCTATATGATTTTAATACATACTCACTTGAACTCAAAATTGAAGCTTACTCAGCCATTTCAGTCAATGGATATCTTGAAGCAACATTACAACGTTGTAGTGCTATGAACCTTTATCAGCAGGGTCAGGTTAAAGGTAATAAGCAAGTATTTGACATTGAAATTAAAACTCGCAAAGCCCAACCCAGAAATGAAATTCGCAAACTAAAAAAAGGGACAGTTATTTCATATGAAATCTCTCACCAGATAAAACAATGTAAGCAAATATATAAAAACTGGTTGTTTGCTTATCGGTCTTCCATTGCCCAAAAAGATGGTGAATTAATGCTACAAGCGATGAGGGGTTATAATTCACGAAATGTATGGACTATTATGAATAGTACTTAAATTAGTCAGATCCAACTCACCATTAATCCCATCGATTCAAAATTGTGGACTGCACACTTTGAAAACTTATATAAGAGACCGGGCATTGAATTCAATGTAATGCAGGGGTCCTATATATTGTGGGCTTTGGACTTTTCTGTAAGTAACATCTCAAGACATATTAGAAAAGCGAAATCCACCACCACTCCTGGCCCAAATACTTTATCTTTTGCCAACATGAAATATAATGTAGCAATGTGGGCTGGGCTCCTAGATCTTTTCTTTAAGGACATTATTAGTTCTTAGATGATACCAGTGTCCTGGAAGATGTCTTATGTCTTGCTAATTTTTAAGAAGGGTAATCGTGTATGTCCATTGAATTATCGTCCCATAACATTGATGAACGTAGAATCCAATATCTTTGCTGGTATAGTACTAGAGAAACTGAATATCTGGATTGCTGATCAATCCATTTTGGATATAGACAGATTGGATTCAGGAGTGCGATGGGGACTGATGTAGGTGGGATGATCGTGTCCCAATTACAGAGTATTGCGAGAGAAAAAGGGCAACAGTCACTATATATAGCTTCCATGGATTTAACTATTGTGTTTGATAGGCCCACCCTATGGAAAACGCTGCTGGATTTAGGGCTCGAAAGAGGTTTACTAGTTCTCATAATACACTTATATTCTGATACAGTGATGAGAGTCCGGCTTAATAATATGGGATCACTGTCTAACGAAATTCGAACTCATAATGGTTTGAAGCAAGGGTGCACACTTGTGGCAACCCTTTTTAATTTATATGTGTCACAAGTAGGAAGTGTGCTAAATACAAGTGGCCTATTTGCACCAAAGATCGGTGGTATGAATGTCAAGTGGGTCGCCTATGCCGACGACTTCTTGCTATTTGATTGCACAAAGGTTGGTCTCCAAAGACTGATTGCTGCTTTTGAGAAATTCATCTGTGAAAGGAATTTAATAATTCCCCTCCAAACAGTGATATTTCACACAGGTGCCAGAACAATTAAACCTTCAACACTTACGTGGGGATGTGGAGTTCTAAGAATTAAAAATCAATCAGTGTTGCGCTATTTAGGTTTTGTATTTACAAGTTCTCAATAGCTTAACTTCATTTAAAACAACCTAACGGCAAAAGCAAAGGAATCTGCAAATCAAATAAAAGCGTTCGAAAGGAAATATGGGAAATTTACATTGGTGCCCTGTATACAATTTTATCGAATGAAGGTGATACTCCGCTTATGTTATGGCCTAGAATTTCTACCTGATGTCTTAAATCCATTTTTGAAAAAAATCAAAGCGACGGTATGGCGTAATGTTATGTTCTTTATCCCTAAATGCATCCTATTTGAGATGATACGATATGAACTATATGTATGGAAAAAGCTAGCATTACTGGGAAAATGTCTATTGTCTGAAAAAGAATCAATGTATTATTATTTAGGTCTCGAATTGAATGGAAACTTTGTGTTCTTTGAAAACTGAGGGTGAGAAAATACTATTAAATCTGGGATTAACAATCGATACCCTTATAAGGAACCCTGTCAAAGTAAAGGATTTAGTGAAAGCGTTTGATTGGATCAAAAACAAGGTTGTTCTAAATTCGAATCTGTATTGTCAACTTATCTCATTTTGGAAGTGGACTCCAAACCCCGAAAATTATATAATGAAATATCCCTCCCGGTCCGTTACAAATAGTACCATTTGATTTAGATTTAATGTACTAAACACAAACGAGGTTATGAACATTCGGGCAAAAGCTGGGGTGGAGACAAAACTTTGTCGGTTCTGCCAGAAGAAAGGAGTAATTGAGTCATTAATACACCTTTTATTGATCTGTCCGAGCCTGTTGCCGCAGAGAATAGCATATTTCTCGCAATTTGTAACTAATACCTCGTGTGTGAATAGAGAAAAACTGTGGAATTAAATGCTTCATGGGAATTCTGTAGTAATGAAAATAAGAGTAAATGCATTTCTGAAGAACATATGTACCATAAAGTAAATGGTGTAACGCAACGCAATGGTGTAACGCTAATCTCAAGATGTGAATTTTGACTGAAATTCGTTCTAACATATAATGATTGTATAAATATTCTTAGATTCTTTTTTAGAAATGTTTTAATGATGAAGAATTCGATGTTTTAAAGGTATTGTAAATTGTGATATTTTTACTTAGATATGTTTTATAGTTGCTATATTCATGTTTTGTAAAGGTTTAAATAAACCAAAAAACAAATAAATAACAATTTTAAAAAATTAACTCAACGTGGATAAAATGTTATGGGAGAATGCATGAGATTAATAAATAAACTGGCGTCCAGTCACCCGCAGCACAGGATCAAATTAAAAGGAACTAAATAAAAGTGCAAGAAAATCGTTGTTGGCATGCTGGCAGGGCCATTGGGTGATTGACTTCAACACTCTCAACCCTCTTCCTAGTTTTCGTTATTAGATAGCGCTGAAAGTGCTGACTGTAAGCTGGAACTATCAGCATCAGAACTGAAGATAGGAGAGAGATGGCAGGTGAGGCAGACGACGAAGCATGTGGGAGGTGTCTGGTTATTGACAGTGCAGGGAATGGGCCAGAACAAAACGGAAAAATGTCTTGCCCAAGCGGGCGCTTCGTCCGCCAGAGCCAGGGGCCAACATGTGACAAGGCCAGCATACTCCAAGGTCCTGCTGCCTAAGAGCATACTGCTTTCAGAAGGCTCAGCATAGAGTGCTGCCTAATCTTCTGAAAGCACTCGTCCTTACCAGTGTTCCAATGAGGTTTCGGAAGACTCAACACTGCAGGCAGAAACTGCCAAAGCCTCACAAATAGTATTGCTGCTGTCCTATATGTGGCCTGCAATTTACAGGCCTCTCTTTATTCGGTTGAATACTGTGACCAATCAAAACAAGAGTCAATTATTCACTTAAAAGGGCTTCTTACTGAATCACTCTTCGACATGATTAACAGTTAAAATTCTGTACATTATGATGTTCCCATAATGCTCTTTGCTTTTACGCAAATCGCTAGGATTGGGTTCTAGGAAGAGATACTGTGTTGTGCAACCTGGCCAGCGGTCACGCCCCTTCGCACCGCCCCCTCCTTCCCACAGCCCCGCCCCTCCAAAGGGGTGACATTTCCCCCAATACATTTTTTCCATTTCCAGCACTGATTATTTACCCATCCATTGAGAACCCATGGCCAGATGGTCCCTGTGGACATTCCCACCCACCCCACTACCTGCCCTTGCCAACCCTAAACGCGTTCCCCAGGATCTCTCTGGGCTAGCTCTGTGCTTTCTGAGCAACCTATTGAAAAGTAATGACTGACTTAATAGCAGCTATAAACCAGGTAGCTGCTGGTGTAATAAAGTGTCTTAACCACCTGTGCCTTCAGCTACTTGATTTATAAGGAGCATGTGGGTCCTTCCAGGTGTTCCTTGCACTCAGTTACTGTAGAGGCAAGCCAGCAGTGTGGGCTCTTTCATAGGTCTTTGCTAAGCGTTGCCATCATTTGCCTGGGTGCTAGCACCATTTGCCAGTTGTTGCCCTCTTATGGCAGCTAGTACCAACAACCAGTGGCTTCCAGTGCAACAACCAGTGGCGGCTCCGCAGCTGCCCCCTCAAGTTCAAGTAGGTGGTCTAGCTCCTGGGCCTCAGGGGCCACCGGCAGTACAGATTGCTGCTCAGCCATAATGCCAGTGCCTGGAAAACGTGGATCCCATCCCTACAAATAAACACAAACTGCTGGATTTGACAGTGCTGGTTTAAAACTGCTCTACAACCCCCCAGGCCATGGAAAATGTTGAGGCTGCCTCTGCCCCAAGGTAATGTACAGGGTGATAGGACACAGTTGTGGGAAAGGCTTTTTCAGTGGGGAATCACATGGCTTGCATTGCACCCGTAGGCTGGACCTTGTTATAATTCCGCCATGATTTCACGTCGTCATGTCTTGTGTGTGGTACGTGAAGGCGATGGACGTGTTGACTCAATGAGAGCGCCCTCATTACATCAGTGTGTGACTCCCTCAATAGCAATGCAAAACTCTAGTTTCCCCCTCAATATGTAGTTTTTCAGCTAATACTCTGTGTACCCTAAATCAGTAGCAGAGGCAGCTTTTGGTGCCAGGGGCGCGGATAATAGGGCACTAGCAGGAGGCTGGGGGCGTGTGGTGCTGCCCCGTGATGGGACGCGCACGCGGCGGCATGACGTTGCACGTCGCTGCGTGCAGTATAAATAAACGGGGCGTTCCCGGCCGCTTTAGAGCGACCGGGAAGCCCGAACTGGAAAGACGTGTGTCATGTGTGGTCCTTCGAGGTTGGGGGCTTACGGGACCGCATGGGGCAAAGGACAAACCCCCAACAGTGGCGACGAGTGATGTCGGATGCCCGGGCCCGGTGGTGAAAGCATTCCGAATTTTTCCCTGAAACGGAACGATCGGACATTTCGTTTCACGCCGTGGCCGCGGATCGCACACGCGGCTGGCGGCCATTTTGTTGGTGAGGCCGTGGAACTTCATCAGGCTCCGGTTCAGAGGGTGAAGGTGATCCAGGTCTAATTTTTGGATATTCTGATTGCAGACTGATTAATCTGCAAGCCCATGTCTGGTTTGTGAATTTTGCTCCAGATTTGGGACTTCTACGTTGAGTGAAAGCTAGGAGAAGGGCTAATATGGCTGGGCCTGCTTAGCCCACTTCATTTTCTCAGCTTAATTTTTGGGACACCTACACCCTTGGGTCTTGCAGCAGCAAAGGGACACGGTGCTTCTTCATCCCTTTCATCATCAGGACGCTGTGGCTTCCTCTTTGCCCCCTTCATCATCAAGGTGGACTGCTACAGTGGAGATCTTCATGTTGGTGTGCTTCTGTCTTCTCTTTGATTTCTTTGGTGCTGGAGGCAGCCTCAGGTGAGCTGGGGGCAGGATACCACCACCTCTGCCCCAGGTTGGACTGGTGCTGTGCCTGGGTGGGGTGTTCAATCCATGTGGAGGTGGTGGGTGGCTGAGTTGCGGCCCTCAGGACCCAAGGTGGGGGTGCCTGTGCGCTCAAGCCCATGAGTGACATTGAAGATCTGGACGGTGGGGCCGCTGCAGCCGGACAGCTTCCCCAGGACGGGGGTCACGCGGCAGCTCATTGGCAGGCCGTTCAGCCCCCGGCGCTTCCAGTGCAACAACCAGTGGCGGCTCCGCAGCTGCCCCCTCAAGTTCAAGTAGGTGGTCTAGCTCCTGGGCCTCAGGGGCCACCGGCAGTACAGATTGCTGCTCAGCCAGGACCTCCCATCATGGCTCAGGCACGAGCCCAGGCGGCCCTGCAACCCATCCCCGAATTTGGTGGGCCCCATGCTGGTCGGGCCCACCATCCAGCATGGGGCCCCGGTGGAGGAGGTGGGTTGGTCGCCTCGACATGTATTTCAGGGCCGCTCAGGTAATGGACGACGACAGCAGGGTGGCTACGATGCTGTACTCCGCAGGGCCTGCGGTCCAGGAAATTTTTGAGTCACTCACTCCAGCGGATGCCACCTACGAAGCGGCCAAGGCAGTACTCCAGGCCCACTTTCTACCCCTCACCAATGTGGACTATGAAAGATTTGTGATGTTATCGGCCAAACAAAAGGACGATGAGACACTGGACACCTTTTATGGTCGCCTGCACCGCCTCTCCCTGGGCTGTGCGTGGGGGACGCGGAGGACATGATGCGCACGATGCTGATTCAAGCGTGCTCCTCCAGCAAACTCAGGAGGCAGGCCCTGAGAGAGCCGGGTATTACTCTGCCCCGCATTCTGGAACTGGGCCGGTGCCATGAGGTGGCGGAGGCTCGGGCAAGCAAGATGGAGGCGGGGTCCCGCTCAATAAAGTCAGAGGAGGCGTGTGCCGTGTGCCGTGTGCCGTGTGGCGGGGAGGCAGAGGAGTGAGAAGGCCTGGTGGGGGACCCCGTGACAGAGCTGGGAGAGCGGGGGAATCATGCCAGAAGTGCGGCTACGACCTCTCCCACCCGACGGAGTGCCCGGCGGCTGGGAGAACATGTGGTAGGTGCGGCCTGCCTGACCTTTTCTCGAGGGTGTGCAGGGCAGCCCTGCCCGTGATAGTGCCGAGAGACCCGGCTCGGACTTGGACCCCACGCCAGAACCGCCCGCCAAACGTGGACCAGGGTGAAGAGGAGACCCAGGGGGGAAGGCCGAGGAAGAGGAGGAAGAGGAAGAGAACATTTTCTTTGTTTCCAGCGTGGAAGTCGTGAAGGGGAAGGGCAGGAGGCAACCGAGGTGTGTGGTGGAGGTCGACCACTCGCCAGTCCCGGTGCTGGTGGACACCGGAGCCTCGGTCAATGTGATGGCCCGGGGGCACTATGAAGCCCTTGCATCGCCCCCAAAGCTGGTCACGCCGAGAGCCCGCATCTTTGCGTTTGGAGGACTCGAACCAATACCGCTGGACGGTGCCTTCGTGGCAAGCGTGGAGCACGAGGGCTCGCAAATCAAAGCCCGGTTCTATGTAACCCCTGTGAGCAATAACAATTTGCTGAGCTGTGCTGCCGCCGAGGCTCTCGGAATTGTCAGCTTCACATACTCGGTGTACCTCGAGGACATAAATGATCTGCTCGACAAGTATGCCGCCCTCTTCAACAGCATTGGAAGGATGACCAGTGACCCGGTTAGGCTACACATCGATGATTCTGTGCAGCCCATTGCATTGAAACACCCCAGGGTACCGTTTCATCTGAGGGAGCAAGTTGACAAGGAGCTCGACAACCTGGTGAGTCTGGACATTATCGAAAAGGTCGAGGGCCCGACCACCTGGGTGTCCCCAATCGTTGTGGCTAGGAAGCCCAAACAACCCGAATCTGTCCGGATCTGTGTGGACATGAGGCTGCCCAACAAGGCCATTAAGAGGGAGCGGCATCTCACCCCCACCATCGATGACATTATTGCCGAAGTGCGAGGGGCTCGGTTCTTTTCCAAACTGGACCTTCGAGCAGGGTATCATCAGGTGGTCCTCCACCCTGAGTCCCGGTACATAACCACATTCACTACTCACCGTGGACTATACCGGTATAAGAGGTTGAGCTTCGGGGTGTCATCGGTTGCAGAAGTCTTTCAGAACATCACGGAGATCTGGAGGGTGTCCTGAACATTAGCGACGACATTTTGGTGTTCGCAAAGACCGAGATGGACCATCTAAGGAAACTCGGAAAGACCTTTGAGCGGCTACAATCTCTGGGCCTCACCCTTCATCGGGACAAATGTGAGTTCCTGCGTCCCTCCATTGAATTCTTCGGGTTTGTGTTCAAGGAGGGGGGGTCTCGCCAGATCCGAAGAAAGTCCAAGACATTAAGAAGGCGCAGCCCCCCAAGTCGGTGTCTGATGTAAGAAGCTTCCTGGGGATGGTCACCTACTGTGGGCGCTTCATCCAAAATCTCGCCTCGAGGTCTGAACCACTCAGGGCACTAACGAAGAAGGAGTCGGCCTGGCACTGGGGCCCACTGGAGCAGTCGGCTTTTGAGGACATTAAGAGCGCCCTGACAGCAGAGGACACCATGGCGTTTTTCGACTCGGCGCTGGCGTCGGAGATCATTGTAGACGCCAGTCCATTTGGCCTAGGTGCTGTATTGACTCAAGTGGACCGGGACGGGAATATCCGGCCCGTGGCTTACGCCAGCAAAGTGGTCTCGGAAACTGAGCAAAGATACTCCCAGATTGAGCGCGAGGCGCTGGCGGTTCTCTGGGGTTGCAGACATTTTCGACTATGTCTTGGGGCGTCCAGTGACGGTGGTGACAGACCACAAGCCCCTGTTTCCCATTCTGGCAGGGTCATCCTCGAAGCCCCTGGCCAGAATCGAGAGGTGGATGCTTGCTCTTCTCGATTATGGAGTTACACTGGTTTATCGGCCCGGTGTCAACAATGCGGCGGACTACCTCTCCAGACACCCGGGAGTGCGTGGGGGAGAAGAGTATGACACCTGCGCAGAAGAGGCCGACGAGCACGTTCGAATGGTGGTGGAGGCGGCCACGCCGAATGCGATTCCTCTGTCAGATTTGGAGGCGGCCGAGGACGAGTGCTTTCAGATCCTCAAGCACTCAATGCAGCACGGCTCTTGGAAGTCCATCCTGGAAGCTCTGGCGGGGCGGACCCAGGAGGCCAAGACAGGACTTGAACAACTATGGAAGGTCAAGGACGAGCTGTCGTTCTCGGCATCGGGCCTGCTGCTCCGAGGTGACTGGATAGTGGTTGCCCAGTCCAAGGTGAAGGAGGTGATTACCCGGGCCCACCGCGGGCATCAGGGAGCCACCAAGACCAAGGCGAGGCCGCGGCTGAAGGTATGGTTCCCGGAGCTTGAGCGGAGGGTCTATGACTTTGTGGCGGCCTGTGTATGGTGCCAGGCGGCCTCTCCTCTACAGCGAGAGCCAGCGATCGAGGTGATGCCCCAAGGCATTGGGAGGTCATCCATGCAGACTTTGGGTCCATGTCCGTAGGCACCCACTTCATTGTACTAGTCTACGAATATTCACGATATCAGGAGGTGGAGTTTGTCGAGTCGGTGGCCTTCGAGCACGTGGTTGTGGCCGTGGAGAAGGTGTTTGCGGCCCATGGCTTCCCCCACACCCTGTGCTCGGATAACGGGTCGCCGTTCCAGACGCTGAGAGACTGATGCGGACACTCAATAAGACCTTCAGGATCGCTCAAGGACAAGGGCAGTCACTCGAACGAGCCCTATACAAATTCCTGCGGGTGTACCGCACCACCCCCCATGCCTCCACGGGGGTGGCTCCGGCTGAGGCTCTGTTCAAGCGATGCCCCTGGGGTCTGCTACCCGAAATCGGGGAAAAAGAACCAGGAGTGATTGATAACCAACAGGTGGAGGCAGACCGGCGGGTGAGGATTGAACAGGAGAATGTGCAACGGGGTCTCTGGCCCCAGCGGCTCGAGCCGGGGGATGAAGTCCTCTTCCGCAACCGACACCCCCATGGGAAGCTCTCGCTCCCCTATGAGCCGGAGCTGTTGGACGTGGTGGCTGTAAAAGGGTCCATGGTGACCGCCTCGGACGGAAGGTCTGCTGTCACCCGGAATGTCAGCTTCTTTAAGAAACTAAGTGACCCCAGGACTGAGCCACCGCTGGAGCCTGACTTGACAGAGGTGCCTGAGGACGGAGGAGGCCCATCCAGCCCACCGGAATCCCCGGTCTGGGGGACGTCTGCAGAAGGACTTCCCGTGCCGGAGGTAAGCGGGAGGTACCCCCAGAGGGCTGGGCGAGGGAAACCCGCTTACCTCAGCGAATACGTGCTGGGACATTTGTTTGGTCAACCGGAATGAGGGGATCCGGGTGGTTGACATTAAAGGGGCTGTGGGCGTGCAGTGTTGTTGTTAATTGATGTGTGGTTTGCAGTGTATAATAAAAAGCAGTTGTGTGTCCTCCCTGAAAAAGGAGGAGTGTGGCGCTGTCCCGTGATGGGACGCGCACGCGGCGGCGTGACGTTGCACGTCGCCGCGTGCAGTATAAATAAACGGGGCATTCCCGGCCGCGTTAAAGTGACGGGGAAGCCCAAACTGGAAAGACGTGTGTCATGTGTGGTCCTTCCAGGTTGGGGGCTAACGGGACCGCATGGGGTAAAGGACAAACCCCCAACAGAGCGCACTGTGCGTGCACTGGGCACCAGGGGAGATCCAGATGGGGCTGTTGCCCTGTTGACCCCATCCTGGCTCTGCCACTGCCTTAAATACACTCTCAGACAGGAGCTTGGAACATCATTACTTAAAGTAGGGGATCAACTGCTTTTGAAAGAACTAAGGGCCCTTGAGCTGAAAAACAAAGCCCATCCCTGCTGGTGCTCGGCTGACCCCTGGAACATGGCCAAGATCGTCATGCAGCATTGCTGGGCAATGAACTGAAGGGGACGAGTCTGGCCGAGAGCCTCGCAGAAAGAAGAGGCTCTGCATTGTTTATTGTGTCTGTGTGATCGAGTGGCGCCAAAGAGCAGTGCTTAGCTGCCTTGTTTGCCTTTGGTGCGTCGCTTGGATCGCACTGGCGATATGTATCAGTTCTGCTGAAGACTCTTACTTTTGAAACTGGGGTGCTGCTAGGCCACCTGCTCCCACATTTGCTGGCCCTCAGTTATACAAACCTTTGGCGACAAAAGATTTGCAATTACATAAGAGCGGCTTTTTTGGGGAGTAGTAAACCGTGCCATCTGAATCCGTTTTGGGCACTTCGTATTGTGGCAGATAAGCCTCAGTGAGATTTAACGATTTTCCCCAAGAGTAAACACTGGTGAGTTGCACAAAGGGATTTTAGACCAGTTTGTAACTTAGGCGCTTCGATACATCTTCCCAGTTGTAGCTGGTAGAAGAGTTGCGTGTGATAATTCGTTTTGTAACTTTGGCTTGAAAACCACCCCTGACTGTGGAATGCAGCGCAAAAATGCGACTGGGTTTTGGTAAGTGCTACTTTTGCAGCAGTTTCATGAGTTGCTTTTGTTTTTATGGTGCATCTATTTGCCCATTCTGCCCAAACCAGCAATCTGCTTTTAATTCGCAAGCTACAGATGAGGATTTTTCCAATGCTTATTCTTTTCGCCAAAGCATTAGGTGACCTACATACCTATGTCTCCTGGTGTGGCTGCCGGATCCAAGGATGGCCGTGCAGGGATTGGGCCTGGGGCAGACGAGGGCAATAATGGGCCTCTACTGCAAGTTTTGCCTTCTAGTGCGAAGTAGAGCCTATTGCCCTGCAAGGTCTTGAGGCTGCGAGAGTAAGCAATTTCACAGGACTTCAAATGTTCCCAAAATGAGCACAGCACCAGAGGAGACAATCCCTCCCGTCTCCAGGACAGCAACCTCTCTTGACACATCTTGAGGACATCATCATGAGTCACTTGCCCACTCACATTTTCCCCTCCTCAAACCCATATTTGTTCTCAACGATACTGTTTAATAAAGTTGACTTGAAAATTGCACATCCTAATAAAGTACTCTTATGTTACCGTCTATAGAACTATGTTAAGATAAAAAAAAGAAAGTACATTTGCAACGTTATTGTTCCCCTTCTTGAATGGAAGACTACAAATACTAGAATGCAATTCAGTGGAAGGCTAAAAATAAAAAATGGCTGCAGATTTTGTGAATAACCTTTCAAGGTTTAGGGCCTGATTTACAAAAGCGTTTTACAATGGCGTAATCCCATTGGAAAACACTTTGTAAATCAGGCCCTAAAACTCACGACAAAAGCAAATTTATGAAAAAATGAACCGGGATGCTACTCATTGTCTTCTGTTGACACGCCTCATATATGACTTTAAAAAAAATGTTTTTTTATTAATTTTCAAGGAAACACAAAGAAAAAGAAACACACACCATAATATGCTATTACATATCAATTCTATAACCTTATCTGCCACAGTATGTCATAACCCCTACCGTCAAACCGCCGCCCCCCATTTCGTCCCACACCCTCCCACCTCCAACCAGACCGAAACACGTGTCTGGAGTTGCTGTTGGTTCTCGTGTTCAGAGGAGAATTGCCTAGCATTTCGGTGCTGGACTGCCCCAGGGCAGTCAAAGACTGATATGTTTGGGATATTTCTTCTCTTTGAAAGATAGTGAGCTAAAGACTCTGGGTAAGTCTCTCGTAACCAGGACTAATGTCTGGCAGAGGGACTCCCAGGACCCCACTTGTTCATTTGCATTCGCTAATACCTCTAGAGGCTTCCCCACAGTCTTGCTGTACCGGCCCGCTCCATACTGTAGTCACCGCCCGCTCCATCTATGCATGTCTCTACACCATTCCTCTACTCCTGGGCCCCTAGGTGATTTCCATGCCATAGCAATTATTCGTTTAGCCAAGATACATTATAGGTCATTCAGCTTGGCAACATGCTTCTGACCTTTAGGGCGTGGGAAACATCTCAGTAAACAGGTGCCCGGAGACAGCACATCAAGTTCTACCCCCCCTTTCTTTTATCTGTTTGCCACCTCCCGCCAATATAGTCCCACCACTGGGCATGCCCAAAACATATGCAGCATTCCTGCTTACTCAGCATTACACCTCGGGCATCTCTGTTGAGCTGCCCCTGGAAATCTAGAAATCCGCTCAGGCGTCATGTAAGCTCTGTGTGTTACCAACAATTGTATAAACTGTAGTCTTGCATTTTGTGACACCTTCTTGTGATATCCCAGTACTCTGTACCCTTTATCATCATAGGTGAGGCCTACCCATTAGACAGTAGGAGCTTGTATATCCTCGATATAGTGTGATAGTGTGCCCTCCCTCAGCTACATCATACAGGATATCTACTATTGAATGTTTCTCAATTAATTCACTGTATGCTGGCCATCTACTTATTATCTTCCTCTCCCGTAGCAAATCTCCCACGGTGGACACTCCACAGGATTCCCAGTATTTACGTATACCCTTACTTGCCTGTGGCGAGGATGACATTACTGAGATCAAAGGAGTCTGTACTGATATTGGGTCCTTTAGCCCCATCACCGCCAGGGCTCTGTCCCACACGTTTACCTCTAGAGAAACCAGGTGCAACCCCCGGGTCCCCCAACACTTCCCCATCCACAATACCTCCTTCAGATAATAACGCGGCTCCCTAGTCTGAAACATCTATGTATCAGGTGTAGGGTCTTCAGCAAGCCAGTCCACCACAAATTGCATTTGCCCCGCTATGTAATATAATTCGAAGTGCGGGACTCTGATACCCCCTTCCGCATGCGGTCTATATAGTGATGTCAGTGCTGTCCTGCTTCACCCATTTTGCCACACGAAGCTCCTGCTGATACCTTCCAATTTCCTAAAGAAGGCCCTGGGTATGCAAAATGGAACGTTCATGAAAGAAATGCAGTAATCAAAGTAATACCACCATCTTCAGCATAGCCGCTCTCCCCAATATTGACAGCAGCAATTTAGCCCAAAATCTCATGGAGCTCTTGATGCCTTCTAGTGCCTGTAGCGGGATGCACATTAACACCCAAATACTTAAATGTGCGCTCTTTTCCACTGCAGGGCCAGCACTGGTAGCACACCTCGCTTTGTTTTACACAGTCCTCAGTCCTGCTACAGGAAATAATGCCGATTTATCCATGCTTATGGTGATCCCTGATAGTTTCTCAAAGAGAGCCATAGCTTCCAGCAGTAGCTCTAAATTGCCCTCCGGATTCTGAATATATAATAGAGTGTGGTCTGCATACAAGGATATTAAGTGTCTAGTCCCATCTATTTCAATACCAGCATACCTGTATTCTGTCCTAAAATACTGAGCAATCGGCTCCATAGCTAGGCCATAAAGCAGCAGTGATAAAGGGCAGCCTTGCCTTGTGCCTTTCACTACACCGGCCCAAATACAAATCTACACAATACAGCCTAGAGCCAATCCCAAAAACTGAATTGAAGGCCTTCACAGCGTCCAACGCTGCTATGGCACATGGGGTATCCCAGGATGCTGTCCTTTCTATCACATGGTGTAATCTCCTAAAGTTCCAGGCCATACTTTGGCCTGGGACATAGCCCGTCTGATCCGGCTGCATTAACTTGTGTATCACTCTTTTCATTCTAGTCGCTAGTATGGATGTCAGTATCTTATTATCCTGGTTGAGCATCAAGAGAGGCCTATAGGAGCTGCGTTGCGTCCGGTTTTTATGGGGTTTGAGGAGCGGCATAATGATAGATTCCCTCAGACTAAGCAGAAGGACCCCCTCTTCATAAGAATCATTAAAGGTACTGAGCAAGTGGGGGCCCAATTCTTTTGCATATTCTTTATAGGATTCGCCAGGCAACCCGTCTGACCCTAGCGTTTTCCCAGTCGGCAACCCCCTAATTGTGACTTCGATATCGTCCAGAGTAATGGGCTCTTCTAAGCATTCCCTCTCATCTTGGGTCAATACCTGGAGCTCAATCTCGTTCAGCATGTCCATTAGGTGGTTGCCTGGGGCCTAGGGCCCTCCTTGGGAAAGTTGCTGGTAAAATTCCCGGAACGCCTCATTAACCCCCTTCTGACTATAGCATTGGTTCCCTTGTCCCAGGTTCACCGAGTGTATGGGGCCCCTTCACCCTTCATTCTTATATAACCATGCTAGCAGTCGGCCTGTTTCATCCGCTTCGCTATGTTGCCTCTCTATGTATTTGACAAAACTGTGCTTGCCCAGTCTCTCCCAGCATTCAATGCATTTCGACTTCAGTTCCCTGATCTCCACGTTGCAATCCAGGTAATGTTCCCGAGACTGCTCCAGTTCCCTCAGTTGTTCTTCCACAGAGGTTAGTTCCTTATTTACAGTTGCTTGGGCACCTCGAGAACCCGCTGTTGCGGCCTTTTGACTACCACTTTCAATGCTTCCCAGAAGGTGCCAGCTCGCGGTACACTACCTAGGTTATGCGCTACATAGTCCGTAATACATTGTTTGATGCTATCTTGAACGGGGGGTCCCTCAACGCTTCACTTCTCAGCCTCCACGGAGGTATAGGTGCCCTATGGGGGCCGTTTTGCCATTGCAGCCTGAGTGGAGCATGGTCTGACAGTACCCTGCCTTCATACTGAGCTTGCATAATTTGATGTACCAATTCTTTCCCTACAAAAAAATTATCTGTTCTTGTGTGCTTTGCGTGTGGCGCAGAATAATATCTAGCATCTGGATGGAGGACTCTCCAGGCGTCCTCCAAGGCAAAGGAATCTAGCAGCGTCCTCAGAGTCCTAGCAGGGGGCACAGGTTTGGTATATTTGGTGTCCGACCTATCTAGGGTTGGGTTCAATGTAGAATTGAAATCTCCCCCCATAACATGTTACTAGCTCGGTAGGGGCCTAGCCGTGGATATAAGGTCTGAAAACACATAGCAGTGCTATGATTAGGAGCATATGTGTTGACTAAACATATGTCCACTTGTTCTAAGAGGCTCTGTACTAGCACCATCCTGCCCTCGTCGTCCATTTTAATATGTGTAACCTTGAACGGCACCAAGGGCGCTATCCATATCAATACCCCGTGAGCATAAGTACAATACACAGAACCAAATGTCGTCCCTTTCCATTTATTCATTAGCAATGCCTGTTTTCCAGCCGTGAGATGCGTTTCATGCAGGAAGGCAATGGCTACCCTTTTCCGTATTAGTTATGTAAACACCCTATTCCTCTTTACATAAGCATTTAGGCCTCTCACGTTCCAGGTGAGTACGATTATAGCTCCTGCCGTTTTCTGCTATTTCCTGCCATTTCACAAACCCTCCATAACAGTCCCGTAAGCATCTTCCTCCATCTTCTCGTCGCTTCCCCGCAAAATGCAGTGCTGTTCATCCATTTCAACATACATGCAGGTAACCTAACCATCCCATAAACTTCCCCAACTAAAAACAACTGGCCAGCATTGTTGGTCTTGTGCAGGCTAATCCACTTCTCACACCCCCCCCAAGCCAATCAGCCTGGGGCTGGTGCACAACGGTTGGGCCGAAAAACTGGTGCCCCTAAAAGAAAAAACTTAGAGGGTCTGGCGAGCGCAGCCATGGATACAGGCTCCTCTTCCCTGTTGTATAGCTTAACTGCTAATAGACCCCGCCCTATTAAAAAAAACATTTACAAGCAAATAGGATCTGTGTGCCGGGTGTGTGACCCTCAAATAAAGTCAGCTGAGCCAGTACATTGTCTTGACACAGTTCTGCCAGCACATTCTTCTATGCAAATTATACAGTCCATGCCTCAGGTTGAGTAGTGCTCTCTTTGCATCTGCTGCTGTCGTTTTCTCCATCCTTTCCGCCTGGCCCAATCCTCTCTCGGTCCATCCACGCCTGTGCTTCTTCTTGGAGGTCAAAAAACCACAACCTGCTTTTATATATGACCTTAAGTCGCGCTGGGTATTTCAACATATATTTCCGCCCAGCTTCTCAAAGTCGTGCTTTAGCCGTTATGAACTGTGCCCTGCTGTTCTGCACTTAAAATGTGTAGTTAGGGTAAACCGCCAGATCTGCAGACGCCCTCTTCAGTTCACCTCCTTGTCTGGAGCAGGCCAATCTTCTTTCCCTATCCTTATAATTCAGAACCTTTGCAATAATTGGTCTTGGGGGCGCTCCAGGGCAGGGGGGCACCTGGTTAATGCTATATGTGCTCAATCGTGAAGCCCTTTGTTAGATTCCCTGGCCCGATCTCCTAGAGCAGCAGATTTTCTACATACGCTGTTGGGTCCGCGCTTTCCTCTCCTTCAGGGAGGCCTACTATGCAAATGTTATTCCTTCGGGCCCGTCCCTCTGCCTCTTCCACTCTGTTTTCCAGCAGACTGACCTTTTGTTGCAGTACATGGACATCGTTATCTGCATTGCGGAGCCCCCCAGTGTTCTCCTTCACCTGTGTCTCAAGTGTGGTGGTTCGCTCCGCCATGTTCTACAGGTCTTGTAGCAACAGACCAACGTCTAGTTGCACTGCAGAAATCTGCATCCCCAGTGTGGATTTCAAATCTGCTATAGCAAGCATCTCCTGGTTATGCAGGTCTGCGGTGCTTCCTTTTGTCTCCCATGCTGAGTCCATCTTGCCTCCAAGCTCTTGCTGCATGAGCTTGGTAAAGCTATCCAAAGTTGTCTGATTCACCTTCACTTTAGCCAAATTGGGTAGACATCTATCTTACTTCTCTTATCACGACTGGCAGCGATTGTGCTTACTAGGGCTTCAGTGCCTCAGGAGCCTCTATGTATAGGCCACGTGTAGCACCCTGCAGCTCATGCAATAAGATCCAAAACATTGGCCCCGCTGTTCTCTTGAGCAGGAGTCCACTTTCAGCATCATCCGAAGGGGGGTGCTCAGCCCCGTACCCCCCTTTGTGTGGACTCCTCAGTGCTTTCCTACCAATGGCGACGTGGGGTATTGCCGCCCTCCCAGTACAGCTCACTGTCCTCTGTCTGCACGACCCTCTTCTGCAGTCCACTCACAGGCAGTCTTTGTGCTTCTGCTCCATCTTTCATTAGTCGAAATCTTTGGGGTTATGTTCTACTCCTAACCTCCTGGCCTGGATTCTGGGAGTGTCCTCCTGCCGTAGATACCAATGGCTCCTGATGGAGTGCCTACCACTTGGGCACATCAGGACTTGTACAGCAGGGTCCCCTCCTGCTATCACACCTCCCGGCCCGGGGTGCTGCAAGCAGTTTCCCCCAGTATTTCTTATCTAGGCGCATATTCGCCCCATTATGTTGTGGTTGGTGTCTCAGTTTCTCAGTGGCCACTCTCATACATTCACTGCAGCGGCCCCGGTTCTCCAATTTTCCTCAGAGCTTCGCAACAGCTATTGCATAGGTGTTTACAGGGCCGTCCATTTGCCTTCACCCCTGCAGCCCGGGTTCACCAGTATCCCTCAATACTTTGCAGCTGCTCCTGTGTGGGTGCTTGTTCGCACTTTGTAGGTAAGCTGGCGGCCCCATTTACAGAGGCCGCCTACATGTGTCCACCGCCGCAGCCCGGGTGCTCTAATATCTCCCAGGACTCCATATTTCACTCTGGTGCCCTTCCCTTCCAAGTAAGGGATGCAACAATCCCGGAGCTTCCTCCTTGTCTCTGCATACCTGAAAAAATGCTGAGCGTAGTCCGGGCCCTCTTTGCAATGCCCAGGTAGGCGGGCACACGTCTAGCTGGGAAGCCGTTGCCCTGGGGGGATCCGATACTCCAACGGGTCTCCTGCATCCTCCGCTCCCCCAGCTGCCGGCTCAAATGTCTCTAGCAGTCTGCTTCTGTCCCTCACGACGCTCCGTTCCCTTGATGGGCACCACAACCTTCCAAACGGCTTCCCCCTCTCCTCTCGCTCTGGGCACCACTCTGGCAATCCCGTCCCTCTTCCTCGCTAACCGTACTTGCTGCGGATCAGCTGGGCATACTTGGATCTGCACTCAACGCCTTACTTCGGTCGACTCCTTTGTTGTGGCTGCGCCATCTTGGCTCACGGCGCCACGAGGGGTTGTCTGTGTCGCGTCCCGTTCCTTGGTCTTCACGTGGCCTCAGAGCTCCTCCGCTTTGTTGGATACTCTCGGAGGGTTCTTGCACAGTCCCTTTTAGTTGAATTGGCTGTAATATGCTTTGCAGCTTGTCATTTTCCCAGATTACGTCGGATCAATCGGGAGCAGTACAAGGAGCCGCCTTACTCCACTGGCTGCTGGCCACGCCCATTCTTCATACATGATATGAGGAAAATGTGGCAATCTACCCAAAATGGATCAAAAGGGAACACATGAAAATAAGGGGACAGTTTAAAACTTTATTCTGTGACATCTGTCAACCATCTTGGAAGAGGTGATAGATCAGGACAGCCAAATAGTGCTTTGTGTGTGCTTTCAGAATAAAATGTGCTTTTTGCATTTCTTATCAGTGAAATGTTAGTAACACTTGTCTTAAATAATGGTTCATTAAATGAACTATCACTTTCAATGCTTTACCAAAACAAGTGACAGGTAGGCAAACATTTGAGGCCACAATGGAGGACATTGCTCAAGGTCGTCATAGTTGGGGTGGGAGTTGACTGCACAGTCTTGTTGGGACAGGCCTACACAAATACATTTTAAAAAGCCTTACTGAAAGCAGCGCAGCTCCCGTTCAATACACTGTGTGTTCCTCCGAAGCTAGTCGCTGAAGGCCCGCATGAGCGTGGGGCCCTGGGCTTTGGCACATATTGCCCATGCCGAGAGTGGCCCTTTAAGGGGGGGAATGCTTTTTAAGTTGGGCTGTATGAGGCTGAAAATGAGGTGCGTCACACACCACATTTCCCCAGGCAGCCTAATTCTGAAGGAAGCATGTTGTTACAGGCGGGTTTTCTCCACTTCAGACCAATGCTAACTACGGTTGCATTAGGAGTTATCACGTTCCTGTATCCAGTGCTTTAAGTGGGCCGGGGACCACCAGGGCCAGGCCCCAGCTGTCTTCAAAATTTGGGGCTGAGCCGGGGCCCTGTGGTCCCACCACATCACAGCAGGACACATTATCCCGCCACGCCCGCAGTCGCAGCCGCGATGGTAGATGCGCCATTGAGTCAGGCAAGCTGACAGAAGTGCCAGCCAGTCACCGCTTTGCCAGTGGTGTTGCTAGGGGGGGGCACAGGACCCTCCATGAAATCCTGTACCCCCCCTACCGTGGGGTACCGAGTGGGGGTCAGGGAAGCAAGACCGGGATATTCGGGATATTTGTCAGTTGGACACATCTCCCTTAGGCACCTCAATGAGGGTGCCCAACGGGAAAGGTGTCCTGCTGGCAGGACAATGTGAGCTGAGCAATTCCTACTCAGCATGCTCATTGTCCTGGCAGCAGGACACCTTACTCTTTCCAAACAGGAGAGGTGTCCCGCTGCCAGGACAATGTCCCAAGGCAATGTGAGACATTAGGCACTGATGGGAGAGGGGGGACTATTAGCAGGGACTTTTGTACCTTTAGAATGGGAGGGAGTGATCAGAAGTGGGAAGGGTGCATAATGTTGCATTCTTTATGAAATTACTTTGGCTTTAAAATCCAAGGGGGATTTGTTAGGCTCACATTAATCTACATGATGCTATTGTGACTTTGCATGCTGATGGGGAGAATAAAACTAAAACCATGCTCTTATTGCTCAAAATAGTTTTCATGGTTAATGCTGTCTCTCAGGCAAGAAGCGACATACACTTACGTTCTGAGATCCTCCCTCAGCAGTGAACTTGCCTTGTGGTCGTTTTGTTATCCAATGGGATAGCTCATGAGATGTTTGCTTGCCTCAGTCATGGGGGCTAGTTTGCAGGTTCGAATCCCACGAGGGCCGAATCACCTTTCATCCTCCGAGTACCTACATTTTATATATTTATTGGTGATTCTTATGTCACTTAATGCTGAACTCCTCCAGTTTCTAAGCACCAGACCAGGGATCGAACTCAAGTTCCCAAGAAGTGCGTTTTGTGGGGTGCATTTAAAGGCCCAAACAGAAGTCCCTTTCATCTGAATGGCAGGCATTTAAACACTGCAACAAAAACGGCCTGGCTTTTTCTTTTGTTTCATGTAGAGTTAAAGAGCCAGGTGGAAAGGAGCCTACCTATCATTATCAATGGACAAGCACCAGTATGATTTACAAAAGAAGGAGGAATCAAATAATCCTGTAACATGGAAAACATGATTTTACAACATTGAAAGCAAAAACGGCCTGCACATGTGTTTGCAAATAGAAACGGCTTTAAAGAGGCAAAATGGGGAAAATATCACTGCTCACAGAAAAATGTCAGGAAAGCAAAACATGATGTGTGGTTTGACAAAGACAAAAGCAATGTATATTATGTTTCACCCACCAAACTCTAGTAACATGTGAAGAGACACTTAGTCTTCAGGAAAAACCTGTTCTGGCTGAGGGCAAGACAAGGAAAGCCCCACTTCAGCTGGATGTCACATCTCACATCTAATAACCCGCAATAAAATGTGGTCCTGCTAAAGGCGTCAAAATTCAGCGTCCTCCAGACCTACTTACTAGGGAAGCAAGGACTTCAAGAGAAAGCCATCCTTGGCTGCAGCATGACTAAAAGGTGGGAATCCTTGTTGCACACATTTGAAAGAGCACACACTAACTTCAAAGAGACTCATAAAAACCTCTGGTCACAGGCTGGACCAGGGGGGACAGATGTCTATGGGACAATGAAGCAGCCATCCCATTTGCTGAACAGGAACACTCACAATTAATTTAGAAGACTATTTCACTTTAGCTATTTTACACAGCAACCATACTGTGAATTGATTTCCTTTTTATACAATTGTTCATTTCCAGGCGGTTTTGGGGGTATAAAATGCTTCTACCTGTGACTCTGGGAACTGAAATTGCCAGTTAGACTAGGTTTCTGGCTGATCTGAACATGTTACAAATGTGAGAAAGGCTAAAAAGGTGGAAAATGAAATTAAGAATATGCTTGATAACGTACATCATCATAACTGTTGAACATTTTATAAAAACGAAAAAAATGTGACACATGGCCATGCTACATCGTACGGATTTGGCGGCCGGCTTATCGAATTCCCCATGATCAGCTAAAACAGAAAATATGTTTACTATAACAGTTGCTAGTACAATTATGAAGTTGTGATACATAACTAGTTTTTGCCAAAAAGTGGAAAGGAGAACAAAGGATGATGACCAATGGGATAAAACCGATGTTGCTGCAAACCCGTAAACCAATCCTGACTGGGGGTGGAAAGAGAAAGGGTAACTGTCCAATCCCAGTGGCAGGGATTATTGCACGGTACTTCCCCTAGATTGTAAAATGATTGATGTCATTACTGCTGTGTAAGGGGGACTTCACTAGGACAGGAGACACAGAAAAAGGAGGATAGAAAGAAGGCTGCTTAAACTTACCATCTTTGAGAGTAGAGTGACCATAACCCTGCCCTATCTTTCCAGAGTGTCCCGAGATGCAGCTGGCTTTCCTGAACCTTAAACAAAGGCTTTCTATGTAAGTAATTCTTGTAGTAGTGCATCCAATATTTCCCCATTGACAAACTCCAATTGCCAGTGTATTTCTGTCATCTCCCCCTTGAAAAATCTCGTGTTTGCCTGTGTATATTAGCATATCCCCATTGGAAAACACCTAAATTGTCTGTGTAAACACATAGTATTTTTACAGGTAAATCAATTAATTCCCCCATTGAATTTCACTGGATTAGGATTGGTGGAATTGGAAACCAGCAATCTTTTTCCCCAGTGTTTTTGTTAATAGTTATAGTTATAAAGTGTTGCCCAATAGAATTAATCCCAGTGTGACCTGAAAAACGAATTTGTCTGGTGTTTTCATTATACCCTGCTAAACAAATTTTCATTTGCCACTGTCATTCTTCTTTGCATCTGTCATCCTGAACCAAAATCGATTTTATTTTTGTAAGCTAAACCCCTTTCCCAGAGCCTACTTGTCATTTGCAGCCTCAGTAGAAAAAGAATTCCATTTGCATTTTCTTTTCCATTGAAATTAAGCCTAACACCCCAAAAACCGATTTCCCTTTTCTCTTCCTCCTTCCCTATTGTGTGGTCAAAATGATTTTTCATGTGCATTCCTTTCCATTGCACATGTGCGTATATTCTAAAAATTGATGTTCTCATTCTGTGCTGATTAGTATTCCCTAAAAGCTCTGCCTGACTTTCTAAACATAAGCAAGCAAATTCACTGTTTTTCCATCTCTTTCCCATAGCAGTTGTGAGAAATAATAACAAAAAAACTTTCTTCCATTTTGCTCTAAAAGACAAATTGTCTATTCTTTACTGGCTCTCCATCTTGTTTCTGTGGACACCACACCAAAAACTATATTTTTCCCCTGGGTTCTTACTCCCTGCCACTGCCTTCCATTCAAAGGAATCAAGTCCAATTGATCTTTGGGGGTTTGAGTGTTGCAGGGGGGGAGTGCTTAACCATGCTATTATTGTGTTGAATTCTGTTCTGCCATTAAAAAAGGAAAGTAAATGTGTCAGGATATCTTAACCTGATTGTTTTGTAGAGATTATTGCATTTTGTGTTGCCCCAACTTTGGCAATAATTGGTTGATTTTCCTTTTACATAAATAATACATTAATAAATATCCTATTGATACAAACCGGCCTGGTTCCTGGTCCATTGTAACAAAGGGTGTTTGTGGAGGTTGGGTGCGAAACGGGTTGGAGGCCTACTCAAAAAGAATCTGTAGTATACTAAAAAAATAAAAAGCGTTTCATTTGCAGTGTGTGAATAAAATATTTTGAATACAAATTGCAGAAGCAGGGTTGAGATTTTGGCCTGGCATAGAGAACTCATCAGGTCCTTAACACATTTCACAATGAGCATCGTAGAAATTAACATGGCTTGGAAGCACCTTCTATCCAAATTGTTCATTAAAGGTGAATGGGCCGAACAAGAACATGAAGCCTGGCAATCCAGAATGATGCAACAGGTGACCTCTATAAATATGGATGTGTGGCGGGATAGTGGCTGTTACATCAAGCCCTGACAGATTTTTATATGACGCAGACCACTAGAGATGAGCAAATTAAAATGGTCCAGCTCACTGCATATATGTACTTCCATATGAGGATCATGGAAGAAAGATACCAGGAGAGTGTAGCCTCTGTGGACAAATCAATCTGAGTTATTGGAGCAAGCACAGAGAGAGATACGGCAGGTAGAGGAGAAAGTGCTACAGAGCCAGAATTCTGAGTTAAAATTAGGAGACATCATTCAGCAGCTAAAAGATGAGTTAGCGCCACAGCAACTAATTAATTCAAAGAGTGAGTCCCAATTTGCTGCACTGAGAGAAAAATGTCAAGAAGGGGTTGAGAACCTGAGAGAGAGTCAATTAAAATTGAGTCAACAAGTGGTGCACAATAGGGCCTTCTTACAGGACATATCTGCATTTCAAAATCAGATTAGCAATTGGAAGAGGAGAATAACCAGTGGATTATAAAGGAAGTCCATTCCCAAGTGGAATTTGACCTGGAGCGCCAGAAGTTGAGCGCTATGAAACAGCAGAGAGATCACCTCAGTGAACAGAATAGCTCGTTGTGTCAGGAAAAAGATGCCCTGTGCCAGGAAGTGTGCCAGTTAAAGACAGACCTGGAGAAAAGCGAGTCATGTTTTCAGGTACAGACTGACATGAGGGAAGAACATTAGAAATGAATGGGACATATGAGACAAATAGAATTTGACCTCGAGCAGACAACACAGACCAAAAATGCACAGATTGAGGAGATTAGTCTCCTGTAAAAGAAGAGGTCTGAGTACTCCCAGATAATACACGTTTCACAGTAAGAAAATGAGGCGCTTTGTGAGGAGAACAAGGGATTCCATGGACAAGTAGTGGCACTGAGCAAGACCATAGAAGCTACTCGAGCCCTGGTGGCAGAGCTCAAAACTCAGTCCTCTGTATACCACTAAGAGATAGGGGCTGAGAAAGAAGAGAGGTTGGAGAAGGAAATGGCTAGATTCAATCAGGCCAAACAGTTAGGGTGTGACCATGGGGGGATGTACTCTTTACCAGGGGCCTCAAGCCAACTCACCACATTATATGCACAGGGTGCTGCTAACTTCATATCTACCAATTTACAAGAGCAGGGAAACGTGAGGCAGCGGGACTCAATCAGGCCTAGTATAACTGAGCCGGAAGGCCAGTCATTCACAGATATTGAGGGACGTGCATCTTTATTTAGATTTAAAAATATCTTAGCAAATACATCTGACCAGGATGGCTCTGATGATGAGAAGATCAGGGAGTTAGACTGGCAGAAACACAGGTTGCAAAGGGACTATCTGGTCCACTTTGCAGATAAAGAAGAATCAGAGTCCAGGCCTAAAAAGAACATCTTGAAAACCTCCACCGATTCAGGGAGGTGGTGGGAGTTCTCCGCCACACCCGAAAGAAGGTAGGAGCAAGATGAGTACTCCCCTGTGCGAAAGGGGGAGCCCAAGGGAAGTGACCCAGAGAGCACACAATACAGCAGGGTAGAAGAGACTAGACCCCGTCATTCTGGGAGAGACTCCCAGTCTCAAAGAATCAGGGAGCGCCTAGATGACAGGGAGTGGACCGCAAATGGTAGCATCTCTGAGTATGAGGGCAAATGGACTCGGGTGCAGGGGAAAAGAAGGCTGTCAAACAAAAGAGAACCCTTGTAAAAGGCCCAATTCAGCAAATAAAAGCCATCAGAAGCTTCACGACTCTTTATCACAAAAATGCAAAATACTCAGTGTGGGAGCATCTGGATTTGTATGATCAGATGATGACATAATTTGGCATTAAAAATTAACAGAATTCCATGGAGCCTGTCAAATGGACATTCTCCCCGGAATACTCCAGCTTCTTTGCTGGGCTGGAGGATCAAAATAATTCAAGATGGTCTACATGCAAGGTGGCCAACTTGAAACACTTCTTCATTCACAGGAACCCTCAGGAGGCTTGCAAGGCGGCCTACAACCTGCAGTGCGGAGATGATCAGGCACCTAGGGAGTTCATGCAAGAATTGAAGCATGCATTTGCCCAGACCTCTAGACGGGTGCGCATAAATAGTAGGGAATTTATCAATGCTTATTTTCATGCCCTCCCTAAGTACATCATGACACAACTGGTTAGGGACTTCCATAATCAAAGGATCCTGTATTGGGCAATAGAACAGGCTACCCGGATCTATGAAGTCCAAAAGACAGTGGGAAAAAAAACACTCCAAAAAATCCCAAACCATCCAACACCCCCGCTGCTGCCAAGATGTGCAGGAGGTGAAGAATACCCCCATTTTGGACCTAGAAATGGGGGGGCCTAAAAATACTCCTCCCTCTAATAAACCAAATGAGAGGCAGAGGAGAGCCTCTGATCAGCCCCAAACAGGTGGTAGCCAGGCAGATTATCCCACAAATGTGTCACCTGACTCTGCCACCTACATAAGCCCAAGTTACAAGGATAACATACCCATCCTTGGGTATGTGTGGACTCCCCCGGCACAAGGGCGGGGATCCAATTAGGTAAGTACCACCCTGGGAAACTTCCCAAAAAATGTCCCACAGAACTGCCCTCTGGAAGAAAGAACTATTCCATCCTCCAACTTAAGTTTCTTCCCCAGGTACCCTCCAAACCCCAACTTCCAGAATAATCCTCCTCTCTCTCCCCGCTTTCAGCACTCTAGACCCCCAAATCAGGGAGAAGGGTAACCAAGGATGGAGGGCTACCAGGGAAACCCTCAATAACCGAGCTACTCTGGGGGGAAGGGAACGCTACCCTTCCCGAGAGCAGCAAAGGTGTGACTCTAGACCCAGAGGCATAGAGAGGGTAGGGACTGAGTGGGCAAGGCCCACCCAAAATATGTAAATGCCCACTCAGCAGCGCGGTGTGTGCATTTACAGATGTTAGTCACTGATGTGGGCCCAACTACCATATCTTCAGGACCCACTTGTTGGACTATCCTGACTACTCCTCTGTCTAGACCCCCCTACCAACTGGTGCGCCAGTTCCAAAGTCTGACCCAAGACCTGAGTCGCATGTTGAGGGCTCGGCAGGGCCCGCAAATGAACATGGCTGCCTAGAACTGCTCAAACCCAGGGTCTGGTACCCCGGAGCAATGACGGGGTGAAAACCCCGACAACCAACAGGTCCCAGAGGAGGAGGCCCGGGAAGGAAGGGAGATGCAAAGCCCTAGAGGAAGCTTCCTTTCTTACCCATGAAAGATCCCTAGAAACCTCTGAACCCAGATCTTCTATCCCCGAAAAGCTGCAACATAGGGTACAGAGGGTAAGTAGGAGAAACCAAGGGACAAAGAGACCCCATTTCGTGGAGGAAGTCTGCGTCATTCAGTTTGAATGGGAAGAATCCCTGGAGGATTCAGGGAAGAAAATAGTCTTTCAGCGTTGGAGGATTCCTCTCAAGGAAAAATGGGTCCCAAAATATTCGAACGTAGCCTGGGTAAGTGTAGGGACTGACCCAGAACCACCAATTCCTGAACCCCAACCATGTCACCCTGATGACTCTGAAATAAATGAGGGATCCTACCCCCAGACCGGTTCTAGTAGCTGTATCCAGGAAAAGGGGGACAGCAGGGAATCGGGGGGTAGGGGGGAAAGGAGATTCCGAAATCCCACAAATATCTGGGTGCCAAATTTTCTTTACAGATTCCCAGACTCCAACACAGAAAACCGCCCAAGATCACACAGTGCCGGAGTTAAAAAAAAAAGAAATTAACTGCCAGATTAGTCCAAAATGCACATTTCCTTTGCCCCCTTGAGCAGAGAGAAGGCAGATTTTACGCCTCCGTCAAGGTCCAGGGCCACGGTGCATTTTCAGCGCTGGCGGATACTGGATCCCAAGCCACCCTTCTGTCCAAAAAGGCATTTGACCAAATTAATTCAGGAAGGGGGGAGTAACCAAATTCCCCTCACAGCTCTTCCTGTACAACTCCAAAAGTTCGACGGAAATTACATTTTCTGTCGAGAGGACTGTGGATCTCGAGATCAAAATTGGGCGACATAGGGTGAAACACCCGGTAATAGTTGTCACTCCAGAGGGCACACCTTGTCACCTGGGGAATTACCTCCACCAGAGGTTGTCACCCCTGATCGACTGTGTGAACAAGGTCCTCTGGACACAGACTAACCGGCCAATAAAACTAAAACAAAGCACAAACTACGTAAGTCTAAACGGTACATGCCACATCATTGAACAGTAGTCTGACAAAATCGAATTCCACTTTAGGAACAATCAAATCCCTGACTTCACGGTCATCTCGGTAGGAGAACAAACTGGTGATGGGAACCCTTCTCCATTTTTGAAGATCAGCCTTACTTCCAGTTTTAAGTGGCATTCCACACTGGAAGGAAATACCCTGAAATTCTATACCGATCCACAATTCGAAGAAAACCCAAATCCCCTGACAAAAGATGATGAAAAACCAGCTCAGAGTTTGGCTGATGTCCAGAAAATTCAGGTAAATGAGGGGAGGAGCCTGTTCTCGCCAGAGTATGCCTGAATAATGGAAAAAGCTTCATCAGCTACGCGTTGCTCAGGAAACTCCCAAAAGATCAGGCCATTCCCACATTTAAGTTGATTGACAAGTGCAAAATGGGCCTGGAAACTCCAAATTCCAAATATCTCCTGCCTAGCAGGTGCATGCTAAAAATGTCCATTGGTGACAAAAGCATAGATCATAATTGTTGGGTTGTGAGCGATGTCCCCTCTGGATTTTACTTAGGCAATGACATTCTCAATCAATTTGCAATTAATGTGGACCTAATCAATTATAAAGTCTGATCCCAACTAGGGGGTGGGAGATAACCCCATGGGCTTTGACAATCCTGAGAAAGCATTTCGGTCAGCCCAATTGCTGCCATATGCAGTTGAAGTTCAAACTGGAGAAGAGGTCACCATCCCAATTTACTGTTCCCCTAAAAATTAAGCGAGGACAGAATCTCCAAAACCCGGACGCTTATATACATTTAAATGATCACCTCCAACAGCAAGGGTTGTATTTGAACCCAACACCACTAGTTGACCTAGAACACGACACCATTCGAATATTAGTGGATAACAGCGACCCTAGGAGTATCACTCTAGGTGCAGACACCTTTATTGGAATGGCAGTTGATGCCCAACATTCCCCATGCACTTAGGGAATGAGATCATGGGACAAATTTCAAATGACTGTTACCACTGTGATGACGACAAACCTCCAGAAAAGATATTCACCCGGCCAGGGGGGAATTTCTAGGTGTACTCTTCCGGCCCTTATGGGGAGGGAGAGGTAACCTGTGACATCAGGAAGGGTGAGGTGGTATTTCAAGTCAACAGTGACTGCCCCCACTACTTGAAACCTCCTGTCCAGGCCAGCACAATAAAAAGGGATCTCTCCACACAACTGGAGGATACCGCAGAAATCGCAAAACCTGAGGTATTTCCAGGCTTCAGGCAGATGGTTGAGGAACGAATCGACCTTGCTGATGCCTGTGAAACAGACGAGCAAAAGCGGAAACATGTGTTTTGGGATTTTCAAGAGATTTTTGCCGTGGACTCGTACGTCGCACCGAGATACACTTCACCTTCATACCAATAGACCCTGGCATGGCCCCTGTATTCATGAAGCAATAATGGTTGCCCCTGGCATCTGTCGAGTCACTCACAGAGATAATAAAGAATTTAGAATCCTGTGGGATAATTCATCCAGTCAACAGTACCTTTAATAACCCGGTGCGGGGGATACTTAAACCCAATGGCCAATAGAGACTTTGTGCAGACCTTAGGGAGTTAAACAAACAGGTCCACATGTCCCAATGGCCTCTTCCCTACATCGATCAGGGACTGGCCCAGATCCGAGGGTCAAAGGTGTATACCGTCATTGACCTGACCAATGGTTACTAGATAGTACCCATGAGTAGGGAAGGCCAGTACAAGCTGACCTTTACCTTCGGGGGGCAGCAGTACACGTGGACCTGAACCCTCTTTGGATATATAAACTCTGACAACAAATTTAAAATCTTTCTGCACAAGACCATGCCTCACTTGGGTGAAAGGGAAAACCTGGCCTATGTAGATGATGTTCTAATCAAAAGCTCAACTGTGGAGGAACACATAGCTGAAATATGCTATGTTCTGACCCAGTTGAAGGAAGCCGGAGCGAAACTGTCCTTCCAGAAGGTGCAGTGGTGTAAGACCCGCATGAACTTCCTAGGGCATTAAATCACCCCTGAAGGTCTCAGTCCTCAGGTGAAAAAGGCGGAAGCATTGCTGAAATTAAAAGACCCTATGACTCTGCGTGAACTATGAAGCCATCTTGGAGTTACTAATTATAGTAGGAAGTAGGACTATGCAGAGGTCATGAGGCCATTGGTTGAATTACTAAAAGCCGGGGTCAAGTGGGAGTAGGGTCCAGAGAAAGCCAAGGCAGTAAAACAACTCAAAAGAAGCCTTTCACAAGCACCTTGTTTGGCTTACCCCATCAAAAACAAGGAGTTCTTCTTGGAGACAAGGTTCTCAAATACTTGCTTGACAGCAGTATTATACCAAAAGCACGACAAGGTCAACAAAGTCATCTCGTATGCGAGTAAGACTTTGTCCTCTGTAGATGAAAAATTCAGTGAAAGTGAAAAGGCACTCCTGGCCACGGTGTGGGCATTGAGGAATTACCACTCGGTCATCCAGGGGAAGCACATCAGTTTTGAGACTCCTCACCAGCCTTTCCAATATCTCCAGTGACCAAATACGGCCGGGGAATGTGAGTAATTCCAGAATTACTTCCTGGTTTCTGTCCATGCAAGGATTTCCTGTGGAGGATAAATATGGCCAAAACAAGAAGAGTCCCTTTGCGCAAGGTTTGGCTGACTTGCATGATTGTGCTTAAGAATACTGTCTTGAGGACGAAAGTCTAAAAAGCAAAGACAACATGTAGGCGTACATGACTTCCCCACACAAAGTATATGAGGAAGACACGTGCCAGGGAATACCCACAGTTTATATGGATGGGTGCTCCTACCATGTTCACAACAACAGGGAAAAAGAACTGGTGACTGGCATTGGCAATGCCTGGGTGAATGATGCCCTGCAGCCCTCTGCTGGGTACAAGATTGGTCCCTGAAGTAGTCAGGTGTCAGAGTTGATGGCGGTTCACCAAGCCATCCTCACTGCCGTGCAACACCAACTCCACGAACTGGTCATAATCACTGATTCAGATTATGTCAGGAATGGGTTCGTGGAGCACCTGATAAATTGAAAAAGTCGAGGTATGCTGTGTGCAAATAATAAACCACTCAAGCATGGAAAATTAATACAAGACATTGATGATCTGGTCACCTCTAAGGAGAGGACCATCTACTGGAAAAAGATCAAGGGTCACTCCAGAATAGAGGGACCAGACAAAACCAGAAATGACTTGGCTGACCAGTTGGCCAAAACCAGAGCCATCCACGGGCAACTCATAGAGATTGAGTCCCTGTTGGGAGAAATCCAGGTCGCTGGCATCACCAGATCCCAAACACTTGCCCAAAATGAACTCTCAACTGCCCAGTGGAGTAAGGAAACTTCATTGCGGATTTGATTACGGCACAAAAAGGGGATCCGATTAATGGGAAATGTTTACATATTGAAGACCCTGTGAATTTTCCTCTGACCGAATCCGATTACATCAGGAAAGAGGATGTCCGGGTGTTGATGAAATTTTACAAAATGTCCTGAATGTAAGACAGTTTGTTGGTATGGAGATCCATCTCTGGATGTGACCAGTTGTGTGGTATCTACCTCATTCTGAAGCCTTAAGTTAAGTTACGGCCATGACACGGCCACAGTCGGTCATCAGGGGTTTCATACTGCTTTGGAAATCTTGCAAGAAGTCGCATACTGGTCACAAATGGGCTAGGACCTCGACCAATACTTGGAAGGTTGTCTTGTTTGTGCGTAATTCCAGCCAAGTTCCCTCACACACCGAGCTCCCCTACAGAAAAGGGGGATGATACTACCTTGGTCAGATTTGCAAGTATATTTCATCGGGCCCATGATTCACGCCTCTAGAGGAAACAAGTACATGTTAACCGTGACATGCTTGTTTGCCAAGTAGTTGGAATGTCCCCTGGCCCCAAATTGCAAGGCAGAAACAGCAGATCAATCACATCTTCTCGCGTTCTGGCCTTCCCCAAAGGATTGAGTTGGACCAAGGAAGTCACTTTACCAGCGAGGTGATGACAAAGATGTGGGAGATACTTGGGGTAAAGAGAAAACTCCACATTGCCTACCTCTGAGCCTCTAGTGGGGGAATTGAGAGGTACAATAAAACGAATGTGGGAATCCTAAAGAAGTTTGTGGCGGACTCTGGGCCTAGTTGGGACATCCGACTACCGCTTGTCCTGATGGCCATCAGGTCTACACCATCTTCTGCGACAAAAATGTCTCCATTTGAGCTAATGACTGGATGAAAAATTGGTGCTACCTCAGCATCTGCTCTACAGAACTCAAAAGCAGACCCTGATCAACGCGTCTATGACTCATGAATACATTGAGAAATCGCAAAAACATCTTCAGCATGCTTTTGCATAAGCTCAGTGAAATCTCGAAAAGTCGGCAGAGGGGATGAAAAGACACTACGATTTAAAGACCACTAAGAAAGAGTAGCAAGTAGGAGACAGGGTCTTCTTGTACAATTTTCAAAGGAACCAGACCAAAGAGAGGAAGTTCCTCCACTCCTGGCGCGGCGCCTTTGAAATTGTAGATAACATCTCACCTGATCTGCATCCCTAAAGGGGAACTGACAGAAGAAAAATGGGTCCACATCAATCAGTTGAAAAGTTGTTATCCCAGACACACTTTGTGACTGCTTGATGAGCCAAATGAAGGTCAAGCAGAGGATCCATCTGAAGAATGAAAAGGAAGGATGAAAAATCAGACAGATATATGTATATATATATTCATATCAGGGAGTAATTTACTTGGAGTTATGTACAAATGAAGAAAAGAAAAATAAGAAAGAAAGAAAAAATTGTTTATGAAACAAGAAGTTCATCTATAACTGTAGGTTGTTGTCATTATAAATTCTTTGTAAATCTTCCGGGAAAAATGTGTAGAAAAAGTACTGAAACTTTTAGTCTTCTATTAGAGAACTAACCTCCATAAATTTCAGCCTGGAGTTGAGAGCGGAGCCCGATGAGCACCTGCGGACTTGCAAGGGAAGGAAGAAGGGGGATGTTGTGCCACACCCTCCAACCCAAAGATGGAAGGGTAGACTGGAGTGCTCACTCCCAAAAGAAGGAAGAAAGGGGGGTGCCATGCTATACTCCCCAACCCAGAGACAGAAGTGGTGGACACTCCCTGATGAAGGAAAATTACCCCTAAGGAAACCCCACTCTGGCCTGCTCTTCCCCAACAAAGAGTCATGGAAGAACAGGGGGGGGCATGTGAGGTGCATTTGAAGGCCCCAAACAGAAGTCCTTTTCACCTGAATGGCAGGCATTTAAACACTGCAACAAAAACGGCCTGGCTTTTGCTTTTCACATGAATGGGAGGCATTTAAACCATGCAACAAAAATGGCCTGGCTTTTTCTTTTGTTTCATGTAGAGTAAAAGAGCCTGGGGAAAATAGGCCTACCTACCATTATCAATGGACAAGCAGCAGTTTGATTTCCAAAAGAAGGAGAAATCAAAGTATCCTGCAACATGGAAAACAGGATTTTTCAACATTGAAAGCAAAAACGGCCTGCACATGTGTTTGCAAATGAAAACGGCTTTAAAAAATCAAAATGGGGAAAATATCACTGCTCACTGAAACATGTTAGGCAAGCGAAACATGATGTGTGGTTTGACAAAAGCAATGTATATCATGTTTCACCCACCAAACTCCAGTGACATGTGAAGAGACACTTGGTCTTCAGGAAAAACCTGTTCTGGCTGAGGGCAAGACTTCACAAAGGAATGCCCCACTTCAGCTGGATGTCACATCTCACATCTAATAACCCGCAATAAAATGTGGTCCTGCTAAAGGTGTCCAAATTCAGCTTCCTCCAGACCTACTGGCTAGGCAAGCAAGGACTTCAAGAGAAAGCCATTGTTGCCTGGAGCATGACTAAAAGGTGTGAATCCTTGTTGCACCCATTTCAAAGAGCACACACTAACTTCAAAGAGACTCATAAAAACCTCTGGTCACAGGCTGGCCCAGGGAGAACAGATGGGTGTGGGGGATGGAGCAGCCATCCCATTTGCTGAACAGGTACACGCACAATTAATTTAGAAGACTATTTAATTTTAGGCATTTTGCGCAACAACCATACTGTGGATTGATTCAATTTTTATACATTTTTTTATGTCATTTCCAGGTGGTTTTGGGGGTATAAAATGCCTCTACCTGTGACTCTGGGAACTGTAATGGCTAGTTAGACTAGCTTTCTGGCTGATTTGAACATGTTACAAATGTGAGAGTTGGTGAAAAGGTGGACAATGAAATTAGGAATATGCTTGATAACTTACATCTTCATAACTGTTGTACATTTTATGAAAACAACACAAATGTGACACATGGCCATGCTACATCGTACGAATTTCGCGGTCGACTTATCTAATTCCCCACGATCAGCTAAAACAGAAATTATGTTTAGTATGACAGATGCTAGTACAATTATGAAGTTGTGATACATAACTAGTTTTTGCCAATAATGTGAAAGGAGAACAAATGATGATGACAAATGGGATAAAAAAGATGTTGCTCCAAACCCGTAAACCAATCCTGAATGGGGGCGGAGAGAGAAAGGGTAACTGTCCAATACTAGTGGCAGTGATTATTGCAGGGTAGTTCCCCTAGATTGTAAAATGAGTGATGTCATTACTGCCATATAAGGGGGACTGCACTAGGACAGGAGACACACAAAAACCTGGGAGTCAGAAAAAGGAGGACGGAGAGAAGGCTGCTGAAACTTACCATCTTTGAGAGTGGAGTGACCAGACCCCTGCCCTATCTTTCCAGAGTGTCTTGAGACGCAGCTGGCTTTCCTGAACCTTAAACAAAGGCTTGCTATGTAAGTAGCAATAACCTCAGCCCCAAATTGCATAAGCCCTTCATTCTTGTAGCAGTGCATCCAATATTTCCCCATTGAAAAACCCCAATTGCCAGTTTATTTCTGTCATCTCCCCCTTGAAGAATCTTGTGTTTGCCTGTGTATGTTAGCAAATCCCCATTCGAAAACCCCTCGTTTGTCTGTGTAAATACTTAGTATTTTTACAGGTAAATCAATTAATTCGCCCATTGAATTTCACGGGATCGGGATTGGTGGAATTCGAAACCAGTTATATTTTTCCCCAGTGTTTTTGTTAATGGTTATAGTTATAAAGTGTTGCCCAATAGAATTAATCCCATTGTGACCTGAGAAACAAATTTGTCCTGGTGTTTAAATTATGTCCTGCTAAACAAATTTTCATTTTCCACTGTCATTCCTCTTTGCATCTGTCATCCTGAACCAAAACCGATTTTATTTTTGTGAGATAAACCCCTTTCCCAGAGCCTACTTGTCATTTGCAGCCTCAGTAGAAAACAAATTCCATTTGCATTTTATTTTCTTTTCCATTGAAATTAAACCTAACATCCCAAAAACCAATTTCCCTTTTCTCTTCCTCCTTCCCTATTGTGTGGTCAAAATGATTTTTCATGTGCATTCCCTTTCCATTGCACATGTGTGGTATATTCTAAAAATCGATGTTCTCCTTGTGTGCTGATTAGTATACCCTAAAAGCTCTGCCTTTCTTTGTAAACACAAGCATGCAAATTCCCTGTTTTTCCATATCTTCCCCATAGCAGTTGTAAGAAATAATTTTTAAAAAACATTCTTCCATTTTGCTCTAATAAATGAATCGTCTCATTCTTTACTGGCTCCCCATCTTGTTTCTGTGGACACCACACCAAAACCAATTCCCTGCCACTGCCTTTCATTCAAAGGAATCCAGTCCAATTGATGTTTGGGGGGGGTTGAGTGTCGCAGGGGGGAGTGCTTAACCATAGGTGCTATCATTGTATTGAATTGTTCTTTTTCTGTTCTGCCATTAAAAAAGGATGTAACTGTGCCAGGATATCTTAACCGGATTGTTTTGTAGAGATCATTGCATTTTGCGTTGCCCCAACATTGGTGGCTGTTGTAATTGGTTGATTTTCCTTTGACATAAATAATAAATGAATATCCTATTGATACACACAAGCCTGGTTCCTAGTCTATTGTGACACGGGGTGCTTGTGGAGTTTGGGTGCGAAACGGGTTGGAGGCCTACTCAAAAAGAATCTGTAATATAATTTTAAAAAAAGCGTTTTAACGCGCTGTGTAATAAACCGTGACAGTTTCCCCTAGGCTATCCTCCAGGCCCTTTAGATAACGATAGCACCTATTATCACAGCATTTAGAAATTGGAAGAATCTGGCATTTAGCTCCATGTAAAAAGGTGATAACTAGCCATTGGCATAGTTCTGTGAGTTGAAGGAATGGTCATCCACCCCTGCCCTTTTTCTAGCTGATTTATTAGTATACCTGCTCCACCTCATAGAAATGTATTATACGGTTGTTTTACTCACTTACATTTAGATGCAGTTATCACTGCGACCCACCCATATTCGCCATGGTGTCTTGTGGCAACGGTCAGTCGCACACAGGAGAGTTAACGTCATCTCCTCTGGCTGAGCAAACCAGAGCAAACACCCACGCTGATGATGCCTGCAGCCACTGAATGAGAACATACTCTACATGTAATTACGCAATCACGTGTCGCCGTGGAAAGGCAGAAGACAATCGCCCCTGTAATGCATGTCAACAATGCCTTTCTCTGTTCATTTTCGATATTTGTATGTTCTTTAATATTTCTCAAAAAAAGAATGAAGTGGACACAGTACTTTAACTTTGTGCATTAACATGTAACTTTTATTAAACAGCAGTCATTTGATATGAGTAGGCAGGACATATGACCTTCTGCAAAGGTGAAAAACATGAGATTATTATTATGCAATCCTACCTGGTCTCCAAACACGTTCCTGTGAATAGCACATTCAAACAGAAAAAAGTGGGCTCTTTGTTGGTGGCAATGTCTCCGAATGAGCTGGCATCGTTTCCAACTCCAGATGTCACTCATCATGGCCAGCTTTGTGGCATTTCGGAGCAAGATCAAAATGCGGTTATCTGCAAAACATGGGGATGGCAACACATTTTAACTCTAGCATAACGGCGGCGTGCGATCTGCGATGTATTTCACATGTTTTCTTTTAATGTTGGCCAGTTCTGCATCTGCATTTCCCAGTTGTATTTGTAGCGTGTTGCTGTAAACAACGGGAACCTGGAAGGGACAAACCAGGGTTTGCGGGTCTAGCGTCGTCGTTATGAGCAGCCAGCCACTTCAAGGCACTGTCAATGAAGGGACCTGAAGAACCCAGCATTGGTGGGGTAAGACCACAGCATAAGCATATATCGAAGACAATAATATGTTTTTAATTACCCATGTTAGGCAAGGCACCTCACCTTGCCCTACCCCTTAAGAAAGCATAAGCATCCGTTATCCACTATAAACTGCTTTCTATCGCATATTTTGCAACCAATCATTATTTTGAAAAAGCCTTGAGCCCATGCCGGAAATTGCCAGCAACACGACATGTTCCTATTTACTGTACAGTTGTCCATTCTATTTTCTCTTGTTTCGCTCTTGCCAACTCCAAAGCCTGAGGAGCCCCAGCTGCTCCAGAACTACTTTAAGTTGCTCTCACATACACCAGCAGTGGGAGGAAGAGTGGCACGGTTACACGTCACCTTGGATGCATGGGTG
Source organism: Ambystoma mexicanum (assembly GCF_040938575.1). Taxonomy (NCBI): domain Eukaryota; kingdom Metazoa; phylum Chordata; class Amphibia; order Caudata; family Ambystomatidae; genus Ambystoma; species Ambystoma mexicanum. The sequence goes on along the minus strand of NC_090932.1, from coordinate 1,491,609,446 downwards.
CGCCAATTAGTTTCACAGGGCTATAGCTCTAACACGTCCTTCGGATTGCCCTCCACATTTACATATTTTCTGTACCAAATTCGCTACTAGCAGGGGTGGACTGAGAACCAAAAGAGGGCCTGGAAATAATTTAGAAAATGGCCCCATATTACACATTTTAAGAAAGTCCAATCATTTTCCTATGGGAACATTTGGAAATATAACACAAATGAGGCCCAGAGTGCAGAGGCCTACCGGGAAATCTCCAGGGTTCCCTATAGGCCAGCCCACCCATGGCTACTGCAGCAGAAGAGATTTTCACCTTGCTGTAGAATGGCACCATAGTCTGGGTGTTCAAGGTGGAAAGAACCCGGGGTATTTAATCTACAAAATGCTGGTGTCCAGGGATGGTGTGAAGACCCGGGTTTGACGTCACCCATGCTTCCTGATTACTACAACATCATCTACATGGGAGCCCCGAAATTGCAGCTGATACATATACAACTGGTCCAAAACAGAGCAGTGTTCATGGTACAGGGGCTGAAACAGTGAGACGGTGCCCACACTGGCCTGAACGCCCTGCTATGGTTTCCCATTGAAAAGAGAGTGTCTCTGAAAACGCTGTGCCTGGTGTACCACGCTGTCTGGCAGTCATGACCCTCCTATATATCTACAGGAATTAGAAGGTATGAGCCTATAAAGGTTCTGAATCCTCAAACACATGCCTCCTTATTGTACCCAGGCACAAGCGTAAGCAGAACATAAAGATTTATAGTGACTTTTTCTAACGTCACATTTTCGAAATGCCATTTTTTCAACACCAAAATGGCGAATGTTTTATTTTTTTCGAATATTTTTTTTTGTATTTTAGTTTTTACATGGGAGTTCCCGCCCCAACCCCCCGTTTTTTTTATTTTTGACACTTTTGTTTATGAACGAATAAAAAAAAAAAATTTTAGGTATTTTTTTTGACAAAATGACATTTCGAAAATGTGTTTTTGAGAATTTAACTCGATACCGAACATAAATACCAGAAATGTCTGAACTACCATTCCCCTGCCAGTCCTTCACTTGTCTCCCGGCTCTGCACTCTGCCTGGCACTACTGCAATATGCTCCATGATAGGGGCAACCAGTCTGCACTTAACCCTGGCCCCTGCTGGACTGGGCGCACTTGTCTCCCCTCCCCTTCCCAAGCACTTCCTGTTCTGTTCTTCGCACTTACATGTCATTGAATGTTCTAGGCCTAGCAACTCTGCCTGTCCAGTCCTCCCTCTGTCTCCCCTCCCTAGCCTGGTCATGCTTGATATACTCATGCATAGGTGCACTGGATGACCAGACCACCAAGCAATATGAAATGTTCGCCAGACCAGTACTGTTTTTTATTGATCTGGATCTTCCCCCGCCCCCCGTTCTTGCCACACCATTTGTCAAGCACTTCACTAGTAGATATTCCTCTGGCCTAGTATGCTAGTTACTGTTGTTAGATCATTTTGGAATATTCAAGGCCTAAGAATGATGACTGTATTCCCTTGTTCCCTTCCCAACTTGAAGCGTTTTACAAATAAACAATTACAATACAATAAAGAGCTGACATCACTCCTTCTGGAAAGAGGCTTCACATGCTCAGAATAACCCCCTGTGATATTAGACTCAGGACCCACCATCCCAGAACCCCCAGATGTAGCCAGACCTTCAGGACATTGGAGAACAATTTGGGCCTAACTATATTATTGTGTTCCTCACCTACTCTTTCCGGGTCCACTCTCTCTTTTTCCTCCCCCCTCCTGCCCATCCCTAGACTCCCCCGTTGTATTGCCTGTCTTGTGAGCTCTAAAGCAGTTTATTCTTTGCATGTAGTGCAACACAAAACTCCTAATAAACAAACCAATAAACCTACCTCGTACAAAGGGAAAGAAAGAAGATGACTCATGGAAGTGGCATTCAGAACTTCAGGGATTCTGGCTTCATTTTAACCAAGACGTGTTAATACATTTTTCAAAAATGATTTAAAAAATGTTTGCGGTCATTGTTCCACAAAACATAGTGAAGGCTGGGGGTGTGGCCTCTGCTTCCTTCTGGGCCTAAGCCTATTCGCATCATATGAGGCATGATTTCTTTTCACGATCTATATGCGGTCTCTGAGCGCATTGGTAAGCGTCCATCCATCGCCTGCTACCACATTTACAGTCATGATTCATAGCTCCCATTACACAGCCTCCAGAAACGGCGGGGCGGCACTAGAGCCTGGTTTAAATGTGGCATTGAGACGTTACCTTCCTCTGTAGGACGACCCAGTGGGAGACATTGACATCTATAGCCCGCCCCACAAAATACATGCTGTGATTCCAGGAGACTCACACAACTGGTAATAAGAGTCGACATTGTAATGGATACACATGCAGCTTCTTCCTATATTCTATTGGTGAAATTTCTTGACAACCTTAGGACTGTCTTCTAATGTTATAACAACTCTGTCTTTATGCATGCAGGCTATGCCTCATATTAAAGTCTCCTGGAAACCAAGTTAGGTGCAGCAATGCACTATCACATGGCTCTGAGTGCTATGAAGCCACACCCATTGCACTTTACACATATTATAAGGCAAGCTATTCCGGCATTTTGGTAATAACAGGGCTTTTGAGAATAGTAGGGGCAGTTGGTTCTTTGGATCTTGTAGTCCATCCTGCTTGCCATTTTTCATGATACAGCTTGACTCCCACGGGACAAAATAAAGTATAAGTAGATACGTTATTTTGTTTATGGCCAACATAGCATGATTACCATTCGAACAGGATCCCCCTTTTCAGAGCATAAACCAGACTGGACACTGCTTTCTGTGCCTTTTTACAAATGACAGAGTTGAGATTTCAGAAGACCAAAGTATGAGGATCGGGAATAATCAATATTGTAATTGGCCAGCACAGTCTGACTCGTTGAGTACAGTTGAGTTGCGTGATAATAACACTTATTATCAAATTCCAAGAGACTGCTCGGTTTCTGGTATATATCATGCGGTTATTGGTTCATGACCTAGGGCATCATCAAACCTGACAGCAGGGGTTTTAATCTTAGCTGCGATTAGAACAGGTGATCCCACTAATGACATCAGAGCTAGGGTGAGATTCTGATAGGATAAGAGATAACCAGGACCTGCTACCAGACTTGATTGTTGCCAACATTTGACTCAATTAATTTACATTCCAACCACTTCTGATAAGAAACAGTCTTTCAGCCTGGTGGCAGCTTCTGCCTGATCTCCACTTACACACAAACACAGGTGCACTACATCAGTGCCCCAAATGAACAATAGATCTAAACATCTGAGCCAACTCAAAATTGGCAGAATTTAAAGATTAAATGAATCCCTTCACGGCCCTTGTGGGGAGATATTTCATCCTAATTTAATTCCTGAAAAGGCTGGTGCGAGCCATCCCAGTTCTGGCCTCAAATAACCTGTTTCCAAAGTCCTGGAGAGGCGGCCCCACGTCCCCCTTATATAGTTTTGCAGGCATACAGGTCCTGAAACATTTTTTGTTCTCAGCTCTTTAGTATTCCATGGAGGTTGGGCCACACCACCCTTCCTAGGTGTGGCAGGCTCACAGCGTACCTGAGCCCTCGTCACTGGGATTCCTGTGAGGTTCCGTCACCTTCTTTTTCTTGGGCATTCTGGGTTCTCGGGTTTCCAACTTGTATTCTTAAGCATTTTCTCAGGGCAGACCTGCCAGAACTGGTCTGCTACTTGTGTGGGTGGGTCGTTCAGTGTGGCTGTCAGGGAGAGCTAGAGAGGTGTCCCGTGGTGAAGGCTGGCTGAGGTCTACACTTCTTTCATCATCCCCTCTCTGAACCGACAACAGTCTCCATGACCCTGTCTCATTCCCCCACCCACCTTCTGAGCATGCCAAGGGCTGACCTGGCCTGCCAGAATCACCCAGCCTGCTTAACTTGGTCCTGATCTTCCTTGCTCTCCTTCCTCTTCTTCCTACAAACCTCCTGCCTCTTTCCACTTCCTCTGTATCTCTCTCCACTGTAGTGGCCATTGCCTCTGTGTCACTCTCCCATCACCTTACGCTCTTCTGACGCAAACACCTCTTTCCACCCATCTCATATTCTCTCCCCCTTTCTGGCCCACTACTGGTCTGCCAACCTTCTATCAATCCATTCCTGATTTTTCGAATCCTTCCTAACCCACTCTTGGTTTTCACACCTCCTTCCAATCCACTCCTGATTTCCAATCCAGATCCTCAGTTCCACCCTCTTGCTCTCCTCTGCCCCCAATTGTTAAGTCTCCTTCACAGTCGCACTCTCTTAGTTTTCTTCCTCCTTCCAGTCTTCAGCTTTCACCAAATGCAAGCCTCCTGCTCCTGCAACCCACACCACCAGACTGGGCTGCCTGGCTTATACAGTGCAATAACCCCTCCCCAAGGGCAGGTCTTCCCTTCAGTGTCTGCACTTATGAAATGTCAGCTGGCCTGACGTGCGTTTTCATGTGGTCTCAGAGTGGGCGAGTATCTATGTCAATCCTGGCAGCCATTTTGGATTTCAGGTATGTCTATGGATAGCCGGGGGAGCTACTTATCTATGTAGGCTGACTACAGGTGCTGGGATCATAAGTATGTGTAGGAGAATAAGGAGGCTCCACCCCACAGATTGTTCACTGATCCTCAATGCTCTCTGATTCTCGGACTTTGAGGGTCCTGCGCAGCAACCCTTCCAGGATTTCAAGGGCTAGGAAGATTTCCCATATAGGATTGGTTTGGGCAGATACATATTAGTGATTGCCCTGCATTCAGGTGGGATTGTGGCAGCCCCACAGTTACTGACTCATTCCAAGTAATGTAGACAGCGGGAGAGCACCCCGGGAAGCCTCCCCATTCTGCCCCCATGCCCACCATCTCACAGGGCTTCTTTCCTGTCTGTCCTCTTCCATGCAGGGGGCTTCATCACAGTGATTAGACCAGAGACATCCGTAGACGAGTGTCAGCTCTGTGTTAACATTCCCTACATGTACCCTATGCTCACGAGCTGGCAAAAAAATGTGTAATCATGTATACATGCCAGGGTGCTGGTGGCTAGAAGAACAAGCGAGTAAGGCACCTAGACGCCTCTGGGCTATGTGCGCTATATAAATAACAAAATAAATAAATAAATGCAGCCAGTCCCCTACACAAAGGATACAATCTAACCGTGGGTGGTGGTTGTGACCAGGAAGAGGGTGATGTTTGCTTATACGTGCCTGTGACTAGGAAAGAGCTCTAGGAACATAGCTCTTATTGTGGTCCAGTAAATTCCCAAGAATGAAGTGTCTGTTTGTGTCTGTCATTAGTGATTTTTTAAATCTAATTGTATGAACTGATCTTAATTTGATGTGTATATAGGGGACTTTACTAACATGGACTGTTTATAATTTTATATGTAAATTATTGTATGCATTTGTGAAATAATATAAAATAATGCACAATACTACAAACATTAAAAAAAAGTGTCTGGAAGCTCAAGTTTTGTGCAAGACCATGGCTATGCTTGTGGAAAAATTGAAAATCGTGTTCCGAGAAATAGACAACCTGTGATCATCAAGAATGGTAGTCTATGTGCAGAGGAGCGGCGTTTTTTGTTATGTTCACCCTGAGGCAGTATGGGCAAGTTCTGTAGGATCCAAAGGCAAAGCAGGTGTAAGACTCATAGCTCCTACAGCACAACACGCGTGGTCATTGGAGACGTATAAAGCTGTCACAATGGTTCAATGGCGCGTCAGAAGCCAAACCCTCAGGTTTCACTGAAGGGCTTGGTTGGTGATAAAGTATCCTTCGGGTTTGGTTGTGAGGTTCCGGTAGATAAAGGTCTGACAGAGGAGTCATCGCACCCAGCATGGATACACTGGCATGTGAGTGATGGCCCAGTGCATACTCTCCCAGTAGCGATCGACCCTGACCAGTGTACACGTCTGGTTTTCTGGTTGATATGAGAATAATCAAAGTGCCATCAACTGAGTTGCTTGGTTGTCGTCAGATAGAACCCACATGCCTGCCTGAAGAGAATGTGCTCTGGTAGATGAGTGCCCGTGTTTGTAGAAGTCAGGGTTCAAGTCGTGGGTGCAGGCTGGTGTACTGTGTCCCCTCACTTTTTTAAGAGGGCACCTTGATATGCTAATTTCTGGTCACGCCACATTCAATTGGTATGTTAATGAGTCCGCCTACTTTCTTATCAGGACTTGACCCCTAGTAGAAGTAGATGGACAGGGCTTATATTCTCCTGATTACACAAAGCTCTTGGGCACTGTTATGACTGCCTCTCAGACATTAAGTAGATAAAAGGATACACTGTCACAGTGATGGAGTCTTCAGTATATTTATTACAGTTACATAGATCATCAGTTAGTACACAGGATCACCAGGAGATTATGAGGAATCAGAACAAGAGCCCACTGGCTCCCACAACCCAGGCGTGCATATCCAAACTGCCTGGGCTGCAACATATTCATCCACAAACATTCCATCCTCACCATTCCACAGATGACATCAGTCCAAGCACACCTCATACATACAGGAAGGAAGGCCAACCCTAACAGGCACCTGCTTGATGGAGCCATTTCTCATGTTGGCCTAGATCTTATGCTTATCTCTTCCCTCATTGGACTCTGTGAGGGTATATAAGCCACTGAGCTGTGTTCATTTATATTGCTGCAGCAGTGTCTTATCAATGCAGTGAGCCACTGGATGATCTGTGTTCCTGTGTAGTGTGAGCTCCTGCTTCGTACCTGGGCCTTTTTACTGTTGTAAATGTCATGGTTATGTTGAGCTGTGCTTTTCCGAGAGCATTTAGTTGGGTTTCACTCTTTTGACGTAAGCCTATCCCTTTCACCATATCGCCAACCGATCTGTCTAGCATTGTCTCCTCTCATTCCACAAAGCCACCTTGTTTCAGTCCTGTCTGGTGGTAGCTTGTGACATACACAAACGCGGAGAAGCTTGATGCTTGGTTGACCTCACCTCCTTTTGCTGATGTCTGCAGACGCGATCCTTGTGATTTCAAGCACATCTCTTCACATTATTCTAGGTAATCGTCCACATATACACAGCAAGCATTGGCAATGCCGACAGTTTGAGCTTTTGTGTAGGCATTGCCATAGTGGTATTAACTGCCCATGGATGGTAGCAGGTGAGAAAATGGTTTAAATACCTTGGCATCTAATAGCAGTGGCTGGCAAATGCCTGGTAACTATATACAAGCCACATCTGTTGGCTTTGCCAATGCTTGTTTTTAACAGGACTTCAGTGAAGGGCACTGAAGGCTGACCTGCCTAAGACTCACAGTTCCCATTAACTCTCAGAAGACTGCTTTGAAAAAACACTGACAGGCACTTCTAGTGCAAGGTTTGATGGTAAGGCTTCATTAAAGCGAGCTCAAAGAGTACTCATGAGGAGGTATTTTGGGCAGGAAGGGGCAGGAATTGGGTGGGAATGGCCATAGGGATTTGCATGGCTATGGCCAGTCAATAGGCGGGCAAATTGACAAACTACACCTACAAGCTTTGTGTCCCATTTGCCATTTCTCCCTGTCTGTACTCTAATGCAATAATGTTGGCTTATAGGTGGCGCAAGCGACACCCAATATCCCAAACTAATCACTAATAAAAATATTAATGGATAAATGGTATGTGCATGAAAATATTATGAAATGCCACTGAATTATTCGTACTTACTCAAAAATAGGCAGACAATTTACGTCAGAAAAACATCAGCGTGCCCTACTTGTAAACTGTATATTAAGATAATTTCTAAAAAAAAAAAAAAAAAAAAAAAACTTGCCTACCTCTTTTCAGGTGATCCTGGCCTTCTTGCTCTCTTTCTTTTAAAAATGACAACATATTAGATATGGTTTCGATACATTGTTTAGGTAAACAGGCAGAGCTGGAATGGAAAAGGAAACTACACTAGGCAGCCAAAGCAAATTGGCCACTACCCCCAAAAGAAAGTGGCCTACATTCATAACCCACGAGTGATACTTTTTAAATGGTATCCCCTGTGAACTAAATCACCTCTAGGGACCATCAATTTGGTAAGGTAAGGCATTGTGAGATTAAACAAGGCGCACACGATAACACAATTTGGTTATGGGTTGAAGCTGGGATTTGAGCCCAGTCTGCAATTTAAGCGCTTTACAACATCGTTTCGCAACTCTGTTGGTACAGCAAGATACAATTATGTGTGCATATTTGGGTTTGAAGAACTACATTATCTTTTTATAAAGCTGTCATTCAATTTCATAGACAGATCACAATAAACCAACCTGGCAATATATATTGTTTTAGCTCTTGAAAAAAATCTATTTTCGCACAAAAAAAGTATTATTGTAACTTTGTGTTCTCATTATAAGCGCAAGACTACAAGTACCATAATGCAAATTGGTATGACCCGAAAACAGCTCTGGGTCTTGCTAATGTACTTCAACAACATAAATGTGAGGTGGTCACCTGCTTACGGTCGTTATTTGCCACAGGCATGCGGATGTATGAAAGGACGTGAACAGTGCAGATGGGCAAGAGGCCATGAGGACATTTGCTTCTTTCGGTGCACTTCTTACTTACATCCCATAAAGACCCATCTTTCACATACATGAAACATAGGAAACTGCAGCATCACTTTGCAATGTTCTAAACAACAAAATGAAAGGTGTTTCTAGAGCGCTGGCATGGGCCTTCTAGTACACGGGACCGTCGCATGCATCCTACGTATTCCCTCCAGAGAGCTGGTATTTTCAAGTGCCCCTCATAGACGAAAAGTGCAAGACCGGCCCATCTACTAACAAAAAGAAAACTGTCGAGATGCCTTGTTATATTCTCTCGGCCAGGGGCAGAATGCCCAATAGTTCAATGCAGGCCTGGCATTTGGGCGGGATCTAGAGGTAAATACTTCTCGTCCTGTGGTTGGCTGGAAAATAGGCTGGCACTCATTTAGCATTGTATTTTTGTTCACGATTCCTTTCTGTGCAAAGACAGCCGTCAACTCGACTTCTCAAACGATCAGGCCCCACCCGATGCCACCCGCCCTTGACCCACCCATGCTGTGTTGCTGCGCCTGACTCAGCAGGCACGTCACGTCTAGCTGTTTGGGTTGTTGACTTTCTGCAGGCGTGTGCTTATGCTTGCTCGGCGAAGGATCTTTATTGGGGATAGTGAAAGCTGCAATTATGTCCCGTAGGTGCACTGCACTGAACTCTTTTGAAAGGGTAAAGGAGGATTCATTTTACCTTATTGGTTGGGTGCTCTGTTAAAACTGTTCTTTCCATCTCCTGTAACACCAAGACTGCTCATGCTGTCAAGATTTAACAGGATGGAAGTCCTGGGTAATAATGCTGCATGGCAAGGTATTTTGAAGTGTAATCATACTGGAAGGACAGCTCAGGGGCAACGCGTTTGTGTTTGGAAGAAAGGCAACGCGGTGCAACACAGGTTTGAATCCAATGCTGCTCTCTATTAAACTTCCTGGCCTTTGCGTCTACTTCCACCTAACCGGTCTACTTAGTGTACTCTGTCTCTCTGCAGCCCTAAATTCCCCTCTAGCGTGTGTTCCCCTTCATCTGCTGTTACTGTTGTGCTGTGAACTGTGTCCCGTTATGCTCTTCTTACTCTCTAGGTCCCCACCCTGCTGGGGTTCCGTGAACTGCTTGGGTGGCACTGGGCTGTGCATCTCTCCTTCTCTCTCTCGCTCCCTCCTCCCACTTTCCTCCTCGCACCCCCTATGGTTCTCTCCGTTTCTCCCATCTTCTCTAACTGCTACTCTATCTCCTATCATATCCCACTCACCAAGCCTGGAAGGAAGAAGTTCAAGAGGGACATCCTGGTCTCCAACCCAGACCTCCCTACCGCCGATACCTACATCAGTGCTTCCTCCAGACAGACTCTCACAAACATCCTCTTTGTCGTTCCCTCATCTGACCTATGGACCCCTCACATGGTCTCGGCTCTCTCCTATCTCTTCCTCTCACATTAATGGTGGGAGTCCCTCTTGGCCGGCTTCCTCTCCTCCAAGACCATCATTAATGTCTATCTGAATGGCACAGTCATGGTCCAGGGCCCTCAGCCCAATCTTCTCCTTTACGATAGGTATCTCCCACGTCTTATCAACTTCCTTCCTTCTCCTGCTACTCCTTCTAGCACCTACCAGGCTCCTCCGCCACCACCTTCTCCCACCACCTCTCTCTTGCATCTCCTTCCTTCTCTCTGGCTACTCTGCCACCTCTCACTACGACCTCTGACCACTCTCGGGCCCCTCCACCTCCTCCGCTGGGTGTACCTCAAGCCTGTAACCCCCCCACCTCAGAAGTCTTTCAAATGTGGGAACCTGCTCCACGTCGCTACTCTTAACTCTCGCTCTGCTGGCAAACACTCCTATGCCATCTGCCACTTCCTGGAAGAACTTGTCCTCGATGTCCTCACTCTCACCGAGACATGGATCATGGCCAGCTCCGTCACAAGTTTTGACACTCTCCTCCCTGATGGCTACAAGATCCTCTCCGAACCCAGAACCAACCGACCCAGAGGTGGAGTAGCCATGATCTTTCCAGCGTGGGTCCCTGCTTGTCATTCTGACGCAGGCCTAGTGACATTGAGAATGCGCAAGTGTATGGGAGAGGGGGAGGGGAAAGGTGCATGGAAGGGGGACAAGGGGGAGAAGTGGAAAAACTTCCTCTCCATGCTACTGCATCCCCAAATGCCATATATCAGATGGCTTTGAGGTGGCATCAGTACTTTAAGCTGCACTTAGGCCTAAAATGGGGTGCAGTAGCTTACAATGCTGGCAGTGACATAAAAGGGCTTTTGGGTTGAGGATAGGATGGACCTTTGTATGACACTGCATTCATTTGAGTCCCTCTAGTGTCTTGCTAGTTAAGGGTCCCTGGTCAATGTCCTTACAAAGCTGTGTGCCACAGTGAAATGATGGAACCAACGGAAAAACTGTCATGTTTTATTCATCCAGATTTTATGGTTTTTATCTTCAGTGGCAAGGATGGGGCTGTCTGGGATTAGGATATTCACAAGTTGTGAGTTGTTTCCAAAAGGGGGTCTCTTGGAGCCAGGAAGGTATTGACTCACCTATGAACAGCTATTTATATCACAAAAGAAATGAGAGGAAGTGTTAAGAGAGGCTGCCTTTCTGAATTATGCAATCCAAAGGCAAAGCATGTGTAAAACGCATAGCTCCTACAGCACAACACGCGTGGTCATTGGAGACGTATTAAGCTGTCACAATGGTTCAATGGCGCGTTAGGTTTCCCTAAAGGGCTTGGTTGGTGATAGAGTATCCCAGACAAGCGACTAGTGAGCTTAGTGGTTTGGAAAATGTACCAGGAGGAACGGGATGAGCCACCTCCTGTAGATTGGATACTCAATGTATGCAAAGAGGGGGGTGATGAACCCTCTGCCTACCCCGCCCCGTCTGAAAAAGAGAGCGAAAGAAAGAAAGATGATGGGTTATACCCATTGAGGGAGCTTAAAGCAGCAGAGGGTATGGCAACCCGGCATATGAGTCACCTGCGCAAAGCAGTGACGAGGGTCCGGACAAAAATGCTGATGGAGATGTAATCTCTTAGGTCCCGAGGGACAAGGAGAGACGCGACAAGGAGAGAAGCGATCGAGCAAGCACATCCCTAGATATAGGAAAAGAAATAAAGAGATGGAAGGGAGAAAGGGATAAAACTGATGAGTTAGCACTTCTACAGAATGAATGGATGGGTGGTCAGATTTTGCTGGATGCTGGATGGTAAAGGCATTGAGGTTGTAAGGCAAAGGGAAGATCAAGATGAGCAAGATAAAAAGGATAAAGAAAGGGAGGAACGATTGAAAGACGAAGGAGCAAAAAGGAAGGATAGACAAAGACGGGAGCAGTTATACCAAGATGAGCAATTAAAGAAACAAGAGAGAGCAGAGGAGCAAAGAAAACATGAGAACAGACAGAGAGAAAGCGAAGACTAGGAAAGGCTAGAAAGAAAAAGAATGTAAGAAATGGAATAAAAGCTAAGGGATAAGAGCATACAAAGACGAAAGGATGAGGAGATACTAAGGGCAAACGAGAGAAGGGATGCAAAGAAAAAAGAGGAAGACAGGGTGAGAAAGGAAGCAAGGAAGCGAAGAGAATTTGATGATGATATAGAACGTAAAAGAAGCTGAGAGAACGCAATCTATATTGCTTGGAGAAGGAAGGAAGGAATCCTGATCCAGAAGTTGCATGGGAGGACATAGAGGAGTCATACCCAGGCCGTCTAGAGCAAATCCAGAGGACGAGTTTGACTCTAGGAGTATTGGGGAAGCGATAGAGAAGGTATATCATGAAATGAGAGCCCAGAAAGAATCAAAGGGGAAGGGAAAAAATGATCGACTCGAGAGTACGCAATTATACAAAACAGAGGGAGCCTGATGTAGTATGAGCCATAAGGAGCTGTCTTTAGATAGACTGACTCTGGACAGAGAGGAAGAGGAGAGAAGTTGCACAAGTTGGGCACAGGAAATGTCAGACGAAGACAAGGACGCCTTCTGTGGGGAAGAGAGAGGTGATGCATGTGGTCATGAGGGATGTTTTTCAATGGATAAGGAAGTAAGATGGTCGGATCTGGACTTACCTATATCTCGGGCATCACAATCACTAATGCGGTTAGACCGACCTAAAAGGCAACTCCATGGTGAGAGGGGGGAATCACCACCATACGTGAGCAGATTAAGGATGCTGCCAGGAAGAATGTGGTGCAGGAATATTGTCCCTGCGGTGGACAGACAAATGATGAGAAATGAGAACGAGTTTGGAGCTTCACAGTTTCCCTTGCTAGAGAAAGGGTTGGCCAGACCACAGAATATACCATGGCCCCAGATGGACAAAGATAATTTAAGGTGTAAACCCCTGAGCTTAACTTCTGGTGCTGTCATGACCCTTGCCCCTGGCCCTCACTGGCAAGTCAGCCTTCCAGTTAGGGCCAGGTCAAGGGCCTTAAAACCTCATCCAAGACTTTCTTGGAGTCAGTCCTAGCGCCTCTGGCGCCAGGCTCATAACCATCATGAAGACCAACATTAGAATGGGACTATTTACTTGGGACTCTTTAACTTGGGGGGGGGGGGGTTTCAGCCAACATGGAGGCACACACATAGCTCAGTTACAAGGAACTGAGCTATGCGGTCTAGTCTTTTGGGTGTGGCAGGCCTGGGACTACTTTACCTGGACTACTTTACCTGAGACTATTTAAACCGCACCCAAACAGAAGAACATGCTTTGCGTTATTCTGCTGTGGGCAGCGTAACGCTAACCGTGTCCAGTTCTTTGATGCCAGTTTACCTGAATTCAAGGACCTGCAGAGAGAGAAAGAACACTACGAAACTTATCTGGAACAGTATCCTGTCTTCAATCCATCGCCGACTTCAGTTCCACCCACCTGAAGGTACGAACTCCATCATCCGGCACTGCATGCATCCTGGAATACCATAACCTGGAAAGAGGAGAAAGAAAGACAGCATTAGTAAGCGTTTACTCAAGTTTCCTACCGAATGAAGAAAGCCACACAATTCTGACCTGGGTAGTCATCTCCTGGTCAGTATCATTGCTGGAACATTACAGCGCTCGGCGAGGAACATCGCAACCTGCAAGGAGAGAAAAGACACAGGTTACCAATATAAAAGGCGAAACAGCGCTGCGCATCGCACATTACTCACTGGACAGCATCGCGCACACCGCGCTTTCGCCTACCGGCCCATGTTCATCTTCAAACTGCATGACAACACCAAAATACCTTTCCATACCTAAAAGGAAAAAAGCAAGACATTATTATTCGAACTAAGAGGAACATAAGAACTGCATATAAAGACTGAAAAGCAGAAAAGCTACAGAGTCGCAGCAGGCCTGGATTCCCACAGGGGGGCTTGCACCAGTGAAGTAACTTGGTCGCTGCTCGCCCCCCACATCAACGCGCCCCTGCCACAAGGAGCAGGACGGAGAATCCACCTTTTACAATATTAAGGTGAGGAGAAGGGCCAAGGGGGAGGAAGGAGTTGAGGCCAAGGGAGGTGGGAAAACATAAAGACAATCTGGTATTGAATCCAGCTCTCCTATATTGCAGACCCATCTTTAACCAGAGGCCTTACCAAGGGACCGGGAGAGGGTTTGAGAGTGCAAATCATCCAACCAGGGCTGGGTGGCGTCCCCGTGGATACCAGGTGAGCGTAACAGGTGCCGGGAAATGGATACATGAATTAGAGAAGATGACAAGAGGAAATACATTGGCTATAGGGGACATTAAGGGTTCTCCTAATCGCCATAATTGGAGAAAGAGCTGATGACATTTGGTCTAGAGCAGGGTATGCTGGTGTTACTACAGTTAACACTGCTCATGGCGGAGCACCATTCAATAACTGCAGAGCAGCAGTCTGGAAAGTGCTTAGAGGACTATATCCGGACATGTCCGATATGGGAGCTATAATGACAAAAAGATGCAAGAAGGGGATGATACACTTGTTTACATTCAAAATTTCCAAGAGCAGTGGCCCTGGGAGACTTGCAGAGCTTGGGGAAAATCTATACCGGTGTTTTACCACATATGCCAAGGGTTGCCAAACCCAGTACAGAAGCAGCTCAAGAAGTTAGTGGGTATGGAAGCAAAACCGTGGTCAGAGATTCAGCTGACCATTGCGCACTATTGCAGACTCTTGCAGGAATAGATTTGCAAGAAAGATGATGTTCGGAAAGGCGAAGAGGCAAAGTTAGTACAGAAAAAACTGTCCAAGTATGTCATTGAAGGGGCAATCTTGACTAGTGTAGACGGATCGAATTCACAACAGACAGCAAATATGCCGCAGATGAATGATCAAAGGGAGTTTGATCAAGGCAATAATGGATTCTCTCCACAAGGGAGAGGAGGATTTTGAGGAAGAGGCTTTCAGAATAATCAAGGGAATTGGCAGAATAATCAGGGAAGCTTAAAGAATAATCAGGGTGGGTTTCAAAACATGCAGAGCGACAATCAAAATATGCAGGATGGGCAGGTTAAGAGACCTCCTCCTATATGTTGGGCATGTGGGATGACAGGGCATTTTGCTTGCACGTGTAGAAGTCAAGGGTTCATGCAAAATGGTAAATTTTCAAGAGGGAGAATGTCAAACCCGCCTGCATATTCACAGCAGAATGGAGATGGGTTTGCTCAGAATCAAACGATGCAACAGACACAAGCACCGAGGGTGCAGCAAGGCTTGCAAACACAGCAGGTAGCAGTTAATCCACCATAAGGGCAGTCGCAGCATTCACCTATGCAGATTCAGCAGAGCATGACCAAAGGACAGATAATGACTCCTAGAATAGGGAGTGTCACTGTTGAGGGAGGGAATCCTTTTACAGGCACAGGAAGGAAGCTGTATTCGCAATAGGACAGCTCAATGGGAGACCTGATGTGTTCGATACTATCCGTGACACCGAATCCGCATGAGGAACCAAGGGTAGACGTCAGTATAGGAGGCCCATTTTTTCATTTTTAGTAGACACAGGTGCAACACGCTCATGTATACGAGAGGGAAAATGTTCAATGTCTGGAAATTCCATGAATACTCAAGGTTTCACAGGAGCTACAAGCAGAGTTCCTTTTACTGAAGAATTACCAGTCTCTATAGGAGAGTGTCATATGTTGGTGCCATTGCTATATTCAAGGCAGATACCGGTCAATATATTGGGTCGAGATTTAATGGCCATATTGAATATGACAATTTTGTTTACTGATGAAGGCATAGTGTGTTCAACACCAGGAAGGCACTATTTAAATGTGAGTGATTTTATTATGGCGTTTGCAGGACAAATGGCCATGGAGGAGTACCTTTAGAACCAGAGGTTTTTCATTATGCAGTACGCATTCTGTCGATATGGCTACCAGGCCTAGTAGGCAAAACTATGAGAATACCTGATGAGTTTTTATTTAGACCCAGGATACCTATGCTTGAAGAAGAGGAACAAGTCTTTCCCTTAGAGCAGCAAGCAGCCTTAGTGTGAGGAGAGATGGCTTTGCCTGATGGAAATGATGATGAGGGCAGACGATGGTGCGCAATGATTGCTATTGAGGAGGGTTACAGATTAACTGATGTCACTCATAGGATATATTTAGAGATCATCCATCTGATGATGAAGTAGTATTTGAAATGATAACTTGTAAAGAAAATGACAGCCTATTAAACAGTGATGGCTACCTCCAATAATGTTTTTCAAAGAGTATGCTGTATGATTAGAACAGAAAAAATGCTGCAACCTGGACTTACTCAGAGGCTGGCCATGGCTTTAACAACGTGAAGTAAAGTTTATAAAGTCCTAAGGTTGTGTTTTTCCTACAATAAACACAGTTCAAATCTTTAAAGTTACAATGTTTTAATTATTGTCATGAAAAGACACAATTTTTCGTAATTCATTTCCTTAAGACACCATAGTTCAGATTCACTATATGTCAGATGGTTCCACTTTGGTCATTGAACAATATAGTTGAGCTTCACTAATTGTCGGGTATTTCCACTTTAGACCTTGTGTTATATTGTCTTTGACAATATATTTTAAATTTACTGAATTCCCAATGGTTCCATCTTAGTCCTTTAGACAATATAGTTGACAATCACTACTTGTCAGATGGTTTGTTTTTGGTCCTCTTTGTTTTTAGTCCTCAACACGTGTTTCCCCGCATCATATTTTGAGCGGTTCTTCGGGAGGTGTGTTGGTCAATAGAACTCCTTATAAAGTGCATCATTACATTAATGGAAGTCCTTGGTCATTCATACATTTCCCAATTATTCATTCTCTGCTTTGAATAGATCCTCTGTTTTGAATAGATCCTTACGTGTTGCTGTCACTATTGTGCCTTATTACAATTAGGCTGCACCCATTTCTCAATTGCTCATTTACTAATCTTAATAGCTCCTTTTTTAAGTCACTATCACAAATGTGCCCTAAAAAGTAAGAAATGATGGGCCTCATTAGGAGTTTGGAGGTAGCCATGCCGTTCTTACCGGCATGGCTACCCCCAATCTGGGAACCGGGTCTGGGTCCCAGAAATAGGGAATTACCAGGCCATTCCGACCTTGGAGGGCCCAGTAACTCCCTTTCGCGGGACCTGGACCCAGTACGTCCCCATTCCCATTTGAGCCCCCAAAGGGCTCAATGGGAATGGGGAGGATGCTAACAACAGGCCCATTAATGACTGGCCGGTGTTTAGCATCCTGGACTGCTAGTGGGTCACACTCTGCACGTCTGGTCTGGCCAGGCGTCCAGAGCAGGACCCGCTGCAGACCGTGTAATGTGGCGGCCCGGAATGAACAGTGCTGGTCCCTTACCGGCAACGTTCATTCCGCTGCTGCCCACATTGTAATGAGGCCGAAATATATCAGGTAAGTGCATTTTCTATAAAAAATCAAAGTTGGCTTAGAGTAAAGTGTAATACCCACTTTGTTTATATGGGCTTGATATTCCTCAACTAGTAATCACGTTTGCAGACAGTTTTTCGATAAAGTTTCAATTCAAATTTTCAATGTTTTCTCTAAGCAGCTACGTTTTTTAGACATTCATGTTGCCGTAAAACAAAAATGTACATGCTAGTTTTGGATGACCGATTTGTTAAGAAACATGTTATCCGTAACATTCACTTTGGAGAAATGTTGAGGAACAAAAGAAACTGCCCACAAAATGAAGAATTCATCAAACATGTGTACCAAACAATCGTCAGTTTCAAAGAAAGAGGGTACAGTGAAGATCTAGTAACTAAGAGCTATCAGAAGACCTTTAGTAGATCAAGACAATCACTGTTACAAGTCAAAAACAATTAAAAAATCTCAGATACAAAACGAAAAACCAATTTTGTCACGACATACAGTTCAAACAATAAAATAATCAAGAAAATCCTAACTAAAAATTTGAATATTTTGAAAACAGACCCTGATCTTCAGACTGCACTAGAAGACCGTCTGGCGATTACCTTCAGGAAAGCTAAGAACCTGAAAAATCAACTAAGTCCTTCACACTTTGAGATCAAGAAAAAAACCTATGGATACAACAATGGAGACAATGGGCCTCATTACGACCCAGGCGGTAAGGGGTTTACGGCAGCGTAAACAGCGCCGACCCTTACCGCCTGAGTACGAGGTCCCTTAGCGCCATGGCGGATTTAACACCTGCTTTTAGCAGGTGTTAAAATCCATGGCGCTAAGGGACCATGGAGTTAATTACGCCACCGTAATTTACGGTGGCGTAATTAACGCCTTCCCCACTCCCATTATGCCCTATGGGGCAAAAATGGGAATGGGGAAGGGTAAATGGGGATTGGGGACTTACCGCCCCGCCAAGGTCGGAATGGGGCGGTAAGTCCGCCAACCACCATGGCGTAAACATAGTTTACGCCATGGTGGTAAAGTCACGGCCCAGGCGGTAACTTACCGCCTGGGTCGTAATGAGGCCCAATGTGGTTACAACAACAACTCAGAGGAAACTTTAAATGTGGACAATGCTCAACATGTCAGTATACCAAAAATGCAAAAACTACCATTCAGAAACCTAATGGCACCAAATACCTCATTCAACAACTCATAAATTGCAATAGCAAAAATGTAGTGTATGGCATCAGATGTATATGTGATCGTCTCTACATTGGAAGTACAATACACCAGCTGAAGATCAGAATTGGTGAACACATTCATGCAATAAAACATCAGGATCATTGCTGGTGCACTTTCAATCACTGCATAAACCAGATCAACTGAAAAGACTTGAGATTTTTTGGCATAGAAAAAATAACGTTACCCCCTAGAGGGGGCAACATTGAACATATCCTAAGGAAACATGAAGCTCGTTGGATTTGCTCTATGGACACCTGCCATTAGGGTCTAAATTTGGATCAGGAACTCTATCACTTACTCCTAGGTCCCGTCCCCTTTCCTCCATACTTGTGGGACATTCCTCCGTCCTGTGGGATGGGACCGGAGCACTTTGTAAAAAGAATCATCATTTTTCAAAAATGTGCCCTTCTCTTTTTACACGGGGTACCGCACGCAGCCGTAAACCCATCCTCCTTAGCTCCACCCAGCGCATCGCCCATCAGTCCTTTTCTCTGCACGTTCGGGACTGGATGCACTTGCATCTTCAGAAGATTTTTTCCTACCAGTGTCCTTCTCTCCTGCTCCGGTTTAGCGGTCGCGTAGTAGTCTGTCTATGCCGTCTCGGTTAGATTTTCCTAATTATTCTTCCTGCGAACGATGTTTCGTTAGGGCGGATCCCCATCCTCTTTGTTTAGAGTGTTTGGGTCCGGTTCACCTTTGGGACTCGTGCTTCTATTGCGATTACCTTTCGGTCCGGGCTCTTCACCGTCGTCTGGAGCGGTGGGAGGAGATGTTCCAGCGTGTTCCTCCTCCGCATTTTCAGAGTTTCATCGATGAGAAGAAGTGACGCCCGGTGAGTTCTTTAGTTTTTAGGGCACCCCGACTGGGGGACTCCTTCCCGGGGTCTTCCCGGTCCGGAAGGGGCTTTAAAAGCTCTGTCAGCGGGGTTTCCCCTGAGGTGCCTTCTTGGCCTAAGAAAAGTATGAGAGTTTTCTCCAAGGGCCTCCATAAGGGTCCTACTCACACCGGATTGCAATCGGAGGCCCCTCCTGTGATGGCTATTCAACAGCCCAGTTCTACTGAGGCGGTGGGTACTGGAGCTTGCTTCAAGGTCTCCTTGTCTGGAGCTTCCCATACAGACACCGGGGCACATCCCGAGGCCTCTACTGAGGTTTTCTGTACTGAACCAAGGTTCGAGGCCCCTCGTGAGGGTGATGTTACGGGACTCGGGTCAGAGGTTCCTCTATGCAGGCTAAGGTGACCGACAGAACTGAGAGGCCTGTTAAGGTCTCGTCAGTGAGGTGGGGTCCTCCTTGGTCCCGCTCTAGTGGGGATACCGTTTCTGTTGAGGGGGCACAGAGTGAGGTCGCTGACCGTAATTCCTCTGTTACCAGCGTTGCTGAGGTTCCTCTTTCAGAGGCTAATTTGGCTATTAGTATGTCTCAGAAACACCCTAGGCCACACAGTACCGGCTCTGCCGACGTTCCTTGTGTCAAGGCTAAACTCAAGACCCCTGACCGGTATGTGTAGATCCCTGCCTCACTCACACATGTGACGCAGTTTTCCTCAGGCATTGACTAAATGGTGCCCGTTCCCACGTGAACTGCAACTGCCAATTTGGGCTCTTCCCTTACACCTACGCCATCAGTGTTGGGTGCTGGGTGCATCTTTTCGGGTGAACAGCGTTTTTCTGGTGCAACGTTTCATCCAGTTTATGACTGGAACACTTGGATGCCATTCCAACACTCAGTCTTGCTCCCTGCGGCGTCTGCAAAATTTATCTACGTCAACCTGGCTGGGCCCCACTTGGCAACCCTCTCCTTTGCGGCCCTGGAGCTATTCCGCTCATGAGAGGCTTTCTCCTGCCACAGTGTCTAAGCCTTTGGCAGAGGATGCCTTCTTCAGAAAATTTCAGAAGCTAATGCATTCCAACCCCATGAAGGAATATTTTGGAGGTCTTTTTAAGGAAATCTGTCCTCCAGGGTCTGGTTCCGTTCCAATGGTTCCCGTCACAGCACCAGTTCTTCCGGCAGCTGTCCCACCTCTACCAGTTGGCCCACCTCCAGACTTTCCGCCTCCGCCACCCTTGTCTCCAATTGACAAGTCTTTGGCGGAGCCAGACGTGACGCAGGTTGATCCAGACGTGCTGGATGACACGCAAGGGGATCAGGATGGCGATGACCAGCCGCGCTCTGTTAGGGCATTCCATGACCGGGTACTGGACATGACTCTTCTAAATGTTCCAGTACCTGAGGCACCCCTCCTCATGAAGGGGTTCTTTCGGGGGCATTCACCTTGTCTCCTCAGGAGTGCACCGGCTTGTTCTTTCTGAAGGACGTTTTGGCTGAGGTCCGCAAAGTCTGGGATAAGCCACACTCTGGACTGCATGTTAACAAAAAGATTGACGCTCGTTATAGGCTTGATACTTCGGAGCCTTAGCATCTTGCCTGCTTCCTTCCTCCACAGTGGTGGCAGCTGCTACGCTTCAATCCAGACGGGCTTCAGCGTCATCCACAGTGGCGGTTCTGGTTCTGGCCAAAGAGGACAAGCTGCTTAACTCTTTGGGAAGGAATATCTTTGCTAATTCGTCTCTGCAGTTGCGCTAGGTGAACGCAGAGCTCATTTTAGCGGGGGCAAATGTGGAAGGGTCTGTCAGAATTTGAGGAGTTCATTCCTGCGGACAAGCTGGATGATCTTAAGGCCGGCTTGTGAGATGCCAGAGTCCTGCCGCAGGATATGCTTGAGGCTGCAGCGCACCATGTTGACACCTCGGCTCAGGGTCTCATGCTTGGCGTGGACACGTCTCGTCAGGCTTGCCTTCATACCACAAAGGTTTCCAAGGAGGTGCAGGATAAAGTTCTGGACCTGCCCTTTGCCGGCAAAGAACTGTTCTATTAGTCAACGGACGTAGAGCTGACTAAAACAAAGGACAGCACTCAGATGGCCAAGTCTTTGTCCGTTCTGGTAAAGCCACCTTTTAGGGCTCAGAGAACGCCTTCGCAGCCTTGGTCTTTCTCTGGTTTTCAGGGGTTTCTAGATCGGAAAAAACGGAGAGTCGATCCTCCAGCAGGAAATTCCCAATGGCATCAGCAGCAAGGCCGGTTTTTCTCTCGGTCCTCGGCCTCCTCCTCAGGATCTGGGGGTCCCGCCTCTGAGAAACCTGCTAAAAGAGGGATTTTGGAGCTTGCACGAGACCCCGATAGGAGGGCGCATTGCGTCTCACTGGGAGGCGTGGCAGGCCATTACTGAGGACCGATGGGTCTTGTCGCTTCCGCTTGCCCCTTCCCCGTACCCCCCCACCCTTCAATCCTCCTTTCCAGCAATCAGGGATGCCCTCCCTCAAAGCCGAAGTCCAGAAGCTTCTGGATCTCTGGGCGGTGGAACCCGTTCCCCTTGGGGAGCGAGGGGAGAGCTTCTACTCCCGTCTGTTCACAGTACCCAAACCCAACCAGGCTGGCCTGCGCACCATCCTAGACCTTTCCCAGTTCAACCTTTCTCTTCCCCAAGAGAAATTCAAGATGATCACCCCCAGCCGGATAAAGTCCTCTCTTCAGAAGGGCAACTGGCACAGTATGGTGGACCTTCAGGATGCTTATATGCATATCTGTAACGCTCACCTGATTCCCGCAGAGGCGCCGGTCTTGACTGGGTGAATGCCGTGTCTTCAAAGGTGATGTGTAACACACGGTTGGTTCCTCGGGCTGGACCTCTGTGCACTGTGTGTCTGACTCGGAGAGTAAGATGTCTGCAGATAGAAAATATGGGATTAATGAACTGGGGTTATTGGGTGCCTCTCTCCTCTTCCCTTTCTCTTCTCCTGTAGGACCCCAAAGGTTAACGATCTCACCTTAGGTAGGTGAACGCCGAGCTCTCCATCTGCCTCGGGGGCAGGGTGCCGTAACCAGTTTCTTCACTGGATAAGGGTGCAGGCCTCTTGACCTCAGAGGACTGCTGTCCGTCGTTTACTGCACGAACGGTAAGTTCTGGGCACTTCAAATGTCTTAAAAGTCTTTAAGTGCGTAAGGCGTAGCTGCTGTGGAGCGGTGCCGAGGAGCACGTGAGTATGGCTTTTGACTTATGTAAAGTTCTTTTGTAATGATACCTCTTGTTTTGCAGGGTTCCGGCGATGGCGTATGGCGGGCTGAAGAGAGTTGAGGATCGAACCCGCGTGAGGAATAGAAGCGCTTGGAAGCACGTAAGTGAGCACTTGTTGCCTGCTTCACGATGCGCACTAACTGTCTCTTTTACCTTGCAGGTACAAGTTCGGAGCTTTAGAGAAGCTGAAGGGTGCTGGGATACCCGCTGATTTTGGCGTGGGAAGGAGTGATGGCACGTGAGTAGTAAAGTTGCCCAATGTCTCTAAACGCACCTTCTTTTGTCTTTCAGATGCGGGAATTCAGCGCGAAGACCTCCGGAGCGTGCGAAGAGTCGGTAAGCCTTTGTCTTTCAGATGCAGGTATGCAGCGTGAGGCGTTGGTGACAGCCGCTGGACCATGTAAGAGATGCGCTGCCACTGAAGACCGTAGTGCTAACCTGTTCTTTCTTTGTCTTTAAAGGTGCTGCTGAAGACTGGATTCCAGGATGGTAAGCCTTTGTTCCCTTAGGCACAGGATCAGAAGACACGGTGAGCGTTCTGCTGCAGCAAATGCAGAATAACGCAAAGCAAGATTCATCCATCGGGTGTGGTTTAAATAGCCTCCTGTAGTGCTTAGGTGTCTCCTTCCACGGCCTCGCCTAGGTAAGAAAAGAGTTCCTGCGTTCCAGAAGAGTTCCAGTGTTCTGAACCTAGGGAGTGGCTCCTGCCCCACCCAACAGGAAAAGTAGTCCCAAACAGAAGAGGATCAGGGGCTCAACTGGCAGGTAAGTAAGCAGCATGGTCTGCTGCAGGTAAGTCCACCCAAGCATTATGAGCCCGGCGCTTCCAGCGCTGGGACTGGGCATATTTATGAGCCTGGTGCCACTGGCGCCAGGACAGGGTCCAAAAGGTCCCAATTGGGACTGGCCGGCACCCGGAACCGGGGTTATGGGTCTGCTTCCAAGGGAGTTGGGTAAGTCCTGACCCTTTGGAAGCAGAGATCATGACAGCACCCCCCCTCAAGGCCCCTCCCAAACCGGGCTTCTCCGGGGGTTTGGGCTTGTTAGGAAATGTTCGATGAAATCTTTTGATTAGACGAGGCGCGTGGACATATTCTGCAGGTTCCCAGGACCTTTCTTGGGGGCCGTAACCTTTCCAGTCAATCAGGTAAAATAGTTTAGATTTGGAGATCTTAGAATCCAGGATACTTTTGACTTCAAACTCGAGTTCTCCATCAACTAGGATAGGTTTTGGAGATTTAGTTAGTCGGGTTTTAGGTTGCACGGGTTTTAGTAGAGAGACGTGGAAGACCGGGTGTATCTTCATGTGAGGGGGCAAGTCCAACTTGACCGCTACCGGATTTACTATGGTAGTGATTGAATAGGGACCAAGGTATCTTGGGTTGAATGTGCGCGGTCCTTTTAGAGGTAGATATTTGGTGGATAACCAGACTTGATCTCCTACTTGATATTGGGGGGCTTCCTTCCGATGTTGGTCTGCTCCTTTCTTGTATTGTTCTTTAGCCCTTTGAAGGTGAGAAACGGCTTCCTTAAAGGCTTGGGTGATAGTAGAATGCAGGTGGTCTACTGCTGGTGTTCCAAGATCTTGGAGTGGATCCAAATCCGAGGTTCGAGGGTGACTACCGTATAAAAGAAAGAACGGGGTCTTCCCGGTTCCCGAGTGGACAGAGTTATTGTAGGCATATTCGGCTATCCAAAGGATATCTTTCCAAGTTTTTTCAGTTTGTTGCAGCATGCAGCGTAAATACTGTTCCAGAGTTTGATTGGTCCTCTCGGTTTGCCCGTCGGTTTGGGGGTGGTGGCTGGTCGAAAGTCTCACATCAATTTGAGCCGACCGACAGCAACTTCGCCAAAAATGAGAAATAAATTGACTTCCTCGATCCGAAATTAGAACCGAAGGAAAACCGTGCAGTCGGACGATGTTTTCGAGAAATTCTCGGGCCAGAGTTGCTGCTGATGGTAAGCCTTTGAGTGGAATGAAGTGCGCCATCTTGGAGAATAGGTCCACGATTACTAAGATCGTATTGTATCCGGAGCATGGAGGTAGATCGGTGATGAAGTCCATAGAAAGCGTATGCCAAGGGCGAGGTGGGATGTCAATAGGGCGTAAGAGGCCGGCTGGTTTTTCCTTTTGACTCTTGTTTTGGGCGCATACTCCACAGGACATTATAAAGTCTCTGATATCTTTTTTCCAAGACGGCCACCAGAAGTAGCGCTTGATCTTTTCCGAGGTTTTGGCCATACCGGGATGTCCTTCCATTAAAGAATCGTGATAACAGGAGATGACCTTTTTCTGTAAATCTGTGCTGGGCAGGTATAACCGTCCTTGGAAATACAATAGATTGTCCTTCACCGTAAAGTCCTTTCCCTGCAGATGCCAATTCTGTATGTCTGCTGGAGTTACCAGTTGCCTGGCCTTATCCTTAACTTCTTCAATGGATTGTGTGGCGATTACACCCAGAATTCTTTGTTCGGGAATGATAGGTACAGGTTTAGGATTGATCAAGTGTTCTTCCACTCCCATCCGAGAAAGGGCGTCAGCTTTACCGTTTTTCGTACCAGGTCGGTAGGTAATTATGAAGTCAAACTCGGCAAAGAATAGTGCCCAACGGAGTTGCCTAGAGGATTGAGCTTTCGCGGTTTTCAAATATTGCAGGTTACGGTGATCTGTGATCACAGTAACGGTGTGTCGGGCCCCCAGAAGATAATGCCGCCAAGCCTTAAAGGCGGACTTGATAGCCAGAAGTTCCTTATCAGTAATAGTGTAATTGATTTCAGGAGGCGAGAATTTGCGGGACCAAAATGCCACGGGATGCAACTGATTGGTTACTGGGTCCTTTTGTGATAAAACTGCTCCCATGGCAAGACTCGAAGCATCAGTTTCAACAATGTAGGGGATTTCTGGGCGAGGATGTTTTAAGATCGGTGCAGAGATAAATTTAGTCTTCAAATTCTGGAAAGCTTGTTCCGCCTCGGTAGACCATTCAAAACGTTTGTTTTTCTTTAACAGGGTGGTGATGGGCTGGACTATTCGAGAGAATTCGGGGATAAACCTGCGGTAAAAGTTAGCGAAGCCTAACATGCTTTGAACACCTTTTACGGAGGATGGCGAAGGCCACTTGAGAATTGCATCGACCTTCTTTGAATCCATACGCACTCCGCTAGGTGATAATATGAATCCCAAGAATTCAACTTCAGTCACGTTGAAAACACATTTTTCCAACTTAGCGAAAAGTTTGTGTTGACGCAACCTCTCGAGGACCATTTTCACGTGTTTCCGATGTTCAGTTTCCGATGAAGAATAAACGAGGATGTCGTCAATATAGACAATGACACACACATCTATGAGCTCTCTGAGGACGTCGTTCATAAAATATTGAAAGGCGGCCGGGGCATTGCAAAGTCCGAAGGGCATGACCTGATATTCAAATAGCCCATACTTGGTGCGGAAGGCCGTCTTCCATTCATCGCCCTCTTTTACTCGTACCAAGTGGTAAGCTCCTCTAAGATCCAGCTTTGTATATATGCATGCTTTTCTGACTTGGTCCAGGAGTTCAGGGATCAAAGGTAACGGATATCTATTCTTAACGGTGATCTGGTTCAGGGCGCGATAATCTATACAAGTTCTAAGGTCTCCTTCTTTTTTTGGAACGAAGAACAAAGCTGAGGAAGCAGGGGACTTGGAAGGACGGATAAACCCATTCGCTAGGTATTGATCCAGGTATTGTCGGAGGTGAAGATTCTCAGGCTCGGTGAGGGCATACATTCTACTACAAGGAGGGGTAGATCCAGGTATCAGGTCTATCTGACAGTCATAAGACCTATGAGGAGGTAGAGAGTTAGCTTGATCCTTCCGGAAGACATCTTGGAATTCTAGGTATTCGGGAGGTAACTGGGGAACCTCCGAAGAAATTGCTGCCAGTGCAACATCAGATCGAGGGTAACAAATGGAGACACATTCTGGAAACTGAACCGTTCTTGCTCGCCAATCGATCTGAGGATTGTGCTTCTCTAACCAAGGAATTCCTAGAATAATCTGGAACTGAGGGGCCTTGATCACATCGAACACGATCTTCTCATAGTGTCCATCTTGACTTACTAACGTCACTTCTTGGGTGGTATGCGTTACTGGTCCGGAAGCTATCTCCGTACCATCCACCGTAGTAATGACGTCCTTTACAGCCTTTGGACAAAGAGTCAGATTCATCCTCAATACCATTTCATGATCCACATAATTGCCGATGGCACCGCTGTTGACGTAAGCTTCAATCGCATGTAATCGATCCGGACGTTCAGGGCTAATGAGGACCATAGGTATCACGAAATGCGAGGTCACGGAACTGGTTTTAACGCTCGGCAAGAGGACCTCTATTCTTGTCGGGCGAGGTTGTTTCCCTGCTCAGAGTTTGTGACCCTGGTAACTGCAGCTCCTACTGCCTTCTTGGCTGGTTTCACCGGACAGTCTCGAAGAAAGTGCCCCGAGTTTCCGCAATAGAGGCATAATTGCAGCTGTTTTCTCCTTTCCCGCTCCTTTTGGGTTAGTGGTCCTTTCAGGCCCCCTATTTGCATGGGTTCCCCGGAGTCTGCTCCTTTGATAGGAGTTGGTGGTTTGGAAAACACTCGAGCATCAAACTTGGAACGATCGGCCTTCCTGTTCTGTAGTCTGTGGTCTATTTGAATGACTAAGTCAATATAGTCCGAGCAGTCTTGCGGGGGATTCACTACTTGGGCTAACACATCTTTGAGCTCTCCACGTAGACCTCTATAAAACAGCGTAATCCTTTTGTCCTCAGGCCATTGGGTTTCCACTATCAGTCTGTTGAAAGACACAATATAAGCCAAAAGGTCTTGATTACCCTGTCGTAATGAAAGGAGCTCATTGTCCAAGGCCTGCCCCAGTGAATGTCTTGCGAACAGTTTTTCCATGCTGAGCTGAAAAGCTTGAAAATCATGGAGAACCGGATCATCCTGATTAACTAGAGGGATCGACCAATCTGCCGCACTGCCACTGAGGTACGAAAGCACGAAAGCTACCTTAGCTTGATCTGTTGGGAAGGCTGCTGGCCGGCATAAGAAGTGCAAGCGGCACTGATTAATGAATACTGCAAACCTCTTTGGGTCACCAGAAAATCGTTCGGGCGGAGCCAGAGGCACATTCCCGGGTAGGTTGATCTGCACTGGCTTCGTAGGGGATGTTGAAGGATGATTTGCCCCTGATGCGGGCAACTGAGTTTGTCCGGCTTGTGACTGTAGCAATTGTCTAGCGAGATCATCTGTTCGCTCCTTGGAAATAATCAGTTCCCTTCTTAGAGCATTCGTTTCCTGGCAGGTTGCATGCACTTCTGCTCTTAGTTCCCCAAGTAACTGGGCTAGCTGGTCGGTATCCGAGGTTTCCATAGCGCCTGGGTGGGAGTTTTGCGGCGGGCTTTGCGTTTTGTAACGCTCACCTGATTCCCGCAGAGGCGCCGGTCTTGACTGGGTGAATGCTGTGTCTTCAAAGGTGATGTGTAACACACGGTTGGTTCCTCGGGCTGGACCTCTGTGCACTGTGTGTCTGACTCGGAGAGTAAGATGTCTGCAGATAGAAAATATGGGATTAATGAACTGGGGTTATTGGGTGCCTCTCTCCTCTTCCCTTTCTCTTCTCCTGTAGGACCCCAAAGGTTAACGATCTCACCTTAGGTAGGTGAACGCCGAGCTCTCCATCTGCCTCGGGGGCAGGGTGCCGTAACCAGTTTCTTCACTGGATAAGGGTGCAGGCCTCTTGACCTCAGAGGACTGCTGTCCGTCGTTTACTGCACGAACGGTAAGTTCTGGGCACTTCAAATGTCTTAAAAGTCTTTAAGTGCGTAAGGCGTAGCTGCTGTGGAGCGGTGCCGAGGAGCACGTGAGTATGGCTTTTGACTTATGTAAAGTTCTTTTGTAATGATACCTCTTGTTTTGCAGGGTTCCGGCGATGGCGGATGGCGGGCTGAAGAGAGTTGAGGATCGAACCCGCGTGAGGAATAGAAGCGCTTGGAAGCACGTAAGTGAGCGCTTGTTGCCTGCTTCACGATGCGCACTAACTGTCTCTTTTACCTTGCAGGTACAAGTTCGGAGCTTTAGAGAAGCTGAAGGGTGCTGGGATACCCGCTGATTTCGGCGTGGGAAGGAGTGATGGCACATGAGTAGTAAAGTTGCCCAATGTCTCTAAACGCACCTTCTTTTGTCTTTCAGATGCGGGAATGCAGCGCGAAGACCTCTGGAGCGTGCGAAGAGTCGGTAAGCCTTTGTCTTTCAGATGCAGGTATGCAGCGCGAGGCGTTGGTGACAGCCGCTGGACCAGGTAAGAGATGCGCTGCCACTGAAGACCGTAGTGCTAACCTGTTCTTTCTTTGTCTTTAAAGGTGCTGCTGAAGACTGGATTCCAGGATGGTAAGCCTTTGTTCCCTTAGGCACAGGATCAGAAGACACGGTGAGCGTTCTGCTGCAGAGAATGCAGAATAACGCAAAGCAAGATTCATCCATCGGGTGTGGTTTAAATAGCCTCCTGTAGTGCTTAGGTGTCTCCTTCCACGGCCTCGCCTAGGTAAGAAAAGAGTTCCTGCTTTCCAGAAGAGTTCCAGTGTTCTGAACCTAGGGAGTGGCTCCTGCCCCACCCAACAGGAAAAGTAGTCCCAAACAGAAGAGGATCAGGGGCTCAACTGGCAGGTAAGTAAGCAGCATGGTCTGCTGCAGGTAAGTCCACCCAAGCATTATGAGCCCGGCGCTTCCAGCGCTGGGACTGGGCATATTTATGAGCCTGGTGCCACTGGCGCCAGGACAGGGTCCAAAAGGTCCCAATTGGGACTGGCCGGCACCCGGAACCGGGGTTATGGGTCTGCTTCCAAGGGAGTTGGGTAAGTCTTGACCCTTTGGAAGCAGAGATCATGACAATATCCTCATTTGGAGCCCGCATCGGTAATACCTGCGGTTTTCCATGGGGGAGGAGCATTTCCAGTTTTGTGTGCTCCCTTTTGGTCTCAGCTCGGCACTGCGTGTCTTTACGAAGATGATGTCGGTCCCTGCCCACTGAAAGCCTCGAGCAACCTTCAGTCTCTCCTCCAGCTCCTGTTCCACCTTGGGCTGTCGGTGAACTGGCGGAAATCCTCCATGACGGTCTCTCAGGACTTGATTTTCCTGGGTTTTCGTTGGAACACGATCGATTGCAAGGTATACCTGACTGGGGACAGAATGGCGGATCTGTTCGCCACGTGTCAGGTGTTTATGCATTCAGAGAGCAAATCGGCCTGGTGGTTTCAGAGGCTTCTGGGCATCATGGCTTCGTGCGTGCTTGCTCTTCCTCTTGCTCATCTCAAGATGAGGCGGACACATATGGCTCATCGGAGCTCATAGCTTCAGGCAGTGGATCCAGATTCCAAAATGATACTGGTTCCATCGTTCATGAGGACGGACCTCTTGTGGCAGTCGTCTCTCCGCAATCTGTCGGTGGGCTCTCCCTTCCAGGACCCTTGCCCGCAATGGACTGTCACAACGGACTCCTCCCTTATGGGTTGGGGGCGACGCTGGATCATCTTCAAGTTTCAGATCTCTGGTCGCCACAGGACAGACAGCTTCATATAAATTATCTGGAGCTTCTGGCTATATTCCTGGCGCTGGGAGCGGTCAAACCAGGTGTTGTCAACAGGGTGGTCCATGTCTGCACGGACAATGGGATGTCCATGTTCTATATCAACAAGCAGGGGGGTACCAGATCTCCTCCTCTTGTGTATCTTGCCATTCAGATCTGGGAATGGGCCATTCAGCATGGTATCTGGCTGGTAGAGGTTCACATCCTGGGCCAGCTGAATGTCACGGCGGACGAGTGGGAACTGAACACCCAGATCCTCTCAGACATTTTTCGCTGTTGGGGCACTCCAGAAGTCGACCTCTTTGCGACATCTATGAACAAGAAGCTTCCCCTGTATGCCTCCAGGAACGGGCTCAGAGCCTCCTCACCCGGGGATGCTCTCGAAATCCCATGGCACAATATGAAGGCCTATGACTTTCTGCCTCTTCCTCTGATCCATCGGGTGCTTTGCAAGCTGAGGAACACAGTGAATTGCTGCCTGCTGTTCATAGCCCCTTGGTGGCCAGCCAGGTTCTGGTTTTTGGAGCTTCAGCATCTATCAGTGTGCCCGCCGCTCAAGTTTGCTCAGGTTCCCGACCTGCTTCACCAAAGCGATCAACAACTGTGGCACCCCTCCCCACAATCGTTCAGCTTGGAGGCTTGGTGCCTGAGTTCAGATCTTTAGAGCATTTCAACTTGTCCGCGGATAACATGCGCATTATTCAAGCGGTCAGGAAGCCCTCAACAAGATCCCAGTATAAAAGTAAATGGCTACGCTCTGTCACTGGTGTTTGACGAGGCAGCTAGACCCCAGGGAGGCTACAATTGACACAGTCCTGTCTTTTGTCTCACATTTGGCAGAGTCTGACATCCATGTCTTGACCTGCGGGACATATGTATCGGCTGTTGCCGCTTATTGTCCACTGACCAGTGTTCCTTTTCACTGTCTAATCCAGTCATTAAAAGACACTTTGCGGGCCTGATGCATCTTTATCCTCCTATTCGCAATCTGCATCCAAGGTGTGATTTAAATGTGGTCTTTACAGCCTTGTGTCATAAGCCTTTTGAGCCCATGGCTACTGTCCATTTTAAGTACCTTTCCTGGAAAGTGTCCTTTTTGATTGCTATGACTTCGGCAAGACATGCAAGTGAGCTTCAGGCCTTGACGGTTGAGCATCCATTCCTTACTTTTGATAAAGATAAGGTTGTCCTGCGAACTAATCCCGCCTTTCTTCCTAAGGTGATCTCTGATTTTTATCTGAATCAGTCAATTTCATTGGCTGTATTCTTCCCAGACCCGGCCTCAGAGGCCGAAAGGGTTCTACACTGCCTGGACGTTAGAAGAGCCCTTAAATTCTATCTGGACAGAGCATCTGAGCTCAGGAACTCCTGGCAGCTTTTTGTGACCTTCGGAGGTCCGCAAGGAAAGCCAGCCTCGAAAGCGACCATCTCCCAGTGGATCGCTGCCTGTAATTCTGAGGCGTATACCATTCAGGGTCTTCAGGCCCCAAAGGGAATTCATGCTCATCTTGTGTGGGGTAAGGCGGCTGCCGTTGCCTTACAAAAATATGTTCCCTGGGAGACCATCGCGAAAGCGGCTACGTGGGCCTCCCCATCGGCTTTTTGTAAGCACTACTGCCTGGACCTGAGCTCCAGGGCTGATGCTCAGTTCGGTCAAGCTGTGCTTAAGAACCTGTTTCAGTAAGGATTTCCATCCACCCGTAATTCCTGTGAGGAGTGCTTGGGAATCTCCCATAAGTATGGAGGAAAGGGGACGGGACGTAAGAGTATAATAAAGTTACTCACCGTAGTGACTACCTTACTCCTAGTCCATAGTCCCCTTTCCTCCATATGCCCGCCCGCCGTCCCATCTAAAAAGGTTCCTCTGTTATTGCTTAAAGGTCATAGACCTGGTGATAGAAAAGGACTGATGGGCGATGTGTTGGGCAGAGCTAAGGAGGGCGGGGTTGCGTGCGGTACCCCGCATAAAAAGAGAAGGACACGTTTTTGAAAAATGTTGATGCTTTCTACAAAGTGCTCCGGTCCCTTCCCACAGGATGGAGGAATGTCCCATAAGTATGGAGGAAAGGGGGCTATGGACTAGGAGTAAGGTAGTCACTATGGTGAGGAACTTTATTATTCTGTAATCACAATATCTGATGCATTCTAGTGGCATAGTGATCATTTTCTCTCTCAACCTCCACATTTTGAGTCAAAGGATAGACTCCGCAAAATTCGCAGTGAAACTGTAACTTATTCACCATGTAATTGAGCAGCTTCTTCACCTCAAAAAATTTGACAAGTAATTATATTTTCTTTATTTTTTTTAAAACAAAGTTTGCGAAAATCATCTTTCTCACTTTTTTCACTATCAGCCCATAGCCCATACACATATATTAGGTGTTAGGCTCACAATATAATGCTAACTACAAGCATTAATCTCCTATTTTCACCTTTAAATCTAAATCATTAAGAAGAATCCGCAAACAAAGCAAAACAAATATGGGGTTCAGTGTAAGAAAAAATAATATAAGCTAGACCGCAACATCATATGTATTTTCAAAATCATTTGCAGTCACAAAATGGCCAGCTCACGCATACACGTGACATCATCACGCTAATTATTGACGCAATGACGTCAATGCGCACTATTTAAGGCGGCCATTTTTAGAAATCGAATCATGGCAATCGCACCATTAAGAAGCATCTCGGGCACAGCGATCCTTCCTATTTGGTAAGAACACCACTTTGAATTAGCGCTAAAGCTACAAATTAGTCATCCAAAACTAGCATGTACATTTTTGTTTTAGGGCAACATGAACGTCTAAAAACGTAGCTGCTTAGAGAGAAAACATTGAAAATTTGAATTGAAACTTTATTGAAAAACGGTCTGCAAACGTGATTACTAGTTGAGGAATATCAAGCCCATATAAACTAAGTGAGTATTACTCTTCACTCTCAACCAACTTTGATTTTTTATAGAAAATGCACTTACCTGATATATTTCATGTCTTACTTTTTAGGGCACATTTGTGATAGTGACTTAAAAAAGGAGCTATTAAGACTAGTAAATGAGCAATTGAGAAATGGGTGCAGCCTAATTGTAATAAGGCACAATAGTGACAGCAACACATAATGATCTATTCAAAACAGAGGATCTATTCAAAGCAGAGAATGAATAATTGGAAAATGTATGAATGACCAAGGACTTCATTAAAGTAATGATGCACTTTATGAGGAGTTCTATTGACCAACACACCTCCCCTAGAACCGCTCTAAATATAAAGCGGGGAAACATGTGTTGAGGACTAAAAACAAAGAGGACCAAAAACAAACCTTCTGACAATTAGTTATTCTCAACTATATTGTCTAAAGGACTAAGATGGAACCATTGGGAATTCAGCAAATTTAAAATATATTGTCAAAGACAATATAATACAAGGACTAAAGTGGAAATACCCGACAATTAGTGAAGCTCAACTATATTGTTCAATGACCAAAGTGGAGCCATCTGACATATAGTGAATCTGAAATATAGTGTGTTAAGGAAATAAATTAAGACAAATTGTGTCTTTTCATGAAAATAGTGCAAATCTTTAAAGTTATAATGTTTTAATTGTGTTCATTGTAGGAAAAACGCAACCTTAGGACTTTATAAATTTTACTTCACAGTATTTGAAATGAGCATTCCTTACTGGGTAAGAGCAATCAAACGAGAAGTTCCTCAGAAGATGATGATAGCACAAAAACCTCCTGAGTATTTGATGAAGATATGGCAAAAGTGCCAGTTTCATTATGGACCACAGGCCCCTATGACGTAGGCCTGTTGAACAGGGTTGGAGAAGTAAAGATTAAATTGAACCCAGGAGCAATTTTACCTCGAGCACAACAGTAACCTATGTCTCAAGAAGCAGATGAAAGAATATTTAAGACAATTTCCACAATGATGGATCAAGGTATCTTAGTGACGTCAGAGTCACCTTGGAATACAGCAATTTATCCTGTGAAAAAGGGCAAACGGGGGTCGTGGAGGCTAATTCAAGATTTAAGGCCGATTAACCAGATTGTAGAGGCCGATTTCCCTCTAGTTCCTAATCCTGCTACAATCTTATGTAGCATACCTGTTGAGGCACGATATTTCACTGTGATTGATTTGAAAAATGTGTTTTTCTCAATCCCATTCCACAAAGACTTGCAGTATCTGACATCATTTACGTTTAGGCAAACTTGCCTGAAAAGCACTCGTTTACCTCAAGGGTATTGTGAGTCTCCATCAATTTTCAATAAAGTCCTCCAGATGGACTTAAGCAATGTTGATTTAGAAAGTGTGTTGCAATATGTAGATGCCATTTTAGTTTGCAGCACTTCAGAGGAAGAGTGCAGACGGGATTCCATTCAGCTCATGATTACACTTGCTGACAAAGGATATAAAGTTGACAAAGAAAAGTTACAGTATTGTTTGTTTGTTTATTGATATGTAGGGTGCACCGAACTCTTAGGTAACTGGGCGCAACAGAGTACAAGGATACTTAAAGCTTAGTTACACAGTAGAGAGGGTACGGTAAGGTATATACATACATAAATTGCGTAATGGAGGGTCAGATAAGGTTCATACATACATAAATACAAGAATCACGGTGCAATACAGTAGGGGGCCGGTGCAGAGGTACAAGCAAGTGCAGGTTCAGAGGCTAGTGCATATTGGTTAGTCGTATTGGACGTTGGACCGCAGCCAGTTAAGAGTATTACGTCTAAAGCTGTAGTAGGACTGGTCTAGTCTAAGTTCAAATGGGAATGCGTTCCAGTGCTGGGCAGTTTTTACCGGGAAACTATTACCGCCTCTTTTTTTAACTTAATCTAGGTACCTGTAGGCAGTGGGAGTGGGTTGCTGTGGAGGGGCGAGTCGATGTTCTTCTGACTATTCTCTCCGTAAGGTAAGGGGAAGCTGCATTATTAAGGCACGTGAAAGTTAGCGAGACTGCTTTAAGTAAGATCCTGTCACTTATTTTTAGCCAGTGGTGATCTCTTCTCATATTTGAAACATGTTCTCTAGTAGGTAAGTTCAGGGCCGTTCTGAGGGTTGTTATTTTGCAGTGTCTGGATTTTGTTAGTGATGTATTTGTTGGCTCCCAAGTATAGGGCGTTGCAGTAATCAAGTTTTGATAGTATTAGGGCATTGGCGAGGATAATGCAGCTGGTTTGTGTTAGAAATGGTCTGCATGGTCTAATAAGTTCATAGGTATAGGCAGTGGATGATGCCAGAGAGTTTACTCAAGGTTTCCTCAAGGTTAGGGTGGAGGTTAGGGTGGAGTCAAGGTAAACTCCTAACTTTTTCACTTCTTTGGCTACTCTGATTATGAGCCATCGATATCAAAGCAGAGTAGTTAGTGCCGAGCTTTTTTAGATTCGTAGCAGAGCCGAGAATCAGGATCTCTGTTTTATTGTCATTCAGGAAGAGACCGTGGGTTGCCATCCATGCCTGAATGAGGAGGTATATTTCAGTTACCAAGGCCGTATCAGAGACAAAGTTGCCCGAAAGGGGAATGAGGATTTGGGTGTGATCTGCGTAATTCGTGTAGGTGACACCCAGTCCGTCCAATTTGTCAAATAGGGGCTTGCTAAATATATTATACATTGTCAACAAGATGTGTTGTATATAGGCCAGTTGATTTCACATGAAGGCAAGAAGGTTACTCCTGGAAGAGCTGAGGCTATTTTAAAAACAGTAAAGCCACAAACGATAAAACATATGCAAAGATTTTTGGGATTATGTAACTATGTCAGAGCATGGGTCTTTGACTACAGCTCATATATAAGGCCTTTATTACAAGCTTTAAAGAAAGCACAGGCAACACAGGAGAAAATTGTCTGGACGGAGGAGATGGAAGAAGGGTTTGATGAATTGAAAAACGCAATTTGCACAGCTCCAGTTTTAGGGATTCCTAATCATGCTGAGGAATTCTTTATGTTTTTGCACACGGATAGCACTATTATTACAGTCCTTACGCAGAGAACCACATTGGGGTACAAGCCCCTTGCATATTACATTGGGATTTTGGACCCAGTAATGAGGGGTCATTTTCCGTGCGAACAATCTTTGGCAGCCGCCGCGTTGAGAAGGATGCAAGCATAGTGATGGGATACTCTATGACATTATTTGTTGAACATGCATTGTTTGCTATTTTGGAAAATCTAAAGGCACGATGACTTCTCAACTCAAAGGGCTTCTGCTTATGAGGTAGTCATATTGAATCCGGCAATTAAAATAATGCAGAATAGTGAATCCTGGCATGTTTGTAGCTGAACCACTGGCAGAGGATGAGCATGTGCATGACTGTTCGAACTATGAAGTATTCTATGGTGAAATCCATAGGATAAAGGAAAATGCTTTGACAAGTGGAGAAATAATTTTTATTGACGGTTCTTCAAGGGTCGATCAAAATGATGGACAACGGTGCACAGGTGCCGCTGTGGTAAAGCACACGGCCTATGGGGAGTTTCAGAAGATGGTAAGTGCTCGACTACCATCTCACTATTCAGCACAGGTTGCAGAGTTAGTGGCGCTGATAGTCGCGCTCGAGAATCATGCAGACCAGGAAGTAACGGTGTACAGCGACTCCGCCTATGTGACATCAACGGTGCATGCAGGGTTAGCACGTTGGAAAAGGAGGGGCTACCTCCGAGCGGATGGCACTCCAGTGCAGCATGCCACCTTTATGGATAGGCTCATTAAGGCACTACAACTCCCAGTAGGCATTGCAGTCCTTAAATGCGCAGCTCCTACTAACAGGGCTGACTTTATCTCACGTGGAAACCAAGCAGCAGACGATGAAGCCAAGCTCGCTGTATGTTCAGAAAATGTTATATCATTTGATATGCCTCATGTAAATGAAAAAATGGTTGTATTGATGAATGTGTCCGAAAGCTATCATAATTTGTCAAAGACACATCTGTCACGGTTCTTGCCCCCAGACATCAGGAACAGACCAGCCTGCCCAGGGTACTGGCACCCATGGGGACCTTTAAGGCCCCAAAGGATTCCCTAAGGGCTTCTTGGACTCGGTCCTGGCACTGTTGGCGCCAGGCTCATGCTGCCATCACAAGTCAGGCAGGTTTCAAAGGAAGAGAACCACGTGCAGACCAGTCTGAGGCAAGCTGAATTGACTATTTTACCTTAGGAACTACTTAATTGGGTGTGGTTGGAGGAACTACTTTACCTGGGGACTACTTCATGAAGGCTATATAAACCACGCCCTCAGTACAGAACATGCTTCGCGTTATTCTGCACTCCTGCAGCGTACCGTTCACTGTGTCTGTTACCTTCAGGCCTGTCTTCAGCCACGCCTGTCCAGTTCTTCTTCGAACTACCTGCAAAGGAAGTAGGAGAGAGGAGAAAAACAGAACAAGGCTCTTACCTGATGCTCCATCTCGATCGCTCTGGAGATTCCGTTACTGCTAAGCTGAAAAGGAAAAGACATCAGGTTAGCCGCGCAGACCACATAAATTACATTACTATCCTGCGCAGCGCTAATACTCACCAGAGGACAGCTCATCCCAGCGATCCAGTGAAGCACCATCACCTGATCGCCACCATCACTCGATCGCCGCTCCGGAGTTGCCGCACCTGTTGAACACAAAGAAAAACATCAGGTTAGCTGCGCATTGGGGAAAGGCCTCATTGGACATTTAATTCTTACGCAGTGCTACAATTCACCTAAAGGCTGCATTTCTTAGCAGTCCCGCAAGCCATCACCACGCGATCTCTGTCCCGGAGATACAGCACCTGCCGAATTCAAAAGAATAGCAAGTTAGTGGCACGGAAGAACAATACTGCATGTAAAGTCTTTATCGCTTAACACTGGCGTTAACTTACCTTGGAATCTAGCTCATCGTTCCTGGGAAGAAGTCCGCTTCATCTTTTCGCACCAAGGGGAAATCTATAAGAAAGAGACACAGAAGTGAACTTGGTCAACTTGAACTCTAAGCAATCCATACCATTGGTATAAAGACTTACCCCATTGAGTCATAGTTGTCTGGAAATCTGCAGGATCAGTGAAGTAACTAGATCCTTGAACTACTACGCACCCCTGCATACAGATGCAGGATGGAGAGTCTGCCATTCATAACACTAAGGTGAGACATAGTAGAGCGGTGCACAAGAAGGCCACGGGAGGCGGGAGTTGGCCCATCCCCTTACGGTTGGGTAACATTTCATTTAACGTTTTAGGCATACCTGTTTTCGTGATGGAAGAGGGAATCAGAGGGGGCACGAGGAGCCATTCAACATCGGACTGTCCAGTTCCGTTCTGCGGCACTGTGGAGACCAGGTGAGCGTAACAACAATTAACAGAGATCCAGGGAGAAGCACCTCAAGATGAGAATTATCTATTAAGGGTGGTGCTGGAACAGCTACACTGCCCTGCGCACAAAACTAGAGAGAACCTCACTGCAACTATTGCAGAGGACTGGTTTGTACCAAATTTGTTAGAACACGTTGTGTGTCGAAAATGTACTGCTGGGTACACACTGCGCACAGTTAGGGGAGTTATTCCGAGACCCAATGGCCCCTTTCAGCATTTGCATATCGACTATGTCGACATGTTGCAAGTATGTAATGGATATAGATACATGATTGTAGTAGTTTGTCCCTTTTCACAGTGGATTGAAGCTGGTCCGTGTACCCACCCAGACTCCACCTGAGCAGCACAATTTTTAGTACGAGAAGTGTTTCCTAGATGGGGAATATGTGAAGTATTGAGACCAGATAATGGTCCTCATTTTGTAAACCAGACCTTTGAACAGATCAGCTTGTTGCTTGGTATAAAGCACAAGTTGTCTTTGGCATATCATCCACAGGAAATGGGATCTGTGAGCGGCTCAACAGCTTGCTTAAAGAAAGGATACCCAAGTTGAAGCTTACTTTGAAGAAAGGGTGGTTGCATTGCCTACCACTGGCATTATATGCATTGAGGAACCAACCCGGTTCGGACCACCACCTCACCCCCCCATGAGATAGTGACAGGGGGGCGAATGAGGACACCCATCACAGCTCCATCCAGAGTTAGAAGTGATGCCCAGCCAACAACATAACTGTTAGGAATGGAGCTGCGTGAATATCTTACTTGTATGACTTCAAGTATCTCTATCATTTCAGGACAGCTACGGTGAAAAGGGTGTGGGGCAGTACGGAACACAGAAGGAGATGTTACAACAAGTGAATTTAAAGAACTGTGTGTTCCCAAATTATTCCCCAGAGATGCGGTCCTAATCCGCAACTTCACGAGAAAGTGGCACGAACCCTGCTTCAACAGCCCTTTCATTGTGGAGGACGTCACGCCGTCTGCAGTCAAAGTGCAAGGCAGACGTGCTTGGACTTTCTTAGGTGACGTGAAGATTTGTGCTGGAGAGACCCCGTCACCCCCACAGTCATCGGAAGCAAGCATCGGGGAAGAACCTCAGCACGTGCAGACAAAGTCTATGACAAAGAAGAAGGACGCAGAGGCTGTTGAGTAAAGACAAAGAGTTCATTGAACTGTGGCTTGTTTCGAACACTGTGCAGACATTTCAGGGTTAAGGGAAGATCTTTGTTCTTAAGCCACAGGAGTTTGTTAACTTTGGACTGAGGCATGCTTAAGCCTTTCTAAAAAGACAATATGCCAGATCTTGAGTTTATTTTTGACAATTGGAAGAGGGTACAGTACCCCGATTCGTTTCTTACTGAGTTCCTGTGAGAGAACTCTTGAGAGAATTCTTGAAGGGGCATGTATCAGTAAACAATGAAAAGAATCGTCTAAAATGGTCTGAAAAGTCACTGTTAGATTTTGATAAATCATTAACAAATCAAAAAAACATATGCTATGTCACAACAATGCAGAAGTATACTCAAGGACAATTTGCTAAGTATAATTATACTAATAAACATCTGCATGCGTTTGATCCCATCAGAAAAAATAAGAAAGCTTTATTAAGACGGAACATAAGAATGTGCAAGCAGGCCCTTTAACAGAAAGACTACTGATAATAAAACGTTTAAAACGATACTATAAAAACTGTCTGCGAGGAAGAAAACTCCTTCAATATCAATACGATAGCGAACAAATGTTAAAACAAATAGCATCTAAATCCTCAGCAGGCATATGGACATTATTAAATAATGCCACTTCCAGTTCCCAAGGATCAGTTCAAATAAATCCAATTGCAGAAAGAACTTGGAATGATTATTATCATTCTGCTTATCAAACTCCATTTCAACCTTGTATGATTAATTTAGACATGACTAAGTCGAATCACGTAATACATTTTGATAACTCAGATATACTCTACTTTATATCCAAATTAAGTTGATCCCATGCCCTGGGACCTGATGGCCTTCACAATAGTATGTTAAGAAGCCATCCTGAAATATGGGCCTCTACCCTGGGGAAATTCTTTAAACAAATAATGTGTGTAGGACAAATTCCTTTGTCCTGGACAAAATCAATAATTATCCCCTTATTTAAGAAGGGTGATAGAACACAACCATCCTCGTATAGTGAACCCGGACGAGGGATGCCCACTGGAACTGTTTAAAAATACATTAAGATTGGTGAGTAAAGGATATGCCATAGAGAACCCGGAGGCGGGAGGCTGAAAGTAAAAAGGGGTTAGCACCTGGAAGAGGGAGACCCAAAGGTGAGGAATCCTCACCCAAAGTAATACCAGGAAACAAACTTTCATTTTTGTTGAAGGAACTTTTGTTTTGTTATTGAATATGTCAGGCCCTCGAAGGCAAGAGACTTTCAAGAGAAACGGGACTCTGCCATCGACGGTCCTGATAGCTGCAAGTGAAACTGTTGTCTCGTGCTGGGGAAACTTGAGAGTGTACTGGGCTCCAAGATCCCACTTTACCCCATGCTCAAAATGTGGGTAAGGGAGACCCAAGCTACCACATCCTGCCATATTATTTGAGAACACTTCTTTCTTTTCTTGAACACTATAGCATACCCTTTTTGTATTAGTTGTAAGGTTTGGCAATCGGTTTCTTAGTTGAAGCCCTTTTTATTTGACACAGTGCCAAGAGGACTGTCTTATTTTCATTTGATGGTCGTTTGTTGCGATTTTAGATTTTGGTTTAGATTGGGTGTTTTTTCCAACCTGCCTACAGTTTAATAAACACCCTTGAACTGTGATCACTTGTGTCTGTGTTTACTGTTGCCACCATGAGTACCTTACATATGGTGTCAGGTGTGGGATATGACTCAATTGAAACAAATTGAGGGACCCTACAATTTCAAAGTGTTAGCCAGAGAGCCTCTAACCCTTCCATCGCCACCAAGGAATCAATAAGGTTTGATATCTGTAGCAGTAGAGAAGCTATTATCACCCCTGGGAAAAGAGGAATGAATCCTACAGACTTGGTTTTGATTCCCCCTCATAGGTGCTACATATGATTACCCCTAAAATCTTGCTTCTCATGGAAGTTCAGGATAGATGTCTTAGAGGGTGTTATTGAACACGACTTCCGGGGAAACAGGAAGGTTCTCTCACATGTCGAAGTCCCTTTTGAGGTACTCCGGGAAAACCAAATTGCGCAGGGAATTCTGGAAAGGGTTCTGTTCCGTCAATTCAAAGAAAGCAAACCAGATAAAACAGAAAGAGGTAACTTAGGCTTTGGGGAAGCTGATAAATCTCTTAACATCGAAAAAAGGAAAGTAGAATAACCCACAATCTAGCCCGACCTAGCCTTTGCCCAGCAAAATGAGCCAGCCCTCGCTGAAACCTTTTTACAAGCAATTCCAGAAGAGGAAGGCATAGAGAAGGGAAGACCCTTTTTCTTCTTACTTTACAGAAGGGAAACCTCCCCAGAAGGTTTTATAAAAACCCAACTGGTAATACCTAAAAGCCACCGAAAGGTCATGCTAAAGATCGCACATTCCCATCTCACAGGAGGGCATTTGGGACACGTTAAAACCCAGGTGCATATTAGTAGAACGTTTTACTGGCCAGGTATCCACGCTGATATGAAAACTTTCATACAAACCTGCAAAATATGTCAAAAGACCAGTCCCCACATCCCAGTACCTGCCCCTCTGAACCCGCTGCCGATTATAGTAGTCCCTTTTTCTACAATTGGTATGGACATAATAGGACCTCTACAAACATCTAAATTGGGCACAAGTATGTCCTGGTGATCGTGGATTATGCAACCCGATATGCCAAGACATTCTAAATGCAAAATAATACCACTCAGCAGATCCTAAAACATCTTCTATTGGATTTCTCTAGCGCCGGATTTCCCAAAGAAATACTAACAGACCAAGGTTCGAATTTTATGAGTAAGCTTATGGCACAAGTCAAAGAGCTACACCATATTACCATCTTGCGAACTTCTGTATACCATCCTCAAACTGATGGTCTAGTAGAAAGATTCAATGAGACCCTGA
Source organism: Ambystoma mexicanum (assembly GCF_040938575.1). Classification (NCBI taxonomy): domain Eukaryota; kingdom Metazoa; phylum Chordata; class Amphibia; order Caudata; family Ambystomatidae; genus Ambystoma; species Ambystoma mexicanum. Next base: position 1,491,566,774 of record NC_090932.1, on the reverse strand, counting down.
AACTAATTCTACCAAAATTGGTAGACAAGGATGGGAAAGACTGGGATCGAATGATCCCATGGGCAATAGGAGGAAAACCCCCCAAACTTCCACGGGTTTCTCTCCCTTTGAGCTACTCTATGGAAGAGAACCGAGAGGAGGCTCCCATTCCAATCTCACAAACCGCCACTAGAATGCGAGAGCACATGAAGTTGATTTGGGTCTTAGTTTGTACTCATGTGGGAAAGGCCCAGAGCCAACAAAAGGCCAATTATGATAAAAATGTAAATCTAAGATCTTTTTCTATTGGACAGAAAGTACTAGTCCTTTTACCCACCTCGGAGAACAAACTCGTTTCCAAGTGGCACAGACCTTACGAGGTAATAGAATGAACGGGAACGTGCACACGTAAAATAGCCCAACCAGACTGAAAACAGAAAGTCCACTTATATCACATCAACCTCTTAAAAGAGTCGAAGGAGAACCCATCAGCCACCCATGCCAAAGTATTAGCATACCTGCTTCCCGAAGATATAGATAACTTTGACTTAATTCCTTCAGTATTATCTGTCCAACAACTAGAAGATCCAAAAGATGTAGTGGTCTCATTCCCTGATGTATTCTCAGAAAAACCAGGAAGAGTAAAAGGTACATACCATTATAGTCGGACCCCTAAAGGCAAAGTAGTTCATCTAAAACCCTATCATCTACCAGAGGCACATAAACAGATAGTGATCGAGGAAGTCAACAAAATGCTGAAGACTAATATCATTGAGCCATCTTCAAGTCCATGGTCCTCTCCTATCGTGTTAGTCACTAAACCTGACCATTCCTGGATATTCTGCATAGATTTCCGTCAAGTTAATGCCATATCAGACTTCAATGCCTATCCTATGCCACGCATCAATGACCTAGTTGAAAAAATCAGAACAGCCACCTTTCTATACCTTGGCTTTTTCGTAGGAAATGGCAATGTACAGCCCCAACATGAAAAGGTAAAAGTGTCTTGGATACTCCAACTCCCAAGACCAAAAGAGATCTTAGGGCTTTCCTTGGTCTAATAGGATATTACCATAGGTTTATCCCTAACCTTTTGGACAAAATGGCTCAACTAACAGATAAACAAAAAAATGACGAACCCCAGAAACCTCATTGGAATGATGATGACAAGATATGCTATAACATCTTAAAGCAGACGTTATGCCAAAACCCAATCCTAAAGGTAGTGTACTTCTCGAAAGAGTTTTTCGTTACAGACGTCGCCCCTCCTACAGGGTTAGGAGCAGTCCTGTCCCAAATATGTGATGGACTAGAACACCCCATGCTATACACCAGTCGCAAGTTTTTCCCACGTGAAAAAAACAGCTCTGTGGTGGAACTAGAGGCCCTAGTCATCAAGTGGGCCATTATCCATCTTAGATACTACCTATTGGGATGAAAGTTTACACTGGTCCAACCCTCCGGTCATGGAATGGTTTCTAGACCTACAACCCTATTGTTTCACAGTGAAACGCCAGAAGGCAAAAGACAAGGGAAACGTGGATTTTATTTCCTGATTCCACTGAGATGCAAATGTGGCTACATCGCATGGAGGAAGGGCATTTGAGAAACCTGAAGGTGTGTCCCTAACTAGTCCCCGGGGATCTGCGATCCAGGTGGCCAGGACACGGCCATCGCTATTGGATCCAGTTCCTGGGGGTGGACCAGTGAGGGAGGATCACCTGGATTGGGGGTCCACGGGGAGTGGGAGACTGACGGGTGAGACGCGGTATCCCCCTTCTTTCAACACTTTTTCCCCATCCTACCACGTAGAACATTCAAAACAACTACCCTCCCTTTTTTGACACAAACACTTTTGCACGACACACAAGAGAACGGACTAATACCAGAGCTGTTTACTTGACATGTCCCATTACAAGGGTCAGGCAAAGTTAGGCAATTGATCAGAATCACACACACCTGACAGCCCTTTCCCTTCCCCACAGGAATAAAAACATCTGAGGGAAATGACCGAGTTGAAAAGTCCGACCACCTGAAGTCTGTTTTTTTCTTTGTTTTCCTTCATTTTTTCGCATATATATATGTGGGGGGAGACCCCAACAACCTTCCCCACCTTACACCTATACACTTTTATTAACTTTACCCCCCACATATACATATGCGAATAAATGGGGGTCAGACTTTTGGTGGTAGGACTTTTCTACTTAGGTAATTTCGTACTAACCCGAACAAAAGGTGGAGCAATAGAGCACAGTACGAGCGTGGCAGATCGCACAACGAGACAGCTATCCAGACCCCACAGTTCAAGAGGAGAAAGGTGGCAAATATCGAGACACTGACAAGGAGAGACACAACCTTGTCCTTTTCGACACAGACCTGCATAACCTCTGCAGAGGGAATCGTAAAACAGAGGACAATAGCCCAAGTGTGCTGCAACAGATGTCAACGGTACGCAGGGCGTGTCGACGCTGATAATCAGGAGCGAGGGAAACTCCTGCTTCCATGGTACCGGCCTTGACTCCAGTTACGAGGAAAGCCAAGTGGTTCATCATAGCTGGTGAGTCGAGGGGAGAACTGGTAAGAGCCAGGCTGTGGAGAATGACTGTCGCAAAGTGGCAACTTGAACCAAGTTGAACTGTAAAAGTGTTAAAGGGAAGACCAGCTGCAGAGGGAACCGGGACCATGTGAGTGCTAACTCGATAGACTCTGGTCGATCCCCGTCTGAGTGAAACTACAGATACCAGAAGGCCGTAGGAGAGACGTCAAGTTAGGTGAAAGTGGTCATACAGGAGGTGAAGCGAAATCCCCGTACAGTCGAAAGCCTTTGACCTAAGAACTGTAGATAAAGCAAGGGAAGTGAATCCTGCAAACATTGAGAGCAAAAGTAAATGTGAAGTTGGCAAGAATGAACCCGGATGAGGGATGCTGACGAAGAGGGGGCAAAGTCTTAAGTTCCAACAAATAGTGTGTTGACAAATGTGAACCCGGCCGAGGGATGTCCACTGGAACTGTTTAAAAATACATTAAGATTGGTGAATAAAGGGCAAGCCATAGTGAACCCAGAGGAGGGAGGCTGAAAGTAAAAAGGGGTCAGTGCCCGGAAGAGGGAGACCCAGCGGTGAGGAATCATCACCCGAAGTAAAACCAGGAAATTAACTTTCATTTTTGTTGAAGGAACTTTTGTTTTGTTATTCAGTACATCAGGCCTTGAAGGCAAGAGACTTTCAAGAGAAATAGACTTGGCCATCGACGGTCCTGATAGCTGCAAGTGGAGCCCGAGAGTGTACTGTGCTCCAAGATCCCACTTTACCCCGTGCTCAAAATGTTGAGAAGGGAGACCCAAGCTACTGCATGCTGACATATTATTTGAGAACACTTATTTCCTTTCTTGAAAACTATCCCACACCCTTTTTGTATTAGTTGTGACATTTGGCAAAAGATTTCTTAGTATAGGCCCTTATTATTTGACACAATGCCACTAGGACTGCCTTATTTTCATTTGATGGTTGATGTTTGCTCCCATCTTAGATTTAGGTTTAGATTAGGTTTCTTCCAACCTGTATACAGTTTAATAAACACCCTTGAACTGTGATCACTTGTGTCTGTCTTTACTGTTGCCACCTTGAGTTCCTTGCAGGAGGGAGAAGAATACTGCCCACACACACCCCAAACACATTTTCGTTAGTGTGGGCTCCCTCGCAATGCTAAGTCGCAATCGCACACGTGTGGCAAATATTTACACCCTCCAAAAAACAACTCACTGGTGGCTGGTATATTTGCGGCCCATTTGCGGCCCAGGCACCCCCTTCTTTCTATGTTACGCTAAACATTCAAGCTTTGATTGAAAAACATATTTACTACTTTCACTTGCAGTAGTGCATGCCCCTGCAGCGGCATAACCATCATTGCGCACCTGTGGTGGTCTGGACCGGCCCGAGTTGTGGCGTGTCCTTTGTTTTGTTAAGAAGCTTGCGGTGGCCCCCACACCATGGCTCGCAGGGGAGCAGCAAATGTTGTACAAAGCCATTGGGCACCACTGGGTCTGACAAAGGGGTAGTGTGCAGTGCATGCCTTAAAGTCTTCCAGTGATTCCCTGTGTGAGAAGCAACTTGTGGGTGTTTTCAATTTAAAATAACTGTGTGGTGCCATGGATTTATGTGTGCAGCAATGATATTACATTAAATAGTGGGGGTGTTTAAGTCCTCTGGCACCCAGTATTACGCTTAGATAATAAAAACTATTGAGGGTCTTGGGTATATTGAAAGAACCTTTCCCAAGTATTATACTCTAGCAAAGATAACATTATCAGGTGCATTCCCCTGTGTGCACGCAGACCAGTCTAATAGATTTCTTCTATCGTAGTGGTAGCTGATTCATAGATACATTTATAACAAGGGAATTTTGTTGATACTAAATCCTGGTCAATAATTACATTTTCAGGCCTTGCTCGTGCACCATTTTTCTCCTGGGTAAACAGCAGCGCACGTCTTCCCAGGTCAGTGCTTTTTTTGGCTTGTTTAACACAGCAATGTCACAGATAATATGTACTTATGTGTCTGTTGATCTATAGATGTTTCATACACTAGCTGTAGCTTGCGTTAGAGATTTCGGTTACCCTGTCACAAATACCGCATTATGTATGGTTTACATGTAGACCCAAAATCGAATCTGGAAAATGACATTCCCTAAATGTGTAATCGTGGACAAATCATGCCTCCCTCTGTGCCTCGGTTCTTATATCTGGCTGAAATGAGAGCACCAGGAAATACGGGTGCTAGACGCACCTGAAAAAACTGAAGGTTGTTTGCCATCACTTCTTGGGGTGTGGAGTCAAATTACATCACTTCTTATGATGTCATCAGGGGGGTCAACGGTCGTGTGATGTCGCTTCCACTTCCCCTGGCATTTTGGTGAAATTAGGTTTCTGCTTGCATCATGTAGGGTTTAAACTATTTCCCTCTTGGGATCCCATCAAATGCTGCCTTCAAATCAACGAAGACAGTGTAAGGTTCACTTTCCTCAAAAACCCATACCTTTGCAACAAAAGGAAGAACCAAAAACTTTGGTCGATGTTGCTTTGCCATACTTGGAAGCCAGCTTGTAGATGATTCACAATCCCTGGCTCACTTACTAAGTTTATCATGTGGTGAGATATGTCCTTGGAGAAAATCTTCCCTGCACTATCTAATAGGGAAATTGGCCTATAATTACCCAGGTCTTCACACCCATATTTCATAAATAGTGGCACTATTTCCCTTGATGTCCATGATACAGGCATGAGTGACAACTGAAGTATAGCATTAAATAAGCCAAATAGGGCTGGTTACCAGACTTCTATATCTGCCTTAACAAATCACTGGGGATCTTATCCATTCTGTGTGCTTTCCTTTTTCTGTGGCTGCTTATTGTAGTTAAAATCTTATTCCAAGTCATTTGAATTTTTATCTGTAGAGTATATTATACAGGTTATGAGATTTTTAACTAACTATGATATATGTTTGAAATAAATTCTTTCATAATTGACTAGCCTAAATTAGAATTTACTCTGCTTCTGTTATACATACAACAATATTCTAAGTTACTATTTTCTGTGAACAGAATTGAGTAAGAACCTGGGTCACCCAGGCGCTGGGTCAGTGAAGATATTAAATGGATAGTGTTATCCGTTTCTGGAAGAATTTCACAGGGGTCTTGTCGCTTGGTATCGTGTTGATATTATTTACACAGTTCAGCCGACGCATGTTTTGACCCCCTGGGTCTTTTTCAATGCTGTGGCATTCGTACAGATATCGTGCAATTGTGTGCATATTATTTAGAAAACACCCAAGTAGTGAAGCCCAAGATAAGTGTTTCGAAGAAATCAACATTGATGAGTGTCATGTTGGTTTAGAATGGGACATATGTATATTGGTACTTCATTGTGGTGGCGTTTATGGAATCATTACAGCATTCCATCAATGTTAATATCAACGCAATAGTGTGCGTGGTGACCAATTTTAAGAACACAGTATATATCAGTGTGTGTCGAACTAGTAGATAAGACGTTATAGTGAGTTTCATGGTTGTATGTGAATACACCAAGAAAGCAGTTTTAAATACAAATCGTGTGGACCGACGAGTTGCCCCCAGGAAAACAGAACAGGAAAAAAGGGAAGGTAGTGTTAGTTATGCTTGCTATGCTACTGAGCTGTCTTGGGCCATTGAAGCTGTGTGTCTCAATTGCATGTTGGGAGCTCTTACTGTATGTCGGGTGAGAGTAACCATGTATGTGGATGTTGAGATCTGGATTAGTAGCTTGTGTGTTTAACAACCTGTAGGGTGAGAACATGCATATAGGTTAGGGGACATAGGGTGGCAGATTTGCACTGGCATGTTGCATGTAAGAGTCAATGTATAACATCTTTCCATTTTCTGGAAAATGGCAGTTGCATGAGGGACGGCGAGTCCCTGAGGCCAGTTGGATGTGGTGATAAGGGGGGGTCGGTGGGTCTGGTAGCAAAGGGAATGGCCGTGTGTCACGTTCAGTGCTTGCGGTGTGTGGCAGCCGGTCAAATATGAGCTTGTGTTGTAGCATAAGGCAAGTGGTAAATCACTAGTGAATGGATGTTACCAGCCATATCTCATTGCTCATGCTGTTGTATTACCTAGGCCGGGAACTAAGGATAAGATTCTGTGAACATCTCAGTCTGTTATGCTCCCAGGACGCAGGATATCCACTGGCTGCACACTGGCAAGACAAGCACCAACTAGAAAACAAAAGAAACATCCAATTAATTGGTCTGGAAACAGTCAAATGTGACACAAGAGGAGGAGATTGCGAGCTACGACTGCGACAAAGAGAAGCCACACTAATATGTAAATACAGATGTGTTAGTAATGGCTTGAATACAGAACATGAACTCAATGTTTTCTTGTGAACTACTATTACTATATGACCCCAGTGCCACTCTCACAGGCTCAGCTAGCTCCTTAAGCATGCACGACATAACTTGATGTCTGCACAGGGGTAGAGGTCAGACCCAACCAAACCCCTAACACACTCAAGGTATTTTAGGCTAACCCTGGGCATTCACCCGCCCATCATTGATACCAACACAAACCTCTTGACTGCCCTGACATATTTCATATGTGTAACCCTGTGCCCTCCATTCCAACACACACCATGGGTTGCTCGCAGCAACTTGGCATTACACTATATCACGGTTACACACCTAGCAGCAACTAATCCTCTGCCATCATATATGCACTATCAAGCATGATCCATAAGTCTGACTATATGCTAGCTTTTCCCCAACACGGGGCTTCTATCACAATCTGTCGCCTTCAGTCAATAAGAACTCTTTTGCCTTCATTATCATGCGCGGGGTGATTTTCCCCTTCTATATACATATATTACTTCCTCCCTTTTCCTCCTTGATTCTCATACATATTTACATCACAAAGCATGCTCTGCCTCGTTCTGGACATATCACATTGTCAGATTATGCAACAGTTTTCTATCAGACTCTCGTCACGGGTCTCCTCCACTTAGCTAACGTGGCTAACAAAGCACAGGCATTACAACAGCCTTCTTTGATTGCTCCCTACAACTTGACAATACACTATATCGCGCTTACACATTGAGCTGCAACCAGCCCTACACCATCATTTATGCACCATCCAGCATGATCCATTAGTCCAACTATATGCTAGCCATTCCCCAACATGGGGCTCTTATTACAACCTCTAGCCTTCAGTCAAGTGGCACTTTTTTGCATTTAGTATCATGTGCTGGGCCATTTTCCCCATACACATATGTGGCTTCTATGTCCCTGCTGAGGGATCCATGAATAAAGGAATCAGCAGTGCCACGAGAACTGTCTTCTTGCTGATTTGTGCCATTTGTTGGTGGAGGAGTGCACTGGCATCATACTTTTTACGGTTGTCTTTTCTATATATATATATATATATATATATATGTATATATATATATATATATAGAAAAGATATATATATATATATAAAATCACTTCCATTACCTCTCCTTGATTCTCGTAAATATGTACGTCAAGTGGCATCCTCTGCCTCGTTTCTGACTTCCCACATTGTCAAATTATCCTACAAAATTCTATCAGACGCTCAACACAGGTCTCATCCACTTGCCAATCACTGATGTCAGCTCCACAGCACTACAAAATGCCTATCCAAAGATGGTGTCCGCCATCGAAGCTATGCATCAAGTCGATGCTCGACAAGGTCTGCAGTTGGGAGGGGGACGGAGAGCGCACAGCGGTTTCGCATAAGTGAGCTGGTCTGGCGGAGGTTGCATGGGTTCGGCACCAGGGGGTTGAAAGTAACACAGCAGTTGGTTGTGGATGTTCTTGCCTGCCAGTATGAGTGGGAAGACGAAATCTCCAACAACAATTCCCCCTTCTGCTAGGTGGGCTCCTCCTCCCTCTCAGGGTTGTAGTAGCAGGATCTTCCATCTATTTCTGCACTGCAGTGTTCCAGGCTTCCTTGAATCAGGCAGCAGTCTCCCATTCAGGCAGGGAGAAGCCTTAGGGACGTCTATCTCCTCTGGGTCCAGGACATCAAATAACTGGATGCAGCCTCTTTTATACCCATGAGGATGTGGGCTTTCCTGGATGCTGACTTTTGATTGGCTCTCTCCCCAGCCTAAGCTTCTTGGTTCTGATTGGTTTATCAGTAAGGACCACTTGAGTCTGCAGGTGGTATCTTACTACCTCTAGTTGAGGTGTTAAAATGGCTTGCAGTCTCTGTTGGCATCTTGCTTTTGTTTGGACAGTGTGAGTCCACATTCTTCACTCGCGCATATCTGTTAATGTAAAACACAGCCTAAGACACCTGTTGGCGAGTCCAATTTTGACTTGGATGAGATTCTAGAAAGAATAATGACTCATTTGGGAATAAGATTAGCTGCAGGGTCGGTTTCAATGATATTGAGGCTGTCTGTCCAATATGCTCGATACTAACCATGAAGAAAGAAAAACAGAAACTGAACTTTTACACCAAAGTCTTATTATTGGTTATCAGATTGTTGTGGGTAAGGAGGATAATCGTATTCACTATTGTGAAGTTATGTCGTAGTCCCTCAACACGTGTTTTCCCACCTGCATATGGTGGTTCATTAGGAGGGTTCAGTAGTAGAATCTATGAAATGAACAAAAACAAAAGACTTGACATCAGTCCAAAAGAATATAATAGTTGACCTTACTAGTTTATATTGCTTGATTGCTGACTCAACACACTTTATATGTAAAGGAAAGGTAATACTCACTGTTGGATGTAATTTATCTGTGTAAAAAAATAATCCAAATTCACCAGTGTCTAGTTAGCAAAATGTTACAAGACGCTTTTTGATAGAGCTGGTTTGTTTTTTCGTGTGAGTTCCTACAGAAAATAATGATAGTATGTGTTCCAGATATATTGTTAGGCTACTTATCAGAAGTCAAATAGCGCATGAATTACATGTTTTTCACCAAGGATTACACATAACACTGGTATTGCTTACCGTAAGTTTCAATTGGTTTCCCTGTATGAAAACACTCCTTGCGGCATGTCAATCACGCACAAGCTAGAACAAAGACGGCCGATGAGGTCTTTCTCTATATATAATTCCAAATCAAGGAAGCTGATTGAGGTTTTGCTGTCTTGTATGGTGAGATGAAGATTGTAGTCATTGGCATTCAAGCAGTTACGATAGAATCTCAAAGGCTAAGGCTAACACCAAGGAACTATTCACTATCCTTCGGGAAATCGAATCACCAATCCCTCCGGCTGACAACGTCCCCAAAGATAAGCAATGGTGTACTTACATACAAAATGCTTTGTCGAATAAAATTGCATCACTCCAACTCAAAATAGCTAATAAGAAGGCCTCACTGCTCCCATCCGAGCAACAACCCCCAAATCCACACTGGACAGAACTACCATACCCTTCAGTTTCAAGAACATTTCTATCCTTGAGATGGAGAAAATCATACTCTCCCTAAAACCTTCTAATTAGAAGAGAGACATTTGCCCTGCCCAAATTATAAAGAATGCAGCTATAGACCTAGCCCCCTTCATCTCTAAGCTGATCAATGCCTCCTTCAAGACTAACACAGTGCCCAATAACCTCAAAGAATCCTGGGTCCTCCCACTGCTTAAAAAACAAAAATTAGACCCCACTATCCTGACTAACTATAGACCAATTAGCACAATCCCCTTCTTAATTAAAATAATCGATAGAGTATCTTACCGTCAAATTCAGGACTACCTGGAAGCTAATCACTTATTAGGATCATGACAATCTGGCTTCCGACCTCTTCATGGCACGGAAACAGCCTTAATAGACCTTAAGAACCAAATTGATGAGTTGAAGGATAATGGGAAAACAGCTATGCTACTCCTCCTTGACCTATCTGCAGCCTTCGACCTGGTGGATCACGCAGTCTTATGCAACCACCTCAGGTCGGCTGCCCATTTCTCAAATGTTGCCATAACCTGGGTCCAGTCCTTTCTAGCAAACCATACAATGAAAGTCTTTTCCGCCTCAGCCTCCGCTGACCCATACAAACGTCCTGCGGCGTACCTCAGGGACTATGTCTCACCTACTATGTATAACATTTTTACTAAGCCCTTGTTTGACAAGTTGGACAGATTGGGTGTCACCTACACAAACTATGCAGATGACACCTAGATCCTCATTCCCCTTTCGGGCAAATTTCTCAAGGACACGGCCTTAGTAAACAAGATATACCTCCTCATTCAGGCATGGATGGAATCCCATGGCCTCTGCCTGAATGACGACAAAACTGAGATACTGATCCTGATGATTATTTGCAAAACCCCACACCAGGCGAGAGCAGCGTGACCCTCAGCTCCCCATTTAGGGACCTAGATGTAATTTGGTGGCGGAAGGCCGTAGCGGGCTCTCCCCCACGGCCCTGCCGATTCCTGGGCCTCCATTCCCCGCCCCAGACCTCCCAGCGGCCCTGATTGGTGCCCTGCACCGATAGTCAACACCGGTCTACAGACTTGGTGTGTAAGCGCCTCACCAGTGTCATTATTTGCAAAATAATAGCACTGGTGAGAGCAGCGCGACCCTCAGCTCCCCATTTAGGGACCTAGATGTAATTTGGTGCTTTAAAAAGCACGTGGTGGGAGGCTGTAGCGGGCTCTCCCCCACAGCCCTGCCGATTCCTGGGCCTCCATTCCCCGCCCCCCGGACCGCCCAGTGGCCCTGATTGATGCCCTGCACCGATAGTCAACACCGGTCTACAGACCTGGTGTGTAAGTGCCTCACCAGCACCATTATTTGCAAAACCCCACACCAAGTGAGAGCAACGCGACCCTCAGCTCCCCATTTAGGGACCTAGATGTTATTTGGTGCTTTAAAAAGCACGTGGTGGGAGGCCGTAGCGGGCTCTCCCCCACAGCCCTGACGATTCCTGGGCCTCCATTCCCCACCCCCGGACCTCCCAGCGGGCCTGATTGGTGCCCTGCACCCTCATCAAGGACACCCCAGGTCAGCCCTCTGCCTGGCAGCCCCACGCCTAAGGGCCCCTAGGCAAAGGGCGGCTCCAGCAAAGGCGGCTCCAAGAAGTGTCAGCAGGTGTCCGCAGGGGAAGCCAAGGAAGCCAGCAGACACCAACGTAACTGTGAGTGTGGCATGGGTGGGGCGTAGAGCAATTACTCTACTCCAGAAAGCCCCTGTCACTCTACCTTACCTTCCATATCATAGACTGCCATAGACTTAAACAATACATACCTAGGAAAACTTGTGACCTCTGTAAATGGATTATAAATGTTCCCTTGTGTTGCATATGCTAGTGCCACACTTAAAATTCTGACCCGTAGCTTGCGTCGCATCTAGATAGAAATGTGATTGTTAGCATGCGCCACACTCAAATGGAATTCTGACCCCCAGCTTGCGTCGCATCTAGATAGAAATGTGATTGTTAGCATGTGCCACACTCGAATGGAATTCTGACCCGTAGCTTGCATCGCATCTAGATAGAAATGTGATTGTTAGCATGTGCCACACTCGAATGGAATTCTGACCCCCAGCTTGCGCCGCATCTAGATAGAAATGTGATTGTTAGTATGTGCCACACTCAAATGGAATTCTGACCCGTAGCTTGCGTCGCATCTAGATAGAAATGGGATTGTTAGCATGTGCCCACTCTAATGGAATTCTGACCCGTAGCTTGCGTCGCATCTAGATAGAAATGTAATTGTTAGCATGTGCCACACTCGAATGGAATTCTGACCCGTAGCTTGCGTCGCATCTAGATAGAAATGTGATTGTTAGCATGTGCCACACTCAAATGGAATTCTGACCCGTAGCTTGCGCCAAATCTTGATAGAAATGTGATTGTTAGCATGTGCCACGCTTAGAATTCCGACCCCTAGCTTGCGTCGCATCTAGATAGAAATGTGATTGTTAGCATGTGCCACACTTAGAAATCCGACCCCTAGCTTGCGTCGCATCTAGATAGAAATGTGATTGTTAGCATGTACCACACTTAGAATTCTGACCCCTAGCTTGCGTCGCATCTAGATAGAAATGTAATTGTTAGCATGTGCCACACTCGAATGGAATTCTGACCCCCAGCTTGTGTCGCATCTAGATCGAAATGTGATTGTTAGCATGTGCCACACTCAGAATTCTTAACTTTAGCTCGTGTTGCATCTGGTTAGAAATGTAAATGTCAGCATGTACTGCACCTAGATGGAATCCCATAATTGCTAGGACAGCAATGCCAACTAACCAACCAACTAACAATTCCACCCCTCTGCATACACCTCTCAAACTCTAACCAAACACAACCACAAGCCTAAAACGCAGCAATCCGCACAAACTTCACAACAATGCAACAACAAAACAAACCACACATAGACTTGCACAACAGCACACAACGACTACGGACCGCAAAACACCCCAAGCCCAGCCAACAGACCCACCAGGCTGAGGCTGCCAACAGCACATCACTGCTCACTTGCACTTTTCCTGCCTATTCCCACTAACCCACCCCCTCTCCTCCCCTTTTCAGAGCCGCCAGAGCGCCAGGGGACCACTTCGGTGGTGATAGTGCGCGGTACAAATGTCCTTTAACATTAACATTAACATAACATCCTAGGCTCAGAGGCGAACCTTAAAAAACATAGCCCTAGTTATGCCTCCTTCAATATTGACAATAACACTCTAGGCTTCTACCTTGACTCCACACTGACCCTTAAGAAACAAGTTAACTCACTAGCATCCACAACAGCCTACACCTGCAAACTCATCTGAGCTTGCAGACCATTTCTCTCTGAAACTAGCTGCATTACCTTGGCCAATGCTCTTATAATGTCCAGATTGGATTATTGTAACGCCGTGTACTCCGGTGCTAATAAATACATCACTGACAAAATTCAAAGACTGCAAAACAATGCCCTAAGAGCAGCCCTGAATATTCCCAGCAGAGAGCACATCTCCAAATTTAGAAGAGATGTCCACTGGTTAAAAATAAATGACAGGATCCTCCTTAAAACAGTCTCACTCATGTCCAAGTGCCTGAACAACTTAGCCCCGCCATATCTCTCAGAAAGAATGAATAGGAGAATCGCTACACGCCCAATGAGATCTGCCAATGCCCACACTCTAGAGATCCCTAGATTCAAACGAACCACAGCCGGTGGCTCCAGTTTCCCGGTCAAAACAGCGCAATCCTGGAAGGTACTCCCCTTAGATCTCAGAATGGAACAACCCTACCCTAAATTTAGACGCAACGTACTAAACTGGCTACGAACAAATGACTCCTAACTTGCACTGTTACGTACTTAGTCTGCACCTGTTACCTGATACCTGTTATGCTCTACCACATTCACTGTATTTGCTACCCATTGCACTACTCGACTGTAATATGTAATATATGACCCTCAGCCTCCACCACTTCATTGTAACCTGGAAGAGGCTATAAATGTATATTCTCTGTATGTATGCACCCAACGTATTTCTTGTAACCAAGCTTTAACTTTACATGTCCTGCTGCGCCCAGCTACCTAAGGGTTTGGTGCGCCTTACCAAATAAATAAACAAACAAACAAACAAACAAACAAACACTCTTTGAGTGAATCTTGACTGCTGTTCCAAATTATAAGGATGTCGTCTATATTTGTATTTGTATTTGTATTTGTTTATTTATAAAGCGCCTTACGCCAAAGCGCTGTACATGGAACAACAATACATAAAACATGAACGATATAACAGTGAAGCAATTACAATATGAATCAATCAAGCAATAAAACAGTGTGAAGAGCAATTAACTGAGTGGGATAGGGAGGACGGGGAGAGGGACAGGGTAGGGGGGAGTGGAAGAAGAGGGAAGGAGGAGGAAGGGGGAGGGTGGAGGAGGGGACGGTAGTAGAAGGGAGGGGGGAAGTTGGGGATAAGAGTGGGAAAGGGGGGAGGTGGAAGGGGGAGGGATTTCAAGGCGGGGAATGGAGAAGGAGAGATTTAAGGGAAGTGCAGAATGAGGTGAAGGTGGGGGAAGAACGGATATCAAGAGGAAGGGAGTTCCAATGTAGGGGTGCTAAGAGTTGGAAGGAGCGAAAACGGGAGGAGGCACAGGGGGGTGGGGGTGAAGTGAGGATGAAATGGTCAGCGGAATGAAGGGAACGGGAGGGGGAGTGGAAGGAGAGAAGGGAGGAGAGATAAGGGGGGGCAAGACCATGGAGAGATTTGAAGACAAGGCATAGGAATTGGAATTTAAGTTGGGAGTGAAAGGGAAGCCAGCCAAGGTAGGAGAGAGAGGTAGCGATGGAGTCACGGGGGGTGAGGAGACAGAGGCGAACAGCTGAGTGGTAGATGGATTTAAGAGGGGCAAGGTGAGAAGTAGGAAGTCCAAAGAGTAAGGAAGAGCAGTAGAAAAGGCGGGAGAAGATAAGGGAGGAGATTAAGAGTTTAGTGGCGTGGAAAGTGAGAGAGGGACGGATTTTGCCAATGTTGAAGAGGTGGAAGCGACAGGTGCGAGAAGTGAGGGAGATGTGCTGGGGGAAGGAGAGGGAGGAGTCGAAGAGGACGCCTAAGTTACGAGCTTGAAGAGAGATAGGAAGGTTGGAGGGAGGGAAGTTAATGAAAGGAGGAGGAGAGGGAGGGGGAAGAGGGTTAGAGGGAAAGAATAGCACTTCTGTCTTGTCTGTATTGAGAGAGAGAAAGCGGGAAGACATCCAGTTCTTAATGGCAGTAAGGCAGGAAGAGAGTTGTAGGTGGAGGTCAGTAGAGAAGGAGGAGAAAGAGAGGAAGAGTTGAGTGTCGTCGGCGTAGAAGTGGTGGGAGATGCCAAACGAGGAGATAACAGGAGCAATGAGGGAGGTGTAGAGAGAGAAGAGGAAAGGGCCTAGTACAGAGCCTTGGGGTACGCCATATTCAAGAGGATAGTTGGGAGAGGACCGGCCACCCCAGGAGACTGTAAAGGAGTGGGAAGAGAGGTAGGAGGATAACCAGTTGAGAACGGAGCCTTTGAAGCCAAAGGACGAGAGAGTGTGAAGGAGAAGGGGGTGATCAACAGTGTCAAAGGCTGCAGAGAGATCAAGGAGAATGAGGATAGAGGATTGTTTGGCATGGCGAGCATGGCGGCATGGCTAGCAGTAAGAAGGGAGTTAAGAATATAGTTAAGAATATATAGCGACCCCAATAGATTATATGATTGTCAGTTGTGAATGAAGGATGTTGCCAAGCATATTCGAGTTCAAATTGGCCCATATACAGATTGGCATACAATGTGCAAATTTCGCACCCATGGCCGTACCCTATTTTTGTCAATATAGCGGTTTGTTAAATGTGAAGATGTTGTTGTTTAGAGTAAAGTTGAGCATTTCTGTTAGCATTAGATTCTGTTGATAGAAAGAGATAAATTTGGATTTGAGGAAGTGGTGAGTGGTTTCAATCCCCTTTTTGTGAATGATACTGGTGAAGAGTGAAGAGACATCACAAGTCACTAATCTGTAATTGGCTTCCCAGGTAATGGATTCGAGTTGCTGAATGACATGTTTGGTGTCTTGAATACATGATGCCAGTCCGGATGCTAACGGTTGCAGATGTTGATCGATATATTGGAAAATGGGTTCTGTTAGAGATCCAATGCCATTGATGATGGGTCTGCTTGATGGAAAAGTGTGGTAAGGTTTGTGAATTTTCGAGATGAAATATATGGTTGCCAAGATTGGAAATGGATTATGCATAAAATGATGTTCGTCCTCTGATAGCAGGCCCTCATTCATCCAATGTGTGCTCATGGTATTCCATTCTTCTACAAGTTTCGCTAGTGGGTTGATTGTTAGTTTCTCATAACAGTGTTGGTCGTTTAGATGTTGAAGTGCCGATTTGACGTAATTATCTATTTTCATAAGAACAATTCTCCCTCTTTTGTCCCCTATTTTCGTTGTCACTGAGGAATTGTTGCCCAATTCTGTTGGTGCTATTTGCTCTTTAAGAGAAAGATTATAATGGATTTTGGTTTGGGTTTTTTTCCCCGAGAGATAGCTACATCTAAGTCTTGCACCATTGCTTTGTAAAACATGTCAATTGCATTGTCTATAGCTAAGTAAGGGGTGAACTTAGACTTGGGTTTTAATGATGTTTCTTCAGACAATCCTGTCATAGTGTTTAAATCTGCTGAGAATGACTGAATTGTATGTACTTCATTGGTTTCTTGGAGATTCAACAAATTCACAGTATCTTCAGTATGAGCAACTGAAAATTCGTTGGGGACTTATGTATTAGAAAAATACGTCTTGAGCTTGAGGCCTCAGCAAAATTTGTGTAGATCAATGTTGGTCGTAAAATAGTCAGACGAACCTGATGAGCAAAATGACAATCCTTTGTTTAGGGCCAACAATAATTCCGGTGAAAGAAAGTGTGTTGAGTCTGTAATCAAGCAATATAATCTAGTAATGTCAACTATTATATTCTTTTGGACTGATGTCAAGTCTTTTGTTTTTGTTGATTATATAGATTGTACTACTGAACCCTCCTGATGAACCACCATATACAGGTGGGGAGAAACGTGTCGAGGGACCACAACATAACTTCACCTGCGCACATGTTGATGAATTTATCTTTGGCACCACTCGCAAGTTAAATGAACCACTGGTGCTTGCCCACAACTCTCTTACAGTTTGTGTTCCTGTGCCAGCTTGGTTGAGCAGTGTCGGCTCCATGATACATAATGCTGCAAGTCCCTGTTGGTAGCTGGGGCTTGTACTTGTCACCCTTATAAAGCTCAGTGAGCACCTCTGAGGCACCTCGAGTCCTTCTTAAGTATTGCCAAACAACTGCCTTATGTTCCGTGATTGCATTCCTGCTGGCCAGCCCAGCAGCTGACACGCTGCCAACTGTAGCTTGCCTCTCAGTACACAATGATCGAGACCTGTGGTGAGTCAGAAGAAGGACACAGACTCTGTGAGGACATTAATCACAGGGTTTTATTAAAGTACAGAATAATGCCTAACTTTCCCTATTTTTATGGGTGGTCCTTGCCTATATTTCTAACTCAGGTCCTCATCAGTCAGTCATGAATGTCCAAAAGAAATAGTCTGCTGTCCAAAACTATCCTAACTGACCATACCACTATGAAAAAAAACTAACTTATATCCATATAATGACTCCCTTCTTCTGTAGGCTTGTTTAATGATGTGGAATTCTCACATATTCTCTTGTGACTTCTTTGATTTGTCTCTGCAAATCTTCAATTGCACTTTGTACTTTTCTTTTCTCTTTGGGATCCCCTTTAGCACTTCGTATCCAAGCTATATACTCCTTGTTGTCAATTCTGGTGTATCCATGGAAGATACTATTATTCAGATGACTTTTATCTCTGGATGAATCAGAACTCAGCTTGTTTTGTCCTACTTGCTCGTTTAGCTTGCTCACTGCTATTCTTCAATTCACAATGTCCTTTCCTTTTGACATCCTCTTCGTCTTCTGTGAAATATCTTATAGGGTTTCCCTTCTCGCAGGGTACTGTTATCCCTTGTTTTAATATTTTAACATTCAGATTCTTAATGACGATCAAGAGATGTTTCTCGTTCCTCTTCACCTAGCGGGAGTCAAGAACACCATTGCGGACTCCCTCAGCAGGGAGTTGCGCTCCTGCCACCAGTGGGAACTTTGGCAGGACCAGGTGGACTGCATCTTCGTCTGGTGGGGCCGCGGTGAACTCCAAATGCCAGAAGTTTGCAAGCAGATTTCACCAACCAAGGAGCTTGGGGGACACGTTCTCCTTCCTTGTTGAACTGCCTGGGTTCATGCATATCCTTAGTGCCTGGTTCTTTCGCCTGTTTCCGGTTGATCTCTGTGAAGGATGCTCCCCACACTCCTCTTTCTAACTTGGCAGGTTGTTTATGATTCTCCATGGGATGGTCACTGCTCCTGCTGTGCAGGAGAAGGCCATTCTTTTTCAGTCGAAGAATGTGCCAGTCCAATCCTGGGTGTATGGCACACGCCAATAAATAAGTACTGTCATGGGAAAGAGGCACATGGATGCAATGCTCTGATGACTTACTATTGCTACTCTTTTTCATCACAATAGTGATTCTAGTCTCTCCCCTCCCAGCGGTGCGATTGTCCCTTTTCCTTTGGTATAGACAGGCAGATTCTTGGACATGGCAGGTGCTTTATATCCCGGGCTGTGAGGGGCTACAGCTGTGAAAATACAAATATGGGTAAGGGTCCTATCGGAAGGCAGATCACTTTCAATAATTAGTGTGACAAGGAAGAGTTGGACTAGGAGTAATGATGATTGACAGTAAGTAATCAGAGCATCAGTGCAAGAATTGCAATAAAATACCAGGGTGCTAGACCTTACAAATGCCATTTGAAGTGGCGACATGTCTACAACGTGCAAGCGCAACACCGAAACTGGACAAATCGACACCGCACCACAAAGCTTCCACTCCCTCCACATCGAAATTGCCATGAAAGCCTCTTTCCATGGCATACTTGTGCAGATCTAGCAAAAAAGGCATCACCGACGAGCAACACTGTGCATCTCTCCATTTGTGCCAGGCTCACTACGCAGATTAATAAAAGAATGTTACTGCCCCTTCCTGTGAAGCACACCCTCAGCATCTGATTGCATAATCCCCACAGTCCCATTCCCAGCATGCAGAGAAGTGCAGGATGTGCACGTGCGCTTCCCCAACTACCGTGAGGGCAGCGCCCCAGTAAAGCAGGAGCAGTTCTTCTTTCCTTTCTACTATTTATTGTCAGCACTTCCTCATTGGGTACTGTGCACTAGTCACACACGCATCCACCTATCACATCCAAGATGTCAGCATCTAACACTGTCAGTTGTGTTCACCACTTCATACGTACCTTTACACATTCAGACTTCAAGTGTCGTGTGATTCGAAAGCACCTCCAGTAGAAAGTTCAGTAAAACTATCCACGATTTCTGCATCCACATTCCTCCACATGGGCGCCCATCACCACAAAGTACCAGCAGTGTTCTGGGCCCTCAAGTTGTTCCCTCTGGGCAAGCTGGTGAGGATCTTCACGGGCAACGCCACCACAATGTTCTACATCAGGAAACAGGGGATCACTCGATCCCCAGCGCTCTCCAAGGAAGCGCAGGACTTGTGGCGCTGGGCCGTCTCTTCATAGGGTCTCTCTTCCACCTTCCTCTAGCCTGGGACATCTCATTCTCTGATGCCATGAATACACTTCCTCTGGCCTTCTGTCTGGAACCCATTAAGTTTAGGCTGATTAGGTGTTATAGTTAGAGGTATTAAAGTTAAAGGCATTATAGTATTGTTGCATAGCAAGGTTTTCCTTAACCACTTGTTTCAGGAAGGTGAAGTCTACCCAAGCCACGATGTTGGAGATAATTGAAGTTTCCAGATATGAGATAGGCAGCTTGGAACACTGTGAGAATTCTAAACTGCCTTTCATGAGAAGAAACTTTAGAAGCAGGGGCAAATCTGGCGAGCTCCTGGTTGAGACCAACAGGAAGATTTGAGAAACATCAAATTACCTCGAGGGACATGATCCAGTTTTCTGGTGGGACAGCTTCTTTTTGATTTTCGAGTAATTTGATCTTTTGAACATTAGTGCAAGTTAAAGTAATTGAATGATTAGATTCAAGCGAGCAGTGGCAACGTAGGAACTTTATGGAAGAAGATAATGAACTTAAGAAAAACTGTAAATTAACTATCATCTGTTCTTGATGTACGGAGAGTGTTTAAAGTTGGAAACTGCAATTTTCTGTCGTAAGCAGCGTGTGAGAGGCAGCGCAGCCTCGTTACAGAATGCGGCATAGGAGTTAAGCAGAGCGAGCACAGCGCGAGCAGGAGAGAAACATTAACAAACATACACCATTTTGTGGAGCGCATGACCGACTTGGATTGTGGGAGCATGAAGCAGCATTTCATTTTTTGGATGAAAGGAGCACGGTGCGGCATATCATTTCTGGGATGACAACGCACACTTGAAAAGCGACATCTTGTGTAGTGCTTGTCGGAAATAGAGGCAGGACCGGCAGTGCGAGTTTGGTTTGGCGTAACCTAGAGAAAACAAGGAAGGACTACTACAAACAGTGATCAGGGACAGGCACCAGGGAGCGCAGGCAAGATGGCTGCCTGACTGCAAAGCCCCGTCCCCAGCCTTGGAATAAGTGAGGAGTTATTGTGCTTAGTAATCTCATACACGTTCATGGAGCTGTAATTCGCACGTCGGATTGTGTAGTCACCCGGGGGGTCTAAGAAAAGAATCTTGCCGCTGCCCCGGTGCTTCAAAATCAGCCTGGTGTATGTCGGAGTCGTTCCCGCCGGCAGCGCACCACACTGGAAATGGAGCGGAAGAGGCGGACTCCCAGACCCAGATGGTGTGATGGCCTGGACCTGGTCCGCAAGTGAGGTGGATCCTTATGCCTAGCTGAGACCGGGGTGTACTAGCCCTCAAAGAGTGCTGGACCAACGGTGAGTGGGGAGAGGAGGCCCCCCTCCAGTGCTGAGAGTCGTTGGCGAGGCCGATGCAGGTGCACGCCTTGCTCGATGTTGCCTCCCGCAGAGAGGGATAAACGTGTCGGCCTGAGGACCGGGCCACCATGTGACAAGCAGCAGGTGAGGAGGCAGAGGGGACCCCAAGCCCCTGAGGGGGAGGCAAACGCGGAACCAGGACACCCACGAAATGCGACAGAGCAGATTGGTGCCTGAGAGTGCGGGTGCCTGGTGCTTATCGTTTGGACGAAGGGGCTGACAGAGGCCTCACAGGAGGTCACCCCTGCACGGCGGCACCACCCCGCACATTCCCTCAGGAAAGTTAAAAGGATTTTGGGGACACCATCTTGTGAGAGCAGCAGTGGAAAAAGGCCCAGGGCCCATAAAGAGACAGCCACAGTGAACTGCCATACTTGACAAGCCCGTAGGCCGTTGGGCCAGATATTAGGCAGACACATATGGCCTTGTCGAGGTGGGAGATAACGAGCCCTTGAAGTGGGCGATCAGGTTCCCTGCTTGGGTGCATCCCCCAATATCAGGAGCAAGACAAGGACTGGAGGAGCTTTTAAGTGTGGGAAGGAGAGGTTCCTTGCGGCACGCGCTCCACCTGGGAGATACCCATCCCCCTGTTGGCCAGTTGGAAGGGAACAGCAACCTAACCCGGAGGCAGGGAATCTGCTGTGGGGGGACACTTTAAGGATGGGAAAACTGGGGGATAGCCCCCCTGCACCATGGGATATCTCTGGCGATATTAGTGCCTCCTGTCCACCCTGAATACATTGGTGCATTGCCCAGGGGAGCAAGATCCAGTGCTGAGGGGAGCACTTGAGGATTGGTGGAACTGTACTTGGGACCCCTGGAGAATAAAGAAGGGGGGGTGGACATCCTATGAGTTGGAAGGGGGCCTTGGCAAAATTAGTTTCATACTGAGGATAATACGATGGAAAGCGGGAGTGCGCCTCCAGCACCTGCGGAGTTGGGCTCCATAAAGTCAGACATATGGACTATCCTGGAGGAGATTAGGCGGATGAGAACGGACATGGGGGTGAGATGGTCTTTGGTAATTTTGATCCCCAAATATTTTAAGTTCTGTTGCGCCGTTGGTATCCCGCACACAGAGATGTTTCCACCTCCGGGGCTCTTGGGGCCTTATATGTGAAGAGGGATGATTTTTCTTCGTTTACCTTTAGACCTGCCAACTTGCCAAATTCTTTCAGCGTTTGCACTAATCTTGGTATAGACGAGTTGGTTTCTGACAGGTAAAGCATTATATGTTCGGCGAACATGGCTAGCTTGTGTTCTGCATCTACCACCACAATGCCCTTTATTCCTGGATCACTCCTTATTGCATTGCCAAGGGGTTCTATTGACAGGGCATACAAGAGTGGGGACAGTGGACAACCCTGTCTGGTTCCCCTGGATAGGGGACATTTCTGCGAGAGTTTGATGTTCACTGTTACTCTGCCCCTGGGGTTTTTATGAATTGCTTGTACCCCGTTAGGAAGCGTTCTCCAAATCCCATTTCTCTTAGGGTGGCCCAAAGGAATACCCATTCCACGCTGTCAAAGGCCTTTTCTAAGTCGAAACTGAGGAGAGCGTGATCTCCATTTATTCTCCTAGAGTGTTCCATGATATTTAGGGTTTTTCTCATAGCATCTGACCCTTGCCTCCCTTTAATGAACCCCACCTGGTCTGGGTGGATCAGGCAGGCTGCCATATGCGTGGCCAGGACTCTTGCATATACCTTAGCATCAGTGTTCAGCAACGAGATTGGGTGGTAGGATTTGCATGATGTGGGGTCTCTTTCTGCCTTGTGGAGCACCACTATGTGTGCTATCAGAAGGAGGGCGGGGCCTGGTCCGAGGCTTGTATGTGATTGAATTATCTAGCGAGGTGTGGGGACAGGGTATTCCTGAAGTGTTTGTAAAAGCCCATAGTGTATCCATCTTTGCCTGGGGCCCCCCCTTGGGGGAGGCGTTTGATTGCTGCGTCTACCTCTTCAGGGGATATTGGGGATTCGAGGAGGGTCTGCTTTGAATGTGTAAGGCGGGTTAGGCACGTTTTCTTTATAAATTGCCCCATCTCTATTTCAGTCTTATCCCCCTCGGATGTGTAAAGTATTGCATAGTAGTCAGCAAATTGGTTGGCTATCCCCTCTGGGGAATGTACCCAGTTTCCTTCCTCTTTTTGGATCTGGTCGACCCATCTTTCCACTCTTTGGGCTCTCAATCTGTTGGCCACCATTCTATCTGCCTTGTCCCCTTTTCCATAGAATTTCTGCTTCAGGAGTGTCAGCTTTCTCTGGACGTCACCCATTCCTAATGCCCTTAACTCTTCCCTTTTTTGCTTAAGTGTTTCCAGGTGGTCCTCCCTGTAGGAGCCCAGGGCGTGTAATCTCCCCTATAGATGTGAGATGTCTTTCCTCAGTTGCTCCTGTCGTAGTTTCCTTTCTCTTTTCCGTAGTGCCCCTTGTTCCATCAGGTGCCCCCTCCAGACCGTTTCCCCTGCTTCCCAAACCATTGTGATCCTAACCTCCCCCTTATCGTTAGTCTGAAAGTACTCCTGCATTGCTTTGTCTAGTTCCTGGGAATACAGCTTATCCTTTAGGAGGAATTCGTTGCAGTGCCATTTGGTCACCCGCTGGGTCAGCCCTTCCATCCCCAATGTCGCCGTGGCCATGTCATGGTCCGACCATCCTATTGGGCGGATTTCACTGCTTATAACTGTTGGGGAGGTTTCTCTAGTGACCATTAAGTAGTCGATTCTGGTGAATGTCCCGTGAACCGCGGATCTAAATGCATATCTTTTTTTATTCGGGTTGAGTGTCCTCCAGACGTCCACCAGATGGGTCTCCCCAAGGCACTTTTGAAACCTGCTAGGGTTTACCCCTGAGAGGCTATGGGTTATTGCCTGTGTCATCTGTCTGTCCATTTGAGGGTCAGCCCAAGTATTAAACCCCCCCGCCTCCATTAGGAAGGGGCCCCTGGCCGCATTCACTATTGTTGCCAAGGCTTCCTCGTTAAATTCCCCTTGGCCCAAGATTTGGTGTGTAAACCCCCGCCAGGGTGATGGGTGTGTTTTCCCAGTCTCCCTGCACTATCAGGAGCCTCCCTTCCATCAGTGTCTGTACCTCAGTATTCACTATTTTAAACCTCTTGTGGAGAATCATGCCTACCCCTCCTTTCTTGCGGTTTGCTTTGGCCCAGTACGTTTGTCCCACTCCCTTCCCTCTCAGTGGTTTTTCTTCCCCCACTTTCAGCCTAGTTTCTTGGATGAAGAGCAGGTCAAGGTCTGCTCTATCAAATTCGCGTGTCACCAGCGACCTTTTAGAGGGCGAGTTGAGCCATTTGACATACAGTGTGCCTACTTTCAGGGTCCCTATCTCTCGTCTTGGTGCCGAAAGTGCTGCCATCATCTGGTTGAGCCCTGCCTGGCTATCAGCCTTTATCCCCTGTGAACCTTGCGTTTGGTCTTCTGTGTTGTGCTCCGAGGCTTGTGTGTTTGTCTGTCCCTTCGTGTGTCTCCCTCCCTTTACCCTCCCCCTTGAACTAATAACCAAAATGATCCCCTTAACTGAACTGAAAACATAAAATCACCCGGTAACTGAGCCGCGGTCATTGTGAGTGCCCTAGGTCCTATGGGCTGAGACGCCATCTGGAAGTTGAGGTTTATGACTCACCCATCCTGGGGAGTATCTTGTGCGAATCCTTTTTCCTCATTTGATATGTGTGTGTCTTGTTGCCTTGGCACCATGTGCCTTTCTGATGTCATCATTGAGGTTTTGTTGCGATTTCGGGCTTAGTTTGGTGTATTTTCTGCCAGCTTTCGATCGTTTTCGCCATTATTGGGGTGTGTCTACTTCTTGCGCTTTGGAAGCCTGGTCATGACATGGTCTGTATGGCGCTCTGTCGTGCTGGTCTGTTAGGTGCTTCAGTATCTGTTTTGCCTCTTCTGGGGTCACCACTCGGAATTCCTCTCCTTTAACCTCAAAGGTAATGTCGAAGGGGTATCCCCATCTATATCTTACTGCTTTCTCTGTTAGCCATGCAGTGAGAGGCTTGCACGCTCTCCTTCTGCTCAGCATGAAGTTGGACAAATCTTGAAAGACCTTGAGTTTGGAGCCTTGGAACGGGATGTCCAGTGTCTGCTTTGCTTTTAGGGGGACTTCTGTCTTTTCCTTGTAGCTAAGGAACTTCACTATTATTAAACGTGGTCCCCCAGCACGCCCCCCTCTATGAGCCCTTTCAATGTGCACTGCTTTGCCCCCCTCTGTTGCAAAGAGCTGGTTTATAATTTCCTGAACTTTCCTCTCGACCATGGCTGGCATTTCCCTTTCTGTTTCCGCTAGGCCGACTATTCTTAGGTTGGACCTTCTCTCCCTATTTTCCATGTCGCCCATCTTGAGGGTTATTTCTTCTTCTTTCATTTCTATTTCGGTCATCCTTGCGTTGAGTTTCATTTCCATTAGGTCTGTGTTAATTTGGTTGTGTTCCAGATTTTCTACCTTGATCTCAATACATTCCACTTTCCCCCTGATTTCCGAGATGGAGGTTTGTATGTCCCATCTCAGCGCACGGATTTCTGCCATAATTCCTGCAATATCTTCTTTTGTAGCTGCTGCGCTCATTTTGGCAAAGGGAGTGGTCCGGATTCTCTGCACTTCTATATTGTTGCAGTCTATCTAGACTTCTCGCCACCACCAGCCTTATTCGTCCTTGCCCCGCACGTCTCTGTCGAGGGTTCTTGTTTCCCCCTTGTTTGCTGAGGGCTTTATTGGGCTCTTGGGTACTTTGCTGCGTGTTTGCGCTCCTTATGTTGCCGGGGTAGGCTGGTATGACATTTTTTGTTTAAGGAGTTATCTGGAGACCCAATTGCCAAATTTTCTGGAGTGCAGGATGTGGCTATGGCGTTTTAGCAGTGCTGGTATTGAACTGCTGTGGCTAGTGTCCGGGCAGTTCGCCAGGTGGTCCCATCCGGGGCCCCTTCATGCCTTTTGGCCCCGCTTTGTGAGGTGGCTGCTAGTTTGTCCTTGGGGGCTGCACTGGCACATACCCCCGGGTGGTCGCTACTGGCGCCGCTTCTTGGGGCAGTTTATAGGGTTCTTTGTGCAAGGTTGCCCCCCTGGGTGTGACACAGTACCAATGGGGTGTTGCTCAATCCCCCGCTAGTGCTTTCGGCTGCTACAAGGCGCACTGGGGCTTATGGGAGGCACCGACTTTTCTTTAATACGCCCTGTGCAGGAGCATGGGTGCGGAGGAGGAGGCCTTTTCTTACCTTCTCTCCTGTTGTTTCTGCGGCTCCGGCCCAGTCTCTGCTCTCTTGATGTATTCGGTGTGCTACGTGGGACGGTGGCTTGTGCTCCCACTGCAGTTTTTCGAGTCCGTTGCTGGGGGGGGGGGGGGCGCAGGCAGGGTGCGCTGGTGGAAGGCTGCACCCCTCTCCTCCACCTTCTGGGTCGGTGCCGATTACGGACCGCTTCACTGCCTGTGCCTTGCGTGTTGTGTCCTGTATGCACTTGTCCCACCTCGCCTTCTTCAGCGCCCTCGTCCCAGGTTGACACTGTCGGGTGAAGCTGGCTCCGGGGGGCTGCTTGGATTTTTTCCACCTTTTCTGACGGAACTGCGTCTCTTCTCACAGCTGGGAGCCACGGGCCTCCTGCCGGGCCCCCACAATGTCCCGTTCCAATCCGCTTTTGTAGGATGTGACCGCTGGGGCCACCGGGGCCCAGCGAGGAGAAACAGCACCCCGTCTGCCCACGGGACCCTATCCACACTTCGGCCCCCGCTTCAATGCCGCTGCGTTATCCACTCCTTATCTCTTTTCCCCAGAGTCTCGGGATGCAGGAAGCAGCCTCCACCCCGGGCTGGAGGTGACTCGCTTCTCCACTGGAGGGGCTAATGTTTTTTTGGGCAGAGTCCTGTTGGAAGGGTCCTGGCTGCTTCACTTGTCCCCGGCGGGTTGGTGCTCTTTTCCTGCGGGCCTCTGTTGTCTGTGCCTGGTGGGGGAGGCTGGTGCCTCCACGCCCTTCTTGAGTTTCCCTTCACCTCGCCCCCAGAATTGCTTTTTGGAGCAGTAGTACTGGTTGTCAGCTCTTAGAAGTCTTCCTCTGTTGCTTTATTTCGTTAATAAAGTTGGGAAATGCTCTTTTTTCATCACGTTACTCCCCGTTGGGTCGGGAGCCCTGGATCAAGCGGCCATCGCCATCCGCGTCCCCTAGTGGTCTCCCCCTGCACCTGTGTTTTACAATGGCTAATCCCCCACACTAACGTGAGATGGGAGTTTAGATTCTATTAAAGACAAGGAAGCGATTATTATGCAATACAATACAATCTTTACTATGAAACCACAGCAGCAAAGAAAAAACTTTTACAAACAAAAAGTTGTAAAGAAAACAGAACTAAATAGTGTTCAATGTCAATGTAAGGGAGCTTCCCAATCCATCATGGAGGACAGGTCATGCCCTGCAGGAGACCAATGAGCAGGGACCCTTCCTTATATAAGTCCATTACTCTAAACCCAACTCCTCTTTCTGTCGCTGTCTTGAACCAGACGTCCACTGCCCAGATCCGATGATAAATGATGAAGGCAAATTCAGCGAAACTCTCGTACCACGCACTCCACCAGTTGTAACTTTGAGCCACACTCCTGATCAGAAGCTCTACTCGTAGCTGTAAGAACAACAAGCGAGAAGGGTGGGTGGATGGGAAGAACAACAAACCAAAGAATCTTCTCTCTTGAAACACCTGTGTACATGCGTGCCATAACTGTCATAACATATCATATCACGGGTGGCTGGGAGGGATAATAATCGCCTCCTTGTCTTTAATAGAATCTAAACCCCCATCTCACGTTAGTGTGGGGGATTAGCCATTCTATGACAAGACAGGAGGCTCATATTATGCAAGTTCAAAGCCCTTGCATCCCATTAGTACAACATGATCAATACAATATAGACAACATAATAATGTATAATAGGAGAGGGAAAAGTTTTAAATGCTTTATTAGATCAATCAGCTGACCGAAAGAGAATTGCCCAAGACTAGGCTGCCCGAATAACTGTCTTATAAGGCATAGCCAAATCCACTGCCAGAAAAACAACTGGAAGATGTTCCAAACCCCGCGTTCCTTACAGGCTACCAAAACCAACTGGTTAAAAAAGAGAGGGGGAACACTGAACAAAGTTTTCCTATACTAATAGGTTAGGAAAAAAAAAACTGGCATAATAAATTCCTCTGTTGTCCAAACAAACATTTAAAACACTTAAATTCATACCAACTTGGGAACTTAGATAGCAAACCAAAGAAGATAACCACTAGCTCTCTTAGAGATAAAGAAAACATACCCCAAGGGGTGAAAGCTTTGTAGGTTCCATCCCACACATGAAAGGACGATATCGCATTAGAAACAGGGCATGTCACATAACTACACTGGGGAATCAAGTGGGAAAGACAAATCTTCATAAAAAGTAAAATGGGAGAAAAAAGGTGATTTTATTAATCTGTAATAGGACAACCCATCCTGGGCGGAGCTGAAAAGCAATAGACCTATCACCAATTGTATTCAGACATATGTGTATACTAAAGAAGGTATGTCTTCTGGAGGCGGAAGCAGAATGGAAGAGAGGGCCCCACCTGAAAAGCTAAACCTGCCAAACCGCCAAACGGAGACCTTGAGACCTTCTGAGCTCTTGAAGAAGGACTCTGCTACCATGACAAAAGGCAGATATTTCGAAAAACCTGACCCTTAAGAGACCAAACCTGGTAAGGAGAAAAAATGTATCTTACATCCGATCGCTACCATTATAGTGATATCTGAACCCCTTTGTAGATGTGCCCGGTGCTTGAACCTTGTTCCCTCCTCCATGGTTGATAAATCCCCTAGAGGATCATAAACTAACCAAATGAGGACCTCTAAATTCCAAAGTCTTAGCAAAGACTCTAAACTGCAAAGAACTGATCACTAAACAGTTCAAATGACGTTTCTCACCAGAAGAGGGCTAGCCCCTATTTTAGCCAATTTGAGGAACCTTGAAGTTCCCAGTACTCTGAGCTGGCACCTTATTGCAAAAACAATCTCCTGTGAAAAAAAACCCAAAAGGTCTGCCTGCCATGTAGGTGACCAGGAGAATCAAGTCATTAACTAAATATATCCCAGCCCTCTGGGAATCGCACTGACAGGCACCTTCTGATAGTTAACGTATAGATGCATTTTGATAGAGGGTCGTAACTTGGATGGGATATTAGTAGCACTCCCAGACCCCTCTATCCCACCAAGAGATATTGATCCTTCCCAAGGAGGAGAACCCTCTCCACTTATGTAAGGAAACCTTGCAACCCAGACGAAGGCTACCCTGAGGACCAAGCTAAAGCCCCGCTTTACACCCTTAAAATAACTACCCACTTGCACTTCTAACCAACCCCCTGGCCTTGGAAGGGGCTCCGCTTACTTATTGAAATACCAGCAATTAGCGCAAAGGAAAGTAAACTGATGTGAGGGAAATGCTCAGTGCGAGCCTGCACTGGTCATGAGTCAGAACTCCTGAAACAGGAAAAACGCAAACCATCGGGTGATACTCCAAGAGGTGTAATATTATGATGCAATTTCCCCCAAGGATAGCGGGAAAGGGAATGAGGGAGGAAAGGACTCTGGGATAAATAACATACCCCGTAAATGAAAGTTTGTGAAAGAATACTGGGACCAATGTCCCTTCAAACCCTGAGGTCTGAGTCTCTGCATGTGTGAGAGGCTGACTGGCCACTTATGGGAATCAGGGGAAGCCCATAGCAAAATAGCACTTATATAGTGCTACGAAACCTCAAGTATACGAATGTTGCTCATCCCTACCACCCACGGTGTGTGGTGTGAGGAGTTCACTTGTCGATTGGAGCAGGATGAAAGACTGATTCAGACCTTTCCAAATTAGGACCTGCAGCAATAGGGTCAGTATAGATGTGAAAACCAGCACTTATAGAAAAAAGAAAAATATAATATATAACGAAAGAGGCTAAACAACTCTCTCTTGAGGGTACAGAGGCCTGCTTGTGCTTCTCGAGCAGAGGAGAAATTTTAACACACTGCTAGACAGTTAGCAGAACAACAGGACAAGCTTTGGGAGGAAACCCATGGGAAGGCGCCAGAAAGTTATTATTTGGCCACTCGTCCCTCTGATACTAGCAAGTGTTTCCAAACACTCCATCCAATTAGAACATGGTTGCCCAACCTGCCTTGCAACAAAACTGAACAGATACCCCCGAGCTGATCTTTTCTCCACCAATAATCCAAATAGCATAATGAATGTCATAATGGGACAAATAGTAAGGGAACCATGCCACCGCTAAAGAGAGCATCAAGCCCTGCAGACCTCCATAGGGGCATAACGCATCATTTTTTCTTCCTTATATCAAGAATTTTTTTTCGTAGCTTAAGCAACACGGGCATTGGGTGGAGCAATGTTATTGGGGAAAGCAAAACCTAAGGAAAGGACTGAGTTGTCCTGAAACTAACTAAGGTAAAGGGTGACAAATTTTAACTAAAGACGAAGGTTAACACTCGAGTGATGGCTAGAGGGGAAGGTACAACCCCCCACATGAGTGTTTAAAACTACCACCACACACTATTTTCTTTAAAGTACCTAATAAATAAATGAAATAATATACAACAATAATATACACAATATATATATATAACATATCCAAGGAAGAGGAGTTACGCCCTCACAGGGGTCCGGACCCCCGGCCCTTATAGAAGCTGATACCTACTGAGCTATGCAGACTACTGACCATTCTGATATGCACATGCGTTCCAGTCATCACTTAAACCTATTGTTTAGCAAAAAGTACACTGAGCAAGTGCGTTTCAACTGCTCACCCTAGCAGGGTGTGGCAACCAGCAGTACACGAGGGAGCACTTTGCAGTAGTATCCAGGCAAAGCATGAAACTGAGCAGGTTGTGGTATGTTTACAGAAAAAATAATGACATCTGCCATATGCAGCACCTAAACGAAACGGCCGACCTTAAGGGAGGAATACACTGAGCAAGTACACCTCCAACTGCTCGCCCGAGCAGGGCGTAATAACCAGCAGTACACGAGGGGGTAACCTCGCATTAGAACTCAGGCAGAACCTGAAACCGAGCAGGTTATGGCACACAAACGGTTAAGGCAATCACCAACGCCATATGCAGCACACCAACAAAGTTGCCAACTTTAAGCGAGGAAACACTGAGCAAGTGTACCTCAAACTGCTCACCCTAGCAGGGTGTGGAACCAGCAGTATACGAGGGGTCACCTCGCAGAAAAACACAGGGAAAACCTGCCACCGAGCAGGTGACGGTACCATTCCAGGGAGGATATTGCCATCTGCCACCAGCAGCACTTAAACAAACAAAATGGCCAAGTTTAAGGGAGGAATACACAGAGCCAGTGTACCTGAAACTGCTCACCCCAGCAGGGTGTGGAAACCAGCAGTATACTAGGGGATAACCTCCTCATAGAACTCAGGCAGAACCTGAAACCAAACAGGTTATGGCACCTACTGTAAAGGCAAATCACCTATGCCCTGTGCAGCGCTTAAATAAATAAATAAGAAAATAAATAAAACAGCAGATTGGCAGCGTATGAGGCTCTTCAGTAGGTGAACTGGTGTTAATATAAGCTGAAAAGATCAATTTAAACACAAAACAAAATATCAATTTTTAAATATATATATATAAATACATATATATATATACATACATGTAAATACATACACATAAATATATATATAAATACACTTCCATATGTGTACAGTGCCAATGGCGGGCAGCAAACCCAGGTCCCTCTTCATGGGAAACCTGCAACCTTCCCTTTCAGCTATGTCGCTTGTGTGCTGAAACAGAAGCCTTCCTGGAACTATATATATAATATATATATATATTAATGAATATAACAAAGAAAACATGGAGGCGTTCACCTTAAAAGAGAGAGGACACGGTTGCACGTTGTAGAAATGCTCAATAAAGAGCTTTACCAACGAAATGAGGGTCTAGCAAACTGGCTCCCAGCCGGTTCCCAAGAACAGGCATAGCCTGTGTGCACATGATTTCATATGCGAGCAGTGTATAAATAGAAGAAACACACACGCGATGCGTGTGAAGAAAATGAAACTACTCGGAGCTGCTTTACAGCCGTGACGCACGTCGGTAAGAAGCTGAGCTTCTTAAACAGAACACGCGCGTCACCAACATGTGGGCAATGTGCACTGGCTCCGGGGACTGGAGGCAGCCGCACAATATAAACCAACTTCCCCTGAGGGGAAAAGCAGTTAAATAACATATGGGCAATGCGTGCGCTGGCTCCGGGGACTGGAGGCAGCCCCACAGTATAAACCAACTTCCCCTGAGGGGAAAAGCAGTTAAATAACATGTGGTCAATGCGCGCACTGACTCCGGGGACTGGAGTTTTATGAATGCAGGCAAAGCGATTCAATTACAGTAAACACGGCGAAAACGCCACCCTAAGGAAGACGAAAAAACAAACACTGCACACGTGGAACGTCCCCAGCGGCCACAATGTCTCAATGTGATCTGGCAGTCAGCGTTTGAACGCGAACACGGCACCCAGCCAATTACAAATATTACATGAAAATACTTGACCTCCATAAATCAACACTAAGGCAAGGACTAGGAGGAGTGACTTAGCTGTGGATTCAGCAGCAAAGAAAGAGGAGTTGGGTTTAGAGTAATGGACTGATATAAGGAAGGGTCCCTGCTCATTGGTCTCCTGCAGGGCATGATCTGTCCTCCATGATGGATTGGGAAGCTCCCTTAGATTGACATTGAAATCTATTTAGTTCTGTTTTCTTTACAACTTTTTGTTTGTAAACGTTTTTTCTTTGCTGCTGTGGTTTCAGAGTAAAGATTGTATTGTATTGCATAATATGAGCCTCCTGTCTTGTCATAGAATTGTTCTTCTGCCTGGAAAAGACTTGGACAAGAGGCAGGAGATAATGAAACTTGAGAGGCAGTGTTATAGGGAATCAAACCAAGCTCTGGACCATTGCAGGGAAAGAGTTACTGCAAATACTCAGTACCTATACTGTGGGTCTTTTATTAGACAGGGACCAGCACCATGCTATAGTGAAAGCCTGATCAGGACAGGTTAATTGACACATCTAATCAAATAAGTAATAGCGTCCATCCTAAATGACAGTTCCTAGAGTGCTTGGTACTATGCAGGGGACCTTCAAACCACAGTTAAACAAGGTTTTCACCATCACGTGGTATCCCAAGCTCTTCAGTAACTCCAGCTCTAATGCCTACAGATCATGCTGCCCGCATTGATCAATGTGTACCCCAGTCATCACCTTTTTCAAATTCCTAAATGTATGTTAGCCTGGTCATATACTGTCCATAGCTAGTGGTCAGCTAGATGTCCTACAATTGTCACCTGTTAGGATGCGCTATCCTGCAGAAACACACCTCTCTTCCTCTCTGTCTCTACAGATAACCAGGTCTATGACCAAACCAACACAATGAGGGGGGAGGTGGTGTTCCTGCATCATCCACATCCGATACACACGTCATTTAGTGAGTGCCTGCACCAGATACAGATAGACAGATAGAGAAAACCTCCAGCATCATGCTGGATCCCGCCCGAATACTTCATTCCAGTGCTAATCCCTATAGATCATGCTACCTGCATGGCTCAATGCGCACCACAGCCATCTCCCCTTTCACATTCTTAAGCGTATTATTGTGACCTGGAAAAGCCATCAATAACCCAAAAGGGGCCAGAGACCCACACAAGAATAAGCCACTCAGACACCAAGCTGATGGATAAATGGGTTTGTTATTAGACACACAATAATACAGACTGAACAAGAATCCGCTGCGGCTTGGAAAGCATGTAATGACAAGCACCTAGATTGTAATTAGGAGCACTGACATTGTGGCTAAGAGATGTCTCTTGTATAGGCAAATATTGGCATGCACCCAGGCCACATGTAGCATAAGAGGCACAAACCACTTTCCTTACTGAAATCTTAGTCAATAACAAGTCAGGCGCTTACATTGTCAGCATATATTTGGTAAAAAAACAGTTAGCAAATGTCCTTTTCCATAAATGGCATTGGCACAGTATGCCAAAAGGAGTGCAGCTGATTATGACGTGTGTTGTTGTGTTATTGAGTCAGACCGGCTGTTCTAGGGTGGTGTGCACATAGAATACACTGGGGGGACAGACATAATTGGCCTTGGGAGAAACCTGAGGGCGTACTCACTTCTTTTCCCCTCGTATCCTCTTCTCAGGTGGCCTGAGAAAGGGCATAGCTTTTGGACCCGGACCCTGAGGGTGGATATGCGAGGGAGGATCACCAGGGTGGAGGAGACTTGGGAAGTAGGGAGATGACGTCCTTAGGTCAGACATGGTATATCCCCCATTTCCCTTTCACCACAAACCCTCCATCCCTCAAATCTTTATGTGCTTTTGTCAGACTTCTTTCTGTGACTCCCCTAAAGTATTCCCCAAAACACCCCAACCAAGTACTGGGATGAGGAGAAGGACAACAAGAGCAAAATTGGACTACCGCTTTGATGGTGAGCGGTCTAGTCCTTTTTAGCAGGGAAATGGAGGCAGGAACTTTAAAAGCTGCAAGCCTGAAAGAAAAGGAGTCAGCTGTAAAGACTGAGTCAGCTGTGGGAGAACGACCATGAGCTGCTGTGTGCAGGCAGACCTCTCCGCTGTGACGGCGTGGCAGGAGAAGCGATGGAGATCAGTGGAAAAGTGCAGAGCAGATGCAGTGAGAAACGAAGGCACAAGAAGCTGGAGGCGGTGGCAAGCCATGAGAAGAAGGCCAGTGGGACCGAGGGAAATGGGCATGAGTCCTGCTTCACCGTGGAAGCACTGCTGGGTGTGCATGAGCCACAAGTAGACCACTGAGTGAACACACGAGTGAACACATGGAGAAACTGTGACCCGTGGCGTCAGAGGACCTTGCAAGGAGCCATAAAACCGACCAGTGAATGCAACCAGGAAGGGAGAACTTAGAAAGAGTGTAATTGTGTCTGGCTATGTAGAGGGCAGCGTTAGGCCCATAGGAATATGTGGTAGGGGTAAATACCATAGGGGCGATGCCAATTTGGGTGTATGCGATGAAGGCAGAGGGAGTTAATGAAGTGTGAATGCATGGGGGAGGCAAATCCCTCCTGGAAGGTATATATGGCTCTTTTGGGAAAGGGTGGGGCAAGGTGGACAGGTGGGGTCCGATATATTCTTGAAGTAACACCAGTCAGCCCAATCAAAAGGCACAGGAATCAGCGGCACACCCTCTTGCGCATGTGTGGGGGGTGTGCACACACATAGCAGTCAGAGGTATTCATAACCTCAGCGTAAGGCCGAGATAAGTTTAAGAAAGTGTTGATTGCCGGAGGAAGGTGAGCTGCTAACGCCACCACAGCATATCACTAGTATAGATAATGCAAACAAGTGTAACAAGAACAAAAGTGCCAACAGTTAATTCAGGAAGTCTCCAGTCGGGTTTGCATAACACACTGTCATGTAACAGGAAAGTAACACATGGACGCTAGCAAGAAGGGAAAGAAAAAGAAGAGTCCAGTATTTTAACAGAAAAAGCATGGTGCAAGTGGCAATCAGATGTAGGAGGCCCACAACAAAAGGGATTCTTGAAAACCAATCAGGGCAATATCTCCTCTAGAGGGAAGACTCTGTCTGGAAGGATTGTGTGCAGTGACAATGGGCGGTTATCATGTGTGCAAAAACAGGTCAGGAGGTGACGTACATAAACGGTAAAATACGTATTCAACAATACTCCTAACTTAAAAGTCCAGACCTAAGATGTCTGGGGCCTTGTGCCCAAAAGTTCAGTATGTGGATGAGGAAGGGGGAGAGGTTCAGTCGGGAGAAAACTGCACCATAGCCAGCCTCAATGTTCAAGCAGAGATAGGGGCACCAGCCAGAGGCAGCAAGCCAGATAACACCAACATGAAGGAACAACCAGATGCTCCACGAAAGAGGAGTAAGCCCAGAGCCAAAGGCTAGTCCTAAAGCAACTAGCATGCAGGAAATGCAGAATAAATACAATGATCTGCTGGGGCGCTGGGATCTCTCCACAGACCACAAAATGCCCCTTGGGCAAAGTCGACTTATGCACCACTTCTCCACCAGGTGCACAATATTATTGTGGCTGCATAGTAAAGAAAAAACACAGTACCTGGAATCACTTGAAGGGCCAGGTGAGGTTTTAGCAGCACTCACAAGTTGCACCTTTGAGCATTTTGCGGAGGGTCATCGTCCAGCAGGTCCGGTGATGGCCTTGTAGGGAGGTCTTTGGCCTGGAACCCAGAAAGCAGCAGAAGAGGATCTTCCTTTTGATCCTTGATTTTGGAAAGATTGCAGAGGAGGGACGTATTTGTCTTGGACCCCAGAGGAATTGTCGCTTTCTAGCGGAGCAGGTGCCTTCATGCATTGGCTAGCATGGACCCAGGCATCATGTCCTTTGCAACGGAACACAGTGTGGGTGATTTGATGAACCTTGAGGGCGACCCAGTCACTGGGCAGGATGTTGTGGCACAGGGTCTTGGGAGGTTGCAGTAGAGCTTGTTTAACATTCTGGAAGTGCGAACTGACAACAAGCATTAATCTCTTATAATATGAGAGAACAAGATAATCATTCAACTGTAGATTAAAACCAGAAGGTGGAGGAGTGGGCGGCATTCTCATGGGCCTTCCTATAGAGTAGAGCGCTCGCTTTGACATCTGTGCAGAGCCTGCTGACGCAGGTTTGAATCTTGGCAGGGCCAAACTCTGCCTTTCATCCTTCCGAGTTTAATAATGAGCACCACAAACCGTGGGTAATAATAAGCAGCGCTCAGATACCCGAGGGTTCGTAGCGCTATATAAATGCTAATTTATTATTGTTAAATTATAAGTATTTAGTGTGGCGATAGGCCATGCAGCCTATTCAAAGTATTTCTGATGCCCATCAGAACAACAGGGAGGGTGTCAAGCCATGCAAGCCAGTCTCATGGCAAACCTTGGCCAGACGGTTTTTCATGTCAAGGTTTTTGCATTGCACCGCCCCCGATTGTGGGTGAAACGAGCATCGGAAATTCTGAAATATGCCTAGTGCTCTACAAATGTTTTGCAATATCTGTTCAAATTCTTGGCCTGCAGGGGCCTCATTCTTGAGGTCCATCAGGACGGAAAGTAATGCCAGGAGATCCTCTAAAGAGACGAGAAACAGAGGCACATGATCAGGAGCCTGAGGGCCATGTAAGGCCGCATTCTTTGCATGGCAGTCTGCCAGTGCATTCCCCTATGTGATATCATCAGAGAAGCATGTGTGGGCCTTGCATTTTACAATTGCAAGGGCAGAAGGCAGCAGAATAGCGTTAAGCAGAGCTTCAACATTAGGAGCATTGAGGATGGGAGTCCCCGGCGAGTTAGAGAGCCCCTTCTGTTTCCAGAGGGTACCATAATCATGTGCGATGCAGTGAAAGTGTAGCGTGAATCTGTATAAATGGTGGCTGAGCATTGTGTGGCAAGCGTTCAGGTCCTTGTGAGGTCGATTAGCTCTTCAACCTGTGCAGAGCGTACCAAAGGGAGCTGAAAAGCTTGTAGGACCTCAAATGAGGTGAACACTGAAAACCCTACATGAAGAACACCTGAAGAATCAGAGAGGCATGAGCCGTCCACGAAGAGTATTAAGTCAGAATTAATAAGGGGGACGTCTTTGAGGTCATTTCTTGGTGAGGAGACAATGTCAACCGCAGCATGGCAATCGTGCGGGAGACCAACGGCTGGAGTGAGCAATAGGGCGTCAGGGCTAAGAGGAGCACACCTAATGAGTGTGATGTTAGTAGCAGAGATCAGTCATTTCTTGCATTTTTTGAGGTGTGCGGCAGAGAGGTGTTGGGTTTTACCCCTAAAGAGCAAGGAGAGGATGGAGTGAAGCACTGACACATGGATTTCATGAGCCAGTGCTATGTTAACTGCCGTAGAGAGCAGGAGAGCTGCATCAGTGACAGCTCTGAGGCAGCATGAAAGAGCCCAAGCTACTGGGGATGAAATAGGCCACTGGGCGCTCTAGGTCACCAGGCATTTGTGTGAATACTCATCACAAAACAGGGTGAACGTTTTGCCTGGGTATTCTTTAAAGAACTGATGTGTGACTCAATTTCGCTTGAGCTTCGTTGGACCAAGAGAAGTATGCTTGAGAAAGAGTTAGCCCATTCTGACTGCATGCAATCCTCAAAGACAGAGCTTTCACTCTGCAGGAGATTTTGCCCCGACTGCCTTTCAAGAATCACTATTGTTGTGCCTCCTACATCTGATTGCCACCTGTGCAGCATTTTATTCTGTTAAAAAACTACTCCTAGGCCGCACCAGTACGTGCCTTCCCAAACTATTTATGGGCATATATTGTCATCCGCCCAAGTCACATATAGCATAAGAGGGATCTAAGAAATTAACAAGGCAGGTGCCTACATTATCAGAATATATTTGGTAAAAACAAGTTATCAAATGTCCTATTCCATAAATGTCATGTGTTGTTGTGACATTAAGAGTCAGACCGGCAGTTCTAGGGTGGTATGCACATAGAATACACTTGGGGGAGGGAGGGGACAGAATGGGCCTACTGTAATACAGATAATAAGAATAAATATATTGCCACATCCGCATGTTAGCCTGGTCATATACTCTCTTTAGTCAGCTGTCATCCCAGTAGCCTTACCACTGGAGCCTGCTTAGAATGCGCTATCCTGCAGAAACACTTCACTCTTCCTCTCTGTCTATACAGGCGACATGGCCAGGTCTCTTACCCAACCAGCCTAGGGTCCTCGTCTCACCCACTTCAGAGTCACATGCCATTTTGCGAGTGCCTGCCCCAGATTTACAAATTTAGCTCAGGGTGGCTGCAACCATATGACTGGGTCAGTACCATCTTCAAGCAATTCAATGCAATGTTAGTTTACAAAATGGTGCTAAGCACATTATTCCAAAACGCCTGCAACATGGGATAGTCCAACACAAGATGGAAGAGTCTGGCATCAGGAGGGGGGCAATTCTTTCTCCTGTGGTCATACGCACTGGAAAAGGTCACAATTATGTGTAGGGAAATATGAAAATCACCAATTTCCTACAGCCCCATGCCAATAGCGTTTTAAAAGTAGCTTTGTTTCGGGGGAGTGGGTGATAGGGATGGAAAACCTTTTAACCACCTGCCGGCCTATAGCACGCTACTTTGAGTATACCTAAAATTAGCGTGAGCGGCCTACCCAATAATGTCTTCAAGCTCTCTAGTAAGATGGTGTGCCACCCTTCAAAAGGTCACCAGAATGATTCATTCCATTTGCTACCCAATAAGTCTGGTTTCATTCACAAATATCAACTCTTGCTGAGATGTGCCCAAGGAGCGCAGTTAAGTTGTACCTGATACAATTCCCTGAGCCCCTATACATTTGGATCCCTAGGTTCTTAAAGGAAGTACCTGCAGTCATGGGAGGAGTCTTCTTCCCTATGCCTAAAGGGGTCAATTTTAAACATAACACTCAGACCTCACCCAGTTAATTCTCATGTCAAAACATTGACCTTGTGAGCACTACACCCACCCTTATTCAGAACCCCAACCTCCAGATACTCACTTCCAACCTTCCCAACTATTGTCAACTCAAAAGGAAACCAAAATCTCACCTATGATACACACTCAAGTCTGAGATTGGACGCCATCACAGCAACCAACTCTTGGAGAGACAAGGGAAGTCAGCTCCTGCTTCCTCCCCCACATTCCATGTCTAATTCCCATACCACTTATTCGCATGCTTACCCAACCCAAAGGGCAGCAGCTCTGTATTCACCAAGCTTGCTCCAATTGCATCTGGGTTGTTCAGCTCTCCGGGGGGAGCAAGGGAGGCGGGCGCTCCACTGACCCAATCAGGAGAATACAAGGGCATATCAAATCTACATTTCCCGTCAGATAAGTTTGTCAGGGATCTGATCAAGGAATTGCTGCCGCAGGAATGGTTCTGTGCTGTGCTAATTATTGAAAGGGCTCATTAGACGGCCTTGGGCTGCAGATCCCATGTTGGTGGGTCTACCAAGCATATTCTAGCGCAGCACATCCGAAGCCAGCGGGATAGGGCTGCTATATTGTGGGTGCCCAGGGAGAAGGGCACCACACAGAGGGGTAGCCACCTGATAAGCTTTTAGCAAGACTTCACTCTGGAGGTGCAGAAAGTTTGGAGAAGATTTTGGGAAGCGATGCTGACAAGTAAAATATACCATGTTACATTAGGACAGGCTAAATATAGTTTACAAGATAATTTACAACAACAAGGCACATATCTTGACTGATCCGCAGATGCCTTTAGAATATGCCAGGGGGCGAATGGCAAGAGGAATATGCACCATAGATCACCCGGGGTTGCATATGGGCCTCCATTGGATGAGGTGGAGTTAGTGTCTTTGACCACCTTGTATTAATACTGAGTGGATGCTCCCCATATAGAGGGATCTGATTTGTGGGGACTGGGATGGCTAATTCAGAAATTAAGTTGGGTGTGCTTGCCTCCTCCTCCCTTCTCTTGATGACTGGACTTACCCCACCTTGTATCTATGTCTGATGAAGTAAGGTGGTTACATTGTTTTTTCCTCTACCGTTGAATCTAGTCATGTTGTCTAGAGGGCCTTGACATATAAGAATGGCACCTTTTGGTGAGGGTTGCAGACAATTTTTTATGTATTATTGTGGCATCCTATCTGTCAATCAATACGTTGTTGCTGTGTCCAGAGGCAA
Source organism: Ambystoma mexicanum (assembly GCF_040938575.1). Classification (NCBI taxonomy): domain Eukaryota; kingdom Metazoa; phylum Chordata; class Amphibia; order Caudata; family Ambystomatidae; genus Ambystoma; species Ambystoma mexicanum. The sequence continues at coordinate 1,491,526,038 of NC_090932.1, read as the reverse complement.
AATCCTGTTGTATGAAAAAGAGAACCATTGTTGGGACGAATGTAGTAAAAACAGGAACTATACGCTAACACTAGTGTCCTCCTGAGGGACACCTAGGATCAGGAAATTATTGCAGCGTGCTTGCCCTTCTTGGTCTTCAACATGATCCAGGGCCATCTTCAAGTCCAGAGCAGCCTTCTGGGATCACTCGTCATTGGTGGTGACCACATCCTCCAACATCCCAATGCCGGCGTCTTCCACTCTGACCAGCCTGCAAGGAGTCGATCCTGGCCTGAATTAAGACCAGGTTGGCACCAAGATTGCCCACTTTAGCAACCAACGTATCCCCAATACAACACATTTCGACCCGCAGAGCGCTCAATGCCAGGGCAGGCTGATCGGTCTTCAGGTGATGCCATTTGAGGCTCCGCCGCTGCTGAATACCCTCGAGCCATGGGTGGGCATAGGGAGGGGAGACAAGGCGGCAGCAAAATCATTCCTCCTGCACTGCCTGCAGTCTCAGTCTGGTGGTGACTTGCTTCATCCTTATCTATAATGCCCACCTTCTCAACACTATTCTCCTGTGTTAGACAAAAGGGTCAGAGTAAACCTTTTGTGCATTACAAAAATGGACAGTAGGGGTGTAACCCACTGCACACAGTCCATTTCCAACCACAAAATGTGGATGGAAAGGGATAGAAAAAAAATGTAAAAACATGTGCCAACTGGATTTTTTAAAATAGCGCCAGCAATATTCCATACTACCTTGGTATTCCTGTAATTGGGCGATGGTAATAGTAATTACTGCCAGCGGTAATCCTCCTCAAAAATCCGCCCAAACTGTAATGAGGTTCTGAGTGTTTATGAATCGTGGTAGAAACTCAGTTTTGCAGCACAGCTGCCATCGATTTGAGATAAATAAACGAGTGGTTTTCCAGTGTCCGATATTGCACCCTGCCCAGTGGCAGTTTTACATGTTCACTTGCAGTTTGCGGACACGGTTGCACTCTGCTTAATTGTAATTGTAGAAAGGGAGTGGTTTCTAAGAGCCGGATGGGGATTCGATTCGCGACTCTGCCCGACTTGTCTTGTTTCCAAGACAAACGGGTTGTCCTTGGCCTATCCTTCCTCCTCTTCAAGCGCGGGATCGGGCTTGATGGATTTAGGCAGCCAGTCATTACTATTTCATAGCGACTGCCGTTTACATGGATGTTATTGAAGAGATAACAAGGTAAGTGATGACATTGGCCCCTGCAACAGGACACTGTAAGTGCTGTTTGGCCAATAGGAACGGTAATGTAAGTCATTGATCATTTCTTTAAAAGCTTGTAAAGGGTGCTCTGCTCCCTGCTGCAGAATCGTTCATCCCAGCAGAGCCTTTATATCGGCAGAAAGCCGAGAAAATTAACATTGATTGATTGTAATGAGCGCTCGTTGTGATTAAACATTCACAGTCCAGTCTAGCGGACCCACAAAAAGGTAGAGTGCATGCAATTGTAGGTTGCATTGTGTGTGCATGGTTGTGTGTGGTGTGGGCATGGTGGTTGGTTGGGAACATGTGAACCACCTTCACCAGACACAAAGGAGGGCACAGCAGCGAGGCACTTTACATGCATGTGGGCACTGGCAGTGGTGTATTTAGGCTTTCTGCTGCCCTAGACACAAATAATTGCATGCTCCCCCCGAACTTTACTCCGCCTCTGCCAGACTCTGCACCTTCATCAGATTCCGCCCCTTCCACAAACTCTGTCCATGTTTACCAAACTACGCACCTTCACCCCCATTTTGTCCCCCATTTTGGCTCCATAACATATATATTTAAGATTGCAAGGATTGGAAAGTTATTGATTCCTCTCTGTTCGTTCTAGCCTGTCATCTTCTAGGTTCTATTAGCTGAAAGAGTGTTTTCAGATCTCTGCTGCCCAGGATTTGGAGAAGGCAGTGTGCTCTACAGTTGAGTGCACTAGAGGTAGTTGTTACGGCTAATTGTCTACTATCAGTTCAGGTCTGAAAATAATCTTTTAGAGGAAGTGATAAGAACATAAGCTGTCTGCCAACTGGACACAAGTGAGAGAAGGTTGGAAGGAGGAAATTCGGGTTATAATGCTAATATCTGGTTTCTCTCACAAATTGCCTGCTGCCACTCTAGGAGAAACACCTAAACTGGTGTTACTTTAAATATAAAACCTCCCGTGTCAGGTGGGGAGGGAGTCGGAGCAACGGGAAGGGGAGGGGCGGGCGGCGGGAGAAGGTAGTTCCGGTTTGATGCTGGAGGAATTAAGACGTGTTTTCATTTCCCTCCTGGTGTCCACCTTTGATTGATGGAGTCCATGTGGAAGGCTGTGTGGGTTGGCTGTCGGACAAGGTCTGCCTTAGACAGTACATTTGGCGCGGAAGAGGGCGAAGGACCACGGTGCCGGCATCACCCTACTTGCACAGGCGCAAGTCGAGGAGCAGCAGTCGAGGACGCCGTCGGAACCGTAGGACGTTCGGGCCACCGAGACAAAGTCAGTCATTGGCGCGCAAGTGCCCAAGGCGCGCAGTCCTAATAAAGCCGCCTGTTCATGAGAGGCAATGAAGATACAAGAAAGTTTCGTGCACAGGAACTCGAACCACTGAACGGGTGTGTGAGCGCTGGCTCCGCCCGCCAGAAGACTCAGCATTACCGCCAGAGCTCCACGTCACTCCGGAAAAGCACCAGAGAACATTCTCCAGTAGAGGCTGCAGCTAAGCGGAGAGCGGCCATAATTCGCACACGCACTGGCAAGCACGTGGCTCAAGGAAGGAGTGAAGGCCTCACATTACACAGAGAAGCAGCCACTAACATTATCCACTGCATTCCATACCACGCCACAGGCACTTCTACTGTCAGTACCAACACAATATCTACAACAAGATCAGTCTTCTCAAGGCATTGCACAGTGTAAAGTATTCCTGCAAATCCCGCATACAAAACTCATTGACATGGCAAAATGTCAGGGATGATGACACACTCACGGTTCCCATTACCCCGGCTCCAGCTCTGCCATCCAGGATCCAGGACAGCCTCATCACACAACTTCCCATGCACTTTGACCTAACAGAATCCAGTAGTTTGGGACCCTGTTGGAAAAGATGGGTCAGAGACTTCAAAGTGTGCATCAAGGCAATTGGGCCCCTGGATGAAGAAAAGAAACACAGCCTCCTCACCCTGTCCATAGGTCCAAATGTCAGAGACGTGAATGAGCTCCCTGCAAGCTCGACCGACACCTATGCAAACCTCAAAGCCACGCTGACAGACTATTTCACCACTCACAGAAATGTAGATTATGAGCGCCACATCTTCCATATGACGAAACAGATCAAAGGGGAGTCCATGGACGCTTTTGTCAAGCGATTGAGACTGAAAATGAAGCATTGCGACTTCAACAATTACTCAAATGAAGAGACTCTACACTCCCAAATCATTGCACGGTGCGAGTGCACCGACTTTCAAAAGTGACTACTGCAAAACCACGTATGTTGGAGGAGATCCTACACCTCGCACGATCTGACGCAGCCCAGGTATCCCAGGTGGAAGGACTAGGAGAGATAAAGATATCTCATGGCAAAGGCAAAAGCATCAACATGCTGGACCTGACGTCCAAAGGAAATGGAAAACCATTTTGTTACAGATGCAGCTACGAATTCCCGCACGAAGAACCATGACACGCAATAGGCCAGCAATGCTCAGCCTGTGGGGGTGATGACCACTTTAAAGCGGTGTGCCACATGTACAGAAGACAGGTGAGGGGGGAAGGAGTAGTAGGGCAGAGACAGACACTAAGGGCCTCATTACACGTTGTGCGCTAAAAACCGCATATTAGCGGCATGGCGCTATTAACGTGTCCGCCCTCGTAAGAGGGCGCTAATTACGCACCATTACGAGTACGCGGACACGAGCATAGCGCCATGCCGGTAATGACCCTACCGCCATGCCGCAAAAGTCCCAAAAAACTCCCTTACCGGCTTTGACGAAAGTGCAGATAGCACCTCCGCCCTCACGCTACATGCAAATTGCGGTCACCGCTACTAGCGGTCACCGCTATTAGCGGTCATCGTTATTAGCGGTGACCGTAAAATAGCGGAAGCGGAAATAGCGTCATCGCGCCGGAACGGGAAAGAGCCCGGCGGCCATCTTTAAAAACACAATCCATTGCCATCCTCTGCCCCCTGGACCTGTTTTGATTCGTGAGCCGTGCCAAACAATTGTGGACACCTGCATCATGCCCAAGGCACTCAAGAAATCGACTGACAGGCTGCGCAAAGAAAAATACACCAATGAGGAATTGGTGATGTTGACACAGACCCTTGCGGAGAATGCTGAGGTGGTCTTCGCAAATGACATGCGCCGGCCAACCCTGTTGAGGAAGAAAGCCATCTGGGAGGAGGTCGCAGCCAAAGTCAGTGCAGTGGGCACCAGCACGCGCACTGTGCGCGAATGCAGGAAGAGGTGGGACGACCTCAGGCTGCGGGTGAGGGGCATCCTGGCGGAGAACCACCGCATTGCCAGTGCTGGTGGAGATGGATCCCCAATCCTGATGAAGGAATGGGAGGAGACGTGCGCCAACATGATTGCCGTCGAGTCAATAGAGGGAGTAGGCAGCATGGAGCTCGGCGTGGGAACCACTTCTGATGGAGGTGAGTGTACACATGACAGGATGCGCTGTGAATGTACTGTACCCCCCATATGCGAGCACAGACTCCTCTCATGCATGGACACACATCCACACATGCATCCATCCCTCTACATGCCTGTGTCAGACCCACACACACACACACATGCACACAACACCACAGACAAGTCCCAAACACTACCATGCATGGATGAGGCACTGAACTGGCACATCACCTGCATCCACAACCACTAAGTCCCAATTGCCACAACTGCATTATTAATGTAATCTGCATTAAGTAAATTGAAACGCAACCAATGCCATCCCCCGTCTCGCCCCTGACAGGCTCACATACAGATGGGGAGGATGCCGCTGATGCAACACAGGCAACAGCTACATGCAAGAGGCCAAGGGCACAGGAGCCGGCGGATACCCCAACAACATCAAGGGGCAAGGGGGGCAGGCCGCACCAGACGAGTGCCAAACTTCGTCGGAGTGCCACTGCCACGGCAGTAATAGCTGCACCACCAACTGCGGCCCCACCACCGGTGGTGAACCCACCCGCACCGATGCCAGCCACCGAGGGCCCACCATCAGCTGCGGCAAGCTCCACTGGTGAGGCAGCCGCCACTGCCCCCCTATCCGATCTGGAGGACACCCTAGACCACGCCATGGAGATGCACACCCCAAGCCCCCCTGGATCACCAGAGCCAGTGCCATTCCACACCCCTGCGTCTGATACCACAGTTGAGGACACCGTCCCTGCAATCATGTCCCCCATGTTGCCATCACCTGCTGTGGTGGATGCATCCGAGGGCACAGGCTCAAGTGCACACTCACCCAGCACTGCCCACCAATTGACCACCATCCTGCAGCGCCAACAAGAGCTGTCTGTGCTGGTTGGGCAGCATGTTGAGGAGGCTGCCAATCGCAGTGAGAACATCGTGGAGGCGTTGAGGCACTCCACAGAGCGGATGGACGCCAACACCAACAGGCTGTGCGATGAGATAGGGAGGCTCAGGGAGGTCCTGGTACGCATGGCTGACACTATGGACCGCCACATTTCCCAACAAGGCCAGTCTGCCCCATCCTCATCTTCTGGGTCGAGGCAAACAAGCCCCCTCCGGCGCTCATCGCGCACCACCAGGCGCACATCTGCCAACCCTCTGAATCCCCCTGAGGACAATTGAAAATAGGGGGTCGATAGGGATCCCTATGTGTGCATAGGCCAGGGCAAACCTGGCAAACACATGAGGGACTGTTGTGGGGGGTGGTGGGAAGGGTGTTATGGGTCTGTTGTGGGGGGGGGGAGGGTGTTATGGGTCTGTTGTGGGGGGGGAAGGGTGTTATGGGTCTGTTGTGGGGGGGGGAAGGGTGTCATGGGTCTGTTGTGGGGGGGGGAAGGGTGTCATGGGTCTGTTGTGGGGGTGGGGGGAAGGGTGGTGGGATGTTTTTTGACTTGCACTTTCACACCTTAATGTTACTCAATACACTGGTTTCTGATCTAAACACTGGCTTGGACAACTTCATTGTGTGTGTGTACTTTATTGGGGACAGGGTCCATTGTGTGCTCGTAAACATACACCAGTGCATGACTCCCCATTACCATGTGACAGTACGAAAACATGTTCCTCAGAATATTTGGTTGATCAGATGCTGTCTCACAGCACGTCCCTCCTGCCCATCCCCTCTTGCAAGACCTGCATCCCCTTCACCTCCGTCCTCATCACCATCATCGTCCTCATCAGGTGCTTCTATTTCAACGTCAGGGGGCAGTGGAACATTCCGTCTGATACACATATTGTGCAGCATGACACATGCCATGGTGATCTTGGCCACCTTCTCATGTCCATACAGGAGAGCACCACCAGACCTGCTAATGCACCTAAAACGTGACTTCAAAAGTCCAAATGTCTGCTCGATCACGATGCGGGTACGGGTATGTGCACGATTGTATTCCTCCTCGTGCCTGTTCTGTGGGTTCCGTACAGGTGTGAGGAGCCAGGTCTTCAGGGGATAGCCCGCATCACCTGTATGGGGGAATGAACAGGGTCCTGTTACTGTTCACCTCATGAGCGGCCTGTTCACATCACACTAATTGACATTGCATTGTGATCCAAGTACTGAATTGACAGCATACATGCAGATGGTCTGTGTGGCAGCAACGTGCAAGGGGGAGGTTGACCCTGCAAGTAGTAATGCAACATTAATGCCTCCAACAGCATTTGACATGTGCTGGGTGAGGCCAGGTCTTAGGTGTCCCTGTCCCAGGCAAATTTGGTACCACACTGCGAGTGTACTGTCATTCTGACACCAATGTGGCCATGCTGTGAGGCATCACTTCAGTGGTGCTATAGGTGTGTGGTTCAGTGCTATGTCTAGGGGTGATCCCTTTGCATGCATTCAAGGGCGCATTGCTGGATTGATGTTGTGCAGCTTCAAATTGCATGTGGGTTCATTCCAAGTACATCGTGGCCTTCCCGGATGCACATTGGTGTACATCTGTATGTCCATTTCTCCTACGGACGACAGTCAACACCCAGTTGCAGTATGTATCTCTCCCCCCCCATCTCTCCCCCCCCAATCACTCCCAGTTGCAGTATGTTTCTCTCCCCCCCCCCCAATCACGTTGCCATGTGCTTGCCCTGCTACTCACCGAGTAGCCACAAACGTTGTCCAGGGTTTCGCTCCATGTAGCGTGGGAGAGTTGAGTTCCGCAGGACCATGGAATCATGTGTTGATCCTGGAAATCGGGCACAGCAATGTGTGATTATCTTGTTGGCCTCACATACCATTTGGACATTGATAGAGTGGAATTGCTTCCTGTTCCGGTAGACTACTTCATTGTGATGTGGGACCACCAATTCCACATGTGTACAGTCGATGGCCCCAATGCAACTTGGGATGCCTGCCAGTGAATAGAAGCCAACTTTTGTGTTTGCTATCTCCTGGGCAGTCCGTGGCATGGATATGTGTTCAGGTGCATGCTTCAGGAGGGCATCGAGTACCTGGTTCACCGTGCGTGTGAATACTGGTTGTGAGATGCCATGCATCTGTCCCACTGTATGCTGGTAGGTGCCTGTGGCCAGAAAGTGGAGCACACTCACCACCTTCAGTAGCGGGGGGATGGCAGTTCTGATGTCTATGAGGCTCACAATGTCGTCGTGGATCATGTCCACGATGCTGGTGATGGTAACCCTGTCCAGACGGTACAGGGTGTGTATCTGCTCAGGGGTTAGGTTGCATGGACTGGCTCTGACCCTGGGGATTGGTGGGTGCCTCTGTGGTATGAATAGGTGCCGTTGTGGTGCTTGCTGTGCCTGTCTTGCCCTCCTCCTCCTCCTCCTCCTCCTCCTGCGTCTCCTTTGTGCTGCCTGTTGTAGTAGCAGCTGCGCTGCAATGAGGTCCCCCAGGCCATGTACTGCTGCCAGTATTGGAACCATCTTTGTGTGGGAAGGGGTGTGGGAAGGGGTGTGGTGTGCTCCTTTTGAGCTGCCACAGTCTCCATTGCCTCCACCTGTGCTGATTGTGTCCACCTGTGGCAGGTGGGAACACTGCTCATTCCTCTTAACGGGTGCTCCGCGATGCCGGTATTAGCACCATGGCGGTAAGGGGTTTGGGTGGATTTACCATGCCGCTATTAGCATGTCCACTGGCCTTGTGATGCTGTGCTAATAGCGGCATGGCGTAATTTACGGGGTGGAGGGTCGCCCGCACACGGCCTGCCCGCTATTAGTGGCACCGTAATTTGCGATGCCGCTAATAGCGGTGTGCCGGGTCGTGATCCGCATGGGGATTTAACGTTACCGGTATTCCATTACCGGTAACGGTAAATCCCTACCGCCATCCGTGTAATGAGGCCCTAAGTCCCCCCAGGATGTCGCACCACCAATAAGAGCCACCTCAGTAAAGGAATAGAGATGAAAGAATGGACAAAAGACCACAACAGAGAGCGTCTGGAGACTGGAGAGACACCAAGTCAACATCTGCGAGATCAAGGAGAAGACTCAGGAGATACATACGCTACCTGGTTGGACCCTCACAGACGGAAAGCCGATCAAGTGGGTCATCTGAAGAAGACTCCAGAAGAAGAGAGAAACACAGGGAAGAGCCAAAGAAGAGGGGCTGTCTGTATACTTTAGGTAACCAGACGGCGAAAGATCACAGCCCCAACCTCCTAATAAAGTAAACAATGCATGTATGGATCCAAAATGCCACTGCCATGCAAAGGGTACTTTATGGCGCTACGCTCCTACAAAGGACAGTCAATGCAGATTCCAATGCATGTTCTGAAGGCGGCCTCTGAAAGTGTGTGCATTCTGCGCTACAAGACTGCAATTGACATGGGCCTCATCCATGTGTTATACAGACTCATGGCTCATAAATACTTTGATCCAGCTGCAAAAATCGAATAGCTATTACTGGCATTATTCAAGGGCCTCTGCAAGCTGAAAGGAAGACAGATCGAACTACATAGGAATACCCATAAACATTCAGAAGCAAGTAGAGGAAGAACTTTACAAGTTCCTTGAAGCAGACACTATTGAACCTGCAGAAGGACTCACCTTTGGGTGTCCCCCATTGTTCCAGTGCCAAAAAAAAGAATCCACCGACATTTGCATATGCGTAGACATGAGGCGTCCAAATGAGGCTATACTACGAGAACGCCACCAAGCACCATGTATCACCGATATGGTACACTTGTAGACTGGCGACACTGTCTTCTCAAAACTAGACCTTAACAAGGGGTACCACCATTTGGAACTGAGCAAAAACTCCCGGTATATCACAACATTCGCAACACTTAGGGCTGTTTTGATACAAATGCCTCAGCTTCAGGGTCATTTCAGTGGCGGAAATATTTCAGTCCAAAATACACAACATCATCAAGCATATACCAAATAGCTTGAATTACAGTGATGATATTTTGGTGTTCGGACAAGACCAGGAGCAGCACGGCAACATGCTCACTCGAGTCTGCATGGCCCTCGAAGATGCCCGGCTCACATTAAACAGGGATAAATGCGAGTTTAGAAAGCAAACACTCTGCTTCTTCGGGCATTTATTCTCATCAGAAGGCATCACCCCAGAACCTGAGAAAGTCACCGTTCTCACAGATGCTGACCCACCTCAGAACATCTCAGATCTACGTTCGTACCTCGAGCTTGCCAGCTACTGTACCAGTTACATTAAGGACTTTGCATCAGTTAGCAAGCCACTCAGGGCATTAACAAAGCAAAACACAGATTTTGAATGGACCGAGGTGTGTCAGTGGGCATTCCAGATAATCAAACAAAGGATTTCAGATGCCAAGAACATGGCCTATTTCAACTCGAAACGTAGTGGATGCTAGCCCCGTAGGTCTGGGTGCCATCCTGAACAAATTGATGCCAAGGACTGCCACACGAGACATGTCATCTCATATGCCAGCAGGCGCCTCAAAAAGACTGAACAGGCCTATTCACAGGCAGAAAAGGAAGGGCTAGCAGTGGTGTGGGCCTGTGTAACGCTCTCCTGATATCCACGGGGACGCCACTCAGTCTGGTTGGACCACTTCAGACCTCAAACCCTCTCCCTTGGACTCTTGTTGTTCGGTGGAGGACTGGGTCTGAAAACACAGGAATTTGGGTTTATCTTATTGTTTCTTCCTGCCTGGAGCCCACCTCCCTTGTGGACCCAACTTCCCCCTAGTGCTCTCCTCACCTTGCTTTATTGTATGGTGCGCTCTCTGTCCTGCTTCTCTTTGCAGGGGTGCATTGTTGGATGGGCGTGTCGCAACCTAGTTGCTTCACTGGTGCGGGCCCTCTGAGTCAAGACCTGCTGCAACTTCAGTTTGTCCAGGTAAGACTTCTGGTTGGGCAGTTTTGTCCTTTACTTTGCAATTTCCCCTATTAATGTCTCTCCTTCGCCCTTAGGTGCAAGAAGAGTTCTAGTGGTGCCGTGCTGCTTGGGGCTGCGCACGAGATGGTGAGTGAAAGCGCGATGCGCGGCGATATGTGCCTTTTCTTATGCTGACCTGTTTGTTCTCTCTTCCTTGCAGGTCGCTGCGATGTCCCCGAAAGGAGCTGCTGAGAAGATGGAGCGCAGTGAGTAAAGCGTAGCCTGCGCCACCTTCTTGATCTTTTGTGTGCTAATCAGTGTTTCTTCTCTCTTGCAGGTCGTCCTTATGGCCCGGAGTGGACGTGGGCCGATGGCGATCTAAACCCAGGTAAGCGTGCAATATTTTGGCTGATTCCAGTATTGGAGAATAAACGCTTACTAATGCTGTTTTTACTTCTCTTTCTTCCCAGGTTGCGGCTTCTTCAAGATCGTTGGAACATCGCCGAGATGGAAGATTCTCAGGACCCAGGAGTGGAGGACAGGAGCAGGATTCACTCACAGGTAAGTGTAGACTAACAGTGTTCTTGTTCTTGCAGGTAACCGGCTCTGGAATGCTGGTGAAGATCCGAGCTGAACGTGGTGAGCGTCACGCTGCAAAGTGCAGAGTAACGCGAAGCGTGTTTCTCAGAGTGGGCGTGGCTTATATAGCCCCCAGGTATCCCAGGTACCCCTAGGTCTGACCACACCTAAAAGACTACACCGCATAGCTCGGTTCTAGGACTGAGCTATGTGGGGGCATTCATATTGTGCCAAAGGCTATTGCCAAGCCCAGTTCTCAAGTTCTTTTGTTTCACACATGAGCCTGGCGCCAAGAGAGCCTTGGGCTTGGGCTTGCTTATTAGGGCCAGGGGCAGAGGTCATGACAGCACTCCCCCTCAAGAGCCGTCTCAGAGTAGTTCTTCCGTCTGGTCCTTTCTTGGTGGGATGGTCGTGATGGAACCGCCTTATCAAACATGGTGCATGGATATATTCGCAAGGTTCCCATGTCCTGTCCTGCGGGCCATACCGCTTCCAGTCCACTAGATTGACCATGACTGGTTTGGGTAGTATTTTAACTCGAGTTCCAGGTTGGACAGGTTTCAAAAGAGACAAATGGAACACTGGGTGAATGTGCATGTTGGAAGGTAAGGCCAGTTTAACTGCTACTGGGTTTATAAAAGATTAGATGGTGAAAGGACCTAAATATCGTGGGCAGAATGTCCGGGTTCCTTTTATAGGCACATGCTTTGAAGCCAACCAGACTTCGTCTCCAACCTGGTAGTTGGGAGCCCTTTCACGACACTGGTCAGTGTATTTCTTTTGGCGATCTTTAGCCTGGTTTAAATGTTCAACTGCCTTTGTGAAGGTCTGGGAAATGATGGTGTACAAAGTCTTAATGGCTGGCATTTCCAGAGTAGTGGGAACGTCCAGTTTGGAGGTGCGTGGATGTCTGCCGTATATGGTATAAAAAGGAGTCTGTCCCGTACTGCTGTGCAAGGAGTTATTATAGGCATATTCAGTTATCCACAGCAAGTCTTTCCAACTTCCTTCCACTTGATGTAGCATACAGCGTAGGTACTGTTCGAGTGTTTGGTTCGTTCTTTCTGTTTGGCCATCCGTTTGGGGGGGTGGCTACTGGTTAGTCGGATATAGATTTGAGCCATGGAACAGCATTTCCTCCAGAAGTTGGATAGGAATTGGGTACCTCGGTCCGAGATTAGTAACGAAGGAAACCCATGAAGTCGTACGATATGTTCGAGGAATACCTTTGCCAGGCTAGATGCATTTGGGAGACCTTTAAACGGCAGGAAGCGTGCCATTTTTGAAAATAAGTCTACGACCACCAGAATGGTATTATATCCTTGACTGGGTGGTAAATCGGTGATAAAGTCAAGAGATAATGTATGCCAGGGCACCAGTGGAATTTCCAATGGCCTAAGGAACCCAGCTGGTTTTTGGTTTGATGACTTATTCTGCGCACATACGCCGCAGGAGAGGATGAATTCAATGACGTCCTTATGCCAAGTGGGCCACCAGTAGCTTCGTTTTACCTTGGCTAGAGTCTTAGCTATCCCAGGGTGACCCTCAAACAAAGAGTCATGATACCCTGAGATGACCTGTTCCTGTAGTTCCTTTTTGGGCAAGAATAAACGGTTCCTGAAATACGGAAGTTGGTCCTTGATTGTATAGTGTTCTCCCCCCGTGTATTCCACTCTTGTAACAGGTCGGGACTCATCAGATGTCGGATCTCTTGTTGTAGTTCATTCTGAGTCATTGTTGTGGTAATGCCCAGGAGCTTGTCGCTTGGAATGATGGCCACTGGATTGGGGGTCGTGTACACCTGTTCATCAATACCCATACGGGAAAGGGCATTGGCTTTTCCGTTTTTAACCCTGGGCCAAAACGTGATTACGTAATCATACTTCGCGAAGAAAAGGGCCCAGCGTAGCTGTCGTGAAGATTGAGCCTTCGCTGTTTTTAGATATTGTAGATTGCGATGGTCAGTTATCACGGTGATGGTATGCCTGACACCTAGGAGATAGTGTCGCCAGGCCTTAAAGGCTGGTTTGATGGCCAGGAGCTCCTTATCCATGATAGCGTAATTGAGTTCAGGTGGTGAGAATTTACGCAACCAGAAGGCTACGGGATGCAGCTGACCAGTTTTTAAGTCCCTTTGCGAGAGGACAGCACCCATTGCCATGCTTGAGGCGTCTGTTTCCACCATATATAAAAGGTCTGGGCAAGGATGTCGTAGGATTGGGCGGAAGTGAACCTCACCTTCAGTTCTTGGAAGGCCTTTTCTGCTTGTTCCGTCCATTGGAATTTTTTGTTGCTTTTCCTTAATAGTGATGTGATCGGATGCACTATTTGAGAAAATCCCAGGATAAATCGGCAGTAGAAATTTGCAAAACCCAACATGGTCTGGTTTCCTTTGAACAAACTTGGTGGTGGCCAGTTTGGAATGGCATCGACCTTGTGCACATCCATTTGGATTCCTTTTGGGGTGCGGACGAAGCTGAGGAACTTTACCTCAGTGACGTCAAATGAGCATTTCTTGAGTTTGGCATTGAGGTGATGTTGGCAGAGTTTCATTAGAACGGAACGGACATTCTGGACGTGGTCTTGTTTTGAAGCCGAGTATACGAGAATATCGTCCATATAGACTAGGGCACAGACATCAGTTAGTTCTCTTAAGACATCGTTCATGAAATATTGAAATGCAGCGGGAGCGTTGCAAAGTCCAAATGTCATTACCTGGTATTCGTAAAGACCATATTTGGTACAGAAAGCGGTCTTCCATTCGTCCCCCTTTTTCACTCGAACGAGATGGTACGCTCCTCTAAGGTCAAATTTAGTGTAGATTTGGGCGTCTTTGACTTGATCTAACAGTTCCGGAATAAGCAGCAGGGGGTAGCGATTTTTAATGGCGATTTGGTTCAATGCGCGGTAGTCGATGCAAGTCCTCAAATTTCCTTCCTTCTTCGGCACGAAGAATAAGGGAGATGCTGCTGATGACTTCGAAGGGCGGATGAAACCATTAGCCAGGTATTAATCTAAATAGGACTTCAAATGTTGGTTCTCAGGTTCAGTAAGTGCATAGATTCGAGCACAAGGGATTTGTGCACAAGGTACCAGGTCGATCTGGCAATCATATGGCCTGTGCAGTGGCAAGGTGTTAGCTTGTTCCTTCTGAAACACATCTTGAAAGTCCTGGTATTCACTTGGTAGGGTACCGGTCACCCCCAGAGTTATTGTCGCTGTTCCATGAACAGATGGACTTGTATTCCTTGGCTTCTTTCCTTTGTAGTAACAAGTATGAGTACAGCCTTTGGAAAAGACCAACTCCCTTGCACGCCAATCTATATGCGGATTGTGAGCTACCAACCAAGGCATCCCTAAGATAAACCGAAACTGGGGCACCTTCATGAGGTTGAAGGCAATAGATTCCCGGTGACCATCCTGACACAGAAGGGTTAAGACTGTAGTGCATTGAGATACTGGACCGGAAGCTATTTCTGTACAATCAACGGTGGTGACTGTTTCAGTGGTCGACTTAGGGCATAGACGAAGCCCCCTCTTTGCTGCGAGATCCTGGTCCATATAATTCCCAACTGCTCCGCTGTCAATGTATGCTTCTACGGTATGCATCCTAGACGGTTGCTGGTGGTTGATTAGGATCACGGGCAACGCAAAATGAGAGGTCTGTAGTTCACTTTCTTTGCTCGACAAATGGACCCCTACATTTGCCAGGCTTGGTAGTTTTCAGGCTCCTCATTCGTATTTTCTTTGTCAGTGGCTCCTACGATTCTCCTCGGCGGATTTCACTGGACACTCTTTGAGGAAATTACCTGATTTTCCGCAGTATAGGCATAGCTGCTGCTACATTCTCTTATCTCTTTCAGCTTTGGTTAAAGGGGGCCTTACCCCTGCTAGCTGCATTGGTTCCACCGAATTGTCCGTTACTCGTGGGGCATTGTCCCTTGACCGAACGTACGTAGGGCGAGTGTCCATTCTACCCCAATCTGCCCTTCGGTCTTGCAACCTGTGAACTAGCTGAACCACAAGGTTAATAAACTCTGCACAGTCTTTTGGTGGATCAACCACTTGGGCAAGAACATCTTTTAGCTCTCCCTGTAACCCCCGGTGGAATAGCGTAGTTCTCTTCTCCACAGGCCACCCTGCTTCAACCACAAGCCTATTGAAAGTCACCATATATGTTAATAGGTCTTCGTTTCCTTGACGAAGGGACAAAAGCTTGTTGACTAGTACCTGTCCATGGGTACGACGAGCAAAGAGTTTTTCCATCTCCTGCTGGAAGCTCTCGAAGTCACATAGCAGTGGATCATCCTGACTAACAAAAGGTACAGACCAGTCCGCAGCACTGCCACTCAAATAGGAAAGCACAAAAGCAACCCGTGACGGGTCATTAGGGAAGGCCCCAGGCCTACAAAGAAAATGGAGGCAACATTGGTTCATAAATGTTGCATACTTCCTGGGATCTCCCGGAAAGCGCTCAGGTGGGGCTAAAGGAACTGCTCCTGGAAGGGTTATCTGTACCGGATTGGTTGATGGCGCTGGCATAGATGAGACGTTCCCAGGCAATGGGGCTTGTCCTGCCTGTGACTGGAGTAGTTGCTTACTCAGGTCGTCAGTGCGTTCCTTAGCCACTATCAATTCCCTCCGCAGGGCGTTGGTCTCCTGTCTGGCTGAATGCACCTCAGCACGTAACTGCCCCAACATCTGAGCTAACTGGTCGGTTTCTGACGTTTCCATGACACCCAGGTGGATTATAGTTTGTGAGGCTTCGCGTTCTGTAACGCTCACCTGATATCCACGGGGATACCACTCAGTCTCGTTGGACCACTTCAGACCTTGAACCCTCTCCCTTGGACTCTTGTTCAGCCGAGGACCGGGTCTGAAAGCACAGGAATTTGGGTTTATCTTATTGTCTCTTCCTGCCTGGAGCCCACCTCCTTTGTGGACCCAACTTCTCCCCTAGTGCTCTCCTCACCTTGCTTTATTGTATGGTGCGCTCTCCGTCCTGCTTCTCTTTGCAGGGGTGCGTTGTTGGATGGGCGTGTTGCAACCTAGTTGCTTCACTGGTGCGGGCCCTCTGATTCCAGACCTGCTGCGACTTCAGTTTGTCCAGGTAAGACTGCTGGTTTGGCAGTTTTGTCCTTTACTTTGCAATTTCCCCTATTAATGTCTCTCCTTCTTCCTTAGGTGCAAGAAGAGTTCTAGTGGTGCCGTGGTGCTTGCGGCTGCGCACGAGATGGTGAGTGAAAGCGCGATGCAAATTGCAGTACCGTTATTAGCTGGTAATCCCTTACTGCCCACCTCGTAATGAGGCCCTATGAGCGCTACATCTTCAATCAGTGCACCCAGCTGCCCCAGGAAACAGTCATCCAGTTCATACTACGTCTACAAAGGAAAATCACATATTGCGACTTCGCCAACTTTAACAACGATGAAGCCATCCGCCTGAGAGTCATAGAAGGATGTTTGTCATCAATATTCCGCAAACATCTACTGAAAAAACCGCTACCTTTGAAGGAGATAGCTGAACTAGCCAGAGTGGACGAAAGAGTGGACGCCCAAGCTGCCCACATTGAGAACCCGAAGAAGATAGACTCTATCGCGGCCATCACTACCAGTCAAACAAGCCACCAATACAACAACACATACCGACAAGACCAGTGAAATAACGCAAGACGGCCACCACAAGAAAGACAATGCTACCGGTGCGGGTTTGAATTCCTACACAAGGGCCAATGCCCTGCAACAGGACAAATGTGCATAAGGTGTGGCCAAGAAAACCACCTTCAGAGCATGTGCCGGGAGAAGACACCCCCACTACCAGCATACCAGCCACCCAACCAACAAGCAACTGCGAGGAGATTCGAGGCGCCGAGACCCTTCAACCCAAGACCATACCGGGAACGAGAGTATACCAAGCCCGCCACAAACTCCAGGCCAGCGAGCAATGCCGGGTTCATCAGAGCGGTAGAAAACCTACCAGAACCAAGAACAAATATACCACATGCAAGCATATCTTGAAGCAGAATGCCAAAGGGAGGACGTCACCAGAGACCCATACAAAAACCCACCAATTGAAGAACACCCAACGGAACAGACATGATACGCAGAATACAACCGATACAGCAGGGAGTACGTTCGACTCATCTCAGAGGCCTCAGACGACAGCACGGCACCCAGAGTGACGGTACACCTGGGAGGAATAGACACACAGTTCCTGGTAGACACGGGCACAACCGTTAACATCATGAGCCACCTGTCATACGTACACCTAGCAGACAAATTCCCATTGCAACCGTCACACGCCCAAATATTCCAATGGGGCGCAACACAGCCGCTGACTTCAAAAGGACAATTTGCATGTGACCTCATCCGCAGGGGTAAAAGAGCGCAGACAATGATACACGTCATCCACAGTCTGGCAACGGGTAGATGCCTTCTGAGCCACAAAACTGCTCTCGCCCTATGATATCCACTACGACGAGTCAGAAGCTATTCAGGGTATACCGCCTGACTCCCAACTGATACAGGCCATCCACCATGGAGCCCCAAACATTGAAGACCTGAAATCCACCTATCCAACCCTATTTCAAGGAGTGGGCATGCTTAAGAACAATGTCATCAAGCTACATTCGACCCAAACATACGGCCAGTACCACAGCACCCCATGCGAGTAGGTTTTCACCTGCAAGCGAAGGTAACCAACGAGCTGCAGACATTACTGGACAACGATATCATAGAAAGGGCAACAGGACCCACACCATGGGTGTCTCCACTTGTAGTCGTCCCCAAAGCAGACGGACGCCTCCGCCTCTGCGTGGATATGAGGATCCCCAATACAGCCATTCAACGGGAGAGACACCCAGGCCCTAACATTGAGGACATGTTGATAAGACTCAACCAAGCCAATACATTTTCTAAATTGGATCTCAACCAGGGATACCACCAACTTGTCATCGATCCTGCATCAAGACCCATTACCACATTCAACACCCACGAGGGCCTATTTCGCTACAAGCAACTTAACTTCGGGATCTCATCCGCTGCCGAAATCTTCCAGGAAACAATCCACAGACTAACTAGCCCCGTCACCAACGCGTTCAATTACAGTGACGACATCCTCATATTTGGAGTCACCCAAGACCAACACGACACAGCCCTACACCAGGTCTACCGCATCCTCCAAGACGCCGGACTCACACTCAACAGCCACAAGTGCGAAATCAACACACGCACTATATGCTTCTTTAGCCACATTTTTTCGGATCAAGGCGGATCCAGACAAGATTTGCACCATAACGAACTTGCCCAGTCCTAAGGACGTCTCCGAACTCCGTTCATTCCTGGGCATGGCAGGGTACTGCACTCGCTACCTCCCACAATACGCCTCACTCACGTGCCCACTACGGCAGCTACTGAAAAAAGACCAACCCTTCCTGTGGACAGACCAATGCCAACAGGCCTTCTCCACCATAAAACGAGAGCTGACGGCCAATCGCCAACTAGTGTATTTCAATCCACAATGGCAGACCAAAATCACCGTAGACGCCAGTCCAGTGGGGCTAGGTGCAATTCTGGCTCAAACGGATACACAAAACAGCGCCAAAACCCACATCGTAGCGTTCGCCAGCCGTGTGCTCACCACCACCGAACAAGCATACTCGCAGGCAGAGTGGGAGAGCCTGGCAGCCATATGGGCGTGCGAGAAGTTCCACCATTTCGTCATCGGACAAACCTTCACCCTCATAACAGACCACCAGGCCCTGCTGGCCCTCTTTGGCAACCCAGGGATCAAAATGCCTCCGCGCATCGAACGAAAGGGCATCCGCCTCCAGGAATATGACTATACCATCATCCACAAACCTGGGGGCGATGCGAACCCAGCTGACTATCTGTCACGACACCCGGAAGGAGCGTCCGACACCACAATGCAGAGAGAAACCGATGGATACATCGCATACCTGTCACAGAACGCCCTTCCCCCAGCCATCACTGCACAATTGTTTGCGGAAAGGAGTAGGGCTGACCCTACCATCAAGGCAGCAGTTCATCTCACCAACACAAACAAGTGGCAACAGGCGGCCAACGAACACTTTGAGCCGGGGGAGGGAGGGGGGAGTCAACAGAAGAGACTTAGCCAGAATGGAGAGAATATACAATGAATTGGCCACGACAAGCCAAGGCACGCTACTTAGAGGGAACCGCCTGGTAGCACCCAAAAGCCTAAGGAAGCCATTGGTCATGATCGCACATGAAGGCCATCGAGGCGTGGCCAACACAAAAAAGATATTGCGGAACCACATGTGGTTTCCCCATATGGACACCATTGTGGACGATATACTAAGACACTGTAACCCATGCCAAGTAAACGCAGACAGCTCACCACCCTGCCCCCTGCGCATAGATTCACTTCCCGATGGACCTTGGCAGCACGTAGCACTCGACTTCTACGGCCCACTGGAAGAGGGAGGCCACCTGCTAGTGGCCATAGATGAGTACTCCTGATTCCCATTGGTGAAGCACGTACAGTCCACGGCCTTCCACCACCTGGTAGGCACAATAGATGAGCTGTTCAGTGAGTGGGGCATCCCCAACGTAGTGAAAACGGACAATGGATCCCCATTTCAAGGACAAGAATTTAAGAAATTTGCGGCACACCTTGGATTCCACCACCAAAAGATCACACCACTATGGCCCCAGGCCAATGGGATGGTGGAGCGATTCATGGTGAATATCAAGCGCACGCGCCAGAAAGCGGCAACAGACCAAGCCTCAATGCCACAAACCATCTCACAAATGCTACGAAGTCATTGGCATACCCCACATGAGGCGACTGGCCACCCTCCAGCCGAAGTCATGATCAAGTATAAACCGCAGTCCCGGCTTCCCCAACTCGAGGACTATATGCCAGAGGAGGACAACGAGAAACGGCAATGAGAAGCGGAGAAAAGACAAAAGGCCAAAGAATGGGCTGACAGGAAGCGGAAGGCCAGGGAACCCCTGATCCCAGTAGGAGAAACTGTGCTGGTCAAGCAAGCCCAACACCGGAAAACGGACTCGAGACATCGGCCCGAGCCCATGATAGTGACGGAAGTAAAGGCAACCATGGTCACCGCCTTAGGAGACCAAGGCGAAATAACCCGAAACGCATCATACTTCAGGCAAATGTTCCAAGAAGACGAGACCGAAGACATGCCTCTAGAGGAAGAAGATCCCATGGACCCAGAGACTTCCCCAGACCCGCCTGAGGCGCCCTTGCCGACAGGCTAGGGCGACGACAGGGACGAGCAAGCCGGACAACCTCACAGGTCGGCTAGGAGACCCACTCGGCTCATCGAAGAAATGTGAACGCGGACTCAGTCGATAAGTAAGGGGGGGTATTGTGTAGGGAAAAGGACACGGGCCCTTTAAATAGAAGTGAAAGGGAAAGAGGGAGAGGGGTGGGGTGGGAGGAGGAGGGGAAGCGGGAAAGTTGGGGGCGGCAGTTACTGGAAAATAAAGTTAGAGTTCAGACGTGTGATGGTATCCGCGTCTCATTTAAGGTTAAGAAACCCGTAACACTATCATAAACAGACATCCGCCCAGTTCGCAATGGTAGGCTTTGTTCTCACCAGTTTCCATGCAGTCTGGGTGGGGTTCTTTGTAAGCAAACACGCAAACAAACAGGGTTTTAGAGCAGCTTCACAGCAGCACCTCACTCTAAGCTCTAAAAGTGAAAGCAGGAGCACACCGCCCTCACCTGGATGTGATATGCTACTGTGTTTTCTGCAGCTCCCACAGGACATCACTGGGCGTTACTCCGCATAATGACCACAATGAGAGGAGGTTAGACCACCGGGAAGAAACAGGAACCTCAGGGATCCTCGCTCAGGAACAGGCCGCGCTCATTCCCGCTCCGCTACGGATGCAGGTCGAGATGTTATACATGTTCTGGCTAAGCCTCTTCCCTGGCCTGGTCCAACGTGAGGGCGTAGCGTTGAATCCCGCTCTGGTCCCCACTTATGTCTCTACCCTCGACTACATGACACTCGCCAGGTCTTTGCTACCACACACAGATTCCAGAACGTGCCACTGGGCCTTCCCATGTCGCCTCCTATAGGTCACTGCAGTCTCCTAGCTATATCAAGAAAAATGTGTCCATCATGCTGTCTGAGTTAGGCAGAGCTGGTGAAAACACTGTTTACCTTCAGCCAAACAACCAA
The DNA here is from genome assembly GCF_040938575.1 of Ambystoma mexicanum. Classification (NCBI taxonomy): domain Eukaryota; kingdom Metazoa; phylum Chordata; class Amphibia; order Caudata; family Ambystomatidae; genus Ambystoma; species Ambystoma mexicanum. Next base: position 1,491,504,827 of record NC_090932.1, on the reverse strand, counting down.
TCCTGATGCCTATTTTTGTCACAGACTCCTGCTACCATAACGCGTGATCAAGAGCATAGATTCAGCACTACTAGTCATACTCAGTGACACCCATATGGTGGTTACAGTGTCACAACACTGATTTTGGTTGCTAGCAGCCCTGCCATTTAGATGAAGTGGCTGTAATTCACCAGCCAGAGACTGTTTTTGGAGGCTGTTTCCTCTCCAAGACACCCTCCTTTCTCCAGACTCATGCAATTGGTAATTTAAAGGTTGGTTGTGCTTCTGAAGGCTCCGCACAGAGGCAGCCGCTTCAGCCTGAAGCTCCTGCTCTCTTCCAAGATGCCGAGTAACCACTGATGTGACCAATGACAACTGCAGCAACAACACTAAGAAGATGCTTGAAGCTGTTGACAACCCTGTTCCAAAATGTCTGATCGAGGACATTTATGCCCCAAAAGTGGATGACCCAAAGTTCTTGCACACCTTGGCACAACATGTACAGGACCAGGGAGGCTGCTCTGTGGGGACTGGAGGTGACTTCAATATGGTAATGGATACAACTCTTGCTTGCAGCCAAGATATTAGGAGGAAAGAATACGCCAGGCTCAACAATATATTAGCTTCAGGCATGGTGGCAAAGACCTGTTTAGGCTCTTTAATTGGCAATATACACATCTCCGACCATGAGCTGATCTCCATGTCTGTTGCCTTGGATGATATAATACGGAAATGTTATAACTTGTAACTCGGTACATCGCTACTGGACAAAGAAGAGGTCTGAGGCGTTGTCAGTAAGGCGGCAGTGCAGTTCTTACTCACAGATGTAGAGGACAGATGAATTGAGGCACTCTTTGGTTTGGAAAGCCTTCGAGTGTATCGTGCATGGACTGCTGATGGGCATTGCAAGTAGACACTGAAAGAAAAGGCAGCGGAACTGTCACAAGTGGAGAAGGATATTAAGAAGTTAGAAATGCAATACTCCAGAACAGGGGAACTTGTGATGACACAAACACTTATCCAAAAGAAATGTAGGCGGGACAGGCTCATAGCTAACAAGAATTAGTATGCATTGTTCGGAACAAGATATTCTTATAATGAAGAAGGTGAGAAAGGCTGTAGACTGAATGCAGTCTGCGAGAGATGGAAAGTAAGAGATCTATCCCAGTGATAGAAATTACGCAGGCTGCGTTGACAACTGACCCAGCAAAATCAATAATCCATTCAGAAAATAAATTGAAAATCCATAAACACCAGAGAACAGTTCTAATTAGGGAAGGCTATATGAACTTTGTGATGCTGCAGGCCAAGCCAAACTAACTGAGGCTAGTCCAGAAACCTAGAAGAAAATCTGATGATGGAGGAGCTGATTAAGGCCTGCAACAGTTTACATTCTGCAAAGTACGCTAGACCAGAGGAAGTCTTCCTAAAATTCTACAAATGGATACCCGAAGAAGTCCTTCGAGTTATAATAGAAGTGTGCATGGAAGCTGTTGAAGAGGCTCAACTACCGAAAAGCAAGATACATACAGAGATATTGCAACTTCTAAAGCCTGGAAGGGAGCCCACCAACCTTGGCAGTTGCAGACCAATAAGTCTACTCCATGCAGACAATAAACTCCTGGTTAAGGCATTTGCAGGAATGACGGAGGACCTCCTGATGAAGCTTATCAATACAAATGAATGTGGTTTTGTAAAAGGAAGGCATGGAGCAAACGACATGCAGAAGCACATGATGTGCTTGCCAATGGGCAGGGTAAGGATAACCCCTACTACAGCAATCTTGTTTGATGCAGAGAAAGCCTATGGTCAGATAAACTGTCAATTTCTATTTAGGATAACAGAAGAAATATGTTCCAGGTATTGATCCCGGAGGTGGGCGCAATTACTCTAGGAAATCTGTTTTAACAAATGCATAATGTTCCATATAATTCAAGCTGCAAAGTGGCATGAGACAAGCTCTTTCACCAGTCTTATTCTTCCTCGTGATGGAACCCCTGGATGTTTAGAACAATATTGACAAGCGGATCAAGGGGGTGAGCTTCTATGTATGGAGCAATACAGAAATTATGGCTGTACGCAGATGATTTGCTACTGTTTATTAGCACCCGTGGCGGGGGAACCAGCCAATCATGTTGCTCGGATTGCGGCCTAAATCCTGTGATCCAAGTCTGTGTTCCAAGGAGCCTGATGACTCCTGACCCTGCCATCTACCCCCCACCCTCACCTTCCCTCCAATTACTGTTCCGTCTCGTCGCCCCACTCCCTATCCCACTCACCTTATTATTTTGACGCCCGCTGCCGCCCCAACCTCCAACCTCCATCCTGGGCTGATGTGGAACCGAAAGGAGGCGTCCCATTCATTCACACAAAACACATTGCTGTCAGCACTCTGGGTTCTCAGATTAAAACCTGGGGAGCTAATAGCAATAACACCTGATCGGGTGGGCCGAAGTGGATGGCAACAACCGTGGCCCATCATTAAGGCCCTTGTGCTGTATCCTGAGCCCCAGCTCGTTATCACCCGATCCTGCCTGCCAGATCGGGTGTTATTGATATATTGAAACCTACAGAGATTAATAACATGTCTGATGGGCATAATTCTATGTCAAGACCGGAGGCAAGCATTATGCTTAAAACTGTTTAATGCCACTTCTCATAGCAGCTTCTTCAAAACTTAAATTCATCTGTTTAGCAAAACATATATATATTTTTTACAGTAAAACAGTAAACAGAAAAATAGTCCTCAAAACGTCCAGCTTCTGGGACTACCAATCCCCACAGGTCCCCAGTGCTCCTGTAGCTTTCACCTCGGTCCAACAACCAATCTTGGACCAGAACAGTCTTTGCTTAAAATCCTGGCTGAACTCCTTCCTCTTTCTTTGATGACTTGATGAAACTGTAATTAACCGTGAACTCTCTCAAAATCCTCAACATGGAACTGCAGCCGCTTAAGACCATATTCCGACCCATGGCTGACTCCTCTGCTCTGACTTCTCCAGTCATGTGCCACTGTCCCACTCAGCTACTCTTGGTCTTGTCTCCTAGGACCCAAAGCAAAACACATTATTAGGGTGGAAATACGCAGCCGAACGACAACATATGCACATACATGTCACAGAGGAAAATATATCAACAGCAAATCATTTTGCTATCCTACCCTGCGTATAAGGGCGGGATAATGCTCGCCTCCGTGTCTTTAATAGAATCAAGACTACTGGTGCTAATAGCCTGGGTAATCTTTGAGTCCGGCTATTACCTAAATTGGAAATGGACAGAAGCCATGTCAGTTTCCTCTGCATGCTCCCAAAATGAGCTGTCAACACAAGTGTTCCACTGGTGCCAGAAGATCATGAGATATTTAGTCATCTTGATAACAGCACAGACCAAAAGAACAATGAAATACAACAAGGAAGATACACTTGAGAAACTGAGATCAAACTAAACAGTTGCTGCGCACTGAAATTGACATTATGGGCCAAAGTAAACTCCATTAAGATAACCACAGCTCCAAGGATCAAATATATTATCTCTATGATGTCGATGAAAGTTGAGAGGCAGGTCTTCAATGAAATCCAATATTTTCTATGTGACAAGAATCCACCAATACTAACATTGTGAAAGTTGCAACTGCCACAGAAATTTGGTTTTATGGCTGTCTCGCAATTTTCAAACTACCGCTTGGCACAATATGAAGGCAAGCTACTGGTTATTAATAAAGATGTCTGAGTGAAAGCTGAGGCAAACATGGTTGTACCACATCTGAACCAATGCCGACTGCTGTGAAAACTATTGCACTTTGCAAAAGCTGCTGGCGGGAAATGGTAAAAATTGTTAGTCACAATGTATTTGTTGGAGATGAGGCGGTGCCTTGACATAACCCTGCAGTGAAGATCACAGAGAAACCAGTGTTCTGGCCAAAATTGTTCCTGTGCAGAGTCAAATGGATATCTGAGCTCATCAATGAAGAGAAATGTAAGCCATACATACTTTTTGTAGGAAAATATGGAAGGGAGGATGGCGTCCTGACAGCTGCACTAGTGTGAGTGGTGGCAAGTCGGCCTTCACACAAAGCTCTTATTTGCGTCCGGCTAAACCCTTGTGGCCACCGTGCCGCAAACAAATTCTAAATATGAGTTATGAGGACATCTACTGCGGATGAGCAGTGTTCTTACCACATTTACCTTGCATTTTAGCATGAGGAAATCAGGTCAGCAAGCCCTTAACTCGAGGGCTGAGCTTCGGCTAGCCCTGGCCAACTTGGCCTCTGCTTAAGGTATTCCCCAAAAAACAGATAAGTCATGACTTTGCTGCTTGCTATACAAAACACAGTTGACATATGTGACCGAGTAGGTGAATGTTTCTGACAAACAAAGGAATAGTGGTCTGAGTCAGAAAAGGACAACTGCAAGAGAGAAAACACTTGCCCTCCACAAGAAATCTAGGTAAAAAGTCATATCAGTGCAGTGTAAAAATACATATGCAAATAGAGTTGTGCTCAAATTATTTTCATCACACCCAGTAGTCCTGGAGGGTAGGGGTGGAGGCATGGCAATAGGATGATAGTATTTAATAAAAGGTGGATAAAACGCAGTTCTAAAGGTGGAAAAAATGCAGTTAAAAATAAAACTCTGTTTTGTAAAGGTCACTTAAAATGGGCACAGATGTAATCATAATCTGCGTGTAGTCATTATTTCACACAGCATGCAACTTTATGCACCCATCCCCTTTCTAATTAGCCACCATTCACAGCTCTTAAAGGACAATAGTGGTCACAATCAGCCACTCGCTGCTGCATCTCAAGTCAATTGCACCGTAATGCGCCTAAATTCAAAATAAAGACAAACTGAAGCAGAGCTTTTCTGAGTTAGGAAGTTCAGCTCTGAAGGTGGGGAACGCTAACCAATGTGGGTGCAGTGTGAGGTGGCTCGGGTGAAACAATTTTGCCGATTTTCAAATCCAGGGAAATCCTGGCCAATTCCCCCACTACCCCTGCATCTTTCAATGGCAATTGGGCCTCTTTTGCTCACGTCTAGTCGCTGCTCCCATTCCTTCCCTGCTGCGTGGTGCTGGGGTAGTGCGGCGCATATTGATTTGTGGTGGTTATTTAGTGGGGGGGGAGTCCTGTTGCGCTTCGCAGACAGCGGCACCCTATGTTAGGACCCGTGGTTTGGTGGGGGTGAATATAAAAAAAAGTATAATAATAGCGAAAGAAGGAGACGGAGGTTGGGCACATATATACCAGGAGTATATACCTGAGAGTAAGCAGGAAATTGAAGAGAGGGTCCCTGGAATGCCCCTCTTGACCCCTAAAAGAATGACAGCCCGAACAGCCAGGAAATGCAAGATGCCAGTCACTGTTTGGCCAGCCGCCAGGAGGTCCAGTGACTTTTACATATGCAAACAGATATTCTCTTAGACAACCATTTAAACCTTATCTAGCTGACGTCTTCATGGATACAGGTGCCTCAACACTGGACCTGGTTGACTAATGATAAATATCCAGCTGTGCTGACATCATTAGAGCCACCACGACATAGTAACGTTAGAAACAAACCAAACTCGCATCCATGCACAAAGTTACACAGAGACACACGTGCACACACGAAAAACATGCTTACACAGTTCTGTAGATAAAAGACAGATACATATACATACTGTCAGAAGCCTTTCCTTTTCATTAGCAAAACGCAGAACTGCAAGAAAACAAGAGATTCAGAGCAAGCTTGCAGCCCTTATTGCACCTCACGATATGGAACTACAGTGTCATATAAAGAACCTGGAAGAGCCAAGTACCACTAACCCATAGGAAAATAATACAATAAAGACATTTAGAAATCATAGCATAACTATAGTAGAGTTACATGAAGCCACAGGCCTCATACTAAGGGACGAAGGAAAACAGATTTTACAGCACGCTGCTCAGAACTGGTGCTCGCAACCAAGGTCAGAGGCGAACAGAACATTCCTAGCTCCAGGGACAGGGAACCACCTGCAAAATAGCAGAATAAATCCTCACTATTTGCAGACTACTAAAAAGCTCCGTTTTGTGGCCCTATCCCACGTGGTGCGGACAAGCCGAGTAAATGCCATTTACCTGCGGTCGGAAGAGTAGCAGTTCCCAGCGAAGAAGACAAGAACTAATACATGTGTTGTCAAACAATGTTGCAACCTGCAGGCACTCTCTCAGGCTAGATGGATATACTGGTGGCAACAATGGGGACACAGAGCCTTTCTCATCACCTTGAGAATGTACACAGAGCCCTGAGAATAGAGCTGGTTCCCAGGCCTGAGGAGACCCGCTCCAGTCAATCAGGGAACACAAATCCAGCGCAGACCGGGTACGGATGGGGGCCATCAGCAGCAGTGGTGGCTTGCAGCTTGTCAGCAGGGGGAGGGGAAGGTAGGGAAAAGGGGGCCAGGAGGAGTAGGGTGGACATACTGAGAAGGGCAGTAAGGAGTGGGGAAGCAAAAGGAAAGGGGTTTAAGTCCCTTCATGGGGCTCAGGGTGGTGATTGATGGGGGTGTGAGCGAAGGGGCAGGTGAGGGCATGGGGTGCAGAAGTGGGAACGGTAGAAGGGGCGGATGGGGTTGGAACATCGGTAAAGAGGGGGCAAGGTAGGCAATGCCTGTAGAAGAGTGCAGGGGGGGGCCCTCTCCTTGGTGGATGGCAGTGACAGGGGAAGGTACGGGATGACCTCCTCACTTTCAGAGGAAAGAGGAAGGAGAGAACTTTGGTGAGAGGGGGTGGGCAGCCTAAAGGGTTCAGTATGGCATATAGCACGGCAGAGCACTGAGCAGAGGGTGGAACGCCTCGCCCGAGAAGAGGAGAGGAGCAGGAAGTGGTTTGCATAGGTACTCCGAGAAGACGACACAGGAGCATCGGAGTGGAAGCCCTGTGCTGACCGAGGAGGATCTGCCCAGGCCGAGCAGGTTTACGGAACATGACTGGTATATGGCTGTGGAGGAAGGGGGAGGAGTACTGGTTGTTAAGGGAAGAGAGGGGTCAGGGGAGTGGGTTGAAGGAGAAAGGGGATGACAGGGTGGCAGGCTTGGGGGGAGGTTGGGGGTGAGGGGGCAGTGTGGGGAAGATGCGAGTAAGACAATGCTGATGTTTTTTGTCCCTGCAGTAGGAGCCTATTGAGGAAGGAAATGAGGAGTGGGATGACGCAGGGGCCAGGATGACGCGGCTGGGTGGTGAAGACAGGGCGACAAGAGTTGGGCAGTGCTGGGAATGTTCTGCTGCATGGGTTAGGTTGGGGGCTGGGTGGGGGACACAAAAGGGGGGATGGGGCACAGGGGCCAGGGGGGAAGGGTGAGGGCGTGGCAGCCGGGGCCTTGGTGAGGGCGGAAGGGAGAGGTGTAGCCTTGGTGGAAGTACAGACGGATAAGGTACTGGATCCTATGGTGCAGGGGATGGCAGAAGTGCATGCCGAGGGTGTGGGGGAGAGCGCAAAGAAGTCAAAGAAGTTACCCTACATGGGTATTATGAAGCCGTTGGGCACACATTTGATGGTGGCTACAAAGCAAAACATTTGTGCTGGAGAGTTTGTAGACGTGTTCAAGCTTTTACACAGGGAAGTGAGAGCTAAGAGGGGTCGAAAGAAGAGGAGCGGGAGCTGGTGGCAAGGCCGCAAGTGCTGGTTACGATTGAAAACCAGGTTCGGTCTGGGAACGAAAAGTGGCCTCATTTTCCACTTAACGAGCGATCACAGCGTGTGAGCCCAACCGTTCTATGAGGGTATTGGGAGTATCCTCCAAGAAAATGTTGAATACAATTAGTCGAAAGTAGTGCATTTAAAGCATGTTTTAAAGATATATGGATTAAAAAGTCTGTTTTTAAATAAGTTCATGATCTCTCAAGGTAGATCTTCAATGATAGAGGGACCTGGACATTACACACTTTGCAGATGAGAAAAACGAATTCTTCTGGTATTAAAGGTGCCCATACAACATTCATCCCTAATCCATTCCACTGTATTCCTGTGCTGGGAAGTGCACACAGATAAAAGACATTCTTTAACGATCATTGGCAATGCCATCAGGTTTGGCTGTTGTGTAGGCATGGGAAAGGCATTTGCCAGGCACTTCCGTAAATGTCCATTGATGGTAGCAGCTGCAAAGTGGTGAGAGTACCTGGGCATATAATAGCACAGCCTGGTGAATGCCTAATATTGATGCATAAGCTCAAACTGTTGGCTTTGCCAATGCTTGTTTTTAATTGGACTTCAGTGAAGGACAGGCATAGTACTTTTTATTTCACCAGTAGCACTTTTACAGTTCCAATAAAGTCATTGACTGTCAGAAGACTGCTTTGAGAAAACACTGGCAGCCACTTTAGGCACACCGTTTGATGGTAAGGCTTGATAAAGCAAGCTCAAATACATCCTAGGAGGATGTATTTTGGGTGGAGAATAGCAGAAAGCGGGTAGAAATGGCCATAGGGATTAGCACACCCATGGGCAGTCAATGGGTTGGTAAATAACCAAACAACAATTACAAGCTTTGTGTCCCGCCTCATATGTAATCTCGCAATCTTGGTATCCACTTCGAGTCCTCCCTTTCCTTCTCCCACCACATTTCTCTCACCTCTCGTTCCTGTCATCACCATCTCTACAACATCCGCAAGATCCGATCCTCCCTCACCTTCCATGCTTCTAAACTTTTAATCTCCTCCCTCATCTTCTCCCGTCTCTTCTACTGTTCTTCTCTCCTCTTTGGACTCCCTGCCTCTCATCTGACCCCCTTCAAATCCATCTACCACTACTCCATCCATACTCTCTGCCTCCTTGGCTCTCGCAACTCTAAATCCTCCTCACTCTCTCAACTTGACTGGCTTCCCTTCCCCTCCCAACTTAAATTTCAATTCCTCTGTTTGGTCTTCAAATCTCTCCATGACCTTGCTCTCCCCTATCTCTCTTCTCTTCTCTCCTCTCCTTCTACACTCCCACTCGTGCTCTCCGCTCCGCTGACCTCTTTTTACTTACTGTACCCCCGCCACCATGTGCCTCTTCATGCTTCCTTTCCTTTCACCTCCTGGCCCACCTACACTGGAACTCCTTACTACTCTCTATCCGTTTCACCCCCACATACACCTCCTTCTGCACCTCCTTGAAAGCCCTTCTTCACTCCCCCCCTTGACCTCCCATCTTCTCTCCTCTCCTTCTCCCCTGTCCCCATACCTTCCCTTCCCTTTTTCTCACATCCACTTGACCTTATATCACATAATTGAATTTTGTTCACCTTCCCTTCTCTACCCCCTCTCCCTTCCTCTCACCTTTCCCTCACCTCCAATATCCAAGGAAACTGTTCTACATATTGCTACACTGGTTTGTCTCATGATTGTTAACTTGCTTCTTCCATTATTGCATCTAGTTGTTTTATTGTAAAGTTCTTTGGATTAAAGCGCTATACAAACTTAGTAAACATAAACATGTGCTATTTCTCACTAGCTGTACTCGAATGCAATAGTTTCAGCTTATAGGTGGCACTTTAGCAAAACTAACAAAAAGGTTGACTTGGTATGAGATCAGTGAGTTATGCCAATGAAGCGCCCCCAATGTTCCGATAAAGTGGCTCGGCACCTGTGCCTTCAACCATAGTGGTTCACTTTTCAGTGGCTCCACTTCGCTAATGACAACGTGTTTGCATGTTGCACTTTTGGGTAAGGTAAAACCCATATTGAGAGTTTTGGGCCTCATTCAGCACAATCCATGCGGCAAAGGGGGTGTATTTCTTACCTGTGCCCGTTGCACCTTTTTGATTGGGATCACTGTTGTTTTGTAGAAGTGAGAGGGCTGACTAGTCGGGCTAGACACTACTCATCCTTGTACTTCTGCGGGGCAGTAGTCATTTTGTCACTAGCAAGGCTGCTCCAACCTCTGATGGAACGAGTGGTTGTAGAAAGGTCAGATGCACGAGGAAAGTTGATGAGTCAAAAGGACCAGTACGAGGTCGCTCTCGCCTCCCAACAGTTGGACAGCACAAAAAGTGAGAGCTTGCTGACCACAAACCCCACATTCAAACAATAGCTACATTTTTCTTTAATGAATGTTTAGCTGCGGCAATCTGGCAGACTGTCACACAGGACATCCTGGTTTGTGCTTCAAGTCCACTCTATCCTGCCTTTTCCTATATTTAGCAGGGATTTCGCCAACTACAAAAGCAGCGAGACAGGACAGTGATGTCAAGAAGCTACAAGAATACTTTGATAACATTAGGCCTGGCACAAACATATCTATTTACTAAGTCAGATAACTCAGCATACAAAATATGTGCACCGATGCTAGGTCCACTCTAGTGGGTAATTACACAACTCGCTCCATCAATCTCCACTGCCCACTGACTCATGCCCGCATTGTACACAGCAGACAAATCGGTGCATTGCATGCCGCACACTCCCAAATTGTAGGTCCCAGCACAGGACACAACGCTTCCTGTGAAGACTCTTCCCTGTACACAGTAAATCATCCATGCAAGAATATTGTGCAGTGTCACCAGGCCAATAACTGCCAACATGGGGCCCCTTCCACTTGACTACAGTTGAAAGTACCTACGCCTTCTCTGACAATCGCTTTGCTTTCCATCCCAATGGTTTCCGATTGCCTATTGTTCTCCACCTCCCGCTGCCAATTGAAACGCGTGGCCCAAAACCTTGCCCCTGTAGAATGTGTCCAAAGGTTGCCGCTTATCGCCCTAAGCGCCAGCCCTCTAAACCCCAAGTCTTGCCCCTTGCCAATATACATAAACTGGCCACAGAGAAAATCAATAATGAGGATGCCAAAAATAAAGTTTGTATCATCAATAAGACGTAAAGAAAACAGATGAGAAACGCCATACGTTAATCAATGAGTCCATCCAATTATCAATCGGTCATCTGGCAATGCACTGCGAGAAATGCCAGAGCAATAGGTGGCCTGGCTACCTTACCCTGAAACGGCGACATGACCGAATGAGCTATTCCTTGAATGTGACAGAGCAGGAAAGTGCACCCATTTATAATGCCTTTCTCATCATCACAAATTAAATAATATAAATATGCATACATTTGCTACTACAAAAACCCAATGTACTATCATACCACCTCCGACTAAACTTCGATCTACGTGCTTGCTCTGGCATTGCCACATCCTTTGTGCCAACTCAACAAGGCCACGCAAATTAAGGCACCACGTGCACAATAGAGTAACTAAGCACGACCACACCATCATTACCATTCGTATGCTCCGTTATATCTGCAAACTAAATAGCTCGCGAGTGGTAGGTGCTGCACGGCTCAGTGCCACATCAAACCCCCCTTCATCAGAGGCGAAATGGGCACATTACCTGCTACCAAATATTCAGCAGTGCTCGAAGGGCAAATAGCTGCATTCACCCAAACACTCCACTGCAGGCATTAGCCGAGCCCTGGGCAGCCCAAACCTAGTCCCGACCCTCCTGGCACGATCTCAGAGTTATAAACCAATGCGGAACGCGCCCTCTTTGGATTAAGTGTCGCCCACGCAGGGTTGTGGGGGGCACTGATATCAGAAGGCAGTTTACCTCTGCAATAAACTCCCTCCCGAAGGGACCGGAGAGTGAACCCCCCCCTTCGCCAACAGGCACGCACCGAAAGCACCATTTTAGGCACTCAGCAAGATTAGCCAGTCCGATCTCCCTCCAGGGTTTAGACCTAATGTAGGAGCGAGAAACTGATCTATCGACGTTCCTGCCCCATTGCTTCCCAGAGTGACGCCAGCAAAGTCATGCACTGGTGTCTTGCTGGTGACTTGACAAGATGAGGCCCTAGCAGCACATGCACACACCTTTTTGAGTTTGGTCGATTTGGAATGTAACGGAATCTGGATGCAGACGCCAGCTAAACTCGCCTCGACTTCTGAAGAAGGTCAGCACGAGCAGACTGCGCTGCACCTCCGCACGTGCGCATGCAAGCACTCAGTCACACGACACTAGGGCACGTGCGGTTTGTTTCATGCCTGGCCCCAGGCAGTAACCCTCACAAATGTGCAGATGTGAGCCACGGCTGGAAATGCAGTAGTCTGGGAAGAGCGAAGCACCCAGGCTGGCCTAGATCATGGATGATGTTCGTTGCCATTATGTATCCTTCCCCCAAGCAGAAAAAGAGGCCCTTTGCCTCGAGGCCTACCGGAGAAAGTTCCGGTGTCCCGGTGGGCCAGTCCAGTATTGTTGAAAACTGGACGTCTGCCTTTTTAATATACGCTAGCGTCTTCTGTGAGACGTACCCTGGGAGGTGTGTAGCGTTGTTTAAGCACATGGATGTGATTAGGTAGCTTCTTCACGTTACTGAGGTTTTGCTTGGTTGAGGTACGAAGAGGAGTTCAGGGCAAGATTGGGGAAGACAAACAGGCAGTGTGGGGGGAGATTGATATGGACCTGTGCCTGTAGTGGATGGTGCCTATGCACCCACCCCCCACACTTAATATGGTGAATGGTTTACCCGTGCCTTACCGGCCCTTTCTTGGTCGCTCGCCCCAGAAGGGGTGTGGGAAGGAGGCGGGGGACAAAAAGCTCCGTTTTGTGGCCCTATCCCACGTGGTGCGGACAAGCCGAGTAAATGCCATTTACCTGCGGTCGGAAGAGTAGCAGTTCCCAGCGAAGAAGACAAGAACTAATACATGTGTTGTCAAACAATGTTGCAACCTGCAGGCACTCTCTCAGGCTAGATGGATATACTGGTGGCAACAATGGGGACACAGAGCCTTTCTCATCACCTTGAGAATGTACACAGAGCCCTGAGAATAGAGCTGGTTCCCAGGCCTGAGGAGACCCGCTCCAGTCAATCAGGGAACACAAATCCAGCGCAGACCGGGTACGGATGGGGGCCATCAGCAGCAGTGGTGGCTTGCAGCTTGTCAGCAGGGGGAGGGGAAGGTAGGGAAAAGGGGGCCAGGAGGAGTAGGGTGGACATACTGAGAAGGGCAGTAAGGAGTGGGGAAGCAAAAGGAAAGGGGTTTAAGTCCCTTCATGGGGCTCAGGGTGGTGATTGATGGGGGTGTGAGCGAAGGGGCAGGTGAGGGCATGGGGTGCAGAAGTGGGAACGGTAGAAGGGGCGGATGGGGTTGGAACATCGGTAAAGAGGGGGCAAGGTAGGCAATGCCTGTAGAAGAGTGCAGGGGGGGGCCCTCTCCTTGGTGGATGGCAGTGACAGGGGAAGGTACGGGATGACCTCCTCACTTTCAGAGGAAAGAGGAAGGAGAGAACTTTGGTGAGAGGGGGTGGGCAGCCTAAAGGGTTCAGTATGGCATATAGCACGGCAGAGCACTGAGCAGAGGGTGGAACGCCTCGCCCGAGAAGAGGAGAGGAGCAGGAAGTGGTTTGCATAGGTACTCCGAGAAGACGACACAGGAGCATCGGAGTGGAAGCCCTGTGCTGACCGAGGAGGATCTGCCCAGGCCGAGCAGGTTTACGGAACATGACTGGTATATGGCTGTGGAGGAAGGGGGAGGAGTACTGGTTGTTAAGGGAAGAGAGGGGTCAGGGGAGTGGGTTGAAGGAGAAAGGGGATGACAGGGTGGCAGGCTTGGGGGGAGGTTGGGGGTGAGGGGGCAGTGTGGGGAAGATGCAAGTAAGACAATGCTGATGTTTTTTGTCCCTGCAGTAGGAGCCTATTGAGGAAGGAAATGAGGAGTGGGATGACGCAGGGGCCAGGATGACGCGGCTGGGTGGTGAAGACAGGGCGACAAGAGTTGGGCAGTGCTGGGAATGTTCTGCTGCATGGGTTAGGTTGGGGGCTGGGTGGGGGACACAAAAGGGGGGATGGGGCACAGGGGCCAGGGGGGAAGGGTGAGGGCGTGGCAGCCGGGGCCTTGGTGAGGGCGGAAGGGAGAGGTGTAGCCTTGGTGGAAGTACAGACGGATAAGGTACTGGATCCTATGGTGCAGGGGATGGCAGAAGTGCATGCCGAGGGTGTGGGGGAGAGCGCAAAGAAGTCAAAGAAGTTACCCTACATGGGTATTATGAAGCCGTTGGGCACACATTTGATGGTGGCTACAAAGCAAAACATTTGTGCTGGAGAGTTTGTAGACGTGTTCAAGCTTTTACACAGGGAAGTGAGAGCTAAGAGGGGTCGAAAGAAGAGGAGCGGGAGCTGGTGGCAAGGCCGCAAGTGCTGGTTACGATTGAAAACCAGGTTCGGTCTGGGAACGAAAAGTGGCCTCATTTTCCACTTAACGAGCGATCACAGCGTGTGAGCCCAACCGTTCTATGAGGGTATTGGGAGTATCCTCCAAGAAAATGTTGAATACAATTAGTCGAAAGTAGTGCATTTAAAGCATGTTTTAAAGATATATGGATTAAAAAGTCTGTTTTTAAATAAGTTCATGATCTCTCAAGGTAGATCTTCAATGATAGAGGGACCTGGACATTACACACTTTGCAGATGAGAAAAACGAATTCTTCTGGTATTAAAGGTGCCCATACAACATTCATCCCTAATCCATTCCACTGTATTCCTGTGCTGGGAAGTGCACACAGATAAAAGACATTCTTTAACGATCATTGGCAATGCCATCAGGTTTGGCTGTTGTGTAGGCATGGGAAAGGCATTTGCCAGGCACTTCCGTAAATGTCCATTGATGGTAGCAGCTGCAAAGTGGTGAGAGTACCTGGGCATATAATAGCACAGCCTGGTGAATGCCTAATATTGATGCATAAGCTCAAACTGTTGGCTTTGCCAATGCTTGTTTTTAATTGGACTTCAGTGAAGGACAGGCATAGTACTTTTTATTTCACCAGTAGCACTTTTACAGTTCCAATAAAGTCATTGACTGTCAGAAGACTGCTTTGAGAAAACACTGGCAGCCACTTTAGGCACACCGTTTGATGGTAAGGCTTGATAAAGCAAGCTCAAATACATCCTAGGAGGATGTATTTTGGGTGGAGAATAGCAGAAAGCGGGTAGAAATGGCCATAGGGATTAGCACACCCATGGGCAGTCAATGGGTTGGTAAATAACCAAACAACAATTACAAGCTTTGTGTCCCGCCTCATATGTAATCTCGCAATCTTGGTATCCACTTCGAGTCCTCCCTTTCCTTCTCCCACCACATTTCTCTCACCTCTCGTTCCTGTCATCACCATCTCTACAACATCCGCAAGATCCGATCCTCCCTCACCTTCCATGCTTCTAAACTTTTAATCTCCTCCCTCATCTTCTCCCGTCTCTTCTACTGTTCTTCTCTCCTCTTTGGACTCCCTGCCTCTCATCTGACCCCCTTCAAATCCATCTACCACTACTCCATCCATACTCTCTGCCTCCTTGGCTCTCGCAACTCTAAATCCTCCTCACTCTCTCAACTTGACTGGCTTCCCTTCCCCTCCCAACTTAAATTTCAATTCCTCTGTTTGGTCTTCAAATCTCTCCATGACCTTGCTCTCCCCTATCTCTCTTCTCTTCTCTCCTCTCCTTCTACACTCCCACTCGTGCTCTCCGCTCCGCTGACCTCTTTTTACTTACTGTACCCCCGCCACCATGTGCCTCTTCATGCTTCCTTTCCTTTCACCTCCTGGCCCACCTACACTGGAACTCCTTACTACTCTCTATCCGTTTCACCCCCACATACACCTCCTTCTGCACCTCCTTGAAAGCCCTTCTTCACTCCCCCCCTTGACCTCCCATCTTCTCTCCTCTCCTTCTCCCCTGTCCCCATACCTTCCCTTCCCTTTTTCTCACATCCACTTGACCTTATATCACATAATTGAATTTTGTTCACCTTCCCTTCTCTACCCCCTCTCCCTTCCTCTCACCTTTCCCTCACCTCCAATATCCAAGGAAACTGTTCTACATATTGCTACACTGGTTTGTCTCATGATTGTTAACTTGCTTCTTCCATTATTGCATCTAGTTGTTTTATTGTAAAGTTCTTTGGATTAAAGCGCTATACAAACTTAGTAAACATAAACATGTGCTATTTCTCACTAGCTGTACTCGAATGCAATAGTTTCAGCTTATAGGTGGCACTTTAGCCAAAACTAACAAAAAGGTTGACTTGGTATGAGATCAGTGAGTTATGCCAATGAAGCGCCCCCAATGTTCCGATAAAGTGGCTCGGCACCTGTGCCTTCAACCATAGTGGTTCACTTTTCAGTGGCTCCACTTCGCTAATGACAACGTGTTTGCATGTTGCACTTTTGGGTAAGGTAAAACCCATATTGAGAGTTTTGGGCCTCATTCAGCACAATCCATGCGGCAAAGGGGGTGTATTTCTTACCTGTGCCCGTTGCACCTTTTTGATTGGGATCACTGTTGTTTTGTAGAAGTGAGAGGGCTGACTAGTCGGGCTAGACACTACTCATCCTTGTACTTCTGCGGGGCAGTAGTCATTTTGTCACTAGCAAGGCTGCTCCAACCTCTGATGGAACGAGTGGTTGTAGAAAGGTCAGATGCACGAGGAAAGTTGATGAGTCAAAAGGACCAGTACGAGGTCGCTCTCGCCTCCCAACAGTTGGACAGCACAAAAAGTGAGAGCTTGCTGACCACAAACCCCACATTCAAACAATAGCTACATTTTTCTTTAATGAATGTTTAGCTGCGGCAATCTGGCAGACTGTCACACAGGACATCCTGGTTTGTGCTTCAAGTCCACTCTATCCTGCCTTTTCCTATATTTAGCAGGGATTTCGCCAACTACAAAAGCAGCGAGACAGGACAGTGATGTCAAGAAGCTACAAGAATACTTTGATAACATTAGGCCTGGCACAAACATATCTATTTACTAAGTCAGATAACTCAGCATACAAAATATGTGCACCGATGCTAGGTCCACTCTAGTGGGTAATTACACAACTCGCTCCATCAATCTCCACTGCCCACTGACTCATGCCCGCATTGTACACAGCAGACAAATCGGTGCATTGCATGCCGCACACTCCCAAATTGTAGGTCCCAGCACAGGACACAACGCTTCCTGTGAAGACTCTTCCCTGTACACAGTAAATCATCCATGCAAGAATATTGTGCAGTGTCACCAGGCCAATAACTGCCAACATGGGGCCCCTTCCACTTGACTACAGTTGAAAGTACCTACGCCTTCTCTGACAATCGCTTTGCTTTCCATCCCAATGGTTTCCGATTGCCTATTGTTCTCCACCTCCCGCTGCCAATTGAAACGCGTGGCCCAAAACCTTGCCCCTGTAGAATGTGTCCAAAGGTTGCCGCTTATCGCCCTAAGCGCCAGCCCTCTAAACCCCAAGTCTTGCCCCTTGCCAATATACATAAACTGGCCACAGAGAAAATCAATAATGAGGATGCCAAAAATAAAGTTTGTATCATCAATAAGACGTAAAGAAAACAGATGAGAAACGCCATACGTTAATCAATGAGTCCATCCAATTATCAATCGGTCATCTGGCAATGCACTGCGAGAAATGCCAGAGCAATAGGTGGCCTGGCTACCTTACCCTGAAACGGCGACATGACCGAATGAGCTATTCCTTGAATGTGACAGAGCAGGAAAGTGCACCCATTTATAATGCCTTTCTCATCATCACAAATTAAATAATATAAATATGCATACATTTGCTACTACAAAAACCCAATGTACTATCATACCACCTCCGACTAAACTTCGATCTACGTGCTTGCTCTGGCATTGCCACATCCTTTGTGCCAACTCAACAAGGCCACGCAAATTAAGGCACCACGTGCACAATAGAGTAACTAAGCACGACCACACCATCATTACCATTCGTATGCTCCGTTATATCTGCAAACTAAATAGCTCGCGAGTGGTAGGTGCTGCACGGCTCAGTGCCACATCAAACCCCCCTTCATCAGAGGCGAAATGGGCACATTACCTGCTACCAAATATTCAGCAGTGCTCGAAGGGCAAATAGCTGCATTCACCCAAACACTCCACTGCAGGCATTAGCCGAGCCCTGGGCAGCCCAAACCTAGTCCCGACCCTCCTGGCACGATCTCAGAGTTATAAACCAATGCGGAACGCGCCCTCTTTGGATTAAGTGTCGCCCACGCAGGGTTGTGGGGGGCACTGATATCAGAAGGCAGTTTACCTCTGCAATAAACTCCCTCCCGAAGGGACCGGAGAGTGAACCCCCCCCTTCGCCAACAGGCACGCACCGAAAGCACCATTTTAGGCACTCAGCAAGATTAGCCAGTCCGATCTCCCTCCAGGGTTTAGACCTAATGTAGGAGCGAGAAACTGATCTATCGACGTTCCTGCCCCATTGCTTCCCAGAGTGACGCCAGCAAAGTCATGCACTGGTGTCTTGCTGGTGACTTGACAAGATGAGGCCCTAGCAGCACATGCACACACCTTTTTGAGTTTGGTCGATTTGGAATGTAACGGAATCTGGATGCAGACGCCAGCTAAACTCGCCTCGACTTCTGAAGAAGGTCAGCACGAGCAGACTGCGCTGCACCTCCGCACGTGCGCATGCAAGCACTCAGTCACACGACACTAGGGCACGTGCGGTTTGTTTCATGCCTGGCCCCAGGCAGTAACCCTCACAAATGTGCAGATGTGAGCCACGGCTGGAAATGCAGTAGTCTGGGAAGAGCGAAGCACCCAGGCTGGCCTAGATCATGGATGATGTTCGTTGCCATTATGTATCCTTCCCCCAAGCAGAAAAAGAGGCCCTTTGCCTCGAGGCCTACCGGAGAAAGTTCCGGTGTCCCGGTGGGCCAGTCCAGTATTGTTGAAAACTGGACGTCTGCCTTTTTAATATACGCTAGCGTCTTCTGTGAGACGTACCCTGGGAGGTGTGTAGCGTTGTTTAAGCACATGGATGTGATTAGGTAGCTTCTTCACGTTACTGAGGTTTTGCTTGGTTGAGGTACGAAGAGGAGTTCAGGGCAAGATTGGGGAAGACAAACAGGCAGTGTGGGGGGAGATTGATATGGACCTGTGCCTGTAGTGGATGGTGCCTATGCACCCACCCCCCACACTTAATATGGTGAATGGTTTACCCGTGCCTTACCGGCCCTTTCTTGGTCGCTCGCCCCAGAAGGGGTGTGGGAAGGAGGCGGGGGACAGCCGTCAGCGGCCTGCCTGGACTTTAAAAAAGAAGGGTGCGCTAGGCCAGCATGTAAATTCAGACATAAGTGCAGCAGGGGCGCAGGACGGCACCTTGTCACACAATGGGCCTCATTACGACCCAGGCGGAGGACCATGGTGCTATTAGCACCATGGTCCATGCCGGTGTCCGCCATGGCGGAATGGGGAATTACCACCCCATTCCGAGGTTGGCGGGGCGGTAATTCCCCATGCCGCCATGGCCCCTCCCCATTCCCATTTTTGCCCTATAGGGCTCAATGGGAATGGGGAAGGCGCTAAGTACGGTGCCGCAAATTGCGGCACCGTACTTAGCACCAAGGTCCCTTTGCGGGTCCCTACTTTAACGGCTGGTAAAACCAGCCGTTAAGGTCGGGTCCCGCAAAGGGACCTCATAATTAGGCGCTAATAGGTTAACGGCGCCGCAGCCTTTTGCAGCGCCATTAACCCATTAGCACCTGGGTCGTAATGAGGCCCAATGTTTTGCAACTGCAGAGAGAGAGAGGGGCCGGTGTAGGGCGAGGGGTTGTGGGGAAAGGCCTATACTCCAGTTAAGCTAGATGGGCTGGAGGAGTGGTGTGTTTCTACCCAGATAGGGAGGTGGCCAGGATTTTGGTGCAGATTTTCAGGATGGCTATAAATTGGGGTACTAGGGTCCTAGGATGCAACGGTGGGTGGAGAGTCTGAAGTCTGCATGGGACAAACTGGAGGTGGTAAGGGCGAAGCTGAAGAAGGAGTTGGCTGAGGGAAGGGTGGTTGGGCCGTTTAAGGATTTGATGGGTGATCTGGTGGTGTCCCCCTTAGGGGTTGTACCTAAAAAAGTGGCCAGTGAGTTTAGGTTGGTTCACCACTGATCGTAGCCAGAGGGCATGTCTGTGAATTATTTAATTGCCCCGGAAGAATGCAGAGTGTCCTACGCAAGTGTGGATCTGGTGGTGGGGTTGGTGAGGAAAAAAGGGCCTGGTGACATCAAGTCGGCTTTTCGGTTGCTGCTAGTGCATCTAGAGAATTTTTGGTTGCTGGGGGATGCAGTTTGAGGATCAAATGTACGTGGAAAAAGCATTACCAATTGGCTGTGCTGTGTCATGTGCGTTGCTTAAGTGTTTTAGCTCCTTTCTGAAGTTGTTTTTCACTTACAGTTCTGGGTTTGAGGGAGTTTTGCTCTATTTGGATGATTTCTTTTTCATCAGTGGGGCGGGAGAAGAGGAAGTGTGCCACCGAATGCTGGAGGCCTGTCAAACATTGATGCTAGAGTTGGGAGTACCATTGGTGGAGGATAAAACTGAGGGGCCGGCGGCGGTTCTAACTTTTCTAGCAATTTAACTGGATTCAATGGCTATGACCTCACGCTTTCCGGACGACAATGTGAGAAAGTTGGTACAGTTGCTGGAGCGTGCAGTGGCGATGCGTAAGATGCCGCTGGTGGATATGCAGAGAATGGTGGGGCATCTCAATTTAGCCTGTCGGGTTGTGGCTCCAGGTTGCACTTTTTGTAGGAATATGGCCTGGTCCATGGCGGAGGCGAGACATCTGCATCACAGGGTGAGGGTTTCAGGAGCTGTCAGGGAAGTTCAACTGCGTGCCTATGTGGCTGCAAGGGGAGCCAGTAGCTTGGGAGCTACAGGTTTTGTCTGATGCGTCAGGCGCTGGAGGTTTTCGCATGTACTGAAGGGGCAGATGGTGTGCAGTGAGGTGGCCTGAGCAGTGGAAGAGAGGGGCGAGGAGCATAGCTTTCCTGGAATCTTTCCCATTGCAAGTGCCATTGGAATTGTGGGGCAGAGAGTTGCGGAATAACAAATTGAATTTTAACGTGGATACTGAAGCTGTGGTTAACAATGTGAACAAGCAATCCGCTAGGGACAAGGGGATGTCCAGGCTCTTGAGGGAGTTTGTGCTGAGGTGCCTGAAATGGAATGTGGTTTTTAGGGCGACACATGTGCCAGGAAAATATAATGGCATTGCTGATGCCTTATCTCGTTTTCAGTGGTAGAGATTCTGTGGGCTGGCTCAGGGAAGCAGAGGTGGAGGGGCACCAGATCCCGGAGGAGCTGTGGCGGCTAGTTGATTGAGAGCGCTGCATTTACATGGTTGGAGGTTTTGAGAGGGGGAATGTACAGTTGGAAAGGGAGAAAGGATGCAGAGGAAAGAAGGAGGGAGGATGTGATCAATGTTATACTGAGCTGTGTGAGGAGAAGTTGGTTTCAAGGCCACGATAGCGGGGAAGCTGGCGTGCATCGCTTTTTATGGAAAGTGGTTCTGGGGCTTTCAGCCTAGCAGGTGAGAAATGGAACATAGAATGTTGGAAGGATGGGCGAGGGAAAAGAGGAAGGTAAGGGACAGCAGGAGACCAGTATCAGTAGGGCTGTGGGGTAGGATGTGTCAGATTAGTGGCGGCATATGTTTGTCGACATGGGAAAAGGACATGTTTTCAGCTTGCTGAATGTGGTTGTTTTTCTGGGGCATTCTGGGTGTCAGAGTTAGTACTGAAGGTAGGGGGGTGTGGAGGCCTGATGTGGAGGGATGTCTGTCTGTCTGAAGACAGCGTGGATATCAGAATTTTTAAATCAAAGACAGAGCCGTTGGGTAAAGGGCTTTGGGTGCATCTGGACAGGGGAAGTAGGGAGTTGTGTATGGTGAGGGCAGGTTTAGTATGGCGGAGGAGATGTATGGGAGGGAGGGTTTCGTTTTTTAGCAAGATAACTGGGAGGGGTGACGGCTGCCCAGGTTTTGGGGTAATGAGCAGGGCTCTGCTAGCTTTGGGAGATAAGGCTGAGGATTTCGGGACTCATTCTTTCAGGATATGGGTGGTGTCTGAGTTTGGGGCGCTGGAAATCAGCACAACATAAATGGTACATCAGAGACCTGGGCGAGGAGAGCCCTTAGACAGTGAGGGACGGGGGTGGGAGGGGATTTTCAGAAGGGAGGCTCATTGTCTTTTTCTTTTTCAAACACGGCTCGAAGGAGCGGTGAAGTGTCTCAGATATGGATATGCGGACACTCCATAGTGAAATGAGCAGGGAAAGTGTAGAAAAAAGGATTTTTGGTACCCAGTGGGGGTGTAGGTATGTGTTGGCTTTGTTGAGATGGTCTGGGGTGGGTGGGGGGCTCAGGTGGGACCAAGTGTTGCCTATGCTGGTAGGTATGAGGGAGCTCCATGGGGTACCGGTGGCGCTGGTGTTACATGCAGTGGAGACCGATTTGGCTAAGGAGACAGGTGTGGCGCTGTTGGAGAAAATGAAGAGGGACCTCAGTTGGTTGAGGAAGATTTGGCTAGTGGTTGTTTTGTTCTGGACTGAGTTGATGCCAAGGAGGGTATGGAGGCGAGCTGTGAAGGAGGGGGCAATGAAGCGAACCAGGAAGAAGAGCAACAGGGGGATGTTGAAGTTTTTCAGGTCTTGTGCGGTGCAGATGCTGGTGCATCTGGACGTCAAATATGAGGCTCTCAATGTATTCCAGGAGTACATTTGTCAGTTATAGGGAATCAGTGCTATTGGATTTGAGGTTAGTGGTTGAAGCCATTTTAAAGGGGTGGAAGTAGAAGGGAAGGGGGGGCTGAAAGAACACCTCAGGGTGGGTTTTATGGTGCCGGGGACATGGCCCTTTGGAGGATGGTTGGGGGAAACAAAAAGCAGTAGAAGCGCAGTAAAGGAGAGGGGGGTAGTGCTGTTTGCACTGACAGACAAGCCCTGGGGTACAAAAAGGGTGAAGAGGTATTGAAAAAGGAGGAGCGTGGCCTCAGGGAGAAGATAGGAAAAAAGCGGGAATGAAGGTTGAGAGGATGTGAGGGGTAGGGGAGGGAATAGGGGGCAGAAATTGATGAATTGTTTAATTAATTGTTTTGGTGAGTGTTAATTGATCTATAGTCTGTAAGGCCAAGGAGCCAGGTTAGCGTTTATTTGTAAGCTGTGGCCTGTCACATTAAATGACCTTTTTCACTAAAAGCGATTCTGGGGGTTTGTGCAGTTAGCCCAAAAGCCCTTGTGTTTCGCCCTGGTGGCTGGCGGCTGCCGGAGCAGTTTGGGAGAGGCAGATAAGTGGGGCAGCAAGGGGTATGCCGTGGCTGAGAGATGGTAGAGGGGGCGGGAGAGGTCAGAGGGTAGTGCTGTGCAGAAGGGACAATGGGTGTGGAGGGACCCCCACCCCCAGAAAAGTGCACGCTAGCAGAGAGCGATCTTATGGGGAACAGCTTTCAGATGTCACCCTTCCACAACGTCACTCTTATGCCAGTGCAAGTTCGACATATATCCATTGAGAACCTATTGTTTGACTTTTGCAATATAATAATATACTGAAGTCTTGTCATTAGAGAATGCTAAGATCAGGGTTTTCCTGCAAAAGAGCTGAGGGATTGTAACCTGCATTGACCTATTTTGATTTGATTTTGGTAGTATTATTTTTGTTGAATATTTCACTGCTGGTTAATTATACTAAATATAACCTACCTTTTAGAATTAATTTTACTCCCTTTCCTACCTGGTACGAAAATGTGTCTGTTTCTGTTACGCCACACCTATATTTTAAAGGTTCCTTAGCCCCTTACATTCGTAGGGCTGCCAGACACTCCTTAGGCCCACCCAGCATTTTGTTTCACGACTTGTTAGGGCCCACCATGATTTCCTGTCACACTGAAAGTACTGAAGTACATCTCTACACCACCATTGTTATCAGGAACTGTGTAAACTACGCTGCTGCCTCTGGAACCAGCCAGCAGGGGGCGCTAAAAGCCCTTTTTTTCTGCTGCCATTATATATTAAAAAAAAGATTACATTTTATCACATCTAAAGTGGATGCGGGATACAGTGTCACAAGCCTGACCCTAAGCCTAGTACGGTAGTCGCCTGTCTGTTTCCATTTCCTTCCCACTCTCCCCCTCCCTTCCTTATCTATGTCTTAGCTGTTGCACTATCTGAAATGTCGTCAGGCCGAATACGATAGTTAATTTCACATCCTTACTGTTCATGGCCTGTAAGAATGTTATTGGGGGTCATTATGAGTTGGGCGGTAAGGGATACCGGGCACCCTTAAGGAGACCGGTGCCGGTAATCCCTTACCGCCCAATTCCGAGGTCCCTTAGCGGGAACCGTAAAGGACGTGTGGTCTGACCACACATCCTTTACGGGTCCCGCTAAGGGTCCAGGGCGCTAATAACGGGCCTGCTATTCGCGGGCCCGTTATTAGCGCCTTCCCCATTCCCATTGAGCACTATGGGGGCTCAAATGGAATGGGGAATGGTTAGTTGAATGGGGACTTACCGGGTCTGCACAGGTCGGAATGTCCCGGTAAGTCCCCATTCAACCAGATCGGTGCCGGACCCGGTATTGGAGTCTGCCATGGCGCAAAATGCGCCATAGCTACCTCCAATCTCGGAATGAGGCCCATTGTATTTTCCCTTGTTCCCTCCCTTGCCTTGAAACACATTGTGTATAGGCGCTATATAAATAAACTATCATATCATATCATGTCAAGCAGAATGTTCACTTTGAGGAACGTATCATGACGGCAACTGCCAGTACACCACTTGGCCTATTCCAGCCTGTCCTACAGAGTGACCGGAAGATCTCACTCGGGCAAAACAGGGGAAAACACAGGGAGCGGACTGAACTGAAACTGGGAAATCTAGAAGACAGAGGGACACAATGAATGTCTGCCAAATGGGCGGGTAACCGCCTTCTCCTACCTCCCAAGTGTTTAGTCCTCCTTGCTAGACTCAGAGATCGTGGACATCTCACTCTGGCTGTTCCCAACCTAATGGAACGCCACTGAGGGACTACTTAATAAACCTGAGTGGCTGGGCGACAGCCGACAGACAGGCTGGGTTGCAGAAGCGGAATGCCGAACCTGCCACCTAAAGTGGAGAGGATGGAAGGCTTAATGTCCACAAGGGTGAGAACCGAGGAGGAGCATTTAAGTGGAAAGGTGGGAAGCCCAAACAACAGGATCAAATGACTCAGTGGCCAATAACAAAGTCCATAAACAAAACCCCTCTAAAAGGGAATCTTCACAGGAAATACGCCAACTGAAGCACAGGGTAAGAATGTTGTCTGGCAACCATGTTAGTGATTACTCTGCATGTAAAGGAACTGTCAAATTGACCAGAAGGTGGTTGCAGTTTCTATTTCTACTCGACAACTGCGTTGACCCTGGTTGCCATCTTGGAAAGGATTTTAGTGCTTGTTGTGGACCTGGAAATATCTAGGTTTGCCCAGATTACACATCTGAAATCTCCACTTTCTTATCGATCTCCATTTATCCCAAACCTTCCACATTCTCTGCATATTTTCCATATTCTAAACATACCCTAACTCAAACATTGGATGCCCTTCTACATATCCCAGTACTCACAGGTGCAGAAGTTCTCCATTTCTCA
Organism: Ambystoma mexicanum; assembly: GCF_040938575.1. Classification (NCBI taxonomy): domain Eukaryota; kingdom Metazoa; phylum Chordata; class Amphibia; order Caudata; family Ambystomatidae; genus Ambystoma; species Ambystoma mexicanum. Next base: position 1,491,479,450 of record NC_090932.1, on the reverse strand, counting down.
TTCCACTCTGCAGTGGAAGCAGTGAAACATCCTGTTGACACCTGATTTTAGGCTGCAGCGCCAGAGGTTCTGGCTGGAAAGGGAATAAACACAGCCATGGCAGGATGGACTCTTGATAAACACAATTTAGGACGAGTACACTTAAGTCAGTCAGGTGAGAGGCGCCTAACTTCCTGGACCTAAAACCTCTTGTGACAGAGCATGGACCATCTGAATCAAAAACCCCACAGGGAGGAGCAGAGACATGAGAAGAAAGGGGATTAGATAATGTTAAGGGTCAGTTACAGTAATAGGGAGCCAAATGCCTTAGAAATACCTCATGAATAAAAATATATTTGGGCACACAGGGCAATTTCGTGCTGCAATACTTTAAAATGAAGGGTGAATTTGCATGTCCAGCATTTATTGGGATGTTAATGATGAAAATCTATCCATTTAATTTGAAACTGAGAAGGCTGATTTCTGCTGAGGGGTTGCCCTTGCATGATTATCCAATGCAGTTTACAAAGTCAAGATAATATGATATGATATGGGATTAATAACGCACCTGTGCACAAGTGTTTCTAGGTGCGACAAGACAAGGAGGGGGAAACATAGGGAGGACAAAACACAGTGTGCCCTGTGTCATTCAGATCGCACAAGTGCAGGAAAGTGGAAGGGGAGAAGTGCTGAGAGGGTGCGGTGAAGGTAATCAAAGTGCTGCCAGTGGGTGGCTCATTGCAGTTAAATCAGAAAGTGCAGCCACCGGGTGGCTAATAAGTGCAGAGAGAAGGGAGTGTAGGGTTACAGATGCAGACCACAAGTGCTGGGAGAGCCAAGAGGCATTCTTGGGTACATGCCTCCACCCATGCACTCAGGATGGCAGTGTGGGGTGCAACTGGCCATGCAGGGCCCTAGGGCCAAGTTCAGAGGGTGGCCAGGTGACCAGTGTGTGGTGCAGTCGGGACATCAGCAGGGGCGAGGAAGAGAGAAAGCGGTAGCAAAGAGGAAGGTCTCGAGTTGCTTCCGGAACTGGAGGTGATTCTGCTCAAGTTTGAGAGAGGCAGGGGGCTGTTTCAGAGGGAGGTTCCAGAGGGATGAGCATGGTGTATGTCAAGGTAAATGCACAGCACTCAACCTGCAAAGTTGTAATGTGGATCTTCTGATGTTAAAATGCTTGTCCAAATTAAACTTCAAATGCATTAGTCGAAATGAGCATTTGCAGGAAACTACTAATTTGATTACTAAAAAGTAGTCACTTAAAAGCAAGGCTGAAGTAACCAATTGGCCAGTGAGGTGACATTGAAAAATAGGGGTGCTAACTGCACTTTGCCTGTAGGGCACGCATACGCCAAATGACCACTTGTGTTTTATGTGACCCACTCTGGCCTGTAGTCTGTGGCCCGCCCACATAGCCTGCCCTCTCATCCAGGACAGCCTGCAATTGGCTGGCAGGCAGATTGGGCAAACCTGATCATGGGCTTTCTGCACTTGGCAACAGCTACGGTTGCGCAGCTCCCTTTAGCCATTGAGCCATTTTGTAAATGCAGGTCTAGTAACAACTGCGTTAACTGCCTTATCCCCACCAACCACACCCGGCCCCACCAGCTCCACCTAAGAAGCAAGATATCTAGAGAGGGATTGCTGAAAGCGTGTGCAAGAACATATGTGTCTGCATGCTGACACTTGTACACGCCCCACACCCCAGAAGGAGCATGGTCATGAGCAAGATTAGCTGGAGGGAAAGGGACATGCGAAAGCTGGGTGCTTGGCATGTGTGGAAAATTGCAAGCTGCAAAGGATCCACCATCAACTCTGTACCTATTCTTTGCAAAGAAAATATCCATTGGTCCTGTCCATGTTGTGGCGATTGTGTCTATCGGGTAAGCCTGCATGGGCCTTCTCCATGCTGTACATGTACCCATTTGCAAGGGGAGCTTGTAATTGCCGGACCATGCTGTATTTGTAACCATTTGTTTGGGAAGCTTGTTTATGAAACCCTAAGTCACAAACCTTTTTTGGAATGCAGTTAATTGGTGTGCTGCAGGGAGCTTGTACTGGCGCGGATATGCAGCTGTGCCTTTACCAATTTGTGAATAAAACATGCATTGGTCTTGTCAATGATAGGCCAGTAGCCATGTGTGGGGGAGGCATGCACTTGTCCTGCCCATGCCGTGCCTATTCGTGGAATCTTCCACTTTGCATGTCCATGCTGTATCATGTGTGTGGGATGCTGGCTCTCCCCTACTGTACATGTCTGTGATGCAATCTTGCACTATGCATGCTGTATGTGTACCTGTTTGGTGCTTTGTTTTCTGTTAGCACACATCTGGGGTTATGTAGTGGGGGCAGTAAAATTACCTTTTGGCAATTGTGTCCGGCTGCAAAAATGCTTGCTTCAGGCCTGATTCTCATAGTCCTGTGAGAACCAAGGAAAGGACAGATACCGTGGCTGCCCCCCCCCAGAACTCCCCCCCGCCGCCCCTCCTAAGAGAAGGTAAAGGGGATGGCACCTATAAACACTCAGCTCACCAGCGCACTCAGGTCACCACCATACTAGATATTTGAAGTAATGCAGACGTATTTTATCTCCTTTGCTCTGTCAAAAACACGGACTTTGGGCCTCATTACACGGACGGCGGTAAGGGTTTACCGGTACCGGTGTTTTACCGGTACCGGTAAAACCTTACCACCTTACTACGAGGTCCCTTTGCGGGTTGGAGAATTGAACACCTACTTTTTGCAGGCGTTAAAAACCAACCCGCAAAGGGACCAGGGAGCTAATTACGGTACCGCAATTTGCAGTGCCGTAATTAGCACCTCCCCATTCCCATTATGCCCTATGGGGCAAAAATGGGAAGGGGGAATTACCGCCCAGCCAACCTTGGAATAGGGCGGTAATTCCCCTTTCCACCAAGGCAGTGCCGCAGTCTGTGTAATGAGGATGAATGGCTGAACTTGACCCTGCTGGGATTCGAACCTGCGTCAGCAGACTCTGTACAGATGTCAAAGCTAGCGCTCTACTTGCTGTGCAATGCGACACCTACTACTTGGTGGGCAATGCGACACCTACATGGCTGCTGCATGTGCGATGTTCAGGAAATAAATAGACTTAAAACAGCTCATTAATTGAGGCTCATGGCAGAAACCTCGTTGATCAAGACTTCAATGCAATGTCAAGTTTATTTGGAAAAAGATGTCCCCCTCTCGCTCAGTTTATCAGACAAAAATGATCAAGTGACAGTGAAACTGTTTTTATATTGAAAGCCTGGTAGCCATGGAGCGCAGCAGGTGGGAAAGCTTTGGCGCGCAGACAGTCGAGTGCCTGGTGTGCACTGCAGATTTGTGTCCGGCTCAAGACCCAACGCCTGAGCCAGGCACGGGATGTTCCCCTCTTCTGCCAGCCCTGCTCCCTGAATGCGCGCGGCCATACCTACGTGCTGAGGTTCTGTGGAAAGGTTTACGTCACTGTCAGTGAATGTTTTGACGAGTCATCGTCCTGGCTAACTTTAGCTTCTGTCTGCTGGCGCAGTCATACTGTGTATGAGACTGAGGCGAGGACAGCAGGGCAGTGAGCACTGTAGCCAAAAAAAAAGAGATTGGCAGGTCCAAACGAAAAGTGGGTCGATTTGTCTACATGCCAGTGGCTCTGGAAGGCCTATGGTGCTGGGCAGAGTCAGTCATATGTTAGTATTTGGCAAGTCTTAGGATTTTGGTGCAGAGGGAAGGTTGAAGGGCCGGGCATGTAGTTTAGACAGTCACATGACAACTTGCTTTGCTCCATCTCGTTATGTCCCGGTGTGCGGACACCAGTGACAGGTATAAATAATAGCTGCAACAGCCCAAACTAGGCCCCTCGTCCCTGTTTGAGTACCACTTCATTCTCCGTCCTTGCCGGTCTCTGTATTGTTTTGGCCCCTGGCCCCCCTGTAATAATGGCACCCGGATTGTGGGTGGAAAAGGCCGCAGCTGCTTTATTAGGCAGGAGGTAACTTACAGTGCAGCATCTGGATTCTGCTCTGAGCTGGTGCCCTTATACATTTGTACTTTTCCCAGATGATTTCTTCCTGTCCACTTAAACAATTCCCCATGGCTGTGGTGTCTTGAACTCTTGCACCTCTTACTGCTACCCCAGGCACCTTGACCTCTTACTCATTCCCCAGGTCTCCTGACCTCTTAATAATTCCCCTTTCCCAGGTGCCTTGAGCTCTTTCCTCTTACCCCTGTCCCCAGGTGCTTCGACCTGTTACTCATTTGCCCGGTCTCTGGATGTCAAACACCGTTTCCCGTTACCTAGGCACCTTGACCTCTTACCCAGTGCCCATTTCCCCAGGAATCTTGTCTTACCCAGTTGCTCCTGTCCTGAAGTTCCCATGTGTCCTGCCCTTGCCCCCTTCACGCTTCCCAGGTGGCTTGTAATCTTCCCACTTGTTTGCCCCTTCACCTATGGTGTTGCCTTCTTCCCCATCGTTCTCCCAAACCATTGTCCTCTTCTATGCTTTCCTTGCATCCCCAGGTATTGGGACCTCTCACCTGATCCTTCGGCTCTATAGTTCCTTGCCTCTTATCGCCTCTCTGGGTTTCCCCTGCTCTCCCCCTCTCTGTTACCCCTTTCCCCATTACCTTTGTTTCCGCCCTCTATGTCCTCTACTCCCTCCCCCAGCTGACGTACCATTTTGGACCCCTGCCCCTTCCCCAACCTAACTTGTTTCCCTGCACACTTCTACCTTTATGCCTGATATGATACATGATATGATATGTTATGGCATTTGTAACGTGCCTATACACAAGTGTTTGAAGGCGCGACTAGGTAAGGGGGGGACAAGGGGAGACAGACAACGATCCTACTAGGCCAGGTGTCATTCAGATTGCGCAAGTGCAAGGGTAGATGGGAAGGGAAAAGTGCAGTACGGGGTTAGTAGAATACAAGATAAATAATAGGGCCAGCTGGTGGCAAGTGTAAGGTAAGTGCCAGGAGGAGAGGCTGTCGGATACATAGACAGTCCCGTAGTGCAGTGAGGCAGTGCAGGAAGAGTGGCTGGGCCAAGGACCGAGATCGGTGAGTGGCCCAGTTGCAGATTCAGTGCAGGTTCAGTGGTTTCGGCAGGGGAGAGAGGGAGAGAAAGCGGAGGCAAAGAGGAAGGTTTTGAGGTGCTTCCGGAACTGGAGATGGTTCTCCTCATGTTTCAGGGGGGCAGGGAAGCTGTTCCAGAGGGAGGCCTCTGCTGCGGAGAGAGATCTACCCCCAACTCGTTGCTTGGAGAAGCGGCTGACCCTGACGGAGTTGGAGGTGGATGAGCGAAGAGCCCGAGAAGGAAGATATTTAGGAAGAGAGAGTTGAAGGTATTTGGGCCCAAGGCCTCAGAAGGCCTTGTGGACAATGCAGAGGGTTTTGAACTTAATCCTCGCAGCCACTGGGAGCCAGTGTAGTGATTTCAGTCCTGGAGAGATACGGTCCCTGGGCTTGAGGCCAAAGACAAGTCTCGCAGTCCTGTTCTGGATGAGTTGCAAAGGGCGGAGAGTAGAGGCAGGCAGGTTTAGATAGAGGCTGTTACAGTAGTCCAGCTTCGAGAGAACCAGGGCTCTAGAGACAGTGAGCTTCTGGGGAAGGAGAGGAAAGGAAGAATACCTCTGAGGAGGTGCAGCTGGTAAGAGAGAAAGAGAGTGTGGAGTCGAAGATGACCCCGAGGATTTTTGCCTTGCATGTAGGAGCAGGAAGAGGGCCAAGGGAGGCAGGCCAGAGAGCTGCAGGGAAGGAGGGAGTGGGTGTGCCGATGAGTAGAATCTCAGTCTTACTGGCATTAAGGCAGAGGTCTTTGGCGGCACACCATTCATGGATAGCAGAAAGACAGTCAGAGATGATGGAAGGGGAAGAGGAGGCCGAGGGTAGCCTGAAGATGAGCTGGGTGTCATCCGCGTAGCACCGAAAGTTGGGACAGAGAGCGGCGATGCAGTGCGCAAGAAGTTCCAGATACTGGTTGAAAAGCCAGGGGGAGAGGTTAGATCCCTGGGGGACACCATTGGTAGAGAAAAAGATGTCAGAGAGGAAGGACCCCAGTTGGACCTGGGAGGGTCGATTGGAGAGGAAGGAGGTCAGCCACACCAGAGCCTGACCAGTGATACCCAGGTTATCACGGAGACGGTTGAGCAGTATGGTGTGGTTGACAGTGTCAAAGGCAGAAGAGAGATCGAGCAAAATGAGAACAGAAGGGGTTTTAGAGTCAAGGTTTGAGAGCAGGTCCTCACGGATATTCAGGAGAGCAGTTTCCGTGCTTCTGGCAGCTCTGAAGCCAGACTGATGGTCAAGAAGATTACTTACAGATTCAGCATGGAGATTAAGCTGGGAGATGGCCAGTTTCTCCAGTAGCTTGCCCAGGAAGGGAGTGATAGAGATTGGGCGATAGTTTGCTGGGCAGGAGGGTTTCTTAAGAAGGGGGTGCACAAGGGAGTGCTTGAGGGGGATGGGAAGACTCCAGAGGCGAAGGAGTGATTGCAGAAGTCAGCCAGGGCAGGAGCCAAGGTGTCGATGTGGTCCTTGATAGTTTTGGAGGAACAGGGGTGGACCTGTTTAGATGAGACTTTCATAGATCGGACTTGTCTCGAAACCTCGTCAGCAGAAAAAAGGGGAAAGGCAGAGAAGGAGGGAGGAGGGAAGGCTGCAGAAGGGCCTGAGGAAGAGCAGGGAATAGAGGGGCGGAGGTGATAGGAAGAGAGTGAGGACAGGATGTCCTGAATTTTTTTAATGAAGTGAGAGGCTAGTGCCTTGCAGAGGGCCTGGGAGGGGACAGGAGAGGTAGAGACTGCAGCAGGGTTGGCCAGCTCCTTGCAGATTTTAAAGAGTTCGGCCGAATTGTTAGATGCCGCAGAGATGCGGGCTTGGATAAGGGCTCTCTTCTTGTTGAGAACGGAGAGCCAGTATTGCCTTTGGAGCAGGTGGCAGGCCAGTTTGTCAGAGGATGAACATGAAGCACGCCATTTCCTCTCTGCCACCCTGCACTTGCGTTTAAGGGTGACGAGATCCGAGTCATACCAGGAGTTACATTTGGCTTTGGGCTTCAGGCGGTTTCTCATGACAGGGGCAAGGATATCAAGAGTATCAGATATAGCAGAATGGAGAGTGTAGAGGGCTGTGTCAGGGTGGGAGTCAGCCGGAGGAGGAGTGGGGGGGCGAGAAGGTGGTAGCGAAAGCCTCAACTGACACGCGCTTCATGGGTCGGATGACCGCGAAGGTGGGTGGCAGTGATGAGGGTGGCTTTGCCTGTGGGGTAGGGAGGGTGAGGTGGGAGGATAGCAGAAACTGATCACTCCAGGAGAGAGAAGTGGAGAGAGGGACAGAGAGGGGAAGGTCAGAAGAGATCAGAGCATCAAGAGTGTGCCCTGCAGAGTGAGTCGGCCCAGACGGGAGAATAGAGAGTGCGAGAGAGTCGCAGAGGTCGCGAAAGAGTCCAGAGGGAGGACAGGAGGCATCAAGGTGGATGTTGAAGTCTCCAAGAAAGAGGAGTTGAGTGGTTGAGGACAGGAGTGAGGAGGAGAGGTCCGCCCACTCGGAGAGGAAGGAGGAAATTTGACCAGGTGGCCGATAGATAGCCACAGTAAGGGAATGGCTAGGAGAGAGAGAGAGAGAGAGAGTCGGCAGACAAGGCATTCAAAGGAGGAGTAGGTCTGCGTAGGAGAGACAGTGGCAGGAATCCACTCAGGGAAGATAAGGGCCACACCCCCCCAGCACGGTTGGGTCTGGGTCTCGCTAGCCCCTTCCGGCCCTCTGCCCTAATCCCGCCACTTTATCTTTCTCTGCTTTACTTCCCTTTACCTCTCTTTACTTGCCTTTACTTCCTGTTACTTCACTTCACTTTCACCTTCACTTTTTCACTTCACTTTCACTTCATGTTACTTTCACTTTATTTTCTCTTCACTTTACTTTCACTTCACTTTACTTTCACTTCACTTCACTTTACTTCCACTTTGCTCTCACTTCACTTTCGCTTTCATTTTACTCTTACTTTACATACTTTGACTTTACTTTAATTTTCACTTTCCTTTCACTTCACTTTTATTTTTTATTCTTTTGTACGCTCCTCCCACCACCCATCACTTGACCTGTGGCACCTCAGAGGTTATGCTCCCACCGGCAACACATTTCAGTAACTTTACAGTTCCGTGCGGTCTCTGCCAGCCCTTCCAGTCTGGATGCACCATGTACCTCCACTGCGACAGTTCATCTGTAAAATTAAACAGAAAATGTACACAATGGTCATTCAAAACCTTCCTCCGGGTGTGGGTGGGCGGCAGAGGCGTTGCAAGGGGGAGGGTGAAGGGGCTATAGCACTGGGTCTTTTGGTTGTAGCCCCGGATAGAAGTTCTGGGGCTTCAAACAAAAGGCTTGACAGTCCCAACATTAGCATAGCCCCAAATCTTTTTCCAGACCTAGCAACACCCCTGGCAGGCAGGCAGGCATCCGCTGTCCTCCGCTGTAAGTCCTGTCAAAGAGGGTGCCTCCCTGGGAGTGCTGCTTTCATACACCTCTTGTGTGGGTTGGGCAAGCCTCCCTTCCTTATTCATTTCCCCTAGGGGTCCCTTCATTCCTCCCCCTTGCCTGGCACCCACTTGTCTACTTCTGCAGTCCCTAACTGCTTGGGGGCAGTGACCTTCAGGGGTCTGTTGTGTGCCATGGCTAAGGCAGCGACCATCCAGGCCTCTCGTTGCTTGGCACGTTCCCTGTCATTATGACAATAACAGGGTGTAAGGGAGACACATCTTTATTCCCCTCTTGCAACGTAACTCTCTAGACTCCCTTTCCTTCTGCCTCCCTTCCTGTCATGACTCATGCAACAGTGCATGAACATCAAAACAGGACAGGACACCACATCTCCACCTTACATAAATACATACATTTACTAACCCATTTGTTCATTTGACCATTCTTTGAGATGGATTCCCTCGTATGAAGATGACACGGCTTTCATCACAGCTACTATCTGTATTGTCCATGTCCCCATCCATGTAGTCAGAACTACTGTCTTCAGAATCTTGAAAATCGGAATCATTGGGCCTCATTCCAACCCTAGCCTTAAGGGGTTAATGGTGCCGTAAAAGGCTGCGGCGCTGTTAAACCCTTAACGCCAGACTCACACATTAACGCCTGCTTTTTGCAGGCGTTAAAGTCCAACCCGCTAAGGAACCTTGGTGCTAATTACGGCACTGTAATTTACGGTGTCGTAATTAGCGCCTTCCCCATTCCCATTGAGCCCTATGGGCCAAAAATGGGAATGGGGAAGGGGCCATGGTGAATGGGGATTTACCGCCCCACCAACCTTGGATTGGGGCGGTAAATCCGCCATCCACCATGGCGGAATCCGGCATGGAGCATGGTGCTAATAGCACCATGGTCCAACACCAGGGTTGTAATGAGGCGTATTATCCGTTACAAAATGATCAGTCACTAATCTCCTGAGAAATTAGGAGTGTCTTGTGATGGAATGACCCTGTTCTTCAGCTGAGATCATTGATCCTTTTATAGCTTTCACTATGAATGGGCTGAGGTTGAATGCAGGCATACCCTTATGCGACTGCGTTTGAAGCACAACCATGCAGTTACCGACCTGTATGTCTGACTCTTTAGATGCTCGTCTTCGGTCTGCATATTCCTTCATCTTCACTTTGGTTAGCTTTGTTACCTTGTGCTCTTTTGATCACTTCCCCAATCATCTGTTCTCTTGTGATACATGAGATATTCTGGTACGGATCTCCCTATTGAACATGAGTTCAGACAGACAGACACCAGTGGTACTGTGAGGAGTATTTTGGTAGTCTCTCAGTAGGTTACAAATAGCCTGCATAAATCAGCCTTTATTTATAGTATATATTTGAAGAGTTCTCATGATCTTGGCCATGAACCTTTCCACTCTACCTTTGGACTGGGGCCACAAAGAAGTCATCTTCTTATGTTGAAACCCTAACAACTCAGCAAATAATGTAAACTCATGTGCACTGAATGGAGGCCCATTGTCTGACTTTACAATGTTCGGGATTCTGTAACTTGTGAACATTTTATCAAGATATAACGTGACATCTCATCAATTGCCACCACGAATATTTGCCATATGAGAGCAGTCCGAAAAGGTCAATTGCGACCTCTTCCCAGAATAAATAAAGTAAAGTCATCATCTTTAGCAGTTCCGGGAATGTCCTTGGTGGTACCGACTTACAAACGGTACACCCTTCCAGATCTATTTCTATCTTTGCATCCATTTTTATAAAACCACACCTTCTGAAGCATCAATCTTTTGGTCGACACTATTCCTATATGGCATGCATGTACCAGCTCAATGATCTTGTCTTGTAACGATGAAGGAATCACAATTCTATTTTCCTTAAGAGGTAGACCTTGTAGGGAGATGGAGAGTTCATCCTTTATGAGTGCAAATGTCTGTAGCATTTTGTGCTCCTCTTCTGATAGGTAATCTTCTGCCCTGATCGAGACGCCACCTGTTTGATAGCACGCGTTGTTTTACCTTTGACATTTCATCTTGAAAAGTCTCAGCCACGATGGTGTTCATGGCAAATGCTTTTGGGAGAGCAATGTGAACGATGTAATTGATATATTGATCTGCCTTTGACATCAGAGCACACTCTTGAGTCCAGAAGGGGATGCCTTGACAGAAAGTCAGGTGGATTGTTGTCTTTGCCTGGCTTGTGAATAATGTAAAAATTATATTCCTTGAGTCGTGACCCCCTTGCGCAATTCTTGGAGGGCATCTTGGCGCTGCGTTCGTTGTGAGGGCTTGATTGCCTATGATGACAGTGAATCATTTACCATACAGAAACAGATGGTAGTGCTCACACATCCACACCACTGACAGCCTTTCCTTTTCTGCCTGCGAGTATGCACACCCAGTTGATGTCAAACTACTGCTGGCATACAATACTATGCAACATGGAGATGAAGACCCAGGTTTGAACTGTGCCAGAATAGCCCCCAGGCCCACTGATCTAACATCCACAGCGAGTTCACTTCCAAGGTCTGGATCATACTACGCCATTCTAGCAACAGACGATATGCATTCCTTAGTGGTGCAAAATGCCTCCTCACAGTCTGGCGACCACTGTAATTCCCGTTCGGCCACTTACAGCAGTCTCAGCAGTGTGCTAATGGAAGGGAAATCCTGAATGTGCCTGGTGCAATAACTAGCCATCCCCAAGACAGACCATATTGGAGATGTGGTGGTCGGGACTGACATTGAGATAAGGACCTGTACTTTCTCTGGATCAGGCTGGAGTCCATTGTTGGAGAGTATATGTCTAAAGAATGTTAATGCAGACTTGCTAAATTCACATTTATCCACATTCAACATTATTTGTACGTCTTCTAAGGCCATACAGACTCGCCAGAGAAAGTCATCATGGCCTTCCTGGTTTACCCCGAACACCAGAATGTTGTGACTGTAGTTTAAACATTGTAGGATGTGACGTATGATTTTGGAATATTTCAGCTGCTGATGAAACCCCAAAACTGAGTCTTTTGTACCTAAACAACCCAAGATGCGTTGTGAAAGTTGTTATATATCGGGAATCTGGATGCAACTCTTGTTGGTGATACCCTTTATTTATGATCCAGCTTCGAGAACACAGTGGCTCCATGCAATAAGTGCATCATGTCGATCTTCCTTGTTGATAAGTGCCTTTGTCTCTAGATTGCTTGGTTTGAGGTGTGCATGTCCACACATAAGCGAATGCATCCACCTGCCTCCTTCTTGGTCACCAGCACTATTGAGGCACCCATGGCATTGCTCCTTTCACATGTTCAATTATATCCTGTTCCAGTCATGATTTTATTTCATTCTCTACCTGCAGTTGTATATTGAGAAGGATGATATGATATGATAGTTTATTTATGTAACGTCTATACACAATGTGTTTCAAAGAGCTTCAAGGCAAGGGAGGGAACAAGGGAAAATACAATGACATTCTTATAGGTCATGAACATTAAGGATGTGAAATTAACTCTCATACTCGGCCTGACAACATTTCAGATAGTGCAAGAGCTAAGACATATTGAAAAAGGAAGGGGGAGAGTGGGAAGGAAATGGAAACAGACAGGCGACTACTGTAATGTTGTGCTGTAGGTTTGGCGGCTTCATTCATATGAAGTTTTATCTGTATGTCCTTGAGCTTGCCAATACCTTGGAATAAAGTGGGGTATAGTTTCATCACCGTGGGCCTCATTACACGGATGGCGGTAAGGGTTTACCGGTACCGGTATTTTACTGGTACCGGTAAATCCTTACTGCCTTACTACGAAGTCCCTTTGCAGGTTGGGGAATTTAACGCCTGCTTTTTGCAGGGGTTAAAAACCAACCCGCAAAGGGACCAGGGAGCTAATTACGGTACCGCAATTTGCGGTACCGTTATTAGCGCCTTCCCCATTCCCATAGAGCCCTATGGGGCAAAAATGGGAATGGGGAAGGGCAATGGTGGAAGGGGGAATTACCGCCCCGCCAACCTTGGAATAGGGCGGTAATTCCCCTTTCCACCAAGGCGGTGCCGGTATTTTACCGGCATGAACCATGGCGCTAATAGCCCCATGGTTCACCGCCATGCGTGTAATGAGGCATGTCCTTTGCGCTTGATGTATATGCTGACATGATACGATACAGAATGTAGACTAGGCCCATCTGCATTACTGACATAAAACTGAGTATGCATCCTCCTGGTATGTCCCCTTTGATGACATAGATTATTAATTTTGGTGTTCTGTCCTTGTAGGAGCATGTAGTTTGAAACAACCCTCTACACGAAAGTGCCGCTTTTTGAGCCGTACGGATATATGTCCGTGTTGGCCGTTCTATGCCTACGAGTTTACTTCAACCCTTTATATGTCTCTTCATTTTTCTTCCCCTTTTTCTTCCTGCACTTATTCAGACCTTACCTTTAACCCAGCACTTGCCACTTGTTGGTTGCACTACCATTGTTTGTTGCCTTTATTATTTATTAATGTATTATTTATTCTGTTTCTCCTTTGCTCCGCACTCTCCATTCCTCCCCCCAAGCCCCACTCCCATGGACTTGCGCGTTCTCAATGTCACTGGGCCTAGTAAGATCGTTGTTTTGTTCTCCCCTATTCTCCTTCCCTTGCCTTGTCGCGCTCTTAAACACTTGTGTATGAGCGCGATAGAAATAAAATATCAATCAATCAATCAATTCATGAGATTTACTGTCGAGCCTGTGTCAATTAAAAACTTGCGATAACTTCCATTCACTTCTAGTAGTAATGTAGGACTATGTTCAATCGCTGTCGGATTTTCTATGGCATACAAGTATCCTCTTTTCCTCCATCCACTGGATCAAGAGTCAAAATCTTCTCTACGCCTTGGTGGCGACTCAAGATATCATACTTTATGATGTGTTGATCACCTTCTGGGCCCTTACAGTTGGTCATTCGGTCGCGAAGGGGACGTTTGGCCTGTGGGGAGGAGTGTCTCTGTTCGGGTGATCTTCTCTCTTTCTGAAATGGCATGGAATTTCACATTTAATTCTCTCACGTCACTTATACAATGTCCATATTTGTAGTTGCTGCATACCGACTGGAAATGATTTTACCTGCCACAAGCATCAGACATGTTTTCTATTGCCAGGCATATTCCTTTATGCAGAAAATCATATCCACATTTGTAGCACATTCGTTTGTGAACATTCTCTTGTGTTTGTGTCACATTTACTTGACACACTGCTGCCGGGTTTGGCTGTGATATCTTAACCTTGTTCATAGCCTCCGCTTGCAGGCCGGTGGCCATAGACATGCATGCTAGCATCAAGATTTCCTCCAGTGTTCTTGTTTTTTGCAATAACTTTTTCTGGAATGCAGATGATTCACAACCTGCAATTATCCATGAACGAAGGGCTTCTTCATTTGAGTAATTATCGAAATCCACATTTTTTATTTGCTTTCTCAACCTCATTACAAAATTATCTAGCGTTTCTCCTTTCGCCTGAATAGTGGTTTGAAATACATGCCTTTCATAATGTATGTTGCTTTGTGGGGCAAAATAGGCGTTTAGGACGTCAAGCAGCCCTATTAACGTGTTCATAGCCTCCTCTGGCATTTTATAAAGGACATCTCGCACTGTGGGACCCACAGAGTGCAATAAAATAACTCTCGTGCACCTGTTGTCCTGCAGTCCCATTGCATCCAGATATACATAAAAGTCCTTGAGCCATCCAGCCCACCTGGGCCCAAGATTGCTGGAATAAGTGATATCAAAAGGTGGCACCCCTTGTAACTGCATAGTGCCATGCAGGGCTTCAGGACTGTTAAGATGGATTTCTAAACTCTGACCTGGTAGGCAGACGTTTAGGAGGCCACCCTAGTTTAGCGGAAGAAGGGAACCTTCTGGGACAAACCAGACCAATCTTCGGTAGCTTGGCAGGCTGTCAAGACTAAGGGCCTCATATTGACCCTGGCAGTAAGGGGTTAACGGTGCCGGTAAAGATGCCGGTGCCGTTAACCACTTACCGCCCTACTACGAGGTTCCCTAGCAGGACCCGCTCAGAACGTCTGGTCAGACCAGACGTCCTTAGCGGGTCCTGCTAGGGGACCAGGGAGCTAATAACGGGCCTGTTATTAACGGGCCCGTTATTAGCTCCCTCCCCATTCCCATTGAGCCCTATGGGGGCTCGAATGGGAATGGGGATGGGTATTTTGAATGGGGACTTACCAGGCCCTCCAAGGTAGTAATGACAGGGTAAGTCCCCATTCAAGGAACCCAGACCGATTTTGGAGGCAGCCATGGCGCTAATAGCACCATGGCTACCTCAAACTCGGAATGAGGCCCTAAGTCTCAGGAGGGGCGAGAGTGATCGGAAGCCCACAATGAGCACATACAGTAAAACTCCCCTGATTACTCTTAGACAGATGTATAAAAAAAAGACATTTATTATAGATCTTTTTAACTAAACACAAATAAACCACAGTAATAATAAAACAATTACTACACACGCTTTTCACTATGTAACATGTATACAACATCCGTTTAGCCTAATGCAGATGGAAGGGGAGAAAATAACCACAACCTGTAAAAGAAGAGGTAAGTTCAACACATATATCGCATTAGGCAGTTCTCCAAAGTTGTAAGGCTGCACCGGAAGCCGTCACCCGGCCTGCCTATAAAGGCACCCTATCAAGGCACAGGCCTGTCTGTGCCCCCAGAAGCCACAACCCCGAAGTTCTTCAGGTGGGCAGGAGCCCAGCCTGCAACCATATCATCTCGCCACAGCAGACAAAGGAGATCACCCTAGTCTGCATCCGTGTGTGCATCCATGCTGAAAGGTATCATTTTGCCCCCATTACCCTTGCCATTTCCGGCTGGAAGCTGATCCAGCTGGCCCCAGCTCTAGAAAGCGCCTTTGCCTGCACCCGGAGCCTCTGATCTGCGCAGAGACATGAGGGGCCAAAAAAAGCCATCGGAAAATGGCTGCCACAACGATCGACGCTACTGTCGCCTAGCAACATCAAATCTGTATTCATTGGATCAGCTGCCCTATTTCCTTCGTGAGACTGCACCGGAAGGCGACAGCCGGCCTGCCTATAAAGGCACCTTATCAAGGCACCCTATCAAGGCACAGGCCTGTCTGTGCCTGTCCATGACGGGCCACTGCACGGGCCCCCCTCAAAGATGATCTCCCACGTGAGTAGCCTGCACATACCCAAGTACAAAGCCCCACACCTCTGACTGTGCGCTGAATCTGCTGTCCACTCACACCCGTCCATAATATTATCCAGAAGGTACTATAAGCTGCCCTGGACCCGCATGCTCACTGTACACCTTCATTGACCGTTTGCACGTAAAGCACTCTGTCACCATGCTGCCATCAGATGGCCCTCACCAAGGGTACTACCCCAATCCCACCAATAGACGTATGCGTCTCCAATCGAGAACCACTACGGCACTGCCTCCGAGCCGTCCCGCGCCACTCCAGTACTGCAATAAGTACATTGGGTGCAGACAACCATAGCCCACCAAGTACACACCAGGACTATGGTCAAAGGTCTGACCGCGAAAACTATAACATTGCCAGATAGCACAGAGGCCAACAATAGTAACGCTACCTGCCTACCTCTTGATGCACGTGATGTAACCCCAAGTACTACTAACCACGGTGCACCTGCTACCGCTAACATGCCCCATGACATACTGCACTATAATGATGCAAATACCACATGTTCAGCTAACACTGTATCACCCAGTCCTATCCAACATGCTGCCATGTATTTTGATGAGGACAATGATGCCATTACTGTATGTTTAGCTAATGCTGTGCCACCCAGTCCTATCCAACATGCTGCCACTTATGATAATGATGACGATGATGCCATTACTGTATGTTCAGCTAACACTGTATCACCCAGTCCTATCCAACATGCTACCACTAATGATAATGATGACAATACCACATGTTTACCCAATGATACATCACCCGTTACTATCATACATGTGCCCCCTGTCATACAGCCCAAGTATGATGATACTAACCTCAAAACTGCATGTAAACTCCCCGCAGTGACATCTTGCACCATCACTAGTGCCGAGCCTAATGCTGCCCATCCACCCCATGAAGTGACATCCAGTAACAATACCAACGATACGACTACCACAACACAGACCCCTCACACTACCCCCACCAACACCAAGGCCATAAATAACCCTAACAGCTCGCACCTAAGATGCTCCCTGATCAACACTCGATCTATTAATGCACACGCCCTAGATATGCATGACCTCATCACCACCCCCAACCTCGATATCCTTATGATAACAGAAACCTGCCTACACGAAGCATCAGGCACTGCGCTATCCCTTGCCCTTCCGCCAGGCTACACCATCATCAGACAGGACCGCCCCACCTTGGGTGGAGGAGTAGCTCTAATAGCCAAAGACTCCCACTCCATCAGAAAAATAGATAACGACATAAACAACACTAGTGACTACCTCTTCACCAAAATCAACCTCTCTGACCAGTGTACCATCAGAGTACACCTCATCTATCGACCACCAGGTCCTATAGGAGACTTCCAAACAGCCTTGACTGACCTCCTCTCTGATAACCTGAAACAGTCAACCAAAGCCATCTTACTAGGCGACCTTAACCTAGGACGCAATGGGCCTCATTACGAGGTAGGAGGTAAGGGATTAACGGCACCAGTAAGGGTGCCGGTAATCCCTTACCTCCATATTCCGAGGACCCTTAGCGGGTCCCTTCCTTAACACCTGGTCTGACTAGGTGTTAAGGACGGGACCCGCTAAGGGACTTCAGAGCTAATAACGGTACCGCAAATTGCGGTACCGTTATTAGCTACTTCCCCATTCCCATTGAGCCCTATGGGACTCAAATGGGAATGGGGAATGGTTCTCAGAATGGGGACTTACCGGGTCCTCCAAGGTTGGAATGACCCAGTAAGTACCCATTCCAAGAACCCGGACCCAGTATGTGGTAAGGGGGTAGGCATGGTGCTAATAGCACCATGGCTACCTCCTACCTCGTAATGAGGCCCAATGACCCTTGTGACCCAGCAGCCAAGGCACTCAACGATGCCCTTGAAACCCTTGGGTTCTCCAACACCATTAGTGGACCCACGCACACACAAGGACGCACCCTAGACTGGATAGCCCAGCACAACTGTCCCATCTCCATCACAGCCAACACACCTACCCCTTGGTCCGACCATCATGTCATCCACTTCAGCATCCCTACTGCCAGAAGCAAGAACATATCAGAGCCACCCCTGCCCCGAGCCCTCGCAAGAAGCTCCGAGCAACTTGCTAAAGACAACCTACTCCCATTTGTATCAGGACCAGCTTTCAGGCCGCCCTTCTCGGCTGACCCGGAGACCCTAGCACGCACCTATGACATAGCAATCAAAGCAACAGTGGAAGCTATTGCACCACTCAAACTTAGAAAAGCCAAACCTACCAGCCATACTAATACCTGGTTCACCTCAGACCTCTACACACTCCGATCCAAATGACTTGCAGCCCTAACTCTATGGCAAACATCCCACTCAGAGGAAGCCAAACAGGACTTCAAATCAAAAGCCAAAGAGTATAAAAAAGCCATAACTCACGCCAAAGCCACATCCTTTCAAACTAGAATCCACAAAGCCCAATCCAAAACAAAAGAGATATTCTCTATCTTCAGAGATCTAGAGACCCCTACACCTACCCCACAGAATTTCATTAAAGATAAATCCTGGTGTGACAAGATCCAATCAGCCATGAATGACAAGCTTACCACGCTCCAAACCAAAATTCAGGCAACTAGGCAAACTCTCAACATCACGTCCCCCTCTGCTATAACACCACACCAGCCAGATACTACTAACTCCTTCCCCTTCAAGGAAATCAAAGAAAGTGACATGACTAATATCATAAAGTCTATCAAACCTTTTAATTGCAAAGGGGACATCTGCACAGCCACACTCATCATGGACTGCGCAAGCCAATTTACCCCATTCCTCACAGCCTTTGTGAATGCCTCCTTTGCCACCTGCACAGTCCCATCTTGCCTTAAGGAAGCCTGGGCCCGCCCCCTCATCAGAAAACCTACCCTCGACCCTTTCACATCCACCAACTACCAGCCCATCACGACAGTCCCCTTTCTCCTCAAGATACTGGACAAAGTGGCCTACTTGCAGGTACAACAATTTATCGAGGAGAACCAACTCATTGGGTTGCGACAGTCAGGTTTCCGCCCAGAACACGGGACTGAGCCAACCTTACTTGACTTAAAAAACCTAATGGACGACGCAAGGGATTTAAGGAAACCTGCTATCCTCCTCCTCCTAGACTTATCAGCGGCATTCGATCTTGTTGACCACAAGGTCTTATGCCACCACCTCTCCACCACAGCCAAATTCTCTCCTATAGCTACCGCATGGATCACTTCCTTCCTGCAAGGCAGGACCATGCAAGTATTCTCTTACATGGCTTATGCCTCACCTACTATCATCCTATGTGGCCTCCCACAAGGATCATGCATCTGACCCACCCTCTATAACATCTTTACAAGACCCCTCTTCCTCATTCTAGACTCCCTGGGTATCTCGTACACTAACTACACCGACGATACCCAGATCTTCCTCACACTAACGGGGGACTATGACACCGACTCCAAGGCACTTAACAACATTTACAACACGATCCAAGCCTGGACGGCCTGGACGGCAGCCAGCCTTAATTCGGACAATACAGAACTACTAATGGTTGGTTCAAAGGAAACCCTCAAGAACCTTGACCCCAAATTCAGCCACTTTATGATCAATAGTATTAAAATCCACGTAGCCAGCTCAGTAAAAACATCTCAACTCCAACCTAACAATGACAAGGCAAGTCAACGCCATTGCCTCATCAGCGGCATACTATGCCAAGCTCATGACATCAGCCAGACCCTTCCTATCCAAGGACAACTGCATCACCATCACCAGAGCTATCACATAATCAAGATTAGACTACTGCAATGCACTGTTCTTAGGTACCTCCACTAAAAACATGAACAAACTGCAGATAATACAAAACCACGCTCTACGTGCAGCCACAGGAATCCCCAAAAAGGAACTCATCACAGCCACCAGGATACAGGCACATTAGCTCCCAGTTATAGATAGAATCCTCTTCAAAGCACTTGCCCTCACTCACAAGTGTATCCACCACACGGCTCCACCATACCTCTCTGAAAGCATCCACCTATCAGTCTCCACAAGACCAACCAGAACACAAACATGCTCACAGTCCCCAGAGTTAAGAGGGCCCGAGCCGGGGGTGTTAGCTTCCCTTACCTTTCAGCTCTGCAATGGAACACACTACCACCACCGCTACGAGGAGAAATCTCCCACTTAGCATTCCGTAAAGCCATGAAAACTGTGCTCTTCACTTAATTCCTGCCCAAACTAAATGCTTTGAAAGAAAATGGCACTAAATCCCTGCATACAGGGAGGATGTCAGAAAGTATGTACCCTGTATTATGCTCTGTTTGAGTATGCTATGCCAATTGTACTGCACACCCTGTAATTTAGGTAACTAAGCCTGCCACAAGTAACAGTGCCGCAATGCCCCTGGGCTGTATGTGCGCTATAAAAATGCAAAAATAAATCAATAAATAAAATCCCTAATTTATGCAGTCCAGCCCGAAGAAGTGAGGAGCCTTGTGCTCAAAGTACAGTACTGTGTTAACAACATGCGCTTGTGCCTAAGGCAAAAAGCGGGTTCTCTTCAGGGAGCTCTAGCTGTTCAGGAAGGGGGTTGAGGTGAGGAAGAATAAAGCCCTACTCCTTGAGGGTCAGGAAGAGCAGCTTTCGTAGTTCGGGAATAGCTGTGGAGCGCAGGCTAGCCCAGCTAAGGTGAGTATATTTTCAGGGATTCTCGTGCGTAAAAAAGATGGATGTGTCAGGGGGCCACCAGTAAGTGATGCAAGTACTCACCAACCCTCAACACAATCTGGGCCAAACTTGGCCAGGATAATCCAGTTCTCTAGTAGGTTTCACCCCTGCAGTTAATCTGGCTCTCAGCGGCTGCGGGACAGGACAATCGCTCGGGCGGCACGGTCGCCTTTTCTCAGCTCTCGAGTAAAGGAGAAGGATAGTTACGGTGCAGCACATCTCAAGACATGGGGGGGCAGGTCTGCAGGCACTTACAGCAACAGTCACCACTGTGGGGCAACACAGGGACCGCAAATGCTCACGGCGTGGCGCACTCTCATAAATCTAGACCCAGAGGAGCTAGTATAATGAGTTTTGGAGGGAGAGAGCCCAGGACCACAAGTAAGCGATTCCCAAAGTCTCCAGTCTCAACTCGGGATGGCGGCGCTCTTGTACGATATCTGTGTTTGAGCTGATCAGCTCGCTGGATAGCCCAGGAGAACGTCCAAAGGGGCTCTTTGCGAGGGTAAGCAGGAGGTGCCGAGAGTAGTTGGTCCCACTACTCCAAAGGGTGAAAGAGCCCTTGCGGGCCTTCTTGGTATGATACAAAAGCAGGGGTCCAATCGGACAACAGTGGGGTTAGGGTGCCAAACCTTCCAGTACATCTCCGGTGGTACCACAGGTCTGCTCTTTCAGTCAGAATACTTGGTTCCTTCTGTAGTTTGGTGTGAACTTCAGGTGATCGACCTGGAATGGATGCAGAGCCCCTTCACTTATCCAAGATTTGTTTTGCGCTCAAATTTGATATTGCCAATGGAAGAACTGCTCCCTGCATGCACGCCAGGAGTGGGCCAATCATGGGCCACGGTCGTTCCAGTCATTCGGGCATGCCAGACACACTGGCACCAGTTGTGTGGTTTGGGGCCAGACAGTCCAAACCCCCTTCCTGCGCACTAGCACATGTGACATACAGGAGCCCGCGAAAGATGCGGTTTTCGCGGCAGGCTGCATGCTCAAATAAGGCATACCAGTGTTTCTCGACCTGGGTGAGGGCAAAGGGACAAAACGGCCAAAGGACAGAACAAAAGACTTCATGGCACAGCTATTTTCAACACTGGCCACAGTCTTGGGCCAAATGTGGTAAATGCGATTTGGTCCATAAAAATGAAGTAAAAATACTTTAAAAGTAAACTGCTGCCACCAGTTCATCCTAGGCACACTTGTACAAACACCAGAACATCCTTAGAGGCTGGCTAGGGCCATAAATCAAAAGTGCCCCTTTGCGCGGTAGTGTAAGGTACTTGACACATATATAAAAAGTTACTAAGAAATGGCAACATAGTCAAAGACTATGGGAAACATAGTTTCCCAGTACTGACAGCCTAAAGGATATGTCAGTTTCCCCATAACAAATTAGCAAAAGCCCAGAGGAGTGCAGCTGAAGGCTGTGCTCCACTAGAAAAGTCAGGTTAGGTAAGCCAAACAAAAGCAAAAGGTTTGGGGGGTCCATAAATGGAGGGAAAATTGCACGTAAGGAAAATCTTTCCTAACACTCGCCCCTCCCAGACCTAAGGACAGGGGGAATTAATCCACCCCTGGATGAGTCTCATGTTCATATCAACTAAGCATTCTGGACAACCCATCGGAGTTGCTATGTTGTACACCTGGCCTGTGCTCAATGGTGAGGTCAAACCTTTGCAGGCGTATGGACCACCTGAGCAACTTTGGATTCTCTCCCTTCATGTTCATTAGCCACTTTAAGGGGCTTATGGTCAGTTTGCAAAGTGAAGTGGGTCTCATAGAGGTAGGGTCTCAGCTTCCTTAGGACCAACACGACAGAGAAACATTCTTTCTCTACAGTGGACCACCTTAGCTCTCTGTCCTTAAGCTGGCGACTAATAAGTCATTTTGGTGTTCCTTGCCTTTTGCATCTACCTGTGATAGTACAGCAGTGTCAGAGGCATCTGCCTGCACAATAAAAGCATGTTTGTAGTCATGGGCCATGAGAACAGGGGCCTGGCACATGGAGTCTTTTAAGCCATTGACGGCCTTCTCACACTCCTCAGACCAAGAGACCTTGTGTTTCTTCTGAATAGTGAGAGCAGTCAGAGGGGCAGCTATGGTACCATAGTCTGCCATGAAGTTTTGGTAATACCCAATGATTCCTAAGAAGGCTCTCACTTGGGTCTGTGTAGTGGGGGTAGGCCAGTCTTGTACTGCTTGTACTTTACTGGATAGAGGCTGAATCTTCCCTCCACCTACTTCATGTTGAAGGTAGACCACAGATCATTGTTCAATCTGGCACTTGCTGGCCTTTACGGTCAAGTGGGCCTTCTGAAGAGCCTGCAATACTGTTCCCAGGTGTTTCACGTGTTCTTCCCAGGTGGCACTAAAAACTGCTATCTCATCCAGATATGCTAAGCAGAATTATTTCAACCAATTTAGGACATGATTCACAAGCCTTTGAAAAGTGGCAGGTGTATTCTTTAATCCAAAGGTCATTACCCTGAACTGGTAAAGGCCCTCTGGGGTTGAGAATGCTGTCTTCTCCTTGGCATGTTCTTCTAGGGCTATTTTCCAATACCCTACAGTGAGGTCATATGGGCTGAGGTACTTGGAGGCACCCAAGGTATCCACCAGCTGATTGGTTCTAGGCAAGGGGTGAGCATCTTTCCTGGTCACAGCATTCAGAGCCCTATAGTCCACACAGAACCTAAGTTCAGAGGTACGTGTCTTTGGCACCAGAACCACAGGACTGGAACATGGACTACTGGAGGGTTCAAACACCCCAAAATCCAACATCTTGTTGACCTCCGTCTTGATGTAGGATCTCACCTTGTCTGACACCCTGTACCCCCTACCTTTGGTAGGTACACTGTCCCCTGTGTCAATTTCATGTTTGCAACAAGGTGTCAAACCAGGAGTCAGTGAGAACAAGGGGGAGAACTGCCTAAGCAAAGTTCTTACTTCCTCTTGCTGGGTAGGAGTCAGGTGAGGGGCCACTTTGACACACTCAATGGAGCCATCTGAAGGGCTACCTTGGAACAAGTCAGGCAGAGGTTCAGATTTCTCTTCCTCTCTGTCTGATGCCAAAGGTAGTGCTTCTATTTAAACCCTAGGGATGAAAGCCATCAGCCTATTTATGTGAAACACTTAGGGAGCCTGACCCGGCCTCCTAAGGTCCACTAAATAGTTTACCTCACCCAGCTGCTCCACAACTGTGTAAGGGCCTGACCATTTATCCTGTAGGGCTCTAGGCCATATAGGATTCATAATCAGGACTTCTTGGCCTGGGTAAAGTGAATAAGGGATGCCTTCTGGTTGTACCAATGTTTCACCAGAGCCTGACCTTCCTTCAACGCATCACTGGCCTGAGCCATCAAAAGGACCATTCTCTTCCTTAAACCCAGCACATAGTCTATTACATTGGTAGTGATGGAAGGAGTAGGGAGCTCCCACCCTTCCTTGACTATGGCCAGTGGTCCCCTAACAGGGTGACCAAAAAGAAGCTCAAAGGGGCTGAACCCAACACCCTCTTGAGGTACCTATCTGTAGGCAAAGAGTAAGCATGGCAACAGGAGATCCCACTTTCTCATTTGAGGTTCTTCTAGAGCCCCAATGCTTTGAGAATTTTATTAAACCCTTCAACTAAGCCATTAGTTTGTAGATGAGAAGCTGGTGAAAACGTTTAAGGGACCCCACACTCTCTCCAGATGGCTTGCATGAACTTGGACATTAAGTTGCTGCCTCCGTCAGACAAACCTCTTTAGGGAAGCCAACCCTAGTTAAAATGCCATGTAATGCATTTGCAACTGACAAGGCAGTCACAGTTTTCAATGGGATGGCTTCAGGATATCTGGTGGCATGGTTAACCAGCACCAAGATAAACCCATTGCCAGAGGAAGTCTGAGGGTCTAGGGGACCAACAATGTCAATCCCTACCCTTTCAAATGGCACCCCCACCACAGGGAGTGGCACCAATGGAGCCTGGATTGTTGAGCCACTCTTCCCAGAAATTTGACAAGTGACACAACTCCTACAATGGCCTTTTACCTGGACCCCCATCTTGGGCCAGTAGAAATGCATGGATAGCCTCTGCTTGGATCTCTTGATCCAAAGGTGACCAGTGTAAGGAAGGCACGGTATCAAACAGTGAAGACAGACACAAGTGATCAAAGTTCAAGGGTGTTTATTGAACTTCAATGGGTTGCTTAAACGCCTATCTAACCTAAATCTAAGGACGGGAGCAAGCTATGACCATCAAATAATAATAACGCAGCGCTAGTTGAGTCTCTGTCAAAATAAAAAGCGCCTATACTAATAAACCTATTGCCAATCCTTACTTTTAAATACAAAATGGTGTGTGCAAAAAGAAAAGTGTTCAAGAAAATTATGTCGGGGCGTGGCCAGGAGCGCCATCGATGTTGCTGCTTCTCTGATGGCCTCCGTGCGGAGCCTGCAACTCACCTTCATAATATATGCTTCCTGATGTCATCTTAAGCTAAATAACACTTCTTCGGTCACCGGAACGTCAGGACAGCTGCTGGAGCTGTGTTGAGCCGTTATCGCTGTCCCAGGCCAGAGTCCGCAGCCTCTGAAGCTCCTGAAGTGCCTGCGGCTGAAAAACCCAAGATGGCGGACAGCGGACCCGAGCACAACATTGAGGCTCTCGCTATAGCCCGCAACAACCTGCAGCCAAGGCAGCGCTTGCCTGGAGAGACGCTGGCCTGTCGGGCGGCCCCTGCCTCCTCATCCCAGCGGGACTGGAGAAAAGGGACCTTCCGTGGGCCCGCAGAGGCAGCCCCTGGAAGCACGCAGCAAGTCACCGTGAGACGGAACACAGCTGTAGGCTGCCCGCCATAGTCGAGAGGGCCGAAGCAGCTGGACCGCCTGCCCCCGACCCCCTCTCATGCTTGCCATCTCTGGTCGCTTCACTCTCCGGAGGGTGCGCTGGGCAGTGCATTTCCTCCGCTCCCCGGCGCTGCTCACTGTTGGAGCCCTCATCCAGAGGCGAGCCCATATCACGTGCCTGGGGACACGTGTGCTGTAGTCTCAGCCGCCCGCCACGGCTGCCCAGACCGAGACGGGCCTTCTTGGTATGATACAAAAGCAGGGGTCCAATCGGACAACAGTGGGGTTAGGGTGCCAAACCTTCCAGTACATCTCCGGTGGTACCACAGGTCTGCTCTTTCAGTCAGAATACTTGGCTCCTTCTGTAGTTTGGTGTGAACTTCAGGTGATCGACCTGGAATGGATGCAGAGCCCCTTCACTTATCCAAGATTTGTTTTGCGCTCAAATTTGATATTGCCAATGGAAGAACTGCTCCCTGCATGCACGCCAGGAGTGGGCCAATCATGGGCCACGGTCGTTCCAGTCATTCGGGCATGCCAGACACACTGGCACCAGTTGTGTGGTTTGGGGCCAGACAGTCCAAACCCCCTTCCTGCGCACTAGCACATGTGACATACAGGAGCCCGCGAAAGATGCGGTTTTCGCGGCAGGCTGCATGCTCAAATAAGGCATACCAGTGTTTCTCGACCTGGGTGAGGGCAAAGGGACAAAACGGCCAAAGGACAGAACAAAAGACTTCATGGCACAGCTATTTTCAACACTGGCCACAGTCTTGGGCCAAATGTGGTAAATGCGATTTGGTCCATAAAAATGAAGTAAAAATACTTTAAAAGTAAACTGCTGCCACCAGTTCATCCTAGGCACACTTGTACAAACACCAGAACATCCTTAGAGGCTGGCTAGGGCCATAAATCAAAAGTGCCCCTTTGCGCGGTAGTGTAAGGTACTTGACACATATATAAAAAGTTACTAAGAAATGGCAACATAGTCAAAGACTAAGGGAAACATAGTTTCCCAGTACTGACAGCCTAAAGGATATGTCAGTTTCCCCATAACAAATTAGCAAAAGCCCAGAGGAGTGCATCTGAAGGCTGTGCTCCACTAGAAAAGTCAGGTTAGGTAAGCCAAACAAAAGCAAAAGGTTTGGGGGGTCCATAAATGGAGGGAAAATTGCACGTAAGGAAAATCTTTCCTAACACTCGCCCCTCCCAGACCTAAGGACAGGGGGAATTAATCCACCCCTGGATGAGTCTCATGTTCATATCAACTAAGCATTCTGGACAACCCATCGGAGTTGCTATGTTGTACACCTGGCCTGTGCTCAATGGTGAGGTCAAACCTTTGCAGGCGTATGGACCACCTGAGCAACTTTGGATTCTCTCCCTTCATGTTCATTAGCCACTTTAAGGGGCTTATGGTCAGTTTGCAAAGTGAAGTGGGTCTCATAGAGGTAGGGTCTCAGCTTCCTTAGGACCAACACGACAGAGAAACATTCTTTCTCTACAGTGGACCACCTTAGCTCTCTGTCCTTAAGCTGGCGACTAATAAGTCATTTTGGTGTTCCTTGCCTTTTGCATCTACCTGTGATAGTACAGCAGTGTCAGAGGCATCTGCCTGCACAATAAAAGCATGTTTGTAGTCATGGGCCATGAGAACAGGGGCCTGGCACATGGAGTCTTTTAAGCCATTGACGGCCTTCTCACACTCCTCAGACCAAGAGACCTTGTGTTTCTTCTGAATAGTGAGAGCAGTCAGAGGGGCAGCTATGGTACCATAGTCTGCCATGAAGTTTTGGTAATACCCAATGATTCCTAAGAAGGCTCTCACTTGGGTCTGTGTAGTGGCGGTAGGCCAGTCTTGTACTGCTTGTACTTTACTGGATAGAGGCTGAATCTTCCCTCCACCTACTTCATGTCGAAGGTAGACCACAGATCATTGTTCAATCTGGCACTTGCTGGCCTTTACGGTCAAGTGGGCCTTCTGAAGAGCCTGCAATACTGTTCCCAGGTGTTTCACGTGTTCTTCCCAGGTGGCACTAAAAACTGCTATCTCATCCAGATATGCTAAGCAGAATTATTTCAACCAATTTAGGACATGATTCACAAGCCTTTGAAAAGTAGCAGGTGTATTCTTTAATCCAAAGGTCATTACCCTGAACTGGTAAAGGCCCTCTGGGGTTGAGAATGCTGTCTTCTCCTTGGCATGTTCTGCTAGGGCTATTTTCCAATACCCTACAGTGAGGTCATATGGGCTGAGGTACTTGGAGGCACCCAAGGTATCCACCAGCTGATTGGTTCTAGGCAAGGGGTGAGCATCTTTCCTGGTCACAGCATTCAGAGCTCTCTAGTCCACACAGAACCTAAGTTCAGAGGTACGTGTCTTTGGCACCAGAACCACAGGACTGGAACATGGACTACTGGAGGGTTCAAACACCCCAAAATCCAACATCTTGTTGACCTCCGTCTTGATGTAGGATCTCAGCTTGTCTGACACCCTGTACCCCCTACCTTTGGTAGGTACACTGTCCCCTGTGTCAATTTCATGTTTGCAACAAGGTGTCAAACCAGGAGTCAGTGAGAACAAGGGGGAGAACTGCCTAAGCAAAGTTCTTACTTCCTCTTGCTGGGTAGGAGTCAGGTGAGGGGCCACTTTGACACACTCAATGGAGCCATCTGAAGGGCTACCTTGGAACAAGTCAGGCAGAGGTTCAGATTTCTCTTCCTCTCTGTCTGATGTCAAAGGTAGTGCTTCTATTTAAACTCTAGGGATGAAAGCCATCAGCCTATTTATGTGAAACACTTAGGGAGCCTGACCCGGCCTCCTAAGGTCCACTAAATAGTTTACCGCACCCAGCTGCTCCACAACTGTGTAAGGGCCTGACCATTTATCCTGTAGGGCTCTAGGCCATATAGGATTCATAATCAGGACTTCTTGGCCTGGGTAAAGTGAATAAGGGATGCCTTCTGGTTGTACCAATGTTTCACCAGAGCCTGACCTTCCTTCAACGCATCACTGGCCTGAGCCATCAAAAGGACCATTCTCTTCCTTAAACCCAGCACATAGTCTATTACATTGGTAGTGATGGAAGGTGTAGGGAGCTCCCACCCTTCCTTGACTATGGCCAGTGGTCCCCTAACAGGGTGACCAAAAAGAAGCTCAAAGGGGCTGAACCCAACACCCTCTTGAGGTACCTATCTGTAGGCAAAGAGTAAGCATGGCAACAGGAGATCCCACTTTCTCATTTGAGGTTCTTCTAGAGCCCCAATGCTTTGAGAATTTTATTAAACCCTTCAACTAAGCCATTAGTTTGTAGATGAGAAGCCGGTGAAAACGTTTAAGGGACCCCACACTCTCTCCAGATGGCTTGCATGAACTTGGACATGAAGTTGCTGCCTCCGTCAGACAAACCTCTTTAGGGAAGCCAACCCTAGTTAAAATGCCATGTAATGCATTTGCAACTTTCAAGGCAGTCACAGTTTTCAATGGGATGGCTTCAGGATATCTGGTGGCATGGTTAACCAGCACCAAGATAAACCCATTGCCAGAGGAAGTCTGAGGGTCTAGGGGACCAACAATGTCAATCCCTACCCTTTCAAATTGCACCCCCACCACAGGGAGTGGCACCAATGGAGCCTGGATTGTTGAGCCACTCTTCCCAGAAATTTGACAAGTGACACAACTCCTACAATGGCCTTTTACCTGGACCCCCATCTTGGGCCAGTAGAAATGCATGGATAGCCTCTGCTTGGATCGCTTGATCCAAAGGTGACCAGTGTAAGGAAGGCACGGTATCAAACAGTGAAGACAGACACAAGTGATCAAAGTTCAAGGGTGTTTATTGAACTTCAATGGGTTGCTTAAACGCCTATCTAACCTAAATCTAAGGACGGGAGCAAGCTACGACCATCAAATAATAATAACGCAGCGCTAGTTGAGTCTCTGTCAAAATAAAAAGCGCCTATACTAATAAACCTATTGCCAATCCTTACTTTTAAATACAAAATGGTGTGTGCAAAAAGAAAAGTGTTCAAGAAAATTATGTCGGGGCGTGGCCAGGAGCGCCATCGATGTTGCTGCTTCTCTGATGGCCTCCGTGCGGAGCCTGCAACTCACCTTCATAATATATGCTTCCTGATGTCATCTTAAGCTAAATAACACTTCTTCGGTCACCGGAACGTCAGGACAGCTGCTGGAGCTGTGTTGAGCCGTTATCGCTGTCCCAGGCCAGAGTCCGCAGCCTCTGAAGCTCCTGAAGTGCCTGCGGCTGAAAAACCCAAGATGGCGGACAGCGGACCCGAGCACAACATTGAGGCTCTCGCTATAGCCCGCAACAACCTGCAGCCAAGGCAGCGCTTGCCTGGAGAGACGCTGGCCTGTCGGGCGGCCCCTGCCTCCTCATCCCAGCGGGACTGGAGAAAAGGGACCTTCCGTGGGCCCGCAGAGGCAGCCCCTGGAAGCACGCAGCAAGTCACCGTGAGACGGAACACAGCTGTAGGCTGCCCGCCATAGTCGAGAGGGCCGAAGCAGCTGGACCGCCTGCCCCCGACCCCCTCTCATGCTTGCCATCTCTGGTCGCTTCACTCTCCGGAGGGTGCGCTGGGCAGTGCATTTCCTCCGCTCCCCGGCGCTGCTCACTGTTGGAGCCCTCATCCAGAGGCGAGCCCATATCACGTGCCTGGGGACACGTGTGCTGTAGTCTCAGCCGCCCGCCACGGCTGCACAGACCGAGACGCCCCCCCAGCTACATAACCGGCTTTCTCCTGCCACACCGACGGAGTCATATACACATCCTGGCCTTGCCTCCTCGGGCCCGACTCCACTGCTTGAGCCCCACGTAGTGATCTTCCGCCGGTGAACCGGAGCACAACCCTCAGCACTTGCAGCTGGAAATCACATGCCCAGGAACCAGCAGCTTTGCAGGAGCTCGCCTCTCCATCAGGACCATCTCCTCTGGGAGACGCCTCCCTCCCAGGTGGCCCCTGGGACCCACTGCTTCTGTCAGGGTCCTGGACCCCATCAGCAATACTCCAGTCTGACCACCAGGGCTCGCCCTGACCCAGAGGGACTCTGGACACCAACCGGACTAAATCAACCTAAGAACCCACTGAAGGAAACAGTCATACAGCAACACAGAGATGGTGGAAAGATAACTCCGCAGGTGACACTGCCTGGGAGACTCAGATGGAAACTTGCTGAGCATCAAAAGAAGCATTATACTGTATTTCTTCAGCTGATGGACCGGAGATGAGGGCACATACAGGGAAGCTGGTTTGGCCTGCACAGCACTACTCTCTTAGGACTCTGCCTAATTTCAGCCCAGACGTCGGCCACCAGCGGCAACCAAGACCATACAACTAACTACTCCCATCTAGGAGAGGCATCCTTCCACATAGCACAGAACGGGGAGAGTCCGCTCAGGACTCAGTTTCACCTCCATCACCCGGCCCACTTACTCCAACTGGGGGACCCCGCGAACATCGACCCCTTGCCAGTAGGCCTATCTCCCCCCCCAGAGACCCTTTTGCAACAATGATCCAGCTTGCGGCAGTTGACCTTCGGCCAGCTCCCAAACAGGACTTTACCTCTCTGCCCAGTCCTCAAAGCTGCGCCTGACCCACGGGGACTGCGGAGGGTCCTGCAGCGTTTTCCTACCGACTGAGGGGAGAGCGCCCCCACCGAAGCCCCCCGGCCTCACCCTTGCAGCCCCGAGGGTCACTCGAGCATTCTCTGAGTGTGATTCGCAGAAATGGCCAAGCATCTGAAACCCCCTAAACATGCAGATATTACCACCATGCTCCTTTCTTCCGACAAGGGGAGGAAATTGGATGCCCCGAAACTCTCACCTCAATAATCCTTGGAAGACAGGGGACAACTGGCGACCAAAAAAGATCTCCAAGCTTTCATGTCCGATATCAAAACCAAATTCAGATCCTGCATGTCGGAGCTCACCACAAAGCTGGAGCAAATGGACCAGAGGGTCACAGATGTGGAACAAGGGCTGGATGTTACGCTCACCTGGTATCCACAGGGACCCCACCTAGCTGGGTTACTCGCTGGTATGCTTCTCAGCTATGCCCTGATGTGGTCTGCGGGGAAGGTTCTGCTTTGTGGTCGAATTAGGCGTGCTCTCCGTTCTGCCTTCTTTGCAGGGGCGTGTTGTCTTTCATGGGTAAGTGCGGTCCAGTTACTTAACTGACGCCGGCCCGTTTGATATTGTTCAGGTAGGTCTCATTGCTGTTCTTTAGTTTTGTTGCTATCCTGCATGCCTTTCTTTGTTTAAAATGTCTCTTTGTTCTCCCTTAGGTATGCGGAGCTTCAGCGCGGCGAACTGGCTTGGTTGAGCCCCGCTGGTAAATGATGGTGCATTAAGAGCGCTATGATGCGTTAAGTAAGCGCTATGCACAGCGCTGCGAAGTCTTGTCTTTGCTAACCTGCGTTTTCCTTCCTTGTAGGTCGCAGTGTTCTTCAGCGTGAGTGGAATGTCCGGAGTGGTGCCAGCCGAGAGCCGACCAGCCAGGTAAGCCTTTTGAG
Source organism: Ambystoma mexicanum (assembly GCF_040938575.1). NCBI lineage: Eukaryota > Metazoa > Chordata > Amphibia > Caudata > Ambystomatidae > Ambystoma > Ambystoma mexicanum. The sequence continues at coordinate 1,491,447,684 of NC_090932.1, read as the reverse complement.
CAGTTCGTAATTTGTAAATGTCTCTACAGCTTTATAATGTTGCCTCTATCTTCCTCTTTCAGGTTGTTCTGTCCAGGAGGCGTGCAGATTCGAGGAAGCTGTTCTCAGTAGATGCGAGTGTTTAAAGATGAAGACTGCAGGTAAGAAGCTGCTGCTAATGATGTTCCTTTTGTCTCCTTGCAGGTTCTGCTTCTCCGAGGTTCGAGGGAATAGCTGGACACAGTGAGCGTCACGTTGCAAGCTGCAAAGTAATGCGAAGCGTCTTGTCTTGCTCGGGTGTGGTTTAAATAGCCCCAACAAAATAGTCCAGGTAAAGTAGTCCCTAGGCTACCACACCCAAAACACTAGACCGCATAGCTTGGTTCTTAGGAACCAAGCTATGCGGATGCCTCTATGTTGGTTGTATACGAATTGATCGTTTTCAACTGCTCGAATGACAATTGACCTTTTCACAATTGACCGAATTGTGAAGGTCAATTGTACCATATATGTGGGGGGAAACCCCCCCACAACCCCCCACCCAACGCCAAACCCCCAAAACCCATATATATATATATATATATATATATATATATATATATATATTCAGTCAATTGTGAAAAGGTCAATTGTGACCCTTTAAATTCGGTCAATTGTTCATTCGAACAATTGTAAACGACCAATTTGGGTAATACCCTCCATGTTGGCTGACAATACAATAAAGTAGTTCCCAAGCACATTGTTTTTCATGGTGTATAAGCTTGGCGCCATCAGAGCCAGGACTGGCCCCATGAGGGCTTTTGAAGAGGATGCCAGGCTCTAGAGGCCCAAGTCCTGACTCCACCTGGCCAATGGGTTTGCCAGAGGGGGTTTTGGGCGAGGGTTGTGACACTAGGCGAAGTGGAGGATTTGACCCACAAACACTCCGCAATATTGACAGAAGTCCAATGCTCAATCCAGGCACTGCTTGACAAAAATGAAATTCTCGAATTTAAACAAGAAGACCTTGAAAACATGGCCCGTCGCAACAACCTGCGGATCCAGGGGTTGCCTCCTCAGTCCTGGACAAAGACTTGGCTGTGTACGTGGGTGACTTCTTTCTGTCGCTGCTTCCGCACCTAGACAAGACGCAAATCGCCCTGGACCATACCCACAGGTTGCACCCCCGTCGGGACATGGAAGCAGACTCCCCATCAGACGTAATAACAAGGGTGCACTTTTAACCACCAAGGACACCATCTCTACAATAGGAAGAACCCGGTACGTGCTTTCCTTTCAGGGCTCCCCGCTCCAAATCTATCAAGACATATCTCTTGTGACAATGCAAAAGCATTGAGCCCTTTGGCCTCTTACCCTTTTCCTCCAAGAGCATCAGGTTCGCTACCGGTGGCTGTTCCCAACACCTCTTAAATTCACCTACAAAGGAACTCTCTCCGTCGGATCAGCCACCTGGAAGAATCAGCTACAATCCTGCGCCCAAACTCTCCTGGAGGGGCGGGAGACTCTCAGGCCAATCCTACCACGGAGGACCCAAGCGGCTCTCCCATCAAGTCGAAACGTCTAGCCTGGACAAGGGTGCAGAGAAACTGGAACACAAAATGACCTCCGGTGACCATGGCGAAAGTAGATGACTCCGGAACAAGAAACTAAAATCATGCCGCTGCAGGCTTCACACGGCCAATGCCTGACTCCAGGGTGCATGACACCAATTTTCCCTTGGAGTGGAATGTTATTGACTGATTATTAGTTAGCGATATTCGCCCAGTTGGCCCGGGGGAGGTCCGATCAAAAGAAATCGGCTGCCCCGGATATTGTAGTAACCTCCCGTTGGAGGCCCATGTTGGGAACTCTGTACTCCCGTTGGAGAATTCTGATAAAACTCCAGCCACATGATGACCTCATTCTGAACACACGGTCGGACGAAGATTGAGCCCCGACCTACCCAACCCCTATCCAGGGGTCCCCCGGAAACCCAGGATGCACCCCCTCCGCACCAGAAATTGAAATTTGTCACACTAAATTCCAGGGGCTTAAACTCCCCCAACCCCCCAAATAAAATCTATGTTGCAGTGCTTACAAGACGGGGAATCCTCTGTAGTCTTCCTGCAGGAGACCCACCTAATCCCGGCGGATTCCTCACGGCTCTGTAGCAGCTTTTTTCCACTGCAATTTTTGGCTTCCAATGGCACAAAGAAAGGGGGTACTGCGATCCTCTTTGCGAAAGGAGTAAGACCACAAATCTTGGAAACCTTGCGCTGCCCGGAGGGCCGCTTCATGGCGGTCAAATGACTCATTTATGGACAACTCTACTCCCTCATATCAGCCTACACCCGAATGACAAACAGGAGGGGTTCTACAGAGACTTGGAAGAATCCCTCCTTCCATTCATCGAGGGCCAAACCATCATTGAAGGGGACTTTAACAGGGTCCCTGACCCGCTTAAGGAAAGATCGCACCCCTTGGCCGCCAGAGACTCTAGACTGGCGACAGGTCTTCTCCACCTTTTCCGGACCCTGGACGTAGTCGACACATGGAGAGTGATCTACCCCAACGAAAGGGACTACTCCTTCTATTCACACATACACAGAACCTTCTCCTGTATCGACTTGCTGCTGGCCTCCACCCAGATCCTTGCCTTCATGGAAGACATCATCATCGGCCCCAGGGTGCTCTCCGATCACGCTCCGGTTGCTTTGACGCTCCGGGCCCATGATCCTGACCCCTCTCTCAGTAAGAGACTCTATAGCGAAATCCATTGCGAATTTCTTCAGGGAAAACCTGAATGAGGACACATCCCCAGCTAACACCTGGGACGCCATGAAAGCCGTGGTCAGAGGAGAACTAATTGCTCAGGGTGCGGGCTTTCACAAGTGCAGGCAGCAGACTAGCATTACCCTGGAGAATGAGGTCCATGAGGCGAAGCCGCCCACAAACGCACTGGTTGGTCCCCGAAATCCAATCAGGCTCTACAGGCCGTCCGGAAAAGGTTGGAGGCGCATTATGCGGAAGCTACAGCACACCTGCTGACAAAAACCAAACAAGGGTACTATGCCAAAGGCAATAAGGCAAATAAATTGCTAGTGGATAAACTCACCAAAGCAAAAAGACGTAATACGATCCTGGGCCTTTGCGACCCCCAGGGCATAGTCCAGTATGCATAGCGGGACAAACTACGTCTCGCGATCGCCCACCTCTCGAATGAAATGTCGGCATCTACAAGAAGCCGGGAGGAGCAGCAGGACTATCTTGAAGGTGCAGCCCTACCTCGACTCACAGACAACATGAGGGAGAGTCTCAAAATCCCTATCTCAGCTGAGGAAGTCGACGCAGCCATTATGCCCCGGCCCAGACGGGTTTGCAACTCAATTTTACAAAATCTTCTGCCCCCAATTGATAGCTCTCCTGAAACCCTCTTCAATTATTTTGCTAATCCATCCAGGACTTGATCACGGTCCTCATTCTTAAGCCGGGGAAAGGACCCTAGGAATAATGGCTGGCAAAGACCCATCTCACTTTTAAACCTAGATGCCAACATATATTCGAAGATTTTGGCAAACCACTTGGCAGTTGTCCTCCCTGACATCATCGACCCAGATCAGACGGGATTTATCCTGCACAGGTCAACTGGGGTCAATATCCGCAGAGCTTTGAACCTCATAGACATCGCAAACCAGGACCTGCGGCAGCTTGCTTTATTGGCCCTAGATGCCACCAAAGCATTTGATAAAGTGGACTGGAATTTCCTACAGCTCTCCCTTAAATCCTTCCACTTTGGCCCGACCTTCCAAAAGCTCATCCTGGCTAACTACCAGTCCCCAAAGACCGTCCTTAGAGTTAATGGCCTCCTATCTGACCTGATTCCCTTGACCTGTGGAACTAGACAGGGATGCCCTCTTTCCCCCCTCCTTTTTGCCCTGGTCATGGAACCCCTCGCCCAACAAATTCGCCTTAACTCACGAATCAAGGGTCTCCAGGTAGGCCCCTCCCAACACAAGATTGCACTCTATGCCAACGATTTCCTGGTATCTATTACAGATATCGCCGTTTCCCTGGAGTCAGCCCTCGCTGAGGTTCATAGGTTTGGGAGAGTAGTGGGTTTCACTATTAATTTTGGGAAGTCAGTAGCCCTGGGAATTGGGCTGAGGCTGGGGAGCATGAATCCTTGGAAGCGCTATGCCCGATACAATGGAGTGAAAAGGCCATTCCCTACCTCGGGGTCCAAATTCCTGCCCGTCCAGGGGACGTCTACCAGGCAAACTTTCCCTCACTCTTCAGAGAGCTGGAGAGAGATCTTGTCTGCTGTCTCTCGCAGGAGATCTCACTGCTTCGCCATATCACTGCCTGCAAAATGAACCTGCTTCCATGTTTCCTCTACACCTGTTCACCTGTGCCCACCACAATCCCTCTGCCGCCACTGCGGCGCTTGCAGAGGCAAATGTTCAGGTTCATTTGGAGGGGTAGGAAATTGTGCATCCATCAGAGGACCATGATGAGGGGCCCCAGATTAGGCGGATTGGGGGTCCCTGACCTTCGGAAGTATCAGATAGCAGCACAACTAGCCCATGTCCAGGCTTGGACCATTACCTCAGGGCGCCCAATATGGGTGGAGATAGAACAATCCTGCATGCCCCTACCCCTGCATTTTCTCCCATATATTCCCCCTCCCCTGTGCCGGACCTGGCCGAGAACCCTCTCTTCCACCAAACATACCATGAACGCCTGGGACTGGGCTCTGAAATATAAGAGAATCCCGAGGCGCCTGGGCCCCTCCTCCCCAATCTTCCATAACCCGGCCTTTTTGCCAGGACCCTGCCCCTCGCATTTTTGGAACTGGGTTGCGGGAGGACTTGAAGCCCTAGGTTAACTCTTCGAGGAAGACCATCCACGCTCCTTCAAGCAATGAAAAGCTGCCTTCCAACTAGCAAAGACAGATAGATTTACATACTCGCAACTCTGACACTGGTGCTCCCATCCATCAACCCGATAAGCAGCGCTACGCGCCCCCAGCCCCCTTGAACTTACCAGGAAAGACTTACCATCGCGAGGGAAGATCTCCACTCTCTACAAGCTCTTGCAAGAAAGTCCTCTCACTGCTAGGGCTCCCTATATGTCACAGTGGGAAGCGAACCTGGGGTACCCCATAGAGGACCAGTCCTGGGTAGATATCTGGTTGAGGACACACGCTTCTTCCCTTTGCGTCACCAAGCGGGATTGTGCCCGGTTGGTGACGCAAAGGGACCTCACAAGTTGCTTCTACGATGGTACTACCCCCTGATGCATTTGCACCACTTTCACCGGGCACTGGATCCCCTGTGTTGGCGCCGCTATGGTCTCCCAGGTTCCTATTTTCACATGTGGGGGACGTGTCCGACAGTGAGGGAGTTCTGGTCCCAATGTATTGCCACGATGAAAGACATAACCCAGGTGGTGATTCCGCTGGATCCTGAATATGTCCTCCTGGGGGTTCCGATCCCGTGTATCTATCCAAGGGCCGGCAGAAGGGCTACTCTTATAACGCAACTCTTGCTGGCTGCGAAGATCACAGTAGCGCGCACGTGGAAAGCTGCGGAGGGCCCCATGATAACCCTTTGCTGGCTAAAACTCGGGGACATTTTAATAGCGGAGAAAATCGCTGCAGCCAAAGCTGGCTTCCTACACTGCTTCCTGAACACTTGGGCGCCCTTCCTGGACTATGACTGTAATTTCCCGGCGCTAACCTACAAACCGCAGCTTGTCACGAGGGCCCTCCAGTCGAACTGCAAACAGCCATACCCTAGCCATGCTTAACCGGATCACGATGCACCCTGATTTAGGGAGAGGGGAGAGGGGGCTCGAGAAGACTCATGTTTTACATCGACGGTTATATTTTGTTGTTTGTTACTGATCATGCTGTCATCTGTGTGCTGGTTTAAAATAAACACATTTAAAAAAAAAGAAATAATATGTCAGGATGGTTGAGCAGTTGGCTTCCCTTCCCCATGTTTTCAGCACTGGACAAGGTGGCACGTTTGAGCTTCGCACACACTCTGGCTTCGCTGCCACATGGATACAGTTCAAAGCATAGGTATCAGGGCCTTCTCCCAAAGCCTATTTTCCAATAACAGCCTCTTACTGCAGAGGGCCTATCATAACAAACAAATATCAAAGTTCTACTCTTACCAGGATCTTCACATGCACATGCTCTCGCTTCCAGTGTTCATCATGGGTCTCCCTCCTTCAGGCTCGGACTCCTTTTTTACCACAATGTTTACACTTGGTCTCCCTCATTCAGGCTCGGACCATGGATCACCCTCGTTCGGGCTCGGATCCCTTTTGCACAATATTCACATTTTGGTCTCCCTTGGTCGGGCTCAGACCATGTTATCACACTTTACACGGTTTCCGCTTGATATCAAAATCAAATACTTTCGAATGTGCGATGGGTTTTGCTTAAACCATTGCAGGACCACTTCGATTTGCTTTTCACAATGTTCTGATAAATCTTCTACTTTCCTTTCTACCACTTATTGGCAGGATACCTTACAGAGACCTTCGATTGAACACATTCCTGGTGCCAGAGCACTATCAACGAAATTTCCTTCTCAAGTTCAAACATTCATCATCTATTTAGCTTGACTTGCGTCTTTCATCACATGCATTTAACAATGGTCATTCCAGCACTCGTTATACAAGGTTGCCGTTTGCAACCTTGACTTCAACACAGTTCGGTCTTGCATCCGGTCTTGCATCGGTCTCCCCAACTCACCGGCTGTGTTAATATCTCTGGTGCTTCTTTGTTCTTGAAGCCAAGGACGATACAACAGTGGCTGCTGCTTCTCCCCGCCTTGGTCGGTTACGCTGGAGGGCCCCCGGTATCTCTGACACACAGTGCAGGATTCTTCAGTCTGGTTTCCTGGTCTTACGCTTTCTGAATCGAAGGTTTCTTGAAAGTAACGAGTCTTGCTGAAATGGTGAAAGGTGTTTCCCTCCTTGCAAACCCTTCTTGGTTTGCCATCTTCCTCCCCTCATTCAGCTGTCAACTCAAAACTGCGGTTCCTTCGTATGCTTTGCCTCGCTCGGAGTGTGCTCTCATACTCTGCCTTTTATCCGTGTGGGGAAGTTTAATGGAAGTCAGGTGTGAGTGATTGTCAGTAATTGCCTGACTTCGCCCGACCATAGTTGTGGGACATGTCAGGTACACTGCTCGGGTATGAGTCTGTTTTCTCCCAGAGCAGGCTGTTCATGAGGAAGTGTTTGTGAAGAGAAAGGGGGGGGGGGGAGTTCCCACGTATCCTACCTGTAGGATGGGGTAAATGTCTTACAGGGGGATGGATACTGCGCCTTGCCATCTGGTGTGCCACCCTCACTCCCCGAAGACCCCTCACCCAGGTAATCCTCCCACTCTGGAACTGGATCCAAAAGCAATGGCTGTGTCCTGGCCACCTGGATGACAGATCCCAGGGGATTAGCGGATGAGACACCTTCTGGTTTCTCATACGAGCTAGATGAACTTCATGTGCCAGTTGTAGCAGGAAGGGATTTACTTGAAGGGGGACCACTAACCTCCTCTGGTCACCTTCAGTAGACTCTGTGGGCTCACTGTACAAGAGCCCACCTTCCCAATAAATCCTATGTTTCCTAGGACGTTCACCCTCAAGCTGGGAAAAGGCCTGTCTCCTTAGGCCTTCTCAAGATGGGCACTCACGTTAGCCTTTACTAAACTATTCCCTATGTGGACCACCTTCAACCAATAAACTTTGGAGCCCAGGATGGTCATGTGGGTTGAGAATTTCAGGCAGCACCTTTAACTCGTCAGGTTCAGGTGCTTGGCCAAGTACCTCCACCTCAGTGGCAGGTGAGTTAGGGGGAATATTCTGTTTCCCTCTTCAGAGTTTTTTTTAACTCCCTTAGCCTTGGGTTTCTGCTTTGGCTGTGTTACAGTCTTGGACTTGGCCAGGGCAGCCTTTGTTTGTGACCTTGTGCATGGGCTTTCGGCTGTGACCCCCACAAGACCTAAGTCTCTGAGGTTATTTCCCAGCAGAACCTTTCCAGGGACTTGCCTCTGAACACTGACAGGTATCCTTACTACTGTACCGTTAATGGTTAGATTTACAGGCATTACTGGGAACCTGAGAGGGGGGCCATCAGCTAACTTGGTGGGCATCAAGTGAGCTCTGGCAAGCTCTTCTAGGTTTACCAAAGTAGAATCCACCACAATTATGCTGACCCCACTATCCCTGAGGGCAGGAGAGTCAACTCCATTGATTATCACACTGGGCTTCATCATGAGCTGAACGGTATCCCCGCTGTAATACCGCCCAACTGTAATATCGTTAGTGGCCACCCCGGATCAAGGGTTGGGCGTTAACGGTAAATCCATATTCCCCATTGGGTCCATTGGCTCCAATGGGGCATTTTTGGTGCTAATACCACATGCTAATACAGCCGGCTGTAATACTGCTGAAAACAGGGTTCTAAATGGGATTTTCGGGCCTGATCATGAGTTGGGCGGCATCCTGGCTGGGATACCACCCAACTTTATTAGCGTTGGTGCCCACCCGTCTGGCGGTATTATCGCCTGATCATGGGTTGGGTGCTGTTAGTCCCCATTCCCCACTGGGTCCATTGGACCCAATGGGGAATTTTTGGTGCAATTACCACACAGTAATACCACTGGCAGTAATTGCAACAAAAAGAAGAATTTTTCTGGCTTGTTTACACGCCAGCTCTGACAGCCAAACTCGTGATCAGGTCCTTCACCTCCAGAAAAAACTGGAGGTAAAACAGCCCATTTAGTGGCCAAATCGTGATAGGGCCAGCACTCAAATGCAGTAGTAATACCGTTACTGCTGCATTTAAGGGCTACAGCCCAACTCGTGATGAGCCCCACTGTCTTTAAAGTAGTGTTTGGTATTATCTGGAATACTCTAGTCTCCCAGGAACCCATGGATACTAAGTCTACTTCTGGCTCTATCCCACTGGGGAAGGAGTCTGAGGAGAAGGATGCCCCTGTGACAATTTCTTCCTCCTCATATGAGGGGAAGGACAGACTCACAGAGTGGAACTCCAAGGTTTTGACCTTACATCTGGCGTCCCCCTTCATGTGGTCACTTGCTCCACAAGCCACACAAGATCCACTGGGTTTTGGGACATAGGGAGGCTTACTGTAACCGGAGCTATGCTTGGGAGGATGATTCCCACTATTCTGAACATTCTCATGTGACCTAACCTTACTATGCTTTTTGTGGCCCTTATGGGAGGAAGTTTTTATCAGATCCCCCACCCACTTTATCTTTGTGCTTTTTCCCCTCCTCCTGCTTGACAGAAGCAGGCTTGTCCTTATGGGACACTCTGTGTGACACCCATAAATCTGCTGCAATGGCTAACTTCTTTGGATCTATCTGCTTAGGGTCAGCCAGGTGCTGCTTAAGCTCAGGGCAACAAGAAGCAAAAATAAGTTCAAGCATGACAAGACAAATCACACCCTCAAAGGTGGTGCCCTTATAACCTTCCACCCAGCCAGTCAAGTTTTTCAAGGAATCAGTTACATATTAGACATGAGTATTACTCTCCTTCTTTTTGTAATCTCTGAATCTTTTTAAGTATTGGACAGGTGTCTTCCCAAAATTCAAGAGCAGAGTTTTCTTTAATTTCGCAAAGTTTTTCTGTCAGCCTTTGACATTTCCATAATGGCACTGCAGCCAGAATGGGGTAGCCGACTGAGCAACCATGCAATCTTATCAGCATCCACAACTTCTTGCACTTCACATGCATGCTCAAATGTAGCTAACCAATCCATGATGTCATTCTTGTCATCATAGATACTAAGCAGATCTTTTGGAAACCTTGGATGAGAGGAGGAGACAGACCCATTACCAGATCCTCTAGAGGAGCTATTGGAAGCTTGTAACTTGGCAAGCTCCAACTTGTGATCCCTGTCCTTCCGTTTCCCTGCTTTCTCCAGTTCTAGCTTAGCCATGCAGAATTAAAGCTCCTGCTCTGTCTTTTGAATTCATTCCAGCAATATGCAATACCTGTTCTGAACGTTCTCAAACTGCTCAAGTGCTTTACTGTCATGTTACTGAAGACACAACTTGTTATGATATGCCGGGATGTGATGTTTCTTCCCTTAGAGATGTTTGTAATGAGACTGGAGCGAAGGTCTCATAGGAGGGGACTGTGGGGGAAAGTTTGGGACTTGAGAATTGTATGTACTCTCCTCGCATATTACTGCATTGTAATGTTGAGCAAGCACTGCAAAACTGCCATGTTTAAACAACTGTTTCTTGCTTGTGCGAGACGAGACTGGAGATTGTACTGCACATGTCTTTGCAATGAAGGCCCATCACCTAGCATGTAGGAATGCTCGCCTACACTTTTCTAGCTTTTGACGTGTATCCCTTTTGGCATATGTAAGTGTGTTTGCCTTCTGCTTTCTTAGGAAAATCGGCATTATTAGACAGAAGTCTACATGTTCTTGCCTGCCTCTGAGCGTGTGTAAATCTTTAAGGTGTATATTTGATATGTTGTCCTACCAGATACAACTAATTAACATGAGATAATGCAGCTGGTATGAAAGGCTTGCATATGAAGCTTTGTTCTCTGGCAGCAACATTGTTTCAAGGTGAGACCTTGCCCTGTTGGGACCACCCCTTCCATTGAAACGCATATGTTCCATTGGGTATAAGAGAACGCTGCATGGAAGGAGGGGGCTCACTTGCCCCAAAGTCTTGTGCTGCCATTGGCTCTATTTTGGTATTGATTTTTACTAATAAATTGTTCACCAATCCATCGGAATCATGAGTGGTAATTTTTCCACCACTGTATAAAGACAGGATTCACATGTATGTGGCATCCTCAGCAGGAGGGGCTTCTATATATAGGTAGCAACAGTGTGGCGTGGGAAACCCATGACTTTTTCTTCACTCTTAGGTAACGACGTCCCGGCCAGTGCATCCTAGGATCATGGGCATGATGGGCACATGAGACCAGACAGACAGAGTTGATTGTATGCACATTGTCTAGGAGAAAAGATGTTATACTTACCTAAGTTCTTTGTACATTGGAACTAGCAAATGTCACCATCATCCGTCCACTAATTCTAGTGTAGTGATTAATAATGTTGCATTCGCCTTTGAACAGAAGTGCTCATTCTCCCAGTCTGGGTACACTAAAGTTTTTCATTTTTTTTTTAAAATAAGGAGAACGCCTATGAACTCTGTTTTAGGTCTTGCATGACCCTAAACGATTGGGGGTTGTTTATACAGTAGTCTGCAGCAATTTCTAGAGCGCCTGGGGGCCTAAGAGGCATAGGAGATTTGCTGGACGCACAAAATTAAACTATTCTTGAAGGAAATCATTGCTCTGATTAGAAACATTACATTGGTACAGCTGCATATGGACTCTAGAGCAATTATGAGCTGCAATATAAGTGCGGTCGATGCTTTCCCATTGGGCTCCTTGAGTAGTAAGTTGAGTGGCGGGAAGATTAATGGTAGCACATAGATTGAAAACGGTAGAGGAAACTCCATTGGAATTGTGGGGTCTAAAGATAAGAAATAGCCGCTCTGTTCTCCCCTGAACGCGGGCGTGATTGCTATATTATCAGTATGAAACAATCGCTACATTCATATCGACACTCCACCCTCCCTCCGAATTCCATATGACACCCTTCATGGAATATCCATGCAATCACGAAATGGAGGTCGTTAGACGGAGATCATTATGGCAACTTTTGAGTAGGCTGCCAGGGATAGCATCACTGGTTTTAGGGGAAAAAAGAGAAGGTTTGAATGGGGTCATATGCCGACTGCTGGAAGAGCACGTTCGACCTCGGTACAAGTTCAGCGGTGTGGGAAAACATTTTTTTGGTGGTAACGGAATTACTGCTGTTTATCTCTGCACTGCCAAATTATAACTTTGAAGGCTAAGTGGAGGATTTACCTGGAGGTGAAACTGCCACTTTATCACCACAAATTGCCAGATTTAACGTGCAGTCATTCCACTGGTGGGAAAACTGCCAAAAATGCCCAGGGAGGCCTATGGACTCCAAAAATGGGGAATTACCACCACTTGTAATCCTGTGGTAACTTAACGGGACCAAGGGGCAGGTGGCGATAATCATGTTTGTTAGTAATTGAGCAGATTGACTGCCAAATTACCATCAAACTCGTAGACAGGCACAATGGGCCTCATTAGGAGTGTTGTGGTAAGGCAACAACGGCGCCGGTAGTGCTACCGGCGCCGTTGTTACCTCACTGCAACATTCTGAGTTTGCTCGCGAGTGCCGCTCTGGACACCTGGTCAGACCAGGCGTGCAAAGCGGCACCCGCGAGCAGAGTAGGATGGTAGCAGCGGTACCGTTCATACCTGTACCGCTTCTACCATCCTCCCCATTCCCATTGAGCCCTATGGAGGCTCAAATGGGAATGGGGACGTACTGGGTCCGGGTTCCGTGAATGGGAATTACCGGGCCCTCCAAGGTCGGAATGGCCCGGTAAATCCCCTTTTGCGGGACCCAGACCTAGACCCGGACCTCAAACTCGTAATGAGGCCCAATGTTATTTGTCTTGGGTATTTGAACACAGGGCCAATGCCAATAGGCTGTTGTTGATCTCTCTTGAAACCGTTTTGTGAATAAGACACTGTTCTTTTTGATATATTTTAAAAATCAATAAAAACAAATGTAAAAAGAGAAAACATCTTTGCCCTAAAATGGATAAATATGTGGCAGGTGCCTTTAAGGAACCCTTGATCTGAGCGAGCTTGAACCGGGAACCATGTTAACTAATGGGGGCAGTTAGGAACATGGACCAAGATGTTTACATAAGAACAAACAGACACTGAGGGGCCTGCACTAGTCCCAGCCATGTAACGGTGGGTACCTACTCAAAACACAAAAACACCAGGGGAATAATTAGAACTATAGGAACTTGATTTGCATTCCTGTCGTTATCTCCCACAATTTGTAACCCAACAGAACGGGCTAAGGAACATATATTTCAACACAAAGTAGCATTCTTATCCAAACTACTGTCTGAAAGACACACAGGCTGGCTCTTACAGGAAGCACACCCTGACCCTGTCGGAGAGTGCTCTCCCTAGATGGCTGGCGGTGCACCGCTTATCTGATAGGGATAGAGAAAACTGCCCCTCGTCACCAGTTTAAAAAGTTTATTTTTTTGTACCTATAAAAGATATCAATTACTTGAGAGTCAACATTTTTCCTTCATTAATCTTTAGTTAAAAGATGTTGACATAGAACATGTGCTATATTGCACTGACCCAGTCCCTGCATTTCAAGCATGGGTCCTGAGGAAGCAAGCCTAACTGGGACCAGCTGTGACCGTGCCCAGTCTACTCTATGCACGAGTTTATATCCCAGTGCTCTGAATAATGGGTCCCTTGACCGCTCGTACATATTATTGCAAATAACGCCCAGTTCTGTCTGATGCTTCCATCAATACCCACGGCTTAGCTCGAATCCCCCTGGAGGGGCCATTAGGGAGTTGGTTTCCTGCTCTCATTGCGTGAAGGACCGAAGTGGTACCAGGACATCTGTTATGCATTTGAAAAGTCTGTCAACGCCTCTGTGTCATAATTGGAACATTATAGTGACTTTGCTTTCCCTTTCTGTCTTTCCTTCCGGAATCTGCGGAAGCAATAGTAGAAAAAAAAGACAATGGAGGAGAAAATAGCACGGAAAAGAAGTCATAATTTAGGGGAATGGGAAAAACAGTATTGAGTCAGAAAAAAATGTTGAAAGGCGAGAGGATATGGCCAGTCCATTCACACTGTGACCCTCTGTCTGGCGATAAAAAATGCAATGCTTGTGCAGACACGTGTCCAGACACACACACTGTTTGCCAGGTATTGCCATCTCATGCCCAGGTAGTATTGTTTTTTTTGCCAGGTGTTTAAAACGATATGGTCTCGTACTAAAATCATTTGACCGGAGCTGCCATGGTTGACCGAGTTTTCAGGTGCAAGATACATTATTGCAAGGTATAACCATCTTCCTGACACAAGTACTTATATGATACATCATTTGCCAGTTTTTACCTCAAATGCGAAGCTACTTAGATCATTTGCTAGGTTTTTCAATCAGTTGAAGAGGTACACACATCGTATGCAAGTGATGCCACCATTTCCTACACACAGACGTTTTACGCTGAGGTACTCCCACCACCATTTGCAAACTGCTGCCATCTTGTGTCCAAGTTCATAGGCGATTTTGGGAGATTGGGAGACTTTCAGCAGCCACTAGGCCAGATTGCAGGGTTGTTTTTTGGCTGACTCCGTGTCGCACAGTTGGTGTGTCTATACTGTTGACGCAGGAGACAGCTAGCAGGTTAAAATCAGAATTCATTTTATGTTTCACAAGTTGAGGGACACCATCAATGAGGAAGTCTCCAAGATGTTGCCCTATAGGTAATTGAACCACTCTATAGCCTCTGCCTAGCCCCATGCTGCTGGTTCCTAAAAAGCCCAGCAACAACAAAGGCTGCTTTTGTGTGGACTACAGAGGGCTCAGCTCTGTGACAAAGAAAGATGATCACTCCATACCCAGAGCAGTTGAGCTCATTAATAAGTTGAGTGCCGCCCCAGTACATGAGTCCCTTAGACCTCACAGCCAGGTACTTGCAGGTCGGCTTGATCGACAGAGCAAAAGCAAAGTCAGCATTTTCCACCCTTGAAGGTCTGTATAAGTTGACTGCCTTTTGGGTTTAGAAACGCCTCTGCCACCTGTCAGAGAATGGAGAACCAGATCCTATCTGGGCTAGGAAACCTCAGCATTGCTTAGCTAGATGATGTTGCAGTATTCAGACACACCTATCATTGTATCCCATCTGCAACTGGTGCTGCTGGTTATGCAGAATGGATGCCTGTTAAAGCATTCAAGTGCTAGATAGTGCAGGAAACTACTGAGGACACCAGGTGAAGGGTAGTAAGACTCAACATCCTCTCAAAGGAAAAATTAAAGTGGTACAGGATTGGGACATTCCTACCACTCAAACCCAGGTGAAGGCATTCCTTGGTCTCACTGGATATGACCGGCCTTTCATAAAGGCGCAGGCAACCATTGTCATTCCCTTGAATAACCTGACATCCCAAAAGTTGCTGAAGAAAGTAAATTGGACATTTGTCTGACAAGCAGATTTTCAGAACCTCAAAGATGGCTTATGCAAGGCGCCCATTCTAAAGATCCCATTTATTCAAAATACTGCAAATTTTCATTAACACCTATGATAGACTTCTTGACACTAAAAATAAAAATGAAATCCTTTATTCTGTATTCCATTGATATGTGTCTAAGAGACGTCACTGCAATTTTGAACTCTACGCAGGGATCACTGATAAAATCTGCCATGCACCTTCCTATGTGTATACCAAATGCAGTGATACGTCACGAGCTTGCGTTGGTTGCATTATCTACACGTTGGAAATGGCGTCAACTATCAGGTTATGTAAACATTCATTTTGCACGCAAAAACTCTTTGTACGTTGATTAGAATAGTATGTTGAATTCTTCCACTTCTGCCTCCTTTAACAAAATCATATTAGTATGCAGCACACCTTGAACTCCTTAGGAATTACTATAGAAGATGTATATCATCGTCCCGCATTTGCAAAAAAGAAGCTTTTTGAACAGGATTGGAGGAGCACAATAGAAAGTATATCAACATACCACATGTACAAAGAGTATGGTGCTTTTCTCAAACAACGCATTCCCCGATTTGACCATGTGGTTTTATTTCCATGCAACCATACCCGTCAATCTTACATTAGGTATAGATTGAATTTATACCATACTAGATAAAGAACTGCAAACTGGACCAAAATCGGTGAACCCAAGTTAACAAAATGCTGTTTTCCTTCTTGTAAAGAGCCGATTGAGTCCATGAAACATCTCATCCTTGAATGCCCATATTTCATAACAATAAGGACCAATCGGCTCTCGAAATTTGTGAACATTGATTTTGAAGATTGCATGCAATTTCTCTGGGTACGCATGATGCAAGGTACACACAAACCTTTGTTATTTGAATTGGTCAATCTGTGTAAGCATATTGAAAAAGAATTGCTGACATTTTAAGAATTAGAGGGTATAAAGTGTTTGACACGATATCCTCTATTTTGAACCTGTCTATAGGATGACGTAAAGTGATATGTTGTAAATGTAAATGTAAATATTTTAATTTTTGTATTCTGTTTTGTAAAGGTTCTACAATTTTTTTTGTTGTAATTGAACCAAATACAAATAACATTTTTAAAAAAAAAGATCCCAGACTATGGACAGGGATTCATCACCCAGGCAGACACTTCTGAATTTGGAATGTGAGTAGTTTAAATGCAGCTAAACTCTGAAGGAGTAGAGTAACCAATTGTCCACATTAGCAGTTGGCTGACAAAAAGAGAAAGGAACTAGGCAACAATTGAGAAGGTGGTGTGGGCTGTGCACAAGCTGCAAACCTACATTTATGGGTGTCACTACACTGTTCAGACTGACCACAGGAATCTTGGGTGGTTAATGGCCATACAGGGTGAGAATCCAAAGCTTTTCCGCTAGGCCATATCTGAACAGGGACTGAATATGGACATCTGGCATACGTCTGGCTCTCAAGACCACAATGTAGATGGCCTCAGTAGACATGTCTGCCATTTAGGATGGGCCACACATGCTGGATTTTTTACACCGTTTGTTTGTTTGTGACAGAATACCATCTGCAAGGGTGTGCAATCCAGAGCTTTTCTTTGCAAAATGATGTTGGTTTTCTTTATGATGGTGGTCTTCTCTCTCGGAAAGTGTGCTCTGATGAACAGGCCCCACTTTCAAAATGCTCGATGCTGAAAAGTATAGGGCTCACATGTAGACTCTGCCGGGTGCTGTCTACTTACACAGTGCAGCTGCAATGTGAATTGGCGACATTGCAGCTACAGAGCATGACATGCCTTACTAAAAAAGACTGCTGGAATCAAAATGAATGCCACCAATCATGACCTGCAGTTAGAAGTACTGGCACCCATGTTTCTAAGTACCTTAAACTGAATCACCTTGTTGCTTTGTGGCAGTTCGTTGGTCAAATACAACTATAAAGACACATTTAGTTAGATATAGTGGCATATGAGGAAACACAGTTAAAATTGCCAAAACCTAATCTGATATCATTTAGAGTATCCACTTGGTTTCCACGAGACCTGCAGAACCATTTGTTTACTGTGTCTGGACCATGGAGTTTCACCCAACCTGTTGCCTAAAGTCAAGGACCACCAAGGAATATGCAGGTATTTTAAGATACCTGCTGGAGGAAAGGTCTAATTGCTGTTTGACACTGGTATCCAGTACTCGACCCTGGCAACCTTCCTTGCTTGGAAGGACAGAAGATGGTCTCACCTTTCTCCAGGGGCCAAGTCAAGGGTGCCAAAGAAACCTAAGAACCAAAATAACCTGCATACGGCTCTATCAGGAATTATCAAACAACTTTGAGGATTCCAGAGAAAAGGAAGTGGGACCTTTTCCCTGTCTTTCATGCATTCATTGTAACAACATTATAAAAAGGCCAAACCATTGCACATTCATATACAGGTAAAAAAAAAATGCTGTTACGTGACTTTGATATCTGCACAAAGCGTGGTGTTATCTACTGTATCAAATGCCCATGCCGTCTACTATATGGAGGCCCGACATCAAGACCTGCACGGGAGAGGTGGATAGAACATAAATCTAACATTCAGACTAAGAATACTAAATCACCTGTTGCACGAAACTTTGATGAAAAGCAACACACAATTTCACAAATTCAGTTTATGATACTATAGGTTGTCAAACCTCTAAGTAGGGGAGGTAACTTCATATACGCCTACTACAGAGGGAAATGGATTGGATGGTGGTGCTTTGTTGGTATACTGAGGTGTATTCGGAATTGGGGACTTGGATCACAACGTAGTGGAAAAATAAGTCTGTAACCAATGTTAGGGTGATCACTATGGTTAAACACATTATGAATTATATCAAATGCTTTTTGAAAGCAAGAATTGTATAATATTGAATACTAGATATCTCGTTTTTTTATGTTTTTTTATTTACAGTTAAGCTCCTGAAGAAGGGGAAAAGGTCCCGAAACGCATAGAGCAGCTGGTTGACCTCTGAAAAATAAAAACGTTTTGAACATAGATCTTCTGGAGAGTGTATTGCTGTCAGAGGAATAATATACGCGTACATATGAATGGAATTGAATATTTATTTAGCTGATTACGCAGCCTTATGGTTGCAGGGGACGGGAGTGTCCATAAACTGGGCACTACTGTTTAATGACTTTGTGCCAGGGTTGTGATACCTCCCCTGCACCCAAACTGTATTATATTGTGTTATGAACATGTAATAGCATGCCATGCAACACACCAAAGGCACCTCTGAAACCAAAAGTGAAAACTCACTTAGTACCCTTCTCAAAATTAAGAAAAGCATCCTTTATTTAAAAATGCAAACAGATAAAAATTATCCCATCATGAGCATCTTTGGGAACCTGCTCAAACAAAATGATCACGCCTTAAAGGCGTTACACGCTTTCACCCCTGAGAAAGGTAGGAATTAGTCTTAAAAATAAAGCACCAATATAATTGTGATGAGATCATTGCCTTCTTGATCAAGGAAGTAAAGGAAACATCTCTTAGATGGGATCATATCAGCAATATTGAGCATTTAGTCCCCATTTTGATATTAAGGGAATACACCACCCAAAGCTTTAAACTTGGTATCCCACAGGAATATCTCAAAGTGATTCACTTTACTAAATTGCAAAGGTTCACTATTTTACTGCGCCTATGCACGTTGCTCCCTCTTATGGTATGTGGCTCTAGACTTGGTATAGTAGGGAAAACCAACAATGCAAAATCGATAATAACCTAGAAACAATAAGACACATTCTTACGCAATGCACTCTATTGCAGGGGCAACACGTGAGACATTTGGCCAAATTTGACCATGAGGTCAAATTAGAATATTAAGTCTGATGCTCTTTGGTCATACTGTATTTCAGGGAGCTCGATGATTCTTATGGTGGCACTAACTTACATATGTGCGTACTTCTTAAAAGTTGTTGTGGGCAAGACAGTTATTCCTAATAAGAACTCAGCAATATATATATATATTATATATATTACATGGACGCGGTAGCGTCCATGTAGTTATGGTTAAGTTGATGTTTCCATAGGAAGAGCATTTTTTGGGTGGCTTATAACTTCGCTCCCTCTGGACGAATCCTCACCAAACTTTGCAATAAAAGTATATGGTCCACTCTGAATTGTTTCGCAAAGTTTGGAGAGGTTTGGTTTGGGGGGGGCAAAGGTATAGGGGGGTCCCAAAACTTTTGTTTTTTCCCATAAACATAATGGGAAAAAACTTTGCGCACGCCTACAGCCCAAACCGCTGGACGGATTTACACCAAATTTGCGGCAGGAGCGGGGGCTTGGTCCCGAAAGAATGCTTTTGCAAATTTGGTGTAAATCCGTCAAGTAGTTTTTTTAAAATGACCAAAATGTAAGGCAAAAAAATTAGTGATATCTCTGTTCGCTCCGCGGACAGACTTCCCTGTTCGTTCCGCGGACAGCGCCCGATTGGCCAAGCGGCTTGCGTGATGTCCGCGGACATGCAACGTGTTCGCTGATTGGACGGCGTGGTGCGTGAAGCGCGTCAGATTTTTTGTGGCGCCCGCCATCTTGCATTCGCCGACGGCCGTGGACAGCGCGGTGGTACTTGGATTAAAAATTGTATTTAGTGGAGTGTGTTGGTGTCTAAGAGTGTTTGGGGAGGGTGGGGGAGTATGAGATAGGTTCAATGTTCTGTTTTTTTTATGTGCTAGACGCTTTTGTTGTGTTCGATTTGTCTGCGGACAACACGGCTGTTCTGAAATTTTCTATATAAACTAAATGGTGTGGTGTTCCGAGGACGGAGTATGTGTCCGTTTTGTTCGTAAGCAAGCTAAAATTGAGCTAAGAACACTCGCAGTGTCCTTAAATGTTGGTACATAAACAAAATGGGGGTGTCCTGAGGATGCTGTCCGTATTGTACTCTGGCAAGTTGAATGTGTTCTAAGAACACTCGCGGTGCTGAAATGTTTGCAATTAAACAAAATGGGGGTGTTCTGAGAACGCTGTTCGTATTGTTCGTTGTCAGGTTAAAAGTGTTCTAAGAACCCTCCTTATGTCCGCTGACATTACAATTTCCTATGGGCCTTACCCGACTTTTTGTCCACTAAACAAACGATAAATCAGGCTGCTGTGCGCCGACATTATGTGATAATCCTATCACTTGCCCCATCGACCTGGCTGACCTGTTTTTGCGACACTAATTCATATCTCCCGCCTCTAAGCCTGACATTATCAAAGCATTCATATTCCCTCTCTCTCTCTCTGTGACGTTACAGGGTGCGTAGCCAAACGCGCCCAGTCGTCTCCAGTCCTACGCGACTTTACACAGAACCCGGAAAACAACACACATCATCTCACAACACAGCGCGCCACAATTCGGAATATGAAACTGTGATTTAAAAGCAAACAGCAAGATTGTACACTTCGTAAAGTACATTTATTTGACATCAAATGTTTAGAGAATATTCAGCGATTTGCATTTGTCTTTGCTGTCGATCTGCAAAAGTTCATCTTGACTCACGCGCTGTTCCTTTGCGCTACACAGGGTGTTGGTTTATGATAAAAGAAACACTATGGTCGCATTGATAATCGGAAGGCTGTTCCAACAACGAGGCATTATGGATTATAAAATACTAGCATATTAAAAATGGCAGTATACGTTTAAGAAGCGACAACAGATCAACCTAATCATTGTGGGGTTTATTTAAATACTAGTGCATTTGCATGTGAATGTATGCATATGGATGTAATGAGTTTTCATCTGTGCATTTGCGACTTTCATTACAAAAAAGGGGTGAGCTCGATGAGAGGCTATAACAACCATGCCCTCGGCAATCACCCATCATGCACCTGGTGAATTATGCAAATTAGGTTATGACGTCATTTAGCTACTTCTAGCTACTTTTATGACGGCCAATAGCTACTTTTCTTACTAAGGAGTTGCCAACACTGCTCCTACGCGACTTCATACAGAATCCGGAAAACAACACAGATCATCTCACAACACAGCGCGCCACAATTCAGAATATGAAACTGTGATTTAAAAGCAAACAGCAAGATTGCACATTTCGTAAAGTACATTTATTTCACATCAAATGTTTAGAGAATATTCAGCGATTTGCATTTGTCTTTGCTGTCGATCTGCAAAAGTTCATCTTGAGTCACGCGCTGTTCCTTTGCGTTACACAGGGTGTTGGTTTATGATAAAAGAAGGACTGTGGTCGCACTGATAATCGGAAGGCTGTTCCAACAACGAGGCATTAGACCACCATAACAGTTGGTATGTTGCTTCCAGCTGCTAGTACCACGTAAGGGCATATTAGTCTTTGGCGATTGTCCCATAAAATGGTGAGGGTCATGAAGTTGTTTACTAGGAGCTGCACCTGGCAGTTAAAAAATGTGTCGGCCGGGGTCTGAAAATCGTGGCATTGACAGTAGGGAAGGATGTACCTGTTTTAAAAACATAAATTAGTCTCACGAGCCGATCTTCATTAAAAATATTCATTTATTTATTAGGGCGTGAAACTATTTTCTAGCGAGGATAATGCAACGGAGTATGTTAACTTATTCCCACTAACCCACCCTCTCTCCTCTGCCTTTTTCAGAGCCGTCTGAGCACCAGCGGACCACTTCGGCGGTGATAGTGCAAGGTGCAAAACAGTATGCCACATTGAACGAACAAGTACAACTTAACCGGGCCTTAACGCCACGCTATTGTTATTATATTCCGGTATAAAATAGTTTAAAGGGTTACTTGCATTATATTGGCATTTTCCATTTTCTATGCGTAATGCAGTCCTTAAATACGACTCCGTCTGTGCCAACGATCTTTCTCATAGTGATATAATGGGCCTCATTACGACCCAGGCGCTAATGGGTTAATGGCGCCGTAAAAGGCTGCGGTGCCGTTAACCTATTAGCGCCTAATTACGAGGTCCCTTTACGGGACCCGACCTTAACGGCTGGTATAGACCAGCCGTTAAAGTAGGGACCCGCAAAGGGACCTTGGTGCTAATTACGGTGCCGCAATTTGCGGCACCGTACTTAGCGCCTTCCCCATTCCCATTGAGCCCTATGGGGCAAAAATGGGAATGGAGAAGGGCCATGGGGGAAGGGGGAATTACCACCCCGCCAACCTTGTAATGGGGTGGTAATTCCCCCTTTCTCCATGGCGAAGTCGGTAACTTACCGGCATGGACCATGGTGCTAATAGCACCATGGTCTTCCACCAGGGTCGTAATGAGGCCCAATATATAAAAGCGGTTTCGTTTCAGAAATGTCATCCTTATCGTCTCTTACGTTTTTGCACCCCTCCTTCAAAAGAAGTCTTTTGGCACGATCCCTGTCTGTCAAGGTCAAAAAACAATAGAACCTTATAGTGCGAGTCGTGGGCCGCTCCTGCCCGCGAGCAAAAAATGGAAGCAGCTGACCTTCACTGTGAACGAGCATAAATTCTTACTTTGCAACATTCTGTGTAAAGCCATCCCTGAGAAATTGCTTTTTACACTCCATCTTTGTATATTGTCTGCGTGCTAATGAAAAAAGTTTGTTAAAGGGAGTTTATGGTTAACTTGCGCTACTAAAAACCTATGAAATTCAGTAAAAAAACGTTGTTAACGGGACGTTATGGTTAAGTTGCGCTAATAAAAACCCATGAAATTCAGTTAAAAAACTTTGTTAAAGGGACGTTATGGTTAAGTTGCGCTAATAAAAACCTATGAAATTCAATGAAAAAACTTTGTTAAAAGGGACGTTAAGTTGCGCTACTAAAAACCTATCAAATTCAGTAAAAAAACTTTGTTAAATGGACGTTATGGTTCAAAGTAAAACCGAAAAACCCCTGAAATTCGGCAGTTATGATAAGATAAGCAACCATAACTCGCGCCACCGTGCACTGCTAACACTAACACCCAGGACATCAAAGATGACATCACAAATGTCATTGATGACATCACTGATGACATCACATGGCTGGCTCTCCCTTTTTTTCCTTTACTGACATATCTAAGCCACATAGTTTTCTTCAGTAACAGTCGGGAAGTAAAAATTGAAAAGGTACTATATTTGTAGACTTAGGGTCAAGTCATATCATATGAAACATATATATCGGAAGACACAGGCTTGAAAGAGAGCAATCCTTTCTGTGCATGAAGATAATCATTAGAGTTATCAGCACTTTCTCATAGTTTTATTTTTATTACTATACCTTCCCTGTATATGCTCATATTTGTATACATTGCACTCACACTACTTTCCTTAGGGTTCCCTGACATCATTTGATACACATACATACAGTAAGTAGCAGCTTTGAAACAGAGCAATCATTTCTCTGCATAAAGATAATCAGTTAGGTTATGAACTCTTTCTGCTACTACTTCTGCTTTTTTGCTTACTTCTCTGTCCCTGTATATACTCATATTTGTATGTGTTGTTGTCTCTTTGTGTTTTGTCTGTAATAATGTAATTATGTATTAAGTGGGTTTTATTATCTACTTATTACATGTTTCACAGTACGCAAAACTTTAATAAGAAAGCAGTTATCATTTCATTATTCTACATGGCAAGATTATGAATATTGCACCTTCATCATGTATACTGCACACACTGCCTAAGTTTCTGCATGAGTTGCTTAGTATACTGGATAGAACTTCATAATAGAATGCTATTTATATCAATGCATTGCTTAATGCACTAATTAGCTCATGATATTTATTCAAATGATCCTTGACACTTTTTGGTCAACATTATAAGAATCCCTCCTACAGATTTTTCATGAAAAGTAAATGCACATGTGATGTCATCAGTGATGTCATCAATGACATTTGTGATGTCATCTTTGATGTCCTGGGTGTTAGTGTTAGCAGTGCACGGTGGCGCGAGTTATGGTTGCTTATCTTACCATAACTGCCAAATTTCAGGGGTTTTTTCGGTTTTACTTTGAACCATAACGTCCCTTTAACAAAGTTTTTTTACTGAATTTGATAGGTTTTTAGTAGCGCAACTTAACCATAACGTCCCTTTTAACAACGTTTTTTCATTGAATATATATATATATTTGTGAAAGTGTGTTTGTATGTTTGGGGTTGGCTCCAGCCCCATAACAGTTGGTGGGCTGAAGTTTTTACCCAAGGTCAGCATACCAGTCTGGGTGTACTTGCGATAGTGAAATTTCACAAACCCACCCATTTGCCCTGCACAAATGCGGGTTCGAGCCATGTGCCATCAGTATTGGCGGTTTCGGGAGATTGACAATTTTGCGATTGTTGGCTACAGCTTTTTTTGGGCTGACTTTTCAGCCCGAGGTTGGCATACCAGTCTGGGGTGTACTGGTGATAGTGAAATCTGACCAAACCCACCCATTCGCCCTGCACAGGGCTGGGTCCGGCCCTGTGCTATTAGTATAGGTGATTTCCGGAGATTTGACGATTTTGAGATTTTAAAAAAATAGGAAGTTATGACACAAAAATAGGAAGTTATGACACAATAAAACATACACAAGTGTTAAGGATTTCAATCAGGCGACACACACACCTTGGTCTCGGCCTAGTATGTATCGCCTAACTGAAGTGCTTTTCTCCTTATTTATGTGGATTCAATTTTGGGATGATACACCACTCATATCACACACCCTTTTTCAAATACCCCAGGTCACAATGAACCATGAACCAGGCTGGTTGGTCAAATGCAATATTTATTTATTTATTTAAAATTCAAAAGAAATCACACACTTTTAATATAGGGTAGCAATCACCAATGGAGTGATAATTACAATGAGAATGTGAGCAACGCAGTAGGTTTGACTTTTTAGTGAAGTACATACACAGCACAGCAGAATAGGAGCACTTTTGATTTAGGACAGATAGCACTCAAGTTAGGATTTCCCCCTACAAAGTTCCCTCAACCCACCAAAGATCAAATGTGAGTGGATACAAAGAAGCAGCAGGCACTCAGGAATAAGAAGCTGAAAACGGAATTTAAATCTGACCTTCCTTCCCCAAATAAGAGTGAAAAACGGATTTGAAACCCTTACAATGTTAAAAGGGACACTCGGAAATGGATGAATAAAATAAGGAATGTGTGCAAAAACCTTGAAAGAGGGGGCGTGGCTTGGAAGCAATGGCGGACGGACTGGCTCTGTGAGAGCTGCCGGCCGCGGCCACGCATCCAACTTCAATGCCCCAGTGTTAACGCGACCTGCCCAGCGAGAAGCATCGCATCCTGATGCGGTAATGCCCAGGAGCATAACAATCACTTTTTGAGGTCCAATGTCGAGGGGTGCCTGAGGTCTGGAGGAGCCCGCTGCGGAAAACAGCGCCGGCCACCGTCCTTAAAATGGCGGTCATCCCCGATTGCAGTCTTTAAGATACAGAATGCCGACCGCAAAGATTCTACGAGGCTGCTGGGACCCCCCAACCCTGCTGATGGAAAGCCTAGCCCCGGCGACCACTGGCCCGGGCGCCCTCCTGCGTGGACCTCCCTCCCGTCCAGCCAGGGAAGATCTGTGCTGGCGAGGTGGGCCTGACGGCAGGCGGTGGCAGATCCCCCGTGCCGCCCCCTCTCCACGCTGCTTCCTGTCCTGGGCTCGGCGGAGGGGCTTGGCAGCCGACATCCCTGATGCGGCCCGATCCCAACGTACACCGCGATCTGCCGGGCGGCCGGCAGGGACCCTCTTTCGCGCGGGCCCCTCGGCCCTCACCACACAGTGGCGGGGTGCGAGGCCCCGTGTAGCCTGCGCTCCCCCAGTCACCCTCTGCGGTCCCACGGACTCTTATCCAGGCTCTCGGTGGCTGGGAGTCAGTGGGGGCTCTCGCCTAAGTCCCCCGCCGAGCATCAAAAATCAGCGGAGGATGCGCCGAGGGGGCCCACAACACCAGTCGCCGCCGGGCCACAGAAGCAGAGAATTTGCCAGAGCTCAGCCGGGCCCCGAGAACAACGCGACCTCCCCAGATGCCCAGAGCTCCCTGACAGGCCGGATACCTCCTCCTCCACGCTCTGGCCCCCGAGACCCAAGAAAGCAGCCAGCCCCAGAAACTGGCGGCCAGCCCTTGTGTCGAATCCTCCCCTCATAAGCTACGCAGAAGCACAGGCCCATAGCCTTGGCGAAAGGTAAGGCGGCACCTGCCGCACCGGGGCAGATATACAACCCAACCTCTGGTGGCAGACCACTGCCCTGATAAGGGTAACTAAGGCACTATTGACAGCAATATAAACCTGGGGGGGGCTCTGGCAAGAACCCACGGAGGTGCCATAATAACTCTGCACCAACTGCGGACCCCCACACCTCCCGTGGGAAAAAGAGGATCCCCGTTGGGCAGGAAATAGACTGGACACACCCCTCAAGCTAAGCGCTCTCACCCCCCACATGTGAGTGGAGGGTCCAACCAACTCAGCAAGAGACACTTCCCCACGGGGTCCACATCATACGGACCCGCATAAACCTGTCGCCGGAGGTGGGTCCTGGTGGCCAGTGGCCAGGCAGGTGTCAGTAAACGAGGCCTCCGGGGGGCACACCCAGCCCTCGGGCGACCCCAGCTGATCCGTCCCATGGTCAGCACCCTACAAGGTGGCGAAAAGCGACCTGAGTCGTCAACACAAGCCCTCGGGGATCACACCGGGCCAGAGCCCCCACACTGCGCCATAATGTCTAGGAACCCTAAGCCAGCAAAACAAACAGACATTGCAGCCCTACTCGCCACACCAATGGCCGAGAAAGCAAAAAAAGGGGAGCGCAGTGATGGCGCCATAACAGGCTCTGCTCCGGAGGTGGCTCCGGAGCCGACAGCGCAAGCAGTCACCAAAGCCGACCTGCAGGACCTCCTCACAGCAATCACTAAGGAATACCAAAGGGGGACGGATGAACTCAAAAGCAAAATCACTTCCCTGGACAAGAGAGTGGGGGAAATCGAGACTAGAACCGAAGAGATAGAAACCACTATCTACTAGCAAACCTTTGAAATTGGGGCAGGCACGGACAGGATTACAGCCCTAGAGGCCAGATGTGATGCCCTCGAAGCCAATCAAAAGGATGCAGAAAATAGATCGAGGCGCAACAACATCCGCCTGAGGGGGGTCCCTAGCTCAGTCACGGACGACGAACTGGACCAATACGTGAAAGACCTGTTCTGCTTCATCATAACTCTGCCAGACAAAGCCCCCCTAGAGCTCGACAGGGTGCACAGAACCCGGGCGAGGCAAAACTCCTCTCCCCCCCAGATGTCCTGGCCCGTGTGCACTTCTTCAGAGTTAAAGAGGAGATAATGTGGGAGGCCAGAAGCACAGCCCGAATTCTCTTCAGAGACGCTGCAATATCACTGTACCAAGATCTGGCGACAATAACTCTGGCAAAACGGAAAGCCCTAAAGCCAATGGCAGAATGGCTCAGCGAGAAGAAAATAGTATACCGGTGGGGCTTCCCTACGGCCCTGGCCTTCACCTGGGAAGGTAGACCACATCTGATCTCCTCCCCACAGAGAAGCAGAAAACTTAATGAACCCCGAGTCGGGGGACAAGGAATCTGGCGGAGCGGCACCCGACCCCGGAGGCACCAGGCGAGAGCCCCTGAATTATTGGTCCCGAGTCCAGAGATGCCACAGAGTACGTGGTCCTGCCCCCAGGAACAAGAAGACGAACAACCTGTGATGCGGAGCCACCGGACCCTCCTAGAACCCCACAGGACCGACCTCAGTGATCCGCAGAAACAGCAACCCTAGCCCAAGAGAACTTAATACTGTTACATCAGGGCAAACCACTAACTACACTGGAAATACGAGAGGCGTATCACCTCCACCCTAGCTGGTCGCGTTGGCCTGGTTGCAGGCCCCGTTGGACGAAGGCTGGACCGGAAGACCACGTTTTTGTTTGAAATGGGAGAATGGAGTCGTGGAGATGGGAGACTACCTCAGAGGAATCGGGAACCGCAAAAACCTAAACCAAACTACGAAATACGAACACCGGCGGGGGGCTGCCTCTATTAGCAACCAGATTTGACCCAGATGGCTACGCCAGATAGAGAAATCACCACGTTGACTTGGAACGTGCAAGGCCTAAACGCCCCGGGCAAGAGAAAATCGGTGGAACGAAAACTCTCCCAATTGTCTGCGGACATCATCTGCCTGCAGGAAACTCACCTACTTGCCGCCGATGAAGACCGGATATCCTTCCTTAGATACCCAAAATGCTTCTTCACCTCCTACGGCCAAAAAAAGAGAGGGGTGGCCATCCTCCTCAGCCGGGACCTGCCACTGACTCAGATCACAATCAAAAGAGATCCGGAAAAGCCGTTACCTGCTACTGAAAGGTCTCCTTGTCAACCTCCCCATCACTCTTGCTGCGATTTACTGCCCGAACAGCGCCCAGGACCGCTTCCTCCGCTACCTGCTACCGGTGATGGCGGCATTCTCCAAGGGCCAACTCCTAATCGGCGGGGACTTCAACCTACCACCAGACCCTGACCTGGACAAAACCCTCCCTCCAATTACGGAGGACTACACTAAAGCCCTGGCTGAATTCCTACGGGAGACCGGAACCATAGACGCCTGGAGACTATTCAACAAGAAGGAAAGAGACTACTCATTTTTTTCTAGTTGGCCCTCTTGATCTGCATTATTTTGCTGTTGGCTAGCCCAATCCTCTTTTAATTTTATGATGTAGTTTGCAGAATCTACCTCCAACTTTTGACTCTTTTGTAATGTTTGTTCCGCTAAACTTAAATCAATTTGGATTTTATTTAACAGTTCCGATTGATTCTGCGCTAGAGTTTCATTTTCCTCCTGCTTTTCCCGCATCACCCCTGTGTGGAGATACAAAGAGGCCGTGATTCTGGCAATTTTGCTCCTCTTTAATTTTTGGGGTCATATATAGCTCACTCAGAGCTTGGTGTAACAGGCCACTGTCCTGCCATGTATCCAGGTCCATGTCAGTGACCTGTTGGGTTATTTCTTGTAGCCAAACCTTTTCATCCTGTTCTGGCCACTCACCCCTGATAAATAACTTGTACAGAAGGTGCTCCCTAGCCATATTAATTTCTACTACAGTCATTTTGGACATGTTCTTTCTTTGTTAATTTATTTATTTATGTACCTTCTGCTTTTTCTGTCTATTTTGGGGTTGATTTAGCTTTAATTTTAGACACAGGCCTGGTACTTAGAGTATTTGTTTTGGGAGGCGCTTGTACAGTGTAACCCAGTATTCCAACCCCACAAAGTATTACTACCTTGCAGGTTTGTATGCTGTGTTAGACTGTCACAGGTGTCGTCCAAAACCCAAATCCCGGCTTACGAGCCCCCAGGTTTGTTAAGGATTTCAATCAGGCGACGCACACACCGTGGTCTAAGCCTAGTATGTAGCGCCTAACTGAGATGCTTTTCTCCTTATTTATGTGGATTCAATTTTGGGATGATACACCACTCATATCACACACCCTTTTCAAATACCCCGGGTCACAATGAACCATGAACCAGGCTGGTTGGTCAAATGCAATATTTATTTAAAATTCAAAAGAAATCACACACTTTTAATGTAGGGCAGCAATCACCAATGGAGTGATAGTTACAAATGAGATGTGAACAATGCACTGGGTTTGACTTTTAGTGAAGTACATACACAGCACAGCAGAATAGGAGTACTTTTGATTTAGGACAGATAGCACCCAAGTTATAATTTCCCCCTGCAAAGTTCCCCCCACTCACAAATAATCAATTCTGAATGGATATAAGGAAGCAGCATGTGATCAGGAATAAGAAGCTGAAACGGAATTGAACTCCGACCTTCCCTCCACAAATAAGAGTGAAAAACGGATTTGAAACACTTGCAATGTTAAAAACGGACACTCGGAAATGGATGCATAAAATAATGAATGTGTGCAAAAACCTTGAAACAAAACAGTTCTTTACTAAAGCAACAATGTAAAGCTACTGACAATCACAAGCAATGTATTAGAGCATGCAGTTCAAAAAATGAATGGAAATTGTTATCGTTTTGTTCCCCTTCCCACCTGGAACCTTCCCACTGCCCCCCCCCCCCCTGGTACCTCCTCACGGCCATGGAACCACCCACGTTTGGAATAAATAATAACTGTGTTAACCAAAGCCTCAAACACGTCGTAATTACATGTTTTTTTAATGATTTTAAAATTAAAGAATGTCTTTTAATATGATTATATATTTTGTATGGAACTCATTGTATGAATTCATTTTTCTCTTTGTTTATGCATTACTATGTAATTGTGTGCAGAGTTGATATAACAATAACAACCAATAAAAAAGAAATAGGAAAAACCCTAACAAAAAAACCTAACAATTAATTGGGATCATCCTTGGGAGTTTTGCAGAATGTCTTTAAGGTATGGGGTAATTAGGTATGACAAATGTTATTAGATAATTTAGTACATTTTATAAAGATTATGGAGTACAGTTTGCAGCAGAACATCACCTTACTTTTTTACTGCATACCTGCAAAATTATTGATGAGGACCTCAGTGTTCTTGCCAGGCATGTGTGGAAAGTGGCATGGCAACATTTGCACCTATCTTTTTGTTTGATTTGCTTTACTTCGTTGTATGGAATAGATTCAGGAGGGAACTACACAAGATGCTTATAGACTGAGCAGATGGAACAAATACAGTGTACAAAATAATTTCCCCTTGATGTTTCAAACACAGTTAAAAGCAAAGGGTGCACGCACCCATTTTCAAATGCTTGTGGGTGGAGCGCTGCATGCTACTCCGGTACCACCACCAATGCCACCGGGAAGTCTTACCTACCCAACGCAGCACCAAATGCTCACCTGGGTCCAGCAGCACACTTGACCTTTCTCGTGTGATGGCTGCAGTATGCGTGAGGTTGCCACCACTTGTGCATTCTGAATAGGGCAGGTGTCCCCTGAGATCCCAATCGGCCAGCCTAAACCTTAACCTGAACTGTGCTGGTCAAACCTGCACGGGTGACAACCCTAGAAATAAGGGATTACAGAGCTGGGGCACTTTGATTATGAGGGGCACATTTCCTTGTGTTGATTGTCCATTGAAATGAGGATACTTGGGGGATAAGCTGGAGACCATGCTGTTTCTGCACTATTAAGTATAGAGACAATGTAAAGTAAACTAGACCGGTCTTGGGTGTTGAATGCAATTTTTTGATCTTGTATATGTGGCAGTATTTATATATAAACGCAGAACCCTTTCCAGGCCTTTCATGAGCAAGCAACAACAAAAATACAAGTCAAGCATGTTGTTAAAAAGAAGGTTTGAGTTTGGGGTGTGGTGGCACTCGAGGGTGTTTGGCTATGCTGCATGAGCTAATCACTGGGCTGTGCTTCGGGTGGAACCGCATGCCTTGCTCATGGGGCGGGCCCGTTCTGAGGTGGGGTTGCTATGGGATACTGCATCAGACGCACGCGTGCACGTGTTACGTGACTCCCAGTTGGGCTCAGTGCTCTTGTGCAGTGTGAAGACGGCAGGTAATGAATGCGGTATTAACCTGTACTCATTCGTTGGGCGAGGAAAATATCTAACAGACTGACAGAAAGAACAGCTGGTGTTTTTATTTTATTGTGGGTGTTTCTTGAGAACAAACCTAGCTTGGGGAGGTTTCAGGCAGGCATTAGAGGGCTACAGGAGGAACACGCCTTCCAATATTGCATGTATTACCGCCGGAATACCTTTTAGGCAAGCATGGAATAGTCAACATTTACAGTTAGAGGGAAACATGTATGGGTGCTGGGCAGGCAGTGTGAGGTGAAACAGGTGAATGGGATGTTAAGGGCTTTTGTAAGAAGGGATCCTGGGTTGCGTGTGTTCTTCGGTTATCTTGTGGCGTGTGAGGTAAGTGCTCCTTGATTTATTTTCTCATTGCATCAGGGTGCGGCCGAGTCTTGCATTTGTAATGCGATTCGAATCAAGCGAAAGGTTGCAAAATAACCTCGGGCATGATTTCACCTCAGGGCCGCTCCAAGTTAAATATCTCACTGGTTTTCATGTGGATACTTTTTCGATGCTTTGTTTACACAACTTTGTTTATTATTATTCTGGAATGAGAGCATGGATGGAATGTAGGGGGCAACCAGGGGACTGCCGCACACTACCCCCTTTGTTGTCACTTCCAACCCCTGTGGACTGCTTTGTAATTCCTGCGATTTGACCCATCAGATCACTGAGCTCTTGAAGTATGTCCTTAGCATGTGCTAGTTGCTAGGACTATGCAATGCAAATTGGCATTTGTAAATACTGTCCCTAAGCTCCCAATGTCAGTTTATTTGTGCATCCCCTCCAGGATGTGTTCCCATAGTAACCCATCATCACACGCTCTTCCTCAGCCAGACTACTAATATCTCTTGCAAAGGGTGTTCGAAATAACATCCTGGTTTCAATAAAAATACAAATATGGGTCAAGGACCATGGGATGTCCATTTCTGTGATGTCACTGATGGGTCATGTGATGTAGGCTTCCCTTATGTCACCAAAAAGGTGTCCCGGATTCTGCCTGTGGTCACAGCCACTACTGGTGACACAGGCACAGTTCTGGATGGCAGGCACAAGCAGTGACTGGTCCCAGGGATGGGATCTAGGTGGGAGCTGGCTGCCCAGCAGGCATGTTTTAGCTTTCTTTCTTCAGGAAAGAGCAATTGGGTGCGTGTAGACGAAGGCCTCCTAGGCTTGGAAGGGGCATAGGACCTCCAAGTATTCCCTCCTCCCCTTCCCCACCACAGGAGAACATCCCCCATCAAGGCATGGTCATCTTGAGACTGGAGACAGCCTTGACAAGGGACCTCTATCCTGGGCCGCACAAAGCTCTGCCAATGCTCCTGTACTCTAGGTCCTTGCAGAGCGCTAGATAACATACTGCCAACCCAAGTCCCACACACCAAAGCAAGCCTCAGCACAGCTCCTCACGCCTGCCTTCCACCTGAGCCGGGTAAGAGCTGTGACTAAGTACCTACATCCCTAGGGTGTGGCGAGTCTCCAGAGTTCTGCCAGCACACCTAAATCTGAGACGCTGTAGAGGTTTCTGGCACTGCACCCATATTCAGAGTCACAAAAGGCAG
Source organism: Ambystoma mexicanum (assembly GCF_040938575.1). NCBI lineage: Eukaryota > Metazoa > Chordata > Amphibia > Caudata > Ambystomatidae > Ambystoma > Ambystoma mexicanum. The sequence continues at coordinate 1,491,414,537 of NC_090932.1, read as the reverse complement.
CTCTACAGTGCATCAAGAATCTCAGCAGAGCTGTGACAAAGCGCCTCTACCCTGAGTACAAAAGAACTCAGCCAAATCCAATACATCTTGAACCCCCGCCCAAGCACAGCGCTACCGAAGCACCTCCTTCCCTAGCCTCTAGGCAGCTCTGCCAATACACCTTCATCCTCATCGCAAGCGCAGTGTTACCGAAGCACCTCCTTCCTTAGCCTCTAGGCAGCTCTGCCAATACACCTTCATCATCAGCGCAAGCGCAGTGCTACCAAAGCGCCTCCTTCCTTAGCCTCTAGGCAGCTCTGCTAATACACCTTCATCCTCAGCGCAAGCGCAGTGCTACCAAAGCGCCTCCTTCCTTAGCCTCTAGGCAGCTCTGCCAATATAACTTCATCCTCATAGCAAGTGCAGTGCTACCAAAGCACCTCCTTCCTTAGCCTCTAGGCAGCTCTGCCAATACATCTTCATCCTCAGCGCAAGCGCAGCGCTACCAAAGCGCCTCCTTCCTTAGCCTCTAGGCAGCTCGGCCAATACAACTTCATCCTCATCGCAAGCGCAGCGCTACCAAAGCACCTCCTTCCTTAGCCTCTAGGCAGCTCTGCCAATAAACCTTCATCCTTAGCGCAAGCGCAGTGCTACCAAAGCACCTCCTTCCTTATCCTCTAGGCAGCTCTGCCAATACACCTTCATCCTCAGCACAAGCGCAGCGCTACCAAAACACCTCCTTCCTTAGCCTCTGGGTAGCTCTACCAATACAACTTCATCCTCATTGCAAGCGCAGCGCTACCAAAGCACCTCCTTCCTTAGCCTCTAGGCAGCTCTGCCAATACACCTTCATCCTCATCGCAAGCGCAGCGCTACCAAAGCACCTACTTAATTAGCCTCTAGGCAGCTCTGCCAATACAACTTCATCCTCATCGTAAGCTCAGCAGTACCAAAGCACCTCCTTCCTTAGCCTCAAGGCAGCTCTGCCAATACAACTTCATCGTCAGCGCAAGCGCAGTGCTACCAAAGCACCTCCTCCTTAGCCTCTAGGCAGCTCTGCCAATACAACTTCATCCTCATCGCAAGCGCAGCGCTACCAAAGCACCTCCTGCCTTAGCCTCTAGGCAGCTCTGCCAATACACCTTCATCCTCATCGCAAGCGCAGCGCTACCAAAGCACCTACTTCCTAAGCCTCTAGGCAGCTCTGCCAATACAACTTCATCCTCAGCGCAAGCGCAGTGCTACCAAACCACCTCCTTCCTTAGCCTCTAGGCAGCTCTGCCAATACAACTTCATCCTCATCGCAAGCGCAGTGCTACCATAGCACTCTCCTTCCTTAGCCTCTAGGCAGCTCTATCAATACACCATCCTCAGAGCAAGCGCAGTGCCTCCAAAGCACCTCCTTCCCTAGCCACTAGGCAGCTCTGCCAATACAACTTCATCCTCAGCCCAGGCACATCGCTACCAATGCACCTCCTTCCTTAGCCTCTAGGCAGCTCTGCCAATACACCTTCATCCTCAGCGCAAGCGCAGTGCAACCAAAGAACCTCCTTCCTTAGCCTCTAGGCAGCTCTGCCAATACACCTTCATCCTCAGCGCAAGCGCAGCACTACCAAAGCACCTCCTTCCTTAGCCTCTAGGCAGCTCTGCCAATACAACTTCATCCTCAGCGCAAGCGCAGTCCTACCAAAGCACCTCCTTCCTTAGCCTCTAGGCAGCTCTGCCAATACAACTTCATCCTCATCGCAAGCGCAGTGCTACCATAGCACTCTCCTTCCTTAGCCTCTAGGCAGCTCTATCAATACACCATCCTCAGAGCAAGCGCAGTGCCACCAAAGCACCTCCTTCCCTAGCCACTAGGCAGCTCTGCCAATACAACTTCATCCTCAGCCCAGGCACATCGCTACCAATGCACCTCCTTCCTTAGCCTCTAGGCAGCTCTGCCAATACACCTTCATCCTCAGCGCAAGCGCAGTGCTACCAAAGCACCTCCTTTCTTAGCCTCTAGGCAGCTCTGCCAATACACCTTGATCCTCAGCGCAAGCGCAGCACTACCAAAGCACCTCCTTCCTTAGCCTCTAGGCAGCTCTGCCAATACACCTTCATCCTCAGCGCAAGCGCAGCGCTACCAAAGCACCTCCTTCCTTAGCCTCTAGGCAGCTCTGCCAATACACCTTCATCCTCAGCACAAGTGCAGTGCTACTAAAGCACCTCCTTCCTTAGCCTCTGGGTAGCTCTGCCAATACAACTTCATCCTCATCGCAAGCGCAGCGCTACCAAAGCACCTTCTCCTTAGCCTCTAGGCAGCTCTGCCAATACAACTTCATCCTCATCGCAAGCGCAGCGCTACCAAAGCACCTTCTGCCTTAGCCTCTAGGCAGCTCTGCCAATACACCTTCATCCTCATCACAGCGCAGCGCTACCAAAGCACCTACTTCCTTAGCCTCTAGGCAGCTCTGCCAATACAACTTCATCCTCAGCGCAAGCGCAGTGCTACCAAAGCACCTCCTTCCTTAGCCTCTAGGCAGCTCTGCCAATACAACTTCATCCTCATCGCAAGCGCAGTGCTACCATAGCACTCTCCTTCCTTAGCCTCTAGGCAGCTCTATCAATACACCATCCTCAGAGCAAGCGCAGTGCCACCAAAGCACCTCCTTCCCTAGCCACTAGGCAGCTCTGCCAATACAACTTCATCCTCAGCCCAGGCACATTGCTACCAATGCACCTCCTTCCTTAGCCTCTAGGCAGCTTTGCCAATACACCTTCATCCTCAGCGCAAGCGCAGTGCAACCAAAGCACCTCCTTCCTTAGCCTCTAGGCAGCTCTGCCAATACACCTTCATCCTCAGCGCAAGCGCAGCACTACCAAAGCACCTCCTTCCTTAGCCTCTAGGCAGCTCTGCCAATACAACTTCATCCTCAGCGCAAGCGCAGTGCTACCAAAGCACCTCCTTCCTTAGCCTCTAGGCAGCTCTGCCAATACAACTTCATCCTCATCGCAAGCGCAGTGCTACCATAGCACTCTCCTTCCTTAGCCTCTAGGCAGCTCTATCAATACACCATCCTCAGAGCAAGCGCAGTGCCACCAAAGCACCTCCTTCCCTAGCCACTAGGCAGCTCTGCCAATACAACTTCATCCTCAGCCCAGGCACATCGCTACCAATGCACCTCCTTCCTTAGCCTCTAGGCAGCTCTGCCAATACACCTTCATCCTCAGCGCAAGCGCAGTGCTACCAAAGCACCTCCTTCCTTAGCCTCTAGGCAGCTCTGCCAATACAACTTCATCCTGATCGCAAGTGCAGCACTACCAAAGCACCTCCTTCCTTAGCCTCTAGGCAGCTCTGCCAATACACCTTCATCCTTAGCGCAGCGCTACCAAAGCACCTCCTTCCTTAGCCTCTAGGCAGCTCTGCCAATACACCTTCATCCTCAGCACAAGCGCAGCGCTACCAAAACACCTCCTTCCTTAGCCTCTGGGTAGCTCTACCAATACAACTTCATCCTCATTGCAAGCGCAGCGCTACCAAAGCACCTCCTTCCTTAGCCTCTAGGCAGCTCTGCCAATACACCTTCATCCTCATCGCAAGCGCAGCGCTACCAAAGCACCTACTTAATTATCCTCTAGGCAGCTCTGCCAATACAACTTCATCGTCAGCGCAAGCGCAGCGCTACCAAAGCACCTCCTCCTTAGCCTCTAGGCAGCTCTGCCAATACACCTGCATCCTCATCGCAAGCGCAGCGCTACCAAAGCACCTACTTCCTTAGCCTCTAGGCAGCTCTGCCAATACAACTTCATCCTCAGCGCAAGCGCAGCGCTACCAAATCACCTCCTTCCTTAGCCTCTAGGCAACTCTGCCAATACAGCTTCATCCTCATCGCAAGCGCAGAGCTACCATAACACTCTCCTTCCTTAGCCTCTAGGCAGCTCTATCAATACACCATCCTCAGAGCAAGCGCAGTGCCACCAAAGCACCTCCTTCCCTAGCCACTAGGCAGCTCTGCCAACACAACTTCATCCTCACCCCAGGCACATCGCTACCAATGCACCTCCTTCCTTAGCCTCCAGGCAGCTCTGCCAATACACCTTCATCCTCAGCGCAAGCGCAGCACTACCAAAGCACCTCCTTCCTTAGCCTCCAGGCAGCTCTGCCAATTCAACTTCATCCTCAGCGCAAGCACAGTGCTACCAAAGCACCTCCTTCCTTAGCCTCTAGGCAGCTCTGCCAATACAACTTCATCCTCATCGCAAGCGCAGTGCTACCATAGCACTCTCCTTCCTTAGCCTCTAGGCAGCTCTATCAATACACCATCCTCAGAGCAAGCGCAGTGCCACCAAAGCACCTCCTTCCCTAGCCACTCGGCAGCTCTGCCAATACAACTTCATCCTCAGCCCAGGCACATCGCTACCAATGCACCTCCTTCCTTAGCCTCTAGGCAGCTCTGCCAATACACCTTCATCCTCAGCGCAAGCGCAGCACTACCAAAGCACCTCCTTCCTTAGCCTCTAGGCAGCTCTGCCAATACACCTTCATCCTCAGCGCAAGCGCAGCGCTACCAAAGCACCTCCTTCCTTAGCCTCTAGGCAGCTCTGCCAATACACCTTCATCCTCAGCACAAGCGCAGCGCTACCAAAGCACCTCCTTCCTTAGCCTCTAGATAGCTCTGCCAATACAACTTCATCCTCATCGCAAGCACAGCACTACCAAAGCACCTCCTTCCTTAGCCTCTAGGCAGCTCTGCCAATACACCTTCATCCTCATCGCAAGCGCAGCGCTACCAAAGCACCTCCTTCCTTAGCCTCTAGGCAGCTCTGCCAATACAACTTCATCCTGATCGCAAGTGCAGCACTACCAAAGCACCTCCTTCCTTAGCCTCTAGGCAGCTCTACAATACACCTTCATCCTTAGCGCAAGCGCAGCGCTACCAAAGCACCTCCTTCCTTAGCCTCTAGGCAGCTCTGCCAATACACCTTCATCCTCGGCACAAGCGCAGCGCTACCAAAACACCTCCTTCCTTAGCCTCTGGGTAGCTCTACCAATACAACTTCATCCTCATTGCAAGCGCAGCGCTACCAAAGCACCTCCTTCCTTAGCCTCTAGGCAGCTCTGCCAATACACCTTCATCCTCATCGCAAGTGCAGCGCTACCAAAGCACCTACTTAATTAGCCTCTAGGCAGCTCTGCCAATACAACTTCATCCTCATCGCAAGCTCAGCGGTACCAAAGCACCTCCTTCCTTATCCTCAAGGCAGCTCTGCCAATACAACTTCATCGTCAGCGCAAGCGCAGCGCTACCACAGCACCTCCTCCTTAGCCTCTAGGCAGCTCTGCCAATACACCTTCATCCTCATCGCAAGCGCAGCGCTACCAAAGCACCTACTTCCTTAGCCTCTAGGCAGCTCTGCCAACACAACTTCATCCTCAGCGCAAGCGCAGCGCTACCAAATCACCTCCTTCCTTAGCCTCTAGGCAGCTCTGCCAATACAACTTCATCCTCATCGCAAGCGCAGTGCTACCAAAGCACTCTCCTTCCTTAGCCTCTAGGCAGCTCTATCAATACACCATCCTCAGAGCAAGCGCAGTGCCACCAAAGCACCTCCTTCCCTAGCCACTAGGCAGCTCTGCCAATACAACTTCATCCTCAGCCCAGGCACATCGCTACCAATGCACCTCCTTCCTTAGCCTCTAGGCAGCTTTGCCAATACACCTTCATCCTCAGCGCAAGCGCAGTGCAACCAAAGCACCTCCTTCCTTAGCCTCTAGGCAGCTCTGCCAATACACCTTCATCCTCAGCGCAAGCGCATCACTACCAAGGCACCTCCTTCCTTAGCCTCTAGGCAGCTCTGCCAATACAACTTCATGCTCAGCACAAGCGCAGCGCTACCAAATCACCTCCTTCCTTAGCCTCTAGGCAGCTCTGCCAATACACCTTCATCCTCATCGCAAGCGCAGTGCTACCATAGCACTCTCCTTCCTTAGCCTCTAGGCAGCTCTATCAATACACCATCCTCAGAGCAAGCGCAGTGCCACCAAAGCACCTCCTTCCCTAGCCACTAGGCAGCTCTGCCAATACAACTTCATCCTCAGCCCAGGCACATCGCTACCAATGCACCTCCTTCCTTAGCCTCTAGGCAGCTCTGCCAATACACCTTCATCCTCAGCGCAAGCGCAGTGCTACCAAAGCACCTCCTTCCTTAGCCTCTAAGCAGCTCTGCCAATACACCTTCATCCTCAGCGCAAGCGCAGCACTACCAAAGCACCTCCTTCCTTAGCCTCTAGGCAGCTCTGCCAATACACCTTCATCCTCAGCGCAAGCGCAGCGCTACCAAAGCACCTCCTTCCTTAGCCTCTGGGTAGCTCTGCCAATACAACTTCATCCTCATCGCAAGCACAGCGCTACCAAAGCACCTCCTTCCTTAGCCTCTAGGCAGCTCTGCGAATACACCTTCATCCTCATCGCAAGCGCAGCGCTACCAAAGCACCTCCTTCCTTAGCCTCTAGGCAGCTCTGCCAATACAACTTCATCCTGATCGCAAGCGCAGCACTACCAAAGCACCTCCTTCCTTAGCCTCTAGGCAGCTCTGCCAATACAACTTCATCATGATCGCAAGCTCAGCGCTACCAAAGCACCACCTTCCTTAGCCTCTAGGCAGCTCTGCCAATACAACTTCATCCTCATCGCAAGCTCAGCGCTACCAAAGCACCTCCTTCCTTAGCCTCTAGGCAGCTCTGCCAATACAACTTCATCCTCATCGCAAGCTCAGCGCTACCAAAGCACCACCTTCCTTAGCCTCTAGGCAGCTCTGCCAATACAACTTCATCCTCAGCGCAAGCACAGCGCTACCAAAGCACCTCTTCATCCTCATCGCAAGCGCAGCGCCATCAAAGCACCTCCTTCCTTAGCCTTTAGGCAGTTCTGCCAATACAACTTCATCCTCATCGCAAGCGCAGCGCCACTAAAGCACCTCCTTCCTTAGCCTCTAGGCAGCTCTGCCAATACAACTTCATGCTCAGCACAAGCGCAGCGCTACCAAATCACCTCCTTCCTTAGCCTCTAGGCAGCTCTGCCAATACACCTTCATCCTCATCGCAAGCGCAGTGCTACCATAGCACTCTCCTTCCTTAGCCTCTAGGCAGCTCTATCAATACAACATCCTCAGAGCAAGCGCAGTGCCACCAAAGCACCTCCTTCCCTAGCCACTAGGCAGCTCTGCCAATACAACTTCATCCTCAGCCCAGGCACATCGCTACCAATGCACCTCCTTCCTTAGCCTCTAGGCAGCTCTGCCAATACACCTTCATCCTCAGCGCAAGCGCAGTGCTACCAAAGCACCTCCTTCCTTAGCCTCTAAGCAGCTCTGCCAATACACCTTCATCCTCAGCGCAAGCGCAGCACTACCAAAGCACCTCCTTCCTTAGCCTCTAGGCAGCTCTGCCAATACACCTTCATCCTCAGCGCAAGCAAAGCACCTCCTTCCTTAGCCTCTGGGTAGCTCTGCCAATACAACTTCATCCTCATCGCAAGCACAGCGCTACCAAAGCACCTTCTTCCTTAGCCTCTAGGCAGCTCTGCGAATACACCCTCATCCTCATCGCAAGCGCAGCGCTACCAAAGCACCTCCTTCCTTAGCCTCTAGGCAGCTCTGCCAATACAACTTCATCCTGATCGCAAGCGCAGCACTACCAAAGCACCTCCTTCCTTAGCCTCTAGGCAGCTCTGCAAATACAACTTCATCATGATCACAAGCTCAGCGCTACCAAAGCACCACCTTCCTTAGCCTCTAGGCAGCTCTGCCAATACAACTTCATCCTCAGCGCAAGCACAGCGCTACCAAAGCACCTCCTTCCTTAGCCTCTAGGCAGCTCTGCCAATACAACTTCATCCTCATCGCAAGCTCAGCGCTACCAAAGCACCACCTTCCTTAGCCTCTAGGCAGCTCTGCCAATACAAATTCATCCTCAGCGCAAGCACAGCGCTACCAAAGCACCTCTTCATCCTCATCGCAAGCGCAGCGCCATCAAAGCACCTCCTTCCTTAGCCTTTAGGCAGTTCTGCCAATACAACTTCATCCTCATCGCAAGCGCAGCGCCACTAAAGCACGTCCTTGCTTAGCCTCTAGGCAGCTCTGCCAATACAACTTCATCCTCATCGCAAGTGCAGCGCTACCAATGCACCTCCTTCCTTAGCCTCTAGGCAGCTCTGCCAATACAACTTCATCTTCATCGCAAGCGCAGTGCTACCAAAGCACCTACGTCCTTAGCCTCTAGGCAGCTCTGCGAATACAACTTCATCCTCAGCGCAAGCGCAGCGCTACCAAAGCACCTCCTTCCTTAGCCTCTAGGCAGCTCTGCCAATACACCTTCATCCTCAGCACAAGCGCAGCGCTACCAAAGCACCTCCTTCCTTAGCCTCTGGGTAGCTCTGCCAATACAACTTCATCCTCATCGCAAGCACAGCGCTACCAAAGCACCTCCTTCCTTAGCCTCTAGGCAGCTCTTCCAATACACCTTCATCCTCATCGCAAGCTCAGCGGTACCAAAGCACCTCCTTCCTTATCCTCAAGGCAGCTCTGCCAATACAACTTCATCGTCAGCGCAAGCGCAGTGCTACCAAAGCACCTCCTCCTTAGCCTCTAGGCAGCTCTGCCAATACACCTTCATCCTCATCGCAAACGCAGCGCTACCAAAGCACCTACTTCCTTAGCCTCTAGGCAGCTCTTCCAATACACCTTCATCCTCATCGCAAGCGCAGCGCTACCAAAGCACCTACTTCCTTAGCCTCTAGGCAGCTCTGCCAATACAACTTCATCCTGATCGCAAGTGCAGCACTACCAAAGCACCTCCTTCCTTAGCCTCTAGGCAGCTCTGCCAATACACCTTCATCCTTAGTGCAAGCGCAGCGCTACCAAAGCACCTCCTTTCTTAGCCTCTAGGCAGCTCTGCCAATACACCTTCATCCTCAGCACAAGCGCAGCGCTACCAAAACACCTCCTTCCTTAGCCTCTAGGCAGCTCTGCGAATACACCTTCATCCTCATCGCAAGCGCAGCGCTACCAAAGCACCTCCTTCCTTAGCCTCTAGGCAGCTCTGCCAATACAACTTCATCCTGATCGCAAGCGCAGCACTACCAAAGCACCACCTTCCTTAGCCTCTAGGCAGCTCTTCCAATACAACTTCATCATGATCGCAAGCTCAGCGCTACCAAAGCACCACCTTCCTTAGCCTCTAGGCAGCTCTGCCAATACAACTTCATCCTCAGCGCAAGCACAGCGCTACCAAAGCACCTCCTTCCTTAGCCTCTAGGCAGCTCTGCCAATACAACTTCATCCTCATCGCAAGCTCAGCGCTACCAAAGCACCACCTTCCTTAGCCTCTAGGCAGCTCTGCCAATACAACTTCATCCTCAGCGCAAGCACAGCGCTACCAAAGCACCTCTTCATCCTCATCGCAAGCGCAGCGCCATCAAAGCACCTCCTTCCTTAGCCTTTAGGCAGTTCTGCCAATACAACTTCATCCTCATCGCAAGCGCAGCGCCACTAAAGCACCTCCTTCCTTAGCCTCTAGGCAGCTCTGCCAATACAACTTCATGCTCAGCACAAGCGCAGCGCTACCAAATCACCTCCTTCCTTAGCCTCTAGGCAGCTCTGCCAATACACCTTCATCCTCATTGCAAGCGCAGTGCTACCATAGCACTCTCCTTCCTTAGCCTCTAGGCAGCTCTATCAATACACCATCCTCAGAGCAAGCGCAGTGCCACCAAAGCACCTCCTTCCCTAGCCACTAGGCAGCTCTGCCAATACAACTTCATCCTCAGCCCAGGCACATCGCTACCAATGCACCTCCTTCCTTAGCCTCTAGGCAGCTCTGCCAATACACCTTCATCCTCAGCGCAAGCGCAGTGCTACCAAAGCACCTCCTTCCTTAGCCTCTAAGCAGCTCTGCCAATACACCTTCATCCTCAGCGCAAGCGCAGCACTACCAAAGCACCTCCTTCCTTAGCCTCTAGGCAGCTCTGCCAATACACCTTCATCCTCAGCGCAAGCAAAGCACCTCCTTCCTTAGCCTCTGGGTAGCTCTGCCAATACAACTTCATCCTGATCGCAAGCGCAGCACTACCAAAGCACCTCCTTCCTTAGCCTCTAGGCAGCTCTGCAAATACAACTTCATCATGATCACAAGCTAAGCGCTACCAAAGCACCACCTTCCTTAGCCTCTAGGCAGCTCTGCCAATACAACTTCATCCTCAGCGCAAGCACAGCGCTACCAAAGCACCTCCTTCCTTAGCCTCTAGGCAGCTCTGCCAATACAACTTCATCCTCATCGCAAGCTCAGCGCTACCAAAGCACCACCTTCCTTAGCCTCTAGGCAGCTCTGCCAATACAAATTCATCCTCAGCGCAAGCACAGCGCTACCAAAGCACCTCTTCATCCTCATCGCAAGCGCAGCGCCATCAAAGCACCTCCTTCCTTAGCCTTTAGGCAGTTCTGCCAATACAACTTCATCCTCATCGCAAGCGCAGCGCCACTAAAGCACCTCCTTCCTTAGCCTCTAGGCAGCTCTACCAAAACAACTTAATCCTCATCGCAAGCACAGCGCTACCAAAGCACGTCCTTGCTTAGCCTCTAGGCAGCTCTGCCAATACAACTTCATCCTCATCGCAAGTGCAGCGCTACCAATGCACCTCCTTCCTTAGCCTCTAGGCAGCTCTGCCAATACAACTTCATCTTCATCGCAAGCGCAGTGCTACCAAAGCACCTACGTCCTTAGCCTCTAGGCAGCTCTGCGAATACAACTTCATCCTCAGCGCAAGCGCAGCGCTACCAAAGCACCTCCTTCCTTAGCCTCTAGGCAGCTCTGCCAATACACCTTCATCCTCAGCACAAGCGCAGCGCTACCAAAGCACCTCCTTCCTTAGCCTCTGGGTAGCTCTGCCAATACAACTTCATCCTCATCGCAAGCACAGCGCTACCAAAGCACCTCCTTCCTTAGCCTCTAGGCAGCTCTTCCAATACACCTTCATCCTCATCGCAAGCGCAGCGCTACCAAAGCACCTACTTCCTTAGCCTCTAGGCAGCTCTGCCAATACAACTTCATCCTGATCGCAAGTGCAGCACTACCAAAGCACCTCCTTCCTTAGCCTCTAGGCAGCTCTGCCAATACACCTTCATCCTTAGTGCAAGCGCAGCGCTACCAAAGCACCTCCTTTCTTAGCCTCTAGGCAGCTCTGCCAATACACCTTCATCCTCAGCACAAGCGCAGCGCTACCAAAACACCTCCTTCCTTAGCCTCTGGGTAGCTCTACCAATACAACTTCATCCTCATTGCAAGCGCAGCGCTACCAAAGCACCTCCTTCCTTAGCCTCTAGGCAACTCTGCCAATACACCTTCATCCTCATCGCAAGCGCAGCGCTACCAAAGCACCTACTTAATTAGCCTCTAGGCAGCTCTGCCAATACAACTTCATCCTCATCGCAAGCTCAGCGGTACCAAAGCACCTCCTTCCTTATCCTCAAGGCAGCTCTGCCAATACAACTTCATCGTCAGCGCAAGCGCAGTGCTACCAAAGCACCTCCTCCTTAGCCTCTAGGCAGCTCTGCCAATACACCTTCATCCTCATCGCAAGCGCAGCGCTACCAAAGCACCTACTTCCTTAGCCTCTAGGCAGCTCTGCCAATACAACTTCATCCTCAGCGCAAGCGCAGCGCTACCAAATCACCTCCTTCCTTAGCCTCTAGGCAGCTCTGCCAATACAACTTCATCCTCATTGCAAGTGCAGCGCTACCAATGCACCTCTTCATCCTCATCGCAAGCGCAGCGCCATCAAAGCACCTCCTTCCTTAGCCTTTAGGCAGTTCTGCCAATACAACTTCATCCTCATCGCAAGCGCAGCGCCACCAAAGCACCTCCTTCCTTAGCCTCTAGGCAGCTCTGCCAATACAACTTAATCCTCATCGCAAGCACAGCGCTACCAAAGCACGTCCTTGCTTAGCCTCTAGGCAGCTCTGCCAATACAACTTCATCCTCATCGCAAGCGCAGCGCTACCAAGCCACCTCCTGCCTTAGTCTCTAGGCAGCTCTGCCAATACACCTTCATCCTCATTGCAAGTGCAGCGCTACCAATGCACCTCTTTCCTTAGCCTCTAGGCAGCTCTGCCAATACAACTTCATCTTCATCGCAAGCGCAGTGCTACCAAAGCACCTACGTCCTTAGCCTCTAGGCAGCTCTGCGAATACAACTTCATCCTCAGCGCAAGCTCAGCGCTACCAAAGCACCTCCTTCCTTAGCCTCTAGGCAGCTCTGCAAATACACCATCTTCAGCGCAAGCACAGCGCTACCAAAGCACCTCCTTCCTTAGCAGACATTCACAATCATCTGCCTCATGAACACAATAGGACAGTGCGAAATCTTTCTTCATTAATACATCCTGTAATACTGAGACAATCTACCTCTGCCACTGAGAAGAAGGAGAATCTGTCCAGTCATTTGTCACACAAACCTCCTTCCTGTTATTGGATACTTCAACTTTCAGCTATTTTCTAAGGCAGAGCTAGGGAGGGATGTCAGGGCGTTGTCAACCCCCTCTCGGCCTCCCGCACCCCCTGTGGCTCTTAGTTGGACACTTCAACCTCCAGCTCTTTTTGGAGGCAGAGCTAGGGAGGGGTTACAGGAGTTGTAACCCCCTCTTGGCCTCCCGCATCTCTGGGGCTCCTAGTTGAATACTTCAACCGCCAGCTCTTTCCAGTGGAAGAGCTAGGGAGAGGTAACAGGGATTGTAACTCCCGCCCTAATCCAATTCAATCCGCCTCTACCAACAAAGTAGTGAAATGGCATTGACCAGTGCCCCATGTGGAGCCCCTCACTCTCTCTGGCCACAAAAGCGAACTACGCCCCTGGTGCTCACTCTCTCTTAGAATATCCCAGTCTCATTTTTCGCGAGATTATTACTTCACTCAAATCCACAACCGCTCTTTCTCACCCCGCCCCTATTGGTTGATAAAGCCGCGTGGGGAAATGCGTGCTGCCGTACTAAATAACCTAATCTACCCCTCAGCAAAATATGTGTACTTCTCTCCCTGTAAAAGGGCTAATCGTCCCAGGAACTTGGTGGATTGATATCTCACCATCGTTGATACCAGATGTGAATCACGTGACTAGCGGTGCATGTCTGTAACAACAGATGCTCAGCAAGATTCCCATGACCAGCTTTAGCCACAAAGAAGAAGTTGTCAAGGATTTATTAACACTATCGTTCCTAGATTATTCCAACAGTGTGTGTGTCTAGGCTTGCCAAAGAAACATCAGGGCAGCCACAGTATGTCTATATAGTTTAGGGGGGCAGATCGACAAACCATTTCACACACAAATTGGGTCCCACTTTACTTTGGATAAAAACTTCTTTTACACTTATTTCTTCTGCGTTCACATCTTCAGACATTTACTTCTTTGTGGATTTACTTCTTACCTTTACTTCGTCTTCATCTTTACATTCTCCATGTGGCAATTCATCTGGTATGGTTAGCTATAAAGGTAGGGTTGGGGTCAAGGGGGAGTTGAGAGAAGAACATTGATGAGAAAAGAAGGGGGTCAAAGGGGGTCTCCTCCTGTAATGACAAAGTAAATGTTGTTAGAAATAAAAGAGAAAAGAAGTAAAGGTATGAAGAGGTAAATGTCACAAAGTGAATGTATGGCAAAGTGAATGATGAAGATGTAAAGATAAGCAACCCACAAATTGAAGGTTCAAAAGCTTTTTATCCGAAACAAGCGGGTGGTTGGGATAGACACCTAGTGGGTCTAGACGGTTCTCTGAAACATACCCGTCAGGGAATGATCTAAATCACTGTCAGAGTGAGTCAAATTATTTAGTGTCAAGATTTTCTTTGTAGCAGGGATGCTGGTTTCTCCCAGGTCCTCCAAACTAAACACAGTCTCAAGGCGCTAGTGCCTAGAACCTTCTTGGTTCAAACTCAGTCATAGGGATAGGGCACCCAGGAGCCTCTTGGGCCGGGATACAGTCATAGGGATATAGCGCAGGACTACTTCTTTGCAGCATGTCCGCTTCACCAGGTTACAGCGCACAGCTCACTATTTGTAATACAGTCAGGAAGATATTGACTGGCTCGCTTCTTCCTGATCCGGAGTCATAGTGCCCCTCTTCACTAGTAAAGTATAAGGTGCCCTTCTCACTCTCAAAAGTAAGGTATATGGTGTCCATCCCACCCTCAATAAGTGATATGATTCCCTTTACACCCTGTGTAAACAATATGATGCCCTTCTCAATCTCATTAAGGGATATGGCACTATTCCCACCGGCCAACAGTATTTCTATACAGTCCACATTTGCCTCAAACCCATGCCTCAGACTCCAAGTGCTTGTTTGTTTCAGAGCCAACAAGGTTATCCTAAGCGAAGAGCCACAGCAAAGAGCGAGACGCTGTCTATGCTCCTGGAACTACAGGAGGTCCAGACCCGCACTGGAAACGGCAACTCTGCAGGCTTCCATAGTACCAGCGGTCCGCACCAGGAGAGATGATAGAGCACCTGCAGGACAAGCAGTAACTCAGCAACCAGTAGAGCCGAACCACACTACCCAGGACAGGCAGAGACACACCACCACTGGCTGGCTGTCTCACAGACCACCATGGACTAAAACCGTGGCTACAAACCCCACCATTAACTAACGTTTGGGTTGGAAAAAATAATGCCCCCAAACATGAAATCTAACACACAGCCTTTTTGGCTGCCATTGTTTTTCTGTGGCCGACCCACAGGGAAGAAGTGGGTGGCGCACACCCCCTGTGTGTAATCTTGACAGCGACAATGCATCCCGAGTGGGGAAAACAGGGCCAGATTGGCCAGGGACAGAGAGCCAATCCAGGAAGGGAGAGGGATAGAAAAAGGGGTCCACAGGAAGCAGGAAGTGTGGGTTGTTTGGGTGAAGTCAGAGGAGGTGGAGGTGGTGGACCAAGAGACCTGCAGGAGGAAGGAATGAGCCTCAGCATGTGGAGGCAATATCTACAGATAGTGAGGTATTAGGAAGTGGTTACATGTAATTTTAACGAATTTAAAAATAAAGCATGCATTTTTAACGAATCTAAAACAATGAAAACATTGATTTCTTTTTCTTTTTTGGGGCGTCCACACAAACCCCCATTCCCCAATATTTAAAACCCCACCCAAACCCCTCCCCACCAGATTTAACCCCTTACCCCACCCCAACATATATTATTTAAAAACATAAGGTCTTTTTTTGTTGATTTTTGATTCGGTAAAATGTCATTCTTTATTTTCTATTAGTTATAATCACTGGATACCTTAGGTAGTGAGTGAAAATAGTACTGCAGTGGGAGTATATGGTACTGAGGGAAAGGAGGGTGTTTGAGTAGTAGTGTAGAGGAGGAAGTTATAGAGTGGCGGAGGAAATAGAGTGGGGGAGGTAGTGTATGGAGGATTGAGTAGTCGAGTGGAGGTGAAAATAGTAGTGGAGCAGGAGAATGTAGAGACAGCAGAGAGTAGGTAGGAACATCTAAGGGAGGAAGCGAGGACCAGAAGGAGTGATAGAAGTCTGAGGGACAGGAGAGTTGTGGGATGAATGAGTAGAAGTGGTGGAGTTGAAGGAGGAGAGGGGAAGACAGGACTAGGAGAGGGAGAGGAGAGAGTGAGTGTGAAAGGAAAATACTGATTCAAGCAAGGCATTTTCAAGGCACTATCCCCTTTAGAAAACTAGCCACTGGTTACAGTAGGGAAAGTTAGGAAGTCCCTGGCAGAGGTTAGAGAGATAATGCAAGGCCAAAGCTTTTAGGTTAATACTTTAGCCAATTTAGCGATTGGAATACTAAGGGAGCAATAATCGGTATATACTAGTCAGGGACTAAGTGTGCCTGGACTAGGGAGGAGGTGCTTGCAGACAAGAGAGGGAGAAGTACGGCCCTAGAGCCCATTGATAGTTCAATAAAGCCCTTGTACTGCCTCTGGGAATTGGAGTGATTCTTGTGCCATCTGTGACACAGATAGTGCAGAACATCCTGGTAGGTGAAAGAAACCCTCCCTAGAGCAGGCTGAAACAAGACCCGCATGAAAAACGAATTTCAAACAGCTCTCCTACCGCATCCAGGTGACAAGTTAGGGCGACATTTGTGGATGCAACAAGCAGAAAGTGCAGCAAACAAACTATATGGTCTGAGGGAGCCAAGAAGGACAGTTAAGAAGAGAGTAGATGGAAATAAAGGTGCCGTCCATTGTGAATAGGTCCATAGGTGGCAAGGTGGGGTGGGCTAAGCCAGACCAAACATCCTCCACCCATACAGCTCACACTCCCTGAAAGAGGCTAGGACTCTCGCTCGTATTCCATTTACAAATTGCTCCATCAGGCCATCTGCAAACGTTGTACTAGTTATTGCCCCATTTCACATGCGCATAATGAATGGATTATAAAAACCTCAATTGGTTGTCATTGGTTAATGAGTAGTCGAGAATGGCAATCTCTTATATTCAATGCTCTTGAAAGAAAGACGGCTTGTGTGTTCATTAGATTTGTCATAGAATGTAGGTTTTTATGTCGATTAATGATCATCGCATGCTTCAAGTGCCCTTGTGCCAACGCGTTTCGACCATTCCTTGGTTTTTCTCAAGGCTGGGCTGGCTGCTACGACTGGATTGTGAGTACCAGAGGAAGCTCTTGTTGTAGAGCTTGCCTGTGATCCTCTCGTCCAAGTTATTATACCTGGGTAACGTATACTTGCTTGTACTCTCTGGAGCATATGATTGCCCCCTGTCTTTAGTATCATTGTTCCAGGCAACCTGACAATTGCAGTGTATCCGATTCGAGGCTTACTACGTGTTACAGAGTGACCTGACTATGATGGCATCCGCGAGAAACGTTTCCCATATGCCTCTCCCAGCGTTCCATTAATGACCCCCCGACCCCCTTTTTTATACAGAACGAAATGCAGCAAGGCCACTAAAAGTGGCAGAAGAGCGCTATACAAGAGCACTTACATTGGGAGGGCCCATGGCCTTCACATACTGTATGCATATTTTCTTTGACGCCATCACCCCTGTTGACCCTATAAGTGCTGGACATTATCTTGGGGGAGACGTTCCCACTGGAAGACATCATGGAGTGATGGAGAGTCCAAGGGCCAACCTGGTGAATGTGCAACGAGTGCACAAGAAACCAGCGGATGACAAGATCATGTGGGGGTAGGTGCAGAGGTTAGAATCTGGATGCAAAGGTCAGAATCTGCATACAATATTGGTGATAAGTCTGATGTTCAGAAAGTGCAGTAATGTCATTCATATCGTGAGGAAGCACTTTAGGGTTTTCTCAAAAAAGCCATGCACCACCATCACCCATTGCACTCCTGGATGCTGAGGACTTTCTCAGTACTATGAGCAACAATATGCACCAGGATGGTGCAAACAGAGCATGGGGGGTGGGCAGCAACTGCACAGGTCCAACTGCAACAAAGAACATGGTTTATGGTAGATTTACAATGTATCATTAAGGGAACCAGCATGTTGGCGTTTCCCCAGCATTTTCAAATGACTTGCCAGCACTCTTTGGACTGCTGCCCCTTGTGAGAAACCTGAAGGTGTCTCACCCGAGAGTCCCCAGTGATCCGTCATCTAGGTGGCCAGGACACAGCCATCGCTATTGGATACAGTTCCTGAGGGTGGAACAGTGGGGTCAGATCACCTGGATGAGGGGTTTCCCAGGAGTGGAAGTGGGACACCGACGGGTGAGACACGGTACCCCCTTCCTTGTAACACCTTATCCCCATCCTACCCTGCAGGACGTCTAGAAGCTCTATCCCCCCTCCCCCTTTTTGACACAGACACTTTCTTACACCATAACAGACAACGGATTAACACCATAGCCGTTTACCTGACATGTTCGAATACACGGGTCAGGCGGAGTCAGGAAATAGACAATAAACATGCACACCGGACAGCCCTTTACCGTCCCCACAGGAATAAAAGGCGGAGTACAAGAGCACACTACAAGCAAGGCTGAACGCACGAGGACACAGCTATACCGGACCAGCAGTTCAAACGGAACAGAAAGGCGGCGAGACCTGGAGGGACTACAAAGGGGAACTGCCAGAAGGGAAATCATAAGACCGGGAGTCACAGCTGGCGTGTGGAAAAACAGATGTCAACGGTGCTTGGGGGCCTCCCGCATTGATAACACAGGCGGGGAGGCCTGCTGGCTACAGTGGTACCGTCCTTGACTCCAGAAGCAAGACAGGCCAACGGGTTCAATGCAGCCGGCGAGTCAGAGGAAGCTCATAGCAAACAGAACTGTGTTGAGCCCAAGGTTGCAAGTCGCAACATTATATGAACGCAAGGAACTTGAGAAGAAAGAACTTGTGTGTGTTTAAACTTTTGGGAAAGCCCAGACAAGGTCTAGTGCAGAGTGGTTAGGCGCAGCAGGAGTGCTCATTCAAAGGACTATAGCTGGCCCCTATTTGTGCTGAGACTGCAAGTAACAAAAGGCCATAGGAAAGGGCGGCGTGCGATGTCAGAGTAGTCCTACAAGGGTCATGTCAGATCTCTTGTACAATCGAAAGTCTCTGACCCATTGCTGACAGAAAGCTAGGGGAAGGGAACCCCGCTTTCTGATGAGATTGTAAACTGTGGAATAAGGCAAGTGTGAACCCGACAGAGGGATGCCGAAAGAAAGCTAGGAGAAGGGAACCCACGTTTTCTGATGAAAACGAGCAAAGCATGAACTGTGTTAGAAACTCATGCACTGTGTTAAAGAAGGCTGTAGTGAACCCGATGGAGGGAGGCCCATTTTGCAAAGAGGATCCGAGCACGGCGGAGGTAGATCCTTGGGGCGAAGAGCAATCGCCCAAAGGTGCAAGATCACCGAAGGAACCTTTGTTTGTTGGTTGTTTTGATCCAGCAGGCTTTCTAAGGCAAGAGGCTTTGAGGAAAGAGACTTGACCCTTGAAGGTTCTGGTATCGTGAAATAGACTTGTGAACCTTGTGCTGAGAAGCCCAGGAGTGTGCTGTGCTCAGGAGTCCTGCCTTGTCCCATGCTAAACATGGGGGAAGGGAGTCCCGCCATACCATCCCGACTTATAATTTTGTGAACACTTCTTTCTTTTCTGGTGATCATTATCCCATACTCTTTTGGTAACTTAGTTTTTATTAGGCCCTTTTTATTTGACAAGATGCTACTAGGACTGGCTTATTATTATTTGAGGGTCGTAGCTTGCTCCCATTTTAGCTTTAGGTTTAGTTTAGGCATTTTTCTCACCCATGCATATAGTTTAATAAATACCCTTGAACTGTGATTACTTGTGTCTGTCTTTACTGTTGCCACCATGAGGTTCTTACACCCCCCACACCTTTACCAATCATCCCAGTGCCTTGTTCTCTCATTGCCATCCTGCCTACCCAACTTGACTGTTGCTCCCCTCATGATATCTTTCATGGCACTTATCTCCTTGACAGCATTTCCAGTGGCAGCTTCCCTTATACCACTGTAATCCTGTGTACTGGACAATGGCAGCCCAGTAACTTCTACTTTTGCTGGCAACCCCTTGCCCAATTCGCTCCCAGTACTAATAAGGAATCCCTCCCATACTCTATGGTTCTAAGGATGAAAAGCTCTTCTAACATTTCCATTGTTAGCCATTACCCCACCCAAAGGATGACAGATTATTGTTAGCATCTACAAAAATTCTCTGTGTGAGATGGTCCACATTCCGTTCAAACACCTGGTAACGTTATCACGAATGGTATAATAAAAAAGCCAACTTTTATTGGTCCATTGACTTAAATTCAACATCTAAGGGTCTTTATCTGAGGACCACTATACAGTCCTTTGTCTATTCATGATTCACAGGGGATCATATACAGCACATTAAGGATATAATAAACAATTTCTTGCAGATGCTCTGCAAACATATCTGGTCTTCACTTGCCTGCTTCCCTCTGTCCCCTTTAGTCAGGCAAAAGCCTCTTGCATCCACCTCGGACCAACACACTATGATACTCACTGACGCACCGCAAATCCCTCTCCAGACGGGATCCCCCCAGGAATGCAGACTCATTTCTTTATGTATTTATGTATCTATTTGTGTATTCCTTTTGAATCAATAATTAGGGAAGACAAAAACAGGGCACTCTTTACATTTCTTTCAACCAGGAGTGTGGGGGGCTGGGTGGGTGGGTTGACCTGTTGAAAATGGAATTAGGGCATGCTAACCGACTTCAATAAACAGCACTAAACATCAGGGGGTGCTGTATATTGCACTGCTGACACATGCATCATAAGATCAGAACTAGAAATTGCAAAACCCTCCCCACATTGTCTATGCTAGGTAGGGCTGATGGGAGTTGTAGTGAAAACATTGGGCAGGTCAATGACTCTCCAGATATTTTGCACTAAAGCTCCCATTTGTCCTTCTCCCCCGCTGGCCATCGGAATGAGTGCAGCTTGCGGGCAGAAAGGAAATCAAAAAGGATCATGTCAACTGACATTACTGCACACTACTAAAGATCAGAAGGCACTGTAATTTGCTAAACTGGACTACACATACACATCGGAGACAAGTTGTGGCAGGGTCTGCAGCATGCAGCTCTCAAGATGTTTCAGAATACAACTTCATCATCCCTCGCAATTGACTATGCTGGATAGAGCTGGCTGATGAAAGTTTTAGTTAAACTTTTATTAAGGCATTGGCTCTGCAGATATTCTGGACTTTAACTCCCATCACACTCTCTAGCCATGGGACTATGATGGCTGCACACACTGTCTGGTCACAGTTGCAGAATTAGGGAATTGCTTTTAAGATGAACGTCACGTCCACTGACATGACTAACATTGATAAGCTGGCATATGCATATCAAGAGCAGTTGGGGCAAGGTCTGAAACCTGTGTCTTTTGTCAAGTTTCAGACTACAGCTCCCACCATCCTTCACCATTGCTAGTGACTGGTATGGCTGATAGG
Organism: Ambystoma mexicanum; assembly: GCF_040938575.1. Lineage (NCBI taxonomy): Eukaryota > Metazoa > Chordata > Amphibia > Caudata > Ambystomatidae > Ambystoma > Ambystoma mexicanum. Next base: position 1,491,393,596 of record NC_090932.1, on the reverse strand, counting down.
CAGTGTAGTCAAAGCATTCAGTGGGCCAACATCTGTTCAGATATTTTGGACTATAACTCCTATGATCCTATTAACTATGATGTGTGCAAGCACTGTCTGGTCAAAGATGCAGAATAAGACCACTGCTCATCAGAATGAATGCAGGTGAAAGGCAGATAAATCAAAAGAGGTCCAGCCAGCTGGCATTAATAAGCATCAGGAGTAATGCATATTGCTATGCTGATTTACACATACCAAGAGAAGTTGAGTCTATAGCATGGAGTTTTCTGAGATGTTCTAGACTTTTACTCCCAGAAACCCTTCCTATTGACTATACTAAGTAGGGCTGATCACAGTTGTAGTCAAAACATTTGGTGAGCCAAATGTTGTGCAGTGCCAATCATTCCATTAGGTAGAAGCAAAACACAGCATGGTGCAGTGGGTGCTGTGGCTGCCTGCAGAATAGACCTCATCCGCAAAATCCTTAGACAGGAAAATGAAAGGCCACACTCCTATAGTACTGTTGAGTCTACAGCATGCACTGTCTAGTCACAGTTGAAGAATAAGGGAATCACTTATCGGAACCAGTTTGGCTTGCAACACAATGGGTTCTTGACAGGGATGCCATTTCACCAAAATGCCAGGGGGAGCGGAAGTGACATGACATGACCCTTGACCTCTGATGACATCACAGGAAACGGTGTCATTTGACCCCAACCCGGAGTGACATCACGAGAAGAGATGGACCACAACCTTTCACCCTTTGACAAAACAGGAAGGGGCATCACATAGCATTGTTCCTAAGTACAGAACGAAAAATATGGTTATATCACATCACTATAATGTGATATACATTTCAAACATGAATGGATCACCATATGTATCGTTAATATCAGCGTGTATAGGCCCATATTACCAAATTACTGTGAATTCAAGCAGACGTCCAAGGCCAAATGATAATGATGTGTTATTATAAAAAAACAAACGTAATCGCTTTACATAGAACAAATATACATACAATATCACCCAACCTGTGTTGGTACTCATTTATCGACCTCAGAAGGATGAAAGGCTGAGTTGAGGTGTTTAAGAACAGACTAAATCCGTGACTCACCCCTGAAGTGTGCCTAAAATAAACCTTTAATGAGTCTAGCAATTATTGTATAGAATTCCAGAAAGACAAATTATTTGTTATTCCTATTCTTTCTTATTTACGGTCCCTGGTCAAAGTGTTACACTTGTGGAAACCCCTCTTTTTTTAAGCGACCTGAACAAGAAAGCCAGCCACTGCGGAAACAAAGAGCCACATGACGCTGGCCACATCCCAGGAGTTTACATAAAAAAACACATTTTTAGGGGTAGAAAGGGAGACCACAGGAGTAGCAAGAGAGACCTCAGGGGTCGCAGCTGTGACCCCTGGTGACCCCCAAATGACGTCACTGGTTCTTGAGCTTCTAAAGTCAGCATGTCTGCCGCAACAATCTGCAGAAGTAAAACAGCCTGGTACTTGTCACCAGCAGGCATCATAATTCTACCACATAGACAGAAGCGGAAGGCATATCTATGGTGCAAAGGGACAAAACATCCATTATTGCTTTGCACAGCGTGAGTGTGGCGTAAACTGTATAATAATGCACCTGTGACAAGTGTGCTGACTTGCAAACCACACTCAGCAATTTGGGCTGGTTGCTTTCATAGTCTGTCCCCTCCTCCCACTGATTATGCTTTTATTTTTAGGGTCTGTATCTGGGAGTGGGGATTTAGGTGAGGGATGTGATTGGCTGTCTTCTGTGAGTCCACCTTGGGCTGATTTAGACTCTGGAAAAGTGGTTCTGGGTGGCCAAGTGCTACCCCAAGCTAGTGGATGCTGGGTCCGGGCAGAATTTGGAGGATCCCCAGGGCACACTCCCAGGGAATACAATGCTTGCCAAGAACCAAAGAACCAATGACACTGCCTCAAACCAGTCGTGGGAGTCCAGACTATGCCAGTACATCAGTCCAACATAGAAGATACATTCCAAAACCCCTAAACCTGCTCAAGCCCCTGGAGAAGCCCTACAGAATAAGGCAAAGACATTTCCTCCCCAAGTGATAGAGCCTGCAGCACTTTTCAAACAGACCTCCAGGTACAATATATGGAAGTTTGCCCCTGTCTCTAAGGAAAAATAATTCCTTTCGCTATACTCTTCTAGCATGCAAGACAACATAATCAAAACTCCTTTGAGGAGGACACAGAGAGGTTATTTCAACACTTCAAAGCGAGATTCGATGAGTCAGGCAGTCCCGCATATACAGTGCTGCAATCCCACAGCTGCCCAACCAGGCATTATATCAGAGGCAAAAACAAGTTACAAAAAATGCCGTTGGGCGTTCTGGGAATGCCTGGCAAGTGGGTGCGTAAATACACTGCATCACATTTATTTAAGGCACTTAAAATAATATCATGGGACATTAAGGGACTAACAACCCAATCAAAAGACAAAAGATAATGGGCCTCATTACAACTGTGCCGGTCCAGAAACAATGGTGCCGGTAAGCCTACCGGCACCGTTGTTTCCGGACCGGCACAGTAAAACTCTGTGGGCGGGTGCCGTCCCGCCCGGCAGGTCTTTGCATTTATTAACCTCTGTATTCCTGTTTTTAAAGTACACCCCTTTTGCATTCCCAGTCCTTTTATCTTCCCAGATTTTACTACTTAAAATTTATATTTTTAGTTCTGGCATGTCAAGACAAATATTTTGATATGTTAGATGGATTCTGATAGAGCCTACTCTTATCGACAACATACCAACAGCTCAGATCAATCGGTGCATGCGTGGCGATGCAAGGCTTAATTTTGTTTTAAAACATTTTAAGTGAGAATTTTGCTCTTGTAAAGGCATTGGGATTTCTTTGGTGTGTAATTGAAGCAGTTCTCCACAAGAGACAACACATCACCTTAATATTCCCTCTCCGTGTTACCAATATTCAAAGTAAAAGGCTTTTAGTTGTGCATATTTTCAATAAACTTTAACCTTGACTGATCCAATGTAGATGGCTCGTGCTGTGCATCGAAATGTCTGTGACCTGATCTGTTAACCTTTCATAGGCTAATGACATTCAGTGTATGAGTTGATGTGAAATAGATTCTATGACGACAAAGCCTGGTGTTATGAGTGAATGCCTGAAGAAAATGTATAGTGTTTTAAATGCTTTTAAAACCTGCGTTGAATACAAAGGAGCATCTGGGGGTAGTCTTAAAGGCCATCTAGCCTGACCATACCTGTAATTGTTTTCTTTCCAGTTCCCACTACACTGAAGACCTTTCTTCTCTTCAGTATGCCTACAAGTGAGAACAGAACTTAAAATGCAATTCGATTCTGTTATTTTATCCCATCTCTGTTAGGTTTTGATTTTGTTTTCTTTTTTTCATTTATGAATGCAGACCTGACTTTACAATGTACATAACACAGCAAAACGAAATTCGACAGCATTTCCATTCCAATTCTTGAGTTGAATGAATTACTAACATGGCAGAATAAAGGAATACATTATAAATTAATTCTAACATTGATTGAAATACAACTTTGGCTGTAATGACATCATATTTACATATGCTATTGCATTATAAGGACACACAAAGCAATCCAATTATACACTTTTAATTAAATGGCTTCTGGTATTACCTGCAAAAAACTACTTTAATTGTTTTTGCTGCTGCTATGCTATGCCTTTCTCATTTATTGAATGTCGATGATTCATGTTGCTTGTTATGTTGTTATGTTGTAAAACTCAATAAACAGAGTTATAAAAAAAAAATTCTAGTGCTACCTTTCACATGTATAATGTTTCTTTCTTTGCAAATAAAAGGTGGTTCTGTTCAAACATTAAAGTTCTCTATGCGCAAAGCGGCACCCCAAATGAATAATAAACTGTGCTTGATATTTTGGGCTCAGGATTTCACACAGGGAAGGGCTGTGCTTTGCCAAGAAGTGTACTCCACAACACATATTCAAGTTGGGCACTGTTTGAAATATATTTCTGATACACCTTCTGTGAGTTGCACAATGCCTGAAAGAAAATATGTCACTGTACATAGGTATTATCTAGTCTGGCTTTGAAAATAAATTAATTCAACAGTCATTTTCCAACATTTGGGTGCACTGTGCAATTTGACAGGTGTCCCTTTTTACCATGACAGGAAGCGAGAGGCAGAAATCCAAAATAAGCACCAAAGTCGGTACATCTTATTTCTCTTGCTCTTGTCAGGGAGGACTTTTCTCCTTTTATTCATTTTAGGCATCATATTTATTATTAAATGCCGACAGGCTGAACAAGTGTTGAAGTGATTGGTGGGGTAAAAGTAGTATAAATACACACAAGGGGCGTATATCTGGTATGCATATACAGGCAAGACTGTATCAGGGATAGGAAAGGATTTTTAGAAAAGAGCATCTTTCTACTTAAAAGGATGGCATCACACTGTGTTCAAATGAAGAGTGTAGCATGCCAATTCCCAATAGCACAGTTATGGAATCAGGGGATGGTATCTGAAATGAAGGCCCATAATTAGGAAGCATATGCTTAAGAACGCATATATCTTGGTTTAAAGCCAGAGGAGCCTGGACAGCTTATTATATTGGTCTCTGGATCTTCTAAGTAAAGATGTGCTGTAAAGGTAAGTTTTGCAAGTCCAAGATGACCACTTGCTGTTACTGAACCAAGAAAAGTGTTCAGGCCCTCTTTAGATTGCACTTGAAGTTGAAAGTGGGATAAATACCCAGGTAAATGGAACGTGGAGGGGGGAGACATGGGGTACTGATGGGGATACTAAGGGGCCATGGTGTAAACAAGAGGCCTGATGGGGAGTCATGGAGGATGACAGGGGAGACATGTGGGGCTGATAGGAAGCCGCGGACATGACATGGGGGACTGTTGGGCAACATTGGGAGGTCATGTGGGAGACAAGAAGCACTGACTGGGAGACATTTGGACTGTACACATTGGTGGATGAAAGAAAATATGGGAATGCTAAGGATGGCAAGAGTGTGATAAAGGCCTGTCTAACGGGACGTTGGGAACCATAGACCATGGGACCCAAGGGGGAATCATAGGGTGAGAATGGGGCCCGTTTGTCAGAGCATTGGGGTCATGAAGAGGGCACAAAGAGTGCCATGAGAGACTGTGGTGTTTTGGTGTACACATGGGAGTTTTAAAGATAGACATTGGAAGGCAAATGAAGTCATGAAAGAGACTGGGCACTGAGACTGGGCTGAAATGGAATCTGGAGCATTTGTTGAAATGGGTTGCATTGAAGGTCATGGGGACTGTGATAAATCAAGGGTATTTGTCCCTTCTCCCCAAAGGGGAGCCACCGCCTTTGATGATAGGGAGGTGAGCCCACTCCGCAAGACCCTCCCTAGGGGTCTGGTCAAATGGGACCTCACTGGGAGAGACTCCCCCTTAGGGGACAAGGACTCCTGTTCCTGTGAGGAACTCCCTAGACCATCCACCATAATAGCATATATGGGACTATCAGATCTGAAGAACATTTTAAGATCCAGAGACTTGGCTGAAGGAAGACAACTAAAATACCACAATTTACACAAGAAGGAGGATCAGTCTCTTTGAGGAGAGACGCACATTTAACTGGGACGAGTATGCCGAACAGGGAGAGCACGCTGAGGAGAGGCAAAGCAGAGAGAGAGAGAAGAACGTAAGCAGGGGAAGCCCGCTGACGACATGACGCCTGGACGAGGTGGAGCCGAGGAGGGCCTCAGAGCCCACAAGTTCTAAAGGAGTCCTGAGCAGCAAAGGGAATTGCTGGAAGCTCGGCTTTTCCAAACAGAGAGAAGTCGAGGAGAAGGGAATCCTTATCCTGGTGGTGGCGTGACCATGACAACTTCATGGTGGGTTGTGTGCCTGTTAAGCAGCGCTGAAACTACCCAGCTGGGGAGTCAATGAGATGCCCTGCAACCCACATCAATAGCTGGTCGCAATGAAAGGACCGAATGCAGGATACCGATAACAAGGAGAACCACGAGATCCAGAGCAGAGGAAGAGAATCCAAGTGAGCACGATCCCGATAGCGTTCCCCTGCAGATACAGAGGTAACAGGGAGAACGAGAGAAATTGGAGACCGCCGAGGCATCGTTATGGAGCAGGAGTAACTCGTCCCAGTGAAATTGACGAGATAATAAATATAAAGCCATTTCAGTGGAATAGTGTTCATGTGATCAGAGAATAACGAATAAGCCTGAAGGAGAAGGTATTAAGAACTGGGCACACCCTGGGAAGAGGGGAAATTACCCCATGGTTAACTAATGGTGAGTGGAGGAAACCAAAGAGAGATGTCTATAGATATGAATGTGAAGTGATGTCATGTGAATTAAATGATAGGAGAGATAATCAAACTGAATAACCCCAGGAGATGGAAAAGCTCAGGTCACTACAAAGAAGACCCAACCTAAGAAGGCATGTGTACAAGAGTAAGAAAGGCATATAAGCCTGGATCAATGTACAAGCAACAGTGATTAAAAGGATTGTAGAACAACTGTCCCCAAAAGGTAGACACACCTGAAGTGCATGGTAAAAGAGTTACAAGATCTTGTCCTGAAGGTGGCAAGAGTGTATTTGAAGATACCTTACTGAAGAGAACTTTGAACTAAAGATAAGAGTTTGTGATGATACCCTAGAGGGGAAGACATTCTCCTAGTATAATGTGAGTTAGTTAAAATAGTGGTAGGGTCAGTTAGAACTAGCTTTGCACCGTGGACATATTCAGTTGGGACTTCCTGACAATTGACAAGACCCTTTAGTTATTTATGGAAGGAATACCCCTCTGGCAATAGGGAAAGATAGGCCTTATCTTTATTATTTTAATAAACAACAGTAATAATGTCCTTCAAGTGTCCACCTCCTTCTTCCAACCCGCCACAGGAGGCATAGTGGAAATATTAGGGCTGCTGGAGAGACATTATTATTATAATTATTGTTTTTTTATACTGCGCCAATTCACTGTTTTAGGAGTCTCAAAGCGCATAAACCGTGTCTGGATGAGGAGCATTCAATCCCTCCCACGGAACGCCGCCTCCTATTCTGCTCAGAAAACATATTGGGGCTCATTACAAGTTTGCTGGTATTCTGGTGGTAAATCCGTCAGAATACCAGCAAATGGATTTACTGATACCACCACTCCGTCCGGTGGAAGGTCCATGGGATTACAAATGGCGGTAGCCAGTGTAACTCCCCATTTCATGGAGTGCCATTGGACTCCATGGGAGATTTTTCTGGCATTACAGGTGCCAGTATTACAGGTGCTGGTATTACCGGCGCCTGTAATACCGAGGATTTTTTCTGATAAGGTGACGGAATGACTTTCAACTCGTAGTTGGCAGGTGCAGTAATGTGCTGATTTATGTTAATACTGGCACGTTATTACTGCAATGGCCAACTTGTAATGAGCCCATTGACTGAAAAATAGTGGAACATAAGAGAGAAATAGTAGAGTATGTTATGGCTGAAACCGTGGGCCTCATTACGAGGACGGCGGGAACACCGGCGTGTTGCCACCGTCCTCGAAACACTGAATCCGCTGCCTGATATCCCAGTGTCACGGGACATTACAAGTCCCGGCGGCCTGGGATATCAGGCGGCAGATTCGGGAAGTCCCCAGTCTCATGGAGTTCCAGAGGACTCCATGAGAATGGGTTCACGGAAGCACCTGCCCCTTTAACGGTGCTTCTGTGAAAACTCTGCTGTCCAGGGCCATTGCGCCCGCAGGTCAGACCGGTCGGGTGCAACGGCCATGGAAGACATAGTTATGGTGTGGCGGTCCGGAAAGGGTGCCGGTATGGTGTGACCGGCACCCTTATTTCCAGATCGCTCCACTTAGAATGAGGCCCTGTGTCTATTTAAAATATGGAAAAATTGTGTAAGCAAGTGTTCGAAGTATGGAGTTCAGAGGTTATGAGTACATATGAAAAGTATGGGTGTGTGAGGGGCTCGAGATGTGCTCAGATAATCCTAAATATTTTGTGAGCATGGTTTGAAAAGGTCATGATATGTGGGCTGCCCAAAGACCTGAGATACAGAGGTAGAAGAATAAGGTTCTCCAGTAAATTATACCAGCAGGTTCTGTACTCTAAAAGTAACGGATATTTGGGAGGTGATAAGTTATAGAACCCTATCAAATTTGAAATGCCTGCTGGTGACAGAACAGGATGTGAAAGTCTCATTGTTACCTACTGATTCAACATCATCAGAAGCTGCAATGTCTATGTTGAAGTAAACTCTGCAAGCAGTAGAAGTGTCTTTAAATATCAGAATTGTATGCTATGTTATTTAAAATCCGCACAGCACCCACTGCCATGCGCCATGGACCCAAAGACCTGCAGCCCAAATGGCCCCTCGGCAGGCCAGTGGTAGAAGTGTATCGAAAAAAGTAGTGGAACTGTGGTCTCAGCATGGGTGGTTGCATAGTGCAACATGTGACATGTTTTGCGGTCGGGGCATTCCAACATTCTACGTGACTAGTAACCAAGGCTCCTATTACAACTTTACACTTACAAGGGACATGAATGGACACATTCACTATATAGAATGGTGAATATGGTTGTAAAAAGTAGAGGAATGGAAAACAGAAAAAAACAAAAGTAGTGGAAAACCCCTCCTGAGCGTTCCCGCTCACTTCGATCACTGCGGCAGACCGAGCAGACATGAGGAAAGAAGCATCACCCTGCATACAATAGTAGTTACAAATTAAATAACTGTACACTTTTTAGCATGGGAATGCCAAGGGTAAACTAACCAGGTGGCTCCACACCACCAGGATACCAAAATCCCGACCTGGGCTTCCGTTTTACAGCTAGCTAGCATCGGGTGCTTTATTTCACTTTGTTCAATTGGAGTGACGGAAATCACACTAATTTATATTTATTTCTTCATAGCAGTTATGTAACGCCCAGACCCGGGGGTATTACAGCGTTTGTACAAATGAGAAGTAGAAACATTGATTACTATGTAGAGTTAGTCATATTTGTCAAAAAGCCAGGTTTTGTCTCTTGAAGGCAGGGTAACATGATTTGTTTCTAATGTTAGAGGGTAGTGAGTTCCAAAGGGTGGGGACTGTGACACTGAAGCGGACGCCTCCTGTTTTGGTGTGTTTAAATCTGGGGGTGACAAGAGAAAGGATGCTGGATGAACGGAGAGGATGTTCCTGATGTTTCTTAGCAATGCTGTTGTTGAGGTAGAGGGCGGCTTCTTTGCAAATGCAGCGATGACCGATGGTTAGGGTTTTAAAGTCAATGCCGGCTTTGACGGGAAGCCCGTGGGCCTTCTGCGGGTTTACCATGATGTGGTCAGATCAGCAAAGCCCTAGAGCTGCTCGCAGGGCTTTATTTTGGAGGAGTTGAAGCTTGGCTAGGTTGGTGGCAGATGTGCCCATGAGGAGAACGTTGCAGTAGTCCAGTTTGATGAGTATAAGAGCTCTGGCAAGTGTGAGATAGTTGTCTGATGCGAGGAATTGTCTACTCAAGGCAATGAGTTTGGAGGTATACGCTGTGGATGATGCAAGGGCGTTATGTGCTTAGCCAAGGATATCTCTGTGTCTAGGTATACCCCTAGCATTTTAACTTGTTTGAGGACCTGTATAGTAGTACCATCAATGGGGAATGAGGAATTCGCAGTGTCAAGATTTTTGAGGTAGTGAGGTGAGCCGACACTGAGTAGTTCAGTTTTGTCGTCATTGAGGCAGAGGTTGTGGATGTGCATGGAGTTCTGAATCAGACCGTATATGGTGGGAGGGGAGAAATGTACCTCACAGGGAGGCCTGGGTGGTTAGCGGCTGACCTTGTGACTGTGGCATGGGCGGCCCCTGTGCTATCGCTGCACTCCCCTTCTTTCACTTGTTTCCTGTCTTTTGGGTACCAGCTATAGGTACCCAGCTGCTGCATGCGAGACCAGCAAACTGGGGAGTGGAGTACCGGTTGAGTGTGAGAAGCGGCTGCACCCGAACAAGCTGGTAGCCATTGGGCAGTTGTTGGGGATGTTAGGGGTTTGGATTAAGAAATCCCGGATGTAGGAAAGGGCTGATGTTGGGTGGTATTGCAGAGGGGGCTCCAGTGTTGGATATGTGCTGGCCATTGGTTCCGCCAGTGCACGATAGTGTGTGGGGGGGTGTGATGTGGCGAGTGGGACACCTGGGATGGTGGGAACCGCATAGCTGGGATGAGTAACATTAAGATCATGTCCTGGAATGTCACGGGGGTTAATAGCTTCATCTAGCAGAACAGGGTTCACACATACCTGTGGGGTAAAGGGGCACAGATAGCCCTCCTGCAGGAGACACATCTCACTGCTGCTAGGCAGGCCACGATTATTAAGAAGTGGGGGGGCATGCATGTGAATCCAACTTCTCGGGGTATGCCAGAGGCACCCTTATATGCGTGTAGACCCCCAATCTGGACATGGAGACTGAGAGCGGAAGCGCTGCTAAATGAGCCATTCAGAGCCCATATGGGAGTTGAGATTGAGGAGTGTGGGAGTGTGGACAGTGCGGGTACCCTGTGGGAATCCTTCAAGGTAGTGATGAGGGTTGAGGCGATTGGCAAAATGGGTGGCATACGGAGGGATCTGTTGAAAAGCATTTCTAGTACGAAGTCAGAGATTGAGGACTGGTGAATGGGAAGGGGTGAACGGCGGGACACAAGAGGAAGTTTACCAAGCTGAGACAGGCATGCATAGCAGACTGGGTAAATACGATTATGCTAAATACATAGACCTGGGAGAGTACTGGCCTGGCTGTGCCGTGTTGAGGAGAAGGGGGAAATGATTAGCTCCATTAAGGACGAGTGTGGGGAAGAATGGCGGGCCCAGAGTGAGATCAACTTAGCCTTTAGCAGGTTCTATCAGCAGGTATATGGCACGGACACAGAGGGCAGTGTAAGAGACGCCCTGTCACAGATTATGTTGCCCCGCTTAGAACAAGAGCAGTTTGAGATGCGAGATGCCCTGCTCACTGAAGATTAATTGAAAGCGACCATACTCTTGCTGCTTTCTGGTAAAATGCTGAGGGCAGAAGGCCTCCCAGTGGTGGGATTCTACAAGGAGTATGCTGGCAAGCTTGCACCGAAACTCCTGCAGAGGCCGGAGGAGGCATTTGAGATGGGTCAGCTGCCTGCAAGTCTATTATAGTGCCCATACTCAACCCTGGCAAGCCACCGCTAGAGTGCGGCTCCTACAGACCGCTCTCAATGATGAACCAGGATTGCAAGATCATCACTGTGCTCCTGCAAGATGTAATCAGTGCCCTCATACACCCTGTTCAAACAGGCTATGTTCTGGGCAGGAACACATCCTGGAATTTGCATAGATTGCACCACATGATAGACAGGGCTGGGGGGACAGTGTCAGACTATTCAGTGGCTCTGCTTGATGCGATAAATGCATTTGGGACTGGCTACACACCGCCTTGCAGCACTTTGGGGTTGGTCCACGATTCTCCCGATGGGTGCACCTGATAAACAAGACGATGATGGCTTGAGTAAGAACAGGGAAGCATATATCAGATGTGTGGGAATTTCATAAGGGAACCAAGCAGGGGTGCCTGCTATCTTCTATGCTGTTCATCCTAGCTCTGGAACCCCTGGCAGCTTTCCTCTGAGCGGACTATAAAGATGCGGACATACCAATAGCAAGTGGCATGCATGTGGTTTTGCTATAGAGCAGACGACATGTTGCTCTACGTACAGAACATATCGGTCAATTTACCATATATGCTTCAGGTTCTGGATGGCTTCGCAAAGCTTTCTGGCATAACTATAAGCAAGGAGAAATCGAGGCTGTTCCCTCTGGCGGGTCTGGCAAGGTTGGAGAAAAGGTGTCTACCAACCTCAGGGCTGCAGTGGGCTGTGGACACTTTTCAATACCTGGAGGTGGATGTTTACCATGATCCCAAGAAGGACCATGAAATGAACATGATGAGAGCATTTTGGGGGATTGAGAACTCCATGGAGTTCTGGCAGAGGCTCCCCTGACAATGATGGGCAGAGTGGCGCTTCTCAAGATGGTAGTGCTACCACGTCTATTGTACCACTTCGTAAATATACCCTATGACATCCCGGGGATGTTCTTCCATACATTAGACTCCAAAGTTAGGGGGTTTATCTGTCGGGGGGCAAGAGGTGAAGAATCTCGCTGTCACACTATGTAGGGACTACAAAGACGGTGGAATCAAACTGCTGCATTTTGAAACATACTATCTTGCAGGACAGTTGCAGTTCGTTATGATCCGGTTGGCAGATAGGGCCTCGTTGGACACAGGTCTATTGCAGGAAGAGGCTAGGCCATACTAATTGAAAGAAGTACTGTGGGTGGAAGACGCTAGCTTGCGGGGAACGTCCATGCTAATAACACTGGGAGGAGGCTATGGCATAGACTGTGGAAGTTGGCGGGCAAACGGGACGCGTACTCCACAAACATACCTCTGACAGCAATTTGTGAGAGACATCACTGGGAGGTCCGTAGCTTCAGACTCCACTGGGAACCTAACGGAATAATCACCTTGGTTATTTGTTTAATGACTGCATATTAATGGGTTTCCCTGAAAGTTACGATATCACCAGCGGACAGTTTTTAACATCCTGCTCTGCTGTCCCCAAACCCGGTCTGAAGCCCAATTGAATGAGGGAGAACATGTTTGTACTCTCAGCCCAAGACTCCAGTCTCCCTAAAATAGCCCCCCAGAATCTTAAATACAGAATCTAAAAGGGAGACTGGTCTATAAGATGCTGGAAGTGCCCTTGGCCCCTTTTTATATATTGGGCAGATCCCGGGAGGCTGGGATAGGGCCTCTGGCAGAAAAAGCATTGAAACCCAAGGTCAAGCTGGGGGCTCCTAGGTTTGGCTCCTCCAGAAACAAATCTGCAGGGACATTATCTGAGCCTGCGGCCTTATTCCTGCCTTGGTTCTTGATGGCTGAAACAATTTCCTCTACTGTAAAAACAATATTGTCTGCCAGACCAAGTGAGAGCTGTTTGAAGTCCAAACCAGATGGTCTCTCACTGTTCGTATACACAATACCATATCTGATGTTGGCTTGTGTGGTGTTTAGCTAATTTTGTGCACCCTCTGGTGGTATACAATCCATTCTGTAAGCTGTGTTTCGGTGGCAAAGTGTTTGCATGCTTATTGTTATTGTGTATTTCTCCAATCAGTGCCGAATTTGATTATAAGGACGCATCATGCAAGCATGGCAATTTGGAGCTTTCAAAATGCACACAGAAAAAGGAAGTATTTTGCTTCTGTTTGTTTTTTGCTGGCGACGAGCCACAAATTGAGAAGGGCAATGGACCAGATGTGATAAGGACCAGAGGGACAACTGACCAGAGCAGCCAAGGACCAGAAGGGTGTCCGACCAGATTAAAGTGACTTACCAGGCAGTCAAAGACCTTAGGGCCGACGGACCAGAGGAGCATTTCATAAGGGAACAGGGTGGCCGGACGACTCCATGTCATAAGGGGCACCCTACTATACTCCTGGGTATTGCTTTTACTTTAGTTTTGCTTCAGACCATTTTGTTCAATTGGTGTGACTGCACTCAAATGATTACTGGCAACTACACAGTGTATTGAGTTTAAGATACAGGAATGGGATTGCCTAAAATAGTGAATTTCGGTTTTGCTCAATTTTATTGAAAGATAAAATGTCAGACACGTGGTGTCTGACATTGGCACAATAAAAAAACCACATCATCTTGTTGAGAAAACCTGAGGAGTGGTAGGTTAGGGAACCCTTAGGAGATGGCTCGAGGGAGCCAGGTAGCTATGGCCTTGGACTATAGGCCCTCACATATAACTAGCCTTGGATAGTAGGTGTTATAGATCACTAGTTGGAAACCCTTGGTTTTAGGGGCACCTGAGTTAGGGTGGCATGAGCCCATGGAAGGTTGGGGGAGGGAAGCCCATTAGTGAACCCTGCCCACAACTTAACCAGAATAAAAAGGTGTACATTTCTCTATTTGTGAAATAAAGACTGTTCAGCAATCCTTTGGGGTCTGGGAGTTTGTACTGCCATTCGTGACAATACAGTAATAATATCAAATGAATATTAAAACATCACCTGATGCAGCAGGACTTATAATGATTCCATTCACCACCGCCTTTCTGCTTGCTTATCTACTGTTGAATCCTGGATGTCTTCCCGTTTTCTTTGGCTCAATCTGCAAAAAACGTAAATCTGCTTTTTTCCTGCTTCTAGGATTTCTCCACCTCCTTTTTTTTTTTTTAAATTTATTTGATTGATTTTATACAAACAAAACAATGAAAACCAAACAAGCAGCATAATCATAATGTTTCAATTACACATCAAGTTATCGTAGTCACTGCTCCCATTATCCCTCCCTCCCCCCGTGAGCCTATTTGTCCATCTCTTTCAGTGTTTGGCACTTGCGGCCGAGTTTCGTCCTCTTCGGAGTCTTTTGGGTTTGATATTACTCCAAACAATTCTGTTATTAGCGTTTTCCAGGCCAATAGGGTGCCCACCTCCCCCTCATCGGCCCGGCTACTCGCATCTTGCCATGCCACCGTTTCAGCCTCCGCCCATTTCTGTAAGTCCTTCCACCATACATCCACCTTAGGTTTGTGGCATTTCTTCCACCCCATGGCGATCCTACGTTTCGCAAGCACATACGCCAGATTTCTTGGTTTCTTAATATGTTTGAGTTTCCGTGGCCTAGGGAACCCACCCAGTAAGCAGGCCAAGCCGTGTCTATGACAAGAGTAACCCCTCTATCGGCCAGTTTCTGTGCCACATCACTCGAGTAGCATCTAATAATCGGGCACGACCAAAACATAAGTGTCATGTCAGCGTTTTCCAGGTTACATTTAGGGCACACTTGTATGCCAGCGTTTCGAAACTTAGATATCCTCAAGGGGGTCATGTATCCCCTATGCGTTACAAACAGCTGAATTTGTTTTAATCTGGCATTTCTAGATACTTTTTTGTGGTAACCCAGGGCACGCTCCCACATCCCGTCCTCCATCGGGGCCCCCACTTCCATCTCCCAGTCCAGTCTCAGATGCGTCAAATATTTACCCACCTTAGCCATCACCATCTCGTACAGTCTCGAGATCTCATGACCCCCTTCAGACATATCATACATTGCTTCCAAAACTGCATCTGGTTCTTCTATCAAAACTGTTTCTGGCCAGGTGCTCTTAATCATTCGCACCAATCTAATGTATGTGACATATTGCCCCGTGTGTAGCCCCGCCACTTCTTTGAGTTCTGTAAACTCCTTAATGGATCCCTCCTGCCATACATCGCCTAGCGTTGCCAGCCCCACCGATTCCCAGTAGGTCCTAACAATCGCCCTTAGCTGATCATCCCCTCCTGTCAAAGCAACCAACCGTACCTGCGGGAGGCACGGGTATGGGACCTCCATTAGGCGACAAGCCCTATGCCAAATTTTCCGCCCAAGCTTCAACATCGCAGGGCGCCCCCTCATTTCAGATTCGGACAGCCAGATCATTTCTTTCAAATAAAACGGGGCACAGTCCTGCCCAAGCACCCTGTGCTCAGGGGTCACTTCATCGGAAAGCCACTTAGCCACATATTGCAACTGTCCCGCCAAATAATAAACCTCAAAATGGGGCAGTCTAATTCCTCCTTTTTCATAAAAGTTCTGCAGTTTCCAGAACGCCACCCTATTTCAGGTACCGTGCCACAAGAAATCCCTACACATGCTGTTCAATTTACTAAAGAACTTCTTGGGTATTATGTATGGGATATTACTAAAGTAATGCAAAAGCCTGGGCAGAACTACCATCTTGAGCATAGCCCCCCGCCCCATCATCGCCAAGGGCAATCTTGCCCAGAACTGCATGCTGTTTCTGATTTTCTCAATGGCTACTTCCGTATTGTGTCTGTGTTCATCTTGCGCCGTGTGATATATATCTATGCCCAAATAGCGAAAAGAGCTTGTTGCCCACGGTACCTGTAGCACGGGTAGTCCTTCTGCAGGGATCCCCTTATAGCTACCTAATGGGAATATGACAGACTTTTGGGGGTTCACCGAGATGCCCGACAACTCTGCATACCTTTCCATCACTTCAAGTATGTATAAGAGATTTTCTTCTGGGTATTGCAAGTACAGCAACAGATCGTCCGCGTACAAGGGTATCAAGTGTCGTTCCCCTCCCACCTCAATGCCAATCGTCTCATACTGTGCCCTAAGGCATATTGCCAAAGGCTCCAGGGCCAAGATGTAAAGCATCGGGGACCAGGGGCACCCTTGTCTGGTGCCTCTGCCAAGTTGCCATCTTTCGGATATCACCGCTCCAGTTCGGACCCTGGCAAGCGGCTCACTATACAACATCTTGGCCCACCTGATATAGCACAGCCCCATTCCTTCCAAAGCAGCCAATAGCCATGACCACTTGACCGAGTCAAAAGCCTTGATTGCATCTAGAGACACTATTGCCATCTCACCCTCGTTCTTAACACCCCATTCGACCACCCGATGAAGTCGCCTATGGTTGTGTGTAATGTTCCTGCTCGGGACATAACCCATCTGATCAGGATGTATGAGTCTGCCAATCACTTTCCGCAATCGATTTGCAAGGACAGCTGTGAGAATCTTGCTGTCTTGATTGAGCATCGACAGGGGCCTGGTGGAAGCACATCTGTGCTCCGGTTTATTGGGCTTGGGCAGCGGTATTATAATCGCCTCTCTAAGTGACTCAGGCAACCGTCCTATCTCAAACGCTTCATTCAACATGTCCAGCATTGGGGGGAGGATTTCCTCCTTGTATACATTATAAAATTTGCTGGGGAACCCATCTGCCCCTGGGGCCTTACAAGTGGGCAGCTGCTTTATTACCTCTTCTAATTCCTCCAACGTGATTGGCTCATCTAACTCCTCCCTCTCTTCGTCGCTTATCTTGGGCAGCCCTATGTCTTCTAACGTTTCGGTTATCGTGCGCTGGTCGCCTATCTCATCATCTCCATACAGCACTCTGTAATATTCCACAAATTCTTTGTTAACCCCCTCTTGCGTGGCCACCTCTTCTCCGTCCTCCCTAATAATAGTCCTAATCGGAGGCTTAGGGGTTTCGCTTTTGTATAGCCAGGCCAAGAGGCGGCCTGTCTTGTCTCCCCCGCGTGCTGCCTCTCAACATATTTCTTATAATTAAGATTGCAGAGTCTTTCCCAGTGCCCTGCGCATTTTTGCTGTAGTTGGAGTTCCAGCTCCGTGTCTACATCTTCGCTCTTTAACGTTGTTTCTAGCTCAGTTTCCGCCCTCTGTAGTTCAGCCAAGACCCCACCCTATAACCCTCTTGACTTAGCAATGGCCGCCCCCCGCATCACCACCTTAAAAGCTTCCCATAGTGTGCCCGCAGAGTCAACACTTCCAGTATTTTCCACAAAAAAGTTAGTAATCTCCTCTCTTATATCTTCTCTAAAGATTGGATCTTTGAGCGCCTCCGCTCGGAGGCGCCATGTAGGGATTTTCGCCCTCGGGGGGGCAATATTGCCATCCGCGGATCAGGGGCGAATGATCCGAGAGGACCCTGGCCTTGTATTCGGTTTGAGTAATCTCAGACATCACATCTGCTGTGACAAAGACGTAATCGAGCCTAGTGTGCAGTTGGTGCGGGGCTGAATAGTGTGAGTATTGCCTCGCAGTGGGATGTTTCATCCTCCGCACATCTGTAAAACCAAAATCTGTTAGCAGCGTCCGCAACGCTCTCGCCGCTGGGCTAGGCTTACCCACCCTGTCATCTGACCTGTCCACCACCGGATCCAACACACAATTGAAGTCCCCGCCCCAGATCACCACGCTCCCCATACACACACTAAGATTGGTACACAGGGCTCTGAAATATGCTGCTGTGTTCTGGTTGGGGGCATACGTGTTTACTATGCATACCTCCCTGCTCTCTACCAGCCCCCGCAGTATAGCCGTCCTTCCATCCATTTCAACCACCTCTTGTGTTAATTTGAACGGGACATGCAGTGCCACCCAAGTTAGCAACCCCTGGGCATATGCAGAGTATGGCGAGCCCACTACGGTCCCTTTCCACTTTCTCTTAACTAGGTCCAACTTCTCCAGCGTCAAGTACGTTTCTTGTAGTAATGCAATGTCTATTTTCTGCCTTTTCAGATACATCATGATCTTGTTTCTTTTCAGGTAGCTGTTAAGGCCCCTGACGTTCCACGTTATTATTCTGAGGTCCCCATAGGTCGTTAATAAGCACCCACCCGATCCTCCATCGATTACGTCCCTTCATGCACCGCAGTACCACAAACTGATTCTCCCAAATAGGCTCGAAACAAAACTTAAACTCCCCATAACCACACACACACTCAACTCCCCATCCCCCAACTTTCTGCCCACTCACCCCACCCTCCCCCAACAATACCCTCCCCAACCGTTGCCCAGCTCCATTCCTGGATCTCAGGCACCCCCACATCTAGCCCTGCCGAGCGCAAGCTTCTACTCAGGGCTCAGTAGGATAAAGCCGCCCTAATGGCCGCTGGAACTAATAGTCTATTGGGGTAGGTCGTCCGCGTTCTGTTGCTCCTTTCAAAAAACATTACACATTCAATTGCCAAACCGTTACCGATTACAGTTACACTCACTATATTCCAGTCCGAATCGAGCACCAGGCTCAGATTGTGTACCAAGTTCAGTTAGTCACAGCTTCTCCATACAATCAGGGTCCTTCTTCATTTGGTGTGATCTTGCCGATCCCGATCCGCTTCTTGTTCCGGGCAGCCCTGCAGGTCCAGCCATGCGACAACATCCTCAGGGGTATTGAAAAATAGCGCTTTGTTCTTATGTAGCACTTTCAATCGTGCCGGGTACAGAAGCATATATCTGATTCCTGCTGCCCTCAGCCTCCTTTTGACGGCTACGTAGCTGTACCTCTGCCTCTGTACCAGCATCGTGTAGTCCGGATATGCCGTGATGTTGGTGGATGCTCTCTCTATCGTGCCGCCCTTACGAAAGTATTCTAGGATCTTTTCTCTATCTCTGTAATTCAGGATCCTCGCGATGATCGGTCTTGGCGGGGCCCCCGGCCGGGGTTTCCTCATCAGGGCGCGGTGCGCCCTCTCCACCATAAATCCCTGCGAAAGATTACCAGCTCCGATCCCTTGCAGGATCAAGTTTTCAACATAGTTTGTGGGATCTTGGCCTTCTTCTCCCTCCGGAAGGCCAACCACGCGAATGTTGTTTCTCCTCGCCCTTCCTTCCGCCTCTTCCACACGATTTTCCAAGTTAGCGACCTGTTGTTTTAAGACATGAATCTCCTTCGCATTGCTCGTGATAACATTGGTATTAATCTTCACCCCACTTTCCAAACCGCTGGTCCTTCCTGCAAGTGCCCTAACATCTTGACGTAGCAGGGTGAGTTCTGTACCCACAGCATCGATCTTATTCTCCAGAGCTGTGCGTAGATCCGCCATTGCCAAGTCCCATTAAGCGCTTAGCCCCGTTATAGCTTCTAGGATCTGGTGCTTATCCCCTTCGGGGGCATCCTCCGCAGGGGTCTCGATCGCGCTCTGTACTGATGTTGAGGGGGTCTGTTGCATTCTCGTGAAAGTCTCCATCGTGGGTTGCTTGGTCTTGACTCTCAACCCTTTCGCCGACATGGCGCTTCCCGCTGCTCCTGTACGCCTCCGCTTTAGTGCCGCTGTCGCACCGTCCTCGGTCTGACAATGGTCCGGCTTCCAGGTCGCCTAACGCACATTCAAGATGGCACTTCGAATTGTCTTGCGGATGGGCTATGGCCTCCCACTCCCCATGCGACTTCCGTAGGCCTCATTACCCAAGCATCCAATGTCATCTCCTCTTGTGGTCAGATCGCCGAGGCTCCATTCGCGTATGTCAGGCCAGGCGCTTTCATGGATTCGACCACTCTGCCATATCACCCAATTGTGTTACTTCTCCAGGCAATTTACCGCAGCTGTGTCCCGCAGGTCCGGGGAATCAGTTTCGTTTCTCCTCGGAGGCCTTTCCTTTGTTAGCCGCCATCTTGGTGTCGAAGCAGACACACAATCGCACCGACAAAACCATGTATATCTCACGATTCTCGGGGACTATGAGCTTCTCCAGCGAACTTCACTTATCGTGCGGCTTCTGACACCTGATCCTCAAAGTTCTAGGCGCTCGTTGCAGTTTCAGCAGGTAAATTTGGCAAAAATAGAGTCGGATCATCAGGAGCTCCTCACGCAGCACGTCCTATTCCATGGCCAGTTAGCCACGCCCCCCTCTCCACCTCCTTTTCTTTCATTTTCTCCACTTCAGATTCCTATTTCTCAACAGGCTCATAATTTGGGTATTATTATCAATGTTTCCTTTTCACTGCAGGCTCAGATCTCAGCTGTAGTCAAATCTTGTCGTTGTCATCGTTTCAATTGCAAAATAATGTGTCCTGTGCTTATTTTGTCCTCAGCCGAACCTTGGCGGCAAACCGTGGTTTGATCTCTTCACTATTGCTGGCCCTTCTATGTAGATTTCTGAACGATGCACTTCGCCCTTTATGGTTTCGTGGCATGTTACAACCTAGCGTGTTCATCTTCATTGACTGCAGATTCAGCAAATATTTTATTATCTGTTTCTTTGTCTAGTTTTTTTAAGTATTCATGCTCTTGCGCCTTCTTATCTCTGTTCTCTAATCTCCCTCTATCATCCTTCTAGAAATCTTCGCTCAGCATCACATGTTCTGCTTTCTGTTTGCTGCCCCCTCTGCGCCTCCTCCCGCTTTCATTCCATTCAACTTCTTCCATCTAAGATTTCGAATTTTTTACCTTGTGACATCCCTTCCTCTTTTTCCCTTGTTCAGTTAACATTTTTACTAGAGTCTGTTTTTCCCGGGAACGTCCTGTGAATGAAGACCCTTATCATGCTGGCTTTTTTACTTCAACCACTTAATTCCGATGTGCCATTATTGTTGTGTATTGTAAAGCGCTTTGGATAAAAGCGCTCTATAAGCATTACTAATAAATAACTACGCTGGCATGTAGGAAAACGTTGTTTTTACCAAGAGGCACTGTTTAGATCCCAATGCAGTTTTAATTTAATGCCAATCACAATATGTTTAAGCTATGTTTGCAATTGTGCACTTTAGAGTAAATGATGACGCAGAGATAACCCTGATAAACATGCTCTAAACCAGTGTTCTTCAAACTGGGGGGCCTACAGGGGCCCGAAGAGTGTCCGGGGGGTTGGTAGGCAGACCCTTTGTAAAGGGATTATGATGACTGTTTTCAATATATATTATAAAGATTATGGGGACTGCTTTTAATAGAACATGCAAACAGTATTAAATCTGCTTATATTTTAAAGGGTTTGGGGCTCCCCGGACATCCGTTAGGTGGGGGGCGAGAGAAACTATATGTTTACTCAATGTGGGGCTCGGTCTAAAAATGTTTGAATACCACTGCGCTAAAGAGATGTATGTCAAAGGCAATGTGGATGCACTGTTGGATCAAAGATGTCTCTAAATTAATATATTGTAATGTAACCATATTTGTAAAGCTCAATCTATGGCCCGAGGCCATGTAGGCGCTAAAGGAAGAGACAGACCAGGCTGCAGAAGAGCAGACCTACTGCGCAGCAAAAGAAAAAAAAGAAAAGCTCAGAACAAAAGAGTCTTCAAAGCTTTTCGAAATCCAAGATGATCCACAATTTCACTGAGCTGGCATGGGAGGGAGTTCCACATTGAGGGAGGGAGACAAGAAATAACTCTGGCCCCCGCCCGAGCTCTCCGAAATCTGAGCACTACAAACAGCTTCTGCGAAGCGGAGCGAAGTAATCTAGCCGGGGCATAAGGAGTCTGTTTTTCTTGAAGATACTCTGCTCCCGTAGAGTGAACTGCCCGGTGAACAATGCAGAGCACCTTAAATTTGATGTGATTGCTAACCGGGAGCCAGTGAAGCTGGGAGAGAAGATCATGAGAACGGGCCAGGCGAGTGGCACCAAGGGCTATATTTTTGGTATATTTCTGTAGGGGATGCATCCAGTGCCATTTTCTTTGTTTTTCAAGGAATTGTCTAGCCAAGACCCAATAAAAGAAGAGCCAATAAGCACTGCAAACCAAAGGTCAAGCCTCGTTCTGACTCTCGTCCACTTCTCCTCTTCCCCCACTCGCTCCTTTTTTGATGTAGCAAAGTATCACTAGTTCCTTTTCTCCGCTTCCACCCCTAGTGCAGGACTAGGCAAAAGGGGTCTTGGGTGAGATGGAGCTTTCTGGTCGCCTTGGCTGATGGAGACACAGGGAGCTCAAACGGGAGAGCTGATGGCCATGAGGTGCACATGGTGGCAGTCGGGCTATATAGGGAGACAAGGTGAAGCTAAGAGGGAGGGGGAGTGGCCACTTGTTAAACGTCTAGGGCTCTAGAGGAGTTATCAGTGGCTATTAAGAGAGACATGTAGGTCTAAAGACTTTTTCTGTGATAATAAGGGCGAATAAGGAGAAATGTGAGGTATGCACAGGGACTTTAAATCACGCAGACTCACTTTCCCCCCCAAAAAACTCACAATCCCCCTTATGGAAGCTCCTTTATGATACCATAGACACACAGGGTAACAGAGAAACAGTGAAGGTAACTATAAAAAGTTGTAAAAGAGGTTAACACAGCAAAGAGAAGGGTTTAAAAAAAAGGAAGGGGTAAGGGATAGGTAAATGGAGGGGGCATAGGTGACCCCAATTTTTTTTTTAAATCTAAGTTTTCAAAAATGTAGCTTCGTCAAAAAGGGACATTTTCAGAGATGCAATCAAAATAACAAAAGTCGGCATTTTTACATATAACTCCATAGACCACAGTTCTCAGAAATTGACTTGCCTATAGTGAGATCAGATGGTTTCCCAAAAGGTTGGGGTACTCTGTAAGGGTGGTCGGGCTAGGGAAGAGATACATGTGACACGACCAATGCCATGACACAGGGCAGAATCACTGGTGTATGGGGAGGTCACCCAACCTCTGGCCAGCCTTGTAGAGTGGAGACTTGAGGAGCAGGAATGTAGACTGCCAGGACCGGAAATTCCTGCAAGGCCGTCCTCACTGCCAAGGGAGGTGTCTTCGACCAGGCTCTGTGCCTGAGTGAGTCACGGGACTCGCTGAGGGCTCGCCCAAGAGGCGCTGGTCTAAGCTTGAGGTAGTTCTAGAGGCACTAAGAGAGTTCAGAGAGAAGAGAACCAACCCCACTGTCATATGCACTGCACGTGAAAGTGGTGGACAGCAAAGAAGCAACGTCAAAGGGCTCTTTGTCGCAGAGGTAGGCCAGTCAGCTGTGGGAAAGCCAGCGTTAAACTGGAGACTCCCGGTCGAGACTGCACAGAGTAGCTTGTTGCTGCCACTACTAGGGAAGTCACCCGGAAGCAGACAGTCTGCATTGGTTTTTGGGTTGCTTCTGACCTGTTGCACCAAATATGTATCACTTTGGTTTAGTATGTGATAAGTACTTTTCAAGCAATCTCTACAAAACAGTATTCTAGTTCTTGAAAGCAAACCCTTAATGCATACTGGTCACAACTAAAGCAGAGATTATATTTGATCAAGTGCCACAACCAGGCTGGGTTCAAACCCTGGCTTCACTATTGAATTAAGAGTGCGAGATCATGGGCTACTCATGTATCTCCCTGTGCCTTGTCGGAGAGGCACAACCCTTGGAAGCAAGACGACACAGGTTCGATCCCCAGGTCCGTTCTTAGAAACTTCTGGGTATTAAGCACGTTATAAATAACCAATCATATCATAAGGATGCCCTAAAACAATCATTTTTACAGTGTATGCAATGTTAAACAAAACACAGCCATGGATGAATACTGTACTCTGGGTCCAAACGAACACTGTGTATTCATAGTTTGCTCATCAAGCAAGAAGACAATCTTAAAACAATACAACTTCCCAAACTACCCTCCAGTATGAAACGATTGATGTCACTTTCGGAGAAGAAACTTGAAGTGATGTCAATGCTTATGTAAATTAGGGGATGCAAGAGTCGCCCGTCCCATCTTCATGCAACAAGATAATTACGTCATATAGGTTCCTCAGCATTTTTAAACTTTGCTAAAAAAAACTTTGCTATATCTCCAAACTTGGGTTCTGCCCAGCACTTTATATGTGTACGTGCTGATAGATTTTTTTCTACAAGGTTCGGACTGATTAAAATTAAGATATGTTTTCCTGTGTTCAAATGGCTCCAAGCAGTGGAGTGTCAAGTGGGAATGGCAGGGGGGGGGGGGGGGGTGCTGACCCCCGTGGCTCAAGAGCCAGACCGGGATATTTGTCATTGGACAGCTTACCCTTTCCGAATGGTAGAGGTATCCTACTGCCAGGACAATGTCCTAAGGAGCTCCAGACAGCAGAGGATCCTCACATTGCTTTGTATCAACAGAGCATTACAATGTGACCAATTAGGCAATGATGGGAGGTAGGGGTAGGACTTTTGTCCCTTTAGAAATGTGAATGGGAGGGATTGATCAGAAGTGAGAAAGGTACATAATGTTGCATGATTTATGAAATAATGACTACGGCTTTAAAACCCAAGGGGGATTTGTTAGGCTCACATTAATCTAAATGATGCTATTGTGACGTTGCATGCAGAATGGGGAGAATAGAACTAAAGCCATACTCCCATTGCTCAACATATTTCTTTGACAATGTAAATAGTGTATGGTTAGTTTACTATGAAAGGCTAGTTTATTATGTAATGTGGTTTGCTTCCAAGGCATTGCTATAAATAATTATTTAATCACATGAAATGTAAAGCAAAACCTTAATACATATCTTTATCAGCTAAACCTGGAAAGATGTGTGCGGTTGCTTAAATTGTCCACATACCAGTTTCACCATTTAACCACGCGTGTGATCCTGAGCAAATCATTTAATCACATAGTGCCTTATCTGCAGATCTGCAAGTGACTGATTCACTTCAAAGCTTATGTTGATGTATAATGATATTATAATGCAAAAGCCTAATGACTATAGAGTTGCTCCACATATGACAAAAGTGCAATTTAGGTATTTTGCACCACAACGTTATTTGTAACTTGGCTTATTTATGGCAACTTATTCTAATGTCACTTCCATGGTGCCTCCAGGTATCAAGGACTGATGGTGCGCCTTGTAATGTCCTTTTCTGTGAAGTCACTTCTGTTAGTGCAATCCATATAATAATTAGGACGTTTGCATGTATTTTGCCTCTGAGGGCTTGGACACAGCTCTAATAGATGAGTTTCCTGCATCTGGAATGATCCAGCAGTTTTATTTTTGTTGTTGAGTGTTAAAATGCCCTCTTCCACTAATGTTACCAACAAAGTAGATTGGGGCATAGGTGGCCAGCTTGGGGGCACCAATGAGACCATGTGGAATTCCACACACTGCATTTTGTTGCTCAACCCCTCTTCCCCTCCCCCCTCCACCAACCCCACCACTCTTACAATGATGGATACTCCCCTGCTTAGTTTGGTAAGTGAAGCAGTTTTTGGTGGCCTGTAACCTGAACCATGACACCCATTTAGTAATTTGCACCAAACCGTCCTGAAAAAGTGTCTGAAAAACTCAAAATATTTTTTGCCAGTTTGGTGAAGATTATTTTTGGCGACAGGGGAAAAAGTTATAATACAGGGCTCCTAAAAGTGTGCTTTTAACACAAAATCCCATACGGTTCATTCTGCGCAACTACAGCCAAAACTGCTTTACAAAAGTTCATAGTGTTTGGAAGGCGTATAGCACTCAAATTAATTTCACAGAATTTGCAGAATATGACAGTTTTGGGTCACAGGTTTTCTCAGCTTGACTCTTTCCACTGTACTTGGGAAGGGCGTACCTTCCGCCAACTTCATTTTGAAATTATGATGGTGGTGCTTTAGTAGTATCTGAAAAGTGGCAAGACTAATTTTAGAGGCACTGCAGAGCTGTGGCTTGCCACATAGAATGCACCATTTGTTATTGTTAATGTGTCTTCATACGCGGGGCCAAATGTGACACGCGGCCCCACTAAGGTTCATAATGATGGGTTTTAGAGTTCCGTTTCTCTAGTGGGAAATAGCTGCTTTAGTGTGAGTAGGTGTCATGCAGCAACCTTGGAGATTGTGGCAACAATGGAGGATGTATCGTAATCCTTGCTGTAAGCAATAGTCTACGAGCACTCCAGTAAGCAGGGAACGCGGTCTAGTCCTCACCTATCACAGCCGCGGCCGCAATACAGCATTTCCATAACTACCTGCCATGCTTCCTGTTCAGTGCGTCATATCTCGCTCTTCCTGGTACACTGCGGCTGCACTCCTCGCAGTTTTCTTCTCAGTTCCAACCTTCCTTGGATTACCTGTCTTTGTTTTCTTTTTCCCCTTGCTTAAGCTCTGTACTGTACTTCGCTGAATCTTTGCTCGGTTTCCTGGCTTGGCGTTTCTCCCGAGATTTCGTCTCGGCTCGTACCTCCCTCCGTCAGCTACGCCCTCTCTGTTTATCATCGGCTTGCCGCTTTTCTAATTTCTGCTCTCAGCCTGCTTTTCTCATAATGGACTGTTCCTCCCTCCGGCCCTTTCTCTGCCCCTGCACTCGCAGCAGCCGCTCTGGCTTTCTGGTTTCCACTTACCAAATGTTCTGTGATCCTTACTTGTACCTTTCCTTTTCTCTACTGTGATCATACATCGTTGTTGATATCTACCTCAGCAGTGCTTGGTGAGCTATCCATATTCACGCTGCTATTAGCTGACTAGAGACTTCCATCATCTTTTGGGAATACCACCTTTGGCCAACAACTATAGTCTCCTCAAGACTGGAGAGTACCATCTTCCGTTTACCACCGGGTACTCGATTGCTGCAGGGTTTTTTGGTGCCTAGAAGCTTTTTCCCTGCTTTTGAGGCTGGCTCCCTGGGGTTCCCTTTGGGCAGGAAGTAATGTCCTGTCAAGGTGCCCTCCGGTGGAGCCCGTCCTTATCTACACAGTAAGAAGGAGAAGAGTAAGAAGTGCAAGGAGAAGAAGACCCGGAGAAGAGACACATCTGAAACCCAGCCTTACTCCTCGGAGGAAAGAGGTGAGGAGTCACGGGAGGGTTCTCCAGTAAGGTCCAGGGCTGACAGTAGGCTAGTTACTATTAGACGAGAGGACATTTCTGCCTCTCCAGGTTGGAGGGCCGTTTCTCTAATGGGAAATAGCTGCTTCAGTGTGAGTAGGCTAGTTCCCATTAGACGAGAGGACCCTTCTGCGTCTAAGGTTGGATGGCCGTTTCTCTAATGGGAAATAGATGCTTCATTGTGAGTAGGCTAGCTCCCATTAGACGAGGGGACCTTTCTGCCACTCCAGGTCGGAGGGCTGTTTCTCTAATGGGAAATAGCTGCTTCGGTGTGAGTAGGCTAGTTCCCATTAGACGAGAAGACCTTTCTGCCTCTCCAGGTCGGAGGGCCGTTTCTCTAATGGGAAATAGATGCTTCAGTGTGAGTAGGCTAGTTCCCATTAGACGAAAGGACCTTTCTGCCTCTCCAGGTAGGAGGGCTGTTTCTCTAATGGGAAATATATGCAACAGTGTGAGTAGGCTAGTTCCCATTAGACGAGAGGACCTTTCTGCCTCTCCAAGTCGGAGGGCTGTTTCTCTAATGGGAAATAGCTGCTTTAGTGTGAGTAGGCTAGTTCCCATTAGACGAGAGGACCTTTCTGCCTCTCCAGGTCAGAGGGCCGTTTCTCCAATGGGAAATAGATGCTTCAGTGTGAGTAGGTTAGTTCCCATAAAACGAGAGGACCTTTCTGGCTATCCAGGTCGGAGGGCTGTTTCTGTAATAGGAAATAGCTACTTTAGTGTGAGTAGGCTAGATCCCATTAGACGAGGGGGACTTTCTGCCTCTCCAGGTTGGAGGGCCGTTTCTCTAATGGGAAATAGATGCTTCATTGTGAGTAGGCTAGCTCCCATTAGACGAGGGGACCTTTCTGCCACTCCAGGTCGGAGGGCTGTTTCTCTAATGGGAAATAGCTGCTTCGGTGTGAGTAGGCTAGTTCCCATTAGACGAGAGGACCTTTCTGCCTCTCCAGGTCGGAGGGCCGTTTCTCTAATGGGAAATAGATGCTTCAGTGTGAGTAGGCTAGTTCCCATTAGACGAGAGGACCTTTCTGCCTCTCCAGGTCGGAGGGCTGTTTCTCTAATGGGAAATAGCTGCTTTAGTGCGAGTAGGCAAGTTCCCATTAGACAAGGGGACCTTTCTGCCTCTCCAGGTCGGAGGGCTGTTTCTCTAATAGGAAATAGATGCTTCAGTGTGAGTAGGCTAGTTCCCATAAGACGAGAGGACCTTTCTGGCTATCCAGGTCGGAGAGCTGTTTCTCTAATGGGAAATAGCTACTTTAGTGTGAGTAGGCTAGATCCCATTAGACAAGGGGAACTTTCTGCCTCTCCAGGTTGGAGGGCCATTTCTCTAATGGGAAATAGCTGCTTCAGTGTGAGTAGGCTAGTTCCCATTAGACGAGGGGACCTTTCTGCCACTCCAGGTCGGGGGGCTGTTTCTCTAATGGGAAATAGCTGCTTCGGTGTGAGTAGGCTAGTTCCCATTAGACGAGAGGACCTTTCTGCCTCTCCAGGTCGGAGGGCCGTTTCTCTAATGGGAAATAGATGCTTCAGTGTGAGTAGGCTACTTCCCATTAAACGAAAGGACCCTTCTGCCTCTCCAGGTAGGTGGGCCGTTTCTCTAATGGGAAATATATGCAACAGTGTGAGTAGGCTAGTTCCCATTAGACGAGAGGACCTTTCTGCCTCTCCAGGTCGGAGGGCTGTTTCTCTAATGGGAAATAGCTGCTTTAGTGTGGGTAGGCTAGTTCCCATTAGACAAGGGGACCTTTCTGCCTCTCCAGGTCGGAGGGCCGTTTCTCTAATGGGAAATAGATGCTTCAGTGTGAGTAGGCTAGTTCCCATAAAACGAGAGGACCTTTCTGGCTATCCAGGTCAGAGGGCTGTTTCTCTAATGGGAAATAGATGCTTCATTGTGAGTAGGCTAGTTCCCATTAGACGAGGGGACCTTTCTGCCTCTCCAGGTGGAAGGGCCATTTCTCTAATGGGAATTATTACCCCGGCGAGAGACAATCAGAATGCAACAAGCATTCTGATTGGCTCTCGCCAGATCCCTACCCGGCCGGGAATTCCTCTGTCGGGATTCCACGGCCTTTGTCCCCGGCGGGGGGCGTGGCAGCCCCTCAGCCAATGAGGAGGCTCGAAGCGGGGCCATCCCTGCTACGAGCCTCCCCGCGGCTGAGAGGCTGCCTTCGCCCCCCGCCGGGGACTCGGGTAAGTCTTTTTTATTTTTAATTTTTCCCTTCCCTCCCCTTCCCTCCCTCCCACCCGCCCCCCCAACTTACCTTCTTGATCCTGCGTCCCCGGCGGGGGATGAGGGAAGCCTCCAGCCGTGTGGATACTCGGAGCGGGGCCATCCCCGCTCTGCGCCTCCACACGGCTGGGGGCTTCCCTCGTCCCCTGCCGGGAACACAGGTACTTTTTTTTGTTCTTTTTCCCCACTCCGCCCTCCCAACCCCACTTACCTTTTTTTTATCCTTTTTCGGGAGCAGACGCGCTGGGAACACGTGTGTTGTGTTCCCAGCGCGTCCGCTCCCGATGGCCGCCATGGAAAGGGAAAACGGACTCCGTTTTCCCTTTCCATGGCTGTGGCCATTTTCTTGGTCGTTTTTTTTTTCGGTCCCAAAACGCAGTAGCGTTGAAACGCTGCAGCGTTTCGGGACAGAAAATAATTGCTTTTAGTGCCCTGGCCACAAATTTTGCGGGCCGGGATACTAATAGCAATAGAACCCGAGTGGCGGGGGCATTACCGACTCTGCCCCCGCCGCTCGGGTTCTATTGCTTAAATAGATACTTTAGTGTGAGTAGGCTAGTTCCCATTCAATGTCAGGACCTCTTGCTCTCCTATTCATCATCAACTTGTCCCGAATGTACTCTTCTGATAATGTTTAAAGCAACACTTTATAGCCAACTCTCACAGTGCTGTAACAAACTCCTCAATGGTCTCACAATATTTCTTTTGTCTGATAACAAGCCAAAATGTTATTCTCCTTCACCTCGTAATGCTTGTCCATCTTGGCTATACATATATGAAACTTAGTCGGTTGCCCATCTCGATGCATTCAGGTAGTTTTAAGAAATTGTTGTCCAGCCTGACCTCGACAATGAAACGGTACCTCTTTCTTTTTACTCAAATAATTAGGACAATATACTACCAACATATACTTCTGGAATCTTTCATTCCATTTAATAACCTAGAAATAACCCAGTGTCTGCTATATTTGCCACAATCTTTGAATTTGTTTCTGTTGCTTCCCTATTTTCATGGCCTTGTTCACAGGGACAAATGTCTGTAATCGCCCTTTTAAGGTCCAATGGAAAAATCCCTCTCAGAGTAACAGCCTATTATGGCATGCTCCCTCCTTTACGTGGGAAAGTCTTTCTTTTGGTCGTTACACTGCATGTGGGACGGGCACAGCAAAGGGCACAGTGCCCGCAGTGAAGGCCTTTGGATAGTTACATAGCTAAACAACAGACATGTCAACTCCTTATCATGTCTCAAATTGCTAGGTAACAACTCGCAACACCGGACGATGTGTCCTTGGATCACGGGTTCTGTCGTGTGCATGCACGGCTATGCTGCTAGGGAGCTTCCTGTGTCCTCATAGGCTCACGCACAGTCCAGATACTCCCCAATACAGGCGTGGAGTCCCAATGAGCCACCATTTGGCTGCACAACTAACCCTGTACCTCCTCAGCCAGGGCAATCACAATCAATGGCAAGTGCAGGCTCTTTGTTATTGGTACAACTCATCACCAGTTAAGGAAGTGAACCAGGACACTGCCAGTATGTGTGACTTCATTTCTTTTTAGTTCATCTTTATGCAGTAACAACTATCTCTGTCCTAACCCTCACACTAACCACCATACTACTTGCCTTGCATTCTCTTCTAGTGTTCACACCCATAACATTCACTCTGCTGACATTCCTAATACCGTGAGGAGGCCCCCTTTCTTCTAGAGGACTTCAGTCCCGTGTCCACTTTCCGTATTCTAATATTAATCAACTAGACTTGTATTGCCAAGTGTGAATGGTTCAGTTTGTCCCCCTCTAGTGCTCTATATGAGCGTGGGTTGACCCTCCTAGGATTGACAACGCATTGGCCCTGTTAGGCAAGAAGATTTGTTTGCTCTCCTGGCCAGAAAGACCATTTGTCTGTCCTGGGCTTGAAGACGCGCTGGCACTCCTGCGCTTGAACTCAAAGATAGGCCCTTCCAGGGGCAAGAAACTGATGATGTGATGCATCAGCAGGGCCAGAAACCGGAGAGAGGCATCACTCACTTTGGGGTCGAGAGTTAAACCATGGTCAAGTTGGTTTATCCAGGGTACTGCATTCCTCCTCGTCTTTCCACTACCCCTCTCTACTTTTGATGGGCTAGTTATTAGGTCAAGATGTACAACCAGGCACCAGCTAGCATACTTAAAAGACACAGACCTTCTTCCACTGTATTTACCTTATTTTCAGGGCCCACTTTCTGCATTTCTTCCTTCCTCCACCTCCCTTTTCTTCCTCAGTACCTCTCCCAAAATGTTCCTCCATCGGTGGTGCTCATCTTCCTACACTGATTATGTCTGTACCTTTCAAACTGTTCTCCTTTCTCTTGTGTCTCACCTTCCATCTCTCTCCTTTTCCCGTTAGTTTTGCCATCTTCACGCTGTTCTCCCCTTTGCCTTCTTTTGTTGCATCTTCACCTTCCTCTCCCATCCACTCCATCTCTTTAAGGCTTACTCTCCTTCCACTCCCTTCACCTTCCTCTTTGCTCCGCTCTTTACTGCAACACTAGTTTCCAAACTCCTATACTAGGCCTTCTAATCAAGCCTCCCTGTATAGGCCTGCCCCTTTTGAAATTGAAAAGGGAAGGGCGTTAATGAATCGGCCCAAGTCCTTGTGCATTTGTGACAAAGTGATTGGCTCTTCAGAGTAACTCATCCTAAGATCTAGTGATTTGTATCAGTTATTAAGTGTCAGCTGCCAACTTGAAGTCAAACCGCGCTGTCATGGTAGCTGCTGGACCCCACCATGGTGCCTCCTGCAGGCAGCTGCACAATAACTCTGCCAAACTTGAACCTCCTCATCTGCCAACTTCATTGCATACCCTCAAACTCAAGTATGTCCATCCTACAGACTGTGTATTCAAATGTACTTTTAGTTGGATCAAAGATGATACCCACAGACCTTTTGGCTTTCTAATGCAGAGTTGATCATTTGTCAAAACTCTACTAGGTCTTGAATTACAGACTGGTACCTGGCAAAGGATAAGTGGATAGGGTAGACACCTTGGGAATACCTTATACAATGGCTATTTTCTTTCTGAAGGTACACCACCCCCCCCAAGGTCTCGTAGCTCAATTCCCATGTGTCAACCTAGAAACGTGGTCACAGTTCTCTGCTTTTTTATGCTGTCACTCAGTTCTTTGTTGTACTCAATATGTTATTATTTTGACGGTTTCATATTTTCAGTCATTTATATTCCATGAAAGTATTTATATTGTTAAAGTAGGCCTTATTTTCATGTATTATATTATTCGAGTTATCAGTTCATGGTTCTTACATATTATCATATTCTCACTCCATATGGGAGACACCTGCCCAAGGCCAGGAACATTACCCCCAACTACCCTGGAGCTCTGGTTGGCCTGCGTTACAGCATCTCCCTCCAGGAAAGATCAGGGACCCTGCCGGGGCTCCCTGGCAGTGCTGCTGGGCTTGGGGTTGGTGGACCCACATGGTAGAGTCATCGAAGGACAGGGACATCACCTCCGACCATCCTGGAGCTCTGGCTAGGCAGCATTACATAATTTCCCCCAGGTGAACGGATGGGGCCCCTGCCCGGGGCTCCTTGGGACTGCTGTTGGACTTGGGGACAGTCGACACTTTTTTGCCCAGCTAGGTGCACCCACAGATGAGGTACAGACACCTGTGGGAATGTAGGACATGTGTTGGCGGTATGTTTCAGTAGTTTCAAGGAGGGAAATGTCTGGAAAAAAAATGTTCCCCTAACTTTCAGACTTTGCCAGGCTTTTGGGTAATACTTTCAAGCCGATTCTCGCAAGTCAGACCTCTGTGGGTTCCCACGGGAGTCTTCCTTTTCAGAAATGTATGGGGTTCCCCGTTTTCCCTGGTGGCTGTAACACCCCAGGCCCAAGTCTGTACGGTTTGCACAAAAGCGCATTCCTGCAAATTCTGCTCTCCCGAAACACTTGGGTTACCAGAGGTTTAGCCTTTTCCCTTTTCGCCCAGGTAGGTGCACCCACAAGTGAGGTACAGTTTTCGACGTGACACCTGTGGGAACACTAGAAGGTATGACATGTGTTGTTGGCAGTGTGTTTCAGTGTATTGGAGGTGGGAAATGTCTCTCTGAAAATTGTGTTTTCCCCCTAAATTTTTGAGTTTGCCGGGGCTTGTGGGTAATAAATTCTGGGGCAATTCGCATAAGTCAGACCTCTGTGGATTCACATGGATGTTTTATGGGGTTCCCGGTTTTCCTTGGTGGCTGCAACACCCAAGGCCCAAATCTGTAGGTGGTCCACAAGAGCAAATTACTATAATCTGCTCTGCCAGTTACCAGTGGTTTAGCCTTTTCCCTTTGCGCCCAGGTAGGTGCACCCCCACATGCGAGGTACCGTTTTCAATGGGACAACTGTGGAAAGGTAGGACATTTGTTTTCATAACGTTTTCAAACATTTGCTACTGCACTTTCTTACATAACCCTTTCATTTCCCAAATGTGACCTACATTTAGTTGCTGCTTTAGGCATTGTATGCTTTTGTAACCTGCACAAGTCACCTACCCTTCAAAATGTCTGTTATTGCTCTTTCAAAAACTGTGTGCTTGCCATTCCTCACATTTGCTTTCCTTATTTACACATGCTAAGTATGTCTGTTTAGGCCGTCAACATAAAAATCGTGTGTACAATGGCTCAGTATTTGGCTTGTTTGTGGAGGTTTGGGGGTTCCTGACTTTGAGAATTATCATTTGGCCTTTGGAGCCAGGCATCTGGTTCCATTTATTGAAGATTCGGAGGATGTTTGGACGCTGGCGGAATCAAGTAGTTCTTCTCCGTTGCCGCCTAGGGCCATACTGTCCACAGTGGATGGATCTGGTTATCGCTCATTTCTGCCGACAAGATTCCTGAGAACTTGTTGGAGGGAACTATGGAAGAAAAGTAAGCGCAAGGTATGTGATAATGATTACATCCCTACCTGGTTGAATCCAGGTATTTTGCTGAATGGGAGGCCGCTATTGTGGTTGAACTCGCTCCTGAGTGGTGTACTATGGTTGAGTGATCTGATGGAAGACGGCAAATGGATCAGCTATAGAAGACTTGCACAAATTAAAGATCTCAGAGACTGTACAATGGGTGAATACAGAAAATTGAGAGGTTTGCTGCGGAACCAGAGAACTGTTGATGGCGGTGGTCGGCAGTTATGGCTACCTGAATATAAGACATTAGGTGGTATGGCGTCCAAAGTATATAGAAATCTGAGCCAACAGTACACGCCAGCAGAGGGGTTGTTAACCAAGTGGTCTGAGGTCCTTGGCTCCGATATGACTGTGGAGAGGTGGAGGTTTCTTTGTAAAAACGTAACTCTGACATCCATTAATCTTGGAGAACAATGCCGCCAAAGCAAAATTCTTAATAGGGTGTTTTGGACTCCCCAGAGACTTTATGCGAGAGGGATGATTGACTCAGAGGCCTGTTGGAAGTGTAAGCATGATGTCGGCTCCTTTGAACACTTGATCTGGGACTGTTATGAATTGAGGACATTTTGGAGGAGTGTCACTGAGAAGATTAATGAGGTTCTATTGCTGCAAGAGGATTTTGATTATAACACTATCATCTTGGGTGAGGATGATAAAGTGGAAGATCTCACTTATCCACAGAAACGCTAGTTTTTTAGGGCTGCAAATTCTGCGAAAAAAATTGTTTTGAGAAAATGGAAATGTGATGAGAGGTCGACCTGTTCAGAATGGGTGGATGACTTGAGGCAAGTGGCCAGAACTGAGGTTATCCTTCGCAGGAACAAAAAGTTGAAATTGTTTGATGATATGTGGGGTGGGTTTTTGGATGACATGTGATAATAAATTGGTCTGTTTTGCTTTTTAGATTCTGTGAAGGTTGGGGGTGTTTATGGGGTGTGGATTCTATGCAATGAGTTCTACGATTAGAATGCTGATAAGTTTGTTGTTTGTATGTTTTCTATAAATTTCAATAAAATTAATAATAAAAAAAAAACAATACAAAAAATGTGTGATTTCATAACCGGAAGAGTCAGGGGAATGTAGTGGGGCACTGCTTTTCTCAATATTCACAGAAGCCCTTACCTTACAGGTCCAACACATACCTTTCTATCTGTCATTTTTCCACTTTTTCCCAAAAGAATGTGAATTTTCCCTTCATAGTTGTTGTCTGACCTGTGCAAATCACCATTTCCTAAACTTGGAATTGTGTATGCCTTTCTATCATCTCATTCAGCTTTCCTACCATCCTCTTCCATTCCGCCCACACCTGGATTATCCGGAGGTGGGGGGGGGGGATGGGGGCAGCGGTAAAATCACCTACCTCTCACAAAACTGATGGAAACCTTATAAAATTATGGGTTTTTTTTGGTTTCCACTCAACCGGTTCATGAAAGCCTGGAAAATGGCGAATTCAGCACAAACCATTTGTCCCCCACTCTTTATAAGGAAAAAAAAAACAGGCTTCTTTGTACATCATTTTATTGCCATTTTCTGAAAAAACCCAAAATGTGCTCCTTCTTGGTTATTTTCTCTCACCCCATACACCAAACTACGATTCCTTGGTGGTGTTATGACCGCTTACCTGTGGGAAGAAAGGGGGCCAGATTTGGCCGAGATATCACATTTAACAAAAAAGTTACAAGGGATAGAATGGAAAGATTCCGAAACCACAAAAAAAAGGGATTGGCAGTTAAGGGGTTAAAAAAAGAACAACACACATTAGCTTAAAGAAATGGGTAATGGAAGTGTTTTTATGACAACTGTAGAGCAACAAATAGTACATATACGACTGGATACATACTATACATTTCACAGTATATTTGGCAATTGCGTTTTTATAAACAAAGATTGAACTGGTGGAGCCACATGGAGTGAACTTGCTTTACCTGGGGGGATTGGTAGAAAAAAAAGCTGAATAGTGAAAAACAGTTCTCATAACTGCACATGAAAAGCTGCAAAAATTTGATAACAGGAAAAGTTAACTTTATTATTGCAAATGTTCACAATCGTTTGTCACAATATTTCTTGTAAGGGATCAACAGATATCACGGCTTCACAACTTCAGTAGGGGAACGCTGATAAACAGTACCAGAGGTTTGTGACGCAATTATCGATCTATAAATGATTTGCTTTCCATAATGGTGCTGTAGTGTGAACAAGTATGGGTAAACTATAGACAACTAAAGATCTCAGAAAGAACATTTCCAAGTTAATGTCACTTGAAATATGGATTAATAGGGCAGTGAGTTAAAATATGAAAAGCAACTCGCACATTAGAAAATGAAAAATGTGACTAGAGTGGAAGGAAGTCAGAAACACTCAAAACTTTTCGGAAGCACGCCTGGCACTTTTTCAATCCGTTATACTCCTTGCAATTTAGTCAATAGTTACGATTTGCCTTGCTGAAGTATTATGGTTCTGCGTTGACTTTATGACACATTTTGCACTCAGCACTTTTATATGGATTTGTAATGGATTTGTATGTACAAGGCAGTTTTGTCAATATTTAACATCAGGCATTCACCAAGCGGAGTGTCCGAGGAGGAATATAGACAGAATTTATCCTGTAGATATTCTGCCCCTTTTCCATAAAAGGCATGATGAACTAGACATTAGGCCTTGACCTGAATGTGCTTGGCCATGGGTAGCCAATGAAGATGGTGCACAATTGGATAATGTTAGCACAACTAGGTGCAGTGGTGGCTGGTGAGTTTGAAAGCTGGTGGGGGCCTACATTTCCCAGGCTGATTTTGGGAGCGAGTGCACACCGCGCAAGAGCACCCCCCACCCACCAAGAGGAGTTGGGGGGGGGGATTTTAAATTACATATTTTAAATGTTGGTGAGCAGCACTGTAAAAACATTTTTTTTAAAAAGACTATAAAAACGGACATGCAATTTTAGGTTTGCCTTCCACTAGGGTGGTAACAGCTGTGATATAAAATATACCTACTACATTACACCTAAATATAAGAATGATTTGTCACCATTCTCTTACACCACCAAGTCTACAGACTGGGTGATTGCACAGGAGGGGACCGCCAATGTGTGCTCCTCTGTGTACAGCAGCCCCTTCCATGCAATGTTCATTGTTTGCACTATATAGTGCAAAAATACACACAAATCCAGGAAGAGCCAGGTCCACATTCTTCTATGCATTTGGGAGTGCAAACTTACATAAATGCCTCCCTGCATGTGCTGCGCATGGCAGGATCTATTTGCCATTGAGATCCATGGATTCCACCACATTGTTTAAATGGCGGATTCCATCAGAATCTAATGCAGTGATGCCAGCATGAAAATCACATTCCAGCATGAGTCCATTTGCTTTAAGAAGGCAGAGCAGATGGGAGAGGCAGACACATTGATTCCCTTCTCTGCCCCCCTGCTGCACCAGCCTAAAGTAAAAGGGCAACATCCCACAGAGTGCTAAAAGAAGTGTCCAAGCATACGTGCACGTTTTACGCATGCTTTTAGTAATTCATTTAACACTCTGGGGGACAGGAAAATGATCCACAAAGAAAGTGTACGCTAAAGATGGGAAAAACAGGATTTCTTTCTTTCATGAAACTGTCTAACATACAAATATTTTCATCATCCCTCTTTGGCTCACAATTCACATGATGCCGACAGTTGTTTTTGCAGTTATGTAAAGTTCTATAAGTCTTCATATTATTGACAGAACTACAATTCCGAGATAAAGGAGTTGTCTTGTCTGCACGTCTCCACTATAAAAGTGTATCTTGTTTTTTTTTTCTTGGTCAATATGGATTACCCAAAAAATGGCTACTATTATTAGAATCAGATCCTCTTTGCTACATGATGTTTTAAATTGGCAGACACTAGAGAATACAGACTGTATGCACGCCTCATTTTCTTGACAAATTTTTCAGTGGCAGTTATCGGTATGACTTCTGAGGCGTGCTGCCCGACACTCCCTTTTGGCCCATCCATCTACACAATCGCCATCCCAGCCGCCACGCACATCTTCACTGCTCTTAATTTACCGCCCTGCTCTTCCACTACTTCCTCGCCACACATTGTGGACACAGAAGCCGCGTCACCATCAGCATATCAGGGCCTTCATGGAAGTCAGGCACTTTAATGCCGGGCTCACAGCACAGTCCATGCAAAAGCCACTCAGCAAAGCCTTACCACACTGCCTGTGGTGTTCAGCTGCCTAGGTTAGGCTGCCTGACCTTGAGCTGAACACCCTTTTGCCCTTATGAAGACAACATAGCAGTGGACCCTTCTCAGGTATATGATTTACGGTATATCTGATACCCTTGTGGTGATGAGGGATTGGCTATGGTGTATAAATTTAACCTATTATGCCCGTATTAGTGATATGTTTGTTTGTTTTTCATCCTTAGAGATAGCAATTGGTGTATGAATAGGAAGATTCTACCTAAAACACAGGACTACTTCTGCCCCTGATGAATGTCCGGTTACATCGAACACAGAGGACTGAAACTTATATAAGTTGGGCTTTGTCACACAATGGAAAATGAGATTTATTGAGTTGCCAATAGTGTGGTATGCTGGTTGAATATTTCAGCATACTAGTTGCGATACTGTGAGGTGGTAGTGTTTTTACTTTGTATATGACTATGTGTTGTGTATATGTGTTTTAATAATTTTTGTATTACCTGTGCTTAACAAAAGATTAATATATTAAAAATGATATTTTGTGAAGAAAATGTTTTCTGATGATGATTTGAAACACAGAATGCAGCCTATATTTGTTCAAGAGCTGTGTCTTGAAATTGCTATCGGAGGGGAATGTGTTGACTGTTCCTTCCTTTTGTAGAAATATAGAATGCAAACACAACCTGCTTCCAAAGGTGTGTGCTTCTTAGCCTTCTGCTGTCACCCACCCCCCACACATTGCAGTGCATAATAGGAAACTCCTAAATAAACAAACAAATAAATAATATACATTGTTAATGCCTCACTGTCATCCTAGACACCGTGCTTTCAGTGGCAGTCCTCATGATATCCATGAGACACTTTATGAGAAGGGATCGCCTCAGTGGCTAGTGTACATTCCAAGACTGGACAAGTGCGCGCGACCTGTGCTACCAACAACACGATGTTGACTGCTATGATGTGCTTCAAATTGTGTGTTCCAAACAGGATGCAAAGACCCAAAGCTAAGGTGTGGCACATGCCAACAGTGTCCATGTTTTGCAAAATCTACAGGGAGAATCAAACTGATGAAGGCAGCCAGCAACCGAAGAAGTCACTTGCAACCTTTAAAATGTCAATGCCAAAACAAGCTGGGCCGCGTTATACACATTGCACCAATGATGGGCAGCTTTGCACTGCGGAAAGGCAATCTATCACCAATACAGCACCGATAGCTGCAAGGACCAAAAAGTGCTTACTGTGTGTCTTGCACTTGACCAGGCGAGTCACAGAAACCGAGTGAATGATTTACAATATTGTGGCTCGCGCAGCCAGGCTGGGAAATGAACTGAAATAAAGGGCGCGCTAATCTGCCATCTGCTTCTGTTGAATGGATGCGCGTTTGTTTACATCTGAAAAGGTTATTGCTGCCCCCCTTCATTATGGGGAAAGCCAAGGTCTGCTGCGGCCTGGCTGCGTGCCGCTGCAGTGCACGCGGGGCAGCGCACAAATAGATGATTTTTATTTAGTTAACTAATTTAATCTAAAGGGACTTTAAATTAAGTTGCTTAACTTAATGACAATGTATCTATTCATGCCATGCCGATGCAACAGGGCAAGCCCAGGCCTGCCAAGGCCTACCCGTCCTCACTCAGCCTGTCCGGAGGCCTATCAGGGCCCAGGGCTGCCCCACAGGAGGACCCAAGGTGTCTCCAGTCCAGCACCGCCGTACGGACAGGTTAGAAGCCGTTGGGCACGGTGCTCCTCTCTCGCACCGTGCACGAGAGAGGTGCCATACTCTAACTGGCTTCTAATTCAGTGCTGCTCCGTTAGAAGGCCTGGCCAAGGCCAAGTAAAAGTTGCCTTGGCCATGGCCAGCAACTCAAGCAACAACAGTATGTACTTACCGGCAGTGGACAAAGAAGGAGCTCGGAGGGAAACTTCTTAGGCCTGCTGCTGCTGACTGTTCCGTAACACGACGATGATGGAAGGAAAGAACTAGAAGTGCGAGTGACCCTGACCCCAACCCCACACTGAAGTCATTGGCTGACTCCTGCATAGATACAGTAATGTCATTGGCTGTTTGCCAGCCATTGGCAAACAGCCAATGACATTACTGTATCTCTGCAGCCAGTGAGAGCCAGTGAGGGAGATACTGTAGATTCTTCGATGGTGTGCGGTTTTTGCACATATTAATACTGGCGGGGCCACCCCTCAAGTGCCCCACCAGCCTCCTACGTAAAAGGGTTACGTAAAGTGCATGGAGCTACACGCTCCACACACTTTACTATGGACAAAAAGCGGTGTCAAACGGGACGCGCCCTGCTGTTACAGTTGTCCCATTGGGCCCATGAATAGGAATTGTCACCACAGCGCCCCCTGCTGGCAAATACAAACAGATTCAGAAGAACATCTGAACTAGTTCTGAATCTGTACTGGAGACAGAGTGGAAAACAGTCACACGTGGTGCAGGGGTCTTAGGTGGGGGGTGGCGCCCTGCCACCCTATGATAGAGGCCACCACTGACTAGGTGTGGAAGTGGCTACTCTGGCTACAGAGTTCTGCAAGAACTGAAGGTGCCTTAAGGTAGGCAGACAGGTTGTGCCAGAAATAGGGGGTTGCAGTGGTCCATGGAGGACATAACAAGTGAGGACACCACAGGGGCATGTAACTGAGAAAGGAGTAAACAAAGAAGCTTACTAAGGCTTTTCAGTTGAAGATAGCCCCTTTGACATACTGGACTTATCTGAGATTCCGCAGACAGAAAGGCTAATATATTTACCCCTAAAGATGACCAAAAAGAGGCGGGTCCAAAAGGCAGTAGAGAAAGGAGGGCCCACCACCAACACCTCAATTTTTCCCCATTCAACTTGAATAGGTAATCGTACAGGGTGCCTGGCTAGGTTCTGATATGCCCAGGAGAGTGAATGTATATTTAAACAAAGAATCAGTCAGGATGGGAGAGCCACACTTTTGGAAATTCAGGAAATATTAATTTAATCTCTGAATTGTGGTAATGATACATACAATATATCACTTCTTTGCATATTAACAGACAGACGGACAGTTATACATTGGTGTGTAGGAGTACCGTTGGGTACTACCCTCAAGAGTGTGGAGGGCGTTAGCCTTCTAGTGGTGCAAAATCTCTTGGATACACAATCGAAATGGGTTCACAACACAAGAGTGACAACAACATCTTAGTGTGGCACAGATACATAGACGACATCCTGCTTATCTGGCAAGGAAGCCAGACTGAACTGATCTCTTTCCAACACTGGTTGAATCATAGGAACCCGTACATCAGATTCACCCAGGAATGAGACCACCATTCTGGCTCTCACCAAACTAGAACATAAATGGGTCCATAGACTCAACACAGTAAAGAAGGGCCTCAACATCACTGTTGAATGGAAACATTTCTGGTCCTAATCGTCACCATCTCTCCAGACTTTGCTTTGCCTGTCCCAGCTGTTCTCCCATCGTTTTGCGATGCTCAGAACTAGTGCAACACGTTAGCTGCTTGTTGTGCACCGTTTGGAAATATTATTAGCCATACACCTATGCACCCAGATATAGGTTTTTCCCTTCATCCATCACAGTGCCCATTTAAGCTGTCTCGGCACTTGACCTATGTTGCCTGGACCATGTCATTCCACCTGACCTGTTGTGTCCAGCCAGCATTAATTTTCATGCTCCTATGAGTATTTGCTAGATATTCGCACCATCCAGGTCCATGTGGATCCGAGTTTTTGCAATATGTAAATACCGTATGCAGTGTCCTACTTATCAACAGTCTGCCATCTCATCACACAACCAGTGAAAAGTAACTTACACATATTGTTTGTAATGATTGGCGAGTCAGCACTCTAACTCTCGTTGCCACGCACTTCTGCAATATTGCCTACTGCATTTATCTTTGTACTCGGCCCTTTGATTTAGTTACGTATTCAAGAAGCTTAATATATGTATACCACATGCACTCTACTACTCATCTACGGTTTGCCGGCTCATCACACAACTAGTGAAGACCAACTTGTACAATTTGTTTGTATTTATTGGCCATCCGGCACTCCAACTGTCGCTGTCACGTACCTGTGCAACACATGCCCACTGCATTTGACCTGTCATTATCACTACTTGTGCCAATATGCACGTGTTCCTGTTTTTATTCATCCCTGTGCCCAATCATCGCGCCACCTCTACGCACCACCCATGTAGTGATGTGCCTCTCCCGGCACCTGTACTCCGCCTGGACCACATTTCCCATAAACACGAGTCCACCGCTCACTCGGTCTTCCGAGCCACTCATTGGCCCACATGCTCAATCCCGATTGGATGACCTGGTGTACCACCCACCCTCTTTAGTTCCGCTTTCACTAGCTCGGACCGCGACAATCCAGACAGAGGCTTCTCCGCAGACACTCACAGAAGTAAGTTTCACTTTCTTATCCCAGCCATTTATTTACTTCTCCACGCTGTCTTCCTGACCACTCCGGGACACCCCACCTTCGTAACATGGTCCGAAATGCAGTTATACCATAGCTCAATCCGAGCTCCTCTCGATGCGGCTAATTGTCCATTTTGTGTACCACCATTCTTTATAGGCACTAGCAACAAGCACTCTCTTGGACATTATGCTCTCTAGTTCACCTTCGACCACACAGCCCAATCAACACAGGCTTAATATTATCACCAGTCACGCCTCTTGCCTCACGCAGGCTCCTGCCTTCACCTATTTTGGGCT
This sequence comes from Ambystoma mexicanum, assembly GCF_040938575.1. Classification (NCBI taxonomy): domain Eukaryota; kingdom Metazoa; phylum Chordata; class Amphibia; order Caudata; family Ambystomatidae; genus Ambystoma; species Ambystoma mexicanum. Next base: position 1,491,350,456 of record NC_090932.1, on the reverse strand, counting down.
CACGCAGGCATTTTAACCCCCGCGCAGACTGGACATCACGCCCAATCCAGCTCCGCCTTACATGCCTCTGAACAAGCGGTTCAAACGCCCTGTGCCGCACGGAGGCTGCTGCCCTCACCCAGTTTGGGCTCACGCAGGCGCTGTAGCCTCTGCACTGATGGGACGGCACGCACAATTCAGTTCCACCTCATGCTCACTCACCCGTTGTCAGGTAAGCACCACCCCTGACCAGACACCCCTTCGTGATTTAGACTAAGGCTACATGCAGCTCTTACCTTTTCTTTCATTTGCTAGCGCCATTTACTGACGCTCCCACCATATGGAAACCCCTGTTCCAGACCTGGTATTTTGGAATTACATCCTTAGCCACAGTGGACACTGGGCCACTATCTTCACCAGACGCATCACATGGTTGAAGACTCTCAGAAGCTTTCTACCGCCACACCGCTTGTCAGTCTACGGTAAGATTCTGTCTACCGGTGCATCTTTTTGGTGCACCCGTTGCTCGACACCAATCAGTCACTACCAAGTTGCTCAAATTAAGAATAAAAAACCTGGAGACCCAACACCTCCCCAACTATCTGCCTTCCACTCTACAGATACCATACAGTGTTTCATCCCTTCACCTCCATCCTGAAGAAGGCCATCCCAGCCACCTATGTCCAGTCCTCATACTCCGTGGCTGAAACACTTCAGTGTCGATCTGTGACGCAACTTCACCTCATACTTACCTGTACACACCGGTTGTGTTTTTCTTTATGACAATACCCATGGACCAAGTGAGGTCCTGGGCTGCATTCACTCTTGTGTTGTGAACCCATGTTGATTGTGTATCCAAGAGATTTTGCACCACTAGAAGGCTAACACCCTCCACACTCTTGAGGGTGGTACCCAACGGTACTCCTACACACCAAATGTATAACTGTCTGTTAATATGCAGAAAAGTGATATATTGTATGAATCATTACCACAATTCAGAGATTAAATTAATATTTCCTGAATTTCAAAAAGTGTTGATCTCCCATCCTGATTCTTTGTTTAAATACCCATTCAACTTGAGCCAGCTATTGCACATCCATGCACCCACAGCTTCGAGGTAGGCCCTAAATCTAGTTGCTGTCTCGACAAGAGAGAGAGCTAAACGGACCAGAATCTGTGTCATATGTTAAGAATAACATTGGAAGCCGTGAGAGCAGATAAGGTAAGAGGTTGCATGTACATGTTAAACAAAACCTGGAAGATGGAGGAACCCTGAGGGACTCCACATGTTAAGGCAGTGGGCACAGAGTGAAAAGGAGGAGGGAAATTGAATGTTCGGTCGGAAAGAAACAAAGAAAACCGGGAAAGAACGGCACCAGAAATGCCAGCACAGAAGAGCAAGACGGCATGGTATCAAAGGCGGCAGATAAGTCAAGAAACAAAGCACCAACGCCGCCCGAGTTGTGCAGCTGAACCACATCGTCATTGTTGGAGACCAGCACCCCTCTGTGCCACATCCTGTACGAAAACCAGATTGGCAAGTGTGGCAGAAGAAATATTACTCAAGAAAGGGCAGACAAAGGCTTCAAAAAGCTTCATAAGAAATTGAAGAAGCAAAATGGGATGAAAATTAGCCAGGACAAGAGGGTCTAAAGAAGGCTTTTTCAAAAGTGGAACAAATGCCTGTTTAAGAGAAGCTGGGATCTGACCTGTGAGAAAGTATTAACAGCATGCGTTACCAGAGGACCAATCAGTGGGCACAGTCCTTCAAGACAGAATGCCCCCAGCAGGACAGTTTCTGCTGGGGCATTGCATGGGGAACAGCAGCCGGGGGTCATTTTTGCCATGGAGCCCGGGTTGGACAGCGAGAACCAAGTGGAGCGGAGACAGGTCCCTCACATCCTGTTTATAGTCATCTGGAGGAAAGTGACTAAGCTTTCTTGTAATCTGTGTACCAAGAGTGACAGAGGGGGACTTATTGGCAAAAGCGTTCAGGCTCCTTATAGACCTAACTAGAAAAAATAAATGTCTAATTGACGTCCATTCAGACTTCCAGAGTACCCCGGCCATCTGGTCCTTGCATTCATTCTATGGCCAACTACCAGATAGCAGGGCTTGCAGATAGGGTGGCCAACTGTCCCGCATACTGCGCGACTGTCCCGTTTTGGAGGATACTGTCCCATGCGGAACGGATAACAGTCCCACCTCCTTTCAGTGAGGTAAATGTTTTGTTTGTGGGGCTGTGGGAGCCCATCTCCCACAGGTGTCCACCATCCCCCAGCCTCACTGCAGTTGCGGGGAGCCCCAGCGGGGTCCCCATCCCTCCCCAGAGGGAAAATCTCTAAAGGGGACCCCTCAAGAGCTCTGGGGGGGCCCAGCCTTGGGCACCTGGCTCCTGCACAGGTTCTCTGTCCCAGCGGCAGTCCTGGGGAGCCCCAGCGGGGTCCCGTTGGGAGGTGAAAGCTCAAAGTCGGCCCAGCGAGAGCTCCAGGGCAGCCGGGGATGCTTCCCCTGGCCCCGTGCCTGGCATGTGGGCCATCCATCCCCAAGGCCCAGCGGCGTTCCCAGGGAGCCAGCCCCATCCCTACCTGGAGGGAAAAGGTCTAAAAGGGGACCCCCTCCACAGACTAGAGCTCCAGGACGGCTGGGGTTGGGTGCTGCCACCCCCTGCCCATGGGATAGCATTGCACAAACAGATGGCTCTCTGTGAGTAGGGTGGCCAACTTTCTGAAATTATTTTCAGGACACATTCCCACAAGCAGGGGAACTTTTCCCTCCAGGAAGGAACAGGGACAATGCTGGGGCTCACCGCGATCGCTGCTGGGCTTGGGGACTTAGTCACCCACAGGTGACACTTGCCACCAGGACTAATCCATGAATGTCATGGAATTCAGGGCTGGACACTCTTAGCAGTTCTAGTCCCACAGAGGAAAGGGGCACCCCTTGACACCAGCATTGCGTTTCGGACTTGACTTAACTCTGCTGAAACTTTTGTCGGAAACAGGGGCTGGAATTTCCATTTCTGACGTCTATATGTGCATTTGGTGGAAGTTCTGTCCTCGGAAACAGCGTCGCTGGGGCAAAGACTTAAGTCACAGCCTCCGTGCACAAAGCCGCCACCGGCAAACCAAGGCGCAGACTCTCTCACCTGCTCCAAACCTGGACCAATGCAGGGGTCTACTGCCTGCACCACAGAGTCGCCATGCAGGGAGTCATTTCCACACAGACTATTAAGCCCCCCCCACATAGTGGGGGCTTACGGAACCCGACTAAAGACAAATGTAGGAGTCAGCCAGGCCAGCCGCCACTGGGGCCACCTTGTCTGACAGCCCCGGCCTCTCGACCAGATGGCCGGTCGGGCCCCCAACCAGATGGCCCGGTGGCCATCAGGCCGTGCCCCCCCTGATGCCATCGTCTAGGGGCTGGGCTTAAGGCACTACCACCTCCGCACTCCGCATGCTGGGGCTTATGCTGCCACGCCTCTTTCCCACCCCCCTCTCACAGGCTGGGTCGAAACACTCTGCCTGCCCCCGAGTTCTCACTTCCCCGGTTTCACCTGGAGGGATTCCTGTCAAATACAAGATATACACTCAGACCTAAATTCATCTGATTCCCCTGGACCCTTCCCTTCCCTTTACGTGTGCTGTGATGTCCCCTAAGGGCTTACCTTGATATTTATTATGGTGTGCACTCCATCCTGCATTCGCAGAGGCACGATGCGCTCATATGAATGATGCCAATGTCTGTTGGCTGAGTTCAGATGCCACACGCTGTTATATGCCTTCACAGCGAGGCTGAGTGTTCAAGGCGCCAGTTTCTTCACTGGCTAGAAAGTCTTTCCCACAAGTGAATGTTGCACTGAGAAGGTTTAGTGTCCTGAATTGTCTATATTGTCTTGTTTGCCAAGGTATTTTGTGGGCAAGTAGCGCTGCGTGTAGAAGTCAGCTGCTGGTAGGTACGCGCAGCGTCTTAAATTCGAGCGCGCCTGGCAATGTCTCTCCCTTTTCCCTTGCAGGAGTGGATTATGTGATATTAGCGCCTCGAGTCCGGGTTCAGCGCTACCGGAGACTTGGTGGTCTGGTAAGTTTGCACAGAGGCTTTGGTAAGTATGTAATGCGTTTTGAGAGGGAGCGCAGTGCTATAGTCTCCGCGTTATTGGGGCGAGCGCAATGACTAAAGTCTCTTCTTTCTTTTGCAGGGGTTTGTGTGCTCGTACAACGGACCTGGATTCCAGCGCTGCGGGAAGATTTGGTGAGTATGCGCACTGTTATTGAAGTGCGCGTGCTAACGCTGTTCTTCTTTGTTCTTTATAGGTGCCGGTGTTGAAGTCCCCTCTTGACCGGAGATAGCTGCGGCGTGAAGAAAGCATGGAGTACCTGTAAGCAGAAGGTTCTGGAGCAGGTAAGCTGAAGCAGGATGATCCGGAGCAGGTAAGCTGAAACAGGAGGATCCAGAAGTAGGATGTTCCGGAGCAGGTAAGCTGAAGCAGGATGATCCAGAGCATGGCAAGTGTGTTGCTGATGCAGCTCACAGTAAGCAACACAAAGCACTGGAAGAATCTTGGGTGTGGCTTATATAGCCAGCCACACCCAAACACTAGAGAGCTCATGAATTGTCACGCACTTCCTGTTTGGCAACAGGAAGTGTTAACCAGGAGGTTCCTACAAACACTAGGAAGGAATTAAGTGGAGGTATCTGCTATGGCCTTTTTGTGTGCCTATGCCAGGCTTGCCAACCCTTCACCCAGCTTGCCCCAACTACCTGCCTGGCACCCATGACATCAGGTGGGTAACCGACATCACCTCAGACCCCCTGGTGCCCTTTGTGGGCCTCCTCGCCTGTTGACACAACATGGTCAGGGCGCACTGAGGGCAGTCCACCACAGTTGCATCGAGAGACCCGTCTCCCATCGCCTCCCCACAAGAGGGGCCAGGCCGGTTGCCGGAGAATGGCATGGCGCCGGTCAATCTCCCTCAGCCCCGCGGACACAGCAAAACTGCCGTCAGGGGGATGTAACACTCTCTGCCGGAGCGGAGAGCCACCTGCCCCATTAGGCCTTCCCAGCCGGTCGCGGTGCACCAACATTGATGAAATGTTCCTTGCGGGGGCTGCATGGGCCCAGGCCACAGTCCCGCAAGGGCATCCACCGTTCCAGGCGACCAACCTGCCCACCGTGTTGTATGCAGCGGGCGGACTGCACGGACCCCACCAGTTTACCTTTCGACGGTTTCACACCCTCTTGAACTCTCTCTCTTCAAAGTTCTTTTCAATTTTCCCTTACAGTACTTGTTGGCCATCGGTCTCACGACAGTATTTAGCCTTGGGTGGAGTTTACAACACGCTTTAGGCTGCATTCCCAAGCAACCTGACTCCGGCGTGAAGAAAGCATGGAGTACCTGATTCTGGCATGCCAGAGGCCGCTACCGGCCTAACACCGTCTGCGGAGTGAGACTCGATCAGAAGGACTTGAGCCCCCTGAGCAATGCCGGGGAGTCGGTCTTCAGTACGCCACATTTCCCACACCTGCCGCTGAACAGGGATTCGGTGCTGGGCTCTTCCCTCTTCACTGGCCGTTAATGAGGGAATCCCGGTCAGTTTCTTTTCCTCCGCTTAGCAATATGCTTAAATTCAGCGGGTCGCCACCAAACCCAGGGCACACTAGCCACTGGGCCCTCCCAAAACACGCATGAGGCGGGAAAACTGGGGAGGCCGGGACGCGCCATCAAGGAGCCTGCGCAACACGTCCAGGGATCCTGCGACAGTGCTGATCGGGGTCTGACCTTAGAGGGCGAAGGGAATGGGACCCTGCGACAGCCCCAGCCATGCCCCTGGGCGATTGATGTATCGGCGACCCTCAGACAGGTATAGCTTCAAGAGGAACCCAGGGTCAGATGATGCATTCTAAGTGTTGATCAATGTGTCCTGCAATTCACACTAACTCTCGCAGCTAGCTGCGTTCTTAATCGACGCACAAGCCGAGTGATCCACTGCCAAAAGTCACAGGCAACTTTTTTTTTCCTGTAAACGTCGGCCTGACCCTGCCAGTGCAGGACAGGCTGGGAGGCGGCAGCGCCGCCTGTGTCGAGACAGCCCAGTGCCCTGCCTAGCTCGGCCAAGACCATTGTGGTTTTAAGACAAAAAAATCCAGGCACTCAGCCTGCCTGCCGCCTGCAGCAGCACGCCGCTTCCCAGGGGGATGGAGGCAGGCCACTCTGCCAATGTGCCTGTCCCTCCGATCAAACCCACACCAATGTGCCCCCATGCCCGCACTCCAGACCCACACTGATGGCCCCATCCCTCCCAGCAGACCTACACCAATGTGCCCCATCCCTCCCAAACTGACACCAATGTGCCTCCATCCACTCCCTCCAGACCCACACCAATGTGCCCCCATCCACTCCCTCCAGACCCACACCAATGTCCCCATCCAACCCAAACCAGGAAGCCCCATCCAGCCCTACACCTGGATGAACCATCCCTCCCCCAGACCCACACCAATGTGCCCCATCCCTCCCATCAAACCGACACCAATGTACCCCCATCCATTGCAGACACCAAGATGCCACCATCCCTCCCGCCAGACCCACACCAATATGCCCCCATCTCTAACCAAGTCCAATATGCCTGTTCCTCCTATCAAACCCACACCAATGTGCCCCCATCCCTCCCCCAGACCCACACCAATTTGCCTCATCCCTCCCATCAAACCGACACCAATGTGCCACCATCCACTCCCTCCAAAGTAACACCAAGATGCCCCATTCCACCCTCCAGATACACACAGATGTCCCCATCCCACCCACACCAGGATGCCCCATGCATCCCTGCAGACCAACACCAATGTGCCCCCATCCCTCCAGACACACACCAAAATGCTGCCATCTCTCCCCAGACCAATGTCCCCCGTCCCTCCCAACAAACCCACATCAATGCACCCTCATCCCTCCCTGCAGACGCACAGCAATATGCCCACATCCCTCCCGACCCACACCAATATGTCTCCCCTAGATGCACGCAGATGTCCCTATCCCACCCACATCAGGATGCCCTATCCCACCCTCCAGAACAATGCCCCATACCTGTTCCAGACCGACACCAATGTGCCCCCCTCCATTGCAGACCCCACCAAGATTCCACCATCCCTCCATACAGACCCACACCAATGCGTCTCCATTCCTCCCCACACCAATGTGCCCTTCCCTCCCATCAAACCTACAACAATGTGCCCCCATCCCCTCCGGACCCACACTGTTGTCCCCATCTAACCAATGATGCCCCATCTCTCCCCGCAGACCCACACCAATGTGCCCTACCCCTCACATCAAACTCACACCAATGTGCCCCATCCCTCTCATCAAACCCACACCAAGATGTTCCTATCCCACACTTCAGATGCACACGGATGTCTGCATCCCACCCACACCAGGATGCCCCATACCTGTTCCAGACCGACACCAATGTGCCCCATCCATTGCAGACCCCACCAAGATCCCACCATCCATACAGCAAAATGCCCCCATCCCGACCTCCATACCCACACCTAGATGAACTATCCCTCCGTCCAGACCCACAATGTGCCCCATCCCTGCCCCAGACCAATTCCCCCCATCACACCCATGTGCCCCATCCACTCGCTCCAGAGCCATACCAAGATGCCCCATCCCACACCTAGATTACCCACGCCACCCCCAGACCCACTGTGCCCCATCTCTCTCTCCAGACCCACACCAATGTGCCCAAATCCCTGTCCCCAGACCAATGTACCCCAACCCTCCATCCAGACCCTCACCACCGTGTCCCTATCCCTCCCTCCAGACTGTAAAGACTGGTAGGGGGTGTCTGTACTTCTGCTCTCTATATGGTAGAGGAGAGGCACAGAGGACCCCAGCCAAGATTCTCTATTATTGGTACATGGTCGAGCAATCAAGGCCTAGCTTCTCAGGAGGTGACGCAGGCTGGTTCTTAAGTACAGTGTAGTCCCCGAACCCCCACAAAGGAATGTCCACACACTGTATTACTGAAAACACAGTCTTTATATAGTTAATATTCAAAAGGTATGTACACGAGCACAATAACGCACTTTGTACTTGGAAGTCAATAATGATAAATATATACAATTCTAAAGTGGTACCACTAGTGTTATCGAATCTCATTAAAGTGCATCAACTGTACGGTTAAAATGTCACACAGATTATTAACGAGGAAACCAGCAATTGAGATAGGCAGGAACGTAAAATGGTTGGAACAATAGGCAGGACACTGACCCCTACCGCTAGGCGCAGTTCTGAGTGGAGATCCCCCCACCTGGGCAACCTGTAAATAAAGATATATAGTACAAGCCCAGTCCATATAATGTTCGATAGTCTTACTTCTTCCTATTAAGGTTTTACCCCCCCCAATGTACCTGGTGGAGTAGAGTTCTCCGACGATGTGCCGACCGATCCTTCTCGAGTGCCTCCCTTTCAGGCGGGAGCCACGGATCGTCGAGAGGTGTCGGGGAACTTGGCGTTCGGTGTCGGGGAATCGACGGCCCTTCTTGAGTGCCCTCCCTTTAAGGCAGGAGTCACGGGTCGTCGAACGTTCGACGATGAACAGGGTGAACTTCGGCAGGGAAGTGGCAGCTTCGTTCCTAGCGGTGCTCGTCGACGACAGAGCGTTGGTGTCCTGCAAGAAAGAGGCGTGCGGGGCACCTCGTTGACGATAGTTCTGGGCCGCAAAGAGATTGATGAAGAACTGTGGCCCAGCAAGGGCGTCGAGTCGTCGGCGTCTCTGCGGTCTTTAGGTGGCAGGAAACCCACCGGTGGATGCTCCTCGGCGCGTCAACGGTCGGGCCTTCTCCAGCGGGAGACAAGCGGATAACGATGCAGACGAGAGCGTCCGATGATCAATTAAAGTTCTTTAGGCAAACGGGAGCACGGCGGCTCCGGTCGGCGACGGCGGTCGTCGACAGTGGCGGACAACAGTCCGGGTGCTTCTCCTTGGAGTTCTGCAGCAGTCCCCATATCGGGTCGGCAGCCTGTCGAAGGTCTGTCTACCAGGGAGTGTTGGCAAAGATCAGCTGTGCACGATGGTCCCTCATAGCTCGGGAAGAGGGCGCCTTACCAGGTCCTCTCTGGGTCAGTCCTTGGAAACACAGCAGCCTTCAGATTGCGAGGGAGAGCCACAGCACTCCTTCTCGTCCAGCGGGGGTTTCAAGGTCAAGCGTCAATTACTCCAGTTAGTCGTCGTAGTGGACTTCAGCTTCTGAACACGATTCCTAGCAGTGAGAGGTCCCCAGATATACTGTTGATCTCCCATTCATTCCGCTGGGTCACACTCAAGCATCCAATCACGACTATGGGCATTCATGCAGGCAGGCAGCCAATCAGGCACACGAGGTATTCAGGCCATTCACTTCTCTCCAGACACTCACAACAAGTTATGTGTATAGGGACAAGTACCGAGCCATTCAACACTCCAAGCTGCATTCATACCGGTTTCGGGCAGGGTTGTCTCAGTCATTGTGTCAACCACCAGATACTAGACACCCTCAACACAGAATGCATATTCGTCACACACTCTATTCACCCAGGTCCCACCCACAGGAGGTACCCACAACATACATCACCGGGAAGGCTCCAGCTAGTCTGGCCGGGCCTTCACAACAACACCATATACGGCATTTCCACCCAACAGCCAGTCAGGGGGAAGGGACAGAGTCAGGGCTTCCCAGGACTTTGGGAAAACAAGGTATTGGGGAATAGAAAGCAAGAGGTAAAAGGGGCCATCTTGTTTTCCATCAGGAATCAACGGATCCCAATGGCAGGGCCGGGGTATCCCAAAATGGAGGATATGCCGCGCACCTGTCACATTCAGCATGGAGCTGCCACAAGCCCATACCCTGCTCTGCGGGCCACCCACAGGTGCCCAAAAACATACACTAGGGGCACAGGGTTGTACCCTCACCCATGGGTGCCATAAGGGTATCCCACAGGTCCGTTCACCAAACCAAAAGAAAGAGCTGCACCGCCAGGAGTCCCACATGAACTCCTGTGCAGAAAACATGACAGAACACACGATAAAAAGCAGTAAAGGACAAGGATACGGAGGCCCTGTCCCTCCGATGCATTTCCAGCATCACACTGGCTCACACCACTATGCCCGCATCACTCCCTCCAGACCCACACCAATGTGCCTCATCCTGCCAGACACACATCAGCATGATATGACAGTTTATATATATAGCGCCTATACACAATGTGTTTCAAAGCGCTTCAAGGCAAGGGAGGGAACAAGGTAAAATACAACAACATTCTTACAGGCCATAAGGATGTGAAATTAACTATCGTACTCGGCCCGACGACATTTCAGATAGTGCAAGTACTAAGACATATATAAGGAAGGGAGGGGGAGAGTGGGAAGGACATGGAAACAGACAGGCGACTACCGTACTAGGCCGGACGACATTTCTGGTAGAGCCGGAGGAAAACAAAAAGGTGAGGGAGAGGGGTGCAGAAAGGGAGGGGAGGAACAAAACAAGCGACTATCGTACTAGGCTTGACAACGTTTCAGATAGTGCTAGAGGGAAGTGGGGCAGTAAGGGGATGGAGGAGCGACAGACGAGGTTGCTATCATACTAGGTCCAGGGACAATTCTGATGAGTAAATGCATAGAAGAAAGTAAGGGGAGGAGATAGGAAAAGGGAGAGAGGAGGAGAGAACAGAGAGGAAGCAGTCAAAAAGAGTGGAGAAGCAAGGGGGGAGAGCGAATACAATTGCAGAAGTCAGTAGTAACACATAATGTTGCTAGCCAGGATACAAGATGAAGATTGATTCAGGGCCACCATGAGTGCAAAGATGCAAAGGAAGTCCAGCATGAGAGTTGAGTAAGGGTGACGCACCGTGAATCAATGAAGTCCATAAAAGTAAAATCAGCATTGGCCACAAGACGGTGATGGTGAAACCAGAATGTATCAGGACAGACTCCTGTGTGCAGGAAGGAGTTGGGGCACAAGAGAAAAACACGGGGGACCAGAAAAGGTGGGGATGGCCTGTGGGGACAGAGGGTGTAAAAACATGTTGGTGCATGCTTACCTGCTGTCATAGCAGGGGGTCGTACCCTGGATCCTCCTGGTCCGAACATATCGAAACAGGAATAGCCCTTCTCTTTGGACGCCTGGGCGAGAGACGCCCTTCATCTAAGAGTCAAGAGCAGGAAGGAAGAGGCAGGGCTAAGAAGGTGTTGGTGCTTAGGCCAGGTGACCTAGATCCACTTACACCTGCTCCCCAGGTGCAAACGAAAAGAGGCTGGAAGGCTCCTTAAGTAGGGAAAAGTGTGGCAAGAAGGAAGGCACCAGGTGGGTGGGGCTAACTAAGTGGTGAAAAAGAGCAGCAACCAGGAAGGCACCAGGTGGGCGGGGCTTAGGCCATGTGACCTAGATCCACTTACACCTGCTCCCCAGCAGCAAAAGAAAAGCGGCTGGAAGGCTCCTTAAGTAGGGAAAAGAACAGCAAGCAGGAAGGCACCAGGTGGGCGGAGCTTGTAAAGTGGTGAAAACGAGCAGCAACCAGGAAGGCACCAGGTGGGCAGGGCTTAGGCCAAGTGACCTACATCCACTTGCACCTGCTCCCCAGCATGCCCCTATCCAACCATTCAGACCCCACCAAGATGCCCCATCCTTCCCTTCTAGACTAATGCCATAAAGCCCCATCCTCCCTTCACACAGCAAGATGCCCCGTCCCCCTTGCAGACCCACACCAACATGCCCATCTGCCTCTCCCAAACCACACGCAGATAGCCCCTGCCAACCCCCTCTAAAACCACCCATCCTAAACACACCTGCATGAAACATTAAATTACTTTAATAGCCACCTTTGATCAGTTAAACGCCATAGCCAACGTCCCTGTTCTTTTTCCTTTTCTTAGCCCTCCATACCTTTCACGTTGAATAGCTGAACATGATTTTTAAAATAAATGTAATTTTCCGCTCTCATCTCAACCTGGTGTCTTGCAGGAATGTTCAGGGTATCCCAAATAAAAGGGAAATTATATACTCAGCCAGCCAAGAGCACACAAATTGCTGCTGCTCATACAGCCTGGCAGATAGAGCCTTCCCGGTTCCTGCTCAGAAAAATGACGATGAGGGACAAGCTCCAGGGTCTTGCAGAAACGCCAGAGCCTCCTCGAGTTCCAGCTCGAGCCAAAGGCACGCGGGGTCCGCTTGCACTTGCACCGGCGGCCAGAGCGTTCCAGCTTCCCGCTCACCGAAATTGCTCCGGAACCGCTTCACTGCTCTGGAAAAAGCACCCTGATGACGTAGGTAGTCACGTGAAGAAGAGTAGGCGGCCGTTGCTATGGTCTCGGATGGGAACTAGACACTACGGTCGCCTTCAGCAAGGCGGCTTGTCGAAGAAGGCGGGGCGCGTGACGGGGCACCGCCCACTCTAGTCGGACCTGACGTGGGCGTGGCCTAGCCGCGGGAGGCGGGGCGATCGGTCACTCGGGGAGACAGTCTGAGCGCTGGCTCGGGGCAGGAAGATACGGCGGGTGGAGGAGGAGCAGAGCTCGGAGTAGGCTCGGCCCCAGCACCAACGGTAAGATTGTGCGTTGGGGACCCTTTGACAGGGCAGACGGCCGCGAGGTGGCATATCTCTGCTCTCCCTAGCCTGGGCACCCGTTCTGACAGCTCTGGGCCCCAGACTGAGCAGTCTGTCTCTCACAAGCAACTATACAGGGAGGGATGGCAAAGCGTTATCGATACAGTGCATGGGTCTCTCTCTGTCAGCACAGTGCCCCCGTGCGCCTCGTTTTCTGCATTGTGCCCATGGACCTCCATATGACAACACTGCTTATGTTGATATGGGCACTAGATCATAAGTGCCCCCTAGTACGAGCATTTTGCTTCTAGTGGTCTCCCTGCCCCTCCAGCTCGATGTAGCAGCACTGCTTTCCTAATACCCACCCCGATAGCTACATGGTTTCCCAAGAGCCGCCCTGTGAAAGGGCAGTGGCACCAATTCGGTGGCACTAGCCTCCTTTTGAAATCCGTGTGCCTCCGGGCCTACCTATAAGCCATCTTCTCTACGGCAATATTGCCCCAGGGCTTCTGTATGTCATCACTCTCCTCCAGGGGAATATTTACGCAGGATCACTGTCCCCCAGGCATATTTACACACTCACTGTTCCTTCCGGGTTTCCAATGCCTGCGCTGTACCCTCCTGGCTCCCTATAGCCACACTTTGCTTCCTGAAATCCCTGTAACTACGCTGTATTCCTGGGACTCCTTATGCCTCTTCAGTGCCAGCAAGACGCAGTCTACTTGCAGTGTCCTCCCCAGACTCCTATGCCACTGCTAACTTTGTGGATCTCTCCATGCTGGCATGCACCCCTTGGGTGGCGGTCGTCTCAATGCCAGTACTGTCTTACCCACTTTCCTACACCGACACTGTGCCTCTGGATCGTCCCTTTTCCGTCTGGGTTTTGTTGGCCCTCCCTGTACCAGTACTAGGACTGTAGCAGACTTGCTATGCACCAGCGTGTCCCCAGAACGGTTCGTCCCTTTGCCAGCACGGTGCCCCCTTTCTTCTATTTGTGATCAAATACAAAGCATTAGGTATTGCATTATGTCCCCTGGTCTCCCTTTATCCCTTGTCCTGCCTCTGATAACCCCAATACCACCTACACAGTGCCACCTCATACTCCCTGTACCATCACGATGGCTTCAGGCCTCACCATATGAGCACCGTTATGAGGGCTTGCCCATTTCAGCCTTGGTTCCTGCTGCCCCTTCCTATGCCCCATTTGAACTCCACCAGCACTCGAAGCACCGGCCCTCCCATAGCCACACAGTGCCCAGCAGCCTGGCACCCTTTTGCCAATGGAGAATGGGATTGTAGCAGTAGCCCATAGCCTCATCTCCTCTGCTTTATCGTCAATGATTGGAACATACAGGAAACGCATCCTGCGATTGAGGTTTCTTTTCTGAGCATGCCATCATCTAGAATAATAAGGACAATTGGTATGTAATAGATGAGAGAACGCGCTAAATGTGTTGATGAGCGTACATGCGGCCTGGTCAGTTTTATTTGGAGGAATGTTTATACGAATTTGCGGTACCTCCTTTTACAGTAATTCTGCATTATATTACACACGACCCACTGGCTTCTGTTGTCACTCGTGGGCCATGGAATTTCTTCACTGACGTCCTGTCCAATCACAAAAGCTATAAAAAGACAGATGGCAGTATGTAGTCTATATGCGTTATCTACAGGGCAAATTGAAGGATGCGGTTAAAGAAGGAACTTTGATGGGCAGTAGGAATAATATTTGTGTCCATGTCATCCTGACGCACACGACAGTTGTGCTGTACAGTTTCGATTGCTAAAAGGATTCTGCAACCTTTAGCACTGATGCGCAAGTATGTTGCCAATGTGCCAGATATATAGCTAGTTTACTTTGTGTAGCAATGCAAACATTCTCAGCACAGTAGTTCATAAAGATTGTTAATAAGCCACATTCTTCTGCACACCGCAAGACTGTGATGCAAGCGCAATAAAGCGCAGTGACTCTTTTGGAGATGTCGGTGATGTAAATCTGCTTTTATGTTTACAGCCAGCATGCTATTGACGCTGTATATTTTGGTTATTTGATAGGGTATTAATAATAGTTAATTGACATAGCCAAATTAACCTTTTGCAGATACGCAGAATAATGTGCTACTTGGATCTATCAGGAATGCATCGCTTTTCGTGAGTCCATGCACCCATGCTGTAGGGTGCTTGTGTTGATGATGCTAATGGAAGGGCTAAGCCTACTTTACCCTGTGTAGTGCGCTTTTCGTCTCCTTTGGTTGTCGTTTATTTTAGCCTCTGTACATTTTTGGAAAACATATGACACTTTGTGTATGTCTGCGTATGCTTACAGGAGAATGGGCACCGCCAAGGCGCCCTATAAAAGAAGTTGTGTCTGAATACATGTATGGTGATAGCATATATTTTTTTTAAAAGAACATAGACCCAATCCTTGCACCGCAAGGTTGGTCTCCCTTATGCAAATGATTATGTCAACAACTGGCAAAATGTTCACAACTTATCCATGGAAATCTGACACACCACTTTATTGTGTTATGTGTAAAGCTATACAGGTACTTTTTATGACGTAGAACCAATGCATGCTAAACGTGTTTGGGAGAAACGAACACTTTACTTTTAAAAACCACAACCGTGCCATTATTACAGCAGTCAACATTTTTCTGTTAAATGTTTTATTGGCGAGAACGTGGATTTGTCAATAAGCGATACACCGTCGCTTGTATGAAGTAAAACTGTCAAGGGGCCATGTAATGTGTATTTTGTAGTATTTATAACGCGCTTGAATACCCAGAGGTTTCTAAGCGCGGACCCGGGGATCGAACCTGTGTTGCTCCGTGTCGTCTTGCTTCCAAGGCGAGCACGTTGCCCCTAGGCTATTAGGTGAAAGTAAAATGGTTTGCTAGCCGATTGAAACCTGGGCATGTGATTGGTACGCGCCTCTTTTAAAGCCAGCGAGGCAATACACGTCTCCATAGGAACGGTTCCTTTGCAACCACAACGTTGGTTTCTGCTGATTTGAAATGGGTTGCATTGTCAGGCCTCTTCATCCAGGATAATCCGCCACGCTGATTGCCCGACAGTGCAGAAGCAACTTGTTTAGAATGGATTGTGGTGCCCCTCCAAATCCAGCCTGTGTTTCAGCATCCTTCCCAGCCCCTCCACTGGTAGCTGGCTCGTGTGCATGCATACCTTCAAGAATTCCCATATCGTGTTTCCAGTGCTGCGCTACTGGCAGCCTGCCAAACCAGTCAGCTGACACCCAGATGTGGCTAACTCGCAGGGGAATAGCGTTCTGCCAGAAGCGACTGCCTGTGTTGCAATGCGCTGGGCTTTCTCGGAAGTGTTCCTGGCTGTGCTAGTAACAGTTGTTTTGATTTTAGTTGTCGTTTCTCCACTTCTTTTCTATACGAGTGAAGCGATGAATATACATTTTCTTTATCTAGACTTGCTTGCTTTCATAATGTGTCGGTGGCTTTATATTTGAGTTTATTCCCTTTCGAAGAACACGTGCATTTTATATTTGAAAGCTCCAGAAGCCTGGTCTGAGTATTTAAACCTGGTTGTTTCAAAACGTAATTCTCATAATCAAATTGGCAGGTGGATTACTGTGAAATATTGATGCCATTTATTCTATTGGGGCTTGTATGGCGCAGCTTCTACAATGTGAATGGCCTCTTAGCACTTGCATGTAACTTTCTGCACAATCTTCAATGCTGACTGACTGCACATGGTCCCTGGAAAGATGTCATTTGCTGTGCAGGCAGCCCGCATTGGGCGGGACTGCACTCCACCCAAACAGGTGGAAAAAGAGCAAAGATACCTGCTGCCATACTGCCCGACTGGGCATTTTCGTCATGGCCCACACCCTGGTAGGGAGAGGGGTCCCCATTTCCTCCTCGGGTCCATGTGTTGCGTGTCTCGGCGAGACCTGCAGATGCCACTCTCCGGCCAGATTTGCACTGTGCCGCCGGGTCTGTAATGCCAAACCAATGTCCAGAGTCCGTGGTACTGGGGAAAAGAGCAGTGGGGGTGGCATTGGTCATGCTCTCCCCGTTAAAATAGCTAACTGGGGAATGCTGCACGTCGGTATACAGCGCATACTGCTTAGCATGCATCCAAGATAACAGTGCACCTACCATTTGAACTATTGCAATAATATCACAAGAGCAGTTGGTTTGTGCGTGTTTGCATTATTTCCTAAACACGTGTATGCTGTTATGCCCGTGGTGCCTAGGCCTGTCCTGAAAACACTGCAATACTTAACCGTGATGCTGGTTGGGTCTTGCATAGAAGTCGGGCCATTCTGGTATCATTCTAGGGCACTGACGGTCATCGTAAATGGACGCCTGTTTGTTTCTCTGTTTAAGGATTTCATAACTTTGGGGAGAGCGTGGAACGTTAATTGGTCGTGCAAAGTTATAAGCACAGACCCAGGCCATCATTGCTGTACGTTTCTCGCGCACGTGTTTGAGTTGCAATAACATATCCTTTCATTTCAGAATGTATCTTTGTGCCATTAAAGTCTATTTGATCTGTTATTCTGTTTTCGCCATTTTAAGTCATGTTCAGGTTTTTTTTCTGGTTATGACTTTACCAACGGCATTTGGATTGTTTCTTTCAGAAAGGTTCAGTTCAAGGGAATCGCTTACTTTGCTGTGTGCATGCATATATATTTGATTGTAGCCACCTGTTGCTCTGGTACCCGCATGTTGCACTGTTTTCACCTATACTTTGCACCACATTGCTCTAGAACAGCACGTTTTGGCCTCCAGAAAAGGCATATACTGGCCTGATTTGCAAACTTATTTCCCAACGTGTGGAAAATACAGGCACAAGTCGGAAGCTTGGTGCATTTTGAGTCTGGCATTAATTTCACAAATGTCATACGAGTATGCGCAATTCATAATGAGGGTCCGCTAATTAGGGAATGCCTGTATAATGTATTCTCCCCTCCCTCTTGGCAACGCCACTGTCTTCTCTCGAGCCTGTTCTGACCAGTAGCAAGAGAAAGCATATGTCAGTCAAACAGGGCTCATTTCTATCCATCCATCCATCCATCCATCCATCCATCCATCCATCCATCTATCTGAATGTTTCTATGCCGCCACTAACCCGTAGGCCTCAGGACGCTTACAAAGAAGAGACATAGAGACAAAAAAGAGAGGGACACCAGGAAACAAGCCAAAGACTAGAAGAAGAAAAAGTAGTGTTGGAAGCTCGGCTTATTAGAATGTGGAGATGTTTTCAAGTCATTTAGCCAAGTTCAGCATCAAAAAGAAAAGTTTTCAAATGTTTCTTGAAGAGAATGGTTGAGTTGCTGCCAACAAGATGCTTTGGGAGGGCATTCTGCAGGGCGGGAGCCCAGGAGTTAAAACTGGATCCCCCAATTTTCTTCAAGATGATGCGTGGTTGACTCAAGCGAGACTGCTGCCTGGTTTACATAGCCCCATACATGAATGTTCATGCACAGCATGAGCAGTTCAGCATACTGACCATGTGGGCTCGCACCACCCGCTTGGATGCACCATGTGGATGGAGAGCAGGTGACATATTGAATATTCTTGGAGGAGTGACTGTGCCGCACTGACGTTCACAGCCGGGCCCTCCTACAATACACCAATCCCGGTTCAAAATCCAGGCACCAGTGCCATGGTTCCCCGTCACACCATGTGTTTATTTCAGGGGTTCTGTGAAGCATTTAATAGCAGGTTTTGTAGCATCACAGTGTTAAAGGAAAGGGAAACAAATAGATGGGCAGAGGAATGATCCACATTCTGGGAGAGGATAGAGGGACCAGGGTGCTGAGACGTTTTCCTGCAGAAATAAAGATGGGCTAGAGGACTTGGGTGTAGAGCCAATTCCTCATGCTCAGCCTTTTATGTTAGTGATGTCAAGAGTCAATGATGTGTGCCGTGCAAGGCAGGCAGTGGAGACTTTGTCTTGGGCATACGATGAGTGATGGGAGCCACTTGAATTAAGTTTTCTTCCTCTTCTACCGGAGTTACATTTGTGGCCATGCAATTCAGGAAGGATGGGGGGACCCCAAAAAAGCACACACATGGAAAAAACAAATGAATGAAAAATAGAACTAATGAGAACCTGGCAGCCACTCCAGCACGTCATTATTCCACAGTTGTATTGTAGTTGTCATGTACATGCAGACAACCTCAAGGATACGCTCACTAATGCTATAAATTCTTTGGTCCTCTAGAAGAAAAAAAGAAAAAAAGTCTTTCCATTCCAACGCATGGTTCAGAGAACCTCCAAGCTCTGCGTAACAAAAAGCGCCACGCACTTAAAAATTGGCAGGCCAACCCATGCGACATCACCAAAGACTTATTCAAAGACATCGCAAAAAAATACAAAACTGCCATCTTCAATGCCAAATCTGAGTCATACAACCGTCGAATATCAGACTCGAAGTCCCACTCAAGAGAACTCTTCTCCATCTTTAAAGAGCTCACAATGCAATGCCTCCCACTTCCACTGACGAGATCATTAAGGATGAAGGCTGGTGCAACAGTAGCCAAGCCGCCATGCTCAACAAAATAGACCTCCTACAAAACAAAATCCGTGACCACTACAATACCCTGCCGAAACAGTCGGCACTCACATTCTCAATCCTCTAGCAAAACCATTAACATCCCCTAAATTTGCCTTTAACAAAGTTTCAGAACTAGAAGTCCTGGACATTCTGAAACATTTGAAACCATCGACCTGCAAAGGCGATACATGCCCACCAAAGATAATCAAGGACTGCGCTAAACCACTTGCCCCACTCATTACCGCATTCATTAATGCTTCATTCAAGACTTGCTCCGTCCCAGACAGTCTTAAAGAAGCTTGGGTGCGCCCACTTCTAAAAAAGCCCACTCTCGACCCCACGGTGCCCAACAACTACAGACCTATAACGACAGACCCCTTCCTTCTCAAGATTTTAGATAAAGTGGCACACAGCCAAATCCAACTATACCTTGAAACTAACTCCAGCCTAGGTACCAGACAATCAGGCTTGCGCAAAGGTCATGGAACACAGACTGCTCTGTTGGACCTTAAAAACCAAATAACTAAGATACTGGCCACAGGTAAACCCGCCCTTCTACTTCTCCTTGACCTCTCAGCGGCGTTCGACCTAGTGGACCACAAGACCCTCACTTCACACCTCTCCCACTCTGCACACTTCTCTGACCAAGCCACCTCCTGGATAACATCATTTCTTGAAGGGAGGGCCATGACAGTCTTTTCTAACACTTCTAACGCAACACCATCCATAATACACTGCGGTGTCCCACAAGGCTCTTGTACAGCACCTACGCTGTACAACCTATTCACTTAGCCCCTTTTCGATAAACTGGATGCACTTGGGATTGCCTACACCAACTACGCAGACAACACCCAAGTGCTCCTCCCACTAACTGGCTCATACCACACAGACACCCTGGCTATAAAACATATATACGCCACCATTCAAGCCTGGATGGCCACTAACGGCCTATGTCTTAACGGGGATAAGACTGAAATCCTTATCCTCGGCCAAAAATCCATACTGGCCAGGCTAGATAGTCACTATGCCAATTTCAACATTGACAACTGCACTATCCCAGTCCTATCTTCTGTGAAAACGCTAGGGGTCTACATTGATGCAACCTTGTCTATGGACAAACAAGTTAGTGCCATTGTCTCCGCATCTGCACTAAGCACCAAATTCATCAACGCCATCAAACCATTCCTCTCCAAAGAAAACTGTCTATCAATAGCAAGAGCTACCATAGGTGCTAAACTTGACTATTGTAATGCACTCCTAGCTGGCACCTCTGAAAAAAACTTAAACAAACTTCAGGTCACTCAAAATAACGCTCTAAGAGCAGCCTTCAGCATCTCCAAAGGGGACCACATCTCACTTGCAAGACAATCTGTTCACTGGCTCCCTGTCAAAGAACGCATCACTTTCAAGGTACTGACTACTACCCACAAATGTATCCACCACACTGCACCATCATATCCCTCAGACACTATTCTCAGACCGACCTCATCCAGACCTACCAGACTTTGCTACACTAACCAACTCACTGTACCACGCATCAATAAGACTACAGCAGGAGGGCGGGGGTTCCCCTACATAGCACCCAGACTCTGGAACAATCTCCCCCACGCTCTAAGAGCAGAAGGCTCCCTCACAGCGTTTAGAAAAAAACTCAAAACCTCTCTCTTTAACTAAATTTCCTCTACCTACAGCCAAACAGGCACACATTACTAATATTGTTATTGTGTAAACCTGTATGCCTCTATGGTTTAACTAAGTCGCGCTATTTCTGTAACCAGCGCTATTTCTGTAGCCAGTGCCACGATGCCTCAGGGCTGACTCTGTGAGCTTAACAAATACAAATAAATAAATACATTGACATTTTATGGCCTCACCCCGCTTTGTGGTAGGAACGCCCTCATGGACCGAAGTCCAGCTAGGTGACATTTAAAGAAAAGGCTTAAAATGTGTGTGTGCATTTGGCCAAGATTAGGAATTAGGTGGGCTGGCTAGGCTCCACTAAGCAACCCAAGAGGTCGGGCGTGTAGAAGGGTGCTGAGGAAGGCACCACAGACCGCTAGTGCAACAGACTCGATATGTGTCCAGCTAGACCAAACATTTTCCTAGTTTATCACTGTATTCTAATGGCAGAGGTGTTGCGGCAAGCCTGGTGTAAGGGCGAAACCATTACGTGTCCAGCCAGACCGAATTTGTCATAGTCGTAGCGGCATTCTAAAGTGTGTAGATGGTTAGCGGTGCCTGCGGTAGATGACCACTGAAGTAGTGTGTTTATGCATACCTAAAGCTTAGACAGAGCTTATCTTTGATCTCACTGTGGGAAATGGTCGTCTGTGTCAAGAAGACAGCCTACCCTCTATTCTAGGCACTATAAACAGATTACCCTCAAAGTCCTCTAAGCGCAAATAGACATGCAGTCTTATACCGCCTTCGAAGCGTGGCATCCAGTCTGCCTTAAAATCTAGAGTCATAGGATTTTCTAGCGCAATAGATAGGTCACCCTTATAGTCTTAGTCTATATCTTCTAAGTTCCATAACATCGGGCAACTTCTAGTACAGTATCAAGGATTTATCCATGTGAGTTACAGTGGTTGACTCATAGATCTTCCAAGTGCAGTAGATGGGTTACCATCATAAATCTACAAGCTCAGTAGACAGGATAACATTATAAGGTGCCGCCCAGAGTGTCCAATCCCAGATGTATCCTGGTGCCATAAATAGGTCACCCTTCAATTCGTCTAACCTTCACAAATCTTCTAAGTGAAATACTTGTGCCAACCATCACCATTTTATCTAGAGCCGTACCTGTGCAAGTTTTCACATTTCTTAATGTGCAATTGTCTTTGAAGTAGTTGGTGTTAAGGTAATCTGTAAAGGCTGTGCATCTCTAGATTGGAACATCATGCAGGCTTAATACATCTTGTATTGTAATAGGTTGTCATCTATGAGCTTGTGTTTCCCAATTTCAAGAGCATTCGGAGCGCTTTATCAGCAATCCCCTTCGATCTTTGACACAAGATGGGCTGCCGGTATGGGTCCTCCTAGGTGTGCAGCCGAGGCGGGGTGTAAGGGCAGGAACGCAGTGCATATTTCGGGCCCTGAGTGGCTATCCTAATACTTTATTTGGTAAAGTACCAGCGACCATCAGACTGTCAAGAGTTGTATACAGGTAGTCTGAGAGCACCAGTCAGTGCAAAGGAGGCCCGGGGGGCTGATGTGTGTTTGTGTACAGTTGGTTGGGTGAGTAGGGCAGGCTGCCGTACCAAGGGCCGGCATCCGCCTGTGTGTTTATGCATAAGAGGGTTGTCAGTGTTTGATGTGTGTAGGGCGGGCCACCACAACATCAGCCAGCATCTGCTGCACACGTGAGTTGTTGGTGTTAAGATGGGAGTGAGGCTGATGTATGTGAATGAGGCTCTGGTGATGGAAATATGGAAGGGGAAGAGGGTTTCAGTTTGCTGTAGGGGGAATAGGCAAGTTTTGAGTGCCTTCTGAAAGAGAGGTGGTTATCAAAGCAACAGATGTGGTGAGGAAGCGAGTTCCAGATGGCAGGGATGGAGAAGGCATATCCTCACAATCTGGTGGAGTTGTAATGGGCGATAACGAGGAGAAGAGCAGAACCAGATCTAAGGTTCCTGGTGGGTTGATAGCGTGTGAGTTTATCCTGAAGGAATTTGGGTCCGATCTTGTGGAGGGCACAGTGAGTGATGAACGTGGCCTTAAAGGTAGTCCATGAGCCGATAGGGAGCCAGTGTAGTACTCTGAGTGCGGGGCTATGTTCTCTAGGAGAGAGGCCAAGGAGGGGATGGGCAGCAGCATTTTGGATTCTTTGGAGTTTCCTTTTATTTTGTTTTTTTTACAACCGTATATCAAAATAGTTTTGGGCCAAATATATACATACATGTGTAAAGGTTCCAAGTTTACATTTTGGCAAAAAAACATGAAATCTTATTTTGGGTGGTGCCAAGAAACAAATGAGATGCATGCTTTAATGCTAATGACCAGTTCAGATAGTGCAACACCCAATACGAGATTGGTTAACTCTAAATGAAAAACATTAAAACTGCAGTGACCCTAAAAAATAAATAAACGGAACTAAAAATCACCATGGCTTTCAGATCAGTTTTTCCATTTGTACTTTAAGGCACACATGCATGTGGGTCTATTTGGCTTTTCTGGGACCACATTGGTCCTTGCGCTCAAAAGAAAATGAACTGTTAAAAAGTAAGGCTTCTCCCTCACAGCTGCACCGCTGCCCCCACACAGGATATATGAATTGGATTATTGGGGAAACCGCATTGAAAACCAAAAAGTTAGAAGATAGATAGTTCCTGAAGCATGGTCATCCAAAAAACAAAGATGAAACCTATAGCATCAATTACAAATCTTAGACATGTGGGGGTAAGGAGGCAGCATGAAGCACCATATGAACCGGCTATAAATGGCGAGCCTTCTACCAGTGCTGGCAGTAACAAGCTTAATTGATTTCCAAACGCAACCAATAGTATTCCATCACTGGATCCCTAATGGATCCCAATTAGCAAACAGCAAAAAGGTATGGGAAAATGAACGACAAAATAACAGATGACCACAATTACCCCACCAGGATCAGTGCCCTCAGTGGGTAGCAGCAGCTCCGCCACTGCTCCAGGGTTTGAGAGGTGAATTGCCCAAGCCTGGAGTTTAACAACTGGCATAGGTTCCTCCATCCAAATTGTGCTCCCACTCATGCCCAAACGTGATCCACTCTGCCATAGCTACAATCATGAACATGGTGCCTAGATTGTGTTTTTTGGGAGATACGTGTGTCATAGGTAACCCCAACCATCTTAAGTGAAGCGATCCACTTGCATTAAAAAAATTGGATTAGCCATTGCCAGGAATGCCAGAGGTTGAGATGAGACTGCATATGGCCACTGGAGTGGAAAGCTCAATCGGATCCTTGAAATGGCCAGCACTGAAAGGTGCCTGCGAATAAACTCGTCACATTTTTCTATAAACGGTTTCCACTATCAAAATCCTTTCTTACAGAAACCTACATTGTGTTAAAACCAGCATCAGAAGAGGTTTGCCGAACGTAAAATTGTTGAACGAGTTACTGGCTGTAGCATAACTGTTGACATTTTGTCATGTTGCATTTCATTAACCAAAATCAAACTCCATATAGGGTTTAGTATGAATTTAAGGGCAAATATACGAAAGCACGCAGGTCTGTCCATCACAGGCAACATGTCAACACCACACTAGCAAGTTGCTTTGTGGTTGGCAGTGTTGCACTGGAAAACTCCAAACTACATTTTCCACTTACTTGCTCTAAGTAGTCCAGTGCCACCGAACAGGATCTCGCAGAAGCCAGGGTTTTTTGTTATCCTAAAACTACCATACAATTACTGGCGTTCTTACAAAAATCTTTGCAGTGCACTGCATGGTTTAAAATTTCATTTTAAGGCAGTCGTTCAATATAGGAAAACAAATTCACTGTAGAATTCACATACACCAACAATTTTCAGCTCGTAGAATGGCGGCCGATTGTACTGTCTAAACAGAGATTGCACAGAACAGACTAATGGATGCCGGGCTGTGGTAGGCGGCTTCACGGGCACATTCAATTGACACGGTTACTTCTATTATTAGTTAAGAGTCGCAGGCTGACCATTCTTGGCCTAACGTTTGCAGGTTAACCCCAATCACTTTATCAAGTATTCGATGTCCTAATGGACGCCTGGACTCCAGGGATTTCAAATTCTCGCACATGGACATCTGCCATCACAAATGCGCACAGGCATGTGGATGGAAATGTGGCCTGGTGATAACAGAAAAACTATGCCCCCATGCTCTTGTTATGGCAAGTCTACATTTCAGAAAGCATTAGCAGATCAGTTATTACTTGGATACGAGTTCCCCAACTGCCAGAAAGTCGTTGCTAGAAGGGTTAGGCCACGTACGGAGTGGGCCCTGAATGGAGATGCAGCCAGGGCGGATACGAACGTACAGTAAATACGCCAAAATGAAAACCACTGGCATTTGATACGGCGTGCTACAAAGCAACCATGTTTTGCAAGCAAGGGAAGGGCGCAATAAGGCAGACATTAACATGACATTAACATGAAACAATGTGTAAAGACTGATACTGGCAGACCCCAGTATTGCCTACCAAATAAGCATAAAAACAGTTTTCTATGGGCGTTCCGGTCTCAAGTATGCGAGCAAAAAACAACACAAAAAGCTAAAACACAATAAAAAACAAAAAATAAAAAATAGAAAAGGAATGCTGAATCCTAGCACAATAGCACACACGATGAATAGGATGCTGTGTAGCATTCCCTGCTTAAAAAAAAAAAAAAACGACGTTGCTGAGCGTTAGAATAGTAGTATCAAGGTAGTGTCTTTCTCTGTGGAATCCAAAAGTCAAAAGGCATAACGCGGGGTCCCCTGGTCACTTGCGCCTGCCCCTTAGCCAGAGGTGTAGAAGTACTTGGTCTTGACGTTGCCCAGCAGTTCGTCTTCGTACTTGGGAAGGCAGCAGAAGAAGATGGCGCAACCGAACATGATGATGGTGCTGCCCCTTCCAAAGCCGTAGGTCCAGCTGTACATGTACTTCTGGTTGTTGATGGCCAGCTCATCCGTAAACCTGACTGGGTAAATGATCAGGGCGATTACCTGAAGGATGACAGCCACAAAGAGCAGACCTCCAATTACTCCGAGGAGTCCAAAGTTGGGCACACAAAGGGCCACGAAGGAGAGGAGGAAACATATGATGAGGATGATGAAGCCGATGATCAACAGGGCGGCAGTGGCTTTCCCCCACGCGCGGTCTATGATGGAATCGCAGTCGTAGGTGTCCCGGTTACTGGTGCACTTCTTCCAGAGAGAGGCGCACTCGGCTCCCGACTCGGTCCCCACCCAGCCATTGCCCGCCAGCGCGATGATGTCGAAGATGAGGGCGCAGAGCAGCGGAAGGATCCACTTGCAGCCCGGGTAGGTGATGCCGCACTTGAACATCGTGAGGCCGGGAGAGAGGGAGGGCAGCGGTGCAGAACTTTGGCCAAGGCTCGGACTCGGCGCTCTCTCTGCCCCGGACTTGACTGACTCTCTTTGGAGTTTCCTGAGCTGGTATGCCAGAGCGGCTAGGTAAAGGGAGTTTGCCTAGTCTATGCAGGAGAGTAAAATGGCACGGATTACAGAGATTCTGTGTGGGTAGGTGAGGTACGGAAAGATTTGCCAGAAGATGAGTAGGTGGAAGAAGCAGGTTCTGGCTACTGAGTTGGGGTGGTGGGAGAAGGATAGCTTTGAGTCCAGCATGCAGTCCTTTTTTTTTCATTTGTTTTTTTTTCCACAAGTGGATGCTGCAGGGGAGGATCCTAGGGAGTGTGGCCAGGGGATAGGTTGGGGAAGAAGGGTGAATTTGCCACATACTAGGATTTCCGTTTTGCCAGGGTTGAGGAGGAGTTGGTTAATTTGCCATCCAGTGGTCGAATTCAGAAAAGCAGGAGGAGAGGTCAGGGCGGGTGGAGGCTGGCGAATTGGGGATCTTGAGGATGATGTGGGTGTCGGCTGTATAGTTGTAGCATAAGAGGTTATGAGATGGGATGAGTGCAGGGAGTGGGTTAAGGTAGTTTTAAAGAGGAGGGGGACACGGAGGCTCCCTACGGGACCCCTTTCAGCGCAGGGAGGCTCCCTGCGTGACCCCTTTTGGCACAGGGCGAGAGAGGGAGGAGAAAGGTGGGAGGAGCATGATTTGCAAGCGGTTCGAAACGAAGGAGGAGATCCATGTTGGAGCAGAGTCTTTGGTTCCTTAAAAGTGTAGCATGTCTGTGAGTATTGTGTGGTCAATGGTGTTGAAGGTAGCAGATAAGATGAGCGCTGCACATACTTCTGCGTCTGCTTTTCTTTTTTTCCTTTTTCACTTTTTTTTGCATTGTAAAACTTGCACAACATTGAACTCTGCAGAATGTGACCATCACCCCTTTCCATCTACCCCTCCCCTCCATCAACGTCCTCCCATTTCCCCCAGATATTGTGATATTTCCCCAACCTCCCCTTAGTTCAATAAAAGATTTTCTCCATGCTGCAGCAGTTTTCCATGCCATTTTCCCACTTGCTCAGTGTCGGCATGTCTGTGGAGCCCCATTTAGTTGTCAAGTCCTCTTAACCACTATTATCGCAATATTCAGGCGCAGGCTGTCCCATTTTGTTCCCTCCATTTCCCTGTTGGTATGTAATAACCGCTCTTTTGGGTCTTTAGGGATTGGAATGCACCCCCCCCCGTCATCGTCCCCAGGACTCGGCACACAGTCTCGCCACCAACCCACTGTCCCATAGCAGGTGATATAAGGTACCCACCGCCCCCTACATTTGAGGCACAGGTCCTCTTCGGTCCTCCCTATTTTGTATAATCTGTCCCTTGATAAGTATATTCTGTGCAGTATTCTATATTGGATCAGCCTCATTCCGGAGGACACATTAATCTCTCTTGCTGCCACCATCGCCTCCACCCACTCTTTGCTTTCCAAATTTCTGAGGTCTCTTTCCCACTTCCTTTTAAGCAGTTATAACGGGGGGAGGAGGGGTGAAAAGTTATTTATTGTGTGATACAGGGTCGATATTCCTTTCTTTTGGGGGGGGGTTGCGTAAACAGGTCAACCTCGAGTGGACTATGTTCTGGCAAGTCAAGGTCTTCCTTAAATTGGGCTGACACCACATGTTGCAAGAGCAAGTGTGTATATTTTTTCCCTTTGCCACGTCTGTATTAATTCCTTAGGTCTGGGAAGGGTATCCGCGCTGCTCCCCATCACCTCTCCAACCCTCATGATCCCCACCCTTGTCCACATAGTCTGTCTGCCTAGTGTCTGGATTTCCCCTAGTTGTGCGTTGTTCCATAGCAGCTGCGCTCCCGTAACTTTCCCTCCCCACACCATCCTATGATTCTCAAAATATTCCTTGGTGCAGTCCACCAGTGATTTTCTTCACCTCCTCATTCTCCAAGTGATATGCATTAAGTCTCTGTTGACCCGTTCCTGTCCCCTCTTTCCCTTTCAGCACTATTTGTAGCGGGGCATGGTCCAACAGTTCCCTGGGCTAGGACCTTGCTTCCCTCAACCTCCCTGACATTGTGCAGGGCATTAGTATTTAGTCGAGCCATGATTGAGCATCATGGGCCCCTGCGTAGAATGAAAAGTGTCTGTTCCGGATGGAGATCCCTCAATATATCTCAAAGGCCGGATGCCGCGAGGAAGGATGCTGGCCTTGTACTACCCCCCCCCTCCCCATTGGCGAGTCCCCTTTGACTCTTCGGTCTTTCCCTCTATCCATCACATCGTTAAAGCATAATGGTGACCTTGACTCCCTGTGTCGCTAGAAAGGCTTGTATGTCCGTTTAAAAGTTCTGCCTGTAAGGTTGGATGTACATGTACGCTGGCCAACAGGATTGATTGCCCCGGCCCACAGTTCCCCAGCAACCCCCAGATTTCTCCCCCTCTCATCCCTTGTAACCTTTATGTCCCGAAGGGGTAACGATTTATGTATTAATATTGCCACTCCTCTTGATCCCTGATGGTAGCCTGCATGTTCCACCACATGGTATTGCCCTCTCAACAGGAAACGGCAGACTGAGCCCAGGAGGTGGGTCTCCTGCAAGAAGATTATCTGTGCCTTGGTCTCATTATGATATCTCATGACCAACCCCCTTTTTATTTTATCTAACATGCCGTTTGCTTTCCTTGTAAGGCATTTCACAGCTTTACATCCAATTCCCACCTACTCTTGATTGTTCGTTCCCCTGATGTCTGGGTTCTATTGTTCCTTCCCATATGTCCACTGGTAGATGGTTCCCTCCCCCATTGTGCATTACCAACCATAACTCCCCATGCCCAACTCCCTTCACCCCCCTTAACTGCCCCTTTCCCACCCCATACTTCTCCCAACTTGGAAGCATCTGTCATCCCATAAAAACGAAACCACCCATCTTCCTGAGCCAGGAGATGGAGTCTATGTGGGGGCCTGTTTTGCTTTTCGAGGCACATGCAGGGGCCTCAAATTTCTGCACCCTCTTACCCCAACCAAAAGCAGAAACTTGGACTCAAGGAGGCAATAAAGCATACATAGACTACTGGTTAGAAAATAATGATAAATGGCTCGTTATAGGCCCTTTATTCACACCCAATATATATACACATAACTAACACATAAAACATATAAATGATTATATATAGACATAAAGAAAATGTATCCCTGTTGCATCAGTTCATCTCAGCCACCTCAACACTGCTTTGTCCCAAGAGCAGATAGGCAGGGAGATCACTCGTGCTAACGGGGTCTGGAGCGGAGCGTCCTCCCTCTCAGCGAGACTTCATCACACGGGTTCCAGTTCTAACTCTCTCCACTGAGCAATATCACAGCTCTTTATTGGGACAAATCCCTGCTCCTTCATGGTTGCTTCTGGCCTCGGCCGAAGAGCAGACAGCAAGCATTGGGAGAACTGAGTGGAAAAATCCAGATAGAAGTGGAAAAACCCAGCTTCTCTCTCTCGTCTCCGTTCACAGCAGCCCTTATCATTACACCTGCAAAGCTCCGACTCCCTTTTCGGCTCGTCCTTCAGCGGACGAGAAAACAAGTATTCCTCACAACTAGTTCATCTGAGATCATCATGACCTTGCAACTGTTTGCCGAATTCACATTTAATGACGGAGCCCACGAAAACGTAGGCTTTCATTGCTGTGATGGAAGTGAATGTCCAAAATGGCCACGTACGGGCACCATGTTGTCTGGCTCATTTTGCGCACACGCACCACAGGGCCCTGCGAAATGGTCGCTCAACCCTTACTCCCATCACTTGACCGCTTCTTGTCTAATCAGTTTGTTGAATCCAAGTTCAGTTCCAGACATTTAGGGGATCAACTCCATACCTGCCTTGTCCCACTGACATCTGTGTCTCTGCAAATCTCTTCCCGTTTTTTCCCTTTAGAGTCTCTTTAGCACGATGGACCTCCTGTTAAACCTTGTCTGCTTTTGGTGTCTGTTGTTGTGGCCTGTCCGGCACTTTGCTTGGCTGCCTTTCGGCCCATTCCCATGCTTCGCTGGGTTTGTTGAAAAAATAGACTCCGCTAGATCTGCAGACTCGTAGAGTGGCTGGGTACACCATCGCCTATCATAACCCTTTTTCCCTGAGATTCCTTTTGGTGGCTTCAAATGTTTGTCTGGCTTTCTAAACCGCCCTGGTGAAGTCTATGTAAATTGCTATCAGTATTCTGTTGTGTGTTGGAGGCCCCTTTCTCCTTTGCCGTTGTGAGGACTGCATCCCTGTCTCTATAGTTTAATAGACTGGCGATCACTTACCTTGCCGGCCTCCGTATGGTGGTTCTCTCCTGGGCACTCTGTGGGCTCTCTCCACCGACAAGAATTTGGACAATCCTTGAGGGCCCATCCATTCTTGAAATAGCTGTCCGAGGAACAATTCCACGAGTCCTACA
Source organism: Ambystoma mexicanum (assembly GCF_040938575.1). Lineage (NCBI taxonomy): Eukaryota > Metazoa > Chordata > Amphibia > Caudata > Ambystomatidae > Ambystoma > Ambystoma mexicanum. The sequence goes on along the minus strand of NC_090932.1, from coordinate 1,491,319,899 downwards.
TTGTTCCGGCGTGAGTGCCCCTCTGCTTCCTCCATCCTGCTCTCTAGCACCTCTGTTCTCTTGAGCAGCAGTTGGGTGTCTTGTTGTAGCAGTGTTAGGGCATCCTCCATTTCTGATATTCGGCCTTCGGCTTCCTGGACTGTGGTGGACATGTATTTCAGGTCCTGTCTTAGAAATCCCATGTCCAACCCCACCAAGTCTATTCTCTGTTTCAACTGCATTTTCGATTCTTTGATTGCAAGTAGGATTTCTTGTGTTGCTGTCATAGTACCTTCTTTATTACTTGTTTCATTCCCCAGTCTGGGTTTTCGGCGGCTCCTCCCATTGTGTACACATCATCTTCGTCTGGTGTCCTGTTCGCTTGGATTTGTCTTTCTCTCTCGTCATTTCTCGCTCTTCTAGCTCCTGGATTCTCAGATTCTACCTTTTTAGTGCTCTGTGCCTCCAGGGCAAACTCGCCCCCGTCCACTCTACCTTAGTGTCTCTGTGTTGTGGCTCCCTGGCTTTGCCTCCGTCTTTTGTCCTACCTCCCTCTGGCCTCTCAGTTCCACCTCTTTTTCCTGGTGCCCCCAGCGGCCTTGTATTGGAAAGTGTCTTGGTTCCTGCGTGCTGCTGGTAACCCCAGTCTCCCTTCACCCCTCCGGCACCTGGGATGATGGACCTAAGTTCCTCTGGTTGGTCGTAGGGAGTACCTTTCCACTGTCATCTTTTTTAGAGCTTCCTTCCTCTTTCCCTTCCAGAGTTTTGCTGCTTCTAACTGTGCTGGCATTTTCCACGTTATGTCAGGTCAGTTACATGGGTGGATTCCACTGTGGCTCGCTGCAGCCAGCTTCCAGTTGGGGACCGTGGTACTACTGCCCTCCATACCACGCTTATGTATTTGGGAACATTGTATTCTTTTCCTCCTTTTTTCTGTGCTCCACCTCAGAGGGAGGGCCGGGCTGCTCTCTCCCCTCCTCACCGGCCCCTTTGGAATGCTGGGGTAGGATCGTGGTTGTACCTCCTCGCTCCTCCCTCGGTATGGTGTTGTTCTTTGTTTCCCCCGGGGGTCTGCTCACTGTTGTGCCTTGGTCCTGCCACACTGCACCTTCACTGCTGCGTGGCTGCCGTTCTGGGTCCTCCTCCACGCAGTCAGCCTTTGGGTTGATGCCGTGGTGCTGCGGCCCTCCCTTCCTCACTCATGTTCTCTTATCCACGTTTCACCCCGGGGGAGGGTGCCGGTCTGTTCTCGCTCTTTCTTCCCGCTCCAGATCCAATGCAGGCCCGGGGTGTGTTTGTGGCTGCCTCCTCTTCACTTCTCCCCGCCGCAGGCACCGTTCCTGTGTCACCCCCAGGGGTCCGCTCACCTCTTCAGGCCGTTAGTCCCTGGCCAGTCTTTGCCTTTCCACACCACTCCTCCTCCTCCTCCTTCTTCTTCTTTACTGCTGTGCGGCCGCCATGTTTAATCCTCCTCCTCACTGCTCTGGCCATAGATAATTCTTGGATAACTCAGCCATCTGTCCTGCAGCCATCCGAAACTCAGTCCACTTATGCCCCCCACCTTCAGGCAGCTGCTATATGAATTTGGCTGTCCGTTGTTAAGTATTTCTGTCTTTCCGCGGTCTTCGCTCTTGGTTTCATGGCAGAGCGGCGTGAGATGGACCTATTCATGCTCTGCGCAACAGCGCCCCCTGTAGACGTTTATCTTTTTTAAGCCATCCCAAACCGACACAAGAGAGAACTCAGTTCCTCAGAGGGGTCTTGAACCTATTTGGGCTGGATCAAGAAGGTTGGATTCGGTGAAGAGTCAGAGGTGTTTATTTGCAGTGCAGTCCAGGAGTTTGACAATGAAGCACGTGTTGTATATAGTTGGGTAGCTAGTGGTGGCGGGGGTGGGGGGATAGTGGGTTGAGGAGAGGTTTGATGTAAGAAGTTTTGAAGGCTTTCAGGAAGATTCCTGAACAGAGGGACTGGTTAAGGATGGACCATGCAATGCTGCATGCACATGTTCTAGAGAAGAGCGGGGGGGCAGTGGTCTCCAGAGGAGCCTGATGGAGGGCTTTGCGCTAGGAGCTTGAGGAACTCAAGGTGTGAGATGGGGAGGAAGAGGAGAAGACTGGCATTGAGAGGGTGGTAGGTCTGGGGTTAGGTGGAGAACGGGAAACGTTAGGGGACAACAGTGCTAGTTTTGAAAGGTTGGCATGTCTATCAATAGCGATATTGTGAAAGCTTTCGGACAGGGCATTGCAGAGAGATTGGGAGGGGTTGAGCAGCATGGCTTCTTGAATTCTGTGCAGTCCTTGCTTGGGTTACAAGAGTTTAAGATTCGGTTCCTGTAGACGTTTTTTTGGCTTTCCTAATTTCAGACTGGTAGGCCATTGGCAGTCTAGCAAGACAGATTTTGTTTTGAGGAGTGGGGTTGGATCTCCAAGTTCACTCCAGTCGATGCTTGAGAGTTTTGCTAGACTGGAGGTGTGTTGTGTACCCCTTGGGGTTATGGCCTGGTCTCTGAGAGGTACACTTCATTGGGGTGAGGGCGCTGGAGAGCCAGTGATCGAAGAGTCCAATGTGGGGAAAACCTTCTTGGAGTGAGTTAAGATGGGAATTGCCTAGATATGGGTTAATCATGACTTTATTCCACAGAGAGAAGGGTGTGGGAGGGAGGGGTTTGAGAGGGCAGCTGGTGAGCCGGGAGAAGGAGGATGGGGAGGTCAGGAGGGAGAGGATTGCTTAGTGATCTGTCCAGATTGGAGGATGGGGGCTAAGGGTGGATATAAGGTTTCTGGTCCTAAATACCGCATCATGGGTGTGGCCTCTGGAGTGGGTGGGGAGAGATATGAGTTCTGTCAAGTACGTTGAGGGTTTCTAGATTATCCGTTAGAGAGAGAGGGTCATGTGGTTTGAGAGAATGTGAAACCAGATGTTGAAATCTAATACAGTGAGAGAATGATGCTGAATTAAGGTGGTTGATAGTGCATAACCGAGGGAGTCTTCACAATTCCTGTTGTAACCAGGGGGTCTGTATAGGAGTAGAAAGCTGTGCGTGATAGCAAGGGAGAGTTGGAATTTTACCAGCAGTGATTCACAATCAGTGCTGCAGGCTAAGGTATCCTTAAGTAGGACTCAGATCTGGTATTTTTGTAGGATGCAACTCAATAAAGACTATATGCGACTCTTAGTTGGGGGGGAATCGTGCCCAGGAACAGAAACTATAATATACAATAGTGATCCCAACAACAATGCACTGTATAGGTAAACAGAAACTCATTTTAGATTAGCAGGTACACACCTGTCTAAACTTAATAACAGAAAGGCTCTAAATCAAAACAGCACAACATATTACAGAAAGACATTTTACTAACATAGTTATCATAAAATCGATAAATAATACATTTATTAACTCGTGAAAGTGACATGTGCAAGCATTTAAAGTGACTTGTGCATAACAACATCAATTGGTACATACACATGAAAAACCTAAAAACAAACAGAGAACCTAGGCTAGTAGAAAACTACTGCCCAGAACTCCAAATTGGATATAAAAGCATGTAATAGTTCTAAATCGTGCTTTCCTTGGGTCTTGTAATACCAAAACGACTAATATGTTGCTCCTATAAACATAGATATTAGATTGAAATAACTGCAGAACAATGCAGTAAGCAATAACCCAACATGTTTCCTTATTCTACATGTATTAATAGAAATAACAGAACTGCTTCAGGAGAGCAATTCAACTTACCATGAGGTAAGTTCTCAAAGAGTATTTTCTTCCTTTAACCAATTACTCTTGAAAATAGACAGGAGAAATTAATTCTTTTAGTCCTGTCCCTACAATTAGTGTTGTTATAGATTAATTAGGCATGCCTCAAAAACATAAATAATTCGAGGAGCGCCTGCCACCGGTTTCTCATTTGTTCAATAACAGTGTGTCAAGCGTCTTATCAATAAACATATGCCTGTAAATACAGATAGACAACACCCATGGCGTGATCAGGCAACCCACTCGCTCACTAACTCACTCAAACCCAGTATTATCAATAGTAACTCCCATAGCTGCCAATAGTGTCAATAACTTACTGAGAACGTGAATCAAACACCCATATTCTTTCGAAAAATGTTTTAACTCTCACAAGGTGAAACCTGCCCTCAGTGGCTCATAGATGGTTCATTCAGTGGTCGACATCCCCATAGTGATGGAGAAAACAACATATATAGGGCGGCAAATTAGTATATATGTCAAACAGTACTTGAATCCTCACTACAGTGAGAGTTTGTTACAAGAAGCACTTACAAATAGCGTGATGAGGCTTCACGATACGTGGATAAAGTCATCAACGCCATCATGTAGCTTCCTGTTACTCGTACCTAGAAATATATGTTTGTAATATGAATGGTTTTAATGTGTTGACTTGCTTATTGTATACTTGTATATGTATGGTTTTTATGAGGATTGGATATGAATTTGTTTAATGAAATAAAAATTGTAAAGGTTTCATATTTGAACCGAATACAATAAAAACATGTTTTTTTTATTATAGATGTCAAGAGATAAATTGTTTCAAAACCTGAAAGATCAAACCTGCACCCAATTGTAAAATTACAAAAACACATCTCTGTTGTAGTAAACACCAGAGGTACATAAAGCAATGGTGTAAATAATAAATTACCCGTCTACACATTATCAAAGGAAAGTGGTAGGGACCAGTTATGTTTGCTGGGGGGGACACTCTGTACAATGGGTTCACGTAAGGGCCAGGGAGGAGGAGCGTAGATGTCCATCCCACCCAAGTGCATCACAAGGTAAGAGCAATTGCATGAGGAATGTGACTTCAAATCCTATCCTTTTCCTAGTTGAAATTAAGTGGGTTAGTGAACTGTGGTCAAATGCTTTCTCAACGTCTAATAGTTGCAATAAGATTCCCCATATTATCTACTGCATAGTTTTTCAGGAATCCAGATTGATTCTCGTTTATGTGAGTTGGAACAATATTTTCTAACCCAATGGTGAGAATCTTTGTCAAAATAGTGCAATCCATGTTCATAAGACTGATTAGTCAGTAATTCCTGCAGCATACCAGGAATTCATAATGTTTGAGGAGTATTGTGACAAGGCATGTCACAGTGACCGGGTTAGCAGATCTCTATTGGTGGAATCATGGAACATCTCATGTCTGATTGCAGAATCAGTTAAAAGGCTGTAGAGTACCAGCAGGAAAACATTGTTCACAGGTGTTTTTTTAAAATTTATTTTAGTTCAAATAAATGAACAATCCACATACCTCATCCATGAATATTGCACAGTCTTGCATATGTGATGGGTCTTCCGACCAGAGACATTTCCATCTGCTGTAAGAAGTCACTGAATATTCTTATAGATCACATGTACAGACATTTATAAAACCTTCTGTACTCCTAGCTGATTCTATGGGCAGACCATGGAAATCTTGTCTGACTCCAATCAGTGATGGCGCTGTTGCAATCCAAGATGTCCATGTCCATGCGCCACGTGGTCTGTGCTGTGTGATGACTTGAGCAATGTTCTTGACACAATGTTTGAGCCTACATAATCCTTCGCCCATCCAAAGGCTGCAGAGCCATCTCAAGTCTGATAAGAGTATGACAAAAATCAGATGTCTGGAGGCTGTAGCAACCGATTGGCTGAGATTGTTCTTTTCAGCATGTGATACATTATGTACACCCCCGATCGTGTTAGTTTCTGCAATGAAGGCCGAGGGAACGTTCTTATATCCACACATGCCCCAGTCAGCCTCTCCCTTGCTCTGCAGCACACTAAGTATTTCGATGGAGGTTCAATGCTTCTCTGCTAACAAATGAGAGCAGTTTGAATGTAATTGCTGAAGTTTACTTCTTTATGTCAAGAAACCTGACTGAGAATTCTTGTTCCACAGTGTGGAAGATGCTGAAAAGCTCTGTGCGGGTATGTACTGGATGTCTTGAATAAGTGCAGATGTGCAAAAATGGTGCAATAAGAAGGCTGTAACGGAAATCCTGTGTACAGGGCCAGGAAGATAGCTCCGGGGGTCTTGAAAGCAAATCAACACTGAGAACACGGGTTCGAATCCGCCCTAGAGCCTGGTCTCTGGCATGAAGCACGATATAAAAGATGAATTAACTACAGAATCACAATATGCCTCCGCAAAAGGCACGATTTCTAGAGTGTGATTTGTGGAAGAGAAAATCAACATTTAAAATGCGTGTGCCTGAGAAGGTGGGAAGTGGTCTCTTCAGGATGTAGCCGAACATCTCGAAGCATCTCCCTGTTGCTTTGCCTCACTTGTAGTCTTGCTCGTGTTGTACAGTAAGAATCCCTGCCTGGCACTGCTGTGCTCCGAGTCGTGATCAGTGACATCGACTGCGCTTCTTTGGCTGTGCTTGGGAGTGTGGGCGTGCAACTCTCTAGGCGTGGTCACCCATTTAGTTGTTCCAGCTTCTGATTTGGGTGTCCTGGATCGCTACTGTTTATCATTTACAGCAGGAATAATTGCTCTGCGGTTGTGGTTCATATTGTTTTGGGAGGATCTGCTTTACACTGCCCTGCTTCTTAAAGTCGTTGTTTGGTCCATAGATCTATATCACAAACTCCTGCAGTGACATTATCGTTTATCATTTAAGGTGTTGAACAAGCACTGAACCCTGATGCCTTCTCTATCCAAAAACGGCCAAAAAGATCATAAAAAATGCATAGAAAACAGGCTGTCATGTCACCAAAAAAAGAATGAAGAAAATGGGGAATAGGAAAAGGTTTGCAAAAAAGTCTTGAGCGAAGGGTTGATCAATATTTTCATGAATTAATAAATGCCCTATGAAGATTTTGTCTACCATAGTCGGATTTCTACTTCCAGTCACAACAGGTTGTCCGTCACTGACCACTTATCACTGAACATAATTAAGTAAATTGATCCACCGTGTCACTGCAAACGTGACCCAAAGACCACACTTAGCGCTTTACATTTATACTTCCTTCTTTGGTGGTATATTCTGTGAAAGTCAATATTTTGTGGAGTAATGTCCTCAAGAAAATCTTTTGAACAGTAATTGACATCACCTGTGAAATAAACCTCGGGAAATGTCATGTTACAATCCTGATGTAATGTAATTTTTATCTGCAAGCCTATGATCTCCTAATTTCATTTTGTATGTATTACATCTTAGCTTTGAAACCGTCTCGAATGCTTGAATACCATTCTTTTCATTAGAAAACAAATCGTTCTCTGTGATCTTGATATATACATTTACGCAGCCTCTGTTTACAGTTACAAATCATCTCCCCTCGTTGTTGCAGGGATATTAATGGCACGGAAAGTCACATATTAACTACCAACATATCTCTGATGTGCATTGCTCAGGAAGGTGGAGATCTGTTAGTGCGCTGGAGGGTTGGGTGCAATAATAGATGGACAAAGGTAGGCAGGGTAACCGGTCATGGGTGAGCTAAGCTACCTGTGCATATGCAGTGTTTTATGTAATTCTTGATCCATTTGTGCTAGAAAAGAGGTTTGTTTTGAAATAGCTTAATCATGTGACATAAGATGGAGTATGTGTCAATGCAGTTTCATTATATGCCACTCAGTGTAGTTGCAAAATAGTAGGCTGTGGATATATATATATATATATATCATTTTATATCTCTATTATTGTACCTATGATTAATAACTTTGTTTGGCAACTACAAGCTCTGTTCTATTGCCAAGGTGGTATTTTAGACTTGCTGCACAATGTCTGTTAGGATGCAATGTACAGTCCAGTGTTCTCTCAACCAAAAATATGTTATCAGGTACTCTGTGAACCTATTTCTTGTTCCGTGATGCTTTAATAATGTCAAGTTCCATATCAGTTTAAATTGAAATGCTGCAATTAATTGTTGTTTAATTCCCTCAATACATATGCATCGAAGCCCAATATCTGTTAGCATTATGACAGATAAATCATCATCCAGTAGCGGGTCATTATTTTTCATGAATGATAGTGCATTTATTTATTTCATAAGGCTAATTGACAATATTTGTACATTGTACCACTGAATGGGAGATCAGATCTTGAGTAATATCAAAGATTGAAATCTGTGCTAACATCGAACAAGTTTGAACTGCAACTTTTCCCCCTTATTCCACTGTTTAATATTCATTAATTATGCAAGTCGAGGGTTGTAATAAGCAATTACCCACTGGAAGCTAACGTTAGTCTTGATGCTAGAAACGCACTAGTTTTAACCACGTACATTTTATTGCGTTTGTATTTCGACAAAAAATTCAACTGCTGTTTTCTTTATGGACATTGTCATAAATAGACACATTTCACATGCAGTTTTGCCTTTTTACAGGTATTTATGTAGTTTCACAAAAACTACACAGTGGGCCTCATTACAAGTTTGCCAGTCCGGTAACTACGGTACCAGTAAGCTTGCCTGGTACCGTAGTTACCGGACCGGCAAACTACGAGTTCTGCTCGTGATTGCTTTTTCGCCTGCCAGGTCTGAACTGGCGGGAGGACCGGCTCCCGCGAGCAGAGCATGTCGGATGCACCGGCACCATTCACGAATGGTGCCGGTGCATCCGGCCTCCCCATTTCCATTGAGCCCTCTGGGGCTCAAATGGGAATGGGGAAGAATATTTTCCGGCGCCCAGGAATGGGCAATTACTGGGTCCACCGGGGATGTAGTACCCCGGTAATTGCCCATTCATGGGCGCTGGAAAAATGTGCACATTCCCGCCGAACTTGTAATGAGGCCCAGTCTGTGTTGGGTGTCAAATGCCTCCGATCCAGATCAGCATTGGCTATTTCACTAAACAAAGTCAATCAGTTAAATTAGACTGACAGCAATTCAATCCAGTAAAGTTAATCAGTTCATTTTACAAGTGTTAAGCATCACACATGATAGCAGATTACAGTACAATTCATCGTCTTTAATTGCATAAAACCATGGAGAAGAGTGTACGATGCTCTCACATGCAATAAGCATACCCTATGACGCCAAGCAAGGGCCACCTACCAATCGGTCAGCTTCAGTATCAAATTGACACTCTCCCCATCTTCGAGTCGCAGACCTAAACCAAACTGTAGCAATCGTGCAGACTCTGTATTCCCCCCCACTGCCCACACGCTCCCCAATGTAACCTAGGGGTCCTGTATGGGAGGAGCCAACTTTGGTAGCGTGCTTCCCTGTTATTGCAGATCACCAGACCCTCACCAAGCCAGCGCAATCGTTGGGCTGATGCAATTGCTCGCATAAAACTTAGCTAGCATTTCACTTCACTATGGATCTATAAGCTTCTCCTATAGTATAGTGGTGTTTATACTCAAAATGTATCCTAGTCCTTCCGATGTTAACATTCCCAGTTGTAAGGTGGTTGTTCCTGAATTTTCGTTGAGTGCTAGCCTTGCTTGAAAGGTGGTGTTTTTGGGATGACAATGGTAGTAATGAACAATCAGCAATGATGCTCGACCATTGAAAAGCTGGTTTATCCTTCTCACGGTTTGTGAATTGCCTATATTCTCTAATCTCATCTGATCAACTCAAATATTAGCTAGAACGGTAGAAGGACTAGGCTAGTCCAGGATCTGCAGTCGAATTGCACTCAATTGCTGAGGTGCTTTGGGATTGTACTGAATTATTCAATTGTTTCTCAAATCCAGCTGTGTATGGTACTATACTCAATTGTTCTGTTGGGCGTGGGCTGTACAGGACTCTCAAGTCTAGCTGTTTTTTGCACCATGCAGGATTCCTGAAATCTAGGCATTTAGCCATACTGTGAAGTGTAGCTGCAAAACTTATAACCCACTTACCAAAAAGCTCAAACTTTCTGCATACTTAACTCGCTCAAAAAACTCACACAACCACCTCTCGCACCGCAAGCCGCATGCACTTCACCACACCGCAACAACACATAAACCGCCCCAACAGCCGACGAGGACTGACATCGCTACGAAACGCGCACCAAATCTCAGCGCACAGTGTATACCGAGAAGAAGCTCCCAACAGAACACCACTCCTCTCACTATCCTACTCCCTCCTCACCCTACTAACCCATCCCGCCTTCTTGTTTGCAGATCCACCAGAGCGCCTAAGGACCAACTCCGTTGGTGACGATGCGCGGTACAAATACCTTTAACATTTAACATGCCATGCTTTCTGGTCCTGGTCCACCCTCAACACAACCACATCAACGTAAAATGCATTTCATCACTTAATGTGTTTTCTTAAAATGGCGAAAATGCTTATTTGCAAAAGTGAAACATTGTGCAGTTTTGCATGTGTAGTCCACACAGCTACATGTTGCCAGTTACTGCTACCTAAATACATAACTGAAAACGGTCCGCTTAATTTACAGCATTGAAACTATGGCTCATTTTGTATTGCAGTGTTTCACATTCACACAGTGCTTTAAGGCAGATATTGATATATTTCTGGCTGGCTCATCGGCCAAAAAGATTTGTTTCAACTCCAAAATAACAAATGCAACATGAGCGGACTTAAAAAAAAAAATGTATATTAGCATTTGGTTTTACAGCTAAAACCTTAAGCTTTTGAACAAGCTAACAAATCATTTAAACAAACAAGAAAAGGCAATTAAAAAAACAAATTGCAAGATATGCGAAGCCATAAGAAAGCAAGGAAGCAATCAAGGTACTGAAATAAAGAAAAAAAAGTCATACGTCTTTAAGGAGGTACGATGTTCTCTCCTCCAGTGTTAGTTGCAGCAACTTCGTCTGTCCACATAACTATTTCTTTAAAAAAGTTGAGGACCGCTATGGTCTGAGAGATACTCTCTCCAGAAAGGATATCTCCCCACCAATCGGCTGTTGTTCTAGCTGTTCATTTTTTAACAGCTTTTCCCATTCATCTATTCCTCTGACTGTTCAAGGTAAGGCAAAACATAATCGGGTGTTGTAGAGTTTCCATTTGCTCTCAACACCACCTACATACGTAGTCTCTCTGATCTCTGGGTGTTCTTGCTTCCATTACTTCTTTGGTAGGCATTGGATTCATCCGTAGTCTCATGAACTCTCTTCTACGCCTGCTGAATGGACATTTTTTCAAATACTCCTGAGGTTTTCCTCTTGCTGTTTGGTTAGGGTCTTTCTGACCATATAACGTTAGCAATCGCACATTGTCTCTAGTATAGTTCCAGTCCAAATCCAAATGTTTTTCTTTAACTTTGACAGGATTGGTAATTAGAGTCTCTTCTGAAGTGTTCAGGTCTTTCAGAATGGACAGACATCAATGTTTGCAGGTGTTTAACTTTGGATCAAGTTCTTGTGCGAGTGCCTGGTTCAAGACCTTAAAACCTCCCTCTCGAGTGTTCAGGAGGCATTTGCGGAAGAATGGCGGTGTTTTCCATTGCACAATTGACCAAAGCAAATTGATTCTCAGTTCTTCGTTCCCAAAGGGAGAGCCAAGATTTGTCTCCAGTAGATACCCTCCAGTTTTGGCCAAAGGTCTATTGGAAGTAGTAGCGTAGTTTCAGAGCCGTAGGTCATGATTGGCACGACCTTCATGGTGTAGAAGTCAATGACCGGCTGTAATGTGTACTTGCAATATTTCTTCGCAATTATCCTTCCTTGTGAGGTGAGGTTTCTCATTTCTAGTCTTAGTCTGGTCTCCTGAGCTGCTTCCACTGCACTGTTGTTAATACAGGTTCCCAGATACACAAGACTTACTACTTCCTCCATTTTTTCCCCTTTGAAAAACATGTGTTACCCTGAAGGTTTGTGGGAGCGGTTTTCCAGCAGAATGTCAGAATTTTTGTTTTTGCAACATTGACTTTTAAGATGTTTTCGTCCAAGTAACACGCCAAAGCATCCAGCTGCCTTTGTAGGCCTCCCTTTGTTTCATCGAGGAGAATCGGGTCGTCTGCGTATAACAGACGACCCACAGCACTTCCTGCTATTCTAGGAGGGAACATTCTGTTTTTTTCAAAGGCTGATGGTATATCTGAGATGAATTGTTTGAGTAAAGTAGGAGCCAGTCTGCACCCATGTTTCAGACCCTTAGTTTTTACTATTGGTTCAGTAAGGTTACCTTTTTTATCCAATTTTACACACATGTTGGTATTTGCGTGTAGAACCAATATTGCTTCACTCAGGTCCTCTGGGCATTTCCAGCTTTGTAGCTTTTCCCATAATTTTGGTCTCTCAATCACATCAGACGCCTGCGCCAGGTCTACTGATGCCATATAGACCTTCTTCTGGGGTTGCTGACTTTATATAGGAACTAGCTGATATACCCGGTGTTGCCCGGGCTTTCATTCCCTCACAGGTACAGTTAACTGTGCAAAAGTAGGTGCAGATTGGTGAAACCGTGTGGAATTGTATAAGCAACATCGATTTGCCAAGCCACAAACCCACAAACAAATTGTGACTTTTGCTGAATTACAGGGAAAAGGGGTGGGGTGTCCAGATGTCATGTAGCCAGTAATGTCTGGAGGGTCCTAACAGGTGACTGTGCACAATTTGGTGCATATTGGTGAAATTGTATGGGTAACATACACAAAGCCACAAATCCACATTATATATATATATATATATATATATATATATATATACTATACGCTTCCGTATAGTAAAATAAGCCTTCAAGTGAAGGCCCCCTATATATGCACACTATAAATGCAACATGGGTGAGTGCTGCATGACACCTGGTCTGCTTAGGTATTGTTATGTATGCTTTTTATACTATGTTCACTCTTTTTGGATAAATAAAATGAAATTTTGAACACAATTTGAAGTCTTGTGTGCTTGGGCATTTTTTGGTAGATGTTTGTGGGAGAGCTTTCTCCTCCCCAGCACCTTTACCCTTCTGTTTAACATATATTGAGTGTAGCCTGCTCTAGCCCGGTAGCACCAGCACAGTAATGAGGCAGAGCGCAATTTGTTGGCTAATCATCTGCTTTACTAACTTTCTATAAATTGCAGCCGCCTGCCTCCCGTGACATATTATTATGTTCTACATTGTAACATTTTTTGTTTCAATTATGATCATGGTTGAGCGCCCCTTATGTCATTAAAAGAGTAAGTTTATTATAAACGAACTTTTTGACATTTAAGAGGGGGAGACTACCTGAGATAGCCACCACTGAAATTGTGGGTTGAGCTGTGATAAGACATACACATTTCTTTAGTAGTATTTGTCTTACTTCTCAGGGTATCATTGTGTTCTGAGTGAATCCATTTAGCATACAGCTGGGGCAGCAAACAGCCTTTTGCTGCCTCAGACATGGCAGACCAGGTGGAAGCAAAACGAATGGCAGCAGCACTGATTCTCTTTGACCAAGACAAAGCAGCTACTGACCTCACTGGTGATAGTAGCCTACCCGCAAGCCTTACAGTGCAGCAAAAACTTGATAAGTTGGAGAGAGTTAAGAAAAAGGAGATTTCCAAGTGGTGGGAAGCCATGACCCTACAAATGTACTTGGAAGCACAACGCATTCCAAGGGAACTAAGAATACTAACAATACCCACATTTGAAGATATGGACCCCCAGCTCATAGAAGAGTGGACTACACACACAAATACCTGTTCATCTCGAATGATGGAGAGCCTTATCAAATATGCCAAATTGGATAGGCTCAAATTGATCAAGGAGATAGAAAACATGGAAGAAATCTTATTCTCCTCAGAAGATGGGGATGAGTGTAAGAAACGGATGATAAGAGTTGAAGAGAACCTTGAGAGATTTGAAGGAGAATTACGGCTGAGGAAACAGCTAAAATTCAAAAGAGACAGGTTGGACTATGAGCAGGGTAGAATATACACCTTTGCAAGAAGGTTTGATGGCCCTATCAAAGCAAGATTGGAGCAAAAAATTCCCAACATACCACAAACTGAAATGCAAGCGGAAGATCCGAGTAGTTCTGAAGTGGAGCTATCAGACACTGAAGGAGCATATTCAAAAAAATTGAATTTTTTAGACGAGTTCAAACTACTCCACATGGACAGCAGAATGGACAAAAGAGGACGGGGCCGACAAGCCAGTCGAGGAAGAGGACGAAGAGGAAGAGCAGGAAAAGTACAACCAGGCGAGGTAGTCGTGCCAAATGGGGACGACCCAACTGGAAGGGCAACAAGATCTGGGACCAAACCATGGGGGAGACCAAGGGGCAAGAAAATGAACAGTTGAAAATTTATAACATTTCGACAAGGACCCTTAGTCAAATTGAAGAGTCAGTCCTGCTACTAGGTCTATCATACAGCCCCACCCACGCTTATGACTATACATCTGCCAGGATAGATCTTTTCAAATTTACACGCAAACTGAAATTGACCAAATTTTATGCCACACAAGTTGGAGATACCAGACATAAAAAGGATCAAGATAAAGAAACTGCATCAATTTTGTCAGAGAGATTTGGGTACCCTGCTATGTTTAGATGAACTACAAGGGAATACTGATATATGCACTAGATATACAGATACTGTAGACAATGATACATTGGCCGAACAGTTTGGAATCAACGCTAATGTGAGCTGTTTCAGCAACTTTAGACCCAAATCGGTCTTTTGTCCGAACATTGAATGTAGTCCAATTGATATCTTTGAAAAACTGGTAATTAAGGATTTGAAAGAATTGTCAACCCTCAATTCTGATGCTATGAAATTTAAGAATCTGAAAACATCACAAGTCAGCGCCTTGGAAACACTGCGTAAAGACCATAATATTGTTATTCGACCATCGGATAAAGGGGGTAGCATAGTTATCATGGACAGTATCAACTATAACAAGGAAGCCATCAGACAACTGAGCAATACATCATGCTATGAAAAAGTTGACAGATCTATCCTTAATACCACTAATCAGGAATTCCACACTCTGTTACATATTTGGAAAGAGCAGGATTTAATAAATTAGGATGAGTATTTCTATTTGAAGAACGTCCATCCCACTACTCCTCTCATTTATTTTAATCCCAAAATTCACAAGAGTCTTATAGATCCCCCTGGACGTCCTATTGTATCCTCGATAGGCAGCCTTTTGGAGAACACCTCGAGATTTTTAGACCATTTTCTCCAACCTTTTGTATTGAGTTTGAACTCATATATTCGAGACACTTCTGACTTGCTAACAAAGCTTAATGATGTTAATTGGGAATCTAATTTTCTTTTGGTTTCCCTAGATGTAGTCTCTCTTTACACTTCGATACATCATCAGTATGGGTTAAATGCATGTAAGCACTTTTTAGCGAGTAGATCTGTGAGCTATCGCCAACATAATCTCATGCTATTAGACATGTTGAGATTCTGCTTGGAACACAATTACTTCCTGTATGATAATGCTATCTATAGACAAATACAAGGCACAGCCATGGGGTCATGCATGGCACCAACCTATGCAAATCTGTATATGGGATGGTGGGAAACGACAGTGGCATGGAGTGAGGAGATGGAAGAATTCACCAAACACATAGTGATGTGGTATCGTTTCATTGATGATTTGTTTCTAATATGGGACGGTACTGAAAATGAATTAGAAAAATACATCTCTATTTTGAATTGCAACCCATATAATCTGGAATTGACTAGTACTGTCAGCAGAAAAGAATTGGTCTTCTTAGATGTGTTGTTTAAAATAGAAGAAAACATGATAAAATCTACACTCTATAGAAAGGAAACTAGTTCCAACTCTACCCTCCATGCCAACAGTCATCATCCCACATCACTCAAAAAATCCATACCATATGGAGAATTCTTGAGAGCCAAACGTGTCTGTAGTCAGGAGAAAGATTTCCAGGAAGAAGCCAAAAATATCGGCAGAAGGTTCGTAAGCAGAGGATACTCTAAAAATACAGTGACAGAATGCTTTGAAAAAGCAGACAAACTTTCTAGAAGTATTCTGTTCAAACCCAAAATTAAACCTAAAGATGAGAAAATCAGGTTCATAACAGGCTTCAACCAACAAGCCCAACAAATAAGAGTCATAATGCAAAAACATTGGAACATTCTGACCACCGATAGAGATCTGTGTAGAGTCTTAGAGATAAGACCGAGCGTTACTTTCCGCAGAGCCCCTACACTAAAAAACATCTTGGCGTCAAGTATGGTAGTGACTAAGAATGAATCGTCAAGTTGGCTCTTAGGAGAGAACAAAATGGGTTTCAGAAAATGTTGTAAATGTAAAATGTGTAATTTTGTATCTAAAAGACCATTTATTGGTGTTGATGGCAAACAATGGAAACACAAACATAGAATAACATGTCAAACGAAGTTCGTTGTGTATGCCATTACCTGTAGTTGTGGCCTGAATTATATAGGATCCACAATAGGCCCGCTCAAACTGCGCATCTTGCAACATTATAGGGCTATAAAAAATGGAGATCAAACCTATCCACTGGCAACACATTTTGCTGAACAACACAGCAATAATGTAAAAGAAATGAGTTTCCAGGGACTAGCCCATATACCACAACATAAAAGACTTGGCAATAGAGAACTCAAGTTACGTCAACTAGAAGCCAAGCTCATATGCAAATATGATACTCTGAAACCCAGTGGTCTAAATATAGACTCATAGATGTATGTGTTCCTATATGAATGAGGAATTAAACATTGATATCCAGGTGCTAATCTATATTAACCAACACACCTTGATATGTCCATTCATTCTGCATATATGATTATCACAAGTTTACAAACTATTATCTATAGTTATGATACCGATCTAGGTAGACCCTCCCTCTTATTGGCTGTGTGCATTATATGAATCAACACACTTCAATATTAATTTACATTTATGGATATCTGGATGTTTTACAGCCATACTTTTGCACTGAATAGGAACTCAGGTCTCAGCTTTTGTCTTATATTGTATTTTAATGCATTAGTCACTTTGTTCGATATGGTGACTTTTCACCAATCGTGATATTGTTTTAATTTGTCATTGAGAATCAGACTGTCTATACCACAGATGCTCGCCCCGTGTAGTGAACACCATTGTTGTTTTTATATGGCCATACACTGGTATTGCCATGTTGCATTTATAGTGTGCATATATAGGGGGCCTTCACTTGAAGGCTTATTTTACTATACGGAAGCGGGCATTGTGGTTTCAGGGCAGTAGCAGCACACATTCCTTTTAGGGCATTTTATGCCACTAGCGGGAAGAGAGCAGCACCGTGAAGACATTTTTTCTATCACGGTGCAGCATTAAATTAAATAGGCGCACTAGCGCTTTTACTTGTGGTCACTTCTTTTAACATTGTAAAGCAAGTGAAGGTGAAGGGCTGTTATGGCTTATCGTCAGCTGGCATATACCCAGTATAGTAATGGGGAATTAGGCAACTCACAAATGTGGGCAACTATGTATTTACACACTGAACAATGGCGGATTTGTTGCAATCAGAACCATAGAGTTCTAAACAATTAACTGTTAAGGTTTTTTTTTCATGTTATGTAACTGTCAACTTCTTTTGTTATGTAAGCTGCACAGCTGTGCAGACCCAATCACCTTCAGTGCAAGGGTATAAAAACACAAGGAAACAAGCGTTTGGAATCACACTAGCCTGAGGAAGCTCGCGAGTTGAGCGGAACGCGTGGCGTTTTCCACCCGCTGTGGGTGAGTGCTGCATGACACCTGGTCTGCTTAGGTATTGTTATGTATGCTTTTTATACTATGTTCACTCTTTTTGGATAAATAAAATGAAATTTTGAACACAATTTGAAGTCTTGTGTGCTTGGGCATTTTTTGGTAGGTGTTTGTGGGAGAGCTTTCTCCTCCCCAGCACCTTTACCCTTTTGTTTAACATATATTGAGTGTAGCCTGCTCTAGCCCGGTAGCACCAGCTCAGTAATGAGGCAGAGCGCAATTTGTTGGCTAATCATCTGCTTTATATTTATATATATATATATATATCTTTCCTGAATCCTCCCAGGACTTCTACATCACTTAATCACTGTTGGCCATTGGTCTTTTCTCGTATTGACTTCCTGACAACATATTTAAACTTCAACAGACCCCATATTACATTCCTAAGCTCATCCTTAGACACCGAACATCTGGCCATCTCCCACCTTTGTTGAAACTAATTCACTGGCTAATGGTAAAAATCATGAAATGAAATTTAAAACTCTCTGCTTGGTATACAAAGCTCTCCACGGTCATGCCTCTTATCTCTTATATTTTTTTTAATAAACTTTATTTAACAATTGTTGCATATACAACAGTAAATAAAGAAATCAAGGCCATGAGCGTCCCACATTTTGCAACACCACATGGGTATCGGAGGGTCTTCTGTGGTTTTCGGTTGTTTGGTCACTGTAATTTTGGCTGCCAGTAACGGCTGCGTAATAAGCCTAGCAATGTTGCCTGTTCTTGGGTGTTCCTTCGTCCCCAAACTATCTCAAATCTGTAGTTCATCATACCCCTGCCGAGAAGGCTGGGTTTGGCTGCCCTGAATAGAGTTGTACTCTTACATTTTGAGTGTAAACGTCTGGCGGGGTAAAACACTTAGGGGCCGATTCATGGAACAAACGTGCGCCGAAAATCTTCGCGCAAGCAGGCGCAAGCGGAAAAAAACAGGCGCACGAGCACGCGTGCGATCCATGGAAGTCCCTGCGCGTGTACACCTCGGGATGTGCGCCAAACCCGTGCATGGCGCACAAGTCACTGCAACATCCCGAAAGGCGTGCGCGACGCGCACAGTGAAAGCGCACATCCTCGGCGCATACACCAGGAAGTGGGCGGAACACGGGGCGTAACGCGCGGAATGGGGAACAACGCGCGAAAATAAGGGCGTAACTGGGGATGTACTGCAGGGAAGCAGACGGAACGCCCACACGCACTCGAACCACATGTATTCATGGAATCGAATAGGGCAAAGCCACGCACAGCCAAAGACACGCACAAGCCGAAACACGTCCGCCACACGAAGGCAGGCGGTAGCGTCCCTGCGCATTACAAAAGTGGCAACATACAGCAATTGGGCCTGTGCGAGCGGGGCACGTGTATATCGGGGGTGCGCAGGAAGTTACACACGCGATTGAGCGGGGCACGTGTATTTCGGGGGTGCGCGGGAAGTAACACACGTGATTGAGCGGGGTACGTGTATTTCGGGGGTGCGCGGTAAGTAACACGCGATTGAGCGGGGTACGTGTATTTGGGGGGTGCGCGTGAACTTTTTCATGCGATCGGGCCTGGGGGAGCGGGCTACGTGTATTTCAGGGGTTCGCGTGAAGTTTTACACGCGATCGGGCCTGGGGGAGCGGGCTACGTGTATTTCAGGGGTTCGCGTGAAGTTTTTCACGCGATCGGGCCTGGGGGAGCGGGCTACGTGTATTTCAGGGGTTCACGTGCAGTTTTACACGCGATCGGGCCTGGGGGAGCGGGCTACGTGTATTTCAGGGGTTCGCGTGCAGTTTTACACGCGATCGGGCCTGGGGGAGCGGGCTATGTGAATTCCAGGGGTTCGCGTGAACTTTCTCACGCAATCGGGCCTGGGGGAGCGGGCTACGTGTATTCCAGGGGTTCGCGTGAAGTTTTTCACGCGATCGGGCCTGGGGGAGCGGGCTACGTGTATTTCAGGGGTTCGCGTGAAGTTTTACACGCGATCGGGCCTGGGGGAGCGGGCTACGTGAATTCCAGGGGTTCGCGTGAACTTTCTCACGCGATCGGGCCTGGGGGAGCGGGCTACGTGAATTCCAGGGGTTCGCGTGAACTTTCTCACGCGATCGGGCCTGGGGGAGCGGGCTACGTGTATTTCAGGGGTTTGCGTGAAGTTTTACACGCGATCGGGCCTGGGGGAGCGGGCTACGTGAATTCCAGGGGTTCGCGTGAACTTTTTCACGCGATCGGGCCTGGGGGAGCGGGGTACCACTCACCGTCTGCCTTGCGTGTAGAAGAACGCGTAGCCAACACCCGCTGTGAAGTAATAGCGTGTGAACCCCAACGGATGGAAAACACACGCACCGCACGAAAAGCACGTACAGAACAGTGTAAAGGCACGCGGGATCTCCAAGCCCTGCCAGGGCAACGCCCGTGCGCAAAACGTCACAGACGCGCTTACGCTTTAAGGGCCTTTGGTCCAATGAAATCGCGTTCGCGTGCTGACGCGCTTACGTGCTAAGGGCCTTTCCTCGCTTTTCACGCTGACGTGCAGGATTTTCACGTGCCAAATCACTCCGTATCAAGCTGGCCACGCGAAAACACACGGAAGACCACGCTCCTGCCCAGAAGGCCGAATTACTGCCCCCCAGTGCCCCGAGCAGCCTCCCACATGCCATCTGCTGCTGCCTGCCTGCCTGCTGCCACCGTGCCCTGCCATTTGGTGCCTGCACATCAGCCATCTGCAGGGGTCCAGTTGCTGTGTCCACCCCTGCTGGAACAGAAGACTCCCGACTCGGATAACATCGCTCCACAGCCCAGCCCCAGGACCCAGTTGCCCACCCACTCCTGCCCCTGGGGTTGCCATGTCGGGCACATCCACATCTGGCACCAGTGGCAACCCCCGGCCAGAGGGGCAGAGGGGCACCAGCTTCACTGCCACCGAAGTTGGTGTCCTGGTGGAGCAAGTCCTGGGGCAGTATGATGCCCTCTTCGGATCGTCCCGCGCCAACAAGGAAGGACGGGAGAGGATCTGGGCCGACTGTGTGGTTGCCATCAACGCGGAGGGGGTGGCAACCCGCACCATCCAGAAGGTCAAGAAGCGCTGGGAGGACTTGAGGTCCAGGACCCTCATAAAGGCCGGGCGCCTCGTGGAGGGGGGCCGGGACCGCATGAGTTCCATCCAGATGAGGGTCCTGGAACGCGTACACCCAGCGCTCCACGCCCAGGTCCTTGAGAGGGAGACCCGTCTGGAGTTGAGCGGTAAGTGGCCAAGCATTGCTGTGTGAGACAGGGCATGTTGCAGTGTGCTGGTTGTCTGATACTTGCCTGTATGTGTGACATAGGCCATGTACGCATGTATGTGTGCAGGGACATCATGGTAATGCATGTGCGACCAGTAATGTGTGAACCGCACGGTTGTTGCATGTGTTTAAATGCGACATGGGGAGCCCTATGCAGATTGTACACATGAGAGCATGGCAGTCTCTGTTCCTGGACATGGGTGGGGTGAGGGATGGGTGCTGATGCCAGGTACATATATGGTATCCATGTCTGTGTGCCTGACCTGCGTGTCTGTGACTTGTGAATGCCATGGATGCATGACACATGTCTGTGACAATGTACAGATTCACTGATGCAGCCTAGTCATCCTTGTATCCACTGTGATTGGGGTGTACGGGGCCAGATGGATGTGACTGAGGTGAAGTGTGTGCATGTGATAGGCATGACCCATGATGCATGTGAGTTCCATTACATTGTATGTTTCGAGAGTCCATTGGACATGTATGGAAATGTCCATGGCATGCACCATGACTGTCACTGTGTGTGTTTTGCCTGGACTGACACGTGTTGTGGAGGGACATGATGGAAGTGTACTTTGACAGTGGCACTCATCTGCTATTGCTTCCTGTCTAGGGGACCATTGTACAGTACCCTGATGCTTGTGTTCTATGTCTCCCTCTACGCAGCGGCTAGTGAAGAAGAGGGCGGAGACGGTGCTGTGGAGCAAGGCGGCGGGGATGCCCCCACGGCTGTAGCGGAAGGGGTGGGTGAGCCCCCACAGGGGCCTGCTACGGCGGCAGACGGTGAGGAGCCATCCAGGTTGGTGGTTTCCACAGAGGAGGAGGAGGCCGCCACTGAGGCGCACATGGGGCCTGGTGGGGGCATCCCTGCTGGTGCAAGTGGTGCAGTCCAGGGGCAGGGGCAGGAGGCAGCACAGGTCACCGTGGAGGGGCCTGTGCATGTCGCTGTCCCTGACCCTGTGGGTGCACCACCATGCACCAGCAGGGATGCCCCGTCCCAGGCCCGTCCGCAGGTAGAGGGGATGTCCATGTCATCTGACTCCCCTCCACCTGCGGACGAGGGGACCCCTGGCCATATGGAGAAGGTCCTGATTGGGGTCGCGATGCGCACGGCTGTGATTCGTGATGCCGTGCGTGCTTCCCAGGAGGAGCACGCACGTCATCACGAAGAGCACCGTGCCGACGTGGCCCAATTGGGATCGTCCATGTTCGGGGGTTTCCTGCATGTGTCGGCCAATCTGGCGGCCCTCTCCTCCTCTGTGGAGACTATACGCCAGTCGTTCTCCTTGCCGTCTTCCGGCCCAGATGCCACCAGGGCCCCCTGTGGACCTGCCCTGACCAATGCAGCCAGCTCGGTGGGGATCCCATCCCTGCCACAGTCGGGAGTCAGAGGTCCAGCAGGGGTGGACACCACAGCAACTGTACCCCAGCAGATGGAGGATGTGCCGGCATCATCATCAGGCAGGGCACGTGCACGACGGCGTCGGTGGATTCCATCAGCCTGGATGCCGTCGTGCTGGCAGAGGCAGTGGCGTCGGAGGCAGCAGCGGAGTCAACGTGGGAGGCATCATGGCCCGGGGCCATCAACATCGGAGGGGCAGGCATCGGCCGGAGGGCAGGAGGACCCAGGACGGGAAGTGTCTTTCGTGTGGCAGAGGTTGGGCCAGCAGATAGGTGCGGAGCGGCGGCGGGCGGAAGAGGCGCGGCTCACAATGGTCAGGGCGGAGGACTCCATGCGGAGGGCCCTGAGGCGGGCCGAGTGCCTCGAGGCAATCCGCAGGGGGTTGGAGGAGGAGACGGCGTCGTCCCTGCGGACCCTCGGGGCCATGGAACAGGACCGCCTCCGGGACATCGAACAGGAGTTCGATGATGCCCTGGCCCGGAACACCACGGAGTGAGCCGCTGGACTTGCCCGCCGCCTTTGTATATAGTTCTTTAGTTTTAGGTTTCCTTTGTTTCTTCTTATGATTTGGAGTCGACGGACACAGCTCCACTTTTTGTATATAGTTGCATTTTAGTTAGGGTTTTTTGTAGGTTTCCTTTGTTCAGTTGGGCTCATGGACCCTTGGATGTTTTGTACATAGTTCTTCATTGGATTGTTTTATTTTTTTATTTTTGATTTATTCTCCATGGAGCAATGGTCTTTGCATTTATTTTTATCTCTCGGATTGATTTTATTTTTTATGTGACTTTGAACAACATTTTTTTGGATTTGGATTTGTAGTTTTGATTTTTTTGGACGGACATGCAGCTTTTCTTTTTTTCATTGCCATTGTAGTTTGTTTAATTTCATTTGTATTCAATTTTTTTTTTAATACAATTTTGTTTTCATACTTCACTGTGTGGACTCATCTCATTGGTTTCATGCATGTCATGTTGGGTGTTTTCCCATTCATTTGCAACCATTGTGTGTGACGGACATGGGTTCATTTGCTTTATGAACATTGGGGGTGTAACATGTAATTTCCATTTCCATGTGGGTGAATGGGTTACTTGGTAGGGCCTTTTGGCTGTGGAGGCTGACCATAACGCACATGATTGGGGATTGTGAGGACCTTGGTGCAGGGGGACATGAGTGGGGGCCTGGTGGAGGCTGCCCCTGGTGGCTGGGGGGTGGGGGTGGTGGGAGACATGAGTGGGGGCCTGGTTGAGGCTGCCCCTGCACTGCTGGGGGGTGGGGGTGGTGGCTGACATGAGTGGGGGCCTGGTGGAGGCTGCCCCTGCACTGCTGGGGGGTGGGGGTGGTGGGAGACATGAGTGGGGGCCTGGTGGAGGCTGCCCCTGCACTGCTGGGGGGTGGGGGTGGTGGGAGACATGAGTGGGGGCCTGGTTGAGGCTGCCCCTGCACTGCTGGGGGGTGGGGGTGGTGGGAGACATGAGTGGGGGCCTGGTGGAGGGTGCCCCAAAGTGCTGGGGGGTCGGGGGGGGTGGGAGACATGAGTGGGGGCCTGGTGGAGGCTGCCCCTGCACTGCTGGGGGGTGGGGGTGGTGGGAGACATGAGTGGGGGCCTGGTGGAGGCTGCCCCTGCACTGCTGGGGGGTGGGGGTGGTGGGAGACATGAGTGGGGGCCTGGTGGAGGGTGCCCCACAGTGCTGGGGGGTCGGGGGGGGGTGGGAGACATGAGTGGGGCCTGGTGGAGGCTGCCCCTGCACTGCTGGGGGGTGGGGGTGGTGGGAGACATGAGTGGGGGCCTGGTGGAGGCTGCCCCTGCACTGCTGGGGGGTGGGGGTGGTGGGAGACATGAGTGGGGGCCTGGTGGAGGCTGCCCCTGCACTGCTTGGGGGTGGGGGTGCTGGGTGACATGAGCAGGTGTGCAGGGTAGTCCCCTGTGGTGTCGGCTGCGTGCAGGGGACATGGTGGGTGTACAGGGAATACCTGGGAGCACACAGCCAAATCGCGTGTAGAATTTCCCGCGTACCCCTTTCATACATGTACCCAGCCAAATCGCGTGTGGAAATTCCCGCGCACGTACCCAGCCAAATCGCCTGTGGAACGTCCCCCGCACCCAGAAATACACGTACCCTGCTGAAATCGCGTGTGGAACTTCCCGCGCACCCCTGAAATCCACGTACCCTGCCAAATCGCGTGTGAGACTTCCCGCTCACCCCTGAGATCCACGTACCCAGGCAAATCGCGTGTGGAAATTCCCGCGCACGTACCCGGCCAAATCGCGTGTGGAACTTCCCGCGCACCCCTGAAATCCACGTACCCTGCCAAATCGCGTGTGAGACTTCCCGCGCACCCCTGAGATCCACGTACCCAGACAAATCGCGTGTGGAAATTCCCGCGCAGGTACCCGGCCAAATCGCGTGTGGAACTTCCCGCGCACCCCTGAGATCCACGTACCCAGACAAATCGCGTGTGGAAATTCCCGCGCACGTACCCGGCCAAATCGCGTGTGGAACTTCCCGCGCACCCCTGAAATCCACGTACCCTGCCAAATCGCATGTGAGACTTCCCGCGCACCCCTGAGATCCACGTACCCAGACAAATCGCGTGTGGAAATTCCCTCGCACCTACCCGGCCAAATCGCGTGTGGAACTTCCCGCGCACCCCTGAAATCCACGTACCCTGCCAAATCGCGTGTGAGACTTCCCGCGCACCCCTGAGATCCACGTACCCAGACAAATCGCGTGTGGAAATTCCCGCGCATGTACCCGGCCAAATCGCGTGTGGAACTTCCCGCGCACCCCTGAAATCCACGTACCCTGCCAAATCGCGTGTGAGACTTCCCGCGCACCCCTGAGATCCACGTACCCAGACAAATCGCATGTGGAAATTCCCGCGCACCCCTGAGATACGCGTACCCTGCTCGCACGGGCCCAATCGCGTGTGGAAATTCCCGCGCACCCCTGAAATGCACGTACCATGCTGAAATCGCGTGTGGAACGTCCCCCGCACCCAGAAATACACGTACCCTGCTGAAATCGCGTGTGGAACATCTCGCGCACCCCTGAAATCCACGTACCCTGCGGAAATCGCGTGTGGAACTTCCCGCGCACCCCTGAAATACGCGTACCCTGCTCGCACAGGGCCAATTGCGTGAGGTACTTCCCGCGCACCCCAGTGATACACGTAGCCCGCTTGCCGTGCTGGTACAGGGTTAGCGCAGCCCTTTGCGCTGGATTGGGTATATTGATGGCTTTTCCCTGCGCGAGAGGCGTTCTTGGGGGCGTAACTGGCGCTGCTGCAGGGTCGCTGCGCCACTGTGCGCCACGGCTGGTTTTGGTGGCTGGAATCCATGAATACGCTGTGCGCGGAAATGGATTTTAGCGCACGCGGCTGGCGCAGGGATTCGCATGCGCACACTGTGCGCCAGCCGCGTGCGCCACTTGTGCGCTGAATTCTATGAATTAGCCCCTTAATCACAAGGCTCATACCTAGAGAAATCCCTAATGCTATGCCTTGAAATTGACTTTGATGGAATTTCATAAATATGTAAAGGCTCACCTTTTCCACAAATAACACTGTTCTATCCTTCTCCATTGACTCTTACTACTATTACCTCCCTTCTAATCAGACCCGTGCTCTGAGGCAGCCTGCAGGCCTTGAGAATGATTAACAAAAACGCAAAAAGCATCAATGTATTTTCTAATAACATTTGTTTTTAAGGCTTACCGATATTTTCTCTTTATTATTTTCGAAGTGGAATGTGACCCTAAACTACTTAATCTGCACTTTAAGCCGCTTATATCTTACAATAAATATCCAGTGGTTCATTGCACACCAGTGGATTGTTTTATGTGTCTTTGGCCCTGTAAGTCTAGATCAAATTGTGGGCCAGTGAATCACAAAGTCAACATTGTACACCTGCCCATACATGCCAATTGCTAATGCTAGTAGCTTATCTGGCCAGCTACAAAGAACAGTTGGTAGGTAGTCATGGACTAGAGGGGCAAAACATTGGCAAAACAATGCACATTAAATAAAACTTGTGGTGGAATACTATTGTCTTTTTGTTTGTTAAAAGGGGTTTGAGGAATATTCCTGATGAGTTAGGGTTGCTTTGCAAGGTGTGATACAACTGAAATGTTCTGGTGACAACATCGGTTGTCTGGGCTAGCACTGTTGAGACCGTTTTCTCTCTGTTGGCTTGGTTTTCTCTCTGTTGGCTTGGAGCCACATACAGCAGTTGAGTTGGGTTGTTCATGGGTTTTGAAATCGTAAACATGGACATGAAATCTCCCGTGTAACCTGAAATCCCCTGCAACATGTTTGGCTGCCTTCTAGAGATTGTTCACAGTCCTTTAGATGTACCCCGGTTTTCAGTAAATGCTAAAATGCATGAATTAATGGGCTGTACGCTGCATTGCTTAGTTTTGGATATATTTGGTTTCATGGGGTTGTAGTAATGGTTTCCCATGCATCCCATGCACGCGGTATGGTGCATGTACTCTGCATCTCTGCATTGTCTCGGGAGGATAGCTTGGGGTCAACATGCTCGCCGTGGAAGCAAGATGACACAGAGCACCACAGGTTTGATCCCTGGGTCCGCGCTTGGAAACCTCTGGGTATTAGGTGCGTTATAAATAACCTATCCTATAATCTTGTGAAGCTTTGACAAATATATAGCATTACAAAGTACAGTTTAACATGGCCTCACTCAATTACTGTGATGCTAAGGCAGATTTGAGAAGGCCTTCAATTTCCTGGTCTAGTTGATGTGTTTTCAAAGGACGACGCCTTTATCCCTGCCAAGCTCCCACATGTTTTCAGAGCTTTTGAGAGGGGTGGAACATTATTTTTATTTCATCTTCCATACGTGTATTAATGGAATGGTTCTAGCAATTTGTGTAATCCGAAGTGATCTTGTAAATACCAGGGACTGCTTACCTTGTAATCTACACCTAGGATTAATGCAAATATTTCTTAAGTCTCTTTTTCCCCTTTACGTATGTATTGATTTGATGGGCTTTGTGGTATAAATTCTCACTGTAGACCTCTGTATATTTAAAAACGGAAACACTAGTGGAAGGTGCATGGCTGCATGATTGTGTGTGCCGATTAGTCAACTGGTGATGTTTGGTATTCTGCGGATTGAGCCTCACCCCTTAGCCCCCTTTACTATGTCTACTAAATATATTTGGGCCAAAGCCTAAGTGACAAGTGTTGGCATCTTTAGAAAAAATAAATGTGCAGTTTCATAACAACATACGGCAAACATTGTTTTACCAAAATTCTACTAGCTAAGAACATTCTTAGTTTTAAAGACAACGCTCCTGATTCTCACCAGCGTAGATGTCTTAGTCATCTTGTGATGTTCAGTGGTCACAAACCTTTCAAGATACTTCAGTTTGATGTATATTGCATTTGGAAAACTTTGTGCAGATTTGTTATAGCCATCTGTAAAAGGGATCTTCCTGTGAGGAGGGCCGACTTAACCCTAACTGCCGAGTCACTACAGGCCTCATTACGAGTTTGGTTGTGCAGGAAAAAAGTAGAGGTAATTCCGTTACATCAATTTTTCCCGCACTGCCAAATTACACATTTTGGCAAAATTACCTGCGGTGGATTTATGAGTGGTAATTCTGCAGATTTCTGGAGGAAAAGTGGAGGGATATACCTCCAGCATGATGCTGGAGGTGAATCCTCCCCAAAAATTGGCGGAATTACCACTCATTCCACTGGTGGTAATTCCGCCAAAAATCCCTAATGTATTCTACGGCCTCCAGAAAATGGGGATTTACACTGCCTAACACCACTTGTAATCCTGTAGGAAATGCAGTGGTGGTAACTGTAAACCCGTTTGGTGGTATTTTAGAGGATTTACCTCCAAACTCGTAATGAGGCCTTAAGTCACTAGCATGAGCTACTCGCAGCCGAAAAGGCACAATAACCGCCTTATGCTCAGCTTTTTTGTTTGAAGGCGGCCCGTCCTCCTGCAAATTCTACTTCACCGTTTCCGTATGGTTTGTGCTGGACACAGTCGTTGAGCTATGGGTTTTGGAACATCTGCTGAACTGCTGTGGTGGTGTTCGCTCCCAGCTGTGCACTGCAGCACTCTGCCTCTCCCAGCCCCTCCCGGTCCGTACATCTGCAGATAGCGCTCAGCTAGCCCCGCTCTGTCCTTGCCCGTCACCCCGCTTTCCTTTGCCATCCACTGTTCCTTCTTTTATGTGGCAGTAGCTCCTGCTGCATCGGGGCTCCATCACAGTTCTCTGTGGCATTCTAAACCCGCGAAAAGTGAAGCCTTGAAACGCGCGTGCATGCACCCCTGGCTTACTGGGGTAAACTAGAAATATGTATGCATTCAACACATTTCAAATGGTGTGTTTCCTCATAGCTTGTAGTCCATGTAGTGTCCGCCAAAAACGCGACCTTGGATTCACAACTCACAAGTGTTCTGTAGTGCATTATTTAGCATTCGAGGTTGCACATAGCATATTATGTCAGCTGTTCGTGTGGTGTTTACCTTAGGGTGACTGTCAGGTTTATGATGTCATTATTAGGGTATTTGAGCCTGCGCTTGTTATATGGCAGCCACCACCTATCGGGTTTCCCTGTGCTTGTTTAATTTAGAATTAATACTTTTAAGCCAGCTGGATAATCTTGTTTATTTTAGTATGTTGGACGTATTTCATGCCTAATATTCCTTTCTTGTTAACCTTTTTCATCGACACATCTGCAGAACACATGAAGAAACTGCTCCCGCACATGACTTCTATTGACGTATTGGGTTACTTCTGGAGGTTTTCATGGTGCCCTGGCACTATATATATCTTCATTTACGAAGCTACTGATATCTCACAGAAACCTAACCCATGAGCACAGCAAAGCGCATCGCTTGTGTTTCGGCTCTCTGCAATACATTGCTCAGAACGAAGCAAAGCCTTACTGTGGGTGGACTTCCAAGCTCTCTTCTGGATGTGCTGCCAACTTAAGCACATCCGGTGGTGGTGTGAGAATCCCGAACATCCAGATGCAGGATGTTTATTTTTATTTCTGAAAGGGTCAACTTTTACGAAAATGCGACAGCACTGTTGCGTTGTCATCACAGCCCCCCCTTCTTGGGGTCGAATTTGGCAATTGCACTGCGAATGCTTCTGTTTTGAGTCCATTCTGCAAGGGAGCCACTGATGCCAGACAAGAAGAAATGAGCAAGTAAAGTGGGTGCCTTGAATGTTGCCAGAAGTGGTGTCCTGCATTGTTTTAAATCGATCAATTAAGGCACTGACCCAGAAACTAGCCAAACCATGGAAGGAAGACGAATTTACTATGCCATAGCAACATTTGTAATGATCAGATACATATTTAAAAATGCAAGGTTGTATTTCTCAGCGAAAATAAAGACTGATAACTCCCTTTTCTTAGCCACAGATATCAACAACTTAATGCGACATGCTAAATTACACGAATTGTTAATCTACCACAGTTTTACAAAGTTTGTTTAATTCGTTCTTCAAACTGCAAATCCCTGAAAAGAGAATAACGTCTGGATGACTTTGAAGAGATGTTTGTTTATCTAACAGCATAACCATTGATCACTGGTCCCTGCAAGTACATGATTATTCACCCCGTAAAAAGAGTCCTTGTGCTGAATAGTTCCAATCGTCCTCTACCTGCAATGATAATAGACAGTTAAGAAGATTTCTAATGAGGTGGGATAGATACTGGCCTTGGTGTCCTCAAGAATATCGTATTGTTTTGCTTTCTAATCTGTACAGGACCATCTCCATTTGAATGGCAAGGCACGGAGGCAAGCATGCAAGTTTAAAGCCATGTCACTGCCCTCAAGATATACATTCAAATCTGCGCACGCTTAAATAATAAAGAACAACATAAAGTTGGTTACTTTGGTAGTGACTGGTTACAATGCAGACTTGTTTACCAGGTCTCAGTTCAAACACCTATTCTTAATTTTTAAATGGCAATTTAGTCACCAGGAAAGTCCACCTATAATCCTCAAACGTTCCTTAGCATCCTTTTCAGAACATTGCAGACAGCCCAGCCAATCAACGTTTTAGGATTCTAGGCATTAATCTCAGATAATACCCAGCATGTTCACCCATGTTGTGGCTGGGTTATCTGCAAAGTACTCTGTTGCTGCCTACCTCCTCTGCCCCTCACCCCTGATAACATCTTGGGCCTTCTCTCTGGCCTTTTCACCTTAAGCGGGCCACGGCCCACTCTGAAGTGTGTGTGTGTTTGCACGCTGACCTGCTCTGTTTTTGGAGGATTGTCTCGCACCCCCAAAGTTGTGAAAAGCGAGGGGGTTGTGTCTGGCGTTGGGTACCCTACACCCTCCTTCAAGGTCCTGTCTACACCTCTTATGCGACTCCGTTTAGCCCCTAAGCAACTCTCCCTCGTGTTAAGCTTCATGTGTGGAAAGAAAGATTTCTGAATTTGTTGTCTTCATGTTGTCAAAGGTATTCCTGCACACCTGCCAAGTAAATTTCCAAATAGCACCCTAAATTGCATCCTGGGTTTATGAAGTCATTCTATGATATTAACCTAATGCGTTGCCGTTTTAGCTGTCTATTGCCGAAATACAGATACAGCAATGGTGCAATGGTACCGGCCCTTTTATGTTCCCATTCCTATGGTCCACCATTGTGCTTTCTAGAGGGATACATTGTATAATCCATCCCAGACAGGTCCAGCTAGAACCACTTTTTGGTTCAACCCTCCTATGAGTCTGCAAACTGCTATCTAGATATTTTGAACAGCTCCCATGCTCTCCCACTATTGACGTTGCTGGTTAAGGATAATTAATTGCAGTCTAAAACATCTGTAGAGCCAAAGGTTGGAGACCCTGGCTCACGATGTTGTTGGAATGTTTATTGAATCATCCTGCTTATAGAAGTCAAAACTGCACTTGGATATAAAAAGTCTTTAAAGCCAAGGCGGGCCTCTAAGGGGACAATGTACCCTCCAGAATGGAATTTGAGATGTCGCAGAACTGGTGTATGAATTCAAGGACAACAAAGCAGAAACCGAAACTGCTAAGGGAAAGCAACAGCTAATGCCCTTACATGGGAAATGCTCTGGCACATGGGTAGCAGTTCGATCCTTAACAATTGCATGTCAAGGTGGTCATGGAATCTGCCTTTGAGAGGATTAACTGGCTACTGAACGATGGATAACTGCTGCTTGGGGGGCACAGCAATTCTCACTGGTTAATGTTTCATTTATACTTAATTTGTTGCAACTGGTAGTGTCAAGTGAGGAGTGAAATCGGTTATGCCAGTGTGTATTTGGAAAATTACATTTCTGGTTTGTTTACCGATCTAACTCTTGTGTTGTGTTTTTGCCTGTATGTTTCAAAGCAATACTGATGACTGATTGCCAATGGTCAGATTGACAAGCAACTTGGATGATGAAAGCCAAAATGCCACTAACCATGGTTACATATAAAGGTTATGAAGTAGATTCTCCTTTTGGGAATGAAAGTTTCCACTTACAAGTTTTATTTAGGTAATTTTAACCGGCAGTGGGCGCAAGACAATTTGAGTGAAGATACTTGATAAGGATGAGGGGGAAAGCTCATCAGAAATATGATCATTTTATAATGGCAGACCCCTTCCATACATCTTAAACAAGAAAGCCCCAAAGTACAAACCAACACTCTTTTAATTTGCCAGGATGTATTGAGGGCTTCACATATTGATTCTTGCAAGCTTGGTGTTTATCCATTGGATGCACACAGCTTGGAGCTTTGCATGCCACATAAAGACCTCCTTAGTAGTGCACAGCCTAAAGTTACAGGAGCACTTTGCATATGCATTACAAATAAACCCTGCTCTCCACTGTGTAACCCCTGGACATTTCCGATGCTATGCCTCACTCTAGTACAGAATCGATGCTGACAAAGGGCATCGAGAAAGGGAGAAGTCCCACAAGTGCCTCACTCACACCCAGAGAAAAACAAGCTTCCGATCCATCTGGTCCCAAGTCACCGGTTACAGATGACCTTATAAAGGGAGTAACCGAGGAGATCCCTCAAAAATCCCCACCGTCACAATTGGAACAGGGAGGAATTGCCAACGCCAACACAAATAATGAAACAATTTTGTTTAACGCAGAAGAGAAAGATCTGCAAGTATGTGCCATCCCGAGAGCAGAGACACCTGTACCAACAAATCGGGAAGTCGCCATACTACATTACGAAAACAAAGGCTCATCCCAGACACTGAAAAGGAAACACATTACCTTCTCAAAAGGGAGTCGGTTCACGGTGGGTAAACTAACCAGACCCTCCGTGGGAAGAAATAAACCACAAAACATCAAGAAAAAAAATGGGTCCTAAATCCTTGGCGTAACATACAATCAAGGGTGACTCAGTTGAAAAATTCTTTAAGAAGCACGTCGGTCCATCGGACATCACCTTAGTTGAAATCTCGGATGGGGACATGCTGGAGAGTGTTCTCCAGACGGAGGACAGTAACCCTGCCAGCAAAGACACAAACAAGAAAATCCAATCCCTTGAAGCACCCAGCAACTATCCTGACACATTCATCTCTCCTCTCAGATGGCACTTCAGGAATTCTCCAGCATCAGCCTAAAAAAACGACCAGAACCCGTTCACAACGCAGCAAAATATTCTGCCTATGGTTCCTCCCCTTGACGTGAAAGAAGCAAACGTGGAGAAAACGACCTCAGGACAAAAACAAAGATTGGGCGACCGTCAAACAAACCTTGAGTGGACTAGGCCACATATAAACGCAAATCTAATAATCTAATCTGGCTCCTAAATGCTATGAAAGTGACGAAATTCAAGAGGGCGGTACGCCCACAGCTAAAAAAAAACATCTGTGGCTACACAAGTGGAGGTCTTAAGATCGCCCGACCCAACTCCAAAATCAAGAAGTAGGATGAAGTCGACACCAGTCCGTTCGCAGTATCTCTCACCTACTACCCCTATTCCATCTAGACGTCTAAGCAAACTATATCACCAAGAACCAAAAGACTCCCCACAGAAAAAGCCCGACCTGATGTCCTTAATGTCAACAATAACCATTGCCCTTTCGCCATTCAGTAAACTGTACGAGTCCCTCAATGACACACTGAGAGACCAAATGTCCCTGATTGCCTCGATGAACTTGAAACTGAATCACTTGGAACGGTTCATCATGGCTGTGGAAGGAAATAGGCAGACGCTAAACAATTCACTCAGGCAACTTATCCAGGCTGACTGGGAACACGCAAAAAGGGAAATGATTGAACATCTAGGGAAGCCGAGGTTCCCCATCCCCACCCAATCCGAGGGAGAACCTGAAGACACTAGGGAGCCCACCCGAAACAACACATGTGAGAAGGAAGCTCACGCTCAAAACACCATCTACCATCCCACAACAAGAAAACTCGGATTCAATGACGGAGATCATCACCATAATCGAGGCAGATAAGGCTAGCTCAAAACTTCAGAAGGGAGAGTTAAGTATTAACACAAACAACCTGGACCTCGAGAACCCCTTCTCCGTCTCAGCTAAGGAACTTAAGCAGAAAACAAAAGGAAAAGACGGGGAAGTCAATCCGAGTTTCTCATTCGGCATATTCAGTCCAAGGAAATCGGCCTAGATGCAACGAATAACCGGCCGGAGCCACCCAAAAAGATATGACTACACAACCATAAACCTACCCCAAGGAGTATCAACATCGCGTCAGAAGCTACAAACTCCCCTGGCCCCTCTAAGCAGTTGAGGGAGAGAGAAAGAGAAAAAAGAAGGGCAAATAGTAGGGATACCCTGAGGTTGGTTATGAATAACCCGGGAAACAACTTCACCCGCCCACAGAGAAGCAGGAAAAAGTGAGATTTTAAGTAAAAAAATCAACAGCGTCTGCATCTTTAAACTAAATAGAAGGCAGGAAAGAGGCGATGACCTAACTTTGAACAGGACGTCAATACTTAACATCTTTAGCAAAATCCCTGGTCTCAGTCAAATCCAAAATTCTGACTTGTGGATGATGGAACCCTGTGGGTTAGGGAGGAAAGACTGCTCCCTACTCCACATCTCATCTAAAGTAATTAAACATCTACTAATTAAACATCTACTAACAAAAGAGGAAGAGAGCTTAAGGGTTCTGGGGTGCGCCCTGACAGACTTTCAACCAACTCGGAGAAAACCTGCGTATGGGACAACTAACAAAACTAAAAAAGCAAAAGAACAGCACCCCCTCTTAAAAGAATGGAGCGGTGCAGAGGAAAGGGCCACTCGAAAAAATAGAAAAGAAATTCAACATGAGGACCCAGCAACAAGCGATAGTGACTTAGAAATGTTCTGGTCTCCACATGGGAACCCATCTACCTATCGCCATCACGAAAAAGAGCATAGATGACGAGTGGAGTCAGAGATCGTTGAAACATTCCCAGACACAAAGAGAGACAAAAACCGGAGACCGGAAGGACCATGGCTAAAGACACGAACTGGACGGACACTAACATCCAGGCATAACAAGGAGCTCCGGACGCCTGAAAGGAGCAGCGGAACGAAGTCGACAAAGTCGCTAAAAAACTGGACGTAGACAAAGAGAGGAAGCTCACCAGATCAGAAGAACTAGCCATCATTTGGGAGAACAGCCAAACAAGACCTTTTTGATGGTGTAGACATCCTTCCAAGGCACACAAGATCATGGTCATCCCTCACCATGGGATGCTGAAACACCAGAGGTTTCCACTACCTATTGACTAAAACTGATGTTAACCTGGGGATATTCGATCTATTATGCCTTCAGGAAACATGGATGACAGAGAAACCGCAGTTGGACGGATACGTACTGGTCTTCACTGAAGCACAAAAAGGCCAGAGAGGCCGTCCATCAGCCGGCCTGTTAATGACGATATGATCAGGCTGTGGTCTAGACCTCCAAGAGGTAACCCACTCATCACATCTGTTACAAGCAGCCATTTTTAACTAGTCCCGTCTTGAGGGTAATCTGGGAAAGAAAGTGTTGGAGAAAATCCTTGTAATTAATGCATATTGGAATCCGGCAATAACCTCAAACGAAGACTTTCTGAATGGGATTACCAAAATATGGCACAATACAGCCGCAGATCATCAATGGCATCACGCCATAATATAAGGCGACTTTAACGCAATTTACGCAATGTGGGAACGGATAGCAACCCTGGACAACCAGATTTTCCCTGTGCAATAAGAGGCAATCTACTGGAAACCTTTATGGCAGACAGAGACATGCATAACCTATATTGGTTAAGGAAAAAGACAACTTAAAAATTCCTACATGGCAAAGAGCCCTCCAACAGAAGACCATCGATCACATATGTATCGAAAGAATTATTGACGCGCATGGAGACTTCACTAGTGACCGCAACAGAGCACAGTGATCACAACGTCTTAATGGCCACATGGTCTGCTCCGCAGGGTCCGCAACCGTACACACCTCTGGAAATCGAACCAGGATGTGGTGGGTCACGGCTGAAACTTACGGAAGGTGTTATTCAAGAAATATCAGAGCAGTACAGGAAATCGACTGCAGGAAAACTCAGGAACTATACCACCTGCGAAGAATGGCTGGATTATGCCCCCCCTCTTCACAAGATATATTAGGGCAAATGGAAAGTTTAGACCTCCACCACCAAACCCCAACCATCTATACAATTGGGAATTGGTAAAAAGAAGACACACAATTCAGCAGCTAAAAAGAGTAGTAAAAAAGGTACCATCAGAAGAAAAATTTAAGAGGTGGAAATCCGCCAAAAAAGAGTACAGAAATTGGCTAATCCAACATCGATTCAATATGTACCAACAAGATGCAGAAACAATGCTACATGCATTAAATGGGAAAACATATAAAGATTTCTGGAACCTGATTAAAGCAACAACAAAGAGTTCGAACGACAAACTTCAAAACAATGTAGGGGAAAGGCAATGGCTGACGTACTTCTCTAACTTGTACTCACGGCCTACGTCAGGAACAGACATCACAACGCCCATTCTCCAAACACAAGTGACCAAAGAAACAACAACTTGGAACATCTGTAGTGAGGAGGAAACTATCTTTAACATGATCTAGAAGCTTAACAACTCAAGGGCACCAGGACCCGACGGGCTGAGCAACTTAGAGTTAAAAAAACATCCAGAACTATGGGCCAAGCTGATTAGCAAAATCTTTGAAAACTGTAACACCAAACGTGCGGTCCCGTAATCGTGGACTAAAGCCATCGTAGTCCCGATCTTTAAGCGGGGGGCACCGGACGACCTTAACCAATATCGGCCCATCGCACTGCTCGATGTCATCAGCAAGGTCTTTGCCTATTTGGCCTTGGAAACGTTCCGAAAACTGGCTCGGCAAAGTAAATTACGTGGATCAATTTCAATCAGGTTTCACCAAGAACGCAGGAACATCGGTCAACATTCTGACAATAAATACAATTAAGTCAAAGGCGTTCCAAATAGGAATAACCGTATATATGTCCGTCATTAACCTGGTCCAAGCCTTTGACCAGGTCAATAGGGAACGTCTCTGGGACAAATTACAGGGCAGACACTGCCCAGCATCAGTCTTGGAAGCAATCCAGGCACTACATGAAGGGACCTCAATGAGGGTTCGCCTAAACTGTGACGGTGGTCTATCTGAAGAAATAACAACGTACAGAGGCGTGAAGCAGGGGTGCCCGTTGGCCCCCTCCCTTTACAATGCCTACATAGCTGACTATGAAGAGACCGAGGGGGGAAGTCAGATGTTTTCCGCCAACATTGGGTGGGGGGGAAGATCTCAAGGCTTTTATACGCAGACAATATTATTCTTCTGGATCTCACACCAATAGGGCTCCAACGCCAACTGGAGAATTTGGTGTCCTATCGGCAAATCAAAAACCAAAATCATGCTGATGGGTTATGCTGTGTAATCACCAAAAAGAGACAGACATGCAAGACGCACTTTGGGCAAAGTTGAGATCCTTGACAGTTCAAGCGAAATTAATGGACCGTAAATACGGCCGCTTTTCCCTCGTCCCTGTGCTGAACCTTTTCAAGATGAAGGTTGTACCGTCCTTACTTTATGGTGTAGATGCAATGCCGTGTCTCCCTGATGCAATCTGGTAAACAATGGAGAGCTACTTCTGGAGAGCAATTTTAGGCCTGGCAAAGTCAACACTGATGGTTTTAATCAGGCGAGATCGTCGTTAATGCTGTTCAGAAAATTGCTGTGTACTCAGAAACCCAAAGCATTGGATTTGATAAAGAAGGAACTTGACACCGACTCCAACCGGATGTTAATAAGATGGAAGGAAGCAAATCAACAACTTTTGCAAGATCTGGACTGCTCAGAAGAACTTCTAGTAAATAATCCAAACAAAGTTACTAAGAAGTTGTATGAAATGGACTGGATCACCACGCTGGAATCTGCTAGTAGGTACCACTTGACCTCGACCATTCCAACTACCGCAATGAAAATACACGAGGTGAGAGGTTACCTAAAGAAATGTCCAGACAAACAACTGAGCAGACTATATCTAAGATTCCGACTTAATCAGTTAAGAACAAGGGAAATTCAGGCTCTAAGAAAGCAAACGGATTCTGATATCTGTCGATTTTGCAAGCAGAGACAAGGTGGAGACCAGCCAACATCTGTTGTTGGAATGCAGTCCTTTAAAGGAGGCCAGGTCAAAATACCTAGCAAGGGCATTAACAAACTACTCAACCTTAGAAGAAAACGAACTATCGGCACTTCTGACAAGTGGGGAAGGCACTAGATGTGTGATTGTTGTCACTCTGTTTCTAAGACATTTGGACTTAAACAGTGGAGAATCACTGGGATAGATGAAATAAACTCTAAGTGATAGATCTTGGAACTGAAAACAATAACACAGTAGGACCATTGGAGTGAGACCGGAGTGAGAGGGAAACAGGAAAAACTGCACTGCCAGAGGTCCAGACTGGACTTCAGTGGCAGCAAACATAGAGAAAACACACACAGAGAAGTGGTAGAAAGGACTAGTAGGCCCTGTCCATCCATAAGGCATTTGCAGCATCACAATGGAGTTCAGTGATGATGTGATCCGAACCCCTGAGATATTTAGCGCTTTGAGCCCAATCAAAAGGGGCCACATGGGACACCTACTTCATCATTGTTTTGTCTAGACTTAGATTTAGCACTTCTGATTTCTGCAAATGTATTTTAAAGCCGACTGCCTCTTGATAAGAACTAGCTTCCTTACGTAGATACAGCGTTGGAGTAAGTGGCTCTGTGAGAAACATTGAGATGCCTTCAGCAAAGATGTTCATTTTGAGCTTTTGTTCACCAAAGGAGATCCCTTTTAATCTTCCGGTTTTACTTGGTCCTAGCAGCCAGAGGTTTCAAGAAGGGAGCAAATGTAGGCAAACGTGGATTTACCCGTTTAGTCCCTCTCAATAGGGAAAATGAGCGCTACAAGTCTAGCTCCCGGAACATAGTAACATGCTGTCATTTTGTCAGTGAAGCCCTTGCAGTGCAGTCTTCTCTACATCCCGGCAGATCTACATGGCTGGCACCTTTTGTTTCCTGTTAACCTTTTGTATTAGGTGAGCCACCCTGTGTATATTATCAATGTTTGGCTACCTTTTTATAAAACCTGACTGCTATGGTGGCATTATGTCGTCCAGGCTCAGTGACAGAAGTTTGGGGAAAATCTCTGCATCTACATTTATCATTGAGTTGGGCCTGTACAACGTACATCATGATGTGTCTTTTACTGTGTTGAGTATTCAAGTAACATTAGACTCGGACATGATTTTTCAAAGGAATTATATCAGGATAAAAATACTATGATCTGCTTAGATTGAAACGATTTATAAAGTGGTCTGGAAAAGCCATCTGGGCCCAGAGCTCTGTTTGCATTCATTGAGTTAATCACTTGCCAAACAGCTTCAGCTGGTACACGGCTGCCTTTGGCCTAGATATGCTAGCAAGATGGGCACCACCTAAATATGCCTCCTGTTTTCCCCTCCCCAGAGAGTCTGCAGTGTACATTGTACTTGAATATCTGTTTATTCTTAGTTGAGTAAGTCCCTTTAGATCCTTTTAATACATTGAAATGCCTTCTCCATTAAAGTTTCATCACCAGAAGCGTGTCAAAATATTACTGGGCTTAGTTGTGTGAGAAGCGAGCAGGAAGAATGGGTCTGCAGGGATTTATACATTTTGTCTAGTG
Source organism: Ambystoma mexicanum (assembly GCF_040938575.1). Taxonomy (NCBI): domain Eukaryota; kingdom Metazoa; phylum Chordata; class Amphibia; order Caudata; family Ambystomatidae; genus Ambystoma; species Ambystoma mexicanum. The sequence continues at coordinate 1,491,280,474 of NC_090932.1, read as the reverse complement.
CCTGTATTATTTAGTTATCTACTAATCTTCTGCTACCATGACAGTTAGCTCGCCCTTTTCACTGCTTTAAACCTGTCCCAGCCTTTAGCGCCATAGGTATTTTCCAGAGAATTAAGGTATGATACAAACCTTGCACTCACCATTAGTAATTAACTCGTGGAGAGTAAGGAGTGTGTTGTGTGCATGTCTAGAATTGAGGTGCCGAGTGACTTTTTATGGATTGTTAGTAGCTTACAACTTTACATTTCTACCCCTGATTAAGCCTGAACTAGCTTTTCACAGAGCTCTTGATGTACTAAAAAATGCCATCTTCTTGCTGAAAGTTGCTCGCGCAAGTACCCTGAGGCAAATAAAAATCTCCTCAAATGTTATTTGCATGTGCAATAGAATTATAAAAGAAAATCGGAATATTGACCCAAAAACTGGGTGCAGAAACTCGAGGACAGTAAATCGAGTTGAAAAGTTAACAACATTTTGAAGAAACTGCAACAGAAATGGACATACATTCAGTGACTAAAAGTGCCTGAGATTTCAATATACACTTAAGCAATCCCAGTGAATTGGTTAAAATTCCACCTCATATCCTAGAGGGCAGATGAACATATAAAAAAGGTAAAGCTTTGTGGCAGCAATTTACCGGGTTTTAATCAAATCGACATTAATACAAAGTAACGAAACAGGAGGAATTAAGGGTTCTGCTCACCACACAGATTTCTTACATTTTTTTGGGAGACTCAAAAGTCTTGGATTTTTAAACACATTTTCCAGATTGTTCCATATTGAAAAGCCCCATACTTTCTATTAGCAACCGAGATGGACTCATGCAAACCTATATCATCATTGTAGCATGATTCCTGCTGACTCGCAGCATTTCACCTGCCATGCTGCGTATCCCTTGCAGTCCCTGCTCGCACGCACCACCCCTCGCTTGCCCTTGACTGTTTCTCACACACCTGTTCGCAGAACCGCCTGTGTATTGCTTGATACCTACCTTCTCTGCTCTTTCGCTGGGGGCCTTCTCCCCTATCCATGCTGGTGCTCCACTTCTTCCTCCTGCTCCAGGTCCCACTGACCACCGAAACAGTTAAGTGACTGACTTCAGCAATGGGTTTTCCTTTTTGTACAATGCATATTTGGTCCTGCCACAAGCTGCGGGGCAATACAGGATCTTAGGATCCCTAAGCCCTCCTTATGCACCTTTACTTTATTCTGGCCCATAGGTCAAGCCCTTATCTCTTCCTTAACAGACCCATTAAGTAATACAAATAGCACTTAATTGAAGAACTGCCCTTTAAAGGGAGCCCTTCAAAAACCTGTACTTCTGTGGAAGGACTGTCATGCTACCAACACTTGTATACTGTCCAATGTCACCCTCCAAGCCTCATTGTAGTGCTGATTTTGCAGGACTGCAGCCTGTTGTCATCTCACTTTCCCTCCTTCACTTTATACTTACTGTGCTGCTTCCATCACTTTCTATTTGCTGTTTTCCCTTTTCTACGACTTACTCTGGGGAGTCTTCACAGTGGTATGTTTTCCTCCTTTGCAGGTTACCGGTATTCTTGCACCCAGGGTATGACTATAATAATAGCGTGGCCAGGACCACGCTGTATCTCAAACTTCTGAGGGTACTCCTTTTATTCCATCTCTTTCCCCTATTTTGGACCCGGTCAGCCGTCTTGCGACCCCCTCATAGCCAAACTGGCTATGAAGGGGTCAGACTGAACTGCTCAAAGTGGCTCATCCCAAAGGTAGCCTCTTCCACCTATTCAGGCTTGTGTTTCCACACGATAAAAAAAAAAGAAAAAAGTGGTCTGCTTTCTGTACGCCTCTCTAGACCGTGTTGTGGAATAAACTAGTACAATAACTTGGCATGTGCAAATTACAGTCGAAGGTTTAAATCGCTACAGGGCTGACTTGGAGCTTTTATCCTGTAGTAAATTGAATACTGTTATATTGGGTAATGGCGATTCTCCTTAAAGCAGTTAGAAGTAGGAAGAACCGGTCACGAAACACTAGTAAAATGATATCTATTTATTACTAGCTGATATAGCCGGCGTTGCACAGGATTTAATTTCCTCATCAGTATTATTTATTCGAAATCCCTTAAGGTAGCTTTATGCTTTTAAGAAAGGCTCCATAAGAAGGGTGAAAAGAAAAATACAGTAAATTGTTCGATTATTTACACAATGTTTTGTTCTTCTTAAAGACTCATTCTAAAGCTTATAACTGTACGCAAGAACAACATGGAGGTTCCTGAGCAGCATGATGGGGGGCATGATGCCGACTGTGCCAACAGCTATGGACCTAAAGTTTGATATTACCAAAGTACGTGTTCATTGTAAGGCTTGTTTATAAAGAAAAATGTTAGCTTTGCCAGTTGGAGCAAAGATTCTGGAACCTGCTCTAGAACACGCAACATATAACTGCCAGTAGGAGAAACATGGAGATTCCCAGTTGCTACCAATGCACTTGATTGACTGGCCCTGTGCCTTGTTGATCGTGACACCGAATGCCAGCCTGACGGGGAACTGTAGGCGCTTGAAACTGAACAGCAGGTCTGTCGGATTGAGTGGAATGCGGTGGATGAATGCATCTCCTTTTCTATTCCCGGTCAACACTGTTGCTTCAAGTACGTTGGGCATCAATTTTATGACACACAGCCTTGTGCCATTACACAGCCTAGGCAGGTCGAGATTGCGAAGCAGCATTATTGGTGACCCAACTTTCAGTCGAAGTTGATGTTGTGGCATTTCTGGGGGGTCGAGTAAGTGGAGGAATTCTGTTGGATAGTTTACGGCTTCATCGGTATCCACCGCTGCATCGATTGAGTTGCACTCAGTAACTGTGCCCGGAAGCATATCCTGAATCTGAGTATCCATTTCATTGACCGAATCATTTTAGCAGTAAGGATGGCTCGTTCACACAGCCACTCGTGAAAGAACACTTTAGTACTATCCATGAGAGAGTAACATAAATGCCTATTTAGCAACAATTTGGAAACCTCTGGAATGCTATCTCTCTTCACCTTCGCCTCTCAGGTCCATTTGTCTCCAATACACCTTCGCCTTACGCCTCTCATTCGCCTTTGCATCACATACGTCAATGCTTCGCCAAGCCACAAACCCACAAACAATTTTTGACTTTTAATTATATAGATAATTCTGTCTGAAAATGTGATTTCCGTTATTCACAACAATGTCACAAATTGCATTCCTATAATTAGCTCAGGCTGTTCCTGATTATTATATTCCTTTAAGAAAATGAAATGTATAAGAATGTAATACATTTCAAAACTAAACACAGAACCTTTTCGAAAACCAGTTAAGTGCACCATTAAACAAGCACGGAAGAAGGTAGAACAACTGAAAAAAGGAAGTATTCTAAACTGAATACTAGCTAAAGGGACACCTTTTGAATACTAAAATGTGTGGGTGGCAGGGTGTGTTCCACTTTCGGGTCTGGTCAAGAAAGAGAATTAAAACATAATAATCAGAGGTTCACTCTTCATAGGACGATAACCATTGAGGGCCAACTGATGTTTTATATGTAATGATGACCATTTTCAACCTACATTTCTTTCTGCTAAAACTAAGCTCAGTGTTCAGATTCCGGGGCCATTAACTCTGATTTGTACCCGAAGCGGGGGAGCCCACCAACAGGGTTGCTTGGCTCGCGGGCCATATCCCTTGATTTCAGACCTCATTCCAAGCAGCCTGACGGCTACTTTCCCGCTTTCCTACCCTTATCCAGCGTTCCTCTCCAGTCACCGTTTCTTCCCATACCCCACTCAACTTATTGTTTTGCCACCACCATGCCAGCCTCCATCCTGGGCCACTTTAAAAATGGAAGAGGGGCTCCGCATGGAGCCCCGCCTTCTGTCTCCACAGCGGCCATTTTAAGTCAGTATTTTCTTTGAATGAACAGGACGCCCCCATTCATTCAAAGGAAATATATTGCTATCAGCACCCCGGATTTCCGGATTAGAAACCTTGGGTGCTAATGGCAATGATAACTGGTTTGGTGGGTTTCACCGGTCTGGTAATGGCACTGATGCCCGGTGTTGAGGCCTTCGCTTTGCTCGGGCCTATAACCTGGGCCTGGCCGGTGAAGCCCACCGAACAGTTATTATTGCATATTTGAAGGTCACCCTCCTGAAATGAACATGAAATGGGACAAGTAGGCTACCAATGAACATAGCATTGTTTAATGTGTTTACACGTCACAGTGGTCAAAAGGAAGTGCAATATTTATATTAAAGTCACAGCACTTTTAAACGGCTCCAGGTTCTCAACAAATGCTCTTCTCCTCAAACCTTCCCGCAGTGCACTTATCTAAGATGGATGTACCAAGTAGTGGGAATGATCAGTTTTTGTAAACCCCACCTTCAGACATGGACATGGTTACGGGTAATGCTAGGGCATAATGCACACAGCCACCAGCCAGATTTGTTTGGACATTCTTAAGGATAATGCATTGTGCAATGCAATGATGCAATGTGTCCTTTTGTTTGTTTAGACAGAAAGCCACCTCGGCTAAACAATTTCAGGCTTCTGGTCCTCAATCTACTCTTGCTACTTTGGAATAATTGCTGCAGAATGACAAAGATTCATTCAGAAAGGGCTGCCCACAGCTTCACAATTTGAGAGTTTGTTTGGGTGGGATAATTTGCATATTTATAGATGGTCAAATGTAATTTCTAAGGTTGAACTGATTACTACAGAGTTCTGAAAAGAGACCTACAGCCGAAAGCTGTATGCGATTGTAGGTTGGTTATGGGCTCAACTACTTGCAAGATGGCTTAATGCTCCTCCTGGAAGGATCGCTGTTTAACCTACATATTTCAAGTCGGCATTCCACCTAGGTTGATTTACACAATCACCCCATGCTGGGTGTTCTCTGGCAAATTACAGTCTCTAAGATTTACCACTCAACCAAATAGTTTGATATATGACAACTCAATTTCTCACTCAATATGTTCCCTTTTCTGATGAAATTGGCTAAGTCCTTAAGAACGGGCTACTTGGTGGTAGTAAGGCCTGTCAGAGATCTGAACAATCTCCAATAGGCTGGGAATGAGCTGGCTAAGGTCCACTGCCCAGCCCCTTTTACCAGATGTGGTCTAGTGCATATGTTGCCAGCTTTACTGTTTGATGCAATTGTGTGATCTTCATCTCGATTTTCCAGCATTCCCACTTAACTGAAGTTTGTTTTCTTGGACACATCATTTTTAATTTGAAGTACCTAGAAACTAAACGTGTGCTGGTAAAGTTAATCCAACTATTCATTGGTGATGAGGGGCAGTGCACTTGGTCTGTCCAACAAATATATCACACTTGTAGAAAGTGTTGTGCTTCCTTCTCTTTATAAACATTGTATTCTCAAAATATTACACAAGACATATTATCATGCTCTGCAGGCAAAAGCTTTACAGAATGTAAAGTCCTGACTTATTGGCTTTGCTAAACACTTGCTATTGATATACGGACTGCCTCCTCCTCTCTATCAACTGCAATCAGCATGACTGGCACTGATAATGCAGCTTTTCTTTCAGATTTAGGAAAAACAGCTTGAGTTTGGTATTTGAACCCATCAGTGGCACACGTTTTGAGGATAACAAGGAACCTACCGGATCTGATGGTACATTTTCATCATCACTGCCAGATTCCACTTCATAGGGTGGCACAGGAACTGGTGAAACAGTGCAAGCAGTAGCAGTGCCTTTACAACTAAGAATCACTTGCCATTTACAGGGTTTTAAAAAGTAAAAAAGGTTGAACACTTGGTAAGAAATGTCCAGTGATCAGCTCAGGATTCTAAGCGGGTGAGATGTTCTCTGCTTTTTGGAGGGCAAACAATAATTACCTCACTCGGAACAGAGACTAAAAAACTACTGACTATACCGTCATCCCGCTGTATCCCAAGAGGGCACAGGCGTTTTTCTGTGTACCTCTTTGACCTTGCAACTTGAGTTCAGAAATATCACTTCCGATATTTCGGAAAGCTGTAAAAAACCTCAATGGTTATTTGGTCCTATCCTCTGATATCTCTTAACTAGACTGGCTTGTTTTGTAGTTACAATCTGAGCCCAAATGCAGTTTATTCTACCCGGCTGCGCGTTACAAATTACCTCCTTAAAGGCAAAGAAGGATTTTCGGAGTGTAAAAATACCAAATGTAGAAACACTGAACTTAATAGTTTAGGACTTGGCCTCCGCACCTGCTTTGTTAAGTTGAAGGAAGAGTGTTCATGTGGGTTCGAGCAAGCTCATTGTGTAGCTTTTTAGTGTGTTGAGTCAAATCTGCTCATCACAGCTGGACTTTATCGTTTGTACATTTCTTTCATTTTATTTGGGCGATCTCACCTTTTTGTCTCCCTGTGCATATTTTACTTTTTTCTCGCTTTCCTGAGAACCCAGTGAGAAAATAAATGGCCAAACTTGACTTTGGCAGGATATAATTGGAATGTTGTTATTGTTCGTTATAACTTGAATAAAATTGTATGATTCCTGATGCACGCTCCTTTCACAGTTTGAATCGCGAGCCTGGCCTATGTGTTTCTCCTCTTTCTGTTTCTATTTTTTTTTCCATGAGTCACTACCCTTTCATGTGACTGTAACGCTTGTTCTAAAATAGCTCAGTGATTTAAAAGGCGTAAAAGTCGCATGAAAATACTCTTCACAGGGCATTGCTGGAGTGCTAGCCATCTATAATGATCTTTGTGTAAAAAGGAAAGTTGTGAAGAGGGAGTAGGCATGAGAGATTCTGAGTCTTCACACAATTTCGTGTTTGAATGTTTCCTTTTAATTTGTAATTGCTAAAAGCAAAAGGTTTGGAGTACCTTGTTAGAAAATTTGATAAAGCTTTTTAGCAGCCTACTTTTTCTGCTGTTTTAGGACCCTATGAGAACTGTCTGAAGAAGGCACTGGTTGATGTCCTGAAAGATTGGGAAACAAATGTACGTGTTATCTTAATGAAGGTGTCAACATTTCAAGAGCCCATTTGCTTTAGCAAATTGCATCAAAATAGTAAGAAAACAAGTGTGATTTTCGACAATGATTTTGTAGATCACTGTAGCCTAGGCATGGATTGGGTTTTTCTCGTCGGCACTAGCAGGGTGTGTTCGTAGCCTAAGAAAGTGTTGCTGGTAAATGGACCTTCTGGCTTGTGGTCTCTACAGATCTCCCTGTCTATTGCCGAGGCAAGAGACCCCTTCTCTTCTTCCTTGCTTTGCCAATTAAAGCTGGAGACCGAAACAATTATTTCAGTGAAGTACAGGAAGGGTTTTTTTTCACTCTGTATAGTTTTGTTTCCTTTTATTATATTGTTATATTCATAAGATAGTGCTGATTTTACAGTTGTGTTAATATTGACCTGTTGGGCGAGGTCAAGCACTGTTGAGGTTTCGATATTTCCAGTTTTGCTGATTGATTTGCTTATGTATCATGAGTGCACTAGATCTCTGCAGCACTTTGTGTCACCTTCAATGATGAAGTCTGTACATTTAAGTGCTACCTATATCTAACCCTCTACACAGGCATAGTATGTTATGTTACATTATATTTTGTAACACTCTTTCCAGTGCCTCCACCGTGTTTGGCATTAGTACTCTTGTAGAGTTTTTTCTTTTTTTTAAAAAACAATTTGTATGCACCAACAAATATTATTACAACAAGCACATGTCTAATACTCATCCTGGGAAAACTTGCATTTTGTCCCTGCCACTCGGGTCAGATACACACCAATGAGCCCCATCAGCAGGCATAAATTAAAGTTGCAAGCTACTAGCCAGCTATGACAAAGTAACTCGCCTACCTCAAATATATACATATACACAGCACACCATTTCTTGCTCACTACGAGTCAAATATCACTAGCCAATGGCAAGTGGCGAGTGCAATTTATGCCCCCGATCCCTATTATCACCATTGTAGTGAATCCTGTAAAGTGTAACACAGTATTTGATCATTTAGACCTGTGTTGTCTGTCCAAGAAAGCCAACTGAATGTGCCATTATGTCTGGGCGGAGGTACAGTAGTTTAGCAAACAACATACCCCATTCCAATATCACATTTCTGTCCTCCCCCAATTATCTCTTGTTGACTCTCCACCTCCAGTTCTGCTGATGCCCATCTCGTCACATTGTTCATGCACATATAAAAAGATGGTCAGCTCCACTTTTTTCATTCACTGGTAGTCTGAAAAGCCAGGGAGCAGAAATGTCTAACCAGTGGTCCATCCAGTAAATCCTGAAGTTATAGTCTCCGGCATTGGATCTTGCTGTGAATATTCACCATAGTCAGGCTGGACATTTTCGGTTAACCCTTTCCCCATAGTAATCAAGAGGAAAAAAGTGGGTGTCCCTTATGTAGCCCATTACCTTCCTTATGGGTACGTTTAGTCCCCACCAATGAGACTTTGCGTAAGTGGCCCCTCTCCTGCAGCCTCTATTCAGATTTTAACCACATTTCATGCTGGAAGGAGGCCTCTTGTTTTTCTCCATCAAGAAATGTACAAAATCCATTGAACATGTTCTCCAGAATACCAGTGCCTTCTGAGGAATATCATCCTTTTACCACAGATAATTTCTGGTGGATTTTAAGAGATGGAACGGGATTAAAAAGTTCTTGTTCAGGGCCTGCTATAAAAAATGTATTTGAGGGTGACATGCAATATAGACTGCAAATACTTTCTGTACCCAAATATCGCCACGGAGGAGTGCGAGAGATGTCAGCCATTCAGTGCTAAAACGCTGAAAGACGGGCAGAGGCATTGGCTTAATGAGGGGAATTATCCCCCATTAGAAGCGGAGTCATTGAACAGTCTGGCAGTACCTTGACGCTCGGAGCGCTCTGAGAAAAGGGTCCCTGCAACCAAAAGGACAATCTGTGGAGAGACCAACCAAAGGGCCCCAGGCTGCAGGAGAAAAAGGGCATTGGTGCACCATCTACCAGCGAGGCTTTGCAAAAGCTGAGGCCGCCGCCGACAGTAGCGACTGAGGCAGCGGGAACCCCGCTGACGCTGGTAATGGAGTGCTCAATAAAACCACTTTCCACAGTGGCTATAAAGCATCCGACCAGGACGCTGTCGACACAACAACCGTCAACGCCCTCGTCGATGATTAACACAAAGCAAACATAGTCTACGGCCCCACGCTTGTCAACGTTGCAATCGTCAACGGGAAACTCAAAGCACCCGTTGTAAGGAAAACGCTTGTCAATGGAGAAACACTTGTCGACGGGCAAACACTCATTGACGGCGAGGTCCATGGCAGGAACATCACATCCGTCAGCCACAGAAACACCGTTGCCAACCACAACACCAGGTCTGATGACTGCGCCTGCAATAAGCACACTGGCAAAAAAGAAAGTGGCTGGTCGCCGCGAATCGCAGGTCCTCTCGCACTATATGTTCACAAACGTGGTGCACAGAGCATCCACAGGATCGTTGACAACCACACAGGTGTCAACCGCCTCACAAGTGCATGAGACACTGCCTTGAGCATTTCAGAATGGATCCCCAGCAGAAGCACGCCAGTCGGCAGTACAGGAAGCCAAAGTATACAGGAGATACAGCCAGTCACTTTTCCAGTTTCTCCTATTAGTTACTCCAATGTCATGCCTGAAGACATTTTACAGTACAAGATTGATTCAGGGTTTGAGGTACAACAAAGGGACCAAGTTTTTTCGGTCCCTCTCCCTCTCCCTCTGCCTCTCTCCAGGTGTTGTCGTCCTTACAAAGCCTGCTCACCCAAATACACACAAGGTTGCCTGCATCTCCATAGGTCCCAACAACACCAGTTCCAGGGCTGTCAATGGGGGCAGTCTCTCTGAGGGGACCATCATCGGCTAGAAGGTCATGGCCTAGGTCTACAGAATCAATTTCACTTCCCCGCAAAGCAGTGGCGAAACGAAAACCTGCATCTCCTACAGCCTCAAATGAGCCCAGGGGTTCCCGTTCTCCCTATGGTCATGTGCCAGTATAATCACTAAGCTCACTACACACGACAGCACGCAAGCTTGCCACAGACTCCCCATTTCCACCACAACCACAAGAACAAGAAGGTGAATTTACCAATAAAATATCCACTGCTAACACAGGATCCCCACCCAGGGATGACCAGTGGGACGCAGATGATGACCCAATAGATGACCCACCAGACGAAGTGCACAGACAATCACCTCTAGACGAGATTGGTACTTTCCACTCAATGATATCGAAATCATGCAAAGAATTTGGTCTCACGCCATCCGAGGAGAAGAAAAAGTGTGTTTGCTGTTTGACCACAAGAATAAGAGACAAACGTCCATAGTGGCCATCCCTATCCTAGACCATGTCTGGGAAGAAGGACTCAGCACTATGAAACATCCCTTCACAGAGCCGGCCATCGAAGGCAGGATAAAAAAGAAATGTGGAGCCCACGCCAAAATGTCTACCAGCTCAACTTACCTCAGAATCAGTGGTCTCAGCCGCAGTGGTCAGGAAAGCTCACTTGCACGCACAAGTACTGCTGGAGAATGAGGGCCAAAAGCTGGACGCTTTTGGAAAAAAGGTGCTAACAATCAGCACCACTATGGCTAATGCAGCAAACGCATTACGATCATGGCCAGGTATGATCCCGAAATGTGGCACGCATCCTGGAGCGCTTGCCTGAAGAGAAGCATAATGAGGCCATTGCTATTCTAAAGGAAGGTGAGGAAGCCTCAAATCATAACATAAATATTTCTTTTGATTTAGCTGAAACGGGGTTCAAACAGATAGGCAACGGAGTGGTGCTACGTAGGCATGGATGGCTGTTTTGCACATCATGAGGTACAACATTAAGACAATTGCACCTATACCAATGCACATAATGACAATAAATGTTCTTTGTGCAATGGATAATGGATAAATTCCGAGTTGTTAATGACTGCCTTCTTAAGTGAGTTAATTTCTCCAGCGTAATATTAAATATCAGTGAACCTAGCTCTACTAAAATTACTAGAATTTTATCAGCGGTACACTATTGTTCATTTCCACTCTTTTTAAGCAGACTTAGTGTTTGTAGTCATAGTTATATTATGAGATGTCTTTTCTTGTGTCCTGTCTTAGTACATCAGTATGTCGTTTTCCATGTAGCTCTTTTAATGGCTTCGATGTCTTACTCCATTTTCTACCAGTGGGTCTACAATACAAAAAAGGGATTTCAATTATGCATTTTTTCCGCCTACTTTTATCTGGGCTATTATAGAGCAGTTTACTTTGCATATGAGAGTAGAATTCTCCAAAAAAGTTTTAGAAAGCATTGTCACTCTCTGCATCCTCGCTCACTTACCCAGTAGCAAACTTTAATGCGCATGGCTTCCTCCAATACACTTTTTTCTATTTTTCTTTTTTTAACTTCTATTCAGCTGTATTTCATCTGTTGAGTTAGCTCTCACACTATTTACAAAAGGACAAAAATATAGGAACTAAATTATTTATGGAGCATCTCTCCATTACTCAGCTCAAAACCCCTTGTTACTGGGCAGATTCGGATTATTCTTTAGCTCCCTTTACTAATTGTTTTTGCATCTCTCTGCTTCTTTAAAAGTCTACTTCTAGCGGTCATTTTCCTTGATCCAGTGGATGAGGTTGGACTTGAAGAGTAGGTAAGATTGATCTTCCCTCTGGGCTGGTGGGATGGAGTTCCATTGTTGAGCGGCTTTAACCGGGAAGCTGCTTCCTCCAGTTTTGACACGTTTGAATCTGGGCACTGTTAGGAGATTGGCGTTAGCGGTTGGAAGTCTGTCTCTGGAATCTGGCTATTAGGTATTGAGGGACAGCGTTATGGAGGCATTTGTGTGTAAGTGAGGCTGCTTTTAGGGAGATTTTGTCTTTTGTAGTAAGCCAGTTATTAGCTCTTCTTGTGTCAGAGATGTGAGCTTTTTTTGGGATACGCAGTGCTGCTCTGAGGGCATTATTTTGTATAATCTGGATTTTGTTGGTGATGTATTTGTTGGTCCCTAAATATAGGGTGTTGCAATAATGCAATTTTGACAAAATAAGGGCTCTTGCTAGTGTAGTGCAGCTGATGGTAGAGAGGAAGGCCTTGGCTGCTCTGATTAGCTTACATGTTTAAGCAGTGGATGAGGCCATGGAATTGACCTGTTTGTTGAATGTGAGGGTGGCGTCTAAGTAGAAGCCTAGGGTTTTGAATTCTTTGGCTACTTTGATATTGTTGCCATCTATTATGAAGTTGGTGTAGTTGTGTCCAAGTTTGTTGATGTTGGCGGGCGTGCCAAGGATTAAGAGTTCCATCTTGTCATCATTCAGGCATAGACCATGAGAGGCCACCCATGCCTGGATGATGAGGTACACTGTATTCACCAAGGCCAAATCCTTGTTGTTGTCTCCCGTCAACGGTATGAGGATCTGGGTATCATCGGCATAGTTAGTGTAGATGATACCAAGACCATCGAGATCATCAAAAAGGGGCTTTGTGAATATGTTGTACAGGGTAGGGGATACACAGGATACTCCACAGGTGATGGGTATAGGGTCAGCGGACGCTGAGGATAAGAATACACGCATGGTCCTGTTTAGGAAAGATTGGATCCAGCCTATTGCTTCTTGCGAGAAGTGGGCAGCTGAGTCCAGGTGATTACAGAGGATTTTGTGGTCTACTAAATCGAACGCCGCTGATAGGTTGAGTAGAAGTAGTAAGGCTGCTTTGCCATTGTCTCTGAGCGAGTCAGTTTGTGCCTTTAAGTCGATTAGTGCTGTTTCAGTCCTGTGTTGGGGTCTGAAACCAGACTGACAGACTCCTGGAAGATGGTTTAGTTCTAAGCATTGTTGTATTTGAAGGTGTGCTACCTTGTCTAGAATATTGAGAAGGAAGGGGACAGTGGTGATGGGGCTGTAATTGGTGGTTATGGAGGGGTCCAGTGTTTGCTTTTTGAGTAGAGGGAGGACCCATGACTCTTTGAGGTTACTGGGGTTGATACCGTTGGAGAAGGAGGCGTTGATGAGCTTAGAGATAAATGGTGAGAGGTCTCTGGCTGCATCCTTTATTATTTGGGCTGGACAAGGGTCACCTTGGCAGTTTGAGGGTTTGAGGGTAAGTATGACTTTTTCAACCTCTAAAATGGTTACTTTGGAGAAGCTAAAGCGAGGAGGTTGTTGTTTGGATGGTATGGGAGTGGGTTTGGTATCAGCAGGGGTGGATAGGTGTAGGGTTTCTTTTTTATTGGCGATCTTTACTTGGAGGGTTGCTACTTTGTTGGATAAGGCGTTTTGGATACTAGTGCACCACGTTTTATCCTTCACCTAAGTTTATCGGGAACCTGGATGGGGGTTTCCAATTCTTTTATAATTGAGTTTGCTTGGGAGACTCTTTGGTAGTTTTTAGCAAGTACAATTTCTTTCTTATAGGTGGAGGTTAGTTTACTGAGGTTATTTTTGTTAATTACAGTGGGAGCTTGTCTCCAGATTTGTTCACTTTTACGTTTTTCAAGTCTGAGTGATTTCAGGTGTTGAGAAAACCAAGAGTTTAGGTGCTTTATAGGTTTGCTCTTTCTGAGTTTTAGTGGTGCTATGGAATCTAGGGATGAGGTCATAATGTTGTTGGACTCATCAACAAAGGTGAAGGGATCGGTGGACTCTGGTAGTGAGTTCAGGGTCGGTAGAATGAGGGGGGTGAGTTTTTCGGCTGTAATATTTCTTTTATTCCTGGTAGGAATGGCAGGGGCTTGAATGTTATTTGGAGGTGTGGGTGAAGTGGCCTCTAGGGAGAAGGCAATCAGGTAGTGATCGGACCATGGATGAGGAGATATGGAGGTGATAGAGGCCTGGCAGATGTAGTTGGCAACCCAATCAAGCATCTTCCTTTATTGTGGGTGGGTAGGGTCACTACCATAGAGGTGCTGCAAGGAGGGAGTTGGGAGAACTGGAAGATTGTCCTTCTGGATCCGCCTCCCTAGCACCCTTACCACCCTTCATACTAGGTAGCACTCCTCCATCATAGCAGGCGGTCATGGGCGCTTCCAGTGAAGTTTAAGGACTGCATCAGGACTTATTATTGTATATCTTACTATGCTCATTAATAAGGGAGTGGGCTTGTGTGGTGGTCATTGTGTGAGTGCATGTATGCGTAAGGGGGAGGACATGTAGTGCAACTGGAAGTATGCTGTGGCATGCATATCTGAAAGAATGCCTGTGGCAAATGTGGCATGGATGCATTTGATGTGTTAACGGGCACAAAGGGTGATGCATAAATGCATATCCTTTTGACAGGGGTCAAATTGGGATTTGTTCACCAGGAGCAACAATTAGCTCCTGTGTATCAGGCATAATCAGTTAGGCAGCAGCTGCCAGTGGGGAACCAGGAGCTAGTATGTAGCACACAGCAAATCTAACTTTGCGCAAGATGCAAACTCTTTGTGTCCATTTTATATTATCCAATGCCCCTTAGGTGAGTTCTTTATTTTCCTCCATATACATTCACACACTTACACATTTAATATCAAATAGCTAGGTTTGTATGGCATCACTTGCCATAGGAGTCAAAAGTAGTTACTGGTAGTTGTTGGTTTCAAGCTAACCAGGCTCCCCTTGCTAAATAGATCCCAGCTCCTGGCAATTTTGAATCCTGCTTTGACCTTGTCTTCCACATCCTCTTTACCTGCTTTGTCAGTTAAAGCATAGAGACCCAGAAGTGGTCCTGAACATTTTTACATGCATAAATTGATATTAATATTTTGTTTCTATTGCGCTCGTACACAAGTGTTTCAGAGCTCGATAAGGCAAGGGAGGGGAACAGGGGAGAACAAAACAGCGATCTTACTAGGCTCAGTGACATTGAGAACGCGCAAGTGCATGGGAGAGGGGGAGTGGAAAAGTGCATGGAAGGGGGAGAAGTGGAAACAGATTAATAATAAATAAATAAATAAATAAATAATAAAGGCAACAAACTGTGGTAGTGCAGCCAGCAATTGGCAAGTGCTGGGTTTAAGGCAGCAGACAGGGTAGGTCTGATAAGTGCAGGAAGAAAAAGGGGGGTACTGTATGGGTACAGATACAGACCGCAGTGCAAGGGGTGGCACAGAGGCAGTGTGGGAGGGTGGCAGGGTGAGCAGTTACCTGGGCCCGGAGGACGGAGGGTGGCTAGGTGCACAGCGCCAAGAGAGAACAGATAAGCAGGGGAGAGGGGGAGCGAAGGCAGAAATAAAGAGCAAGGTCTTGAGGTGCTTCCGGAACCGGAGATGCTTCTCCTCAAGTTTTAGAGTGGCAGAGAGGCTGTTCCAGAGGGAGGCCCCAGCTGAAGATGGAGATCTACCCCCAGCTTGTTTCTTTGAAAAACGACAGACCCGGAGGGATTTAGAGATAGAGGAGCGAAGAGCTTGAGAGGGGAGGTATTTGCTGAGGGATAGCTGAAGGTATTTTGGACCCAGGCCCAAGAAAGCCTTGTGGGCAATGCAGAGGGTGTTGAATTTAATCCTTGCATCCACTGGGAGCCAATGGAGAGATTTCAGAGCTGGAGAGATACAATACCAAGGCTTGAGGTCAAGGACAAGTCTTGCAGTCCTGTTCTGGATTAGTTGCAGAGGGCGGAGAGTAGAGGTAGGTAGATTTAGAAAGAGGCTGTTATAATAGTCCAACCTAGAGAGAACCAGAGCCTGGCAGTAGGAAGTTTGACTTTTTAGAGACATTAGAGATGTGGGCAGAGACGGAAAGTGTGGAGTCAAAGATGATGCTGAGGTTTTAGTCTAGCAGGTGGGGATAGGAGGAGGGCCAAGGGAGGCCAACCAGAGAGTGATTGAAAAGAACTTCAAAGATAGTGTGCCTATGTTAGTGGCTGACTGCAGGCCTATGCTATGGTACTGTATAACATAGATGATTTTTTATAGACTTAACTCAGTTTGCTTTTTATGAAAACAACATAATTAATTATTAATACGTTGGAAGCCTTATAGTCTGATAGGCCGATTGGCTGTGGCAACAGTAACTCCGATACCTGGTCAACTTTGATAGATTTGCCTTGGTCGTACAAACTTGAAGATGATGTGAAAAGTGTGTTGTACCTAGGACTCTTGGTTGCCCTCATGCTCACTCATCTCTTCTGGCAATGTATGCGGGTGCAAGGTTCTTGGATAAGCACTGCTTATGGAAGAGACATAGAGACATAGAGCGAGATATATATATAGAGAGAGAGACTGACTGTAAAGTAGTATTTGTGATGCACAGATTGCGCCGGCCCCTATTACTTCTGATGCCCATCGCTGCATCTGGGACTCCATGGTTGCTACGTCTCTGGCAGCCTGCCGATGGTTCTCGTCTGGTCCCTGTCATGGTTGGAGAGGATCTTTGTTTCTATACAGGCCCTGGAGACCGCTAAAGTATCATCCTAGCATGAAAAGGACACGGACAAAACCGGTCATCAAGTGACCGCAGTCATGTGACGTGTTGTTAGTGTCACGTGACAAATAGAACATTTGCGTTCTCCCGCGGCACTCTACCTATAATAGTAGAAGCAAGTTTTCACTCTGTGCCTTTCAACTGTTTCCAGCACCTTGCCTGCTACTTCGTTTTATAAGCTCCTGGATTTAACCAACCGTTTGCCTGTTTCTTGTTTTTCTCTTTTGGATTTTTATTTGGATTCGTCGAACTGGATATTGACTGCCCTTGTTACTGACCTTGCTTTCCTCCTGGATTTCTACTTTGGATATTCCTTTGGTTTTGGTGTTTTGTTCCGCTTGGAAATTGGGACAGTGCTTTTGCTGCTATGTGGATTCATGGACCTCGACCTTTGTTTTGAGCACACAGACTTTTTACTTTGCCTTGTCCCTTTGTTTGCGCCCTTGTTCCATCCGGGAGGTTGCCTGCTGAATTGGATTTCACCTTATATCCTGTCTTCAACCTCCCTGGTTTCTGTCCAACGCACCAGCACAGGTAATCACGTGCAAGACTAGTCTGCTCTGTAGTTCAATATCCCGGATCTACGTGATCCAACCGCGGCTGATTTGCCTGCGGCCGGAAAGTTTGCATGAGAAAGGTGCGAACCACCAAAAGTTTGCACCTTTCTCATGCGAACACAGTCGCAGTCTTTTTTTTTTGTTTTTTTTAACGTTTTTTTTTTTTACTTATCTGCAATGCTACCATCAAAGGTTCAAACATTTGGTGTTCGAACCTTTGGTGGTAGCATTTTTAGACCTTTTTGTACATGCGACTGTTTAGATACGGTCAAATAGTACAATACCCAATATCCCTGCTGTGTGTAACCTTCTGTTGTTACTTTGTTCACAGCTTGCGTGTTCCGTGTGGCTTTCCTGTGTCCTCCCCTTTTACTTCATTGGTTGGTCAGGGGAGTGAAATTCTTTTTCTCCGATCGGCACATGAAGGAGAAGGCCCTATAGTTCGCCTGGGACCGATCATTACAGTATTCTCTGGGGTGGGTGGGAGGATTTGGGGTGTAGTGGGAAAAAAGTAATCTGCCTGTGGAATGTCCCAAGTTGTTACACAGCAACTTTTAAGGACTCCAACTAATTCTTTGTAGAGAAAGAAAATGTGGTGTGTGCCTCCAAGATAATTGCTTTTTCTCTTTGCTGGAGGAAGAACAGAATAATTATGTGTTGGGGTTTTTCTTTATGGAACTTGTGGTAAATTAGGGAAATATTTCCATGCTGACGTCTCTCGACCCAAAAATATACACCTCCCACTGGTAGATCACCTTGCTTCAAGGGTGTTGAAAGATACCTTTGAGCTTTACAGAGGGCTCTGTTTTTATAACTCTTCACCTGTTTACATACTTTTAATGTAGCCTATAATGAAGTGTGTTTTGATTGGCTCCTGTATGTAATGCTTGGTACAATTAAACAGAATGTGCATACCTGTTTTGACACTCCATCTATTATGGCATCATAACCAACCAGTCACGTTCTCAAAGGTTCCACCAAGCGTTCCTAGCAACTTACTGCTGAGACTTGTGCAAGTTTTACAATGTGAACATTGCTCTTAACTCCAAATGTATTTCATCTCCTACAATCATGTTCAAAGGTAGGAACTAACGTTGTCTATCAACACTTGATTTTATGATTTTAATTGCATTGTGTCCCCAATGTAAGAAGAATGTTTCCTTGAGGCTCCTCGTAGTGGAATATTTATCTTTGATGTATGGTCATGTTGGATGAGTCTGGCCTAAATATGGTCTTTTTCCCTTAGGGAGCACAAACATACTTGTCTCAATATAGTATTTACTTTTTTGTATAAAGAAATGTTGCTTGCTGTATGAAGGTTTGTCAAGAAGCTTCACCGGAATAAAATTGACCTAAAAAAATATACTGAGCAGAAAAGGTTAAGTTTAAAATTGCAATTAGGTGAAGGAAAATGGTAGGAGGTGCAAAGGTGGGGGTTTGTGCTATGTAGGGGATACCTCCTAATAAAGCAGAATGTGTGAAAGAAAATTACCTGATAAAAACTGTCATATTTGGTTGACCTTGTTGCCACATTTAAAAAATGAAAGGCTTGTTCTCCGGGAATCGTGTGGATGAATGATGTCGGCAGGTGTTTTATTTATCAATGCACACAAGCACAACTTGTGCATAGTCTTAGAAGATGATGAATGTGGCGTTTTGGGGGTGTTTCCATAACTTTCAGTGAGGTCTTGTATTTAAAATTATAAGGGAAAATTGGGCGTAGACCACAGTAAAACCTGAACATGCTGCTTCAGAAAAGTAATTCATCCTAAACTGCCATTGGTTTCCAGAATTCAAGAATCACACAGCTTTCTGAAAATATGTTGATTAGAACATTCTGAACAGACAAAGCTAAATTAGTTTGTTCTTTGGGTCAAGTCTAATTTTCAAGACCTTTCCTAATGAGACCTCTCGGTCTTTAGGTTTCAAATGTTGTTATGAACGCTGCTTCCAAATTTCATGTATAAGAGAATTACATGGCACAGTGTGTATGGGCTATTGCAGCACTTCTCGTTCACAGTACGGTGGGATGCTGCATTTTGTAGTGCTAAATATGGTCTGAAACCTGAACAGGGATAGACAGTTCCCTATTGCGCTGTGGAGATAGGAGTATTGTGTGCCAGCTGCGTGTTGGGTAGTATGTGGTTTCCCTGATACCAATACATATTCTAATCAAAGGTGAAAAAAACCAAAAGCTTGTGCTCCGTGCTTGGCCAGTAAAGTTCACAATAGTTGTCCAGATACAAAGTGTCCCAAAGTCTTCAACTGCTTGGTATTCCAGTTTATCGTCTGGTATTTAAGTTAGCAGAAACAGCCAACACGTGTTTCGACTACAGTATTTTTCAAGTCAAATGGGATTTTTCTATAGTTTATCAATAAGTAAATTGGAGAGTTTCTTTGAAGTAAGTATTACATGATATGGCTAATGCTAAAGCCAGCCGTCCTCCTCGTTGGAGTCTCACAAAGATTTGGTGAGGTGCCCTGTATGGAGTCACTTCACGGATGCTGTGCGTGTCTGTCTATGGTCTGTCTAAGGTTTACCAGTAATAATCGACAGGCAAGAGTTATAACACAATCATTTTAAAGAAGTGTGCCATTTGCTCCTTCTTTTTTGAAGAGGTACATTTTAAAACCCATGTAAAAATCTGGAAATGTCTATTTTGTGTTGCACTTTTTCATGTTCGAGCACACACGAGCTGATCAGTTACCCCAAAATATGGACGCAAGCCTTCCACTGAAACTAGGATAGCTGCCAAGCACTCTTGCACCAGCGTTTGGGCCTGAGCCATCAGTAGGGCACTTCCTGCAATATGTTTGCCCAAAGGACTGTGAAATTCTCAAATAAGTCTCCAATGAGAGTTCTTACATCGATTTCTAGATCAGTCTTCTAACCCAAGTCCCACCGGATACATGAATACAGCCAAATAAGCCCCTAAACTGCCACTGAAGTAAATTAAATTATAAAGACAAGCACATTTCAAAACTTCAAAGTCTTTTTAAGCTCCACATTGTCAAGATTGGCAGGGTAGCACTAAACTTGAACCAGTTAAATAGTTGACCATATCCACATTGCAATCCAAATGTAAGACGACTGGCGTTCTCCTTTTTATAGTTCAAAACATGGATGTTTCGCATAACAAATATCTGTTTCTTGCCTATATACTCATTATTCCCTGCTGAGCAGTGCCATTTGCTTTTTCCAAACCTTTATTTATAGTTTGATGATTTAATAGGTTCTAGGTTTTTGGATTGTAGTTTCCTCGTATGCACTTTCCTCTTGCACATTTGCTCGATGCCTATTATTCCTCCACCATCAATTTGGTGGGACATTTAAGTAGAACTTGAGAAGACTTTAGGTAGTCATGGACCACCAGAAGCACACCTTTACATGTGTGTTTGTTAATCAAGGTGCCTCTAGAAGACCTGTGAACCAATTCCCAAATGCAAACCCAAGATTCTTCTGAAATCGGCATCTCCAGTTCCTCTTCCCATTTTATCATATACCTTTTGAGAGTATGTGGGTAGGGAGAACTTGCTTTGTAGATCTGGTACTTCCTTCAGTTAGTGACATCCGTAGCCCACTTGGTGTTCTAGTTCCCAAAGCAAGAATTTCTTAATGGGATATTCAGTGGTGTACCTGACGAGAACAGCTTCATTTAGCTGAAATGCCAATATACATTCCATCTACTGGATGAGAAAGAGAGCTTATACATTGGATATTAATTAAAGGGCTGAAGGATATTTAACAGGGCTTCAACAACTGGGATAGAGACCAATCTAGAATTGAGCTAATTTGGGATGCATTTAAATATCTTTGGCTATATGGAATTCCCAGGCCTTCTAGCCAGGGTGTGTATTACAATTTTTCGAGAGATGTGTGGGCATGTATTCTTTTTTTAACCATACAAAGGTAAATATCTTACATTGGATGCGATTGAGCATTGCGACTGGGAACTTGATTGGGAAGACACAGAACACATAAAATAGCCTAAGAGGTTTGGCCTTTACCGGTGAACTATAGCCTAGCGAGAAGATTTCTTTAGAGTCCTGTTTTTCGAAGACCTCCAAGTGCGACCTCCATAACGCCGGGATATTTGCCTTATCTAAGGATTCGTAGTAGAGTGCAATTATGACACTTAATATTCCAAATAATCATTTGACCATGGAAGCAGGAATATTTTTTGGTTTTGAGCAATGACTTGTTCATGCCATTGCACTTGATTAAATAATCTTGAACCCAACGATCTTGCAGAACTGCCAGGTCCCGCCAAAAAGAATTCTGCACTAGCTGTTGCCTCCCATCTGAGATCGCTGAGATTGCTCAGCGTGCAACAGACCAAACTACCTGCTACACTCTCGACTCGCACCCAAGGCGAAGGAGGGTTGTGACAAAATGAGACCCTCTGCCAGTCAGATCTGTAAATAACAAGGGGATAGCATTCAATAAACATTAGTTCAGCATACTTATTTTTTAACTACCAAGTTCCCAACAGTCCATGATGCAATCTGTCAAACGAAGAGGACATAAAATCAATTATACGGAAACTAAAAGCCTCACGTGCACCAGGGCCGGACGGAGTGACAAACTTAGACCTCAAAACATTCCCGGATGAATGGGCTCCATTTATCGGCAAAGTCTTCGAAAACTGCGCCAATGCAAAAACCGTACCGAGCTCTTGGACCACGTCTGTGGTGGTCCCTATCGTTAAAAAGGGCGATAGAGCGGACCCTTCCAACTATAGGCCGATTGCGCTCTTAGAATGTATAGGGAAAGTCTTTGGCATGCTACTGCTCCATGAATTTCAACAATGGGTTAAATCGGCTCCTCTACACGACCCTTTTCAGGTCGGCTTTCAACAAGCTCAGGGGCTTCAATAAACATCTTGATCCTCAGCATTCTGAAGAGTAAGTCACTCGAAGGGACCTCTAATATCTATTTAGCTTTCATAGACCTCACCCAGGCTTTCGACAAGATTGAAAGACAGTTACTTTGGGACAAACTTCAAGCGGCAAATTGCCCAAACAACATCATGGGACCGATACAAGCTTTATACTCAAACATCTATGCGGGTAAAGCTAAACGGAAAGGGCACCTTATCAGAAAGCATCCCAATAAAGAGGAGGGGTAAAGCAGGGGTGCCCCCTGGCCGCGGCCTTATTTATCGCCTTTATTGGTGATTTATAAGGAATCAACGGAAGCCGTGAAAGCATTTCCACCAAAGGTTGGAGGAATCCAAGTGCCAAGAATTCTCAACACAGATGATATCACTGTGATGGATCAGACTCTGATTGGCCTCAACCGCCAATTGATCAATCTAGCGGAGTATATCAACAAAAACAAGCTCCAGATCAACACAGGAAAAACAAAGATAATAATCATGGGCAAAAAGAACAATTCTATCTCTAAAAAAGCATGGCACTTGTAAAACACACTGATTGAAATAGTCCCAAAGTTCAAGTATTTGGGGGTCATGCTTGATAACACCAGGCAAGAAACTAGCATGCAAAGCTTCATCTGGTTGAAAGCACGCACCATGACCACACAAGCGCGAATGCTAGACAACAAATTTGGGCGCTTCTCGCTCTTACCAGCACTAAACCTTTACAAAACAAAAGTTATTCCATGTTTGACCTACGGTGTTGAAGCTATGCCTACGTTACCAGACAAAATCTGGCCAAAGATTGAAGGTTTCTTCTGGAGATCATTGCTATCGGTTCCCAAATCAACCTCTTTACCAGCAATCAGGAAAGAACTGGGGCTGATCTCCTTAAAAATACAGAAAAATCCTTTTGCCATCAATCCTATACAACTTGATGGCCAATGAAATTAAAAAAGGCGATTCTAAAATGCTAACATCATGGGCAACAGAAAAAAAAAGGAGCAACTAAAATCAATTGCCTGTTCCCACGAAGATCTGCTGTCAAATCCACTAAAAGTAAAAAGGAAACGAAAGGAACTGGATTGGATCACTACACAAGAGAAAGCCGCAAAGAACAAACTGTTGTATTGTGCCTGTCTGAGGTGAGGTAGGTTGTGATGTCATGTGGAATGTTTATGTGTGGATGATGGAATCTTCTGAGTGAGTGGTCTGTGCAGTGTCGGTTACAGCTGGCTGGCCCTGGGTGATGGGAGCCAGTTTTTGTCACAGCTAATGTCCTTTATGTCTTCATGTGGATTTGTACCTAAGAACCCGGAAATAAACTTACCTGAAGAAATCTTAAAGAGTCTGGAACCTACTTCATAACAATGGCGACGAGTCGGTCTTTGGTAACCCACGTGCCACGAGCTGAAGGACTGAGGACCCTGCTGCGGGGGGTGCAGGAAGGACAAGCCATTGGAGAAGGACCACACCACCCCCAGAAACTGTAAATCTCATCACCCAGGGCGTTGTGGTAGGAGAAAAAGGGCCCCTTTTATGGACGGCATCACAGGGGGCTGTAGAGAGAAGGTTTGGCCAGTAGAACAATGCAGAATCCGGGCCCACTGCCGTAATAGGTGCAAGGCAGCCCATATCCCACTGTGTTAAACCAGTAGCCCATAGTAGTTGGGAGTGCTGCGTTGACCTAATTAGTATTCGAAGCTGTCCATGGGATGACAATAATGCTTTTGTTGAGAAGAGGAGGGGCTGGCATGATTGCCGCGTTGGATTAGGGCAATCAGAGCGCTGGGCTCTGTTTCATAGAGTATGTCAAGCAATCGTTTCAATTCGTAAGGCAGCAAAGTACCTGTGGAAACGGAAATCCTCTGTAATGGGAAACTGGGCATTCAAGGTGAATTGTTCTGGTTGGAACTGTGCGAGTCCTGCAACTCACGGATGTTCGCTGTGACTTTGTGATCGGTATCCAGCAAACTGACCGTTGGTCAGAGGGAGATATACACTCATTCGCACCGTGTTTGTGACTAATGATGTCACACTGAAGGCTGGGGAGTTGGCGAAGGATTGGAACGCTTTATAGTTAATAGTCTACTTGCGTGTTATGCGACTTCTGTCGCAAGAGTTCCTCGGAAGCCAGGGTGCTCTGCGCAGTGATGGAGCCATATGAGAAACGTCCCGATTAGAGTAAAGCACCTCCCGTACTGCACGTGATCAGGAAATCCTGGGCAGCCAGTCCCGGTGCTGGAAAAACGTAATATGCGGAAACGTGTTTCAGTAAGGAGAGATGATGGTGTCAGTTCCTTTGGATCGCTTGGAACATGATATGAATGGGATGTCATGTTTTGTCTAGGCGCCGATCGCTATGGTCTCTGCTTGTGAAAAGAGACCTTTACGGCGGATTAGGATGACGGCAAGCCGCTCCGTCTCTATTAGGGAGACGTCGAGTATCGGCCAACAAATAAGGTGACTGGTAGGGAATACCAATATAGTCGGGGATGGGGTTATATCAAGCTCAATCGCTCATTAATTTCTGCCTACCTATGACTATCTCTGGTTGTGTTATGTGAAAAGATTTCCAAAGTGTGTCATGGTGGTGACATGGGGAAATTCGTTTTAGTTCTTGGAACCAAATCAGGTGTCTTTTACCCATTCAGGTGACATTTGCATAGGTAGCTTTAAATGGTTTAACATAGATTCTGTCAATTCCACTATGGAGTGTAAAACGAATGTTGATGTGGATCAGGTGGGAGGAAAGTCCGTCTTTGGGTAATTTGTGATTGGAACTTTAATCTTCCATTTAAAACTGACAAGGCATTTTGCAGATGTAGGATGGTGAAGTGTTATAATAGGCACCTGCGTACTACGGTATTTAGTTGTGCGAATGAATAAGTTATGTGTGCTATGGTATGGTAATAAGTTGTGTGTTAGGGTTTTCAGTATAATTCATTTTGAGGAATTGCAGGTTTCGGGTGCCAAGCACCATGGCTCATGGACTTTGATGTGCATAATTCAATAATTCATTGCTGTTAATGTATGAAGGCTGGTATGTGTGTGATAGCTTTAATCATTTTGAGGATTTTCAGCTACATTGCACATGTCATTAGAGCCTGCATAAGTGACTATGGACTCATAGGTTCTTTTTAAAGCTCAAAAATGGCTATGGACGTTTAAGTTCATTATAGTGTTAGTTTTGGGGATTTTATTTTCTTGGAGCAACCTGGTTATGGTATTCAAATGTTTACAAGGCAAATGTTTTCAATGCAGTTTGTGTATTGTTTATAGCGTATGGTTGCAGCATTCTATGATTTTGGAATGCATGTTATGAATCTGACTCAGATAGTTTCGAGAGAGTCAGTGAGCGCTTGGGTATGGATGAACTCACCTTCAGCATGGAAGTGTTGCAGTGTGGAAGGCATGATTTGGGTTATTTGGGTTATGTCAGTGGGGGATATAGTTTTTCTACATTGTTTTGGTTGGTTTAGGTATTTACCTGACCTGGTAAAAGTTGTACATCCTTGCGGTTGTTTTAGAGTGAGGTAGCGCCTCGGCTCCTTCATAAGGATGTTTTATAGTGGTTACCTTATTCTGGTTAAGGTTGAACAGCAATGAGGTTGTTCTGTAAGGGAGGTAGCGCCTCCTCTAGGGTTTGTATCCTTCTCATCATATAGGACAGTAGGTAGCTGGTGGTAAAGGGGTAGCTGGGGACGCCTGGTGATGACCCTTTGGTATTGGATGTGGTGTGTCCTAGGATGATGAGTAAATTGTTTTCTTTGTTACTTGCAGCATTTATTGTGGATTTTGTTTTATCCATGGGTTCAACAGTTCGACTTGTGTGAGTATGCCATCTTTGCTAATAACATTGTTGAGTTTTCACCAGTCATTGATGTTGGCATTGGTAGTGCGTGGCCACTGCTCCCAAGGTGTTGGAAGGTTTGCACAGCGTGATCTGGTGTAACGTGTATGGCGTTGAGTCCATGGGTGTTTGTGGTTTCAGTTCTTGTGGTGGTTTAGGAATGTAGGTGAAGTAGCCCGGTTTCAGGGTTGGCCAGGTCCTGGGGTGAGAGCCCAGTTGCCTGTTTGTGGCAGGAACAGGCAGATGGATGTCAGTATTTTCGCGATTGGTATATGGAATGTAGTTGGTCAGGGTGTGATGTTTTGATGGTTGGGTTTGGCCGTGGAAGTGTCCGTCTGCCAGTTGAGTGTCATGTGTGCGTATATTTTAGAAGGTGGTAGTTGTGGTGTTCTGGTATGTGTCTTGTTCTGTGCATGTTTGGTTTTCTAAAGGAGGGAGGTGTGTTGTATTGTGCCTGTCTGAGGTGAGGTAGGTTGTGATGTCATGTGGAATGTTTATGTGTGGATGATGGAATCTTCTGAGTGAGTGTTCAGTGCAGTGGCAGTTACAGCTGGCTGGTCCTGGGTGATGGGAGCCGGTGTTTGTCACAGCTAATGTCCTTTATGTCTTCATGTGGATTTGTAACTAAGAACCTGGAAATAAACTTACCTGAAGAAATCTTAAAGAGTCTGGAACCTACTTCATAACACAAACTTTTTTCCCATATACCATCTTTACAAAAGAAATATAACGATCCAGGGGAAATTTACAAAAAATGTCCAAGCAGACCATTGAGACGGCTTTTTATAAAAGCGAGGTTAAATCTACTTCTGACGAACAAGATTTTACACATTAGAGGTATAACCTCATCAAACAACTGTAGGCTGTGCAAAGGCAAAGAAGCTGTGGAATCAGTTTGACACTTACTTACATCATGTCCAGTATTACAAGGCATTAGAAAATCTTATTTGGCAACTCTTCTGGAACCCTCCACACTTCGTGAGGAAGTGGGGAAAAAACTGCCTGGTCAATGGGCATGGTAAAAATCCTGCAACATGCTTTTATGTTGATAGAGAAAAGAGAAGGACAATGAAAAAGCTGACGGCAATCGACAGTGAGCAAAGAAAGAATTTTAAACAGATTGTCAATGGGCCTCATTACACGGTAGGCGGTAACCATGGCACTAATAGCGCCGGTATTTTACCGTGTCTGCCTTGGTGGATGGCGGAATTACCGCCCTACTCCAAGGTGAGCGGGGGCGGTGATTCCCCATTCACCAAGGCTCTTCCCCATTCCCATTTTTGCCCCCATAGGGCATAATGGGAATGGGGAAGGTGCTAATTACGGTACCGTGAATTGCGGTACCGCAATTAGCTCCGAGGTCCCTTTGCGTCCCTTTGCGGCACCCTACTTTAACGGCTGGTAAAACAAGCCGTTAAAGTCGGGTCCCGCAAAGGGAACTCGTAGTAAGGCGGTAGGGGTTTACCGGTACCGGTGCCCTTACCGGTACCGGTAAACCCCTACCGCCTACCGTGTAATGAAGCCCAATGTCTTGTTTTTACAAGAAGATGAGGCATCTGTGTTTTTGTTAAAATCAATTTGTTTTTGATGAATACAAAATAAAATAAATTTAAAAAAAACTACCTTTGCCTTCCCCCTTCACACCTGAGAGCCTTGGCTGATTGCTTAGAGGCGGTTAAGGAAGCCGATTACTGATTCTAGTCTCTTGCCAAGGTTTAGTGTCCTTGGTATAACTGAATATAAACTTGGTTATCCTATAATAACTATTTATATCTATGCCAAATACACACTAGTTCCTTGTCCGGACCTGTTTTCTTAATATTATTATTATATACACATTTACACCTGCTAAATGAAGACCAGTCTCTGGTGGGACATGCTTTATTGCTTTATTGCTTGGTTTTATCATGCTCACATACTTAGTGCTGGAGAAATGTTGGTCTCCGATGGATTGGTAGCTCAAAACCTGTATTTAAACACAATTGTTCCTCTGGAGGAGTTTTTAGGTGCCAAATGTCCAGTCTTCTCTTTTTTAGGATTGATATATGTGTCTCCAGTGCTGATCTCCTGCAAGGCAAAGGCATTGGACATGCTATCTTTCTTAGCACTGTGATGAATCTAGTGATGTCCTCACTACTTTCCCTGAGGCCGCTTCCTCCTATGTGGCCAGGGAACGGCAGCTGCCTGATCCTGACCCTGGGGGTGGCTATATGATGCAGGACCACCTGGGCGGGAAATGCACCTCAGGGAAATGATGGGACATGGTTGGAAGAAACCACATGCCACCCATTCCCTTTCATGGATGTCCACTCGATTCCCCAGACTTGAATGGCATATTGTCATATCCCTCAACAACATTTTAGTAGATCCACTTTATTTCACCCCTTGCCCCACCCCCAAGTTCCCAATAGAGACCATATACGAACTACTGAGATGAGGAAGAGATTGGTAGCAGTAAAGAGTACTCCCAATGGAGCTCAGTGTTCACTTCCTCAATATCTTTCAAGAGGAAAATCTACTGACACGAGGAAGAGACCAGGAGTAATAAAGATTACTCCTAATGAAGTTCAGTTACTCCCTCAGGAGTAATTCAAAAAGGCGGGACCATGGCCAGTGACACGAAGAAGAAAGAGGGGTAATGATGGTTATTAAGAACGAGTATCAAACGCAACGGTTTAGTTGTTGGGAAAGAGATCGGGGAAGCTCCTGACTAATGAGGAACGTAATCTACATAAGGGGGGGGAAGGTGGATGGTATAATAACTTATACCGCCTGATGAAAACGCAGAGAAAGCACATGGGAAGCCATTAATCAAGTGAAAGTATTTGTTAAACAAACTGTAAGGGGATCTATAAAGTACTAACTGGAAAAGCAGGTATTTGTGTACAAACATTCTTGCAAGAGAGTATACCAGCTGCAGGCAAGTTAGGTGTTCCATATATAAAGTCCTGGCATGATAGTATGCCGGGTGAAGACAAGTTGTGTGAAATATTGTGTGCACCATTGAAAGGATGGCAATATAAAGGAACTGTCAAGTAGTAGAAGAGGAAGTTAAAAAAAGATAATAACATGGTGAAGTGTGAAATGTGAACTGTGAATGAAGTGCTTAAAAGAAAGGAAAGGGCCGTGGGGAGAAAGGTACCTTTGGGAATGGAAGTAAAGAGAAACCTTGGGGGATGGGATCCTCTTCCTCAAACAATGTGAATGCTAGAACTGTGAACTTTGTGAAAAAATCAGTTTTGTTCGTTTTTGAACTCTTGTGTTCAACTTTGAACATTTTGAACACTTTAAGAAGACCGGAAACATTACCCATTACACCATAGTTTGAGGGCCACAATAGGATTACGGACACATGCCTTACTTTTATTTGGATAGCTTGAAATTGACAGACTCTTTAGCTTTTGGGTAGAGGTAGAGAAATTCCTACTAGAGTAAGGAAAGTGGGGCATTTTCCAACCCCCTTTTTCATTTAAATAAAAGTGTATAGCCACAGATGTGTCTCCTGTGTCCGTGTCTCGTTCCTGGCTCCTCACAGCACTCTTTGTGTAGGGTGAGACGAGCAGTATCTCTATTCCACGGCTGAGCAGATGTGTCTTGACAGGCTGCTTGTGATTCTGAGAAGCTGTTCCAACATGGAGCATGCACAGTTTAGTGATTCCGCGCCAGATCCAAAAGTTGATGCGCAGAGCTACATTCAGTAGGGGGATCTAAAGTCCACTAGTATTGAAGTGATTTCCAGGGAGATGTTGCCTCCTTGCCTAGTTTTGGCAAATGGAGAGTGATCAAGACTTTTGGGAGCACCCCATGATTTTTATAAATTAGCGACTTAGTATCCAAATGTGCAGCAACTCCACCAGTATGTTCCACTGCTCTCCAGCTGGGTCCGCGCTTTAAACAATAACATGTCAAATGAAGGAGAGGCCCTTAGGAACTATTTCAAGTTTAATATTTTCTTCAAGTAAAGCCTAAACGAACAAGGCTTACTAACATGACCCTGTTATCTCTTTTCAGATCGATGAAAAGCAGTTTAGAACCCCAACCAAGGACCCAAACCACCTGACCAGAAGTGCTGACCCAATGAATTTTCTCTGCCATTTTTACCATCTTGGCTTGGGAGAGGCCCAGTCTACTGGAAACAATCTAGTCAAGGAAATACCAATTTGCTTAAATGGGGTTCATCGTCCCACAATGTTTTCCACTCTGCCACAGGATTCTACTATTCATCCTTTCCTTCCTTAACAGAACTCTTTAGGATCCTAGAGGACCTGACCGGAACCTGTTTAGTTCCCACATCACATTTGGAAGGATGTATTCTCAAACAAAATAAAATCATCAACATATAATGGTGTTTCCTGCAGAACATCCTAAAGGGCCATACCCAAAATGGCCATGTTGTTGCAGTCTCCCTGGGCCATATGCTCTATTGACCTAGCAGAAATTAGGGCTGTGGGGGCAATGCACAGACACGTGCCTGCCTCTTGATGTAGATATCAGCCTAAGCAGTAAACGGTTAACCCAAATGTTTGTGTATGGTGATTGGTAGGTGGTTAAGATCAATAAGTACTCCTTTATTACTTGTTCACTGGCAAAAAGAAATAATGGCTAACTTGCAGGCTTCAAAATCCTTTGAATGTTGTTTACTCTATATAACAAAAGGATACCAATATTTTCCCCTTAGCCTCTTCATCCCTGACATCTCCATCAGCTTTTCAATGGAACAGTATTAAAGAGAGTACCAACTAAGAAGTTGGAGGTTGGGAAGTCACACAAACCATCCAACCACAAAATGTAGGAAGAAACACATGTAGATAGATTAGTACCCCTCTAATAGTAGCTCTAACAAAAAGTAACCTACAACACTAAGCTGTACCTGAGAGAGATTTAGAGATGGAATCTAAGCATGCGAATATCCTTAGGAAGGAAGGAAGGAATATCCACACTATTACGAAACCACTACTCGTTCTGTAATCTTGGGAAGCATGTGCTCGAATGCAATCACTGATAATGTGTACTCCTTAGTTGTAGTTTTGTAAAAAATGTTGCTATGTGAAATGATGGTTGTGTCAGCTCTACAGAAGATAAGGGGTCTATAGGCCTCCTTTACTCCCTAAAAAAATAGACAAATACACCCCAAAAATAAAAATAGTTAGTAAAAATATACCCAATAAAAAATGGGCAATTTACACATAACTTGTGCCCCTGCTTTCACCCGAACAGATCTATGGATGTGTTTAGACCAGTAGTACTACAGGAAGAAATGACTAGAATTATGAAAGAGGGCAAATGCATCTTTTAATGTGCATGAATAACCTGATGCAAAGAAGTATTTCCCACAAAAATATTTGTGTTTTACAAGTGAATGTATTTGTACTTATTTATAAAACTATCCCATTGGAGACAGGACTCATCTTGCTTCTGAATTTCAAAAATAGGGACTAAAATACTCCCACTTCAAAATCTTTTCTGCAGCACTGGGTGGCTTTGTCTCTCAGAATGTGCCCTTTGCTAAACAGGCCCCACATTCCAAATGTTCCAAGGGGTTTTAGTGACCACAGAACAGTGAGATGGGTAGGTTTTGTGAAATGAACGTGAGGAATTGTGGGAATGGTAGTATGTTGTCAATGTTGTATACTGGGGTTCTGGGAGAGAACAATCAGAGGGACGTCACAAAGAATGTTTGGGAGTTTCAGGCAGGTATCCTGGGAGGTGTAGTTTCCCACGGCACTGTGGTTTGGGTTCTTAACAGGTTTACTGTAGGTGGATGGTTGGTGGGTTTTAGACCAGGAAGATTTATTGGGAGGAAGGGGGTAGATTTAGAGTACCCAAAGAAAATCTCTGGGACTTCGTCCTCCTCTCCTTTTTCGGCAGTGTGGTACCGCGTCTCTCCTGGGGTATTTCTCCACGCACAAGCCTGGGCTCCCCTACCCAGTGACCCTCCCTCGCTCGGCCACCCCCAGGGTTGGGTTCGGTGAGCGCCAGCCCTCCCATGGCCACCTGAATAAGGGACTCTGGTGTCTATTTTGGAGCACATCCTCAGGTTTCTAACAGTGGTGGTAGAAATATAAAGCTATATTTGGTTTGATACAATGGCAGAGTAGAAAGTACAGTTAGAAATGCCAAAACCTAATCTCATGTCATTTATTATTTCCACTGGACCTGCAGGGCAGAGCCATTTGTGCATTTTGTCTGACCTAAAGGTTTGACCCACAACACATGGTGGGCCTTGCTCAGGATGCTCTTTGTTCTCTGTTGGAAAGCTGCAACACCTTTTTCAGGGGAACACAACATACCTCCTCGAAGGGTGCGGTGAGGTCTAGGAACTTCAAAGGGGCATTTGCAACACAATGAGGAAGTCACACCTGGGAATATAATTACTGGAGTCCCTTTGACCTCTGGAAGGCTGGGGATGGGGTGAAAGAACTGTATAACTGAAGAGGACCTTCAGACTGGGATGGGGGCAGGCATCTTGGATTTGCCAGTTCCCGCTTCCTTCTTGAGACCGCCGTAGCTCCATGCAGGCAATGCACTCTGTGAGCTGGCATCAGAAGGAATAACCCTTGGTACAACAGCAGGGATTGGCTCTTTACAGAAGGCTTGCAATGGACCACTCAGCTGTAGCAAAGTTACTATATAAGGGATTGAGACTGCACTCCTGCGCCCTTTGATTGAATCACTTTTGAGCTTCCTACGGGGAAGCATCTAGAAGAGTCGTCATGCAACGACGATCTTGAAGATTTCACTGAAGCCTCGTTTTTCAAGGAGGATTCATGGAAACATATGAAGATAGTTGCTGGAGGAAAGCCTGACTGCTGCTGGAACACTGACATTCAGGACTCTGCCAGTTGAAGTGGCAGCCCTGCTTGATTACCTGGCAATCTTTCGGCCTGGGTAGGACAGAAGTTTCTCACCTTCCCTCAGGAACCGAGCTGAAGGGTGCCATAGCATAAAAAGAAGAGGCCTTTGTCTTGCCGCAATTTTGAGTGACCTTGAATGCTCCAAATGTATTCAAGCCACTGCAAAACCAAACGGATCTGGCTTTGACATTCATCTTCGAGCTGCTTTGAGCACCTTTGAACTATACTGACCCGAACATTGATGCCTTTCCAAGCTTCTTCGAGCCACAAGCCATTGCTGCATATTGAATGGCACCAGGCTGTCTGATTCAGTCAAGCTAGCTATGCACTGAAACCGAATCTCCACTTTCAATACATTGGGGCCCGCCGAGCTTTTGAGATACACTGACTTGAGTATTGCCTGCCTGGCACAAGCTTGTTCGAGGAATGAGCTGCGCAGCTTGGTGAATCACACTGCGTTGCTGTATCCCGTGAAGCCAACTTGAACCTGACCAGACACAACGGAAAGTGCCCAGAATCGTGGTTTGACACTATTGAGACCCTGTAAAAGGGTAAATACAAGGTCACATGTACCCCTGGCTTTGTTTGGTGGTCCCCAGTGATATTTAAGACTTCACCTAATGACTTGGACATATTCTTTAAACCTGTTTTGAGTTTCCTACAAGATTGTTTACCTGCAGACCCGTGTTCTTCAATACCCAGAGTGCAATTTCCTTCTAAAGACTGCATTCACCTCGTTACAAGGGTGGGTTGTTAGTTTTTTAATAGCTTGGCTGGCATTTTAGTTTAATTCAAGTCTTATTTTTATAGAACATTGGACATTTCTTTTACTTTGGTATTTACTGTAATATTGTTTTGATATGGTTTGGATGCTTGTGTTCGGGGCAACCTCATTCTGTTCTATCTCCAAACCCTTCTGAAGAGTATAGTCTGCCCCCTGCTACCTTTGAGGGGACGTAGGCTCCATTCATGTTGTGCCTATTCCCCTTTGTGATTGAGATCAGGGGTACAAATTCCAAGCTGCAAGGTACTAGTCGGGCATAAAAAGTCCCTCATCCCCTCCATTCTCATCATGCACACAGCACACCATGTCTTACTCGCCAAGAGCCAGTTATCAATTGCCAATGTCTAGTGCTGAGTGCATATTATGAGCCCTGATTGAGATACAATGCTGTTCTGATAGTAGTGTGCGGCTAAGTAGGAGTTTAGAAACAACTATTCATCCATGGACTCCTGCAGGGCATTAGTCATTACTCAGAAAGGTGCTAAGGAATGGGGTACACATGTGGTTCCCTGTGAGTAACGGTACTAGCAGGCCACCAGGCTCTCTGCCCGTGCTTTTGTTTAAATGTATACTCCACGCAATGTTTTATATATCGCACCGTTTTTCATGTATGTGAAGTTCCCAAAATGTATTATTAAGTCAGTAGGCTTTACGTTAGCAGGAATATCTGCTGTTCAACCATTACGTCTTCACTAGAGTATGTCATATGCAGTTGTTTTAAACCAAGCCTCATATGTCACTTTCCATTAGTCTGTTTTCCTTTCGTTAAACCTTCCTTGTGGTTGTTATTGCTAAAAAGTGCCCTTACCTAATCTGGTATACAAGTACCCTGACTGGTCCCTGGTTGCGAAGTGCAAATGTTGTCCATGAAATGCTGCTTGTTTAGTATTTTAATTCCAATAAAGATGAAGAGGACAGCTGGAGTAGAGTGCGCAGCACAGTGAATGATTGATGCTATTTGGGATTGGTGACTTTCAACCTAAGGACTTCTTTTCTTTGTGACTAAAAGTGGATAGTGTGAACACAGGCCAAGGAGGAATTTTATTTTTTACAATTGTGCCTATAAAAAGCTTTCTGATGATGAGGCTTTGTTAAAAACAGGGCTTTACACTGCTGGCTCGCCAGGTAAAAGCGACTCTTATGTTATATACATACAAGTGTGAAATATGTTTTGAGGAGAAGTTGTTCCTTCAAGTTTTGTAATTTAAATTGTGTGGTGCTACCTTCTTTTTCTTTTCTGAAAATACAAAAAACCTGGTGTTTTAAGTAAAAAAAAAAACAGATGGTATTCTTTTTTTAAAAAAAAGTTTGTCATAAATGTGTTTCTTTAATAACATTGTGTAATATTGTGTTGAATGAAAACGCTTGAAATTGTTAATCTGCAAAATGTGAAATGCTTATACTTAATAGCATTTAGTGAATTAACTACCATGCCTGGGAGTAGATATTGACCTCCCCGGACTAACTACACCTATTCCTTGAAAAGAGACCAAAAACAAATACGATACATAGACAAAATTGCAGGCAGTAGAGCAAATTTCAGACTCTGTTAACCTGCCATACTGACAGAATTGGGATTTATCTCCCCTTGGAGTGCACTGGTGGTTGGCGTGCAGCAATGCACGTCTTTTTCCTAGTTTACACTTCTTGCATGAACAGGAATTCTGGATCCCTTTGTTTCTTTAGCTCGGTGTGGTCCCTGAAGGGGTCTTTCATCCAGCCCCATAATTCCTTAAGATAGTCTTTGTGCCATAACGTGCCTCAGTAACTGAACTGCTGTTGTATCCAAAAATGTAAAGTGAGGCAAAAGAGATAAGTAAATACACACATAGAAAAAAAATAACCCGCATGTAACCTCTACATGAAGCTCAAATCTCACTTTTGTGTTGTTGCTCCTATACAGCACTGTTATTGGCTCCAGAATGTTCAAGGGGCACCTGCAACATATAGTTCATTCACAACTTCGTCCTGTTGACAGAATCATAGCAACAACAGTGTCCCTGTTTGAGTGTGAAATATTTGTTGATCATCATGTTCCCTCTGAAGCATTGCTTTCGAGTGCCTATCGCCTGCATCAAACCAGCCGTGATACTAGATTGATTGCCATGGTTCTCGAGCCAGTATTAAGGACCATGGCATGGTTTGCCAAAATTAGATGCCACAAGAGATCTATCGAAACCTGCATGCAAGTCTTTTCCTAGTCCAAAGTTAAAGGAATGTTCTATACTACTTCCATCAGAGTGTTTTGTCGATCTGAAGTTGTGCTGTAGTGAGCAAAGTAGAAGGTGGTTTTCCAAATGATACAGTTGCGTTTGCATCAGTTTGTTAGTTTGGCAACATTTGGTGGAAGGATAATGCGACAGAGGATTCTTGGGACTTTTAAGTATGGTCTTAGAATCACTTTCTCCAAAGATCTTCAGTAAGTGTTTCATCCTACACTCTGTTGTCCCAGTGTTTTTGTGTGTGTTTAGCATACTTTCCTTGAGTTAATGTGTTTGGTTGTTCTCATTACAGTAGGTTCAGAAGGTCAGGGCTGTATGTTGGATATTTTGAGGGGGGGCTCAGAGAAGATTAGTCGTGTCACTGTGTTGAATAAACCTTAAAATTATCCAGCTCTTGAGTCTATAGTTTGACAAAACAGGTGACATTGCAGTCACATTGCCCCATCAAATTCCTGCCCAATGGATATTTAGGACATGACACTGGCATGTTGGGTAGGTCTGTGATGGAATACCCAAACAGTGACTGTTGCGGTTGGTGTGGTTTGTGGTAGAATGTGCTCATTCTGTGCTGGAGGTATCAGGCAGACTTTAAGATTAGGTTATGTCACAGGGAAAAACGGCGCATTTTGATGGTTTTGCCAAATCGTTAACAAGAGTTAGTGGTTAGTTTGACTTAAAACTACCAGAAAGTATTCTGAAAATAATTTGAAAATATGCATGGTGTCAAGCATTGCGTGATATTGAAACCTAATGAGACACCAGCAAAACACTTAGTTTGCAAGATACCAATCTGGGTCCGAAGACATTTCTGGGAAAGACGGTTCAGGGAGGAATTACGCATTGTGTAGTATCCTCCATGCTATTTACACCCATCATGTTGGCACGCAAGATGGACAGGGGTGATATCAGTCTATTTCAATCTAAGTGGTCTCAACAGCTGTAACTAGCTCACTCCCACTTCCTTCCCCTCTGTCCAGCATAAATGAATTGATCAGCATCATCAATGGCACAAAGGGATTCTAGACTTCAGACTTGAA
The DNA here is from genome assembly GCF_040938575.1 of Ambystoma mexicanum. Classification (NCBI taxonomy): domain Eukaryota; kingdom Metazoa; phylum Chordata; class Amphibia; order Caudata; family Ambystomatidae; genus Ambystoma; species Ambystoma mexicanum. Next base: position 1,491,243,920 of record NC_090932.1, on the reverse strand, counting down.
GTCCTTATACCATGAAATAGTTAACTTCTGATGTGAGGAGTAAAATCTCATTCATGACACATTTTAGGACATAGCACTTCTAAGCAAGTCCTTTGAAATCTTCTTAGCAGCGGCTTTATTTCAGAAAATGATTGAACACCTATACACGCTGCAGGAACAAGATCTAGCCTTGTAGAAGGTCTCCAGCATTTTACAGAAATCCTCCTTGACATTTACTGATGGGCGAAAAGCAAATTATTTTGCAAGTTAATGGAGTATTTGAGAAACAGTGTCTACATAAGCTGTAGAGTGGAAAATGGATTTGTGGCAGCAAAATTATATTTGGAGTTGATAAACAACTTTACAGCATTAGCTGAACCCTGAACTTTAAGAAAGGGTTGAAAAACAGGCTGCCTGATCACCTTGAAGCTTCTGAGGCAGGCTAACTGGCAATTGCATTGATGCCCACAGTGAAACCATTCAACGCTGAGAGAAGATCAATAACAACTGTAGATGCCAGCAACAAAGACCAGGGTCCTGTCAGGTCACAAGGGTGCACTCAGGAGTCCTCTGATCACACCATAAACATGTACTCAAAAATGAGCACACACCACGCAGGAATTAACGCTGTTTATTACAGCTGGGCAAGCACAAATCAAACAGAACAGTGGAATAGATCCGATTGATGAGAGCTTACATGTGAGTGTACTGCGAACATTAGTTTTATACCATAAAACACAATGGTGGAGACAGCTTCAAACACTTACAATTTAGTATGTTCATATTTCTGATGTTTCCCAGAAATGTCATTGACTAGTCTACGTCTTATCCTTGGTGCTGGATGTATGTTAGTGAAGTTTGATTGGAGCAAACAGTTCAACAGCATCCCAATATGTCACCTCCCCATGTGGCGTCACATCGATTCTCAGCCCACCCCGGAACAATTTGCAATTAGTAAAATAACCTGTGTGCTGACCGCCTGAACTTTATTACACTGCCATTGGTCAACACCATTGAGAACAGAACACAATCGCCCTGCTTCTGGTGGGAAAGGAAACATTCACACAATACCTGCTAGATAATTGCCTTCGCAAACCCTCTGATGGATACTCTGAAAGGTGTCCGCCTCCCAGTGACAGAGTGACTTACTATCTGATTGATTCTTCTAGGAACGCCACTCCGTCTGGTGGCTATGCTATGTGGCCGGTTCACTGGCTCAGATCCATTTCCCCTCTACTCTTTGTGACTGCTGGATTGGCTGACTGCTCTGTAATTACATCACCCAGTGTTGCCCCAGTTGCTTCATTCTGCCTGTGACGTGCAGCTTGAGCTCCATCTCCCTCCTCCCTGGCGCCCAGAGAGTTGGTCATGTGTTTCAGATCATGGTTTCCCGGGCTAGACCGGCCGTGGGGGGTTTCCCTGCCGAATTTGTTTACCAAGGAATGTGTTTTTCCCCCATCTTGTGATACTTATATAAGGATCCCTTGGGCTGATGGTACACATGATACATCTGTAGCACCACCCTTCCCAATGAGGTCTTCTTGTATAGTGTGACTGTGGGTTTTGGTGTACTAGTGTTTTCTCCCCCCTCATCATTGCCTCATCGTTTCTTCTTTACTCTCGAAGGTGGTTGGTGCGTCTGCCCATCTGGCACTGAATTAGCACCTTTAGTACAAGGGCATGGACCAGCAAAGTGACAATGGCTTTCACCTCTTGCTTATTGAAGTCAGCTCAAGTAAACGTATGTAGTAATTAAGTGAGAAGCCCAGGCTGGCGTGTTTTCTGTTAAACGTATCTGCCTGTTTTTCTGTGAACTCTTTTTGTGTTCTGCACAGATCACAAGCACTTATTTCAAGTTCTTGCGGCAGGAGGTTGTGACAACCTAGTTTACCCAACATTGGCCAGGTTGTCTGCTTGTTTACAGAACTAATTGATACTAAAACAAACCTGCGTGATCAAACATAACTCAATGTTGTTTATCACGTATTCCCTTGCCCACAGTAAAGGATGTTATTATAGTATTGCATTATTTATCACATATAGAACAAGCATTGGCAATGACAAAAAGTTTGAGTAGGCCTCGGAAAGGCATTTGCAAGGCACAGCCGTAGTGGTATTAACTGGCCATTGATGGTAGCAGGTTTAAAATGGTGCAAATGCCTAGACATCTAATAGAAGTGCCCGGCAAATGCCTAATACTTATACACAAGCCAAAACTGTTGGCTTTGCCAATGCTTGTTTAACAGGACTTCAGTGAAGGACACAGAGTGCTAATAAATAGAGTGGCTGAAGGCAGACCTGATGAGACATTTGTATTGCACCGTATCTGGTTTAAACCTCCAATTAAGCCATTAACTCTCAGAAGGCTGTTTTGAAAAAGCACTGTCCGGCACTTCCAGTGCAACGTTTGATGGCAGGGCTTGATTAAAGCAAGCACAAAGAGTTTGCATGAGGAGGTGTTTTGGGCGATGAGGGGCAGAAACTGGGTGGGAATGGTCGTAGATGGGGATTACCATGCAGAGAGAATGTCGGAATGGAAAACGTCCAGAACACAACTGCACACTGATGGATATAAGTTCAAAATAATTATTGCACGCATTTAGTCAGTTAAAAAAGAGAGATGTTTTATATATGGCATAAATAAGTGAGAGATGCTTAGATCATCAGGGTGGAGTTGCGTTGTGGATGTTTTCCGTGCAGACAGTCTCTCTGTGTATTGTCTGTGAAAAACATGGGCGTATTCCTTTCTGCAACATTGCACCTGCATTGAATGTTTACCTACAGGGACATTATGAGTATTAATTATCTCTTTGTATCTTTTGAATTTTTGAGTGCAGCCTCCATTTCCTTCTTCCATAGGGACTATCTTGGCCATGAGCAGTCAATGGGTGGGCAAATAACAAACAACACATACAGGCTGTGTCCCCCTCCTCATGTGCTATTCCTCCCTAGCTGTACTCTAATGCAATATGTCTCCTTGTTCTGATCTGGCTACCACTCCTTCCACTTTCTGGTCACAGTTTCCAGCCTTCTCGGGGGCAGATATTACTGCTGCTACACTGCGTCTCAAATCGGCCTCTCCTGCTGACCCTATTCCTCTTATGGTCATTAAGGAAATGATCCCCCAGATTGCTGGACTGGTTTCCTCCTCTGTAAACCGTTCTGTATTCTGGTGTTGTCCCTGCTTCTCTTACACATGCGCTGGTCATTCCTCTCCGCAAAAAGCCCAGTCTTAACCCGGCTCTCTCTGCCAACTTTGCCCCCATCTCTCTTCTGTCGTACCCTATGAAGCTGCTTGAATCTCTTGTTAGGCCTTTGCTCTCCTCCTTTTTGGAAAACCCTGGTTCAATCTGGTTTTAGGCCTGGCCAAGGTAATGAATCTGTTCTAGTGTCTGTCGGTGGTGGACGATCTCTGCGACGTTCAACACCATCGACCACGGCATCATCGTTCAGAGGCTTTCTCAATTAGGTATCTTCCAACACTGTCCGGCAGTGGTCTGTCACCTTCCTTTTGGATCGCCTCCAGTATCTGTTTCTATCCCCCTTCACCTCTTCTGCTCTCTCTCTTCTTTGTGGCGTTCCACAAGGTTCAGCACTTTCCCCTCTACTCTTTAATGGCTACATTGGCCCGCTCCTCCTACTGATTCAGTCCTTTGGCTTCCGCTGTTATTCTTACGTGAATGATACTCAGATCCTGATGCGACTGGATCAGGCCGCGCCTGACACCACGCTCCGCTACCGTTCCTGTCTGTCGGCTATTCATTCATTCCTGGATGGTCACAGATTGGCTCTGTCTCAATGGGACAAAACAGAGGTACTTCTGGTTGGCCCACCAACATGATGCTTCTCTGGTCCGCGGCCTTTTGGCCTCCGGAGTTGGGTTGTTTACCCACTCTTGCGTGGGGTCAAAAACCTTGGGGTTAAGCTGTCCTGCTCTCCTTCACTTCTCCCTCAGGTGAGTGCAGTCTTCCATGCTGTATGTTTCAAACTTCGTGTTCTTCGTAAAGTTCTTCCTTTCCTTCCAGTTCCCCTTCACTCTATGGTGGTTTCTTTCCTTGTGTCCGGTTCTCTTGACTACTGCAACTCACTTTACCTGTCTCAGCCCAAATATTTGCTTCACCGCCTTCAAGTTCTTCAGAACTCTGCGGCGCATCTGGCTGTGGGAGCCCCTCCGCTCTCCTCGGCATCTCCTGCCTTGAAAACCTTGCATTCGTTACCCATTGCTAGCAGGGTAACTTTAAATCCCTGTGTATCGTTCACTGTGCTTTTCACAAGAACGGACCTGCTTATCTCCAAGCTAAATTCACTCCCTACATTCCCTCTCGTTCTCTTGGTTCAGCTGCTGCTTGCGTCATTTCTGTCCCCTGTATTCGATGTGCTCGCTTCTGAGGTCGCTCATTTTCGTTCTGTGCTGCTCAGCTATGCAATTTGCTTCTCCTCCAGCTGCGTCCGGTTCAGGACCATCTTGCTTTCTGCCGCCAGCTTAAAACTCTTCTTTCTTCTTCGGACCAACTCCTGTGTGCCCTTTCGCCCATCTCCCTTCCTGGTTGACCTAGTACTTCCGTTGCCTAGCGCCTTGATGCCCTTGCTGGTGAATGTTGCGCTCTACAAATGCTTTAACATAACATAGTTTTGGTTTAGATGTGTCACAATCGACACCTAATAGCCCAAACTAAAAAGTAACGTCCACAGTAAATAGTTGTGTTCTTTTACACGAAGGACGATATTTTGATGGAAGCCAAGAAATATATAAGAAATTGCCCACAGAAAAATATCTGAAGCTATGCATCTATTTTAATGTGTGGTCCGGGAATTTTATGTTAATGGTGATTTAATCTACAAGAGTGATCAAGTAGTCCCAACTGGAAAATTAGGAGGCTCATGCGTAATGTCTATAGTAGGAGTTTAGGATTTACCAGTACAAAGGGAGCCACCCAGAGATTTTCTGGTGGGCAGCAGTTGGCCAAGAGTAAAGCTTTATGAGGGAATGTGGAGAATTCATGGAAAATACGAAATCCAAGACACACGCGACTCTCTGCTTCCCAGCAAAGTACCCGGAGGACTGTCGCAAAGAATGGCAGGATATTGGATGTATCACTATTTTAATCAGTTGATTTTCAGAATGGCCATAGGTTTACTTTGTGAAGAGCTAGTGACTACACTTAGCGTCATTAGATTACTGAAGGCACCTTTTCTGCGGGGCAGGAAAAACCAGAAGGGAGAGATTGAAAATGGAGTGTAGTTGTTTCCCAATCGCATGACATGAGAGCATTCCCTGATAAGGGTATCAGATAGCACACTGTCTCTGTACCTCCCATAGGCCAATGGCCTTGTGGTAAAGTTCAACTGGGTACTACTAATTGACACTGTTAAGACAGTCTTACTCAGAAGGGTAGATGAGCTGGAGAGAGTGTGCAAGAGATGTTGGAAAGGTACTGCAATGCTCCAGCTCAGTCATTATGGTTTCATCTTTGGAGCTGATGCAAATGAAGGCCATACAATCGAGCAGAACCCCGGTGGTTAGTGAGAATAGAGAGTATGGAGGTGATATTTCAAAATGACATGTGCGAGATCCATAGAGGTGTTGCGGAAAAACAGGTGTTATAACGAAGTGTATGGAAAAAAGTGTGTTAAGAGCACCTTTTTAAAAGTAGATTGTTGTTTAAATCCGGTAACCCACCTGGCTTGGTATGGAAATGCTGAAATCTAGTGCATCCAGCAAGATCATGAATGGAATGGGGGATGCAGTGGAAGGATTGTAGAGTACTAAGGTGTTGCAGAGAGGCTGAGCTCTGGAAGCACTGGTCTTGTAGGAGGGTCCATGCCTGGTGATCACTTGACTACAGAAAGTAGTGTTATGGAGAATGGTGAAGTGGATGTCGCCATGTGAGAAAAGATTGCTAATTCTGGTGGCAGGTTAGAGAGTGGTGGGACACCCCATGTGAAAGTAGCAGATGCATCTGATCCTGGGGTAAGGCTGTGCCTGGCCATCCAGGATACTGGGCGATTCATGCAACTAATGTTTGCTAAGAATTGTAAATGAGGAGGATATGTTCCATTCTATGTTTTGGCATGTGATGTTTGTGTAGTGCAAGTGTATTGTACTTGGGTGTGTTCTAATTCCAGTTCCTCTGGGCTACCACTCTATAAGGGACAATTAGCGTTTCGGCCAGGGTACAATCAATCCTGTGTGACCATGTTGCATAAACCTACAGCTCCAGTGGCTTCATTCTCCGTGAGCTTAAAAGAACAGTTGCTTCACAAATGTAGTAGTTGATTATTCTTTTGACAATAAGAACAAGTAATGCACATGTATCAGCCAGGTGGGTATTGGGCCAATGATGGCTGCTTCTTTTTATAAATAGCACAATGACAAAGCATAATATGAGAACTGAGAGCTCAAACCAGCTGTCATCCAAAGCCTGGGTCAAAGAGTAGGACTGGCCAATGCATTTGAGTACAAATACAGCTTCGCAGTCCCTGCTGTTCCTACTTTATGGAAGTTCTAAACAATAGCCAAGGCCTCACACAGCTCTTCCATGTACGCCATGGACAGGTGGGCACTGACAGTTGAAGGTGATTTGTGGATTGTGCAAAATCGTATGCAAACATTCTTAGCCTTAGTATTATTTTTCTACTAACGCCCTTCAAACCTGCTTTTTCTGTTTATGTTCTAAGTGGTGCTTGGTCCTTTTTCTGAATGGTAGTCGTGGGGTGTTGCGATGGAACTAGGGGCATTTCATGAGGTGATGGAAGCCTGATTCTTTACAAAAATTATGATAGAAGAGGCAAACCTGGAAGTTTTATTACGTGACGACCCAGGAAAAGTGAAAAAGCTCCTGTATATGAATGATTGGCAGCGTACTGTAGATCATTTTCATAGTTTTATCTCTGTCACCTTCTACATAAGCATTAAAAACTTGGTGTTTTATTGCCTTATCTACAGTTATGTTAATGTTTGATTTTATGCACTGCAGGTGGAACTTGTATCTTACTAAGGAAGTATTGATACGTAGAAAGATGTCTCCCCAGGAAGCATTTGATAATGTATGGTCCGGGGCTTCATGGGTTTCGTATGTTATATTTTAGACCAGTTTGGAGCAAACGGTCTGGCATCTTGGATCCAAACCAAATTTGGTTAAAGTATTTTTTCTGTGATTCGTCCGCCGTGGTATTAGCAGTTGCTGGTTTTCTTAAAAGTTTAAATTTGGAGGAGTTTTCATTGAAGCATCATTTTTAGGTATGAATTATGTAGGGTTTTTTCTGTTCCTTTTTTTTTAATCAAAATGTATTTGTATGTGTGTTTTAAGTTCTGCACTTTGAAGGTACTGTATAATTCATTGTATAACTTATCTACTGTTGTTTTTATAATACATTCTTTTATTTTATATAGTTAAGGTTGAACATGTTTTAACTACTATACCTTAAAACAAAAAAAAATGAAGAGACAAAACAGTGTCTTATTTGGGGCTATTGAAGGCTAGTTGTACTGTGGTTCACGAAGTGATTGCTTTAAGTGGAATAAAGCTTTCCTATGTGATCAGATGCATCTCTGTAGCTCAAACCAAGAAGGCGGATCAAGAGTTGAGTGGCGCTCAGATCAAATCAGTGGGAGAAAATCGTGCTATTTGATCTGCGGTTAGGTGCATGGGGTCGTGAAAGTTTAGGCACTGAAGGATATGGTTTTGGAGTGGTTGCCTGACTGCAGCATCTCTGTCTGGCACCTGGTACATAACATGTTTTCCCTTAAAATCGCTTAGAATGCCACGCATTCATATTGTGCATGGTGAAATAGCGAAATGGTGCCCGTCGGGTATTTGTTAATCCTTTTTCATAGAACAGTCTGCTGAAAGGGTCAATAGGCAGTGGGCTGTGGCATTGATGACCCAAGACTCTGTAATGAACACCAAATCTTGTACACTATTATCATCCAGTTGCTCTTAATCTTGATGGCAGTAATGATCGGAGACCATACTCGATTGTTATGGCTCTACCTAGCTCATTGAACATTGATCTGCCATTAGGTGAAATTGTTAATGATGTACAGCTGAAGCCTACCTGTGTGCCCCTCGACCTGCCTTTACATGTGCCTAAAGTTGTTAATGATGTACTGCTGAAGCCTACCATTACACCCCCTGACTTGCCTATACATGTACCTGAAGTTATTAATGATGAACTGCTGAAGCTTCCATTGCACCCCCTGACTTACCTACACATGCACCTGGAGCTGTTAATGAGTTATGCTGGTGCCCACGCAAGAGCCCTTTGATTTGCCTAAACCCTTAGGAACTGAACTGCCTTCACAAGAAACTGGCATTGATGACCTATCAGTGCCCAACTTTGTCCACCCTGAGCACACCACCTTGGGAACAGATTGATGTTAGGCACAGACCAATCTACCTGGCCTTAACACCAATAGATCCATACCTAATTTCACCCTCAGGTCACTACCTCATACTACCCTAACCTGTGCCTTAGTTAATGCTCGATCTCTCCCTGCCCATGCTTAGGACGTACATGATCTGATCACTGGAAGTAACATTGATTTACTGTTCATTATTGAAACGTGGCTTACTCAAGCATCCGGCCCGGCTCTGACACTTGCATTCCACTCGGGTACACAATTTTTAGACGAGATTGCCTGCAACAGAAAGGGGTGGGGTAGCCCTTATTGCCAGAGAAGGCATCCCTATCAGGAAGGTGGAAGGGGAACTAGGCCACAACAGTGAGTACCTTCACTTGAAAGTAAATGTATCCCCTACCTGCACTATTACCTTCCATATTGTTATCGACCCCCATTGCCAGCATCAGACTTCCAAGAGGCTCTGATCCACACTTTATCCCATAACCTGAAAAAGTCTTCCCAATCCATCCTCCTGGGAGATCTTAACCAAGGCCTTAATGATCTCAATGACTCCCAGGCGGCCTCCATGAACAAAGCCTTGTCCACCCTTGGGTTCATCCAGGCTATCACTGAACCCACACACAGTAAAGGCCGTACCCTCGATTGGGTCGCCCATCACAACTGTGTGCTTGAGGTCAAGGACATCTCGCCTATCCCCTGGCCTGACCACCACGTTATTCTATTCGAACGGCTCACCACAAAGGGACAGGGTAATATGTAGATTCCTCTCCCCTCAGCCCTCATGAGAAGTGCCCACCTGCTCACTAAAGAAACTCACACCCTACCTACAGGTACCTGCCCTTTAGGGACCATTCTCTAGTGACCCAGAAATCCTGGCCACAGTGTTCAAAACCGTCATCACGCAAACAGTGGACGCCATTGCCCCACTAACCCAACAGACAGCCAATCGTGCTAAACATTCCAACGAGTGGTTCTCCCAAGAGCTTCTTGACCTTCGCACAAAAAAAAGGGCTGCTCTTTCCCACTGGAAAGCAAACCCTAATGACACTGCCAAAGGAGCATTTCATTCCATCGCTAAGGAAGATAAAAGAGCCATTATCAAGGCAAAAGCCACTTCCTTCAACACAAGAATAGCACATGCAAAATCGGGGACTAAAGAGATCTTTGCTATTTTCCGGGAGTTAGAAACACTCACTCCCCGCCACCCCCCACCTACTAATCAGAAAAATGAAGACTGGTGCAACAAGATACAATCGGCAATGCTGGATAAACTTAACTCCCTGCAAGACAAAATCCTTGCTAATCAACGTGCACTCAGTCACCAAATCTCAGAATTGCAAAGTAGGACTACCAGTGAATCCCCCTCAATCGCTTTTAAGGAAATGAGTCCATCAAACCCTCCCCATGCAAAGGTGATGCCTGCCTAGTTCAGCTTATTAAAGACTGTGCCCCCTCCCTAACCCCGTTTTTCACCGCCTTCATTAATGCTTCCTTCCAGGCTGGCTATGTCCCTACTGGTCTTAAGGAAGCAAGGGTACGCCCCCTCCTCAAGAAACTCTCTCTTGACCCCAGTGTCCCCGGGAATTGCAGACCTATCACTGCGGTCCCGTTCCTGTTGAAAATCTTGGACAAAGCAGTTTATCTGCAGGTCCAGAAATTTCTTGAGGCAAACAATTTGCTTGGCCTTCGGCAATCGGGATTCCGTCCAGGATACGGCACCAAAACGGCACTCTTGGATTTAAAAAATCAACTGGACGACTTCAGAGATGCGTGCAAACCCACTCTCCTCCTGCTCCTTGATCTACCAGCAGCATTTGACCTGGTGGACCATAAGACCTTGTGTCACCAACTCTCTTCTGCCGCCAACTTCTCCCCCAGTGCCATTGCTTGGATCACCTCGTTCACCCAAGGAAGGGTTATGAAAGTCTTCTCAGACTCGGCATGTGCACATCCTAGTAACATTAAATGTGGAGTCCCTCAGGGATCATGTCTATCCTCAACCCTTTACAACCTGTTTACAAGGCCTCTGGTCCACATTTTGGACACCTTGGGCATCACATACACAAACTATGCTGCTGACACTCAGGTCATTATCCCCTTGATTTGTGATTATGATGCCAACATAGTTACCCTTAAGTTCATTTACTCCACAATCCAAACATGGATGGCAGAAAACTGGTTATGCCTCAATGAGGAAAAAACCAAACTTCTGCTGGTTGGATCGCCAATGACCCTCAAGAAACTGGATAAACAATACAGTTCCTTCACGATTGACAACCTACCTATCAGTGTATCGCAAGCTGTCAAAACCTTGGGGGTATACCTGGAATCTGACCTCTCCATGAACAGGCAGGTCAACGTCATCGCGTCATCCTCAGCCTACCACGCTAAACTGATTAATGCAGCAAGACCCTTCTTGTCGGAACAGAATTGTCTCACAATTGCGAGAGCAATTACTGTATCTTGGCTGAATTACTATAATGCCCTCTTTGTAGGGACATCTGTAAAAAAACATGATCAAGCTCCAGACCATACAGAATAATGCCTTAAGGGCTGCCGCTGGCATCTGCAAGAGAGAACATATCTCTGAAACTAGAAAGCAGGTACAATGGATTCCCATTAAAGAATAGATAATCTTCAAAACCCTCGCTTTGACACACAAATGTGTGCATGGACTAGCAGCGGTATACCCAGCTCACAGAGTTGTCAAACCCTCCTCAACCCGACCTACAAGATCCTCCTACGCTAACAGGATCTCCATGCCCAAATCGGAGAGAATGAGGGCTGGTGGGTCCAATTTCCCCTGTCCTAACAGCATCACACTGGCACGCTCTTCCACCTCACTTGAGGTGTATGGAGTCCCCATTGCCTTCAGGAAAGTACTAAAAACGACGTTGTTTAACTAAATTCTAGGCCCTCCATCCTAGGCAAACGCAGCACTCCTCCAGTGCCTCCATGATTGTTGAATGTATCTAAACGATGTACTGAAAGTTGTAAACCTTCTGTCTTTCCTTCCTCCTATTGTAGTCTTAATTCTCCTGTGAGAAAAATGTTTCCATATGAAAGCTCAATGTAACCAGGAGCAACTAACATTCAATGTAACTAAAACAACTTCCTTCCACTTAGACAATTTCATGCAACAGCGCCTCGATGCCCTTGGGCTGTTAGTGTGCATTATAAATCCAAATAAATAATGAAGCACAGGGTTGCACAAATATTTATTTTATGATTAACTTTGTGACCGTCCTTCAATTCTGGCAGAAGGCATCAGCTATGCCACACCAGAAGAAAATTGGGGTTTATAGGACCTGTTACCATGGCGCATGAGTCTGGTATCACAGGGTTGCTTCTCATTGCACTGATGGTGAGAAGGCATCCTTTTTTTCACTTCATAATGCCACAATGCCCTAGTACACTTGGGCCTACCAGAACAAACATTGGGTGTACCTGCAGGGCAAGAAATGTGATTTTCTTTTTTTTTTTTTTTTTTTATGAAATGCCTTTCACAGCATTCAGTTAAATGAGCTGTCTCTAATACGCTGACTAAGCTGTCGAGGAGCCATAGCTGGTCAGGAAACTCCCGTTTATAGATCTCCCCCTATATCTCTGCTTTTAATATGCAACTCGAGTAGACGACACGACCAAGAAACCCATCTCGGGCAACCTGGCTATGTAGATGTGAGAGGAACCAATTACCCATACCCCCATGCCAGCATAATGAGTGGCATTAGCCTTTGGGTAATTGGAGCATATTTATGCCCGATCTGGGGACCGAGCCATGCACACCTGACCTGTTCAGTGGGCTACATCAAGAAAATGGCTGGGCGGGAGAGCAAAGTAGTCCCCACTCCCAGACAACCATAACCTCCGTCACTGGTCATCCGTCCACCTGCCCTAGCTACCCCTCCAAGCTCTCGAAATAGTTCCCCTTGGCACCAGCATTTCCTGGGCAGGGGCATAGTGTAGAGTAGGGACGGAGCCTGGTCATGTAGGTTTTACGCCCCAACATGCAGTAGGCATTGTGCTTTCGGCTCAGGCTGGAGCAGCAGGTGTTGCCCCATGCCTTCTTTGGACAGTTTTTAAAGTGGTTTTACTAATCCTGCTAAGTAGCCACAAGCGCTGCAGCTGTGTTACACGTCCCTAGGGTGAAATAGCTTAAACGACTTTAATGTGGGCTGTTCCGAATGTCAAGTATGGAATGTTTTGCCATCATTGGTTTCTTTTTGTAGTGAAATTTGAATGAGTAGGATTTTTGAAGCCGGTGTTTTATGTGTATTATATGATACACAATCGTTAGTATTTGGCATTTTTTATGAGTGCTTCGATGATGTTTATTTCTAGCTCTTCTTCACTCATTCTTGCCTTCGCAGTGCATCTAGGCGTCAGAGATCCTCGTCTGCCCCACACACCCTGTTTTAAAGCATTGTTTTCTGAACCATAAGTATATGGCTTGTGACCTGGTGCGGGGGTGTTGGCAAGGACTCTCGTTTCTCCCTCGGCAGTTTGATCTGCGTGTACATATGCACTTTGCTGGAATCGTTTGCGCTTCCGTTGAATGATTTGGCGTAGCTTATTTTGATTTGACATAGTTCACTAGTGCCTTTTGATTGTTATCCTTCAGAACCCTGCTGGACCTTTTCCAAGACAGAAAAACGAAATGGTGCATTTGTTACTCAACATTATAAAAGTTTATTTCGGAAATTACAGAAGAGGTTTCCATAAAAACAGCAACACATACAAACACACAACCACACATTTTACAAACCAGATAAAAACATTAAAATACAATAAAAACAAGTCCGTCCATTTTCTAAAATTTTCAGCAGATATTTCCTTGCATTCAGAGCGTTCCTCAAAAATGACAAAAGTGCCCAACCCACTCGAGCTTTGAGGCATTTCACAAAAGCCTGACCAATTGTCATTATCATTTTTCCAAACTGCCATCGCCGCTCTCATAGGAAGACAATCAAAACGTGCCTTGTTAACGGAATGCGCTGGGAGGATTTGTTTCTAATGGTGAAACATTTTCTTTTTGCAACTTTCCCTCCATTCACATCCATGGACTCCCCCATGGACGCCCCCCTCCCCTCCACCTGTTTGCTATTGATTGAATCCTGTCCTGACTTTTGAAGGTAAGTAAAGCCATTTTGCTTTACTTACCTTGCTTAGCTCATCTAATTTGCGGATACTGTTAAGGGTGCCAGTGCAGGGGGACCCAGTCCTCTTTCTTAAATTCATATTGGTTTTAAGCTGCACACATCAATTTAAAGTGAAATGCAGCGGGGGTACTTTGGGCCTCATTATGAGTCCATTGGTAACCGTGCAGGTACTACCGGCAGATTGCAGCTGGACCCGTAATGATTTACCAGCTCCTGACTTGCCGGTAACACCAGGGGATTACAACCCCGGCATTCCGGAAAATCATTCCCATAGGACTCTATGGGAATGGGGTACACGGAAGCACCGGCACCGTTAATAACGATGCCGGTGCTTCCGTGATGGTCTGCTTACCTTGGCCGCTGTGTCCGGCAGGGTCTGACCTGTCGGCACAGCGGCTCAGGCAGGCAGACTGGTACAACAGCGTTGTTTTTGGACCTGCATGCTTGGAATGAGCCCCCTTGTGTCCCTTTTCCTTTTAGTAACATTTTTGTTACTTGCATGATGTCCAAGTTTGGCTGGTGGAGTTAGGAATATTTCCAACCTATTTTGAATTTTTCATGTGTGCACTTTTGCATTTTACCGCATAATGCCATTTCAAGTACCATATACGCAACTTGGCCTTGCCACATGCTTTTCACCCTGTCCTTTGCCCATCTTGTCCACACCATGGCCAGGGAGGGGGATGTCTGTTGCTGGGTAGACGTGGAGCAAGAGGCTGTCAAGAATTGGACGGCCTTAACCAGTTCGAATGGTGCAGATCCTTTTCATTGGAGGGCTAGGACGAACCTGGCTGAAATCTATGATAGAGGACTCCTGCAGCCATTATACATATCGTCCTTGGAGCCAACACTACTACAAAGAGATGCAGCCAGCTGAAGACACATGGACGGCCATTGAAGACCACTAGTATTGCTTCCTGCCAAATCCCGGTGAAGTCCTGTTCCTCTGGACTTATCTTGTGAAGGTCCTCAACGGTGCTTTGATTTTAGGGAACAGTTAGTGTGAATGCCTGTACATGGATCTTGCCCTCTGGAGCCTTTGCAAGTGTCCCTGGACCGTCCTGTGGGTTAGCTAGCTCCATCCAGGGCCCCTAATGTGCACCAGTCACCATTCCGAAGTTCAACTTGGGGCACAGCAGGTCTCCTGCTTGTGGACCAGGCATTGCTGCTCTCTGCCTTGAAGAGGGGCCTTCCAGGAGCCAGTTCTTTGTGCTTGCCCCAAGAGTTGCCTACTGCCGCTTCAGGGCGATGAAAGTCACTGCAGCTGCCCACCTTCTTTGTGTATTGGGGGTTTGCTGACCTTGTGGGACTTTTGGTTGTCTGCCTCTTGGGTGCCTCGGTCGTTCAGCTGTTCAGCAAACGATAAACACACTACCAAGATGACATGTGTTACTACTTTCACCTGACTGAGCAACCATCTCAAAAACGTAGTGCTCCATCACTGGGACAAACTTTACACAGACTCTTTCAAGCCTGAGAAACCAAGATTTGCTTTTAACCGCAGCAGAAACTTGAAAGATCATCTAGTACACACGTATGAAGAACCCGACATGCCAGAAAATCTCCAAACAACACTGTGGCACCTTCCACCTGCCAAAGGCCACTATAAATGTGGACATTGCTCTGTTTGCTCCCTAACTGGTAACATACAAAACATCAACCTAAATGGCAACCTTTGGACATTCAATACCTTCACCAACTGCAAGACCAAGTGGTCAGTCTATGCTATTAAATGCCCCTGTAACCTAATCTATGTGGGCAAATGCAAACGGGAGATAAAACAACAAATATGCGAGCAAAGATCTTGCGTAAAGAACCAAATAGAAGACAAACCTTTAGTTGCACGCTTCAAGGCGAAAAAACACAATCACAATGATATTTTTTGGTTCATCTTGCAAACAGCCAAAAATCCATTCCGTGGTGGCAATCGAGACCTGGCCCTTCATAAACTCGTACAAAAATGGATTTACTGTTTCAACTGTGTCAAACAAGGTCTTAACATATCGATTGAGTGGAACCTTTTCTTTACCCAATTACTAATGACTCCTTTTCACATCTCACCTACACGTCAGTTGCCCAGGGGTTAAGCTCAACCATATATATTAGCTTCCCTTTCAGCCAAGACTCGAGTTAAAGAACCTCTCTAATACTGCCCCTTCTGCACCAATGTAGAAACTATTCCCCATCATCATATTATTTTGAAAAAGAGAAGGGTCCTTTCTGAAATGTGATTTGTGTAAAAATGTGTTTTTTGTAATCCACACAAAAATTCTGGAGCTTCTAATGTGCCACTGCTCCTGCGACAGCGTATTATTACGAAAAAGAAAAAAAGAATCTTTAAGAAATGTGACTTGTGAAAAAATGTATTTCTGTAATCCACACAAAAACTTCTGGAGCTGTTAATATGCCATTGCTCCTGACAATTCTCATGTCTGCAAAGTCCTTCCATCCAATAAGTTCTGTCATACCCTTTCTTAAAAAGTTGGGGCCAACCACTCATCTCCCGAGACATAGGACTAACGTTATTTAAGTATATAACCCCCGTCCTAATAGTAATTTGTATTCTAAACCTACCGTTAGACGCCCGGTGTCAAAGAGAAACACCACCTAGCGATCCTGTGCGCACAGTGTCTTGTGACTATCAATAAAGTTTCATTTTTTGATAAAAACCCTCCTGCGTCCTACGCATGCGTGAGACGGAACACTGCTCCATTCGCGAGTTGCTAGTATACAAAGGGAGAGCTGACCTACCCACACAGGTTGTTTTACACACTACTAATTTCCGTGTGATTATTTTACTACAGGTGAGGCTCATATAGAGTTAGCCTCCAAAGACAGTAAATGTAGAACCCAAACAATGCTCTGAATATATCATTAAGTCTATATCTCCAGCTGACCCATTTAGAGGCAATGTCACCAATCTGGAGCGGGCGAGCAATAACTCTGGTTGACTACTGTTTTGACTTAGTAGCCATTTTAATTAGAAATTTTGACAAAACAAAAAAATGTAGTAAACCAATTTCAGGTGGTCACCAACAGATGGTGTACATATTGAATTGCAGATTTTTACCAACAAATGGTGTGTATACATATAAATTCACACATGCATTAAATGAGAAAAACCAAGTGTCACAAATAATGCCACATACATAATGAAAAAAGAGAAAGATATTTGTGAACAGAATTCATTCCAAATATACATATCTAAATATGCAAAATATACAAAAAAATGTGCAGAATGACCACTCACCTAGAACAACAACATATGTTCTGTAAACATGATAAATAAGACAGACTTATTATGCCATGGTCATGTGTGGTACAAGAAGACTAGTGAATTGACCACCCGCAGGAGTCTAGCCACTTGGGAGCTGGTTTATAAGACAAGTTCTTAGTCTTCTAGCCTGAAAATAAGCTATTTCTAGTGTTGAACCAGTTCCGAAAAAGAAGAAATAATTTCCTGGTGGACTCGGGGGTCAGTTAATGAGTGCTGTGTGTGTGTAGAGACTGGTCCCATTCGCGAGTTACAGCTCTTTGCACAGGTAAGATCGCTACCGCTGCTCTCCCTTGAGCCCACCACTTTCTTTTTGAACACTCACAGACTAGATTAGGCCACTCCCAGAATCACGCTCTCAAATCTTAATGCAGTTTTTCCACCCTTGCATCCATAGGCAGTGCCAAGCATTTATGCTTCACCATACGGCAACATCACCTTTCGATTTCTGCATCAATCAACCTCAAAGTTTGGAAGAATCCACAAACTCTCCTACCTGGACGCTACCCATCGGGCTCCAGATACAACACAACTCTAATGTAAATAATTGTCATTAATAGACCAATTCACAGTCCACGAATTGATACATACATCTCTACTCTCTAGATACCAGAGTGTGATGTAGCAGACTGAAAACGCTCTGTTTTTACTAACGACAGCTTTAAACTTGAACAAACTCCTCTGTCATGACGCCAGTAAACTAGGTAGGTCTCCCTTTCGCAGTGTCCTCCTTTAATTGTCCTAGCTATAGATCACCCCCCTTTAAACTCGCCACTTTAACATTTATAGGTACACGTGTCCACAGTCCAACTGCCATCGTCTATACCAGAATCAGTGTCCTGACGACAGTTCGGTGCCTACAACAGTCCTGCTTTATCCACACAGCAACTGCTGTAGCTCCATCCTTCACTAAACCAGAAACACCATAATCGTATGTGTCGACAACAATTACGTACTACTACCCATGCAGCAGTACATGCAATAACAGTCACTCTGTTTTGATACTAACCCTCACATATACATTTTGATTTATGTTGTGCATATTTCACCTGCCAAACAGGCACACGTCTCTATTTTTAAATGTGTGTCAAAATTAAACTTTGTTTTAAGACATTACTACTCCTGGTGATCTTCTTAGGCTAGTATATGTGAATCTAGCCTCACTGCTAACATAGGGTTACCTCCCATGCGTTAATGACAAGGGTAGCCTTTGACTCTTTTCGCTCTTTTTGCTATTCCTACCTAACCCTCCAGAGTCAGGCCCCCGCACAAAAAAAGAGGGTTCTCTGCCCCTATTTTTCCTCATCTCCACTGCAAGGTACATTTGAAAGCACCAAAAGCCTAGCTGTTGTGAACTTATGTTGTTCGCTGGTACTTTTTTCCATGCTGGTGGACAGCCATGTCTCCTTGTGACTGGTGCCGATCCTCATCAAACTCTCTGGCATTATATTCTATGGAGATTAGGGATATATGTTGTTTTTTCAGTTTGAGTTTCACAAACAGGGTTTCTCCAGCAGCTGCTTTTGGGTCATTTCCAAGATTCCCAAACGCTTCTGAGAAATAATTTCAAAAGCAGACCACAACGGAAACATCTAGCATGTTAGATTGGAGAAAGTCGCTCCCCTCCCATGCGTTTGCTCCTTGGGAGGAATGATGTTACCTCGTGCTGCCAACTCTTAGCCTGCTTGTCTTTACTTTTCAGACCATTACTTTCCTACTACCATACCCCCTTCATGACAATCCTTGTTTCCAGCCCCTTAGTAAACATCTTTCCCCCCTTAGGTCTTGTCTGAGAATGGCTTCTTTATGAAATTGTATTCTCTTATGCACTCTTTTCCCTGAGACGAGGGTTAATGCCACAACTGCCAGAACCATAGGCTCCATCTGTTCCATTGCCAATGATCCTGACACTGGTAACCCCCCTCTACCTCATGTACCACGTGTCCGGATCAGACATGCCTCACAGTGGCTCCTCATGAGCTCTCAGGTGCTCCTGAACACCCAGTGGTCCCACTCCAGACCCTTGGTGCTTCCTCTTGGTCTGATTCCTCCTCCAACGAATCATCCATTCAGTCCTGCTGCTGTGGAAGAATATTTTGGTGGCATGGACAAGGGGGCACCCTCCTCACTGTATAGCAGCTTATTGTATCTTGTCACCTTCTCTGTCCTGGAAGCTGAAAGCACTGAGTGCTCTTGGATTCAGTAGCCAGTCAAAATTTCTAAAACATTACAGAATGGTAAATTTCAGAGTGGACCATAACCCCGAAAAACACAGCAAACATTAAGGGTAGTGGGGTGAAAGGGTTCAAATGGGTCAGGATTGGGTTGGGCTGGCGTTTTAGGGTTATTTTGTCCACAGTGAAATTTACCACTTTGTAATTGTGGTCTGTAAGATCACATATAACCTTGGATTCCTTTATACAAAGAACATTGCAGAGGTCTGCAGACAGGTGGATGTACACCAGAAGTCCCTTCCCACTGAGGGATGCCCAGCCTCCCACCCTCCTCCACATTCCTTAGCCGTAGAAGTAGCTACTCTTTGCTTCAAAGTTCCTGCTTGAGGGATTCTTGCTCAGCCCTAGGCAAAGAAGATAGGCTGCTAGATTGCACTGGAATAAAAGCTGTATCAGATGTTCACTCACCATCTGAGTGAGTCGAATTCATGCGTTTCCTGGAGCCTGAAGTCTATTGTCCTTGAGAAACTGTGGCAGCCAAGGTGTTCCTGGCCATGGAAGGGGGGCAGAAGGGGCCTGCTAGTTCTTACTAGTCATAGCAACCCTTTGGTGATATGGTTCAAGAGTATTTTGGGCCTTATGGCTTCCTGCGTTCTTGCAGTGTCTCAAGCTTACTTCACAGTAGGGATGGTTAAAATTCACTTGATGAATTGCTGGAATCAAGCTCGACATTCTCAGTCTGAAAACAACCCTATTCATATGAATTGACAAAGGACATCCTTTGGTGGAACTAGACCTCAAACGTTTTGCTGATAACCCCTTTGCGGATCAGTCTCCCGTGTGAATGATAACCACAGAGTTTTCCAAGCTGCGCGAGGTAGGCGCGATGGACGACCTAGGCATCCACAATCTCTGGCTCCACGCAAAGAGACTTCACAGCAGTGTCCGGGAATTGTTGGCTATCTTCAGTTCCCACAGCACCTTCCTCCTGAGAATTGTAGGCACCACAGCTATGTTTCATATCAACAAGCAAAGGTGGGAGTACCAAACCCACACAGCTGGTCCTTTTGGCTCTGTGGTTTTCAACAAAGTACTCCATATCTTAGTGGATCCCGATGCAGATGCAGACTTATTAAGCAGGAACATATCAGTCAATTTGCAAATGGGCACTCTCACCTAAGGACCCTCCATGTGATCTTTCTGGAATGGGGGTTTGCATCAGTAGACGTGTTTGCTACCCACATCAGCTGTGAATGCCCCATTATTTCTCCTGGATGGCCAAGGCATAGGTTCACTAGGGGACTCGTTGGATATCCTTTGTGACCATCTGTTTCTCAATGTGTCCTTTACTACCTCATGTTCACCGATCCATCCTCCAGTTCCAGGACAGTATCGTGTTAGATGATTCCGGTCACTCCCTTGTGGCTGGGCACGTTCTGGTTTTGAGACCTCATGGCCCTGGCCTCCCTCCTTCGGATTAACCTCCCCTAGAGGACTGATATGCTGTTTCAGAGGGAGGGCAGGATCCTTCACTCCTCCCATCTATCTTTGATCTTTACAGCCTATTTCCTGAGCAACTCGCACAGTGCTGTGGGTTTTCGGAAGTCAATACGCTTTGGCCAATAAAGTTACCATGCTCCAAAAAAAAAAGTAGCGGCTAAGAAAGCAGCACTTAATGAGCCGCCTATACCTAACGCCAACCCACCTTCTAGGATGCAAAACACAACTACCCAATTTAGATTCTCAAAAACATCTATCCGGGAGGTGGAGAAAGTTATCTATTTTCTTAAGCCATCCAACTGCCAAGGCGACTTGTGCCCTACACAACTCATAAAAGATGCTGCTAGAGAACTCTCCCCCTTTATAGCTAAACTCGTAAATACATCATTCACCTCAGGTACCATGCCGTCCAACCTGAAACAATCATGGGTACTGCCATTGCTAAAAAACAATCCCTAGACCCCCTCATTCCCACCAACTACTGCCCCATCACGACAGTCCCCTTACTGTTAAAAATCCTGGACAAGATTGCATACACCCAAATCCAAAAATTCCTAGAAAACCACAAGCTCCTAGGAGTAAAGCAGTCTGGCTTCCGTCCACAACATGGGACCGAGACTGCTCTCATTGATTTGAAAGCTCAAATTGATGAGTTAAGAGATAAAGGTCAAACAGCTTTCCTCTTACTCTTAGATCTCTCGGCCGCATTCGACCTTATAGATCACAAAGTCCTCTGTAACCACCTTAACTCCGCTGCACATTTCTCTAAAGAAGCCATAATATGGATTGAATCCTTCCTTAGTGAAAGGACCATGAGGGTGTTCTCCCCCTCAGATGCAGCGGACCCGATCCCTATTTCTTGCGGCGTTCCCTAGGCCTCTTGTGTATCTCCAACACTATACAACATATTTACTAAGCCCCTTTTTGATGATCTGGACCTTCTTGGTATCACCTACACTAACTACGCAGATGATACCTGGATTCTCCTCCCGCTTTCAGGGGATTACAAGGATTTGGCCTTGGTGAATAGGGTGTATCTCATCATCCAGGCATGGATGGCTACTCATGGTATATGCCTGAATGATGACAAAACAGAGCTAATCATTCTGGACACACACTCCAATCTCAAATAATTAGGCCAGGATTACTCTGCCTTTGAGATCGATGGGAACACTATTAAGGTAGCCAATGAAGTGAAGACTCTAGGCTTCCTTCTAGATGCCACCCTCTCCTTCAACAAACAGGTGAACTCACTGGCCTCAGCCACAGCTTACACATGTAAGCTCATCAGAGCAGGCAAACACTTTATTTCAAATGACAATTGCATGATTCTAGCTAGAGCCCTCGTTCTATCTAGACTCGATTATTGTAATGCCTTATATATTGGGGCCAACAAACACATCCTACATAGATTACAAATTCTCCAAAATAATGCCTTGAGAGCAGCTCTTGGTATCCCTAGACGATCACACATTATGATGACAAGGCGCAATAACAACTGGCTGTCGACCCAAGAGAAAATCCTACTGAAAGTTGCCTCCCTTACACACAAAGCTTTGAACAACGTGGCTCCTCCCTTCTGGCCAATCTAACAGACAGATTTGTAGAAAGAAGATCCTCCAGACCCTCAAGAATCTCCTATGCCAACACACTCATTATCCCTAGATTCAAATTGACCAAGGCTGGAGGCGTTAGCTTCCCCGTCCGGGCGGCCCAAGTATAGAAATCACTGCTCACCCCAATATACGTGAGGAGAAATCCTACCTTAAATTCAGATCTAACTATATCAACCATCTGAAGCAATCGATCAACTAGCCAATACCCCTTCTCCTCCCTCACCCTTGTTGATATACTACCTGTAAACTGTAGAATACTCTGTATATAATTTACTGTATTATTGCTACGACATGTATATATTTCTAGCATTATGTGTAATTATGTAACTGTGTAACCTAAACTGTAGAATATTCTGTAGATAACTTACTGTATCCCTGCTATGGCCTATACATATTTCTTGCATTATGTGTAACTATGTAACCTATGCCTCGCATATCCTTCACTGCTGCGCCCTCTTACCCTCAGGTCTGGTGCGCATTATAAATTAATAAAACAAACAAACAATCTGAACTTCGTTAAGGCCACCAGGGAAGGGCTTCACTAGGGCTCATTACGAAAGCAACGGAACATGTTTTGTCATTGGTGTTCCAAGCTCTGCATTAACCCTCTATGCCCTATGATGTGTTGCCATTCTTATCAGTTTTGACTAGCAAAGGGATTCAGATTAATTCTTGCAGAATTTATCTGGAGGCCTGCAAGAATTTGGGGGATGTCTTTTTAACTTTGAAACCTGGTAGTCATGATGGATATCAAGGGGTTGTCGCACCTCGCCTCATACCTCCTGGAACCTGAACATCATCATTTTGGCTCTGGATTATAAGCCCTTTCAGAGCCAGTGGCCATTGCTGACATCAGACTGGTCTCTTGTAAAACTGTGCTCCTTGTCCAGGTCACCCTGGCTCACATGGTTAGCCAACTTAAGGCCCTATCAACTCTGAACCTTCTACTGTCTTCTGCAAGGACAAGAAGGAATTACCCACGGAACCTCCCACCCCCATAAGTCATTCACAAAATGCTTTCAGACCTCCTCTTCTATAATCTATTCTCTTACGTGGACAGGGTGCTTCATAACTTAGATGTTAGAAGAGTACTCCAATTTTATTTGGCCAGGACCAATCATGCTCAGTCCTCTCGCAGGCTGATTGGCTCCGATAGGGGCCTGTCACAGGGCAAGCAAGCATCTAAGGTTGCATGTTGGATAATTTCACGCGTTTCTGAATGCTACAGTCTACAGAAATGTTCCCCTCATAGGCGCTTTATGCTCACTCCATGATAGATAGACATCTTCTGTGGCATTTCAGAAAGCTGTCACATGGGAGGTTGAAGCTGGACCCGGCACACAAGCCTCGCCATCTGCATGCTACAAACATCACAGCATGGACTGCAGCTCTTGGGCTGATGACCTGTTTGGTCGGGCTATATACAAATTCTCTTTGACTGGACTAGGCTAGGCCCAACTTCCCTGTGGTTCCCTTCTACTTGTAAATTTGCCAAAAGTGGATGGAATGTAAGAGTTAAGTGCGAGTTACTCCTCATAGACACTACTGTACTCGCAATACATAGTCCCATTTCCTCAATACATGCTCCCTGGGTGTAGGCTGCTGAATGAGGAGATGTGGGCGGGACCTGTGACGGACACTTTGGGTGTGTGGCTGTGTTGACTCATGTATGTGGCTGTGCAGCAGATTGCAAGAAAAGGCTTTTGCTGGCCTCTGGTGCAATCTCTGTGAAACCGAAGTTCCAAAGTTGTGGTGGAAAGGGAACTATAAACTAGAGGTACAGTGGTCACTGTGGTGAATTAAATACTCATCGCTCTATCTTAGCACTGCCTTCAGTGGGGCAGTAGGTATATTTTAGTAAGAGTTAGACTGATCTTCAGGGGTGTGTTCTCTACCACTACAATTGTGAAACAATGTACATGACTCCTTATATCTCACCGCCTTATATTGGGCATGCAAAAGCCTTTCCCAAAGGGCCTCCAGAGCTAAACTAACTAGTTTTCCCCCAAAACAGTTTTTATCCCCAACTGTTAGCCTGCTCTAAACTTTTGCCTGCCTTTGACGCTTGGTTGTTTCATGTCCATGTTCAATTGAAAGTTAGAATGCTGTAATCCTTGTACTACATATAATTTAGCAATTCCCACTAATCTCTTGGTGCTTCCTCGACCCATGCCATTGTAAGCATTGTTGCAATTTTAAAAGTCCAACCCTTTTCAATGCAGTGGGCTTCTAAGGTACCATTACGATATCCAAGGAGTTTGAAGTTCTCTGTTTTAATCGGTCGTCATCCGCAAAACATAGTGGGGCAATCATCAGGCCAACGTTTCTTGTACCCTCTAGACTTCTTTCTTGACTCCTTATACAGTCATGATGGAGAGGTTCAGCAGGACAGGAACAGCACTCACCCATGCTTAGCACCAATTACCCCCTTGATTGGTGCAGTTAGCTCACCCCATTGCCCATACCAAGTGCAGTGGGCAGTGGCATATTGGAGCCTTGATTTTCCGTAACATTTAGATGTATGAATCCAAACTCTGTAGACCGAGCAATGATACACCAAACAAAAAGTGGTTGGTTTAAACTGTGTAATCTTTATTAAGGGTGTTTTACCGGTAGGGGTTGGTTAAACATCTACAGGTCCGAGAGAAACCACAGATAACGTTTTTTCTGGCATAAATGCTGCATGGGTTTGAATAACACAAAGAGGGGTTCTTGCAGGTCTCGGGCACACTCATTGCTTCTCTTCCCATGGAAAGTAAATGAGAGCTTAGTCTTTTGAGACTGTCCTTTCCCGAGATAGCCTATTCTATAACAGAAAATCTATCATAAGGATGACAAACGTAGTGCAAAACCTACTTTGAATCAGTCTTTGACTACCCTATTCTGTGCAACAGAAATATTCCAAGGCTTGGCCCAACGTAAATGTTCACTCACAAACCTGCAGATCAGAAGTCCATCTCTATTTTCATTAATCGTAACAAATATTCTTCAGGATAGGATATTGGTCTGTTCCTACCTATCTGGCCTCTCTGCTTTCCCCGGCTCTTCTATGGCCTCACCCTCTATCGTGACCTCTTGGTCGCCCTGTCGGGCTCTCCTCCAGATCTATCCATCTCTCTGATGTTCTTTTATTCTAGAGCTGTCTCAGCCCGC
The DNA here is from genome assembly GCF_040938575.1 of Ambystoma mexicanum. Lineage (NCBI taxonomy): Eukaryota > Metazoa > Chordata > Amphibia > Caudata > Ambystomatidae > Ambystoma > Ambystoma mexicanum. Next base: position 1,491,218,700 of record NC_090932.1, on the reverse strand, counting down.
CTCTGTGCCTTCCCACCGTTTACGTTTCATCTAGTCTTCTTAATGGGTCTCTTGTAGACCTTATTGCAGGGGGTGCACACCTGATTTCGATGGAGGGCCGAATGTACCACGCAAGTCTCATACAGTGAGCCAGACTGTCTATTGGGATAAGTGGTTGATGGGAGCGTTGCTACTGAGGTGTTGATTGCTCTATTTGCTATCTGTAACCTGTGTAATACATTGCCTTGTAATGGCTTTTCCACTTTGATTCATGTGTACTATGTAACTGAAATCATCTTGTAAATAAAAGTCAAAGTGTGGTTATCTGGATGCAAAGACAAAAACGGACTTTAGGCCAACACTTCATCATTAAATTCAGAAGACTTGGATGGCCATTAATAATGTCCAGATGGTGCCGCATTCAACCTGCGGGCCTTACGTTGTACACCACTGCCTTATTGGAATGCAAGATTCTCTGGCTTTCTTAACAGGTCTTCTGATTTTTCAGCATGTCTCGCCTGGATCTTGGGTTCACAACACCTGAATACGTATTTTTCATGCTCCCCTATTGGGGTCTTTATCAGGCAGCCAATATTCTTACACCCTCCTGCCAGGGGTGTTTAATCCTCTTCCCTCCCACCTTGGGGTTGCTGGTCAAAGGCCTTTAGGCTGTGTTGCCTTCCAATTCCCTTAGGGTGTGAGAGCATCTTTCGGAATTATCTGGTTAACCTACAGACAGGGACTGCTTCAGGTTTAGGTTTCACCAATGTCTCCCAGAGAGCTGCAGTCTTAGTCCAGGGTGTTCTTCACACACTCCTTTCTTCCATGATCTCCCCTTGTAACATTGGCGAGCAAGTAGGCACGTAGTATGTCTTCCACCTTAGTAACCTCTCCCCTCAGGAAGGGTTTGGTCTCTAGTTCCACTTCACATTGGTTATTCCTCATCCTGCTTTAACCCTTGTTCCTGATTGGTTATTCCCCAAGTGTTTCTTAGTTCTTAGTATAAGGAAATTAACTTTCTCATCATTGAATTGGTTAGTTCTAGCATTGCCCCGATTAGTCTTTATTGAAACGGGGGAGTAGTTAAGTGTGTCTATGTGGCGTCCTGCGCGTTCTTGCAAACTCTTAGTGCTTACTGTGTGGTTGTGTACTTCTCAGTTTCCCTGTCGGTGCTCCTGCCCTAGAGTTGCGTTGGGAACAGTGAAGCACGATATGCACAAGGTGATTCATGAACGGGAACTCTCTACGAACCCCATGGCTATGCGAATTCCATAATTTATCCCTGTTAACCAAGTTGAAAACAATCACCAAATCATTAAAGTACAAAGTGGCTTTTATTTTATAAAATCAGATTTTAGGATATAAGGATGTAGGTGAAAATGCTCTGTAGTGCGAAATTCTGTGCAGCCCAAGCTGGCATGGTGCGATCCACTGTTTGCTGCCAGGACTGTATTCCTCCAAGAGGCACATTTCAGAACAGTCTGAAGGTAGTATCTAGCAGGCAGATAATCAATGGGAAAACCTATATCACTCTTTTCATGTACCGGTCCAATAAAAACCTTCTGCAATTATGCCAAGATGTTCCCTACTTCCCATATTACATTCAAAGTTTTCAGTAAAACCAGACTCCAAACTAAAACAGATTAAGCAACAGTACAACGGGGCATGGGCCCTCATGGAAATAATGTTTGTTCCCCGCACCTAATGAAAGGGTTAACCTGCCACACCCGCCCTATGCAGAGGATAGGAGATTGCTTCTGACGAGACCCTGAGTCGAACGATCTGAAATGAGAACCATATCAGTCATTCATAAAAAAATCAATGCATTTATAGTGGTCACTTATCCCCTAGTTTTCAAAGTTGCAAAAGCTTTTGCAGCGATGGCATGCCCTTCCCTTGGCCGCTTTATCTTCTTACTAGCCACAAGCAGTTTTTTGCTATAGCTAGTGTAGAGTAGGGGTAGTTGCACACATCGTTCTATACAACTGATAAGATAATTACTCTTGTAATGTACATGAAAAATAGTCTGCTGCAAGGAGAGACCGACAACAGTATGCCAATTCGGATTCGCCAATGCGCTAATCAATTACTGCTTTAATTAAGCAATCAATTATGTCACTGTCTGTACATTTCTACAGGCAAAAATGCATTTAGTTCTCCAAAACAATAGTACAGAAAATTATTATTTATACATTGGCAATGTGATCCTAAACGAAAATATTCATAATGATTGAAATTGTACGAAATTAATCGAGCCAAGTCTACAAGTGTTTTGGGCAAATGGTCCAGTTGTGCCGAAGACACACCTTTTCAAGGTAATTAAAATCCTTCAAATAAATATTCTTAATAAATTCAGTAGCATTATATTACACATGGGCTTCTTTTGTTTCTTTTGTAAGAAAATAAGCCTAGATAAATGACTAATGACTTTTTTTTGTTTTAACAAGGAAGGACACCCGCAAGTTTATAACACCATTGAGTTGAAATATTGTAAAAAAGTTCAGTGGAAATTCATCAACCGTGTACAGTTTGATATATAGTGTTCGAGTATATGCTTTTCTGTGAAAGAAGACTGTACAGGGCACAGTCTGCAATTGCTATGGAATATGTCAAGTTCTAGTGTGATAAGTTTGCTAACTGTTGGTCTGTAGAAAGGAGTTTGGCTCTTCCTCAATCCATGTCATTGTATCTAACAAATCACTTGTTGCACTGCTTACATAGGAAAAACGTTTTCATACTTATTATAAATAAGTCATACCGTGATTGAAGCCGTCTTGTGCTAATGCAACAACGGGCCTTCCAACCTACCTCAGGGTTGATGGACCTCTATGTGCTCTATGTATTTCTAGTTGGGCCCCCACCATCCAAGGACCCTCTCAATGCATCTCTCAAGCTATGCAATGCGTTTTTGTGGGAGGACAACCTCTAGGTAAAGTAGTAACTGTTTGACCACTCAAGTTAAGAGACCTCCACTTCAATTTTGGGGTGGGGGGTGTTGAAGTTGACAGATATATTTTTCACTTTCAATACACAACTCTTCCATGTTCTATACCTGGTTCCACTTTTTAAAATTAACCATTAGATAATCAAAAATGCTTTCGGGATGTCCCCCCTCCCTTACTTGGAGAGTGTATATCTAGCTAAGAAATCTAGCTGGAGTCTCCCAATGTGGATAATCATACAATGCTTAATTGAGAATTGAACAGCAATCTCATCAGCTTTTAATGGGTGATTGCTCTCAATCCTCATCGCAAGAATCCCTGTTTACCAATCTAAAGTGTCTACAGCTCATGCAGTAACGTAAATGGAAGGCATAAAAGGCTTTAATGCCTTCCATTCATTCCACAGCTCATTTTCAGTCAGTTGTATGGCAGAGAGGAGGGGCGTGTGAGTAGCCAGGAATGAGACGCAGACACAGAGAGCTCATAGTTTTGGCTATAAGCCTTTATTCAAAATAAAAGGGGGTTGGAAAAGGCCTTGCTGTCCCTATTCTAGGAGGTGTTTCCCTACCTCACCCAAAACTAAGGGTCTGTCCATTGTCAAGATGTCCAAAGCAAAAATGTCCTGTGTCCAAAATACTATTCTGGCCCAGGAAAAGGCGTAACTCCAACACAAATGTTCCCAATGGGTAAAGTTCACAGTTCCAGGGGATTGTTCCCTTCCCCAGGTTTTCTCTTCACGATTCTTTAAACTCCTAAGCATATGAGTCATCCTTGGATTTCTCTTGATCAACATAAATAACTTGTATATTAAACATTTGGCTGTTGGGTCTCAATTTCACAGGATACCTGGTGTACTCCCCTGCCAGATTTCTTTTCCTTTTTTGATGTAACATTTTCTCAGTCTTGGCGTTGCCTGGTATCTTCTACCAGGACATTCTTGTGTGATTCACTTTATACCAGGCAAAGGCAACTTTGCAAGCGTGTACTCTCCTGCCAGGGCTTTCTCATATGCTTCACATGCAAACTTGACTTTGCCTGGCATACTCTCCTGCCAGGACTTTCTCATATGTTTCACTTAATAGACTTGTAAACTTGACTATGCCAGGGCTACTCTCCTGCCAGGGCTTTTTATGTGACATGCTTTACACATTTGACTACTTGATTCACAGAAGTACTTGGTGGCGGATTCAAAACCTAATATCCGCCTATTTCTGTTATGACTTGGCTCCCCTCTTTGCCAATATTGGTTGTGCTTTTTCTGGTTTATTTTCTTCCCTGAAGTCCATCGACCTGGCACTCTTGTTCGTTCAGGGTTTCCCATGACCTCTGGGACATTCAGCAGCCATCTCACCACCCACACACCTGTTTCTCTAGTTTGTGGCACTCGGGCGAGGTGCTTCCTGCTGTCCGGTCGGTAGCATTTGGATGTCTTCTGCGGTTGGTGTCTTCTCTGCCACTTGCTTCTCATTCAGTTCTCCACCCACGTCTGAGTTCTTGGGTGCGACTGTCTCTGACGCTCATTTCTCACTCGGTTGTACACCTGCGTATGGGTGCTCGGATGTGGCTCTCTTTGCTGCTTGCATCTCGCTCAGGGATCGTTCCCCTTCCACAGACAAACTGGAGCTTTACTGAAAGGTTGCTTTGGGCAGTGTGTCCAGGAGGTCCTCCTCCTCGCATCTCCCACTCCCCTTCCTTCCCTCTTGCTGTATTCGGCTTCACAGGACTCTCCTAGCCATGCTGGATGTGGCTTTTAAATATTCCGGCACCTATCAATTGCTCATAACAACTAGGCCACGTCTTGTGCTTTTCACATTCATGGATATTCATTGTTCTTATCAGCTTTCTTGTTGCCCAACTTTCACATGCATGGAAATGGTAGTCAGTTCTTGGTAATGTATGCACGTAATTTTAGAAATTATCCTCAGCAGCTTCCATGGGTGTGACAATGTGCCATTAAGGCGAGGGGAATGAAAGGGGTAACCCTAAAAGGAAAAGTCGGGATATCCTGTCTCATCTGAAGATGCATCACCCCTCCGAGGGTCACCCCCAAACCCCCATGTGATCCTCCCTCATATTGATGCCCCCAGGGTCAGGATCAGGCAACGGCTGCCGTCCCCTGGCCACATAGGGAGAGGGTTCCCCCAGGGAAGGAGTGATGACATCATCAGGTTCATCACAGGCAGAACGCAGCTTGCGTTTCTGCCGCCTCCCTTCCTCTCCACCATACAAATGCCCCCATGGATTTTCATGCCTACAACCCTAGGGAGTCTGCCTGCTTTATGCATCATATAAACCAGGCGGACCACATAGGGATCCATTGTACAGGCTGCCTGCCATGTAGGCAGCCTGTACAATTACAGTTAAACGCTCCCCGACATGCTCGCATATCGTGCAGGGTTTAATTGTAATACAATTAAAAGTAAATACTGCTTGGAATGCAGGCTTGCCAAGCAGTGTTCATTCACTTTGCACGGCAGAGTTCAGATGTGCAGGGCAAAAGGCAGCATACGCACATGTATGCCGCCTTTTGTTCTGCACTTTTGCACCCTGCCCTGCCAATGATGTAAATGTGGCAGTAGAGAGCCGCTTACATTGCAGTGCAAACGTAACGGCACTCCGCTTCCAAATTAATCTTTTTTTTTAAAAAATATAAAATTAGCTCCTTTGTGTCTTTGTCTCCATCTTTTGGGGCGAACAACCACACCTTTGAGGTTTCCCACAAGAAAGCAAATTGAAGAGAAGCCATTTCCCTCAAGATTTTTAAAACCAATGTTGTGAAGGAAGGACGATCTTCCCAAGCCCCCCAGCGCTTTTGGCTGAGATCGAGGCCTGCAAGTGTGCATTAGGGACTCAGGGAGTGGTTAGGGGGAAAGAGGGTTGGTGGCAAGGACCATAGCACGGGGAGAATGGGAGATGTTTCTTTTGATCCAGCAAACATACGTGGAGAACCAAACGCCATCTTAAATAGTAGCAGCCATATTGGAATCAAGGCCTACTGTTGTGATGTAGCCAGTGCCGCAGCCCTGAGACACACACCTAGAAATAAAGCGTATGTATGCGGGATAGGTTGTAGTTTGGGCACTGGTGAGAAAGGCCAGAGCTGCAGAGATTCATAGACCTTTCGTTATCTCATGTTGCCAACATTTGGTATCCCAGAAGGAATGCGCCATGCAAGGCCACGAGGGGGCTGAGAACTCTCTGTGAAAAGCGATCCCACAAGGAGGGCACGAGCCTCCGACCTTTCCTGTCCCAGGTCTAAGTAATAGAGCCCAAAAGCCCCAGTCCCAAGACCCCCAGCATTCCATGGTCCCAGTCAGTCCCAGACCACCAACCATAAAAATGTTAGACCCCCATATCGATCAGAAAAGATCTGAAAACGGGGATCAGTTGCCTTCACCAGAGGTTGCGTGATTTGTGCTGCGAGGTGCCGGGAGGGATAAAACAACTTAGCTAAATCAAGGGTGGGGACCTTTGGTTGTCACCAACGTGTCTGGAATCGAGCTGTAGTTTGTTAGAAGCGATGGCCTCGCAGTATCCTCTTAGCCCTTGTCTGAATTACCAGGTGCACATCAGGTCAGAGGTAGAGCCAGTATTGTTTTTCTTCACATTATTGCCAATTAATTGCAGCTTTATGCATGATGGCGCACGAGGAGGAGCCCACGTGGAAGAAGATGGACAGACAGGGCTGGCATCAATGGCCTGGCATCACCTATGGAGCAGGTAGCCTATGTATAGGGTCACACCAACCAGCCATTTGAATTTGTACATTTTGTAACCTACGTTACTGATGACGCTGTATGCCTTCATGAAGTGTTGTTCGTACTGATTTCAGCAGAATGGTTTGTGGCAGCAGAGTCCTTTGCTGGCGCATTTCTATTTTTGTGGAAATAAAACTTTGTTTTCCTTGCAAGAGGCGTGCTGGGCCCCTTTTCCCTAGTGGGTTGTATTTTTGTGGTTTGAGCGTTCAGGGCCTTCTCTAAACCACTGCACTGCTCATTTAGCAGCTTCATGGTCTCGGAATTGTCAGGATTTCCTGTGTTTGTGTTCTATTCTACTGCAAAACTCTTATAATCGCACTCTGGTAAAGCACATTATTTGACACTGGGGGAACCTAATAATTTGGATATTGCCAGCCAGGATAGTTGAAACCCAGGTTAATCCTTGTGTAGGACGACACATTGGCCTCTTGCTGGCAGGCAGAGACCATGTTTTATGCACAGGATCAATTGCTAATATTTCTTGCAGGCACCACAAACCAAGGTTCAAAATGAAAGCCTCTTAGTTAAGGTCAACCAGTGCCTCCATAAGCTCCATGAGATGTACTCCTATATCCCATTTCGTCCTTTCCTCCATAATGTTGAGAGTACACACCCACAGGGACGGAACAGAGCAATTGTTCCCAGCGGAAAGAAAGTCCCTCATAACTGATGAACCCATATGCATGCATCATTGTTGGCCGACACCAAACCCTCACCCGAAATAATTTGTCTCACAACATTTTGTCAAGTGTTGGCAATAAAAGGCCGTAGGATTTTATTGTACAGATATGGTTATGTAGATAACAATAATCACATATCATACTTTTGGGAACCAGGTCCTGAGGTTATCCCCTCTGGCCCATGCCACCTTCTCATGTCCCACGACCCTGTACTTCTTTTCCTTTGTTCTTCTCCCTTATTTGTAGGGTGGGAGGGTTTTGTGGTAAAGAACCAAAGTGTGGAAGACGCTGAGTGAACCGCAAACCTCCTGTTAGTTTGGGTCCCTGTTCAGGGTCCACAAACATTGTGTTTTCTTAGAGCATTCTGCTCTTATTCATAAGACCCAGGGGAGCCCTGGGTCTTTGATGTGTATAGTAATGGGGGTTGTGCGCCAGCCCCTGGCCGGATAGCCGACATGTCTGGCCCCCTGAGGAGGGGGCAGGTCTTTGAGCTTGGGCCCTGCCTGACTGTTGGTTTTCCTTAGGTGCTTAGCACCTTGTTGCTTGGAGGAAGGGTGAGGCGATTGTTCACACCTCACCCTTCCTCGGCTTTGTGTGACAGAGACTGCGTGTCTCTGTGGCTTGTGGGGGAGAGGAGCAGGCGTGGGGGCGGGAGCTGCCCCTCTCCTGGCCTGCTGGATGGTAACATCAGTTACCCTACCTCGCTTTGGGCGGCCCTGCGGCATGGCCCAAAATGAGTGGCTTTTGTAGCCCTGCATATACACAGCAAACTCCAGCACTGCCCCACTTGTCCTTTTCTATTCTTTAGACTGGTTGGAGCTTATGGCACGCAGCGCAATTTTCAAGCTCGTTTTTCACCTCATTTTCATTTTTCTGATTTGTTGTTTTACCCTGGCAGTGCAGCGGTAATCCCTCCAGTTTATGCCATTGTTCATTTTTTTTAAAAAAAAGGTTTTCTTTTATCTCTGAGGCCATGTGGATGTTCTAGTTGGAACCTAATGAGTGTTCAACATTCTATCTGTTTTAAGTGCTTAATATCGTTTTGTAGCATTGTACGGTTTCTGAGTGCCTTGTAAGTGTATTTACCTGTTAATGTTTATCTGGTTTGAACAGTAAATACTTCCCTCAAATACATTATTGTTTTGCTTGGTGTGTCTGACCAGGGTTATTTAAAAGGTTATTTTCTTTGTATGTAGCTATTGCTTCAGATTCGGTGTGCTAGAAGTCTGGTTGCTAAATATGTGGCCTTTCTTGGCCTTTGGTGGCTTCAAAAAGTCGAAATTGTCACTGGTCGCCAATAGCCTCTAATTTAAATCGTTTTTTAAATGCAGCCGCTGGTTTGTAGATAGATACGTGGGTTGGTGTATATCTGTGTGTGGTTTTGCATAATATTTTGCTGTGTACTGGGAGTTGAATGTTTCGTTTTTATGGTTATAACAACACTTTACTTCCTTTTTAAAGCAGGTGTGATCTACATTTGCTCTGCTCCTTCCCCTGACTCGGAATATAAAGTGCAGTATGTTTGTGTATTTCTGCCCATTTTGTGTGGTTTGGAAAAAGGCAGTGGGCCTCATTACGAGTATGGAGACAGCCATGCCCTTAACAAGGAATTAGGCTTCATACATGTATGGTCAGATTTCAGTTCAGCTGCAACTTCTATAAGATGGTAAAGGGAAGAACTAGGATTTAACTTCAAAATGTACTATTCCTGAATGGTGAATATGGTTGCAAAAATGTGTGGTGTCGTTAGCAGCATCTCTTATATTCATCCATGGCATTAAAGTAACTCTGGCCTGGCTGTTCGGGGAATCCAATTTGATGGGTCAGACCTTTTTTATCATCAAATTAACAATATTCTGGAATGACCTACTTGTTCAAAATGTTCAATTAGTTTAATACCTTTCACTGTAAATTTACTATAACATCAGAAGATTGACATAGTTTAAGAGCTTTGCATTTACCCTCAAAATGCACATATTCTCAGCGTGCATACTTATCTTAGTTTTATAACCTGCACTAAATAAACATAGCAAATAGGCAAGCTCTGACTACTGTCATTAAGTATTAATTGGGAAGTTAGCAGAGAACAAAGGGCATGGCTGCCTCCATACCGGGTTCCAGCTCCGGGTACCTTCAATGAGGAATTACCGGGCCAAACTTGGAGAACCCGGTAATTTCTCATTGAAAAAACCCATCCCCATTCCCATTTGAGCCCCTATATGGCTCAATGGGAATGGGGAGGGAGCTAATAACGGACCAGACGTTCTGAGCGAGTCCCGCAATGGAACCTCGTAATAGGGAAACCCGTGATGAGTGGTGCCGGTCCCGTACGGCACCGTTCATTACGGAACCGCCAGGGTCGTAATGAGGCCCAGTGTTTTTTTGATAGCGCCCATATTATCTATACTAAGGCATTTTCAAACATGCAGAGCTGTATTTACAACAGTTTCATTATGGGCCGCAGCAATACTCCCCTTTCCGCGCTTTATATTCTATATTTTCTTACTTTTTTGTTGTTTTGTCTGTACACTTCAGTATAGGTGCTTTCTGTAAATGAGTGTCCATTCACATTCTTTGTGTGTATCACACTTGTTCATAACCAAGTAGGGCCTTCCAAATGATTGCCTGCAATAAAATGGCTGGTTTCCTCCAATCTAATAACTATGATCTAAACTTCAAAATCTGGATTTCAGGATATTGGAATGCATGTAAAATATTCAGAAAACGAAGGATTATCGCTTTGTGGGATGTGGCTGCGCATGTTAAAATTATTGCTGATAAATAATTTTCTTCTAGGTAAAACGTCATGCAGAACTTTACAGTCTGAAGGACACCATTCATGGCAATCTATTTTAAAAAAGTAACTCAATGAGACCACCAGGGGGTGTGGACCGTGATGGCCACGTGAAGCTGTGCTCTGCCGTCAACCGTCTAGTGGCTGACATTGGAGCCTCCTTCCCCCTGATTGTGCAGCCCATACACGAGGTGAGGCATCCACGGGACTCCGCAGGTGGGATCATGCAGCCCCATCTGTGATAGAGGGATCGCCGTGTGCGTGGCAGCGGCGGCAGTAGCGAGGACAGACAGGCCGGGCCGGCGCCTCCTGAGGGCCCCGTAACTGCCAGGAGAACCACAGGCAGAGGGCCGGCAAATCCCTGCCATGTGGATAGTGCAGAGAGAAGAGCATCGAGCACTGGCGTAATCCCACGTTGGGGGATAGTGTAAAACAGTCCAACAGAGACAAGGCAGTGAGAGGAGCACCAGGCCCTGAAAGCGACCGGCCGTGGGACAGCATACAATAAATCCAGAGGTGCCTGTCAACTTGCCGTGGAGCTGGGATTGCTGAGCGGAGAGTGAGGGAGGGGAGCTGGGGCACTGGAAACCGCTGAGGACGCCTCGCGCGCCCTGGTTCCAGGAGTGCGACTGGAAGTGAGACGGCCCGAGTGCGGCAGACTGGGGGACACCACGGAGGGGGGCGCCCGGGTCAGAGGGACCATGGGAATGCCGTAGCCCCCACCGGACACGAGACACAAGAGGCCTGAAAGTGAGCAGGAGACGGAGCAACCAGGCGTACTCAGGAACACATGGAGAGGAGCAGGCCCCAGTGGGTGATTCCCGGGGAGTCCAACGGCCCATGGTGAAGGAGCTTGCTGAGGGGGGCTTCAGTGGCCTGCTGCTGAGCAGAATGGTGTGTCTTGGAAGCCCCTGAGACCACAGGTGTGCACCAGAGTGGGTCTGTGACGCAGGGTGCCGTTGGCTGTGGGCAGTGGAGCCGCGGACACCAGGGAGGGTGCACGCCTACCGAAAGTCCCTGAGTTGGAATAAGGAGGCGGTGAGAATGCCGGGAGGAGAGCGATCAGTGCCAAGAAGGCTAAAAGGCCTCCAAGAATTCAGAGAGCCACATGGAGATCAGTGAAGTCTGTGCAGGGGCTATGCGGGACACAGGCCAGTTGTACAGCGGCCAAACCCAGAGCGAAGAGGGCCACGCATCCCCTGTGGGCCACAAGGAAAAGGGGGCGGACCGGTGTACCGGAGCTCCGACACCCCACGTGTGAGCAGTCCCCAGAGAAGCTGGAGAAGGACGTCCTCCGGGGTGTAGGTTCACTACAGCGCTTCAGATGGGAACCTAGGATGGAGAAAGAGGGGGCAGGAGGCAGAAGGAGAGAAGCAGAGGAAGGAGGGAGGCCAGCCACGCTTGACGAGGGAGGACCTGAAAGACATATTTCAAGAAATCAAAGCTATCAGGAGCGATATCCAGGCCTCCATTTGTGATCTTAAGGGAAGGGTGGACAAGTTTGTTTCTTTATTTGTAGCGCGCTCCAGACCCAAAGGTATCAGGGCGCGGAGATAAGAATACTTTAGGCTTACATGTTTCAAAGTTGCATATGCATCAAGGTACAAATAAATGTGAATACAGCAAGTAGTACAGGTGCATTACAGAAAACTGAGTCAGTACAGCATTCAAGTGATGCAGGAGGGGAGTTGTCGCAATGGGAGGTGAGGGTCCAGAAGGTTACTAGGTTAAGCAGCTGGTGCAGCTAGGCTATAGGTCCTTTTCTTTGAGCCATTTGATCATATTAGATCTAAAGAGTGGGTATGATTGGTCAGTCCTTAGAGTAGGTGGTAGTGAGTTCCACAGTTGTGGCGCTTTGACGGGGAAACTATTTCCCCGGTTGTCGTCATTTTGAAGGGGGGAACTGATAGGCAATTTGTATAGGCTGCTCTAGTAGGTCTAGATGAGACTCCTCTTTTGAATCTCTGTTAGGTAGCTTGGCGCAGCGTTATTGAGGCATTTGAATGTAAGAGATGCCGTTTTAAGTTTAATTTTGTCAGCATTGGAGAGCCAGTTGAATTGTCTTCTAATCATTGTTATATGTTCTCTTTTGGAAATTCCTAGTGCCGCTCTAAGGGCATTATTTTCAAGTTTTGGGATTTTCTGTGTGATATATTTATTGGATCCCAGGTAGAGAGCGTTGCAATAATCCAGCTTGGATAACACGAGTGCTCTTGCCATTGTGGTGCAACTATTTGAAGAAAGGTAAGGTCTAGCTGCTCTAATCAGCTTACAAGTGTAGGCTGTGGAGGATGCCATAGCATTAACTTGTTTTGCCATGGTGAGGCTAGAGTCGAGGTAAAAGCCTAGCGTTTTTACCTCCTTTGCCACTAATTATGTGCCTGTCTATGACAAAGTTTGTGTAGTCTTGGCTAAGTTTCTTGATGTTCTGTTTAGTTCCCAGTATGATGAGTTCCAAGGACAAGATGGAAGGGTCGGAGAACAGTCACCTTCAGGTAGACCGCCTGGAGATGAAACAGAAGGCTAGGCTGACATACCTGGAGACTCGTGAAGAGGACATCCTTCTGAAGCCGGAATAACCTGTACATACTCGGCCTGAGTGAGCAGAAAGGCGAGACAGCGGCAGATGTGGGAAGGAAGGTAGAAGGACTGATTAATGCTCTTTTTCTCTCCGAGGGAGGCAAGACGGTCCAGCTGGAGAGGGCCCAAAGAGGCGGAGGAGGAGGGGTGGAAGCCAGAGATTGATAGTGGTCTGATTCCTCAGATACAGGGACAGGATGGAAGTCCTGTAGAGGGCAAAGTACATAGAAACTCTGCAGTACGAGGGGGGCTTGATTAAGGTGTTGCAGGACCTTTCTGGACTTACTTTATCATGCAGGAGAGATTGCCAGCCCCTCACGCAATGGCTGACGGAAAAGGGGCTCCGATACCACTGGTTTTAACCATTCGCTGTGTGTTTCGAGATAGCTGCTATAGACTACCGGATCACAAATGGTCAGGAGGCACAACAGGTACTGCTGTCCCTGAGAGAGGTGGCATCGGACCAAGATACAAATGCAGAAGCAGGAAAGACATTGTTATTGTTATTTTGCACTTATATAGCGCCTTATATACCATTGGTATGGTCTGAAGGCGCTGGTAGGTTGCACGCCCTTGGGAACCGAAGTTCAGATCAGTAGAGAGAGTAGGGAGAGTCAAAAGGTGCGTGTGAGCACCGGATATGTGTGCAGCTTGTGCGGTACACGTGTAATAGCTGCTTCTTATCGGTAGGTGTGGTGGTTGAGAGATCAGGAGAATGTGTTCGTTCTGGCAGGATTTATCCGGAACGGATGTGGCTGCGTTAGGCCTGAGGAAAACGCCTGGCTGGGGGTGTGGGACCAGCAGTGTTTGCATAGAATGATGTGTAGTAAGCGGTGGATGTTCGTATGAGAACAGTTATGCCGAATGGTGTCATAGTATCTCTGTGTTCTAGTTGAGTGGTGATGTAAGGAGAGAGTAAGCGTGGGGTGTGGTGTGATGGGTTATATGCTCTTTCAGTGTGCAACTTCTAAATGCAATTTTCCCAGAGAGGGAACTGGGCGAACTTCTAAGTACAATTTTCCATACAGAGTCTATTGGGAACACTTCTAAATTCATTTCATCAGAGAAGGTATTGGACTCGTATCCGCAGTCATCCGCCCTCCGCAGCCATCCGCCCTCCGCAGCCGTCCGCCCTCCGCAGCCGTCCGCCCTCCGCAGCCGTCCGCCCTCCGCAGCCGTCCGCCCTCCGCAGCCGTCCGCCCTCTGCAGTCGTCCGCCCTCTGCAGTCGTCCGCCCTCTACAGTCATCTGCCCTCTACAGTCATCTGCCCTCTACAGTCATCTGCCCTCCATAGTCATCCGCCTTCCACGGTCAGCCGCCATCCACGCTCATCTTCCAAAGGTATCCGCCCTCCACAGTCGTCCGTCCTCCACAGTTATCCGCCCTCCACATGCACAAACTCAGAGCGAAGAAAGGAACTCCTGCCTAAGAAAAGGATGCCAGGCGGCAGGAAGTAAAAGAAACTGAATACCCCACCTTCAGGGAAGTAACTGGAAAAATTAAGGTATCTGTTTAAAGGCGTGGGACCTTCGCATGGTCTCAAATGTTGGTGTAAAGTGGGGGAGGAGAGATGTGGTTGTTTGGTCAGACGACGTGGCAGAGTCAACCTTGGTGGTCGATCATATGGTGGGCATCTAGTTCAAACGGGAGGAGGAGGGAGAGGGGGAGGGAGGCAGGATATAAGGGGGGGGCTGGGTAGTTGGGGGTGTGTGAGGGGGATGTGGCTGGGGCAGTTGGCTAGGTTATATGCCAATGCAGCGGTAGGGCCAGGAGCTTGGTGGGGGACCGGCAATGGTGCACAGGGATAACAACGGGCGGGTGGACGTGCTCAAGGTGGCGACATTAAATGTGAAGGGGCTGAACTCGTCCACAAAGCACTTGCCAGTGGCAAGGGAATTCCAAAACCAGGGGTTGGACCTCATGTTCCTACAGGAAACAGGGCCCTGAGATTGGTTACTCCGAAGGAAGGGAGGGACCGTAAAAACTGTAAATCCTATCGGCCCATAACGCTTATAAACATAGACGCAAAGGTGTTCAGACCAGGTCGAATTCATTAGGGGAGACAAGGGATGGATACACTCCAGAAGATGTTACATCTGATTGACCAGCCTGAGAACAAGGAGGGTAACCCCGTTTTTATGTCCCTAGATGCAGTGAAGGCTTTTGATAGGGTGGGTTGGGACTTTCTCTATGGGCTCCTGCGGAAATACGGGTTTGGTGTCAGGATGATGAGGGGTATCCAGGCACTATACTCTTCCCCCACAGCGAGGGTGGTGGTTAATGGTAGGCTGTCAAGGGCTCTAGAGCTAAAGCGGGGGACTAGACAGGGGTGGCCGTTGTCCCCCTGCTATTCGCCCTTGCCATGGAACCTCCGGCGGAGATGTGGAGAGGGGAGCCCTGAATGGAGGGCATTGTGGGGGGGTGGAGTTTGAGCTGGGTCTCTATGCGGACGATGTCCTCTTACACCGAAGGAACCCGCTGATCTCAGTCCCGGCGGCTATGGTGCCAATTGTGGAATATGGGTCCCTCTCAGGCTTTAAAGTGAACTGCCAGAAGTCTGTCCTATTTCCATTTGTGGGACGTGGAGGTACTCTGGGGGGGGGGGCTGGGGGATGGAAATTCAGGAGGAGAACATTCGGTAACTGGACGTCAACATTACAAGGGCTCTGGGGGACCTTAGTGGTGCTAACTTCCCCCCCTCTATTGAATACATTGTATGGCGAAATGGTGGAATGGGAAAAGCTCAACATTTTATGGATGGGGCGGCTAAATGCTTCCTCCTGAGGATACTATACCTGTTCCAAATGGTCCCAGAAGAGCTTCTGATGGAGGCTAAGGGACACAAGCTACACTTCCTCTGGCAAGGGCAAACGCCTAGAGTGTCCAACGACACATTGGGGCTACTAACGGACCGGGGTGGAGGATGGTTCCCAGATGTAACCCTTTATTATAAGGCGTCCCAAATGAGGGCAATTGTGCCACACCTTCGGGAAGATGTTGACAAAGAGTGGGTCTTCTTAGAGAACTACCACCTGCGCCCGCTACAGTGGGTGAATGGATATGGGTCCCACAAGAAAGGGTCCCCAGGAGAATTAGGGAGCACCCGATATTGGGGTTCCAATTGGAAGTGTGGAGACAGGGTGCCGGTATGAGAGGGTTCACCTCCTGGCCCTCACCATTGAGTCATATCTGGGCCCCACCGATAAGGGACGATATTCCCGAACTCAAGAAATACCAGGGATGGTTCAAAGCGGGGCTGTCCAGGGTGGGTCAGTTATGGCCGAACGGGCGCTTTATATGGATCCCGGATCTGGAGGCAGCGTTGAATGTGGGTAAGCTGCCGGTTTTCCTTTACTTGAGATTGAAGAGTGTTCTCACAGCAGACAAAAGGAGGGATTCGCTACAGAGGGATCTCACCCCTATGGAGAAGATCCTGGACACTCATATATGAGGGGTCTCATTTCTTTGCTATATGGAGCTTTGGTGGAGGCGAGGAAGGATGTTGTTGAGCGACTCCGGCGGAGGCGGGAGAGGGACCTAAGGCATAAACTGAATGATGACGGAGGTTGATGTTTAGGAGGGCCTTCAGGACCTCAGTTGCCTGTCAATTTAAACTTCACAGGGTTAATTTGCCACACAGATGGCAATACGACCCAGTGAGGCTGTCTAAAATGGTACCGGAGGGGAGCCCTCAGTGCTGGCATGTATGCAGGGAAAGGGCAGACTTCTGGCACATGTGGTGGGGGTGCTGAGAGGTCCAGGTCTTTTGGGCTGAAAACCTGGGTTCGATTAAAGAGGTGGAGGGGTTGGCCTGGGCACTGTACCCCATGTTGATACTTTTTGGCCTGGAGAGGGGATGACCATTGGAGAACCCTGCCCCATATGATGCACTTTCTGTTGCTCGCTGCCAGGGCTTGCATAGCTAGACCCTGGAAAAGGACACAACTCCCGCAGTTGGAGGACTGGGTTGCGAAAGCTAAGGACATATACCTTATGGAGAAGATCACAGCTGCAATACAAGGGGGGGGGGGTGCGGCGATGGAATGTGAATGGTTGAAGTTCCATGATACAGTGGCTCAAGCATTTTTTCTGTGGTTCCTGTTTTGTTAAAACTAATAAAAACGCCATTTACACAAAAAAGTAACTTGACTATTGAGAGACCTAATGCAGTTTTGTTTTAAGAACAAGGTTCTCACTTGATATTATTGAATTCATGATGATGTAACATGTCATTTTCCTGTTGTTGCTTTTATCATTCAGCCGATCTGGTCGAGTTGGCACAATGCCTTTTCATGGGTCCCGAAAGACTGGCCATTGCGTATTTATGGAGCACGCACGATAGCATGTGCACCATTTTTTTTAATAACTATAAGTGGTATAATGGTGGGACAACGTAAGATGGTTCTAGAAACAGAAGGAAGTTCGCAATTCTAAGTGAAAAAATATTTACCACGTATCTCATGAAATTGAGTGTTGCTTTGCCTGTTGATCATTCAGTTCTTAAATCATTGGAACACGGACTTTCGATGCTTTCATAGACACTTTAGAAGTTATTTTAAAAAAAATGCAATTTACTTTGTAAATACTTTCTAAAACAAAGTAACAACTTTGACCAAGAGGTTTATGAAACTATGGGCCTCATTACGAGGTGGGCGGTAAGGGATTACCGGCACCGGTAAGGGCACCGGTGCCGGTAATCCCTTACTGCCCTACTACGAGTTCCCTTTGCGGGTCCTCCCTTAACGCCTGGTTTTTCCAGGCGTTAAGGATGGGACCCGCAAAGGGACTCTGGAGCTAATAACGCAATTTGCGGTACCGTTATTAGCGCATTCCCATTGAGCCCTATGGGGGCTCAGATGGGAATGAGGAATGGCCCTGGTGAATGGGGAATTACCGGTTCCGCCAACCTTGGAATGGACCGGTAATTGCTCCTTTCACCAGGGCGGAGTCGGAACGAGTTTGGAGGCTGCCATGGCGCCATGGCTACTTCCAACCTCGTAATGAGGCCCTATGTATCTCTTTAAATTGCAGTGGAAACACGAAAATTGGATGTCACCCGCTCGCACAGACATAGTAGACATGCTGTGGCAGTCACAACACTGATAACAGCACAGGACGGCACGTCAGACTATGGGCCTGATCACGACTTTGGCGGTAACGCCGGAGGTATTACTGCCGGCGGTATTAGCCCTACCGCCGAACTCCCCGGCGCTAATAGCGCCGGATCACGAGTTCGGCGGTAATGTAATTCCCCATTCCCCATTGAGCCCATTCGGGAATGCCTCATTCCCCATGGAGCTCAATGGGGAAAATTCACGCTCTTACAGCCGGCGGATTTCCCGCCGGCAGTAATAGTGCATATTTTCTGCGGATTTCCCCCCAGCCAAGAGCTGGGGCGAAATTCTCCAAAGTCCTGATTTGGCGGACCCTTAAATCCAGCAGTAATAGCGCGACCGCCAGATTTAAGGGTTACCGCCAAAGTCGCGATGAGGCCCTATGTATGGAATTTGGAACACGTGACGAGCAGGACATGTTGTGGTCTTCCTATTCTATTTGGTTAGCTTTATATTTACAAACTCCCAACAATAGGCTGAGATTCTGAGTGTTGGACCTCAAGCAATGGTTCAAGCTCTACCGTGTCAGGCTTGCATTTAATACGTAGATAGAGTGAATGGTGAAGCCACCATACTGGCAAAGAACATCTTTAGGCATAATCAGTCGACATTGTACCTTACAGGTACCATGAATACTAACTGCATAACTATTGTTTAAGTTCACCTATGAAGATCATAACTGTTAAACTAGTATTTTCCGTCTGTGTTCTCCTCCCATTTTCCCTAGTTTCACCCAGTTTCTCGTATACATTTGTCTAATTATTTACATTTCGGTCTGTCCTTTAAAATTCTGCCATGGTAGAATTTTCAAGCCTGCTGCCGTGGTGAGTAGAATTATGCTTCGAGACCCTCTGGGCCTCTGCTGCACCAGAGAAGCAGCATTTGTGTGCGCCCCATCCCCTTTGGTGCACCTCCTCGGCCCCCGTCCCCCAGCCCTCCCTCGCTTCCCAACTTCTTCCACTGCCCGCCTCCCAACGTCCCTGATTGGCCATCCTGGCCCACAACACCGGCCCTGATTGGCGCCTGGATGGAGTCCGCTGGGCCTACCGACCCACGCTGCTCGTGCCTCTTCCATTTGCAAGCCTGCTGCCGTGGTGAGTAGAATTATGCTTCGAGGCCCTCTGGGCCTCTGATGCACCAGAGAAGCAGCATTTGTGTGCACCCCATCCCCTTTGGTGCCCTTCCTCGGCCCTCGTCCCCCAGCCCTCCCTTGCTTCCCAACTTCTTCCACTGCCCGCCTCCCACCGTCCCTAATTGGCCATCCTGGCCCACAACACCGGCCCTGAGTGGCTGCCGACCCGCGCCCTCCCCCTCATTCTCCTTCATTCCCGGCCCCCTGCTCCATTGGTCCTCTCGGCCCTCATCATTGCTCCTCCCAGGGCAGCCCTCTGCCCGTGCAGCCCCTCGGCTAAGGGCGGCTCCTACAAAGGCGGCTCCAAGATGTGTCTGCCGGTGTCAGCAGGGGAAGCCATGAAGCCACCAGACACCGACAAAACTGTGTGCTGGCATGGATGGGGGGTAGAGCAATTACTCTTCTCCAGAAAGCTCCTGCCACTCTAACTTACCTTTCAATGCCCTAGACTGCTACAGACCTGCACCATGCATTATTAAAGAGATATGTGACCAGCAGCCTAAACCTATTCATGGCTGGACCGCAAACACTGCCTGCAGTATAATGTTAACTAGTACCATACCCGAGAGAACCACAATGATTAGCCTGTGCCAAATCTAGACAGAAATGTGATTGTTAACATGTGCCACACTTAGATGGAATTCTCAAGTTTAATCTGCGCCAGTAGCATAGGTGTTTCTTAGCATGCACCACACTTAGAATTCTGAACCTAGCTTGCGTCGCAACTAAACAGAAATGTGACTGTAGCATATACCACACCTAGTCGAATTCTCAAGTTTAGTCTGCGCCAAATCTAGACGGAAATGTGATTGTTAGCATATGTGATTCTTAGCATGCGCCACACTTAGAATTCTGAACCTAGCTTGCGTTGCATATAGATAGAAATGTGATTGTTAGCATATGCCACACTTAGATGGAATTCTCAAGTTTAATCTGTGCCAAATCTAGACGGAAATGTGATTGTTAGCATATGCCACACTTAGATGGAATTCTCAAGTTTAATCTGCGCCAAATCTAGACGGAAATGTGATTGTTAGCATATGTGATTCTTAGCATGCACCACACTTAGAATTCTGAACCTAGCTTGCGTTGCATCTAGATAGAAATGTGACTGCTGGCATATGCCACACCTAGTTGAATTCTAAAGTTAGCCCGCGCCAAATCTAGACGGAGGTGTGATTGGTAGCATATGCCACACTTAGATGGAATTCTCAAGCTTAGCCGGCGTCGCATCTAGATAGAAATATGATTGTTAGCATATGCCACACTTAGATGGAATTCTCAAGCTTAGCCCGCGTCGCATCTAGATAGAAATATGATTGTTAGCATATGCCACACTTAGATGGAATTTCAGAATTGTGATCGTTAGCATATGTGATTCGTAGCATGCACCACACTTAGAATTCCGAACCTAGCTTGCGTCGCATCTAAATAGAAATTTGACTGTTAGCATGTGCCACACTAGTATGGAAACCTGAGCCTAGCTTGCGTTGCATCTAGATAGAAATGTGACTGCTGGCATATGCCACACCTAGTTGAATTCTAAAGTTAGACCGCGCCAAATCTAGACGGAGGTGTGATTGGTAGCATATGCCACACTTAGATGGAATTCTCAAGCTTAGCCCACGTCGCATCTAGATAGAAATATGATTGTTAGCATATGCCACACTTAGATGGAATTCTCAAGCTTAGCCCGCGTCGCATCTAGATAGAAATATGATTGTTAGCATATGCCACACTTAGATGGAATTTCAGAAATGTGATCGTTGGCATATGTGATTCGTAGCATACACCACACTTAGAGTTCCGAACCTAGCTTGCGTCGCATCTAAATAGAAATGTGACTGTTAGCATGTGCCACACTAGTATGGAAACCGGAACCTAGCTTGCGTTGCATCTAGATAGAAATGTGACTGTTGGCATATGCCACACCTAGTTGAATTCTCAAGTTTTGTATGCGTCGCATGTAGACAGAATTGTGATTGTTAGCATATGTGATTCTTAGCATGCACCACACTTAGAATTCTGAACCTAGCTTGCGTCGCATCTAGATAGAAGTGCGACTGTTGGCATGTGCCACACCTAGACGGAATCCCACAATTGCAAGAACAGCAATGCCAACTAACCAACCAACTAACAATTCCATCCCTCTGCATACACCTCTCAAACTATAACCAAACACAACCACAAGCCTAAAACGCAGCAATCCGCACAAACTTCACAACAATGCAACAACAAAACAAACCACACATAGACTTGCACAACAGCACACGACGACTATGGACCCTAAAACACCCCAAGCCCAGCCAACGGACCCACCGGGCTGAGGCTGCCAACAGCACATCATTGCTCTCTTGCACTTTTCCAGCTTATTCCCACTAACCCACCCCCTCTCCTCCCCTTTTTCAGAGCAGCCAGAGCGCCAGGGGACCACTTCGGTGGTGATAGTGCGCGGTACAAATGTCCTTTAACATTAACATTAACATGGAAGCCCTGATGATCTCCTGAAACTACAAGCCTGAAACACTAGTTGTCGAGGGTTTAAATGTCAACACAGAATAGGGATTGGTTAGAATGAAACCAAGATGAATAATTGTGAATCCGTGTAACTTTGTGCCACATAGCTTGTGGGCTTTTTTAGTGCACTTTAATCCTCAGTGCAGTCTTACGGCACACACTTCCTTTTTCATGTAAAACACGTTGTATTTGAGGTTTGAAGGCAAAGAGGACATGTCCTGACATTCTTATTTTAATTATTCTTTTTGAAACGGGTACTCTGTATATTTCAGATCCTTTTAGCTTCCTCTTTCTCTCTTCCTCTTCCCTGCTGATGACTCATCTGTTCCAGCACCTGGTTTACCTGGCCTCCCTCTGAACTTTGGGACCTGGTCCCTGCCCGTCCAGTTGCTCCCTGCACTGCCTCTTGCCCCCCGCCTCCCACTAGCACTTGTGGTCTGTATCTGCAATCCTGCAGTCCACCCACTCTCTGCACTTATTAGCCACCCGTTGGCTGCACCCCCTGATTACTGGCACTTAGCCACCAGTTGGCTGCACTCTGTTACCTGCACTTCTCCCTCTCCCCTCCCTTGTGCACGTCTACGCTCCCCCAAACCCTTATTGCACTTCTCCCCACCCCCCGCCCTCTCTGCACTTGCGCAATCTGAATGGTACAAGGCTAGTAAGATGGTTGTTTTGTCCTCCCTTTGTTTCCACCTCCTTGTTTTGTAGCGCCTATAAACAACTTGTCTATACGCACGTTATATATGCCATATCATGTCATATAACTCCCACGGTCTAACCCCTTATTGCACTTCTCCCCACCCCCACCCTCCCTGCACTTGCGCAATCTGAATGGTACAAGGCTAATAACACGGTTGTTTTGACCTCCCTTTGTTTCCCCCTCCTTGTTTTGTAGCGCCTAGAAACAACTTGTGTACAGGCACGTAATAAATGCCATATCATGTCATATAACTCCCACGGTAGAGATGCAAATGTCAGCACAGAGGTTCTACTCCCCTTCTGAGTTGAAGAACCCCCTGCTGCCCTCTTTTAGTAAAAGTGGCTGATACACCCCTTATCTGTAGGGCTGCTGGTCAGTAGTCTACTCTTTTATGCATAGTCCTGCTCCCAAGCTATCACAAACCATACCTCAATTCACAGGCTTTTGGCAGGTGTCACCCGCCATGCAATCTGTTTATTCACCCGCCACACACGTTACACTTCAACGGGCTTTCACCCGTCAAAAACACCTGCCCTGTGGGCACAAAAGGTTGAGATCTATGCGCAATCATTATCCTTCTTCCTTTTAATCTACTCCTACTCCGTTTGAACCCCTAATGGTTTTATCTGCATCTTCCTTGCACCACCTATTCTCCCCTCCATTTCCTCGACAGTCTAGAGTCTGGATACCCCAGTAGGGACCCCCACATGCGAACTTGGAGATGGGCCTTGGTCATGATTTGGTGCGTGCAGTACAAACATCATGTGATTTTTCTTTTGTGTGTGTGTGTGTGTGTGTGTGTGTGGGTGTTTTTTTTAACTCTTTCCCCATTATTTCACTACTCTTTGACAGCTGAACTTCATGGGCTAGACAACATGAGCGAAACGGCATCAAGTATTTGCGCAAAAGACGAGTTGGCATACATTGTAAATGTACGCGCATCCCAACTATGCGAGAGCGAGTATCTTTTGGGTAGATGTACTTATGCACGGTAAGTCTGTTGACGCGACCCCAGTTGGAATTCTCTGGATGTGTAAACAAGGCACTCTGTTGCGGTTCGCCATCCCAAGCGCTCCACTTTTTTTCGTGCACGCTGACGCCGGCCTGAGCGCCGCAGCTTGGCAGAGGCCTTCGCAAGAGTGACGCTTGGGTTTGACATCCGTGACCTTCAGCGTGCACAAGAACACTGCAGCTTTCAGGCGCGGCCTGCGGGGCGCATGGCCCGAGACGTCTTTTGTTTCACTGCGGATTGAGGTACACGCGGTCTGCCAGCCAGTGCATTAATAATGCATGAGGAATTCGATTACTTTTTCTAAACTGATTGCCATTAGCGTCGTGGTGCACCCTGTTAAAAGTGCTGCTTAAAATGCCATGCACTGACGTTAAGCACACAGCAACAACCCGTCGTTTTCTGAAGAGTTTACAGGCATTTTCCACCCTCTTGAAATCCAGACTTGAAAGTTTCGGTCGTAGCGGTTGGAGTGCTGGTCCCGTGGATTTCTAAGGCCATTGCGTGCAGTACAAGACGCGCTTGAGTTCATTGGCTGGGCGGGGTGGGCTGCACTGGGCACCAGGGGTTGTTTAGCGGCCCCCCTGATCCCCCCTGGTGTGCGCCCCCCACCCCCCCAACCCGGAACTGCACGCCTGAAGGCTTATACATAGTCTGGCAGAGAAGAGGCAACGCTCCTGGCGCGATTCCAGCAGTCGACTCGCTCAAACTTTCTTCTGCGAGAAGCTGCCGTTTTGATCTGCGGTTTCCAAACTAATGAGAAGACGGGCCAAAATCCAGTTCCCTTATTTGAAAGCCCTATCAGATTGCAGTGATTGCAAGTCCGGATCAGCAGCTACTTCCTCTATTGTGACTTGGCTGACATAATGACTACCGAATCCTGTGCCTTTGCTCATCACCTCAGCCGCCTATGCTTCGAGGCAAGTCATTGGTCGGAGAGAGGCATCGAGCCCTCTGATCAGAAGACTCACTGCCACCACTGCAAACCCCTTCAACCGCTACCCGCGGCCCATCACGGCGAAGACCCTGTGAAACCAGCCCTACTGTGACAAGTCCACACAGACCAAGAAGAATCCTAGCCCACGACTACATACTCAACCCAAGAAGTTGGACATCCAAAGATCACAGCTGATGGATAAAATCTATCAGCGAGAAGACAGAGGACAGCTCACCAGCACAGCGCTGCCAGTGATGGTGTCTACCTGTTTATTCTCAAGAGGATTGATTTTGCCCCATGCGTCTTGTGAGATGATACATCGGCAATGGCATCAGGCCGGTCCATGCCTGTGGGTTTGGAGCAGGCCCACGCCAAAGAACCTGTGTAAACTGAGGCACCGGCCACAGCATGGCCACAAGACCCCTAATAAGGAGAACTGATTTCGTTCACCGAAGTGTACGCACCCACAAGTCTATATCACCTTTGCACACAAAGCAAAGACCTCCACCTCAATGCAACCAAGCTGCATTTTCTCTGAGCATTGTCTGGCCGTACGGGTGTGTGTTAGTACAACTCTGGGTGGTGAGCGTAGGGGTGTTTGGGGGAAAGAGGGGTGGGAGGGACCCCTGCACCCCACACTAGCACAGAGACCGCCTTAAAAGTCTGTTATCAGTAGCATACTCCATGATGCAGACTCATCATCATCATATTTTTATTCAGATTTCTCCATTAACATAGTAACTACATTGAATCACAACACGCTGCATAATTTAAATAAGACCGAATAAAAACATCAATAAAATATAACTTGATACTAATAAAACTACATCCTTTACAGTTTTTAATACCGCAGTCAGACCTTTCCTCATAAAACCTCACTAAAAATTTTTTTGCAAAAATCTCTTCTTTAAAGACTGTCCTAAAAACTTAGGTCATAGAGAAATTGGGCTTAAATACTTATGTATGGACACGCGCATCTGTACTGGAGTTACATATTTAAAGGGATATGTCTCTAAATAAAGTTTTTCCGTTGGTGAAAGAGGCTGTGTTCTGCTCCTGTGCATTCCTGGCGTTAACAACTGGCGATGAAGGATTTACTGACTGGCGCATGTCTCGCCTGCTCTTGTGGCTGGGTCCCCTGTTGGGGGTCCTGCACGGCTGTTTGGCGCTACCGCAGCCTCGCTGCTGTGACGGGTGCAGCATGAGGAGAGGTGCGAGGTGGAGGCTCCGGTGCCGTGGCTGCTGTGAGGAGGAGCCATAAAGTGGAGAAGTGGCAAGCAGGTTGTTTGCTTGCCCGAGAGCGCAAGGTGTACGTCCAGTAGTCAAGTGAAGGCGGTGTAGTGACTACAGAG
The DNA here is from genome assembly GCF_040938575.1 of Ambystoma mexicanum. Taxonomy (NCBI): domain Eukaryota; kingdom Metazoa; phylum Chordata; class Amphibia; order Caudata; family Ambystomatidae; genus Ambystoma; species Ambystoma mexicanum. The sequence continues at coordinate 1,491,193,203 of NC_090932.1, read as the reverse complement.
AGCGCGAGGACGGAGGCATGGCAAAAAAATAAAAAAACACACCTTGGTTCCTGGTATTGTGCTATTGGAGCCAGGAGCAGAGGTGAAGCCCTGGTGCGGTGCTGTGCTGTTGGTATCCGGAGCAGAAAGGAAAGCCTGCAGTCGGTGGAGGTGGTGCTGCCCAAGTAGCCTGGGGTGTTTGGACGTGGAGTCCTGGTGAAAGGTACTTTGACTGTATTTGTACCTTGGGTAACCCCATAAGTGGCAAAATGAGTGTGGAGCAAAGGGCACGACAGGATTTTGTAGCCTCCATGGTCAGGGTTGGTTTTCTTGTAAACCACTCCCATTTTCTTTGATTCCTCAGGATTACGAGGGCCCCAGATGGCTGGCATGGGTGGAGGATGTTCAAGGCTTTATTAGAGCTGCAGGGGAAGAGGCATCACCAGCTTTACTTGACATTTTTGTTAATCTTGCTGGGACAGAGATCAAGGATTTGAGTAAGACTCTTCCTTTGGGTGAACGGGGCACCTATGTGAAACTGATTGATGCGTTGAGCAAGAAATTTGTCATCCAGCCCAATAGGGATTATGAAAGATATATGTTTAAGCCATGTACCCAGCAAGCACAAGAGACTATTTGTGAATTTGTTACCAGGCTTCAACACAAATTGGTACATTGCCAGTTTTCTCAATTTTTCGATGATGAAGCAATAAGGTTACGTGTCATTGAGGGGTGCGTTTCAATGGCTTTTAGGAAGCAATTGTTGAATAAGCCGATTTCCATTCATGTGAAATGCCAGGGATCTATGAAAGAGTGGATGTCCAGGCGGCAACCATGGAGGGTACTGCCGGGAGGCAGGGTGATGTGATGGCTGCGGTGCAAACCCGTGATGAGAGGGGTCGGATGCAATTTGTAACTCGGTCTGCACATGGGCAGTCGAATGCTCAAAGATTATGCTATCGGTGTGGTTTGCCTTTTCCACATGCTGGGGTGTGCACAGCCATTGCCCAACTGTGTTCCAATTGTGGCCGTGCTTTTCAGGCTGTTTGTCAGACTGGAAGGTATGGTTCAGTGTTTAGGGCAACGTCTGCTGATAACTGGAGGCAAATATATCTGGTAAAGTTGATATTCTTCGTTTCAAGGTCCAAGGAGGATGCAACAGAGGGATGCTTTTGGTCCTCGGAACTATGTCAGGGATGTTGATGAAGTCTCGGAGAGAGGGAGCGAGGGAGGGGGCGGGGAGGGGTTTAATATGATTATGGTATTGTTCATGATCCTGAACACAGTTGCAGGTTGGATCCACAGGAATTTCCTGGGATGTATGACCATGCCCAATTTTATGAGGTTCAACCCGCTATGGAGCAGGATTATCCGATGAGTATTTGAACTTGGTACAGGATGGTTGGGAGGTGGAGGAAGCCCTGAGGGTGTCCATTGAACTGGGGGAGATTACCCCTGTGTTCTTGATAGATATGGGGGCAACTGTTAATGTTCTGGGGGAACAGGACTTCATGCTGATGGAACTTGATTTAAAGTTGACAAAGTATATGGCTAAGATGTTTCAGTGGGGGGCTGCACAACCAGGGACGTCACTTCACCAAAATGCCTGGGGTAGTGGTAGTGACATCACATGACCCTTGACCCCTGATGACATCACAGGAAGTTATGTCATTTGACTCCACCCCGAAGTGATATCGCGGGAAGCGATGGAACACGACCTTTCACCCGATGACAAAATAGGAAGTGGCATCACACAGCATTGTACACTACGAAAGGTTACGATATCACTATAATGTGATGTACATTTCATACAAGAATGGATCGCCATATGTATCATTAAGATCAGTGTGTGGATAAGCCCATATTACCAAATTACTGTGAATGCAAGCCATGACCAAATGATAATGTGTTAAAATATAGCACTTAGGCTTAAGCACTTTATATAGAAAAAATATACGCCCAATATCACCCAACCTGTGTTGGTACTCATTTATCGACCTCAGAAGGATGAAAGGCTGAGTTGAGACATTTAAGAACAGACTAAATCAGTGACTCACCCCCTGAAGTGTGCCGGAAATAAACCTTTAATGAGTCTTGTAATTGTATAGCATTCCAGAAAGACACATTATTTGGTATTCCTATTTTTTCTTATTTATGGTCAGTGCTGAAAGTGTTAGACTTGTGGCACTCGTGTTCTTATTTTTCTTCTTTTTTTAAGGGGCCTGAACAAGAAAGCCAGCCACTCCAGAAGTATAGAGCCATATGGTGCTGGCCACAGCCCTGGAGCTTGCATTATACAGCTGTGAGGTCGCAAGGGAGACCTCGGAGGTCGCAGTTGCGACTTCTGGCGACCCCTAAACGACATCCCTGTGCACAACCTTTGCATTCTTTGGGCCAATTTCAACATAGACTGGTGTACAAGAACAGATCAACGGATGCCATTTTTCATATTATGTTAGTTATGCTACAGCTTACCAATTGGGACTGATTGACATTCATTATCAGGTGGGTGATGTTGTGCACTCCATGGAAAGGTCAACGGAGAATGCCAAGTCCTTGGGATGATGACTAGGTTTCCAACATTGTTTGAGGGAGTAGGCAGGCTCAAGGGGATGGTGGTCAAATTGCATATTGATGAATCAGTCCGACCCGTTCCTCAACATCCCCGGAGAGTGGGGTTTCATCTGCAAGCAGCTGTAACTAAGGTGTTGGAGCAGCTCCTACATCGTCATAACATCATTGAGAGGGTTACCAGACCTACCACGTGGATATCCCTGTTGGTGGTAGTCCCAAAGGACAGTGGAAAAATCTGGCTATGTATCGATATGCAGATTGCCAATACCGCTATCCAAAGAGAGCGACATCCTGGGCCTAGCATTGAGGATATGATTGTGCAACTCAACCGTGCTACTGTATTTTTAAAACTTGATTTGAATCAGGGTTATCACCAGTTGAAATTACATCCTGAGTCTCGGGCGATTACAACGTTTTCGACTCATGATGAGCTGTTTCGGTATTGGAGATTGAACTTTGGCATTTCTTTGGCCGCCAAGGTTTTCCATTAATTTATGCCTATAAAATCTACTTTGAATTACAGCAATGATATCTTGGTAAATGGGTCATTTCAGGAAGAACTTGACCAAGCATTAGTAGCCACATGTGATGCGTTGCAAAAAGCCTGGTTGACTCTTAATGCAGCAAAGTGTAATATCAATAAGAGAAAAGTGAGGTGTTTTTTTGGCTATATATTCTTTGATGCTGGTATGCCTCCTGACCCAGAGAAGGTTAGCACCATTGTGAGTTAGCACCTCCTCTGCAAGTGGCTGATGTATGTACGATCTTTTTTGAGTATGGCAGGTTATTGTGCTTGGTATTTGCCGTATTATGCCTCTCAGACGGAGCCGTTGAGGCGGTTGCTGCAGAAAGACTGGAGGTTTGAGTGGACCGAAGAATGTCAAGCTGCATTTGAAGGAACAAAGGAGCCATTGGCAGAGGCTAAGAAGTTGGCGTATTTCAACCCTGAATGGCATACAGAGATTATCATTGACGCCAGCCCTGTGGGGTTGGGGGCCATTCTGGCTCAGGTGGAAATTGAAGATACGCCCCTCAATGTGTATCCTAGGCATATTGCGGCATATTCCAGTCGGGCTTTGTCTCGTACTGAGATGGCGTATTCCCAGGCTGAGAAGGTGAGTCTCGCTGCAGTATGGACATGTGAGCACTTTCACAGTTATTGGAAAGTGTTTCACGTTGGTGACAGACCATCAGTCTCTTCTTTCTTTGTTTGGAAATCCTTGTACTAAGATGCCACCTAGGATCGAGAGGTAGGGGATTATACTATCCTGCATAAGCCTGGAGGTGGCCAAAATCCGTCCAATTACATCTTGCGGCATCCCAGAGCGGATACTGTGACGAGATTGGGTGATAGTGAGTACCTTAATTATCTTGTGGTCAATGCGTTTTCACCTGCTCTTACTCTGGAGATGGTGCGATGTAAGTCTAAGAAGGGCCTCTCAATGGTTTTGGCCATTCAGCTCACAAATCTGAGACAGTGCAAAGATTATCAGAGACAGACCGAAAATCATCCCGGAGCTTGTATGGGGGAGATGGAACGACTGGTGAAGGTGCACATTGAGCTGGCAGTAATGGACAATGTGATTTTGCTGAGAGGGTGCCACCTAGTGATTCCTCCCGCTCTAAGGCAAATGGTTATTCAGACAGCGCATGAAGGTCATAAGGGTGCTGAAAATACAAAAAAACAGTTAAGGAGACGTGTGGTTTCCGCAAATGTACCAGATGGTGGGAGAGCTAGTAAGGAAATGTTTACCTTGCCAGTGCATGTCTAGGGTGTGTCCTCCACTACCATTGCAACCTACTCAAATTCCGGAAAGACCTTGGGATCGAGTGGCAGTGGATGTTTATGGTCCTTTGAGCACTGGAGGGTATTTACTTGTCTTTATTGATGAGTTTTCACGGTTTCTTCTAGTGAAAAAGGTGGTGACAACGGATTTTCCACAAGTTGCGGCTGTGTTTGATGAGGTGCTTAGTGAGTGGGGAATACCCCGTATTATTAAATCAGAAAATGGGCCTCCTTATAATGGTCATGATTTTGCAACATTCACTAGGCAAATTGGTTTTAAACATCAGAAAGTGACTCCAAGGTGGCCTCAGGCGAATAGGATGGTTGAGCGAATTATGTTCCTCTATAAAAAAAAAAAAAAACATTCAGAGGGCATCGATTGAGGGTTTCTCTTATTATAAAGCCCTTTGTAGTATGTTGCAGAATTATCAAAATACTCCTCATGAGGCCACTGGGAAAACTCCTGCTGAAATTTTGATGGCATTTTAAGTTAACACCCGCCTGATTAGGCTGCCTGATGATCAGGGTGTGCGAGATGAAATCAAGGAAAGGGATGCTGAGCGGAAGTGTTGGAGTAAGGAAGTAAGTGATCGCGGACGGGGAGTGTGGTCTAAAGATCTGAAAGTGGGGGATGGGGTGTTGGTAAAACAACCAAGTCGGAGGACGACTGATTCGCCATATACCCCTCACCGACTCAGCATCATAACAGTAAAGGGGTCTATGATAACAGCAGAAAATGACTTTCAGAAGGTTACTAGGAATGCGTCTTACTTTAAACCTCTGGTTAGAGGTGAAGAAGACACTGAGTTGGATCATGAAGTGGGACAAGATATACCCCAGGTGGAGGAAAAGATGAGTGGAGGAGATTCAGGGAGAATTGTACAGAGACAATTGTTGATGCCAGAAAGGAGTGTGGGGGAGGGTGGTGGTCGACCCCAGAGGACTGTTAACGACCACACTGATTAATAGAAGAATGTTGAGTCGCCCTTAGAGTTTTGAGGGGGTGATGTCACGGGTTATTGGAAGGAAGCCTGTGCCTTTTAGAGCAGACCTACTTGTGTATGAACACGTGGGTCTGGAGTTACATATTAAAAGGGATATGTCTATAAATAAAGTTTTTCCGTTGGTAAAAGAGGCTGCGTCCTCTGTATGGTTGTTGCTGTGCATTCCTGACGTTATCACCCAGTAATGAATGTTTTCTTTCAACTTTCTTTTGTTTCTGCCTGCTTTTTTCGCCACAAAGCTTGTTTCTTCCCTAAACCTTTGCACAGTCCCACTACCAGCTGCACCTCCTCAGAGGTATTCTCACTTCCCCCAGAAGCTCACCATCTCCAGAGTCCTGGTTCTCGCTAGGCTGGACTACTGCAACAGCTTCTTTCTCAATCTGCCCTCCTCTACTCTTCTACCTCTACAATTTATCCAGAACTGGACTGTGAGACTTGTCTTTGGCCTCAAGCCCAGGGATCGTATCTCTCCAGCCCTGAAATCTCTCCACTGGCTCCCGGTGGCTGCGAAGATCAAGTTCAAGACCCTCTGAATTGTCCACAAGGCTGTCTGGGGCCAGGGGCCGCATTACATCCAGCTCTGTCTTCCTAAATATAGTCCTCCTCCAGCCCTTTGCGCAGCTACCTCCAACTCTCTTACGGTCCAAAGCTTCTCCATGCAGAGAGTTGGAGGTAGATCTCTCTCCTCCGCAGGGCCTCCCTCTGAAATGGCTTCCCTGACCCTCTCAAACTCTAGCAGGACCACCTCGGGTTCCGGAAGCAGCGCAAGACCTTCCTTTTCACTTCTGCTTTCTCTCTTGCTCTCCCTCTCTGCTGCACTTGCTGGCCGCCTGGCTCTCCTCTGAACTCAACAGGAACCAGACTTCCTCCACGACCTGCAAGCACCTGCACTGCCTCTGAGCCTCCACTCACTTAAGGGCTGTATCTGTAACCCAACAGTCAACCCCCCCTCCTTTTTGCACTTCCCTGAGCTGCACTTTCTCAAGGCAATCGCTGCCCTGACCGCACAGCTCTTTCTCACTTCCCCCTGCCCCTCTGCACTTGCAAGATCTGAATGACACAAGACCTAGTAAGATCGTTTGTTGCGTCCTCACCATGTCTCCCTACCTTGTCTTTTCACGCCTAGAAACAATTGTGTACAGGCGTGTTATAAATGACTCATCATATATCATATCAAACAAACTACAATCTAGTATTATATCACAGAAAACATTATTTTTTGGGGGGGACAGCCTACTTACCATCCGTAGAATTACCATCTGTAATTAGGTGTTAGCAGCCTCGCATATACCATTTCTAGTTTTGGCCCATGATGGTTGGCCCATGTTTAGGAAATAAAACGATTGGTATAGAAAGTATATGTGGGCATATCATTTCTTTCTGGTATTTGTGTAGCAATACATACACGCATTAGTATGACCAGCGGCAAAATCTGTTCTCTAAATCCCTGTCAAGTTAAGGTGGTTAAAATAGCCATTTCAGCTCCCTGCGATTGGTTTATTTGCATCAACCAAGTTGCATATTATCTAAATTCTTGTCAAGTGAATGTAATTTAAGGGGGCATTTTCTGAAAGATGTTCGTTTCTTTGCTCCTAGCAAGAAGCTACTCTTGAAATAAAAACGTCCTACCTAAGCGTGCATTCAGCCACTCGATTTCTAAGCATTACGAAATCCTAACACGCAGCCCTCAATTAAAGTAGATTCCCTTTTCTTCTCTTTAATGTAGAAAAGGTAGAGTCTGGCAGTAGTATACATGTTCTTGGTATGATTTGTCTAAAATTGTAACGCAATATGTTTGCCTTTAGAAAAGGCCAAATCGTGGCTTTGCCAGTGCTTAAGTGATGTATCATTGTATTCAGTTCTTTAAGGGCATTGTTGCAATGAACTATGTATGGTGGTTTGCAATTACTCATATTTTAATCTGTGCACTACTGACCTGAACATTGCTCTGTGTAGAACAGGGTTACTCCTGTGGTGACCTTTCACTTCATACTTTGAGAGCCTTTATTTGTCTGCTTATACTTCTGGCATAAGCAGAGCACCCCCAACTCGTTCTTTTTTCGGCCATCTAGCTAGAACAAAGAGATGCTTCCACATGCTACCCCATATATGCAGTACCCTATTATCTTAAAATATGCATACACTGTGATCTATATAAATGACCTTACTTTTTAAATATAACTCCCCTACTATTGCCTATATTTTTTTCATTGTTTAGATTCCAAAGATTTGTTACCAATAGAAAATAGAATCTGAGAGATGAATCGTGCTGGTTTTGGCAGCAGGCATTGTGATGCCACCTTAACAACTGCCCACTCAATTGTAATAGGCTGGTAAAGTTGAGTATTGAAGCAATTTATAATTAAAGTTGACTCGTGATACCACAGCTCAACAATCATAAGAAAAGTATGTAGACGTCTTTATACATGTCAGGCCTCGAACAATCCCTTCTACCACTAGAATAGCATAGTACATTTTAGGAGATTTGGGTACCATTTTCATGGTGCTACAGTGCAACTTCGTAAATGTTTCTGTACACTAATTGCACCGTCTGCAGCTGCTCTCTAGATGGCAACAGTGCACAGTGATATTCCTGAATGGCCCTGCTGACCCATTTTCATGAGTTGGTATTGAGCCTACATTAGGCAGTGGCCTGTAGTACATTCTGCACACCTCTGCCTCCGCTGTTTTGCAGTAAGGCAGATCATTAACTAGTGGCTGCATTGTGGTGCACGAAGGAATGGCTTTTTAAATGCATCTCATATATTTCTGCATCAACTTGCTGCCAACCAGGTTCTTAAACATCCTTTTGTTTAATAAGTCCAAACACAAACTCACACTGTAACCCATATACTGTGCCTCTGGTGATGGTTCATTGTTTATGCAATCATTTAACCTAACCCAAATCCCATACTTGAGACTTATTCGAACCCTAACTTGAACTAACAAGCTATGATAAACTCTAAGCCGGTCTCCCAAATGCGTTATAACCCTCATATCGGCCCGACGAACGGCACTTGCTATGTTTGTTATCTTGTACTCTCTGTGCTCTATAGAAAATTGTGTTCCAATGTGTCCATGATATGGTATATGATATGATATGGCATTTATAAAGCGCCCATACATAAGTGTTTCAAGGCGCGACGAGGCAAGGGAGGGGGAACAGAGGGAAGACGGACAACGATCCTACTAGGCCAGGTGTCATTCAGATCGTGCAAGGGAAGGGGGGAAAAAGGAACGTGCAAGGGGAGGGAGAGGGGAAAGTGCAGTACATGAGATAATAAATAACAAGATAAATAGAGGGCGGCCAGCTGGTGGCAAGTGCAGGGTGAGTGTAGACATAAGTGCTGGTGGGGGGACTGTAGGCATGCAGAAAAACAGTCCCCAGGTGTTGGGGTTGCTGGGGAGGCAGTGCAGGCGTGCAACTGGCAGGGCTGGGCCCGAGATCAGATGGGTGGCCAGGTAACTAGTGCAGTAAAGTATCAGACAGGGCTTCAGCAGGGGAGAGGGGGAGAGAAAGCAGAAGCAAAGAGGAAGGTTTTAAGATGCTTCCGGAACTGAAGATGGTTCGCCTCAAGTTTCAGGGAGGCAGGTAGGCTGTTCCAGAGGGAGGCCCCAGCCGAAGAGAAAGATCTATCACCAAGTCGTTGCTTGGAGAAGCGACTGAGCCTGAGGGAGTTGGAGGCGGATGAGCGAAGAGCTTGAGAGGGAAGACATTTAGGAAGAGAGAGTTGAAGGTATTGAGGCCCCAGGCCCCAGAAGGCCTTGTGGACAATGCAGAATATTGAAAAGGAACATTAACATTACTGGTCATGTTTCATCATACATCTCCATGTTTCTATAAAAAAAATATTATGCATCCAATGTTAATTTCTCTTGGGTCGAGTAGTCAAACTAAATTACTCAACGTGCGCCAGGGGAGTGCATAGGCGAGTGCTGTTGGGCTGTTAGGATGTTCGGTGGTAAGGTGGCTGATTTTGAGAGTTACAGGTCAGGTATTGTGGGCTACCTGACATTGCTATACACACAAATTAGTTGATGCCTGCTGTGGCAAAAAACTATCAATTGCGTAGCTCTACAAAAATGGCATGTACGAGGGGAAAAGTGGTTATTGGTAGTAGCAAGGCAATTGGTAAAAAAAATACTATTGGAAATCATTCCAAACTTCAAATGATTGGCGCTGCAGTCGCTGTAGTAGACTGTTTTGAACCATAGAGGGGAGCCCCATATGGCCAAAGACAAAATTAACACTTACTTTAAGCCGATTGGTATTGAATTCTTGACCCCTTCCCAAACTCTACTGCAAAATCAGTCAGCCACCAGACGACCAAGATCTGGGGTTTCATCCAACGGAAATATCAGAAGTCAAACCCATCGATAATCATGCACTTCTCAATATGGCTATAAATTTGAAGAACGCCACCCCACAGAATGATGTACTAGTGACAATTGAACCAGTAAATAACATAATTGGGTCCCAACCTCCATTGACAAACTTGAAGAGATCTCCTGATTTGGTGAAAATTTCTGAAAAAGCTTATGCCTCATCTCCTATGGAGGAGGATACATTCTCATCAACTGATTATTCGGAGGATGACGATGTACCTGAACCGGAGTATCTGAGAATATTAAAAGCACTCTTTACCTTATGTAGTACAATACATAGGGACCAAAAATCCTTAAAAGAGGAAGTCAGTAAATGAGGGTATGCTATTAGTCAAATGACATACTTAAGAGAACCTGAAGGTAATTGCGAGAGCTCTGTGATTTTAAATCCCGTCCCTATACCTATTGCAGTGAATCCTGTGGTAGCAATTATGAATACAGAAGAGATGATATTACCCTTACAAGACGATGATGATGGGCACGATGGGCAACGCTAAAAACACTAAAGTAGCTAAAAAGAAACGAGGTAAAGCCTTTAGGAGGAAAAAAAAGAGGAATATGAAGAAAGATATCACTAGAAGATCTTTATCATTAGCAGAAACTGTAGCTTAAAGTGTGACTTGTGTTCAGTCTGATGAGCAGTATGCTATAATGGAACAAAATAGGCAACCGAGGATGGACAGATCTACTAAAAGTAGAAATAACATCAAAGCAAATAAACAATGTAATTTTAAGAAAGTGGTTGTCAAAGAAGGAGCATAGGGATAGGGCCCCTGTGAGTGGCTTTGGGTCATTATCTGAGTCTGATGATGAGATCTTTGACATTGATGAGATATCGATAGGTGATGATACAGAAGGTCCAGCAAGGGTGAGCGGGGAAGTGGATGAGATGGCCAACGGTTATGACAGTATAACTATGATGGATTTAAAGAAAATACTTTGTCCCTCAATGTCTAAGTCAGCAAGTATTAAAATCATTGACACTTTTGCAACACACAATGGCCCATTCCTTAATAGAAATAATGTTCTGGAATTAATGCATCAGGTGCCGGACCTAAGAGCTATCTCATCCAAAGATATTAAACTGCTTGACATTCCCTCCACATCCGCTGAGCCAATTTGGTCTTTGATTAATCTTGTCTCACCCATCCTAACCGAGCTCATATTAATATATGCAGACATCCTTAAGATGATCGGTTATGAGTTCACCAGAATGGAGGGGTTTACATCAAAAACAGGATTAAAGATTTTGGAGCTAAAGGACAAAAAAATGCGATTGGAAAAAAGTAATTTGATGTTGATATGATGGTTACGAGGATTGTGGCTGAATTAAAAGTGAATTTGTATCCTAGTATAGAGGTGGCAGATTGACTACGTGTGCATGGAATAATTAACTTGAATGTCATATCATGGAACACAAGAGGCTATCACGCAGTCATTCCCAAGAACATAGATAGAAATATAATACTAGACGCCGATGTTTTTTGCATTAAAGGAAACATGCATGCTAGATGAGTGTTTGATAGACGGTTACAATATAGTGCATAGGAAAGCAAGGAGAAACGAACGTGGTAGACCGTTCGGCGGTATATTGATTGGGGCTCATAGCCACTTTGAGATCAGTGAAATTTGCCCTACTAGTGAAAGTTCATATATACTTGCAGTGAAATTGAATGTCTCTCATAATGGGGTACGACAGAGCATCCTCTTCATTAATGTATACAATCCTCGTAATGATGCATGTACAACTAGTGTCATTGAAGAACTAGAACAAATATTGGAAGCATGGCACTTGATGAATACTATGCCACTCTATTTGTTGGTGGGGGATTTAAATTACCAAAGGTGCAAGAAAAGCCATGAATGGCTGGACAATGAACTAGGTACGAACGGACTGGGGGTGACGATAATCCAACCCAGCGATGAAGATGTATGCACTGTTGATCCATGACATAGCTTTATCAATAGACTAAGCCAACTCTTCCTGAGACTCCTATTGTAGCAGACATCCAATGTTCATGGTTTGTAGGGAACAGACTATGTTTTTATCTCTGAGGGACTACTGGATTGTGTTGGGCAACTTTGCCTTATACCTACTGACATTAGTGACCATGTTGTCCAAAAATTTGAAATTAGAACGTTTGGTCTAGAGAGGGAATGCCTGCCTGGCCTATGTAAAATAAATGTAACCGGCAATAGAATTGACTGGACATTGAACTACATACGAAAATATGTCGAACTATTTGATGCAATGGAGGATTTATCCAGAGGGAAAATTGATTTACAAGCTTATGAAATCTCCTTGCTGGCTTCTAAACAGCAGATACAGGCCAAAAGCACAAAACTATCTAATAAAATTTTGCATAGCAATAAACACTTTGATGTTATGATAACAAATTAGAAAAGCAAACTGCATAAAGAGTTAAAACATGTCAAAAGATATACAATAGGAGAATCTGATAAAAGAAAACAATAGCTCATCTAAGAATATCTTACAAAAATGTTGTCTGTCGACATAAGGCTTTGGGGCATTCAAAGGAGTGGTCACAAATGCGTTATGTTAAAACAAACAGATGACCGCAAATTCTGGTATATGTATGATTCATATGATACAGGCAATGGACAAAAAAAGCAGGAAATAAATGATATAAGGGATGCTACGTGGGTAAAGCACATTAAAGATGTACATTACAAGGACATACAAAATATAAATACTGGAAAGAAATTTGAAGAAATTGATCAAATTAAAGATATCATATTTAATACGGAGGATATTGAATGTATAATCAAGAAAACTAAAGTATCTAGTGCACCAGGACTGGATGGTATCCCTAATTTGATAATTAAAAGTAACCGTGATTACTGGGCTAATATATTCTCTGAAGTTTTTCAGACAATCATATGTACCGGGTTTCTACCTACAAGCTGGAAGGCGACTATATTGATTCCAATATATAAGAAAGGTATACGTAATGAGCCTTACAACTACAGACTATTGGCCCTGACTGCTGCTTCTACTAAGCTATTTGCACAAATATTATTGAAAGAGACGAGCAAATGAATAACAAAAAGCATCATATTATCCAAGCTACAGTCTGGATTTCGACAATGTATGTCGACTTTACATAACATATGGTCTCTACTACACTTAATTAGGGGTAACCTGGGGAAAGATGGCTCACTTTTGATTTGTTTTATCGATTTCAAAAGTGCCTTCGATGCAGTGGATGGAGAACGCCTGCGGGGTAAACTACAGGAATGGCATTTGAATCCGATGGTGCTTTACTTTGAGGGAATTCTATAGCGATAATGCGGCCCAAATCCATCTGAATCTTGACAGACTACTGAGCACATCATCAGTGACTAATGTAGGATTGAAACAAGGTTGCTTGTTGGCTCCAACGCTCTATGACTTGTATGTGTCGGACATTTCCTCCCAAAAATTGGGGGTGAGCACCTGGCTTGGCTTGCCTATTCTGATGATACACTATCGCTGGACAAAACCCCTAGTGGACTACAGCGTAGTATGGATGGACTGCTGAAATACTCCAAAAAGAATACTCTTATAGTGAATTTCAATAAAACTAAGATCATGGTGATTGGTAATAAAAGGAAAAGGACTAGTAAATTCACATGGTCGATTGACTCACATAAGATTGAGATTGTACACTCATACATATATTTGGGAATGATTAAATCGGACACGCTCAATGGGAAATCATTTGAGGGCTATGTATGACAAAATTAGAAAAACGTTTTATGGCAGTAGTTAATTTTGTAAGACCTAACAGCGGCTACTCGGTAGAAGGTCCAATCAAATTATATGAAACCTGTCTTGTCCCATGTGCATGTTATGGTTTGGAAGTAGTTACTGTCAGAGAAAACGGCTTCTTGGAAAAAAAAGAATGTAAAATCTGAAAGAAAGCCTTGGGCTTGCCCAGGGGCACGCCTGCAGAAGGATTGTATTGTGAACTGGGGCTGACATCATTAGCTACACAGAAGAGGATAATTATGGGTATTGCGTATATTAGAATGATAAATAGAAGTGACAAGCAATTGGTTTCGACAATCATATAACCATAATGGAAAATAAAATTCAAACGCTAGCCAACATATGGGATCGAAATTAAAATCTTAGTCACCTGGGTAAATACAAGAAATATAAGGAGTATATTAGGCAGAGTTTGCCAATTGAGCATCCGTGCACCTACCTGATAACCATGAGCCACACTGGAGCTAGAAGATTTATAATGGCATTAAGACTTAAACTGACTCGTTCAAGAACGGGGGCGTAGAACAATATACCATACTCCTAAAGACTGTGTAGGCTACCCAGAGTGATCAGATCTGGAGTTTACTGTATTCAGGGAATTGCACAATTCAGAATTTTACTATATACGGTATCTGGTTGAAGATTTTAGAATACCTCAATGAAATGATATTGGGCACTTTATTTTTATGTAATTTAGGGTTTATCTGAATGTAGAGTGTACTATAGTGTGTTTTTATTTATTCTATTCTTATTTGTAATGAGTGTAATATGTTATGTTTTGTAAATGTTTGATTTTAATCTAGTCGACCTTATGATAAGGTTTATTTAACCATAACAACAATAAATATAATGTTTAAAAAAATTACTCAACCTGCAGGTCTAACAAGATTTTAAATATTCTTTGAGGTCTGCACGTGGTATCATATAATATATAGCAATTTTAGGTCAATTGCCGTTTGCTGGGTGTTGAAAAAATATTTAGTTATTTAAGAGTGGCCATAGATTGGTAGTGGTAGAATAATGATCTAGACGGCACACGTTGAATGTGTGCGTTTGGTTTTGGTAAGGTCGCACATTCTAAAGCATTCAGAAACGAGGCATTCTGTTTTGTGGCTTTGTAAGATTGCTGGGTGTAGTTTTGAACAACAATCATTGTGCTTCACTTTTAAAACCCACAACTATTTTAGTCTTAAATGCTATTCCGAGATAATAAACGTGTGCTTTTGAGTAAACGGTTCTCTGTTTTGTTTATTGCACAGGGTTCGCCTGGGCTTCGGATAGTACCGTAAACTGGCATATCCATGGTTTGAGAAACATACTTGCCGCTGTCAACATAAGCAAACTCCTACGAGAAGATGAGTACAGCAAAACAGAGTGGACTCAAGGCCCCCTCCAAAATAGGCAAGCCTGGAATACCTGCCCCCAAAACAACTGCATCTGTTGCTAGTGGTAAGGAGGACATTAACACATTGAGTTTATTTTATGAAATGTGAAAGGAGAATACTTACAAACATTTGCAAAATAATGTTTTTATTTGTTGCGTTTATTGTTTTTCTCTCTCTGCCCCCTTTTTCATTGTTACCATATTGTGTTTTGATTCTACGATTTTTGAAAAATGAAGAGGTTGTTCTTTTTAAATGTTTTCAGGGCAAACAGGCCGGCATTTAAAATTATCCTTTTGATGTCTCTTGCCAAGAGATTCTATGTTTTATACCTTGTGGTCGTTGGATCTGTCCAAACAATGCTCATTGAGGGGGAAGCGTTTGGCGCCACTCGTTCTTTTTTAGACGTCTGATAGAACCTGTTATGTATTTTCCAAAGATGGAAACACTGAACTTGCTATGGTTAGAAATGTCTGTTTATGTATTTGTTAATGTGCTCTCAAATTCTCAGCCGCAAAAATAGTTTTTGCACTTCAAAATTCAGATTATGGACTCGTATGACCTTGCCCCTGGTAAGCAACATTGGTGTTGCTTGATCATTGTCTGCAGACCATGCAATGAAGCTGCAGGTAGCTGCCAAGGAGTATGTTCTGACTTTTGGGCTTTGCACCCTGTCCAGCCATTCGAGCGTGGGGTCTAGTGCTGCCTTCACTCGACTGCACCCCTTCATTTCTGCAGTGCCATGAACACTGTCATCTCAACCTTTTGGGCAAGTCTGGCACAGGGCTTTCTGGCAGCCTAAACTGCATCCATGACGTGTTCCTAGAGTTAAGTATATTGTTTTTTTGTTTCTGTGTGGTACTCTGTCCGCCACTCAGCCGCATCCAGCTGGTTTTGTTGGGGTGGTGTCCATAGAGGGGAGGGATGATGCCGATTTACCCAGAGTGAGATCATATTCTATTTTCAATCAATCGGTTTTAGTGAATACAATTTACGGAGCGTCAAGCCCCTTTAAGGTTAAGGGGTAAAGTTCCACAAGCTTTTTGTGACAATGTCAGCCCCCCTCTCTCTCTCTCGGCTCCCTCCGCTGCAATTGTGTGTGTTTTGGTGGACGGGTGTAAATTCTCTTGTGAAAATCCAAACCTGGTTTCCTTTTAGGCCGGGAAGGTAGTAAAGAAAGACTTTAAGTTGCCAAGGGGTTTTGAATTTAGCCATTTGCTTTATTGGGAGCCAATACAAACACCTGAGGAAAAACAAATCTTGTGTTGGGATATTAAAGTGTGAAGATTAAATGGGCTTCATATTTGGGGTTTTCGGGCTTCTAGTTTTTTGGCCATTGACTTGCCCGAAAGGCCACAATAGACGCTGTTGCAATATTTTATACAGCAATAATCCGGGAGACCTAAAGTAGCAGAGGATTCCCCAGAGAAACCTGTGGAGGAAGGGAATACTTTTGGACGGCAGCATTGACCTGCAAGTTCAAATAGTACGGACCTGCACATTCTATTACATCTCCATTACCCTGAGCCGTTTAGCCCGTTCCCTTTTGAAAATGGATGAGTAATGGTCTGCTAGTCACCGATCCCCTCTTGTATTTTGGGTACCTTCTTCAGAGTGATGACCTACATTGTGTTCTTTGACTAATGTTGACAGGAGTTGTGCAGATATTGTAGAGGATTGTGACTGGGCTGGTTTTTTAAGCGCACCACACACATTATTAGCTGAGATGGTTATTCTGATTTAGTTGAACGGTGAGAGAACCATCATTGCATTTCTCTTCGACCTTCACTGAAATGCATTGGCAAGCAAAGATTATAGTGGTCAGTGGGATCAGTGGCCGCTTACAAGTTCAGCAGGATCAGGATATAAACCGAGCCTTCATCTATGGTAGTTGCAACCCTTACTTAATGTTCAAGAGAGTCGTTTTGTTTGTTCTGTGAGAATAAAATACAGATTAAAAGACCCTGGCTTGGCTGTGTTGTTTTATGTCTGTGAATCATTTGTTGTTCCTATCCTAGGAGGACCTTTGACACATAAGGGAATCCTGGGATTGGTTTTTATTTTTTTAGATAGAGGGTAATTGCATACTGGATGATTGGCTTCTGTTGCATTTGCTCTCGGGTGAAGGAGGCATTTATGTATTTCATGCATATCACATTTAACTCCCTTTGCATTTCAAATGGCTGTCTGAGGGATAGCAGGTTTCAGCTATTTTAGGATCTTAGTTAATTACTGAGATTTCACAGATCACGGCGAGCTTGCAGAGTTTGCACATTCTCCCCTAAGCTATTTGGTGAATGAGGTGACTCTGCCACCCTGATGCTGCTCTGAAGCAGGTTCATTTTGTCAAAGGTCTTCTGGTCACTGCCCAGTCAGTGTGCAGGGGCTGGAATAGGAGACTGCTGCAGAAGAGTGACTAGTTTGCAGTGTAGTGTAGCTGAAACAGTTCTTTTGAGGAATATCCAGCATTATATTTGGGACAAGCACATTTTTCTGGTCAGACAGTCCACTGTTCCTAATGTGTACACTACTCCTTGCCCCCTGAACCCCGTCTCCCTCCTCAGTTGTAGTTAACCATTTTGTTTTGTTTTTGTTTTTGATGAGAACGCAGGATCAGCTAAATCTTAGTTACATAAAGAGTGGTTCACTCCCACTAAATGTTTTAGCAAGTTTGTAAAAGTATGTAACAATCACAGAATATGTATGACTTGTTATGCCAAAATAATAAAAATAATGTTGGAAAAAAAAGTAGGGTTTGCTTATAGCTCTGATGTAGCCAGAACGTCTATTGTATCTTCTGGTGGTCTTACTGATGCTCTGTCACATGCTCCTATGACTGTCCTCAAAACCCAGTTGCTATTCAGGTATTTGCTGTTAGTAATTAAGGCGTAACAAAGTCCCTTGCAAGTCCTTTGGGTTGACGGTTGAGGTGGCCACGGGGGCCGAGTGCAGCCAATTCCACTGTTATACCGGACCCGGATGCTATGTGAGGAGTTACCCCTGGCGAACCCCACCATGCCTAGTGCGGGAGACGGGGGCTTGCCAGAATGTGTCGATTTCTCTTTAAGGAACTTAGTTACCAATACTATTAAGGGCCCTAGATAGCCAAGTACATATTATCCCACACCGAGACACCCACATGGCGACCCTACAACAGAGAACTATTGGCTGGTAACTTTTTTTATACATCACAAAGTCAAGAACACAGATACATTTTCCGCAGAATCTAGAGAGGCAGCAATGACTGAGTGGGAAATGTAGAGGTGTGGGCACTTATACTTGGGGGATTCACTTGCATGCTGTCCAAACAGAAAAAAGTTAGTGGCGTGTGTCACATGGATTAAAACCAAGATGGGAGTGCAGGTCTTTATCATCTCTCACCACAGAGCCAGGTGAAGCAGGGGTGGGGCCAAGGAGTTACCGGGAGGTTGCACAGCTAACCAGGACACCAGAAAGGAGGTTCCATTAGCTTCATCAGGTTTTATTTTTTTATTTGTGTTCTTGGTTTCAATAAAACCTTATTTTTATACACAAGTAAAACATAACAATTTAAACACATTACGACTGTAATTACAATTCTAAAATAATCTTAAAATATCATGTAAACATCTCAGCGTAGCTAACATCAGGGAAATCTGTTCACCCTTTAAAAATTTCTATCCAAAATTCATTCACAGTTACAAATTGCCGACCCTCTGCAAGTTGCTTAAAATGTTCAAACCTGTACTGAAAGGGAGTGCCCTACCACCCCACATCAGAAGTATTGAGTCGCACATAGCCTTCCGGAAAACGATAAAAACTATGCTGTTTGAATAAACGAGTCCTGACTGGCACAGTTGTTTTGCTTTGGCTGCATGTTTCTACACTCTGTGTTGTAACCTCCATTGTTACTGTATGATAACCCAAACCTGTAACCACCTATGTAGCCCATTAAGTTCGCATTGTAAGGCTACACGCTCACTGTAATCATGAGCAAAGTACCCTTCCTGTAACTAAGACACTTTCTTGCAACAGCGCCTCGATACCCTTGGGCTGCTAGTGCGCTTTACAAATCCAAATAAATAAATACATTTAGGACAGTTCAACAAAAGGTGCTTTCACGTCTTAATAAATTCCAACTGCCCACAGAACCTACATGTCCTATGTGTTTGGTTTATTCCTTTTCTGACTCCTTTCACTTCAGCCGTGGGGAGCAAGATCAACTGAAATCTTAAAAATGGGGTTCTCCATACAGGGCATGGACACTTTATAAGATAGAGTTCAGGAAGACCTACTGCCTCTAACAACCGAGTCGTTAAACAACACATATTTTAAATGAGTGTCTCGCGTGCAAATCCAGGCATTTCCTAACGGGCCTTCCAAGGGGATGCATCCAAGGGTTCATCCGATCTTGATAGGTGGGATAACAAGGTCCTACACAGATAGATCCATCCTGATAGGCACTTAGATGACTCAATCAACATCATTTCATTGAGACCCTCAAAATGGGAATTTTGGACTGGAAGCATGATTTTGTAATAAAAGGGTGCACTTTCCATTCATGTATTCAAGTATTCAGAAGGAAAAGGAAAAAAGCAAAGCCAACCCTTCACCAGAGTGTATTGACTCTCCCTAGGAATGGGGATTTACTACCTAATCTACCTAATCTAAAAGTAGTGAAAGAATGTTCTTCCCCATTGACAGCTTACATTTGAGGCAAATATCATCTCTAATTAAATATTGTTGCTTAGGGAAATGTGTTGGTGTTCTAAGCATGGATTTGCTTTGCATCAGGGTTTTAAATGACCATCGAAAATATAGAATGAGGAAAGGGGGAAACGTTTCCCATCTATCATAGGGTGTGTTTACTGTCCCAAGTAGGTAGGAGTGATATAAAACATTGGGTTTAAAACCCTTTTCAGTTGAATTCTGGTGTCTCACATAAATAATGGACACCCTTCTTCTCGATGTTGTCCAGTTTCTGCTATTAATTCCTTCTAAGGATTCTTCAGGACAATTGTGTTGCAGCACAGGATGCTTAGTGCTTTGCTAGTGAATTCACATCCCACATCTTAGTGACAGATGACACTCCCCAGAGCACGAGGACAGCAATCATCTTTTAGAATCTCCCTCCTACACAGATTTATATAATTATTCAGTTTCAATAGTTAATCCAGAGCACCATTGCATCTGGTTTTGTGCTTTGCACAAAAACAAGGGGGGTTCTGGGAGTTTCTCTACTACCGGCCTGTGTCCCGGGTAGAGTTTCAACAAGAGTCTTTAGCTCACCATCCTTTCACGAAGAGAGATTTCCACTACTTATCAGTCTTTGTCCTGCCCAAGGGAAGTCCAGCACCGAAATGCCTGGCAATTCTCTTCTGAACAAGAGTACCAACAGCAACCCCAGACACGTGTTTCAGCCTGGTTGGGCCTCGTCAGTGATGTGGAGCTGTGCCTCTCCAAGAACAGTGAGCAAGGGTTCCACATCTGGATTACCCTAGTAACTTAGGGTGAAAACCCAAAGCTACTCAATATGCAAAAACAAGAGGGGTTCTGGGAGTGTCTCTACTACCGGCATATATCCCGGGTTAGATTCTCAGCCAGAACCTTTAGTTCACCATCCTTTCACAGAAAAGAAATGTCCACTACATATCAGTCTTTGTCCTGCCCAAGGGCAGTCCAGCACCAAAATGCCTGGCAATTCTCTTCTGAACAAGAGCACCAACAGCAACCCCAGACACGTGTTTTTTGTGCTTTCCACAGCCTTGTGTGTGCTCTTTATTTTATTTAAATTTTATTTTTGCATTTGTATAGAACGCGCGCAAGCCCTCAGGCATTAGGGCGCCGTGGATAACCGGTTACATGAGGCCAATAAGGCACAGAAGGCAGTTACAGGTTACTTTGTTGCATATAGTCATAAAAGTATAAACAGTGCATACATATTGTCATTTAAAAATACTAGTGCTGCCCATATAAAGCATATGTGAGTTTTATTGTTCATATTCTCCAGCATTGCTGTTCCAGAGTTTACTTAATGCACTTAATACCAGAGACAAGTCTCTAAAAGCTGAAACAGGATTGGAACCTGCCACTAAGCTATCCTACTTTGTGCATCCGTGTGGCATACTTACATTTTATTATTGAGGCACAGCACGTCTTATGTACTTTGTTTTCTTATTTGTAATGACAAAAATGAGAGGAGATGGCAGCAATAAACCATTACTTTGCCTTGGTACATTTGAACAAAATGCTTACAACAGTGATTATTGGCTTCAGTGACAAGCTGCAGCTTAAAGATCACCTCATAGTGTGAATTAATGTGTCCCAGCTGTTGCTTAATAGGGTATACTACAGTCTGGAGTAGCATGTAGTAATCTAGAGCTAGGTTGATCTCCTCCAGGTGACGTGGGGGCACTGGGCCCAGGGAGTCGCAAGGTGGTTACACGGCCAACCAATCGCAATGAAAATTGCCCATGGAAAAACACACCTGAAGCCCATTTTTATCTCAGAAGGCGGAGTCAGAGGAAACTGGAGGACGACGATGAGAAGGAACAGGAGAAAGAGAAACAAAAACATGAATAGGAGAAAGACGAGGAGAAACAGGAGTAGGAACAGGAACTGGAGGAGGAGGTACAGGGGGAGGAACGGGGGCAGAAAGAGGGAGCAGGAAGATGAGCAACAGGAGGGGGAGCAATAGGAGGAGATGGGGGATACCGGAACAGGAGGAGGTGGGGTGGGTTGGGGAGGGGAAGTGGGGAGTACCGGAACAGGAGGAGGGTGTGGACTGGGAGCAGGAACTCAAGGGGTGCGAAGACGGAACAGGAGGAGGAGGGAGAGCAGAACAGCAAGAGTGTGACAGGACAGGATAGGAATAGGAGGAGACAGACAGGAGGGTGAGGGTGACAGTAAAAGGAGGTGGGGACAAGACAGGTCCAGGAGAAGGGAAGACTGTACATGACCAGGATGAGAGGGACAGGAACATGAGGGGGACGAGGGGAGACGGGACAAGAACAGGAGGAGGGGGGACAGGACAAGAACAGGAGGAGGTGGAATGGGAGAAGAACAGGAGGCAGGGAAAACAGGTCAGGAATAGGAGGAGCGGGGAACAGGACAAAAACAGGAGAAGGGTGGATGGGACAGCAACGGGAGGAGGGATATACAGGAAGAAGGGGTAATGGGAAGAGGAAGAGGGGTGACGGGAAGAGGCGTCACAGGAAGAGTAGATGGATTGATAGGAGGAGGAGGAGGGGGGATAGGAGGAGACGGGGACAGGAGGAGTAAGAGGAGGGGGACAGGAACCGGAAGAGAGGGAGGGGTGGATAGTAAAGCAAAGACATTTAGACAGTGTGGTAGTGAGAGGCATGACAAATCAGAAATGAGGAATGGGCCTCCTGCTGTCTGGAACCTGGGCCCTTCCGAGAGGAGGGCTCACATCTATCCTATGCAGTGCCAGCTGGCAAATTACACTGGCCTTTGACCACAGGAAAAGATCTCCATGACGATGACATTACTCATGCAGCGGAAGTCCGACCCAAAGACCCTGGAAGAACTTGAAAGAAGCATGAAGGATGCACCCTGTAGGAGAGTACCCCACGGATATTGGCCAACCCTATGAAAGAGCTAGCTTTACCAACCTTTAATTTACTTTTCTTTTCAGTCCCAGGTTATTAGTTTGACCCTTACCTGTATTGCTCCAGAAGTGAATTTTATGTTGAACAACATTCTAGTATCTGGCCTATTATTGATCCATGTCCACTTCATAACAAAAGCCACTTGGTTGAAGGCAAGGCTCATGCTCCTCTCTACATGGGCTTGAATGTCTGAAAGAGAGATTTCCAGTGTGGGTTCAATGACTGGAAATGATTCCTAGCACATCCATGGACACACATTTCTTTGTAGATTCAGCCTCTTTACACAGTACTCCATAAATGTCACGCTTCGAGGGCTTGGTCGGAGCATGAGAAAGACTTTCGAGTTAGGATGGGGTTGAAGTATGGCAGAATAAAAGGCTGTGATCTGCTGCGTGGATTGTAATTCTGGACAATTGGTAGAGCTATTCTACCCCCTATCTTTGCGCTGCAAACGAGACGTTGGGCCATATTGTCAACTTTTTTGTGGCATTTTGTCACTTGCGCCAAAAAAGTTGTATCCCTATTCATGAAGGGCATCTGAATCCCCCTTCTTTCACCCCTTTACATATTTAGTACAAATAGGGAATGTTCAATCTGCAGCCCGAAGTCACAAACAGGATGCACATCAACATGATCAGTAAACTCACTTTGCCCTGCCATTGTTTGGAACATTGACATGGGGGATGGGCAATGCATGACTGCGTCACTTCTAACCGTCGGTGCGTTTTTCTTTTTTTAGTGGAACAGCATCAGTATAAAATGCTGCTTTCTTGCATTTCGGTCTCTCATACATTGTGGCGACCGTTATAGGGTTTTGGACAAGGTCCAGGTGCTCAATGATGAAGAAAGCATGCATTATGTTAGGAGGGTTGTAAGTGACCACACAGAAAAAGTATATGCCAGGAGCCAGCAACTTGTCTCTCCAGATGTTTTGGACTACAATCCTCACCAGCCCTGCCTCGAATAGTCATTGGTTAGGGATCATATGTAGGCCATACGACAGACACATTTCACAAGCAAGTTGTTGAAGGATAACAAATATGAACCTTTTTTTTCCATGCATGAGTTGAGATAAAGGAAAGCTTCCCTTTCTCCATGACTATGAGTTGTGAGCACTTGGTATCTGTGATGACGTGTCAATGAGGGCCAAAAGATAGTAACCATTCTGGATTTATAGAGTGGTAAATGCCTTGGTGGTATTTCACCTAAAGGCGTCAAGATCTGGTAGGGGTGATGGAGACATTGTTTATGCACTGGAGAAATACTGATGCATGTGAGGATTTGGAAAGCATGTGGTAGTCTATAGAGTTCCACCTGAATCCCTTTGCTTGCTGTACATCTGATATTCTGAATGGTGGTGGCGAGCCCAGGTTATGGTTGTCTGCTTTAGTTGCCCCATAATGCCACTTGCTGTGCAGTTAGTACAGGGGTGGTTTTATGCGTTTTCCCTTTGCAGTGCCTGGGGCTCTAGGGTTGGTAGTCCAGAGGGGGAGTGTTTCTTGACGGGAGTTATGGAGCAACCCAACATCATTTGATGAGTATACTGATGGTACCTTGTGATGGTGAAAAAATCTTTTGAGGGACAGGGCTTCCTCGTCCTTGTCCTACTACTTCCCTGTATGTGTTTTTCTATCTGTGCTTCTGCCAAAAGAGTCCAATCCGGACCTCTGGCATTGCAGCTCTTCATTTATATTTGTGAGCAAGACCCATGGGATACCCCTATGGCACATATGGGTAGAGGTACCCCTAGTGTGTGTTTTCGGGCACCTGTGTGTTGCTCACAAAGCAGGGTATTGGCTGGTGGCAGCTACATGTTGACTGCAGTGGCTCTGGGGCTCCTCTGTTTTTGTTACCAAGGCCCTGCCATAGGAATCAATGAATTCCTGGACAACGGTAAGATGGTCACTGAAAGCCTCATGGCTTCCTGCCTTTCCTTTCCTGTTTCTCAGTCTTGAGAAGCTCTGGCTTTGTCTCCCCTTCCCTGTGATTGGATGTTGGGTGGAAGGACCATATATGGCTTTGGGACCGCCCTTGCTAAACTAGTGGACACCCTCCCAGGGACTGCTTGTCTTGGGTACCCCTTACGGGTGGGACCTGAATAAATTGAAAGGGGAGTCAATTCACATTTTCTGAGTTGTGGGTATATGGTTTTGGTTGTGTCACAATGCCTCTGGTCTGCCTGAGCCAGCCCTGTCTGAAACTGGAGTGAATGTAGTGTGTGTGATCTGAAAGACTGGGAGTTGCCCCCAATACACATCCACTGTTTTGAGTGTCTGGCCTGAATGTCTGTGGGCCTGATTGAGTGCTGCCTGATGAATGCACAAGTGTGCGATTGGCTGTCTGAGCCTAGCTCAGCCTGAGTGAATGGGGGATTTGTGTATAACGGGAGACCCCTCATTTACCTCTGAGGCAGACGCTGCAAGTCAAAACCAGAAGTCAGAAGCTGAGAAGCTTGTATCCTTAATAAAGCTGGAGGAAAAAGTCTGCGTCTGCAACTCTTCAACAAATCCAAAGGCTGCTGTGCGGATTCAAGGACTGATCAAGAGAGGACCTGGACAGACAACCTCTTCTGGTAGCCACTAGAGGACATTGTGCAACTGCTTTTCTTCCCCCAAAGTATCCTGGAAGCCAGTCATGCATACCTGCGTTCTGCAGTGGTGTTTTCTTGGGTCCGAGTGACCGGACATCTTGAGCCCAGAAGTCCACCAGTGTCGTCCTGTGCCGAGAGGTTGTCAGCGACCAGAAGAAAGCCAGATTGCTGAACTGGGGGTGCCCTGGCATAGTGCTGCTCGACGCTCAGAGCATGCCAAGTTCCATCTAAAAGAAGAAGTCTCTAAGTGGCACTGCAACCATGACATCTGTCCACTTTTCCACGGCTGAGGAAATCCAGTTTTGCCGCCTGCAGAGAAGTGCCCGCCGGTGAGTTGCCCGCCATTCTGGACCGAAGAACAAGTCCCAAAGGTCCAAACTTGGTGGCGCCCCGCAGAGAAGTCCAATCCTGGACTCCAAGTCTCCACAAGCCATCCTGTCATCCGTGCTGCAGCAGCACTGAAGAACTGAACAGCTGTCAAATGCATAATACAGAAACCTGACACCTACTTCTGTCACTGCACCCGTCACCACCAAAGGTCATTGATGAAAACCAAAGGACTCATCCTCATCTCCCAAGCCTTGTCGAGATCCATTTCAGCTTCTTGGGACATCCGCAGCTGGCGTAGCAACCCGACCAATGAGACCATCGCGACAGACCTTCACGGCTTCCTTTCTGACACTGCTTGGTTCCTTTCTCCTGCTAGACAGCAATGACCCAGTGATGGCGTCTTCCAGAGGGGGTCCATCCTCATGGGGCATCGTTGAGCAAAGCGGAGAAACTCCTCCACTTCGTCTTCCAAGGCACCTAAGGTACTGCAATGAGAAATAGGGGCTTCCTCCCTCCAGGGTACATCCAAGGGTCCTAAATCCATCTCTCTTGTTGCTTCCCAGATACCTTCGGGTGGTGGGATGTGTAGAGACAAAAGCAGACAATTAATAAACACATAAGGACCCGGCATTGACTTAAAAGCAAAGTATAATGTACCTTTTCTTACAGGTTGTCCAGGTGGGGTGATCTCCACACTGAATCGCATTCCTACTCTGAAAAGTATTCTGCCAGTGTTCTCAAATAATTTGCCTACATTTCTACACATGTGGTTTAAAGTTAAAACAGTGTTTAGTAAGTGTAATGCTTTTTAATAAATAACTATTACCAGTTAGTGCAATATTACTTAACTAAGTATAACTGTGAAACCACATAGAACTGTATATATGGTGTTAACTATTTGAGTAGAATTTCATAGTACAAAGTGAGTCTTATTTATTTGTATATATCCATCTGACTTTTTAATATTTTTAATGCAAGAACTGTATTCGCACATAACCTAGTATGTGGACATTCCATTGTGGGGAGATTGTGGATTCACTGTACCTTAGAACCAGCCTGCATCACCTCCCTTGAGTCTCAGCCTTGGTCCTCGCCCAACGTTAACAATTGAGAACCTTGGCTGGGGTGCCTCTGTGCCTCTACCCCAACCATATAGTGGGTAGTAGTGGAGCTACCACCTCCAGTCTCTGCATAGCTGTGCCTGAATCATTGAGATTTTGAAACCCACATGCTCCTAATACCCAGGTGGGATGGGATGTGTTGCCTACTGACAGTGACTGAGCCCCGCGGCTAAAGGAAGGGATCGGAAAACAGACTGGACAGGAACATGCAGCATTGTTAACGTAATGGGTCTTCAGCCGGAATGGGTAGACAAGACGTAGGGATATGCATCTGAAGTTGGAGTTTTAAAGACCGGTTTTGGGTTTGGGTGATTTCTCAGTGCCTGCTTGGCAGCTTTAAACAAGCTAGATATTTGGTTGAAAGCGGCTAGACTGGTGTGCTTTGCTTCTACCTTTGTTTCCTGTATTTGTTATGTACATTAGGGTTAAGATGGGTAAGTGCAGTATTAAGCAAGATTACAGCTTGCGTGTGCCCTTTGGAGGGTTGCTATTTTAATTAGCATGGAGGAACATAGTGCAAAGGTTTGCCTCACAGTTAGGAAGATCTATGATTGAGAAGAGGAGAGTTTTGGTTCTTCCAATTTACATACATTCATACAGAACAACTGTAATGGTCCACATATGCAGTTGGAGAATATTGCCCTGAATTATGTTTCTTTTTCCCCGGTGTTAGCTGATATTGAATTGGGGGCTTGCAGCTCCAGTTTGGACCAGATATGTTTTAGGCTCTCCCTTTAACCAATCTGTGGCCAATTTCAAGGTGCAAAGGTTTCATTCATTATTTGGCATTGTTGTAAGCATGATAACCATATTTAGTTGCTTTCAAGTGCATTTACTTCAGTTGCTTTCTCTGCCAGTCAATACTTTGGGATTAGAGATGCTAATTAGGAGCTGCTTGTCTGCAGGATGTGTTTATCAACCGCATTAGTCAGTGGTGACTGTACATGGTGACATTTACCAAGCTATGTGTGATGAATCAAATGGTGTCATCACTTATTTCCTGGCGGTGACCTCCTCTCATATGGCCAGGAGCGGCAGTTGCTACCTGATCCTGACCATGAGGGCCTATTACCATGCATCTGTCCTATAGGGAAAATTTATATCCCTTTTCACAACACTCTTTAGGCCAAATTTCCATCCATCCCCTGAAGAGTAAAAGCTCTAGGAAAACCATTTTCAGTTCTTGCTTTCCTTCATGTAAAACTGATCTTCCAAATTGAATCATTGAAAAAGACTCTCCAAGAGATATGCATCAGAAGCCATCAATGGACTTCAATTACCACAACCACCTAGGTACTGAGATGGTGAGCATGAAGGAATTGATTCACTTAGGTGTGTATCGTGCTTGGTGAACGCACTAGTGGTTGGGTGAAAACATCTGTGCGTGAGACCCTTAAATATGGTAAACAGACTTGAGAGGGATCGCAGGAGAATATATGGCATCTCCATTAAAGGAGGACAGAAGCTGTAGGCACGAACCGGTGTGCGGAAGCTGGAGGCGCAAGTCGGTGTCGCGGAGCAAAATAACTTTGCGGCCAATAAGGAAAGTAACGTGGTGCGAGAATGGTGGGCCGTGGAGATGCCAGAAACCGTGAGAGGATTCCTGGGTGTCCGGCAGCGAAGAGAAGCAGCGTTGTTTTTACCGGGAGCAGAAGAGAAGCCAGCTTGCAGGACCAGAGCCGCGAAAGGCTGGGGAGACGCCAGAGCCATCCAGAGTGGGAAGCAATCCGCAAAGGTACACTGCGTAAGCACAAGGAAGACTACAGAGAGCCAGTGAGTCATCCCGAGCAGAGTGAGGACCCTGGGGCATTTCGGCGACCGCGCCAAAGACCATTTTGAACATTGTGAAATTTCACAAAGTTAAATAACAAGAAGATTATAAAGTGAAACGTCAGAGTACCAACCTGAACCCCAATAATAAGTTAAGGCAAATGTGGGGAAAGCTTAACAGAACTTTGAGAACAAGTAGATATACCAAGCTTAGACAGGTATATGCTACTTGGATGTTAATAGGACTATAATATATGAGAAGTCCTAGCAAGCATACACCAGGCAGTTAAGTGCACAAGAGAATTCCTGACAGGGGAGTACACCAGTCAGCGGAGAGTGCATGAATAGAACTGGCAATGGAGTACACCAGGCAAATTGCAGATCTACAAAGAGTGCCAAGCAGGTGCAGTGTTTGTTAAACAAGGAAGGAACTTGTGTTACAAGAAGGAACTTTTTGTTAAAGAAGAACTTACAAGGCTGTACAGTGTTTGTCTAACAAGATTGTTGTGGGCCAAGAAAGGCACAAAGGCACTGTTGGACCCAAGGACATTTGCCATACCAGTGAAGAATCCAGGGGAAGGGAATCACCCTCGGGAATTGAGATCTTCCATTTTGGAGAACATTTAAGTTGGAGCTATTCTATTTTGATTTAAGAACACTTTTTACCAGGTTAAAGACATTCCCCTTTTCACTTTATTATTTTGTCTCTAGTGTGAGGGTCAGGATAGAAAGTTTTGGTCACAAGGTCGGCTTTTGATTTCTGACATCCTGATGAAGACACATACTTTGTTGTTCTTAGGTAGGGAAACTCCCCTTTAGAATAGGGTCAGAGAGGCATTTTCCCAACCTATTTAAGTTGAATGAAAGTCTTTAACCAGACAACTTTTTGTCCGGCTTTCATTTCTGACCCCTCACATATGGTATGCCATTAGCTATTTGTTTTACCTTGTGGCTGGGAAATGTCAAAACACGGTCTTTCAAAATATTATTGACATTAAAGTGCATTGCGTTCATGAACCTGCAATGAAATGCATTGGACTGACACATTTTTTAGGAAGGGTTATACAAGAAATCTGTACATTATGAAATTGAAATGCTGGTTTATCTTAAACTTTCCAGTTATGGGTGGTGCATTGGGGAAATCATTTTGAATGCAGTAGTGGATAATGAGCTGGCACAGCAGTTTAGCGGCTCACAGTGGGGAATGTTGACCTTTTCATCTTGCATAAGAATTCAGTGGAAATGGATTAAGGCTGACCTGTGGCGTTGCTGCATGATTTGAACTAGACAAAAAGAGGAGTATGTTGAATTGTTCTAGCATTACTGACATAACATCTCTACCAGGTCTGTTTCAGCAGCAGGTGGACGGATTTCCGAACAGGTGTGGAAAGCTAGGTGCTCCATTTTAATGAGTCATTTGAGAGCTCTGTGGTGGCACGGTTTGCTCTGGACTGTACCAGGTGTCTCCTCCTTATTTAACAATGGTCAGATTATGTGTGGTGGTCATTAGGCAGCGACTCCCCTGGTGATGCCTTAGTGGAATGACCACACCCAAGATGAACACCCAGCTGGTCTCGCAAGGCATGGCCCTTTGTTGCTACAATGTTGATCTTTCCTCTGTTTAAATGTGTTATTATTCTGCGGTATGTTTGCAAGCCAGTGTCTCCCGTGACATCTGCTTTTGATGCTTGGAATCCCCAGATCTGTTCTCCTGTGGACTCTGCACCCGGTTCACTGAAGTTAGACCAGTCTGCTGGACTCTATAACCACTCCATTAGACCCTACACCTCTGCAATGCTATTTGTGATTTGTTTGCGATCTTATGGTTCATGTTCTAATGCCGCGCTGCAGGTTTTCTAGAGCATTCATAAATACTGCGGATGACTGAACATGTGGTTTACAGCGAAAGACAGTGTGAGTCTGTCAATAAATAGGTTGATCGTCGATTAAAGTTTTTCATTTCGTTATTTGATGTTTTAAGTATTGTATTTCTTTTTGAGTAGTTTGTCACTGATTTTGTTTTTCAGTGTCATGTTTGAACTGTAGTTGCAGACACATTTTTTGTGATTATGCTTTTTTGAGGCCCGCAATTAGCCTTCTGTAAGTAATTTGTATGTGGTATTTAAATCCCGTATTGGAAAAATGTTTGGGAAAGTGTGTTTACAGCAAAACACATTAGAATGGCACTAGTGTGCTTACTTTTACAGGTAGTCATGCCAAGCAATAATCAGTCACACACCTAGAAATTTGCAGTCCTACAGTTTGAATCAATTTTTGGATTGAGTACAACTTGAATTTATTAACTGTATGAGATTAGGTGGGCGATTTGCAGTGCAGAGTATTAAAACTAATATTTGTCGTTTGAAGAATTCCCAGTCCCCCTTTTTTTGTTTATTAATTCATTTTTAGGGGGGGCGTGGCTAACCGCCATGTGAAGAGGACGTGCTCTGGGTGCGCTCCGTCCGATGCGACCAACATAAGCTGTTTTTCCTACTTAAATGTGAACCCCTGAAGCCTGCACTCCTTCTCATCGAACGCTGCTACCATCCTGCACCCGCTGGCTGTTTTTCCAAGCCCGGAGGCACCCTATGAAGTAAGAGCTGCCGCACGGAAAATCGCCGCCCACCAAAACCAAAATGGCGGCTCCCTCGCGCTGAGATACGCGGCAGCCCTTACACCAGAGCCGCGCCCGGACCGCGGCGCCGCGCTAGCTGAGCTGATCGGATACGGTGCCTACGATCCTGCCTGACCTGGATGCCCGGCCGAGAGAGGAAGCCCTTCAGCCGCGTGCATTGCCTCCAGTGCCGCTGACGGAGTCCCGAGCGGCCTACCCGCCCTGCTCCTCCTCATCAACCCGTGCGGGGCCCGGAGCCCCGATACTGCACCTGACCAGCGGAGGGCACACGCGACTCGACACGCGAGCGGAGATCGAAGGGCGGCGCGGCCTGGGTGCTGCACGCAGCCTGCCGAGAGCGGAGCCCCTGGAGTGGTGGCCGGAGAGAAGAACGGAAGGCCCGGGCGTCGCTGAGCCCACGAGGTGAGCCGGGGGAAGACCTGCATTCCCCCACCCCCTTTGCCCACCATATCCTCTGGAACCCCGAGGCGTAACACCCCGAACGGCTCCATCCGCCCCGGGCCCACGCTAGCGTAGACAAGATCCGCCAGGCCCTCCGCCATGTCCACCAAAGGAGCCAGGTCCAAACAGCGCCAAACCACCATAGATACCTTCACTGCTGGGGGCCCCATCGCTTCCGAAACCTCTAGCGGCACAACCTTGGACGCACAACCCGACCTCCCGGGAACGGCCACTGAACCTAGCAATGCCCAAATCCTCGAGGCCATTAAATTGTTCCAGACCACCATGGAGCAAAAAATTGACGCGGTGGCCATAGATCTGGGCCTCCTACGCCAGGACGTCCGCTCCTTAGCCGACAGGACTGATACACTTGAGGCTCAAGTGCGCGAAAATACAGAAACCAAAGTGGAGCTCCTCAGAGATGTTGACGAACTGCAGCAAAGAGTGAAGAACTTGGAGGAAAGGGCCGAAGAGGCAGAAGGGAGGGCACGCCGAAATAACATCCGCCTCCTGGGCCTGCCGGAGGGCATTGAGGGATCCGACCCCACGAACTTCGTGGAGAACCTTATGCTACAGGAGATTGGCGCCGAGAAACTGTCCCAAGGCTTTACGATCGAGAGGGCCCATAGATCCCTCACCAAAAGACCCCCTCCTGGCACCCCACCCAGACCAGTAATAGCGAAGGTTCTTAATTACAGAGACCGGGAGACCATCCTGGCCTACTCGCGGTCGGGCGGCCAGATCCTCAGAGACTCGGCCAAAATATCCATCTACCCCGACTACACCTTCCAGGTCCAACTGAAGAGGGCTCAATTCATACATACCAAAGCTAGATTGAAGGCCGCCGGACTGCGCTACATGCTCCTCTATCCCTCTAGATTGAAAGTAATACGCAACAACAAAGCCCACCTATTCGACACTCCGTCTGAGGCCCGCGACTGGATGGATAGGGAACAGATCCCCGACATAGAGGCGAAGGGGCGACGACCGCGCTGAGCCACACCACGCTGGCGGCGCTGGGCCCGAGGACCCCCATGGTCCCCTCCACGCAAGTGCCAGCTTGTCACAGCTGAACAGATCCTTAGCAGCGAGGCACCAGAGTCGAACACTCTTCCACCCCCGGAATCTTTTCCTGTTTTTTTTTTTTGGGTATACCCATACCCGCCCGTAGGGCACCAGGCGACCAATGCACGGTCTAAAGGAGCAGAAACGGGATAGTCATGACGGGGGATACCTCGCTCGACTTGTTATTAGTTTGAGTTGTTTAAAGTTACGGGGGGGAGGGAATATGGGAGTTGGCACGAAGGTTAGGTGCCGGGGAAGGGAAACCACTAGACCACTGACGTCCAGAATACATAACCCGAGGACCACTCAGCCCCTAAGCCAGGCGACACCCAAGCCACTGAGTGGGGGAACAAGAGGCAGTTGCTTCACAGTTATGTACCCTTATCTAAGAGCGCTTAGACCACTGACATCCCCTACATGCTTCTTGCCGCTGACACGGCCCCTACCTGCACCCCCAAACAGACGCTATACCCCCTATTACCCATGGCTGCCACGATAAAAATCATCACGTGGAACGTCAGGGGCATGAATAGCTATGTGAAACAACGTCGCGTCCACGCATACTTGAAAAGGTGCAAAGCCGGGATTGCCATGCTTCAGGAAACCCATCTCTCTGCTGATAAACTTAAAGCATTGGCCAAAACTTGGCGAGGAACCTTGATAGGATCCTCCTACTCCTCCTATGCAAGGGGAGTCTTGATATGGGTTGACCCAACCACCCCCTTCAGACTAATAAGCACAAAGACTGATGATGAAGGTAGGATGGCACTAGCGTATGGCACCATCGAAGGCAGAGAGGTATGCCTAATTAGCACCTATGCACCCAACCACGACGCTACCGCTTTCTTCCACTCCCTATACCCAAGGCTCAGCCCCTACAGGGACGGCGTCATGATTTGGGGAGGTGACCACAATTGCACCCTAGACCCTCTAAAAGATAGATCTGATGATAAACATACCCGCCCATCCCCCCCGGCCAAGATTCTGTCCAAACTGACTAACCAGCTGTTACTCCGAGACTTGTGGAGAGAACTGCACCCTGATCAGCGAGTTTTTTCCTTTTACTCCCCTCCCCATGCTGTCCACACGAGGCTGGACTACTTGTTTGTAAGCCAAGAACAGCAAGCTATGTTTAGCGACGCCCTCTACCTGCCCAGGGTCCTGTCTGACCATTCCCCGCTGCTGGCCACCTGGGAAGTGTTCCCGCCTAGACCCCCGATCCCCACTTGGAGGCTTAGAGCCGAAGCCCTCCATGACGCGACCCTTCGGGAACACGTAAGCGACTACACCGAGGAGTACTGGGAACGAAATTTGAATAGCGTCAGATACATGGGCACTGCATGGGAGGCATACAAGGTAGTCATAAGAGGGGAGATGATTGCGTCCATAGGAGGGGCCCGTAGATCCATCACATCCTCCCTGGAACGCTCGGAAGCGGAGCTGGGTGAATTGGAAAACAGGGCTGATTTAACCCCTGAACTCCTACAAAAAATAACCGACCTGAAGCAAACCTGTTTAACACACTGGGAATCCCTGGGTAAATTGAGTTATACTAAACACATTGAAAGAACCCACGCCCTAGGAGACAAACCCGGGAAACTCCTGGCTTGGTTGTATAAAAGTGAGACCCCCCGAGCTCCCATTTGCCAAATTCTTAAGCCGGATGGCACCACGGCACATACCCAAATTGAAATCAACTCAGTTTTTTCAGATTTCTATCATAATCTTTACTCCGAGACCCCGCCCGAGGCTGATACCAGCATTGAAGACATCTTAGACATCATTGAGCTGCCTAAATTAGACTCACAGATGGCCGAAACACTAGACGAGCCCATCACTCCCGACGAAGTAAAAGCAATCATTAGATCCCTCCCCTCTGGAAAAGCCCCTGGTACTGATGGCCTCCCCGGTGAGTTTTACAAAACTTACGAGGAAACTCTGGCTCCTCTGCTGACCCAAGTGTATAACGAGGCTTATGAGCGCGGCACCCTCCCCGACACCATGAGGGAAGCCGTTATCATCCCCCTTCTCAAGCCTGGCAAGGAAGGTACGGACTGCGGCTCCTATAGGCCCCTCTCCATGTTAAACGTTGACGGTAAAATCCTCACCTCTCTCCTAGCGAACAGATTGCGTAGGGTAATACCACACTTAATCCACCAGGACCAAACGGGCTATGTGCCCGGGCGCTCCATAACCGAGAACCTGCGGAGATTGCACCACGTTATATACAGCACGGAACTGAGGCCCCAGAAATACGCGGTCGCGTCATTAGACGCCACCAAAGCTTTCGATTCTGTGCGCTGGGAGTGGCTATATGCCACCATGATAAAAATGGGAATAGGACCTGTTTTCTTAAATTGGACTAAATTGATTTACACCAACCCATCTGCCAGGGTGCGGACCAACAAGACATACTCTGACTCGTGGTCTCTCCACAGGGGCACTCGCCAGGGATGTCCTCTCTCCCCGATGCTTTATATCATCGCCAGTGAACCCGTGGCCGCATACCTCAGACAGGAGTATGGCGATGGGGGCATTGAGATCGACGGGATAACTCATCTGGTCTCCATGTATGCTGACGATACCCTGCTATACTTACACAACCCCGAACACCTCTTGCCTTACATTCTTGAAACCCTAGAATGCTTCCAAATTCACACAGGAATCCGTATTAACAAAAGCAAGTCCTGCCTCTACCCGCTTGCTGCACTATACAGAGAAAACTTCAGATCCCTGCCCTCCTTAGATCTGCAATGGCAGTCGACCTCCTTCAAATACCTTGGAATCACTATACACCGTAACCCCCACACAGAACACATCCTCAACACAGTCAGAGCTAAAGATGCCCTAGCAAACTCCATGGACTTTTGGGGGAAGCTTCCGCTTTCCGTGGCCGGGAGAGCAGGTCTCCTCAAAATGGTAGCACTTCCACGCCTATTACACAACTTCACCAACGTGCCCTTCAACATCCCCCCTTCCTTCTTTAGAGACATCAATAAACTATGCAGGCAGTTCCTCTGGCAGGGGGGCAGGCACAGGGTAGCACTGGAAACACTTCAAAGACCCTACGAAAGAGGGGGTCTGAAAGTCCCCAATTTCGAACTATACTACCTTGCAAGCCAGCTAAGACATGTGATGCGATGGATGGCCGATGAGATCACCACAGATACCAGACTTCTCCAACCAGCTCTGACAGGCTTCCTACTCAGGGACCTACTCTGGGTCAAGGAGGACGCCCTAAGGCAGCACCCTTATCTGGTACAGCTCGGAACTCGGCTCTGGAGAAGGGCTTGCAGAACGTTGGGGTCCCCTGATCCGTACTCCCCACAGATCCCCATAGCAGCAGTCATGACCCATCGCCCGTGGGGGCAACTGGAAACGCGAGCACAGTGGGAGCCCTGCGGGGTGGCCACCCTCGGAGACCTGGTTCAGGATCGGGTAATCCTAACATTCTCCGACCTGAGCGAGTCCTCGGAGCTACCTACAGGACAATTTCTGCTCCACAGAGCAGTGATCCAGGCCATGAAAGACAGATGGCCGGTGGCGACCATTCTTGCAGCGGAGGACGAGATTATTGAGACTATGTTGAACACCGCCGAGGGGGGCCACGAGACCTCACGGCTCTACGAAGCCTTAATGTTAGGCACGACCAGGAATGAGCTCAGGAGCAGAGGGAAGTGGGAGCACGAACTGGGCCGGGAATTTGACGACAAGGAATGGGAAGGAGTAACCCTTTATCACAAGAAAATCTCCAGAAACGCCCGTCTGCAACTTATCCAACTATACATTACCAACAGGGCTTACCTAACTCCGGAAACTATATCGTCTTTCAAGGGCGCAGCCATCCAGCTATGCCCTAAATGCAATGAGCCGAAGGCGGGAATGACTCACATGTTCTGGGGTTGCCCAGCGATACGCTCCTTTTGGATGCAGGTGCGGGGAAGGGTGGCAAAAGCAGACATTGAACTGGACGTACATAGCCCTGTGGCCTGCATCCTGGGCAGGTGCAGCCGTGATCGCAAAAACAAACCCCTAAATAGACTCAAAGACTTAATTTATATCACGGCTAAAAGACGCATAGCCATGTGTTGGAAGAGCCCCAAAGGCCCGATTGAAGCACAATGGTGGAACGACCTCACTAAGTGGTTGGCAGCCGAGACCGGAGCGTGGGAAACCGCTATCCACGAACAGAGGCTGGACTCCAGTGAGGAATTACATCGCTGGGTGTCGCTGACCGTGCCATTACTCCACCTTGGAGCGGTGGATGACCCCTCAGTTGATCAGCCAGCCCTGACCTCTGAACTGGCTCGATATTGAACAGTGGAGTTGATCGGAGTCTTGGGGGGTGGGGTGGGGGTGGAGGGTGGTATGGGGGAAGTTATGGACGTGTAATGTATATGCAGTACCTGATATGTTCGTGGTCTATCAATCTGTTGAAAATCAATAAAGAAAGTTTAAAAAAAAAAAAAAAAAAAAAAAAAAAAAAAATTAATTCATTTTTAGGCAACTGAACATTTTTAGTCAGACGCATTTCTTTTCACCTAGTAACTGATGCAAATGAAAAGATGCATTAATGCTTATCTTGCAATTCCTCTTCAGATTAGGCAATAATATCAGAGCTCCTTCCTGGGACTCGCCTCTGCTGGTCCCAGTGGTCTCAGCATATAGGTGGAACTTTGCAAGCAGAAGCAGGCTGCATGCTCCTTAGCATTCAATCCAGGTTTCTATTTCTTTTGGTGGACAGTGTATTCTTGTCAATAAGGGCTAAACGTGGCTGGTATCGTAGGGCTGTGGGAGAAATAAATGTATTTTGTTAAAAAGAAATGGTAAACTTGTGAATGACTAAAGGGCAATTGTCTATCCAGCGTAAGGTTGCATTTTATACTAAGCTTGTGCTCAAACCTGACAACTCCATGTGTGCCTGCGAACAGTGCCATGTGCATTGTCTGCAAACAATTCAATGCCGGGTTTCTGGTTGAATTCAGAGTTTATTCTGAGGAAGTAGAAATGGACATGGATCACATTGTAACAGTTTCCTCTTTTTTCCATCCTCGCACACCAAATATTTTCCACACATTTAGCACCCTCTGGGGTGCAATGCAGACCTGGACACCTTTTTATGTTCTAATTTTGGTTTCTCACTGTCTCCCACCTAGGTGATTTCCTTGACCTCTTGATGTCTAGGGAAATATTCTCTTTAGCTTCTCTGCTTCGCCTTTATATTTTGCACCACCAACCTCATGCCTGTGCTCTTTTCCAACTGGTGGTTCACCACTCTGGTGTGTGTTTGGTGCTCTAGTTCCTCCGTACCAATGATGCTTCTCCTGTTATGCAGTGAGTAGTGATTTGTATATGTTGACACTGCTTTCTATAGAGTTTGTGATTAATTATTGTATTCACCCTTGAATACATTTGTTGTCTCTCTTAACTTACCCATTTGCGCTCACAGGGTTCTAAATTGAGGGGAGCTGGGAGGGCTTTAGCTCCTAGTTGTAGCATAGGAAAGCCTGGTTAGCTTCATATCAACAGCTAGCAGGAGTTACGTTTGGGTCCTCAGGCCAGCTGATAACAAACACACCTATGTCTGTGTGTTTGGGACAATCTATAAATAAACAGTAGGACACATCAAAACAACATTTAAAGCATAGGGGTGGGGGGTCATAAACATTGGTAAAATTATATGTTTGCATCTTATGTGGAAGATAGGTTTGCGGAACACTATGTACTAGATCCTTGTTCCCCGCAGTGCTGCAGGAGTGTTACCAGTGTGGGAGACTCCTTCTTTTGCTGCTGTTGCTGTCCTTGCCGACTCCTGTTGAGTCTTCCCACCACCCCTGTTGCATTTGGTTGCGGGACGTTCATAAATATTAACTCTGGTCGCGGGGCAAATCGGAGTGCTGCAGGAGTGTTATCAGTGTTGGCAGGTTTGCCGGGCCGCAGGTGACTGAAGGCATCGGCTTTCAGACCAGATTCTGGAACGTCTATCACGAACTCTAAGTCCACTGTGACAATCGTCGGGTAACATTCATACAAGCACTTTCATAGCTTGGAGCAATCGCCCTCCCCACGTCTTAACACAAAGGTGCTCCATCAGGGTCTTTCATTCACGCTGATTCATAACACGAGCATACAACTATTTGAAGCACATAAACAAACTGACATATAAATTGGCTACATTTTCTTTATTTGACAAAACCCCTGGTCGATGCCCAATCGCTACAACTTAAGGAGTTAGTCCTTCAGTTGGAAGGACGATTTAAAAGCACCTGAATTAGACAATATGTCACAGGAAATGGGAAAAGAGGTGATTATTTCACAATCCTTTGACTATCCAGCTCAAGTGGAGATCCACGTTTGTAATGCTCTAACATCCCTGACTACGAGTTCCTATCCCGGGAGTGTTGGCAAGGAATAACCTGAACTATACTCTTTCAACCTCTTCAATGAAGTGAATTATTACTAAGGGGATGTCTAATAAAAGGAGATTGCTAAGTGACAGTATTCTTAGTGAAGCAAGACTCCTGGATCAACTAAAATTCAGTCCCAAAACTGATGTTGCTGCAGTAAGAGAAGACGCCCAGAGACCAATCAATACCAGTGGTTCATCCGACCGCTTGGCCGGTAGGGCCGTCCCCTATACCTCAATGGGGTTTCCCCGGGGTAGGCCCCGCAATGAAGACCACATTAAAGATCCAAATGAGTCCCCAGGAGCTTCTACTCATAAAAGTTCACTGCCAAAACCAACTCTATCTGCTCTCTTTTGTACTCAACTCTTTGGTGAACGTACTTGAATTACTAAGAACGAAGTCCGAACTCAGTCAGGTATGTTTTTTGAACTAACCAAAAAGGTGGGGACATGTGAATCCACAATGGTTGGGCTTAGTTGGGCTACTCAACACATCGGTATGAAAGGATCTTTCCTTAAGGAAAGTTGTTCCAAATTACAGACGTGCCAGGAAATTAAAGTCCCACCTGGCAGTGCTGGAACAGGAATTAATCTCAACAAAGATGGAATTAAAAAATATGTGGGGCAAGACCAGAAGCACGGATCTCCCAAATCCAGCAGGGTCTTGGGAACATATCCCACTAGACGGCACTCCATTGTCTCAATCAACATTGGAAGAATGTATTAGGTTGGCCCAGTCGGGGCAGGCCATCACTGTAACACCAGACAAGAGGTTGGATAATGTGGGGCAAAATTCAGTCGAAGAAGCGGAACAAGTCCTTCCTCCAGAACGACCCCTGGTGGCTCCTCTATGGCCAGAGGTCCCACAGACCACCCCAGCAGTCACTGAAGAGGAGGGTTGGGGAGAGGGCAAGAGAAGGAAAAGAAAGGGAAGAAAAAGAAAGGATATTGTCAAAATAAAAGAAGTACTCAAGGAAGCTTCACTCCCTTAGTGCCCGAAATCGAAGAATACTAAACAAACAAAGCAAAAAAGCTTAGGGAAAAGGCAGTTCTTCAATGCCCTGAATAAAGCTGCCAGTAAAGTCATTGCAGAGGCACCAAAGCAATCTTCTATACAGCAAGTGGACAGGAATGAGGATCAAATAGGTTTGGACACAGACCATGGGAGTGACTCATCCCAACGGAAGGAAAAAAAACAGTCTAATCCCACAATTATTAAAATCAGTGTGGGGTTACAAACAGAAAATCCAAGTGAAGTTAAGTAGGCCCCCTTACGACTAGCGCCAATTTTTCTAAAAGCAACACCTTCGCTGTTCCAAGAGCAGTGTAGCATGGATCTAACCTCCTCGGTTTCTAACTCTGCACCTTCTGAAATATTGTGTACCTCAAAGGTTTCAAATGGTGTAGGGCATAGACCAACTGTGGAAGGGAATCCACAATTCGGTGGGCTGCCAGGATTGCCCTCTCAGAAAGAACCAAGAGCAGAGGGAGAAGACCATCCAACTGCAAAGACCCCAGTCCATTCGCCTTACCGAAATTCTGGCTGAAAAGAATTGATCCTCCTCAGGGCCAAGCCAACCTGAATAGTAGAAATATTCTGGCTGTAACTAGATTCATTCCTGACTTATTCTTACTCTCCTCCCATGATATTGATCCCATTAGTTTCCCTTATGAACAGATCACCGACGTTGTAGAGGTGGTGATGAAATCCCTATTGGGAGCGAGGGCCATGCTGAATTCTGGAAAAGACTTCAAAAACGTAGGCCTGGAAGTATCAGCCACCCTGCCTTCAATTGATGTGAATCAAAAATCACGTTTTATTAACACTAAAACAAAGGGAAGAGGAGAATCATTGGACAGGGAAGGACAGGTGGGTGGTAAAGAAGAGGCTAAGGGGGGGCCGTTCAATGGCGATGTCAGGAGGGACCATGGAGGTGACAACAATAAAATCTGATCACTAATACCGGAAATCCTTACTCATATTCTCCAGAAGCTGAACGCCACTGAAGATTTGCTTTAGCAGAGGGGACTTTAAAACTTGCATGTTAGAATATGCGGGGCTCTAGGTCCTTTAAAATGGGGAAATGAAAAAATACTTCGTTCAAGATCACAATCTGATCCTTTTACTGGAGCCTTCGTTGATGGAGCCCTTTAAACTGGATGGTGTCACAATCTTGCATCAGCCATCAACCAATAGGAATGGGGGATGACCCTCGGCGGTGGGGTGGGGACACTGGGGGGGCCGGAGGGGGTTAGTGGTTGCTCTACGAAATGTCTTGGTAAGGTCTGTTGAACAAATACCTTCGAAAAGACTGGGTATTTTACCAATCAGGATCAGTTTTTCTGATCAATCCATGTGTAAATCTTTGGTAGTGACTAATTTATACTGGAGCCCTGCACATACTCCTACGTTCCGTCCCCTTTCCTCCATACCTATGCGACACATTCCTTCCTTTGGGACAGGACCGGAGCACTTTGTCCGTATTACATATTTTAGGTGGTGCCACTGCATGCGACTGTAGCCCCCCCTTCCTGAGCTTCGCCCTGCGCATCGCCCTTCAGTCCTTTCACAGGGAATATTTTTCTTTTTGTTCCCTTGTCCTTCATTCCTGATCCAGTTCCACGGTCATCTTTCTTCCGTCTATGCCGGAGTGTCTGGGATTCGTGTCCTGTTGATTGTGCAAACATCATTTCGCAAGGACAGCTCCCCACTCTCTTTGCCTGGAGTGCTTAGGCCCGGAACACCGTTGGGACTCGTGCTTCTACTGCGACTCCCTCTCCGTCCAGGAACTCCAGCCTCCTCGGTTTGTAGGGTGGGAGGAAGTGTTTCAACATGTTCCTCCACCACATTAACAGCAGTTCATTGAAGAAAAAAGGAAACAGCCGGTAAGCTTGTTCCTTTTTAGGGCACCCCGGCCAGGGGACTGCTTCCCGGGATCTTCTGTGTCTGGGAGGGGCTCAAGCTGCTCTATTACCAGGGATCTCCCTGAAGTATCCCGAAAGGGATATAACCGGCGCGCCAGAGTTTCCTCCGAGGACCCCTGCAAACGGGCTGCTAAAACCAGATCTTCATCCGAGGTTCCCCTTTTGGGGGCTAAAGTTAGGCCCAGTACTTCTGGGGCTGTTGCCACTAGGGTCAGCCTTGAGGTTTCCACATCTGGAACTAAGTGTACTGAGTCTTGGCTCAAGGTCCCTCTCAAGGTGATACGTATCAAGGCTCCCGAGGTTCCCCTTCTTGGGGCTATATATAAGACCAGCAAGATTGAAGGGCCCCCTTTGAGGGTTCTGGCTTCAGGGGGTGACTCTAAGCCTTCCCACACTCAGACCTGTGGTGGAACCGATCCTGCAAAGGGGGCAAAGAAACCGGTTAAGCACCTTAAGTCTTCGAGTACCGGCTCTGCCGAGGTTCTCTCACTTGGGGCTAATTCATCAGCAGTCTCTAAGGTGTCTCAGAAACATTCTAGACCTACTAGCACCGGCTCTGCCGAGGTTCATTGTCACAAGGCTAAAATGGAACATAAGACCCCTGACTCCCCTGTGGTGACCACGGGCTCACTTACACCTCAGTTCGCCTCGGGCATTAACAAAATGGGGGTCCAACCCCCGCTGATCCACGGTGGCCATTTTGACTACCTCTCTTACACCAATGTTCACCACGGCTAGTACTGAGGGGCCTTTCTTTGGGGCAGAGCAGCCTTTTCCACGTTTTGTGGATGATAAGAACACGTTCCGCCCTCCAATGGATTGGCGTGCCGCATACAGTCTCGCTCCCTCCTATGTCCGCGCCTTTAATTTACATGGATCTAGTTGGTGGAGGGCCATCCTGGCAACCATCCTCTTTGCGATCCTGGTGTTATGCCCCTTCCGAATAGCCTATACCGACTCTAGCGCCTAGACCTGAGGATGCATTTTTTGGCAAGTTTCAGACGCTTACGCATTCTGCTCCCATGAAGGCGTACTTAAGGATTTAAGTATTTCTTTAGGGGAATTTATCCTAAGCTGCCTGAACCGGCCCCTGCCCCGGAAATCCCTATGCAGGTCCTGGTAGGGCCACCTCCTCCACCACTTCCTGTGGGGCCTCCTCTTCCAGTACCTCCTCTGCCTCCACTTTCCCCTGTGGAAAAGACTCCTGTTACGCAGTCAACCGTGCCTTCGGGGCCTGAGGGCCACATGCTGCGGATCAGACTTCTACTCCTGCCTCATTGGATGAGGACCAGACAGACCAGTACAGCGATGACCCGCCCCGCTCAGAGCCTTTCACGACCGGGTTGTGGATATGATGGCATTGCTAGACATCACAATACCCGAGCCCCTGGCTCCACAAGAAGGGGTACTTTCTGGAGCCTTTAATCTGTCAACACAGGAGCGCACCAGCCTGTTTCTTCAGAAGAACGTCCTGGCCGAGGCCTGTAAGGTCTGGGAAAAACCTCATTCCGGGCAACACCTAAACAAGAAAATTGACGCTCGCTACAAGCTGCCCGCGTCTGAGGACATATCCCTGTCTGCATCTCCACTCCCCTCACCGACGGTGGTGACAGCAGCTACGCTCCAGTCGAAGCCGGCCTCTGCATCCTCTGCTGTAGTGTCTCAGATCCTTTTCAAAGAGGACAATCTGCTTGACGCTATTGGGGAAAAAGGGGTTTTCCAATTCGGCTCTTCGGCTGCGTCAGGAAAATACTGAGCTTATTCTGGCGGATGCTTATGTCAAGCT
This sequence comes from Ambystoma mexicanum, assembly GCF_040938575.1. Taxonomy (NCBI): domain Eukaryota; kingdom Metazoa; phylum Chordata; class Amphibia; order Caudata; family Ambystomatidae; genus Ambystoma; species Ambystoma mexicanum. The sequence continues at coordinate 1,491,149,641 of NC_090932.1, read as the reverse complement.
GTGGAAGGAGCTTGCTGAGTTTCTGGAATGTATTCCTCCTGATAGGCTCAAAGACTTCAAGGGCGGCTTATCCGACGCCCGAGTTCTGGCACAGGATCTTCTTGAGGCTGTGGCCCATCATGTAGATACTTCTGTTCGAGGCCTTATGGTCAGAGGAGACATCTCCCACCAAGCGTGGCTGCATGCTACGAAGTTTTTGAAGGAAGTTCAGGACAAGGTGCTTGATCGCCCCTTCGAGGGTAAATAACTGTTCCACTCCTCCACGGATGAGGAACTCACAAAGACCAAGACAAACACTCAAACTGCCAATTAATTCTTAGTCCTTGTGAAAACCCCAGCAAAGGCGCCTTATACTCGGAGGTTGGGATCTCAAACAAGGTCCTTCTCTGGTTTCAGAGGCTTTCAGAACCGCCCTGCGTGCCGCGCAGAGGCTCCAGCTGGTGGCCCCCGCTGTAAAAAGCAACGACAACCAAGGTTAACTTTGCATAAGGGCAAGGGGCGAACCCGCTACTGGAGGCACTTGGTCCGAATTTTGTACTGAGAAGTAGAGGACGCGAGGGGCCTAATCCCACACAATACCATCAGTACCAGTGTGTTCCTGATGCAGGACAGGATTGCGGAACTTTCCACCACGTGCCAGCTCTTCCTGCAGTCCTCCCACATGTCGGCCTGGTGGTTCCAGAGACTCCTGGGCCTCAATGCCTATGGCGTGTTAGCTCTACCTCTTGCACGCCTGAAAATGGGGCTGTGGATCCATATTGCAAGATGATTCCAGTCCCATCCTGCATGACGGCGGATCTTCAATGGCGGCCATCTGCCAGCAACCTTTCAGTGGGGACCTCCTTCCAGGAGCACTGCCCACAAGCAACGGTTACTACAGACTCCTCCTTTCTGGGGTGGGGAGCGACACTGCGTCACCGCGAGATGTACGATTTGTGGATGCCTTAGGACAATTAACTGGAGCTCCTGCCAGTTTTTCTGGCGCTCAAGGCTTTTCAACCCTCTATTACCAACAGTGTAGTTCGAATTTGCACGGACAATTCCGTAGCAATGTTCTATATCAACAAACAGGGGGGCATCAAGTCTCCCCTTCTGGTGGACATTGCTATCCAAATTTGGAATTGGGCTATCCAATACAATGGGCCTCATTACGAGGTTGGAGGTAGACTTGCCGGTTTTACCGGCAAGGCTACCTCCAAACTCGCATTCGGGTCCGGCACCCATGAATGGGCAATTACCGGGCTATTCTGGCCCAACCAGACCCGGTAATTGCTCTTTCGCGGGTGCCGGGTCCGGTGCATCCCCATTCCCATTTGAGCCTCATAGGGCTCAATGGGAATGTGGACGGCGGTAGCACCGGTACCGTTAACAATGGTACCGGTGCTACCATCATGTTCTGCTCGCGGGTGCCGGTACGGCCACCAGTTCAGACCTGCTGACTGCAAGGGCACGTGAGCAGAACTCCTAGTATTGCGGTACGGTAGCAACGGTGCCGGTAGCGATAACGGCACTGTTGTTGCCTTACCGCCATACTTGCAATGAGGCCCAATGTCTGGCTTCAATCTGTGTACATTCCGGGTCACATCAATGTGGATGCAGACTCCCTCATCGCCAATTTGCGGCGAGTTATGAGTGGGAGATGAACACTGATGTTCCCACCAAGATCTTCCAGCAATGGGGTTCTCCAGCGGTGGACCTCTTTGCGACATCATCGAACAGGAAACTTCCTCTTTATGCTTCCAGGTACGGGCTCGGAGTGTCCTCCTTGGGGGATGCTCTCGAGATCCTGTGGGACAAGATGAAAGCTTACGCTTTCCCTCCTTTACCACTGATTCATCGGTCACTCTGGAAACTCAGGAGTGCATCAAACTGCACGCTCCTCTTCATAGCTCTTTGGTGGCCAGCCAGTTCTGGTTTTCGGAACTGCAGCTCCTGTCGGTGTGCTGTCTGATCAGGTTGCCGCAGATTCCCTGACCTTCTTCAACAGAGCAATCTACACTTGTGACACCCCCCAACCCCCTCACAATCGTTCAGCTTGGCAGCCTGGTGCCTGAGTTCTGATCATTAGCACAGTTCAACCTCCGAGGACAACATGTGTATAATTCAAGCAGCACGAAAGCCCTCTACGAGAGCTCAATACAGGAGCAAGTGGCTCAGCTTTTGTCATTGGTGTCTAGCCAAAGAGCTTGATCCCAGGCATGCTTCTGTTGACAGTGTCTTGTCTTTTATATCCGACCTTGCAGCCTCTGGCATCCATGTCTTATCATGCAGGACATATTTGTCCGCAATTGCGGCGTACCCATTTACGGACAGTTAATCTTTTTCACTGGCTAATCCAGTCATCAAAAGACACTTTGCAGGTCTTCTCCATTTTTTCTCGCCGGTTCTAGCCCTGCATCCCAAATGGGATCTGAATGTGGTCCTCATTGCTTTGTCATAAGCCTTTTGAACCTATAGCCGCTACCAAACTCAAGTACCTTTCTTGGAAGGTGGCCTTTTTGACTGCGGTAACATCTGCAAGACGAATAAGTGAACTTCAAGCTCTCTGTCGAACATCCGTTCCTACCATTCCACAAGGATAATGTTGTGCTTCGCACTCACCCTCCCTTCCTTCCTAAGGTGGTTTCTGAATTCCATTTAAACCAGTCAAATAAAAAAAAAAAAAAAAAAAGAAACCATTCAATATATTTACCGTCATATTCCCGAACCCGGTCTCCAATGCCGAGAAGGTTTTACACAACCTAGACGGCAGACGAGCTCTAAAGTTTTACCTCGACAGAGCAAGCAAGCTCAGAAGCTTGTCACAACTCTTTGTTACGTTTGGGGACCCAAGCGGGAAACCAGCCTCGCAAGCATCCATCTCCTGTTGAATAGCTTAATGTATTTCCGAGGCCTACAAGAATCAAGGCCTTCAACCACCAAAGGGCATTCACGCACATCTGGTCCGTTGCAAAGCGGCTGCTTTTGTCTTCCAAAAATACATCCCTTGGGAGTCCATTGCCAAGGTGGCTACATGGGCCTACACATTGGCTTTTTGCAGACATTACTGTCTTGACCTGAGCTACCGGGCTGATGCCCAATTTGGCCAGGCAGTTCTTAAGAATTTGTTCCAATAAGGGAAATTTCCATCCACCCATAATACCTATGGTCAGTGCTTGGGAATCTCCCACAAGTATGGAGGAAAGGGGATGGGACGTAGGAGTATGACAAAGTTGCTCACTGCAGTGACTACCTTACTCCTTTCCTCTATACACCCGCCCGCTATCCCCTCCAATCAGTATCCTCTATTGTTGCTAAATGGTCCTGGACCTGGCGATGGAAAAGGACTGAAGGGCGATGCACGGGGCGCAGCTCAGGAAGGTGGGGCTATGGTCACGTGCATTGGCCCCACGTAAAAATAAAAGGACAAAAAAAGTTAATTTTGTGATGCTTTAAAGTGCCCCCGTCCCGTCCCGTAGGATGGAATGTCCCACAATTATGGAGGAAAGGGGACTATGGACTAGGAGTAAGGTAGTCACTACGTTGAGTAACTTTGTCATTCCAACTTGGAAGCATTTCTCGAGGACCTATCTGATATACTGTTGGCTGTGAGCATTGCTTTTCCGGATGACCAAATGCTAGTGGCTGGGTATCTGAACTCTAGTTTTGTTGGTGGGGGGAGCAGGTAATGTTCAAGGTGGGACCCCATAGACAAACGGTCAAACATGGTGCACTTTCTTTGGGGAGTGGAATCTGTGCATTGCTAACGGTTCCATCCTAGGCGACATCCTGCCGGCAAAAACATGGAGAAGTGGATCCTCTGCATCCACTATTGACTATGCAGTAATGTCTGAATGCCTCTTCAATGAGTTTTGTGGGTTCACACAAGTGACCATATACCGTTTCAGCAATTTCTGGCCAACACGGTTTCATTAATCTAAACCAAAATATACCCCAATCGCATTGGTTAAGCAGGGTCGAAATCGACTGGTCACGTTCAAGCGCAGAGGGGACCATCCGAACTCTAAACTTGGAAGATCTACTGGGTGGTTCCAAAGTATAAAATTATCTATATAATTATCTATATAATTATCTATATAATTATCTATCACCTAAAATCCTTTGACTTACTTTGGGACATGGATATGCCCATTATTAAACAAGGTTATACAAGGATTATTCATTGCCATACTTATGATCCAGATACCATGAAGCATAAGAAGATTTTGCACAGAACTATCCGGGGGCTGGCAAGGAAGGGTCTTGAACCAGAGGTATTTCATCGACAAAAGAGATCATTATGCATCAATATAGAAATTGGTAGAGGAATAAAAGGTTTGGAAGAAGTCACTTGGACGGATTGTCCATGCTAAATGCTCTGACAAAAGGTAACTTGCGTAACTTTTGGGGTCTTGTTCATCAACATCCACACCAGCAAGCCTCAGTCCAGTCGAATTGCATTATGGAATCGACCTGGACAGAATATCTGATCGAGATCTTTGAGGAAAGAAACCCATACAGTTGTGGCTTGTCTGCCAAATGGAGGTGGGTACTGGACTTCAATGTAATTGATGTCGAATACCTAATATGCAGCTCATCTAGATCAAGGGCCGCTGAACCTAATGGTCTCACAAATTACATTTTACGGTCTGCAGTGGGTTTATGGACCTTTAATTCTCTTTAATTTGTTCAATAACATCATAGAATTACACAAATGCCCTAAGTCCTGGCACTCAGCAATAATAATCCCCATTTATAAGAAAGGCGATCGTGGAAATCCTGTCAACTATCGCCTGATTGCCCTTATGAACACAAATAGCAAAATATTCGCTCGAATCGTCCTAAAGGACTTCAAAAAATGGGCAGATCAAGCAAATATCTCAAAATGCCAGACTGGTTTTAAGAAGGGACTCTCCACATGATTGATTGGCATGGTGCTCAATATGCAGAATCCAAAGCAAAATAAAGGTCACTGTCTCTATGGTGTATAGATAGACCTGTCGCAGGCTTTTGACACCATTTACCGAGGGAAATTGTGGAGCAAGTTAAAAGAATGGGGAATCTCTGCTGGTCTCCTTTCTATTCTGATTTACTTACGCAGCAAAACCAAGATCCAGGTAAGACTAGACATGGATGGTCATTTGTCTCACCCATCCCCAATGCCAAAGGTTTAAGACTGGGATGCATTGTGGCTCCCTGTCTTTTTAATTTTTTGTGCCAGACTCAATGGTAGCGCCAACAATTGAAAATCAAAAGGTAAATCGTATGGCCTACGCAGATGATGTAGTCCTGTTAGACCGCACCCCGATAGGCCTGCAGCGCTTTACCACGACCTTTGAAAATTATGCACGCCTAAATGATCTTATTCTAAATCCAAGTAAACCCTTCATTATGACGTATAATCACGCCAATAAGAAAGGAATGGGCTGTGTCAAATGGAACATGGCTAATCAGACCTTGCCTGTAGTAAAGGAAAACACGTATTTGGCTTTGTGATAAGAACAGCTCCCCTCCATGACACCGCTGGACGCTGATCTAAGGAAAAAGGCAATTCAACTTGTTTGTCAGATGAAAAAAAAGCTTTCTACCTATTGCAGGTTTACTTTTCTACCCTTAATCAAGTTCTATAAGTGCAAGTGGAATCGAAATTGAGAAATCACCCCTTGAGATCAATTGGACTAGAATAGAGGGTTTAATTTGGAAACCGGTATTACATTTGTCGGGATCATTACCCATGGCTTACGCTACGTTATGAACTAGGCCTCTAATTAATATCACGTACAATGGAGAAGGATCATGCTATACAGATCCATCATAAGTCCCGAAAAAAAATCCCTTTACGAAGACCTTGGTCGCTTAATGGCAATAAACGCCAACGTTTGTTTACGTGAATTGAAACACAATGCTATAGCCATATTGGCGAAATCAGAAGCGACAGAAAAAGTACTGAGTGCCAATCCATTGAGAATAAAAGAACTGATGGGTCAGAATGAGTGGATTGCTAATAGGGCCGCGTTTATCAACATTAACGCCCTGATTCACAGAGCGTTTTTCAATGGGGCTTTGCCATTATATAACGCTTCTGTGAATTGGGCCCATAATGCTTTGCGAATTTTCCAGTAAATGATAAACCTGTAGGTTTGTTGCTGCTCTATCTTAGAAGGTTTCCAAACCCAAAATGGAGAGCAAACTTTCTCAGGTGTGGTTCATCGAGTGATAGTATCTGCAATTTATTTGATGCAGAAGTCCAACAAAATGTGAAACACTTGTTAACATCTTGTACAGGGCTGGCCCAGCAAAGGATTGATCATTTTTCCTGTTTTGTTCATAATGCTGACTGGTTGTGTTCTGATGAATTTTGGTACCAAATGTCATCGTGTAAAGAAACTTTTTTATCTCTGGAAGTTCTTAGATTTCTGGAGAAAATTGAGCCTGCAATTAAGGCTTGATGGCCACCTAAAATCGTTGACTAAGCGGGAACTCTCTTTCTGAAATAACCTTGTAGGTCATTTAATTTAGTCCTAATTCCACGTTTGTTTCTGTTTTGTGTTTTTATCTCTTCTCCTTTACTTCTTTGGTTTCTTTTTTTAATAATTAACTGATTGTAAATGCATATTAGAATGTTTATTGATGTATTCAATAAAGTGAATCTACAAATGTTCTTTTCTTCAATTAACTTTTTTTGTGAAAAGTCATATGCTGACTATATACAAATAAAAAAAGATCCTTGTTCCCTCGTGGTAGCTCCTGGCTAATGCTAGATACCCAGCAGCTGATTTTAGCTCCTGTTAACCATTCCCAATTTCGATCCCTGTGCTCGGCTGGTTGAGGCAAGTATGACAATTTGCAATGCTCACTTGTCATGGTAATTCCTTCATTCCCAATGAACAAAACTGCACTCTTTTATCAAAAGCTGTGCCGGAATGCCTTTGCTGCCAGTCCTGATAAGAGCTCTGTTATCTTTGGGAGTTATTACACTGTATAGTTTTCTGTTCCTCCCATATGAGTCATATTTACAAAAACAGCGATCTACCGTGTGCTGCTACCTAATACCTCAAAGGGACCCATGATATTGATGTTTTTATTGCTATTGGATCTCCTACTGCAAGTTGTAAGGGAGGTCTAAGACCTTTTATTCCTTTTGTCACTGGCCTTACTTCCAAATTACCCTGCTTTCTATTTGCTGATCAGTTTTTGGCCACCAAATGTGCCCCCTTTTGTGTTTATAGTAAGGCTGAGCTCCCCAAGTGGCTTTCATGGGCTCTCTGAACTTTGTTTCACTGCAGGAACAAATCTAATGACTGCTTAAAATTCCCCGTTCTGTCAGCTAGCGCTTCTTATACTTCACAGCTATCCCTCGCTTCTTCCCTTAAAGTTTCCCTCCCTCTTTGGATTGCATTAGTTTATGTGTCTTCTATTCTTCTGTGTATCCGTAAATCTTCATCAGCTGCAGGGATCCTGTTGCTTAGGATTTGTGCATTTCTCCATTTTCATCTATTGAAAATGATGTCCTGGACACATCCTCAGCCATACCCCCCTGCACCGAGGAACATAGTCCACTTTTTTTTATTTTACTCCAAGGCAAACATTCACTTACTAATATTCATTTATTATTTTGGGAGACTTTGAGTACACTAAAGGTTTGTGATCATTTTTAATGATCAGTGTTTAACTCCAAAACAAATATTTAAAATGTCTGTCGGCCCAGTGTGCTGTCAAGGCTCCTCTCCGTGACTGCGTATTTCTTGTCTAAGTCTGTTAAATGCAAAGATGATTGGCACCCATACTCTCTCTGATGGATTAGTTGGATCACCTCCTAGATCATGCTCATTGGCATGTTCTGCTAATATGGATTTGGCTTTGTTGGGGGATTTCTCCACAGTCCTCTGGCGAGTGCTGTTCAACCAACCTAAAGGCATGAAAGGGTTTCCAACAGGAGAAATATCGCTCTCTATTCCATGGCAAAGCAATCAGGCTTACTCAAGGAAGGTGGGGGCTGGTAGTGAAGTACAGCAAATCCCCATGGTTACCCCTAGAGAACACCCCAAACTAGTATACTAAACAATCTAAGGGTTTATAAAACCATAGCTACATTATCTACAAGTTCAAATAGGTTCCATAGGTTAAACTTAACATAGTCAAAGTGCATTTATTAAAACCGTTATGGGCCTCAGGGAACCCTGCCCGCTCGTAAGCTGCATGTGTTGCACCCTAACAAATGGTCGGCACAATACATATAAGGCTAAGCGGTGGAAAGATACTGGAACCCTAGACAAACATATATTTTTGAAGCCATAATCCAGACACGAAATGCCACACAGACATTCACAATAATTCCCCTCACCTCTAGTACATGGCAGCACTCATTATTTTATTTCTTTATTTGCATTTAGTTGAGACAATTATTTAGCAAAGAAAAACAATCAGTGTGGATACATCAAAGAACTTGGGAGTTTCCTCCCAGATCTTAGAGAACGTCTTCCATGTTTCCCTTAAAATAATTTAGTTACAAATTTTACTACCGCAATTACAAATTGAGTCTTGCTTTCTTCCATCAAAATTCTCCACCAAACTTCCGAGGCGAAAATCCGAAACTCGGATAGTAAAGGACCACATTGAGCTGTATGTTCCTCAGTGATAGCCGGACAAGAAATTATAAGGTGTTTCAAGGATTCCACCTCAGAGTCATCCTTGCAATATCGGCATTTATTCCCTTCTGATAGACCACAATTTGCCTGTATCTCGTTTGTAGGGAGATGGTTTCAGAAGGGTTCTCAAAAAAAATTGGTCTCTAAATTTCCTGTCTGGAAACTGTTTTAGGTAGTTGCATACTGTATTCAGTTTTTGAGGCTTTGGGGGCAGGTGGGCGATTTCTAGCAGCTGCCTCCAAAGTTATAATCCAGTCCTGTTCCTTAAATTTTTTCTTCATCCATAAAGGATTGGTCAATAGTAAATGAATTGAACCTCCGATTTCTTCCAATTGGCTGCTCGTTATCCATCTCCATTTGTTGAGCGTGGAATTTTGGGCAGCCGTGAGTTCTTTGTGGAGCATTTCCAGAGTTTGTTTGTTTGTTTATTGTATTTATATAGTGCGCCTGACCCAGCGGTATCTGGGCGCTTAGGGTGAAGATGGTGGTTACAAGATTATACAGTTATATATACAGATTACAGAAAGTAAATACAAGTAATATACAGTTTATACATACATATTGCAGGTTATAAATTCAACATAACAAGGGATAGTAGTACGATGTGGTGTCAGGTGTAAGGACAAGTGATCGGTGTGAGGTAGGTATCGTTACTCTTTGTTCAGTAACCATATGATGACGTGACTTCTGAATTTTTCTGTGGGAGTGTATTCCATATTTGGGCAGCTAGAACCGGGAAGCTGGTTCCGCCAGCTCCTTTTAGATTGTACCTGGGCACCACCAGGCAGGAAGTGTTAGTGGATCTTGTGATTCTGGATGACTGTTTCAGGGTAAATTTATCCGTGAGATATGGTGGGGTTTGGTGGTTCAGAGCTTTGTAGGTGAGGCAGATGGTTTTTAGGTCAATTTTCTGTTGAATGGAGAGCCATTTGCAGAGCTTTCTAGTTGCTGATATGTGCTCTCTTGTTTGTATATTTTATGCAGCTGTAAGAGCATTATTTTGCAATATCTGTAGTTTGTGGATTATGGGTTGTGAGCTCCTAAGTATAGGCCGTTGCAGTAGTCCAATTTGGACTGAATAAGAGCTCTGGCCAGGATGAGGGAGATATTGGAGGACAGTAGAGGTCTACAGGCCCTAATCAACTTGCCCGTGTAGACGGTGGCTGAATCAGTCATGTTGATTTGTTTGGTTAGATTGCTATTGGCATTGAGGTAGAACCCAAGAGTTTTTACATTTTTGGCTATGGGTATGTTCTTCCCATCAATGATAATGCTACTGTAGTTGGGACTCAGTTTCGCCAGGTTGTTGGGTGAGCCCACTAGGAGCAGCTCAGTCTTATCATTCAGGCAGAGGCCATGCGTGGCCATTCATGCCTGAATGATCGTGTACACTTTGTTAATCCGACAAACATCTTGGTCATATAAGCCTGATAACATTGGGAGTATCTTGGTGTCGTCTGCATAGTTTGTGTAGGTGACACCCAGATGGTCCAGTTTATCAAATAGCGGCTTAGTAAAGATATTGTACAGAGTGGGCGATACACAAGAGCCTTGTGGGACCCCGCAAGTGATGGGGATCGGGTCTGCAGCGTCTGTAGATGAGAAGACACACATAGTTCTGTTTGCGAGGAATGATTGAATCCATGTGACAGCAGAGTTGGAGAATTGTGCTGCTGATGAGAGGTGGTCACAACATATTTTATGGTCAACTAGATCAAAGGCAGCCGATAAGTCTAAAAAGTAGGATGCTGACTCTGACTTTGTCTTTTATTTCATCGATCTGGCTTTTAAGATCAACAAGGGCAGTTTCCGTTCCATGTTGAGGCCTAAAGCCAGAATGAGGAGTTCCAAGTAGTTGGTTTGTCTCCAGATAGTCTTCAATTTGCAGGTATGCAACTCTAAGATTTTCAGTAAAAAAGGGACTGTAGTAATTGGTCTATAATTAGTGGGAATAGACAGATCTAAGGTTTGTTTCTTAAGTAATGGTAGAACCCAAGATTGTTTCAGGTTGCTTGGGACTGAGTTACTGGCGAATGATGAGTTTATACGTTTGGTAATAAAAGGAGATACATCTCTGGCTGCGTCTTTTATGATTTGAGCAGGACAACTATCACCTTTACAGTTAGATGGTTTCAGCGATGCTATGATTTTCTGGACCTCAGGTATGGTAACATTGTTGAATTTGAAGCCTGAGTTGATCTGTGCGGTCGATGGCAGGATAGGGATGGAAGGAGGTAAGTTGCCACTTCAAGAAGACTGATCATAATCACCCCATAAAATAAGCACTGCTAAATGTCAGGTCTCTTGTTACCCATGCAACTGAAATTGCAGACATCATTCTGACTAACAACCTTGACTTTCTTGCCATGACCGAAACATGCTTACATGACGCAGCTGGACCATCTCTTACCCTAGCTGTCCCTGACAACTAATCCAGCCTAAGAGCTGATAGACCCAACGCCCGAGGCGGGGGAATAGCCATCATTTTTAAATCTAACCTTGACATGAGATTAGCCACCCCCCTCTACCTTAACATCCTGTGAACTCCTGTCAGTCAAGTACAAAACATCCCTGAAAAACACCATCACTATCCACCTCACATATAGGCCTCCAGGTCCATCCGCATCCTTTGAAGAAGACTTCTTTGTCATATTGGTATGGGAGTTATTGTGTATATGTTTGGGATTGTTGGGGACTGTGTGTAGTTCGCTGGTGGTCATAGTGTTAGGTTTGGCAGGTAGGTGGTTGTTCCTGGGAAGTTTAGTACCTATTCTAATATACCGTTCTATTAAGTTGGGGTTGGTAGGAGGTGTTCCTGCTTGCATCTTAAATGCAGAGGGTGCGAGTATGGGTAGGTCATGTTTATGGTTAGGTGTAGTTACACTAGCATGGCATATTGTGCGAGATCTAAGGCGGTAACACCTGGTCTTACCTAGAATGGGATAAGAGAGGTTGTTTCCAGGTTTAGAATGGGTCTGGACAGGTTTTGTTATATATGGCAGGGAGCATGTTTTATTCTTAAGAGTGCAGTCAGGAGGACTGGCAATGTGAGGATGGTATGTGTCTGGTGGGAATGGTGGCATGGTGGGTAGGAAAGGTGTGGGGCAGGTGATAGGGTGATGACGGGGGCAGGCAGGTTTAGATAGACCATTTTTGTAGGCTACGTAATGGTTGCCAAGGCATGGGATGCTGTCTAGTAAGATGCAGAAGGGGAACATGATTAAGGAGAGCCAGATTGTCATAGTGAGTGGATGTGGCAATACTGGTATGGGGCCTTAAGTGGTGTTAATAAATACAATAGAGGTGCTTGGTGTATAGGACGTAGTGTGTGGTGAGGCTAGGAGAGGCTATTAGTTGCTATAAGTTACTATGTTGTAGTGTGCTGATAGTAGTGTATCACCTATCTGTTGTATGAGGTAGGGTAACAAGGTAGGCTAGTTCAAAAGCAGAGGAAATAGCAAAGTAGGCAGGTACATACACAATGGCTATTTGGGATGGCAGATTGGGTGGATACAGCAATGTATGCTAATTCTGGCCAAAGCAAGTAAGGATACCAACATGGGCTAGTTCAAAAACGTTAGTGATAGCAGATTAGGCTGGTATAGCAGTATAACGGTGCTCACTGGTGCTACCCGAAGCAGTAAGGGTCGCAGAGTAGGCTTGGTCAGTAAACCGAGGAAATAGCAAAGTAGGCTGGTATAGCAGGAGGAGCACAATACACTAGTTTTAATTGTGATGTGAAACTGCACGCTGGTTGGCGGTAGGTGCTTGCAGTGCCACAAAAGTGATTATCTATGCATAGAATACAGTCAATAGTATGTAGGCAGGGTGATCTGAGTGAAACATTATGCGAAGGAAGTGCATCAACAGTACAGTGTTGCAGCAGCGTGTGGTCAAATTGGCTCAATGCTCACAGTAAACAGTGAAGTAGTACAATACCGTGAGTGGCAACGGTGTTTACCAAGGCGGATGTGGAGAATGTCTAAGCGGCACAGATGGGAGTAGTAGGTTGCCGCAAGGTACATTGCATGAATTAATCCATCAGAGGCTTACAATATGTGGCAATTGTCTGCGTACGCGTAACGATATATATGATCGAAGTAGCATGTTGTACAGGTGGCAAAATACATAGATTATCAGGATCACAAGCATACAACGTAATTTGGTGATTACCTAGATGGATCGCTCATCGAAGAGGCGTGTTCCGTGGTGTGACTGCGGTAGAGTTTGAGGAGTTAGTTCACGTGGGAGCGTATAAGGATGATGACAGTTCAGTCTGGTGGGACGATAGGGTTTCTCTTTTAAGGCTCACATGGCAAACCGGGGCAAACAGGCTCTTATTCTCGCGGGCCTTGGTGCGAGAGGGCCGGCTTGCACCTGCCGGTGGATATGCGCCTGATTGAATTAAGCTAGTTGCCTAGCAACCATAAACAACATTAGGCGCCATTTTAGATGACCTCTTGCACGCCGAGGAGCTGCAGCCACAAGGCTTCATGCGGCAGGGAGCCTTGGAGCACTTCAAAACCAGATGGTGGCAGATGCACATAAAGCGTGCTCACCTGCGGTGATGGAAAATAAAAGCACGAGGTACGTGCATTTCGCAGTGACTGAGCGAGCAGGTGTGATACATTTCCTGATGAGAGCCAGTCTATTCGATTCCACAGTCATTTGTAATGACGAGAGCCTCATATCCTGCCGGTTGATTTAAATCGGTGTGGATGGGTGGATACCCTTTTTCAGAATGTGCCTTCCATCTGTGGCCATACTGACTTAGGGATGTTAGGGATTGCCTCTGCTCCGTATGCTATGGTAGGAACCACTTTTGATTTATAGAACAGCAGTACCAGCGTTATCGAAAAACTGCAAAATATTTGGTTAGGGCACACGCTTGACTAGAAAGGGCTTTAGTTTTTGCTGGAAGATGTGACACCATTGGGACTTCTGATTTTGCATCGCTTAGCCATACACCCAGATATTTAAATGAATGCACTTGGTCGATTCCCTCGCTATCCAAGTAACACGAATAACTTTTTTTTTCCTCTATTCGAGTTTGCGAAACGCAGGATTTTAGTTTTCTCCTTGTTGATTTCAAGGCCATTGGATATGATATAACCATGAAGTGAGTCCAGTTGTCGTTGTAATCCTGGGGTTTGGTCGATTAAGACCACATCGTCGGCATACAGCAGGCGGGATAGCTGGACTCCCTCTACCTTTGGTGAAATCGGTCTTATTGACAAATTGGATTCTTTCATGTCTGCCAAGAAGAAATTGAACAGAGCCGCGGCCATTGGACACCCTTGTATAATACCCTTTGCAGTAGTAATATTACAACGGTCGATCTGATTGAATGCCTGGACCAGATCCACAAATGCCATGAAGATCTTTGGCTTGCCGTCTCCTATCTTACCCTTCAGTGCGTTGAGTAATAGTATATTAACAGAAGTCTCAACTCCCTTGACAAAACCCGTTTTGAAGGGGTCGTTGCAGCTTTCTAGTGTGCACCAACTGTGGTGGTCTAGGATTATCGTGCCGTAAAGTTTCCCAGTTTCATCCAGGAGGGGAATGGGTCGATGGTTCTTAGGGTTTTCCCGCTCTCCTTTTTTGAAGATTGGGCCCACTGTCACCCTCCTCCATTAACAAGGGATTTCATGAGTTGTGGTAACTTGAGTCAGCAAGATGTGTATAAAACTAGCCCATTCTTCAAGATGTTCTTTGAGCATATGGTTGGTCAGCCCGTCCGGACCGGGTGCTTGCAAGCTGTTCAACCTTCGAATGCGTTGTTAATGCCGCTGATGTCACTGGAAAAGACCCATGGCTCAGTCCCCTGAACGGGGAGACGAGTTAAGATGTTATTTGGTTCCACGGCATAACTTTTTCGAAATGGTTGATCAAGCCAACTTTGTTTATCGGGTTAGTCTGCTCGTCGTTAGGCACAGACCCCATGATTATATCAATGACCAGAAAGCCCTCAAGTCCTTACCTGCCAGCTCCCTGAGCATGGCTTCTGAGTAGTTCTGGTACATTGACCAGCTGATGGAGAGCAGCCAGTTTTTATATCTTCTTTTTTCTTTAAGAGTGATTTCTTGGTCCTTGGGTATGTCCGATTTCTTTTTTTTTTTTTGCCACCCTTGCTAGCCTCCTAACCTCTTTTCTACGCTCCACCAGATCCACGTTCAATGCATGTAGATGGTTTGTAGTCGGTTGGGATCTCTTCATACACTTCTTGCAATATTCTTCCAAGAGTGGGGCGTACTCCACTGTGTAGCCTGCTGCTTTGAAGTCCACCAGAAGATTCTTTATACTATTGTTTGATGGTCTCAAACGAGACCCACCATTGCACACCGTGACTGCCACAGGCATCCTTTCCCATTCCCAGATGTTGGGTCTAATGGCCAAACATTCTAGTAGCAGCAGATGATGGTCGCTGTTGGTTGTTTTGACCACTTTAAAGGACGTCACCAGGGGGAGGAAATCTCTGGACACAATCATAGATGAACGATCCATACTCTTCCAAGTCAGCTGTGGGGGTATGTCACCTTTGATGTTGCTGTTCAGCATGTGCATGTCTTTTGAGTCCATCTGGGAGCTCCACATGGCACCTCTGCAATGCCGGGGGTTGTCAAAGGACATGGCTCGGCCGGGTGACTTGCCAATCAATCCTGGTATATTCAAGTCGCCACATATGACAACATATTTGGTCTGTTGGATTATGTACGCGTCATCAATCAGTTCAGCAATCCGGTCTATAAAGGCCTCATTAAAGGCAAGCACAGGGTTCCAATAAACGTTGATTATGACCAGTTTAACTGGTTTTCCTGCACTCTGTAACTGATCTGTGACTTCCCAACCGATCAGGAGTTCTTGCGACAAGAGGCTCGATGACAGTCTCTATTAGGTTTAAGAAGCTGCCAGATCTGACAGCTGTTTGAAGACCGGCAGATGGACGCCCTTTTTTTTTCTTTAATGGCAGGACTCGGTGAAATTTCAAAACCATCCAGAATGGGGGTCTTTCTAAGCCAGGTTTCTTGTAGGCAAAGCAAGTCATAGTCCCCCAAATATATCCCGCTTGGTTTGGTAAGATGGATGAAGCCCCGGTTTCCACAAGGCAATTTTTAAATGGGTGATCCTCAGGGTATTTTCCACTGTCTGTGTTGGCCAAGGTGACAGGGCTTGGGTTCGGTTGGATGGCTGGAGTTGGTCTTGGAGTAACAGTGCTCTCGGCAACCATGACCAATCTAATGTTTTACTTTTCGTTGGTTGTGCAGCTCGAAGCACTTATAGTGCTACCTACTTGGCGAGATGACGTCTCCGGATGGATTGTGACATTCAACTTAGGCCCCAAGCCGACAGGTACACTGCCTGTCGATAGTGGATCAAGACAGCTTACAGCGGGATTTGCACTCCGTACTTCTCCTGCAAGTTCTCTATTGCCTGTGGCTGCAGCATTTAAGTTGTTCTTTTGCAAGGGCAGTTGTGGTCGAATGCAAAGTCTCTAACTCCGGCGCCCTAATTGGAGTCAGATCAAAGCCCAACATCAATAGGCTTTCCATCGCCTCGGTCAACATGTTTTTTACGACCAGAGAGGTAATGTGGAGGTAAATCGAATCCATACGACGCTCATCTCCAAACTCAATGATTGTCAGGTCCGCAGATGTCAGTTTCCTCAATTTAGGGACACAGTGCAATAGCTCCAGGACTGTTCTACGGTTGAAGATAAGGTTATCCCTGTCTAGAATTCTCTCTAATTTGAGAGAACGATGGTTCTGGGTTTGATTTCTCTCCCTCATAGATCCGCTGTTGTGTGGGTATCTGGTATTTGTCCATCCCGCCTCGTATCTCGAAGGATTTTTTACTGATCTTATTCTCAAATGAGGGATGCGGTAATCGTAAGAGTCAAGCTGGTTGGATGACCCCTCAAGTGCTTCCGATTTGTATGGTGCCGACACGAGGGATGGAACATATCCAACATTGGAACAGAAGTCGAATTCCCACTTACTTGTTCTGAGAGGCGCCACTAGTGGTGTTGCAGCCATTTTGCCTGGGCTCTCAGGCCAACTAATGTCGTCTCCTCCCTTGCTCGCATAGGTGTCCATTAAGGTTTGCCTGGCCTTCCCTTTGCAGCCCTTGTCAGGCATCTGGGGTCTATGGTGCGCCTAGTTGGCGTTGCTAGCGCTGCAACCAATGCGGTTTTGCCCCTGGTCTCAGGTGTTCGATGGGGGTGCCCGCGCTTCCGCCTGGCAATGTAAGTCTTTTGGGTATTCTGTTGGATGGGACCAGAGCACTTTTTGTAGCACCCAAAAACGTTTGTGCTTTTTTATTTTTACGTATGGGCCAACGCATGTGTGGCTTTTTAAAAAAAAGTTTACAAAACAATACAGTAAAAACAAAAAGAATTGAAGGAAACATTTATACTGAAAGAAAAAGGAAAAAGAAGAACCGAAAACAACCTTTATTACACATAGTAGGCTGATTTCACCTGAATTTAAAACCAATACATTTATCAAATTAAGAAGAAAGGAGAAAGAGAAACTCTCTATTATATACAAAGAAAAGGAATCGAGGTAGTTAAAACAATAAGAATTCCTTGTCAATTCCATGTCACCAATACAATAAAATACATGTTATCGTAGTGTCATCCCCACCTTTTTAAGAAACTTGACCACTCTGCTCAGAAGTAGGGTCAAAATCCTCCCTAAAACATAGTGCCAAAAGCTTTCCTCTTTTAATGATCCTAATTTATATACAAAACGGCCAAAGACATCCTCCTTAATCTTCTGAGGCGCGCAACATGCTTTCACTAAGTGTTTTATGGATTCCACCTCCCTTCCACAATAACGACACATAGGAGTTTCCCATTGGCCTCTATGGAACAATATTTCTCTCTAAAACGGCTATCCAGACACTGTCTAAGGTATTTCAGCAGGTGGCCCCTTTACTTATGCTCCCTTTGTATTTCATTGTAGGACATATACTTCATTATTTCCTCACGTGTGCTTATCCAATCAATTTCCATCATTTTTTTTTCTCACTTTATCAGGATTCTCCATCAGGGCCTCCAGGCTAATCCCATATGAAATCATTATTTCTGATGTTTGTTAATCTGCTTAGAAACACATGCTGTGCATAATCCGACATCCAGTGGTCACTGCGGAGTATTGCATTTTGTTTTTTGTAGTCGAAAAGGGGACGTCGACAAGGCGTGTCTGTAACACTATCCCTATAGTGACGTGCAGTGTACCCACAATCCCTCACGCGTCGAGGTCCCTCAGATTGTTTTTTTCCGCCCAGTTATTGGTCGCCTTTATGCGGAGCTCCTCGAGAGACATTGCGAAATCATTTCCTCGACCCTTGGTCGTTTATTATTATTAATAACTGTCACATAGATCCCTCCCTCGACGTATCTGCCAGGCTGTTCTCCGCCGAGCAAGATCTTCGACGGAAGGACGAGCGGAGGAGATCCTTCGGCGCTGCCGAACACGTTGCCTGGCCTCACCGGCCTAACACAGTAGGGAGAGTGGGGTTGTGTGGTCATTTCTTTGTTTCACTCTGAGAATGCCTTTCTCTTTCCCCTCCCTCTCTTTCGAGGTCGTAATCACATTTCATGCCCTCAGCTATGGAGAGGACGCCTTTTAGGTTTTGCCCGCGTTGCAAGGGCAAGTTTACCTGGAAAGACAAGCATAAACAGTGTAACCGTTGCTTGCCCCTCGATCACAAAGAGGACGGCTGTGCGGCCTGTAAGTTACTTAAGCCCAAAACTTTAAAGGACCGCAGGGTCAAAAGGTGGGCAGCCTATGCGATGTCTAGGTCTGTCTCCTCACCCGCTGCCGCCGAATGTGATGAGGACAGTGATTACACGGCTTCCGCAACGGAGGTTGTAGACCTCTTGAAGGAGCGTTCCCGCTCCTCGTCCGTCCCCGGCCCCGCAAGCCCGGCTCACACCCCGCTCATGGGGATGAACACCCCGGTGACAAGGACGAACACAGAAAAACACATAAGCACATACCCCACGGCACGCATTCGTCGAAGACGAAGGCAGCCATAGCGTTAACGGAGGCGTCGGATCCACCGGCGTCTTCCGCCGACCGTAAGGGTCGCAAGCCCTCCCCGCCACCGCTTCCGTGACCGGCGACTGGGCTTTCTGTAAATAAGGGTGCTAACCCCAAATCCTCAGGCGACGCGCCTCGCAAGAGTGCGTAGTTGCCAGTAAAGACTCGGCACTGCCTAGCGCGATGGCGAGCAATCCCTCGACGGAGAAGCTGATCGCCGAAAGCCTCGCGCGTATAGCTTCTAAAGACGGCCAGAGACGGACGGCGGGTGACACGTCGAAAACCGCTCACAAGGCCAAAGAAACGCTGAGGACGCCGGAGGGTAGGCTGGGACAGCTCCCAACGTCGACAGAAGGCCCTAGCCCGCGAGAAGGTTCCTCAGAAGGCAAAGGGACCCTATCTTCGACGCTATGGGACTGAACTAAGCAACTACAGGGAGAGGAAACTCCCTTTTCACTCCCAGACCGCTCTGGCCTACCTTACTGGACTGTAGAGAGGTTCCAGTAATGTATGGACAAGCTAGACAGGTTCATGGCCATCCCAGAAAATAGGACACCCAAGAGGCCAAGGGAGGTACTCAAGGAAGGGCCAAGGGCTAAATACCTGAAGCTCTTTAACCCCCTACAGGAAGACATGAACTCTTACGACCTCACTGAAGAGGACTCTCACTTCCAGGAAGAAGATGAGTTTGTGAATAATGAAGACCAACAAGAGGAAGAAGGTTTCACGATGACACTAACATAGGTGAGGAGGGCTACGAGGAGGACCCGGGTGAAGGTGGCTCACAGCCCTGGCAGTCGCCATCAGGGTCTACAGAACCTGACATTATAGACATTTCTTCTTCTCAGACCACACCGGTCAGGAACCCATCTCCAGTAGACGATCAGCCCACCTTCAATGCGCTACTGAGGAAGGCAGCAGCACATTTTGAAGTTGAAACTGGGGAAGTCACCCCAGATACTGATTTTGTTGAAAGGATTATTAAAGAAAAACCTCCCACTAGTCAAACTATTCCTATCCTCGCCTCAGTTAAGAGACGACTCACCCCATCGCTGTCCACCCCTGCGCTGGTAAGAGGGGTCAATCCAAGAATCGAAATTGTTCTCACCCTCTCAGTCAGACCCATTATATATCAGGGGTCACTCAGTCCCGGACTCCTTAGTGGTGACTAACACAAGGAAGAGGGCTGGGGTTCCACTGTCAACCAGCGAAGCACCCCCAGATAAAGAAGGGAAAAAGCTTTATGCCTTGGACAAAAGAATTCCTGCCTCAGCAGCGTTTTCAACTAGGATTGCCAATAATAATACATTGCTGGCAAGTTATGCTGATGCTCAATGGGGAAAGCTTAAGCAGGATATCGAAGAAGCCCCTGAACCTCTAAGAACTTGCTTATTGTCTACAGTTACAGAAGGAACTCTGGTCAACCAGAGCATCATTAAGAACACTCTTGATGCGGTAGAAACTGCTGGCCGTTCTTTGGTGCAGGGAATTCTTCTGAAGCGTCACGTCTGGCTTCGCAATTCCGGTTTGGAGGCAGAAACGCAGGCGTCACTCATTAATAAGCCAATAGAAGAGTCAAATCTCTTTGGAAGGGCAGTGGACGACGCACTGGAAAATGCGAAGAAAGAATTCGACACCATAAAGACCTTAGACCAAATCTCAAAGCCTCTAAACAGGCAGGGATTTGGCAACACGCGCTTTTTTCGTGGCCAACGCCAACAGCAGCAGCAGCAGCAACAGCATTACACTGCGGGCAACTGGCCCTCTAATCAGGGAACCAGTAACCAGTATAACCAAAGAGGACAACGCAGTGGCAAGGGCAGAGGCCGGGGCTCCAGCCCCAGAGGCACCCCGTATAACACCAAATGACCCGAAGGTTCGGGTCCCCTCCCATGCGTCTCCGGTTGGGGGCCGGATAACATTGTTCCTATTAGCATGGGAGGGAATAACATCAGACCGGTGGGTATTGTCAACCATAGCCCACGGGTACTGTATAGAGTTCAATCGGTCCCCCACCTACAGACCTCCAAGGGGAGGACGCCTGTCACCAGAACACCTCGTCATCCTCCTGCAAGAAGTAGAACAGCTGCTAAAGAAAGGCGCAATAGAGGTCGTGCCCCTATCTCAGGTAATGGAAGGTATTTATTCAGTGTACTTCCTTGTACCCAAAAAGGGCCTAACCATGCGCCCTGTACTATATCTGCGCCCAACGAACAAATTTGTAAAACCACAAACATTACAGGAGGTCATTCCCCTGCTATCTCAGGGGGGCTACATGACAACACTGGACATGAAAGATGCATACTTTCATATTTTAATGTTGCCAGCGCACAGAAAATACCTCAGGTTCATGATAGAGGGCAAACACTACCAGTTCAGAGTGCTACCCTTCAGCATAGCGTCTGCACCGAGGGTATTCACGAAGGTACTGGCAGTGGCAGCGGCCCACCTGCGCAGGTTGTCCATACCGGTATAACCTTACCTCGATGATTGGCTCATAACAGGGGAGTCTTACGAGACATGCTTCTCAAACACCCAAAAGACAGTAGACCTTTTCTTCCAACTGGGCTTCTCCATCAACGAGAAGAAGTCCAGCTTAGACCCCAGCCAAATCAAACAATTCCTAGCGGCTCTAATTCGAACAAAGGACGGCCTTGTCTTCCCCTCCAACGAGAGGGTCCAAAATATGCTGTTTCAGATCCCTCAATATGTGGCCGGTCGAGAGGTGACGGTACGCAAAGCAATGCGCTTGCTAGGAATAATGGCGTCATGTATTTATTTGGTACCTCACGCGCGCCTGCGCATGCGCCCAATGCAAGAGTGGCTCAACAGCCAGTGGTGTCAGGCCAGCGGACAATGGGACGATCTAGTGGTGGTCTCGCAGGCCTTGGTTCTCTCGCTACGGTGGTGGTCGAAGGAAAACCTGGTAATATGGAAACCATTCGCCACTCCCGCAGTGGAAGCCACTCTAACCACAGAAGCATCCCTCACAGGATGGGGGGCTCACCTATCCCATCAGACTGCTCACTGAGTTTGGACTCCGAGCGTAGCTTCCAAGCACATAAACTTACTGGAGCTACTTGCTGTGTTCAAGGCACTAAAAGCCTTCCAGACACACCTACAAGGGAAAACAGTGATGGTCCTCACGGACAGCACCACAGCCATGTACTACGTCAACAAACAAGGGGGGCACTCACTCTCCAGGACTGTCCAGGCTGTCCCAGAACATCTGGAAGTGGGCTCTCAGATACAACATGTTCCTATTGTCACAACATGTACCAGGGGAACTCAATCTGCTAGCAGACGAACTCAGCAGAGACTTCCCTCTGCTCTCAGAGTACGAATGGCGGTTAAACGACGTCTTCACACAATGGGCCTTCCCAGAAATAGACCTGTTCGCAACTCTGGAGAACTCACAATGCCTAGATTACGCCTCCAGATACCCACAGAACTGCTCCAAGGGGAACGGTCTCTGGATACCATGGTCAGGGAAATTTGTTTACGCTTTCCCCCCCGACTCCTCTGCTGAACAAGATAGTGCACAAGATGCACCAGGAACCAGTCACCATGATACTGATAGCCCCGATGTGGGCCCGCCAACCATGATTTGCACACCTGATGAAGATGTCCTGTCCCCACCAGTGAAACTGCCCTGCCCGTACAACATGCTGTCACAGGACAAGGGCAAGACACTACACCCATGCCCACAGAACATGAATTTAGCAGCCTGGCTCCTGAGCTCATAGAATTTGGCCATTTACAACTCCCACAGAGATGCATGGACATTCTCAGAGAAGCAAGAAAACCCAACACTTGCCACTGCTATTCTAGCAAGTTGAAGTGATTTGTCATCTGGTGTAGTGGTAAGAGCATCAACCCAGTTCACTGCTCTCCCACACAAATTGTCCTTTACCTGACTCATTTACTGGACTCAGGTCTAGTGTTCAATTCTATTAAAGTCCATCTAGCTGCACTTTCTGCATACACCACCTCTTAAGGTGTCATGGTGGAAAGTCCCAGTTATCAAAGCCTTCATGGAGGGGGTAAAGAGAATACACCCTCCGATAGCAAACCCAGCTTCCGGCTGGCACCTTAATGTGGTACTTACCAGGCTCATGGGCTCACCCTTTGAACCCATGCACAAGGCGACTCTTAAGGACCTCACTCTTAAGACTGCTTTCCTAATAGCTATCACCTCCATTAGGAGAGTAAGTGAACTACATGCTCTTTCTGTTCTAGACCCCTTTGTAACAGTTCACAAAGATAAGGTGGTTCTACGCACACACCCAAGGTTTGCACTGAAATTCATATCGAAATTCCATGTCAACCAGTCAATAGAACTACCAACGTTCTTTCAAAACCCTTCCAATTTGGGAGAAAAGAGCCTGCATACACTCGATGTGCACAGAGCTGTCATGTTTTATATGGAAAGAACTAGGCCACTGAGAAAGACTAATCAGTTCTTTGTCTCGGTGGCAGCAGGAAGAGAAGGAGATGCAGTCTCAAAGTCCAATCTATCTACATGGATTGTTCAATGCATCACTCTCTGTTACACTCTTGCTAAGAGAGAACTACCCTTAAAGCCAAGAGCACAATCTACTCGAGGCACTGGGGCATCCATAGCATTCATTGCAAATGTTCCCCTTGAGTCCATTTGCAAAGCAGCAACCTGGAGTTGTGTACACACCTTTACAAAACACTACTGTCTAGATGCTCACTCTAGATCTGATTCCCAGGTGGGACAAGCAGTATTAAGTCCTCTTTTCTCTACTGTTCCTTCTCACAACCCACCTCCAACTCCGGGTACTGCTCGCTAGTTTATGCACAGCATGTGATTCTAAGCAGATTAACAAACATCAGAAGACAATGCATTACTTACCATAAAAGCATTTCTGATGGTTGTATCTGCTTAGATTCACATGCGCCCACCCTTCCTCCCCGCTCGGATGGAAGGAACATAGACATCTTTCTACATCTCTCTCTCTTTTCTGTACTCACTCACGTATAGAAGGCTCCCTCAGGGCAGAAAAATACAAACAGAGGGACCTCGACGCGTGAGGGATTGTGGGTACACTGCACGTCACTATAGCGATAGTGTTACAGACACGCCTTGTCGACGTCCCCTTTTCGACTATGAAAAACAAAATGCAATTCACTGCAGTGACCACTGGATGTCGGACTATTCACAGCATGTGAATCTAAGCAGATACAACCATCAGAAATGCTTTTACGGTAAGTAATGCATTGTCATTTTCACAATCATTCCTAAATGGGGTCATAAACCCCTCCTTGCCCGTTTGTGAATTTTTGACCATTAAGCCATATAGTGAGGATGGCTCAATGGCCAGTAACTTTTGATATAACAATATTTTCTTTTATGTGTACCATATTTTTCAATGAGCACAGGCCTAGTTCAAAGTGCAATATGGCAACCGGAACACAATTCGGAAGGCTCAAAGATCTCCTCCATATCAATCCCGCTAGTTTGTTCAACTCTAGCTTTTCGCTGCCCACCCCTATTTCAAGGCCATAAAGTAGTGCTTCGGTCACCTTACTTATGAAAAATATAAGGAATGGGCAGAGGGTGAACCGACAGTACTTTTTCTTCATGTGGGCCATTTGGGCCACAAACTATTTCCCCTTTGTTAATAATAGATCTCTCCTCGCCCTAAGATCTGAGGGCCTAACTAGGTTCAATCCCAAATACTTTACTGAGGACAGGACAGTCAACTTAGCCCATTCCGTTCTCCAACCAAATTGCATTTTCGTTTCTTTTCTGCCATTAAATCACATGATTATAGATTTGGGTGGATTTACTGCAAGACTATTCATGCCCACATATGCCTCAAATCTGGTGAGAAGTCTCTGTAGCCCCAACGGTGTCCTGCCCAATAGTAGGACGCTGTCTGCATATGCCACCCAGAAACATGGTACCCCTTTCAACTTAGGGGGGGACGCCTGCGGTGACGGGGCCGTGGCGGAGTTGCTATAAGCTGCCGGCGCCCAAGCAGATACATTGTTGCCGCATGAGGGAGAAAGCCAACGCGGTCCTCACTGGCAACAAAGTCGCTGTGGATCCTGCGTACTCGCGGGGGCGGCTGTGTCCGTTCGAGGAGGTGGAGAAATAAAACTGTGAGATCTGCCGACGGAGGGCTGCGGATCTTCCGTGTGCCCCCGGGGGCCTTTGAACTAGATCGCCTGATGGGAGGGCGCATGTGAGCACCGGGGGAGCCGCTGGGCCCACCCTTGAAGACATTGGGAGCAGTGGAGGCTGTGCTGAGAAAGGGCCCAAGTTAAGTGTGCACTGGATTGCTGGCACTGTGCCCGCACATGGAGGGGGTGGCACAAGCTTCTTGAACGGGCTGATTTGGACCTTTGCAAGCCCCTTGCACCCACGGGGGCCCCCCCGGAATATTGGAATAGGAGCCCCACAGTGGAGACCACCCCACAAAACGCATGACTTTGGGATTGTGAACTTGAGGCACCAAAGCACCGTGGAGTGCTGTTCATAGATCATGCACGGCAGAGCCCAGTAACTTAACGCCAGGGGTGCGCAAGCACGTGGGAGGACACAGCCCACTCGGGGCGTATGCTGCAGGCGAGCGCAGGCTTGAACAGCAGAGGGTGGTCAGCGACCACGCGAACAGTGGAGTGAGGAGCAGCACGGTGAGACCGTGTCCAACTGACGCGACAGGATGTCCACCAAAGTGGTGAGACCCCGGATCAAGCAGCCTACGATGGAGGCCTACACCAAGTCGCCAAGAGTAAAGAGACCCCTGTGGCGGCGAGGACCCACCGGGCACAATCCAGGAGGTCCTAGCAGCAATTGCTGATTTGAAGGTGGCCTGGGAAAACAAAGCTGGGCCTAGCCATGAAAGAGCTGCAGGAGGGCCTGGACCTCAAGATCGGAGCGGTCCAGGAAGAGGTGAGCCTGCTGCGACAGGAAGTGCGAACGATCGCAGAGCGCACTGGGGCACTGGAAAAGGAGTTGACCCCGAACACGGAGGCGTGTGCTGCACATGCTAAGGAGCTGCATGCTCTAGTGCAGCGAGTTGGCAACCTGGAGGATAGAGCGGAGCAAGCAGAAGGGCGCGCCAGACGCAACAACATTCGTATAGTGGGTGTACCGGAAGGGATTGAAGGACCGAACCCCACGGAATACGTCGAAACCATGCTCTTGCAGGAGATAACTGGCGGGGAGCTGACCCAGGGGTTTGCGGTACAAAGGGCACATAGGGCCCTGACCAGGAGACCGGCCCCGGGGGCCCCACGCGGCCGCTGATCGCGAAGATCTTGAATTATCGTGACCGCGAGAAGATTCTTGAATTTTTCCGGAAAGGAGGAACGATAGAAAGGGGTCAGCGAAAATAACGGCGTACCCGGACTACACGCTCCTAGTGCAGCGGAATCGAATGAACTTCGGAGCGGTAAAGAGGAGGCTCAGAGAAGCAGGCCACCGCTACATGTTGCTCTATCCCGCCAGGTTGAAGGTGTTTTACAAGAACAAATCCCTTTTCTTCGAGACTCCTACTGAGGCGATGGATTGGCTGGATTTGCAGGGCCGACCTCAAGAACCGGATGCCCAGACGGAAGCGGCCGGAGATAAGTAGCACATCACAAGAGCACCCTAAGTGCCATAGTTATGACACTGGGACTGGAATATAGAATGATATTGTGCTTGTGGGGAGGAAGCCATGGTATCTGCCGGCGGGTCCCGTTGGACGCGCCTCTCCTAACATAGATGACTGAGAGCTCCTGGGAAGCGCCCTCTGACCCCAATAGTAGTTCATTTAGTTAGGTCACCGTTAGATTGGTGACGCCCTACGGGGTCCTTGTTCCCGGATACGGGACAGGTCCAGAAGTGGGTAGGCCTGAGATCCAGGGATGGAGCTGGGCAACTGTTGGGGGTTGGTAGGGAGGGGGGAGGGAGGGAGTTGTGTGCTGTGGGGTGGATTTGGGGGATGGGGAAGGGGGGTTTTGTTTGTAACTTGTCGGGAAAGAGCCGGAAAACTAATTAGTAATGGGAGCATCGGGAGAAAGGTTGGGATGGGAACAGCCCGAACAGATGGCGTCGGGTAATCTCAAAGTTGTGACCTGGAATGTACGGGGCCTCAACAGCTACCTGGAATGAAATAAAGTGATGCTGTATTTAAAAGAATGCGCATAGATATAGCCCTGCTGCAGGAGACACACCTTACTAGGGAGAAGCAGGAGGTGGTTAAGAAGAAATGGAAGGGCACTGTGGTAGGGGCTGCGTATTCGGCGTATGCTAGAGGGGTCATCACGTGGGTGGCGCCGCATGTGCCGTTGCAGGTGCTTGGCTCCACGGAAGACCCGGAGGGTAGGATGGTGGTGGTAACGGGCCTCTTGGAAAACAGGGAAGTGCACATTGTAAATGTGTATGCCCCTAATAACGATACGGGAGCTTACTTTAGGACTCCTTACAGTAAACTAGGGCCCCTGGCAGGGAGTACGGTAGTGTGGGGGGGGACTTTAATTGCACTCTGAATCCCAGGATGGACAGATCAATGGACAGGGCAGGAAAAACAGCGCCGGCGGCCAGAGTGCTGGGAACATTACTGAAAGACCTAAGCCTAGAGGATGTATGGAGGAGGTTGCACCCAGAGGATAGGCAATATTCACACTACGCAGCGCCACATAATTTGCACACCAGGCTAGATTATATATTTGTAACGGCCGAGATTGTGGGAGACATAGTGGGAGCGGAATATAGGGCCCGAGTATTATCTGGCCACTCGCCCTTGGTAGTGGAGTGGAGACACCAACCCCCAAGACCGCGGATCCCAACATGGAGGCTCAGGACCGAGGCGCTGCAGGACGAGGGGTTCCGGGAGGGCCTACGGGATGCCATCGAAGAATATTTTGATCTAAACACGGGTAGTGTACGTTCTGTGGGCACTCTGTGGGAAGCGTTCAAAGTGGTGGTGCGAGGGGTGGCCATTTCTAAGGCTAAAGGGCTCCAGGGGGGTATAGAAAGGGAACTCCAAGTAGCGGAAAGGGAGCTGGAGGAGCTCACGCGTTGTGAAAACACCGCCCACGACAACAGAACTAGGATAAAAGAGTTACAGGCGACCTGCAGTGAACTCTGGGACAGGCTGTGCAGACTTAATCACAGGAAATATATACGGAGAGGATACATGCAGGAGGCGACAAGCCGGGCAGATTGCTAGCCTTGCTGTATAAGAGTGAGACCCCCCGCTCGGTGATCAGTGAGGTCAAGGATGAGGGAGGTTGCATGTGCAACACCCAAGAGGAGGTAAACAAGCAGTTCCATAAGTTTTATATACACCTGTACAAGGACACAGGGGAGGATATGTGTCAAGTCATACTTGACGCACTGGAGGACATAGAGTTGCCCACCCTGGATGACCTAGAACGCGCAGAATTAGACGCACCTGTCACCTCAGATGAGCTGGAGGTGGTGATCCAGAATCTGCCCACATGCAAGGCACCTGGTTCAGACAGATTGCCTAGTGAGTTCTACAAAACATATAAGCAGGAGCTAATCCAACCACTGCTTGCCACTTTCAGCGAGGCCTATGAGCAGGGGGAACTCCCGTTGTCCCTCCGCGAGGCCGTGATCATCCCACTCTTTAAACCAGGTAAGCCGGCCGAGGAGTGCGGGTCTTATAGACCATTGTCCATGCTCAACCAGGACAGCAAAATACTTACTGCGGTGCTGGCCAACAGGTTGAAGAGGGTGATTGGGAAGCTGATACACCCAGACTAGACAGATTACGTCCCGGGCAGAAACATTACAGATAACCACAGGAGGCTACACCATATTATTGACCAAACTGAGGGGGATTCGGGCGAGCTAGCCATAGTGTCACTAGACGCGGTTAAGGCTTTTGATTTGGTAAGATGGCCCTGGTTGAAAGCGGTTCTGAAGGGATATGGAATGGGACCTGGATACCTGTGGTGGGTCCAGCTGCTCTACAGCGCCCCGATGGCGAGAGTCAAAACGGGGTCCGCAATCTCAGACACCTGGCAACTTAGTAGAGGGACCAGACAGGGGTGCCCCTGGTCGCCCATGCTATATATACTAGCATTAGAGCCGTTGGCAATATGCCTGCGTCATCAATACGGGAAGGTGGGCATAAGTACAGGTAGCGGTAGGCACCTGATATCACTATATGCGGATGACATGCTGCTTTACTTGCGTTATCCGGAAGAAAATCTGTAGTACGTGTTAGAGGTAATGGAACGATATGCCGCCCTTTCTGGTATATCAGTGAATCTCAGAAAGTCCAGTCTCTTTCCTCTGGGCAGATACAGGAGTGTCCCTTCGCAGAGGTTGCCTATCCTACTGATTCCATGGCAGCCAGAGACATTCAGGTATCTGGGATTAAATATCTACAACAAAATAGAGGCACAACACAAACATAATACGGAAAGAGCGTTAGAAGGGATTAAGAATAGCATGGTGTTTTGGGCCAGATTGCCCCTGACCATGATGGGGAGAGCGGCCTTGCTTAAGATGGTGGTCTTGCCTAGACTTTTGCACTTTTTTGTGAACGTCCCGTTTTTGATACCGAGAAGCCTATTCGTAAAACTACATAGCATGTGCAGGGGTTTTTTATGGGGAAACTCCAGGAACAGGGTGGCCCTGTGGAAGCTCCAGAAACCATATGACAAGGGGGGCATAGGCCTGCCAAATTTTGAGCTCTACTACCTGGCGGGGCAGCTGCTGTATGTGGCTAGGTGGCTTTCAGCGGAAGACTCGGCGGAGGTGCGGCTTCTGCATGGACATTCAGCCCCATACGTCCTGCAGGAGGTGGTGTGGTTGCGTAGGGATAAAATGGTGGGCAGGGGGCGGCTGTTGAGGCTGGGCTGGGAGATCTGGCAAAGGACTTGGAGGATGATGGGAGATCAGGAGCCGTACTCCCGGCAGGCCCCGCTGGTGGCTCTGTGCGGGAATGACTCTCAGCTATTCGAATCGGTCCGAAGATACTGGGAGCAGGTAGGTCTGGCCACCCTCGGAGACATATGGCAGGATGGCGAGGCACTGGACTTCCAGAGGTTGCAGGAAGAGACAAGGGTGCATGAAGGCCAATATATAACTTACGCTAGGCTTGTTAAAAAGACTAGTGAAAGATGGCCCGAGACAGTGCTAGCGGAGGACCCTGAGGCCTCCCTGGAAACCATGTATGATGTGTCAGAAGGCGGGCACGAAATCTTGAGGATATATGAACTCCTACGGGTGAGGGCGGGGAAGGAGTTGCTCCAACTAAGACAGGATTGGGAAGAGGAGGTGGGAGGACCTATGACGGATGGGCAATGGGAGTGGGCACAGAGATACCATAAAAAGGTGTCTCGAAATGCTAGATTCCAACAACTTCAGCTGTACGTTACTCACAGGGCCTACCTGACCCCTGGGAAGATTGCAAAGTTTGGGGGACTAGCCACGCAGCAATGCCCCAGGTGTGGGGAGGTGGATGCAGGGCTGCTACATATGTTCTGGGCTTGCCCGGAAGTGCTCAAGTTTTGGTATGAGGTCAAAACGAAGCTGGCTGGCGGGGGAGTGGTGCTGGATGTGGAATCGGCTTGGTCATGCATGCTAGGGCTTTTTCCTAGACCCAGGCACTCCAAACTCATAAGCAGGATGAAGGACCTGGCTTATGTTCTGGCCAAGCGCAGTATTGCAATGGGCTGGAAGGCGGCCCATAGACCCAGGGTGGAGCTATGGTGGGCAGACCTCCTGAAATGGGCGTAAGCTGAATCTGTTATCTGGTTTGAAGCGGTTACCGGGGGGGGCGAGGAGGAAGTGGGTCCCCTGCTGGCCTGGCGGCAACTGGTGACCTCTATGGCTAATTCCTGCCAGGGTAACAACGAAACAGAAGATTCGGGCAATGACCGTTTAAGTACTGTACTACCCGATAACGCTCCAGTAGAAGACATGGGAGATT
The DNA here is from genome assembly GCF_040938575.1 of Ambystoma mexicanum. Classification (NCBI taxonomy): domain Eukaryota; kingdom Metazoa; phylum Chordata; class Amphibia; order Caudata; family Ambystomatidae; genus Ambystoma; species Ambystoma mexicanum. The sequence continues at coordinate 1,491,119,038 of NC_090932.1, read as the reverse complement.
TGGCTCTAGTTTAAGGGGGGGGAGTTGGGGAGTTCTAATGGAAACTAAATGGTACAATGATGCTTTTTGCATATTGAAACAGTTGAAATGTGTGTTTTGTTTTGTTTTGAAAATTTAATAAAAATAAAATAAAAAAAAATAAAAACTTAGGGGGGGACTAAACCTGCCTTTCCCACGGATTCACCCAGATCAGCTATGTAGAGGTTACAGAGGCATGCTGCAGGAGGGCAGCCTTGTCTCAAGCCTCGTGCAATATTAACAGGTTCCGACACTTCTCCCTTGGTACTTCACCTCACCCGCACGTGGTATTCGAGTGTATCTGGACCAATATATCCAACAGATTTCTAGGGATGCCCCACTCGAGCAATTTTCAGCACAGCCTTGCCCTATGTACCATATCAAAAGCCAGGTCAGATGAACACTTGCCACATACAGAGGCTCTTTACCTTTTTCACAGGCATGATCAATGAAAGATTGTATAAGTAGGTCACTTGCGTCCATTCCAATCGATCTCTTGAACCCTGTTTGGAATTTTGAGAGTCTACTCGAGGAAGATAGCCAATCGTTGAGACTTCCCAATAAACTCTTAGCAAATACGTTGCTGTCAACATCAAGGAGGGCAATTGGCCAGTAGTTTCTGGGGTCTAAACGGTTACCCTTCTTATGAATGAGGACAATTACGGCTGTTTGCCATAAGTCGGGCAAAGTCTTCCCCTCCAGTACACCACGAAACACTGTCTGTAAAATCGCAGCCCAAACCTCCGGATCTTGTTTCATAACCAAATTGCCCGAGCCGTTAGGGCCCGGTGCCCAGAAGTTTGAGCCTCACCCTATTATTCCCGTCAGGTTTTCCAAAGAGATATCTAATTTACATTTCCCGGTGTACTCCAAGGGGAAATTCACATCATCAGTCCTCTCATACAACTCCTCAAAGTGTGACATTGAAATCTCCTCTGAGATAGGGTTTACCATCTCTGGAAAGCTTGTTACCTGCCTATTATTTACTAGGGATCAAGTGTTCCCGGTGCAGGGCTACAGAACTGCTTCAAGCATTTTTCCACCTCTCTCTGCAATAATAAGTGTCTGTGGGCTATCATCCAGTTCTTGTAATGTTGTTTTTCCTTCTTGATGATGTATAGTATTTTTTCTTTTTCACAAAGGCGAAGGTGAAGGATGACCTTTACTCTCCTTCGCATATTAGCTTTCCTTTCTTGAACCTCTTTATCAAAGGGGTGAGGACGACTCGACCTATAGGAAGTGCTACCTTGTGTTTTAGTTGGTCATCGCCCAGTCCACAAAAAGGGGAAATTCTCCACAGAATGTGCTCCGATTTTGCCAATTTTGTCTGCAAATGTTTCAGACCATAATTCCTTAATACATTTGGCAAAGGAATCTAAGCTCTTATTATTCCAACCCAGTTGGTTTTCCTGAGCATTTACCACCAGGTTGGTGCAAAACAATTCACCCAGAGGTTTGACCATCATTTCAAGGTGGAGGACCAAGGTATTGTGGTCACTAGCCTTGGAGCTCTTCACTTCGAAGTGTGCAGCCTCGTTGAATATACCCTCAGACAACGCACTATGATCCCATCATGATCTAGATTCATTCCTGAGCCAAGTAGGCCTTGGCGGAATGTCCTGCAAAATCTGTCGGTTCGTAATCTTCAATCCCCAACCCTCCAAAAAGGCCAACCACTGTTGGCCCAGGGTGCCCTGGCGTAGTTCATATTCACTCATGGGCTCTCTTTCCCTCCGCAATTCCATGGTGGGGGGAAAGTAGTGAGAATTAAGATCCCCCACCAAAATGATTTCTGAGACCGGGTATTTCAGTTTGCACCTTTCTAATAATATCTTGCAATGCTCCCAAACACAGCGATAGCTCATAACGAGTTGGGTGCCAGTAAATGTTGATTAGTAGTATATGTGTATGGGTCTGCCCAAATTCGAACTCCATGTCAATCGCAAGTAGCCCCTGGAAATTCTCAGTAATCAAGGTTCCCTTGAGGCCTAAGGCGTGTTTAAGTGCTATACATAAACCCCCTGATGGTCTCCCTCCATTTTGTCTGATTGCCCCTTGACAGAAAGTAGAGTAACCATCCCAGAACAGGGCCATCATTGCATTTGTTTCTTGGAACCATGGAGTGTGTACTCAGACTTTCCAAGAAAGTCAAAGCTTGTATTAACTTCTCAAATCCCCTTACATTCCAAGATAACACTCGAATATACCTACAGGATGGAATTTGACACACCAAGTCCTCCACTGTGTCACATTTAATGGAAAAAAGTCTGCTCACGGAGTAGGGGGTGTCCTACTCCAATAAGGATGAAACCCAGGGGCTTCTCCCTTATACTCATGGATGCAACTCTGATTCCTCCCCCTATTTCTCAGTTCTTCCAAAAGGTCACTGTTCCTGATACCACGAGGATGTCCCATATTGGGATTTTGGCATGGTTTGATCCCGAAAACCAACGTTTTGAATGATTTTTTCTCATAAAGTAACATTGTATACACAACCTTTGATGGCACATTTATCACGGTACTTTAGCCACTCACTTCCGGTGTCGGATCTGTTGCAACGAACAGTTTCCCTGATCGCCTGCGCTGCCGTACTCCTTTCACTTCGCTCCTCAGTGTTTTGTTCTCTTTACCGTCTCCTACCTCCCCGTCCTCCCTTTCTGAATTTCCAGCTTATCCTCTCGCCTCCGTATCCTCGACCCTCCTCCTTCTACTTTCCGCTCCCATCTTCCTCCGGTCCCTTCCTCCCGTCTTGTGTTATTTTCCCTCAGACTTGCTTTCTTTCATTCCTTTCCTCTCCGCCTTTTTTCCCTTTACCTTTAGCCTTGCTATTCTGTGTATCGACCTCCTTCTGTTCAACGGACTGCCTTGCCTCATCCCCATTGGCGTTTTCTTGTACTTCTAGTGTACCGACTCCTGCCTGTCCTACGGATTGCCTGCCTCTTCCTGAATTGTATTGTTGCTACCCGAACACTTAACCCGTGGTACTCAGTCTTTCTACTACTGGTTATACACCCAAGTTTACCATCTCTGGAATTTCCTCATCCACTCATCTCTTCAGCAGAAGCATACCTTTCTGGGTTTTTTTATGCCTCTGGCTTTTTCCCCACTGTTTAACAGCTGAGGAGGGTAGCCACAGTTCACCCATTGGGTGTCACTGTGGCATCCTTTCACGGTCGTCCTTATCTGCAAAAAAAAAAGGGGAAGACTCGAACCCAGGATAACCCGAAGCTTGCATTACATCGGAAAATCAGAGGTGAGGAGGAAGGGGAGGACAGGGAATCAGACTCTTCACAAGTGGAAGAGGATATAACCGATATATCCGACAGTTTGCAACGCCAACAAACCATTATGGCCACTCCGCAACAGGTGCAGGAGTTAGTGGCAGCAGTCCAGAACTTGAACTTAGAAGTTCAAAATCTCAAAGGCGCAAATGCCGCTTTACAGCAGAGTTGCTGAACGAGACCCACCTACTACAGATCTACCTCCATTACCCTTAGTCTCAGGGAAGTTTGATGGGACGCCCAAGAGTTTAAAGGAGTTCTTGGATGCTTGTAACCTGCATTTCTCATTTCGTTCCCAAACATTCTCTTCGGGGCATGCTAAGGTTGGGTTTATGATTACTCACATGTCAGGCAATGCACTGGCCTGGGCTACCCCGCTGGTCAACAGAGCAGATCCTGTGTTACAAGATTACGAAGCATTCAAGACATTGATGAAGCAGACCTTCCTACGTACTGAGAGTACGTATTTGGCCTCCGAGGACCTGTTGGACATCAGACAAGGGAACTCCGACTTAATGTCCTACATCACGTTGTTCAAACAAATAGCCGCAGAGGCGGGCTGGCAAGAACAGGCACAATACGCCATATTCCGGAGAGGTCTGTGAGAAGAAATAAAGGACGAACTAGCACGCATAGAAAGACCTCTCACCTTCACAGATCTCATCACAGCCACATTGCGGATAGATTTTCGATTAACCGAACGACGAGCAGAGCATCGAAAGACAAAGAATGGGATCCCTATACCTCCTGTTTCCCTCCCTCTGACATCACCTTCCTCGACACGCTCCACGCGAGAAGAGCCTATCCAGATAGGTACTACGCGCGCCGCTCTCACGGTTGAAGAACGCAGAAGAAGGCGAGAAGGAAGTCTGTGTATGTACTGTGGATGTTCAACTCGTTTACTTCGAGACTGCCCAGATGTACCCCCGAGACGCTCGGGAAACGGGCACCCTCGGTAAGTTTGGGGACTCACTACCGAGGGAATAATCCTAGTCCCTTTGTGACCCTTTCAATCACTACCTTGGAAGGTAGTAACGATGACCGACTCATGGTGATGGCAGTTACCCTACTGATCGGCAAGACCTCTATTCAGACCCAGGCTCTCCTGGATTGTGGGGCCGCAGGCAATTTCATAGACACTCAGTGGGCAGAAAGCCACGGACTTATCCGAGTAGCCAAGACCGAAGATCAGAAGGTAGAGGGTGTCGACGGAGAACCTTTAAGCTCAGGCCTGATCACTCATTCCACAGAGATCCTCACCGTGTGCATCATGGAACATTCTGAACGTTTATCCTTTGACATTATCCGAGCAGCTCACTTCCCTCTTATCCTAGGCATAGGTTGGCTTCGTCGACACAACCCTTCCGTAGATTGGACCAGAAACCTTTTAAGCTTCCACTCAACCTTCTGTAAGAAGAACTGTCTGCCCAAACCTACCTTTACAGCAATACAAACAGCCAGTGGAATAGAATCTAAGACAATACATTGTTTACCCTCCTTTCTCAAAGAATACACTGATGTAGTGACAGAGAAAATACCTCTCGAGCTTCCTCCTCACAGACCTGAAGATTGCAGGATCGATCTACATCCTGGGGCCTTGGTCCCCTTTTGTCGGATGTTTCCCTTGACACTTCAAGAAAGAAGATATCTGCGAGAATACCTAGATAAGAATCTGGCCAATGACTTGATTAGGCCTTCTAGATCTCCTGCAGGGGCCTCCTTATTCTTCATCCCCAAGAAAGACACACTGGAACTACGCCCGTGTATTGATTACAGTGGGCTAAACAAGGTAACCACAAAGGACAGGTATCCCATGCCTCTCATTTCAGAAATCATTCACGCCGTTCAGTCGGCCACAATATTTACCAAACTAGATCTACGGAACGCTTACCATCTGCTTCGTATCCAATCTGGGGATGAGTGGAAGACTGCGTTTAGGACCCCCTTTGGACTTTATGAATATCAAGTAATGCCATTTGGCCTTGTCAATGCTCCTTCCATTTTCCAACGCTTCATGGACAGACTCTTTTCTGATCTCTTCGGACACTCAGTAATCATCTATCTAGATGATATCCTTGTCTTCTCTCTCACCCAAGAAGAACATTTTATCCATGTCCTGGAGGTATTTCACAGATTACAAGAAAATCATCTCTCTGTCAAACTTGAAAAATGTGTCTTTTCGGCTAAGTCCATTTCCTACTTAGGTTACATCCTTTCCTCTGAGGGCATTGCCATGGACCCACAAAAGGTCATTTCCATCCTTGACTGGCCGTCTCCTAAGACGGTTAAGGACATCCAGAGATTCCTTGGCCTTTCTAACTTCTATCGAAAATTCATCCCAAATTTCTCCCAACAGGTACTTCCAATGACCACTCTTCTTAAGAAGTCCTCCTCTCCGTTTCAATGGTCTCCCCAGGCGGAGAAGAGTTTTCAACAGCTCAAACGGACCTTTTGTTCGGCTCCTGTCTTAAGACAACCCGATCAGCACAGCCCTTTCATTGTGGAAACTGACGCCTCTTCAGCCGTTGTAGGAGCTGTCTTACTACAAGAACACCATGGTAAGGAACACCCGGTGTCCTATTTTTCCAAAACCCTAAACATCAGCCAACGTAACTACTCTGTTATAGAGCGAGAGTTACTCGCCATGAAATTCGCCTGTGCTCAATGGCGCCACCTCCTCCAAGGTGGGGAACATCCTTTTACCCTTCGCACGGATCACAAAAATCTGCAAGTATTACGTCAATTTGAATGCTATAATACCAGGCAGGCGAGATGGGCACATTTCTTCGCCCAGTTTGACTTCGAGATCACCTATATCCCAGGCGAACAAAACCTGGTAGCTGATGCCCTGTCCCGGCGCAGTGACAGTATCTGTCTGAATCGGAATCCACGACTGAGTTGATGTTTTCTAGGTCCCAAAGAATTGGAGTTATTTATACCTTTTTACAACGAGTCAAGGACGATTCAGGAGGAAGATTCGAGGACGAAATGCATGACAACCTGACTGAGTACGTCGTTAAAGACCGACTTTATCTGGTAAACGACAAATTGTACTTACCCACGCCAGCTTTAAGAAAGGCTGCACTATCCTGGTGTCATGACTCCAAGTTTGCCGGACATCGTTGTATTCGTTGTACTCAGGATTTTCTAGTACGACACTTCTTTTGGCCCAACATGAGGGAAGATACCAAACAATATGTCCAGTCTTGTACCACCTGCCTTCGGAACAAATCCACCACGCAATGACCTCAGGGATTGTTGGAACCCTGTGCCATTCCTACTGGACCTTGGACCACTGTATCTACTGATTTCATCGTTGATTTACCAGAGTCGCAAGGTTGTACCTGTATTATGGTGGTGATTGATTCCTTCACAAAGTTGGCACATTTCTCACCCTTACCCAGAGTACCTTCTGCCTCCTGTATGGCAGAAATCTTCTTGAAAGACATATTCAAGTTACACGGTCTACCTACTAAGATAATTTCGGACCGAGGCAGCCAGTACACATCCTATTTCTGGTCCGCTCTCTGTAAAGGTTTGGGTATAGAGAGAGCTCTCACCTCGAGATTCCATCCACAATCTAACGGACAGACGGAACGCCTCAACGGTACATTAGAGCAGTATCTCCGGTGTTTCGTTAACCAACAGCAAGACAATTGGGTTCAGTTACTCCCGATGGCAGAATTTTCTTACAATCACGCCAAACACTCTGCCCTCGGAATTAGCCCTTTTTTCTGTACTTATGGTTACCATCCCCGCACCCTACTTCCATTAGCTCAGATAGAGAGCTGAGTTCCTTCGGCCGAAGCCTCTTTGACAACTATTCGGGAGGCACATAACAAAGCTAGGCTGGGGTTGAAGGAGGCCCAAGAAAGAAACAGGACCCAAGCGGATAAACACCGTAGACCAGTTCCTGAATGGGGTGTTGGTTCCAAGGTACTTCTGTCGACCAAATTCCTACCACGTTGGGTACGTCCCTCAAAACTGTCCCCTAGATATATTGGACCATACAAGATCACTCGAGTCATAAACCCAGTGGCCTTTCGTCTACAGCTACCGTCAAGCTTACGCCGAGTTCATCCGGTGTTTCACACTTCTCAACTAAAGTCCTTTGTTGAAGATAGATGGACCCATAAGACAAGCAACAACTCAGTACCTAAAGATCCTTCTAAAGATGTCTATGAGGTGGCCCAGATATGTGACCCCCGGTATCATAGAGGACGCTTAGAGTAGCTTATTTGCTGGAAAGGATACCCTACTTCAGAAAACACCTGGGCACCTAGATCTCATTTGAATACCCCCCTACTGTTGTACAAGTTCCACCGTAGTAATCCGAGCAAGCCAGGAGGAGTGGACCTTAGGAGGGAGCATACTGTCACACCTCAGGGATCCTGGCGGCTTTGGGCTAAATGGAAGCTGCGTCCTCCATTGCTGGTTCCTTCACGTACGACGAAGCGCAGAGTACGAGTCTAGTCTTTTTTTTCTACGCATTCCGACGCCGGTACTTTAGCCACTCACTTCCGGTGTCGGATGCGTTGCAACTAACAGTTTCCCTGATCGCCTGCGCTGCCGTACTCCTTTCACTTCGCTCCTCAGTGTTTTGTTCTCTTTACCGTCTCCTACCTCCCCGTCCTCCCTTTCTGAATTTCCAGCTTATCCTCTCGCCTCCGTATCCTCGACCCTCCTCCTTCTACTTTCCGCTCCCATCTTCCTCCGGTCCCTTCCTCCCGTCTTGTGTTATTTTCCCTCAGACTTGCTTTCTTTCATTCCTTTCCTCTCCGGCTTTTTTCCCTTTACCTTTAGCCTTGCTATTCTGTGTATCGACCTCCTTCTGTTCAACGGACTGCCTTGCCTCATCCCCATTGGCGTTTTCTTGTACTTCTAGTGTACCGACTCCTGCCTGTCCTACGGATTGCCTGCCTCTTCCTGAATTGTATTGTTGCTACCCGAACACTTAACCTGTGTACTCAGTCTTTCTACTACTGGTTATACACCCAAGTTTACCATCTCTGGAATTTCCTCATCCACTCATCTCTTCAGCAGAAGCATACCTTTCTGGGTTTTTTTATGCCTCTGGCTTTTTCCCCACTGTTTAACGGCTGAGGAGGGTAGCCACAGTTCACCCATTGGGTGTCACTGTGGCGTCCTTTCACGGTCGTCCTTATCTGCAAAAAAAAAAAAGGGGAAGACTCGAACCCAGGATAACCCGAAGCTTGCATTACATCGGAAAATCAGAGGTGAGGAGGAAGGGGAGGACAGGGAATCAGACTCTTCACAAGTGGAAGAGGATATAACAGATATATCCGACAAAAACACACTTTTGTCTTTGCACTGTTGGCATTTGTCTGGTAAGTTCTCTGTTGTCGGAACCGTTGGGGGTGCATGGATGTTTATTCATGGCTGGCTCTTTGGGCATTGCTTGAAGACCTACCCCATTTGTCTCTGGGGCAACACCGCCCATGGGCTCGACTTTCTTCATCCCACACCATCCGCCACATTAATTTCCCTCCCTCATTTGCTGTTCCGGGTCTGATTCCTGTCACATTACTTGATTACTTTGTGGAAAAGTCTTGCTTGCTTGCAATCACATGCCTTCTCATTCTCCACCACACTTCCTGCTGTTTTCTTGAGATTGTGCCACGTTAAGGTCACAGGCATTGACCTGTATACTGCTGTCTTGCGTTATAACTGTTCTTTGAGAGGGCCTGGTGCGACAAACAAACAATAAGTTATTTTTCTCTTAGGATTTCAAGTACGCAATTTCTCAGGCAATTCACTATTCACCTCGGATCCTGCTCTGCTGGGCTCAGATCCTTTTTAACACAATGTTCAATCAGTTTCCCTCCGCCGGACCAATTTAAATTTCCAGTTGAACTTTTAACACAAAATTGCTTTAACCAAATGCTCTCAGCTGGTCTCCCTCCGCCGGCTCGGACCAACTTCATATATTTTGTCATCAACTTTCTTTACACTAACATCGAAGACCTTCGAATGTGCAGAGGGTTTTGCTTGAGCCATTGCAGGACCACTTCGCTTTCACATTCCTTTTCCACTCTTTTGCGTTTGCCACCGTTCAGTTGGATACCATACAGAAACTTTAGAATGAGCACACACAAAGTGCCGGACCACTTTGTCTAAGGTATCGTATCTTGGCTTCAAAGTTCAATCACTCATCTATTGTTCAGTTTTGCTCTCGTCGATTACCACATACGCTTCATACACTGTTCGCTTCAGCTTTCACTTATACAATGTTGCTGCTTGCAACCTTGGCTTCAACACAGACTGGTTTGGTATCCGTCTCCCCAACTCACCGGCTGTGCTGACTTCACTGGCGCTGCTTTGTTGTAGGAGCCAAGGACAGGACCACAGCGGCAAGCGATCCTCCCTGCCTTGACTATCGACGTAGGAGAGCCCTGGATACCTCCTACACACAATGCAGGATTCTTCAGTCTTGATTCCTGGTCTTACGTTTCCTATTCTCGAAGGTTCATGAAAGTAACTGTCTCTTGTTGAAATGGTCAAGCGCACGTCCCTCCTTGCAATCCCCTTCTGTTTTGCCATCTTTCGCCTTGTATTACACTGCCATCTTGGAACTGCTGCTTCCTCGTGTGCTTTGCCTTGCTCAGAGTGTGCTCTCGTTTCCCACCTTTTATCCGTGTGGGGAAGTGTAATGGAAGTCGGGTGTGTGTAATGGTCCGTAATTGCCTGACCCTGGCTGCCCAGTGTATTGGGACATGTCAGGTATATGGCTCGGGTGTTGGTGCGTTTTCTCTGATAGTGAGGTGCCCGTGAGGAAGTGTTTGTGTCGGGAAAGGGGGGGGCTTTGAGTTCCTAAGTATCCGACCTGGTAGGGTGGGGTAAAGGTGTTGCAGGGAATCGGATACCGCGTCTCGCCGTCCGGTGTCCCACTCCCCGAAGACCCCTTACCCAGGTGATCCTCCGTCCCACACTGGTCCACTCCCAGGAACTGGAACCAAAAGTGATGGGTGTGTCCTGGCCACCTAGATGACAGATTCCCAGGGACTAGCGGGTGAGACACCTTCAGGTTTCTCACATACCCTTCCCCTATGCGATGTAGCCGCATGTGTTTCACAAGGGAACCGAGAAAGGAAGTCTAGAATCTTTCCGTTGGCTAATCCAAACTAGTGGAGAATGATCTGTGACTAGTGTGAACTTCCTTCCTATGAGGTAGTATCTAAGGTGGGTAATGGCCCACTTTATGGCAAGGGCCTCCAAATCCAACACAGAGTTATGTTTTTCACGTGGGAAAAGTTTGCGACTAGTAAATGAGACAGGATGTTCCAATCCATCCAAAATTGTGACAAGAGTGCTCCTAGCCCTGTAAGCAAGGCTTCTGTTTGTAACACAAACTCCTTCGAGAAATCATCTACCTTTAGGATTGGGTTCTGGCACAGGGTTTGTTTTGTTGTAACATACATAGTCCTCGTCAGTCCAATGAATTTTCTGGGGTTCAGCGTTCTTTAATTTGTCTGACAGCCTAGCTGTCCTGTCTGAGAAGTTAAGGATAAACCTACAGTAATAACCGATTAACCCTAAGAATGCTCTGAGGTCTCTTTTAGTTTTAGGCATAGGGTATCTAGGACGGCTTCACTTTTTCGCATTGAGGTTCCCTACAAAGAAGCAGAGGTATTTTACGACTGATTGGGCCAACTTGCATTTGGATGGATTGGCAGTTAGGCCAGCTTCTCTGAGAGGTTTCTCATGATAGTAAAGAGATGGAAAAGATGGTCTTCCAAGGTTTTACTATAAATGGGAAGGACTGGGACCGTTTGATCCCCTGGGCACTATTTGCAGTAAGAAAAACCCCTCAGGCATCCATTCTCTCCTTTTGAACTACTTTATGGTAGAGAACCTAGAGATGTCCTGGACATGCTTCGGGAGACCTGGGAAAAAAGAGAAGAGGCACCCATTCCCCTCTCGCAAACGGCTATATATCGTCAATATAATCTCCCCAGAACTCAGAGTAGGGATGTAATATTCTGTCCATAAGTCATTGGAAAGTGGTGGGGGCCCGTATAAGCCAAAAGGGAGGACTTTGAACTGGAACAGTCTTAGGGGCGTCGAAAAAGCGGTCTTTTCCCTATCAGGTCTATGCACTGGGACATGCCAGTACCCCTTGGTTAAGTCTAGGGTTGATAGAAAGGTGGCATTTCTGAGTCTATCAATCAATTCGTTGATGCGTGGCATGGGATAGGCATCAAAGTCAGAGATGACAACAACTTGGCGAAAGTCTATGTAAAACCTCCAGGAATGGTCAGGTTTTGTGAACAATACCATAGGGGAGGACCATGGGCTTGAAGATGGTTTGATAATATTTGCTCTTGGCGGAGGAAGGATTTTCCTTCCACTCTTTTAAGAGATTTCCGTGGTAGAGATGGGTCTTTTGTTTTCTGTTAGCTTGTGCTACCTTATAGGAACAGGCTACTGTTCATTCCAATATTTCATAAGGCCCATGCCTCTTAGAGACAAGTTTGTTTTCTGAGGTAGATAAGAGGACTAATACTTTTTGTCCTATGGAAACTGATCTTAGGTTTACCTTTTTGTCATAGGTGGACTTTTGTTGTGCTAGGGCTTTTTCCATAGGAGTACAGACTAGATTTTGAACAAGTGTCCTATGCTCTCACAATCTGGTAGCGGTTTGCGAGAGGGGAATGGGTGCCTCTTCTCCTTCTTCCCAGGTCTCCTGGAGCATGTCCAGGACATCTCTAGGTTCTCTACCATAAACTAGTTCAAAAGGAGAGAATCCAGTGGATGCCTGAGGGATTTTTCTTACTACAAATAGTGCCCAGGTGGATCATACCTGAGCAGTTAGCCATAGTGAACCTTAAAGGTTCTGAGTTTGGGCTGGTTACGATACAGACGATGATAAACATAGAGAACACAGAGGAGTCAAAAAGATGAGGCCACTTACCCCACTTGCAACTGACCTCAGCGGGGCCTCCCACCTACTGCAGACCTACTGCAGACCTGCTGTAGACTGCTGTAGACTGCTGCAGACTGCGACCACCTCAGCGACCAGCTCCGCAAGGTAGTGAAGTTTTAGATCTGCAAGCCGAAATTCAGGCGTAGAAAGGGTAGAAAAACTGGGCACTGCACACTGCTTCAGACTGCGACCACCTAAGCGACCAGCTCTGCGTGGTAGTGAGTTTTTTTATTTTTATTGTTTTAGCTGAAACAAGTCAACTTTACAATTGTTTTATACAATTCTTATAAAACCAAAATTAGTTTTTAAAAAAAGAAAGCAATTACAAAATAAAACTGACTGAGTTAATCACCATCAGAATAAAAATATTACATATTAATACACTTATTCACAGAATTCATTGAAAAGAAAAAATGAATGGGAAAAAGAAGCAATTAATATAAAAATGGATACAGCAAAATAATTCATTACAATCCTTCCATCTGAATGTTTAACTCTGGGATGCTTTTCAAAAATCGAATAGTACCAATTCTCAGAGATAAAGATAGACCGGACATAATCATCAACTACAAGGCATCCTTATTTACATCGCTATGTTCTTTTAGCGGGGGTTTTAAATGGAGTAATCTTTCATCACATACAGCATTACATTCTACCAATATGTGTCTTAAAGTTTCAGCATGTCTAACATTTTTACATAAACTGCAGAATTTTTCTTCTGATGGAATAATTTTTCATTTTACTCGTACTTCTTTTGTTGGCCACAGGTTCAATCTTATTCTTAGAAAGTCAGATCTATGTTGCATGGAAGGAGATTTAATCATGTAGGTTTCTGCAAAGCTATATTTTTTATGCATAAAAACATTACCATCAAAGTCCTGATACCTAAGACAAGTGGATCTATTCCTTGCCCAATCCCATTGGAATAACTTTGTCTTTACCCGAATAGGATTTTGTAGTAGTAATTCAATTGTCGCTTCGGCATAAGCAATAACATTAATTGCTTCTTGGCGCCATTTTTCTGCAAAATTGTCTTTAGATTGCAGAAGGTAACGGGCCTGGCACCCTAGCAACATATTTGAATCATATGCTAAGAGGCACTTGCAGAATAAACTTATTATTTGCCATAAATAACGGGCATATAACAATGTTAAACCGAGTTCATTTCGAATAAGCATCATCGGTGTACTATTTGGAAGTCTTAGGATACGTCTCCAGATTTTAGCCTCAAACTTTTCCCAAACAGATTCTGATAGGATCGGTAAGGTTTCTGAACCATACAATAGAATTGGTGTCACTTTTTGTCTAAAGTATGTCAAGATGGGTATAATTGAACATTTTCCCAATTTAGCTTGTATTATAATTGATTGGGAGATCATTGTACCCAACTTTGTCTTCCATTTTGACATCTGCGCTGTATTCGAAATGCCAGAAATAGCAACACCCAGGTATATATATTCATTGAAACCTCAACCTCTTCTATGAGAGTATTGGAATAAAGAGTTGTAAAGTGAGTTATCCAGTCTGCTTCAAGCACTCCATTTATTTGAACTGGGTACTGAGTTACATTATTTGCCACATTCAAAAGACCCCAAATTTCAGATCAATTTTTGGAATTTATTGCTGCTAACATAGTTTCTCCGTTGTGTTGGTATAGCCAGATCTTATGGCTTCTTGTCCAATTTCTGTATCTGTTTTTTATGACTCTGAGAGCCGCGTATCTTTGGGAGATGGGAAGTTGTAAGGCAAGTCTCTTTTCTTTGCGAAATTGTGTTTTCTGCTGTTGCATTTCTCTATTATAACTGTATCTCAAGGTATTTTTCTCATGAATAGTAGAATTAGATTTTAATTTCTAACAATGTAAGGCTGAAATGTATATTTGGTCTTCCCAATTTAACTCTGCTTTTATCTTCAGGAGATCATTATAAAAATGTTCTAACATTTTTCCATTCCAACGAAATCTAATTCTTCTATTTTTTACAGTGAGTTGTGGTGTATATCTCATGTATGTTGGTCATGGCTTATTCTAGCATTTCGTGATCACTGTTAGCAGAATGGACCACTTCAAATTTAGATACCAAACTAAATGAGATGCTATCAACATAAATATAATCAATAATTGAGGTATTTAGACCTTGCTGCCAAGTGCAATGTGCAGGAATATCACTTTTCATTGACCCATTAAGCATCAATAAGTTGCGGCTTCTCATTGCCTCTTCCCATTTAGTATAAGAGTTGTTTTTTATCACGTGATTTTGTTAGACAATGAAGGTTCAAGTTGCCCACAATTAAAGTATTTGTCACCTCAGATTTTAGAGATATAGGGCCTCATTACACGGACGGCGGTAAGGGTTAACGGTCACCGTTAATGGCAACGGTGACCGTTAACCCTTACCGCCGTACTACGAGGTCCCTTTGCGGGTTGGAGGAACTAACGCCTGCTTCTTGCAGGCGTTAAGTACCAACCCGCTAAGGGACCTCGGAGCTAATTACGGCACCGCAAAATTGCGGTGCCGTAATTAGCGCCTTCCCCATTCCCATAGAGCCCTATGGGGCTGAAATGGGAATGGGGAAGGGCAATGGCGGAAAGGGGATTTACCGCCCCTCCAACCTTGGAATGGGGCGGTAAATCCCCTTTCCGCCAAGGCGGTGCCGGTAATTTACCGGCATGGTCCAGGGTGCTAATAGCACCCTGGATTACCGCCTTCCGTGTAATGAGGCCCATAGTATTTAAAAGTTTCTCCAATTCTACAAAAAATGTCTTATCTGATAATCCCATAGGATTCCGGTAAACATTTATTAGGGCTAGAATGTTGCTCTGATATATTATTTTAACCATTTGTAGATAAGGGTTTGATTGAACTCATGGGAGGATTCTAAACCCAGATTCAAGACTAACAGCTACCATAAACCCAGATGCTGGTCTACCGTTAGCTCCCTTAATTGCGGGAGAAAGTAAAATTTCATATCCATTCCAAACCGGAGCAGTTGTAAACCAAGTTTCTTGGAGGGCTATGATATTATATGCTAATAGATGTGAGTAATCTTTCAACAGATGACAATGGCCACAGGTATTCCAGCTTACAATCGAAAAATTCAAGGCATTTTTTTCTAAGCATAGTTATGAAGTGTGACAGATACTTGTTGTGCTTCGATCATTTTTTTGTGGATTTCTTTGAATTGATTCATTGAAGATGCGTTTTTCATTAGCATTGTACAACTTCAGCTCCCGTCTCGGTATTAAAGAAGTATTCTCATCACCTTGGGATTTTTCATTGGCATAGGATGTAGGGTCAATTGCTAGAATAAATCCCATTGCAAACATGTTCAGGCGGGCTTGCCATAGCACATTACGTACAACATTGGAACTCAACCAAAGTCTAACTATAGATAGAGTTGAATCACTTACAAATTTCACCTGAGTTATGTCATTTGAGGTCATATCACTCAAGGCTGGTATGTCCTCAAAAATTGCCTAGACACTAGCACGACACAAATCATATGCTTCAAATGGAGCATCCCTGCATTTTAATATAAATCGGTGATTCTCATTTTGGTTGAGCATATGTCTTGGCAGTTTATTCATTGAAATAGGATGTCTCTGTTGCAACATCTTTTTTTGTTCAGGACAATATTCGGGTAAGAAATTGTTTGAATTTTTCTTTATTTGTGTTTTTGCAGTCAATTTTTGTTTGTCATATTAAAGTGAGACTCCTTATTTTTTAAATATTCATCCATTGCATAGTGGATTTCGTTCCTAATATTAATCGGTAAATTGACTGTAGCATTACATTCCATATCTCCTCTTATGGTTGAGTGAGAGATCGTCTTGGCTGTTGGTAATTTTGGGGTTGCATGAGAAACAGATTGCAATCCACAGTCTGAGTGTCTCAAAAGTTCTTTTTCTTTCGATATCATTACATCAGATTGTGTATCCTGGTGGAAAGACAAGACGGGATTCGAATGGTTGGAAGTTAAATTAGACTGTTTAAATTGTTTGTATTCTTCCAACGTTCTTCGAATTTCTGCTTGAACGTCTTTTAGGATTTCATTGGAAAGAAGGGATTTGTTAGTAGACAATTGTATCTCATTCGAGGTGCCTGATTGTGTTAATCGTCCACTGTTGGTAGATTTTTTATTTCCCTCCTCAGTACATTGCATAGGGACAAGCTCACTTTTTACCCGATTGGGCAATTTTTGTTCCACATCAGGACAGCTTTTTGAAGTAGTATTACGATCCAATATTGGATCACCCATAGGCTGGTTTACTTTCAATTCACTATCCTGGGGCGTAAGAGGAGTCATAATCATTGTAACAAGGTCATTCAAATGTGCATAATCTTTGTTAATATTTACATTTTTATCTAAATATTCTTTTTTATTTAAATATTTGTATTTATTCTTTAGCACTTTCCTTATATTGGTGTTTGAACTTTTGACTGAAGTCAGGTGTTGTACAAACTGTTTGACGTGCAAACTACTGTTGGATCTCAAATTTCTTTGATTCTTAGTTTTTTTTAAAGAGTTGTCAGTGATAATCTTTTTGGTCGAATCTTTGTTTTTTTTAGAATTAATGTCAAACAGGTTGTAAACCGGGCCTGACTTAGCGGCCAGTTCTACCGTTGGTGACAGGGCAGAATGAACAGATGACCCATTTGTAGCCTCTTCGCAATCATTAGGACATATGATTTTTTCAAAGGTCGGAAGTGGGCACTTATGCGGCATGGTAGTAGGCTCTGGTAATTTTTTATCAGATTTGGCACAGTGTTGCATCATTCGCTCATCTTGTTCGACAACCAGGATATTTCTTTTAGCGTTGGCAACAATCTCTAGTTTGGTTTTGTCATTTAATTTTTTGTCCCAATCATTCATCCATTTAGCAATATTGTCTATTTTCTTAGATTGTTGCATGATTTTTATATCTAGGGATTCAAATAATTTTACCAATGACATGATTGTAGTGCTCATTTCATTGAGAGTAATTACCAGCAGAGGATTTTGTTTATCAGGTATATCGGTCAACTTAGGGGACAAGTGAGGGGTAGAGCCAACATATTTTTTCCTTGGAGTAGGTTGGGCAAATGATGTCGGACTGTCGGATAAAGAGTCATTTCAATGATTAAATAGACTTGGGGACTGATATAAGCTTATTTCAGCCGCGAGTGAGGGTGAAGAAGTTAACATAGATGGATTGATAGTAGGTTGCATTTCTTCATGGTTACTTGGTGGTATTTCATCATCTTGATTGTTACTTTCATGTACACTAACAACTGAAATATTGCTTCCAGGTGAGGCGTTACCTTTTTTTGTGTTACATGATGGGCTAGAGCACATAGCAGGGCTTATTTGATCATGGGGTTAATTTCCTTGTGATGTTAAGTCAACAACAAAAGCATTAGCAGGAACATTTGAAATTGCCGCCATAATTTGTGTATCCGAAATCGTTAGGTCAGGTGTTTGAACTGCTAATCCTTGTACAGGATTGTTATTAGTTACAATTTCATTTGTAGGTACCTTATTACAGCGATTCTCATCAGAAACAGAGTCAGTAGAAATGTGTGGACGATAGAACTCACGGATATCACTTGGAGTTGGAAGGTTGATCACAAATCTTCCTTTTAATTGCAATGGTTGGTGATGGTTTCATAGGTGAGGCTTTAAGTTGGAGGGAGGCACTCTTCATCATAAGGCGGGAAGGCTACTGCAATGGCTACTAGGTGGCGTTGTGGAATGTGTGGCTCAGATGGATTATCCTACTTTTCACATTTCAAGTGAAAGGTTTTTTCTTTCTCCAGCCTTTTAAACCCACTATCACTTTAATGGTGTTTTGTATACATCATACCCCAGTGATCAAACCATAAGGCTGTCAAGACTATACTGCACTGGTGATCCCTAATAATGGTGAAACCAGGTATGTAGTTGTCTTGCAGCCTTGCAAAATGCCAGTCTTGGGTTGATCAAGCTATGTATAAGGTAGCACTTCCTTCTAAGACAAAGACAATTTCCTGGTTCAAAAGGCTTGCATTTGTGTTAATTTGCATACCCATTATGCCTTGCTGATGTGACTCTGAACTGGAGGTAAACTTCCAGCTATGGCTAATAGGTGGTTTGTGGAATGTTTGACTTGAATCAAATGGATTATCCTGCATACATTGGGAAATGGGTGTATCTTTGTAAATGCTCACGATACTTAAAATAACGAAGGTTGTCCTTAGAAAAAAACAAGTGTTTCTATGTAACTGAAAGAGGAACATTAAATAATGTATTGAGATATATATTTTGTTTTAATCTTTTTCAACAATGCTTTTAGAACAGAGAAGCATCAAAGAAACTGAACAAATGTCATGTATTTTTGCATACTCCCCCTATGGAAGATTAACTAATGTTGTTCACAATATAGTCCCACATCATTCAAAAAAGAAAAAAAAGGGGACCAGGCCCCTGACAAGTAGGATGAGGCCCAGCCTTCTTTTGGGTTGTAAGAAGGGCTTAATCGTCTGTGCTGTAAATCTGTTGCAGAAGTCATGAAGCGGATGCTATTCTTGTACTCAACTAGGGAGCCGTCCCTGTTTGGAGGCCACTATGTTTATCCACTGAGGTGATTTCCCACAGTTTGTACAACCACATGTTTATTTGCAGCCCATCCGATTGCCTCTAACATTTAGCTAGAGAAATTCTAGCGGCGGTCAGAAAGTGAGTAATCCGTGAAGCATGATCTCTGATAGGTGTGAAGGCATCATGAAGTACGACACAGACAACAGAGTTAAAATTCAAACAAAAGATATTTATTGGCTTATATGTCATGATAGTCAAAGGCCTAGCTTGCCATATGCTAAGGTGGGATTTCCCTACCTGAATGAAACTAAGGAAAGTCTGAATGAAAGAGTTCAATTTAAGTCTGTCTATGTCCAAACCCTATCCTTGCCCTCACAGTTCCAATCAACCAATGTGTAGGGATGTCAAAGTCAACAAAACAGTGTTCAACTCAAGGATCTGAGCTCTCCAGCACTCGGCTTTCTTTCATCTCCCCCTTCCCCAAGCATAATAAAGTTCCATGAAAAAGTGTTATAATCACCTTTCTTAAGTTCAAAATTGTATAGTTCAAAATCACTCCTTGAGATTCTCTTCCCCCAAGTTTTAGATAAAACAGTTCAAAAAGGGTCTTGGGGCAGGTGTGGTCCTTTTTAGTGTCGGGGTGCCTTCCCCTACAGTTCAACTTCACCACTTATACTTGTTTTAATCTTCTCCAACAAAAAGTCTTTACAAACTCCAGGTCAACTTGACCCTCCTTCTGGCTTACCTAGTCAATTCATCTGCAGTGGTTTCAGTAGGTTATGGCTTGGTGTTCTCATACGTCACCATGCAGGGTTCTCTGGTCTAGGCGCAGTTGTAAGACCGCACGGTCCACCCATTACAGGTCGTGCAACCAGGACACCGGGACTCATCAGCTCTCACACACAGGTTCCTTGGCACTTGCTCCTGTGTTCCAAGTCACCCCCACTTAGTTTCTTTGATTGGCCTATTGGCTTGGTGGGTATTCTTACACTTCCCTGGCTTCTCCTTGTTGGCACACACCAACTGCCAAGCTATGGCCTTGCCGCACTGCATTCACTCAGAGAAGTTCACTTTGTGGCTCTGTTTAGCCTTTGATGTGGTTAATTTCAAAGTTCAAGTTAAATCTCCTTGTAACACACATTTAATCTTGTTCACTTTTAATTTAGAGTCCCATGTCCACTTATGTTGCTCAGCTGTAAGATATCATTCAGTTCAATATTTAAAATGCACTTATTTGCTGCAAAGTTAAGTTTCCATTTAGTTTGGTATTTAATATGCATATATTGACTTCAGAGTTAGATTTCCATTTAGTTTTGTATTGAATGTGTGCCTATTAGCTTCAAAACATGGATAGTTATTCACTGGTGGTCCCATAGGAGCGCTCCGGTGCTCGTACACTCTCCCGACATTCACCGTCCTTTTGTATGCCACCCCGTTGGATCCCGAAGCTCCTTCCTTGCTACTGGAGACAGGAAACCCACTAGCGCACGTCCCACTCACCGGTCGTATGCTTTTCTCTGCACGTCGGCTCTGCAGCTCATTTCTGGACACGGTCAGCATCCTCTCTGTCCCGACTAAACGTCTTCGGCTCCTGCTGCTTGCGCATGTAGATGGAGACTCCCAGATGTGGGGAAATTACGCAGCCCACTCTTTTCGGGTCCCACAAGTCCTCCGGGTAAGTTTCCAGTGTCCTGGTTCTGCTCCTTGTCTCACCATGGCTGCCTCCTCACAAGGGTCTCCTGCTCGCCCTGTCTTTGCCCTCTTCCTTGTTGCCTTTATCTCCTTTTATACACCAGTAGCCCCTTGACAGGCTGCAGATGAGTGTCCAATTAGCCCTGCCTGACCACAATCAGATGGACATGTCTGGCCCTCAGAGCTCTTAGCAGGCATCTTCCTCGTCCCAGTACCAGAGTGGTTAAAGAGTATAGTTTTCATTGCTCTTAGTTGCCTCTTCTTCACCCCAGTACTGTCAAGTGGCATATGCAGGAAAATAAAGGGGGCTGTCTTATAATAGCCCATGAAGGTTGGGGAAGGGTTAGGTTGGTCGTCAGTAGGGAAAGGGGGGATAACATGTCTCGTCCATTTTACAATTAACCCTTTTTGCCCTTTTCCTGGTATGCCTGATCTGGGGATATCTCCTATCCTGTTTTTGGCCAATGGGGCCCAGATAACAATATACCATAACTGCTCTTGGAATAGAGGGGTCTTCTTGATGGGGAATTGTGAAGTACCGCGCCTCACCTGATTATGTCTCACTCCCCATCCCCAAGAACCCTCCAACCAGGTGATCCTCCCTCAATTCTCCATCCCCAGGGTCAGGATTCAAGGGCAATGGCCTTTCCCTGGCTACCTGAGAAGATTTCCCAAGGGTAGTAGAAGTGAGAACACCCTCAGGTTTCTCACATAGTACAAATACCTTCTACAACAGTGTGTAGGCCGGCATCCCCACTTTCAATCTGGGATACGTGGTAAATTTGGTGCTATAATGTAATTTTGGAGAATGGCCTCTGTTAAATCTGTACACTTGGAGGACCTGGCTTCTCATTCTAGGTTTCCTTCCATCCCAGATTAATTCTGTTAACTTTCTCTGGAGCACCGAATATGAGACGAGGGGATCCTGACTGTGATAGCAGACACACTGTAGAGGAAGCAAGGGGCGATATTTATTTTTTTGACCATGTTTCGTCCCAGCCATGGGATCTCCAAGGTTTTCCAACACGTCCAGTGCTCACCTAAAGTATAGAGAAAGTGAACCTATAAGTAGGCATGAGGTAGTTCAGCCCTTTTTCATTCCGTTTAAAAAGGAAATCTCGTTTGATATTGGACAATATTTCCGGGGGCTCTGAGACATTAATTAAAACCTACTGACTTCCTTAGATTTATAGCGTAACTGGAAGCAACGTTGAAGGCTTTATATTTTGCTAGAAGGGTTGAGAGTCGATTGGGTATTGGACATCATCAGCAAGACCGTGTCTGCATATAAAGCAGCCTTGTGCTCTGTTTGGATAATTTCAATTCCCTTAAAATCATGATTTGTTCTTATTTGTTTTTCCAATGGATCCATAACTAGGGCAAAACTTAGAGGGGAGAGAGGGCATTCCTGATGTGTTCCCCTAGAGATGGTGATGTAAGAGATGAGGCGACGGTTGATCCGTTCTCTGGATCTGGGAGTCCTATAACCTGCCACGATTAGTTTAATAAAATTTTCCCCAAACCCGAAAGATTGGAGCGTTAAATGTATGAACCCCGAGTCGACTCGATCAAGGGCCGTGTTGGCGTCAAGCGCCAGTAAAGTCATCAGAGTGTTATTCCTTAATCCAAATTCTATGATGTTGATGACTTACCTAATGTTTTCCTGAGTCTTGCAATCTATTTATTATAAAATGTTACGATCCCTATCGATTATGGATGGAGGGCTCCCCATCAACAAAGAGTATTTTTTCATAAATGTTTTGGATCTGTATTAAGTAGGGCTGTCGGTTGATATGAGTCACACTTGGTAGGTTTCTTCCCAGGTTTCTGGATAAATGTGGATAAGGACTCCCCATTGATGCAGTTACCAAACTCAACTCTAAAAAAGAAGCTGAACAGAGATGCTAGCAATGGCATGAGTAGGGCCTTACAGGTTTTACAGAACAGAGCTGTGAAGCCAGCTGGGCCGGGGTCCTTCCAAGTTCGGGAGGGAATGGATTGCTCGCTTAACTTCCTCTTTGGCGGATGGATCTTCTAGATCATCACAGGCTAGCTGCATATTTTGGGTCAGATCGGCCTGCTCAATAAACTCCTGTGGTGCATCGTGGAATAGGTCCCACACACAAGGGCAGTCCAGCATCGAAATGCTAGGCAGATCCCCTCTGAACAAGAGTACCATCAACACCCCCAGAAACGTGTTTCAGCCTTTTGAATTCACAAAATGAAAGCTTGTTGTAGAAGTCAGAAAAAGCTGCCATCTTGCCCTTCTCATCTCTAACACTTGTAATATAATTTCAGGTTTTCAGGAAACAGTTTGTATGTCATCAGCTAGTTGGCTACGTTACTATGGGGGTAGGAGTGCTGTTTAGTGTGAAGCAAGAAAATAGCTGTCTCAGACGCCCAGGTGGGGTCTAGCAATTGTCACTTCCATGTAGGCTTACTGTAAGCCCCTTTGGGAAATGTGTGAGGTCCTTCTCATGTCTCTGTTCTGATCTTGATGGTCGTGCAGATTATTGTACCTCCGTCCTCAAGTACCGCACAGACAGAAAGGATACACTGTCTGTGCAATCTTTGAGGCCACAGGTGTGTTGAGCCGTCAATCAGGTAGCAGGAACGCCGGAAGGACCCCTGACCGCTGCAAGGCAATGGTTAATGGTTAAACGGGAGCAGTGCAATTGGTACGGGTAACGGGTAACAATCAGTATTAACAAGGCTTACCCAGGAGTGTTGTAAATGGGGTCCTAAACGTGGTGAGAGCCACAGATTGCTGATGATGGTGAAAGAGGCGTTCTGCACGGCTCGTAGGTGAATCACACCTGGGTCTGATGTAGATGGACCAGAAAGGCAAGAAGTTCAAAACAAAGTTCCAAGATTCTAGGTTCAGAGGGGATAATCCAAAGGCAGTCCAAGAGAGAGTTCCAAGGTCAAGGAGCCGGGGAAACAAGGCGGAATCCAAGATACAGAAATCCGAGGGGCAGGCAAGACAAATCCAAAGAACAGTCCGAGGTCACAAAGTTCGTGATCATAAACAGGTAAACCAGAGCGCTAAACAATCTTCAAGAGATCAGCTGTGAAGCGCTGTATCCACGTTGCCAAGATGCTTTTAAACTGATTAAGTAGTCACGTGATGTGTCCCATGGACGTGTGAGACGTGACATGATCATGTGGTCACGGGACGCCGGATGTTCGGGGTTGCCGTGGGAGTCTCCGTGGGCGTGACCAGCCGTGAGTGCGCCTCCATGGCAACTGCCAGCGAAACAAAGGACGGTAGACGCCGGGACTACAGGCTGGTGTCCTCCTATGCCAGGCAAACTGCTGGGTCTTTCTATGTGCCGGGACTGCTCTTGTGGTTAGGTGTGGTGTGGGGCGTGTGGTCGTGTGATTCTTAATGGGGCGAGCAATGGGAGACGTGACAGAGCCCCCCCTCAAAGGCCCACGACCCCGTGGGCTGGACGGATTATCCCGATGAAAGCGAGCAACCAGACGCGGGGCATGGACGTCCCGGGAGGGAACCCAGGAGCGTTCTTCAGGGCCATACCCCAACCAATCAACCAGACACTGAAAGCGACCCATGCAGAGACGAGAACCCAAAATAGCACTGACCTCATACGTATCCGGGGAGGACACAGAAACAGGGGCAGGAGATTGGACCATCCGGGTGGTAGAAAGACAAGGCTTGAGTAGAGAGGTGTGGAACACCGGATGAATATGCCAGGTAGAGGGAATAGAGAGCCGTAGGGCTACCGGGTTCAGAACATGTGAAATCTCTTAGGGACCGACAAATCGGGGCAACAGTTTCCGGCAACCAGGGATCCGCAAATGGCGAGTCGACAGCCAAACACGATCCCCAACCCGATAAACAGGAGCCACCACCCGTTTCTTGTCGGCCTTGGTTTTCATAGAGGCCTGGGCTTCCCGCAAATGGACCAGTGTCTGGGCATGGATAGAGGTCAGATCACGAGCACAGAAATTGGCGGCGGGAGTGGAGGATGAAGAAAAATCGGGGAGAGGGAGAGAACGAGGGTGCTGCCCATAGAGTGAATAGAAGGGGGAGAACCCGGTGGAGGAATGCCAGGCATTGTTGTATGCGAATTCGGCCAAATGGAGCAGGTTCAGCCATGTATCCTGATACTGAAAGGTCAGGCAGCGCAGGTACTGTTCGAGGGCCTGGTTTACCCTCTCGGTTTGGCCATCGCTCTCCGGATGGTAGGCAGAGGAGAAGCGGGCATCAATGCCAAGGATCTTGGTAAGGGCCTGCCAAAAACGGGATGTGAACTGCGGACCGCGATCGGATACAATGACTTGTGGAAGACCAAAAAGACAGAATATCGACTTGAACAATAGTTGGGCCAGAGCAGGGGCTGAGGGAACCCCGCGACAAGGAATGAAACGGGCCATCTTAGTGTAGGAATCGACCACCACCCAGATGGAGTCGTACCCTTGTCTGCGAGGCAAATCTGTAATGAGGTCCATAGAGACCGTATGCCATGGTCTGGGAGGAATAGGTAGGGGCTGAAGGAGACCCACAGGACGACCCCTGCGTGTCTTGCACTGTGCGCAGATGGAGCAAGTGTTTACATAATGTTGAACGTCGCGCCTCATAGATGGCCACCAACACCATCGCTTTAGTAACTCCAAGGTGCGGTGCTGTCCAGGGTGCCCATTGATGGGCGCGTCGTGGGACCAAGCAAGTGCCTGGTTACGTACATCGCTAGTGGGGAGGAATAGCTTATCTTGTATGAAAGGCAACCCTTCCTGGAGTACCAAATCCCATTCTGCTAGTGCTTGTGGATGGTGTGAAACCCACTGTCGGATGAGAGTTAGCATGGAGGGAGGAGGAGTACACATGCATATGACATGACCTTCGTTTAGAAGAGTATCTGGGTATAGGGGCAAAGAATCCCCTCCGGGCGAGCGGGATAAAGCATCGGCCTTACCATGTGAAAGCCCTGGTCTATGTTTGACCACAAAGTCATAGGCGGCAAAAAACAGGTGCCAACGCACTTGTCTGCTGTTCAAGCACTTAAGGGAGGCCAGATCCTGCAGGTTTTTGTGATCTGTGTAAACCACGGTTTGGTGTTTGGCCCCAATGAGATGGTGTCGCCAGGTCAGTAGGGCAGCCTTAATGGCCAGTAATTCCTTCTCGGTGACTGTGTAGTGGGACTCGGAAGATGTGAATTTCCTGGAGTGGAATGCTACGGGGTGCAACTGACCTGTGGAGGGACAGGGTTGGGAGAGCACTGCGCCTAATGCAAAGGAATAGGCATCGGCCTCCACAAAAAACGGGAGTTCGGGGTCAGGATGCTGTAGTACAGGAGCTGTGGTGAATCTAGCTTTGAGTGTCTCAAAAGAACGCTGATGTTCTGAGGTCCAACAAAACTGGACCCGAGGGCTTGGCAAGGCAGTCAGTGGTGAAACAATGGATGAAAAACCGGCAATAAAACGCTGATAAAAGTTGGCAAAACCCAGAAACGACTGGAGCTGTTTGAGACAGGTTGGAGCGGGCCAGTCAATGATGGCATGAACTTTGGACATGTTCATGGATAGACCTCCAGGTGTAATAAGAAAGCCTAGAAACTCTACTTCCCTAGTATGAAACACACATTTCTCGGGTTTGGCGTACAAGGAATGTCTTTTTAGCCGAGTTAGGACTTCTGTGACATGGCCTATGTGTTCCTCCAGTGAGGACGTGAAAATCAATATATCGTCTAGGTAGGCCACAACAAAAACTTCTAAGACGTCAGAGAATACTTCGTTAACAAAGCGTTGGAACGTAGCAGGAGCATTGCAGAGACTGAAAGGCATTACAGTATACTCGAACAGCCCTTGTCGAGTACAAAATGCCGTCTTCCACTCGTCTCCGCTACGCATACGAACCAAGTTGTACGCCCCCCGAAGATCCAGCTTAGTAAAGATGGATGCCTTGGTCAATCGGTCTAGAAGCGTGGAGATGAGGGCTAAGGGATACCGATTTTTGATGGTAACGGCGTTCAAACGTCTGTAATCAACACAGGGACGTAAGTCACCCTCCTTCTTGGGCACGAAAAAGATCGGACTAGCAGCTGGAGAGCTAGAGGGTCGTATGTGACCTAAGCGTAGTGCTTGTTGGATGTATTCCTTGAGTGCTAACTCTTCCGATGGAGATAAGGAGTATATCCTGTCTTTTGGTATAGTTGCCCCAGGAACCAAATCAATGGGGCAATCATAGGGTCGGTGTGGTGGTAGGCCTTCTGCCGTGACTTTGTCAAACACCTCTCGGAATTCATGATAGACAGCGGGAATCCCAGCTGTAATGGCCCCCACAGTGTGTGGGGCGTTCGTAGATGGATCTGTCTCCTCGAGGCTGGCGGAGGCCATAGCCCCAAGGACAGTGGCCGGAGATGGAATCATAGTGGACTCAATCAAACAGAAGTGTTGGAAAACTTCAGATTCAAATGTGACCTGCCCAGTGCCCCAATTAATCAAGGGATTGTGCTGTTGGAGCCACGGAATGCATAAAATGATACCGAACTGCGGAGTGGAAATGAGATCAAACGCTAGCGTCTCTTGGTGCGTGCCCTGAATCACCACTAACATGGGAGCGGTCTGGTACTCAATGGGACCAGAGACAAGTGAGGTACCATCGACCGCTTGTATCGGTTCCGGGTACTTTTTCTTGATCAAGGGTAGATTAAGGTTGTGAGCCAGCGAGATATCAATAAAGCAGCCAGTGGCCCCGGAGTCGATCACTTTCTGTACTGAGTGTGCCAAATCTCCGGCTGGTTTCAGCTGGGCCTGGACCGCAGTCGGTCTGATGGGACCAAATACAGGTTCATTGGGGGTCAGAGAAGGACTCGCCCGTACCCCCACACTTAGGGGCGAGCCTTCTGAAAACCCAATGTTTTATTTTTAGGGCGGCAGGGACATTCTTTAACGTAGTGCCCTAAAGTACCACAGTAGAAACAGGCGTTATCGGTTCTCCAACGCTCCCGTTCGGCCTGGGTGATGGGACTCCGGATCCTGCCGATTTGCATGGGTTCCGGAGCAGAGACGGACGGGGCTGGGAGTGTCTGATTGGAAAAAGCCGTCTCTGCTCTCCTCTCTGACCTGCGAGCATCCACCTGTAGAGCCAGGACCACTAACTCAGGGAAGACCGAGGGGAGAGCCGGCACTACAGAAAGAGCGTCTTTCATGTGGCTACAGAGACCACGGTAGAACACTATGGCTTTCTTTTCTTCAGGCCACAAGGTCTCTGCAGCCAGTTGATTGAAACGGGTGATGTAATCAATCAGAGTTTGTTTTCCCTGTGTAAGATCAAGCAATTCCAGGTCTCGGGATTGTGCCTTATACCTGGTGTCAAAAACCTTTGCCATCTCTGTCACCAGTAGGTCGAAATTGTATAGGGCAGGGTGATCGCTCTCTAATAATGGATTCGCCCAAATGGCCGCTACACCTGACAGGTGAGAAAGAAGGAAAGCTGCCTTGGTAACAGAGTCAGGAAAAAGCTGGGGTCTACACAAGAAGTGAAGTTTGCACTGGTTGAGAAAGGTACGATATTTCCTGGGATCCCCCTGATAGCATTCGGGGGCAGCAAGAGGAAAAGAGGTGGGAAGGACCACTGGAGTGGGGACTGTGGGTGCTGTGGGCGGAGGTGGAGGCGGAGCTGAGGGGGTGGGGTCGCCGAACTCGGCATCTGCGGGTAAAGGGGCACGAGTGCTTTGTAGGGCGTCGAGTCTATGGTGGATGGCTGTTGTGGCTGCGGCCATGTCGGTCCTAAGGGCCGCAACCGCTTGCATTAGATCGGCCACAGGGTCCCCGGAGGAGGTATCCATAATCTGGACGGCCAGGAAGGCTTCACAGTCTGTTCTGATCTTGATGGTCGTGCAGATTATTGTACCTCCGTCCCCAAGTACCGCACAGACACAAAGGGTACACTGTCTGTGCAATCTTTGAGGCCACAGGTGTGTTGAGCCGTCAATCAGGTAGCAGGAACGCCGGAAGGACCCCTGACCGCTGCAAGGCAATGGTTAATGGTTAAACAGGAGCAGTGCAATTGGTACGGGTAACGGGTAACAATCAGTATTAACAAGGCTTACCCAGGAGTGTTGTAAATGGGGTCCTAAACGTGGTGAGAGCCACAAATTGCTGATGATGGTGAAAGAGGCGTTCTGCACGGCTCGTAGGTGAATCACACCTGGGTCTGATGTAGATGGACCAGAAAGGCAAGAAGTTTAAAACCAAGTTCCAAGATTCTAGGTTCAGAGGGGATAATCCAAAGGCAGACCAAGAGAGAGTTCCAAGGTCAAGGAGCTGGGGAAACAAGGCGGAATCCAAGATACAGAAATCCGAGGGGCAGGCAAGACAAATCCAAAGAACAGTCCGAGGTCGCAAAGTTCATGATCATAAACAGGTAAACCAGAGCGCTAAACAATCCTCAAGAGATCAGCTGTGAAGCGCTGTACCCACGTTGCCAAGATGCTTTTAAACTGATTAAGTAGTCACGTGATGTGTCCCATGGACGTGTGAGACGTGACGTGATCATGTGGTCACGGGACGCTGGATGTCCGGAGTTGCCGTGGGAGTCTCCGTGGGCGTGACCAGCCGTGAGTGCGCTTCCATGGCAACTGCCAGCGAAACAAAGGACGGTAGACGCCGGGACTACAGGCTGGTGTCCTCCTATGCCAGGCAAACTGCTGGGTCTTTCTATGTGCCGGGACTGCTCTTGTGGTTAGGTGTGGTGTGGGGCGTGTGGTCGTGTGATTCTTAATGGGGCGAGCAACGGGAGACGTGACAATATCACGTTTTCCATGCACTCCTTAGCCCTTCTCTTGGCTCCAATATGAGTCGTGGAACGGCTGATAAACTCTCCCCTGACCACAGCATCCCAAACCAACCCATGGAATCCCACAATTGTGGTTCTCAAGAAAATATTTGTCGATGGTGCTTGCAATTTCACCTTGAGTTGCGAGGTCCTGGAGAAGGGCGGTCTTACAATTCCCATTACTAGGTGGGTGGGGGTGTCAAACTGTTAACTGTTAAAGAAGCCGTTATTGTGGCGTGGTCTGAGAACAATTTAGGAGCAATAATAGCAGTGTCTACCAATGGGATCAATGTGGCAGAGATCAGGAGAAGATCGCTTTGAGACAAACCTTTGTTCATGTGAGAGAAGTGTGCATGTATTCCTCCTCCTCAGTGTAAGAATCTCCATTTCGAAGGGATTGTGTCCTCTGATGTATTCCTTATCTTTGAGATCATCCATTCCAGCTTGCTGGCCTCGGAAACATTTTTCAGTAGAGGGCGCTGCGCGTCAACGTCGCTCGAGTCGGTGTCCCTCGACAGCCTCCATATCGGCACCGAAGTCGTCATGAGTATAAATAGAGTTTGCGCAGCGTCCGTTGCTCAGTTCCGTTTTTCTGCGCTTCGTGGGCCTCTGAAACGTAACGTTAGATTCCTTTCTTCAGAAAAACCTTTTTATTCTTGGAAGATTATTTCCATTACACAATGGCTTCTTCATCCGAACCATCGACTCCTCGGTCCGGTTTCAAGAAATGTCGTGACTGTGGGAAGAAAATGTCTTTAAGGGATCCTCACAGGATCTGTTTGTGGTGGCTAGGATCGGAGCATCACTGTTCGGAATGTGAGGACTGTATGTCCATGATGGCGAAAGCCTTGAAGGAGCGTAAGGGGTAGTTAGAATGAGGTAAGGGCTTTAAAACTTCTACTCCCTCGAAAGTTTCTTTGGCTGAGTCGAGACATTCGTCTCCTCGTCGACAAAAGAAACATTCCCGTTCAAGATCTCAAAGCGGTTCTCATCAGTCTTCGAGATCAAAACACTCTAATAAGAGGCGTCGTAGATCTCCCTCTTCTTCTTCTTCCTCTACTTCCCTGGAAAGGGTCACCTGCCCCACGAAACACAGCTCTCCGGCTAAGTGGGAGGAATTCCCTAAAAAGATGCTAAGCGTCTTTGAGAAAGCGGCCTCGACCCCCTCCGAGACGTCTAAATGTGATACTCTGGGTGAAAGACCCGAAAAATTGAAACACTGCGAGTCGTTGAATCCGGCGAGAGAAGGTACTCGAGAGCGTCATGAACCCTCGAGTAAAGGCAATAAGACCGCATCATCGATGCCGTCGTCAAAGATTCCTTCGACTCACAAATCTGTGTCATTGACGCCTTTGTCAAAAGGTCCTTCCGATGCATAAATCGGTTTCATCGTCGGCGTCTTCGACGCCACTGTCGACCCCGATAAAAGACAAACCTACAACTGTCACTATGTCACAGGCAGTTGAGGTGTCGAAAGCACTGACCTCTCGAGTGCATTGAGGTCTTTTCAAACTTTTTCAACGCCTTTTTCAGGATTGTCGAAGCTTATGATGTCCACGTCGAAAACCTTTGTTTTCTCAGGCAGTGGCAACGAATGTAGCTCCTCTGCCCTAGAAATGGGTTTTAAACCATATCCTAGGTCTGACTACTTTAGAGCCTTGTCCTCTATATATGAGGAAGGGGAGGATTCCGACAATGAGAGACCCTTTGGTCTGCAAAGGACTACGATACCTATGCCAGAGGAGTTAATCTATGAGGAGACAAGGTTAAAAGATCTTCAAGAGTCTTTACATGAGGCAAGTGGTTTAGATACTTCTCCAGAAGGAGTTTGCTAAACCAGATCCTGGAGAGCATGCTGAGACTCCTTATAGGATTCTGATGGCCAGAATAATTGAATTCATGGGGTGGACTACACCTTCTTTTCAGCTGGATGACCTTACTGATATTTTAGATAAAGGTCCACAGGAGGATCCTGTTGTTCCTTTTCATACTGCCCTGCAAAAAAAAATATCTGCTAATTGGGAAACTCCTGAAGTTATCCCTGCAGAAAATAAAAAACTTTCTGCTAAATACAGAGTATCAGCTTCAGATCCTGAATATCTGAGTAAGCATCCAACTCCAGAGAATTTAGTTGTACAAGCAGCGACTTCATCTAACAGTAAGTCGGCATACCCTACTATTCCACAGGACAGAGATGATGAAAGATTTGATGCCATGTAAAAGTCTTTTCGGCATGTAGCATGGCGCTTAAGTCTATCAACGCCACTTGCACGCTAGCAGGATTCAGCCACACACTTTGGGAGGGTGCTTCATCTGCGGCTGACTGTCTCCCAGAAGGAGAAGAACGGGATGCATTCTTAAACATCACCAGGGATGGAAAGGTGCAATGTGCGAGTCCCTCCAAACAGGCATTGATTCTGCTGACAGCATCAGCAGGGCCATGGCGGCAAGTACTACAATCTGCAGATTTGCGTGGTTGCGGAAGTCTGGGTTTGCACCAGATGTGCAAGTCAGACTTCTGAATATGCCCTTTGACGGCACTTCTCTATTTGGAAAGAAAGCTGATGACAGCCTGGAGAAATTGCAAACATCCAAACTCCAAATCGCCCCACAGGTACATCCTGGAGGGGTAGGTCATTTCGCTTTTACTCCACATTCGGAAGAGGCAGAGGACAGCCAGCTCAAAGGGGCCAGAGACGATTCACCCGTGGTGGACGGGTCAAAGGTACAAAAGCCGCAGCAGCAGGTGCCACATTACCCTCGGCATCTGCGTCAGCCGCTTCTAAACCCCTCTGAGGTCTCCCCTCACAAGACACCAGTAGGGGGCGGGTTAACTCAACATCTGGCAGAATGGCAGGCTATTACGTCAGATGCTTGGGCATTGGAGACAGTTGCCCAAGGTTACTGCCTGCCCTTCCTACATACTCCTCAGAGTCATCCACCGGGGAACAACTCTTTGAAACTTCCAGACCCGCTCCTTATGCAGGAGATTTTAGACCTGCTAGAGAAGGGTGCCATCAAACCGGTACCCGTAGCGGAGAGGAACAAGGGTTGGTATTCCCCCTACTTCCTAGTACCAAAGAAGGACGGAGGACTGAGACCCATCTTGGACTTGCGAGAATTGAACAAATTCCTCAGGAAAGACAAGTTCAAGATGGTAATCCTTTCTTAGATCATTCAGGTCCTCCAGCTTCAGGACTGGTTGGCATCTCTAGACCTTCAGGATGCTTATTTCCAAGTGCCAATCCATCTCAAACACAGGAAATACCTGGGGTTCGCAATTGGCAACTCCCACTATCAATTTCGAGTTCTGCCATTTGGGCTGACCTCCGCCCCGAGGGTCTTTACCAAGCTAATGTAGGTGGTGGCTGCAAGTCTAAGGAGGGAAGGGATCCACGTCTACCCCTACCTGGACGACTGGTTGATCAGAGCAGTATCTCCGGAACAAGCTCAGATCCAGCTAGGTTATGTCTGCCACTTCCTTCACAAGCTGGGCTTCTCCCTCAACTTAAAGAAGTCACTGTTGATACCATCACAGAGACTCCAGTTCAGTGGAGCAGTCCTGGACACTCCCCTGGGAAAAGCCTCGCCACCAGAGGTGAGGGCTCAAGATATTCTACAGATGGTCACCAAGTTTCAAAATGCCCAACGTCTACCAGCCTTCGACTTTTTGAGGTTGCTAGGCGTCATGGCATCCTGCATCTTCCTAGTGCCAGAGGCTCGCCTGAGAATGAGATCCCTCCGGAAGAATGTCATATCTCCTACAAGGCCCGGACAGAGAAGCTCGAGACCTTCAGTGGTGGGCCTGTCGGGAGAACATCTTGAAAGGAGAACAGTTTTTGCAACCATGGCCGAAGAGAACAGTAGTCACGGATGCTTCACTCACGGGGTGGGGAGCTCATGCCAACGACTTGACCATCAGCGGTCGTTGGTCTCTATCGGAGTCCAGACTACACATCAATCTGTTGGAACTGAGAGCAATCAGACTAGGTCTGAAAGCTTTTCTGCCATCAGTACAAGGAAAGAATGTCCTGATAATGACGGACAACACAGTGGCCATGCGCTGTTTATCTTTAAGAGGGGGCGTAGGGTCACTGCTTCTGTGCAGAGAGGCAATGCAGCTCTGGTGTTGGGCAATTCAAGAAGGAGTCTCTCTATCGGCAGTTCACCTAGCCGGAGAGAAGAACTTGACGGCGGACGCTCTGAGCAGGCAGAGCACAGTCTCCTACGAGTGGGAGCTAGCTCAGGAAGTCCTTCAAGAGATCTTCTCCCTTTGGGGAACCCCTCAAGTGGATCTGTTCTCCACCAGCATCAACAGGAAGTGCGATC
The DNA here is from genome assembly GCF_040938575.1 of Ambystoma mexicanum. Classification (NCBI taxonomy): domain Eukaryota; kingdom Metazoa; phylum Chordata; class Amphibia; order Caudata; family Ambystomatidae; genus Ambystoma; species Ambystoma mexicanum. Next base: position 1,491,085,419 of record NC_090932.1, on the reverse strand, counting down.
ATTTTTGTTCAAGGGAATTTCCCCCGAGAGGAGCTCTAGGGGACGCTTTCGTAGTGGTCTGGGAGTTTCCACTTCTATACGCGTTTCCTCCGGTCCCTGTTATTTCTCAAATGATCAGGAGGTTGAGAAGATTCCGGAAAGCCATGATCCTAATTGCCCCGGATTGGGCCAGGAGAACGTGGTTCTCGGATCTTCTAGACATGTCCATCTGTCCTCCGATTCGTCTTCCGCAAAGAGAGGATCTTCTCCATCCAGACATCAGAACCCTCAACCTTCACGCTTGGTTTCTGAAAGGTTGAGATATAAGTATTGGGACTTCCTGGATGACGTCATGGAGGTGTTGCTTTCAGCTAGAAGGCCAGCAACAAAAACTTTATACCGCTGCCATTGGAACAAATTTTGCAGCTGGTGTAGAGAAAAGAATATTGAACCCTTTTCATGTAATACACCGATGGTGTTATCTTTCTTGCTTTACTTAGCAAACTCAGGTCTCCAAATTGGTACGGTCAAGGACTACCTCGCAGCGCTGTCTATCTTTAAGCGTACTGCTGAGGAGCCTTCATATTTCAAACTACCCATAGTAATCCAATTTCTGAAAGGATTAACAAATGTCTATCCACCAAAACCTTTTCAGGTTCCTTTGTGGTACTTAAATCTAGTCTTAAAGTTTCTGATGGGTACTCCTTTTGAACCACTTCATTCTTGTTCACTAAAGTTTCTCACTCTTAAAACAGGCTTTCTAGGGGCCTTAACTTCTGCTGGAAGAGTGAGTGAATTACAAGCTCTATCTTGCAAACCTCCTCATACAATCTTTCATAAAGACAAAGTTGTCTTACAAGTGAAGGCCTATTTTCTCCCAAAGGTGGTTTCTGAATTCCATATTACTCAGAAAATAACCTTACCTTTGTTCTACCCTCCTCCCCATCCAGGGAAAGAGGAAGAAAGATTACACAGGCTGGATTCAAGGCGTGCCTTGAGTTTTTATATTAGCAGACTTGCTAGGATAAGGCAAGCAGACCAATTGTTTGTAGGATATGCAGGGCACAAATTAGGATTGCCAATCACAAAACAGACCATTTCAAGATGAATCATTTTGACCATTTTAGAATGCTACAAATTGGCATGAAAAGAACCCCCTCAACATCTTAGGGCTCATTCAACTAGGGGTATCGCAGCCTCTTCGGCTCTCCAAATAGGGGTCCCAATTAAAGATATATGTGCGGCTGCCACATTGTTGTCCGCACATACTTTTACCAGAATTTACAGCCTAGATTCCTCCTCTAGCCAGGAGACAAGATTTGGGAAAGCTGTGTTGCATTCTGTACATCTTTAAAGGGAAATATTTCATCTTTACTCCCACCTCCTTTTCATACTACTGTATGGGAGTCTATCAAAGATAAGGAATACGTCATAGGACACAATCCCTTGGAAGAACAAGTTACTTACCAAACTGGTAACGTTCTTTCGATGGGATGTTCCTCCGACGTATTCCTTATCGCCACTCCCATCCATCCCCGCAGTAAAACTTCCCTTGTAGTTGCAGCTTACGCTCCTTCAAGGTTACTAACCAATGAATGCAGAGCAAATCTGAACTTCAAAACGGAACTGAGCAACGGACGCTGCGCAAGTCTATTTATACTCATGATGACGTCGGCGCCGATACGGAGGCTGTCGAGGGACACCGACTCGAGGGACGTCGACGCGCAGCACCCTCTACTGAAAAAAATGTCTGAGGCCAGCAAGCTGGAATGAATGATATCAAACATAAGGAATACGTCGGAGGAACATCCCATCGAAAGAACGTTACCAGTTTGGTAACTAACTTGTTCATCTCAATAAGGTCCAGCTCCCCCAAAATATCCAGGACAAGAATGTTTTTGAAATCCAACAAGGAAGGGGGGAGCAACTTATCTAGTGAAGCGGCAGAGGACCATGTTGAAGTCTACACTGAAAAAGGACCTTCTCCCTTGACAAAAAAGGCAAGAGACCGAAGCAAAGAGAGTAGGACATCATATTGTCATTCGGATCATATTGTCATTCGGGAGGTATACCGACACCAGAGTCATAAGGTGGCCGAAGAGTAGTCCTTTCAGCAGGAGGGTCCGACCATTGTGATGTCTCTGCACTCCCGATTTTATGAAAAGTGTGTTGCAAGAGATAAGGATCTCGGTGACTCTCTTTTTTTCTGGAATATGAGACTGTGAGAAACCAGAGGATGTCTCATGTACTGATTCCCGGGGAGCTGTCATCCAGTTGGCCAGAACACAGCCATCACTTTGAGCAAGGCGAGAAGGGCAATTGAAGCAAAGAAGACCAGCACAACGGAACGGCAGGCGACCCGGCCATGGAAGCAGAGCACACGGGACTAGGAGGCGAAATGAAAGGCTGTGGTCCTACCAGCTGCGGGCTAGAGGTTGTTGCAGAATCACAAAGAGGCAACTCCCTGCTACTGCACAAGGTCACCGCGGTACCTCCTTCATGTGCGGTGTGAGGACTTCAAAGAAGGCGGGCCGCGCTAGACCAAAAGCCTTCACTAAACGGAAGATCTTGATAAACTGTATCTGCCATTGCCGGTGAGTGAAATGGGAGACCGGCTTGTGTTGATTAAAGAAAAGGACATTAACGTTTGAAGTGCTTGTTGGGTTGTTGAGAAACCGCGAGCGAAAGCACATTGTAGCAAGAATGAAGAATGCCGAGATTGTGCACCTAAGAGAAGCCGTGAAAGAAATCTGAAACGCTTGAGTGTAACAGAGAGTTGAGGGGAATAGTCAAAGTGGTCATACGAGTGTAAGGTCAAGGGTACAAGCCCCCCTCGTACAGTCGAAAGTCTTTGACAAAAGGTAAAACTAAGTATAAAGCTAACCTAAGGAATTATTAGCCTTGTGGTGCTAACCAAAATGTGGGTGCTCTGAGCTGGAAGAAGAGCCCTGAATAGGTCTTGTACGTAGTTCTTCAGCTCAGAGTCCTTAATCTGTATAGGGATGCCAGAAATATGATTTCTTTGCAACCTATTTTCAGCATCCTCCTGTCACACCTGCTGTGAGGCCTGTATTTCCAGTGATCCCTGTTGTTGAATAGCCAAAGATCGTATCTCATCTCAGGCATAGTGTTTTGTATGTCTTCATTGAGACAGCTGCTACCTTTTGGGTGATTTCAGAAACTGAGCCCTTAATCTCCTATTTGTTTTTGGCTAGCATCTCGAGCAGTTTCATCTTTGTAGCGTGGGCCGTCTGTTCTGTACCCTCTGATGGTGTCTCAGGCTAGCGCATTGTCTCCGAATTGTGCATCAGGGCTAACGCATCCCCTAATTTGCTGGGATTCACGGCCTTGGCTCCATTTCGACTGTTGGGGGACACTCTGGCAGTGGTACAGGGTGGGCAACAATAGCTAGGATAGAGAAAAACCACCAGATAGTGTTCTTTGTGTTTTCTGCGTCAGCCTGGCGAACAGAAAGTCCATTGTGCGGATGGAACTGTGATCGCTTTAACCCAAAGTAGGCCCACCTCTTAAGAATCGAGTGCATGTTTGTACGCAAAGCAAGTTATTGTACAAATGGCCAGCAGGAACTAGATGACGCTGTGGAGTCCAACTAACCCAAGTCTCTTCCAACACAAGTTTACACATTTTATACAGTTTGCAACAGTTGGAACACTCTCACATATTTTATTACAAATAATCCCCCCTACACGATTGGTCAAACCTAATGCAAAATAAATCCAATCTCCTTTAATTTCCACACTCTCATTGGAACATATCTTTGCATCAGCTCATTTTTACAGCACAACCCCTTTTGGGATCTTTCCGTGGTAGGTCATGACTTCGTCCCATGGTTACACATTGACACAACAAACATAATTCATTACAAGTCCAAACTGGCCGGGGCCTCTAACCTCGAACGTGATGCACACAGCACTTCAACGATATGAGGAGGGGGAGTTATAAACAAGTTCCCTTTGAACTGGTGATGCATATCTTATCTGCCCAGACTTGCTGGCGTCCTTATTTCACACTAATCTATACGACTACGAATTCAACATGCATGGCCTCTGGGCACATCCTGAGAAACTGATTGAAACCCATAAACCATTTGTTAATTATTTATTACTCGGTCCCAAACTAACACTACTAGATGGCCAGACTTCCCTGAATAATAAATAACAGACTCCCATGTACTTAAAAAGATTGCGTATCCTCACCACAATAGAACCAAGTCATAAAAACCCAAGCCTACCTGTAACTGACCATCTGATATTATTGCAGTTGCCCGCTGCCCTTCCTCAGCCTTCAACCTTGCTAAACCAGTTTCCCAGTCACAAAGAAATCATCTCGCCAATCCAGGCTACGGGGCCTGCACAATCGCTAGATATGGGAGGGCTTTCAGCATACAGATTTGTTTTCACCATATACCCCAACTGGCCCAAACACATGTCCCTAAAGACGCCCATGTATGCATGTCTGAATGTATGGTCAAGACTACCGCACCCTCTCACCTTGATTTCTCAATTGCAAATCTCCTATTTCATGTGTGCATATGAAGCTCCTTGCTGCCTAACTGTAGGCGCTACGTGGCACACCACACCTATTCATTGCGTTTAAACTGCATCAGCATATTTTACATTATCTTGCTGTGCGCGTATGAATTTAAAATGTATCAACTTAAACGCAAAGTTACACTTATCCCTTCCTTATTAACTACACCAAATACATGCTAAACTGCAACATCGCTTCAACATTTCCATCACCCCGGTCACCAATATGGTGCACTCAACTGAAACCCCTCTTTCTCATTACGACCTTTATCGACCACCCCAACACCATACACCGGTGCATCAAGAAGAGGACCTCCTTTATTTCTCTTACGGAGGGACTTCTAGTATCTAGAAACCGGCCTGACTGGAATCCAGTACGCCTTGAAGGTTCCACCACGGGAATCCTCAAGCCACCCGTTGGTATGGGGGAAGGCTGACGGCGTACCCGAGGGTGCCTGAATTCTGTAGCATGGGCATGCGTGGGATCCCGGACAACTGAAGAGTGGATCTCTGTTCCCCCGTTGCACATTCACTGGTTGGTCCAGGGGCTGCGTGGCATGGAAGGATTCCGCTCACAGGCTGGGGACGACAGGGTGCTGTGGGGTGTGGCATAGGAGGGTCAGATTGGCACTTTAGTCCCTGCTCTCCTTCGGGCACCCAAGTCAGGTCACACCCCGGCGGAACCGGGATGCAGGATCCAGATGGGCTAATTTTAGTGAGCAAAAAGGACCAGTGCAATGCTTACTTGGAGAAAGAAAACACACCAAGGGAGCCTTTTGTGACAAACTACTTGCCTACATGCTAATAAGAAAGGCATAATGTCGACGGTTATAGTCCAGGTTCCAGATAAGATTCGGAACTGGGAGTGTTGACTCGCTGTTTTTGAATTTGGGGAGTAAACATTATTTTCAGGGAGTAAAAAGTAATTCCAATTAAAGATCTTTTTTAGGTGAGTAAATATATATTTTAACACCAAAACGTCTTTTTGGAATCTGTGCCTTGCCCTTGGTAATTCATGCAAAACAAGATATTTTGCTAGCTTAAATTCCTTTTCAGATCAGTTAGTTCATATTAGAGCGCCTTCCTGGTGGCACTGCAGTGCTGGTATCACAGACCCAAATCATTCTGCAAGCTGTATGGGTGGAAGCTACTATGTATGAAATTTCCATTTTGTGACGAGAGCATTCCTACTCCCTCCTTTTTGTTTGTATTTTCCTATATTTATGGAATTTAATTGGCTGATAAAAATGCTTACCTGTGGGGCTTGTCATGTTAATATATGTAAGGAAGGCATGGTATTAACAGTAAGACAGACACAAGTGATCACAGTTCAAGGGTCTTTATTGAAATTTTGCAGGGGTGTGATCAACGCATATCTAAACCTAAATCTAAAGATGGGAGCAAGCTACAACCATCAAATAATAATGATGCAGTCCAAGTGTAGTCTTGTCAAAATAAAAGGGGCTATACTAAAAAAAAAAAAAGAAAAACTATTGCCAATCCCAACCGCTAAATACAAACAGTGTGGGGTGAAGTTCATGAAAAAGAAAGAAGTGCTCACAAAATGATAAGTCGGGATAATTGGGCCGTTGGCCTCCTTTCCCTAGGGGGCAAGCCGATTCACTCAAGCAAAGCGCACACTCTAGCTTCTGCAGCACGAGGATACAGTTCAATATTCACTGTTTTCTTTACTACTTGTAAGTCTCTAGACTCAAAAGGGCTTGCTGTGCAAAAACAATATGTTAACGTTGTTTACCTTTCAAATGTATTCAAAGTTGGGTGTTCACCTCGGATCCCCTCTGCTGGGCTCAGATCCCTATCTTTCAGTCAATTAGTCTTCCTAAGCCCGACTCAGACCAATTGTGATTTACCTTAAACTATCAAAGACTTTCGAATGTGCACAGGGTTTAGCTTGACCAGTTGCATGACCACTTTGATTTCGTTATTCCCTTTTCTCACACTCTGCATCAGTTGGATACCTGACAGAGACTTTAGAATAAGCGTCCACATGGCGCCGGACCACTCTTTGTATGGCATCTTTTGTTGGCCTCCCAAAGTTCAAAATGTAAAGTTCAATTACTCCTTTGGTTCCAATTATATTTGCGTCACTCTTTGCAAATGCCTCACACGCTGTTCTCTTTGTACAATGTTGCTGCATGCAACCTTGGTTCAAAACACAAGCTGATTTGATATCAGTCTCTTCAACTCAACGGCTGTGCTGACTTTTCTGACGCTGCTTTGCTGTAGGAGCCAAGGACAGTACTACGACGCCAATCACTCCTCCCCGCCTTCGTTATCAACGCGGGAGAGCCCCGGATACCTCTGACACACTGTGCAGGTTGGCTCAGCCTTAGTTCCTGGTCTTCGGTTTCTTACTTTCCAAGGCTCACGAAAATAACGGTCTTTAGAGGTCACAAGTACTTCCCTCCTTGCAACTCTCTCATCCCGCCGTCTTTCTCCTTGTAATAAACTGCCCTCTTGGAACTGCTGTTTCTTCGTGTGGTTTGCCTCGCTCAGAGTGTGCTTTTGTGCTTCGCCTTTTATCCATGTGGGGACGCATGATGGAAGTCAGGTGTGTAATAATCCGTAATTGCCCGTCCTTGCCTGTCCATGGTTTTGGGACATGTCAGGTATACAGCTCTGGTATTAGTCCGTTGTCGCTCACAGTGAACTGTCCAACTAGAAAGTGTTTGTTGGAAAAGGGGGTGCTGGTTGAATTCCTAGGTATCCTACCTGGTAGGATGGGAAAAGGTGTTATTGGGAAGGGGATACCGCGTCTCACCCTCCGGTGTCCCACTTCCACTTCCCGAGGACCCGTCATCCAGGTGATCTGCCCGCACTGGTCCAACTCCAGGAACTGGATCCAAAAGCGATGGCTGTGTCCTGCCCACATGGATGACAGATCCCCGTGGTCTAGCGGGTGAGACACCTTCAGGTTTCTCACACATACCAGTGTTTCATTTCGAAATTACATATGGTACAGTCAACATGCAGGAAATGTAAAGGGGACTTGAAATTACATTAAGTCCTTTTTAGACACTACATCTAAAATACTGAAAATAAAATACCTAAAAGAAACCTACCTACATGGACAGGGATTCTGAAGATTGCCTTGCCTGCTTCTGTGCACAGCAATTTAAACATCGAGCGTTGTGTGGTTAGGATTATTAAACCGGCCGTAAGAGAATCGGGCAGACGTAGTTCTCAGATTTCCTTTAATTGCTACACTGCTTTCCAGTCCGGATTCAAGTTGATCTATTGTTTCAGTTTCCAGAAGAACGCATTACTGCGGTACTTTTGACCTGGTATTTAACTTAATGTTTGGATATGATGGAGGCACAATTCAATGACATTTGCCAAATCTTTGCGGAAGAAGAGTGCGAAGTAACTACACGTTGTCCTTCCTGAACCTATGTCACGAGGTGTGCAGTAATGTTTTGCTAAATTACTCGAGTCCTTCCTCAGCATGGATTTAAATGTAGGTTTCATCGGAGCCACTCAACACCTATGTCCCAGCTTCCCCTCTTTTAGATTTGTGGAGTATCCTTCCACTACTCGAACAGAGCAAGTATTTTTTGCTTGTTTTGGAGTCATTTTGAGACTTGGTCATGTGGGGAGGTTAGACTTGATCCTGCACAGCTTGTGGGGGTTGGCATTTGTGAATTTCTCTTTGGGCACTTTGGCACTTCCTGAGATTGGGAGCTCTCTGCTCACCCATGTTTCTGGGTTCATGCCCAGGAGAAATTTTACATGCTTAAATTAGAGTTCTTCTATGATTTTCTTTAAAATAATGAATATATTTAGTGCACCATCTGATAAGATGGCATTCCCATAGCACTTTGAGATCCTCCCCTTCTATTGAGCTGATGCATACATTCTTTAGGCAACAAAATTGAGCAAAAACCTTCTCTCCACTTTCTCAGTTGCTGTCTGCTGTTTCAGGCTCACTTATCAGATATATGTTAGGGATCGGTGCCTCCTGTAGGATATCCTAGTGCAGGTGGTTACACTGCATTTTCTGACAGTGACCCTGTATCTCCCTCACAGTGATGATGCATCAAGATGGCCCTGACATGGCAAGTCTGCAGGCTTTTGCTGTAGGCGAGGAAGAGAGGGCACTATAGTGGTGTGAGGGCTGGCATGGAGTGGATGCTGTAAAGAACACCCTATGAGTGACAGAGATCCCAACCTGCTAGTGGTGACCAGAGAATGAGGGCCAGTGTGGCAGCGGCAGGTACAGAAGATAGCAGTACCCAAAGTGCAAGGCGGGAAGCAGCTTGTCATCTCGGCAGTATCCCATCTCTTAATCGTGAGGGCTGGATCAAGCTGTAAACAGCCATGGTACAGGGATTTAAAGGGTGTACTTGGATGCCCCCCACCCCGATCTCTGTAATCTGCTATTAGTTGTAATAAGAAGGAACAGAATACGTTTGAAGCCCACATGCGTGCATGATATCCATGCTATACCAGTATATCTGCTTGCTTATCGGCTGCTCACTCTTCTTGAAGTTTTCTTTACAGTCTGGAACCAAACATTGACATGCTAGCTCAGTCTACTGCTTTGTTATTCAGATATTCTGGCTGCGTTTTGTTTCCCTCTTGGGTGTAGAGTTCTTACTTATTGGAAACCGTTCACTTTTGCACAAGGTATATGAACAGGCTTATATGGTACTGTCTACTTGGAGAGGACAGTGTTGTTAAAGGGTCAAAGTGTTGGGCCTAGAAGATTGGGGCATAAGATAACAAAATCTTGCTTGAGAAGGAGGCTATTATGTTTGAATAAGCAGTTCCAAAGAGCATGACTTCTTTTTGATAAAGGTAGAGTATAGGATTTCCATAATGGTGACTGCTCCGTCGGTGTTAAATAGTTGTCTGCTGTAAGGCTGCAGAAGTAGCAGCGGGACATAAAGGTGGCATGCTTGTGGGAACAAACTTTAATTTAACAGAAAATAAGGAAGAACCCTACCTGTCCCTAAAACTTGGAGGAGTTTCCCTGCTTCAAACAAAACTAAGGGCAGCGTCACAATGTCTGTCAAAAACAAATAGTCCACTGTCATATGTCCCAAATCTATTTTCATCCCCTACCATTCAAAAGAAAACTGTAAAGTAGACTACACCCTGATTGCAAAAGGGGGGCTCCCTCCTTCGGGATTATTCTTAGGCAATTTGTGAGTGATGGGGGAAATATTCTTCTTCCCCTGCCCATCACTAGGCTTTTTGTATTGTTCCACTCAGATGAGGAGGGGGTGCCACTTCCGCAGACCTTTCTCAGGCAATTTGCTTATATTTCCAAACAAGATTGGGAAAGTGTCTACCTTCCCCAAGCTTTTTCTAGGCTTTCTATCAATAGTATCAGTATTGTCTGGATTTCTTCAAAAGGATATATCTTTCTTCCTCTGGTCTTATCGTACCATGTGCCAAAGATCTTTCTCTTCCCCTGGTCGTCTCTTGACTTTGGTTGAAGCGTTCTCTTTTCATTTGTTCTTCTTCTGTCCTTTTGCCAAAGGGCACCTTTCTACCCCCCCTTCTTTGTCTTCTCTTCCCATTATGTGGGTCCAAGTCTGCCTTCTCGGCTCTGTAATGTCTCTTACTTGAGCCCGGATTTATATTTCTTTCTATAGTGTAAATGAAAATACTTTAAGTGTGCATCCTGAATAGTGACAGATTTTATCTTTTTAGGTTAGACTTCCGACTTCGTACAGCACCCATTATCATTATCAACCCATAATGATGCACCAATGTTTGTGCTTCTTATGGCTCCCTTATGAGCCTACTGTTTTTGCTTATTGGACCTCCTTGTGCTGGTGTGGACCCCCACCGTTTATCCCCATTAAAGTAACAATTCAAGGGGATCTTTAGTTTAAGCAGAATTCCCTAGTATTCCATAGTTGGTCTTCTATCGTCCAACTTAACCATATGCTTTCTGAAATCATAACCTATGGTCATTTAGGTTGGTATGTATAGAACCTAGAAATGCATAAAGTGTCCAAAATATAATTAATTAAATGCAAGTACAATAGCAAATGTTACTAGGGCTTAACAAAAAGTGAATACCCGCTTCTCTGTATTTTTGGCAGTATAGGTTTCTCATTTGTTTGTTTCTATCTGGCTGGTTCCCATATCCAGGTGGAGACTTGTCTGTCCCAAACATTCTTTAAGACATAATTATGGCATTCTATATATTCTCCCACTAGGACGCCCTGTCATTTTTAGGAATACAAACATCAGTTTATCTGTGTTTGCCCATCACACCTTTGACCCCATGCCATACAGTGACATCGAAGGCTGCATAGCTCATTGCAATGATATGCATTAGTGTATGTGGACTATTGGCTCTCTCAGATGAGCCCTTTTTAGTTTTCCATAAAGAGAATGTGGCTTGTTAGACCTTAACCATAAACCATGATTTTAGTTTGGGGATAATTAAACTTGGTGTGCTGAAAAAGACCATCCTTAATCTGTTCACGAGGGGAGGGTCCTGGTCCATGGGTCTGGATTGGACAAAGACAATTTCATCCTTCCAAAAGCTTTGTCATTAATCATAGCCTCAACCTTGGTAGACATGCTTTCTAATTCCTTCATTGATTATTAGTCCCATCTTCTATTAAGTTGTATTCTGTCTGCTGGATTCTTCCTCTATACTGTGAACATTCTTATGCGGTCAGAGCCTAGGTAGCCCCTTTGGCTTGCCAGTGCTTCATTGTTGATATTTGTACAGTAACCATTTTAGCTACTCTGCATGGTCCCTGTTAAGAGGTCTGCACTACAGCAGATGGTCCTCTGCCAAACCGTTCTCAGTAACATTTTGGGTGAGCATCTGAAACAGCTTGACTAGCTGCATGCCCTTAATATACTGACAATCTTGGAAGAAAACATGCTGAGAGACATAGGTGTATATACAAGTCCACACCATTTCAGATTGTATGCCTAGCTTGACAAAACCAAGACCACACAGCTATTCATCTACAAAATGGTATGAATAAGAGAAGAGGTTGGTATGAAGCTTGTAGACATGATATGGCGGAGGGTTGAGGTCTGGGTGCAGGGGGTTCTTGTATATATCCAGCTCCCCCAATGCAGCAGATGTCTGCCTACCAGGAGCCTTTTCTACTAATCTGCAGAAATGGCAATGTTTGGGTTCTAATTAGGGGCAGAATGAGTTCCAGATTGTATGACAGTATACTACTGTTTGGTGAATTTGTTTGGAAAATAATAAAACTGTGTTGTAACTTTTTGGGTGAATTTAGGAATGTGTGTGAAGATTTAAGCTTGCTGCCATTGATGAACATTTTCACCTTCATATTCATAGCCGTGCCATCAAAAAGTGCAATTCCCTTACTTATTTTGTTATGTAACGAGATCCTTTTGTAATACAGAAAGACTTTTTAACTGTGGTATTCATTGGGTGTCAATACAACCAAATACATGATTTTCCTTGAAAGCAAATTTTTATTTTCTTTAATGCCCTTTTTAAAAATTAAAATGATTTTGGGAATGTGAATTGGAAAAATATAAGGCAATGAAAATAGAAAATGCACTTCTTGGCTGCAAACGTTGATTTTGAAAATGTTTCTCTTGCTTATGGTTTAAAATGTAGGAATTGTATCAGCAAAAATGTTCTGGATATATTTTCTTGATCATAATCAGGTTATTTATGTATTAATTTATTCTATAGCTCCATTAACAAAGGCTGCATCAAGCGAACGAACAGCAAGCACACCATCTTCGGACACCCAGGAAGAGTTTGTGGATGATTTCAGAGTTGGGGAGCGTGTGTGGGTCAATGGCACTAAACCTGGATTTATTCAGTTTCTTGGCGAGGCTCAATTTGCTCCAGGGCAATGGGCAGGCATTGTGTTGGATGAACCAATTGGCAAGAACGATGGTTCAGTCGCTGGAGTGCGTTATTTCCAGTGTGAATCCTCACGAGGTATATTCACACGGCCTTCAAAGTTATCCCGTAAGCAATTGACGGATGAAGAAGCCAATGGTTTCCAGACCGCTCCTGCATCTAGAGCCACATCACCAACATCAATGTCATCTGTTAGTATGGTTTCTTCACCTGCTTCAACGTCGCTTAATGCAACTACTCCCCTTAAGTCACCTGCAACTAAGGACCCAATTACACCTGCTCAAATTGGCAATCTTACAAGAACTGCAAGTGAGTCAATCTCTAACCTCTCAGAAGCTGGATCCGTAAAAAAGGGTGAACGGGAACTCAAAATGGGAGATCGCGTTCTGGTAAGTCATAAATTATTTTATTTCAAGCACATTTTTAATACAATAAATAGTCTCTCAAGTTTAGTATTTTGTCCACTTGTTTCATTGAATAAAACTTCTGAAACCTTTATTATTTATGAGCATTGTAGTTCATATATTTATTTTTGCTGTTTGGTAAAGTCACACTTCTGTTTCAGATACATTCAATGTATACAGTATAGATAATGACCACACTTAAAATCCTAGTATAATTCTTTTCTTTAGTTAAATAACATCTGCGTTTAATATGATCTGCAGTTAACAAAAGGGAACCCCTCCTATTATGATCTGGGGATGAAACCAAATATAACAAGAAAGATCCTAACAAGAACAAACTTTCTTCGCAAACCCTTTGCCAATAATTTCCCCATGAAACACTAAATGTCTATCATTAAAAGCAGCCTTTTGACATGCTCCATTTGTGTAAACCTGTGTATTCCTTTTAGGCAACAGACGAGCATCTCTCAATATAGATGTACATATTCATCTATTGCATTTTTGGTTATTTATTTTCATAAATACTCAATGGTACTCAAAGTTATGAATGAATGTCACTAGTGCAAGAACCATTGAGTCTTTAAGAAAAGAAATAACCAAAAATGCAATAAATAGATGCATATGTACATCTATATTGAGAGATGCCTGTCTCTTGCTTAAAAGGAATAAATGTATTACACAGAGCATGTCAAGAGGCTGCTTGAAATAATAGGCATTTATTGTTTCATGATGCAATTATTACCAATACGTTTGCGGAAATGTTTGTTCTTGTTAGGAGGTTTCTTGTGATATTTAATATGATCTGCGCCTGTCAAATGTCACCCCATGAAGTTGTCAGGACTTAAGTAATATGTGTTCGAGAGGATTGGGTCCTCCAACGTATTCCATATCTATGACAGTAATCACCACAGCTGTGCTGCTTCGGAAAATCTTTCGGCGTCCTTCGTCGATGACGTCGATACGCCGCCCTCGAGGACCTCCTCCGACGGCCGACGTCACTGGATGTTATAAGTAGGACGCACGACGCCTGTAGCCTCAGTTCCGTTTTTTCCGCAAACGTGTTCGCTTCGGAGATCTCCGCGCGCCTCGACTCTTGGGAGTTTCTGTTCTTTTGGTACTTCGAACCTGTTTATTTTGTGAAGTATTCTCGGGATGTCTTCCTCTTCTTCCACCCCGCGTCCGGGCTTCAAGAAGTCGGGGACTGCGGGTCCAAGATGTCGGTGACTCACATGACGCTTGCCTCTGGTGCCTCGAGGAGGCCCACGACACGGATGATTGTGTCGACTGCCAGTCGCTTACGTCCAAGGCCTTGCGGGAACGTAAGAAGAAGATGTCGGTCGGTAAGGTGTCCAAGCTCCGGAAGGCGAGGTCTGCTGGGCTTTCGACGGACAATTCGAGGGGCGACTCTCCGCATCGTAGTCATAAGTCTAGGGGGTCTCGGTCCCGGATTGGGTCCCGCCACTCCTCTGCCTCCTCGAGGCACTCCCGGAAGCGCCGTCATCGGTCGCCTTCCCAGTCCTCATCCGAGGACTCCGCCCGTCGGCGGGTTTCTTATCCCACCAAGCGTTCCTCTCCAGAGGAATGGGCTTCCTTCGGGAAGAAAATGTTGGCAATTCTTGAATCGCAGGGCTCCGGTCTGTCCGCGCCTCCGAGAGGGATCGGTCGTGACCATACTGGAGACACCGCTCGTACGCCTTCAGGCTCGGGTGGTCGGCACGATTCGCGGGAGAGGTCCCGCTCGGACAAGGGGAATTGTTCCAGTCATGCCAGTTCCAGGTCCCGGTCCTCGACACGCTCGAGCCCGGGTGGACCTGTGAAGTCTTCGAAGAAGACGTCGACGCCATCGGCGCCCAGGCTGTCGAAGGACATGCTCAGGGCTCCTCCCTCGAGGCCTGTGTCGAAGCTGTCGATGCTGCCGGTGCCGCGCTCGACGTCGACGCCGTTTCACTTAACGCCCTCAATGCCTTTTCGAGGCTGTGGTGTCGGAGGTACCCCGTGGCACGGAGGAACCCCCAAGAAAGGCTCTGGCCAAGGCAAAACATGTCTTTATCCCGCTTTCATTGCCCATTTTCCAGCCTATGGAGTATATTTCTGAGGTGGAAGAGGGTTCTGAAGATGGGTTGGTTCCGGACACGGTAGGAGATACTTTCTGGTCATAGCCAGATTGAGGACTTGCGTCAGTCCCTGCATGACGCCAGTGGTCGGGACACCTCTCTGGAGGTGGAGTTCTGTAGGCCTGAGCCTGGCACCCATGCCGAGTCATCGTACCAGTGCCTTATGTCGAGGGTCACTGACTACTTGGGGTGGTCGGCGCCCCCAGTTGATTTTGTGCAGGATGACCTGATGGATATCCTCGACCAAGGTCCACCCACTGACCCAGTACTGCCATTCCATATGGCTCTGCAGAGAAGGGTGGCAGCGGCTTGGAGTGCTCCAGAGAGTCTCGCGGCAGTGGGCAAGTCTTTGCCGCAAAAATACCGCCCGTTCAGTAGCGACCCCTGCTACTTCACCACGCACCCTACTCCGGAGAGTTTGGTGGTGCAGGCGGCTACGGCCCCAGCAAAGCAGGCGTCGTATCCAACCATCCCTCCTGATAGGGACGACAAGCGTTTTGATGGCTGGGCGAAGAAAGTGTTTTCTTCAGGGGGTATGGCTCTTCAAGCGGCCAACTCTGTATGTGCCTTGTCACGTTTCACGCACAATCTGTGGAACTGTATTTCCTTAGCGGCTGAACATATTCTCGAAGGGGACGAACGGGATGGTTTTCTTGCTATTATTCAGGATGGCAAGGATGCCATGTGTGAGTCCGTTCAGTCGGGTTTGGACATGGCAGACTGTGTCAGCCTGTCCATGGTGGCGCGCACCGTGATACGCAGGTTTGCGTGGTTGAGGAAGTCGGGGTTTGCTCCTGATGTGCAAGCCAGGCTCCTCAACATACCCTTTGATGGTGAACATCTTTTTGGCAGCAAGGCTGACGAGAGCCTTGAAAGGTTGCAGACCTCCAAAGCTGCAGCGAAATCGTTGGGCGCTGCAATCCGCCAACCTCCACTTTTTTGTCCTAGGGGACAGCAGTGGAGGGGAGGTTCCTTTCGTTATTACTCATCCTTTAGTAAAGCGAGAGGAGCTGCAAGTCAATGGGGCAACCGTAGGAGTGCCAGAGGTGGAAAACAAGGTACTCGAGGTGCCAAGGCCGCGCGAGCAGTTGCCTCTTTGCCGTCAGGCAACGCCGCAGCCGCTTCTGCTCAGTCATGAGGCCCATGCTTCGCCGGTTGGGGGAAGGCTGGCGCAGCATCTTGTAGAATGGCGTGCCATTACTTCAGGTGTGTGGGTTCTGGAGATCATAGCCCACGGCTACTGTCTTCCTTTCCGGCAGAGGCCTCACGACAATCCACCAGGGAATCTCTCTTTGAAGAGTCCGGGTCCGCTCCTTGCGCAGGAGGTTCAAGCCCTGCTGGAGAAAGGCGCCATAGAACTGGTGCCTGTAGCGGAGAGGAACAAGGGATGGTATTCCCCTTATTTTTTCCCCTTATTTTTTGATTTCCAAGAAAGACAGGGGATTGAGACCCATCATGGACTTGCACGGTTTGAACAATCTCCTCAGGAAGGACAAGTTCAAGATGGTTACTCTTTCTCAAGTCCTCCAGGCCCTTCAACTTCAGGACTGGTTGGTGTCTCTCGACCCCAAGGACGCTTATTTTCATGTGCCGATCCATTCAAAGCACAAGAAGTACCTGAGGTTCGATGTTGGCGACTCGCACTTTCAGTTTCGGGTCCTGCCGTTCTGATTGACCTCCGCCCCGAGGGTCTTCACCAAGCTCATGGTAGTGGTGGCAGCGTATCTCAGGAAAGAGGGGGATTCACGTCTACCCCTACCTGGACGATTGGTTGATCAGGGCGCGCTCTCCCGGGCAAGTCCTGGATCATCTGTCTGTCACCTGCCACTCCCTCCACAAGCTGGGCTTCTCCCTCAACTTAAAGAAGTCCCACTTGACGCCAACTAAAAGGCTCCAGTACATCGGAGCAGTGCTCAACATGTCCCTGGGGCAGTGTTTTCCTCCCCAGGTGAGGGCTCATCACATTCAGCAGATGGTGCACAAGTTTCAGCATGCCCAGAGTCTCCCACCGTTCGAGTTCTTGAGATTACTTGGCCTCATGGCATCCTGCATTCTTCTGGTGCCAGAGGCCAGGTTGCGGATGAGATCTTTGCAATGGGCACTCAAGCGTCAGTGGTCTAAGTCCTCCGGCAGGATGTCGAACCCTGTTCAGGTGCCGTCCTCGGTCGCCCAGGACCTTCTGTGGTGGACTGTCGAAGGCAATCTGATGAAGGGGGGTCCATTTTGGCTACCCTGGCCGGAGGTGACGATAGTGACGGACGCATCCCTCACGGGATGGGTAGCTCATGCCAACGAGTTGACAGTCAATGGTCGTTGATCTCCGTCGGAGTCCAGACTCCATATCAATCTGTTGGAGCTGAGGGCCGTCAGGCTTGCCCTGAAGGCTTTTCTGCCGACTGTGCAAGGAATGAATGTCCTGATCCTGACAGACAACACAGTGGCCATGCACTACCTAAACAAAAGGGGGGGGCAGGGTCACTTCCTCTGTGCAGGGAGGCGATGCAGCTCTGGTTCTGGGCAATACAGCAGGAAGTTTCGATCTTGGCAGTTCATCTGGCCGGAGACAAAAATGAGACGGCAGACGCTCTGAGCAGGCAGAGCGTGATCTCTCACGAGTGGGAGTTGGCTCATGAGATCCTCCTGGAGATCTTCGCCCTTTGGGGGACCCCTCAAGTGGATCTCTTCGCCTCCAGTGTCACCGGAAGTGCGAAAGGTTCTGCTCGCAGGAATTTCCTCCAGGAGGAGCCTTAGGAGACGCGTCCGTGGTGGATTGGTCATTCGCACTGCTGTACGCGTTTCCTCCAGTCCCCGTCATCCCACAAGTGCTGCGGAGGTTACGAAGTTCCGGTTCCCGGATGATCCTCATTGCTCCAGCATGGGCCCGGAGGACGTGGTACCCGGACCTTCTCGACTTGTCCATCTGCCCTCCACATCGTCTTCCCTACCGAGACGATCTGCTCTCACGGGAGGGGGGTCAGGTTCTCCATCCAGAGGTCAGATCCCTCACCCTTCACGCTTGGTTTCTGAAAGGTTGAGGTATAAGGATTGTGACCTCCCTGAAGACGTGATGGAGGTGTTGCTTTCGGCCAGAAGGCCCGCAACAAAGTCCCTGTACCGTTGCCGTTGGAGAAAGTTCTGCGACTGGTGCAGGGTTGAGAATGTGGATCCGTTTTCATGTGACATTCCTGTGTCTTTTTTGCTTTCTTTAGCCCACAAGGGCTTGCAAGTGGGTACCGTTAAAGGTTACCTGGCAGCGCTGTCCATATTTAAGCGCTCGTCTGAAGAGTGTTCTTATTTTAAAATCCCTTTAATTTCTCAATTTCTAAAAGGGCTCACTAATGTGTTCCCTCCGTCACCTTTCCAGGTGCCCGGTTGGGATTTGAACCTTGTCCTCAAGTTTCTGATGGGTGCTCCGTTTGAGCCTTTGCATTCGTGCCCTTTGAGACTGTTAACTCTTAAAACTGTATTTTTGGTTGCGGTCACTTCCGCTCGCAGAGTGAGTGAGTTACAGGCACTTTCAGTTAAACCACCCTTCACTGTATTTCATAAGGACAGGGTTGTCTTTAGAGTTCGTCCTTCCTTTCTTCCGAAGGTGGTGTCGGAATTTCATTTAGCCCAGAAGGTTATTCTTCTGGCATTTTATCCTCCTCCGCATCCTGGTAAGGAAGAGGAGAGGCTCCATAGGCTCGATCCTAGGAGAGCTTTAAGCTTTTATATTTCACGCATGTCCCGGGTCAGAGTGGACGATCAACTCTTCATTGGTTACGCTGGAAAGCATTTGAGACAAGCTGTGACTAAGTGGACTTTGTCTCGCTGGATAATTCTGGCAATTTCTGAATGTTACCGCTTGGCGGCTAAGGACCCACCGGTCGGCTTACGGGCCTATTCTACCAGGGGTATGGCTGCCTCTACTGCCCTACAGAGGGGTGTTCCTATTTGTAACATCTGTGATGCAGCCACCTGGGCTTCGGTCCATACTTTTGTACGTCACTACTCCCTTCGATTCCATCCGTGGGCAGCATCTGGCCTTTGGCAAGGCGGTCCTTTGTTCCGCAATTTGATTGGGCATTGTAAATTTCTGTATTCTAAATTCTTTTCTCACTGCTTTGGGAGACTGTCATAGATATGGAATACGTCGGAGGACCCAATCCCCTCGAAGAACAAGTAACTCTCTTACCTGGCAACGTTCTTTCGATGGGATGGTCCGACGATGTATTCCATATCGCTGCCTCCCTGCCTTCCCCGCTACAGAATTTCTTATGCGATTGCAGCGTACGTTTCCGCAAGGCTTTGTTTAGTTTAGTTTAGTTTATTCATTTGTATTGCGCACCGGACCCGAGGGTATGAGGGCGCATGAGCAGCAAGGTTATTCATAGCTTGGTTACAGGTTGCTTATACTTTACATTACATAATTACGGTGTGACAATGAAGGGATATGTGTACAGTTTGGCAGGAGATAATGCAGTAAATATATTTAAAGAATTACAAATATTTACAGATTTAATATTACAGATTTACTTAAAGCATGCAATGCGGAGAGCAGCCGTGTGGTGTTAGAGGTGTTAATGGTTCGTGTTCTTTAACCAGTGGATGTAGTTGCATCTAAAAAGTGAGTAAGATTGGGGAGTTCTGAGCGATGGAGGTAAGGAGTTCCAGTGTTGTGGTGCTTTCATCTGGAAGCTGTTTCCACCCATTTTGGTGCGTTTAAACCTGGGGACAGTGAGCAGATTAGCATTGGAGGTTCTGGTGGGTCTGATGAGGGTGTGTTTGCATATTCTGTCTGCCAGATAGCGTGGGGCAGCGTTATTCAGGCATTTGTGGGTAAGCGATGCTACTTTAAGCAGGATTTTGTCTGTTGTGCTGAGCCAGTTATGGGATTTCCTGATATTGGAAATGTGTTCCCTCCTGGGAATGTTGAGCGCTGCCCTAAGAGCGTTGTTTTGTAAAGTCTGAATTTTGTTGGTGATTTGCTTGGTGGCTCCTATGTAGAGGGCGTTACAATAGTCAAATTTGGATAATACCAATGATCTGGCTAGTGTGGTGCAACTCTGGGTGGAGAGGAAGGGTTTGGCTGCTCTTATAAGCTTACATGTGTAGGCCGTGGAGGCTGCCATCGAGCTAACCTGTTTGTGGAAGGTTAGGGAGGAGTCGAGGTATATTCCTAGAGTTTTTACTTCTTTGGAAACCTTGATTAGGTTCCCGTCTATGATGAAGTTGGCGTAATTGTGGTCGAGTTTGGTTAGGTTGGAAGTGGAACCAAGGATGATGAGTTCAGTTTTGTCATCATTCAGGCATAGACTGTGCGAAGCCATCCATGCCTGGATGATGAGATACACCCTGTTCACCAAGGCCAAATCCTGGTTGTAATCTCCCGTCAACGGGATGAGGATCTGTGTATCATCGGCATAGTTAGTGTAGGTGATACCCAGGCCATCTAGATCATCAAACAGAGGTTTCGTGAACACGTTGTACAGAGTGGGGGAGACGCATGAGCCCTGTGGGACTCCACACATGATGGGGATGGGCTCGGCGGCGGCAGAGGAGGAGAAGACACGCATGGATCTGTTGTTGAGGAATGACTCAATCCAACTGATGGCATCTTGTGAAAAGTGGGCAGCTGAGTCTAAGTGATTACATAGGATTTTATGGTCAACTAGGTCAAACGCCGCGGAGAGGTCTAGCAAGAGTAGTAATGCAGTTTTCCCGTTATCTCTAAGGACGTCTATTTGGGCTTTCAGATCTATCAGGGCGGTTTCAGTTCCATGTTGGGGTCTGAAGCCGGATTGTCTTATTCCTAGAAGGTGGTTTGTTTCAAGATATTTTTGGATTTGTTGGTATGCTGTCTTGTCTAGTATCTTGAGCAGAAATGGGACGGTGGTAATTGGTCTGTAGTTGGTCGGGATGGACGGGTCGAGGGAGGGTTTTTTGAGGAGAGGGAGGACCCAAGACTCTTTGAGGTTACTGGGGACTGTTCCTGAGGTGAAAGAGGCATTGATGAGTCTGGTGATGAATGGCGAGAGGTCTCTTTGTGTGGTCAGACTGGCAGAAGACTGGTGCCACACGTTCTGGGGAAAAAACTACAACTGAGGCTACGGGCGTCGTGCGTCCTACTTATACCATCCAGTGACGTCGGCCGTCGGAGGAGGTCCTCGAGGGCGGCGTATCGACGTCATTGACGCAGGACGCTGACGCTGAACGATTTTCCGAAGCAGCACAGCTGTGGTGATTACTGTCATACGTGCCAAATAGACTGCTGCCTGAATAAAATGTCTTTTAAAAAATAAAACAATGTTTTAATACAGTTTAGCATAGTAATGTATGCGTCAATCCAACAATCCATGAATGCAAATCAATTTCTTGGAACAAAATATGTATGGGCAAATGCAAGTCTTTATAACACAATAGGAAGATTAGGTGGTCTCAAGTACTCGTCCCTTTCCATCCATGGCCTCGGCAAAAACGTAAGCAATAAACCCAGATGGGCAGGGCATTACCGGGTCAGATAATGCCTTGGGCCTGATTTATAGGCCAAAGTGAGGACCTTAACGTTAGCCCCGGGGCATTACCAGACCTGGTAATGCCCCCGCCCAGATGGGTTTATTGCTATTAGCATCTTGGTATGTTTTACCAGGATGCTAATATTTTCATTTTCTTTTTCCAAGTTGAGAAACAGCGTGCTTGCCATTTCTCAACTTGGAAAAAAACTACAAATCAAGATAGCACCATGGATAAGGGAGAAGAGAACCACACATTGTCCCTTCTCCCTCTCCATGGCAGCAATTAACGTGACTGAGATGTGTTGGGAACCCTTAGTGTTCTCGCCGCCAGCGAGGGACAAGGAAGCTGCAGGTTTGTAGGGGAGAGGGGTGTATGAGGGATGTTGAAATTGGAGGTGGGTAAAGCGATGCAGGGCAGCATGTGGTGCATTTGACCTCTGTCCTGGGGGGGGGGGGTTGATGGTGGTCTTCCGCTACTGAGGAGGCTCAGAACAGGGCATTACCATGAGGTAAAGATCACATTCCAAGCTTCCTGATTGGCTGGGAGGCCGCTTGACCCCCGCCCTCTGCGCTGAGGTGATAAAAGAAGCATCAGCAGCAAAGGTTGTCCAGTTCCAGAAGGGGCATTTCTTCTTCTAAACACCACTCATCAGACTTGCAGAGGTGGTGCCATCAGGCAAAGTCACCAATTCTGGTGATTAAGAACATGGAGATGAAGTTATCTTTCTCCTTCCACGACTTCCTCCTTGTCAGTCATTAATTTCAGCCATTTCCCAGCAGGAGGTCGGTTCTATGTGAAGCACTTAAATTAAAGTGCTATGTAAGTAACACTAATGTTATTATTATTCATGCCAAACAAACTACATCATGTTAACGATAACAAAATTGCAAGGTATGTTTAAATTAACTTTCCTTCATGAATGAGCTAAATTCAATAGTGTTCAAATCAGGCAACACATGAATATCTTTATTTAAACTTTTATACAGTGCTGGACCTACCCGGTGGATCTCTGGCTGCTTAACAAACTTCAAAGAAATCGGGTAAAAAGTTAAACTTTTCAGAACATGATAGGATCATCAGAATGGATAATGGATACCAGGGACAGGTTTAAAGAAAATCTCCCGTCCCCTGTGGACAAGGCAGCGGCCGACACGGTTCAGCAGGATCCTGACCTGTCGGATGACGCGCAAGGCGATCAGGACAACGATGACCTTCCCCGCTCTATTAGAGCTTTTCATGACTGGGTACTGGACATGATGTGCTTCTTGGATGTTCCGGTGCCCGAGGCACCCACTCCGCAGGAGGGCGTGCTTTCTGGGGCATTCACCCTGTTTCCTTTGGAGTGTACCGGCCTGTTCTTGCAGAAGGACGTTCTGGCTGAGGTCCGGAGGGTCTGGGAAAAGCCACACTCTGGACTTTTCATCAATAAGAAAATTGACGCGCGATATAGGCTGCATTCTTCGGAAGAGGTGTACCTGTTGTCTTGTCCGCCCCCCCCCCCTCCTCCACAGTGGTGGCTGCGGCCACTTTGCAGCCCAGGCCTGCAGCATCCTCTTCCACGATGGCTACTCAGGTTCTATGAAACGAGGATAAGCTCCTTGACTCCCTTGGGAGAAAGATTTTTGCCAACTCGGCCTTGCAGCTCAGGCAGGCCAATGCCGAACTGGTGTCAGCGGGGGCTAATATGCGGATGTAAAGGTCTGTCGGAGTTTGAGGAGTTCATTCCAGTCGAGAAGCTGGAAGTCTTTAAAGCGGGATTATCCGATTCCAGGGTCTTGGCCCAGGATCTCCTGGAGGCTGTGGCTCATCACGTAGACACCTCGGCTCGGGGAATCATGCTGGGGGTTGATACCTCACGACAGGCGTGGCTGCATGCAACCAAATTCTCAAAAGAGGTGCAGGACAAGGTGTTGGATCTTCCGTTCGACGGTAAGGAGCTCTTTCTTTCTACAACAGATGTAGAGCTGACCAAGACAAAGGCTAGCACCCAGACACCTAAGTCCATGTCGGTCCTTGTTAAGACCCCTTTCAAAAACCAGAGACCGTTGTCGCAAAGTCGACCCTCCTCTGGCTTTAGGGACTTCCTAGACCGGAAATCTCGCAGAGTGAATGCCCCTTTGGGGAATAACTGCCGGAGGCAACAACGGACTCGGTTTTTCTCCCGCTCCTCAGCCTCCTCCTCAGGTTCAGGTGGCAACACCACCAAAAAACCTACAAAATGAGGGTTCTCTGCGCTCGCACGAGACCCAGTGGGAGGACGTATCACGTCTCATTGTGAGGCGTGGCAGACCATCACCGCAGACAGATGGGTCTTGTCAGTCGCTTGGGCGGGTTTACGCTTACCCCTACCCACTACCCCACCCTTCAACCCTCCTTTTCAGCTGTTGGGTTCGCCCTCCCTCCCTCAAAGCCGAGGTCCAGAATCTTCTGGACCTCAGAGCAGTAGAACCCGTTCCCCTTGGGGAGCGAGGGGAGGGCTTCTACTCCCGGCTGTTTACGGTGCCCAAACCCAACCAGGCTGGCCTAGGCACCATCCTAGACCTTTCCCAGTTCAATCTTTTCCTACCCCAAGAGAAATTCAAGATGATCACGCCCAGCCATATACGGTCCTCCTTGCAGATGGATGATTGGCTCACCATGGTGGATCTTCAGGATGCGTATATGCATATTCTGATTTGGAATCCACACAGGAGATATCTCCGTTTCTCTTTGGGAGAGGAGCACTTCCAGTTTCGAGTGCTTCCTTTCGGCCTCAGCTCTGCGCCGCGTGTCTTCACGAAGATGATGTCGGTAATTGCGGCCTGTATTCGTCTGCAGGGTATCCATGTGTATTCATATTTGGACGACTGGCTCTTACACAGTCCTTGCCTGTTGAAAGCAGCGGGCAATCTTCAGTCTTTCCTTCAGCTCCTGTTCCATCTTGGGCTGTCGGTGAACTGGCGAAAGACTTCCATGACGGTCTTGCAGGACTTGATTTTCCTGGGTTTTCGCTGGAACACGATCGACTGCAGAGTGTACCTGACCAGGGACAGAATGGCGGATCTGTTAGCCACGTGTCAGATGTTTGCGCAGTCGGAGAGCATGTCGGCCTGGTGGTTTCAGAGGCTTCTGGGCCTCATGGCCTTGTGCGTGTTGGCTCTTCCTCGTCTCAAGATGAGGCGGACTCAGATGGCTCTTCGGAGTTCTTGGCGTCAGGATGTGGACCCAGATTCCAAGCTGATAATGATTCCGGTTTCCATGAGAGTGGACCTGGAATGGTGGTCATCTCTCAGCAACCTGTCGGTGGGTGCGGGGTTCCAGTACCCAGCCCCTACGGCGACGATCACGACGGACTCCTCCCTCCTGGGGTGGGGTACGACGTTGGATCCTCTTCAGGTCTCGGATCTCTTGTCGCCTCAGGACAAGCTCCTCCACATAAATCATTTTGAGCTTCTGGTGATCTTCCTAGCGCTCAGGGCGTTCAGACCGATCATAGCCAACAAGGTGGTCCGCATACGTACAGACAATGTGGTGTCGATGTATTACATCAACAAGCAAGGGGGAACCAAGTCTCCCCCTCTCGTGGACCTGTCCATCCAGATTTGGGAGTGGGCTGTGCTTCATGGTGTTTTGGCTGCTTGCAGTGCACATTCTGGGCCAGCTGAATGTCACAGCGGATGCCCTCATCCGGCGGACAGATGTCAGCTACGAGTGGGAGTTGAAGGCAGAGGTCCTCTCATGGATTTTCTTGCGTTGGGGCACACCGGAGGTGGACCTCTTCGCTACGGCGGTAAACAAGAAGCTTCCTCAGCATGCCTCCAGAGGGGGGCTGGGAGCCTCCTCTCTGGGGGATGCTCTCGAGATTCCATGGCACAACATGAGAGCTTACGCCTTCCCGCCTCTGCCTCTAGTTCACCGTGCAATTTGGAAGCTGAATAACTCAGTGAACTGTTCCCTTCTAATTATAGCCCCGTGGTGACCGGCCAGGTTTTGGTTCTTAGAACTTTAACACCTGTCGGTGTATCCGCCGATCAGGTTACCAGTGACCCCAGATCTTCTTCATCAGGGGGAACAGCAGATGTGGCACCCCTCGCCACAATCGCTGAGCTTGGCAGCATGGTGCCTGAGTTCAAGTCTTTAGAACATTTTAACTTGCCTGCGGATAGCATGCGTATTATCCAGGCAGCCAGGAAACCCTCGACTAGGTCCCAGTACAGAAGCAAATGACTCAGGTTCTGTCATTGGTGTTTAAACAGGCAGTTGGACCCAAGGGGGGATACAGTTGACATGGTTTTGTCCTTTGTATCTTTCTTAGCAGAGTCGGGTGTCCATGTTCTGTCATGGATAACTTACCTTTCAGCGGTTTCTGCTTACATTTCTACGGACCAATGCTCTTACTCTCTGAGTAACCCAGTGGTTAAGAGGCATTTTGCAGGCTTGACACGCCTCTATCCTCCAATTCGTAGTCCGCACCCGTCGTGGGATCTAAATGTAGTCCTGACGGCGTTGTGTCATAAGCCTTTCGAGCCAATGGCTACGGTGGACCACAAGTACCTGTCCTGGAAAGTGTCCTTTTTGTTCATCTTTACGTCAGCAAGGCGGGTGAGTGAGCTCCAGGCCTTGTCGGTGGAGCATCCCTTTTTGGTCTTTCACAAGGATACGCTAGTCCTACGGACGAATCCTGCTTTCCTGCCGAGGGTGGTATCTGAATTCCATCTGAATCAGTCGATCTCCCTGCCAGTCTCTTTTCTGAACCCTACCTCAGAGGCAGAAAGGGTTCTGCATTGTCTCGATGTCAGAAGGGCCCTTAAATTCTATCTGGACAGAATATCCGAGCTTAGGAGTTCTCAACGGTTTGTGACTTTTGGTAACCCTCAGGGTAAGGAGGCATCTAAGGCGACTATTTGTCGGTTGATCGCTGCCTGCATTACGAAGTCTTTCACCGTCCAAGGGATGAAGCCTCCTAAGGGTATTCATGCACACCTGGTGCGGGGCAAGGCAGCCATGGTTGCTTTTTCAGAAATATGTCCCCTGGGAGTCCATCGCTAGGGCAGCTACTTGGGCCTCGCCATTTGCTTTTTGTAAGCATTATTGTCTTGACATGAGCTCAAGAGCTGATGCTCAGTTTGGTCAGGCTGTACTGAAGAACCTTTTTCAGTAAGGGGTATTTCCATCCACCCGTAGTTCCTGTAAGGAGTGCTTGGGAATCTCCCATAAGTATGGAGGAAAGGGGACGGGACGTAGGAGTATAACCAGGTTACTCACCGTAGTGACCACCTTACTCCTAGTCCATAGTCCCCTTTCCTCCATACGCCCACCCGCCGTCCCCTCTAATAAGGTTCCTCTGTTATTCTAATAGGTCTTAGACCTGGCGATAGAAAAGGACTGATGGGTGATGCGTGGGGCGGAGCCAAGGTGGGGGTTGCGGCCGCGTGCCAGGCCCCATGCAAGAAAGAGAGGAAGGACACATTTTTGCAAAATTTGTGATGCTTTTTACAAAGTGCTCCGGTCCCGTCCCACAGGACAGAGAGATGTCCCATAAGTATGGAGGAAAGGGGACTATGGACTAGGAGTAAGGTGGTCACTACAGTGAGTAACCCGGTTATTTCATAGAATGTTTGCTTTAAGAAGTTTAATTTCCGTACCGTGTCTCCTACTTCCAGCGATTTTAGTTCAGCCCTCTTTTGCTCTAGTGTTCGTAGCTCTTTCTCTGTAATTCCGCTGGGAATATAGTCTACTTTCCAGCTCCCTAATTTCCCTGCAGAGCCTTTCCTCCTGCAACCTTTGCTCCCTTTTTTCTTGGCTCCCTCCTCATTAATTGTCCCCCTCCAGGTGGCCTTCCCTGCGTCCCAGGGTGTGGTCTCCCCTACTTCCCCGTTATCATTCATCTGGAAGTATTCCTCTAGCGCGGCCGTTAATTGCTGGGCAAAGGGCTTGTCTCGCCACAGGTACTCATTGCAGCGCCACTTTGAGTCGGCTCTATGTATGCCCCTTATATCGAGTTCCATGGTGACCATATCATGGTCCGACCAGCCCACCGGTCGGATTGCACTATTTCTTAATCAAGACCTATGCTCCCTGCCAACAGGTAGTTGGTTATGGTAAATGTCGTATGAGCGCTAGATAGGAATGTGTACCCCTTTTGGTCTGGGCGCAGGACCCTCCAGACGTTCAGTAGGTCCCTAACTTCTAGACTCTTTTTGAATGTATATTCCCCTCTCAGCGGTTGCCCCCTGGGTTCAGATCTCGTCACTTGCCTGTCCATCTTGACATCTGCCCAGGTGTTGAAGTCTCCCCCTATTATGACTACCCCTCTACTCCTGGCCATTATGATGGAGAGGGCCTCTTCATCAAATGCGCTTTTGCCCTGATTGGGGATGTATACTCCAGCTAGTGCTACCCAAGTCTCCTCCCAGCTCCACTAGACCACTAAGAGCCTGCCCCCCATCAGTGAGTGCTGAACTGAGTTTTACAGACGACACCGCTGGTGTAGAATCAGGCCTACCCCTC
The DNA here is from genome assembly GCF_040938575.1 of Ambystoma mexicanum. Classification (NCBI taxonomy): domain Eukaryota; kingdom Metazoa; phylum Chordata; class Amphibia; order Caudata; family Ambystomatidae; genus Ambystoma; species Ambystoma mexicanum. The sequence goes on along the minus strand of NC_090932.1, from coordinate 1,491,057,533 downwards.
CTTTTTTTCTGTCCGGCCGAAGCCCAATAGGTCGCCCCGCCCTCTTTCCTCTTAGTGGCCTTTCCTGAATGAAGAGGATGTCTACTGCTGCCCTTTAAATTCTCGCCCCACCAGGGACCTTTTGGTAGGGGAGTTCCGCCCCTGGACATTTAGCCACACCTCCCTCAGGAGGCTGGTTCCCTCCGCTTTCATCATTTTCCCCTCCATTCATGGGCTAGTACCTTTTGCTTACACCCCCATTCCGTACCCTTTCCCTTTCCACCTCAATATCTCCCTGACCCCTCACCTTCTCTTGGTTTCTGTTCCGTCTGTTTCCCTCCTCCCAACTGCAAACTAATAACAGAACTATCATCAAGGAACAGCAATTGGGTTCACAACCCATGGTACCCTGTATTGAGACGCCCTCCTTCAACTGAGGGCCACTAGGTTAAAAACTCCTACCTGCCAGGGGTCATACTTTAATTCCATTCGCCTTCCCCTTTACCTCGCAAGTCCTTCTTTTATGATGCCTTGGTCTCTCCTTTCGGGTTAGGGCCGCTTTGATGGGGACGGGGAGCTCAGTTTCACATATTTCTTTCCAATTTTACTTCTCTTGCGCCTCTGGGGCCTTGCCTCGGCATGCGTTGACCTGGAAGTGTGGGCACCCTGCGGGCCTGTTACTGTTCTTGTTTCTGGGATCTGTTTGATGCTGCAGGACTTGTTTTGCCTCCTCCGCTGTGATGACTCTGTATTCTTCTCCTTTTAGCTCGAATAGCAGTGCGAAGGGATATGCCCACCTGTACCAGATTTGTCTGTGAGCCAAGTTGTGAGTGGTCTGCATTCCCTCCTATGCCCCAGGGTGAAGCTTGACAAGTCCTGGAACAATTGGACCTTGGACCCTTGGTAATCTATTTCCTGTACCTGTTTCGCCCTGAGAAGAATTTCTGTTTTTTTCTTTGTACTGAAGGAATTTCACTACCACGGAGCGTGGACTGCCACTGAACGCTCTCCCTCCTCTGTGGGCTCTTTCTATCTGCATGGTCTTCCCTCCTTCCACCTGATGGAGGAGGTTCACAATGTCCTGCACTTTCTTCTCGACCTGGGCCGGTGTTTCTCCATCTGCTTCTTCCAGACTCACTATGCGTATATCCGTTCTCCGTTCTCCGTTCTATATTCTCCAGGTCGTGTAACTTCAGGCCAGACTCTTCTTCCCTCAATTCTACGTCTGTCATTCTGGCGTTCAGTTTCATCTCCACCAGGTTGACATTGATCTGTTTGTGTTCGAGGTTCTCCACCTTCCCCTCTTTTTTCTCCATCTTCCCTCGCAGTTCCGAAATGGATATTTGGATGTCCGTGCGTAGGGCTCTTATCTCTGCCATAACCCCTGCAATGTCTTCCTTGATAGTGGCATTGGACATGTTTGGCACCGTCTTGAGGCCGTCCCGTGTTTGCAAGGCCTCCCTCCTTCTGAATTGTTGCAGGGCTGCCAGTCCTCTTGTGGGAAGGCCTTGTGCCGGCAGCCCCTCTCTTTCCTAGGAGCCTATGTTGGCATTTTGGTTGCTCTGCCGTGTATGCTCTGCGCTCGGCCTGAGCATGCCCCCTGGGCTTATGCTGGCCGCTGTTAACTTTCATTCTCTGGGTGTGGGGGGGGGGGGGCAGGTCTACGCTCCCTGGGTATGTATTCCTCCTCTCCGGTGGAGCTTTATCCGGGGCCCCTCCAATTGTCCCACCAGTCCTCTGCTTCCCGGCTGCTGTTATGAGTGGCCCCTGCGTGGTGGGAGGCCTCTCCCCCTTTTCTACTGGCTGTTTTATGGCAGGCCTGCTCGATGGAGGGTCTCCTCTTCTCTTGTTCTTGTATTTACTGCTTCATCCACTGCCCTTCATATACTGTTCAGGAGAGCCAGACTCCTGGGTGCGCCTCCTCGTTAGCAGTCCAGAATTCTGACTCAGGACCCTGGCTGCTTTGGGGACCTCTGCTGGTCCTTCCCTTGCATGCGCCCGGTGGTAGGGCCCTTCGCGGCAGCACCTGCTGCTTCTGGTGGGTCCTTTGGTGATATGTCCCTTTGCTGGCCCCCTGGACTCTCCCTCGCTCTGTGTAGGGGGAGTCAAGCCCTCCCTTCCCAGGGCCTCAGGCGCTGGGATGGCTATGTGTTTCTCCTCTCGGGGTGGGGGGCAGAGGGGGGTCCGGCTCCTCACACCGTGTCCCTCCAGCCATCGTGGTTGATCGAGGAGGCCCTTGCATGTGGGATGGCGCCACCCCCTCCTTTACTGGCCATGATCTGTCTGGCCTGGATGGCAGGTGCTTTCCTCACCTCTGTGTTCTGCTGGCCTCCCGATAGTCCCAGCTCCTCCTGGGCTGCTCAGAAGTCCTCGCCTCCCACTTGCTCCTCTGTGCTGCCTAACAGGAGTTTAGGAATAGGTCCCGGGACGCATTGAGTCTTCTACTGCTTTCCGCGCCCGAGGTACGTGGCTACCACTCTTCCCCCCCACCTCGACAACGCATCCCGCCAGAGGACCTCCATTGGGCTCCCCCAGGCCGCGGGCCCCGCCTCTCTGTTGCAATCTTGCTGGGGCAATGCCGGGTCTCTCCCAGGTCCGGTGCAAACAGTTACTTATTTGACCCCATCCGGTGCCTCTGCCTCAGATGCGGCACCGTTTAGGCAGTGGAATTAGCTCTCATCTCTTTTAGCCCCTCAGGTTCTGGAGCTATGTTTCAGGCAGCCATTGCCGTCCGCGCTCCCTAGTGTTCTCCAGAATACAAATTTGTAATATTTATGATCTGCCCAATGGTACGTCCACAAAGACCACTCAGTGTCTGATCAGTAAAACTCTCTTATCATGTTATAATAGACATCCAACTGATAAGGTCTTGATTGCAGGGAATTTCCATGTTCATGATTTACACGTAAAAAACTTTCATGAGTTGACTAATGAAACCCATGAAACTTGTAAGCAGTATGCGTCTTGTGCTCAAGATCGTGGCTGGAAAGTTTGTTGAGGGTCAGGATTTGAATTTCCTGTCTAGGGCTAACCATGAGAACCCTGGCTCTCTTTACTTGGACCAACGGTCAATCTAAATCCCATCTTGATTACGTGATTGTGAACACAAAAATGTCTAATTGATGCAACCCATTAAATATAATTCATAATAAGGTAAGTGACCGTGCAATGCTTACTTGGACATCTAGCCTGGCCCACCATTATGTTCGATCCTACTATTCTCCGGAAATTGAAATAAACTAATCCGGGAATCTCATGTTATGGACTGGGAATATGATCACAAAGTATAACATTTTACATTTGGCTAACAGGAATCTTTGGAACACTGGTTGAAATTGCTTGATTGGTTTATAGAATCTATGATGACTAGACTTGCCATCGGGTCCCCCCCCAGTGCCAAGGCCTTTTTTGGTGATTTCAGTATGTCGCCATTCAATCCCATGTAATGTTTTTGTTACATGAGATATCTTGGCCACATTTGGCTCCTTTTTCTTCCCACATGTCGGTGGTCATAACACCACCAAGGATTCCTAGTTTGATGTATGGGGGTGAGAGAAAATACCAAAAAGGGAGTTTTTTTTTCTTCAGAAAATGCCAATAAAATGATGCACAAAGAAGCCTGTGGTATTTTCCTTGTAAGAGCTAGGAACAAATGGTTTGCTGTGCTTAATTCACTATCTTCCAGGCTTTCAAGAACAGGTTGAGGGGGAAACCAAAAAAACATATTTGTATATGGTTACCATCCGTTTTGTGAGAAGTAGGCGATTTTGCACTTTTTTTCCAATAGGCTATGCGTGGACGGAATGGAAGAGGAGGGTAGGAAAGCAGGGGAAGACAGAAAGGCATACATTTCTGAAAAGTAGACAAAATTCCAAGTTTAGGAAGGGGTGGTTTGCGCAGGTCAGGCAACAACTATGTACGGAAAATGTCCATAGTTTGGGGAAAAATTACAGAAAAAAAAGGTATGTGGTGGACATGGTTGTCCCGGTAAGGCAATGGCTTCTGTGAATTGTGAGAAAAGCAATGCTCCGATACATTCCCCCGACTCTTCCAGTTAGGAAAGTAACATTTTTCGTTTCACAAAACAAGCAACATGTCTGCGGCCATGGGCATCCATATCCCATGTGGGTGTACTGTCCCAAAGCACAGCGGCAGCGCAAGGGGGACCCTGGCAGGGTCCCCTTCCCTCCCTAGGGGGAAATTCTGTAACAACGCCCAGCCAGCTCTCCAGTGATGTCCCTCGCCTTGGGCAGCGGTCTCCCATGTGGTCTGACCATCCCCAAGCCCAGCATCGGTTCCAGGGAGCCCCAGCAGGGTCCCTGACCTTTCCAGGAGGGAGAAGCGGTAACGCACGCCAGCCAGCACTCCAGGATGGCCATGGGTGATGTCCCTGGCCTCGGGCGGCTGTCTCCCATGTGGGTTGACCATCCCCAAGTGCAGCAGCAGTCCTTGGGAGCCCCGGCAGGGTCCCCGACCTTTCCCCCAGGGAGAAGCTGCAATGCAGGCCAGCCAAAGCTCCAGGATACTCCAGGGTAATGTCCCTGGCCTTGGTGGGCTGTCTACCATATGGGGCGACCATCCCCACGTGCAGCGGATGTCCCAGGTAGCCCCGGCAGGATCCCCATCCCTTCCCTGAGGGAAATTCTGTAACGCATCCGAGCCAGAGTTCCAGGATTTGTCGGGGGCGATGTCCCTGGCCTTGGGTGGCTGTCTCCCATGTGGGTCGACCGTCCCAAAGTCCAGCGGCAGTTCCGGCAGGGTCCCCATTCTTCCCCAGAGGAAAAGGCTGTAACACAGCCCAGCCAGAGCTCCAGGTTGGGCTTGGGGATGGTCGACCCACGTGGGAGACAACTAATGTCGGACTTAAACAGGGGTGCATTCTTGCACCCCTTCTTTTTAACTTGTATGTGTCCAACATGGTAACTGCGATAGAAGCTGCAACACATTTTCCTCCAAGGATCAATAAAGTGGCAGTGTTGTGGCTTGGCTACGTGGACGACACTGTCCTTTTTGACCAGACAGCAATAGGATTGCAGCGCTCAATAGAAGCAGTGACAGACTTTGAGAAATCCAAAAACCAAAGTAATGTGCTTGGGTGGCGGCCTTCCCAAAAAGCCCTTATTTAATTGGAAATTGCATACTATCAAACTGGAAGTGGTTGACACTTACATCTACCTAGGTTTTCCTACTAGGCTTAATCCCACAAACCGGTTCTATAAGGACATTATAACCCTCAAAATCTGGAAATAAATGGCTGCTCCAGAGTGTTACCTTAATAGCAAAGGGGCAATAGCACAGAAGGTTTATTGACAATTTACTGCACAAGTATCATTCTTTCAATCGCCTATGGTTTGCAGGCTCTGCCCTCAAGATTTGTTAAATGGCTTGGGATTTTCGAAGCTAAGCTACTTAGATCAGTGATGAATCTCCCGAGCTTTGTACCTGTCGAGGCATTGACGGTGGAGTTCCCTTACAATGACGTGGTTGGTCCAACACACTATTCTTGAACTGATTTCTCCTCCTTGCACATCTAATGAGCTTCTGGGATTACTGGCCAAAACCCCTCGAACCAAGAGAGTAAACACATTCATTTTGGAACTAAAATCAATGGCCAACACCCTTTTGACTATGTTGGGAATAACTCTAAAGCAGAAATCGAGACTCTGGGTCAGAATAAATAATTTGGGAATATTAGCTGATAAGAGATTTCAGACTTTTGCAACACAAAGTTTCTTATTAAATGAACCTTGTTCTTACCTACGAAGCACCGTTTTCTGGCTTTAAAAAGATGTATTCTGTATATGCGATTCAACCTACTCCGAACACTGGAGTATGTAGGAGCATGGTAAAAGCTTCCCTATGATTTAAGACTCTGTCGATTGTGCAATTTGGATATTGAGGCAAGTCGACGTATACAAGGTGCTCAAGGCAAAAATGTTCTTATATTAGTGGGTATGGGAATCTTTGTTCCATACTCCGATCGGTTCGACTCAGATCTATTCTGGAATACACTGTTAGGGCAGATTCCATCGTTATAACAGCTGCTGTGCACTATGTACGGAAGGAGGCACTGCACTTTCCGTACCTATCAGACTAGCTGACTCGCCACCTTGCTCATCGTGTGAAATACTCACAGCCAAATTGCAACTTTCCAACAACCGTACCATGACCATCCATCTGATCTATAGGTCTCCAGTACCAGTAGGGACATTCGAGGAGGACCTCACTAGTCTCATAGCGAATAACACGCAAAACCACTCCCAAACGCTAGTGATGGGTGACTTTAATATCGGCTTCAACAACCCAGACAACAAGCATGCCCACTCCATAGCCTCTCTACTGAACGACCATGGGCTTACCCAAAAAATCCTTTCACCTACCCACATTAAAGGCAGAACCCTTGACTGGGTATCTGAACTCAATTGTAACATCACCATCACTGACATTGTCCCTCAACTTTGGACACACCACTACTTAATCAACTTCACTGCCTCACTTGATCTCCTTACTCCTAAAATTATCAACATGATACCCCCCCTACCCACTAGGAGAAAAAAAGACATATCTGCCAAAAAAAATCTCATCCCACTTCTCCTCCCTGCCATTAATGGCCTGGAGAATAACACTGATCCAGCCACCCTAGTGGACACCTTTAACCAAGCCATGGCCAAGGCACTAGATAACATTGCCCCCTTAAAACTGTGTAAAGGTAAGCAAGTAGGGCACCTGAACGCCTGGTTCACCTCCCAACTAAATGAACTTAGAATACAGAAAAGGAAATTACAAGCCACCTGGCGTAAATCGCCCACTGATAGTAATAAAGCTACACTAGCCCAACTATCTAAACGCTATAAGAAAGAAATCACAATCACAAAGAAAAACCTATTTAATGACAGAATCACAAAGGCCGAATCTAGTACCAAAGAGCTTTTCTCCATCCTCCGTGAAATGGAAAACCCAATACAACCAATTGACACTGTCCCAAAAGACAAGACATGGTGCACGAATATACAGAGTGCCCTGACTAATAAAATATCCTCCCTCTAACTCAAAATAATTTAAAAAAAAGACTCCTTGCTCACCGATAACCAACCACCACCGCCTCCGGAGTACAACACTACTCCACCATTTAGTTTCAAGACTATCTCTATCATTGACACCGAAAAGGTCATTCTCTCCTTGAAACCCTCCAACTGCAAGGGTGACAGTTGCCCAGCGCAAATAATCAAGGACGCAGCTAGAGACCTAGCTCCATTCATCTCAAAGCTAATTAATTCCTCCTTCAAATCAAATACGGTACCGACTAACCTGAAAGAATCCTGGGTCCTCCCCCAACTGAAAAAGCAAACGCTTGACTCATCAATATCCACCAACTATAGACCCATTACAACAGTACCCTTCTTACTCAAAATTATTGACAGGGTAGCTTATCTACAAATTCAAGACTACTTTGAAACTAATCACTTGCTAGGATCTCGACAATCAGGATTCCGCCCCCTCCATGGCACTGAAACAGCTTTGCTAGACCTCAAGACTAAAATTGAGGAACTAAAGGACAATGGCAAAACCACCTTGCTACTACTGTTGGACTTGTCAGCAGCCTTCGACTTGGTGGACCACGCAGTGTTATGCAGCCACTTAAGACTCGCTGCCAATTTCACAGGAGAAGCCATTGCCTGGGTGCAATCCTTTTTAGCCAATCGCACGATGAGTTTTCTCTACCTCCTCTTGCGCCGATCCCATCCAAATCTCCTGCGGAGTCCCACGGGGATCCTGTGTCTCACCAACGATGTATAACATTTTTACTAAACCACTATTTGACAAGTTGGACAGACTGGGTGTCCCCTATAGAATTATGCAGATGTCACCCAGATCCTCATACCCCTTTTGGGCAACTATGAAGAGGACCTGGCTATGGTGAACAAAATATACACCCTCATTCAGGCATGGATGGCAACCCATGGCCTCTGCTTGAATGACGATAAGACTGAGATACTACTCCTCGGCTCCAATTCTAATCTAAAAAAACTAACTCCAAATTAGAAATCCTTTAATATTGACAATAACATCATTAAGGTCCTGCCGGAGGTTAAAACGTTAGGATTCTACCTGGACTCCCCCCTCAACCTAAAAAAATAAGTTAACTCTCTCTCCTCTACTACTGCCTACACTTGCAAATTAATCCGAGCCGCTAGACCATTCCTGTCTAAAGACAGCTGCATTACCCTGGCAAATGCGCTCATCATGTCCCGACTTGATTACTGAAATGCCCTATATTCAGGAGCCAACAAGTATGTCACTGACAAACTTCAAAGATTGCAGAACAACGCTCTTAGAGCAGCGTTGAACATACCTCATAGAGAGCATATCTCTAAATTTAGGAAAGAGGCCCACTAGCTCAAAATAAAATAAAGAATCTTCTTTAAAACTATATCCCTCACCTCCAAATGTCTCAACGCACTAGCACCTCCCTACCTTTTGGAAAAAATCACGAGGAACACTGCCACCAGACCACTGAGATCTGCCAATACCTTCCTGCTGGACACTCCCAGATTTAAACGCGCTACGGCGGGAGGAACTAGCTTCCCAATCAAAGCTGCACAAGCATGGAACTCACTCCCTACTGACCTTAGATGCCCTCTTCCGTACACCAGTTTCAGAATTAACGCCCTCAAATGGCTTCGCGCGAATGACCTATAACATCTCTCTTTCCTGACTTGCATAACCCAAACTCTTATGGCACACTTTCCTGCTCTCCCAAGTGCAACTATAGGCCACCCATCTGGTGTTTCACTTCATTTCCTGTAGTATACGCTATCTTTAAGAATAGCTGCCACCAATCTTGCACTGCATTTGTCTCCCATACTGCAATGTAATCTACGTAATCTATGTAATTTATGCACATACCAACTATGTAACACTGTAACTAAGCTTCGAGTATTCTTGTACCACTGCGCCCGGCTGCCCTTGGGCTTGGTGCGCATTATCAAATAAATAAACAAACAAACAAACTTTCTTGAATTCAATCTTCCTTTGTATATTCTTATGTGTATTATGCATGAATGGAGACACTGCACTCTATAGTTTGAGATCCCTTGATCCAATTATTTTATGCACAATTTTATTGAATTTATGTAAAGGCATTTGATCACAATTGACAGGAAGACTTGAATTTTATCTAACTGAATTTTACTAATTCAATTTCTCTCATAACTTTTCTTCTTGACTTGTTTTAATCACTCTTGCATGTACATGCCAATGTATTGTTTTCTTCATATATTATCTTGAAATGTGCTTAAGATTGTATAATAACTAAATGCAAAGTTAAAAAAAGAAAAGTAAAAATATGTATAGTGGGGAAACGGTAACAGGATTTGTTTGAGACAGAGAGATACTTCGATTCCTATTCTCAGGGAGATAGAAAGGAAGGCATCACACTCCAAGTTGGGGTATTTTGAAGGAATTCCTGAGGCAAGGCCGATATGAAGAATGCGTTTCACAGTCCAAAATTGGGTAAAATGGAGATGAGATACTTTTACTAGAGACAGTAAGGAAGACGATCATAGAATTTGTTGTAAACATATGGTTGGGGTTATAAATATGTTAATGTAGTTGTGATGAAATGGGTTGTAAACTGAAAATATAGAACAATATTAATAATTTGACTGTTTATCAGATCCTCAAAACAAGTGATTGGCGCCAATCAAAGGAAGGTAAGCGTTGAGGGAAAATATAGAAAAATATGTTTCTTAAATTGTCGATAATAAAACAGCAGGACAGTTAAGATTGATAGAAATATAACAAAGAAGCAAAAGGAATATTATTGTATAGGCTAGAAAATTGTTTGAAGAATTGTTTTCGGGAAATCGGTCGGCGATTGATGGTGCTTCCCCAAATTGATTTTTGTGATATAATTAATTAAGGTAATGACAGAATAAAAGACCCGTTAATTATTGACAGTTAAAAACAAGTTATCATGGAGGACACTCCTCTTAACACTTGTGCAAAATATTACTCAGGTACACACCTAAGATTAGGAAATATCATGCTGAATGGGTAAGAGGCACGGCTGACAAAATGTTCATGCCTTGGTCTCCAGAGGGTTTCCTATCAAGAACAGTATTGCAACACATGAAAACATACTTACATGCTGTGTGCACAGAGAAGAAGTTAGAAAAATGGTTAGCTATTTTAGAGCTGTGGAAAATGTATCAGAATGAGGGAGAAGACCCACCTGCGAAAAAGTGGCTGCTTAATCAGCATGAAGGGGAGAGCTCAATGCCCTCAGTTTCTTTCTCCTTCTGAAGACCGTGCAACCACTGAGAAATAGCAATCCTATCCTCTAAAGGACATGGCATGTTAATCCGCTTTATGCACCCCTGCTTACATTAGTGAAGATCGTACAGTAGAAAGTAAGATTAACTAACACAAATATTTCCGGATGTAGTAAATATGAGGAGCGTAACGGGAGAAGGGACAAACTGATATAGATGGAAGAAGAGACCAAGAGAGAAGGATAAAGCCAGTGAAGTGACAACTGTACAGAGTGACTGGATGGGAGGACAAATATTACTTAATTTATAGGGAAATGGTATCGACAAAGTTAAAGAAAGAGAAGCAAGAAAGGAAAAGGAAAGAAGGGAAAAGGAACTAGAAAGGGCAGCCAAAGAAGAGAAGGAAACGGAGAGGAAGCGAAAGTAAGAATGAAGAAGGTATGAAGAGCAGGGAAAAGAAGAAATGTGAGGAAATAGAAACCTAGAGATTGAAAGAAAGAAAGTTGCAGAGAAGGCAAGCTGAATGGGGAGATGAGAAGAAGGGAAGAGCAAAAGGAAATGAGAAGGAGCAGAGAACAAAGGGAGCACGAAATAGATCCCATTGTTAACAGATGTGTAATACCAGTTGAATAACTAGAATAATGGCAGGAAGAGAGATGGTTGCAACAGCCCTGCAGGGAGCTGCACAAGATATCTAGAGTACCGGCATGGGCTGATGAGCATGAGGTAGAAGGCATAGGGAAAAGGATCAGGAATTATATAAACAGATGAGGAAAAAATATGGCTATGAGACCAGAGGGAGTATCAAAGGATATCCACCCAGAGAAACGAGGTAGATCGGATAACGTAATGATGGACAAGCATAGAATGTTGTCCCTAAGCAGACTAGTTCTTGATAACTAGGAATGGGATACCAGTTGGGGCATAATGATGTCAGATGAAGAAAGGGAAGAAAACAAGGGAGCGCAAGAAGAGGGCGCATGTGGCTCTTCGATAGATCCAGACGTAGGCAAAGGTGTAAAGTGGGTAGAGTTAGGAGAACCAGAAGCAAAAACAACAGAACCTATATTATATCCTGAACGACCACAAGGACGGTTGCATAGTATAGGGGAAATTTCTCCGCCTTATGTAAGTAGATTGAGGTCATTGCCAGGGCGAAGACGAGCGGGCAAAACTAGCCCCACCTGGAAGACGAGAAGAGTAGGTGGATACGATTGTAGAACAGGCTTCACACAATTACTGTAAGAGAAATAGGGGAGGATGACCACAATATATACTGTGGCCGCACATGGATAAAGATATTTTAAAATGCAAGTTGCCTTGTTTGACCGCAGGAGTGGGTAAGCGGATTTATGAGTTAAAAAGAATGACAGCAGGAATGACATTAGCAGTGGGTGACGTAGAAGGCCTACTAGCAGCTAGGGGAGAGAGCTGACGACATTTGGAGACGAGCAGGATATGCGAGTATGACGACACAAAACATGACACACTATGGCGCTGTTTAATAATTTTAGAGCAGACGAATGGAGGGCACTTAAGAGTACAATATCCTGATACGTCAGACATTGGCACGATTATAACACGGAAAATGAGTGAGAACGAAGATCCTGTTGCTTATATTAAGGAGATTCAAGAACATTGGTGTCTCGAAATGAGAGAACCGTGGGATAAAACAGCAGCATTATTTTATCATATTTTATGTCGGGGACTGCACGAGCCAGTGCAAAGGCAGATGAAAAAAAAAGTAGGGATGGAAATGAAGCCATGGCCAGTAATACAGTTGACTATTGTACATCATTGTTGAGTGTTACAAGAAAAGAATAAGGAAAAAAACAGAGAATAGAGGAAGCAAAGTTAGTTCAGAAGAAATTATCAAAATTAGCTATGGAAGGGAAAGAGTAGTACTGACGAGCAGTGAAGGAGTGGTTACACAAGAGTTATAGCCTACAGTGCCAATCATTGTAGTGTACCCAGTAGATCAGGGTGGGTACACTTTTTGGCCATGTGGTAGAGGGAATGAACCTAGAGGACGAGGAGACAGATTTCAAACCCCACTGTGGGAGGAGGATTTAATGGAGGACAGCCACAGCAGTGCTGGAATTGTGGGAGAACAGGACATGTAGAAGTAGAGGGGGTATGCAGCAAAACTGGCAAGCTCCAAGAGGGGGGGATGGGCTATTTTCCACCGTATAGTACTGAACCACAAGAGTATTATGCCCAAGATCACATGCAGTATCAGACAAGTGCGCTGCAAATACAGCAAATGCAGCAGATTTTTCTGCAACCACAGTCATCACAAAGGCAACCGCAGCAGGCACCTATGCAAACACAAATATAGACCCAACAGTACAATCCGACACAACAGGTGACAGTACCGCAATGGAATACGAATACAGTAGGCCCACAAACACCTACACCTGTGATAGTGGTGGGAGGAAATCCTTTTTACAGGTGCAAGGATGAATTTATATCCACAACAGGAAAGCCCACAGAGCAACCTAATGTGTTCAGTACTATCCGTGACACCAGACCCACAAGTGAAACCGAGGGTTGAGGTAATGATAGGAGGTAAGACATTTTAGTTTCTTGTGGACACGGGAGCGACTAATTCCTGTATTCGGGGTGGAAAGTACCCAATGTCTGGCATCACCATGAATGCACAGGGATTCTCTGGGGCTATGAGTTTGGTTCCTTTTCTGATGAATGACCAATTTCAATTGGAGAACATGACTTGTCTATGCTATTATTGTATTCCCGAAAGACACCAGTTAATATATTAGGACGTGACTTAATGACAAAACTTAAAATGACCATATCATTTACTGACAAGGGGATAATATGTTCCACTCCAGTGATAGATTACATGAATTTGAGAGAATTTATATTGGCGTTTACAGGTGTGAGGTAGGCATAGTTTCTAAGGGCCGTCGATGTCTGAAAGTCCAAAACCAAAATCCCTCTGTGTCTAAAACTATTCGTGCCCTCACCCTCTGATAAAATGTGATAGGAAATCTCTTTAAAAGAAAAATTGTGATTTCAGTTGGACTTCCTACCAGGTGTGGCTTGGTTAGTGTCATCAAAGTTTAGCACAATCAAAAAAAAATTGCTCATCAGTTCTTATACTCTTTTCAACAATTCCCAATGTATTTAGTTCCTGGGGATTCCCTTCCCCAAGCTTCACTCCTTCCAAGCTTCAAATCAAACAAAAATATAACAGTTTCTTCCATGCGTCTCTGGGTTACCTTGCCCAGGTGTATTGTTTCACCAAATAAAAGTTCCTTTGTTAGGCCTCTTAGGGTTCCCTTCCCCAAACTCAGGCCCATTCAGTTTCAAACACAGGTTCAGTTTAACAACACATTTTCTCTTAGGCCTCCCAGGGGTTCCCTCCCCCAAGCTTATGCCTCTTCATTTTTAAACAAAAAGTTCAACTTGTCAAGATGTGCCTTTCTCTTATTTACAGTTCCCTTCACATACAACTTTTTCATAGGGATCAGAGACTGTCAAACGCTAGGTTCTTGGCTCATCCTAAGCGTGACCTGTCCGATCTTTGGCCTCTCTCTGTATGTCCTGTATTTGCTTCTCCTCTATGCTTTTCTCTTCCATGTGCTTCCTGCACCCCTTTGTTATCTTCCACTTTGATGTGCTCACTTGCACCTTCTTTGTCTTTCTCTTGGCTCGCCGTGCCCTGGCACCTTCCCTTTGCATTCACTCTCTCTTCATTGTGCCTTTTGCACATTCATTTATTTGCCTTTGAGCACCCTTGCACACTTGTTTCGTTCACTGGTGCTCACTTGCGCCTGCACTTCACTTTCGGGTCACTCGCACCCTCTCGTTCACTTTATTTCACTTTCCGGTGCTCACTTGCATCTTTCCTTTTCTTTCATTCACTCTTGAGACAAGCCTGGATGCTCAGATCACTACCAACAAACTGTGTAGTACATACTTATACCAAAGGTTGGTCTTGCTTACACCTGTAGTCCTAATTATGTGTGGTGGTCCTAGAGGGTACTGCAAGCAAATTTTGCCTAATACTGGTGGCAGCGGTGGGATAAAGTATAGTTATTACATTGAGAGTACTGCTATCACTTTTGTTCAAATAACCTTCACAAGGCTAAGCATCACTAGAAAAGCAATTGTCTTATAATGCCAAATATGGATACCTTCAGACAGGAAGCCCTGATCATTCTTACAGTAGATCAACTGAAAGATATGTATACAGTTAGGTCTCTCTCTGTTAAAGGCAAGAAAAACGAATTGATTGAGAAATTGTTGAATCATCAAAGACTGGGAGGTGAAGCTATAACCCCTATTCCCCCAGCCAATGTGGATAATGTTGATGAGGATGATAATGTTTCTGAGTTAGAGTCAGATGTTATTGGTGAGTTAGAAGAGCCAGAGGAGTCTCAGGAAGAGAGGCCTTCTTTTCCTCAACCAGCTATAGGCCCTCAACCTAGTACTGAGTCCAGAATTTGTCTCTCTTTAAAAGTTGAGACTTGAGTTAAAATCTAAAAGGCCCCAAATGCAAACTGAAAGCAAACATCAAGAACTCAGGCTCAGAGAAATGGAGTTCAATCGTGAACTTGAAATGAAGAAATTGTCTCTTGAAAATGGTTCTGTCCCAGAGTATTCCAGTCCTAAGAGGCCTTGCATGCCTAAATAACCTGTGAGTATGTATGAGGTGAGACTTGATATTTTAGATTGATTGGCTGCTTCTGAATATAACTATGGGAATTCAGGTTTTCACAGGGAATCAGTTGATTCCTTGGCTTTTGTCTAGGCTCCCCCAGGTTGCAACTGATGCTGTAATGGAGGTTGGGGAACTTGAAAGATTGGAGTATGAAAATGTGAAGCTAGCTTTGATAGCTAGATTTGGGAAAACTCTTTCTCAGTACCTGGAGGGGTATAGGACCCTCAAAAAGCATGATGGTACCCCTTGCGCTACCTGGGTGTGTGAATGTTTGAAAAACTTAGATGGTTGGGTAAAGGGTTAACACTTTTGAAGGAATGAGGAATCTATTTTTGTTGGAATCTATTTTTGATGCCTGCTTTCCTGAGCTGAGACAGCACTTGGCTGACTCTAAGGAACTTGATCCAAAGAAGTTAGCAAAGGCTGGTGACTTGTGGGATGATGGGAAGCAACACAAGAAAGATGGCAAAGAGAATTCCAATACCTCCAATCCAAAAGAGGGCCCCAAACATAAAAAGGGTAATCCACATGGGAAACCAAATCAGGCTAGGGAAACCACTGATGCCAAACCAGAGGGAGGTCAGCAGAGACCCCCATTTGTCAAAACATTTGGAAAATGTTATGCTTGTGGGTCTACTGACCATGTGAAAGGGGAATCCCAGATGTAAAGGTAAACCTTCAGGGATCCACACTGTCTCCTTAGCCTTGATATCTATGTGATATCTATGTGTGTTGTTCCCTTTGGGAACGAGTTTATGATTTCCTCCTACACGTTGGCAGATAAACATGCACATTTAGCTAATTGAAGTTTTTCTCTACACCTACCAGGGTAATTTTTCAAACACCCTGGAAGGCCCCATGCTGTAGGAACAATTGGTATCCTGCAAGGATTGTTTTATTCTTCTCATTAAATGCTCTTGAACAATCCACGTTTGCGATTTGTTGAATATGTTGTTCTTTTGTACTTTATGTATTCATGATGAATGTTATGTCTTATGTTTTTCTTCAATTTTTTCCAATTGCTTTTATTCATTTTTGTCAAAAGTATAAAAATTCTGATTCATTAAGAACTGTGCTTTCAACAATAAATTTATTGTCAGTATACTCTAGACTTCTTCTTTGGTTTATCCTTAGTGACTAGCCTTTGCAAGCACTAGCCTCAAATTGATATGGAGATTTAATTCAAAAATTGTTTGACAGAATTTAGGACTGTCTACAGTGTGAGTACCCGTTTGTCGGTTCTGGTAAAGCATTGGCATGACCAGAAGGCCAACATGGTTGAGTTTACTCAAGACCAGCAAGTTTTAGTTGTGGTACCTAGAAGGCAGAGGGCCTTACAGGACAAATGGATAGGACCCTTCAAGGTTGTGGGAAAACCTGGAGAGGTCAACTATCTGGTGGACTAAGGCAATCCTAAGGAGGCCCCCAGGGTCTTTCACACCAACCATCTAAAAGCGTATGTCACCAGACCAGAAGTGGGAGCTTTGCTTCCAGCTTCAGCTCAGGATGAGGAAGAGAGTGAACCTCTACCTGATCTCAACCGGGGACAGCCTTTAGATGAGAAAATAGGAGTTAATCTCTCTTCTAATCTGACACAGGAACAAAAGGAGGAGTGCAAGTTTCTGTTAAATCAGTTTGCCTCCCTTTTTTCACTATCACCAGGCTTGACCCCTTGGGGCCAGCATGATATTCTCACTGGTGACTGTTTACTTGTTAAAAGCAGAGGTTACAGAATGTCAGATAATGTCAGAACCCACATAAAGGAGGGGGTCAACAAGATGCTTGATCTCGGGGTAATAGAACCCTCTATCAGCCCATGGTCTAGTGCAGTTGTACTAGTGCCAAAGGCAGGATCCAAGGAGTTGAGATTCTATGTGAACTATAGAGCACTAAATGCAGTCACCAAGACTGATGCCCATCCTTTACCTAGGACAGATGATCTGCTGAACAAACATGGTTCAGCCAAGTACCTCAGTAAATTTGACCTAACATCAGGCTATTCGCAAATAGCCCTGACAGGTAATGCCAAAGAGAAAACTGCATTTTCAACCCCAGCAGGCCTCTACCAGTTTAAGGTAATGCCTTTTGGACTAAAGAATGCACATGCTACATTCCAAAGGATGGTTAATCAAGTTCTGAATGGGATGGAGGACTTCTGCATGGCATACTTGGATGAAATAGCAGTGTTCAGCCCTACTTGGAAAGAACATGTTGACCACTTAGGATATGTTTTGCAGGCTCTTGAGCAGGCCCATCTGACCATAAAGGCAAGTAAATGTCAAATTGGTCAGAGCAAAGTGGTCTACCTTGGACATGAGGTAGGAGGAGGTGAAATAAGGCCATTGCCTAGCTAAGTACAAGCTGTACTAGAATGGGCCACCCCCACTACTCAAACCCAAGTGAGAGCCTTCTTAGGTTTCACTGGTCATTATAGGAGCTTCAATTAGAACTATGGGTCCATAGCTTCTCCCTTGAATGTGGTCTCCTCGCCCAAATCTCCTAAAACAGCCAGGTGGAATGAGGAGTGCACTAAGGCATTTGAAGGACTTAAGAAAGGCCTTTGTCAAGCTCCAGTCTTAAGAGCTCCTGACTACAGCCAAACCGTCATTGTGCAAAAAGATGCTTCCAATACAAGTATAGGTGCAGTTCTGGGTCAGCTGGAGTAGAAAGGTAGGGAGCCCATCTGCTTCATCAGCAGAAAGCTGAAGGAACCAGAAACAAGGTGGGCAACCATTGAAAGAGAATGTTTTGCTATTGTGTGGTCACTGAAAAAGTTTAGACCTTACTTGTATGGATCTACTTTTGTGATTCAGACTGACCACCAACCCTTGAGATGGTTAATGCAGATGAAGGGGGAAATCCTAAATTGTTAAGATGGTCAATCAGCCTGCAGGGGTTTGATTTTACCATTGAACACAGGTCAGGGTGTAATCACCAAAATGCTGATGGTCTCTCCAGAATGTTTGACCAACTGGAGGAAGGAGATTCATCCAGGGGTGGATTCAATCCTCCTGACCCTTAGTCTGGGGGGGACAAGTGTTAGGGAGAATTCTCAGAAATGTGCTAATTCCCTTCATCTTAGAGACCCCCAGCATCTTTGCTGGATTTTGAGGACTTGATTTTTTTGACCTGGAAAGAGTGTGAACCTTTTTTTCCTACTCTTTCATGTGTTTTGATGTGTGTTTTACATTTGGGTACTCTGATTATGGAGTTTTCTCCAACATGGGGTCTGGCATGGATTCACATGCTCATGAATATTCCCCATCGTCAGGCTGGGAATCCTTGGTAAAGAAAAAATCAGTATCAGTTTCGTTTCTGATCTGTCTTTCTTAGTAGTAACCAATCACTTATCTCTGGGTCATACTGCCCCCAGCCAATGACTGCCCTCTCCCTAAGCCCCGCCTCTGGTAGCCATCCTCAGATTTTTACCGCACGCTCAAGTGTTGGGAGTCCTCGTGCTTTAGCTCTCGAGTTTTTGCTGCGTTTTCGTGCTTTTTCAGGAGATTCTCTCATTTTTTCGGTTTAATCGAGCCTCAAGCTCCACCGTTTCTACTTCCGATAACGGGGACCCGTTTCGGAATTCTTCTACGCCACTCAAGGGTGAAGTTTTCGTCGAGTTTATGCTTCTTGGAGGATTCTGGAAGATCTGCGGCCTACCTCAATGGACATGGCCCAGGTAGCTGGAAGCTCGACGCCCGGATCCAAGCTGTTCAGATGCTGCCCTGGATGCGGATTACAAAACGTTTTCAAGGAGGACGAGCATTTGCGATGTCTCTACTGCCTTCATGAGGACAAGACGCACGTGGAGAAGGACTGTGCGTTCTGCAAGAACCTTTCGGAACGGACCAAACAAGATTGTCGTTCCCGCCTTGCCGCCTGGCTGGAGAAGGGCACAGCAGGTGAGAAGGCGAAGAAAGTCTGAGCGGGCTTCTAAGTCCTGTAGGGTGCCCCGGCAACGGGGGCCCAACAGAAGGCCAAGCACCGCGAGTCCGCGGGCACCGGGAGCGGCGAAAGGTCGGGCTCTTCGGCTGCCAGGCAGGGCGCGACTTCCCCGGCACCTTCAACCACGAGCCAGCGCTCTGGTTCGGGGAAGAGGAAATCCGAGAACCCGGGTAAGCTGCTGGAGCGGCCCCGGTCAATCTCGAAGGGGGA
Source organism: Ambystoma mexicanum (assembly GCF_040938575.1). Classification (NCBI taxonomy): domain Eukaryota; kingdom Metazoa; phylum Chordata; class Amphibia; order Caudata; family Ambystomatidae; genus Ambystoma; species Ambystoma mexicanum. The sequence continues at coordinate 1,491,038,441 of NC_090932.1, read as the reverse complement.
GCGAGGCGCTGACCCTCCCCCCCAAGGCGAAGGCCCAGGACGCACCTAAGGTGGTGATGGCTTTGATCCAGCCGGCAAAAGCCTCTATCGAAGTGATCGCTGCGACCCTGGCAAAGCCGGCTGAGACTACGCCAGTGGAAACGACCTCTGGGCCCAGAGTATCCCTGCCACCGCGGAGGGAATCCTCTTTCCAGCCCATCGTTAAGACCCCCGTGAAGTCCCCGGCTGAAAAAGAGGTGGGGGGGCCGGTGGCCATTACAGACTCGGAATCAGCCTCTGAGGAGGAGCTGGTGGAAACCGAGAAGGGCCTCAACGAGAGGTTCATAGGCCTCAACGAGAGGTTCGAGAAGGTTCGATCCCAGGGGATGGTCCCCGCTGATGTGATCGAAGATAGCGACGAAGAGGGCCCAGTGGAACGGCCATCCCTCCCGTCGCAGCCATTACCCGAGCCCCAGAATAGCTCGGCTGCCATTTTGTTGGCGATCCAATCCTTATGTGACGAGATTGCCACGGAACCCGACGGAGGATCCAGAACCAGGCCCGTCGGGGAACCCTCCGAACAAGCGGAGGAGAGTCCACCCCTCTCCGCCCTTCATGCCCGCGAGGCCTGTGGACCCCTCATCCCCCTCGCCGGACCCTAGAGAGGATACGGCGATGCATACGGGGACGGAAGACGACGGCGGCGATGACACAGCGGACATCCCGTCATCACCCCCCTCTAGGGCTTCTCCAGCCAACGAAATTGGCTTCTTTCACGCCATGATAACCAGGGCATCCGAGCTCTTCCAGCTCTGCCCTGAAGAACAAAAAAAGGAAGGGTTTCTTTACCAACGACGAGAGGCCAAGAGGAAGACGGTCCTCACAGTGCCTTTGCTCGATGACATCTGGGATGAGGGGCTTGCTATCCTCAAGAACCCTTCCACGACACCCGCCAAGAGGGACAGGTACGAGAAGAAGTACCGAGTCCCCGATGCTGCCCCCTTGTGCCTCAGGGCCCAGCCCAGGCCGGACTCTGTCGTCTCGGCAGCGGCTAAGAAGAAAGCAGCGGGTCCGGCGGCTTCAACTTCCACTTCCCCGCCGGACAGCGAGGGCAAGAAGTTGGACTCCATGTGACAACGAGTCATCTCGTCGGCGGCGACGACGATTAAGGTGGCCAATGCCTTCGCGATCGTGGCCCGCTACGACAGGGAGCTCTGGTTTAAGATAGCTCCCCTACCTGACTTCCTACCTGACGACAAGAGGGCGGAGGCCCTACAAATTCTGCAGGAAGGCGGGGTGGCGTCGGATCACGCCATAATGGTGGCAACGGACATTGCCGATACCGGATTTCACCAACTGGGCAACTGAGTTTGCCTCCGACGTCGAGGATGGCTCAAGGCGACGGACTTTCGCCAGGACGTCCAGACCAGAGTGTTGGATATGCCGTTCGACGGCAACAACCTTTTTGGTAAGGCAGTGGATGAGTCTCTCCAGGCTATCAAAACCGACTCGGAGACGGCCCGGGCCCTAGGGGTACTTCAACAATGACAGCCCTTTCGGAGTTCCGGAGGCAGACAGGGTGCCTCCAAAGGATCCAGCGGTGGCTCTTCCACATACCGCCAGGCGGCCCTCTCCTCTTCCCAGGAGGCCTACAGAGGTCGCGGCAAGCAAGGGGGATCCCACCGTCATCACAAAGGAGGCCAAGGCGGCAAGGCCGCCTCCAAGCAAGACTGACCCGGCCGTGTCGTCGGGCCCCCAACGAAGCACCCCAGTGGGAGGCCGGCTGACGAAGTTCGTCAGCGTGCGGGAGTCCATCTTCACCGACCGTTGGGTGCTGGACACCCTGGCCAACGGGCACTCGCTGGAATTCCAAAAGAAGTGCCCTTGCATTCCTCCCGTGGCCAGGACGGAGAATCACGTCCCTCAACTGCTGTTGGAGGTAAGGGCGATGCTCAAGAAAGGTGCCATCGAGCTCGACCTCAGGAGGCTCCGGGGCTCCGGAGTGTACTCAAGATACTTCCTCGTCAGAAAGAAGACAGGCGGTTGGCGCCCCATCCTGGACTTGCGTCGGTTAAACAAATACATCAAGGTGCAGAAATTCAGGATGGTCACCCTCCAGCATGTGCTGGGACAGCTGGAGGAGGGCGACTACCTATCGTCGTTGGACCTGAAGGATGCTTACTACCACATCCCCATTATGAAAGGACACAGCGTTTCTCAGGTTCGTGGTTCAGGGACGCCACTACCAATTCAGAGCCCTACCGTTTGGATTAAAGTCGGCACCCAGGGTATTCACCGAGTGCCTGGCACCAGTGGCGGCGCGGCTGCGCCTGCAGGGGATCCACGTCTACCCCTACCTGGACGACTGGCTAATACGGGCAAGGACAAGAGAACTCGCCGTCGAACACACATCGAGGACAGTCCAGCTGCTCACGGAACTGGGGTTCGCCATCAACTACCCCAAATCCCACCTGGTTCCGTCGCAAGTTGCACTGTTTCTGGGAGCGAAGCTCGATACAGTGGGGCAATTGTCCTCCCCTTCAGAGGAGAGGATGAAGACCATTCTGGGCAAGGTGCAGCGGCTGCTAGCCACAGACGTGGCCAGGGTGAGGTCCATCAAGTCCCTCCTCGGGATGATGTCCTCATGCATCTATCTTGTACCCCTTTGCAGACTTCGGATGCGTCCGCTTCAGGAGTTCCTCGACGCCCACTGGTTTCAGGCGACGGGCTGCTTCGAGGACAGGATTCCTCTCGACGAGGAGTTCCGTCGGGTGATCCTATGGTGGGGTACCCGTGCTCACCTCACTACAGGTACGGACTTTCAAACCCCGGCGTTTCAGGAGACCGTGACGACGGACGCCGCTCTGGAGGGTTGGCGGGCCCACACCGGAGATCTCCACGCAAGAGGCTTTTGGCTCCCAGAGGGGAGGTCTCTCCACATCAACATTCTGGAGCTCCGAGCAGTGTTCTGGGCACACAAGTCGTTCCTTCCGTCCCTCAAGGACAAAGTGGTGAGGATCTTCACCGACAACACCACCACGATGTTCTACATACGGAAGCAGGGGGGCACCAGATCCCCAGTCCTATCCAAGGAGGCCCAGGATCTGTGGCACTGGGCCGTCGCCCAGGGGATGTTTCTGGTTCCCTTCCACTTGGCAGGAATAAAAAACACCATTGTGTTGGCATAGGTGCGTGCCACGAGTGGGAACTACGTCAGGACCAAGTGGATCGGCTCTTTCGACGATGGGTCAAACCCCGGATCGACCTTTTCGCGACGGCGACGAACTCCAAGTGCCAGAGGTTCGCCAGCACGTTCCTGCAGCCGCGGAGCATGGGGGATGCTTTCTCGTTCCCCTAGGACAGCCTTTTCTATACGCGTTCCCTCTGTTGCTGCTCCGCCTCATCAACCAGCTCAAGAAGTCCAGGTGCAGAATGATCCTCGTCGCACCGGTGTGGCCGAGGCAGATCTGGTTCCCGGACCTTCTGGACTTGTCAACGTCCCCACCAGTCAAGCTGCCGGCGGACGCGGATCTTCTCTCCAGAGAAGGAGGCGCCATTCTCCATCACGACCCACAGTCGCTGAACTTGCAGGCCTGGCTCCTGCAGCACTAGAGTTTGGAGGGTACGATATCCCAGCTGACTGCAGAGAGGTTCTTGCAAAAGCCAGGGCGTCCTCAACTCTTAAATGTTACGGTCGTAAGTGGAAGAGGTTCTCTGTCTGGTGCCGTGCACAGAAGATTAACCCTCTGCGGATTACGGCCCCTCAAGTACTGCCGTACCTACTGTCGCTGGCCAAAGCTGGACTGGCTCACACCTCCATCAAAATACATCCGACTGCCATCTCCCGATATACCAGGACTACAGGACGGGCGTCCTTGTGGTCTCATCGCCTGGTGAAGGAATTTATGAAGGGACTATTCCGATCGTTCCCGCCGGTGAAGGCTCCTTTCCCGGCGTGGGAGCTTAATGTGGTGCTGACCAGGCTAATGGGGGCCCCATTCGGCACCTTTGAAGTTCCTGTCATGGAAGACAGGGTTCCTCGTGGCCATCACCTCCGCACGACGAGTTGGAGAGGTCCAGGCCCTATCTTGCAAGTCTCCATACTTGACTTTTCATGACACGAGGGTGGTGCTGAGGACGCACCCCTCCTTCATGCCCAAGGTGCCCTCGGACTTCCACCTCAACGAGCCCTTGGTGTTACCAGTTTTCTTCCCGTCGCCTTCGACGCCGGCCGAGAGGTCTTTGCACTCGCTGGATGTAGCTAGAGCGCTGAAGCTCTATGTGGACCGCACGAAGAGTTTTCGTAAGAAGTCACAGCTGTTTGTGAACTTTGGGTCTGTGAATCAAGGGAAGGCTCTCTCGAAGACTTCCATTTCCAGATGGCTCTCCGGCTACATCATGCACTGTCACCGGTTGGCAAACCGACCGCTGCCCGGCCGTCTGAGAGCCCATTCGACCAGAGTGATCGCTGCTATCACGGCGTTCCTGTCTGGTGTGCCCCTGCTGGACATCTGCAGGGCTGCTACATGGAGGTCGACGCACACCTTCACAAGATTCTACTGCGTCGATCGGGACTCCAGGGAGGAGTCCAGGGTCGGCCAAGCAGTGCTGTGCAACCTGTTCGCCTAAGGTGAGCCTGGTGAGGAGGTAAGAATTGCTTAATGTTGAGTTTTGGATGTAATGCTTAATGTTGAGTCTTTGCCACCTCCCGTGGTTGTGCATGTGTATACTGCTATGTATTCTTTTATTCATGAGCATGTGAATCCATGCCAGACCCCATGCTGGAGAAGGAACAAGTTACTTACCTGTAACTGTTGTTCTCCAGCATGGGTCTGGCATGGATTCACATGCAAACCCTCCCGCCTAACCCTCTGCGGCTCTTCATTTGGTCATACTGCCACTTGCGTGCTATCAAATCTGAGGATGGCTGCCAGAGGCGGGGCTTACGGAGAGGGCAGTCATTGGCTGGGGGCAGTATGACCCAGAGATCGGTGATTGGTTACTACTTTTTTTTTTATTTAATGTTTTGTTTGATTATACAAACTTTTCATTTTATCCTTTACAAGATGCAAAAGAACAGGGACAAGAAAAAATTGAATAAATTAAAAACGAAAGAAAAAACAAAAAGATGAAAGAATTGGATTGACATACATGTTTGTGTTTCTTACAACAGTCTATCGTTCAAAATCGCACTCCAAAATTTGATTACTGTAAAAATTAAGTTATTGTCGTGTCCTTTCAGAAGATGTGTCCATCGTTCCTCTGTACTCATCTGCTTCTGAGAGATTTTAAAGAAGTCTTTGAACAAGTTTCTATTGTCCATCAAAGCATCACAAACCATAATTACATGAAATAGAGTCTCTCTGGTGTTGTCAATTTTACAAAATCGGCAGTCTGTGGTCATCGTTGTTGAATGTTTTATGCTAAATATATAATCACGAGTTGGAAGTATATTTAAGCGGAAGCGTAGAAAAAGGTCTCTTATTGATTGGTCTTGAAAACATACTAAATATGGAGGTAACTCATTGAGGGCTCTTACTTCTATTGAACAGATCTTTGTTTGTTTATATTTAGATTGTTCCTCTATTGTTTTGATCCAGTCATTTTGTTGTACTCTTCTTTTGGCATATTGTGGTCTGTTTATAAGCATATCTTCACTGATGTCTTCAGTCTTCATTTTATTTTTTATCTTATTAGACCAGTAATGCACGGCTGTTACACATACATGGTTCTTTTTTTCTTTGAGTATCTCTAGAGATGGAATTTTGTCCTGGCAGATTATTTTTCTGTAGAGGTCCATTTTTTCCAGGTGATGATTGATTCAAGGGATTGTAAGGCCAGTTCAAATCGAATTCTTGAGATTGGAAATGAGTTGGATAGGCCGAGAGTTTTTCTCCAGAATATTGCCTCGTATTGTTGCCATTTCATTGTGTGTTGATTAATTATTGTTTCTCCGGCGTATGTTAAGATAGGTACCACTTTTTGTCTATATAATAGAATTATTGCTTTTAGTGAATAGGTTCCAAATTTGCAGTGAAAATAGAGTCCCAATTGAGCTAGGGATCTTGCCTTTCCCTCGATGTGATTTTTCCATTCTTGCTCAGTTGATGTTGGATTTATCAATGCACCAAGATATTTGAATGTTTTGGATTCTTCAATCTCTTTTTCATCTAGTTGTAGTTTCATACTTTTTCGTCCGGTGCTGTGTAAGAATGTTAGCCTCATTAACCTGGTTTTAGAAATGTTGATTTGAAGGTCATGATCTTTCATGAAGGAGCTCACTTTGTTTAATGTTTTTTGTAGACCAGATTGTGTTTTGTCCATGACAATAATTTCATCTGCATATATTAAGGTCTTTAGTGGTTCATTATTGATCTTCGGTGAATTCACAAGTGGATCATCAATTGCTTGTACAAAGCCGAAGTAGTATAGGTTGTATAAAAATGCAGCAAGGGGGCACCCTTGTTTGAGACCATTCCAGGTAGTGATTTTGTCTGTTACTGCACCATCTTTTGCCAGTCTTACTCTGATCGATGTATTAGAGTAGAGTTGTTTAATCGATTTAGAATGGCGGGAGGGCACCCCCAAGCTGTTAGTTTCAGCCACAATTTTTCTCTATTCACTGAGTCAAATGCTGTTTTAAGATCTATAAAAACTGCATAGGCTTGTTGTTTCTTTGCTACTTGATCATATTCAATAGTAGCAGATTGACATTTGTACCGATTTTGTTTGCAAAGCCAGTCTGCCTCTTTTCCAAGAAACCATTTTCTAATGCCCATAGGTTGATTTTTTTCATTAGAAATCCAGCAAAGAGTTTTCCCAATGGATCCAGGAGGGCTATAGGTCTATAATGTGTTGGCTTTTTCCTGTCGCCAGCTTTAAAGATCGGGATCAGTATCGCCAAGGTCCAACTGTGGGGGATTTGTTTTGTGTTCTCTATTAGTTTAAGAAGTTTTGAAAAAAAGAACGCCCATTCTTCCGGGGCAGATTTTAAATTGGCGTTAGATAACCCATCCGGGCCAGGTGCTCGTGATGGATTCAAGGAGACGATAGTTTTTCTAATCTCGTCTTTGTCCCACTGTAGATCCCAAGAGTGTTTGTTATTCCAACTGCTTGTTGGTGGTCGATCAGTATTTGCATTGTAAAGGTTTTTGAAGTGTTTAGACCATTCTTCAGCTTCTACCTCTTGTATCATAGTTGGCTTGTTAGATTTACCATTTAGGAGGGACCACAGCTGTCTGGTGTTTTTCTGTTTTAAAGCCGCCAGAATGGCTTCCGCATCCGATTGTTTCATTATGGCTTTGTGATTTTATGAAATTCGAATATTTTTGTTTTTCTTTTTTTTTTCGAGCGCAGAGGCTATTGTCTTCTGTATAGAGTCTTTTTCATCATTTTAATCTCATGGTTAAATTGATGTTTGTGTTCGTTTTGACAACTTCCAAAAAACTTTTTTTGGTTGTTGGTATTTATGCAGAATAGACTCATAGTTGAGTTTTGAATGATCCAGTAAATTTGCATTCTCGAATTTTGTCAGTAGTTCGGCCATTTGATGTTGTTTTATTCAAATTTTATTCAAGCCATTGTTTATTTCCAGCTCAGGGAGTGTTAATCGTAAAGTTTGGGTTTGAGCGACGGTCCATGTTATTGAGATTTGGTGATGGTCGCTGTGTATTTGAGGCTGGTTAGCAGTTGTTATCAGGTTTTTTAAGATCTTTTCTGAAATGAAGATATAATCTATAATTGAATTGGATTTATCTCGAGTCCATGTTGGAGGAGGTTTGTCATGGTCATTTTTTGGTTGCTCAGTCAGTGTTAAGTTTCTGATACAAGTTTCTTCAGACCATTTTTTGGCTCTTGAGGATAAGTTTGCAGAAGTTAATCTCAAGCCTCCAGGACTATAGAGATGAATATTCAGGTCACCAGCAATTATAAAATCGTTTGAATAAATTCTACCAATTGAGTCAAATTCATCAAAAATTGAATCAAGAAAAATGTTCTCATTAACTGCTGATGGGTTCCAATAAATGTTGAAGATTGTTAGGTAGCTTGGTTCCTCTTTTTCAGTTTGAATACAATAATGATATATTGGGCCCATGAATGTAGATTTTGTTTTGATACATTTGACCAGGATGGGTTAATTTTTGTCATAATCAGCATGCCTGCTGACGGTCTACCTTGATGTGTGGTGATCGCTGGATTCATGAAAGTCGAAAAGCCTTCGCATATTACCTCATCGGTCAGCCAAGTTTCTTGGAGACAGATTATCATAGCATTTTTTAAATTTGGATTGGTTACTACTAAGAAAGACAGATCAGAAACAAAACTGATACTGATTTTTTTTTCTTTACCGAGGATTCCCAGCCTGACGACGGGGAATATTCATGAGCATGTGAATCCATCCCAGACCCATGCTGGAGAACAACAGTTACAGGTAAGTAACTTGTTCCTTACACTTATGATATGAACATACACACAACGCTATAAATGAATACAGTTGGCTATACCTAAACACATACATCACTAAAAATAGAAAAAACACATCACTGTTAGAGTAGTTGAGGAAGAGAACTTCATCTCCGCCACTATACGACACCACTGTCATGATTCCTGCCCCTCATGTCCCCAGCCCTCCAAGATGTCAGGCTGGAGCCAGGCCACGATCACCTACATGGCCCTCAAGGGCCTCTCCATCCTTCCAACAAGATGGATGCCCCCACATATTTCGGTTCCCAGAACTGCATGTGCAGTCTAGTCTTTTGGGTGTGGTTCAGCCCAGAGACACCTGGGATACCCAGAGACTATTTAAGCCACGCCCAGGCTGAGAAACATGCTTTGCGTTTACTGCACCTGCAGCGTGACACTCACTGTGTTGGGATCGGTCTCCAGTAGGCCTGCATCTTTCTTCTGTGCCCAGCTCCTGCAAAAACAAGAACACCATTAGGAACAGCGTTACCTTGCGGCGCTTCTGCCCATCATTCATCGCTCCTTCTGTTCTGCGGGCATCTTCGGCGGTGTCATTCCCATCCCGGCACGTTGCTTCCTACGAAAAGGGAAAAGAACAGAAAAAAGGCATTAGTAAGCATTCAGCAAATCTTTGCTTATTTTTAAAGACTGTACGAGCTTCAAACGCTTACCTGTATCCGAGCCGCTCTGGGGGAACTCTGTCTCCCGAACTTCTCATCCATCTGCAAGAGGGAAAAGACACTCCAGGCTAGCGTGGAAACATCTAGAGGCACCGCATACCGCGCTTACTCACCACATTTCTTCATAACCGGCATCCACGCTGAAAAATGTCGCGGCACCTAAAAGACACAGAAAAATAACTCTGTTCTATACAAATGCGAAAGGTTTGCATCGCGCATCGCGCTCTCACTCACCTTTAGCGCTGCTCATCTCAGCAGCACGTCGCCATCCCCGGACGCCTGCCATCATCTAAGGAAGGAAAGGAACGAAGTTATAGAACTGTTCAAAAGACTCATTATACTTACATGTCAGACTCTTGCCAGTGAAGTAACTAGGCAGCAACGAGCCCGCATCAATCAACGCGCCACTGCGCTGAAAGCAGGACGGAGAGCAGACTTTCCAAGAAAACAAGGTGATCTGTGGATCAAAGGGGAGGGTTGGACCCCGGGGAAGAAGGGGTTCAAGCACGCAGAGACAATAGGGAGTTAAATTCTACCAATCTTGTGTTTTAGGCCCAGTCTCCAGTTGAGTAGACTCCAGGGAAGGGTTCGAGGTCGTAAGGGGTCAGAACAGGCTGAGTGACGTCCCCGTGGATACTAGGTGAGCGTTACAGAACGCAAAGCCTCACATCAAAATCCACCTGGGCGTCATGGAAACGTCAGAAACCGACCAGTTAGTCCACATGTTGGGGCAGCTATGTTCCGAAGTACATGCAGCCAGGCAGGAAACCAACAACCTTAGGAGAGAGCTGGTAGTAGCCAAAGAGCGCACTGATATTTTAAGCCCGCAACTTCTCCAGTCACAAGCAGGGCATGCACCATTGCTGGGAAGCGTGCCCTCGATGCCAGCACCATCAGCCAATCCCGTTCAGATAACCCTTCCTGGGGCAGTTCGCTTGGCCCCGCCCGAACGATTTATAGGGGATCCTAAGAGGTTTGCAACGTTCATGAACCAGTGCCGCCTGCACTTCCTTTGTAGACCAGGGGCCTTTCCGAATGACCAATCACGGGTCGCTTTTGTGCTATCCTACCGGAGTGGCAGCGCCACGGACTGGTCTGTACCCTTTGTGGCCCAAGATGATCCTTTGCTGCATGACTTCAGGGGCTTTCAGCAGGAGATGGAAAAGCTGGTCGCCCGTCGTACTCATGGGCAGGCATTAGACAACGAACTTCTGTCCCTACGCCAAGGGAATCAAGACCTATTAACATACATAGCCATGTTCAATAGACTCGGAGTTGAAGCAGAATGGCCAGTGGAGAAGAAAACCACGTTATTTCATCAGGGGTTGCGGGGGGAGCTCAAGGATGTTCTCGCACAAGTAGTGAACCCCCTGAAAGACTGCTCAGAATTCATTGACCTTGTTGTTCAACTGGATCATAGGTTGCAGGACCGAAGAGCAGATCGAACCAGACCGGACCCTCGCCCTATGTATGTGCGTTCAAAGGACAATATTGCCCGCACAACGGAAGGTTCAGGAGAACCAATGCAAATCGGGGGGGTCAGATCCCCCTTGACTAAAGCGGGAAGGGATAAAAGGGGACAGCAGCAGTTATGTCTGTACTGTGGAAGGTCAGGTCATTTCCTTAAAGAGTGCCCTGTGAAGCCACCGAGGAGGACGGTAGGATCCACGGACAAGGAAGATACCATCAAGGAATCGGAAAACTCCCCAGCCTGGCAAGTGTAGGGGTCCACTTGTCGAGCGAAGAAAGTGAACTACAGACCTCCCATTTTGCACGATCTGTGGTCTTGATCAATCACCAACAACCATTTTGGATGCACGCAGTAAGAGCGTACATTGACAGTGGAGCCGTTGGGAATTACATCGACCAGGATCTTGCGGCAAAGATGGGGCTTCCGTTATGCCCTAAATCAACCACCGACACTGTTACCACTGTCGACTGCACGGAAATAGCTTCTGGTCCAGTATCCCAATGCACTGCAGCTTTAACCCTTCTGTGCAGGATGGACACCAAGAATCTATCGTTTTCAACCTCATTAAAGCACCACAGTTCCGGTTGATTTTGGGAATGTCATGGTTGGTAGCTCACAATCCTCGAATCCATTGGCGAGCGAAAGAATTGGCCTTTCCCGAGACTTGCGCCCACACATGTTATCGCCAAGAGAAACAACCAATAGACACCAGAACCTCCATGCTTGCGACTGTGGCAATCGGCACCCTACCAAGTGAATACCAGGACTTTCAAGATGTCTTTCAGAAAGAACAGGCTAATACCCTGCCACCGCATAGACCATACGATTGCCAAATTGACCTGATACCTGTCGCACAAATCCCTTGTGGGCGAATTTACGCACTCACGGAACCAGAAAATCAGCACATGAAGGCCTATCTTGACCAATACCTGGCCAACGGGTTCATCCGTCCCTCGAAGTCTCCAGCAGCCAGTCCTCTATTCTTCGTACTGAAAAAGGAGGGGGATTTGAGAACGTGCATCGACTATCACGCATTGAACCAGATTACCGTAAAAAAAACGTTACCCCCTGCCACTGATCCCTGAATTGCTTGATCAAGTCAAAGATGCCCAAATCTACACAAAACTAGACCTGAGGGGGGCATATCACCTTGTTCACGTAAAACAGGGGGACGAATGGAAAACCGCTTTTCGCACCAAAAACGGCTTGTACGAATATCAAGTAATGCCCTTTGGCCTTTGCAACGCGCCTGCAGCATTTCAATACTTCATGAACGATGTCCTACGGGAATTGATTGATGTCTGTGCTATAGTGTACATCGACTATATTCTAGTATATTCCGCATCAAAGCAGGACCACGTTAAACACGTCCAATGCGTATTGGAGAAACTCCGTCAACACCAGCTCTACGCCAAGCTCAAAGTGCTCATTCCACATCTCTGAGGTGGAATTCCTGGGCTTTATTCTCAGCCCGAATGGAATCCGAATGGATGTATACAAGGTACATGCTATCCTGAACTGGCCATCCCCAAATTCATTCAAGGGGGTTCAAAGTATGCTGGGTTTTGCAAACTTCTACCGCCGGTTCATCCCAGGATTTTCGCTAATCCCATCACGTCATTGCTAAGGAAAAGCAACAAAAAGTTCCAGTGGACAACAGAAGCCGAGCAAGCTTTCCAGGAACTCAAAGCAAGATTCACATCTGCCCCAATCTTACACCACCCTCGCCCTGATCTCCCATACCTGGTAGAAACGGACGCCTCAAGCATGGCTATGGGAGCCGTCCTCTCACAAAAGGACCCCGAAACGGGCCAGTTACACCCTGTTGCCTTCTGGTCGCGTAAATTCACACCCCCTGAACTCAATTACGCTATCACAGACAAAGAACTCCTGGCCATTAAGTCGGCCTTTAAGGCATGGCGGCACTACCTCTTGGGCGCCAGACACACAGTCACCGTAATAACTGACCACCGGAACCTCCAGTACCTAAAAACGGCAAAGGCCCAATCCTCACAACAACTACATTGGGCTCTTTATTTTGCTGAATATGACTACGTGATTACATTTTGACCAGGGGTGAAAAACGGGAAGGCCGATGTACTTTCCCGTATGGGGTTGGAAGAGTAAGGGTATCAGACCCCTTACCCAATAGCAATCATCCCGAGTGACAAGCTCCTAGGAATCACAGCAACCGTAACTCAGAAAGAATTACATGAAGAATTCCAAAACCTGATGAGTCCGGAGCAATTACAAGCATGGAGTGCCCAAGGAGAACATTACATGATAAAAGATCAGTTGCCCTACTTCAGGAATCGTTTATTCTTACCAAACCAAGAACTACGAGAACAAGTCATGTCCGGATATCATGATTCCTTGATCGAGGGCCACCCCGGAATCGCTAAAACCCTAGCCAAGGTAAAACGAAATTATTGGTGGCCCACGTGGCGTAAAGACATTATCCAATTCATCCTATCTTGTGGAGTGTGTGCTCGAAACAAGTCATCCAAGCAGAAACCGGCTGGGCTATTACAACCATTGGAAATCCCACCAGAACCCTGGCACACGCTGTCCATCGATTCTATTACTGATTTACCACCCAGTCAAGGGTTTAACACTATTCTTGTGGTCGTGGACCTATTTTCAAAAATGGCACATTTCATTCCTCTTAAGGGGCTCCCAAATGCTTCCACTCTGGCAAAGTTATTTCTTGAAGGCATCGTACGGCTCCATGGGTTTCCTTCAGTTTTGGTCTCGGACCGAGGTACTCAAGTCGTATCTAACTTCTGGAGAAAATGCTGCTCTATGGCCCAGATCGGCATCCGGCTATCCATCAGTCACCATCCCCAAACGGATGGTCAAACTGAGAGGACAAATCAGACGCTCGAGCAGTATCTGTGTTGCATGTTACACCAAGCTGAAGGAAGCTGGTTCGACCTGTTATGGATAGCTGAATATGCTTATAATAATTCCCTACACACCAGCACTGGGCAGACACCCTTTTATACCATGTATGGCAGGTACCCACGTACTTCTGAGTTGGACGTTCCTACAACAAGAATTCAAAGTCAATGACATCCTGGATTCAAAGTACGTCAGATCCAAATTATACTACTTAATAAACTGGAAGGGGTATGGTCCACAAGACAGGACACGGGAGCCTTGTGAGTACATCCATGCACCTCGCTTGCTTAGACAATTTCATCAAAACCATCCAAATAAACCAGGACCAGACAGAAGAGCCACCTTGAGAGGGGCCTTGGGGGGAGTGGGGAGTGCTGTCATGATTTCTGCCCCTCATGTCCCCAGCCCTCCAAGATGTCAGGCTGTAGCCAGGCCACGATCACCTACATGGCCCTCAAGGTCCTCTCCATCCTTCCAAAGACCCACTTGGAGTCAGACTTGGCGCTTGTGGCACCAGACTCACTCACTCCCATAGGATTACATTGGGGATTGGACTTGTAGTGCATTTTTGAGGACAAGATGGATGCCCCCACATATTTTGGTTCCCAGAACTGCATGTGCAGTCTAGTCTTTTGGGTGTGGTTCAGCCCAGAGACACCTGGGATACCCAGAGACTATTTAAGCCATGCCCAGGCTGAGAAACATGCTTTGTGTTTTCTGCACCTGCAGTGTGACACTGTGTTCGGATCGGTCTCCAGTAGGCCTGCATCTTTCTTCTGCGCCCAGCTCCTGCAAGAACAAGAACACCATTAGGAACAGCCTTACCTTGCGGCGCTTCTGCCCATCATTCATCGCTCCTTCTGTTCTGCGGGCATCTTCGGCAGTGTCATTCCCATCCCGGCACGCTGCTTCCTAAGGAAAAGGGAAAAGAACAGAAAAAAGGCATTAGTAAGCATTCAGCAAATCTTCGCTTATTTTTAAAGACTGTGCGAGCTTCAAACGTTTACCTGTATCCCAGCCGCTCTGGGGGAACTCTGTCTCCGATCTTCTCATCCATCTGCAAGAGGCAAAAGACACTCCAGGTTAGCATGGAAACATCAAGAGGCGCTGCATACCGTGCTTACTCACCGCATTTCTTCTTCATAACCGGCATCCACGCTGAAAAACGTTGCGGCCCCTAAAAGACACAGAAAAAGAACGCTGTTCAATACAAATACGAAAGGGTCGCATCGCGCATCGCCCTCTCACTCACCTTCAGCACTGCTCATCTCAGCAGCACGTCGCCATCCCAGGACTCCGGCCATCATCTAAGGAAGGAAAGGAACCAAGTTAGAGAACTGTTCAAAAGACTCATTACACTTACCTGTCAGACTCTTGCCAGTGAAGTAACTAGGCAGCAACGATCCCGCATCAATCAACACGCCCCTGTGCTGAAAGCAGGACAGAGAGCAGACTTTCCAAGAAAACAAGGTGATCTGTGGATCAAAGGGAAGGGTTGGACCCCGGGGAAGAAGTGGTTCAAGCACACAGAGACAATAGGGAGTTAAATTCTACCAATCCTGTGTTTCAGGCCCAGTCTCCAGTCGAGTAGACTCCAGGGAAGGGTTTGAGATTATAAGAGGTCAGAACAGGCTGAGTGACGTCCCTGTGGATACCAGATGAGCGTTACAACCACCCACTCCCAAGGCAGGTAGGCAGAGATAGATCACACGCACTAAAGGGGTCTGGAGCGGAGCGTCCTTCCACTCAGCAGGACTTCTTCACCCGGGGTTCCAATTCTGATCTACTACCTGGATACCCCCCTTTTTTGTGGGGAACAAATTCCTGCCCACTGTAGCTTTTCAACAGTCCCCGGCCGTACGACAGGCAGCAAGCATGGGGGAACAGAGTGGAAAAATCCAGTTAATAACGGAAAAACCCACTTGTCGCCCGCACACTCGCTCCCAGCACCCCTTATCACTGCACCTGTGCAACTCCAACTCCCTTCTTGGCGCATCCTTGAGTGAACAATGCACCAACTATCCTGCGTCCAAATATTAACATTGCAACGGTACAACTGGAGCAGAATTCATGTCTGCTAAATGTACTCCTAGAAACATAGACTTCCATTGCGGTTATGAAAGTGAATGTCCAAAATGGCCGCGCTAAAGCCATGTTTTTTAGCTCATTTCCGGCGCATACATTACACTAGGTGAGGTGCAAACCGGACTGGAAACAAGTTCCCTGGGAGTAAAGCAAGAAACCCTCCAACTACAGAATTGAAGACTAAGAGTCTAAAATAGAATCATGTAACGAGAGACCGGAGATAAAACTTGTGAATAAATAAGATTAAAGAAGAGACACTGTAAGAGAGAGAAGATATGATGAAGAAAGTCTAACAAGGGGTCGAAATGAACCCAACTCAGGAAAGCCTAAATAGAAAGAGTATAAACATGATGACAAGAGTGTGAGAAAGTATCTGAAGGGAAGATATTCTAAATATAGAACCACAAAAAGTGCGAAACTAAAGACTATCTTTGAAGAACTACAACTCAGAGACTATCCAAGGAGATTATGTCGAGAAATATCTATACCACAGAGAGACTGTTAGTAAAAAGCCTACTGGAAGAAAGGAAAAGACCAGGTGAAGATAAGACGTTCTCTTGGCCTATTTAAGTTAGTTAAATATAGTTCTAGTGTAAGATAGTTTGTTTGGATGGAGGGCATTGTTACTTTGGACTTCCTGACAGCTGACGAGCATCTTTAGTTTCTTTAGATAGGTAGGGAATATCCTCAAGTGATGGGGAAAGTCCGGGATTTACTTATAATTTCACTAGATATTGTATCAGGTCCTCAGCATGTTCGACTCCTTCTTCTGACCAACCTTATAAACAAGCTGTAGTTTCATCATTATAGGCCCAACAGAAAGGTCCGAGTAAACGTGGTATGATACATTTGAGAGCTCTAAATTTCACCTCATAAAATTATGGATGTAACTGTAGACAAAAACACTAGGTGTAAAGTCTGCTGAGAAGAAAGAGTAAGACAATGGTGAATAAGAAAATAATTGTTTGTGGGGCTCTTGAAGCGTATAAAGGCTTTATCAAGGAAAGTTCCCCTGGAGAATTCACAAATCACATGAAAGAATCTCAAACCTTCAAGCCCCGACGGAATGGGTCGTACAGGAGATGAACGTTCCACATTTGCAGAACCAACGAATAGAAGGACAAGATTGACACATTGGCTATCTGTGTATCGCAGATAAGAAGTGACATGGAGAAACTGACGAAATGCATAGCATAGTTGGAGCGACGCACCTTCTTGTTGGAAGACGCTACTGAGGGGTATGCATGTGTCATAGCAACACTGCAGTTGGTCTTTAACTATCACACTGCTAAGCTAAAAGACTTTGAAGACTTTTTATGGTGTAATAACGTATGCATGCTAGGTCTCCCAGAGGGGACCAAGCAAGGAATCATTGAGCCTTTCTTATAGAGCTTTATACCTCAAATATTTCAAGATACAGAGGCCCTTTGAGAAATCCAAATAGAGCGCACAGAACTCTGATGCAGCGCCCGATTTTTGGAGCACTGCCCATGATGCTGAAAGTGTTGCAATACTAGTAATACTAGCAAGTCATGATTTCTCATTATGAAAGCTGGATTTCCTTTTACCCAGACTTTTTGCATTGAAATGCAGAGATGCAAAAAGGCATTTGATGAAGCCAAGAAGTTGCTAAGGACCAAGGGGGATCCTCTTCTCTCTTTTACCCAGCTTGCACGGCTTTGCATTGATGTTCAGGGCAAATGGCATTACTGTGAGGATCCACAGAATGCTATTAGTTACCTCAAATCGTTACTCTAAATATGGATATATTTACCATTTGAGAGTACAGAGAACTCTGGAAAGAGTGGTAGCCGTGACCGAGAACATGATTGCTTTAGACATTAATTCATAAGTGTGGATGACATTATGAGAAGCAAACTATATATTCTAAGGCCTGTCAGAGGAAATTGTGTGTTGAAAAGTGCTGAAAAGAATAAAGTTTATTTGCATTCAGTTCTTGCGACTCCAGAATCCTTCCAAACAGCAAACAGTGGGCAGCAGCTGTGCTCCTTTGCCTGGGGGAGGGCTTGAACAGTCTCTCCCATTCGCCAGTCATCACACAGGGGCGGGTCCTGCATACACTCACTTGAGTCATTTAGTGGTTGTTCAGACAGGAGGACAGTTTGGATAATGTTTATTTTTCTCTGAATGTTTTAGGAGGGTGGGTTGTGTGTGGGTTAACAGTCCAGAAATTGAGTTGCCCCTAACAATTTTTTGCAGTAGAGTTGTGCGATAGGCTACTACATGGGAGTGGGGAAAGAAAATGTTGGGTTACTTTGGTATGTTGATGAATCAAAACGTGCAGATAACATGGCAAGAACTACTGCCTATGCTCAACGATAGTGGTCGACTCAAATCAAAATGAATCATTCATTATGTTAATTGGAATGTCAAAGCTATCAATGGTGTAATCAAAAGACAGTTCATGCGGTCTTATTTACCCAGGAAGTGGGCATAGGTCTATATGTTACAAAGGTCTCATCGGACTGCCCCTGAACAAGATAAATTAGCGAGAAAATGGAAAGGGCAACTAGATTACTCCTCGTTTAATATAGATTAGTTCTTTGTTTAAATTCTTGACACATCCATTGTTCTCAGATAAGGGGGTAGGTTTGTAGGGGTTGAAGGTACTGTATACGGTAAACCAACACTACTACTCTCTACATATGCTCCGAAAGCTGACGATGGATCATTGGGGACTTAACTGCAATAGTAAGTGAATACCTGAATGACTATTGAACATGGGCAGGCGATATCAGTTGCATTATGAATAGGAAATTGGATGGATCCAAGACTGGATCCAGACCTGTGGTGGCTTCATCTAGCACAGCGCATTGAATTAACAGTCAGGGAATTTGCCTTAACTGAAGTCTCGTGTCACTTCCACAAAAATTAAAAGGGCTGCTCTATTTATTCTACTGCACGTAACGCTCATACATGGATTGTATCTACACACAAAGCAAAAATGTCACCTTGTTTAACTGAGCAGAAAATCTAGATGGTCATTGTCTGATCACGCGCACCTTGGAGCCGGACTAGGTGGAATGGGGAATGCAGTTCGCAGGTGTAGCTGGGGATTGTCCACTGAAATCTTACTGGATACCATGTTTGTGCAATCCATAGCGCAAAGACCCAAAGATTAATTTGCTTTCAAGGAACAATCTGAGAGTTCACAAGCATCCCTATGGGAAGCATTCAAAATAATAATCATGGGCATATGTATATCAATACTATGTTGGGTACACAGAAAGCTATCCTTAAAAGATGATTTAAAGTACAAACAATAATGATAATGGTGATGGAACACAAACTGCCCCACCACTTGAGACACATTGCCCTTAATAACTTTGCTTGCGTTGTCAAAGCCCACCAACTTTCATAAACCATCAATCTGACCCAAATATTTTCACCCATCATTGAAAGGGAAACATTGTTGAACATAGCAGATCCAAAGAGTAAGCTGGTAGAAAAGTGAGAAAGACCATCACAATCTAATAGCCCAATAAAGGTCCATCCCTCAGAACTCTGGGAATCGTCCCAAACACCAGAACCCCTTCCCTGCCAGAAGGAGTAGCAACTGCAGAGCCAGCCCAGGTCAACAACCCCCCGGCCCCACATGCAAAACATCAGCAAAGAATGACCCCCAAATTATGTCCATGAGACCTCACAGTTCTTCACTCCTCCAGCTCTCCTTTTAAAAATCTTCTGGCTCCTGCCCCCTGGAAGAAGGAATATCATTTTCTCTTGTGCTCAACTTTCAAGCGAACCGGGAAGCCCACCATCGCTGATATCCTCGAGGCTGAAGCCAGATTGGTATTCCCGAAAGCTTGTGATGCTTCTCCTGCTAGAGAGATTCCCTAATTTGATGCACCCACCAACCATACTTTCACAGCCAGATTTAAATTCCAGATTCTAGAAATGTGGGGAAAAGGGCGAAGCTTCAATTCCTCAATTTAAATTAATCTCAGGTATCCAGTGTAAGTTTTGTGTTGCGATTAATCTAAAACGAAATCTGGGTTGATTCGGAATGAATATAGGCAAAGCATGAAAAAGGTACAAGAGATAAGGCAGAACATTCATCTTTATGATAGCTGTTTTACCCATGCAGGATACTGCTTGCCCCTTCCACCTACACAAGTCCGACTGTTTGCTTCAGTTAAGCTTGGATAGTGCCCTCAGAGAGATTCCTGAATCTTTGTGTTGGTTGTATGCCCAAGGATCAAAGATAATGTTTCACCACAACAACGAAACAAACCACACATAGCCTCACACAGCAGCACATGGCAGCTACTAACCGAACTGAAAAAAACACACCTCCACTCAGCGAACGGTGTAAACCGAACTAAAGCTGTCAACAGCACTTCAGAGCTCTCTTGCTCTTTACTCTCGCTTGTTCCTACTAACCTATCCCACCCCTTTCCTCTTGCTTTACAGATCTGTCAGAGCGGCAAGAAACCAAGCAAGTGGCAACAGTGCGGTACAAGAACCTTGAAAATAACATAACAAAAGAGAGTGCAAGTTGCCTCCACTGGTTCAACCTTTCTGGAAGACATGTTTACAAGTTCTGATTTCAGTGTTTACTTTGAAACCAGATCATTTAGAGCAGGGAGCAAAAATTCAAGTTGAAAGTTGCTAGCCAGCTATAAAAAGTCACATGACACTTGTGGGGTGTCAGAAGGAGGAGTCGGACTCTTTGAGGACATTCTTATTCACTTTTATTCAAATTATAAGAAAAAGGCCTATCTTTCCCTATTTCTAGGGGAGGGGGTTCCCTACCTAGCAAAAGGAACTAAAGGTGCTTGTCTGTCATCAGGAAGTCCCAAAGAAAGTAAAGTCCCAGTCCAAATCAAATTCTATCTCACCCTACGACTGTGATAATTAACTTAAACAAATCCAGGAGATTGGCTTGATTCTCCTGGTGTGCCAATGTTTTCTGAACGTCTTTGTATCAATGCCTCTATTCCTTGTACTGCTTGTCTAGCATGATCTTCTGTAATAGTCTCTCTTTGCCCTTCGGATTTACTCTTGTAGATCCTCTACAACAATATTGGGTTTTGTACTATCCTTAGTCTTCTCTTTGTGTGCCCTTCCACTTCAACAACACCTATCATTTTAACAAACAGAATTAGCACGGTTCTTCGCGGTCACCTTCACCTTTCACTATCGCAAACATTCCAAAATAATTTCAAGTTACTTCTTTCCACTCAGGGCACAGCAGTTCCAGTGTCAATGAATAGTTCATTACCAGTTCAACATTTCAGTCTCTAAAGAGCGAAACGCTGTAGGATGAATGCCTCCTCACGAGCTAAAACTGAAAGTAGGTGCTGTAATTATGCTACTATGCAATCTTATGCCATCACAGGCACTCTGCAATAGAACAAAGTGGACGATTGCACATCTACAAGGACACATCATAGAGACTCGTGTAGTCGATGGATTAAACTTAGATACTGTTCTTATACCATGCATACCTCTCATTCCATCGGATACAAATATGCCTTTCAAATTCAAAAGAAGGTATGCTTAGCCTTTTCAGTGACCATTAATAAGTCACAGGGACCTACACCCTCTTCCTGGAAGTGATCAGTGGTAATTCCGATATTTCAGAGGGGGGGGGGACAGAAATGACCCTATGAAATACCGACTGATATTGATTGACCTTTAAGATATGCTAATTTTATTTATATGGAAGAGGAACAATGTTGTTTTAATCACAAAAATACATACAATAGATAAGAAATCAGATTTGACTGGAAGCAGTGAGCTTCTTACAATGGGGTAAGTTTGAGGGACATTCTGACCCGGTTGTGGAGGGGAGTAAATGGAACAGTCACCGGGGACAATACATAAGTGGACATACATAAATTAAGGATAGCCATCATTGACGACATTTCAGATAGTCCAAGAGCTAAGACATAGATAAGGAAGAGAGGGGGAGAGTGGGAAGGAAATGGAAACAGACAGGCGACTACAGTACTAGGCCTGATTTCTGGTAGAGCCGGCGGAAAAAAAAGTTGAGGGAGTGCAACTGAATGCGAAAAAGGGCAACCCCGCCTGGGTCCCATGGTATATCTGGTCTGAGAGGTAGGACCTCCGACTTCGACCAGTTTATCCCATCATAGGCCCAAATTCGAGGAAAAGTTGGTGTAGGCGGAGAAGCAAGACTGTATTAATGCTAATATATACCAGAGGTCGTCAGCGTATAGGGAAATCCAATGTTCTTTGGGCCCTCTCAACGTGCCGTTCCAGCATGGGTCCATGCATAGTTTTTCAGCTAAGGGCTCAATGGATAGTGCATGAAGCAGGGGTGGTGGGACATATTTGCCTTGTGCCAGAGAATAGATTGAACATGCCTGGAGCGATTCTGTTGGTGGTCACTGAGGCTTGGGGATTCATATAGCGTAGCCGTGTTAATCCCAGGAGGCGTGGTGGGAATCTGTACACTGTAAGTGCCTTAAAAATGAAGTACCACCGTACTTTATCGAACGCTTTTTCAGCATCGACCGTCAATAATAATTTGTCTGGATCATCTCGCCTGGCAAGTACATGTAGCAGGCATCTAACATTGTCAGCAGAGTGTCGGCCGATTATAAAACCTGTCTGATCGCTGCGTATTAGTTGAGGGAGGGTTTTCTCAATTCGACATGCAAGACACTTTGCCTGAATGTTGGCGTCTGCGTTTATTTACGAGATTGGCCGGTATGACCCACAACCTTCTGGGTCCCGGCCATGTTTATGGAAAACAACAATGTTGGCAGCATTCATCGAGCTTGTTAGGTGGCCCAGGGTCAGCGCCTAAGCGAACACGGTTTCAACAATGGGGCGAGGTGGTCAGACAGAGCTTTATATTAATATATGGGAATACTGTCTGGTCCGGCCACCTTTACCGCTGTTAATGAGGATGTGGTTTGCGTTATTTCTCCTGCGGTGATTGGTATCTCAAGTTCTGATTTTTGTGCGTCGCTAATTGACTTTAACCTGAGAGTGGAGAGGAAAGAGTCAATGAAATCCACTGCAATCGGCTTTGGGTTAGCATATAGTTCGCTATAGTATTCTGCGAAGTGCTTATTTATCTCATTCTCGTTTGTTAATAGGGTCCCGGTCAGGTCAGGTCTCGGATACTGGCTATATCTGGGTGGATAATTGGTTGAGCTCTGCTCTTAGTTTGAGTCAGACGTAAATACTAGGGTCACGGGTCCGTTTATGTGAAGATTCTGTGATTCTAATATCGGCAACACTCAGGTTTTCGCGTTCCTTCCATCCCATAAGCTTGTGGGCCCATCGCGAGGTGCATTGCCCTCTGAGAAAGGCTTTATATACGCATCCCAACAGGTGACTGGGGAATAGTCTGTAGATAGGTTAGTTTGCCAAAAGAGGTCAGTGTCGTCAACTAGGCACTCTAGGAAGTCTGGATATGATTGTGCTCTTAGATTCAGACGCTGTGGTGGTCTAGGTGGGTTCCGGGGAGTTCCATAAGGAGATGTACTGGTGCATGACCCGATACAGTCATGGAGAGTATCGTGTTTTGTTGTACTTGTGACAAGATTTTCACTGGGGCCACCCAGTAGTCTAGTCTGGAATAGGATTTATGGGAATTCGAGTAGAATGTGTAGTCAATGCGTTAAGGATGGAGGGTTCACCTGATATCGGTTAGCCCCAGTTCAGACATGTGGGTTAGTAAGGTTGTGCGTTTACGTAGGGTCAGGGGTTGTCAGGGGTGTGCACTGGCGGTCCATTGAGGCATCCAGGATTGTGTTGCAGTCGCCCCCTATGAGTGTGAGATTTCCCACATGTTGTGCAGATTTCGCGAATACCTGCGTTAAGAAAGTAGGTCTGACGTTGGTTGGGGCATATATGTTTATGAGGGTGAGGGGATGTTGGCGGATCAGGTCCTGGACTAGGACAGATCTTCAGTCTTTGTCTGAGAAAGTGTGTAGGGCTTGGAACTAGACGCGTTTGTGAATAAAAATTGACACCCCTCTTTTACATCTGTGTGGCGAGTGTGCTGCTGCCCATACCCATCCTTGTTTTAATTTCCCCAATTCGAGCTTGTCTTGGTGCATCTCCTGAAGGAAAGCGATATTGCTCTGAATGTCCCGTAGATAGTTGAAAACTCCTCTACTTTTCATAGGATGCCCCAGCCCTTGAATGTTGAGTGTCACTAGGCTTAGACTAGTCATTATCTTGAAGCCCTGGTTGGTCATTGAGTGGGGATAGGTAAGGGGGGGTGCACTTGCACAGCCAGGGGGGCATAGTTGAACAAACCTTGTGGGGGTGAGTGTAATAAAGAATATCAACAAAAGAAACATGACCTTGAACCAGTAGGCCATAAAATTAACATTGGGATATGCCAACAGTGTCCCAATACTGCTCTTTGTGGCATGCTGGTGGAATTCGTGGGGTACCTCCAAAGATATTGGGAGCCCATGCGGGAGGTGGCCAGGGG
Source organism: Ambystoma mexicanum (assembly GCF_040938575.1). Lineage (NCBI taxonomy): Eukaryota > Metazoa > Chordata > Amphibia > Caudata > Ambystomatidae > Ambystoma > Ambystoma mexicanum. The sequence continues at coordinate 1,491,014,416 of NC_090932.1, read as the reverse complement.
ATGACTCAATGTGGAAGGCAGGTTTTTTGTCATGATCCACATGGGTTATCACGTTTAGAGCATTTAGACAAGTTGTCGTTAATTACATAATAATTACGTTGGTCCTTGTGTGATGATATTGGCTGGGAAAGGGTAATAGATGATATAGAACCCCTTCAATTCAATCATGTTAGGGTCTGGGGTCCTTGCGGGCAGACCCATTTGGGCGTCTTCCAGAACGTTGTTGTTTGTGTCTTGGTCGTTGCTGACGTTGTATATGCCATTGTGATGAGTCTGACTGGTGGGTTGGTCTCTCGTCTTAGGTGTTGATAAGGAAGTCAGTTGAGACTAGATCCTGTTGACAAAGGAGGTACCAGGCGTCTTCTGGTTCGTCGAAAGAGTGCTATTTTTTGTCCATTTGGATGCACCAGACAGTGGGGAATTTCAAATATAATTTGTGGCTTGTGCCTTGTAAAGCCGTGAATAGGGGAGCAATCTCTTACATCGCCAAGCTACTTCGGCAGAATAGTCATTGAAAATGCAGACTTCTGTCCCTTCAGTTCGGATTGCGCCGGTTGTTCAGTAGGCACGTAAGGGAACTACTTTATGCTGGAAGTTAAGAAGCCACATTGTAATGGGTCTTGGGCACTCCTCTGCCGCTGGACGAGGGGCCCTGTGAATGCCTTCAATTACAAATGATCCAGGGTCTTGGATGTGGAGGTGGTCTTGAAATAGGCGATCAGCATATGCCTCCAGGTTCGTTCCCTACACCTGCTCGGGGAGGCTGATAAGATGGAGGTTATTGCGCCTTGAGTGATGTTCGTGATCTTCAACTTTCGCTCCTTGACGCTGTACTTCTTTAATGAGAACATCAAGATCAGTGGCGGCTACTGCGCTGTTATCCTTGACGGCACTTATACGTTGTTCATTTTCCGTTGTGCGTTCCGCTTGGGCATTCAAACGGGCCTGCATGTCTCGGATGTCGCCCTTGGTTTCCCGAACTTTGATGTTTGTCTCCTGGGTGCTGTGGCCGATTGCCTGCATTTCTGTAAGAAGAGTCTGGAGTTGATTTTGCACGTCCATCTTGATGTTTTGACGTGAAGAGCGACGCAAGTGCGTGTCTGATAGGTGTGTTTCGCTGTCTTTACTGGCGTCGCTACTGGGTACATTTTTTGCCATGCCACTGAGGCCGACAGATTACTGGTCGGTAGGGTGCGCAAAGTCCCTTGGGTGGTCAGAGAATCAAGGTATTGCCTGTTGTTTGATGAGGTAAACACAATATCTGTATCCTTTGGCCCGGGGAATAATCAGGTAGCATCCACCTGAATACCTTTTGCAAGATTAGTCTCCTGGGTATATAGAGACGGTGGTTGGTGCGCCTGTTTCCTTGGCCAAGATCTTGGGTAGTGTAGTTATCACAGTCTTGTAGGTGTGTTCGGTCTGTTCCGTCCGGCTGTGCAGCCCGCTTGGTTGGGATGGTGGGGCATTTCCAGGCTGTTGAGGCGTTTTGTTATAGATGTGCCCCACCGAGCAACAAGATGATCAATGGCAGGCACAGTGATTTAAAATGTTTGCTACTATCTTATTGTGGCATTCATTTGGGCCCCAAGAAACCTCAACGTGTGTGGGCATAGCAGCGGGCCCCGCATAATTCCATATATCCCTGCTGGATTGAAGGATGGTTGGTGGTCAGTATGCCAGTAAGCACAGAGGTCTTGTGGACAGGTTAGTTCAGCCGGTAGGAGGGGCCTCTGTGAGGGATACAGATGACAGTGCCCCTCTTGCCTGCTTCTGCATTTACTGAGGACAGCAAGGACTTGCTTGGGCAGAGGCCTGGTGATCTCTTGTCCCCTTCCCTGCAGCGCATGATCCGGATGAGGGTATGCGTTGGACAGGGGACTGCCGAGTCCTGTATGGCACTGATTGATGCGGCGGTGTGCCGCAGGGTGGTGTGTGGTTTTGCTATCCCTCTCTTGTGAGTTTTGGGCTGAATAGGTACGCTTGCATGCGGATGAGTCGACACATTTTGAAGTGGCTGTCGACTTACCACCTATGCACTCCACGTTACGGTTGCCACAGTCTCCCCCTCGTTAGATGGCCGACGAAGGTATCCAGCGCGTAGGTGGAGCACTATGCAAATTTCGTTTCTCGGCGTGGGGTAGGTGGTGCTGGTTAGGGTAGAAGCACTGCTGAGGACGATGTGCCAAAGATTGATCCGTCAGACTTTGCCAGCTTCAGTATTCAGTCCGTTAGCATGTCCCTGCCAGAACCGGAGAGTCCGATAGTAACACCATATACTATGGGCCGTCTCATAGCGGTAGTTCCACTCCAGTTGCACATGTTGGGAGCTCATTCATAACCATGGCACGGCACAGACTTCGGCTTGCAAACCCAGTGCCCTTGGCAGCCCAGCCGCCTCGGTACGAGGGGCTAGCAGAAGTCTGATCCCCTTGCTCTGAACATGCTGTTGCTCGATCTCTGGTTGTAAACCACGGTGGATAAGCAGTTCTTTTATGCGATGTTCCCCCCCCACCTTCCTCAGAGCAACATCACCTAGCCGCCATCTTGCTCGTGCTCTCGAGCACCCACCTATGCTTTTAGTTTGGTTTTGAACAAATCCATGTGGACTGTTTCTCGGATGTCCGAGCGAAGAGAATTCCATGCAAGTGGAGCAAGAAGAGAGAAAGAGAGGAAGCGAGAGGAAGCCCAGGGAGGGCGAGGTGCCATAAGGATAGTCGAGGATGCAGAGTAGAGATTACGAGAAGGCTTATGAAGTTGGATAGAGGCGGATAGATACAGTGGTCCCTTACCGTGGATAGATTTGTGAACCAGGACAAGAAATTTAAATCTGGCCCTGTTTTTCATCATCCGCCATCCATCCTGGTGATGGTACAAGGAAGTAGGTGGGAAGGGAGAGAGTTCAAAGAGAGTCCTGGTAGCAAAGATAATGATCTTGTCGAGAGGACCGAAAGCATATTTGGGGAGACCAAATAGGATGCTGGAACAGTAGTCCAGTTTAGAGAAGACAACAGTTGTTAAGAGATGCATTGCGGTGTTGAAAGGAAGGAAGTTCCTGACTTTTCTAATATTTAGGAGGTTGAGGTGAGCTGCTGTTCCAGTTTTGCAAATGAAAGTAGAGAAGGTGTGAGAAGGGTCATAGATGACGTTGAGGTTTCTAGCCGAAGAAGAGTATTGGAGAGTGTCAGGTGGGAACTGGATAGGCAGAGGAAGAGATGAGAGCTTTTGGCAGGGAAGACGAGTACCTCGGTTTTGGTACAGTGTAACATCAGAGAGTGCAACGCCACCCAATATTTAAGGCCAGAGAGATTGGTGGACATTTTGATAGAGAGATCAGAGAAGAGTTCAGGAAAAAAGATGATGATTTGGGTGTCATCCGTGAAGAGTTGGTACGAGAACCCAAAGGAGGAGATTAATGCCCCAAGAGCAGAAGTTTATAGTGTAAAGAGGAGTGGACCCAAGACAGAGCCTTGTGGAATACCAACAGTTAGAAGAGTGAGTTGAGAGGTGTTGCTCCAGGAGACAGAGAATTGGCGAGGTGCAAGGTGGGATTCAATCAAGGCAAGGGCTTGATTGCGAATACCAAGAAGAAAGAGAGTATTAAGCAGAACTCCCTCCCTCCGACCTTAAGGGAAGTCCTACCCTATTTACGCTTTAGGTTCAACCTCATCCATTGGATCAAGGAAAATGACCTCTGACACTCCACTACGCTCAGATCACAACACTGTCTGTACATACTGTATATATTATTTCACAGTGTTTTTTACCATAGTGTGTAACTTGTCTTTCTTATGCTTGTATTCTGTACATATTGCCTACCCACAATTTCTGTATAAAACTTACTGTTTAAAATGTATGATCTTGCACAGCAATGTAACCAAAGCTGAACAACCCTCTTGATGCCCTTTTGCGCCCTGATACCCTCGGGTCTGGCGCACTCTATAAATATTAAAACAAACAAACATGCCCTAAACTTTCTAACTTGTATAGAGAGGTGTATGGCCGGTATGTGCATAATTATGAACATATTGCATCCATAACATTTTGGCAATTATGTTTATATACGTCCTCTGAAAGACTGCTAATAGCTTTATATCATGTATGGCAAACAGCAATGCCTCTTATCAGTTCTGCTATCAGAGCTTAAGATGTTGACTTTGAATCGTAGAAGTGTGGGATGAAGTTTGTGCTACTTTAGGGAGAATTGCTGGTGTTTTAACGCTATGAAATGGTAGTATTTGTTCTCTGTGAGAATTTGTATATGGAATATTTTAGTAATGAAAGTATGTATTTTCTCTTGTGCGGAATTGTTAGGAATTCCTGATGAAGTATGTGCCTATTTTTTATGTGAATGATGTATTGTTGTAAAAGTTCGGTTTGAACTATGAATAACAAATAAATAAATAAATATTAAGTAACTTGTCATGAGTACTGGGACAAGTTTCTCCTCTTCCATCCTTTATCTGGTCTTTGTTCGGCATCTTCATAGACATCCCACACAGGGTTATTAAATCTCCTCTTCATCAACTTTACACAGTTGCCATTGCGTAGGTTTGTATTAAGTACCTCATCGTGAGTACTGGGACAAGTTTCTCCTCTCGTATTCTGCTGTCCTGGCAGCCTGCCGCTTCTCCCGTTCTCCCCGTTACTGCTCTGTATCTAGGGGAACTTTGCAGGCCATGGCGATTATTTGGTGATTGTCTTCGATACTGCCTTTCCAATTCCTTGATTTTGTCATGCTCTCGTTCTCTGCTACCCTTCTGCAAAGGTTGGCGTTGGGAAGCTGTTGCTTTCCAAGTTGCCTTCTCGTTCTGCGTTGGTCTCCCATTCTTGACTTCCCTTATGCCTCATACAGGGATTACCGTTGAGAAGCTGTTCGTGCTCCCACTTGCCTTCCGTTTTCGTCTCAGCGTGTTTTGTCAGGCATCCTGCTCACCGCGATATGGATGTGGTCTTGCCAATCACCTAACACAGGACTCTGATTTCCTGTTTCTGTCCAAGGCATGCTCACGTCGGGGGGCTTCCCCAGGGTAGGATACGCTGCTTCTCCATGTTGCCCCACTCGTCCCAGTTCAGTATGCATGTTCTCTTAAAGAAACATTCTCCTTTCCTTCTCCTGGCTGGTTGGCTCCAGCATTACCTTCAGCCAAACATGTAGATGCTACATTAGCCTTTGTAGCAGATAGTCCCATGCATGCTACTAGGCCGGGGGGCTTAGCGAGTTCCTCACAAGAATGGGAGTCCTTGTCCCACTTGCCCAGACCCCTAGGGAGGGTCTTGAGGAGCAGCCTCACCTCCCTAGCCTCAAAGTGGGAGGCTCCCCCTTGTTGAGAAGGGGCAAATACCTCAATTCTATACATACACAAAGCACACCTTTCCTTATTTACCAAAAGTCCAATATTGCTAGACAGTGGCAAGTGGCGAGTTTAAATTGTGCACCCTGCTTTAGAGAATAAGATTTCGGACATTATTGGTGGCAGAGATATGTTGTGCCGGGTAACCGCGAGTAAGACACTGGGCCTCATTATGTGTCCTGCGTTAACCGTGCCGGTAACACCGGCAGGTAGCCGCCGGACCCATAAACAGTTACCGGCGCCTGTCTTGCCAGTAACACCGGGGTATTAGAACCCTGGCGGCCGGAAAGTCAGGTGCCAGTAGAATGTTGTTCCCCATTCCTATAGGACTCTATGGGAATGGGGAACACAGAAACACTGACACTGCTAATGACGGTGCCAGTGCTTCTGTGAAACTCTGTGGGCGGGTGCCGGTCTGCCGGGAGGGCGCCTGCCTGGCAGAGTTGTACTTTGCCGGAAACAACGGTGCCGGTAAGCTTACCGGCACAGTTGTTTCCAGACCGGCAAAGTTGTAATGAGGACCACTGTCTACAAAAAATGTTAACTTTTTGTCAATTTGCCACCTGCGTTACTCCCATGGTAAAGCTCTGTTCTCTAACATGGGATTCAAACGGGTCTACAATTAAAGAGAATAATAAAGGCGAAAGTGGGGCAGCCTTGTTTTGCCCCCTGCTGTTCCATTTAGAACAAATCTGTGCATTCCCATCAAGCCGCTATCTGCGTGATTTATCAATAATATGAAATAACTTTCAATATTATTAAAATAACTTGGTTGGCATATGAACCCAGATTAATAAAGTTCGAATAACAGGTGGAGAAACCTGGTACACTCTGCCAGAAATTGTGTATAGAGTTTAGCATCAACATTGTCTACGGGGCGATGCGGGGTACGTTGTGCTTCATCTGTGTTTTGTTATGGGTTAAGCAAATATGTGATTCTTTCATAGTATAATATATTACGGCAGTCACATAAATGGTTAAAGAGATCAGTTAAACGATGTACAAGTACAGGAGCCAAAGACATGTAAAAGGCTGCAGTGAATCACTATAAATGTGTTTATTCTAGCTGCCAACACTTTCTCTTTAGTTATAGGACCACCCAATTCTTCCCTTTGGGTAATTGAAAACAGGAGTTTCACCTCATTGAAATACACTGTTCAGAGTGTTGCAAGAATCTACACAGTTCTTGAAAAAATGTGCAATATTCTATTTGTTTTCTTTTGTCAGAGTAATATTTCCTTAAGTCTTGCGTTATTCATTTTGTGAATATGTGCTCTATGTGCTCTATTGCATTCGTTCGTGATATGACAGGCTGTGACCACGCTACTTTATGACCACATTTGTAAAATCGGTCTAGCCTTAAGCAAGGACGCCTCTGCCCTGTTACTTCTTAAGACATTCAGTTGTACTTGTGCTTCCAGGTTCTTGCTGTTCTGTTTTTTGTTGTTTTTCTCTTCGTGTTTTAATTGAATTTTCAAATCCAGTTTATTGAGCTGGAATTATTCTCAGAGGAAATTGCAGTTCACTTTCCGCAGACTACCGCCTCCATAACATCCCACCTAATGTCAGGTGCTCATTCCTGAATTGCCTCTTAAGCAGGAGTAAAATATTGGTTGCCCCTTCAGTTCTCTACATACACCTATCACCTCATTTCTTACTAGTCAAGAGTCAATAATCGCTAGCCAATGGCTAGTGACGTGTGCATATTTTGAGGTCAGCCCCAAGTAGTCATAGATTGTGTTTGAGACTTCCTGCCCATGGATCACAATAGAGACCCAACATCAACATCATTATTTACTATTAAATGTGGGATAAGATACAGGTATACTATGACAAAACCCTTGAAATCCCTGGTGTTTCAAGGGTTTTGTCATAGTATATCTAGATCTTACCCCACATTTAATAGTAAATAACAATGATGCACTGACAAGAGCCTTCGGCTGTGGCCACTGCCACTTTGCACCAATTGGTGTGAGAGACTGGGACCCACTTGCCATGTCCTTTGGCCATTGCCACTGACCACTTCCCTCCAATTACTGTAAAATAACGTGGTCCACTGACCATGGCCCCTATCTCCTTAAGTATTAATTTACTCTATCCAACTGCCTATGGCCTTTGGCTGTGTTTCCTGCCACTTTCCACCAATTCTGATGGTAGACTATGGCCATGGCCTATGGTCTGACGTCTATCCCAGTCAGTAGTAAATAACCATGTTCCACTGGCCATCCGCTGCTTGCCTCTTTCCACCTACTAGATTAACACACCATGGCCTACTCAAAAGAGATTCTCCCTTTCATTTTGATTGTGAGATTTCCCCCTGTAAATTTCCAGTGGGAATTTAACTGTAAATACCTTTGAGCTGACTTCTATTCCAGAAAGAATTGTTCCTATGGAAACCCAATATCTTACGATTATTGCTTTAAGATTTAAAAATCTACATGTGCACCCTCCTCCTTTTCTGGGCTCCCCACCGTCCCCATATAGTCAGAGTGCCCTATGACCCTCACTTTATATCATTTTCCCACCATTTTCGTCTTGTGACGCACTTAAATTCCCACTTGAATCCCTCTATTTTACCAGTGGTAATTCCACGAGATTCCAGTTAAAAGACAAATATGATCGAACTGGAGAATGCCTCTCGTGCCAAACTTGCCAATTGGTCCACTACCCACCTCCACTCTTCTGTGAAACGTCCCCTTTTTCTCCTCCCAATATCATTTTGAATGCTTTTCATTTGGGTTCCACTAGGATTATTGTGTGAATCACTCACTTTGGGGGAGAAATATGGCAGATTTTAATTTCTGAGAAGCTTCCGTGCTGTAATGCACCATGATAGCTATATAAATGTTTTTTGCACCTTGAGGCACCCACTTCTCCATCAAATATTTAACAGGTTTACAGCATTTCACCAAAAATCACATCTGCACCATTTTGTCCCCGATTTTTATTTGAAGCTCTGCATGTGTCTACAGAATTACCCTTTTTCTCTATGGTCAAATGAATCATGGTTCAAAAAAACTGCTTTATTTTGTATTTTCTATGCTTAGCAAGTTTTGAACGGTTTGATGAATTTACCCATAATTTTCTGTTTTGGGGGTCCCGTGCAGGGCAACTATTTTGCACATTTCAGCTAGATCTGGTCACCGCGGTTATCAGCAATAGAATCTTTCCCAAAAGTAAATGGTTTATAGATTTCACCTTATCTATAGGGTATTTAGATAGGTCTTTGTATATTTCTGAGGCTTGTGGAATCTGCATAGACCACATGCTGTGCATAGGCCGACATCTAGTGAAAGCTGCAGAGTATTACAGTTGTTGTTTTCGAAAATCGAAAAGGGACGTCGACAGGGCGTGCCAGTAATACTATTCCCTAGTATGGTCCTTCACGTGTCGAGGTCCTTCAGATTGTTTTTTTCCACCATCATCGTTGGACGCTATAACACAGAGTTCCGTTATGGCTAACGCCGTTGATTAATAACGTTATTAGAGCTAATTCCTCTTTCTGTCCATTACATTACCGACGTTCGAACATTGGCTGTGTTAAGGACGAACGTCGTTGAACAAAGAACTTGTGTCGACGACACCCCTTCGGCCTATGAAGGCCGCACCGGGCCTCGGCCCAGACAGTAGGGAGAGTGGGTGATGGACATATCTTAAGCCACTAAGAGAATGTATATTCCCTTTCTCTCTTTATTTTTGCCTAGCTGCTTTTGGAAAATACACCATTTAAATTTTGCCCCAGTTGCACGAAAAAAAAGTTCCCTTGGACAGACCAGCACCAGGTGTGCAACCTCTGTCTTGCTCGAGACCACGACGAGGATCACTGTAGAGCTCGTCAGCTTTTCAAACCGAAAACCCTAAAGGACCGAAAAACAAAACGTTGGGCCCACCACGCCATGCAGACCGAGGCCGACATGGACGCGGAGGGTGCATCCAGCAGCCTCGGGAACACCACCATTTTCGACGATGCGGCCCTACCCATAAGTGAGAGCGTCAACTTGGCCCAGAATTCTCTATTTTATTGACCGCCTTCACTGTTTTCTGCTGGGGTTCCACTGTGGGATTGTGGAAAATATGTATTCCCAGGTATCTAAATGTTACTGTTTCCCATTTAATCGGTAATACTGGTAGCGCTTCCTGGGGGCTTCTACTGTACCCGGCCACAGGGAACACACTGTGGACAAATCGTGATCCCTGAAAAGTCTCCGTAACGCTCCAGCACATCCAGTACATCTAGTAAACTGGTCTCCGGTTGTCGTAGATTGAGGAGCATATCATCCGCATATAGGGAGATCAGGTGTGTAGTACCCCTTATATTAATGCCGTCCGCATTATACTCGTTCCGCAGGTATACCGCCAGCAGCTCTAAGGCCAGTATAAACAACATTGGAGACCAAGTGCAGCCCTGTCTGGTTTCTTATTTAAGAGGGTTCTCGTCTACTCGCGGAGACAGGCTCCCTTTCCAGTGCACGGACGGAGCTTAATAAGGTAATAAACCAACTACTGGAACGCATAAACTTTAAAAAAGAAACCTGGCCGCACGCAGCAAAAGCAAGATCAGTTTCTAATATACAAATAGCAGTAACCAACCTGTATGAACATCAGAGATGTCCATTGTATACTACCTCTGAGAGTTTTACTTAGGAACACCATGTAAGACATTGAGCTAGCTATAGCCAAAGTAAGACGGCATCCAAAGACACACAAACAGAAGACGCATATGTATGTGTTTGTGTGCTAATGGGGAACAAGATTGATCTACCACTAAGTAATTGTTGTCCTGAAGATGGCCCGATACTTACTGTTGTGACCACCGTTGACATAAGTGGTATACTATAATGGGCCGAAACATATGTCGACTGCCTAAGGAAAATCTAATGTCTTTTTCCAATGTCTAAATTGCATACATTGATCAACTGTTATGCACACGTTTTTTCCTCAGTTTTACAACTCCCCTGTTAGAATATATGAATGATGAATGAATGGTATGATTGATAATCATGTCTGAAATGTTTTTTAAGATATTTTTATGACTATTAAAGAGATAGATATTTTGTAATAAATTGCAGTTGTTGCGCAATTTCTCTCAACTAAGCAATTACCTAAGTTAATGAAATACACAGGTTGCCCTGAACCCTGACCTGGGATCCATATATGACTAAAAGAGAGGGGTAGTCAATCTGTATTTCATAATAATTCCCCTTATTTAAAGGCATGGTCTAGTAAAAATGTGTATTGTCACTACGGGTCGGCCATGTTTTTTTAAGCCTCAGTGGCTCGATTTTAGAAAACTTTCCTATGGACCTTACCCGAGTTTTCGTCCATTAAACGCACGCGAAAACAAGCACCAGGGCGCCGCCATTTTCTGATAATCCTATCACTTGCCGCATCGCCCTGGCTGACCTGCTTCTGCGGCACTAAATCAATTCCCCCGCCCCTGAGCCTGACATTATCCAAAACATTCATATTCCCCACCTCTCTCCGTGACGTTACTGTGCTGCGTAGGCAAACGCGCCCAATCGTCTTCTACGCGACTCCACACAGAACCCGGAAACCAACACAGACCATCTCAGAACACAGCGCGCCACAATTCGGAATATGAAACTGTACTTTAAAATCAAACAGCAACACGGTACATTTGGTAAAGTACATTTATTTTACATTAAATGTTTAGAGAATATTCAGCAATTGCCATATGAACTCCGAAAGCCATTTATTTTCTTTTATCTGTATCCGCCATGGTACACAGGGTGTTGCTTTTCGTTAAAAGAAGCACTTTGGAAGCACAGTGAACCGCAAGGCTGTTCCATCAAATAGGCACTAGTCCATCGTAAAGGTTGATATGTTGCTTCTAGCCACTAGTACAGCGTAAGGGCATGTGGGCCCTTGGCGATCGTCCCATAAAATTGTCAGTGTGCTCCAGTTGTTCACACGAAGCTGCAGGTGTCTACTGTAAAAGCCATCTGCTGGTGTCTCAAACCGATGGCAGTAGCAGAAGGGGAGCAAATACCTGTTATGAAAACAAAAAAATTATAATTAGTCTCGCCAGCCGATCTTCATTAATATTACTTATTTTATTTATTACAGCCGATCAGAAACTATTTGCTTGCAAGGATAGTTCAATGGAGTATGTTCGGCTCTAAAATCAATGCGAAAAGTAACGAAATAAATCGAGGCCAACACACAATGATAAACGACAGTTAGTCTACATGCGTGAGGAATGATATGATATATGATATGGCATTTGTAACGCGCCTACACTCAAGAGTTTCTAGGCGCGACGAGGCAGGTGGGGAACAAGGGCAGACAGACAACGATCCTACTAGGCCAGGTGTCTTTCTGATCGCGCATGGGGACGGGGGGAGGGGGGTAAAAGTGCTGTACATGGTTAGTTGAATACAAATTAAATAATAGGGCCAGCTGGTGGCAAGTGCAAGGTAAATGCCGGGAGAAGGGGCTGAAGGATACAGAGACAGTCCGTAGTGCAGGTAGGCAGTGCAGGGAAAGGTGGCTGGGCCAAGGACCTGCATGCCCATGTGCCCACTACGAACACGTTTTCCTTGCTTTTCCTAGCTCTTCATTTATTCATGCATCCATTCATTAAATCTTCATTCCGGTATAAAAGCGTGTAAAGATTTACTTACATTATATTTGAAATTTCCATTGTGTCTCTTCGTAATGCAGTCTGTAAAACGGACCGTGCTCTTGACAACGATTTTTCGTATACTGAACTAAAATGAAACTCGGTCTAGTTTCTGAATTTTCTGCCTTATCGTCTCTTACATCATTGCGCACCCCCTTCAAATGTAGTTCTTTCGGCATGGTCCCTGTCTCAAGGTCAAAAAACAATAGACCCTTATACTTCCAGTGCGACTTGTGGGCCTCATCTGGGCGCGATCTGAAAATCAAAGCCGCTGTCCTTCGCATTCTTTATTTGCAACATCACGTAGTATAGGCATCTGTGAGAACTTGAAGTTTAGAATCTGTCTATGTAGTCCGCCTCAATGTGCAAATGCGAACTGGCTTCTCTCCCAAATGCCACGGCCCGCTTGGCTGGCGCGTCCTAAGTACCCCAATTTTGTCCCCCTTGTCTGCGAGCTTTGCAGCCCAAATTGAGACATTTTTGGCGGAAGGTCAGGGAAAGTATAAAGTACCACAGGAGTTGAGTTAAAAGTGAGATTTATTGTTTGTTTGTTTGTTTTATTATTTGCAATATGCAAGCCTCCCCTCCGTTAACAGTGCGTAACATTTACATTTACATGAGATGAGACATGAGAAAAATATATAAATACACATATATGAGGTGAATAGAGAGAATTCAAAGATGACACCCAGCTTCTTCGCCACCCATGATGGTGAAGGTAGGGGTGAGGGTTACAGGTACACTGTACAATAACATTTATTTACAAAAAGACAATCGTATTGCAATTATTTAAACCGGGATTTGTACTTCACAACCAGCTGTGCTTCAGGTGGGCATGGCACAGTCGCAATGTTCGGTGGCAATGGATCACTGCTCTGCACAGAAACGTCCATAATTCCATATCTGTGCTTCTCTAACACAGCAACAATAAGGCCTTTCACAAAGTCAAACTGCATTTCATCATAGACTGGTTTGATCACCCATTGCTTACTTCGTTTTGAAAACACCTTAGTGTAGCGAGGCATCCTTACTTTACCCCTAGTCCTAGATTGTTCACGTCCGACATTGCTGTTATGGGCCAAGACCGCTAGTAGAGTGCGATGTTTCATGCCCCGAAAGCTAAAATGCAAGCGCTTTGGCCTGTACTTTAGGCACATATTGTGGAACACCTCGAAATTTCCTGTGTGACAGAATTGTCAGTCCTCTCAAATCTCTTGATAGAGTTTTGTCGAAAACAATCTTCTCAATGGCTTTGTGTGTCGGTGAAGATGGAATCAACCACTTCTTCTTCCGTGCCTCCTCTGGGGACAAAGGGCCATGTTCACATTGGTGGAAATGTTGATTTGCTGTCCAGCGGTGAACGTTGCTACAGTGGTGCATCAGTGACCGCCATTTTTCAAGTAGTATTTCCACTGACCCTTCACAAGTTTTTGAGCTCCACCAAAGATGGTTGGTGATAAAATGGGACCACTGCAAAATACTTTCAAAACCTTTTTTTTCCCTGCAGCCGAGATTTTCTTATTGATTGATTTAGCAAGATGCCATACGTCAAATTGATGTTTAATATGTGGGAACTGCTCTCTCATTGTCTTGGCAATTGAAACGTGTCTGTCCGTGGCTATGAGGTCGATGTGCATTCCCCTTGATTGTAGATATTCCACTGATTTTATAAATCCTAGTTTCTCCATGGCCACTGACGATGTACATTGTGTTACCTGCACGACCACAGAACTCACAATTTTCTTACTATCCATGTCCTGAAAGTGGTAGGTGCAGTACTTGGCAGAAAATCCAGGGCTGTCGCACTGTCCATCGCCGGGTAGCCTGAATCGTTTGCCTTCGAATGTACTTGCTAGAGACAATTGTTCAATTTTCCAAGCATCACTAATGGCCGGAAACAGATAATCACGTTGGTATATGTAGTACAGCGCTTTAGAAATTAAATTGAGTCCCACAAACTGAAAGAAAGCCTCTAACTTTCTAAAACTGGAGCCACTAAAAAGTGATGCAGCTGCACACAGTAGATTGCCTGCTGGCAGTTTCCCCAGCATCGGTTGTGCAGACCATGAGAACCTATGATTTAATCTACAGGAGGCATTTATTTTGACGTTACTGCCTTTTATTTGACGAGTCACATTAATCGATGGCTTCCCACATACTTTCCCTCTAATGGAATGCACACATTTCAGCATACTTATAATTTCCATCAAACTACTGTCGAATACAATGTATTTGCTCTCTTTCATTAGACTGTCATCCTGCGTCAACGTTGTTTCGGCCTGTGACGTTGTGGAGATTTCAACACATTGGAAAGTAATATCGCTGATATCAAGTTCTGATGCGTCTATGGATGCTGCGGCTGGTTCATTCTCTGTCATTTCGACATCTATTACTTCAACATTGATGGGAGAACACAACAATGTCGACAGGTTTTTTGGTGGCAAATTTTTGGCGGGTGTAGATTGTGTGAATTGATCTGCAACGACTTCAGAGCTATCTTCAATACATTCAATAACATCTTCTTGTGGTGGTGCCGTCACACTGTAGCTATGGTCCAATGCAACTTTGCTGTAGTCTCCAAACACAGTTAATTCATGTTCTGGCCATTGGACATGAGCATCTCGAGCCTGAACACGCCTCGCCTCAATTAATAGTTCTTCCATAGTGTACACGGTCTGGCAAGCAACATCTCTCATTCGCTTCACTGTCTGTGTAGGTATAGTTCTGACACCCACGGGTAACTGGAGGAGAGATTGGAAAAGGGATGTTCAGTTTAAACACAAGATAAAGTGTAGTCCAATTGACTGGAAAAAAACATAAAATAGTCCCCAGCACAAACATTTTTTTAAAGTTATGAACTGTTTGTAACTAACCTTTTTTTGGTTTTTTTTCTTTGCAACTTTTTTGACTCGACCTTCAACATCTGCACGCTGTAGCTCCGATTCGTTTCCGCATGTCCTCCCTTCCTCTTGCGCTGCAACGACTATATTTTCTGTATCCACATAGACAGCACGGAATGAGGCTCCATCGTCTCCCTGAAACATAGTACTTTCATTACTATGTATCAAAATATTGTTAGCATAAAACACACGTGAGGACGAACACACTAGTACATCTCATAAGCCAAACACGATTTAAACATTGTGTGCAACAATCAAACGACAAGTATTCGACCAGTGATGATCTATTTCGATGGAGCTGTCAGTATCCATACCTCTGGCTCTGCATGGACTGCCATGAATGGTTGTATTGGAGAGGAGGCATCCACATCTCCCTGAAACACAGTACTTGCATTAGTATGCTTTTCAATATTGGAAACACAACACACACTTGGGGTCGACGGCACAGGTACATATAAAGAGATAACCACAAATGATGCATTGTCCAAAAGAATCAAGGAAAATCTAAATATGATCACATTTCATCGACCTATTTCTCCGATTCCTTTACATCTGCATCATCTAAATGAGATTTTGTGATTGTGGTGGAAGCTCCGTCGTCTCCCTGAAACACAGTACTTGGATTAGTATGGTTTTCAATATTGGAAACATAACACACACTTGGGGTCGAACGCACAGGTACATATAAAGAGATAACCACAAATGATGCATTGTCCAAAAGAATCAAGGAAAATCTAAATATGATCACATTTCATCGACTTATTTCTCCGATTTATTTACATCTGCATCATCTAAATTGGATGTTGTGATTGTAGTGGAAGCTTCGTCGTCTCCCTGAAACACAGCACTTGCATTAATAGGGAAGAAAGTATAGCAAATGGAATCACGTTATATGATCACGCATGATGGAGCTGTCAGTATCCATACCTCGTGCTGCTGAAGAATATCTATGGATGTTGCAAATGTAGTGCGCACTTCCGAAAGCTGTTGCGCCGATTCGTATACGCATGGTCCCGCTTCCACTTCCACTTCCCCTGGAATTACTTGAATGTCAGGCTCTGCACCAAGGGCAGGGGTTGACGCTCCATCAACTGCCTGAAACATAGTACTTGCATTAGTGAGGATTACAATAGTGAAAACATAACACACACCTGGGGTCGACAGCACAGGTACATATCAACGGCTAACCACGAATGAAACATTGTGTAGAACAATCAAACGACAAGAATTCCAGCTCTGATGATGACGCTCGATGTAGCTGTCAGTATCCATACCTCCTGCTGGTGAAGAACATCTAGAAATGTTGTAGATGTGGCGGACGCTTCAGCATCTCCCTGAAAGACAGTACTTGCATTAGTATGGATAACACTAATTATAACTGAAAACAAACACCAGTGGACGATAACTAAGGTGTATATCAATTGGAAAGCACTAACCAAACATTCGGTAAAATAATTACACGATAAAATTAAACTATTACTTGACATGCATAAAACAAGTCTGTAGCGGATTAGCCTAGTAAGATTACCTGATACGTGCTAGAAGTGGTTGATAACTGTGACCACGTCAAGGATGTAGAATGTTCTTGCTTTAGATTCAAGGGATAGTCAAGAAGTTGTAAAGGTAAATTAATGATTGATAATGAAATGCCAATATTAAAAATAGCCATGTAAGGCGACAGAATACTTGAAAAATGCTCAATACAGCACAGTTCCCTGTTCCCATATATATACATTGCGTTTGTGGGTTATGAAATCGAAAAAGAATATATTGATAAATGTCATTATTCAAAAAACTATACACTCATATCAATATCGAAATTATTACAAGGGATAGAACACCTACAATATCAATTAATCCGTTCGGATACCTACACACTACCGCAAGGCCTAAAGCTAAATCCGGACACTTGACTCACCGGTGGCGGAATGTGGACGAATAGAGTGGGAATAGCGTTTTCGAGCAATTTTCGTGTTGTTCGCCGTTTATTCTTCTTTGTTACCCAAGATGTTGTGTACATGTCCAAGGAAAAGTGCCGGCTGCAGATGCGGTATCGATCACCCCTCTTGTCCTGTAAGACTTGTTGGACTCTACTTTCAGCTCATCCAGTGGATATCCGCAATGCCTGACCCATTCTCTTATTCGATCAACAGTTTTTGGGAATACATGCATTGTAGTGCCTTCAGATTTCGCATGGGTCTTCGAAGGGCAACCGCTAATCGAACAGGCAGGCATTGTTGATAAATCTGAAAAGTAAATATCGACATTATTATACAATCTTCAAGAATAAAGTAAATGAATCATACAATGATCAATGCAAGGTTTGTTTTGGTCGCAGGAACTATACCAGTTCATTATGTGCGGCTTAGTATTTGCATACGTTGCAGAAATGTATAAATGATGTGACTAAAATCTGAATATGTGACTCATCCCTTGGATGTTCTGTATTGCACGAGAAGGAAACATGCTTACATTATAGACTGGACCCCCGAAGGATGCAATTCGATGACAATAGACACAGATGAAAATAAATAGATCTATTGATAGCATAGCAATGGAAACTCAAGTCAATAGCAATGAGACCAATGAACATAGCACTATTGTGTACTCTACTCGCAAATAGATAGAAATTTAAAAATCTGTGAAATATGACTAGGATACATGGCCTTACCTTGACCAACAAACAGTTGGATTCAGCAAGCAGAGCAGTATGTTGCAGGAGAATAGGTGGGTGGCCACAGGTAGCACACTGATGGGTTTGCTCTAAGTGGTCACAGAAGTTCACGGATAGCACGACGAAGAGGAGATTAGCGTAGATCTCAGTGGTTGCCAGGTAACACGTTCAGGAGTTGACTTGCAAAGCACAAAGATGTTCCCATGACACATATCAAGTGGTTTATAAAGTATTAGAAACAGGGGTGTGTTTGTGAATGAATGACGTATGTATGTCGTGGTCTTAGGGGGGCGGCCTGCTTCAAGGGGAGGCCTGGCTGGGGACACGGGGTCTGAGGAGGCCATGTGACCGATGGCCCCTTGGCGTGGGATACCTTTTGAAGTGTACATGCAGTTTGGCACCTTGGCCTTTCGCGCCCCTGACAGCCCCCCATGCCAGCGCTCATCCACTGGCGCGAACCGCCTTTGAGAGAGGGGGGTGGGATGGATGGGCCTGGGGCGTGCAGATAAGGCACAGGAAGACTGCTGAATGGAGAGACACTTATGTGGATTGCAGGGGGGCGGCCTGCTTCAAGGGGAGGCCTGGCTGGAGACACGGGGTCTGAGGAGGCCATGTGACCGATGGCCCATTGGCGTGGGATACCTTTTGAAGTGTACATGCAGTTTGGCACCTTGGCCTTTCGCGCCCCTGACAGCCCCCCATGCCAGCGCTCATCCACTGGCGCGAACCGCCTTTGATAGAGGGGGGTGGGATGGATGGGCCTGGGGCATGCAGATAAGGCACAGGAAGACTGCTGAATGGAGACACACTTATGTGGATTACAGGGGAGCGGCCTGCTTCAAGGGGTGGCCTGGCTGGAGACACAGGATCTGAGGAGGCCATGTGACCGATGGCCCCTTGGCGTGGGATACCTTTTGAAGTGTACATGCAGTTTGGCACCTTGGCCTTTCGCGCCCCTGACAGCCCCCCATGCCAGCGCTCATCCACTGGCGCGAACCGCCTTTGATAGAGGGGGGTGGGATGGATGGGCCTGGGGCATGCAGATAAGGCACAGGAAGACTGCTGAATGGAGACACACTTATGTGGATTGCAGGCGGGCGGCCTGCTTCAAGGGGAGGCCTGGCTGGAGACACTGGGTCTGAGGAGGCCATGTGACCGATGGCCCATTGGCGTGGGATACCTTTTGAAGTGTACATGCAGTTTGGCACCTTGGCCTTTCGCGCCCCTGACAGCCCCCCATGCCAGCGCTCATCCACTGGCGCGAACCGCCTTTATATCAAAATATAGTATATCGCCTTTATATCAATGATAGTATATCGTTGCTTATCAATAACAAATGCCACATACCGGAGATTCTTGTGAGCACAGACCCACACTTAAACCAGTGTATTATAGTGGTCAAGACCCTAAGGCCTGTATAATCCAATGGTAATTGTTAGTATAGATATATGTGTGACTTTTATAGAGACATAACCTACTGAAAGACTTTGAACAAGTGTTATTTCGTGCATGCATTATTGAGAATATGTTATGTTAGCTTAGATAGATAGTGACCACCCTGCTTCACAGAGACCAGACCTTCACCCATTCGGAGCATAGATGTCTGACGTCCATCCTTGAATGGAGTCACACTTGATTCATTTAAAAAATCGAAACAACTGTTGGTAAAATATATGTGGTGTTTTATTTTGTATCTTATTTTCATGACACAAAAATACAAGACTTTCAAGATTATACAGGTCAGGTTGCAGCAGAGAGAGAGACAATCCCCTGTACTGACCGCTGTCACTCGGGAACGTTTCTCTAATGGCACGAACGGCACAGGCGGGTATCACTCTTCGAACGCGGTGTCCAAGCCTCCCGTGGAGCCACCATGTAAAGGAACGATAGGCCACCAGTCTGTACCACCTGTGAAAAGGAATGAAACAAACTGTTTTTAAATGACTAAGATAAGTTTAATAAACGTTTGTTGTCAATGACAATTCTTGTAACTAATGGCATTCTACATGGACAAATGCTATCTAGACAATGCACACTATTGAACGGCTTACATGCGTTACAATGATATGTAGATGTAATTTTGGATATAGTAAAAGAACATGAAATAGGAGTGGCATGACAAGCAGAGTATACTTACTTGTTACTCGGATTACGAGGACGAACAGTTGCGCGAAGTTCGTGCATAAGCACCATCATTATCCTCAACACGGCCCGTGTGAGGCAGGCTGCCCTGAAGTCTGGCAGCTCGGTGATGCATTGCGGTCGTGGCTCGCCTTCCGAAATGTAGGCCAGGCATCCCGAGTTTTCTCGGCAGCAGCAGTTCTCCTCCTCGGTCGGCATTAGCTTGCACCGATTGCATGTGCACCAGCTGGAGATGCCGTCCATGCGACTAGGCCCAGGCTCTTCATCCGTTGATTCGTCCTGCCAACTGCCGTCCGAATCCCCATCGTTTTCGCGTGCTTCCCTTTCCAGTAGTTCCTCCTCGGTAAACTCGGGCTCGTACATGTAGGGCATTGTTGTAGCAATTGTGTGTTAAACAAACTAAAATAATTTATAGCGGTGGTACTGGTATCTGTTCACACGGGCTACAAGCAACGAACGTAGCTGACCAGAGCACTGAAACGAGTCACAGAATACTCAAAGTAACACAGAGAGAGGAATGAAATCGAAAATCTGCTGCTGTGTGTTGTAAAACGGTCTGTTTATACTTATTGAGGAAAGAGGCGTCCTGCCATTTTCATGGCGACACGTCATTAGCTGAAGCGCAGCGAATGTTGACACAAGACGTGCTTTGGCGTTGGGAAATGGGCGGTACGAGTCTGCTGATGACAGGCTCTGGGGCGGGGGATTTGATTTAGTGCCGCAAAAGCAGGTCAGCCAGGGCGATGGGGGAAATGATAGGATTATCACAAAATGGCAGCTCCCTGGTGCTTGTTTTCGCGTGCGTTTAATGGACGAAAACTCGGGTAAGGTCCATAGGAAAGTTTTCTAAAATCGAGCCACTTAGGCTTAAAAAAACATGGCCGGCCAGTAGGGACAATAACATTTTTTACTAGACCATGCCTTTAACTCCCATCGTTCTTATATGATGGCGCCCGTCTTCACCCTAGCTATCGGGTTGCTGTATAATAGCTTCACCCATCTAATTTATGTGGGGCCTATCCCAAAACCTTTCAGGACCGTTAGTAACCATGGCCATCTGACCGAGTCAAAGGCTTTGACTGCATCAAGCAAGACTACCACCTTAGGCTGGGTGCTGTCTTGGGTCTGGTCTATTACATGGTGCAATCGTCTTAAGCTGCATGTGATATTTCTATGCGGGACGTATTCCGATTGACTGAGTGCACCAGTTTATGAATCATGGGCTTCAACCATCAGAGACGTCAATATTTACCTATCTTGATTAAGCAACGAGAGGGGTCTGTATGAGCCACAATCAGTATCAGATTAGTTCGGCTTCAACAATGGAACTATAATGGACTCCCGCAATGATGGTGGTAAAATACCCTTCATTCAACATAGCTAGCAATGGGGGCGTGATTTATGCCACACGTTCCTTATAGAACTCACTGGGCAGGCTCTCCGTCCCTGGAGCCTTGCCTGTTGGCAATCCTCTCATGGTATTGTTCCAGCTCTTCCTTAGTTATGAGGGCCTCCAACATGTCCACATCCTTCGAGTCTAGCTTTGGAAAATCTATCTGCTCTAGGGCCTCTTCTATCTCCGACTCTGGGGTGCCCGACGTCTCATCATACAATGTCTTGTAGAACTTGCAGAAACAGTTGTTTATGTCCTGTTGCGTCTCGCAAAGCTCCCCATCCTTTGCCTCAATTGCTCGAATCACACTTCGCTCCGCCTCACTCTTGTACAACCAGGCTAACAAGCGACCTGGTTTGTCCCTTTTAGCATGCTGGCGTTCTACATATTTCCTATAACTCAGTTTCCCAAGTCTATCCCAGCGTACTAAACGTTCCTGCAGTAGGGCGATCGCCCCTGGGGCGCTCCCACCGGTGTGCGGGGTCGCTTTGACCGTTCATGGCTTTGAGCCTAGTTTCGGCTTTGCGTAAGTCATTCTCTATTGTTGCCTGAAGCCTGTTTGCCTTAGCAATTGCTGTCCCTCTAATCACCACCTTGAAAGCCTTCGATAATGTGCCTGCTTGACTTCACGCTACCCGTATTGTGCGTAAAGTACTACTGCACCCCCTTTTTCAAATGTTCCAGGAAGGCCTCATCTTGAAGGGATTCGCTGCAAAGTCTCCATGACGGGATACGTGCTCTAGGGGGGAGACGCGCCAAGTAACCAACAGAGGGCCATGATACGACAACGCTCGGGCCTTATATTCCACTTCCGTGAATTCCTTTGTGATCCTCTCCAGTGAACACATAATGTAACCTAGTGTATAAGTCCTGGGGAGCTGCATAATGTGAGTAACTTCGGGCCTGTGGGTGTAGAGTCCGCCAGATGTCCACTAGCTGAAATGATTGCAACAATGCGCATAGGGATTTGGCCGGCGGGGCATGGTGCGTTTATTTCTGATCTGACCTATCCATTATGGGATTCAGCGTACAATTAAAATCTCCACCCCAAATCAGTGTGCCATCTATATGCAGTCTTATTAGTGGATAGAGCGTACGGAAGTAAGCCGTCTCTTGGTCAGGTGCGTATGTGTTGATAATACAAAATTCCCTATGTTCCACACGACCTCGCAACCCAAACATCCTGCCCTCTTTGTCTTGAAAGGTCTTAAGCACCCTCAGAGGAACCGACAGTGCCACCCATATTAACATACCCCTGGCGTAAAAGCAGTGTATGGGGAGCCCAGCATGGTACCTCTCCACTTTTTAGCCAATGCAGTTTGTCTCTCCTTCGTGAGATGAGTCTCCGGCAGGAGTGAAATATCAATTTTCTTTTGCCTTAGGTAAGTCATAATTCTATCCCGTTTGATATAACTGTTAAGGCCTCTGACAATCCAGGACACAACTCTAAGTTCCCCCATCATATTTAAAATGTGTCACATTTCAACATCTCAGCGTTCAAGTCCAAGTACGTCATATACAGTGTGGATTCATAGGCAAACACCCAACTAACTACCACAACTCCCTCACCCTCCCCGCTCCCAACAGTTGCCCAGCACAATACCTTGTGCTCAGGCATCACCACTTCTCGACATTGCTCCAGGGAAATGTCCTGGTGCGTGGGTGCAGTAGGCGGATACGCTTTCTTTAGTATCTATACAAACCACACCATCCCTGGGGGGGGGTGCGTGTAGGTGTCTCCTTGTGGTGCACGCTCTAATAAGCACCACGTCATGGGCTCCTGCATTAATTATCGCATCGTCTTGTAGCTTCCATCTAAAAGGGTTACCCCTTATCGTCCTGTGTTGTGATCTCTTGTCTCTGTAATGTTCCTAGTCCTCAGCATAATCCTTATCGCCATGGCTCGGACCAGTCTCTGTTTCGGTTGGCAGATTCTGCGTGTCCATCGATTTGTGCGCTTCTTCTGGGTTCGCAAAGAAAATGGCGCTGCCTTTATGGATCACCTTCAGTTTGGCCGGATACAACAACATGTTTTCAGGTTTGACTCGAGGAATCTCCTTTTGTCCCCTATTTAGTTCATCTGTAACTTCTGCACTTGGAGGGTGTAGTCCGGATAAGCTGTTATTATGGCTGACGCTTGTTGGATCGTACCCCTTTTGCGGAAGTACTCCAGGATCTTCTCTCTATCACGATAGTTCAGTATCCGAGCTATTATAGGCCTCGGTGGAGCTCCCGGTGGTGGTTTCCTCAACAATGATCAATGTGCTTTTTCCACTGTGAATCCCTGCGTGAGGGTGCCGGGAGCCGATTTCTTGTTGTAGCGGGGACTCGATGTATTCCTTCGGGTACCCTCCTTCTTCTACTTCAGGGAGCCCAATAATTTGCACGTTGTTGCGCCGAGTCCTGCCTTCCATATTCAGCCCTGTCTTCTAGATTGCGCACTTGTTGTTTCAGCACCCTGACGTCTTGAGAAGTGCCTTTGAGGTCGCTCGTATGTTCTTTTCCAGTGTGCCTGTGCGTTCAGCCAGTGCCCTCACGTCCTGTCTCAACAGATTCCCGTCAATACTGATAGCATTGATTTTGGCTTCGAGCGATTCCTTCAGGGATGCAATGGCCTCTAGGATCTGTTGATCTCCTCTTGCAGGCGCCGGCTCTGCCTGGGGTGATTTTGTACCTACGGTGTCGGCTGTCGATGCATGCTTGGTGAAAGTGTCCATCGTCGGCTGCTTAGCCTTGCTTTTCTGGGGCTTAGAAGCCATGGCTTTACTACTTCTTCCGTGTCCCGTACTTCACACTGACTCCCTGTAAAGGTTTCTGCTGCACACAGGCATCCCTCTGGTAAGTGGGCTGTGGGTTCCCGGTGTTATACTCCTTTTTTTGCATACCCTTTTGTACCGCTCCTAATGTAGCGTCCTGGTCTTGCAACCCTACGTGTCCAAGCGGCTTCCGTGTTGGAGCTTAGTTGCAATAATGACTCTTTCTTGTGCAACCTGTAGGGCTTATGGCCGTATAGGGCCTGCTGTTGTTGTATGATGGTTCAATGTGGGTTTTCAGGCACTGCCGCCGGGGCGCAAGTTTAAATCGGGGTCACAACCACGTGCTGGCTTGTGTCTAGTTGCACCGGGGAACCTTCACAGTGACCACTCCTTCATGTGCGTAACGTTGGGTTATGTCGGGGGTCTGTCGACCTGCTCCTCCCGCGCATAGCTCTGGTCTATACAGGGAGTCACCCCCTGACCCCTGAAACACGCTATTCCTGAGTGTCGCGCCGGGCCTCGTGTCCACCGGCCTTGTTATGGTTTATTCAGACTTCCAGGCAGTGTTACCCAGCTGTTGAATGCTGGTGAGCTGTTAATAATTCTGATGCAAGGGCTGGGTCTGATGTTGTAACTCCCATCGTACCCTTTCCCAAGTGTGCAAGCATCCTTTTCACAGTTATGGTGGGCACCTTTCCCCAGGATGTGCCAGGGGGGACTACTTTTGTCATGGCCACTGTTCTTTTGTTTAGTGTGTGACTGTAGCTGAGAGGCTTCCCTACCCAGCGGAGCAGGGGCTTATTTCGCCGACCTGGTGCCTTTCCTCCCATGTGTACTGTACGGAACAGGTGGCAGTGTTCCTATGGTCTGTGTCTCGTTACCTCTCTGCTCCTTGTTCTCTGCTGTCCGGGGCGTTCCTAGCTTGTTGGGTCATGTTCCCCGTTCTGGGGCTGACCGCGGCAAAAAATGTTCTGTAAATGTCCTGTTGTGCTGTGGCAACTTACTCGGCTATGTTTGTGCACACGTTGATCCCCATCAGGCGGAGCAACCTGGAAGCTGTGTATATGTCGGTACTCTCCTCTTCTGGGCTGTGCCTCTTGTGTTGAGGCGGATCACGGTTAGGAGCAGTCTCAGAGTTATGAATTTGTAATCCGCACCCGCCCCTGCGCTCCGTTGCTTATATTGGATCCGAGGCAGACCTCAGTGGAAGCAGTCACACTGCTATTGATGTGTTGCACGTTATGCCCCGGCGCTCCGCTGCTCAAATAGATCGACGGCGGACCACAGTGGAGGCTGCCCTGAAGTTATGATTCACATAATGCATAGCGCACTACTGTTAGGTTGGGTCTGGGGTGGACCACAGTGGAAGCAGACATAAAGTTATTAGTTGTAATGTGCGTACCGTCCCTTGCGCTCCGCTGCTTGGATCTGTGCTACGTATTTTGCAGGACATCTCCCAGCCTGCAACGGTGCAGCCACCACCACCTCAGACCTTCTGGGTAGCTTCCTCATGGGACGGCCCCAATATCCTCTAGAATGACGCCATCCGCCTCCCTCAGTTCTCTTCACTCACTACCTCAGCAGCGTTGTTCACACGCCTATCTCCGGTGGTCGGCGTCTGTGCACCACGCTGTTAAGTAGACACCACGGTTTTTCCAGTTCACTCCTTCGGGGTCCGAACCCTCTCGGCTCTCCTCATCTGAAGTGCGCTGTTGCAGCAACCCGCTATTTAAACCTTTCTGCAGCCTCGGCCGGCATCCACATCTGTTCCGGGACGACTCCTTGACACAATAGGTTGCGCCTACCAATTCCTTTGTCAAGCTGCGTCCGCCATCTTGATTTGACTTTCTTTGTCGGGCCGCAGACTCTCCGTCGCTAAAAGTCCATCATTCATTCCATTTCTCATCCACTTCTTGGACCACTGTTAGCACAGCCACTTCTTGTACTCTGGCATCCATTTCTGTACAACAGGAGCACCGCAGAAACGAGTCCTACAGCATGGCCCTAAGCCACGAACCCCCCCTCCCCCGGCAGACTCTTTAAGCAGAGATCCCCTACCAGAAGAACACAAATGGCAACTTGACACAAGCATCGTTGATCAAATGTTTTCACAATGGGGTTACCCGACGCTAGACTTGTTTGCTACAAGAGAAAACAAGCAATGCCCAGACTTTGCGTCCAGGTTTCCCCAACCAGACTCCAGGGGGAACGCCCTATGGATGAGTTGGACAGGGAAATTTGCCTACGTTTTTCCCCCCAACTCCCATGATGAACAGGGTGGTGAACAAGATTCACAGAGAACAAATGACGCTCATCCTAGTTGCTCCCATGTGGGCGAGACAACCCTGGTATCCACATCTGCGCAAACTGGTGATGTGTGAACCCATCAAACTCCTGTGCCAGGCCAATTTGTTATCCCAACGGGTTGGGGAACAACTTTACACCCTCAACCTCACTCAATGAACTTGGTAGCATGGCTCCTGAGGTCATAGAGTTTGGACATCTAAATCTCCCACAAAGGTGTATGGATATCCTTTAGGAGG
Organism: Ambystoma mexicanum; assembly: GCF_040938575.1. Lineage (NCBI taxonomy): Eukaryota > Metazoa > Chordata > Amphibia > Caudata > Ambystomatidae > Ambystoma > Ambystoma mexicanum. Next base: position 1,490,988,014 of record NC_090932.1, on the reverse strand, counting down.
CACGTAAACCAAACACCAGACACTGTCATTTCAACAACTGGAGGAGATTTGTAATTTGGTTCCAGTCTAAACAAATCAACCCCATTGAATGTACTCCATCCCACATTCTGCATTATATGCTCCACTTGCTAGACACAGGGTTAGTCTTTAACTCTATGAAGGTTCACCTGGCGGTTTTATCAGCATACACCACATCTCACAATAAAGTATCGTCATTTAAGGCATTTTTTTCAATTTTTTTTAATGGTTGTATACATTCCAACCTTTAAACATGTATAAACAAATGAAAGTAAAACTGAACTGACTTTTTGTTCCTTATTTATAGTAAAACATTATCAACTTTCAATAACTTCTCGAGAAATTTCAAAGCGTCAATTGTTTGTCCTATTTAATTCTCTCCCAGGTGAGGTCTTCTCCATATCGATCAAGCTCCAACTGTAAAAACTGCAGAGCCATACATTTCTCATCAATTAATTTCGGACAAAGCAGCAACAGATGTTTAGTTGTTTCAATCATCTCTGGATCTTCACAAAAGCGACAAACTGCTTCTTGGACCGTTATCAACTTCCTAGCCAGAAATAGTTCCTTTGATGGTAGGATGTTTACCCTGCACCTTAACAACAAATCTTTATAGTATGGCGAGGGAAATTATATCAGGTAACCTGGCAGTTTGTTGACCTTATGACGTTGCCAGATGATATTCAGACACATCTTACACTGACGTTTTAATTCAATAGTTTCTGTCCAGTCTCTTATCAAGAGCCTTTTTTACCTTATTTGGATTATTCTTTACAGTATCAAAGTCAGTTCCCAAATTTACCAAGTACTCTTTGCAACTTCTTTCCATCTGGAGAGATTTTTATTTTTGTTTGCAACCATCCCTTTTAATATCTCGAAAGGTTCTGGGGGATTATCAATGATACATTTCCGGAACATTGATAAGGTCTTCCAAAGTACAATTGACGTTAAGGATTGCAGTCTTAACTCATATCGTATTACCGCTGCAGGAACAGCATTCAGTAATCTTAGCATTTACCTCCAGAAGAAGGCCTCACAAATTTCCCAGGTTTTCCAAGACAGAGTCAGGAGTGCTTCCACTCCATAGGATATCACAGGCATTACTTTTTGCTTAAAAAAGATGGCAATTGGTTTCAAGGAATAAGTGTGGAATCAATGGTAAAATGCTCCTTCTTGATTTGTCAGTTTTGCAAGTTTTTCCCTAATTAATGAATAGTGGCCTGATTCATTAATGTTCTTATTGATGCAAATTCCTAGATGGAGGATGGAGTCTACTAATTCCAGCAGACAATTATCTATTTTCCATGTAAAGGTTGCCCCTCTTTTTTTGTTGGTTCCTTGGGCTGGTTGCATGATCATTATCTTTGACTTGCTGACATTGATTTTCATATCATTCGTATCCAGGTATATTTTGAATGCATTCAGCCTTTTTGCAGCCCGATTGGTGTTAGATCGACAAAGACTAAATCGTCTGCGTATAAAATCCATGGGATTATATCATCTTCTATTGTTGGAGGAAAAGCTCTAATTTGATTCTGTGAACTGATCATGTCTGCCAGGTAGAGCACGAACAAGAAAGGCGCAAGGGCACATCCTTGTTTAATTCCCCAAAAAGTTCTTATTTTCTTGGTTAAAGTGCCATCTCTAGTCATTTATGGAGGGAGTGAAAAGACTCCACCCTCCTATTTCTAACCCACCGCCAGGATGGGATCTCAATATAGTACTTGCAAAACTCATGGGACTGATGCGTAAATCAAGTCTAAAACACCTCACATACAAGACTGCTTTCTTGGTGGCTAGTGCCTCCATAAGAAGAGTCAGTGAGCTTCAAGCATTGTCGGTGCAAGACCCTTTCTTTGTCATCCACAAGAAGAAATTGGTACTGAGAACACATCCTAGGTTTTTACTGAAGTTCATTTCTAAATTTCATGTAAACCAATCCATCGAGTTACCGGCATTCTTTCAGAACCCAACAGGCTCAGCTGTGAAAAAACTCCATACGCTAGATGTAAGGAGGGCGGTCCTTTACTATGTAAATAAGACCACCCAGAAAAACAGACCAACTGTTTGTCTCCGTAGCAACAGGCAAAGAAGCAGAACGCATTTCTTAAAATACCATCTCCAGATGGATGGTCAGATGCATACAGCTCAGATATTCATTATCAAATAAAACACTGCCATTCACGCCTAGAGCTCACTCCACAAGAAGCATAGGCTTTTATCGCAAAGGTCCAGCTGGACACCATTTGCAAAGAAGCTACATGGAGCTCAATACACACTTTCACTCAGCACTACCGCATTGACACTCACTTTAAAGTGGATACCCAGGTGGGACAAGCGGTTCTAAAACATCTATTTGCCGCTGGACCTACTCACAACCCACCTCCTTCTCCCAACACTGCTTGCTAATCTATGTACAGCATGGGATTTAAGTAGATTCCACAAACCTCAGAAGGGATACATTACTTACCGTAATCGTATTCCTGATGCTTGTATCTGCTTAGATTCACATGCGCCCACCCTTCCTCCCCATGGAGTAGAAAATGCATGGATGTTTTATCTGAGCTTCATCTGATAAATATCTGCTTTAATACACCTGTATTCATGCTACACTTCATACAACCTCATGTCAGAAACAAAACATTCTGAGGGACCTCGACGCGTGAAGGACCATGGGTACAGTTTACGTCTCACTAGGGATAGTATTACTGGGACTGCCTGTTGACGTCCCTTTTTGAGTTTCAAAAACAACAACTGTAATACTCTGCAGCATCCAGTAGATGTCGGCCTATGCACATCATGTAAATCTAAGCAGATGCAAGCATCAGAAATATGATTACGGTGAGGAATGTAGCCCATATATTCTTTGTTGCACCACATAGAGGTATGCCTCTAACCATAGTCCATTGCCTACCAAGTCAGTAGGCAATGGACATTATAAAATTCCTCTATGCTTCACCCACCCTCTATTCACCAAAATGAAAAATGTCTTGGCACCGTGGGCCTCATCACGAATTGGGTGGAATTCCAGCGCATTTTCCACTTAGCGGAATTAGAGTTACCGCTGGGGCGTGCAGCGGTATTAATGCTGAATCACAACCTGGCGTGAAGGCACGGCTCACCCCAGCGGTAAGGCTAATACTGCCCGGTGGAAACTGCGCCTGAAACAAGGCTGACCATTGAAATATCGGCACTAATAGCGCTACTGTCTGCGTCACCTGGCGCAATTGGCGCTGGCAGAAATAGCCTCATCACCGGAAAGGGAAACAAGGCGGCACCAGCTTTAAAAATTCAATTCACCCAGAATCACCCAATTCCTGCAGCCATCCGGACCTGAAAGACAGTGCAAACATGTCTCAGGGGAGGACCCGAGGGAAGGTGCCCAAGAACAGGCTGAGAAAGCCCAAATTCAATGAGGGAGAACTGGTGGTTCTCACTGATGAAGTAGTGCCCCCCCCTAAGATGAACTCTATGGCAGCAGGCAAAGAAAGACAACCGGCCAGCGCAAGCCTGACATCTGGCTTGTCATCAACTGCAAAATGGAGACGCGAGTGACACGGGACTGATCCCATGAATTATTTGCCGATCGGATTGGGTGCTAGATGCTATTGGGAGCAATAGACACGTTTATTGGAGCTATTTGAAGCTGCAACGACTTTGGATTCAGAGAAGGTTTTTGTTTGACAAGATCGGATCGTTTGGCATACACCATACTAATTGACTAACAAAGTGGACTTAAGGCCAATCCGGAAACTACTTTTTCTCAACACGAGGCTTATCAAGAAATGTAATAATTTGTCGCCTTGAGAACGACCGATGGTCGAAACACGTGTCGGCTGTCCACAATTCGGGAATAAAGCTAAAGTTTCTATGTGTTTTTGACACATTTTTGAGTTCTTTCTCAGGCGTAGGTACGCCACCATTTGGACTTTTCATCTAATCTAGGTTGAGCACGGATTAAATCGACAACCCCCTTTTCTTGTTATCAGCGAGAAGGTGACTGCGGTGGGTAGCGTCCCCCGGATGCCGAGCACTGCAGTAAGTGGTGGAATTACCGCAGGATCAGGGTTTGGGGCCTTCTCTCGCAACACTGCCAGAAGTCCATGGCAACTGGAGGGGGAACCATCGAGCCACTGGTCCTGACGGCATGGGAGGAAAAATGTAGCACCATTCTCAATATGGAGGGCATCAAGGTAGTCTGAGGGGTGAAGGCGGGTGCCAGCAGCCAGGAGGTGACTCACCCCCCCCCCCCCCCCACTCACCAGCCTACAGCCCTGTCCCTATGCATAATCCCTTTCCCATTCGGCACACACCACTGAGCCAATCCATCCTCCGGAAGCTGGATGAAATGGAGAGGCGGCATCGGGAGATGGAGGACATTGGACACACATATTCCCTGCACCTACACGCCATCCGCGACTGCATGTAAGGGTCCACCCGCAGGATTGTGAGGGCAATGGATAGGAGCAGGGCACAGGCGGCCCCCAGTATTGCCGCCAAGAAGTTGTATGGGCAGCGAGTCAGGGAGCTGACAGAAGGAATTTCTTCATTTGCTGAGTCTTTCTTGTTACGGTACACTGCTTTGTGGGCCTGGGGGGGCCACTAAGGCTACATGGGTAGAGTCCAGGGCTGCAATCTCATTTGGCATTTGGGCAGCGGCATAGAACTGTGCCTTCATGGCGTTTACCTGTCCTCGGGTGGTGGGCAGTGAGATGTGGCATTGAATATGCTGCAGGAGGGCATCCAGCACCTGGGCTAACACTGCACAAAATGTGATCTGTGCCATGCCTTGCATCATGGCCACAGAGTGCTTGGAAGGTCCCTGTTCCTATGAATTGTAGGACGTACACTAGCTTTAGCAGTGGGAGCACAGCTGTCTGGATGTTAATCCTGCTCCCTATGTCGTTGTGGTGAGCAGCTCAGTTATGGTCTCCCTTTTGAGGCGATACAGGGTGAGCAACTGGCTGTCAGTGAGGGTCCAGGGTGAGGGCCCGACCCTGGGGATCATTGCACACCTTGCTTGGCCTCTCCTCCTCCCTCCTGTACTCCTTGGCCCTGATGGGCTGGTTGTCCTTGCTCACTACTTCCAGGCGCAGCATGAGCAGCTGCATGTCCCAGCTCGCAATGATAGTGGCAGCATGGTGTTGGAAACTGTGTTTGGGGAATGCCTGTGCCTTTTGTAGCCCTCTTGAGTGGATTGGGATCACCTCTGGCTTCATTTATGCCACCTCTGTTCATTTACCCTCACCTGCAGGCTGGGGCTAAGTGCACCGTGTTTACGGCGGTATTAGCGCCGGTTTTCTGTGCTAATACTGCTGTGCACAGACTTGTTATACAGCGGTGATTGCGCTTCATGTTATTGGCAAAGATTCCACTGGCTGTAGTAGCGCTGGTGGAATTTGTGCCAGTTCGTGATCCGGCGCAGCAGTATAAGCGCCGCTGATTCAGTTAAGGCCACTTTAAGGGCTTACCGCCCAACTCATATATAACCTCTTGTGGCAAATAGAGAAGCCTTTTGTAGCCACAAAGGCAAAGCTAGTGCTGAACGAACAGTACTAGGCGCACTCCTCCGCATTTTACATTCATGGCTTTGCATTCCTGTCCCTGCCCCCAGCACTCCCTCTCCCCCGCCTCCCACTCCTTTTCTTCTGTCCCCACCCTGGGCTTCTTCCTAACACCATATGCCAGAACCTGTCTTGTATTTTTGGTCAACACTGTTTTTTCTGTTTCGCTGAAGGCAGGACTTCTATTTATTTCTCTGCACTTCTTTATAAATGTGTTTTATTAACATTATAGCACATTTTCAATACAGATAAAGTATAACAGTAAAGTACAATTAAAAAAACACAAAATACCCGGAATCCCCCCCCACCCACAGTCATTCCCTACCCCTTCTACCGATACAGTATACTGCAAGATCAAATCGAGTTGCAACACCTCTAGAAATCTCCCCCATAAATCATCGAACACTCTCCATTTCCTTTGACTTCTGTTCACAACCTTCTCCATTAGCGAGATCTTGCGCATCTCTTGTATCCACACATCCACAGATGGACGGGTAGCAGACTACCAGTCCCACCGGACTAACTTCTTGGCCATCACGGCCGCCCTGAATAACCACTTTTTAATATGAATGCGAGTTGGGTGGAGACGATTGAAAAGAATGGTGAGAGGCATACCGCTGCATGGTGTCATAGAGAGCATATATGCTGTACCATTAGATTGCACATATATATTCACTTTAGAAGCGTTAGTTAAAGTAGCATTCTGGTTATGATCTCCTGAAAAAAACAATTTCTGAAAACAACGTTTCTTTAAGGGAAGTTATTATTGCACAACTAAATGGCAAATCCCAAAATATTCCCAGTTATGTTTTTTTAAAGGACGGTAACTCAGTCACTGCCACTGTAAAATTCAAATTGTTCTCTGGCATGTTGATATTGATATTTTATTTATATCGCGCTCGTACACAAGTGTTTCAGCGCGTGACAGGGTAATGGAGGGCAACACGGGAAAACAAAAACAACGATCTTACCAGGCCCAGTGACGCTGAGAATGCGCAAGTGCATGGGAGAAGGAGAGGGGTAAGTGCAAGGGAGGGGGGGTGGAAAGTGCTGAGCAAAAATACAAATAACTAAATAAAACATTAATAAATAAATAAATAACAAAATGCAACAAACAGTGGTAGTGCAGCCAGCAAGTGGCAAGTGCTGAGAATAAGGCAACAGACAGGGTGCGTCTGAAAAAGTGCAGAAAAAGAAAAAAGGGGGGGCTGTAGGGTTACAGATACAGACCCCAGTGCAAGGGATTGCCCGGAGGCAGTGCAGGTGGGTGGCAGGGTGAGCAGGTACCTGGGCCCTAAATACAGAGGGAGAACAGGTGCACAATGCCGATACAGAACTGATCAACAGGGGAGAGGAGGATAGGAGGCAGAAGCAAAGAGGAAGGTCTTGAGGTGCTTCTGGAGCCGGAGGCCTTTCCCCTAAAGTTTTAGAGTGTCAGGGATGCTGTTTCAGAGGGAGGCCGCAGCCGAAGACCGAGATCTACCCCCTGCTCGTTTCTTAGAAAAATGGCTGGAGTTGGAGGTAGAGGAGTGAAGGTATTTACGGAGGTACAGCTGTTATTTTGGACCCAGGCCCCAGAAAGCTTTGTGGACAATGCAGAGGGTCTTGAATTTAATTCCTGCAGCCACTGGGAGCTGAAGAGATTTCAGAGCTGGAGAAAATACGATCCCAGGGCTTGAGGCCCAGGACAAGTCTTGCAGTCCTGTTCTGGATAAGTTGCAAAGGGCAGAGAGTAGAGGCAGGTAGATTTAGAAAGAGTCTGTTGCAATAGTCCAACCTTGAGAGAACCAGGGCTCGAGAGACAGTGAGCTTCTGGGGGAAGGAGAGGAAAGGCAGACTACCTCTGAGGAGGTGCAGTCGGAAGTTTATATTTTTTTTAGACATCAGAGATGTGGCCGGCAAAGGAAAGCATGGAGTCAAAGATTACCCTGAGGTTCTTGGCCTCGCAGGTGGTGGTAGGAGGAGGGCAGAAGGAGGCCGGCCAGAGAGTGACAGGAAAGGAGGGTGAAGGTATGCCGGTGAGGAGGATCTCAGTCTTGCTGGCACTCAGGCAGAGATCATTGGCGGCACACCAATCCTGAACGGCAGATAGTCAGTCGGAGATGAGAGAAGGAGAGGAGGTGGCTGAGGGAAGCCTGAAAATGTGTTGTGTCGTCAGCATAGCACTGGAATCTTGAGCAGAAAAGGGCAATGCGGTGGGCGAGAGTTGCCAGGTAGTGGTTAAAGAGCCAGGGTGAGAGGTTAGACCCCTGGGGAACACCGCAGATAGAGAGAGAGATAGAGGAAAGGAAGGCCCCAAGTTGGACCTGGGAGGGTCAATAGGAGAGGAAAGAGGTCAGCGAGGCCAGAGCCTGATCCGTGATGCCCAGGTTGTCACAGACAGTTGATCAGGATGGTATGGTTGACCGTGTCGAAGGCAGAAGAGTGATCGAGTAGGATGAGGACAGAGGGAATGTTAAAGTCAAGGTTGGAGAGCAAATCTTCATGGATGTTCAGGAGTGCAGTTTCCGTGCTTCTGGCAGCTCTAAAGTCAGACTGATGGTCGTGGAGACAGCCAACAGAATCAGAGTGGAGGCTAAGCTGAGAGATGGCCAGCTTTTCCAGGAGTTTGCCCAGAAAAGGCATAATGGAAATTGGGTGATAGTTAGCCAGGCAGGAAGGATCAGCTGTGGGTTTCTTGAGAAGAGGATGCACAAGAGAGTGCTTCAGAGGGGAGGGGAAGGCTCCTGAGGCAAAGGAGAGGTTGCAGAAATCAGCCAGGGCAGGAGCTAGGGTGTCAATATGGTCCATTATGGTTTTAGTAGAACAGGGATGAACCTGTTTTGACGAGACTTTCATAGATCGGACTTGTCTAGCGAGTTTGTCAGGGGAGAAAAGAGGAAAGGAGGAGAAAGAGGATTGGCGGGGGGTTGGCTGAAGGAGGGTCAGAGTTCACCGCAGTAGGAAGGAGAGGAGGGGCAGGGGAGGAGAGGGTAGACGGGATGTCCTCGGTTTTTGAGATGAAGTGAGAGGCAAGGGCCGTGCAAAGGGCCTGGGACGCGACATGAGGGGTAGAGACTGCAGCAGGGTTGGCCAGCTCCTTGCAGATTTTAAAGAGTTCGGCCGAGTTGTTAGATGCCGCAGAGAAACAGGCTTGGATGTGGGTTCTCTTCTTAGTGTGGACAGAGAGTGGGTATTGCCTTTGGAGCAGGCGACAGGCCAGTTTGTCAGAGTATGAACAAGAAGCCCTCATTTCCTCTCAGCCACCCTACACTTAAGTTTAAGTGTAGCTGGGTCTGAGTCATACCAAGAATTGCACTTGGCGTTGGGCTTCAAACAGATCCTCATGACAGGGGCAAGAGTATCAAGAGTATCGAAAATAGAAGAATAGAGCATGGACAAGGCTGTGTCAGGATGCGAGTCAGCCAGAGGTGGGGGGGGGGGGAGAAGGTGGCGGCGAAAGTCTCCAGTGACACACGCTTCATGGGCCGGATGTCTGAGAAGGTAGGTGGCAGTGTTGGGGTAGACTTGGCCTGGGGGGCAGAGAGGGAGAGATGAGATGAGATGAGATGAGAGGAGGGAGAGATCGCTCCAGAAAAGAGGAGTGGTCAGAAGGATGGAGGGGGAGGTCAGAGGAGATCAAGACATCAAGTGCAGAGTGAGTCAGACTTCAGGAGAGGATAGAAAGGGAGAGGGAGTCAGAGGTCACAGAAGAGTACAGAGGAGGAACAAGGAGATTCAAGATGGATATTGAGGTCACCAAGAAGGAGGAGTCGAGCGATTGAGGCCAGGAGGGAGTAGGAGAGGTCTGCCCACTCAGAGAAAAGAGGTGATTTGACCTGATGGCCGGTAGATAGTAGCCATGGTAAGAGAGTGGCTAGGAGCGAGAGAGAGCCTGTAGACAAGGCATTCAAAAGATGAGTATGTCTGCGTGGGAATGATAGAGGCAGGGACCCACTCAGGAAAGATCAGGGATACACCCACTTCAGACTGGGTGGATCTGGGTGCAGAGAGGATCTTGTATCCATCAGGGAGGAGAGTGTTAAAGCTCATGACAGAGCTGGCTGTGAACCATGTCTCAGTATGACCGAGGACATCAAGGTCAAGATCTTCCAGGAGGTGGCAGATGTCAGAGGAGTGTTTGACAGCAGAGCGAGAGTTGAGAGTGGATAGATGAAGGAGGTTGCCAGCCTTAAAGACCTTCCGGGAGTGGTACAAATCAGAGGTACGCCGTGCAGAGGTGAAAGAGCCCGAGGTGGGGCAGGGGAGGGGGAAAGAGAAAGCAAGGTAGCCAAGGGGGGGAGAGGGTGGGACAGCAGAAGATGAAAGGAAATTGATGAGGTGAGGGAAAGGCCTGTCAAAGAGGAGGAGATTGCCCGCCTGAGTGCCTTGGACCATGACAGTGCCATTAAGGTAGACATTAATGAAGACTTTAGAGGAGTCGAAGGGCGCCATGAGAGCTTCCCATCGGGTGCCACCATTAATGGGAGAGGAGGAGACGGGACAGAGCACAGAGATCATATGAAGAGTCCGTAGATCTGGCGAAGGAACAACATAGAGAATGCCGGTGAATGTCTGGCTGGCGGAAGCACTGGAATAAGTGTCAGCAATAGGGAGACCAGGGTTGGAGGCCTAGATATCCTTTTTGAACTTCTTGCTACCAGACTTAGTGAGAAGGGAAGGATAGTAAATGGAGAAGCAGTTGGAAAAGATAGGAGTAACAGAAAGCGCCATGGCAGTGGAAGCGTGATAAAGAGGGAGAAAGGAGGGATGGGGAAAGGCAGATAGGAGTGGAACAAAGAGATTGGTGAAGTCACTGGGCCAGCAAGTTACAGAGAAGCAACAGATTACAAGCAAAGTGCAGAGCAAGTTAGAGTACAGCAAGATTTAACTTTTAAACAAGATTTGACTTTTTAACCAAAAGCAAAATCAGCAAGATCTAACTTTTAAACCAAAAGCAAAAAAAAGGAAGAGGTGAAGTTACAATTGGGTTCAGATGCAAGCAAAGGGTCCAAAAACGCAATGCAATACAGGGCGTGAACATGGGAATAACAAGTAGAGAGGGAGAGTGAAAGTCCAAAGGGGGCTGCAAGTGAGTCTAGAAAGGAGGGAACTAACCCATGATTACGGAGGTGAGAATGTCAAGGTAGTACATACTTCTTAGAAGAGTGTGGTGGCAACATTTTTGAAAGGTCTGGTGCCAGGGTGCAGTAAGGACCCAAAGTAGCGTCCTGGTAGCGGATAGGGAGCAGGTGCCTTAGGAAGTGGGCCTTTTGTGAGGGGGCCGGCTAAAGCCTGCCAGTCCCCAGTTGGGCAAAAAGAAAGCAGTGCTGACCAATGGGGGAGCCTTTAGGGAGGGCTCCGAGCCTCACAACAATGGCGGCCATCATGGAGTTGCAGGATTCGGTGCTGACACAGTCAAGTAGTTGAGGATCTCCAGGCCCACCAACAGAAATTATCACAAAAGGAAAGCGCGGCGTGTACACCGTAAATTATTAAATTTCGTTTCTACTTCATACTGATGTAAAGCAGAGCAACTAAACGTGAAGGAGGTGGTGAAAAAGGGCACTTCAGGGGATGTACATACCTCGAGCCATGAACCTCGAGCCACGATGATCTGCCCCAAGCGCTGCCTCCAGGTGAGCGCTTAACTTGAAGAAGCAGGAGCAGCTGTGAAGAGCTCCGATGTTATCAGGAGCAACAGCTGAGCACGTTCCAACATTGCTTTTATTTTACTGTTCGTTTTTAATAATAGACTCATCTTTTTTTCATCTTCAATGTAGTTAAATTGTTATTAAATTCAAAACTCGAACCTACCATTTCATAGCTGAAGGCGTGATTGTTTAATTCCTAATGCAAAATCTGCTACTACTCTCACTGTTCAGGCTCATGTGAATTCTGTTTTGTCCACTCATGTGTATATTCTTTCCATTTAGGTGGCTGGCACCAAAGCTGGAGTAATACGGTTTCTGGGGGAGACCGACTTTGCCAAGGGAGAGTGGTGTGGTGTGGAGTTAGACGAACCCCTTGGAAAGAATGATGGAGCAGTGGCTGGAACAAGGTTTGTTGATGGGCTCAAAAATCTTTTCTTGGATGGAGAAATGTCAGCAACTCTGTATAGAATATGTTTTCGGAAGTCTTTATCAGTGGTTGTTAAAGATTTCAGAAAAACACATTGGGTTCATCAAGTAAATTTTTCAGGTTTGAAAATGTGGTGTTGGTATTGGTCTTCGCTATAAGCAACTAGGACACAGCCTTGAAATAAAATTAAAAAATGTATTTTTGTCCGTGTACTTGGACCACGCATTTAGTAGCAAACTTGTGACTGCCTTAGCACCAGTGTACCCTTTTAGTTGTTGTCAGTACATAATCAAGTGATGTCATATTAGGAAGCATACACAGGTAGCAACAAGTTTGAATGATAAAAAGTTGTTACTGATGCTTGTTAATCTGCTTAGATTCACATGCTGTGCATATAGTCCGACATCCAGTGGTCACCGCATCTTATCTTTCAAGAATCGAAAGGGGACGTCGACATGGGCGTGCCTGTAACACTATCCCTAACGTGACGTGTAGTGTACCCAAAATCCCTCACGCGTCGAGTGTCATGGTCATTGGGCCAAGAACGCAAACATTAAAGGGCCACATACACAGGGGACCGGGATGGACACAGTCCTGGTGCCTTTGGCACCAGGCTCATGAATAACAATAAGCAAGAACATGTATTTGGGACAAGAATGCTTTTATTATGGACATAGCACCTCATTTTGGGTGCAAAGTGCATTTAACATGGGAACTTCCATCACTAAAGCAGCCCCACGTGTATTCGTGGGTGTGGCTGCTGCTATTGGGTTGCCTTGCACGTGCTGACTCTCTAGGAGTGGCAGAGTGTGGCAGACAAGCCAGGCCTAGTGGGCGTACCCACGATCGCAGCTATATAAGCTGCTCCGATCCTTGAGTCAGACGCTTCGCGTTATTCTGCACTTCCATGCAGCGTAACACTCACCGCCGCCTGGGATTAGACTTACCTTTGGAAATCCTGCTTCCTGCCTTCATACTTACCAGTTGGGGAATCTGCTCTCACCTGTGCGCATCTTCGTTGATCCTGATATTCTTCTTCAAATCTTCTGGAACGTTGACATCTTCTTCTTGGGAGCGCAGTTCATCTTCAAGTTTTCCGGAACGCTGACATATTCATCTTGGCACCGCAGCAAAATGCGCTCCGTCCGCGACAGCAGCACCTGCAAGTAAAAACGAAAGGCAAGGTTAGACACTTAAAAGACATTGGCCCTCATTACGACCCTGGCGGAATACGAAAAATGATGGCGGAAATGTAATACCGCCATCGAATACCGCCCGTTGCGATCATGACCCGTCACCGTAAAGTACGATGCGATTAGCGACACCATAGTGAACGCCAACGCTAACTGCACCAAGTACGCGCACGCGCGCCGTGCAAAACCGCAATATCCGCCATGGCGCAACGGTACGCGAATGCTGACCCCAGCGGACATTCACTTAACGCCATCAAGCATGGCGGAAAGTACCATTTCGCCATGGTGAGAACTACGGCATCGCGAACCAACTGTAATGGCCCTACTGAGTGCCTGCACTCCACTCCCTGGCCACATTGCACAACTCCTCGTAGGCGCAATGCAGTCACACCATGCAACCAGTGAAATGTACAAGTCACCCATGCATGCCAACGAACAAATGCATGCAGGGGCCCCAAGTGCCCTGTGAGTGGCCATCCACAATTGGCAACACACCATTGCCGTACTGATGCAGCACAGGCATCTGAAGGTGCAAGTACACCAAAATGAACTGAAAATTCCATGACACAAAACAACAACAGTCCCCCATCGCTTGCCACCAGTGTAAATCAACATTCAAAGCAGTAACCTGAGGGAGACTGCACCAGCCCTGTACACATGCCAGTAGTCAAACCAACCATCAGCATAAGCACGTACCACACAACTGTACCCAGAAGCCGGAACCCAATGCAGAACACCTCACAATACATCGCGCCACAAATCGGAATATGCCACAATACTAGCAAAGAATAACGCTACACGGTTAATATCTGAATATAAATTTAATGCACATCAAAATCACCAAGCCCATACAGCCATTTGAACATAAACTCACAAATGATCAGCATTACTGTGGGCTGCATCCGCAATAAATGACCAGCTTCCCCATGTGTGACGCCCTGTACCTTCATGGCACACAGGGGCTACATCAACGTCCAAAAAGACAACATGGAAGCGCCTAGGACCGCAGGGCCGTCCCATGAAGTAGGCACTAGTCCAGCTGGAAGCTAGGTATGCTGCACCTAGCCACTAGTACTGCGTAAGGGCATGTGGGCCATTGGCGATCGTCCCATAAGATCGTAATGGTGCTCCACTGATTAACTCGAAGCTGCAGGTGTCGACTGTAGAAGCCATCTGCAGGAGTGGCGTACAGATGGCAGCGGCAGAAGGGGAGGAGATACCGGTCACCCAAATGAAAAAAATGATAGTATGGGCATCCGAACTTCATATGTATTACTCACTTCATTCAACACACCAAACCCACAACCATATGCATGCTAGCCCACTCATAAGGATCAATTGCACCCAAAAATCACTTGCGAATTATTACGACACAAATCGAGGTGAATACACTATTTCAAACGAGTGTCTGTGTGCATGCGCCTGTCAGAACAGGATCCATCAGATGGGAACATCAACGTGCATAGACACAAGTGATTGAAGGCGCGTCGAGACAGGGAGGGTTCAACAAGGGCAGACAGACGATGGTCCCACTATGGCAGCCTTGCATCACATAGCGCAGGGGAAGGGGATAGATTCCAAATAGCCATGTACAAGGGAGACTCCAAATTAATTCATCTTTCCATGCATCCATTCATCATTCCCTCATCCCGTTATGAAAACGCCTGAATATTCACTCACATAACATTCGAAATTTCCATAGAGTCTGTGCGTAATGCAGCCTTCAAAATCCACTGTGCTCCTGCCCGGATTCCTTGTGTAGTGAAGTCGCATGTATTTGGGAACGTCCTGCCTTATCGTCCACTACGCTATAGCGCATCCCATTCAAATCATATCAATCATTGCATTCCCGTCATGGGCCCTGTCCCAAGGACATTCAACAATAGAACGTTACATTTCCAGTCAGACCTGTGGGCGTCTCCACGCCGCTAGTTGAAAACCGAAAGCGCTGTCCTTCGAATTCCTAATTTGCAACATCACGTCGAAAAGGCATCTGTGAACGCTTGTATTCACAAATACATCTATGCAGTGCGGCTGTGTGTGAAAATGGTAACTGGCCTCAATCACTGATGGGACTCCCCACCGTCGGTGAACGTCGGTACAGTGCTGCATGAGGGTCCACCGTTGATCGAGTACTACATTCCACTGACCCTTCACAAGTCTGCTCGCGAAAGCAAATATAGTATGTGAAACAATGGGACCATAGCAGAATTAACATATAAACCAATATTTCACTGCCATCGGGATTAAAAACATGAATGTAAATGCAAGATGCCATGCGTTGAATTGCAGCGTTGTGTGCGGGACGTGCTCGCACGAAAGGCATTGCAGCTGACACAGGTGGAATGAATCACCACAGGTGAAGGCTATACAGCCTGAAAACACATAATTTGCACACCCAACCCCCTCCCCCAACCACACCCACTCCAGAATGCTACCGGCAGGACTAGCGATGTTGGGCCTGGGGGACCTGATTGCACTGCAAGTACTCCAACTTCAAGAAGAAGAAGAACGCCAACTACTACAACAACCGGCCGCACAGAGGAGACGCAGGAGGAGGAGGAGGAGGAGGAGGGCAAGGCATGGCCAACAAGCCCCACCAGCACAGCCACTACCACCACGCAGGCAGCCCGCAATCCCACGCCTCCGAGCTAATCCGTTCAACCTCACAGCTGAGCAGATCCACACCCTGTACCGTTTGGACCGGGACACCATAACCGCCATTGTCGACATGACACACGCTGACCTTGTCAGCATGATAGATAGCCCAACCGCCATCCCACCCCTACTGAAGGTGGTGTCTGTACTCCACTTCCTGGCCACAGGCACCTACCAGCACACAGTCGGACAGTTGCATGGCATTTCACAGCCACTATTCTCACGGACACTATTCCAAGTGCTTGATGCCCTCCTGAAGCACTCAGACGACTACATCACTTTACCACGCTCGGAGCAGGAGCTTACAAACACAAAAGTGGGATTCCATGCACTTGGCGGCATACCGGGTTGCATTGGTGCCATCGACTGCACCCATGTGGAATTGGTTGTCCCACATGCCATGGAGGCCCAGTACCGCAACCGGAAACAATATCATTCTATCAATGTACAAATGGTGTGTGACTCCAACAGGATCTTTACACATTGTTCTGCCCGATTTTCAGGATCAACACATGATTCTATGGTCTTGCGGAACTCTAGAATACCACGCTACATGGAGCGACACGCAGGGCGCCGATCCTGGCTACTCGGTGAGTCTCATTTAATGCATGAGTATGTGGGGTAGGTGATGCGTGAATGACCTGGCAGGAAGGGGGGGGGTGCGTACGTAGCAATGACATTCCACAAACATCCTTTCTTGTCCACATACAGGTGATTGCGGGTATCCACTGAAGAGATGGCTCCTTACACCAATCCGGAACCCACAGGACCAGCATGAGGAGGACTACAACCATGCCCACTCACGTACCCGTGTGGTCATAGAACAGGCATTCGGCCTACTGAAGGCTCGTTTCCGCTGCCTCAGCAGGTCTGGCGGGGCACTCCTGTACCGCCATGAGAAGGTGGCAAAGATGGTCATGGCATGTGTCATGCTACACAACATGTGCGTACGTAGGAATGTGGCCATGCCCCCCCGACGCAGAACTGCTAGCACCTAAGGATGGTCATGATGAGGGTGGGGATGTGGCAGCACCTCAAGGGGTCCGCGAGGCACAGGAGGCCCGTGAATTACGTCAGAATCTCATAGATGCATGCTTCTAGCACTCACGCCTGGTGGCTGTTACATGGACACGGGACTTGTGGCACTGTGTGTGTCTGGAACATGCACAATGTGGACTGTACGCCAAGATAGGCCTCGTACACAGAGATCAATGTCCACACATCTCATTGGATGAATATGAAGAATTGTATTGCAGATGTGAAATGACATTACACACCCAATCGACCCGCCACCCAAAGAAGCACAACACACCCCCTCCACCCTCCTACCCCCCCCCGAACACCAGTGTCCAATGACGCTCATTGTCAGTGGGCAGACGCTATTGCAAGCCCCCTCTCCGGGTATCAGGGGCACCCCTGCCTGTGGAGCGCCGGTTCCTCCCAGATCTACGTTGGGGGCTGCCCTGGACGGAACTTGCAACGGATGATGTCTCTGCCTGCTCACGTCCATGCATGTCCCTAAGGGTTTGTGAGAGCTCAGTGAGCACACGGCGCACAGCGGCAAGTTCACCACATACGTCTTTGGACGTCGCATGCAGTTCCCCCCTCAGGCTCTCGGTGCTTCTCTCCATTTGTCCCCTCAGGCTCTCGGTGCTTCTCTCCATTTGTCCCCTCAGGCTCTCGGTACTTCTCTCCATTTGTCCCCTCAGGCTCTCGGTACTTCTCTCCATTTCTGCCCTAAGTGTCTCAGTAGATGTTTCAATGGCTGCCTTAGAACCCCCACATTCATCAGCATGCTCCTTGAGGAGCGTGGCCAGTTGCTGCTGTTGCACTATCATCTGCTCGAGGGACTGTTGCCTCTGCTGGGCCATGCCCATTTGCGGTGGTGTCACAGAGGGGCTGGACGCCTCATGTTGCCTTGCAACAGGCCTTGTGGGGGTTGGCCAGTCGTCGTCTTGTGGGTGCCCCTGCGTGGTTTCCTCATGGTGTACGGGATGATACAAACAGGGGGATTGAGACAGGTCATGGATGTGTCCTGCTTCCGCAGCACCGTTTTCTGTGTCGGAGCATGCTGGCATGAATGCAGTGTCACCTAGGGTGCTGCTGCCACCAGAAGCAGTGCCTTCTGTGGCATCCATTGGGGGGACCTGTGCTGCTGCTGTTGTGGACATGCTGGCTGCTGGGGTGCCTGTTGGAGTCCCCTCCAGTGTGCTGCCACTCGATTTGTGCAGCTGCCATGTCTTGATCCGTGCAGCTGAGGTGGAGGGTCTTTGGCCGTTGGTCTTGGCCCTCTTTGCAGGTGTGCTGGTAGGGGTGTCCTGAAGCTCGTCGTGGAATCGGACCCTGTGGTGGAGTAAAGGAGGGCGAGCGTTATTCATGGGTCTGTGGTAATTGTAATGGCAATTGTATCACATGCATTGGGGTGGTACCTGGGGGTGATTTGGGTCAGGGCCTTGGAGGTGGTCTCATTTTTGTGTGCATTGGGGATGCAGTTATTTTGCAGTCTGCAGTTAGGGTGTGCATGCTGCACATGTGGAGTGTGTTTTTTGGATTTTTAAATATTTATTTATTTAATCTGACTTTTAAGGGGCGCTGTCATGGCAATGTATGTGGTCGTTCTCCTGGACATGTGTTTCTATTGCACTATGGGGACACATGGTACTTCACATGGTTGGTAATTGTGGATTTGGCATAGTTTTATTTGGGCCACCTACCTGATTCTTCTGATGTCTGCACTCCTTTCTCCATCCCTCCGACTCCCTCTATGCTCTCCATTCCAATGGTGGAGGCACAGATTTCTTCCCAGGGGGTCAACTTGATGGGTGATTCCGATCCTCCCCCGGTAGCTGTGGCAATGTTCCGGTTGGCAGAGAGTATGCTCCGGACGCGTATCCGTAGGTCGTCCCATCGCTTTCGGCATTGCTGTGGGTTGCGGGGTGCGGTCCCCACCGCACTTACCCGCTGTGCCACCAGCGCCCATATGGCCTTCTTGTTCGCAAGTGCCGTCCTGGTCATTTGCGTAGAGAAGACGACGGCAGCATTCTCCTGGAGGGTCTCTGTGAGCACGGTGAGTTCCTCGTGGGAGAAGTGGACCTGCCGCTTGCGGTCGCACGCTTTTTTAGCAACTTTTCCCATATTTATTTTTTTAAATGGGGTGGCTAACGGGTTGGGATGTGTCTCAGGCTCGGATTTTTTATGGTTGTGTTGGGATTCTGATTTTATAGGTGTACGGCGTGCTGTTTCCCGTTCCGGCCCCATGTTTTTACTTCCGTTTCCGTATATTTACGGTGACCGTATTTTGCGCTGACCGCTCATTACGGTGACCGCTAAAATGGGTGGCGGAATTGCACCTAGGGCGACGTACGACGGCGGTAAGGGGTGTTTTGGGGTCATTTCCGCCATCGCGGACTTTGCACTTCCGCCATGGCGTAATGCTCGTGCCCGATGGGTCAGAATTAGCCGCACTTTCCTCCATCGTGCAGTGGCGGAAACGCTATTTACGCTATGACGGTCATGTCAGTTACTTTCCGCCAGGGTCGTAATGAGGGCCATTCAGTTTAAGGTTGCGCTACCACAGAACCTTGCACTTTTCCTTAAACCATCACTCAACTGTTGTCATCTTCCTCCCGGCCGCGTTCGGCGCCCCCCACAGCTGCTTTTGGGCCGCATTTCCATCTTTTGGGAAGAAAACGGAAGAGAAAACGATATTCAGGAATTAACAACAATATTGAGAGCAATAATACCAAGACAGAAAACGAGAAGGGCCAAAGAGAAAACAGAAAGGTAAAGAGACAAGAGATATTGGGAGACACTTACCACCAACCAGGAGAAGCATAGTTGCAGCTGGACTGGACTATTACTTACCGGGGATCAGTGAAGGAACTAGGTCCCATCGACAAGCGCCCCGGCCAGAAGTAGCAGGACGGAGAGCTTATCAATAATTAACAGGTGAGCCTTATGGGCCGGTACATGCCCACAGAAATCGCACCTTGGGTAGAAGGGTTTGAGAGGTACAATAGTCACCGATCAGCGCACTCTCGTTTTCTCATATCCACGCAGGAGCAGTGTCACCAATTGCCGCCGCTCACAGCTTATCAAAGACAAAGACCTGACCGGGGTGATCTAACTCCTGGGGGGGCTGCAACCGTGCCCCAACGCCTCCGCAGAGACCAGGTGAGCATAACATAACGGTCCCTCAGATTGTTTTTTTCCGCCCAGCATACTGGTCGCCTTATTCGGAGCTCGTCCAGAGAAATTGCTCTTGTTTTCTTCGACCTTTGGTCATATACATATTAGAGTTATAGATATTACCCTACCGTCCCTTCCATCGATGGCTGTTCCAATTCTTCGCCGAAGATGGTCCACGGCTCTTCGACGGACAGTGTCCTGTTGGCGCCGCCGAGCACGTGGCTGGGCCTTCTGGCAGGCCTACACAGTAGGGAGAGTGGGGCCGGGGTGGACATTTCCCTTTCTGAGAATGCCTTTCCCTTTCCTCTCCCTTTGTTCCCTTGGTCTTTTCATCACCATTTATTTCCTCAGCTGTAGAGAGGACTACATTTAGGTTTTGTCCCGTTTGCAGGGCTAAATTCCCTTGGAAAGATAAACACTGTAAATGTAACCAGTGTTTACCCCTTAATCACGGCGACGACGAGACAGTTTGTGCAGCTTGCAAGCTCCTGCGCCCGAAAACTCTGAACGAGCACTGTGTTAAGCGGTGGGCGGCCTATGGAATGTTGCAGGCCGAGTCTGGTTCTCCCGCTGCCACAACCGCCGATTGTGACGAGGGGCTGAGTGACGAACAAGCCTCCGATTCAGAGGCGATTGACCTATCGGCAGAGCATTCTAAGCCCGCGTCATCTGTCCCCGGCCCAGCTAGGCAAGACTCAGGTCCTGCTATGGTGAATGTACAACCCGACGACATAGACGATGTTCCCCACACTAAAGACACAACCCCAAGGACGTCTTCGACGAAACAGTTGAAGCGGTTCATAGCGCCAACGGGCACACCGAAAGCTTCGGCCCTGCACGCCGACCGTCAGGGTCGGCAGCCCTCCCCGCAACCGCAGGTGCTTCTTGTGACTGGGTCTACTAAATGGAAGGGCGCTGACCCCAATATCCACCATTCCGTCGAGACGCATCGGAAAAAAGCGCTCACGGCCAAAAAAGCCCCGGTTCTGCCGAAAGTAGATGCGCAACCAGAGGCCCGTACTTTAGAACTTCCCGATGCTGAAGTGATTACCGAAAGCATCACCTGGATAATTTCGGCGGATTCTCGGAAGCAACGGTCCAAGGACTCATCGAAACCTAAGGACAAGCACAAGGATTCGTCAAAATCCAAGGATAGGCCGAAGGGTTTACCGGAACCTACAAAAGGGCCCACAGACAAACAAAAGGACACACGTCAACCGTCAGAACCCCGAAAATACTTTTCGGAAGCGCCTGAAGGGATTTCTTTGGCGTTAAAGAAAAAAGCTCGACGTTTGCAAACAGAAGATCCACTAGAAGAGCCCTTTCCACCCCTGGACCGCTCTGGTTCATCTGTTTGGACCAGAGTAAAAATTGAAGGATGCATGGACAGGCTAGAGAGGTTTGTGGAACTCTGAGGAGTCCACACCCAAGAGGTCAAGGGAGGAAAATTCCCCCTCTCCCTGTGGCTAAGCTGCAGAGCAGAGGGTATTTGACCCTACTCAAGATGAGGAAGAAAAGGAATATGTTTGACCTCACTGAGGAGGCGGCTCAAAATGAAGATCCCTTTATCGATTCCGAGGAGCTTCATGTAGACCCCACTGCGGCTTGGGGAGTAGACCCGGACCCCATGGATTCTCGCCTTTGGCAGTCACCTACTCCATCACCGGAACCTGATGCCTTGTGCTTAGACTCCCCTCCAACCACCCCAACTCGACAGGCCTCCCGGTTGATGATCAAATGGCTTTCAACGCCATATTGAGAAAAGCAGCGGAACACTTCAACATTGCTACTCAGGAAGCCGTTCCAGAGGCTGATTTTATGGAGGATATTTTGAAAGAAAAACCACCTGCCAGCCAAGCTATTGCTCTACTAAATTCAATTAAGAACAGATTGGCCCCTTCTTTATTAACACCTGCACTTACCAGAGCAGTGAATCTGAGGGTAGAGAAACTTTTCCGCCCCGCCCCCTCTTGCCCCCTCTATATCAGGGGTCATTCTACTCCAGATTCACTGGTTGTTACAACTACCAGAAAAAGAGCAGGGGTTCCCCTATCTACTGGGGAGGCACCCCCTGACAAGGAATGTAAGAGACTTTATGCTCTGGGGAAAAGGATCACTGCGGCGGCAGCTTACTCCTCTTGCATCGCAAACAATACAACGTTGTTGGCCAGCTATGCTGATGCAAAGTGGGCCAAGTTAGACGAGGGCCTTCAAGAAGTCCCGGAGCCACTGCAGGCCCGTCTGCTCTCAACAGTGGTAGAGGGCAGGCAAGTTAACCAAAGTATGCTAAAAAATACTTTGGTTGCAGCAGAGACAGCCGGAAGATCTTTGGCTCAAGGTACCCTCCTAAAGAGGCACACATGGCTTAGGAACTCTGTGTTCAAGCCAGAAACACAAGCTTCACTTATAAATATTTGGAAGGGCAGTGGATGAAGCCCTCGAAACTGCAAAAAAGGAGCATGACACTCTTAAGATTCTGGATCAGATCACCCAGAGACCTTCACAAAGAAGGGGAAGCGGGAATAGGCGTTCCTTTAGTGGCCAACGGTTCCCTCCAAAATCAATACAGCTCGGGGAATAACTGGTCCTCTCCCCAAGGAACCAGCAGCTACACCACCCCATACTCCACAAGGGGGCAACAACATGGTAAAGGAAGGTGCCGGAATTCTACCCCTCGAGACAACCGGGCCTCAGGCCAGAAATGACCCGCAGTTCCGGGTCCCCTCCCATGCATCCTCGGTCGGGAGCCGGCTAACATAATTTCTTTGAGCATGGGAGGGAATAACTACAGACGAGTGGATGCTAAAGACTGTCGACCACGGGTACTGTATAGAATTCTGCCGGACCCCACAGTTCAGACTGCCACGAGCAAGACATCTGACGCCAGAACATCTGCGTATCCTGCTACAAGAAGTCGAGACCCTGCAGGAAAAGGGCGCCATAGAGGTCGTACCTCTGCTACAGGTAAACAAGGGTATTTATTCAGTGTACTTCCTTGTACCCAAAAAGGATCTCACCATGCGCCCTGTACTAGATCTGCGCCCAGCGAACAAAAGTTTCGTATGGTCACTCTGCAAGAAGTAATTCCCCTTCTCACACAGGAGGATTGCATGGCAACATTGGACATGAAAGATGCATACTTTCATATTTCAATGTTGCCGGCGCACAGAAAATACCTCAGATTCATGATACAAGACAAGCACTATCAGTTCAAAGTACTACCCTTCGGCATAGCCTCTGCACCAAAGGTATTTACAAAGGTAATGGGAGGGGCAGCAGTACACCTGCACAGGCAATCCATCCCAGTTTATCCTTACCTAGACGACTGGCTCATAACAAGGGATTCCTACGAAACTTGTCTGTCAAATACGCAAAGAACTATAGATCTTGTATTCAGTCTAAGATTCTCCATCAACAAGAAGAAATCCAGCCTGGACCCTAGTCAGGTCAAACAGTTCCTAGGGGCTCTAATTCGAACAAAGTACGGCCTTGTCTTCCCCTCCAACGAGAGGGTCTAAAACATGCTGTTTCAAATCCCTCAATACGTAGCCAGTCGAGAGGTGACGGTACGCAGAGATATGCGACTTTTGGAAATGATGGCCTCATGCATTTATTTGGTTTCTTACGCGCGCTTGTGCATGCGTCCAATGCAGGAGTGGCTCAACAGCCAGTGGTGTCAGGCCAGCGGACAATGGGACGATCTAGTGGTTGTCTCGCCAGCTCTCATTCTCTCGCTGCAGTGGTGGTCAATGGAGAACCTCTTGAAAGGGAAATCCTTCACCACCCCCGCAGTAGAGGCCACTCTAACTACAGATGCATCTCTGACAGGGTCGGGAGCTCACCTGCTTCAACAGACAGCGCACAGAGTTTGGTCGTAAGATATAGCATCCAACCACATAAACCTGTTGGAACTTTTAGCGGTATTCAAAGCACTGAAAGCTTTTCAGACACAACTGCAGGGAAATACGGTCCTGGTCCTCACAGACAGCACCACGGCCATGTACTACCTGAACAAGCAATGGGGCACTCACTCTCCAGGGCTGTCCAAACTGTCCCAGAACATTTGGAAGTGGGCTCTCAAACACATGTTTCTGTTGTCCCAACATGTTCCACGGGAACTCAATCTTCTGGCAGACATACTCAGCAGAGATTTCCCACTACCAATAGAGTACGAATGGCGATTACTCGAAGACATCGTCTCCAACGTTTTCGCAGAATGGGGCTTCCCAGACATCGACTTCTTCGCAACTCTGGAGAACGCTCAATTTCAAGATTACGCCTCCAGGTACCCCCAGAACCATTCCAAGGGGAACGGACTCTGGATAACATGGTCAGGGAAATTTGTTTATGCTTTTCCCCCAAATCCCCTACTCAACACGATAGTGCACAAGATGCACCAGGAACCAGTCACAATGATATTGGTGGCCCCCATGTGGGCCCGCCAACCCTGGTTTGCTCATTTGATGGAGATGTCCCTATCTCCTCCAATGAAACTGCCTTGCCCGTACAACATGTTGTTGCCGGACAAAGGGGAGACACTTCACCCATGCCTGCAAACATTGAATTTAGCGGCCTGGCTCCTGAGGTCATAGAGTTCGGGCACCTGCAACTCCCTCAGAGATGTATGCATACTCATGGAGGCAAGGAAACCTAACACAAAATATTGCTATTCCAGTAAGTGGAAGCGTTTTGTCATCTGGTACAACTCCATTGACTGCTCTCCTCATTTACTTGACTCAGGCCTAGTCTTTAACTCTCTAAAAATTCACTTAGCTGCTATTTCAGCCTACACTACATCACAACAAAAGGTGTTGTGGTGGAAGATACCAGTTATTAAGGCTTTCATGGAGGGAGAAAAGAGAATTCACCCTCCGATTTCTAACCCAGCTCCCGGGTGGGACCTAAACGTGGCGTTAAAGCATAAAGCAAGTCTCAAAGATCTCACCTACAAGACTGCCTTTTTAATAGCCATTACTTCCATTAGGAGAGTCAGTGAACTACAAGCGCTCTCAGTTCTAGAACCCTTTGTAACAGTGCACAGAGATAATGTGGTTCTGCGCACTCATCCTAGGTTTGTGCCTAAATTAATTTCAAAGTTCCATGTGAACCAATCCATAGAACTGCCAATGTTCTTTCAGAACCCCTCAAACATGGGAGAAAGAAGCCTGCACACACTGGATGTACGCAGAGCAGTCATGTTTTACATGGAAAGAACTCAGCAGCATTTGACCTTGTCAATTACAAGACACTCTGCTGCCACCTCACCAGTGCTGCCAATTTCTCTTCTGCTGCCATCAAATGGATTGCTTCCTTCCTCGCTGATAGAGCTTCCCAAGTGTATGCAGGCAGCATTCCTCAAGGCTCTTGCGTCTCTTCTTCCCTGTACGATGTTTATACAAAACCTCTTTTTGATCACAGAAGATGTGGATTAACGCATAAAGGTCTGTGCGCTGGTGTTCACTGATTATGTTAATAGTTCAATTAACCTTAAGGAATTGAAAGTGTAAGCTGCATTACCACCTACGCCAACCTGTCCACCCTGGTTGGTACTGAAAATCGTATACAAAATGGGAGTTGAGGTGGAGATGCGCTAAACACTATATAAATAGGGAACACAAGTGGTACAATTGATGCTTTAATTGTAGCAGGAACAGCCGACACGTGTTTCGACACACAAGTCGTTTTCAAGGCACAGGCAAATAGAATATATCGAGAAAGTCAGCAATGGGAAATCCCACAGAAAGCCGGGCGTTGTAAGTATCACGCTGTTGTCACATTCAGAATTTAAGTCCAAGCCGTAATGGCCGTAACCAATATATAGCTCGCTAGATCGAGCGTTCACATATTCCAGAGGAAATCACCAAAGCGACTTTGCTGCCCAGGATCTAAATGTACCAGGGTTCAATCCGAGGTTCCCCTTCTTGGGGCTAAATTGAATACCGGCAGAATTGAGGGACCCTCTTCAAAGGTCCTGGCAGTGAGGTACATCCTCAGCCTTCCCACGCTCACGGCCGTGGTGTTACCAGTTCTGTCAAGGGGCAAAGAAGGCGGTCACGCACCACAGGCCTTTGAGTACCGCCTCTGCCGAGGTTCCTCCAATGGAAGCTTATTCTGGGACAGTCACTAAGGTGTCCAGTAAACACCCTAGATCTGCCAGTATTGGCTCTGTCGAGGTTCCTTGCTACAAGGCTTAAATGGCACATAAGGCCTCTGACTCCCCTGAGGAGACTCTCCTGTGACGCAGATCCACTCAGGTGTTGACAAAATGGCGGCGTAACCTCCCCGCACCACGGCGGCCATTTTGACTTCCTCTCTTACACCAACATTCACTATGTCTGGTGCTGGGGGGGCCTCCTTTTGGGGCAGAGCAGCCTTTTTCACGCTATGTGGATAACAAGAACCCGTTCCGCCCTCTGATGGATTAGCGTGCTCAGACACCGCTGCCTCCTACAATCTCGCTCCCTCCTGCATCTGCACCCCTGATCTATGTGGACCCAATCGGTGGAGGTTCATCCTGGCAACCATTCTCATTGTGTTCATCAGGGTATGCCCCTTCCGACTAGCCTCTGCCCTCTCCAGCACCTAGACCTTTGTCCGAGGATGCGTTTTTTTGGGAAATTTCAGACGCTCATGCATTCTGATCCCATGAAGGCGTACTTTAAGGATCTGTTTAGGGAAATGTTTCCTAGACCTCCTGTACTGCCTTCTGCTCCGGCAGATCCTACGCAGGTACCAGTGGTGCCTCCCCCACCTCTGCCTGTCGGACTTCCTCCACCACTTCCTCCTCTGTCTCCACTTTCCCCAGTAGAGAAAACACTGGGAGCGCGGCCTAATAACACTTTAGGACCTGAGGCAGTAGGCGCAGCAGATCAGTCTTCTGCTCCTGCTTCACTGGACGACTATCAGGAGGGCCAGGACAGCGATGAGCCGCCCCGCTCTATTAGAGCATTTCACGACCGGGTGCTGGACATGATGGCACTGCTTGACATTCCAGTACCCGAGGCCCCAGCTCCACAAGAGGGGGAGCTTTCTGGAGCCTTCAGTCTGTCGCCTCAGGAGCACACCGGCCTGTTCCTCCAGAAGGACATTTTGGCTGAGGCCCGTAAGGTCTGGGAAAAACCTCATTCCGGGCAGCATCTCAACAAGAGGATTGGCGCTCGCTATAATCTTCATACCTCTGAGGACATATATTTGTCGGCTTGTCCGCGCCCTTCGTCGACGGTGGTGGCAGCAGCCACCCTCCAGTCCAAGCCGGCCTCTACATCCTCCACTGGAGCTACCCAAATCCTCTCCAAGGAGGACAAGCTGCTTGATGCCATTGCGAAGAAAGTCTTTTCCAATTCAGCACTCCAGCTTCATCAGGCTAACACTGACCTTATCCTAGCTGCGGCCAATGTCAAGCTATGGCGGGAACTAGCCAATTTCCAGGAATGTATTCCTGCAGATAGGCTCAGGGACTTCAAAGCCGGTTTGCCGGACGTCAGAGTGCTGGCACAGGATCTACTGGAGGCTGCGGCACACCATGTAGACACTTCCGCTCGAGGCATCATGGTTGGGGTTCGACAGCTCCTGCCAAGCGTGGCTCCATGCTACGAAGTTCTCAAAAGAAGTGCAGGACAAGGTGCTAGATCTTCCTTTTGAGGGTAAGGAATTGTTCCATTCCTTCACAGATGAGGAACTAGCAAAGACCAAGGCAAGCACTCAAACAGCCAAGTCTTTATCAGTCCTGGCGAAAGCTCCAGCTAAGGCTCCTTATTCACAGAGGTCAGGGTCCCAAACTTGGTCCTTCTCTGGATTACGGGGTTTTCAGGATGGCTGTGCGCGCCGATCTGAGGCTCCGGCTGGCAGGCCCAGCCATAAGCGGCAAGGTGGACGCTTTTTCTCTCGCCCATCAGCCTCTTCTCCTGGGACAGGTAGTCTCCCTGGCGACAAATCATCCAAATTATATTTTTTGTCGATCGCACAAGACTCCGGTGGGAGGACGAATTTTGTCTCATCTGGAGGCGTGGCAGACCATCACCGAAGACCAATGGCTTTTGTCAATCGCTCGGGTGGGCTTCTGATTGCCCCTCCCCAACCCTTCAACCCTCCCTTCCAGCAGACTGGGTCACCCTCCTTCAGAGCCGAGGTACAGAAACTTCTAGACCTCAGAGCGGTGGAGCCTGTTCCCCCTCAGGGACGAAGGGAGGGCTACTAGTCCCGTCTGTTCAGTGCCCAAACCCAACCAGGCTGGCCTGCGCACTATCCTCCATCTTTCCCAGTTCAATCTTTCACTTCCCCAAAGTCCTCTCTCTGGAAGGGCGACTGGCTCAGCGTGGTAGACCTCCAGGATGCATACATACACATTCTGATTTGGAGTCTGCATTGAAAATATCTGTGGTTCTCTGTGGGAGCAGAACACTTCCAGTTTCGTGTACTCCCTTTTGGTCTCAGCTCGGCACTGCATGTCTTTAGGAAGATGTTGGTCATTCCAGCATTCCTCATACTGCAGGGGATTCATGTATACCCATACTTAGACGATTGGCTCCTGTGCAGTCCTTGCCCACATACGGACTTCACCAATCTTCAGTCACTCCTTTAGCTCCTGTTCCATCTTGTGCTGTCGGTGAATTGGCAGAAATCATCCATGACGGTCTGTGAAGAGCTGATTTTTCTGGGTTTCCGTTGGAATACGGTCAGTACCAAGGTGTTCCTAACGACGGACAGGATTGCAGACATGTCGACCACGTGTCAGCTCTTCCTCCAGTCCTCAAACATGATGGCCTGGTGTTCCCAAAGACTTCTGGGTCTCATGGCCTCTTGCGTGTTAGCTCTACCTCTTCCAAGACTGAAGATGAGGCGCACTCGCTAGCTCTTCGGAGCTATTGGTCCCAATCTTCGGATCTTGATTCCAAGACGATTCCATTTCCCTCGTGCAATACGGCGGATCTACAATGGTGGTCGTCTGCCAACAACCTTTCAGTGGGGGCCTCTTTCCAGGAGCCCTGCCCACAAGTAACGGTTACTACAGACTCCTCCCTTCTTGGGTGGGGAGCGACGGTGCATCACCTCGAAGTATTCTACTTGTGGACACCGCAGGACAGGCAGTTCCATATCAATTACCTGGAACTCCTGGCTGTGTTCCTGGCGCTCAAAGGTTTTCAACCGACTATCACCAACAGGGTGGTCCGTATTCGCACAGACAATTCTGTGGCGATGTTTCACATCAACAAGCAAGGCGTCACCAAGTCACCTCTCCTTGTGGATCTTGCCATACAAATTTGGGACTGCGCCATCCAGCACAATGTTTGGCTCCTGTGTGTAAACATCCGTGGTCACATCAATGTGACTGCAGATTTACTCAGCCATCAGTCGGCAGCCAGTTACGAGTGGGAAATGAATAGCGATGTCCTCTCCAACATTTTCCATCACTGGGCACTCCAGAGGTGGACCTCTTAGCAACTTCTTCAAACAAGAAACTTCCTCTTTATGCGGCCAGGGACGGGCTTGGAGTGTCCTCCCTGGGGGATGCCCTTGAGATTCCGTGGGATAACATGAAGGCTTACGCATTTCCTCCATTGCCACTGATTCATAGGTCACTCTGCAAGCTTAGGAGCGCATCGAATTGCACTCTCCTGTTCATGGCTCCTTGGTGGCCAGTCAGATTCTGGTTTTCGGAACTACAGCATCTGTCGGCTCTTCCCCTGATCATATTGCCACAGATACCCAACCTTCTTCACCAGAGTAGTCACCAGCTGTGGCACCCCTCCCCACAATTGCTCAGCTTGGCGGTTTAGCGCATTTCAATCTGTCCGAAAATATGCGCATTATCCAAGCGGGTAGGAAACCTTTTACGAGGGCCCAGTACAGGAGCAAATGGCTCTGTGTTTAGCTAAAGCTTGATCCCAGGAATGCTTCGGTCGACACTGTTCTGTCCTTTGTGTCTCACCTGGCCGCTTCTGGCATCCATGTTCTGCCATGGAGAACTTATTTACCCGCCATTGCGGCCTACCCGTCCACGGACAGCTGCTCTTTTTCTTTGAATAATCCAGTCATCAAAAGGCATTTTGCAGGCCTGCTTCATCTGTTTCCCGCCGGTGTGGACTCCTCATCCCAAATGGGATCTAAATGTGGTCCTCACTGCGTTATGTCACAAGCCGTTTGAACTCATGTCCACTACCGATCTTCAGTACCTCTTTTGGAAGGTTTATTTTCAGATCGCAATAACATTGGCAAGGCGAGTAAACGAGCTCCAAGGTCTCTCCGTAGAACATCGGTTCCCCACTTTCCACAAGGATAATGTTGTGCTTCGCACTCATCCTTCCTTCCTAAGGTGTTTACTGATTTATTTGAACCACTCTATCTCCTTGACAGTCTTCTCCCTGAACCCGGCATCTGATGCTGAGAGAGTTCTGCACAATTTGGAAGTCAGGCGAGCTCTGAAGTTTTACCTCGAAAGAACAAGGGAACTCAGAAGCTCCTCACAACTCTTTGTTACATTCAGTGACCCTAAAGGGAAACCAGCTTCAAAAGCATCCATCTCCCGCTGGATTGCCTTTTGTATTTCAGAGGCCTATAAGATCCAAGGCCTTCAACCACCAAAAGGCATCCATGCACATCTAGTCCGTGGCAAAGTGGCTGCTGTTGCCTTCCAAAAGTATGTCCCAG
Organism: Ambystoma mexicanum; assembly: GCF_040938575.1. Lineage (NCBI taxonomy): Eukaryota > Metazoa > Chordata > Amphibia > Caudata > Ambystomatidae > Ambystoma > Ambystoma mexicanum. The sequence continues at coordinate 1,490,957,686 of NC_090932.1, read as the reverse complement.
GGGAGTCCATCGCCAAGGCGGCTACGTTGGACCCCCTCTCCCCCATCGGCTTTCTGCAAGCATTACTGCTTAGACCTGAGCTCCAGGGCAGATGGCCAAGTTGGCCGGGCTATTCTCAAAAACGTATTCCAGTAAAGGAATTTTTCAACCATATTCCCAAGCACTACCTATGGTTGTGCTTGGGAATCTTCCACACGTATGGTGGAAAGCAGACAAGCGTAGGAGTATAACAGTTACTCACCGTATTGACTACCTTACTCCTAGTCCATAGTTCCCTTTCCTCCACACCCCTGCCCGCCGTCCCCTCTAAAAAGTATCCTTTATTGTTGCTTAAATGGTCTCAGACCTGGCGATAGAAAAGGACTGAAGGGCGATGCACAGGGCAGAGCTCAGGAGGGCGGGGTTATGGCCGGGTGGGTGGCCCCGCGTAAAAATAAATGGAGGACAAAAATTCAATTGTTGATGCTTTTTAACGAAAGTGCTCTGGTCCCGTCCCGAAGGACGGAATGTCCCACAAGTATGGAGGAAAGGGGACTATAGACTAGGAGTAAGGTAGTCACTACGGTGAGTAACTTTGTTAATACTCCCCATCACCCACAGCTGCCTTTCCAACACGGCACTGCCCTATCTGTCACAGAGGATGTCTAAGAACAGTTCCACCAGATGCCTCTACAGCACAGACTAGGCACCCCAGATATCAAACGTAGCAAAGCAGAGGTGGCTCTAGCTTCCCAGCCATCGCTGCGCGCCAATGTAATAACTTACCTCTGCACTTACGTTCCAAAACCTCATACTGGCCATTCAGAAAATATCTCAAAACTGCCTTATTCAAATTGATATGCTGCCGTCTCCAGGCAACTATTGACACTGCACCTTACTTGACGACTTTGTACCTATATTGTTATTTGTAACCTCTGCACCCTCTTTCCCTCCCCTTTCCCGTCCATCACCAATTTAAGTGCCCTGATGCCTATGGGTCTGGCACGCTCTACAAATTCTAAAATAAATAAATACATGCTACTAGGATGTCCTCACATGAACGGGAGTCTTTATCCCTTAAGATGCAGTCTCTTCCAGTGAGGTCCCACTTGCCCAGACCCCTAGGGAGGGTCTTGCATATCGTGCTCACCTCCCTAGCCTCAAAGAGAGAGGCTCCCCCTTGGGTAGTAGGGATGAATACCTTTGATTCGTCACACCTCCAAAATCATCTTAAACATTGTTTCAAATAAGAATTTTGGACTTATTCTCGTCATAAGAGAGATCCGAATAAGAACAGAGGACAGAGAACTTCCGGAGGGAGAGGGGAAGTGGGGGGTGAGTTAATGTTTGACTTTCATGTATTTGAAAACAATAAAAATATATAGAACAAAAAAAAAACATTGTTTACAAAGTATTGGATCATTTTGTCACCAATAGAGTCCAAAATAACCTAGTTACAAAGTAAGATGATATTCACTCTACAGAACTACAATTTAGGTCTAACTAAGTAAACCTAAGTTTAGTATAAACATGGCCGGTGTAAAGGTGTTGAAGAAGGAAGCTGACACAGGTGGCATGATTTTGGTTATAGACTTTTATTTATCATATCTATATATCTAAGAGTGGTTTGCCTATCTCGAAACTAATACTAAAGCGTCTGTCAGGATGTCCGTCAAATAAAGTTTCACTGTCTTATGTCAAAATCCTACTCTAACCTTCACGCTACAACTGAATGATAACTAACAGAAATGTTCCTTCTTCAGGAGAATGTCTCCCTTCTCCTGCTTCGTGAACAGTGTCCAGAAGAGTGTTCGAATGGATTGTGTCCTCCCAAGTATTCCTCATCTTTTGATATCTCCAATATCCAGCTTCAGCTGGTTTGGGAAAACATTTTGGCAGAGGGCGTGGTGTGGTGCTGCAGTCGACTCGATGTCCCTCGAGGGCCTCCGTCTTGAGAATGATGTAATCGAAGGTATATGTAGCACGGCAGTGCCCGTTGGCTCCAGTTCCGTTTTACTGATTTAACTTTCGCTTCTTGTACTACAGTGCTCTTCATAATTTTCTTTGAAAATTGTCTATAATGTCTTCGTCTTCGGCTCCGAGAACCCCGAAGACTGGGTTTAAAAAAATGCCAAGATGTCACTGATGGACCCACACCGAGTGTGCTTGTGGTGTCTCGGTGTGGAGCACAAGACCATGGCCTGTCAGAAGTGTCAGTCGATGACCAGAAAAGCTCTGAAGGAGCGTAAAGGGAAATTGGTGGTAGGTAGACTCTCCGAAAAATCCCCTTCGACTACCCTGTCAAAAAAACATTCTTCTGACGAAACGAGGACGACCCTCCTCAACGGAAGAAGTCTAAAAGGTCCAGGTCACGAAGTGGCTCTCACCACTCCTCGTCGAGGAAGTCGAAGAAAAGGCATCATAAATTGCCTACTTCGTCTTCCTTGTCTGGCTCTTCACCTGAGAGGTATATCTAGCCCCAGTAAAGCCTCTACTCCGTATGAATGGGAATCATTCAGGCAGGAAATACTAAAGATAGTCGAGAGCCAGAAACGCTCGAAGCAAGTAGGCCATGCTCCTACCGCGCCTTCTGAAGCCGGAAAGGAATGGGCTTGTGGCCAAATCGCACACGTCCTCGAGCCCGGGACGATGGCCTGATTCTCATCGAGAGCAGTCGAGGCCTCGACACGATGAAAAATCAATGAAGAATCCTTCGAGTCATCAAAGTCCGTCACGGACTAAGTCGACATCGTAGTCATCAACGCCATCCGTGCCATCGATACCCAAGACATCTTTCTTCGAAGACATTGACTTCATCGGCATCTGGCTCGAAACCATCAAAGCCATCGCCAGTAATTCAGAAAACATTCACATTTGCCTAGGAGGGATTTCTTTAAGTCACTCACATCCATTTATGAAGACAATGAACCTTCTGATTACAATGATTCACCCTTTCGATTGCAATATGGCACTCTTAGGATTTGCAAAAAGCCCCACATGATACCATCTCAAACGCTCCAGTTCATCGGAGTGTTCCTGGATACATCCTTTGGAAAGACCTTACCACCCGAGGTGAGGGCTCAAGACATTCTGCAGATGATTACCAAATTTCAGAGTGCCCAGCATCTCCCGGCCTTCGACTTCTCGAGGTTGCTCGGCCTCATGGCATCCTGCATTTACCTGGTGCCAAAGGCTAGTCTGAGAATGAGATCCATTCAGTGGGCTCTCGGGGAAACATTTCTCAGGCAACATGTCAGACCTACTTCAGGTTCCAAACAGGGTCACACATGATCTTCCTTTTGGCAACCATGGCCGGAAAGAACGGTAGTGACGGACACCTCACCCATGGGGTGGGGAGCCCACGCCAGCGATCTGAAAATCAGCGGGCGTTGGTCTACATCGGAGTCCAAACTACACATCAATCTTTTGGAGCTGAGAGCAATCAGACTTGCACTGAAGGCTTTCTCCCCTCTGTACGGGGGAAGATTGTCCTGATAATGACAGATAAAACAGTGCTCATGTACTACCTCAACAAGAGAGGAGGTGTCAATACCACTGTGCAGAGAGGCAATGCAGCTCTGGGTCTGGGCAATACAACTAGGAATCTCTCTATTGGCATTTCACATAGCCAGTGAGGAGAACACAGAGGTGGATGCTCTGAGCAGGCAGAACAGTCTCCCACAAGTGGTAGCTAGTTCAGAAAGTCCTTCAAGAGATCTTTGCCCTTTGGGAAACCCCTCAAGTGGAACTGTTCGGGACCAGTGTCAACCAGAAGTGCGAACTGTAGTGCTCCAGGGAATTTCCCCCAGGATGAGCTCTAGGGGACACGTTTGTGGTGGGCTCAGAGTTTCCACTCCTGTACGTGTTTCCTCCAGTCCCTGTCATTCCTCACGTGATCAGGGGGTGGAAGAAAGTTTGGGAAATCCATGATCCTAATTGCCTCGGATTAGGCCAGGTGGATGTGGTTCCCGGACCTTCTGGACATGTCCATCTGCATTCCAATACGTCTTCCACAAAGAGAGGACCTCCTCTCGCGAGAGGAGGGTTGGGTTCTCCATCCAGAGGTCAAGACACTCAGCCCTCACGCATGGTTTCTGAGAGGCTGAGGTACAAGGATTGGGACCTCCCAGATGACATAATGGAGATTTTGCTTTCGGCCAGAAGGCCAGCAACAAAGTCTTTGTACCGCTGCCGTTGGAAAACATTCTGCAGCTGGTGCAGGGATAAGAACATGGATCCTTTTCTATGCAATACACCATAGGTGTTATCTTTTCTGCTGCACTTGGCAAATCTGGGGCTCCAGGTTGGAACAATTAAAGGTTATTTAGCAGCGCTTTCCATCTTCAAGTCTGAGGAAACGTCATATTTTAAATGACCTTTTGGTGATACAATTTTTAAAGGGACTCACTAATGTGGTCCCTCCATCTCCTTTTCAGGTTCCGGTTTGGGACCTTAATCTTCTTTTAAGCTGTCTCAAGTGTGCACCATTTAAACCGATCCATGCATTTCCCTTAAGACTACTAACATTAATAATAATTTTGCATTTATATAGCGCTACCAACCCTCAGGTATCTGAGCGCTGCTTATTATTACCCACGGTGTGTGGTGCTCATTTATCGACCTCGGAAGGATGAAAGGCTGAGTTTGGCCCTGCCGGGATTCGAACCTGCGTTAGCAAGCTCTGCACGAATGTCAAAGCGAGCGCTCTACTCGCTGTGCCACTTGACCGGCTATATTCAAAACCATCCTGTTAGTAGCGCGAACATCAGCCCGTTGGGTGAGTGAGTTGCAGGCACTATGATTTAAACTACCTTTGAAGGTCTTTCATAAGGACAAGGTCATTCTTAGGGCCAAACCTTGATTCCTACCTAAGGGCATATCAGATTTTCCTTTGGGACAAACGATATTATTACCCACTTTTTACCCTCCACCTCATCCTGGCAAAGAAGAGGAGGGACCACACAGACTTGACCCACGGAGGGCTCTGAGTTTCTACAGTTCAATGATGTCAAAGTTTCGCCTGGAGGACCAACTGTTTATAGGATACACTGGTCATAGGCTGGGACAGGCGGTAACCAAACACACCTTGTCCAGATGGATTATTTTAGCTATTACTGAATGCTATAGGCTGGTCTTGTAAGATCCCCCAGAAGGCTTGAGAGCCCATTCCACTAGGGGCATGGCTGCTTCTTCTGCTCTGCAAAGAGGTGTTCCAATAAAAAATATTTGTGAGGCAGCCAATTGGTCTAACATTCACACTTTTACAAAGCATTACTGCCTTGATTCCACCTTAAGTCAGGATGGAAGCTCTGGGAAAGCAGTCCTTCATTCGGTTCATAACAACCCTTAATGACAAAATACTTACTCCCGCCTCCAAAACAAACATTGCCTTAGAAGTCTATCAAAAGATGAGGAATACGTGGGAGGACACAATCCATTCAAAGAACAAGTTACTTACCCCTAGTAACGTTCTTTCGACTGGATGTTCCTCCCACATATTTCTCATCGCCCCTCCCAGCCTACCCTGCAGTAGAATGTCCATGTTTTTGTAGCTTATGCTCCTTCAAAGTCTAGTATGGTCTAATATGTTTTAATGCGGGTATTTGTACTTAAGAATGACACGAAAAAAACAGAAATGAAGCCAACGGGCGCTGCATGTGCTATATATACCTATGATGACATTATCCTCGAGACGAGGCCCTCGAGGGACATCGAGGGCCTCGAGTCGACTGCATCGACGCACAACGCCCTCTGCCGAATTTGTTTTCCAAAGCAGCTGAAGATGGATATTGGAGATATCAAAATATGAGTAATACGTGGGAGGAACATCCAGTCGAAAGAACGTTACCCGGGGCACGTAACTTGTTCTTCTCACTGTTGGGATCCCAGATCCTTCTTTGGTGACCAGTGGTCTCCCCGTTATCACTGCACTGAGGAATATTCACTCTGATTATTGCTTTCTCTTTGTTGGGGTCCCAGACCCATCTGTAGATGTCAGTGGGTTGGTTTTGTCTCTCCACTGGGGCCCCTGTAAATGATGAGAACACTGACAGATGGGAACCCAAAAGATGGTCCTGAATCTCTGAGGAACACTGTGAATAGTAGTGACACATTGAGCTCTGAATGTTGGGTAGAGTGGAGAAGCATGATGCACTCTAAGAACCCAGGAGAGAGTTGTGAGCACCTGAATAGTGCTATTAACACTGAATCATGTTGCAACCTCATGCATGCTTTAGATGATGTTAGGCAGAAACCTGTGCAGTTCCCTCTGGGACCACTGCAAAAGATTTAGGACTACAGGTGTTTGGCAGTAAACCCACTTGGTAGCGGTCTGTACCACACAGATTCACTTGGTAGCTGTGGCTGAGCAGTCAGACTTCCCTCAAGAAGAGTTAGGCAGTATACAGAGTATTTACATTAGGTCAAAAGAACACAGTAGAACAAGTAAACACTGACCAGGGCTTGGTGTAAAAGAGATAGAATTATTTATTTAAAACCACATCTAGAAAAACACACAGGCATTAATAGTAAGCAATTCAAAAACACGGTCACTAAAAGATATACACTCCCTTAGAAGAATATTAGACAAGTCTTAAGTAAAGCCCCACTTATTTTCAGACAGCGGTGAGCGCTTAACGCAGATGGCACTCTAATAATTCGTTTTAAAAGGGAGAGAAAAACAGAATAAATTGAAACAGGTCCCAACACTTTTACAAGAACACAACAAGAGAGGAAGGCAAAGCAAAACCGTGAAGTTAGAGTTTTGTAGGCCGGATCCACTTTAAGAGGATCAAACGAAATGTGTCCAAGGTCACACGGTTGCAGTGCACAAAAGTCTTGAAAAGGTTCAAAAAGAGTTGGACCAAAGAAAGGGACCAGTTAGAAACTCAAGGCGGCCAGCCCAGTCCAGAAGGATAAGGGGTTATTATTACCTTGTAGCAATCTTTAGAAAGGGAGGCCTGGCGGACACGGTACCTTAAAGTGGTGAGAATACTCCAGCGGGGGCAGTTGTTCCTGGCAGCGGATGCAAGTCAGTGCTTCGTCCGGGGGAAGAGAGGATCTCGTTGGGGAGGAAGACAGGAGTCCGTTGCACTGCCAGGGAAGAAACCAGCCGCGGAGTTCTCAGGTAAAAGGAGCGGTCCTTTAGTTCGCAGTCCAGTGGTAAGTGGCTATCCGGTTGCCGGGGTGCTTGGCACGGGCAATTCGACCACAAGCCGGTCTGGGGTGCGAAGAGAAGAAGGTAAACTGGTTGTGCCCACCAGTCAGGGGAAGAAGCCTCTCCAGTCGGGAGATCTTCTCTGTCGTCGGGAAGTGGTGAGTCGGTTCTGCAGGGCTCCACCGGTGGTGTCATCGTGGTAGGTCGGCTCAGCTTCTCCCTCGTCGGATTCTCATGTCCTGTGGCGACTTCTGAAGTTCCAGTCCCCAAAGCCCTGCTTTTATGCAGCACACCCCCATTCACTCAGCCTAGCTGTCAATCAAACATGCTAAGTGGTGAGCCAGCCGGCTCACCACTTGGGCCAATCACACAAGAGTGTGACTTGCAGTCCAGGGTGCCTAAACCCCCTCCCACACTCCCTGTGGTACCCAGACAGAGTGGCACCACTTTTGGAGGCTTCTGTGGAGAAGCCCGCCAAAAAGTGGAACAAAGGGCTCGGCTTGGGTTGGAGTCACAGAAGAGAACACAAACGCCATTTTAGAATCGAGTCCTGGCAAAAAATACCAACCGGCGAATTAATATTAAATAAATAAACCGGCGGTATGTTTGAGGCTATGAGAATTAAATAATTAAAGTTGGTAGCCTCGAACAATGGGAAAATCCCATTGGGATATATTCGCGGTCGAATATAAAAAGTAGTATCCACTGCCACCAGCCAAAACTCGATCAGGGGGGATGGAAACGTGCCCCCTCGACTAACAGACCCTGGGGCAATCGAATTGCCCCGACCAGTACGTCCACAATATGATGGTTTGTACTGGTTTCTGTTAATAATTTGGGACTAGTAAAGCCAATGGTGACTTTACATGCCCTGGGAGACAGTAGTCAGTCCCAGGGTATGGAGTCTATGGTGGGGTGTCACTATGATACCCCTGTGTTACTGCACGGAGGGTGCTGTGTGTAACACACATAGTAAAAACACATGAGGCCCTATGGAGTAAAGGACCCCATAGCCCATAAAACACATTAACAATCAAAGGAACACCATAAATCATGTCCAAGAGTGGGAGAAAAAGAGTCTCACTCTTGGCAGGAGAAAAAAAAACAAACTCCAGAAATCCAGCAAAGCTGCTGGGGGACTCACTAGGTTAGGAAATTCAGCCTAAAGAGAGAATTCTCCCTAACAGATGATGCAACATTAAACACTATACCTGAATATCTTAAAGAGCTATGGGATTCATGGTTGCCCACATGATACTTAAAGTGCTACCTGAAGGAAGTAATGGGGAATTACACCAATTTCCTCCTCAGACCCCACTCCTCGCCCCACTGTTTTGAACTATCGCAACCCCATCAATCTGCCACAAGGAAGTTACCCAAACCCCAGACCCTGTAGGAATACTGTACGAAGCCATTTGCATCATTATTGGTCATTCAGGGAAAGGGAGCCTTTTGTTCATGCACCGATACAATCTTCAATGTTCTACTGTGCCTTTAATGCCACTCTTGTTGAAAGGAGTCTGAGAACGATAATATTTACGTATGAGTAATCCAGCATAATTGTGCCCGATTTCAACACCTTCAATGTGGGTCCATGGAGGGAGAAGAGCAGAGTCGCACACCTTTCTTGAGTACAGGTAGATGCTGCCCAGGAGGCTCCAGGAGCACTCCGCTCCATGAGGCAGAGATGCGTGACTTGCACTCAACTTCGATATAACTTCTACCTAACTTCAAAATGGGACACATCATTTAAGCCTTCAGCGGCTGCCATGCCACTAGTAATTGCACTCAAATATCAACTGGGACCTAGTAGCATGCAAAAGCTCAGCAAACTTATTAGGAGTAAAAAAAGAAATGGGGAGAGATGAATAAGTAACTAGTTCTGTTTGGAGAAACCCAGAAAACCTCGGTAATAACCAACCCAGAGGGTTATTAAAGAGCTCAAGGCGCTGCAATAGAGGTTCCAGAGCAGCTCACGGGTCAGAGAAAAAGAGTGTGAGCTGGAGAGCATGAGAAGAGGGAGAGTTGCTGATCCAGAGATTTGCTGCTGGGGAAAGACTGGGCAAAGAAAATCCTTTGTTGCATGGTATGACAAGTGGGAGAAGTCCAGTCTGAGCTGCGAGGTCACTGCCCCTCTGCAGGGAATGCAAGCAAACTCAGATATGTTTTCAGCCTTGTTGAACCTCCTCACTGAGGTGAAGCATAGTTTCCTATAACACAGTGAGTAAGGGACCTAAAAACTATAACCAAAGAAGTGATGGATTGATGGTCTAGCATTCATTTTAGCCACTTGCATTCCTTTATGCAACCTTCCACAATGTTCTTTAGCCCCTCTGTTCCATTGTTGTTGCTTACTTTAAGCAGAGGTGAAAACAATACTTACAGGAATGTCAACACACAAGCAGGGCACTGTATCCCTAGGACTGAGATTGTTGAGAAGTGAACAAACAGAGTGTTAGATTTCTAAGAACTGAGACCGTTTGGTTTTTCTGTAGATAGTACCTTGAGAAACTTCACATTGACCCTTTCTGGCATACTGAGCCGGATTTAGAGTTTAAGGCCCTTGAAACATTTAGGCATTTGACACAAAATGATGTGTCTATTTTTAGACTAAGATGAGTTCTAGGCAGTTTGCCCTCGGGACTATCAATTAGGATAAATGCTCTGATCGAGACCACAATCCACATTGGGTTAGAAAATCTGGCAGTTTATAATGTAACCATCCTGACACAGTTAGCTTAGGTTTTTCTGGGAGAAGGATATCCATTTGTTGTTGGGAAAACCCTTTTGCCTATTAGGAGTTTATCCCCATACTTTCCTAGCAAAGTTGAATAAAGGCTTTAAAAGCTATCATTTGGCTAGCACATGTTCTGTTGATGCTACGCCACACAGACTAAAAGGGGGAACAGTCCTTACTGCATAGCATGTATTACCAGCATGCCATTTAGGGTAGCTGGGAATAGTTATCTTTTACTGTTAATGAAGAACATGTAACAGTGCTGAAAGGGGAATGTGGGAGTTCAACAGGGGGGTGGGCTGTAAAGGGTGATTGTCAGGAATGATACTGATCTGGATGGGTTGAGCCATTTGGGGTACATCTTATGGCTTGTGAAGAGGAGGGTCTTGATTTCTTTTCTGAGTTACACGTGGATGGGGTAGGTTTGATGGGTTTATAGTCATTGCATCGACAGCCAAAGCATCTAATGCCATACCACCTAAAAAAAGCACTAAAAAAAGCATTGAATTAATTTCTTTCCATTTTTATTAATGGGCGGGGGGGTGTTCCAACCCCCCTTTTTTAACTTTTAAAACCCATTTTTATTAAACTAAACCCTTTACCATCTAAAAAAATGCATTCAATGCTTTTTCTTTCAATGCATTTTTTAGATGGTATGGCTGTCAATGCTTTGGCTGTCGATGCAATGACCAGATACCGTTTGATGTTGAATGGTATGAGTTCTCACAGTCTGGGCTGTTAAAACATGGGCGTATGAATGCTGACAGCTGTTTGTATGATGCAGCTGGCTTGGAAGGTGATGTATGCTTTTAGAGGGGCAGCCAGTGATGTTCACTGAGTATGAGCAGTGATTCTATTTGGATAGACCTTTGAGGCAGGCAGCATCATGGAGGATGCTTCTCATGGGTGATTAGGCTGGGAGCAGGGCGTTTCTTCCATCCTGGTAAAATAGGACCAACGCCTGCACGATGGATCTGAAGCTAGTGTCTGGTAAGAAGGGTTTGATTATCTGCAGGAGGGACAGTTGGTTCCATGCAGTCTGAATCTTCTTCATATGTTTTGAAGGAGAGGTGGCTATGTGTAGACGTATGCTGCAGGTGCCTGCTGGGCTGATGGTGGGCAGACAGTTCTGGATGTGGGAGTGTTTGGTCCGTTTGTGAGAATAAGGCATTCCATTTTGAGTGTGTGAAGTTTGAGGTAGGTGCTTAACATCTAGGTCTGGATCAGGATGAGTCAGGCTTTGGTAACTTGGATGCCTCAGATGGATGATATTTTCAGGTGAGGTTGTTTATCGTCTGGATTTGTGGATGATGTGGCTTTGAAGGAGGGCTCCAGGGGCTTGATGCAAAGGTTGAGGATAATTGGTTGGATGTTGGATTCTGTAAGTGACTAGTAGCAGTCGTGATATGGAGGTATCCATGTGTACAGTCTAGATATGAGGTGAATCCGTGCAGTGTCTTCTCTCAGATTCCCCTGTGGTTGTACAGTATATTGATGATAAATTGGTCTGATGTGACAAAGTTTCATAGAGATCAAGGAGTATGAGGCGGCAGGGTTATCTGTCGTTTAGATTGTGGTGTGCATAGTCTACCACATGGATAGTCAATGTCTCTGTGCTGCATCCCAAAGATTAATAGGCTGGTAGGGCGTAGTAGTAGTTTGCCTGAAGTTGGGCGTCTACAGCTCTTTGAAGGATCTACCCTAAGAAATGAAGGTGTGTCATGGGAACGTATTTTCTGAGGTTAGCATGGTCCCGTGTTTGTTTTTGAGCAGGGGCAGAGTTTCATCCCATTTTGGCGGGGAAGGTACTTTTCATGGGGATACATTGATGATTTCCTCAAAGTTCATGGTGGACAGTCTGGTCTAGATGTGGGGGTTGTTGGTTGGTGTTGGTGAGGAGTAGGAATTCTACCTTTGTGTGGGGTTCAGTTTGAGCTAGGCTCGGCGCATCCAAGTCTGGATCAGCCCTAGTCACGCCTTCAGTTGGTGTCTTTGAATGGATGGTATTTTCAGGTAGTGTTTGACTGCATATTGGTGGCTGTGGATGTTGCTTGTGCAGAGGGGGCTTCACAGGGGTTTTAAGGGGTCCAGCTGTGAATTTTGTTTCAGGAGGTGCAAAAGGGCATCCACAGAAAAGGTATTTTCTTTGCTGTGTATAGACAATTTCAGCCAGTTAATAAGGCATTGCTTTGCAATTGAAGGTGTGCCAAGGTGACAAGTTAAACCAAAGGTAAAGAACGAACATGCTGATAAAGCGTTGCTTAATATCCTATGTCAAAAATGCTTTGTTGAAATGAAAGAATATAAGTGAATGACTAAGGCCCTTTATCATGAGTTGGCGGGTGGAATTTATGCTACTAAAAGACAACCATACTGATCAATTAAAAAGGGATAAACTGATTTCCTTTTTAAAATAGTCTATTCGTAATGTTGACCTTCATGAAAATGTAAACAATCAGTAATTTTGAGACAGAGTTAGTCAATTTTTTAAAGAATCACTCATGTAATGACAGCAAGTCAGTGCTATCATCATCCGCCTGAAAATGATTTACCTTTTGCAACTATGTTTTTTAATTTTAAAACAGGTATTTTCAGTGTCAGCCGAAATATGGTTTGTTTGCACCAGTCCATAAAGTGACAAAGATTGGATTCCCATCAACCACGCCAGCTAAAGCAAAGACCGCTGTAAGGAAGCTGGCTGTCACTCCTTCCACCCCAGCTACTCTTAAACGCAGCCCAAGTGCATCATCCCTCAGCTCTATGAGCTCAGTTGCATCATCGGTGGGCAGTAAACCAAGTCGCACTGGGCTGGTATGTTCATGTGTCTTTTACCTTTGCTACTCATATAAATATGGGGTTTTGAATTTGCATCAGGGAATGGAAAATAACTCGCACATGAATTCATTTTATGTTCAGTGGTTTGTGTTATGGTTTGTATGAACGTATTCCCATGTTCATTGTATTGTGGCATTGTGATAGTACTACCCAAAATGCGCTTTCTGATGAAATATGAGCCAAAACTGCAGCAGTTTTAACTGTGTAGCAGCTTTTTAATACTATTGAAATTGTGTTAGCCACCCACAAGTATAGATTGTTATTATTTTAAGATAACACAATCTTGCAATGCAGTGCTGGTACTTTTGGGCTAACTCGTAGCAGCCAAAAATGAGTTAGCCTAATAACGGTATTAATCCCTTTTAATGATGAAGGTGAATATGAACCTGCGCCCTCTCTAAAAAGATCCCTGCTCGTAAATGCAGCAAACTGGGGTTCCCAGTACAGCTTGAAAAACTCATTCGAATGACATTTGTGTGCAGTTTGCAATCATGCTTTCAAACCTGTAAACTGCCCATTTTCAGTAGCCAGGGAAAGTGAATAACATGACAGGGCATTTCGACTTAAAATCATTCGTAAGGCAGTCAGGTGGTAAAGGACAAAATTAGCAAATCCCCTAGTAAGCATTTAAAGCTACCAGTGTTAAATGTCACCAAATTTAATCAAGCTTGCTTGCAGTTTTTAGCTTTGGACATAAATTTAATAATGAAATGTATATTTAATAATATCGTTTCCTTTACTCCATTGGACATCCCTTCCCTCACTTATTGTCCATTTCATTCCAGCTGCCACCCTCTTCTTAAGCTGTCTCTCTGGATCAGAAATCCAGTATTTCCAGATCTTGAGGTAGTCCATGCAAGTGGTTATTAACCTTGCACGATTACCTTGTGATAGAGTAGGTGATTGAGAGGTTTGTCAATTCTTGGTCCGCCCTAGCTGCATCTGCAGATTTTCATCATGTGCCACCTCCAAATACTCCACATACTTTTCTGGGTTAGTCAATGTGCAAGCGCGCATACCAGAATGCACAAGACTCTGTTCGTTTTGAGAAAATGGATATGTCTCTTCCAAACTGTGCTCTTTGAGTGTGGGTGAAGCGCCAAGGTAAATATTTTTCATGATTCTACAAACTGTCATCCTAGCAAGTCTGCTCTAGTCTTGGAAATGTACATACTGTAGTTTGCTGGGGTAAGTGAAAAAGGGCCATGGTGTATGCCGTGGGATTTTCCTAGGGCATTGGCATGTCACTGAAGATCAGTCTATAAGACAGCCTGTCTCTCCAACCCTGCAACAGTCGGTGGTCCCCACTTCATTTGTGCAGGCGTGAGGACCGCCAGGTTCTCATCCACAGATCCTCTAGCTAAAGAGGCAAAGGTTCAGATGCATTAGGATAAAGTGGGTACTGAAAGAGCATCCCTGTGCGTTAAGAAGCAGACGTTTCAGTGATGCTCTCTGGGTATAAGTACCTGTAGGGGATGCATTTAAATTTCAAAGGTATTCCTACTTCCTGTCCCCTTGCCTCCATATTTTGTGCCACAAGCACAGGGCCAGAGCAATGTTGCCATCACAAAAACATTGTCCTTCAATTGTTTTAGTAGCGAAGCAAGATGCATGCGTCTCCACAGCTCCTCTCCCCCTGGTAGCACTCTTGATTTCCCCCATATGTCCTTTTCTGTTTTGGATGCTTGTTAGCGCACACAGCTCATAGTACCATTTTATTTAACCTTCAGATTTTTCTTTTTCATCATTGCAGCCTGTTTTGACATCTGTTGTATTCCCCCCTCCTATGCCGAGTATAAGCAGATTGTCAATTTGCTTTCTCTAGGTGCAGCAATATTTTTTTACTTTATCATTTTGCATTCAGAGAAAAAGAACATTGATGCAACAGAAAATCAGTGGTGTGCAGAATTATATAACACAGGAACAGCAACCCTAGTCCATACAGCCAATGACAATTGGCACCAAGATCAAAGCCTTCCTCAATCAACCAAAATAAAATGAAGTTGAAAACATTATGTAATAGTAATTGCAGAGGAATATGGCCTGCATGTCCCCCCCCCATCTCATCATAATTTAGATCAGCGCTATCTTATATAGCCACTGTATATATGTATAGCAAATCTTCTCCCTTCGGCCTCCTGAGGAGCAGTCCTTGAATAGATGTGATCCCATAAAGACCCATATATCCTTAGGTCTACTAGATGAGGCTGTTTCATTTTGAGCATGCCTAAACAGCAAGTCTGTATACGTCTCTAAAGCTGCGGGGCAGTCTCTCTCTCTCTCCATCCCCCCAATTCCTAGTACAAAGCCATGCATCATCTGGTTAGAATTTAGGAATCTGGTCCCATGGTGGAGTTTTTCCTGAACATTCAGAGTAGTGAGAGCTTAGGGTTCAATGGGGCTCCATATTCCATTATCTCAGAGATCCTTTCCCTGACCCCTTATCAGAATATGAGGACCTCAGGACATTTCCAAGCCAGAGGGAAAAGTCTGCTTGTTCTCTGCCACACCTAACACTTTTGTCCATTATTTTAGGGATTTGAGAACGTAATGTTTATGGTGTATGATACAGCTGGTGTAAATATTTAAAATTCATCAATCTATGCCCCATAGTTAAGTGATATCTCACCGATTTGCTTTAAGCCCATTTGTGGTAGAGCTAGCTTAGTTTTTCATCTCGCTCTTTTTGATTCTGTTATGTGTGTTGTTGAGTTTAGGACCTTATTGTATATTCTGTAGACAAGGAGAACTCTTTCAGTGATCGTTACTAGGTAGTGGGTGATTTCTGACACAAAGGGTTGACTAGGGAATCCAGGAATGTTGTTCTAAAAATCAAGTTTCACTCGGTAGTATCCAAATATAATCAGGCTATCAACAGGGCTGTTCTCCTCTAGACAGTCCAAGAATAAGAATTTGCGCTGTAAAAAGAGATCTCCCATTTTGACAATATTTAAAGCTCCGAAGTGGACTGAAAGTAATAGTTAAGCGAGGTGTATTCAATACGGGACTAGAGGCGAATAAGGGAATACATCCCCAGCCATATTGGCCGCTCAACGCAGTGCTCATCATGTAGTTTACCAGGTCTGGAGCCACCCACTTGGAACCCTTAGTGTGCACTAGGACACGACCGCCATGGAGGAAGTGCGTATCATTATTTGTTCAATACCAACATGAGGGTTGTTATTGTTCCCCCAGCCACCATGCAGTGTAAGATCTGTGCATCGGTATGTGCGTCCGTTGGAATTAGTCTTTGATGAGGTGTTGTTGAAAGTGCCATGTTGTGTGAGATTTGAGAAATTGGAGAATTGTGGGGTCATTCCAAGCTGACACTGGGATCGAGTTCCAGAGAGTGGGTGCATGCCAAGAGAAAGATCGTTTGCTGGTCCTCCATTTGTGGACGAGTTGTGATTCAAGCTGGTTGGTCGATTTGCTGTGCGAGAAGCGTGTGCCACCAGATATGTTGAGATTAGCTGTTATGCTACTCATGACGACTTTGTAGATGATACATGCAGTCATGAACATTATCCTGGCCAATGTAGTTCACGTAGGATGGGGGTTATTCAGTCAAATGTCTGTGTTCCCGTAACTAGAAGTGCTGCAGCATGGCGGACTGCTTATAGGGGAGCCAAATGAGCAGCTGGGAGCCCTGTCAGGAGAGCATTTCCCCTATCGATGTGCAAAACCACCAGGCCCTGCACTACGGTCCAGAAATCTTTCAGTGTGATTAAGGGTTTTATTTTTCGAAAAGTAGAGATTCTGAGCCAGGCTATTCAGGCCTTCTTGGCTATGTGTTTCTGGACAGGCTGCTGTCAATGGTGAAGCCTTAGTTGGCATTGTCATCTGGATCTAGGGTTGTTTTTTTGTGTCTGGGAATGACCCTTCTGTGGGGGAGGCATTGATGATGTGAATTGTTTATTGATGGAGACTGGGATTATATTGTCAAAGTAAGAAGTAGGTTTCAAGGAGGCAAACTTTTTTAGGCAATCCGGGGGAGAGAGAGTAGAGAATTCAGTGTGCAGGGGCAGTGTGGTTGCTGGGGTGCAGGGGATGCATATGCTGAGAGGTTGATTTGATTGTCTATTGGATTTTGTCTGTTCTTTTTTTCAATAAAAGATTTATTGATTTCCTGAGTGGCTGGTACCCCGGGGTTCAGTGAGGGTGTGATACAATGCTTTACTGCTTGATTGATTGATTTCTTATGAACCACAACACGCCCAATGGGCCTCCGTGTGCACAAAAAGACAAGACAAAAACAAACAAAACGCAGCAAGATACAGGTAAAAAAATCCAGACCTCCAACTAAAAATGGGCTCTCTTCAAAGAAGAGAGCACACATCCAAGCCTGCGTCTTTGCTCTCTCCTGGCCATTCCCTTACTGTGGCTACCATCTATCGACCACCTGGTCAGATCCTCGCCTTCCACTCTGTGTGGGCGAACCTCTCCTCTTCCCTCCTGGTCTCAACCACTCAACTCCTCCTTCTTGGAGACTTCAACACCCACCTGGATGCTTCTTGTCCTTCTACTGGACTCTTTCTTGACCTCTACGACTCTCTCACTCTCTATTCTCCCCGCTGGCCCAACTTACCCTGCAGGATGGATGGATGTTCTGATCTCTTCAGGCCTTCCCCTTTTGAACCCTCTCGCCACTCCTCTCTCCAAGGAGTGATCACTTTCTCCTTTCCTCCCATCTCACCCTCTCTAACCCTCAGGCCAAGCCAACTCCAGCACTGCCACCTACCTTCTCGTTATCCGACCCATGAAGCATGTTTCAGTTCTGGCTTTTGTTGCCACTTTCTCACCCCCCTCTCCACCCTTGGCTGACTCACACCCTGACACAGCCCTTTCCTTGCTCCACTCTGCTATATCTAATACTCTCGATGTCCTTGCTCCTGTCATGAGGATCCACTTGAAGCCCAAAGCCAAGTGCAACTTCTGGTATGACTCAGACCTCGTCACCCTTAAACGCAAGTGCAGGGTGGCTGAGAGGAAATGGTACATCCTCTTACAAACTGACCTGCCGCCTGCTCCAAAGGCAATACCGGCTCTCTGTCCACACCAAGAAGAGAGCCCACATCCAAGCCTGCGTCTCCGCAGCATCTAACAACTCGGCCGAACTTTAAAATCTGCAAGGAAGGAGCTGGCCAATCCTGCTGCAGTCTCTACCTCTCCTGTCCTCTCCCAGGTCCTCTGCACTGCCTTGGCTTCTCATTTCATCTCTAAAACTCAGGACATCCTGTCCTCTCTGTCTTCCTCTCCCCCTCGTCCCTCTATTCCCTGCTCATCCTCTGGCCCTTCTACAGCCACCTCTCCTCCCTCCTTCTCTGTCTTTCCCCTGTTCTCCTCCGATCTATGAAAGACTCGTCAAAACAGGTTCACCCCTGTTCCTCCAAAGCCATCAAGGACCACATTGATACCCTGGCTCCTGCTCCTACTGATTTCTGCAACCACTCCTTCGCCTCTGCAGTCTTCCCCTCCCCCTGAAACACTCCCTTGTGCATCCTCTTCTTAAAAAACCCTCTGCCGACCCTTCACTATCGTCCAATCTCCATCACTCCTTTCCTGGGGACACTCCTTGAAAAGCTGGCCATCTCCCAGCTTAATCTTCACATTGAATCTGTTGGTTGTCTCCATGACTATCAGTCTGGCTTCAGAGCTGCCAGAAGCACGGAAACTGCTCTCCTGAACATCGTGAAGACCTGCTGTCCAACCTCGATTCCAACACCCCCTTTGTCCTCATCTTACTTGATCCCTCTTCTGCCTTTGACCCGGTCAACCATGCCATCCTGCTCAACCGTCTTCCTGACAACCTGGGTATCACCGATCAGGCCCTGGCTTGGCTGACTTCCTTCCTCTCCGATCGACTCTCCCAGATCCAACTTGGGTCCTTCCTCTCCTCTATCTCTACCTGTGGTGTTTCTGCCCCAACTTTCAGTGCTATGCAGATGACACTCAACTCATCTTTAGACTCCCCTCCGCCACCTCTTCTCCTTCTTTCATCTCTGACTGTCTGTCCACCATCCAGGAGTGGTGCGCACCGCCAATGATATCTGCCTTAATGCCAGTAAGACTGAGATTCTCCTCATCGGCACAACTGCTCCCTCCTTTCGTTTTACTCTCAGGCCGACCTCCCTTGGCCCTCTTCCTGCTCCCACCTGTGAGGCTAAAAACCTCGGGGCCATCTTCGACTCCACACTTTACTTCTATCCTCACATCTCTGACGTATCTAAGAAGTTATACTACCAGCTGCACCTCCTCAGAGGTATTCTTCCTTTCCTCTCCTTCCCCCAGAAGCTCACTGTCTCCAGAGCTCTGCTTCTCTCTAGGCTGGACTACTGCAACAGCCTCTTTCTAAATCTGCTTGCGTCTACTCTCCGCCCTCTGCAACTCATCCAAAACAGGACTGCGAGACTTGTTGCGAGATGTCTGCACTGGCTCACAGTGGTGGCGAGGATTAAGTTCAAAACCCTCTGCATTGTCCACAAGGCCTTCTGGGGCCTAGGACCTCAATACCTTCAACTCTCTCTTCCCTCTCGAGCTCTTCGCTCATCCACCTCCAACTCCCTCAGGGTCAGTCGGTTCTCCAAACAGCGAGTTGGTGGTAGATCCTTCTTCTGCTGGGGCCTCCCTGCCTCTCTGAAACTTGAGGAAAACCATATCCGGTTCCGTAAGCACCTCAAGACCTTCCTCTATGCTTCTGCTTTCTCTCCTCCTTTTCCCTGCTGATCTTCTGGCTGAATCTGAAACTGCACTGGTTACCTGGCTACCCTTTGATCTCGGGACCAGGTCCCCTCCCCGCTAGTTGCACACCTGCACTTGCCGCCCTGGCAACCCTTGCACTCAGGGACTGTTCTGTATCCCTACAGCCCCTACTAGCATCTGACACCTGATGTCTGCACTTACCCTTGCACTGTCCACCAGCTGGCCGCACTTTTATTTGTTGTCCTTATTTATCTTACTGTTAACCTATGTACTGCACTGTCCCCTCCAGTTCCCCCCGCACTTTTCCCCATCCCCCTTCCCCTGCAGTTGCGCAATCTCAATGTCACCTGGCAGTCCAAGTCTAGGTGGGAAAGAAATTACCCACGGTCCACTATCAGCTTCAGTTCAGATGACGTGATAATACAATTATTACAATCAGCTAGAAAAAGATGAAAGTTACTACGACCGCAGCCTATTATTGTACAGTGCCTATTAGCTTATGTATAGCATCCATCGATCTTCGTCCTCCGCAGGATCTTAAAGTCCAAACTTCTAACAATCCCTGGTCCAGTTCTTTGTTGAAGCCAAGCCATAACCTTATTTCTAAGGGCTTCTCTACGTTCAGGCCCTCTTCATGACATTAGTAATAATAAGATTTCTTTGATCCAAAACCAGCTCTCTTAATGGCTTTTCTGCAATATATGGCATCTGTGATTTACTAAGTCGTGAAACCTTACATGGGCTGGGTTTAGTTTTAGTAATGTCTCAGTAAGCAACACATGAAACAACCAGGCCCGGTTCAGTGTCGGATGTAAGTTGACCTTCAATGACTCCGGACATAGGTAGATCCAGGAGATTGGAATGAAGTTGCTACATTTCTTCAGATTTCAACAGCGCCATCGTATTGAAAGCATCCAGCTCAGTCTGACTGACTTCATCTTCAGACCCTAGTATATGTCCTGATAAATGGACCGTCTGATATTTGTTAGTTGCCAGAATATAATATTCTTGCTGAAAAATTTGACAGCTCTTGTTGACCACCTCCCCATTCGTAGGTGGATCTGTTTGACACGAATTATCCACCATAATAGGGTGCACCAAAGTCGCAACGTTATCCACTAAATCCAGCCATAGGCCAAAGTCATAAAAGTTTCTACATTGAAGAAGATCAGCAAAAATTCCATCTTTTACTATCTGCCATTGAGTAGGGATAAGCTGTTCCGTCTCAGTAGATTGCTCATTATTTGTTCCCAAGGTTTCCACAGGCAAAATAACAACGCTCTCCCCTTCATCAGGGCCAGACTGTGGGGGACATAAACACCGGCGGATCTAATATCTCAATACCATCTGCTCGACCCATAGCATCTCCATCCAGTACATGGCCAAAGTGTCCGTGCTTTCTTCTATTGTTACTTCTCTATATTTATCCTCAGACTTATTTTAGCCTCTTGGAGACATCGTCTCCTTCGAGCAATAACAGCCATCACTTCCGGTTATCGGATCCTGTAAGGGGTTAGAGTCTTGCATGTAGTGCCCTGTCTTGTCACGACCATCTCTAAAAGTAAAAAAATAAAAAATGTTAACTTTTCTTTTTCAGCAAGTTATAAATGCCACAGTCCACTATAAGGCTCTTATCCCCACCAATATTCTTAAAGCCTATTATTTTTAAAAATGAGGAGCAAAGAGATGAGAGGAAAAAACCCACTTGAATTAATAATGATACGGCAGGGATCAAAATAACGAGTAACGGGTCAAAAACAGTGGGCGGTGAGTGTTCGCCGACCCAACTAAAAGGGAAGGCTCCACGCTCAATGAACTCACCGAGCATTCACCTCCTCACTCTCAGTACAGATCGCACTAAGTGCACCACACTGATACACAGCTGTACTCTGCTGTGCTCTGCGGGATAACAGACAAATACCAAAGTATACAATTCCACTGTTCTTCTGGAGCTCTTTAACAGATGCTGGTGGACCTGTAGACAACCGCTGGACTTCAGATGGTGCAGCTCAGCAACACATCAACTGGGGAAGAAGGAACGCCACCTTAGCTGACACTGAGCAGACAAATGTTTAGAGGAAGGAACCTTCAACGTTCACACCATCAAGCAGCACCCTGAAAGTGCCGCTTCTGAAAGGGCTGCTTTCGGCATCATTACGGACACTGCATTGACAAGATTGAAGAGGATTTTGCTGCTTCTATAGGCTGCCGCAATCGTGGTGGAGTAGTAAGCATCTTTGGCCTCGGTAATCAGAATCCTCCGTTTTGCATGGAGAGATTTGAGGTAGGTGACATCTCCCGGGTTTGCACTACTGTTTCTCTAGGGCTCTGATTGAACGTTTGTTGGACGCTAGCTCGAGTGTATACTTTGGGGTGGATGGTTTGGTCTTAGGCTGGCTGGATTTTAGGGGGGCATGGGTGTCCACCAGTTTCATAACAGGGAAGCTGAATAATTCCAGGAGGCCTGAGGCATTCCCTGTGGTGGGGAAGTATACACATTTTGCTTCTAGCTCATTGCCCAGAAACGTTTTGAATGACCAGTGTTGAGTGAGGGTGTTTAGCCTGCCCTTTGTTGGCCATAGTCGAGTGGGTGATTGAAAAAGGGATGGCGGCGTGGTCAGACCGGTCAAGTGGGGTAGGGTCTGCACAGGTGATGCAGGGTTATGTGATTTGAAGACCTTAAGTATAAGGGGTTGGCTTTGTTGTGACTGGGGGAGAGCACAATTTGCTTAAGGTCCATGAAAGTGGTCAGTGCGAAAAAGCATGCTTCAGGTGTTGTTGTCACTCGGACGTTAAAATCACAGAGAAAGACTTTATTAGAATGTGCTAATCTGGCAGAGGAGAGTAGGTTTGAGATGTCTGCAATGAAAGAGTCACTCCTGTGATGTGGTCTGTAGATGAGGTTGAAGGTGATGAATTTCCTTGTGTGCTAGAGGGAACTGGCAGGCGAGTGATTCAAACTAGCTTGTTCTAGGAGAGAGGATGATGGAGCATGGCCAATTGCTCCTGTGGATGATTGGCACTCCGCCTCCTGCCCTTTTTGGCCGGTCTGCATGTTGGATGCAGAAGCCTTGGGGTAGGATGATGTCGATAACATGGGGGGAGGTTGACGTAAACCACGTTTTAGTGATGAACAGGGCATCAAGGTTGTCCGAGATGATGTCCGCGATCTCTGCAGCGTGAGCGACTGCTGAGCGAGCATTGATCAACATAAGAGGGCGTGTGCATGTGGTCTGTGGGTGGTCTGTGCGTGTTGGATGGGGGCAAGGGTGATATTGATAAGGTTTTCTAGGGTAGCTTGCCGGGGCTGCACAGGGTAATTGGCCATTTAAAATCTCTAGGCAGAGTAGGAATGGGCTATGGATGGAGGAGACGCATGGTTATGTCTTCTGGTGAGTAGTAGTAGTGGCAAGCATGTGGCGCGGGGCATGACAAAATGGCCTCCAGGCCAGACAAGATGGCGGCTCACCCACGCAGGCATGGGAACGCACGTCTAGATGGAACTGGACCACTCCAGTTACCTGGTCAACGTCCTACCCGCTCACATCATCGCAGGGGCGGTACGCAGCCCCCGGTTTGGCGCAGCAAGGACCGCCAAGACCTCAGCAGCATCAGGACCTGGCACCTATGCCCCCAGGCCCTTCCCCTGCATGCAAGGATAGGTTCTTCAAAAAGTTCCTTACCCTTGCGAAATCACCACAGATGGGCACCATCCTCACGGGTGTCATCAAAGATATGCTCCCCCCGGAACCACCTCAGGCTCCGACTGTGGTCCAGGCCCCGGTCCCAGCGCACCCCTTGGCTCCAGCACTTACACCAGTCACGGTGGCCCCGCCTCCGGCTCAGTCTCCTCAGCCGCACCCGGCACTGCCAGCCAGCACGCCACACCTGCCCGCACCCAGAAACCCTCCAACAGCTCCTGACCTCCAAGATACGGTGGGGGATACGGACGAGGACGACGATCAGGACTCCCTCGTCAGCTAAGGCCTGCCACAAGAGGCTGGCGGGTTGGCAGAAAACCTGAGGATCCCACAGCCACAAGTTGAACAACTTGAGGCTGGGGTTCCGGTAGAGGAGCTGACCATTCGCCTTGCCACAAGAACGGGCATCTCTCTGCAAAAGAATGTAGAATCCCTGGCCAAGAAGGGATGTGTGAAGCTGCACTCCACGCAACCCACCGTCAAACGCCTTGTTGCCAAGTATAGGCAGGCATGGGGGACTCCCTCATTCTGTCGGTACACCTTCAACCACATTCATCTGTTATAGCTGCGGCCTCCCGTTACTCCAAACCGCAGTCTTCATCAACTGCACCCACCTCAGCACTCCTAGGGAAGGAGGACAAGCTGTTGGGAGTCCTATGGCAAAAAGATTTACTCTAATGCCACACTCCATCTGCGCCAGGCCAACGCTGACTCTGCTGGCAACAGTTGTCAAAAGCTGTGGCGGAAGATTGCCGACTTCCTCCCAGAGCTCCCTGCGCATAGTCGGGCACACTTCAGAGCTGAATTGGCAGAGGCCAAAATTGTGGCCCAAGATATCTTGGCGTCTACAGTGGCTCACATCGACACTGCAGGATCTGTATCGCCACTGATATGAGGAGGACAACTTGGCTTAAGGTAACCAAGTTTAACCCTGATGTGAAGGAGCGCATTTTCGACCTGCCATTTGAGCGGGGGGCAGGGGCTTGTTTCACTCGACCACATATGAGAAACTTGACAAAAAAGAAAAATAGCTTGCAAACCGCTAAATCCTTGTCAATCCTGACAAAATTGGCACCCAAGGCCTATAGCCAGAGTCACCAACGCTCAGGCAGAACCCATACGTTCTGCGGCTTCAGGGGCTTTCAGGGGCGATGCGCTAGACAGCCCAACCGGTCTCCTAGCCAACACAGGTGCAAGCAGCACAAATCCTCTCGCACAGGGTTTTTCCAGTGTAAACTCAATTTACAAGGTTGATGAACTCGGTAGCGAGGGCCACCACCTTTATCCATACCTCGATGACTGGCTAGTCCGAGCGGGATCGACCGAGGCTGTACAGCGCATGACGTCAGCACTGATGCACATGCTATACGATCTGGGGTTCTCTATCAACCTCAAGAAGTCGCAGTTATTCCGCACGCAGTCCTTAACATTCCTGGGACTAATTTGGGATACGAGGGTGGAGAGGATCTTCCCCTCTGCAGACAAGATCACAGAATCAGGAAGGCAACCAGGCATTTTCTCACCAGACCTGTGACCTCTGCATAGTGGTACCAACACTTGCTTGGCATAATGGCGGCTTGTCTCCTGGCTGTGCTGCACACAAGACTCAAAATTGGGAGGCTGTAGCAGCATTTCTCATCCTCTTGGAATTAGGAGACAGGCTCCCAGGCAGCTCTATTCTGCATACCATAGCACTTGCACCAGGACTTGGAGTGGTGCAGTGCAGAGACCAACCTGTTAGTAGGCAGACCTTTCAGGCAGTACTCTCCACAGATCACCATTAGCACAGACTTGTCTCTAGAGGGATGGGGGGGTTACACTGGACAACCACAGTGTCCATGCAGTATGCACACGACAGGAACAGCTGGGACACATCAACTGGCTCGAGATGATGGCCATCTGGTTTGCCCGCAAAGCGTTCCTCTCCATCGTCAGCAGTAGGGCGGTCTGCATCCAGACAGACAGCTCCACTTGCATGTATGACATCAACAAGCAGGGAGGTACCAGGTCCCCTTCCCTCTGCGGCTGTCCATTGACATTTGGGAATGGGCACTGTACACCAGCATTTACTTATCAGCAGTCCACCTCCCGGGGGAATCCAACTTGGAGGCGGACAGGCTCAGCAGGCTGGGGATTGAAATCTACAAATGGCAGTTCAACGAAGTGGTTCTGAGGGGCGTTTGAGACAGGTGGGGCCACCCTCAGGTAGACCTATTTGCCACCATGAACAACAGGAGGTGTCCTCAGTTCGGATCCTGGCTGGGGCAAGCCAAGGCATTGCTGGGGGCGCGCTGCAGATCAAGTGGAATGGCATGAATGCATACGAGTTTCCCCCCTCTCTGCTGATTCATAGTCATCTGCAAGGTCGGGGAGTCACAGAGCCTTTGACTCATCTTGATAGCGCCATGGTGGCTGGCGAGACCTTGGTTCTCGGAACTCCTCTGTTGGACCAACCTCCAGTGCACCTCCTGCTTGGTCCAGTACACTTATTTTGCCAGCAGGGGGGTACAGTGTTTCACCCCGCTCTGCAGAAGTTAGCCCTGGCAGCGTGGATCCTGAGCAGGTCACCCTGAAGCATCTACACCTATCACAGGACAACCTGGCTATCATACAGGGGGCAAGAAGCGACTCCACCAGGAGTCAGTACAGGAGCAAGTGGACCACGTTCTGCCACTGGCCAAGACAAACCAGGCCGATCCACTGACGTGCCCAGTGGGCGATGTGTTATCCTTCTCACAACACCTGGCTCACTCAGGTGTGCAAGTAGACACCTGCCGTACATACGTGACAGCCATAAAGGCCTACACAAATTCCAAGGACGCCATCTTCTCCTCTTCCAATCCGGTGGTAAAAAGGCATTAGGCAGGGCTGACCAGATTATATCCTCCGGTCAAGCATGCACACATCCGATCTGGGACCTTAACATGGTGTTGGGCGCCATTGCTCACAAACCCTTCGAACGCAATGGCATCAGCCGACATCAGGCTGGTGACCATTAAGACAACTCTGCTGGTTGGCCTTACTTCAGCACGCCAGATCCGTGAGATTCAGGCTCTGGTGGCTTCAGAGCCTTATACCACATTTCACTGGATAAGGTGGTGCTCAGGACACATCCTGCCTTTCTCCCTAAGGTTGTTTCTTCCTTTCACATTAACGAGGAAATGGTACTCCCAACGTTCTTTGCCGATCCAAAGGATGAGGCTCATAAGGTGTTGCAATGTTTGCATGTCAGGAGTGCGCTAAGATTCTATCTGGACCAGACAAAGAGTTTCCGTAAATCGGGCGCCTTGTTCATCACTTTTGGTGGATCAAAACCAGGCTGTCAGGTCCCCACGGATTCCATAGCAAGGTGGATGGTCATGGCCATCAAGGAGGCATATGAGGGGTAGCACAGATCCTTACCAGCAAACATGCATGCCCACAACATCAGAGCCAAAGCCACGGCTGTGGCGTTCCAAAGGCACATCCCATGGCAGGCAAACAAAGTGGATACTTGGGCCTCCCCATTGTCCTTTTCCAAACACTACTGTTTGGACACCAGTGCCAGATTGGATGCAGCATTTGGCCAGGCAGTTCTGAAGAACCTGTTTTCTTAGAGGGGCAACTCTCCTTCCAGGGCTGCATTCAGTTGTATTCTCCCATACAGTATGGAGGAAAGGAGATGACACGTAGGAGTAATTATGTTACTCACCATACTAACTAACGTACTCCTAGTCCATGGTCCCCTTTCTTCCGTACGTCCCACCATCCTCCCCTGTAACAGGTAAGTGCCATTGGCACTTGTAATATTGTCGACACATCAAAGGGGACTGAGGAGTGGCCCCAGGGTGCGTAATCCGTTGGGAGCGCATTCTCACAATGCCACGCCCCCACATTTATCTAAATTTAAAGGGCAAGGCAATTTTTTCTGGTGAAAAAGGTTGTTTCCCATCACTAGCAAAGGACGCTCCTGCAGTATGGAGGAAAGGGGTCTATGGACTAGAGAGTAATTTATAATTTATGTTCCAGGTCCTCTTGGGTTTTTATTAAGTTGTCCATGTATAGTAGATTTGTGTCCATAAAGACCGAAACACCTAAATATTTAATCTTCTGGTCCCACCATAAAAACCCTGTATCTTCACATACTCTCTGTACTCCTGGGGAGAGGGCAGTATCTCTGACTTACACCAATTGATCTTCAGGTCTGCTAGTTGCCTGAGGCTGTCTATATCATTCATAAGCAGAGATAAATTAACACCTGGGTCGTTCTATCTACTGCATCATACTGTCTGCATAAAGGGATACTATTATAGAGTCCCCCTGAAGTTGGACACCATGCCCGGCATTTACCCCTCTAGGAAGACAAGCTGTTGCTTCTATAGGTAGGGCGAACAGCAGAGGGGAGAGGGCTGCTCTGGCATGTGTACACCTCCTGAATGCAAATGGTAATGTCAATGATGCTCCAATGGTGATCTGTGGAATGGCTGCAGGAGAGCTGCTTTTATCCAGTATTTGGATTTGAAGCTTAACCAGGCCCTACAATGGTAAGGATCTGCACCTGTTACGCTCACCTGGCTCCCACAGAGGCGTCGATCGGAACTGGACAGCTGCGGTCTCCACCAATGTGACGCGTAGGGCCGAGATGACGGACTGGACTGGCCCACTTAGCTTCGTTTGCTTGGTCCGTAGGAATATTCTTCTGCAAATGGAGAAAGGGAATTAACCACCCGTGGATTTGAGCATAAATCCCACCACCCCCGCTGTTCTCCCCACAGATCACCTTTGATGTCCCCTCTTATAGTCTCACCTGATGGTTTGAAAAGATGAGCTCTCCATCCTGCATTGAGCCCTGGGGCGCGTTGATAACCAGTTGCTTCACTGGCTCGAAGGAATTGGTGCGTTCCAGAACAATATTGACTCCGAGATTCCCGGCAAGACGCCGTAAGTATAAAGTTCGTAAGAGTTCAAATGCCTGACTTTCACTCTTGTCCGATTCCTTGCAGGTTGCAGCTTGACCCTAATGAAGAGTTCCTCGTGGCAACCAGTAGTATTCTGGTAAGGATTTGTATTTTCCAACACAGTTCGATAAAGTAATGTCAATATGTAACCTGTTGCTGTCTCCCTTATTCAGGCGCTGAGAGAAAGTATGAAGTCTCGGGGAATAATACCTCCAGCGGTAAAATCAGGTAAGTCTATTGTGGTGATGAGGGTTCCCCTTGTTAGTCCCTTGTTTCACCTTGCTGTCCTTTTGTTCCCCTTAGGGGCCGGGGTTCGGCGAAGATGCAGTCAAAGCTGCGCCGACCCGTGAAGAGGAATAATACCCCTGGTGGTAAAATAAAGTAAGTCTATGGGGGGGGTAACTAATATTCCTCTGTGTATTCCCTTGGCTCACCTTCTGTTCTTGTCTTCTCCTTAGGTGCCGGAGTGCTGCGGGAACATGCAGGAGAATGCGGTGGAATGTGAAGATGCTGCGAAGGCCGGTGAGTTCAGCGCGGCGCTGCAGCAGGCGAGGCGACGCGCATAAATAGCTTCTTTCTTCCAGCTCGAAGGCGCGATGGATCGGGAATTCAGGTAAGGATCAAAGGTAGTGCTCTTGTTCTAACCTTTTCTCCTTCTTTCTCCCTTTTTCTAGGAGCTCCAAACTCGAGGCGGGCGTGGCAGAAGGCTGGAGGCAGACTTGCAGGCATGGTGAGCGTTACGCTGCTGGATGCAGAATAACGCGAAGCGTGTGCTGCTCTTCGGGCGTGGTTTAAATAGCCACCAAAGCAGTCCCAGGTAAGTATTCCTCGCCAGCCCCGCCCGAGTAAAAAAATAGTCCCTAAGTAAAGTAGTCCCTTCCAAGCCTCTTTTGGCTTGGAGCTCTTGCAGCATGGTCTGCATCAGGTAAGTTTGCAGCATGGTCTGCATCAGGTAGGTTTTAGTCTATGAGCCTGGCGCCTATGGCGCCAGGACTGGACCCAAATAGCCCCTAGCAGGGGTTGTTGGGCTTGCTTGGGATAACTTGATGCCTGCTTCTGGGGTTGCTGGACTTGGTCTGGGTCCCCGGGGGTAGGCATCATGACAGCACCATTCAAACTGGCAGTGGCTATCCAATCATCGACACATTCAACCCCTGCATCCGACAACACACACACAGACGACTCCATTGCCTGCAAAAGCAGCATCTTACCCCGGGAAATGGCTTTCCATGTAAGGCAATTCTAGCCCTGTGAGGGCATGAAGAAGGCCAAAGAACAATGTGGCCAAAGTATAGGCAAAAATTGTGTGGCATGATCATGTTGGGTGCTAGCCGCAGGAAGAAGGCCAAAGAACAATATGGCTAAAGGATAGGCAAACATCTTATGGCATGGCCATGTTAGGATGCTAGGCACTCTTGGTAGCCATTTGCGGTAATTGCAAAAGTGCAGAAGTAAAAAGGTTCAACACACGGTAGAAAAATATCCACTGCCACCAGCCTATCCTGGACACATTGCATTCGTAACCCAAAAGTTGCAAATGAAAAAGAGATTAGGATACAAAGTATCCTAACCACACTTGACTTTAAGGTGATGTGTGCAGTTGTAAAAATACAAAATATCCACAAAGAGGGACAGTCTCTCAGCACTGATAATTCCATGGACTCTTGGACTGATCAGAATGCTTTGCTTACCTCCAAAAAGTCAGATCATTATTGAATACAAAGCAAAAAGAAAGGGTGTTCCACAGAAGTCAATGTGAGGAAAGCAGAAAAGAAAATTGTACCCAACACCAGGACACTCAGACGCTGAGCCTGCTTTCAGTGGATATGTCTGAGATTTACGTACTCCACGAAATGGATGTCTTTTGCGAGCATGAAATCTTTGAAGTGTACAAATCCTTATTGAATTCTAAAAAAACAGTTAATGTCCGGCTCCCTAAACTCCTAATGCCCTCATGGCTTGTCACAGCTTTAATTCTATTCAGTCACCTTTCATCATCCAGTAGGCATCCCGGCCTGTCCTTTTCTCCGTACCTTCTAGCCTGCACCTTACCATCCAAGTATCACAACTCTCTGTCCACCAAGTGAGGGAACACATCTATGTGCTCTTTCATTTCTCTTAAGGTCCTCTTATCGCTGCATGTGATAAACTCAGCCTCTAACATCTTGAGTGTTTTCTCTGATTTCTTCAAATCTTTAATTATATTTTTTAGGATGCCTGATTCCTTACAGATGGACATCTTCCCTTTGTATAACATTTAAAGGCTTCCCATACTATAGCAAAGCTATCTACTGAGGCGACGTTCTTGCAAAAAAAAAGACATCAATCTAACAGGCCAAGCCTAAATTCCTCTTCACACTGCGCATCACTCTTAAATGTCCATTGTCTAGGATTTGACAGTTGACTAGGTGCAGTGATTGTCATGACAAATGGAGCGTGGTTCGAGACGGTACTAGAGAAATTTGTATTAGATGTCTCCCACGTTACCCCTTCTATGGATAACATAATGTAGTCTATGTGAGAAAAAGCATTGTGCTTATTAGAATAGAATGTATATTCACGCTTTAGAGGGTTACAGTGGTGCCATACATCTCTGTGGGAGAGAAATTGTGCAATTCCCTGCCATGCTTTTGCTGCCTGCGACAGAGATCTCGGTTTAGAGATGAATCTTATCACTTTTGAGTTCCATAATCATATTAAAGTCCCCTGCTGACAGTACCACAAACCCTATGTATTTATGAAGCTGAAGAGCAGTATCATTAAATAACGATGGATCAGCTGTATTGGACACGCAGTATCACATGTAACAAGATTTGGTGTAGTGACTTAGCTGTAGAGTTAATCAGTGTCCGCAATCCGAGGATCTGATACAGAGAGGGTCAAAGGAGCACTCCTTGGCTCTCTCAGTTTGCACTGGGCAAAGTCCTGGGCAGCTGCAGGATCTGTTAAGACGTGTGTTCGGTTGCCAGATGTTACCTTGAGCTTGGTGGGGGAACAATATAGTGTAAGAAAGGCCTGCTTTTCATCGGAGTTCTTTAGCTTTATGAAATTGCCTGTTTAACTCTTGAACACCTGGGCTGAAGTCAGGATGTAACAAAATGTTGGAAGATTCAAATTTCAGGGTCTACATGCCACTATCGGCAGCCAGTAGAAAGTCGAAGCCTTTGTAATAAGGATATTGATGATTGCCGCGGAGGAGCTCCGGAGGTGGGGAGGAGGGGTAGCATGACCATCAACGATCTGTGTGGGTGCTGCACGGTGACATTTTCAGACACTAGTGGGCTTTTAAGGATTTCCATTCTGCCTTCAATGCATGTTGATTCAGACAGTCCCATATTTTTTCTTCTGGGCCTCCCTTCAAAGTCCTCACATTTGGCAATTGTTTTTTTAAAGTTCTGCATGACGTTTATCCACATCTCAGTAGAGTAGTGCAGGCAATCAATGAGGATACCCTCATATCCACTTCAGTTACTAGGCTATTTTCTTTCCCATCGATTCAACACTATATGTCAATCCCTACTCTCTGGAATGTGGAACGGGGAATTACACAATGACCGTATACTGAAAAGAAGAACCAGAGGGAATAATTTTATAGAAAAGTATCAAACATATTTATTTAAATTGATACAAAATTATTAGCGGAAAAAATCCTGGGTGAATCAAAAGAGCAACAATTCAATGCAGATAAAATCACAACTGTGACAAAGTACACAACAGGGGTAACGGCTCATGCACACCCATCAATCAGGCAATCTATGCTAATGCAATCATCGATCACCAATTCAACATTCATGTTTACACAACACACTAGATAAAAATACAAATACAAATACAAATCATTCGATCTTGACATCAATCAATGACAATAATCAACAAAATGTATCTTCATTTTTCTTGTTTTCTCTCTGTCTTGGAATGGATCTAAGAAGTTGTCAAATGGAACACAATCACAATTTCTAAGACTACAACAGGACCGACCGGTTTCGACGTATTGGTGTTGTTTCACAATGTCTTCATCAGGGGACAAAAGGACATTCTACTACAAAAATTTATTTAAAACACATAAGTCAATGTGATCAAACAAATCACAAAATCTAAACCTGCAAACGCCATATAGCAAGGCTATCCATTTAAAACATGCATGGAATACCACAGTGGCTAGCAAGTGGTCCCCCAGTGACTAAGGGGTCAAGGTTCCCTGTGCCTTCAGTGGGTCAAAGGTGGTGCCTGATGACAGAAGACCAACATCATACCCTAGTCATGGTGGAAGGTGGACCAGTGAGGAATCTACCTGTAGAGATAGGCGGTATCTTCCTCTGAATCAATCAAGCCTTGCCGAAGACATGCATTCGCAGGGATGGCAAGACTGGTGCTCTGCTGCTACTAGCACTCAGAGCCGCCACACAAAAACCACACTGGAAATCGCACTTAATGGTGGGTTTGAACCTGAGGGGTAGATGGATAATGAAAAGGATGCATATAAATACGCATATAGCAGTTATGGTGAAGTGTATTCAAAATGAGCAGTGAGCATGCAATAGCACCAGACAATGTGACTCACTTGAACTCTTTTCAATCCAGATCTCACTGCCACTGCAGTCCTTTGTGTAGGCACAGCATGTGTATGGGAGGCAACGGTATGACTGCATTCCTCCTAGAGAAACCAAAGGTGTCAATATTAAACACATGTTGCCGCCTAACTCACGCACAATGTCAATAATGTGGTTGGTGTGGCAGCCAACCGTTTGTGGACCTTGTCCTGAAATCAGGCGCGAGGATGGGCGTATATCAACATTTAATAACTTGGGGGCCGGGCAGCTGCAGGCTACTGGCGCCTGCACGGCGGGACGGCATAGAGTGGGGGCCCGGTAGTTCAGAAAAGTCTGCGACGTGCTGCCGGCGGTGTCAGGTGGAAGTCTTGACCTGGAAGCAGGGCAAGCCAGATTTTACCAGTGAAAGCAGACAGATTCATGGGCTCTCGTTTGGTCTGTTTATTATTGTTGCCTATATTGTCAGTCCAATGTAGGCCCACAGGGTGCAGGTAAGCACAGAGCTGTCTGGTTCATTGAACGGGGTTCTTTTTGTGCTGCACTTGCCCAGCTGTGCCACCCCTCGCGCTGGAGGGCTCACTCAGTCTGCCCCTCGGTCTCACTTCTCATCCAGGCCTCTGCCAACATCTACCTGTCGCTGGTGCATGGTTATGTCTCCACTCCGGGAACCCTGGGCCAAGCTCAGGACGTGCGCTGGAGGAGAGATGGGGAGCACAGCATTAGCAGTACCACCTGTATCGTTTCCTTAATTGCCCTGCCAGTGGCATGTCTCTATGACCCCCTATGACCTCACCCGGGCCTATAGGTGCCAGCACCTGTGCAAACAGAGAATGCCATTCCTCTTCCTCCGTGGCCCAGCAAAATGCCTCTGTTCCTCAGTTCTCACATGTGGGTCTGCATTTCTCATCTACTCCGGGTATCACCAGCATTACTTAATTGGTTTTGCGTCTCATGTAACTGCAAATATATTGAATGGATTTAAAGCCTGGTGCTGCAGTCTGTCAGACAGCGACCATATTGTTTGCTGCGCTCTAGTGCCGTAGCAGGCACTTTTCACTCTCCGATATCCTATCACTCGGTCAGGAGTGCGTGGGCCCAGAGCATGGGTGAGATTCATGCCTGTGTTGGGATGCACTATTGTTGCATACTACAGTTAGAAGGCTGGAAAAGCCTGCTCCCAGCAACAAAGTTCCTCTACATCTTCAGGAATTCCAGAACAAATGTCCTTGCAATGTATGTGATCTGTCTTCTTAAATGCTGGGGTTCTTTTCAGGCACACTGGTTGCAGGTGGGGCCAAGTGGTCTGCCTACACATGTGGCCAACCCTGAGGCCCTTTGTTCCAGGATTTAATTGTGAGGCCTCCTAAGGCTACCTCTTTGGGGACTAACACTTGTAGTGATCCAGAGGCTCTCTTTTGAAGGGCTAATGCTAGTCTAGAGTCTGCCCCTCAATGGGGCTGATAAGGGGTTAACCCTGAGGCTCTTCCCCTGAAGAATAACACTGTGAACATCCCCGTAGTTCATCCATAGGAAGCTCAGTTCCACAAGGCAATGACAGTTTTGCTCAGGGTGTGAAGACATTTGCGGCATCTGTCACTGTGAATAGGGGAACATGACAGTCCAATGGCTCTGATTGGGGGGGTTATACCCCTCGGGTGTGTCATTGATGATTTACCCTCCACAAAATGGTAGATATAACCTGTGAAGGTAAGGTAACCATTTCAGAGCAGTCCAAGGAAGGAGCTCTCCCCTCTTGAACGGTTTGGCCGTGTAAGACCAGGCTTACATGCTTGCTTCCTTGGTGCCTTGTTGAGAAGAGTCCTGTTGCAACCCTGGGTGGGGTGGTTGGCTCCTTTTGACCTGTCCTTGCCACACATAGTGTCTCTGCCTCAGACATTGTCCCCTCTACACTAGTGGCGCAGTGGTCCATCTTGGCAGCTGATGTTAATAAACTCATAAGTGTAGCCCACCTCTCCTCCAATGCATCCTTAATCATCCTCAGAGGATTCTAGTTACTAATGCATTTGCAACCATTGAAGGCTTACTTTCATGATCTTGTTAGGTGGTTATGCCTTGTCTTACCCCTCCTTAAGGAGTGTGTTGCCTATTTTGCTAGGGCAGGTTCTCCCCTGCTCCTCTCCCTTTCCCCCCTCCCTCTGGATGTGTAATCTGTGTCTCCAGTCTTGAGTTGAACACCATCAAGAACTGCCTTGGGACTCCTGTAGCTCAACCTTTGGTGTTCTCCACCACTCCCACAGCTCTTCAGACCGCAATGTCCCCTTAGGTCCAGCTTTACCACTGCTTCTACACTCCTTCCAGCAGCTCCCTCTTTTCAGACCAGGATCTGTACCCTTCAGGTGATGACTTGCCAGATGACTTTGAGGAGGAGTTTCTGTCCTCTACCAAATCTTTTCACCCAGGAATCACAGGTTGGCTGGACATTTTGGATATCCCCTTGCCTGATGCCCCTCTTACCGAGCCAAGGTTGTCAGCCATTCTGTCCACTAGGGGTGCAGAGTGCTCTGGCATGCTTTTGCAATTTGATGTGCTAGAGCATGCCCAGAAAATGTGGCAGAAGCCCACTTGGTCTGCACCACTGGTCAATTACAAACTTGCTTTACTCTGAGCAAGGACGGCTAAGTCTTGTAAGCAGTTGGAAAGGTGGTTTACCTGCGTAAGATAAATGCAAATACTCTTTTTAGTTTCAGCAAACTAAAGTATGTGCTGAGTTTGAGCAGTTTCTCCTACACGATAAGGTTCACAATTTGAGCTGTCTTGGTAGAGGTGTACCTTGTATCGTCAGACATTTTTGAGTCTGCTGATTTGGGTACCACTGCTGGGGGGGAGGTGGCATATCTCTTGAGGGAGACAGTGGCAAATCTGTTTGCACACCACTAGATTTAATCAAGATGTGCAGGGGGGGATGTTCTCAACCCTGCTGTTTGGATTTGCAATTCCTCCACAGTTCCACTGATAATGAGCACACCAGTAATATAGAAAGTACTCGCATGGCAATTTTATTTGCCAGTCTCGCTAAAACACCACAAAAGCCTTGCATGGTTTTTTTCACAGGCAGACCTTTTGTCCCTGCTCTTTTGGGGTTTCCAGAGCTTCCAGGAATGGAGAGCCATGTCACCCAACAGATTTTCCTGCACCTGCCACAGGAAACAGCAGGCTACTCTAAAATGACTTTCTCTCCATCCTCCACATCTGCTTACTCCTCAGAGAAGCACACAAAGTGACTGTCATGTTTGGTCCAACGGCATCACTGTTGGGGGTGGGGGGTGGGAGGGCAACCAATTCTCTACTCCTAGAAGCATGGAGGACCATCACAGACTATTCCTGGGTGCCTTTAGTGGTGAGTCTCTTATTCAGACGTTCCCTTCCTCCTTTTATTTCTTCCCGTGCCTTGCTGAATCTGATCTAGTTGATCTTCCTGTATAGGCATGGCAAATCCGAGGTTAAAGAACATAATAAAACCAGTCCTCCCAGATGGTGAGTGGCACAGGTTAATTTGTGGTCACTTTCACTGCTCAAAGGAATGTTTCAGTATGATCAAATGTACAGATGTACAGATCGTGTCAGCTCTTCAATAGGAATGGTGGATCTGTGGATCTGTGCATTGGATCTCACAGTATCTGTGAGATCTCACAGATCTCACAGATACTTACCTTCACATCCCAATCTGCGACCCCACCAACATCTTTGTCATTTCTTTTGTGGCAGTAGAACATGTAACGCTCACCTGATTCCCACGGAGACGCTGACCAGGTCTGGGCTGCTGCGACCTCTTCTAAGGTGATGCGCAGGGTTCGGAAGACGGACTGGACCGGGCCCCCAAATCTGGCTTGTCTGGCTCGCAGAAGTATCCTTCTGTAGGCGAAAATAGGGGATTAACTGTCTGCGGGGTAATGCAATCGGCCTCCCACTTTCCCCTCTCACCCTCCTTGAAACCCTTCTGTGTTTTCTCGTAGCATCTCACCTTAGGGTCTGGAAGGACAAGCTCTCCATCCTGCTTCTGATGCAGGGGCGCGTTGGTATCCAGTTACTTCACTGGATTTTCGGATTGGTGAGAACCAAACTTGCTTGGCTTCCAGGTAAGTTTTTTGATAAGAGGTTCCCCTTGTGTCCATGCATTAATGTACTAATGCTAGTGTCTTTTTCCCCATAGGGGCCGGGGTACGGAATGCCGGGGAACATGCACCGACCCGAGATGAGAGGTGAAATCCTTGTAGAAATCAGGTAAGTCTTTAATGAGCGTTTTTTGGTAATGTCTTTTCATTCGCTCATTAACGCTGATGTCTTTTTTTCCCCTTAGGGGCCGGGGTCCGGAAATGCCAGGATGCGGCGCGGACCCGAAATGAAGAGGGAATGAATCAACGGGTAAGTCTTAACATGGAGAATGCGGCGCTGCAGTGATCGACGCGATGAGCTTTTAAATTAAAGTCTTCCTTTTCAGGATTGTCGGCGAGATGTCTCCGGGATGCAGATTTAGCAGATAAGGACTTTTCCTTCTTCTGTTCTCTTCTTCTCTTCCTTAGCAGGTGATCCAGGATGCTGGCAGGCGTGGCAGAAGTCAGGATGCAGGAGCAGACACGGTGAGCGTCAAGCTGCTAGATGCAGAACAACGCGAATCACGTGTGTCTGTTCGGGTGGGGTTTAAATAGCCTTGGAAGAAGTTCCAGGTATGTATCCATCCTCCAATCAGGTATGTATCCTTCCCCGACCACGCCCAGATGGTAAATTAGTCCCACAGGTAAAGTAGTTCCTTTCAGGCCTCAAGGAGGCCGGGATCCTGCAGCATGGTCTGCATCAGGTAAGTGCACCCAAGCATTCCCATAATGAGCCTGGCGCCTATGGCGCCAGGACTGATGTCTTTTATGAGCCTGGCACCATAGGCGCCAGGACACTGTCCAAAGGGCCCCTATATGGGGTTGCTGGGTCCTTCCTTGGGGACTGGATGTCCGCTTTCGGGGACGCCGGGCTTGAACCGGCTCCCCGGGAGCGGGCATCATGACAGCACTCCCCCCCCGCCCCCCAAGGCCCCTCCCAAGGTTGTTCCCTCCGGGGGTTTTGGTTTGTCTGGGAAGAGTCAGTGGAATTTCCTGACTAATCGAGGTGCATGCACATGGTCGCTGGGTTCCCACGACCTCTCCTGAGGTCCGTACCCCTTCCAATCAATTAGGTAGAACAGTTTTGACCTAAACATTTTTGAGTCTAAAATGTTCTTCACTTCGAATTCGGGCTCCCCATCTATTAGAATAGGTTCTGGAGGTTTGAGTAGTCGGGTTCCGGGTACCACTGGTTTCAGAAGTGACACATGAAAAACAGGGTGAATTTGCATACTAGCTGGTAAATCAAGTTTAGCAGCCACTGGGTTAATTATTGCCGTAATAGAATAAGGTCCCAGATATTTTGGGTTAAAAGTTCGAGGCCCTTTGAGTGGTAAATGTCTGGTAGCTAACCACACTTGATCCCCAATCTGATACGGAGGTGCTTCACTCCGATGTAGATCAGCATTCTCCTTGTATTTTCTCTTGGCTTGTTGTAAATGCGTAGTTGCCTCTTTGAAGGCTTGGGTAATTGTAGAATGCAGATGTTCTACTGCAGGCATTCCGAGGTTCTGAGGTGAGTCAAGGTTTGAGGTTCGAGGGTGATGCCCAAACAAAGTATAAAAAGGAATGTGACCAGTTCCAGAGTGTACCGAATTATTATATGCGTATTCGGCTATCCAAAGAATGTCTTTCCAGTTGCTTTCAGATTGCTGTAACATACACCGTAAGTACTGTTCAAGGGTCTGATTTGTCCTCTCGGTCTGACCATCGGTCTGAGGGTGGTGACTGGTCGATAATCTTGCGTCGATCTGCGCCATTTGACAACATTTGCGCCAGAAGTGGGAAATGAATTGGCTTCCCCGGTCAGAGATTAGTATAGATGGGAATCCATGTAGCCGAACAATATTTTCGAGGAATTCTTTGGCTAGGACAGAAGCTGAAGGTAAACCTTTCAAAGGAATAAAGTGGGCCATTTTGGAAAACAGATCCACAATTACCAGAATAATATTGTACCCCGAACAAGGAGGCAGGTCCGTAATAAAATCCATTGATAGGGTGTGCCGGGGTGCTGGTGGTATGTCTAGCGGTTGAAGGAGACCGGCTGGTCTTTTCTTTTGACTTTTATTTTGGGCGCAAACACCACAGGACATCACAAAAGATTTAACATCTTTTCGCCAAGAGGGCCACCAAAATTGTCGTTTCACCTTTTCCTATGTCTTGGCAATACCGGGGTGTCCCTCTATTAATGTATCATGATAACCGGAAATAACTAGTTCGTGTAATTCC
Organism: Ambystoma mexicanum; assembly: GCF_040938575.1. Lineage (NCBI taxonomy): Eukaryota > Metazoa > Chordata > Amphibia > Caudata > Ambystomatidae > Ambystoma > Ambystoma mexicanum. The sequence goes on along the minus strand of NC_090932.1, from coordinate 1,490,918,751 downwards.
TTATGTGGCAGGAATAAGCGTCCTTGGAAATAAGGTAAACCATTATCCATGGTAAAGTCTGATCCCTTTTGTATCCATTCCTGTAAGGTTGTAGGGTCCAGGAGTTGTTTCACTCTGGCTTGAATGTCTTCAAGCGTCTGTAACGAAGTCATGCCTAGAATCCTCTGTTCGGGAATTATTGGTACTGGTTCTGAGTTTGTATCAGATTCTCCCATTCCAATTCGGGATAAGGCGTCTGCTTTGCCATTCTTGCAGCCAGGTCGATAGGTAATCACGAAATCAAATTCAGCAAAAAACAAAGCCCATCAGAGCTGCCGTGATGACTGAGCCTTGGCGGTTTTCAAATACTGTAAATTCCGGTGATCAGTGATCACTGTGATGGTATGTCAAGCGCCAAGCAGATAATGCCGCCAGGCTTTAAAAGCGGACTTAATGGCTAACAGTTCTTTGTCCGTGATTGCATAATTAACCTCGGGTGCCGAGAATTTTCTGGACCAAAATGCTACGGGATGCAGTTGGTTGGTTTCGGGATCTCTTTGGGACAGGACAGCTCCCATGGCTAGGCTGGATGCGTCAGTCTCGACAACATAAGGGAGATCTGGACGCGGGTGTTTCAATATAGGTGCGGAGGTAAACTTAGCTTTTAAATCCTGAAAGGCCTGCTCGGCTTCTTCAGACCATTCAAAACGTTTATTTTTCCTCAAGAGTGCAGTAATGGGTTGTACCACGCGTGAAAATTCTGGGATAAACCTGCGATAGAAATTGGCAAAGCCAAGCATGCTCTGAACCCCTTTTACAGAGCTAGGTGATGGCCATTTGAGGATGGCATCCACTTTTCTTGAGTCCATTCGGACTCCTTTGGGTGTCAGGATGAAACCTAGAAACTCGACTTCTGTGGTATGGAAAACACATTTCTCCAATTTAGCAAATAGTTTGTGTTGGCGCAGTTTTTCAAGTACTGCCCTGACGTGTTTTCTGTGATCAGATTCCGAAGAGGAGTACACCAGAATGTCATCGATATATACGACAACACAAACATCGATGAGTTCCCGAAGGACATCATTCATGAAGTATTGGAAGGCAGCCGGCGCGTTACACAATCCGAAAGGCATCACCTGGTACTCGAATAATCCGTATTTAGTACGGAAGGCAGTTTTACATTCGTCGCCTTCTTTAACTCGTACCAGATAAGTCCCCCGGAGATCTAACTTAGTGTATATGCAAGCGTCCTTCACCTGGTCAAGGAGTTCAGGGATCAGAGGCAGAGGATAACGGTTTTTAACCGTTATCTGGTTCAATGCACGGTAATCGATACAAGTTCTAAGGTCGCCTTCTTTTTTGGGCACGAAGAACAAAGCCGAGGATGCCGGGGACTTTGACGGGCGAATAAAACCATTAGCTAGGTATTGATCCAAATATTGTCTCAAATGCAGATTCTCAGGTTCGGTAAGGGCATAAATCCTGCTACAAGGGGGTTGTGCACCGGGCACCAGATCGATTTGGCAATCGTACGATCTGTGAGGAGGTAACGTGTTGGCCTGTTCCTTTTGGAAGACGTCCTGAAAGTCTTGGTATTCCGGAGGTAGTTGCATGGAGGCAGAGGTTACAGATGCTAGATTAATCTTCAGGTTTTCTGGGTAGCAGGTTTGTGTACAATCCGGGAAGGTTATTCTCTTAGCTCGCCAATCAATTCGAGGATTATGTGTCTCTAACCAAGGGATTCCAAGAATAACCTGAAACTGTGGAGCCTTGATTACATCAAACACAAGACCATCCCGATGGCCGTCGGGACCAATAAGAGTCACCTCGGTAGTGGAATGTGTTACCGGTCCAGAGGCAATTTCAGTTCCATCGACTGTGGTGATGACATCTTTGCTGGTTTTAGGACAGAGAGGGAGGTTAATCCTAGAGACCAATTCACGATCCACATAGTTTCCAATAGCCCCACTATCGATGTATGCCTTTAATGCATGCAACCGCTTAGGCTGTTCTGGATCTACGAGAACCATTGGCACAATGAAATGCGAGGTCTGAGAGTTAGTTTTCAAGCTCGGCAAGCGGACCCCTACACTTGTCGGGCGGAGTCGTTTCCCGAAACAGAGTCTTCATGGTTTTTATCAGTGGCTCCTACAGCCTTTCGGGGCGGTTTTGCCGGGAATCTCGTAGAAAGTGTCCAGAATTCCCACAATAAAGACATAATTTTAACTGCCGCCTCCTTTCACGTTCCTTTTGAGTTAAGGGTCCTTTAACCCCTCCAATTTGCATAGGCTCAGAGACATCAACTCCCTTGGGATTAGCATGGGTCTCGACCAACACCCGGGTCTCAAACCTGGACCGATCTGCTTTTCTGTTTTGAAGTCTGTGATCCAATTGGACCACAAAGTCTATATACTCTGTGCATTCTTGGGGCGGATTTACAACTTGGGCCAAGACATCTTTAAGTTCTCCGCGAAGGCCTCGATAAAACAACGTGACTCTTTTATCCTCTGGCCATCCCGTTTCCACAATTAGTCTATTAAAGGTTGCAATATAGGATAGGAGGTCCTGATTGCCCAGTCCCAGGGATAGAAGTTCGTCATCCAGAGCCTGCCCCTGAGAGTGTAGAGCAAATAACCTTTCCATGCTTGCTTGAAACCTTTGAAAATCACTGAGAATCGGGTCATCTTGAGTAACCAGTGGAACTGACCAATCGGCAGCGCAGCCGCTGAGATATGACAATACAAAGGCTACCTTGGTCTGATCATTAGGGAAGGCCCCAGGTCTGCATAGGAAGTGCAAACGACACTGATTCATGAATACGGCGAATCGTTTGGGGTCCCCAGCAAAGCGTTCGGGTGGGGCCAGCTGCATGTTTCCAGGTAGATTAATCTGCACAGGGTTACTGGAAACCACAGGAGCGGGGTTCCCTCCGGAACCGGGTAGAGGAGTTTGCCCAGCTTGACCTTGCAAAAGCTGTCTAGCCAGGTCATCAGTTCTTTCCTTTGATATTATTAATTCCCTCCTGAGGGCATTAGTCTCTTGACGAGCGGCATGTACTTCGGCCCGTAATTCCCCCAGTAATTGGGCCAACTGATCAGTTTCGGAAGTCTCCATAGCGTCCGGGTGGGAAATTGTAGGAAGGCTTCGCGTTCTGTAACGCTCACCTGACTCCCACGGAGACGCTGACCAGGTCTGGGCTGCTGCGACCTCTTCTAAGGTGATGCGCAGGGTTCGGAAGAAGGACTGGACCGGGCCCCCAAATCTGGCTTGTCTGGCTCGCAGAAGTATCCTCCTGTAGGCGAAAATAGGGGATTAACTGTCTGCGGGGTAATGCAATCGGCCTCCCACTTTCCCCTCTCACCCTCCTTGAAACCCTTCTGTGTTTTCTCGTAGCGTCTCACCTTAGGGTCTGGAAGGACAAGCTCTCCATCCTGTTTCTGATGCAGGGGCGCATTGGTATCCAGTTACTTCACTGGATTTTCGGATTGGTGAGAACCAAACTTGCTTGGCTTCCAGGTAAGTTTTTTGATAAGAGGTTCCCCTTGTGTCCATGCATTAATGTACTAATGCTAGTGTCTTTTTCCCCATAGGGGCCGGGGTACGGAATGCCGGGGAACAGGCACCGACCCGAGATGACAGTTGAAATCCTTGTAGAAATCAGGTAAGTCTTTAATGAGCGTTTTTTGGTAATGTCTTTTCATTCGCTCATTAACGCTGATGTCTTTTTTTCCCTTTAGGGGCCGGGGTCCGGAAATGCCAGGATGCGGCGCGGACCCGAAATGAAGAGGGAATGAATCAACAGGTAAGTCTTAACATGGAGATTTAGCTTTCCTTATTCCCTTCTCTCTCTCACCTTTTGTTCTGGTCTTTTTCTCCCTAGGTGCTGGGGCGTGACTGCGAATCCGTATGATCGCTGCTGAACATGGAGGCGCCCTGTAAAGGTGAGTGGAATGCGGCGCTGCAGCGATCGACGCGATGAGCTTTTAAATTAAAGTCTTCCTTTTCAGGATTGTCGGTGAGATGTCTCCGGGATGCAGATTTAGCAGGTAAGGACTTTTCCTTCTTCTGTTCTCTTCTTCTCTTCCTTTGCAGGTGATCCAGGATGCTGGCAGGCGTGGCAGAAGTCAGAATGCAGGAGCAGACACAGTGAGCGTCCAGCTGCTAGATGCAGAACAACGCGAAGCACGTGTGGCTGTTCGGGTGGGGTTTAAATAGCCTTGGAAGAAGTTCCAGGTATGTATCCTTCCTCCAATCAGGTATGTATCCTTCCCCGACCACGCCCGGATGGTAAATTAGTCCCACAGGTAAAGTAGTTCCTTTCAGGCCTCAAGGAGGCTGGGATCCTGCAGCATGGTCTGCATCAGGTAAGTGCACCCAAGCATTCCCATAATGAGCCTGGCGCCTATGGCGCCAGTACTGATGTCTTTTATGAGCCTGGCGCCATAGGCGCCAGGACACTGTCCAAAGGGCCCCTATATGGGGTTGCTGGGTCCTTCCTTGGGGACTGGATGTCCGCTTTCGGGGACGCCGGGCTTGAACCGGCTCCCCGGGAGCGGGCATCATGACAGAACACTTTTAGTTCCCATATTGTGTATTCCCCTTCAGAGTGACCACATTCCCTTCTCTTCACAAAGATGATAGCCTCGGACACCTTTTAGATGACTAAATAAAGCAACCATGTCTGCCCCTACTTGAACGATTAGCTGATATGGGCTTCTTTCTCCCTCTGCCCCCATGCAGTACACATACAGACACCAGCTTCAACTTGACTGGCTTTTAGACAGCCTTTCTATGAACGCAAGGAAGTCCTTCTTGATGGCCTCTCATGGACCTGGTCTTTATTGGTTTCAATTGGAAGACTTAACCGTTTGAGTGTTTTCAACCTACACCTGCTCTATCTTTCTGATGCATAAGTGTTTCCACATGTTAGTATTCTTGTCTCCAAATGCAAAGGTTCCAACACTTCGTTAGAGCCTCCTGGTCTAGAGCCTCACAGCCTTAGTCCACTATTCTGAAAATCCTCAAGATGTGCGGTGAGAACTTCTTTGGTGGTGCAAATCCAAGTACTTGATGGTAGGAGTCAATTTCATATGGGTACCTTACCTATAGCAACCGTCAAAATGGAATCCTCTTCCAGATTCAGAATATGTCTTTGCCAAGGTCTACATCTAGACAGCACTTTTTATAGACCCTGTATACAGCAGTCTCTCCTTTAAACAACATACCAACAAAAGGGCCCAAATGCACCTGCTACCAGCTAACTTCCTTCAGAAGATAAAACACTTTCATCCACCCTCCCACCTCCTGCCCCCAACTTCCCAGAGGACTTCAGAACTATAGTCTGGGCACAGATATGTTTGATGGGGGAAATGCCCTCTTCGAATGGATTGTGTCCTCCCACATATTCCTCATCTTTGATATTCGTATCTCGCCAGCTTTGCTGTTTCGTAAAAAATAAATCTCGGCAGAGGGAGCTGTGCACGATGTCGTGGCATTGATGTCCTTCGAGGGTCAACGTGAAACATCAACGTCATCAGTACTATAAATAGCTTGTGCAGCGCTCATGGGCCTCAGGACCGTATTTCCGAAAGCTTTCGCTACGAGCACTAACGGCGCGAAAGTTTAGCAAAATCTCGTAATCTTCAACACATTTGACCCCAAATTCGGGATTTAAAAAATGTTATGACTGCAGAGCTAAAATGTCCATAACCAGCCCTCACCGTGTCCGCTTTTGGTGTCTAGGCTCCAGGCACCGTATCGAAGACAGCGGATCCTGTCAGTCCATGACGGAAAAAGCTCTCCGGGAAATCAGGTGTAAGCTGGCGGTGGGGAAGGAAGCTCCGAAGTCGTCTTCTTCGAAGAAATCCGGGGAATCTAGAGACTCCACTCGGCACAAACGGTCGAAGAGGTCTCAGTCGGGAAGCCTATCGAAGCAGTCATAGTCTTCTTCTTTGAAGAAGGTTAAAAGAAAAGAGACACCATAGGTCTCCCTCTTCTTCCTCGGACTCCTCTACGGAGGTTATCAGGTGCCCGACTAGGTCAGATTCCCCTAGTAAATGGGATGCTTTCAGAGTGGACATGATGCAGATCTTTGAGATGCGGCCTCAACCCCCTCTAGAGTCACGCAAGAGCCATGCCCCAGTCGCTCCTTCGGACGACTTAGGGAAGTCAAAGGCTACGTAGGCAAAACAGAGTAAGCCTTCTTCGAGAAACTTGTTCATCGAGAAACTTGGCATGGTGAAAAGGCATCAAAGGTATCGACTTGAGAATCAAGTCCATCCCCGATAGCGTCAAAAAAGTTTAAATCATCGTGGCCTTTGGGGATTGTGTCGACGCCGACTAATTCAATGCCGAAGTAGAGGGCGATTCCTAACAAATCGACCTCTTTCTCGAAGCCGTCTTCGACACTGTCAACGGAATCCTCGATCTCAATGTCCTCCATATATGAAGAGGAAAATGCCTCTGATTAGGAGATTTCTCATCATTTGGGGTGCAGTTTGGCACAAAGAAATGTACCTGAAGAGCTCATTGATCAAGGATAAAAGACTTCTGTGACTCCCTGCAGTCTGCTAGTAGACTTGATGCTTCTCCAGAATTGGAGTTTGGCAGGTCTGACCCATCACAGCATGCTGATTCAGGTTACAGAAATTTGATGAACAGAGTCACAGAGAATATGGGATGGAGTAGGGTTTCCACGGCATATGAGCAGGATGACATGACAGACATCCTAGATCAGGGACCTCAGAAGGACCCAATCTTACCCTTCCACAAAGCCCTTCAGAGGAAGGTTGTGGCCAATTGGGAAGCTCCAGAATCTGGGCGTTCTGTGAACAGGAACATTAGGAAGTATACACCCTCGAGCAGTGATCCAGACTATCTCACAAAACATCCTACCCCGGAGAGTCTAGTAGTACAGGCTGCTAATTCATCCAAACAGTCTGCCTATCCCTCTATCCCCCAAATAGAGACGATAAGAAAGTTGATGCATGGGCTTTCAAGGTCTTCTCATCAGGCAGCATGGCCTTGAAGTCTACTAATGTTACATGTACATTAGCTAGATCTTCTTACACTGTGTGGGATTGTGTTGCCATGGCGGCTGATCACATTCTGGAAGGCGAGGAAGGGGACGGCTTCCTGAATATAGTTAAAGATGGTAAGGTGGCGATGGGAGGATGTCTCCAATCGGGATTGACAGCATCAGCAGATCCATGGCTGCAAGCACCGTACTGCGCAGGTTCGCGTGGTTGAAAAAGGCGGGTTTTGCACCGGATCTACAAGCCAGACTGCTCAACATGCCCTTTGACGGTTCGAGGTTGTTCGGCAGCAAGGCGGATGACAGTCTGGAAAAGCTGCAGACCTCCAAGGTGGCGGGTAAGTCCCTTAACACCTCAATTTAACAATCTCAACACACCTACTCGAGCTCATCTTCCTGCAGGGGTTGTTCTTTTTTCACTTCTATTCCTCAGTTGGTAGAGGAAGAGGACAGGCCGAACAAAGGGAGCAAAGAAGATTCCCTCGTGATGGACGAGGAAGGGGTGCCTCTAAGCCACTCTGAGGCCTTGACCCGCAAGACCCCGGTGGGAGGCAGAATCTCTCAGCATCTGAACGAGTGGCTGGGCATTACTTTAGATACTTGGGCACTGGAAACAGTAGCCCAAGGTTACTGCCTTCCTTTTCAAAAAAGGCCTCAAGATCATACACGGGGAGCCAACTCTGTCAAAATTCAAGATCCACTCCTTGTGCAGTAAATTTTAACCCTGCTAGAGAAAGCTACAATATAACATGTACCTGTAGCGGAGAGGAACAAGGGTTGGTATTCCCCCTGCTTTCTCATTCCCAAAAAGGACGGAGGATTGAGACCCATCTTGGACTTAAGAAACTTGAACAAGTTCCTCAGGAAGAACAACTTTCTCAGATCCTTCAGGCTCTCCAACTCCAAGACTGGTTGGTATCATTGGACCTTCAGGATGCGTATTTTCATGTGCCAATCCATCTCAAGCACAGAAAGTACCTGAGGTACGCGGTTGGCGGTTCTCATTATCAGTTTTGGGTTCTGCCATTTGGGCTGACCTCCGCCCTGAGGGTTTTCACCAAGCTAATGGCGGTAGTGGCAGCGAGTCTCAGGAGAAAGGGGATTCACGTTTACCCTTACCTGGACAATTGGCTGATCAGGGCTCGTTCTGACCAAGGATCACGAGAGACATGGTGAAAAATCGAAGTCGAGGTCGACCACGCCATCGGCACCCTTGATGCCGGCGGTTCCTTCCACGGCCGCCAGGCCCTCAGCCTTCGGCACCGAGTGTTTTTTGATGCCGGATGCGCCATGTTTGCCAGCCATGCCGTCGGCACCCAGTGTTTCTCATGTATCGACATCGACAAAGAAAACGTTGACGCCTTCGACTACATCGAAGCCTGCGGTATCTAAACAGGACAAGATTTATACTCCTCTCCCAAAAAATGATTTATTCAAGTCCCTGACTTCTATTTTTGAGGTGGGAGGACCATTCTGAGGATGAGGGTGCACCATTTGGGTTACAATACGGTACACCCAATGTACCAGAGAGTTTTATCTCTGAGGAGAGCAGAATGCAAGAATTATATGAAAACAGCAAGTGGGGTTGACACCTCCCCAGAACTGGAATTCGCAAAGCCTGAACCAGGGGAACATGCTGACTCCTCCTATCATCAGCATATGTCAAAGGTAACCAAATATTTGGCTTGGAGTAGGCCCTCTTTGCCCTACGACCAAGATGACCTAACAGACATTCTGAACAAGGGTCTTCAGACTGATCCTATTTCGCCCTTAAAAGGGTGCTAGGAACTGGGAGACTCCAGAGTCAAATCCGGAAGTCGACAAGAACCTCACCAAAAAAGACTGCCCCTCCAGTAGCAACCCGACTACCTATCCAAACAACCCACTCATGAGAGTCTGGTGGTGCAGGTAGCTACAGCTACTTCAAAACAGGCAGCGTACCCTACCATCCCTCCTGATTTGGATGATAAGCGCATAGATGGATGGGAGAGGAAGGTATTTTCCACAGGGAGCATGGCATTAAAATCTGCCAACTCTGCTTGTGCCCTCGCAAAATTTTTGTATACTCTGTAGGACTGTATATCCATGGCGGCAGAGCATATTCCGAAGTGGAAGAAAGGGACGGCTTCTTGGCTATTGTTAAGGACGGCAAAGAAGCCAGATGTGAGTCCCTTCAATCAGGGTTGGATTTTGCGGTTAGCATCAGCAGATCAATGGCTGCCAGCACTGTCATGTGCAGATTTGCATGGTTGAGGAAGTCAGGTTTTTGCACCAGATGTGCAGTCTAGGCTTCTCAACATGCCCTTTGACGGGTCTCATCTTTTTTGACGAGAGCCTTGAGAAGTTGCAGACCTCAAAGGCAGCGGCTAAATCTTTAGGCGCCGCTATTAGGCAACCTCAGCCGTTTTGTCCTAGTGGGCAACCGTGGAGGGGTAGATCTTTTCGCTTCTAGTCCTCAGTTGGAAGGGCGAGAGGAATGGCCCGTCAAAGGGGCCAAAGAAGGTTTTGTTGTGGTGGTCAAGGTATAGGTGCAAAGCCAGCTCAAGCAGCAGCCTCCTTACCACCGTCCTCTGCAACAGCCGCCACAACACCACTCTGAGGTCTTGAGCCACAGTTCACCAGTGGGAGGCAGACCGTCTCAGCATTTACAAGAATGGCAAGACATGGCAAGACATTACTTCAGATGCTTGGGCCCTGGAAACCATAGCCCACGGTTATTGCCTTCCTTTTATAAGAAGACCTCAGAACAATCCACCAGGGAACCACTCTGGATCCGCTCCTTGTGCAGGAGATTTTAATCCTGCTAGAGAAAGGTGCTATAGAACCAGTAGCTGTAGCGGAGAGGAAAAAGGAATGGTACTCCCATATTTTTTGATTTCCAAAAAGGACGGAGGACTGAGACCCATCTTGGACTTGAGATACTTGATCAAGTTCCTCAGGAAGGACAAGTTCAAGATGGTCACACTTTCTCAGATACTTCAGGCCCTCCAATTACAGGATTGGCTGGTGTCATTGGACCTTCAGGACGCTTATTTTCATGTGCCAATCCATCAGAAAATATCTGAGGTTCGCGGTTGGCGGTTCTCATTTTCAGTTTCGAGTTCTGCCATTCAGGCTGACCTCCGCCCGAGGGTTTTCACCAAACTGATGGCGGTAGTGGAAGAAAGCCTCAGTAGAGGGGGATCCACGTCTACCCCTACCTGGACGATTGACTGATCAGGGCACGTTCTCCCGAACAAGTCCTGGATCATATCAACATTACCTGCCACTCTCTTCACAGACTGGGCTTCTCCCTCAATTACAAGAAGTCCCGCCTGACACTTTCCCAAAAGCCCAAGTACATCAGAGCTGTACTAGATACACCCTTGGGAAAGAGCTTGCCACCCGAGGTGAGGGATCAAGACATTCTTGGCAGTCTACCGGCGTTTAATTTTCGGAGGTTGCTTGGCCTCATGGCACCCTGCATTTTTCTGGGGCCAGAGGCTCGCCTGAGAATGAGATCCCTTTAATGAGCTCTAAGAACGCAATGGTCCCAGTTCTCAGGAAAGATGTCGGACCGATATCAGATTCCAACCAGGGTCTCACAGGATCTTCTGTGGTGGGCCTGCGAGGACAATATTCTGAAGGCAGAGCCCTTTCTGGCAACCATGGCCGGAGATTAAAGTAGTGATGGACGCCTCTCTCACGGGGTGGGGAGCCCATGCCAACGATCTGACAATCAGCGGTCGTTGGTCTCCATCGGAGTCCAAACTACACATCAATCTTTTGGAGTTGAGGGCAATCTGACTAGCGCTGATGGCTTTTCTGCCCTCTGTACGAGGAAGGAATGTCCTGATAATGACATACAACATGGTGGCCATGTACTACCGAAACAAGAGAGGTGGTGTAGGGTCACTACCACTGTGCAGAGAGGCAATGCAGCTCTGTTATTGGGCAATTCAAGAAGGAATCTCCATATCAGTAGTTCACCTAGCCGGGGAGGAGAACACGGCAGCGGATGCTCTGAGAAGGCAGAGCACAGTCTCAACGAGTGGGAACTAGCTCAGGAAGTCCTTCAAGAGATCTTCGCCCTTTGGGGAACCCCTCAAGTGGATCTGTTCGCGACCGGTGTCAACTGGAAGTGCGAGCAGTACTGTTCAAGTGAATTTCCCCCACGAGGAGCTCTTGGAGACACGTCCGTGGTTGACTGGGAGTTTCCATTCATGTATGCGTTTCCTCCAGTCCCCGTCATTCCTCACGTAATCTGGAGGTTTAGAAGATTCAGGAAACACATGATCCAAATTGCCCCGGATTAGGCCAGGGGAACGTGGTACCCAGACCTTCTGGACATGTCCATCTGTCCTCCGATGCGTCTTCCACAATGAGAGGACCTTCTTCCACGAGAGGAAGGTTGGGTTCTCCATCCAGAGGTCATGACTCTCAAGCTTCACGCTTGGTTTCTGAAAGGCTGAGATAGAAGGATTGGAACCTCCCCGATGATGTAATGGAGGTATTGCTTTCGGCCAGGAGGCCAGCAACAAAGTCTTTGTACTGTTGCTGTTGGAATAGGTTTTGCAACTGGTGCCGAGAAAAAGAATATTGATCCTTTTCAGTGTAAAACTCTGGAAGTTTTATCCTTTTTGGTTTCATTAGCAAATAAGGGCCTTCAAGTTGGCACCATTAAGGACTCGTTGGCAGCGCTGTCAATCTTTAAGCACTTGTCAGAAGTATGTTCTTATTTCAAGATCCCACTGGTGACTCCATTTCTAAAAGGGCTCACTAATGTGTTCCCTCCATCTCCTTTTCAGATTCCGGTTTGGGACCTTAACCTGGTTTTGAAATTCCTGATGTGTGCTCCATTTTAACCTTTGCACACATGTCCATTAAGGTTGTTAACCTTTAAGATAATACTATTGGTAGCTCTAATATCAGCCCGTAGAGTGAGCGAGTTGCAGGCACTTTCATCCAAGCTAACCTTTACCATATTCCACAAGGATAGGGTTGTTTTAAGGGTAAAACCCTCCTTCTTACCAAAGGTAGTTTCAGACTTTCATTTAAGTCTGAAAATTGTTCTGCCTTCCTTCTATCCTCCACCTCCTCCTGGTAAGGAAGAGAAAAGGCTTAATAGGCTGGACCCTAGGAGAGCATTACGTTTCTACATCTCCAGAATGTCAAAGTTGAGAGCGGACGACCAACTTTTTGTAGGATATACAGAACACAAATTAGGACAGGCTGCTTCCAAACAGACCTTGTCTAGATGGATCATACTTACCATATCTGAATGCTACAGGCTAGCAGGCAAAGACCCTCCTGAAGTTTGCGAGCTCAGTCCACCAGGGGCATGGCTACATCTACAGCCCTTAAAAGGGGTGTTCCGATTAGGAATATCTGTGATGCTGCAACGTGGTCATCAGTACACATGTTTACAAAACAAGCATTATTCTCTGGATGCTTCCCATGCTCAAGACATTGCCTTTGCTAAGGCGGTACTTTACTCTGCCCTATAAAATTCTTAATATATACATTCTACACTCTCCTCCCATCATAAATACTGCTTTGGGAGTCTGTCAAAGATGAGGAATACGTTGGAGGACATCCATTCGAAGAACAAGTTACTTACCCCAGGTAACGTTCTTTCGACTGGATGTTCCTCCAACATTTTCCTCATCGCCCCCCAACCTACCCCTCTGTAGAATTTCCCATGCTATTACATCTTCCGTTACACCAAGGCTGAGTACTATCATGCCCTTATTTATGGACATCTGGGCTATACGAGGAGGGAAAAACAGAACTGAGGCCAACGGGTGCCACGCGTGCTACATATATCCTCCAATGACGTCACCCTCGACAGAGGCCTTCGAGGGACATTGACTCAACGCCATTGATGCACGGCACCCTCTGCCAAACTTCTTTTCCGAAGCAGCTGAAGCTAGACATTACATGTCAAAGATGAGGAATACGTTGGAGGAACATCCAGTCGAAACAACGTTACCAAGGGTAAGTAACTTGTTCTTCTCTGCCAAAGTATTTTCCTTATCTCTCTATGAAGGCATAGTGGATTCTTCATTGCATGATTGGTGACAAAAATGCCTAAATTCCCCAACTTTGGATCTTTCACAGATTGACATGTTTGGAATAATTCCTGGTCGCCACTCTGGTAATCCTTGTTTGCCATTATTTTATTTTTTTTCATTGCGTTTGGTTTATTAAGAAAAAGACAAAGTAAACTTTTTAAACTCCATGAACGAGAGAAAGCAGCCTCTCCAATATCAATCAGAATCAAGTCATTAGCAATCATAGATTCAATTAAAATCCAGTAATACAATCAAATCAGGTATCCCTTTTACCGCCTTCCTTATTTTCACTCCCTCCCTCTTTAGGAGAAGACAACCTTTTTAATAAACTTCATATCTGCCAACTCCAGGCTCACCCTTTCTCCCATCAAAAACATATTCCACTGTTCCTCAACAGATAGTGAGTTTGATTGATCGGAAAAACCTCCCAGAAACCGATATCTAAGCTCTGTCAAGGCTCTACACATCATCATCAAATGGAACAGGGATTCAATACCCCCTTCTTCCCTACTGTATCTACATACTGCATAGTTTTCCCCATTTGTTCCCTCAATTGGATCTCTTCTGTCAATAACATATTCAAACGTGTCCTTATAAAAAGGTCTCGATAATGGGCCGAGTGGAATATCTGCAGGTATCTGGGGATTTGATTCAATGGCTTATTCCCACTACCCCCTTCCAAGTGGAATTTATCACGCTTCCTAGACGTTTGAGTAGATATCCAATCCCTATCTTGCAATTTCCTTTTAGCTTCAGTGGGTTCTTTATCAGCATCTTGATTGTAATATCACTATCACTGAGTATGACCGCACATTTCTCCTTCCAATTCCCATACCATTTATCCACTAATTTGGAATCTTTTTCTCTCAAAATGTCTAATGGAGGTATGTTATCATCTATCATAAATTTCCTGAACATTGATACAGACTTCCATATTGCAATTGACTCCATTGATTGGAGCCCCAGCTCAAATCGAATGACTGCCATTGGCAATAAATTTGGGAGCCTCGAGTGTTTCTCCAGAAAAGACCTTCCAAGAGATTGCAGACTTTCCATGGCAGACTGAACGTACGTTATGCCCCATATGTTAAGATGTATTCCACCTTCTGTTTATAGAAGGTGATAAGAGGGCACATTGAGAAAGCTCTGTATCTCCTGTGCACTGCTCTTCCCTGTGCCGCTAGTTCTTTAGTCTTGGCCTAAAGTTTCCTGAGGTGTGCTTGATCATTGACTTTCTTATTCAGCACTACTCCCAGATATGTCATTGTTTCCACGATCTCTAGTTTCTCCCCTTTTATATGTCAACGATACGCACCTCGGTTTCCTCTGAGCTGAAGCCATCACCAGAATCCTAGATTTGTTAGCGTTTACGCTCAGTCCATTTGCCTCCAGGTATAGTTGAAAGGCAGTCAATCTACACTGTAACCCTATCTGGATTTAGTCAATGAAGACCAGGTCATCCGCGTATAAGACCCAGGGCTCCTGAATAACGTTAATTATCAGGGGGAAAGCCCGGAGATGCTTCTGAGAATCCCCAGGATCTGCCATATATTGACTAAACTAAAACGGGGCCAGTGAAGAACCCTGTTTTAGCCCCCTAAACGTAGGGATCTTGGCTGAAAGTGCACCCTTTGATGATAGCCTTATCTGGATCGAAGTGTCCGTATATAGAGCTCTAATTGCTTCAACCAGATCTTGCTGGTATTTCCTTTCAAGTAGTTTATTCCAAAGCCTATCCCGACTCTCCCCATCAAATGCCTGCTCCAGGTCCATAAACGCCATATAAGTATTTGACCCTGTGTCAATGGTTGTATAATATAGGTGAAATGTGTTGAGTAAAGAAATTAATAGTTACTCACCGTAGTGACTAACATACTCCTAGTCCATAATCCCCTTTCCTCCATACTGAATGGGCGTCCCTCGCTAGGGACGGGAGACAGAGCCTTTTTCACTGCAAAAAATCTTCTCCCCATTAAATTTATAGGCGCGCAGGGCCACAGCCCTAGGAGCATGCACTCCCCTGACTCCGCCCACCAGCACCACGCCTCAGTCCCCATTGACGCATCAACAATATTATCATTGCCTAATGACACCAGTTTTATTAGGGGGAGGATGGTGGGACGTATGGAGGAAAGGGGACTGGGAGAAACAGCTGCACTTGCTCTCTGGACTAGTGTGCATACTGTTCCGAAGCGAACAGACAGCGACTAGCTACCACCTTTAGCAGGTTGCATCAATCCCAATACTCCTTCCACCTCAGAAGTAATATGGAGTTCCACTAGCACACCACCATCCCTTGGGCGCAGACCGTCAGTGTCGGTCTTCAGCACCCTCACTGCCAGTTGATATTCAAAACAGGTCACACAAACTGTCAGTAACTAAGGAGAGTAAGTATGCAGCCCTGCCCCTTGCGTCAATAATGGAGGGTGCCAATTCAGTCGTTTTGCACCTGTACCAGTCGTCTCCACTACCATACCTATCAGGCATCAGGTCAAACGCGGGCTTGCACAGAACTCTCGTTGTTCATCCGGCGCACTCCAGAGGCGTTAACAGCCCACACTGCACCACCACCACCAACACCACCACTACCAGTAGAGAGGGGAGCTCATTTACTCAGACATCAAGCTTCAGGACAGATATTCACCCCCGGGCACAGTGAGCCAAGAATCGGAGGCCCAACCCAAACTTTGCAGGTTTCAGTTGCCCAGCATCCCTGCCCGTGCCACTGTTTTCAAGGGCATGCGTCTCTCACATCCCCCAGGCCAGACACCTCCTTGCGGCCCGACCTCTCACCCACACTCTGCATGTCACGACTGCCACCACCTCTGTCCTTCGGCACTCACGTTACATTGGGGCGGCACACCATAAACAGTGGCCTGCTTGCCACTGCCTTCCCGGCTTGGCTCACCTGCACCCGCACCACCTTCCCAGCGGCTCTACAAGCAAGCAAGCTTCTCAGCGTCTGGTCCCAACCAAAATCTGATCCCAGCTGCACTGGATCATTCTGTGCCGAAACCCGCTGTCAGAACACTGGCGCACCAGATATATGCGGCAAGCAACCTCCTTCTCCCGGCGCCTCCATGCAGAGCTCAGAAGACAGTGGCCATCTTGGTTACAAGCTCGAGAGCGCCACCCCAAATATGTGGTGTCTGCAAAAACATGCCCATTTGGCAGGATGTATGTATGTTGGAGACACAACTTGTAATGTCACCAGTACTGGTGAACATAAATGAAAATAACGATCAAAAACAAAAACTGACCAGTAGCACAATGTTTTATTTAAATGGGCCATCATATATTACAACTATGTTATTAAGTCATTGATTCAATACCTAAACTTTCAAGAGGAGGAACTAGAGCAGAGATTCCATCACAGAAAAGTTAATGAATGAGTTGCTTTGGAAAATTTAGCCCCAGGGGTTTTGATGAATCATTGAACTGGGGGTTGTTTTTCAGTAAAGGTTCACCACAGGTTACTGAAGCTTTCATTATATATGAGCTTGATGTGTAAACAGATGTTGTATAAATACAGTTAATATAGACTGCATAGATCAAGAATCTCTGTAACGTTGTGACAATATGTGCAGGCTGTGGTACTATGTACACACTACTGGGGAATACACTGTATATAAAAAGTTACATAATAAATATTGTTATATGGGTAGATTATATCATAAAGTCAACATCCATGTCCGTGATTGGAATTCCTCTTTCTCTGAAATAGTAACTGTTAGGGAGTATGCACATTGTAATTTTAATATTGTGAAAGTGATAGCGCTAAAAATGAACAAGCAAATGTGTATTGTGAGCCACAATCCCCATAGCTACTACCCATAGCACGTGAAATACACAGGCACACACCTCTTCACACGTAGTACATAAATAAGGTGGGTTGGGGGGTGCTACAATCCCCTTCTTGTGAGTAGGATGTATTTTTTTAGCAACATTCTTTAAGATTATGTTGAACTAGGAATTATTTGTACTTTGAATTTATAATTTTTTTAACGTGTTTTTTATTTATATATTCATGAGTGTAATGTACTCAGTAACTGATTTTGGCAAACGTAATATGGGAAAAAGAAATTTTTTATTTACAAAATGAATAATGTTATACCACAAAAAACCTGTTGGAATGTGTCAACACATTTGTTTAAAGACAATATACAAGGATATAACCAGCTAATTAGCAAAACATGTTGAACTAATAACTGATGGATATAACAAATGGTTGTCAAAAGAAATGTGGTGCATGTGTCATGAATATTTTGTGATGCTTGCCACAAGGTTGATAATGAATGAGAAATTAAGATAGCACTCACTCGTTTTTTTAATTATTATTTAGCCAATCCGAGGCTCAAATTGTGCAGTCCACAAATAGTGTCATACAAAGTATAGCATGAACCAATTAATTTACTGTTTTACTTCCTGTTAATGGAATAATGGTGCCCATAATGTGAAATTGGGTCAAAGTGGGTTTTTGGTTTCCAGAGGCAGTGCATATACCACAAAACCTGTTTATCCTTTGTAAATTGTGGTCTTTAAATGCTAGCCAATTAAAAGTTCAGTCTTTGATTCTGGAAGCAAATCTCATCTGTCTTGTGTGATAATTATTTTGATGTGTCATAAACATGCTTTAATTCCTGCAGTTTTATTTATTTCTGGCTCTTTCTCTCTTGCACATATGTTGGTTGCCTTGGTAACTGGAACACCATAGCGTAGGCTCAGGTATTTTAGTCACTGACTGCATCTGCGTTTGATGACATGTTTTATAAAAGGTATTTTTACTATGTGTGTCTCTACTCTGTGCTTGTGGATGGGCTCTGTACGTATGGCTGTTCAGCACATTGACAGAGTTGGTTATCTTAAAGACTTTATTTAGAATCATTTTTGTATTCAATTTATTTTGCAGCTAACCGAAACTTCCTCCCGCTATGCAAGGAAGATTTCTGGGACCACAGCCTTGCAAGAGGCTCTGAAGGAGAAGCAGCAGCACATTGAACAACTGATGGCTGAAAGGGACCTGGAGCGAGCAGAAGTTGCCAAGGCAACTAGTCATGTTGGAGAAGTAGAACAGGAGCTGGCAGTAATACGGGACGGACACGATCAGGTATAGCTTTCAATTTTGTATTATTTGTACATCTCCAAAACGCTATCTTGTATCGATTGCCATGTGTGCAGTACCTACTAACATTGTAAGGGAAAGATGTCCAGGCCCCCTAGTCAAAAGGTTGCTGATTTTTGTGTGTGTCTTTTTGATTTGATGGGATTAGCAACATATTAATCCTCTCTGAGTCTTTTCAGTTTGTTTTCTGCCATGCTAAATCGATCTCTTCACACTTGGGGCTAGAATTATGCAGAGTATGCATCAGTACAAAACCTAGAACGAATCATTTTGCCACCATTTGCGCTGCTTGTGTGATATGGAATATATGGAAAACAAACTGGAAAAGGGGGAAATACATGAGGTGCAGTGGGAGCGAAGGTGTGGAGGAAACGTTCTGTCAGGCAGTCAGTGGGCAACAGGTTATCTCTTGAGGAGGTAGACGCTTCCATCTTGCATGAACTGCAGGAAAAATGCCACCAATCAGATGTGCATCAGTATCTTCTTTCACAATCCGGATGCACAGTAGGATAAGGCTGGCTTCCTGTGTCTTTCCTTCTTTCATCTCTTAAATTCTGGTCTGGCGATGTTGTGGCTGCTGGAACTGCAGGAAGGATTCCAGAGATGATTTTTCAGCGAGGTTGGGTGGAACCTTGTTAATCATAGCCTGCTATGTGATGCAGGCTGTTTTGCTGGTGATGCGGGATTGGAGGGGTAACAGTGTAGTACTCCTAGTTGTAATGGGATGCCACATGCCGCACAGCTTTCTGTGGGATCAAGGTGAAGGTTAGGCCTGGTACCAGGCAGTGTGGGCTTTCTGTGTGATGTGGTCCTTGATGGAAAGGTAATTGTCAATGCAAACAGCATATGGTCTCTGGCCTCTCCCAGTACGTTTTTGGCTGTGTATTTTATTGCCATGTTTTATTTTATTTTTACAAAGTCCCATCCTCTGTTAATGCTTTTTTCATTAGCCTGTATTCATAATTTCTCATTCTGTGAGTGATTAGGGTGTTTACATTTCACCCACACCATGAGGGTTAGTCTCCTTCGACTATGAAAGGGAAGCAGTGACGTCTCCAGATGTTTGTGTGAGAGAAATGTGTGTGTTCTATAGAATCTGTGTTTAGAGTGTTTCATAATTGGTGGCCCAATAGTTCTGTTTCACTTATGTTTGACGTATTTTGAGTAATTTGTAGATCATTGACGTTTGTGGACCTAATAGGTTTTTATTTTGTCATTTGAGTGGTTGTGGTCTGGCAGCAAAGCTTGTCACCAGAACCAGAAGTCCAAAATTATACATCTGGCTTCCACAATTAACCAAATTGTTTGAACGTAGACATGTTATTTTATCTAGGTGCCTTATTTCCTTCATCTGCACGAATTGGAACCACTTAGATTAACATGTAGGGAAAGCTGGCCATTCATATATAAATGTATACAACATCAAAATCTTTAATTCTGAATTAGTATTTCTACAAATTAAAAACTCTCCCATTCACACTTGTTCTTCTCTTCTGCTGTATATCACCATTCCCAATCACCTCACCCAGTTTTGCAGACAGTTGTGCTGACCTTATTGCTGATATTAATCTGATTTACGTGCACCTATATATTTTAGCGGACCTACATTTCTGGGTAGAACAAGCAGACTCGCCATGTGCATCGCAGTTGTTGGGAAATTACGCTAAAATTCGAACTAATGATTAGGAACCCACCCATGTAAAAAGAGATATCCTAAAGATCAAACTTTTACATGATTGCATCATTCAATCACTTAGTCCCTTAGCTCTCATTTAGCAGACCGTATTGCCATTTCGTTCCTTATAACAGATCGGATGAATCAGAAAAGATCTTTTGTAATAACCCTTCCCTATAAGAAGGTTTGCGGCATACATCTGAAATTTTGTTAGACTTCTCTTGTAGATTGAAATCCAGGAAGACCAAGGCCTAAATGGCCTATATCATTTTCTTATGCAGTACTGCAAGTATTTGACCCAAATGAAGCCATGTAGATTCTGCATGGTTTACACTGCCTACACCTGCCATCAAGGGAGTTAAAATAGCTACTTACGGAGAACATGGAGCACAACTAAACATGGAGACATGATTCTCAGTCATTTGTCAGTTTATAAAAAGAGCAATTGTGCATAGTAACAGCTCTATTATAATCACATTAGTAAGAATAATAAACTACAAAAACAACTGTTTAAGATCATAAATAATGCACCCCTGGGTCTTTGCAAGGAATCACCTCCTCGCAAGATCTGTGATCAATTGGCACCCTTTCTCATGATGAAAGTCTAGACAATATACAAAGGGGTACAGGCTAGTGTAACATCTAACCCACCTTCCCCTGTAGATTCATGGAGTCCTGATATACCCATCTAAACCTCTCGGACTTGCAGCATTTCCTCCCATGGATTATTTATTATCTATTATCAGTGTCCTGGCTTTCTTTTGAATGCCAACCTCCGTCTCCAAAGAATTTACATCAGGTAAACTGGTGGCTTGTCTGCTTAATTCTATAGCACCGCATGGCTCTGAGCTAAGGTTCCCAACAGTATATTGCAGGCCCTTATTATGATTGAGAATTTACATCAGGTAAACTGGTGGCTTGTCTGCTTAATTCTATAGCACCGCATGGCTCTGAGGTAAGGTTCCCAACAGTATATTGCAGGCCCTTATTATGATTGGCTTGAAAAAGGTAAATGCAGGCATAATCTGGCAGAATACTGCCCAATTTCCAACCTGCCCTTTCTGGAAGAACTTATGCAAAGAGTAGTTGTTTCCCCGATGCAAAATTACATCAAACAGTATGACTTAGTGGACACCATCCATGCACAATCCTGCCCTTATAGAGGGACTGAAACTTTGCTATTTTGGTTTAAGGTAATATTGGACCACATGTGGACAAGGGATATACTACAGCCCCTGCCCTTTTGTACAAGAGTGCAGTGTTAGATATGGTGTACCATGCCAGTCTCCTGAATACACTGGAATCTGTGGGTGCAGTAAATTTGTCTCTGTAGTGGAGTTGTTCCTTCCCCAAAGACCCATTCTCCTACTGCTGCTGTTGTACTGGTATGTATTCATTATTCATGAGCATGTGAATCCATGCCAGACCCCATGCTGGAGAAGGTTTAAGTTATTTACCTGTAACTATTGTTCTCCAGCATGGGTCTGGCGTGGATTCACATTCAAACCCTCCCTCCGCTCCTCTGCAGCTCTTCCTGGCACTGCCACTTTAAGTGCTTACCAAATCTGAAGATGGCTGCCAGAGGAGGGGCTTAGGGAGAGGACTGTTATTGGGTGGGGCAGTATGACCCAGATGTCAGTGATTGGATTAAAGGAGAAATACAGTTTTTAAGTTAAAGTGAAACTGTTTTTTCTTTTACCGAGGATTCCTAGCCTGACAGGGAATATTCTTGAGCATGTGAATGCATTCCACACCCACGCTGGAGAACAATAGTTACAGGTAAGTAACTTAAACCTTCTCCTCAGTTCTTTGTGCTGTGGACAAAATAAAAAAGTGCATGGTGTTGTCCCTATATCCTAAAATATACAGGTAACAATCTGATGCACGCTCATCCTATCTCCACTTTAGAATTAGATTGTAAAAAAAGCATGCCAAATCTTGCTCTTGTATATACAGGCATCTAGCTGATTCTCTGGTAATTGGATCCAGATACAGAGTAGGGCTATTAACCACCGTATGTGCCACATATGCCCTTATGGTGCTCTTCTGAACAGTCTACGCGCAACATTTTTTAGTGCCAGCCTTATTACTGAGCTAGCATCTGCTGAGATCTTTGTGGGCTTACTGAACCGTAGACTAAGTGATAATTGTTTTCCTCCTGTCACTTAGCCATCTAGTTTTATGACCCACAATTGAGTCATAGAATTCTTTTTACTAGT
Source organism: Ambystoma mexicanum (assembly GCF_040938575.1). Taxonomy (NCBI): domain Eukaryota; kingdom Metazoa; phylum Chordata; class Amphibia; order Caudata; family Ambystomatidae; genus Ambystoma; species Ambystoma mexicanum. The sequence continues at coordinate 1,490,896,670 of NC_090932.1, read as the reverse complement.
AATCCACACAGCAAATTCTTCATTAAGCCACAACCTGGCTCTACATTTCAATACTGAACAGCAGTATGTCCTCAACGGTTCTATCTTTTTACTGCATATGTTTCATTGCTTTTCTTTTTTTTTTTGTTACCTTTTTTTTTTTACAGTTTTTATTTTTACAGCAAGATTTGGTGGTCGATGCCACCCCACCTGCTCCCACCATCTCCAGACCCTTCCACCCCCTCCTCCATTTCGCCGTTAAAACATAGTAAATACATTGGTGTGAAAAAATACCTGTGATGAAAACAAAAAGTGATAAAGACTGGATACCATTCTCAACAGTACCCAGGTTAAGATCCCAATCTACAATTACATTAGCTACTGCCTTGGATTCTCGCAACTGTATTTCTTAAGGAAAACATTTTCCGTACTCGTAAAACCCTTTCTACTTCGTAGCCTCCATACTGAGGCTCCTATGCTAGCTGGGCAAGAGATTTCCCTTTGTTTACCTCTAAGGCAGACCCAACAGAAACACCTCCTAGCCTATAAATCAACAATAGGATACCCCAACTTATTGATTAACCCCACTTTCTGACAGAGCTATATGTGGGGCCCGTAATAATTTGGAAGAGAATCAAATCCCTAAATAATCAAGTCCTAATTACCTCCATGCTACTTGCATTATTATTATTATAATTTATTATTATTATTATTATATTTATGAGCGCAGATGTAGCTTTGAGAAGCAATGGAGCGCTTTACAGAGGTATACAACAATACAGATGCACAACAGATTGATTTACAGAGGTATACAACAGTAGATATGCATAGTGGAGCGCTTCTCTGAGGTAACAGAACAGATATCTAGAGGGCGTAGGATACAGAGGGGCACAACTGTACAGTTTGGCAGGGAGAGAAGGGTGGAAGGCGTATAGTGAGTCAGGTGGCACAGGAGCAACATGATGGCCTTGGTGCTGAGGAGGAGACACTCCTTGAAGAGGTAGGTCTTGAGTTCTTTTCTGAATTGTAAGAGCGTGTCGGAGAGCCTGATGCTGACGAGGATGGGGATAAACTATACATTTGAAGTTTGGTGGTTTAGGAGCTCCCGCAATCACTACATTCACTTTATTTGCATTCATCTTTAACTCTGATATATATATATATATATATATATGACCTGTGACCTATAGTGGACGTACATATCGCTCACAGGTCATCAAAATGAGGGAAACCTAATCACCCCCATGTGAGCGCATATATATATATATATATATATATATATATATATATATATATATATATATATATTAATTATTATATCTATATTTTTTTTTCCGCACTGATTGGGTCAGGCAGGGTAAGTAGCACTCTTCACTTCTCCAATGTAAACGGAGTCGGACACAAAGTTCAAATTAAAATAGTAATTTTTATTAGTGCCTTGCAAACAGCACAATCAAGTTAAAAAGCCATCCAAGTTTGGCTCTCCCAATGTGCAAAGAAAAATTATGTGCGCGTAGGGAACGTTAACACGTTTCGCGGCTTCTCCGTGCTGCTTGTTCACAACAATGCGTCCCCAGCAAACCAAAGAGTTTTAAATCAAAAGTACAGAGCGAAAGGCGGTCATTGCCGCCGAAACAGATGAGGGACTCCATTAGCAAAACACCCACCATGGCATAGACTCAGGGCGGACATGTTAAACTTATTGAGATTACTGTAATGCTCCGATTTCATTTATAGAACAGTATCTGTAAGTTAAACTCTCAAATCACTGTCAATTAACTATTAATCAGGTCTTCAATTGGGGGGTATAGAGGGATATAAAAGTTGAATGTATTTGTTCCACTTTGTGTTCGCCTTGATCCATCGCCATGGATGGGCGTCCGTCAATGGAGCCCCTTAGTGCCAAGTATACGCTTCAATGCCTTGTATCTGTTTCTTACGCGTCCTGTTAGGCTCGACTGGCTGGCACCTGTGACCTATAGTGGACGTACATATCGCTCACAGGTCATCAAAATGAGGGAAACCTAATCACCCCCATGTGAGCGCATAGTTGCTTAACCAGCTCCAAAATGTAATCCAATGGTGGTCAAAACATGGAATACAGTTTCACATTAGCATATCAGTTCCGTCCCAGATCACATAATCGGTTACATCGGATGGTCTGCTGTGTAAACTGTGTGCCACATTCAGTGGTGCGAATCACTGTCTGATGGCCATAGTGCCAATACATTCATCACTTTAGGGCGCACAGTCAATCAATAAAGTGCTATGATCACTTGCCCATATTGAGTGCACAGGAGCACCCTACTTTTGTGCAGCACTTTTTCCCGAATATATTGTACAAGCAGTATAATACAATGAGTCCATCTTGCTAAAGTGCAACAATCATTATAAAGTGCATAGTGCAATCGGAATTTATGTGAATTTATGTGAACTTTCCTTCTAAAGTGCAAGGTGCCAAGATGTAAACATTCCTGTAATATATATATAGTTAAAAAATAAATCCCCTCAAGCCTAATTCATACATGCACTGACTTAGCCAGCAATACCCTATCATCAGCAAAAAGTAGAAATGAAGTCTGTCTATCAGCAAATTTTTGGTACCTCAGATGTTTCCCTTATTGAATAGGTATCCAGTTCGTTGATGTAAAAAATAAACAAAAGGGGATCCAGAATACATTCTTGCATCGGCCCAACTGGTTACTGTAAACTTTACAGTAGCATTACCTCTTCTTTCAACGCTCACATGCGCACTTCTGTCTTCGTAAAGTGTTAGAGATTTTGCGGAACATATATGTTACTAAAGGTTTCCCAAAGTTCACTCCTTGGCACAAGATCGAATGCTGTGCTAAGGCCCAAATAACAAGGAAAAACTTCTCTCCTCTAACTTCACACGCTTTTTGAACTAGAAAGCTTGGGGCTAACACTGGGCAATGGTATCCTTCCCTTTCTGGAAATCTGCCTGGCAGGGAGAGATAATATTGTTTAATTCAGCTCACTCATACAGTTGTCTATGGGATACTCTCCCGTAAATGTTAGCATGCGTACTTAATAAAGATATGGGATCTGTAAGATGCTGGATCACCTTTTTGACCCTTTTGGCAAATGGTTACAATTTGGGACTCTTTCCGTGATGTCAAAATACTTCCTACAGCAGTTCAGCGAGCGAACAGTATGAAAGCAGGCAGTTGTTTTTACAATCCCTCAATCCCTCATCGTCGAGAGGTGATTCAAGATCTATTTCAGAACCTTTTTCCATCACTGGAATCTCCCTCATATAGACTTATTTGTTGTGAAGAACAATCCAAAGTCTCTTTGGTGGGAATGTTTGTAATTCTAGTCGATGCTTTTTGAATGTATTGGTCAAGAAAGTTCCTATACTCCTTCCCTATTGGCAACTTTGATTCACAAGTTCTCCTAAAAGTGAGGCACACATTGAATTCAGCAATGATGGCACACAGTGAATTCAACAATGATTTCCAACGCCTTGTCTTTGTGGAATATAATATATTATGTTGGACAAATAACTAGGAAAACAAAGATTTGTTGGAACAAGCACTGCTCGAATGTAAGGTCTGATAACTTCAGAACTCGTGTGGCTAGACATTTCTATTGAATACCGACATCATATCACCCAGAGGAGGTTCCAGAATTTGGATGTTCTTGAAACTGGAACATAATGTTTTAATGTTTATCATATTCTTAGTCAGAAATAGGCGTTCTGGAGTGATAGACAGAGTAGCCCTTGTAGGGATGAATGGAGGTTATGTTCCTTGTGAAGATTTTTGATACATATATTTGCATGTTTATATTATGGGTGCAATAGCACTTGTTTATGTCCTTTACATATTGTTGAGCCTCTAGGGTTGTATATTATTTTGTTTATTTTGTTGCTGCAAATTTGTTAATAATACTGTATTGCAGAATATCATTGTATTCAGGTTTTTTATTTAAATAAACGATATGCCATGTAAGGAATCCATTGAGAACTATTGACTATGGTATTTGGTAAAAAAAAGTTTGATTATATTTAAGCCATTGTTGGAAGATAAGGGACAGTAGGGAACATATTGACTATGATAAGTGCGAACAACGTTTAATTACATGTATGTTATGTTTGTGCTGTAATGTTTCTCTAGTTATGTCTTGTACAGTTTTACAAATATGTCTTTAGTTATTTTTGATTACTTGCTTTTAGTATTACCACATGTTGTTTATGGTTTGTTCCTCTTTTCAGTTCACATTTATTGTGCACAATAAAATAAATGTGTCCGTGTTCCTTCTCTCACAATCTTTATTGGTCACTTTTATTCCATTTCCGAGCTTGAACTGTCAGACTTAACATGTGTAATCATACTCCAAGTCTCTCGCTGCCACTTGCCCATGTTCTACTATAGACCTCTTTCCCTCTCTGGTTTGCTTGCTGGCTTCCAATAGCTGTGCCTTGTCTAGTTTCTTGTGGTCAGGCACCAGATAAGGTTTTGAAATGGGAGTGTTTTACTCAATGTTTTTGAAGATGAGCAACATTATTTGTTGGGGTGTAAAATATATTCCTTTTCCCAAATTGGTCCATTTTAGGACAGTAAAAAACATTTTCTTGACATAAAACTTATCGTTTTGTAATGCATACTGTACTTCATAGAAATTAAAAGATGCAATTTGCACCCTGGGGTTCCTCTGTAGATAAGGCATTAGTAATATTAGAGCTCTTTGTGCTCTGCTGTTATCACTGATCCGAACAGATGAGTGAAGTTTTGCGGATGGAAGCAGAGGGCAGGCCCTTTGTATTCATTGTTTCCATTTGTTCTGGAAGCATTTTGCGTTTTCAAGGAATAAAAGTGTCTGGAACTCTGCTAACCGGGTGCAGTGTTCAGAAAACACCATCCTCCTCTCTTCAGCTCTCAGAGGATCTTACAATGATCATGTGGTGGCGTCTACAGTGCCTTCGCCTGGATGACCTGCTGGTTTCCTGTTGCTGCCACAACCCTCAGTGCCCATCCAACAAATAAAGTTTTTTGGTAAAGTTTTCTACTTCTGCCAGACCAAACAAAGGCAGGGTGCCTGCTGGCCCATCTCTACTGCAGGCTCCAGGAGTTCCCACCTATTTGTTGCCTTGTTCAGGTCTCCACAACTTCTCCTCCTCTGTCTCCTCCCCTTCTCATACCTCTCATGATTTCACCCCCTCATTTATAGGGAGTCCCATGACCTATATTCTGGTGTCCAGTCAACTGGTCGAAAAAAAACTGGTCGACTGCAATTTGGTCGACGCAATTTGGTCGAAAACCAAATGGTCGAAATTTTTTTTTTATTTATATATGTATTTTTCGGGTTTTCGTTTAGTAAAAAAAGGGGTTTTTAGAGAAAAAAAGGGGGTTGGGGGTTTGCTGTATTGGTCTTTTTCTCACCCGCATTCCCCAACATTATGTTTGTTACTTCTGGTCACTTGCAGAAGTCAAAATGAAGATTTCATGAGCAGGAGCTAAAACTAGCTCTTGGGTATTGTGCATCACTCAGTAGGCAGGAGCTACCCCTAGATAAATAGAAGCTAGAATCAAATTTTGATGCAAACACAATGAAGCAATTTATGTCCTTTGTAACTGTACGAAAAGAGATGTCATGGAAGGATCCCAATTCTGATCAAACAAACAATCAATCTAGCAGGATGAGAGACTCTTAGCCTAGCCAAATCTCAATTCATTTCATGGAACTCGTGGCCTAAATAATTTTTAAAAATGGTATAGTTGCAATCATCAACATAGACCCGATATCATCTTTCTCCAAGAGTCGATGACTCAAAAAAAACGTTACCATCGAAGGATACCACTCTTACATACAAGCAGCAAGACGGGGACCCATGGGAAGACCCTCGGGGGGGGACTTGCAATCATGATCAACACGGCATGCAAGTGCTCCATTGACAAAATTAGTAGTTCTGATTCGCTATTATCGATTGTGCTTATAAATGATGTGGATCCTTCCATTATTCTCTTACTAATTTGCATATATTGGAATAAACGCAATACTCATCTTGAAGATATACTGGACGAACTAAATTACGTGATAGAAAAAGCAATGATATTACACCCTTCTATTAGAATAATCGCTGGTGGTGACTTGAATTGCTACTGTCACGAAGAAAGTGTCTATCCAAGCAATATGTGGAATAATCATTCGACGCACTCAAAGCTTTTATGGAATCAATCTTTTCTCGACTGGGACTTGCAATCCCCAAGTTATCCATTGGACTCTTATTCTTACACCTGGAAAAGAGGTGGCAATAAGTCTTTAATCGACTACTTCTTTCTTTCATCAAGTTTGTACCGTTATGTTGACTCCATGTTGATAATTGATCCCACCGTAGGAGACCACATGATCATTGCATTAACCGTGAACATCCCCATAGCCCATTACTCTGAAGAGTTAACATTAGCCTTGTTAGAACATGATTGCCACTCTCTTACTGTGAGGTGGAACCCAAGAATATGTAACACCTTTACTAACCAATTAGAGCGAGACGCTGATATCATCTCCAATTCAGCAGCCGGAGGAAATTCCCTCCTACAACTAGAAACTAGGAATGCCCTTAGAATAAAAACTCATCTTCATCAATTAGTACGAGAAAACAAAACAATTGCTCACGCAATATCCTGTCATGTCCATAAATTTAATCAGCATGTAGTGTCTCTCAAAACCCCCAAAAACCTAGAAATTTGGAAAATAACAAAAGAAGATTGGTCTGGGGAGGACCGTATGGACCGAATAAAAAGGATTAAACAATCATACAGAAATAAGTCAAAATGGATTAAAAGTAAATTACATTACGAAGATAATCAAAGAATTATTTACCATCTGTTAAAACATGATATCAGACAAATTTGGTCCACACTACGTACCATCGCATCTGACTCTGCGAATGCAATTGAATCAGTAATCTCTGCAGAAACCTGGGTCGCATATATAAAAGCCAAATATCAAATGCCTAAACGTTTTATTCAATTCAAAGGGAGTGTACCTAAATTGCAACTAGATATGGAAGCCATGTGGACAACTCAGGATATTATTGAGGCCATAGGGAAATTAAAACATTCAAAAGCTCCCGGCCCTGATGGGCTCCCTGCATGCGTATACAAATCAAACCCTGCGTTTTGGGCTCGTATCCTGAAAATCAGTTTTGATTCAGTTGCACAGTCTGGTATTACACCTCCTTCCTGGTCTTCTGCTTTGGTCATTCCAATTTACAAAAAGGGTCCTCCAGACCTGCCATCCAATTATCACCCAATAGCACTTACTGATGCGTCATAGAAAATCTTTTCTCTGCTTCTACTACAAAAGCTGCAAAAGTGTATCGACAACCATAACCTACTTTCCCCCTACCAAGTTGGTTTTAGGAAACACATTGGGTGTCCGTTGAATGCTACCATACTTTGTCATCTTCAAGCTCAAACTTCCTCCTCTAAAACCGGTTCGGTATATATGGCTAGCTTGGATTTGACTGCAGCTTTTGACTGTGTAATACGAGAAATTCTATGGAACAAAATGTTACTTCTGGGAATTCCATCTCAATTGGTTGCCCTAATTGCATTATTACACAAAAATACCAACTATAGAATTTGTTTAAATAAAGAAGGAGCCCTCTCTGACCCCATTACCACCGAAACAGGGGTCAAACAGGGTTGCAATATGGCAGCAGTTCTTTTTAACTTGTACCTTTTGGGCTTGAATGAACGTTGGCGGAGAGGAGAGTGCTAACCTGTTAAACTTGTTTCTATAAAACTAGACTGGATGGGTTTCGCAGACGATCTATTATTCTTTGACAGAACCCCTTTCGGCCTGCAAAGAAAACTAGATCAATTTACGGAATTTGCCCATACTCATAATCTATGCCCAAATCATTTATATCAATCTTTTCAGATGGAAAACTCAAGTCCAAACCATTTTTAGGGTCCCTGAATGGAATCAAGGTGGAATATTCACCCATGCTCCGCTACTTGGGATATCCTCTCACCGACTCCTACTCATTCAAAATATGGAAACATTTTCTCCTACAGAAGGTTAAAATCCTTTCATCACAATTGAAGATCATACTCCACAAATATTGTATGTTTTCTTTAATTCCATTGATTACATTTTATCTACTCAAAGTAGAACCCATCATACTTTACAGTTTAGACATTTGTAGTTTTGAGCTCGAGGATTTTTTAGATACATTACAGGGGAATTTATGGAAAAATGCATTGGAAATGGCTTCCTCAATCCCCAATGTAATGATCTGCCACGAGCTATATCTACTACCTTTGTCTGCAAAATACAATTGGAGAAGTATAACAAATTATACCAAAATGTTGAACCCACCCAAAAACTCTCTATACGTGGAGTTGAACAAAACCATGAGTGACTTGAGCATCAAATCACTAAACAAATGAACCCTAAAACTTAAGAAAATCTTACTGGCAATAAATGAAACCCCTGAATCTATCTGTATGTGGCTCCCCAGCCAAAAAAGAAAATATCAAAGATTTCAATGGTGTTGCATGTTAGATAAAATGGATACATACTCCTCTTACGAGGAATATAATTTAATTCAGAGCAAATGGGAGACTAGGCAAAAATATATCATTTAGTTTCCGTCTGCAAAAGCTAGACAAATCTATATGCGCTTCAGATTGAACCAATTTTTAACGACTTTCGGAACGAAAAATTGGTATGGCAATAATATACTTATGGGTTCAGGAATGTGATGATTTTGTGTAGATAACGCATCCTTTGAAACATTGAAACATCTCGTAATATTTTGCACATCTTTCGAAGAACCTCGCACACAGATTTTTAAGCACTTTCTGGTAAATAAATCTTACATTGCAAGGGAATCCCTCTGGAAACGCTGTATGGAAGGATATAGTCAAACTCTAATTCTTAAATGAATCGCTCTATTGGAAATTATAGAGGTTAATCTTGACGAAGCACAGTCGGGGTATGCAGTTGTAATGTTCAAAGAGGGTAAAGCCTATGGTGTGAGGAATGGGTATTTAATTGTTTAGCCCAAGAATGTAATGATGTTCTACTACAGTAAGCACTCAATATTTCAATCGAAAATGTCATTCAGTACTGTTCCGGATTCTTCTGATGTGGTACACACGAATTTTATAGATAATACTCGTATGTCCCATCCCCTTTCCTCCATACTTATGGAAAATCTCTCCGTCCTGTGGGACGGGACCGGAGCACTTTGTAAAAAGCATCCAAATTTTTTTCAAAAATGTGTCCCTCCTCTCTTTCTTGCGCGGGGACCGGGACGCGGCCGTAACCCCACCTACCTTGGCTCCGTCCTCACGCATCGCCCATCAGTCCTTTTCTCCGCACGATCGGGGCCGGACGCACTTGCATCATCGGAAGACATTCTTCCCTTTTTTTCCCTCTCTGGCTCTCGCTAGCGTTCGTTTATTAGCCTGTCTATGGGCCTCATTACAACCCAGGCGGTAAGTTCCCTACTTTACCACCATGGTGTAAACTCTGTTTACACCATGGTGGATGGCGGATTTACCGCCCCATTGCAAGGTGAGTGGGGCGGTAAATCCCCATTCCCCATTTACCCTTCCCCATTCCCATTTTTGCCCCATAGGGCATAATGGGAGTGGGGAAGGCGCTAATTACGGCACTGTAAATTACGGTGCCGTAATTAGCACCAAGGCGGGTTAGCGCCTTGCATTTTAATGCCTGCTAAAAGCAGGCGTTAAAATGGTAATCAGGCGTTAAGGGTTAACGGCGCCGAAGGCGCCGTTAAACCCTTAAAGCCTGGGTTGTAATGAGGCCCTATGTCTTTTAAACTAGATTTTCCAGACTGTTCATCGTGTCACTGTCGCTTCGCGAGGGCGGATCCCCATCCTCTTTGTTTAGAGTGTTTGGGTCCGGAACACCGTTGGGACTCCTGTTTTTACTGTGACTCCCTTTCGGTCTGGGCACTTCAACGTCAGTTGGAGCGGTGGGAGGAGGTGTTCAGACGGACGCCTCCTTTGCATTTTCAGGCATTCATCGACGAGAAGAAAAAAAGCCCGATAAGTTCTTTACTTTTCAGAGCACTCTGGCCGGGGGATACCTTTCCGGGTTCCTCTCGAGCCGGGAGGGGCGTTGATCGCTCTGTTACCGGGGTTCGCCCTGAGGTGCCTGTCGGGCCTAATAATTCTACTGGAGTTTTCTCCGAGGGTCTCCGTAAGGGGCCTGTGTCCATCGGAGTACGCTCCGAGGCCCCTCCTGTGGGGGCTGTTTGTAGACCCAGTTCTACTGAGTCATGGGGTACCGGAGCTTGCTCTGAGTCAGCTCTTTCGGCTTCCCTCAAAAATAAAACCAGGGTGCGCCCCGAGGTCTTGGCTGGACTTGAGGTTACCGAACGGATGTTCAAGGCCCGTGCCGATAAGGCTTCTACCGGGCCTAGGTCCGAGGTCCCTCGTACAGAGGCTAAGGATACCAACAGTTCTGAGGGGCCGGGCAAGGCCATGTCGGTGACAGCGCACCGTTCCCGCTCTTGTGGTGACACCAGATCGGTTGAGGGGGCAAAGAAGAAAGTTTCTTCTTTTACTGGCAGTGCCGAGGCCCTTCCTTCGAAGGCTCAGTTGGCGGTTGGTATGTCGCAGAAACATTCCAGGCCTCGTTGTACCGGCTCTGCCAAGGTTCCTTACGTTAAGGCTAAAATTAAGACCCCTGACCCATCGACGGGGACCCCTGCCTCACTTCCTCACCTGCCGCAGTTCCCCTCAGATGAGGACAAAATGGTGGCCGTTCCCGCCACGACCACGGCAGCCATTTTAGGTACTACCCCTACAACTACGCCATCGGCCCCTGGTGTAGGGTTCGGTCCTTCGGGTGAACCTAAGGTCCCTTGTGCGCATCCTTACCGGCCGGTTTATGATTGGAACGCCCGGGTGCCTCTTCTGCACAATGTTTTGTTTCCCGCGGTGGCGGCTCCCTTGATTTATGTGGATTCGTCGGTGGAGGGGCTGGTGTGGCACCCTTCACCGTTAAGTCCCTGGATTTGTCCACCTCATGAGGGGCCCCCTCAGGTTCCGAAACAATCTCCTGAGGACGCTTTTTTCGGTAAATTTCAAGCGCTTATGGCACCGACCCCATGAGGGAATATTTCAAAGGGCTTTTCAAGGAGATATGTCCACCCGCGCCTCCGGCTCCACCCGTTCCGACGGTGGTCCCGCCGGCGCCTCCCTTGCCCGTGGTGCCTCCCCCTGCGCTTCCGCCTGTGCCACCACTGCCTTGTCCCCAGTGGACAAGGCAGTGCCTGACACGGCTCAGAAGGATCCTGACCTGTCAGATGACCCTCAAGGCGATCAGGACAACGAGGACCTTCGCCGCTCTATCAGAGCTTTCCATGACCGAGTGCTGCACATGATGAGTTTCTTAGATGTTCCGGTGCCCGAGGCACCTGCTCCACAGGAGGGCGTGCTTTCTGGGCCGTTCACCTTGTCTCCTTTGGAGCGTACCGGCCTGTTCTTGCAGAAGGACGTTCTGGCCGAGGTCCGTAGAGTTTGGGAAAAGCCACACTCGGGACTTTTTGTCAATAAAAAGATTGCCGCGAGGTACAGGCTGCATTCTTCGGAAGAAGTGGCCTTGTCGTCTTGTCCGCCTTCCTCCTCCACAGTGGTGGCTGTGGCTACGTTGCAATCCAGGCCTGCAGCATCCTCCTCTGCGATGGCTACTCAGGTCTTGGGAAAGGAGGACAAGCTCCTGGACTCCCTAGGGAGGAAAATCTTTGCCAATTCGGCCTTACAGCTCAGGCAGGCCAATGCAGAATTGATTTTGGTGGGAGCTAACATGCGGATGTGGAGAGGTCTGTCGGAGTTTGAGAAGCACATTCCGGTCGAGAAGTTGGAGGATTTCAGAGGAGGCCTTTCCGATGCCAGGGTCTTGGCCCAGGATCTCCTGGAGGCTGTGGCTCATCACGTAGACACCTCGGCTCGGGGTCTGATGCTTGGGGTTGATACCTCGCGGCAAGCGTGGCTGCATGCCACTAAGTTCTCGAAGGAGGTGCAAGACAAGGTTCTGGACCTTCCATTTGATGTTAAGGAGCTTTTTCACTCTTCTACTGATGTAGAGCTCACCAAAACGAAAGACAGCACTCAGACGGCTAAATCATTGTCTGTTCTGGCTCTCTTCAAGGCTCAAAGGCCTTTGTCGCAAGGTCGACCTTCCTCTGGTTTTAGGGGCTTCCTCGACCGCAAATCTCGCAGAGTGGATACTCCTGCGGGAAATAACCGCCGTAGACAACAGCGTACGTGGTATTTCTCCCGCTCCTCAGCCTCCTCATCAGGTTCAGGTGGCACCTCCACCGATAAGCCTGCCAAATGAGGGTTTTCCGCGCTCTCACGAGACCCCGGTGGGAGGACGCATTGCGTCTCATTGGGAGGCATGGCAGGCCATCACAGAAGACAGATGGGTCTTGTCAGTCGCTCGAGCGGGCTTCCACTTACCTTTACCCCCTACCCCACCCCTCAACCCTCCTTTTCAGCTGTCGGGCTCACCGTCCCTCAAAGCCGAGGTTCAGAAACTTGTGCACCTCAGAGCTGTGGAACCCGTTCCTCTTGGGGAGCGAGGGGAGGGCTTCTACTCCCGGCTGTTTACGGTGCCCAAACCCAACCAGGCTGGCCTGCGCACCATCCTAGACCTTTCCCAGTTTAATCTTTTCCTACCCCATGAGAAATTCAAGATGATCACGCCCGGCCAGATTCGCTCCTCTTTGCAGATGGGCGATTAGCTCAGCAAGGTGGATCTTCAGGATGCGTACATGCATATCCTGATTTGGAATCCACACAGGAGATACCTCTGCTTCTCTTTGGGAGAGGAGCACTTCCAGTTGCGGGTGTTTCCTTTTGGCCTCAGTTCGGCGCTGCATGTCTTCACGAAGATGATGTCGGTGATTGCGGCCTATCTTCGTCTCCAGGGTATCCATGTGTATTCCTATTTGGACTACTGGCTCCTACGCAGCCCTTGTCCGTTGGCAGCAGCAGACAACCTCCAGTCTCTCCTTCAGCTCCTGTTCCATCTTGGGCTGTCGGTGAACTGGCGGAAACCCTCCATGACAGTCTCACAGGACCTGACTTTCCTGGGTTTTCGTTGGAACACGATAGACTGCCGAGTGTATCTGACCGGGGACAGAATGGCGGATCTGTTGGCCACGTGTCAGATGTTTGCGCAGTCGGGGAGCATGACGGCCTGGTGGTTCCAGAGGCTTCTGGGCCTCATGGCCTCATGTGTACTGGCTCTTCCTCTTGCGTGTCTCAAAATGAGACGGACCCAGATGGCTCTTCGGAGTTCCTGGCGTCAGGCTGTGGACTCGGATTCCAAGCGGATAATGATTCTGGATTCCATGAGAGTGGACCTGGACTGGTGGTCATCTCTCAGCAACATGTCAGTGGGCGCGGGGTTCCAGGACCCAGCCCCCATGGTGACGATCACGGCAGACTCCTCCCTTTTGGGGTGGGGTGCGATGTTAGATCTTCTTCAGGTCTCGGACCTCTGGTCCCCTCAGGACAAGCTCCTGCACATAAATCATTTGGAGCTTCTGGCGATTTTTCTGGCACTCAATGCGTTCAGACCTCTCATTGTCAACAAGGTGGTCCGCATAAGAACGGACAATGCGGTATCAATGTATTACATAAACAAGCAAGGGGGAACGAAGTCTTCCCCTCTCGTGGACCTGTCCATCCAGATTTGGAAGTGGGCCGTGCTTCATGGGGGCTGGCTGCTTGCAGTGCACATCCCGGACCAGCTGAATGTCACCGCGGATGCCCTCAGCCGGCGGACAATGGTCAGCTACGAGTGGGAGTTGAAGGCGGAGATCCTCTCATGGATTTTCTCGCGTTGGGGCACACCAGAGGTGGACCTCTTCGCCATGGCGGTAAACAAGAAGCTTCGTCAGTAGGCCTCCAGAGGGGGGCTGGGAGCCTCCTCTCTGGGGGATGCACTCGAGATTCCTTGACACGACATGAGAGCTTACGCCTTCCCGCCTCTTCCCCTAGTTCATCAAGCAATTTGGAAGTTGAAGAGCTCTGTCAACTGTTCTCTTTTACTGATAGCTCCGTGGTGGCCGGCCAGGTTTTGGTTCTCAGAACTTCAACACCTGTCAGTGTGTCCGCCGATCAGGTTACCAGCAACTCCCGATCTTCTTCACCAAGGGGAACAGCAGATGTGGCACCCCTCCCCACAATCGCTCAACTTGGCGACATGGTGCCTGAGTTCACGTCTCTGGAGCATTTGGGTTTGTCTGCGGATAACATGCGCATTATCCAGGCAGCCTGGAAACCCTCGACCAGATCCCAATACAAGAGTAAATGGCTCAGGTTCTGTCATTGATGTTTGGAGAAAGAATTGGACCCAAGGGTGGCAACGATTGACACAGTGCTGTCCTTCGTATCCTCCCTAGCAGAGTCAGGGGTTCATGTTCTGTCTTGCAGGACTTATCTCTTGGCGATTTCCGCTTACCTCTCTACAGACTAGTGTTCTTATTCTTTAACTAACCCGGTGGTGAAGAGACATTTTGCTGGCTTGACACGCATCTACCCTCCGGTTCGTAGTCTGCACCCGCCTTGGGACCTAAATGTAGTCCTGACGGCGCTGTGCCATAAACCCTTTGAGCCAATGGCTACGGTTGACCTCAAGTACGTGTCCTGGAAAGTGTCCTTTCTGGTAGCCGTTAAGTCAGCGAGGAGAGTGAATGAGCTCCAGGCATTGTCGGTGGATCATCCTTTCTTGGTCTTTCACAAGGACAAGGTAGTCCTTCGGACGAACCCAGCTTTCCTACCAAAGGTAGCGACCGAATTACATCTGAATCAGTCGATTTCCCTTCCGGTCTTTTTTTTAACCCTGCCTCGGAGGCGGAAAGGGTTCTACACTGCCTGGATGTCCGAAGAGCTCTTAAATTCTACCTGGACAGGACTTCCAAGCTTCCAAGCTTCTGAGCTCTTGCCAACAGTTTGTGACCCTCGGTAAACCTCAGGGCAGGCCGGCGTCTAAGGCATCTATTTCCAGATGGATTACCGCCTGTATCACAGAATTTTTCACCATCCAAAAGCTGAAACCTCCTAAAGGTATCCATGCACACCAGGTGCGAGGCAAGGCAGCCGCGGTTGCTTTTTAGAAGTATGTTCCCTGGGAGTCCATCGCTAAAGCGGCTACTTGGGCCTCCCCATCTGCTTTCTGTAAGCATTACTGCCTTGATATGAGCTCTAGAGCTGACGCTCATTTCGGACAGGCTGTGCTGAAGAACCTGTTTCAGTAAGGGGTATTTCCATCCACCCATAGTTCCTGTAAGGAGTGTTTGGGAATCTCCCATAAGTATGGAGGAAAGGGGACGGGACGTAGGAGTTACTCACCGTAGTGACCACCTTACTCCTAGTCCATAGTCCCCTTTCCTCCATACGCCCTCCCGCCGTCCCCTCTAATAAGGTTCCTCTGTTATTGCTAATAGGTCTCTGACCTGGCGATAGAAAAGGACTGATGTGATGTTAGATTGTTACAATATGGTTGTCGCACACTCCCTGGTTTTTTCTACAGAAGTAAAGAGATCAACTTTTTGCCTCTCATACTCCTCTGCAGAAAGAGTAAAATGATATTAATCATATTGGGGGAAAAATATACTCTTAACAGTTCTTTGCAGCTGAAATAGAATAATAATGACGAAATTCTGTCTGTCACTTGCATAGAATTATTGATTATCATTTTCACTTTGGCATAATATTTACTAGCAGACCACAAGGACATGATTTCTTTTGGCTTTGCATAGTTCAGCTCAGAACTATGTTGATACTGCCACTAGATGGGATCAGGGAGAAAGTGCTCTGCTTATTAGGTCCCTACTCTTTCTCTTTTGCTGGACTTGCTCCTTCTGATCTACCTGTTCCTTTTGTCTTGGTTTGCGCTCTGAGGCCCATGGGCGTCTAGGGCATTGAAGAATTAAAAATAAATACATAAAGATAAGGCCATACTGGCTGAGTTATTTGCAAAGTATCTCAACCAGAGGAAAAGACATCTTCATTCCAACACAATGTATGATCCAAACCGTCAGGAAGATTTCGAAGTTTCATGGACATAACGTGGCAGCAATGCGTGTAGTCTTCTGCTGCAAGAAAGAGATTCAATAGTGGAAGAGAGGTTTTACCATTGCTATTGTCTCTACTCACAGAAAAGAGTCAAATTGCTAAGGTTTATTTGATGGTAAACCACCATCATTCTTCAGTGGGCAGGACAATAAATGTATTTATAAGCCTTGAAAGACCTCCCCCATAATTCCTGGATGCTGTCTGTTGTATCTCTTGGATTTCGTCTTTTATGTCCCCTATTCAACCATTGTTCCATCCCTGCCACTTACCTATTAACACATTTCCTCAGCTAGGAGATTCAACAACTTTGGCTCTTAAGAAACCGTAACTCATATGCCACACGAACATGTTTGTCAAGGCTCTTATTCCAGTTTCTTTGTCATTCAAAAGAAAGATGAAGATTTTTAAACAGTTCTAGACCTGCATTCAATTCAGTCGGCACACCCCAAACAAGAAATTCAAGTTTGTGAATAGCAGCTAAGATTCATGCAGACTTCGATGTGATCCATTGATCCAAAAGATACATTTTGTCTTATTCCAATATTCAGCTCTCTGACAATTGCTCACTTTTACAGTAAGCCACAGTCATTTCCATAACAGGATATTTTATCACCCGTTGGCCTCCGCTCTGGCTTCAAACCTTTATCTAAAGTATGTCAGGTATGAGTTTTCATCTGAGGATTTAGGGAATACATATTTTTTTTAAAACTTTTCTTTATTGGCAAGCAGTAGCAGCCGGTACAGTGCAAATTAAAACAGTGACACACATTTCATGTTGAAGCGTGAATGATGAAGTATAAGTTCTACAGAAGGTCGGATACAGTCCCAACAGAGGTTAATCACAATAGATCCATGCATCATGTAGAGTGATCCGCCCCCTGATCAGGAGAAGGAGGGGATGATAAGAGCTCCATGTCCACCTTACTGTTCAAGTAACTACAAAACTCTGTCCATATGTATTTAGGGCGAGCATTACTAGGTAGCATGTTAATATAGTCTTCTTCACAGGATTGTGTCCAGGTGAGGGCCTTCAGCCACATTTCCTGGGAAGGGGGAGATCTGCGCTTCCAGCATTGCAGAATGCATTTCTTGGCCGCAACCGCCGCCACATTTAAAAACTTAGCTTCCAGTTTCGCTTCAGCCCCCTCCCAGAGCCCAAACAGAAGAGACAGGGGTTCAGGATCTACACAGAACCCTACTATTTCAGAGAGGTCTCAAGCACCGCATTCCAGAACGGGGCCAATGCCCCACAGGACCAGAACATGTGTGCATGGTCCGCTTCGTTAGATCTACATCTTTGACAGGGGTCGGATTGATCCCGGACAAATTTTTGCAATCGCATAAGGGGTGTAGTACAGGCGATTGAGTAGCTTGTATTGAATACGTCTAACTCTAGAATTAAAAGAAACCTTGCGAGTGTGCATGCACATTTTGGACCACATATCATCTGTAATGTCTAATCCCAGATCCCGACTCCAGGCATCACGAACAGTGTGGGGGGGTTCAACAGCACGCGCCATCAACATTTTATACAAGGAGGATACGATACCCCTACCACCAGCGGAATTGGCTATATAGCAGACCGCGGGGGACTCAGGGGGTTCGTTCGGGTATGAAGGCCACATGTCCTGGACTGCCGCCCTAATACGGAAGTATTGCAGCAGCTCAAGTGGGGACCTGGAATGCCCTGGCCTCCACGTATCTAGGGTGATGAATTTCCCGTCAGGGAACAGGTCGGAGAATGATCTGTATCCCAGGTCCGACCAGTGGCGTATGAGGAGCTGATCCTGTGTGGGGGTGAGGCCGGGGTAAGACCAGAGGGGAAGCCATTTGTAGTACGGGGGGGAGCCAGAACCAGGCGTCAGAATCTGCCGCCACGCCCTAATAATGGAAGCCACTGGGTCAGCAGGGGCCTGCGTACGATATGAGTGAAACAGGATCAAGGACGTCATATTCACCTCCGGGGTCGCTAGGATTTCAAGTTTAACATGCGGGGGGGGTTCCTGGTGGTGGTACCAATATGTAGCATGCTGGGCCTGGGTGGCTATCCAATACTGGGTGAGATCAGGTGCATTGAAGCCCCCCCTCTCGCAAGGTAGGGTCATATGTTGCCACTTTCTGCGCGCGGCCCCTGAATGCCAAAGAAAACAGGCGCACTCCGAGTGCAAATCCGCGAAGTATTGTTTCCCGGGCCAAAGTGGAACGTTAGCCAATACGTACAGCAGTTTGGGAACGATAATCATTTTTATTAGGGACAGTCTCCCTGATAGTGAGAGGGGGAGGTTTCGCCATCTTTCCATCCTGGTATGAACGTATTGTGCGGCAGCCCCATAGTTATCAGACAATAGAGAGGATTTTGAGAGGGCCACCTGGACCCCTAAGTATTTGATGCCCTCGGGAGCCCATTTGAGAGGGAATTCGCATGCTCGTTAAGAGGTAGCAGGAGTAAGGGGAAAGATTTCTGATTTAGAGTAATTTATGGTGAAGCCCGAGAATGTGCCAATTTTGATAATTTCACGCATGATCGGGTCGAGGTGGACTGAGGGGTCTCTGATATATAAAAGCACATCATCGGTGTATAGTGATATAATTTCGGGAGTATCCCGCAGGCGAATCCCTTTGCGCACGTGGTTGTTACGTACACTATCAGCCATGGGCTCGATGGCCATCGCGAATAACAAGGGAGAGAAAGGGCACCCATGTCGTGTCCCCCTGTGGAGGGAGAACGGAGCCGATAGCTGAGAGTTAACCAGGACTCTGGCCACAGGGTTAGTGTATAGCAGTTTAATGCAGGACATCATGTATGGGCCAATCCCCATCTTCTCCAGCACCGCCCACAGATATTGCCACGAGACCATGTCGAACGCTTTTTGGGCGTCTAATGTCACGGCCACCGCGTTGGCTTGGGGGTCAATTCTAGAGATGACGTTAAATAGCCGCCGAATGTTTAAGGCAGTGGAACGAGCAGGAACAAATCTGCTCTGGTCTGGGTGAATCAGGTATTTCATGATGGGGAGGAACCTATTTGCTATGATTTTGGCGAAGATCTTGGTATCGGTATTGATAAGGGATAGAGGTCTATAAGAGCCGCACTCATCCGGAGGCTTAACCGGTTTAGGAAGCACAGTAATGACAGCCTCACGCAGGGACCGGGGGAGGGTGGTAAGGCGCAGCGACTCCTCCCAAACCTCGTGAAGGCACGGAGCAAGGAGAGCAACATGTTCCTGATAGAACTCGCCGGTCAGGCCATCTGGACCGGGGGCTTTCCCCTTAGGGAGGGCTGAGATGACAGCGGTGATCTCGTCAAGGGTGAAGGGAGCATCTAGTTGTTCTTTGGTGGCTAGGGATTCAAGGGACATTGGAATGAAGTCTAGGAGGTTGTCCAGATCGTGCGGGCTGTGCTCTGGTTGTTGGGCATAAAGGGTTGCATAGAAATCTGCGAAGGTCTCAAGAATGGGCCGGTCAGACCAATGTCGCACTCCGTCGTTGTCAATGATACTATCAATTCGAGCTCTACCTCCCTCGGCCCGGACGAGGCGGGCAAGAGTATGGCCTGGTCTCTCTCCTTCACCATACTTTCGGGCCGCAATGGGGCAGGCAAGGTATCTTATCTCGCTGTGGGCGAAGGACTCGAACGTGTCTAGTTCAGTTCTAATCTGTGCCAGTTTGGGCGGAGAGGGGGTGGCCGCATACTCGCACTCTAGCTCCCCAAGTCTGGACTCAGAACGGTGCAGAGAGTTTCTAATATCTTTCAGGACCCCAGCCTCCCTGGAGATGCACATGCCCCTGATGAAAACCTTAAAGGCCTCCCATCTCACCCCGTCCGTTGTGTCATGGCGTTTGTTGCTATCAAAAAACGAGGTGATATCTGCAAGGATGTCAGCCTTGAAGACTATATCGTGTAGTGCGTCAGACTTAAACCTCCAGTTAGAATGCTGAGGGAGGGTCGGGTGCAAGGCGATGTCCAACGTGATCGGGGAGTGATCGGAGAGTGTGCGAGGGAGAAGTGAGTGTTTTGCCCATGAGCCCCAAAGAGAGAAGGAAAAGATCAATCCTGGAATGACTGTCGTGGACGGAGGAGTAAAATGTAAACTCTTACGACATTGGGTGGAGTACCCTCCAGGCATCCACCAGACCGGCAGCGAGCATGTGTGCATGGAGGCGGCGAGGGCCCTGGACAATGTTCTAGGTGCAACACCGGATCTGTCCAAGTCGGATTCCAGGATGAGATTCATGGTCCCCCCCCATATGATGGGAACCCCAACATAGCCAAGGAGGATGTCAAGGATGTGGTCGAAAAAATCGGGTGCATCAATGCATGGGGCGTATGTGTTGACCAGAAGGCATTCCGCATTAGCGAGGAAACAGTGTAGGATCACATATCTACCCTGGACATCTATATGGCTGGTGCGAAGGGAGAACTTCAAGGACTTGTGAATCAAGGTGAGGACACCTCTGGATTGTGAGGAGAACACAGTGTAATATTTGTTGGGGCCCCATGACTGGGCAAGAGAGGACGATAATTGTGCGAGGGCATGAGTTTCCTGTAAGAAAAGTATTTTGACCCCGTGCCTCTGGACGTAGGCCGTGACCCTGCGTGCCTTCGTGTAGTTGCTGAGCCCTCTGATATTCCAAGACATTAGCCTAATAGCCATTCAGTAGTAATTTAGGGGGGATCCGAGTAATGTGTGTCATATATTGTCGAACAAGTGCCGGCCACTTGTACAGTGACCAGATGTGTTATACCCAAAGCTACCACTGTCTCACCATTTTTGTTATTATAAGATCCCCCAATAACACCTCCCCCCTCCCTCACTGCCACCCCCAACATAGCAGTGCCCAAGAACCCACCCAAAGTCTCATGGCTTTTGTGCCAAGCCCAACGCGGCTGGACCAACCCCCAAACCAAATAGGGGAACAGCCAATGAACTAAACAAGCCAAACTCGGCGTTGCAACTCCAGCGGGGGTAACTGCTGCCGTGAGCCCGAGATAGTTGAACGGTGGAGTACACCAAATAGCGTACAGCGGTGGTTAAGTTAAGTTTTTTAGAGGAGACAACATAGTAGGGTACAGTGAGTAGGGGCTGTAGGAATAAAGAATCCAAGTATAGGTACCATATACCATGAACCATACAGCTGTGACCCATGTTGCATTTCATGAAATTTCACAATGAGTTAGGACAATAGGAGAATTCACAAAGGAAAAGATACATGAGATTACAAGTAAATTGCAAATAACAGGCGTGGTAATAGTACCACAATGATTCGAGTAACAGGTGCATGGCAGGCCGGCTCAACCCTCATCAACGGGATCACCTTCAGGGCCTGGGACAGGAATATGGGACTCAAATTCACCGCCTCCTCAGGGACAGTGAAAAAGTACTGTTTATTACGGTGGCTGAGCGTCAGCCTAGCAGGGAACATGGCATATTCCACCTTCCTCTCTCTGAGCATTTTTTTTTCACACCATTGAATTGCCTGCGCTCCAATTGAACATTAACAGAGAAGTCCGGGAAATGCGGATAATCTGGGACTCAAGTCTCAGTTTCCCTGTTTCACGGGCCAGCCGTAGGATGTGGTCTCTATCTCTGAAGCTGAGAACCTTGGCTATAATTCGTCTGGGGAAGTCGCCCAGCTTGGGGCGAGGGGCCAATGAGCGATGGGCGCGCTCGATCGTAAAGAACGGAGAAAGTTGAGGATCCCCTAGGAGGTCTCTCAGAAGGGCCTCGACTGCAAGTTCCATTTTGCCCTTGAGGGCCGTCTCGGGAACCCCTACAATGCGGATATTATTCCTGCGGGATCTGGACTCCAAATCATCGCACTTCGCCTTGACCTGCTTCATATCTCGCACCAAGTCAGAGACCGTATTCTGGAGCACGTGTACCTCGTCCTCAGTGGCCCCAATCCTGGTCTCGGCCTCAACCCGCCTAGTGCCATGCTGATACAATTTGGTGCGTAGGGAGGCTACATTGGCATTTATGTCGTCTAATTTTTCGTGAAATGATGCAAAGTTTTTGGCCATTGACTCCATGAGTGACGTAAGGTCCGGCTGAGGAGAGCATGAGGATGCATCCGAGTCGTCTTGAAGAAGGGCAGCCCCAGTAGGTCTTGCTTGGCTAGGGCTTTGGCAAACTTGTCCATTGCTCCAGCCTTGTTGGCCACACGTGCTTTGCCGGACATCTTCGGGGGCACCTTGATAAGAGCAGAGAATCTTTCGTCGAAAGGCAGCAATGGTGCCCAAGGGGTTTAGAGAGGGACTAGGCCCGTAATCAGCGATGGGTCGGCGACTGCCTAGGAGGCAGAAGCAAGGAGCACCCCCAACTGGTGTGTTCTGGGGCGATGAGCCCGCTCCAAGGGGCAAGCAAGGTGTCAGGGTGGCAGTATGGTCCGGGGGGGGCAGTATCCTGTGGCACCCGCCTCTGAGCCAGGAGGGCTCAGGCAGAGGGGGCCAGTAGTGGAGGGCAGCGTAGTCAGGGGCACAAGGTGCACCCGGGGCGTGGCGAGTAGGTGCGCAGACTGGGAAGATGAGAGTAGTGGACGCCCAGGGTGGCACCAGCAACAGGAGAGTGGTCGCAGAGGAGCCTGGTATGCTTGGGGGTCGATTTCTTTCTTTGAGTGGAACAGGCGCAGCCCAGGAATGAGGCAGAGCAGATGGGCACAGTGCGCAGCGATCAGTTCACTCCCCCTCCTCACCTTAGGACCCTGCAGACTGAAGAGTGGGTGTCCATCCGGGTACAAGCAGGCCTCCAACCTGCAGCAGTGGGTTCAGGCGGGATCGGGCCCCCAAACCACAGCTGGAGCCCGTAACGGGGAGGCCTCGGCACGGCCACCCGTCCCTGCCGTCACAGGGAACCAGTGAAGTAGGCGGCAGAGCCGCGAAGCAGGAATGATCAGGTGGCGTTAGTGCGGGGGCCGCTCCAGCAGCCCCCGCCGTATCCTGGAGTGTCTTCGCCCGCAGGGGGCCGGCGCTGTCACCGCCGCCCAAAGGCAGCTGCGGTCGGCGAGGAGAGCGGGGCGCGGATGACAGCGCT
Source organism: Ambystoma mexicanum (assembly GCF_040938575.1). Classification (NCBI taxonomy): domain Eukaryota; kingdom Metazoa; phylum Chordata; class Amphibia; order Caudata; family Ambystomatidae; genus Ambystoma; species Ambystoma mexicanum. The sequence continues at coordinate 1,490,873,560 of NC_090932.1, read as the reverse complement.
GCCGCAACGGGGAGGCCTTGGCACAGCCACCCGTCCCAGCCGTCACAGGGGACCAGTGAAGTAGGCGGCGGAGCCGCGAAGCAGGAGTGATCAGGTGGCGTTAGTGCGGGGGCTGCTCCAGCAGCCCCCGCTGTATCCTGGAGTGTCTTTGCCCGCCAGGAGCCGGCGCCGTCACCGCCGCCCACAGGCAGGAGCGGTCGGCGAGAAAGCCACGCCGGCAGACCACGGGCCCCGGCGCACCCCCACGGGGGGAGCGGGCCGCGGATGTCAGCGTCGCTCAGGAGCAGCCGGCCATGCAGTCCAGGAGGGAGGGCGGAGAGGGGGTGATGTCTGTGCCCCAGGCGGCCACGCACCAAGCCGCAGCAAAGCGAACCCTCGCAGGGCGATGGGGGGGATGGGCTGCAAATGGAGTCACGTGGCCCGGAGGCCTCCACCGGCGGCAAAGTGGCTCTGAAGGTCCGTTTTCGCCCAAAAACAGGGCAGGATGAAGCAGAGGCGGTGGGCAGCAGAATGCCTGGGGTCCCAGCTCCGGTATATACCAAGAGCCGCTGATTGTGGCGGATGTGTAGCTCACGGGCCACGGAGCTTGAAAGCTAAGCGGCCATCTTGCTGCCTGCTCAACAGCGCCCCCTAGGCAATACATATTTTAACATGTTTATGATTGGCTGTTGGAGACTTCAAATCCCCATGGAGTATTGTTGACCTCTTCAGACTGCTGTTAATGTTCTTATTCATCTTAGATGTTCAATAAATATCAAAACATTGACTCTTTATCTTACTCTGGTTCCAACATTGGACACTTGACACAAGACGAGCTAAGGGGTTTCCTCCGGAATTAAGAATCTCTCACATACAGGAATTGGATCAATGTTTCCAATCCTTGACGCATCCTTTGACCTGGAGGTTTCAGCAAATTCTAGGTCTCATGGCCTCTTTTTTTGTTCAGGTGGTTCCATGTGCAACAATGAGGACATTTCATTTTGATCTACAAATGACTTTGGATCAAGAATCTTCAACTCTGTGCAGGTTGACTCCAATTTCAGACTCCATAAAGCAGCACAACCATCACTGGCTGGCCCAGTCAGACAGTCTTCTAAAGGGTAATGCCATTGTCTGCCCTCAACCAGTGACTTCAGTTAATAGGCTTCTCCCACTCGAGCAGTGATGTGCAACATGAAAGATTCTGATTTATGATCTCATCAGGACAGAATCCTTAAGATTGAGATTCTAGACGTAAAGGCAATTTATCTTGCTTTGCAAGTCTGCCTTCCTCATTTTTAGAACACAAGTGTATTAGTCACACCACACAACACCACTGCAGTGTTTTATTTGAACAAAGGGGCAGGCACTCCGGACTTCATTGCCCACTGACAATTCAGATCTGAAGGGAGACTGTGGCTCATACTTGTTTTATAGTAGCTGCCTTTCTTCAAGTGATTCAGAACGATCAAACCGTGTACTTCTCAGAAAGGGGAACTTCAACAATCTGTAACCCATTTGCTATTCAATCTGTACGGTTGGCCATTGCTAGATCTGCTTTCAGCTGAGATCAACAAGGAATGTAGCAGATATTCTTTTTCGATGGGTCAGGAGTCATCATTTTCGAAGGAGATGCTTTCATGGTTCAGTGGGAAAGCACACACAATTATGCATTTCCTCTGTTTCTATTATTTGACAGTCCATAAGTGGCAGATGAGGTTTTGGTTTTCAGACCTGAATTTAATGTCTGTATCAAGTATTGCTTCCACTTGATATGGAACTTCTTTTCTCTGCCGGTAGTTCATATCGTACATACTTCCCTTCAATTGCTTTCCTTAAAGCCCGGATTCAAAAGATCTCTCTCTAAATGATCTTCACTTATGTGATACAGACAGCCATACAATGGTCTACCTGTTCACAGTATGAAAGCAAGCTGACAATATTTTGTCATTGCTATTTGGAAAAGGAAATTTGTCATTTTTGTTCATCTTCAGGGAATGTACTCTACTTTGTTTCTCATCTGGCTTCAGAATTCACTCAGTTTGATAATTGAACTCCTTTCTGAGGAGACATCACACTGGTTTATTTAATCTTTTTCCCCCTTTCAAGACTTCTCATCCTAAGTTGGACTTAAACCTAGTTTTAGCTGTGCTGTCTCATAGATCACTTGAGCCTATGTCCACTATTGGTATTACAGTTTGGGGTAAGTTGCCCGAGCTCTCCATCCTAATATTTGAGGAAAGGGAGCTACCATGGACTGGGCTTGTCCGGCCGCTATCCAATGTGCCTTTGAGAGCGTGTTTGAGGAGGGATCCTGTTGGCTTGTTGTCCTCCTCACCCCTCTGCCCCCCCGCTCCGGACAGGTAGTAAATCCTTCTTCGAGGAAAACCTTCAAAACCAGACTCCGGAGTACTCAGTTTACCAGAAGGCATTATAAAGGGTCTTAGCTGATCCCAAGGACTCAGTTTGCCAGAATGCCTTACCAAGGATCTTAGTGGCTTCTCAAGACTCTGGTTGCCGAAATGCAATATTAACAGTTATAGTGTCTCCTGGATCCTGCAGGGTGCTGTAAAGACTAGGGTCTCTGAGTACGAACCTGCAGAGTTAGGGACACAGATAAAACGCATGCGCCTTATCTGAAGTTGTATGCGCCGAGGAGCAGTCCGAACATCACCGTACACTCACACATGAATTCAGCCAACCACCCAATGCAGGAGGAGAACGCAGAGCACTGCAGAACTGCTCCCAGCAATAGAACTAAATCCAACATGGCACTGCACGATGCAGCCAATTTTTAACCTCACGACCCCATGTCAATCGATGGACCCTCCAGTATTTATCAGAAGAAGGCTGCCAATAAAACAATTAATGTAATTAGGCATCTCAGAGGGATTAACCAATCACCAAACAGAATTCCAACATGAAAGGGGAGTAACCCATCAGCTGATGGTTCATGGAAACCTCTCCAATCCAGGGTGTATAAAAGGGGTTTGGCAAACAATGGTTGAAGTGGTAACTTTCCGAGAGAAGGCAGACTTGCTGGGCACTGCTCCCTTGGTAGAAGAGGAAAATACACAGGAGAAGATCGAGAAGGTGACTGCCTTAAAAAGGCCGATTGGTGGAGAATCTTTGAGGGAAAGATTGCCCCAAAGAAAGCTGTCTAAAGACTGAAGGATTGGAGGAAGAGATTGGAAGTTGCAAGGCACTAGAAGCCCGGGAGAGGCAGGCTTGCAGAGAAGTCTAAACAGCCCTCAAAGCCCAGCAACCTCTGTCAAACAGTAAAAGAAAGGAAATGTGACCTGTGGCAGGTGGGTGACCAAATACTAACTGCCTGAAAAGGACCCCGAGTGTGAAGGGGAGAAATATCACTTGACCTGTGTTGAATCGTGAGTGAATCTAAGGTCCAGGAAGGACCTGTTGCAAATTCTGAGCAAACCTGCGGTCCACGAGGGACCTGTTGAGAATGCTAAGGGAAAGTAAGGTCCACAAGGGACCTATTGTGAGTCCTGAGGGGACATAAGGCCCTGGAGGGATTTGGTGTGAGAATTGAGCAGAGACCAGGGTAGAAGCCAGACCGCCCAAGAATCCTCAAAATCGAAAAGGCAAGTAGAAGGCCACCAGTACAGATTATCCTTCCCTGGGACTTTTGGTTGTTTATGTTGGAACTAACTTGTGTATGGACATTTGAGAAAAGGTTTTGAGAACTCTTTGATTGGCCATACTTTGGAACTTTGTGCTGGCCGATTAGGGTAACATGGAGCCCAAAAAACTAATTGAGATTAGTTTTGAGACTTTTCCGTTACCCATACCCTTTGGATTATTTATAGACTAGTGTCCCAAGATAGGCAAGGTCTTGTAAAATTAGGTTTGAACTTTGAATTAGAAAGGTAGCATGTTCAGGTGATACAACAAGGGAAACCCACTTTTCATTGACTCATCCTTAAGACGTTTGCTTTACAAAATCCTCTGTTGTGCTAGAGAAAACACTACTTTCCTATAGGTATTGTATCCAACATTTCCTTAAGAGTAAATTCCAATTCTTAGAAATACAAAACCTGTGTCAAGTGTATAATGTATTGGTTTACCACGGGCTGTAACTTGGAAAACATAATTTCTTTTAGTACCCTTGGCATGTACAAGGAGCAGAAAAGTACGGAATCTTACTTTATGCAGACAGTACATAGTTATTCTTATGGATAAGATGCTCATGCTTACCCATTCTAATTTTCTTCCAAAGGTTTCGACAGACTTTCATATTACTGAGAAATTATGTCTGGCAACCGTTTTCCAGATCACAAGGTTGAATCACAAAAAATACTTTGAATGTTAGACGTTGTAAATTCTATTTAGAAAGATCAAAATACTTTAGAACATCCGAATGTCTTTTCATTACCTATGCCGGTATCTACCTAGGAATATACATGGTTTTATAACAACCTAATCTATATGGGCTGTCAGTTGCAGTAATGATTCTTACAAGGTGCCTGGGAAGTCTCCCCTGAAAGTCTTCTTACCCATTTAGTAGGGGCTGAACTGACTTTTCAGAGACCTTTTCGTCTAGATATTATTTTTAGGGTACACAAATTCAAGTTACAAGCTACTAGCCACCTCAATTCATACACACAGCACACCATACCAGTTCTTACTTGCCACAAGCCAAGCCAATGGCTAGTGGCAAGTGCACATTTTGCACCCTGTAATATTGGCACATTAGTGAAATGTGCTGGTCCTTATTCTTTTTGCAGACACTATCTACACACACCTGTAGCAGTTGCTAAATTTCGGTAATAGGTATTTCAACACAATTTTGGTTCGTCAGTTAATGCCTCCACATATTAATCCTAACACCGTTTGTGGTTCTCCCCAAGAGTGTAGGGAGTGTGGGACCTATACTTAAGAGAATGTACAGTTTATTCACTGCAGTGAATTCTGTTCACAGTACCCCTTTCTCCATACAATCCACCCTGTTTCCATAGCATAATGTTTGAATGTTCTTTGTGGTCTCCATTTAGGATGGACTTAGGAAGGAAAGGCACTGATAATTCAATGTTGTTGTCGGCCACACTCAAGACAATCTTAATGCAAGAGTTGGCTTCCCTTTCTTCCTTAGCAAATAGTGCTCTGGTCCTGGTACAGATGGTGCAAATAAACCAGGAGTATGGAAAAAGGGGGCAAATGTGGACCAATAATTCTAGCCCCTATCGCGATTAACTTTAATGTTCTCTATTTCCCTCATGGAATGAGCAATGCATGTTTGGGGGGCACAATCAATGACGCACACACCCCTAACAATTGTGTTGGAGATTGGACACAATACAGGGCCCAAGACTTTTCAAAAAAATTTAAGTTGTAAACAGTAAATATCGCATCCTACTTTCTCTGAACCTAAGCGAGTGCAAATCGTGATTCAAGCCGTTGTTTTGTAGTATTTCTTTAAGCATGTCACTTAACCTTCTTCTGACCTTAGCCAAAACAAACTGCAGTGAGTTTTGTTAAGGTTCAGTTTTGTTACTAATTTTGGTTTTTTTCTCTCCAAAAGAAACTCTTTGCCCTCCAAAAGAAAATGTACCCCCAAAATTCGTAAATGCCTGGTCTTCTTAAAATCCTTAGCATGTCGATGATGGGATCAGTGATTGGTTGTTAGTCAAGAGTTTTCTATTGTAGATGTGACAGCATTTTTCTTTGATGCTACCTCCAAAAAAGTACTTTATATGTTCCATGTAGATAAGGAGCCTTTTTGTATTTTATTGGTGTGAAAGCTGTCAAGTGCTTTTTGATTTATTTATTTTTTGTATTTTTTTAAAGAGTAGGACAAAGTGAAAAATGCTCATTTTTTGCTACTATTCCGTTGTTCCACCTTCTCCCCGGAAGAAAACTATACTAGACCTAGATGGAGAGCAGCACTGACTTAAAATAATACTGCTAGATGCACAGGTCGGTCACTTCCGAGCCAAAGTTCCACAGGATCTCTTGTGGTGGACATGTGAGGAAAAGTGATGATAGGGGAACCTTTTTGGCACCTTAGCTGGTGATAAGTGGTCACAGATTCTTCCCTCATGGGATGGGGTGCTCACATGAGCGATCTTACGCTCAGTGTTCTTTGGTTCCCTTCAGAATCGAGACTACAGATAAACCTTTTAGAGCGGAGGGCAATCAGACTTGTACTGATGGCCTTTTTGCCGTCTATACAGGGGAAGAACGTCCTGATAATGATGGACAACATAGTGGTCATATATTACCTGAACAAAAGAGGAGGTGTAAGGTCACTACCACTGTGGAGGGAGACAATGCAGCTCTGGTTCTGGGCGCTACAAACCAGAATTTCTCTAAGTGTTCACTTAGCCCGAGAAGACAACACCACAGCAAACGATCTGAGCAGGCAGCGCACAGTCTCTCACAAGTGGGAGTAAGCTCAGGAAGTCCTTCTAGAGATCTTCACCCTTTGGGGAACCCCTCAAGTGGATCTGTGTCCAGTATCAACAGTAAAATTCGACCTCTTCTGCTCCAGGGAATTTCCTCAGAAAGGCACTCTAGGAGACACGTTCATGGTGGACTGGGATTTCCCACTTTTGTATGCATTTCCACCAGTCCCCGTCATTCCTCTTGTCATTAGGAAGATGAGGAGTTTGGAAAGTCCATGATCCTGATTGCTCTTGATTGGGTTAGGAGGACGTAGTACCCCAAGCTTCTAGACATGTGCGCCTGCCCTCTATTCTGTCTTCCCCAGACAGTGGGCATCCTCTCACATGAGGGAGGCCATTTTCGTCACCTAGAAATCAGAACTCTGAACTTTCACACCTGGTTTCAGAGAGGTTAAAATACAAAGATTAGGACCTCCAAGAAGACGTGTTGGAGGTTATGCTTTCGGCCAGAAGACCAGCATCAAAAGCTTTATAACGCTGCCGTTGTAACACATTTTGCAGCCAATGTAGAGCTAAAGATATTGATCCTTTCACTTGCAGTACACCTGCAGTGCTTTCTTTTTTGCTGTACCTGGCCCACCAGGGGCTGCAGGTAGTTACTGTCCAGGGTTACCTGGTGGAGTTACCCATCTTTAAACGCACGCTAGAATAATGCTCTTATTTTAAAATACCCATTGTAATTCAGTTCCTGAAGGAACTGACAAATATTTTCCCAATGGTCCCTCTAATAGTTCCGGCTTCGGATCTGATTTAGTACCAACATTTTTGATGGCAGCTCCATTTGTACTTCTCCATCCCAGTCTACTCAGGTTATTAACCTTCAAAACATTATTTCTGGTAGCCATGACTTCTGCTCACAGAGTGAGTGAGCTACAGGCTTTATCATGTAAACCTCCTTTCACTATATAGGGAGAAGGTAGTTTTGAGGATTTGTCCTTCCTTCCTTCCCAAGGTGGTGTCCGAATGTCATCTGACACAAACATTTATTTTGCCAGCATTTGATAGAGCCCCTCATCCTTCCAAGGAGGAAGAGAGGTTGCATAAACTTGCATAAACTTGCCTGAAAAAATGTTTTTTTTATATTTTAAGGTTGGCAAATGAAAGGCAAGATGATCAACTTTTTATTGGTTATGCTGGACACAGACTAGGACAGGGTGTGGCTAAACAAACTTTGTTACTTTGGATAATTCTTTTGTATTACAGAATGGTATTCTGCGGCTGGGAAAGATGTTCCTGAAAATCTAAGGGCACATTCCACCAGAGGAGTGGGGGTGTACCGGTGGAGGACATTTGTAATGCTGCAATTTGATCTTCGATGTAAACCTTTTCAAAACATTACTGTTTGGACACCTTTTTGGGTAAGGACACTAGGTTTGGGGAAGGTATTTTGCACATTATAAACCAGTAAGAAAAATCCACGGGTCCCACCTCCTTCTATGAAACTGCTATGGGAGTCTATCAAAGATGAGGAATCTGTGGGAGGACACAATCCATTAGAAGAACAAATGACTTACCCCTGGTAATGTTCTTTCCACTGGATGTTCCTTCCACAGATTCCTCATCGCCCTGCCAGCCTACTCCTCTGACTGTGGGTGTATTTTTTAATACACTACTCTTTCAACACCCATGCAGGTTTTTGTAATCCTCACTCCATATCTCCCTCCCTCCATATCTCCCTCCCTCCCTCACTTGCTTGCCTCCCATCTCTCTTGCCCCCATCTGTTTTATCCCACCATCTGTCTCGCCGTACCCCCCCCTCCTGTCTTGGCCCCCCTCCTGTTTTGCCCTCCGCCCCTCCTGTCTCGTCCTCCCCCTCCCTTCCTGTCTTGTCCTCACCCCCCCTGTCTTGGCCTACCCCCCCACCTGTCTTGGCCTCAATATCCTGGCCTTCCCCTACCCCCACCTGTCTTGGCCTCCCCCCCACCTGTCTTGGCCTCCCTCCCACCTGTCTTGGCCTCCCCCCCCTCTGTCTTGGCCTACCCCCCCTCTGTCTTGTCCTCACCCCCTCCTGTCTTGGCCTACCCCCCCACCTGTCTTGGCCTCAATATCTTGGCCTCCCCCAACCCCCACCTGTCTTGGCCTCCCCCCCACCTGTCTTGGCCTCCCCCCCACCTGTCTTGGCCTCCCCCCACCTGTCTTGGCCTCCCCCCACCTGTCTTGGCCTCCCACCCCTCTGTCTTGGCCTGGCCCCCTCTGTCTTGGCCTGGCCCCCTCTGTCTTGGCCTCTCCCCCTCTGTCTTGGTCTCTCCCCCTCTGTCTTGGCCTCCCCCCTCTGTCTTGGCCTCTCCCCACCCCCCTTATCTTAGCCTCCCCCTATCTTAGTCTCCCTCCCCCTATCTTAGCCTCCCTCCCCCTATCTTAGCCTCCCTCCCCCTGTCTTTGGCCCACCCTCCCCTTGTCTTTGGCCCTCCCTCCCCCTGTCTTGGCCCCCTTCTCTTCCTCTCCCCCTCTCCCCTTCGCCTTCTCCCTCTCCCCCTCTCCCTCACTGCACCCCTTATAATCTCTGATGGTGCCAAAAATGTAATCTCAGGCCGTGAAAATGTGAAAAGCCCTCCCAATCTCCTTGTTGCACTATGCACCAGGAAAGAGAAGGGAGAACAATGTTCGCAATTATGGGGAAACTATGATCTCTGCTGTTTTAGGTGTCATTCTCCTAAGGAAGCAATGAGCAAATGCTTTGTAACTTGTCGTTCATGTGCAGTTCTGTTCCTGTGTTTATCATGCCCCCAGGGTTTAGCTCTGTATACATTATAAATACAATCACACATTTTCAGTAAGGCTGTGAGAACCACGGTCTGCAGCAGCGAGGAACTAAATAATTACTGTTTACTGTTTGCAAGAGAGAGCATATAATGAACCCTTGATTTATGGACTGACGCTGCAGCAAAGAAGCTTGAAGCCATTTTACAGTTCTTAAGAGAAATCCTATTTCTAACCCTTGATTTATACACTGAAGAAGGAACATCTTGACGGCAGGTTTCCGCGTGAGAGCTGGATTCCAGGTGGCCGAAGTGAACGAGCATAGGTACAATGTATCTTTTTGCGAAAGAGAGGGAGGTAGATTTTGACAGTATTGGAAAGTGAGAAAGTGAAATGGAGTTGTCTGTAGAGGTCAGTGTTAGGACGAGAGGAGGACACCAGGTTGGTTTTGTCTTGTCTGGCCTTTTCGTGCTGTGTTGTGCATTCATGCCTTGCTATTCCATGTTATGATTGACTGTATGAGGCTTTACGATTGTCAGCCCCCTGTGCCAATTTGCCCATCAAGATCTGTGACTATGCTAACTCCTCTAACAAGTATGTACAAGTTATACGTTCTGACAAACTACACACATGAAAATTCACCCACACATTGCAGTTGAACACCCCTCCAAACACGCATCAAACATCGAACACTGCACCTCTATAAACAATTTACAAACCACAGCCCCAGCCAATTCATCCTAGAACCAGCGGCACAGATGCCTCTATGCTCTGGACATGGAACACCTAGAAACAGACATGCCCACTGAGCTCAGGGTACTTCCGGTCTACATGCATCAGCACTATAGTAAAGCTATCTTACATTTTCCCTTTCTTCCCAGTACCCTTAATTCCTTGGAAACAGGTGACCGGAAAGTGAGTTGCTAAGAGGCTGGCACATGATACATATTGTGGCTGATTTCACAGAAGCTGTTTGTGGGAACCAGGAGGGCTGAGCATAGCCTCCAGCTGATGGTGAGATAAGTCTTGTCTGAAGAGGCCATGGGACCAAATGGAGATGGCGGCGGTGGGTGGTTAGTGTTGGGTGTGCAACCGTTTTGGTAAATTGTGTGTTGGGTAGAGGGAAACTTCCACAGTCTAAGGAAGATGGTAGAGATGTCTGTGGCTCAGTGGACTAATGCATCCACTACAGGGGTTTGTGTTTGACCTTATGGTCACTGGTTCGAATCCCGGCAGGTCCACTCAGCCCTTCATCCTCCCGAGGTCAATAAAATGAGTACCATTAAGTTTGTAACAAAATAAATCTGTTATCTGTCAATAGCGGCAAGGTGCTACACTGTGGGTGAACGTGTGCTCTACAAATACACCTGTTAGGTTCCACCTGTCCTTTCTCAAGGGTGTGCGCAAGTTAGGCATGGGTGGAGAGCAGAGTATGCCCGGGGCAGAAGCCCCGATGTGGATACATGTCCATATGCAGGATGGAGTGCTTCTGCCCCGTGCACAATCTATTTTTGCACTTTGAATTCCATTCTCACATGTGGCAAAGGGATTCGCAAGTGTGTGCGTGTGGACGTCTTCTTTTCTTGAAATTTTGTTTTATTTAGACCAAGATTAGATAGAATCTGCATTCAGCACCTTTTGTAGGTCGCCCAAGGGTAGAAGGGTTTACCATAAACAAGGTGAGAGTTTATTAAGGTGCCCAGGACCATCGTGGCGGGAAGATGCAAATTATATGTTTGTTTGATGAGTTTTAGCTGGTAATGTTATGACTTGAACATTGTCAACAATAGGAACATGAGATTAGGGGTAAGGATGGCATCCCAGAGGAAACCTATTTTCATGACTAATTTCCCTAGCGCTAGGGGGCCACTCCATTGGTGATAGTGTGCGGTACAAATACCCTTCAACATTAACATTAGTAGTAGGAGACCTGTGGAGGGCAGTGCTTGTTATTTCTGCCAGTGAATGTTAGCTCTCTCATGAATTATCAACTAGATGAACATTTAGGATTTAAGTCCTGTTTTAGCCATGGATTTTCCTGACTCTGCTTTTAATCTGATCTTGTTCATTAAAAGAGGAAAGGAGGATAAAAGTTCCTTAATAAATCTCACTCTGTGGGAATCGAGGCAAGTGACCAAATTCAATTGAAATTTCCATGGGGGTTGGCGCAATTGGAATTGTTATATACAATGCCAATTCTTTAACTAGGTAGTCATGAAAATGCTGCTACAGAAAATAAAAATTCCATATCAATTGTATTTCATGGTATTTCATAGCAAAGCCAACTGTATTTTCTAATTCATGCAAAAACTCACACCAAGTCGTGACTAGCAAGGGAAAGGGAAAGAAAATGAACCATAATATTGTAACACAACAAATATTTACACTGTACAAAAGACAATTGTTGTGATGTGCTTTTCTGTCTGTCCAGATAACGGCATCAGAAGGTTACCCTTTTTGCTATTCCTTAGATCCTAAAGGGTTACTACTCGGAAGAGAGAATACTATTGTATATTACAATTCATGCCTTCATATTTTTTTTTTCTAATTCTTTTTATTATTTTCAAGGAAACAAACAAAACCAAAAACACTATGTTCGATTGTACATTCCCTTCCCTCCCACCCCTTCCCTCTCATGCCTTCACATTTTGAACCAAGAGGGTACTCGACAATCTTATCAAAAGCCTGTGACAAAATATTCACTTGAAACAGACCAGCAGTACTTTCGACAAAATTCAGATCCAAGATTCCTGCTAGAATTCTTGTACATCATGGCCCATCAAGTTTCGAGACTGTTGGAACTTACAATGTCACCATTTCCTATTTGTTAGGAAAGATTTCTCGTTTAGCAAACTTTTTGCTTTTGTTTATGGACGTGCCCTGACTTTTTACAGGGAAGTGAAGCCTTCAACTTCACCTCCCTTGCCTTTTGCTCATTTTGGTACGGGGAAACTGGCCAGTCTTTCAAACTACCAGTACTGGGGAAACCGTTTCCTTTTTATTCTTTCACATTTTATAACTTTTTAAACTTGCACACAGCATCATACAATGCAGTGCAATGGGGATACATTTGTATCACCCATGTCTTTTACACTTGGGATTTTGTGGTTACTTTTTAAATGTGCTTAAAGACAATCTGGTGGCAGCAAATCTATTTTTACAATTGTTTTGTTATTTCTAGTGTGCACGTAAGCGTTTACCGTGCATGGCTACTAAATGTGGTTATTGCTCTAAAATGGCCATGCCACACGATTTCCTCATGCTCTATAGCCATATTGTACTTTGCCCTTCTTCCTGCCTTTGCAGTTCAGGAAATCCAATATAAAGTCATGCACTTGCCCGTGAAAGCCCCAGCTTTCGCGGGCTAGTGATGCCTTTGTGTGTGGCTCAGGAATGCGGTGAAACTGTCTGGTCCCACTCCACATCCATGGTGCGTGTTTGTCTGGGTGTGGAACATGAGTAAAACCATCAGTGGTCCCTCTTGGGACCACTGCTGGCTGTTTGAATGGTGCAGATCCTTACCATTGGTGGGCTTGAACTTTCTTTCAGGCTCGATTTTGGATAAGAAGAGTCCTGCAGCCATTTGTACAGATCAGCATTGGAGCCAAGAATCCTGTGTAGATGAACAGCCTACTGACGAGCCGAAGAAGACTCCTGAAGTTTCCCTGCATCCCTTCCTGCGGCTGGCCGCGAGAAGCCCTGTTGGTCTACCTGATCTGTGAGGGCCCTGTGCAGTGCTTCAACTGCTAGACTGGTGGAACCAACCATTCTTGATGTGTTCTCGAGGATACAGCAGTCCTGAGCTTTTAGAAGTATCCCTGGACCACCCAGAGGACTGACCAGCTCTCCAGTTTGCTACCTTGCTTTAACCGTTGCCGTTCTGTTGTGTTTCCAGCCGAATCTTCGGGAGTCGCCAGCTGTGGTTAGGTTGCCAGCTTGTGGTGCAAGTCGCCTTTCTAATGCATTTTAGCCTTCCAGCTTCAAGGGATCCTGCTCTGGAAGGTCTGCTTCAACTGTGACAAAGTATTCCTGCTATCGCCCATGCATGGTGGCCATCACTGGAACTTGCCTTATTGTGTAGTGTCCTGAAGAGGCCTGCATCGATGTCTTCTGCATTTTTCCATCGCCAGGGTTACACTCTGCTCCTGGACCCGACTGGAGGAATCCTTGTACCTGTAGCTCCTGGGCACCTCTCACCAAAACTAACGGCAGGAAAACCAACTTCCGGCATGACCCTCCTCCCCTCAGTCGATCCATCCAGTCCATGAGAAAATCTAAGTCACAGGGTAAGTAAATGTAAAGCATGTGTCTCCCATGTCCTCAATAGGTTAACATTGAGAACAAGTCTCTTTGTAGCCTTCCATTCCACTGCTTTTTGGTCATCGCACCTGAGCAGCTTTACCTGAAAGATGAGAACACATTTGTTCTCATCAGTAACTCAGTTGCATCTTTTCTCTTGAACATTTCATCAACACAAGAACGAACTTTAACTGCATCAGATACATTCTGGGGAGAAGCATTGTGACTTTTGGGCACAAGGCCCCACTCTTCATAGGAATTGGATTTCTGAAGCTAGAGCATATTTTCCTGTGACTTGGTTCCATCTGACTGCATCACTTACCTTATTTGATCAATTTAAGTAATTGAATGCATATCGGAACCTATGGTGACTGTATATGTGTTTATTATTGAGCATTGTGCGATATCACCTGCTTGTTTAATTTTCTAGTGTGTATTTTGGGCCTAGAATAAATATAGTATTTTTGTACTTGCCTGTCTAAATTTAATTATTGTGTGCTTCACTGGGTGGACTCATTGTGGACAACTTCCCCCACTCACACTCCTCCTGAGAATAGCCTTGACTGCTTTCCATTGCTACTTTGATTGGGTTTTGGCCAACCTCTCAGAGATCCCCTGTTCACAATAACTGGGTTGGCCTCCTAAAATCTGTCCACAAGGGCAGATCCCGGAAATCCATCTTATCACTATTCACCCCTAAATATGGTACTTTCTCATTTTTAAGTTGCGCTTGTTACTGCATCACAAAAATTGCACATCCATGAACTGTCAACTTAATTCAATTGACACATCACAATATCTCCTTTACTGATCGTATCATCGACTGCCTCAAGTGGCCTCTGTACTTAGCCGCGGACAGCCCTCTATCAACTATGGAATTCTTGATGAGAAAATGAGCTCCATGCCCCCTACGCTCGACTGCCTCCGACCACAGGTTCAGATAGCCGACATTTCGTACTGAGAAAATATCCCTTCTAAGGCTCTTCACGGTCCAAACTACCTTTTGAATATATATTCACTACCCTGATCTTTTCTTGTGCACGTTCCACCCATACGGCTTATGTTAATGACTAGAGTGCACACTGTCAATCCATGAGCCAGCCCTCTAGATGCCATGCATCAATCATCACTGCATTGAAGACAAACTACGGGTATTCTCCACTAAAGATACAACGGTTTATCTGATGAGGACACTTCACGAGGCCAATGTACATGTCCCCCATTAGAAGAAGTAGCACCAGAGGGCTCTCTAAAAAAATTTAACAAGGTCCTGAAGAAACAGCCATCATCGTATGTTCACTAGGGGTGTTTAAAAGAAAAAATGACATCTCCAAAATAAGTAAAACATGTTATTTTTTTGACGTAGAACAGCAACCTGATTTATCTCTTAGTCAGCCTGGACAAGTAGTGATCTGTTCCTGGAATCACTCCTTGCATAGGCTGAACAACCGACAGCATTTCTTCACACTAGTACATTTTCACAGTGTGGTTACTAGAATCTAAGTAAAGCTATGCTCGATACCATATGTTATGTATTGTTGTATATAGTACTCGACTACAAACCATTCAGAATAGTGCAGTGAGAGTGATCACTGGTCTATAGAGAAGGGATCATATAGCCGATGCCAGGAATCATTTACACTGGCTGCCCATAGAGGCAAGAATTAACTTCTGTCTACTGGTTATTACCCATAAATGTCTCACTGGGTCTAGCCCTCTATATCTGAGTGAGGCATTGGTGAGTAAATCGAGTATCTGGACATTAAGATCAAATAACACCAGTCAACTAAAAATTCCAAATTGACCCAGGTGAAGAAATGTGCATTCTTCATGGCGGCTCCTAGAGCGTGGAATGCTATTCCTCTCGATCTTAGGGAAATTAGTTCGCCTGTATTGTTTAGAAAAAGACTGAAAACCTTGCTGTTTAGATAATGTTCTCTTGCCGGATGGACGGAATCATTGGTGCCGTCCTGCATTTCATGGGCTATATGTCTGATATTTAGGCCTGTTTTGTTGATTCTATTGTTACATGTTGTCTGCGTCCTTCAGCCCCTGGGCCATGTGGTGCGCATTACAAATATATTAAAGTAAAGTTGTAAGAGCTTTTCACTACCCACTTGTTTAAGGCACTGCCACATTGCACCGCAACACCTCTGAGACTTCCATGTAACTGATGCACAAAGGTACAATGAATAAATAGACCTATATATTTTTCTACTATGTATACTAGTGCACTAAGATGAGTGCTCTTTTTAAAAATTGTAAAAAAAGAAAATGCTAAACATAAGTATTTCCCATTCGTTTTAGGTTCTCCTTATGCATTTGTTTTACTTGTTAATAAATCACGTGATGTTGTTGAAGTGTGCCAACAGATGTTGGCAGCTCACTTACGTAATTTGTCAAGTGGCCTTGTGGCAGCTATATGTTGGACAACCTACTCTGTCATAGGACATAAATATGATGTCTGCACAATTCATTTCAAATATTATTGCTCGTCATTTGAGAGGAGGCCATTAAATACATCAGTTACCTGTACAAGTGCTTGAGTACATACCGCTCCATCCAAGCAAAGGTATTCTGCTATTTGCTTGTGGAAAGAGTCTTCCTGGATGTACACCTTAGCAGGGACCATGTATCGAAATGGAAGGAACAAACCTATAGACTGGTTAATGTTTTATTAATGATTGTATATGCCTCATAAATTAACTTTGTTTTCCTTTTCTTTAATTTTTCTGATATTTTCATTATTATACCATTTGAAGTATCATTTTTCCACATATTTTTATAATTTGCCTCTACATGTACAAGGCTTTACGCTTCCACCGCTAGGGTGGTGATGCGGTCAGTATAATAGGCAATGTAACATATGACATCACATGTAGTTTAGTCTTCTACCTTACATTAATCATGTATTATGTTGCGAAAAAGACAGGTTACCATTTTATTGTGTTCCTTCTATATTAATTGGTTGGAGAATTTTCAGACAGGTTTTTGATTAGTATTTCTACAACCAGATGGCGGCTTTGCACATGTAGTAGTCTTTGCATTTTAGTCCACGCCATGGCCATGTTATTCTTTTAACCCGGTCTGGATGTAATTTCTCGTTAAGTCACTACATTTATAGCTATTGGAGTAGTTCTATCTTGGATTTTCTTTTTTCAAGGGAAGCAGTACCACAGTTTCTTATGCGGTCTGCGATGCAACTGCATATGTGAAGGCGCACAGGTTTTTGAACTTTTTGGGTGTTCCTTCCAGCTCTGTTAAGATGGTGATGTTTCTTATGCGGGTTTCACTAACTCTTCAGGTTTACTCTGAACGTTCCTTGTTTGGTTTTAAATTGATCACTCTGATCTTGTATCCGCTTGGACTCCTGGCAATGCATTCAGGTATTTAGGGATTCATTGTGAAAGAGTTTACCTTGTAAAGCACGCCATCAGGATCCCTCCTCATCCACCCCCTGTGAGGCATTAAAGGTAGCATCCGGATCAGCCAGTCCCTGATGGCTTACGTGCTTCTCCCCACACAACAAGGTGGTGACTTCAGGTAAATCACCACTCTGTAGTATCTCTGTGTGTCAGTGTACACTTATGGAGGAGGGGATGCACATTTTGTGTACACCCACTTCGCTCACCATGCCTACATTGAAACCTCGGGATAGGGCTGAGCCGGGCAGCACACAAGATGGCCTCTCCTTTTCATTAGTCCTGCCGACTTCTGTAGGATCATGTGTGCCCCTTGCAGATTTTGAGCTCTGGTGGAGTTCTTGGGGGCTTGCTGAAAGTGCCCTATGCCAGTTGGCCTGTTGGTCAGAACTGGGGTTCGCTGGGGTTCACTTGGAGCACGACGACTGGTGAGCAGTATGGGCTTCCGCAGCTGATGATGACTGAGATGGAGATTTTTCCACAGCCCTCTGGTGAGGGGTGTGAGAAAACCTATCCTAAGGGAAATACTGGATTTCAACCCAAAAACCTATCCTAAGGGAAATACTGGATTTCAACCCAAATATCGACCAAACTCTTTATTGTTATCTATGGGCGAACTGTCAGGCTTCACAAAAGAGAGATAGGAACGGCTGATGGATTGATACATTTAATCCCAATGGAATGCGCAGAAAAGGACACGACACAGATATGCTGAAAAATATAAACTCTTTATTATAGGTTTACATATAAAACACACAACGTTCAAGTTGTAATGCACTAGAAAAGTATATATGTAAAAATAGTGAAAGACCTTTGGCACTGACCCTTCCCACTCTTATGCTAAATGTATGACTTCTACCTGGTAGTAAACTCAAAATATATTGGGGAGAAAACTATAACACTGGACATTAATACCACATTTCTTCAGTGATGTTCAGGACCTAAAATTCCAATGCGTGTACCGTCACTGTAATGCCCACAACCTCTAGCATGTAATAAGTTAGGTAACACACAGTGAGAACATATTCTCAGTGCAGAATTTACATCAAACACTAAAAATATCACCTGCGACGTACCACAAGGATCAAGCCTCATCCCTGCTTCTCTTCAAACTCTAAATGATCTCAACGTCTACATGACTCCCTTAAACAAACTCATTCAAACCCAAGGACTGACACCCAACAACTACGCAGATGACCCCCAACTCAGCTTCAAGGTAATTTCCGACTGAGGCCCTAACAACACCCTAAATAAATGTCTCTGCGACATAAACACCTAGATGACAAACAACAATCTCAAGCTAAATCCAACCAAATCAAAAATATTGATGTCCCCACCAGAAGCCAATGTAACACAGGCACGCCCAACCTGGCCAATGAGCATGGGAACCTAACCGGAGTCAAAGACAGTGATACAAATTCTGGAAGTCCTCCTGGACAGTGGCTTCTCTTTGGAACCACATTTCAACGCAATAGAAAAAAAAAGTTTCTAGCTGCCTCGATTAATAAGAGGTATCCTCCCTAAGCACAATTTCCCACACAGAACCCTTGAAATCATCTCCTTGGTATTATCAAGAATAGAATACTCAAATAGTATCTACCTTGAAATGCCAGAACACCTCACATAAAAACTGCAACGCATCCAAAATGCTGCAGCAGGACTACTCCTGAGCCTTAACAGAAGAGACTACATCACACCGCCCCTGAGAAGTCTACAATGGCTAGCAGTAAAGAAACCCATTAACTTCAAAGCCCTCTGCATTGTCCATAAATCCCTACATGGACAAGGAGCCAAATTCCTCCAAGCTAAAATCACCCGTTGCCAACCAAGAAGAGACTTGAGATCGAGTAACAGCTCCCAAATAGAAACAAGACACTATGAGAAAAGGACATTCTGAGCAAGCACCTCCTCCTATCGGATAGCCAAACTATGGAACCCAATAAAGAAGGAAATGAGAGCGACAGAAGACAACCTAACATTCAGGAAACTACTAAAAACCTGGCTAATCAACTCACCGAGAACAACATAGACCCGTGCCTCTACAAACCATACATCTGGACCAAAGCAAACATGGGACTGTAGAGAATGAAGAACTGACAATAAAACTACTCAACAGCTGGAGATAAACAGAAGCCAACTAAACAAACCTTCTCTTTTCCACATCCTTGCACCTCTCACATACTACACATGCCCAGAGTGTTAGTGAAACAACACACCAAAAACACACAAACCCATCTCTAATCATGCTACAAACCCAGCACCGGCAGACAACAGACAACTCAAACTCTGGATGACACAATTCTGGACACAACAAGGCCGTGCACATAACAAAGCACACACAGATGCCAGTTTCTCCTGGTTTTGCACACATTAACAGTTGAGCACAGCCTCTATCCTAGCCCTCTCTCACTCACTAACCAACCCTTCCCACTTTTCTTACACAGCCACGTGAGCACCTGGAGACAATGCAAATGGCAGCGGTGCACAGAATTAATCAACATAAGCTAACAATGTCTAATGGGGGAGGAATGGCAAACCCTTCTTAACAATGCCCCAAAGATGCCACCAAAAGTTAGAGTAAACTTAGTCTTACAATACCAGACTTAAGGGGTCTCATTTCACTCCTAGATTTCAGTTAATACAATGTAACAAAGGTTGCACAGTAACGCAATACATTTCAATAGTCAGGATTGCAGTTCAGTGTTGTATTACATTAAATTCTGTGTCAATACCTAGGTAAAATTCTGGTCGTCCCACCAGGGTGCCAAAAATGACAGGAAAAGATGGTGGTGCCATGGTCGTGATGATTCTTCAGGACCCAGATCAGGGTTTAAAATTAAGAATGGCTAAGCAGGAGCTAAACTCGGCTCCTGGGAATCCAGCATTAACCAGTGACCAGGAACTGCCACTGGGGAACGAGGGGCTTGTTCACAGAGTTCCACAAATCTAACCTCCATGTAAGACACAAACATATAATCCTGTCCATAATTGATGGCCTTTTATGACTTAAATGTTATATAGATGTGTCCTAGTGTTTTATAGATTGTCCCAAATGCACAGAGTTAAATTCACATAAGTGTGTTTGTTCATCATCTGTTGGTCTGTGGAGCCAAAAGTAGCTCCTGGTAGCTGTTGATGTCAAGCTAACCAGGATCTTCTAGGCTACAAGTTTGAGCTAACTAGTTCCCAGATACCCTCAATTTCCACCACTGCAGATGACTTGTAATTGCTTTTGAGAAGGGCTGCCTTTGGATTTTAAACATAGAAAGGAATAGAATTGTTCCTTTTCCAGACTTCAGCCCAGTGCCCATGCGGAAACATAACTTAGAGGTGCAGAAAGCTGTGTCAGCCCTACCGTTTTAAACCTCAATTTGGTTCTCTGCAAAAAGTGCTTTATAAGGCAAAGTGCTAGGTCTTTATGAACACAGTGTTCAGCAGCGTTTTACTAGCCATTGGCTAGTGAATGTTGACACTTGTTGAGTAAGAAATGGTGAACTGTGTGTATGTATAGAATTAAGGTGGTAAGGTTTTTTTATGGCAAGCTAGTAGCTTACAACTTGAACTTATGCTCCCTCCCCCGCCTGAGGAAGATTAATAATTCACCATCTCCTTTTCCTGTCATTGGTACTAAGCCATTTGGCCATTATATTGTACTGGTTGTTCCTGGCGTAACATATGCTGTTCTAGCATATCTTAAGGGTCAATATCGGTCAGTAATTCATCGGGTCGCTTCTGTCCCCCTTCTTAAATATCGGATTTACCATGATCACTTCCAGGAAGGGGGCATAGGTCCTTGTGACTTATTAATGCTCATTGAAAAGGCTAAACGTATCAGATGGAAGGAGAGGTATGCGTGGTGTATGCGTTGTATAAGAACAATATAAGTTCCATCGATCACACAGGACTTGTAGGAGTATGAGCTCCAAATTTTATCATTTAAACGCAGCATTGTAGTATTCACATGTTAGTGTAGGTTTGAACTTCAACTGGGGCCGAGGGTGTGAAACTCATTACTGGACTCAGGCAGAATTAAATAGATGCCAATGCACAGAGCACATGATTGAAATTGCACTTTGCTTCAGGCTGATATTTCAATGAACCGAGCTGCATTAAATACAATATGAACTTAAATTAACATACTAATTAACCCAACCCCAGTTACATGTAACTGAATCCCTTAATAACATGTAGTGAAAATTAGTCCATGATGAAATAAGCTGGGTGCAGATTGAGAAAAATGTATGATGCTTTGAAAATGGGCATTTAAACATGCCAGATGAATCTGTGCTGGGCGGTAAACAAAAAAAAAATGTGAACATCCGTTCTACTGAAAACATGGCATTGTATTAGAGCAGGAAGCGCAAGAGAGATGCATCTTCTTGCTCTTCGGCAATGAAATCACGTGCCATTTCAATAGAATGATCTGCTCGAGGGGAGGTGTCTTTCTAGATTGAGAGGGGGGGTTGGATAAAAAGGGTTTTCAGACAGAGTAGGATTCGTTCCTCTTCGGGCTCTGGCAGACGATGGAGCAGAGGGCTGGCTGGGCAGACAGAGTTCACTGCTGGCAAGCTGATTGATGCAGAAGCTTTCCTTATCTGGGTTTACCCTGTGTGACACGTACACTGCTTCACTCTTCCTTAGTGGCTCTTCTCCAGCTGACGCAGCTTTTTTCGCGTGACTCTGCCCATTCCCGAACTGGTCCGCGGCACTGAGGTATGCCTGCTCCTTCAGTCGATCGATTCATTCTAGCTCCACTAGCACATACGCTTCTGAGAGACCTGACAGATTTTCGTTCCATGTTTCCCCAGAGCTGCACTCTTGAATCTTTGCATCCTTGCATTACGGGAACACGAGCTTTACGCCGCAGTTTGAATACTTAACTCCTGTTTATGTGGCTGTTTTTAGTACCTTTGTACTGTGGCTTTTTGATAACAGGTATGTGTCTCACACCCTCGGTTTCTCTCTTTTTGGTTGTGCTGGGGGCGATTCAAACACTGGCATTTACTTCAATGATGTCTCCCTCCACTTCGTGGTCAATGGGATATCGCTTGTTTAATTCTTTAGCAATTTTCTGCATTCTATACTTACATGGGCTATTGGTACCTGTTACCTGGCTTCCTCACTTGCGGCACTCTTTACTCGAGGTATTGCTAACGCGATAGGCACCCCTGTGGAAGGCAGTGGCTTACATGCTTTCTGCATTTGTCGGCACCATGCTTTGTGCTATTTTGTGTAAAATCGTGGCTTTTTCCACCACCTTTATTCTTTGCACTTTCATTATTGCACTTTTTCTTCCCTTATCCATCTGTTGATTCACCTGGTGGGCTAGTCACTGATGTTTCTAGTGTTAAACCTGTGATTCCATCTTTTTGCAGGACACCTATCGGGCTCACTGTTAGGCCTACTTAATAATTGTGTAGCGCCATACTTCGAGAGGACACTGGAGATTTTTTCCTGAGCCTGGCCTCTCTTCGCCTGCCTCCTAGTCCAACTGGCAGGTTAGTGATTTTTCTAGACACTCCTGAGTGCCAGCACTTCACCATGTGTTGTTGTTTATGCATTCAGCTTTAGTATTGTGAGCACGGATATTGCTTTTCAGTTTAAGTTGACTGAGTTGCTTTTCCTATATTCTAATACTTTGTAGGACTGATTCTCCTTCCTACTTTCAACTGAACTTTTTTGAAGTTGTGAGCCCCCACGAGTATAACATAAGGTAATCCACCTATTTCGGTTCTCTAGGTCATTTAATTTGAACTCTACAAATTACATTAGCTATTCATCAGCTTACACTTTGTTTTTATATTTTTAACCTACAGGTGCTATGAAATTGACCCAGGTTAAGTCTGTGAATCTATAAGAACTAGGTTTTCCGTTGAAACTGTTTTCTCCTGATGAATGTTCATTATTTATGTTTGTGAACATAAACCTGTTGAGACAACCCTCTGGATTGAAAACAGTGATGTTATAAAAATGGCATATTAATCCAAATGGATTTTGATACACAACAGGTTGCCCGAAGTGTATACAATTACTTTCTTGAATTTGTTTTAGTTAGCAATTGATTGCCTATTACGTATTCCTATGTTTTTCTTGTGAAGTTTTGTAATCTTTGTATTGTGGACCGCTGAATTTAATCATGTTTTTTAACTTATCGATTTATTATTAAAAATTGTATGGTAATTTTTTATGTGTGTCAGGTCCCTTCTGTAGGTCAAATTCTTTTGTGACTAGCACCTGTACATGTAGCTCTGTTTCTTATTTACATATATTTACCATGCGTGAGCCAGGCAGAAAGATTGGGGAAGATTTCCCTGCCAAAATGAGTCAGGAATACTGGCCAAAGATCTAGGTAAATATGAGGTTAAGTGAGGAGCTGGTGATGTGAATGATACCAGGTAGCCTAGGTTAAGTAGTTCACTTCATTTTAGGTGCTGTATTAGCGATTCTATTTTTAACGTGCATGCAATACTGTGCTTATATTTCTCAAAGGCTTACTGTGTTTTTTTTTTTAAAGTGCATTTTTCTTACCAAGTCTAACGAGGCCAAGGACAATTGGCAGGGCTTTGCACAGATAAAGCGCTGAAAGCTTTTGCACTGTGAAGTACAATGTGGGCATAAGTGTCAATCTATGTCATTTGCATATTTCTGTTTTACGATTAAAAAAAAACGATTCAAAAAGTTACTTAGGGCCTCATTACGACCCAGGCGGTCCGGAAATAACGGTGGCGGTAAACCCGCCGCCACCGTTGTTTCCGGACCGCCTGAGTCCGACCCCTGCAGGCGGGAGGTCTGACCTGGCGGGTTTAACACCTCCTGCATGCAGGCGGACGAGGAAACACCGGCAGCATTACGAGATGCTGCCGGTGTTTCCATGATTCCCATTTCCATCGAGTCCCATAGGACTCAATGGGAATGGGGATTTACACCATTCCGCCTCCGTGATTCCCGGAAAACCGGGGTTGTAATGCCCCGGTAATTCCGGGAATCACGGAGGCGGAATGGTAATACGAGTCCGGCGTTAACCAGGCGGTTTTACCGCCTCGGTTAACGCCGGACTCGTAATGAGGCCCTTAGTCTCATTATATTTATTCTGCATTCAGTTCCTTTCATTTGACATGCTTAGGAAGACAAACGTGCTGTAAAAAATCTCAAAGTAAAGTAGCCGCTGTGAGCTGTTTCTCTAGAAAGATTGAATGAATGTGCAGTATTTCAATTGCATGCTTTACATTTGTTGAAAAAATTCAGCCAAAAGGGCGCAGTGTGGTATTATACACAAGGTACCACAGAAGGGCAGGAGCCATCTATCCAGAGTGTATCAAGTCCAGTATTTTGTTTGTTGTTTGTGACCCTGGTAAAAAAATAATTATTAGTCCGTATTCTGAAATCAGTCTCACCACTATAAAAATACCCCAACAGGTTACCACAATATATCACCAAGGATTATAAAATACCACCAGATACCACCATAATAAAAGTAATAGATATAACCCCAAAATATATCTAACAGCCTCTACGATGTGTCAACCTTGTTCCACTGCAGAGTCCCTGTGATAGCATAAGATTGCGTAGTGGCAAAATAACAGCACCTACTTTCAGTTTTAGCTCGTGAGTAGGCATTCGTCCTACAGCGTTTTGCTCTTCAGAGAATTAAACAATTAAAACTCAAGAGTCTAACCAGAAAACACTAGCAAAATCCCACCCCTGAAAAGAAAACATAGAAAATTGCGACTTTGATACAAAGGCACTCTGGGTAGATCAGAGTTGTGCAGGCACTTACATAAGAGAATGTCAATGTTAAAGAATGTTCTGGAAGGAAATATGAGCGAAGGGGGCTTAAAAGTCAATGTTCTCCCAAAAGTGGACCAGGGATGCAATGCTTCTACACAGTACCCAATTTCTTTTTCTTGGGCGCTCGACAGCATTGAGCTGGCCTTCTATGCACTTTTCACTGGCCTCAACGGGGTGAGTGGGGTTGATCCAACCATGCGTCGACATCAAGACTGGGCTCTGAAAGGATCGAGTTAGTGCTCGAGCCGATGCGAGTCAAGTGGTCCGAGCAGGTTTGAGTCTGCAGTTAGGTAGAAATTATGCTTCCGCTGGGCCACTTGGGTGTGTGAAACATTGGCTTCCGTTCAAGTCACTGGTTAGGTTTGGTCAAGACAAGGTTTTGTTGTGAGCATCGGGATGCAGTGAGTCGGATGCTCGCACAGTGGTGAGCTAGTGCTGAGGTCATGGTGGAGGTGCTCTTCATTGGTGCAAGATGGCGCTGAAATGGCATGAAGAAGCAGCTAAGCAGTTGGAAGTTTGTGGCTTGCCAAAAGCAGCACTGCAGGTCTTGTTTAGCCTCAAAGGGCTTCTAGCATGGTCAGTGCAGCTTCAGGATGTCTCCTGGACCTCTGAGTTACTGGGAGTCCTAATCGAGAGGCTCCAGGACAAAGTGAGTACTTCTGTTGCACTCCCACTCCATTGAGCTTGTCTAGCAACTTCAAGGGTGCCTTCACCTCAAGTGAAATGGTCCTGGTTCTAGTGCAGCTAGCAATGAGGCCTTGTTCCATCAGCAGTCAACCCCTCTTTTGCCTATGGATGCCTTCTGTCTTCATCTCTGTGGTAGAAGATGTTGGGGTGGACTGAACTCCAAACAGAGGTCAGAGTGTGTTCTTCGTCTTTTGATGTTCCAAAGATGATTAGCAGGAAGTACCCCTCTCCTTTTGCATCTCACAGGAGAATATGTACAAGATAAGCCTGCTGCAAGGGCTCCAATACAGATAGTTGTAACAAGTGACCTTTGCATTATGTCATCACACCCAGCGTACCATGCCTGAAGGAAATGGCGAGGACAGGAAAAAGGATGAAAGCCCTAATGGGGACCACGATGGTGTGAATCTTCTCTTAGCCCACATCTGCTCCCTGGCCACTGAAACTCCACCCTGTTGTGAGAGGGGTGTTTATCATTACTGCCTTTAAGCACAGTTCCCAAGGGACTTCCCCCTTGGGGTGGGCAGAGGTTAGAGCAAGTTCTGGTGTCCTGAGAGGAGTGTTTTACCCTTTCAGCTGGGTAGTCAAAGGGGAAGAATACTGGCTTTTGTTTGACATGGCTATATTGAAGGCAGTGAGAGCAGACACCACGTCATGTCATTCCTGTTATAGCTGGCCCTACTCACAGAGCTGACACTAGTGTGATAGCACATTTCTGGGGCTGTATAATTGTGTGCTCTTGTCAGTCACTGTATCACAGCTGGGTATTGCTTATATTTAAATATGTACTTTCCACCAGACTGTGGAAGGTATGTCATTATTATAATTTAGAACAGAGGCGCAGAACATTAAAAAGCTACCTCTACCCGCAGGAGCTTTGTGTCCCAGCAGCTGTCAGGGATGCACATGTGACCTTTGTACCATTGTACCTGCCCTATGCCACTTCCGAGCTGTGGGCACCCATAGGTTTTTTCGATAAAGGAACGTGGGTGCACTATGACATTGGCATGGAGCATTAATGAAAGGGGTGAGTGATCTGTTTAGCAGACCTCCCTTTCAGTAACAATTACCTGCATAATTTCTCATTGATAACCAAAAATGCTTGTTCTAGCCGGTCCTCACCAGGTGGCCATTCTGTCAGAAGGAAGATACTATTTTCTACAGGAACTGAGACATTTTGTATTGGGGGTACTAATAGACGTGCTCCTCCTTGTATTTGGAAATGTTCAAGGAATTGATGTTGAAAAAAAAAGTGAAGGATTCTATTATTAAGACAAATTCCCTCAGGCAGCATGGAGACTCAGCTACAGGGCTGCTACCAGCCTGCCCCTTCCCTTAGGAGGGAACCCTAGTTCCCCTGATCCTGAAATGGGACTTTGTAGATTATTAGCCAGTTAGGCTATCCCTGTTCTAACTAATGGAGCCTTTGGGATCTTGAGTTTTTGGTGACTATGCTGGTGCCACATACATAGCTTGGCATGGTGTGAGGGTATTCTGGGGAACCTTTGCAAAGTGGACTTGAGGTTCACTACTGTCTGGCTATTACTTTCCTTCAGATTAGAGCTCAGGCTCTTAAATCTTTGGTAGCCATATAGGTTTTGTGCGCCCCGTGTAGTGTATGGGTGTTCTGAGGAACCCTTGTCATAAGAAACAGGTTCTTTCTTGAAGAGTAGCAAATGGGACAGCTCATGTTGTAAATAGTAGAGGTTGGACTCTTTTTGCTGTTTTTCTTTTATTATGCATGGCACGGGCACCGGGTCTAGTATCCGAGAAATTTGGGGAGCAAAATGGGAGCTGTCTGAATGAGGTGGCTACTCAGCCTATCCCCTTCCTTATGCCTGTACTTTGCTCTTTTTGTGCGACATACAGCTGAACGTGGTGCCCACGTTGAAACTGAAGACACAGCATGTGTCTCTGGATAGGAATGTTACTAACTACTTAAACGTTGCAAGCTTGTGCCCGCCATGGTTCACCATTCCTGACAGCTAAGAGCTCGCGCATAACGGTTCTCCGATCTTGAACGGGACAAGTCAGAGCATGGCGGGAAACACCCTACTTAGTCATGTTTTGCGTTCTTCCAACTCATGTACTTTATTTTTAGATATTGCACCATTTGGACACCTAATGGCTAGACTTATAAGCAGACTACTTATTAGTTTTCCCTATGTAGCCCAATGGAAATGAGAGGTTGCAAGCACTGTGAAACCTACATTCCCTTGCTCTTGGAAATTCTTTCACCACAGTCTTTGGATGAAAGCGCTATATAAACCAAATAAATACAAATACAAACGGGCTGTGGGTCTCTGATGGTGCTTTCGAAAAATTAACTCTGCCATGTACTTGTCATGGAGTCTCATTGTAATATCTTCAGTGTTTTGATAATGCTGGGTGTTAGGGAGGTATGTTTTTTTTGTAGGCTATATTTCTATGCCAATATATACTATAGCTTTATAGACCTGCAGCGAGGGCCGTACCGGGCATTATGGGCCCTGAAGACCGAGTTAACGAGGTATGAGGGACCATAACGCCCGGTAAGGCCCAAACTGCAGGTATATAAAGCTATTAGAACACCCTCAGTGTTTAATTAAAGTACAACAAATGAGAAATGTTTAAAGTAGGAAAAAATGCAAAATGATACATATCTTTTAATGTATGCAGATATAGGGTTGAACTACTTACAAATTACTCACATGCCATTTAAAAATCTAAACTGTGTAATACAGCTATTTTACCCATATTTACTATGTAGCTGTAGCTTTTATTACTAAGTGTGAGGTACTTACATTTCTCCAGTGCCTTCCTAGCAATCTTCTGCAGCCCAACATGTTTTTTCTTACAGCTTGGCTGTTTCAGTACAGACATATAATGCTGGTCGGGGAACACTGGGATGAAGTGTTCTGAGGGGAAAAGTGAATGTTTCAAATCTCCACAGTTCATACCAATATGGGATGAAGTTGTGCCGGTGTGCACACGGTACTGGGGGATATTGGCAACTGAAAACGAAAGGAAGTTTGCTTCATTGATGGGGCAGGCCACGCCAGGCATGCTGCAAAGTCAACATGGCACACAGCACTTTAACTGTTTCAGTTCAGTGTACTATATCGAAATCAACTGCTGCCGCCTCGTAGGTAAAACTTTGCTTACATTTTTACGGGCTGTAATCAATCTGCAGGCCACACCAGTTCATATAGCCAGCAGATTGACCAATCACGGCCGTCAAACACCCTCTAGGGTGTTCTAATAACATATATTGGGTAAGTCCTCTCCAAGTAATGTAATAATTGAGCATTACAAGAAGCTCCCCGGATTATGTGAGCCGGTTCAAAGGCACAGTAACCTTTGATCATTACAAAATAACAGAAGGCTTATACAATATATCTATTATGAATTATATATTTTACAAAGATTTGCATAGTGTGATGAATCTGATGGTCATCACTCCTTTCCCAGAGCTAGCCTCTACTCAGGGGACGGCAGCCACTACCCGATCCTTACTCTGGGGGTGGCTATGCGAGGGAGGATCACATGAGGGGAGGTGACCCTCAAAGGGATGGGCAGGCGTCATCTGATGAGACATTTTACTTTTAGGGATAACCCCTCCATTCCCCATTCATTGATGGCATATTGTGATAACTCCCTACAATAGCCTGCGAAAGGCTTGTGACAGAACTTGTGTACATGTTCCACCAAGTAAACCAGCATGTACTGAGACGAAGAAGAGGACCGCCATGAGAGAAAGAATGTGAACCATAATGCACAGTCTAGTGTTGTGAAGAATATGATTGGTCCAAGACATTTCCCAGCCTGGAGGTGGGTGTTTAAATCAGCTGCTGCAGGAAAATGGAGAGAGCTTCCGTTTCCAAGAGTTGACTTGGAAACTGACATAAAATGTAGGTTGCAGTGCAGAGCAGAGCAGACGGTGTACCAATCCAGGAGCAACCCCCGAAGGCAGGCGACTGGAGGCTGCGAGAGAAGGAGCTGACCCAAGCACTCCTGATCGGTCAGGCAGACTAGAAGGCAGAGGGGACCGAGAGCCAAGGCCGCAGAGCACTGCCAGCTAGAGGAGGGGTGCAGAAGTGAGCTCCAGACTGGCCGCGTAGTGAAGCTGTGCCCGTTGATGGTGTAATCGCCAGACAAAGAAGAAGGAATTTGAGATGGGAACTGGAATATTGGACGGGCTTCCTTCCGACGCAAGGAACGAGAGCGCTCTGTACTGCTGGGGAAAGCCCTGCAAATACTGTGAGTACCCAAATACATACGAGTGGAGTGAAAGAACGTATATATTGTTGGTGAACCCATAGGGAAGAATGGAATGCCGAAACTGAAGTAAAGAGACCCTGAAAGAGTGAATGGGTTGCCGAGAGTGGGGAAGAGTAATCCTCATTGGAATCAGTGTCATCTTCATAGTCACTGTACTTTGCTCTGAAGTAATTTGGGGAAGACCCATACACCCTTGCACTGATTGAGAAAGACAGATTGAAACCTAAAGACCTGGCAAGAGAGTATACCAGGCGAACTGCGAGTCTAGGATTCATAACCATAAGGTACTGTAGAAACAAATCTGGCAGGAGACTATACCATGTGCTTTGCAAGTCTGGGACCCGCACCCAAGTTGTGTCTTGGAAAGAGTGTCAAGGAAGACCCACGCCATTATTATAGGTGAGGGGGGATATCTCAGGGGCAACACATTTTTCTTGGAAGCAAGGCAGCGCAGCGCAACACAGGTTGGAATCCCGATCCACGCTTAGAAAGGGAGTAATTTTCCCTGGAGTGTATTGCAATGCAAGAAAGTGGGAATTACCCTCTTGGGCTATAAAGAACTTGGTTATTCTTTTTGAACTTTTGTTTTTGCTGGAAAGAAACCTGGGGAAGGGAGTCATTCCCCAGAACTGTGAACGTTATCTATTTGGAACTTTTGTTGGAGTTATACCTTTTGTTGAACTTGTACATTTGCACACGTTCAATCCCAGAGACAATACCCTTAACACCTTACAGTTCGTTTTTTAGAATAGGAGGGCTAGGATAGGATTTCGGACACAGGACATTTTTCTTTGGACATCTTGATATCTGACAGAGCCTTAGTTTTGGTTGTGGTAGGGAAATACCTCTTAGATCCGGGATAGCAAGGCATTTTCCAACCCCTGTGAATGCCAATCACAATGAGTCCTCTGTGTCTGAGTCTCATTCCTGGTTCCTCACAATAGGAAATAACTGAACACATTTACAGGTCTCCAAGGAGCGTGTACCAAATTGTTTCCTGTAATTAGAGCATGAAGCCACATTAAAACGTTCAAAAAAATTAGGCACACAACTGGTTGATGACATGCTTAGGATGTACAATACCAAATCAAGAACACTTGACTTATATTGGTCAGAATTACAGGACTGGGAAAATCCAACATGGCTTCAATTGGCAGATGATACTTTCCTCAAGAGTCATAGTATCAGGTTCCACACCCAATTATGCTGTATTTAGTGAGTGAGTCAAATCAAGAATCTACCCGTGAGTCCTTAAATAGGAGACTGATTTTGATGTGGATGGCTATTTGGAATAATACCTTGGCTTCTTTGGACACAGCATTCTCCTTGATATCTTTTTTTCCTGCAACCTTTTCTATTAGCCTTTCACATAGAGGAATTACACTTTTATAAGCACCTGTCCAACAAACCCTTATGTGCATTTTATTTTGACAAATTAAGTTACAAATGTTCATGCTACAATACATCCACTATTGATCCTTCAATTGTCCATTTGTATTGATAATTTACTGACCACAACAGATGGGCACCCCCCCTCCCCCACACACACCACAACTCTCATCTCCCCCGTGAACCTTGAAATTAATTCAATATTCTGTGGACAAAAAAGAGCAGTTCGCTCTTGGAATAAATAGTCCACCATTGAGCACCACCTTTACAGGAACGTGTTGTGTGGGGAATTAATTGCAAAGGATAGTTACTCTAAAGCCATTGTGTTCTAGTGTCTCTGCAGCAAATGGGACACAACTTATATCCATTTTGGAGCTACTTTTAATTTTGCAACTGTCAACATCATAGGCATCGCCAATCCCCTGAAATGCAGTTTATGGCAATTGACATCCATAAGGCCTAGAAAGCCGATTGAGGGTGCCTCTAGTATAGGGAACTCCAACATTGATTTAACAGTTGCCAGGACCTCCTCACGGAAGTTACCTGCGTTTCGGACAGGACCACCGGATGTGAGAAAAATCCTCCACTCCTCCACAGGTCCTCCAGCACATGTCAGTGTAACTTGGCTGCCATGCATATAATTTAACTGGAATGCAATACCAGTGATACATCACTTTGTAGGTCACATCCCGCCCATAGATACTTAAGTTGAACTAGGTATGTTGCTCCAATGGTGTGGCCAAGTGTCTCTGGTAATCTTAGCACCTAGTCTAGTACTCATTTGAATTGAAAGCCCCAAACAAATCCTCTTCTCAGCCTCGTTGAACAATTTATAAAATATGAACACCAACCATGTGAGGCAATTCGCTTCTCGGAAGCAGTGAATTCCTGACCTGCTGTCTCCTGATTGTCTTTTAACATTGCCCAATGTTGCATCTGCCTATTAGACGTTTGCTTAAGTGGCAGGAGGATTGGAGCAGCAGTCTGTTTCTACCTCTTATTCTGTCCTAGTTTATCTCTCCCTGACCATCCCCTCCCTCGCAGTCTGCCCTAATCTGTCGTTCCTTGTATGTCCTATGCCATTTCTCCATCCCATGCTCCCTCGCCCTCCAATTTTGTCGTGGCTCAGCCTCTTGTATTTGTATTTGGTTTATTTATAAAGCGCAACCGGGCCCAGGGGCATACTGGTGCGTACGTTTTTTGATCATGTTACATAAGAATACAGTTACATTATCAAGCAGTAGGCAACAGTTACAATAGTTGCGGTTACAAATAAATACATACATTGGTATTACAGGTACAAGCATAGATGTTGCAATTAAGGTGGTGGGCCGAAGGTGAGACAGATGGTAATATTATTTACAATATGTACAGTGCTTAGGCAGTAAATCTAAGCTCTAAGATGTTAAGCTGTCAATGTGTCCAGGTCATGAAGCCAACGTTTGGTGTTGCGTTTAAATAGGTTGAAGGAGGTTACAGACCTGATTGGAACAGGTAGAGTGTTCCATAGCTTTGAGGCTTGTACTGGGAAACTAACTCCTCCTAAGTTATGGAGTTTGAATCTTGGTATAGACATAGTGTTAACGTGAGCTGTTCTAAGTGGTCTTCTAGATGTGTGTGGGGTAAGTTGGTTAGAGATGTAGGATGGTGAGAGGTTAGCCCTGGCTTTGTGGGTAAGGGCAAGAGCTTTGAGGGATATTCTGTGCTCTATAGGGAGCCAATGCAGATTACGTCTAGTCTCAGAGATATGTGACTTCTTAGGGATGTTGAGGGCTGCCCTAATGGCGTTATTTTGAGTTACTTGTAGTTTGTGAGTATTTTTGCGGCTAGTGCCTAAGTAGAGGGCATTACAATAATCTACTTTGGACAAGACTAACGTTCTAGCAAGAGTAATGCAGTTGGGAGTGGAGATAAACGTCCTACATGCGGTAATAAGTTTACATGTGTAGGCAGCGGAAGACGCTACTGCATTGGTTTGTTTGGGGAAGGATAATGTGGTATCGAGGTAGATACCAAGGGTTTTAGTATTATTAGAGACAGGGATGGGGTTACCATCAATAGTGAACGATTTGAAAGCAGTATTTCGTTTTTTTTAGTTTAGCGTGAGTACCAAGGATAATCAACTCAGTTTTTTCGTCATTGAGACAAAGTCCATGGTGTGCCATCCACGCTTGTATTACTGCGTATATTTCATTGAGGGTTTTGCTATCAGTTTCATAGTCGCCAGAGATAGGAATGAGTATCTGGGTGTCATCCGCATAATTAGTATACGTGACACCCAGATAGTCAAGGATATCGAAAAGGGGCTTTGTAAATTCATTATAGAGCGTTGGGGACACGCAAGAGCCTTGCGGGACACCACACGTGACTGGTGAGGGTTCAGCCGAGTCAGTGGGAGAAAAGACCCTCATGGTTCTGTTAGCCAAAAAGGAGCTGATCCAGGCAGTGGCTGTGTCTGAAAAGTAAGCTGCAGATTTCAGGTGGTGGCAAAGCGTTTGGTGGTTGACCAAGTCAAAAGCTGCTGACAGATCAAGCAATAAGAGCAGTGCTAGTTTGCCATTGTCTTTTAAAATTTGAATCTGAGTAGTGAGATCTATTAGGGCAGTTTCCGTGCCATGTTTAGGTCGGAAGCCGGATTGCCTTAGTCCCAGAAGATTGTTTGTTTCTAGATAAGCCTGTATTTGCAGGTAGGCTGCTCTATCTAGTATCTTTAGTAAGAAGGGTACAGTTGTTATCGGCCTATAGTTAGACGAGTTGGCTGGGTCAAGAGTGGGTTTTTTGATTAGTGGGAGGACCCAGGCGTCTTTTAGGTTATCAGGCACTACTCGCGTTTTGAAGGAGGCGTTGATAAGGTTAGTAATGAATGGTGCCAGTTCATGAGCTGCTGCTTTGATAATCGGAGCAGGACAAGCGTCGCCTTGGTAATTAATGGTTTAAGTTTCCTAATGATGTTTTCTACTTCCCAATTTGAGAGGGGTGAGAAACTAAATGGTTTACAGGTTGGCTCAAAGGTAGGTGACTTGTTAGGAAGTTGTTTGTGATCAGGGTCAGCGAGTAACAGGTCTTTTTTCGCATTGATTTTAGATTGTAACCGGGCTATTTTATCTAGAAGTGCCTACTGGATGTTGCTGCACCATAGTGCATCTATGACACATTTATCAATAGGGGCAATCGGGGATTCTAATTCTTTTAGAATCTTAAAAAGTTCTTTTGTGTTAGATTCCGCTTGTTCGATCCTTTTGTTATAGGTGTCTTTTTTGGCAAGTATAATAGCTTGTTTATAGCTAGAAGTTGCTAGAATTAGTTCATTTTTATTATTTACTGAAGGGCACTTTTTCCAATGTGCTTCTTCAGTTCTCTTAGTTTTACATAGTTCTCTAAGATGCGGCGTGAACCATGTATTCAGGTGACGTTGTGGTTTAGGTTTCCGCAATTTTAGGAGGGCGATGGTATTCAAGGCTTTCAGTATTGCCTGATTGTAAATGTCTACTAAGACTGTGGGGTCGGAGGTGGCCATGTTGTCAATAAGGGGAAGTAATAGCGGTAGGAGTTTATCTGGTGTAATGTCTTTCATATTTCTAGTGCAGGTGGCTGGAGCGATGATAGGAGCAGGGTGTTGTGTGTTGGCTTTGATGGAAAAGGTTATTTTATGATGATCCGACCAAATACATGGATCATTGGATAGAAGATCGATCAAGCAGTTAAGGTTGGTGAGCCAGTCCAATAGTCTTCCTTTGATATGTGTGGGCTCATGAATAATATGGGTATGACCCAAGTCTGATAGGGCGTTAGGTAGATCACGGGCATTATTATTTGTGGTGTCATTAAAACCAAGGTTGAAGTCCCCTAGTAGGATAGTTTGTGAATTAGGTTTAGTGTCGGTGGATACAAGGGATACAATATCCTCTATGAATGAAGAAATGGGTCCTGGTGGTCGGTAGATAAGGTGCACTGTTGCTGTGTGGTTAGGTGATAGTGGCAGTTTGATGGACAGGGATTCGGCAGAGGGAATTTGAGCATCCTGAATGACTCTAATGTCGTAGGTGTTTCTGAAGATGAGGGCAAGTCTGCCTCCCTTCACTTGGTTGGTGTTTCTATCGCATCTTATGATAGCATAGTCATTTGGCACAGCAAGGGCCAGAGATGGACCAGAGGCTGCATTAAGCCAGGTTTCCATAACTGCGAGGAGATTAAGCCTTTCATGAGTTATGAAGTCAGCGATGTCCAGTGCGTGGGCGGATAGGGATTTTGCATTCACCAAGGCTGCTTTGATGAATGTGTCTTTTGCAGGAGTTTTTTGCAATGGTAGAGATAGGCCATGTATGGTGATGGGGGCTAGCTTGCTGTCTAAATCAGTGGCCAGATTAGCTAGAGTATTGTTACTGCGCCGAAGTTTGTTGCTCATGTGGGCGTGTGGTTGGGGGTTTTTGAATCGCAATCGTGCTCCTAGTCTGAAGTTTCTAATTGAGATGCTTGGGTGGTAAGAGCATGGTGAGGTTGGGGCGTAGTTGTTAGTGATGTTGTTACAGGATATGGATGAGCTATTATAAAGCTTCAAGTATGAACGTTGTTTTAGTGGGGTGGCTCTAGAATTGTGTCTGAGGTTTCTATTAGTAATAGCGCAAGGTTGATTGGGAGTTGGTCTGGTAGCAAAGTGGCGTATCCAGAGTGCTGGATCATCCAAGTAAGGGTTGGCAGTGTCCATAGTAGTAGTCCACAAGGTGTGGGTAATAGCTAATTTAGGTGTGCTAGTGTGTGTGTGTGTTGGTGAGTATGTAGGTAGGGCTGGCCTGTTCAACGTCAGGTGTAAATGTACATTAGGTGGAGGAGTGTGGTCAGGCACCAATACATAGTGGAAGTAAGCTAAGCCAGTGGGCAGGGATGGACGACTCAGAGTGTGTAGTGAGTACTATGTCTGAATGCAAGGCTAGTGGCACAGGCAGTACATAAGTTCAATTGAGAACATGTAGTTTAGGTTAGGCAGACTGGGGGTGTGATGTCTAACCTTAATTCATTTAAATACAAGAAGTGACACGAACGTGGCCGTATGTAATATGTAACATCAGGTGACAACAGTTGGCTAGCAATACACAGAACGGCACATGAGTTATGTTAGATGTAAGTTGGCAGAGAGTGTGAGTGCGGCTAAGCATATAGGCAGCGAGCATATAGGCAATGATGGCAAAGTATTGCAGTAATTAAGCATAGCGCATGGAGACGGTTCAGGCCGTTACTGGCGTTTAGTGGATTAATCTACAGAATGCGGTCGAGTAGATGAAGTGGAGCATGGGTGCCGTGAGTGCTGGGCGAGCAGGGGAGTCGCAAGAACAAATAAAGTCACATGCTTCTATGTCATCAACAGTTATGTGCACAGCCAGCCAGCAAGAGCAGTGAGGGTGCGCATGTAATGGAGACAATAGTGAGGACAGGGTCTGGCGGGATACATATAATTGTCGCGCATAAGTAATTACCAGCTATCGGTCATCTCCATCATCGGGACGGCGGTGAGCAGTATCAGGGTGCCCAGAAGCTAGGCGCAGACGTGCAGGGCAATTGGGCGTTGGTAGATGCGCATAGATTGGAGCGAGGGGGAGCGGGCAGTTACAGTAAGGTGGATCATCAAGCACAGATACAATGTGCAGTGATGCGCGGGTGCACAATAATGGCAATATGAAACTTACGGTGACATAGTCTTATCAAAAGTCATTTGCAGTTCGTTTACTCACGGGCCCCCTGAGCGAGGCTGAGTTCACAGTTGTAATGGGTCAGGAATCCGGCAGGGGGTCTGGGCGAACGGCGAGGAAGGCTGAGGACAGGCGAAGACAGGAATTGGCCTTATTGTCCTGGGCCTTGATGGGAGTGGGCCGGCTTCGCCTACCGGCTGGCGATAGGCTCTAGAGGAGGGCTCAATAGCCAATCAGAGCTGAGAACAGTCATCTATGCCCAGTTAGGCACTGGGGCTCGTCGAGGTATGGCCATTTCCATTCTTTTAAACCCTCTTTTTTTATCTTGTTTTTTCTTCTCGTCTCTAGATCCATTTCTCTTACACCCGCTTTCTCCTACTGTTTTGACTCTTCTCCTGTCTCCCCTTCTCTCTCTCGTATTCTCTTGCATCCTCATTTCTTACTCATTCTGTCTTCCTCCCACCCTCGTAGCCTCTTGTCTTCGTTGCTCTCTTTACTTTACCCCATTATGTGTGAATCCACCCCCTGTTATGCTGTACCTCCTCCTGTCACAGCTGTCTTCTGCTCTCTGGGCCGTTGATGGGAATCGGGTACATTGCTCCTCATGCAGTTTACAGATTGAATAGACTCTGTTACACTGTCCAACCCCTTGAATAGATTGCATTTGATCATGTCATCATATATTCAGGTGGTGAAATAGCTATTTTGGACAGCATTTAAAATTAAGAAAAAACATAAAATGGCTCACTAGGTTTACAAGTGATATTCTGCCTATTGGCAGTTCCTTGAAAAGGTGGCATAAAGCAGATATTATTACTTCATTTTTTGCCCTTTCTGTAAAGCTACAGAAGAAACTGTACTGCATTTCATTCTGGTATAAACAACCTATAATCGTATTTGCCAAAAATAAATTGCCAATTTTAATAAGCATAGAGCACAGACTTTTCCAGTCTGCTATTTTTTAGCTTCAGTAGCTTAACGGTCGTGCAGTTTCCCAGGCTACTCGTATTTCACCTCTGTCCTCAAATTTAGGTTGGATCATGAAATGTGTACACAAGTCCACAAAGTGCAACTGGACTTTTACTCATGAGCACAATTACCATAAGCACTAGTGTGTGTCTATGGGTCCGTAGGAATTAATGGGCCAGTGTTAACCAATGAAGGAAAAGGGACTCTGCATATAGGGGCCCACAAACAAGAATGGCACAAAGGTAATGTCCAGACAGGAGGATAGGACCTACCAGAGAAAGTCAATTTCTCTCTCTCGCCCCCTTGCTAACTTACTTGTCTGCTGTGCCGACTGGCTGCTTGGTTCCCACAGAGTCTCGCTGGGTACCAGGCTTCTTCCACGACCAGTCTTCCTTTGCACTGCCTCCTGGCCTATGTGCACATAGGGGCTGTAACTATAACCTCTACAGCCCCCCTGCCTCCTTGTACTTACCTAGAGACCTAGAGCCGCGTTCCCCTGGCTGCACTTACTCAGAGCCATGCTGCCCTGATTCCACTTCCCCCTTTCCTCTCCCTTGCACTTCCCCCTCTCCTTCCACTTCTATTGTCGCACTTGCACGATCCAAATGACACAAGGCCTAGTAGGATCGTTTGTCTTGTCCTCCCTATGTCTTCACTCCCTTGTCTTGTCTTGTGGCACCTAGAAACCTGTATGTACAGGCATGTTATAAATGCCATATCATATTATATCTTTCAGAGTTATCTTGCCACTTTCCAGAACAGGAAATTACTGGGGCAGTTATTGGCTTCACCAGTGGGGATAGTTGTGGCTTGGTTGTGAATGAGTTAGATTAACAGAGAAGTCTTACAGCAATAGAAAAATGGAAGTAACATCCAAAGGTGAGTAAGGGCTCTTAACAGGAGATCAGAATGAGACTGAGTCATTATGATGAGTAGCATACAGAGCGGAGCTCTTAGAGCTGCAGTTGGGATGGTAAAGGTTGTCGGCCAAATGGGATTCAGCACACAATGGACCGACGAGCCCAGCTGAGGTTTGGAGTCTCCTGATGATTGCAGGAGTATACATGGAACAGTGACTTAAGGGCAATGATTGAACAGTAGTAACCATAGTCAAAGTGGAGTGTCAAAGAATATCTTCATGCTGGGAGCACAGATGATTTTTCAAATGAAGGGACCACAAGAGGCATCAACTGTGCCATCATGTCCGAATAATGCAGTGCTTGGCTCCAGGAATCAAGCAGTGCAGGTAAGCCTATGGAGCTGCAACATCCTACATGCTTTCCCAAGGTCTAATCTAGCTGTCCGAGCTATCACAAGGGAAAGAAGTAATGGACACTGTGGCTATCGGTTACTAAAGAGGCAGAGCTGAAATCTGAAGGTGTTTCCGTATCTAGTCCCTGAGGATCTGTCATCCAGGTGGCCAGGACACAGCCATCATTTTGGATCCAATTCCTGGGGGTGGACCAGTGCAGGAGGATCACCTGGATGGGGAGGGGGTCCTTGGGGAGGAGGAGTGGGACACCGACGGGTGAGATGCGGTATCCCCCTTCTTTAACACCTTTTCCCCATCCTACCACGTAGGATATTCCAAAACACTGCCCTAACCCGCTTTTTGAGGGGATTGGGTCCTACGACATATTCCATATCTATGACAGTAATCACCACAGCTGTGCTGCTTCGGAAAATCTTTCTGCGTCCTGCGTCGATGACCTCGATATGCCGCCCTCGAGGACCTCCTCCGACGGCCTAAGTCACTGGAGGTTATAAGTAGGACGCACGACACTCGTAGCCTCAGTTCCGTTTTTTCGGCGAACGTGTTCGCTTCGGGAATCTCAGCGAGCCTTGACTCTTTGGAGTTTCTGTTTCTCGGTTCTTCGAATCTGTTCGTTTTGTGAAGTTTCTTCTTCGTGAAGGATGTCTACCTCGTCTTCCACCCCGCGTCTGGGATTTGAGAAGTGCGGGGACTGTGGGTCCAAGATGTCTGTTACGGACTCGCACGACGCCTGTCTCTGGTGCCTCAGGGAGGCCCATGACACGGATGACTGTGTCGACTGCCACTTGCTCACGTCTAAAGCCTTGCAGGAGCGCAAGAAGAAGTTATCGGTAGGTAAGGTGTCTAAGCCACGGAAGTCGAGGTCTGCGGGGCTTACGACGGACGATTCAAGAGGCGACTCTCTGCGTCGTTGTCGGAAGTCCAGTGGGTCTCGGTCCCGGAGTCGGTCCCGCCACTCCTCTGCCTCTTCGAGGCACTCCCGGAAGCACCATCATCGGTCGCCTTCCCCGTCCTCTTCCGAGGACTCCGTCCGTCGGTGGATCGCTTACTCTACCAAGCAGGCGACACCGGAGGAATGGGCTTCCTTTGGGAAGAAAATGTTAGCGATTCTCGAATCGCAGGGCACCGGTCCATCCGCGCCTCCGAGTGGGGTCGGTCATGATCGGTCGAGAGACACCGCTCACACGCCTCCGGGCTTGGGTCGTCGGCACGATTCGCGGGAGAGGTCCTGCTTGGACAAGGGGAATCGTTCTCGTCATGCCCGGTCCAGGTCCCGGTCCTCGACGCACTCGAGACCGTGTGAACCTGTGTTGTCTTCGAGGAAGACATTGACGCCGGTGGCGCTGAGGTCATCGACGGACTCTTTTGAGGCCCTGCCTCCCAAGAAGTCGTCCGTGCCATCGGCGCCCAGGCTGTCGAAGGACACGCTCGGGGCTTCGGCCTCGAGGCCTGTGTCAACGCCATTGATGCTGTCGACGCCGATTTACTCGATGCCCTCGATGCCTTTCGAGGCTGTGTCGACGGGGGTACCCCGAGGCTCGGTGGAACCCCCTAGAAAGGCTCTGGCCAAGGTCAAGCATGGCTTTGGTTCACATTCTGTGCCTTCTGACTGCCATCTTGAGTTTATTTCAGAGGTGGATGAGTGCTCTGATGATGGCATGGTTCCTAATACGGTGCCAGACGAGATTCTCACGGGCCATAGCCAATTTGAGGACCTGATGCAGTCCCTGCACGATGCTAGTGGGCTGGACACCTCTCCGGAGGTGGAGTTTTGTAGGCCTGAGCCTGGCACTCATGCCGACTCCTCGTACCGGCGCCTTATGTCGAGGGTCACCGAGTACTTGGGATGGTCTGCTCCCCCGGGGGAGTTTCT
Source organism: Ambystoma mexicanum (assembly GCF_040938575.1). Classification (NCBI taxonomy): domain Eukaryota; kingdom Metazoa; phylum Chordata; class Amphibia; order Caudata; family Ambystomatidae; genus Ambystoma; species Ambystoma mexicanum. Next base: position 1,490,832,815 of record NC_090932.1, on the reverse strand, counting down.
TCAGGATGACCTTACGGATTTCCTCGACCTTGGTCCACCAACTGACCCGGTACTGCCGTTTCATATGGCTCTACAGAGGAGGGTGGGGGTGGCTTGGACTGCTTCGGAGAGTCTCCCGGCAGTGGGCAAGTCTTTGCCGCGAAAATACCACCCAGCCAGTAGCGACCCTTGCTACTTGTCCAAGCACCCCACTCCGGAGAGTTTGGTGGTGCAGTCGGCTATGGCCCCAGCAAAGCAGGTGTCGTATACTACCATCCCTCCTGATAGGGACGACAAGCGTTTTGACGGCTGGGCGAGGAAAGTGTTTTCTTCATGGGGTATGGCGCTTCAGGCAGCCAACTCCGTATGGGCCTTGTCACGTTTCACGCACTCTGTAGAACTGTGTTTCCTTAGCGGCTGAACATATTCCCGAAGGGGACGAACGGGATGGTTTCCTTGCCATGGTTCAGGATGGCAAGGATGCCATGTGTGAGGCCGTTCAGTCGGGTTTGGACATGGCAGATTGCGTCAGCCGGTCCATGGCGGGGAGCACCGTGATATGCAGGTTTGCGTGGTTGCGGAAGTCGGGGTTTGCTCCTGATGTGCAGGCCCGGCTCCTCAACATGCCCTTTGATGGGGAACATCTTTTTGGCAGCAAAGCTGACGAGAGCCTTGAGAGGTTGCAGACCTCAAAACCTGCAGCGAAGTCGTTGGGCGCTGCAGTTCGACAACCTCCGCCTTCTCGTCCTAGGGGACAACAATGGAGGGGAGGTTCCTTTCGTTATTACTCATCTTTTGGTAAAGCGAGAGGAGCTGCCAGTCAAAGGGGCCACCGTAGGAGTGCCAGAGGTGGAAAACAAGGTACTCGAGGTGCCAAGGCCGCTCGGGCTGTTGCCTCTTTGCCCTCAGGCAACGCCGCAGCCGCTTCAGCTCAGTCATGAGGCCATGTCCCATTGTTCGCCGGTTGGGGGAAGGCTGGCGCAGCATCTTGCAGAGTGGCGCGCCATTACTTCAGATGTGTGGGTTCTGGAGATCATAACCCACGGCTACTGTCTTCCTTTCCGGCAGAGGCCTCAAGACAATCCACCGGGGAATCTCTCTTTGAAGAGTCCGGATCTGCTCCTTGCGCAGGAAATTCAATCCCTGCTGGAGAAAGGCACCATAGAACTGGTGCCTGTAGCGGAGAGGAACAAGGGATGGTATTCCCCTTATGTTTTGATTTCCAAGAAAGACGGGGGCTTGAGACCCATCATGGACTTGCGCGGTTTGAACAAACTCCTCAAGAAGGACAAGTTCAAGATGGTTACTCTCTCTCAAGTCCTCCAGGCCCTTCAACTTCAGGACTGGTTGGTGTCTCTCGACCTCAAGGATGCTTATTTTCATGTGCCGATACATCCAAAGCACAAGAAGTACCTGAGGTTCGCGGTTGGCGACTCGCACTTTCAGTTTCGGGTCCTGCCATTCGGATTGACCTCCGCCCCGAGGGTTTTCACCAAGCTCATGGTAGTGGTGGCAGCGCACCTCAGGAAAGGGTGGATTCACGTCTACCCCTACCTGGACGATTGGTTGATCAGGACTTGCTCTCCCGAGCAAGTCCTGGATCATCTGTCAGTCACCTGCCACTCCCTCCACAAGCTGGGCTTCTCCCTCAATTTAAGGAAGTCCCATTTGACACCAACTCAGAGGCTCCAGTACATCGGAGCAGTGCTCGACACGTCCCTGGGGCAGTGTTTTCCTCCCCGGGTGAGGGCTCATCACATTCAGCAGATGGTGCACAAGTTTCAGCTTGCCCAGTGTCTCCCAGCGTTCGAGTTCTTGAGATTGATCGGCCTCATGGCATCCTGCATTCTTCTGGTGCCGGAGGCCAGGTTGCGAATGAGAACTTTGCAATGGGCACTCAAGCTCCAGTGGTCTCAGTCCTCCGGCAGGATGTCGGACCCTGTTCAGTTGCCGTCCTTGGTCGCCCAGGACCTTCTGTGGTGGGCCGTTGAAGACAATCTGATGAAGGGGTCTCCATTTTGGCTTCCCTGGCCGGAGGTGACGATCGTGATGGACGCATCCCTCACGGCATGGGGAGCTCATACCAACAAGTTGACAGTCAGCGGTCGTTGGTCTCCATCGGAGTCCAGACTCCATATCAATCTGTTGGAGCTGAGGGCCGTCAGGCTAGCCCTGAAGGCTTTTCTGCCGACTGTGCGAGGGAAGAAAGTCCTGATCCTGACAGACAACACGGTGGCCATGCACTACCTCAACAAAAAGGGGGGGGCAGGGTCACTTCCTCTGTGCAGGGAGGCAATGCAGTTCTTGTTCTGGGCAATCCAGCAGGAAGTTTTGATCTTGGCAGTTCATCTGAAAACGAGACGGCGGACTCTCTGAGCAGGCAGAGCGCAATCTCTCACGAGTGGGAGTTGGCTCAGGAGATTCTCCTGGAGATCTTTGCCCTTTGGGGGGCCCCTCAAGTGGATCTCTTCGCCTCCAGTGTCAACCGGAGGTGCGAGAGGTCCTGCTCGTGGGAATTTCCTCCGAAAGGAGCCTTAGGAGACGCGTTCATGGTGGAGTGGTCATTCCCACTGCTGTACGCGTTTCCTCCAGTCCCCGTCATTCCGCAAGTGCTGCGGAGATTACAGAAGTTTGGTTCCTGGATGATCCTCATTGCTCCGGCGTGGGCCCGGAGGACGTGGTACCCGGACCTTCTCGACTTGTCCATCTGCCCTCCACGTCGTCTTCCCTACCAAGACGATCTGCTCTCACGGGATGGGGGGTCAGGTTCTCCATCCAGAGGTCAGATCCCTCAACGCTTGGTTTCTGAAAGGTTGAGGTATAAGGATTGGGACCTCCCTGAAGACGTGATGGAGGTGTTGCTCTCGGCCAGATGGCCAGCAACAAAGTCCCTGTACCGTTGCCGTTGGCGTAAGTTCTGCGACTGGTGCAGGGTTAAGAATGTGGATCCTTTTGCATGTGACATTCCCATGGTTCTGCCTTTTTTGCTTTCTTTGGCCCACAGGGGCCTTCAAGTGGGTACCATTACAGGTTACCTGGCGGCGCTGCCCATATTTAAGCGCTCGTCTGAAGAGTGTTCCTGTTTTAAAATTCCTTTAATTTCTCAGTTTCTGAAAGGGCTCACTAATGTGTTCCCTCCGTTACCTATCCAGGTGCCCGGTTGGGATTTGAAACTTGTTCTCAAGTTTCTGATGGGTGCTCCGTTTGAGCCTTTGCATTCATGCCCTTTGCGACTGTTAACTCTTAAAACTGTGTTTTTGGTTGCGGTCATGTTAGGTAAGATTTCCACAGAGCTGGTAAATCTTCCTTTCCTGGTTCAACTCCAGAACTTTTTTGTTTTTCTAGTGGGATGTTTTTCATTAATACCTCAGTGAGTGGGAACATTTTTCCACCCTCACCTGTCTTTCTCTTTTTATCGGTGTCATTTTTAAGACTCTCCATAGTGCCTTTTTAAAGTTATCCTTTCTAACAACTTATTGGCAATAAGTGCGTGTTGTTGCTGGGTTGCCCTAGGGGCTCCCAATTTAACTTTCTTGTGCTAACCTTGAGTGAGCTACAGTTCCCAAGGGTAGAAAGGATCTTTTGGATCCCTTTTACATTTTATTCTGTGAAACCAGCACACCCCACCTTATGTGGAGTGCTGGGGAGATATAATGTATCCCCTTTCACATTAAAACGGTAACAATTCTGTTACAGTGACAAGCTTATCTTTAATGGCTGGTGGCAGTGATACCTAATATACTATACTAATTTGGTGCACCTTTACCGCGGGCTGTAATCACAGCTGCAGTAAAGGCACCTAAGGGTGCTCATTTTACCAAAATGGCCCCCGTCTTCTTTTTCTGCCATTTTAGTGTTTCTTGTTCCTTCCCCTGATATCCAGGGCAGGACATTCCTTTGTTTGAGTTTTGTCTTCGGCGGGAGTCCCCTGGACCCCCAGCCCAGGCTCCAGTCAGTCTGTAAGCACTTCCCCCTCCTTTGTCTCATGCCTTCCTTCAACTGGGCCAAATCCCAGTGGGGAGTTTGCTGTCCTGATTGGACAGCCAAACTCCCCTTTCTTGTAAAATGTGGGGAGAGAATGCAGAGGTTGTGTTGCAGTTCCTGATAAATGCTGGAAACCTGGAAGCTGAAGTCATGTCGACCACTGAAGCAGAAAATCGAAGAGGATGACGAAGGAAAAGCGGCAGGAATGATTTCCAGCGACCGGAGAGCCTGCTGTGTAACCGGAGCCTGCTGCAGCCCGTCTTTCCGATTGATCTGGGCTCTCCGAAAATGACGACCTGAACCCAGAGCCTGGTGAGGCCCACTAGACTCAAGACGACCTGCATTTTGAGCCAGCCCACGGGTTGCTGCGACCTTGCGTTCTTGCAATACCCCAATACCCTGGGACCTCCAGCCACTGCGCGGTGCACAGTCTTCTGAATTCCGAATCTAGCTGAAACTTCGTGGGCATCCTGGTGTATCCCCAGAGACACGAATTGAGTCCAAAAAGTCCCCTCAGAAGAATGCTGGACCTTTTAAACAACGAGAATTCAACCGCAATGTTTTGTCTTCTTCTGTGCTCCTTGAAAAGGCGCCAAACCCGCAGAACCGCATTCAGCCGCAAGAGAAATCTTGCCTAGAGCCTTCTTCATCGATCCCTGCTGCAAAGTCCCTTCTGAGGTCTTGTGTTCAGTCTCCAGGACAAGGAATCCACTGACCGGGTATTTGGCTGCAGTCCCTGAAGTTCTCCTGCTGCAATCTCTTCTTCATTGCTGAGGTACTGTGTTGGCTTGGCTATACACTTACCTTAAGCCTGTTGGGATTTCTGTGTAGTCCTGGGGTGTTTTCTGTGATTGGGAAGTCCCTCATCCAGTGCACCCAGCCCCACTGCTAGAATCCTGCTGGGGTGTCTTCTGGGAAGCCCCTGGACCCTCTTCTAACCCTAAAAGTAAAGTACTCACCTGTTTGCCCAGTTTTCCTAAGGAACTCTGACTTTTGCTACTAAAGAACTTATTCTAACACTGCCTGTTGGTCACTAGTCCTAGTGACCCCTCTTCTGCCACTGAGAACACCCATGCTCTAAGGGAAAGACTTTGAAGGGATTGGGACTTCTGCCTAGAAAAGAAATCAAGTGTTTTTACTTACTTGTAAAAGGTTGGTGGGTAACTGTATTTCTAAGAGTGAACAGTTACAAAAGTTCTTACTGATCTCGAATGTGTGATGCACTATTCTTAAAAGTATGGTTAACATCTTTTCTTCCTTAGTCACTGTTTTGCCAGTCTAAAAGAAAGTAGATGTAAAGGTATTTTACTCTCCTGTGATTAGGTTGTGCCTCTTTACAAAAGTAATCTGTTGGTTTCACCAGATTATTCCTGTAGGGTAATTGGATGAGTGTCCTCCAACTGTTGGTATCACCAGGTTAGTCCTGCTAGGATAACTGTATGAGTGTCCCCCAACTGGGTCTTGCTTCCCCTGACTTGCTGCTAGCCTGTCCTTAATAAGTCTACATTAGGTTGTTGCCTACCTAGAATAACTATTCAGTAAAGTGTGACATTGGGCCTCATTACGACCCAGGCGGTAATCTGCCGTCATTACCGCCATGGCGTAATGAGTGTTTACGCCGTGGGCCGATGGCGTAAAGAGCGCCACATTACGAACCATCGCGCACGAGCTTTACGCCATGGCGGTAAGGCAATTAACGCCATGGCGGAAAAGGCCCCTACCGGCATCGTAGGGCGAGCAAGGTGCACTTCCGCCACTGTAATTAGCGGCCACCGTAATTAGCGGTGGCCACAATTAGCGCTCACCGTAAAAAGCAGAACCGGAAATAGCGTCATCGCGGCGGAACGGGAAACAGCACGTCGGCCATCTTTAAAAACACAATCCATTGCCATCCTTCCGAACAACACCAGATCCAACCCTGACACCTGTCCCAACCAATCACCCACCCATCCAACTACCCAAAAATGCCTAAAGTTGTTAAGAAGGCATGTGATCGCCAGGGCCAGGAAAGATTTAGCCGGGAGGAACTCTGCATGCTTGCGGAGACCCTGCAAGACAACGCAGCTGTCGTTTTCTCGCCGGAAATGACCAGGACTGTCAAGTATTGGCAGAAATCATCGGTGTTAGGACGCCGTAATTATCCGGCTTCCACGGCTTCCACGAGACCTAACACTCATGAATCTCGTATTTGCCGACGAACGGGGGTAACAGTCCCTTTAAGAGCTTGTCTGCCGGGAGCCTGGAAGTTGGCATGGAAACGATGGCGTCCTCTCACGGCTTCCGGTTTTCACCGAGCACGCTGAAGGACGTATTGTGCTCATGTGATTCCTATTCAAGCCACACCTGTACGCTTTGCCGGCGCTTCTGAATCTTGTATTCTAGCGGCTTGCATTCCCTCGTATTCCTGGTTCTTGTCCTTTCTGCCTTGTTTTTCCCCGTGCTCTTCGATCTCGGACCGCCAACTGACCTGCATTGCTTACTCCTTGTATTTTTGCTGCCAGCTCTGCTCTTCGACCTCGGACCGCCAACTGATCAGTGTCGCTTACTCCTTTGTACTTTTGTTGCCAGCCCTGCTCTTCGACCTCGGACCGCCACTGGACTTGCTAAACCTTGCCGGCCAGCCTTTTGTACTGTTTCCCGCTTACGGTTTCCAGTCCTGCATTGGAACTTTGCATCACTGGTACACGGACTAGAGACTGCCTTAAATGTACCTTTAAGCGTCCTTGTGCCGTCGGGTTAGGTTTGGTTCTTTGGACCTCTGCTTGGATCCACCTCCTGTTTCCTGCTTTGCCTTCACTTCTGGTTGTTACCTTGTTCTCTTCATATTTGGGGTTTCCACAAACACTTCCATATTACTTCTTCTCCTTCCTGGGGATTTCTACTTTCTGCAGAACTGCACAGGTTAGTGGTTGATTTCTCTTTTGTTGTCTGCATTTTGGCATAGAATTGCACCATTGTGATTGTTGCTCTTATTGCAGTTGTCTGGGGGTCTTGCCTGTACACCTAGAGAAGACGTCTCGTCCCAGTATCCTGTTCCATGCGGTTCTGGGTTCTTCGTTGGCATTTCCATCTTTCCGCCAATCGATTGTTCTGGTTGTTCATTGTACCAACTAGTTCGGTAGATTGGCGAGAAGAATTCCTCGGCTACACTACGAGGGCAAGATCGCTACTGACAAGGACAGCGATAGCAAAAAAGAAGGCCATCTGGGCCCTGGTGGCCGAGCGCATCAGCGCGGTGGGGACCGTACCCCGCACCCCACAGCAGTGCAGGAAGCGCTGGGATGACCTTCGCATACGGGTCAGAGCCGTCATCTCTGCGAACCACAACCTTGCCCTGGGTACCGGTGGAGGTTCGGAATCCCCACTAAAACTCCAACCGTGGGAGGAGATTTGTGCAACCACGATTGGCATGGAAGGCATTGAAGGCGTCGGAGGGATGGAAAGGGGAGTTCCGACATCAGGCGATGAAGGTAGGTGCCTCAAACAAGACATGCCATAGTCACTGCAGTCCATTCATGTGTAGCACAAGGTTGCCCTAGAGTGTAAATGCAACACATTAGCTCCACACTGCCCATAGCCACATGCGAGCACCACCCTGTATACACTGCTGGCACCCACATACCTGCATCCACATTCCACGCAAAAAGGAGACAATCTGCATGGCCCTGCCTGAAATCTGCCTCATCTACTGACCAGAATCATGTCAATCATTGTCATTCCAAAGTCCGCAGACCCATCAATAACGCCCTCCCTCCTTTGCTCCACCACAGGCACAGATTCACACCCTGAGGACCAGGACACCCCTGCGACGAAGAGAGCCAAGAAGGCCAATAATACCATCCCCGCACCCTCAACCTCAGCTGCAGTGAGGCAGACCCCACAACAAGCAGAATCCACTGCAAGCAAACCGGACGGCCCACCGGCAAGCACCCCTGTAGGCAGCAGGCCAGCAGCAGCAGCTCCACCTGTACCAACATTGCCTGCCACAGAAGGCACCAGGCCTGCGGCCAGCAGCAACATGGGTGAAACAGCTGCAATTGCTGCATGTTCAGACTCTGACATTGAGGAGCACAAAGTCAGAAGCCCCACTGACCTTCTACATTCCCCCTGTTTGTCAAACGCCAGCCCCCATGAGGATCACACACAGGGGCACACAAGGGAAGAGGAGTGGCTTTCTACCCCATGCCCAGTCCTCAGTCCACAGGAGGGGAGCAGCCCCTCCATCACACCACCAGCACTGGGCATGGCCCATCAGGGGCAGCAGTCCCTCGAGGACATCATAGAACGGCAGCAACAACTGTCCACGATGCTGACTGAGCATGCCGCGGAATGTGTGGGGGCTAGGGCAACCATTGAACAGGCCACGGAGACCCTAAGGGCCGAAGTAGCGCAGGGCACTGCCACCCTGAGGGATGCCATGCAGGCCATGTCTAGGGACATCTGTGGTGAACTTGCCGGGTTGCGTCGTGCGCTCACGGAGCTCACCCACACCCTACAGGACGTGCATGCACGGGGGCAGGCAGGGACATCCTCCGCTGCCAGTTCTGCACAGAGCAGCCCCGTCCGACGTTCTGGACGTAACCTGCGCTCCACAGCCAGGGGTGCCCCGGGGGCCGGGAGAGGGGGCTTGTAACAGCCTGTGGCCACTGTCACAGGCATCTGTTGACACTTACATGGGGTGTGTTGGGGTGTGCAAGGGGGAGGGGGTGTGTTGGGGTGTGCAGGGGGGAGGGGGGAGGGGAAGGGGTTGTATCACGACGTTTAATGATTGAAATACACTTTTTGCTTTCCCGAAATGAAATGTGTGGACATTTTCATTGCATATGTGTGCTTTATTGGTGTACAGTCCACAGTGTGCATGTCCCAGAGACACACAGTGCCCCAAGTGCAGTCTCCATGTGATACACACCAGCCGTGTGTGCTAGAAGCAGTGGTCGATGATAGTTTGGCGCATTGCACGCCCCTCCTGTGCATCGCCTCCTCCATGGGGTGCCGCCCCATCTGCACCCTCCTCATCCTCATCGTCAGGTGGTTGCAGTTCTGCGTCAGGGGGCAGGGGCACATTCCGTCTGACGCATATATTGTGTAGCATGACACATGCCATGACGATCTTTGCCACCTTCTCATGGCGGTACAGGAGTGCCCCACCAGACCTGCTGAGGCATCGGAACCGTGCCTTCAATAGGCCGAATGTCTGCTCTATGACCACACGGGTACGTGTATGTGCACGGTTGAAGTCCTCCTCGTGCTGGTTCTGTGGGTTCCGGACTGGTGTAAGGAGCCACCTCTTCAGGGTATAGCCTGCATCACCTGTATGTAGGCGAGAATGTATGTGTCAATCATGTCGTCTGATCAAGAACATGATGTGCCACCATGGCTTGCATCCAACTGTTACTTTGGCTCACTTCTACATGCACTAATTTATTCATGCAATGCAACCAGTATATGATCATGGCTCCCATGGCCTGTTTTGCATGCCATCACCCAATGTATGCAGAGGGGTTGAGTGCATTGTGAGTGCCCATCCACTGTGTCCGTTCATGCCATTTGGTTAGTTGGCCTGGCACATGTCCTGTGATGGCAATGCGCACATCATTGCAACATTGCTGTGGGCCTCATCATGACCCCAGTGAACAATGCTGATGTAGACAGGGACATTTTGGGGGCCCTGCTGTCTGTGTAATGGTGTGTTGATGTTTCTGTCCGTCATGTGCCTCCTTCGTGGGCAGTTATGGGGGACAGGCCTATCGGTTGATGGTGTTTGGTGACGTGCATGTAGGTGCTTTTCATTGTTGACAATGTGGTCTGATTTGGTAGAATGCACTTGCAGATGGTTGTGTCATGGTTGGGACACAACCTCATTCACATGGTAGGGCTGCATACATTGGCTATTGGCTTTACTGGTGTTGGGTGGAGTATGGGTTGCTTCAGGGTATCCTCTGTCTCCGTTCTCTCTGCTACTCACAGCCAGGTGGAGTATGCATCATTCCCCCCCCCTTTCAGCCAGGTGGAGTATGCATCATTCCCCCCCCCTTTCAGCCAGGTGGAGTATGCATCATTCCCCCCCCCTTTCAGCCAGGTGGAGTATGCATCATTCCCCCCCCCTTTCAGCCAGGTGGAGTATGCATCGGTACGTCATTCACCTGCCCACTTCCATGACATTGGACTCACCGAGTAGCCAGGATCTTGGGCCTGCATGTCGCTCCATGTAGCGTGGTATTGTGGAGTTCCTCAGGACCATAGAATCATGGGTTGATCCGGGGAATCGGGCACAACAATTTGTGATGATCTTGTTGGAGTCACAGACCATTTGCACGTTGATTGAGTGGAAGTGTTTCCGGTTGCGGTACGGTACCTCCATGGCACGTGGAACCACCAATTCCACATGGGTGGAGTCGATGGCACCAATGCAACCAGGTATGCCGGCTAGTGCATGGAAACCCACTTTGGTGTTTGCAATCTCCTGGGCAGTCCGTGGTAATGAGATGTGGTCGTCTGTGTGCTTGAGGAGGGCATCGAGCACTTGGATGAGTGTTCGTGAGAATAATGGTTGTGAAATGCCATGCAAGTGCCCCACTGTGTGCTGGTAGGTGCCTGTGGCCAGGAAGTGGAGTACAGACACTACCTTCAGTAGGGGTGGGATGGCGGTTGGAGTTTCTATCATGCTGACGATGTCGTTGTGTGTCATGTCTATGATGGCGGTGATGGTGTCCCGGTCCAAACGGTACAGGGTGTGGATCTGCTCAGCAGTGAGGTTGAATGGATTGGCTCTGATGCGTGGGATTGGGGGCTGCCTGCGTGGTGGCACTGGCTGTGCTGGTGGGGCTTGCTGGGCCTGCCTTGCCCTCCTTCTCCTCCTGCGTCTCCTCTGTGCTGCCTGTTGTTGTTGTTGCTGTTGTAGCACTTGCATTGCTATCAGGTCCTCCAGCCCCAACATTGCTAGTCGTATTGGTATCAATGTGGAGTGTGACTGGGTGTGGGAAGGGGTGGGGTGTGCTCTTTTTGTACTTCCTGAGTCTGTATTGCCTTCACCTGTGCTGTTTCTGTGCTCCTGTGGCAGCTGCATTCACTTTACATGGCCCTTTAAGGTTGGTTCGCGATGGCGTAATTAGCACCATGGCGGTAAGGTACTTAACGGGCTGGGTGATGGCGTTAGGTGCATGTCCGCTTGGGTCGGCATTCGCGTGCCTTTCCGCCATGGCGCTAAGTACGGTGTGGGAGGTCGCGTGCGCGCGCCCTTGGCGCTGTTAGTGGCAGCGTTAACTACGATGCCGCTAATGGCATCGTAGTTAACGGTCACGGGTCATGATCGGACCTGGCGGAAAACGATGGCGGTAACCATTTACCGCCATCGTTTTTCACTTAGCGCCAGGGTCGTAATGAGGCCCATTGGGTTTTACTTTCCCCTTCATTATGAAGTTAAAGTAAGTGGGTTTTACTTACCTTGTGTTAGCTGTGTGCCATCCAAAACAAGTTACCAGAGTTATTGCTTACCTCAATCTGGGGTTCCCTGATTTCCAAAGCATCTGTAATTGCATATTACATCCTTAGGTTTTACTCACCTGGTATAACTGTGTGTTATGACAAAAGTAGTTATAGGTTTTTACAGCACCTAGAATAAGTGTTTCACTATTCACCAAAAGTATATTGTCCAGTTGACTGTTTGTGATTTGTTCCAAGAGTCATTGTACAACTGGAAGGGCCTACTGTCCTTGTATTACCAAAAGTAATCTAAAAGTAACCATTGGTATTTTACTCCCAAAGAATAGGCTTGACCTATACTAAATGTGTATAACAAGGTTTTGACTTCCCTAGAACTACTGTTAGGTGTTCCAAATAAGGTCTGTACTTGGGTCTGTGTACTTTCAAGTATAGTGTTGTGTTTTATATTGTGTTTTTATATAATGTGTTAGTACTTACTTAACCCCTAGATTTATCTGGGCCTACTTGTATTTAAATAAATCCTTTATTGTTACAATACATAGTGTTTCAGTGTTTCTTTGGACCATTTGTATTATAATTTTCACCTGTACTGTATCTACTGCCCTCTCTCCCTCCTAAGATAAGCCTGGCTGCTCTGTCTACGCTACCCCGAACTCAGGTGGTACAGCCTTATACTAAGAGTGGAGTCTTGTACTGCCTCAGTAGAATGGTTTTGCTAGGCCCTTAATTGGACTTCAGAAAAACCTTCCTAACAGGTCACTTCCGCTCGCAGAGTGAGTGTGTTACAGGCTCTTTCAGTTAAACCACCCTTCACTGTGTTCACATTTAGGCCAGAAGGTTGTTCTTCCGGCTTTTTATCCTCCTCCACATCCTGGTAAGGAAAGAGTTTGGGACAAACTGTGACGAAACAGACTTTGTCTCGCTGGATTATCTCGGAGTGTTACTGCTTGGCGGGTAAGGACCCACCGGTCGGTTTATGGGCCCATTCTACCGGGGATATGGATGCCTCTACTGCCCTACAGAGGGTTGTTCCTATTCGTAACATCTGTGATGCAGCCACCTGGGCTTTGGTACATACTTTTGTACGTCACTACTCCCTCGATTCCATCCGGGGGTAGGATCTGGCCTTTGGCAAGGCGGTCCTTTACTCTGCAATTTGATTGGGCATTCTAAATTTCAGTTTTCTAAATTCTTTTCCCACCTCCTTGCATTGGTACTGCTTTGGGAGTCTGTCATAGATATGGAATACTTCGGAGGACCCAATCCCCTCGAAGAACAAGTTTCTCTATTACCTGGTAACGTTCTTTCGATGGGATGGTCCAACGACGTATTCCATATCGCTCCCTCCCTGCCTTCCCTGCTACAGAATTTCTTATGCGATTGCAGCTTACGTTGGATGGTCCGACGACGTATTCCATATCGCTCCCTCCCTGCCTTCCCCGCTACAGAATTTCTTATGCGATTGCAGCTTACGTTTCCACAAGGCTTTGTGTGGTCAGACTGGCAGAAGACTGGTGCCACACGTTCCGGGAAAAAACTACAACTGAGGCTACGGGCATCGTGCGTCCTACTATAACATCCAGTGACGTCGGCCGTTCGAGGAGGTCCTCGAGGGCGGCGTATCGATGTCATCGACGCAGACGCCGAAAGATCTTCCGAAGCAGCACAGCTGTGGTGATTACTGTCATAGATATGGAATATGTCGTCGGACCATCCCATCGAAAGAACATTACCAGGTAAGAGAGTAACTTGTTCTTCTTACACAAACACTTTCGCACAACATGAAAGACAACGGACTAACACCAGAGCTGTTTACCTGACATGTCCCAATACAAGGGTCAGGCAAAGTCAGGGAATTGACCAAGATCACACACACCTGACGGCCCTTTCCCTTCCCTATAGGGATAAAAGGTGGAGCACGAGAGCAAAGGACGAGCAAGGCAGACTGCACGATGTGAGAGCCTACTCAGCACGGCACTTCAAGAGGAGGAGAAAGACGGCGCGAGTCGAAGGATACCAAGGGGAGAAGTGACCTTGCCCTTATCGACAGAGACCCGTGAAGCCTCAAGAGAAGGAATTGTAACACCGCGAACAATAGCCAGCGTGTGTTGCAGCAGATGTCACCGGTACCCGGGCACCTCCTCCGCCGACAGCAAAGACAAGGAGAGACGCATGGCGCAATGGTACCGGCCTTGACTCCCCAGACAAAGCAAAGCAGTTCATCACAGATGGTGAGTCAAGGGGAGAGCTGATAAAGAAACCGAACTGTGTTGAACGAAAGTAGCAAGCAGCTAATTGAACTTTGAATGAACAAAGAACTATTGATATAAAGAAAACGGAAAGCCAGCATAACAGAATCAAATACCACGTGGGTGTTCACTTGAGAACGCCAGGCGATTACCCTCCTGTTGAACTACAGTAATCAGAAGGCTTTAGGAAAATGCAGAAGGGCGTCAAAGTGGTCATATGGGGGTATTGTCAAATCCTCCATACAGTCGAAAGTCTTTGACCGGGAGATGATTAGGAAACATATCCCACATGGTAAAAAGAGTGCACGAACAGTGCGTTGAAAAGCTTGGCAAGAGTGAATGGAGGGATGCTAACAAGAGGGGACAAAATCTGAAGTCCAATGAACATTGTGTTGACAGGGTCCGAACCCGATGGGGGGAGATCCAGGGGTGGAAAGTCATCACCCTAACTACCAAATGAAAATAACTGTTTAATTGAGTTGTCAAGTATGACTGTGAGGGGTCTGTGCCCGGAAGAGGGGGACCCAGGGGTGAAGCAGTCACCCAAAGCCATTCGAGGAACATAACTTTTTTGTTTATTTTATTTATGTGCATTTATAAAGCGCTCACACAGCTCAGGGGCATCGAGGAGTTGTTACAGGAATATGTCTTAGTTGCATCACACAGGTGGGCGATCGTTACATTAGACTGTATACATGTATTATTTACAATATTCAGGAGAGTGGCTTGATTACAATCGCCCTTCATTGGTTAGATAAGCATGAGTGGTTCTCTCATTACAATGTGCAGGCTTGGATATTGTGTTCAAACCCTTATAGTAGGCCGCAGGGTTACATTAGGTCTGCGGTCATACTTAGTCCAATTTTAGATGAACAGTCTAGTTTTAATGGCCTTACGGAAAGCGAGATGAGAGGGTTCACTTCTGATGGAGTGGGGCAGTGAGTTCCAGTGTCTCGAGGCAATGAATGGGAAGCTAACGCCACCGCCTTTTGCACGTTTGATTCTTGTGACCAGCAGTAGGTTGGGATATGGTGTTCTAATGGGTCTTGGCGCCGGAAGCAGGAGGACTCTGTGGGAAAGGTAGCGAGGTGCGGTGTGGTGGATGCATCTGTGCGTGATGGCAAGTGTCTTGAACAGGATGCGCTGGCGGAGAGGCAGCCAGTGCACTTGTTGTCTGGCTGCAGAGATATGTTCCCTTTTGGATATGCCGAGTGCTGCGTGGAGGGCGTTATTCTTAATGGTTTGTAATTTGTCTAGATTTTTTTTGAGGTTACTGTATATAGTACATTACAGTAGTCCAGCCTTGAGCCTATGATGGCTCGAGCAATTGATACATTTGGTGGTGGATAGGAACGCTCTGGTGGCATTGAGGAGTTTCGAGTAGTAAGCTGCACAGGTAGCTATTGCGCTTACTTGTCTGGACATAGTTAGGTTGGTGTCTAAGTAAACTCCGAAAGTTTTGACTGAATGGGAGACTGGGATGGTGATGTTTTCGATGGTGAAAGCTTGATATTTAGCGTCAAGAATGACGTGAGTCAGTGGGGGCTAGTAGTTCCGTCTTGTCCCCGTTCAAGCATAGCCAGTTTTCAGCCTTCCATGTGTGGATGGTGGCGTAGATGGAGTTAAGGGTGATGGAATCATTCTCATAGTTGCCGGAGAGAGGAATGAGGACATGAGTATTGTCTGCATAATTAGTGTACATGATGCCGAGCGAAGTAGATAGAAATGGGAGATAGTAAAGATGTTATACAATGTGGGCGATAGTCATGAGTCTTGCGGTACTCTGAAGAGGATGGTATCTGTATTTGCAGTTGCTAGGTCTGAGAAGACACGCATGACTCTTCCTTCAATGAAGGAGGCAATCAAGGTGATTGCCTTCGGAGAGAAGAAGCCTGAGGAAGAGAGATGTTGACATAGTAGATTGTGATCCACAAGGTCAAATGCTGCTGATAGATCTAATAGGAGGAGAAGGGCAGATTTGCCTGAGTCTCTTGATATCGTCAATTTGATTTTTAAGGTCCAAAAGGGCCGTCTCGGCGCCGTGACCAGGACGGAAGCCGGATTGCTGGGTGCCTAGTATGTTTTTTGATTCTAGGAATTCCTGGACTTTCAGGTATGCTGCTTTGTCCAAAATCTTGAGCAGGAAGGTGGTTATGGGTCTGTAGTTATTGGGGTTGGATGGGTCAAGTGAGTTTTATTTTAGAAGGGGACCAACCCAGGCTTCTTTTAGGGTAGGAGGAACCGATCCTGATGCAAAAGAGGCATTGAACGCTGTGATGAACAGTGTGAGGTCTGTGCATTCCTTGAAGAGGAATGCAGGGCATATGTCTCCTTTGCATGTGGATAGTTTGTACTCCATGATGGCAGTGATTTCCGTCTCATTGACATCTCTGAACGAGAAGAGAGTAGTGTTGGTAGTCTGCTGGTTGCATGTGGGTGGTTGAGTTGTATTGACGAGCAGTGGGTGGAGTTGATTTGCTCTGATTTTGTTCTGCAGAGTGTCAAGGTTGAGAAGCATGGCTGCTTGTATGTCAGCACACCAAGCTTCATTCTTTAGTGTGGCTGGAGGGGGTGTAGGGCATGAGTTTCCAGCAACCTAAAGATGGAGAAAATGTTTTTACAGTTGGACTTGGCATTGACTATTCTATTGCTGAATGAGTTAGCTTTGGCGAGGACAATAGCTTTTTTATATTCATTAGACATTTTGTTAAACTCAAATTTGTCAGGTGCAAGTTGGCTGACTTGCCATTTAGATAGGGCTGCATGCTTTTTTGGTGCGTGGCTCTGAGAGTTCAGGAGTAAACCAGTTGTTGGCGTGTTTCGTATATTTGGCATTGCATTGCATTGCATTGCCGGCTTTGCAGACCTTTAAGGGTGCAATGGCATCAATAGCTTCAGCTAGAATGGTGTTGAGGGAGAGAGCCAAGGCCTTTAGGATCTTTGCAGAATGGAGCCTCAAGGGCTGGCACCTCGAGATAGGGTGCTAACCTTTCCCTAGTGAGGAGGCATGCACTTCTACTGGATGCTGAAGGGAGAGGTGTGATGGTAGCTTTTTCGGACCTTCGGGGTGGAGAGTGTGAAGAGGATGAGGTGGTGGTCTGTCCATGGAAGAGGGAGGTTGGCTGTTACATCTGGGGCACAGTTGTGGTGGGCTAACCAGTCGAAGGTGCAGCCCTTGTTGTGGGTGGGGTTGGTGATGGAGTGTGAGAAGCCTAGAGTTACTAGTGCTTTAGCAAGGTTTTTGGCCGGAGTGTCTTTGGGGTTGTGAAGCCCTAGGTTAACATCACTGTAGAGGATGTTTTAAGATTATCTGAGACAAGGTGCATGATGGAGGTGTAGAAGTCTGCTAGAGGGCCTGGTGGGCGATATACAATGTGAAAAGTGATGGTGCAGTTGTGTGAGGTGGCGATGTTAAAGCATAGGAGATCGTAGTTGCAGGAGTTAGTGTGGTTTATTTTTCGGATAGCGATGTAGTCTTTGGCTATAAGTGCCACTCCGCCTCCTTTAGTGAGGGGGCGGTCCTGGCCGAATATGGTATGGCCTAAAGGGCCAGGTCTCGGTCACAGCACATAGGTCTAGGTTGTGGGTTGTGATCAAATGGTGTAAGTCTGCTGCATGAGCAGGGATGTAATGGGTGTTGATGAGTGCGCAGTTTAGATGTGTTTCAGTGGCAACATGGCAGGTGGTTGTGGTAGCAGTTGCCTTCCTGTGGGTCGTAGGGAGGGACGGCTTGTTACAGGTAGAGGGCTCAGCAGGGGCAGGCGGTGTTGGGGCCTGTGGCTTGGATGAGCTCTGGAAGTAAGGTTTAACTGTGTGGAGGACTTTGTATCCCATGTCCCTGGAGCATAGCCTAAGGTTGCTCATGGGTCGTGTTATGTGCGGGAGAGTCAGGGTATGTGTTGGAAGGCGGGAGTTGTGCCGAGAAGGGTGCTAAGGATCTGCCTTTGGGGCCTACATGGTGCTCAGTGCACGTTAACAGTGGCTTAAGAACAATTTTTAGATGGGCCTCAATAGAAGGCTAGGGTGCAACAATCAATATTTGTACCAATGGCAGGGTGCAACAGTCAGTATATTTCTAACAATGGCAGGGTGCAACAATCAATATCTGTACCAATGGCAGGGTGCAACAATCAATATTTGCACCAATGGCAGGGTGCAACAATCAGTATTTGCACCAATGGCAGGGTGCAACAATCAATATTTGTACCTATGGCAGGGTGCAGCAATCAATATTTGCACCAATGGCAGGTTGCAACAATCAGTATTTGCACCAATGGAAGAGTGCAACAATCAATATTTGTGGCAACGGCAGGGTGCAACAATCAACAATCAATATTTGTGCCAAGGGCAAGGTCCAATAATTAAAATGTCCCTAACATTGGCAGGGAGCAACAGTCGGTCCTTTCATAATGTGAGCAGGGCGTTATTGAGACATCTATGCAGAGATGCAGCGGACGGAATTGAGCGAGTCTGAGTGTGTGCCACGCAAAAGTACTTGCTCGTGCCAGGATGAAGTTCCATGAGGGATGGGCATGGAGGGTGGCGTAAAGGCGAGCCAGGAGGTTGTAGCAGGAGGAGGATAGAAAAGTTGTAGGTAGGAAGAGGATGCTGGACGTTCGGTATGGTAATAGGAGATTTCTGGGCGCAGTGCGAGATTGGCAAAAGCAGAGGTTTAGGCAGCGTACGAGTGCATACGGGGAGAAGTAGCCAACAGGCTGATGGGTGTTACGTGTTGGGATACAGCTTCGGCATATAGTATCATTTCAGGCACTATTATGTCGGGTGTTCGTTGTTACGATGCAGACAATAATAGACCGTAAGTGGTGAGGTAGCGGTATGTGCGATCCCAGAGGAAGGAGATTAGGGAGGCAGCACAATCAAACTAATAGTGGGTTTCAACTTACTCGAACTGTGTTAGTGGAGCATGACCACGGGCCATGTCCGCCTCGGACAGCCGCAGACAGCAGGGGCCTTGAGTGTGGGCCTTTGGTGGGGAGCCGGTGTTCGCTTGCCAGCTCCCGATTGGTGGGTTTAAGTTGGTAGAGTGCCCAATCAGAACAGCATCATGCTATGAGCAGGAAGTCAGGCGAGCATTCCAGTGCTGCTTGTCGTCGCAGCCATTTTTGAATGAGAATTTCTGATGTACTATCAGCCTCACAAAAGCGATGAAAGTGCAGCAGCCAGCAGAGCATCAATAATTTTCAGTACACTATGATTCAACAGTCCTAGTGCAACACTCGCCTAGATGACGGTGCGGATTGCAGGCAGTTCTGCAATAAGATTAATAACAGACAGGGCACAGTGATAATACGTGCAGCCCCAGTGGGCTTACCTCGAGGCGAGCTGCAATCGGGACCCAGCTGGAGGGATCCATGGGCTTGTGTCCTCGGCAGGAAGGTTTTGCTGGTATCAGCAGAGTAGGACGAACAGGAACTATCAGGCCCTCGAAGGCAAGATACTTTTTATTGAAAAGAGACTAACCATCGAAGAACCTTATAGCTGGAGTGGAACTGTCGGCTCGAGTGTGTGCTGTGCTCAGGAGACCCACCTTGTCCCGTGTTGAAAACTTGGGGAAGGGCGACCTCTGGCGATTAGATCCTGACTTATTATTTGTGAACACTTCTTTCTTTATTGAAAACCCTATCCCACACTCTTTGTATAATTAGTTGTAAGGATTTAGCAATAGGTTTGTTTAGTATAGTTTAGTTGAAGTAGCCCAAACAAGGAAACGTGAGGCTTCACTAAGTCGAAAAGCGGGTGGGGATTTAGATGCTGCCCCAGGTGTAGATGCTCTAGCCCTAGCTGCACAGAGGTCTGAAATTCGGAAAGCTGTGGATGCATATATGGCGAAACAGACTCCAGCCTTACTAGTTCCTCCTCCTCAAAGGAGTGTAAGTGGAGGCGTTAAGGGTCAACAAATGCCTGCTAGTGGTCCTCAGGTTGGGAGTACCATGGAGGCAGTGATACTCGGGGTGGGCAATAAGGGCCCGGAAGAAATAGCTCAAATTTATGAAGGAACTAGGGACCCTGTGCTGAATATGGGGTCGTCCCAAACACAGGGGGTGGGTGGCCCTCCCCAACCCCCCGATAGTGCAATCCAAAAAGGAAATATTGGTTACCTGTCATACGTGTCGGGGGCTATTATGTCCCTAATTGAGAATGTCCTGAATAAGATGCAAGGCCATAATTATCAAAGTGGTGCGCCTACACCGTCTACCACTACTTCTTATGATAAAAATAGTGTGCAGCTGCCGCCAGTCAGGATTATACCTGCACCCTATGCATTCGTTTTGGCATGTAGGAGCCCTCCATACACGCAATATGATCTAAACAGAAGGGCGGTAATGGCAATATTTTCAGAGATCCCTCAACTTGAGGATGTTGTGTCCTCAGATATGGTTCTAGTTGAGTTTACCGTGAAGGGTCAATCAAACTCTGTAACGCTTTGGTTTAAATCGCGAGTACTGCAAAATGTAATCTGGCAAGCCAAAGATGATCTATACAAATTGGGATTTGTGCTTTCGACAATGTCAGTCTTGCAGCCAACGCCATCCACTCTAAATCACCTGAGGAATACACAGAGAGGGGTGTTGGTAGGAGCAAAGCATGAAAAGAAAGCACAGCCCCTATTTACTTCTGGGATGAGTAGACAAATGGGACCACAGAAGTAATGTGAGGGAGAGGTCGGGGTGGAACAGCTATCTCTGGCAAGTTGGAATACCAGGGGGTTTAATCATCTGATAAATAATGACCAGAGTGATCTCAGTAATTGCGATATCATACTCCTGCAAGAGACATGGCTTACTGCAGTGCCCATTTGGGACAATCATGAACTCTACCTAAACCCTGCAATTAAACCTGTGGTTGGTCGCCCAATGTCTGGAATCCTATCAGCAATAAAAATGGGTAGATGGATGACCTCGGCGATGCCTAATAAATATATGCTTTTGGTGAAAGTGATGGCCGGGGAAGACGGGTACGCTATTTTGAATATTTATTGGAACCCGATTGCCATGTCGGATGATACCTTTTTCCATGATCTAAATTCAATCCTAGACTTAGTAGTATTGGCTCAAGATGTAAGAGCCTTAGTAGTCGCGGCTGATATGAATCTAAATTGCCTGACCGGAGTAGGCAACAGAAATAATATTCACCATGCCAAGTAAACTTTCTTGTAACAGCGCCACGATGCCCGAGGGCAGCTGTGCGCTTTAAAAATGCAAATAAATAAATAAAATAAAGCAAGATTTAGAAGGTGGTCCTCCTTAGTGAAAGCTAGATGTCTTTATCGTTCTGAACTGAGCGTTTGAATTGGACATTCCACCTGCTCCGACCTGGCAAAAGGGCGAAAGTAAATCTACTATCGATGATATATATGTGAATAGCGCCTTGTGGCCGGCTGTAACAAATTTTTGCATGTCTAAATCGGATGTAATTGACCATAATATTCTTAGAGCAAAATGGGTGGCTGGTCCTGCACAAGATAGACACGAGCAAGCGTCTATGAACGGATCATGTGTAGTTAATGCAGGGGCAAATAGACTATGATGGTCGGTGAAAGATGTAGTTAATCTGGAGCAATTGTTGAGATTAGGGTTGCCAGACTGTGGCATACGCAATGGTAATGTCTGTAATGTACAAGCTGATCTATTTCAGGTATTTCAACATCACCCTCGTAAAAAAAAAAATTAACAATTACCCATTTCCATTCGTATGATAAGGAACTTAAAGTTAGGAAAGCGCAGCTACGCGCGGATTTGAGAGCTGCACAAAAAGAACCCATCCATTTAAGAAAACCTTTAGCCACCAGGTTGAGAACCACCTTTAGAAATTGAAATTGGGTGAGAGGTCATTGTGCTACTCTGTATCAAGAGGATGGAGCTAACATGTTAAAGATCCTGGAGGGTAAGAGCATTGCCAAAATGTGGTCGGCCATAAATGATTCTGTCGTCACCCCGCAAGTTGCTCTGCAAGTAACTGCAGTACAAACGCAGGAATGGGTAGCCCACTTCACGCGGTTGTATGCCCTACCCGATCCAAGTGAGGCTTTGGAAATAGATATGTCCCTGTTGGCATTCCACCTCGAATTTGAGGTGTCTGATATTCTATATTTGATTAACACGGCAAGTAACTCAAAAGCGAGAGGTCCTGATGGCCCCTCGAATTTTGAGCTTAAAAAACACCCAGATCTATCGGCTTCCATCTTTTTTAAAACATTTTCATTGGTAAATGCCACACAGGCGCTTCCCAGTACATGGACACAGGCGATTGCAATACCAATTTATAAAAAGGCAGATAGACCAGATCCGACCAGTTACATGCTGATTTCATTGGTCGATGTGCCCGGGAAACTGTTTTGTAGGATAATTTTGAGAAAATTACAGGCTTGGATAAAGTGTAAAAATTTAGCTGACCCTCTGCAAACAGGATTTGTAAAGGGCCTTGGAACCGCTCCAAACATAATCATATTGAATATGATAAAAGCCCAACAGGCGGAACAAAGGCAACCCCTGTATATGGGGTTTATCGACTTTAGAGCCGCCTTTGACTCGGTTGATAGAGCACTGTTGTTCCGGAAATTAAAATGGCAAAATTGCCCGAACTCCCTCCTGTCATTAATAATTTGTTTCCACTCCAAAACTTCAATGAGAGTCTGCATCAGCCTAGATGGGAAGTTATCACCTGAAATTGAGATGCGTAGTGGCCTAAAATAAGGCTGCGCTTTGGCAGCGTTTCTATTTAATTTCTTTATTTCAGACTTGGGCCATGAATTTATGAATTGTCAGTGTGACGCCCCGAAGATCGATGGTCAAAAAATTCCATATCTGCTATATGCGAATGACCTCGTGTTACTATCCCAAAGCCACAAGGTCTTCAACGCATGTTGGTAAAGCTGGGGGACTATGTCCTCGCGAATAAGCTTGTGATCAATGTGTCCATGTCGCAAATAATAAGCTGTTGTGCAAAGCGGGGGCCAAGAAAACACCCATTTTTGTTACCATGGACCCTTCAAGAGAATAAATTACTCAATGTGTCCAAATATAAATATCTGGGTGTGGATATCCTCGATAAACAAACAAGTTATGACGAGGATGCCTCTGCTTGGAATAAATTGCAGCATTTAATTTCCCAATCTCGAATATTAATCAATAGATTTGGGAAATTCTCACTGAAACATGTCGTCTCCTTCTATAAAATGAAGGTGTTGCCAATTATGCTATATGAGGTAGAGGGTAGATTGGTTGAAAAACGCCAGTATTGGGAGAGTCTGGAATGAAGATACTGGAAACAGATTCTAGCACTACCCAATGTGGTGCTGATTGCGATTATTCGCTATGAGGCTGGATTACTATCCCTTTGCTCTCAGGCACTTTAGAGACATTGTGCGTTTTTTCCAAAATGAACCTGTTGGGAGTAAAAAGTGGTACAATTTTAGAGGTAATTGGGCACAATTTGGTAAAATCTGGTAATATATTCCCAAAAACATGGCGGAATTGTGTGATGGATTACTTGGCTGAGGCGGATGTGACCCTCGAATTATTGTTATCAAACCCTGAGCGTGCGAAAGGGAAAATCTTTCAAGCGGGCTGTGCTAGGAACATTACCAAGTGTATGCAATATAAAGACTTTGATATGTGGTCATTTGGAATGAAGAGTTATGGAATGATGGCGACATACCTAGCGAAATTCCCTTCTCCCAAGGTCCGTGCTGACTATCTAAGGTTCAGATTCAACCTATGGGGTACCCGTGCGGTACTCTGTATGTAGAAACTGATTTCCGTTGAACAAAACTACTGCAGATTTTGTTTATTAATGGACAAAAGTGAAACTTTACAACACTTGCTGGTCGAATGCTGTGCCCTAAAGAAAGTCTGCACAAGATATTTTAATAATGTGTTTACAACCTACACAGAGTTGGCAAAAGAACAAATATGGCAAATGCTGTTCTCAAACCCTAAGGTGAGAGTACAAATAGCGATAGTCCAGTTTTTGAAGATGGGATTACCAGGTGTGGGAGAAACACAAAGTGGTAATGGGAGCCAAGAAGAGTTATCTACCTATTAATGCAAGTGCCCTCCTGCTCTTGCTGTTTGTCATAATGTGATTCTAATTTAGAAGTGTATGTCTATACATGAGAATTTTATGGCTCGAAAGGGCTATTATGTATGGTTATATAGTGGTTCTGCCTAGTTAATTTAACCAGTCAATTACATTGAGTAATAGTAGTGTTATG
Source organism: Ambystoma mexicanum (assembly GCF_040938575.1). NCBI lineage: Eukaryota > Metazoa > Chordata > Amphibia > Caudata > Ambystomatidae > Ambystoma > Ambystoma mexicanum. The sequence continues at coordinate 1,490,808,926 of NC_090932.1, read as the reverse complement.
TATGTATATTTTAGGTCATTGTTTTGTTCTGGTGTGATTAATTGGTGTATATATGGTGGTTGAATATTTTAATCTATGTTTGATATTTGAAAAGTTGCGCTGCAACTAAACTAAATAAAGAAAATAGGTTTGTTTAGTATAGGCCTTTTTACTTTGACAAGAAACCACAAGGACAGCCTTATTTTTAATTTCATGGTCGATGCTTGCTCCCATCTTAGATTTAGGTTAGGTGTTTTTCTTCCCTACATTTATAGTTTAGTAAACACTGTTGAACTGTGATCACTTGTGTCTGTCTTACTGTTGCCACCATGAGTTCCTTACAGTGTCTGCTTTCCTGCCAAACCAGAGGGTATCTCTCGCCACCATTCATACACTCAGACGTGTTAAATAGCCGATGAGTCCTTGCCACCACACACACACATCAACTTGCACTGGCATTTTTTAGGGCAAATTCAGGGGATGTGGATTCCAACGAAATCCCAGAAAGCCACCCCCTTCAGGCACAGCCACATATTCTTTTGTGAGCTCCTGGCCGTAGCTTAAGTCAGGAAAAGCCCCTACCCCCCACAATCCAACATCATTTCTGATCTCCACCCAATCGCACACAAGGACAGCAAAGTACAGTGGCCTGGATATTGAATTTGAATTTCACAACACTAGGTACTTGTTTGGGAGCTTCTATGAACAAAAGGCTTCCTGCAGACCAAAATGGCTTGCAGGAGTGTTTGGAGATGGCTGTGGTGCACGGTATTTATCGTAATGACATAGCATGGGCACAACCTTTGCAGCTTCTGTACTACAGTAACCTGCCCCCAGCCAGAACTAATACAACTGTCAGGATCCGTAACGGTCTACAAAGGGTTCCAGACATACAAGTTGCATGCCCCATGAGTGGGGAAAATGGCCAGGGCATAACACACAACAAGCAAAAAGTGGAGGGCACTCAAAAAATCGAGCAAGAGGATGACATTTTTCCTTTCACTTAGTTAAGCGTTTTGTTTCTTAGATGTGAAAGTTTACAGCAGGGGTGGGGGTAAATGTTTCCTTACTCTTCACTGCAGGAACTTAGTTACATCCCATTGCCTGCTTGTTTAAGCTATGATTAATTACACATTGAACAATAAGTGTAGTAACAGTGAATGACTTTATCCTAGGTGTAGACAGGATAAATAGGTTATTTTCATCTGAATGTTTATGGTATATCACTATTGAAAAGTGTGCATTTCTATATAAATGTGTATAAAGCTGTTCTCGGGTGAACAATCACTTCACTAAAAGTGTATCCTTTTGCATTGTTTGGCTTAGTGCTCATTTTCTCCACATATCAAACTAGAAAAAGTAAAGTCTTAATTAGCCTTGGCGTTCAGCTGCATTTTCAGTAGATGAACTGAAGTAGTGATTGGGGGCCTACTGTTATAAAGATTTTTCATCAGCCCTTTGTTAGGGCCAGGAATAGGCTTCCAAACACAACATGTAGAGTGAGCAGACCGTTTTTCTCCAGAAAAGCACCATTTCTCTATGCCTTCCTGACATGTAGAGCTTTGTTCGAAGTTGATTTTCAAGGAAGGATCCTGTTTTTGCTTTGTGGCTAAGGCAGGAGAAATGTGCATCGCCTGAACGTGAGAGGCATTGATATGACACAGGTATTGTTTAGGAACTGTTACTGTTTTTGATGGCTTTTGACAGTTGTTTATTGTTGAAAAATGCTGAAGCCAAAACCTCTGTTTCCACATTCAGTTGTTCCCAGTCAGACTACCACTTCTATCCTTGGTAGCATATCTGTCTGCATATCAACTGTGCTACCTTATCCCCTTTCGGTTTCTCAAAAGTGGAGTGGAGGTTAGGCTTTGACATGCATAGCATAATGTAAATCGTGACAAGGTATGTCCTGTCCTCCTGGGAGAGTTGTCAAAGCTTTCCAGAGAGAGTACAAAGAGCATCATGGACAAGGCTCACCATATGCAATGGGTGAAGCTTATAGCCCAGACGCAGTGTACATATTGCTCTGCAGCTGCAGGCCCATTGAAAATAATAAATGACATTAAATTAGGTTTTAGCAATGTTAACTGTACTTCATCTGCCACTATATCAAACCTTGATGTAGCTTTATATATATATGTTTAGCCAAAGCTCTGCCACCAGACAAATGTGATTATGCAGTTAGATATTTTGAACAGGTGTGACAATACTTTTAAAGACAGCCAAGGGCTGTTGGAATGAATGTGGTTTCAGCAGGCTGTTTTAGGAAGGCATGTATTTCTTTGTAGTCGCTGTGTTGCCGAATCACCTTGCAGCTGCCGGTATGCCAGTAGACTGGGTCCTGCAAAGTATACATGTGAAATATACTTTTCAGCATAGAGCATTTTGAAGTGAGGCCTGATATCAGCAGAGACCACTTTCTGAGAGAGAAAACCACCATCATTCTAGATAGCAAAAAACACATTTTAATAACTTTATCTGATGGGGTAGGGATGAGGGGGTGGAGTGCACCTAATCACCCTTGGTTGGTTAGGGTTGCCTTCCTAAACCTGGTCACTTGCACACATTTGGGGGAAATGTTTACATCCCTCCAATTAATAAATGAAGTGCTTAGCAAAGAGTTGGTGGTGCGGTGCCTAGAGGTGCCTATGGAGTTTTGCAGTGGATTTGAATGTTTTTTTCCATTACATCTCCTGAGAGACTTATCTTGCTGCTGTAGCTTTATAAGAAAGGATTGCTGGTTCCCGATTCCGGCTGCACAAAGTGCGCGCTACGTGCTGAGCAAAGTGTCTGTGTCAGAATCCGGGGGCGGCTGGCATTGGGATACCGTGAAGAAAGCAGCCCCTCGGTGATCGAGCGCAATGAGTAAAGTTTGGACTCTTGGCACTTGATCTTGAAGAATTTGTAGGCTTTTTCCTCTTTTGGCTCATCGTTATTGCCTATTGGATTATTTCTACACCCCAACTGTTATGTTTGACGGCAGTATGTCGGTATTTAATCTAAGAAGCAACCTGATGTTGGCTAAGTCCGGTAAGGGTTTGGAAGAGAACTTTGACACTGTGCCAACTCTTAATCAAGGAAACAAGTTGGCGAGTGCTATGGTGTGTCTGCCTGCCTGGTGCATTTAAATCAAGTTGACTCTTGTGTTTCAACCTGTTATTTTTAAGAGCTATGTGTGGGAGAAGACCCTGTTGAACATATTGAGGTCTACCAAGTACCTATAGAGGCAGAAGCGCTGGGTTGCACAGGGCCCACCCCTCTCTGTGGCCACTGAATATGCAACTAAGGAGGTTTATGATCTATCTTTTGTATCAGTGCCTATACAGACATCTTCTGAGAACTCAATAGCTGTAGAGAGTAATGTCTTTCACCCATGTATATCTGGAGGTACGATTACAGGTACAAGTGCAGTCCACCCACTTTCTAGAACGTGAGAGCCCCAAGAAAGTGCCTAGTAAGTCTGATAGGATCACTAGAAAAAGAACTGATGTGAGAGCCACAAAGGAAAATTAAGTCTGACTGATTACTTTGTCAAATGTGGATGTTTATAAGTGACCAAAGTTTCCTGGAAAGCTTTCTGGAAATGGAGCTGTTGGGTGATCGGTTGAATCGTGATCATTGTGCAGAGTTGCCAGAGTGTGGGGATAATGCAGTGGAGAACTTAACTCTTTTAACCGAGCATCTGACGAGTTTAAACAATTCCCCAACATTTATTCATCTGGAAGATGAGTCGTCTGATCAGCTCCTTCATTCATCACACTTTGAGAGAATCGGATGAACTAATTAGGTTGACAACCCCAGAGATTTCAGCACAGAACTTGGTTCTGAGCTCATTTTCATCCTTGCATGATAATTTTCGTTTTGAACTGGATACTCACACTCTGCAATTTAGTGACATAAAAATCAATATAGAATCAGTTCATAATTATGTGCAGTGCTACAAAAACATTCCCTCCGATCTGGCGTCTCATGCTAGTCAGCTTAGTGTCACCAATGTTAACATAGAATCACTTCTTAAATCGGTGACAGAAATAGCATTAGATGTGGCAAAATTGACAAAAAATAAATGCAAATGGCTCTGTTTTACAGACAAGTGTACACTCATGTGTGCATGTGCTGGAGCAGTTGAATGGTCAGAATATAACAAAGAAGGGAAAGAGAGGGTGTCAGAAGAACTCATCCCTTTTGAGAAAGTTTTTGAGTAACCTACACCTCTCGGAGGATGCAGCAGCCTCAGCGGCTGTGGCAGTGGCATCTAGTGTTGTTGAACGTGTTCCCTTGGTTTTGAAAGGAGTGTCAGATATCAATGAAATAGTAGAGAACTTGAAGGATAATGAAAAGGTTTGATACGCCAACCATGTAGGGGTATCCTTCTCCCCCTTGGTCTGTACCTCGGCGTTGGGGAACAAACTTACTGTGCAATATGTGGCACTTGGTGGGGCTTTTGGCTCTGATGGGAGAAATAAAAGATCTATTGATTCCACTTGCCACGAAAGTCGGGTAGGGCTCAGAGTGAAGATAATGCAAGTAAAAGATGCTTGAATTAAGGGCATGCTTGAAGCCCCATGCCTGTCAGGCCTGCAGTGGGAATTGAAAACAAAGGAAGTACGTCCTATTTCTGAGTTTGGAAAGGCCAGTATTGCCTGTCAATGGCTGGATCGGGGTAAAAGTAACCCATTTAAAGAGTACACTGAACAATTTCCTTTTCGACAGAATGCTTCTGGCTCTCATGTGCCTGTTGTCACTGATCCAGAGTTCGCCTCTGGGCCTAGAATTGCTGCTTTTGGGGTCCCTAATGGTAGAGAGCCAATATTGGTAAATGAAGTTGAATCTGGAAAATAATATATGAATAAGGACGTGAGCCTGCAATGCGCTCTTGGTGGAGTAATTGATTTAGTTGTTGTTGGCCAAGGGAAATGTATACCTACCTTTAAGTTAGTAGGGTTGCAGGTGCCCCTGGGTTTAAATACACACAAACCCAAGTGGGACTTTGATGTACTGGTCATATTGCTAAGTCTCAGGGTTTGTCGATTTTAATGGCTGATGTTACTGCACAAAAAGTCTTAATAGGTTGTGAGACAAACAACCTAGTAATAGCTCAGGCAGCTTATTATGCCATACAAGTCACGACTCAATGTCTTTCGTGTCAAGGAGTCGAGGTGATATGGCACCGGAAAGTAAAACGATAAGGAGTAACCACTTTGAAGCATTCAGCTCTCGTCCAAAAGACTGCTATCATATAGACTATGGCACATGCTCTACTCGTTATCCATCATCTTCCCAATCAAGGGCCGCCCTATGTGGCAGGTAACATTGTGATGGACCTACTAAGAGATATATCCTTGAGAGATTAGAATCAGGTCGTTTAGATCTTGCATTAAATAGAACTAATGTTATGAATCTTTTGTATGAAACCTCCACAATTGTGATTATTGGGCTCTAAAGATATTGAGAGAGTGTGTTTTCCATTTGATAACAGCATAGACCTTGTGCAGTTGGACTTTAAGTCCATAAATGTGGTTAATTTGTTCTTATCCACTATAGACTATAGAATAGGGTATGATCTGGTCCCAGAAGCTGCATGCGGGAGTGCTTTAGATGATGACTGGTTAGCTGATTGTGACTCTGAAAATGAATACTTGAAGGGGACTCATAAGCCTATAAAAGTCACTTGTGCTGTAGGACACTGTAACAAGAGGGTGTTGGAGTTTGCTGACAATTAATGAAAAATCACGAGAAACTGCACCATTGATTGGCAATGGTTTCCTGTTCTGTTATTGGTAAACATTTATCGGAACTCATGGGACAGTTGTCAAGACCCAAAAAGAAGGAGAGAATATCGAACCTCTTCCGCCGAACCACAGAAACCAAATAGATTGGCCCTCCCACCGTGGTTGGCACGGGCGCCTGATGTTTGGAATAACAGATAGCCACGTGGCAGCCAATAGGAGGAAGAGGAATTAGGCAGAGGTGGTGGATAGGGAAGGGGAAGTAAGGAAAACCGGAAAGAGGGTAAAGGGAAGCATAATTGGATAGGTTTGGGGGAAGTTAAGGAAAAGCAAGACACACATACCAACAATCCTGACCTGTTCTCACCACCAGACCTGCCTGTCACCTAAACATAGAACTGAAACCTGGTTACTCCTGCCTAGGCCTACAACACTCCTACTGTGATTGAGACACATAACATGGAACTTAATGCAACATGGAAACACACATGGATACTGTAGCAAGCAGTATGGTGCGTACAAGGTCTTTTCCCTCTATGAAATAACAACACCCATGGCCCGTTGGGCAAGCAAAAGCAAACATAACATACATTACATTAAGGGGTCCCCCATAATACAACCTAGTAGTACCTGACCTCTCCCTTCTCATGTAATGACAGTGCCTTTAAACTAGCACACACATTCCCACTCAGAGGGGAATTCCGTGCTTTTCCGTGGACTCGTAGCGTCTTTGGGAAAACATAAAACAATGCTTGTAACGTAAATGTCCAAACAGTCCTTCAGCCGAAGAGCTAGCAGAGCATGCGGGCAGAAGCTCTCAATAAGATTGCATACACGCGTGTGAAGCGTGCACGTATAATTCATATGCACACACAGCAGGAAAACATTATGCAGCTACTTAGCTGAATGCCCGGGAGCCCCGTCGGACTATCTGGACCTGGAGAAGTAAAGCGAAGAACTCTTCAGGGCCACCTCTAATCACCGCCGCGACCCAGGCTGAGCAAATTCCAGTATTCCTCCGGCATCCCTGCTCCTTCCAGTCTTCCTCACAAACGCTACTGTGAGCGCCCGTGCCCAAAATGCGCCATAATCCGCACCTGTGCACGGGCGACCGGCCTATGAAATAGTTCCTTCAATTGAAATCAGGTGCTGCGGCGCGCGAAGCCTAGGACTACAGAACCTTCCCACAGCTGCTGGGAAGTATAGTTCTTCCCGATACTTAGCGTTTCTTATGCCCAACACGTCTTTTCCTGCCCCAGCCCCATCCCCAATTCCTGACAACAGTGATTTGGAGGCTTTTCTAGCAAATTTATTCAGCATAATTGAGACTTTTTGATTGATGACGGAGGTGCGCATGTTCTTATTTCTGGGGATCTAAATTCAGATTCTCTTTTGGCAATGGGACACGAGAATCAGTTGCAGAGGACGTGTAGGGATTTGGGCTCCAAACTGTTTTTGAATGGCAAGTGTTGGTGTAAATTCTTTGATCTGTGGGCCTTAAAGTTTTCCAATTGGGACATAATGGGGACATTCCCTCTAATCCAACATGGCGTAGTGGCGAAAAAATATCTTATTTGGACTATTTGATTCTGTCCGAGGAACATTTCCAAGTGTGTATAGAATTTAGGATAAAAAAAGATACCCAACTGAGTGATGTTGTGTCAGCGAAGTGGGACCTTGTGGTCACTAGTAAGATCAATAGTGCTTATACGAATTTGAAGGGAACCCTAGTGGGAATAGATTAGCAAGGCAGATTATTGACATATTTGGTTTTAATGGTAGGGTGTGAAAATGTGTTTTAGAGAATACCACATATGACGAGATTGAAATGTTTACTTCTGGTCTTTTCCCTTTTTTTATCGAGAAATTAGACCTGTCTGGACATTTTACCAGAATCTGTAAATTCAAACCAACCCATCTATTTGATCCTGTTATAAAAGACCGGAAAAATAGCTTAAATGATATTAGGGTTGCTAAGAGGGGTCTTTTGTCGGCTGAGGAGTGTGGGATTCAGTTCATGCATTTTAGGAAGGTTTATAAAAAATGGCACAGGAGTTAGACATATTCAGCTCCAGAGGAAGGGGAAAAGATGTTCCTCATTGTCTGTCAGAAAAAATTGCACAACTTCTGGAGCATGGTGTGACTAAGACCAGGAGCTTGCTCAGAGTAATCCTATTTCAGATGGTAAATGAGGAGAGCACTTCATGATGCTGTATTGCAGACCATACTGTGAAATTCCTTTTCGATGCTATGAATCTGATTGGCCTGTGACCATGTCCTTGGAAATGATTGAAAGTCTAATTGAAAAGTCCACTGTTTTTAGGGACGCAGGGCCAAATTGGCTCTGTAATGTAATCTTGAAGAGTGATGCTGCCCTCTGGGCTCGGTTGTTGTGCATACTTTTTCCCATATTGTATCATCGAAGACCACCCCAGCTACTTGGAAGCAGTCCATAGTAATATCCATATATAAAAAGGGAGCCAGAGATAGTCCTTCAAGCTACCGACCCATCTGACTATTAGATAGTGAGAGTAAGATCTTCGCGGCCCTGGTTCTCAGGAATTTGGAAGCCTGAGCAGAATCAGTGGGCCGTCTACAGAACTAACAGACCGGATTTCGTAAGGGTTTGTCAACATTCCTGAATTTTTTTATTGTCACATGTCTGCAGGAAGGAGCGCGTTTGGTGGGTAATGCCTGTCTATACATGGCCACGGTTGACTATTCCCAGTCCTTTGACCTTGATAATTGGTCATAACTTTGAACTGAATTTCAGAAATGACATTTACCACCCTCACTTCTTTCGATATTGGTGTGTCTGCATGAGGACTGTACATTGAGAGTGAGATTGAATGGAAAGGGCGCGTTGATAACTTTCCAACTTTCCGAGGCCGCAGACAGGGCTGCATCCTTGCTCCCTGTCTATTTAATCTTTACCTGTCAGACTTGGGGGGAGCATTTGTTGAGTACCGCATTTGCTCCACCCAGAATATCATTGTTTCAGTGCCATATTTAACCAATTTAACCTATGCAGATTACGTGGTACTGTTAGCTGGCACCCAGGTGGGCTTGCAGAAACCGTTGGTTTCAATAAGATCATATTCATTACAGAATGATCTATCGATTAACGAAAAGAAAACCTTGCGTCATACGATTTTTTAAAGAATTCTAAGAAGAAAATGGGTTTTACATGGGTTTTGCAGGACCAGATTCTGCCTCCTGTATTGTCCTTAACCTAAGAGGGTTTTGTCTTCGATGCTAAGCCTAGTACTGCAACCACTTTGCCTCGTTTGATGACTAAGGCCAATTCATTTTCAGCACAGATGAGGAATATCAACAATAGTTTTTCTATTTGCCCTTTAATACTTTTTTTATAAAAATGAAAGTTATACCATCATTACTTAACGGCATGGACCTTGTATCTTGTTCAATTGACTACGTAAGGGTTGAAAGTAGAGTCTGGAAAAGGGCCCTCAATCAGACTGTGTGCGATCGAGGCCTTGCGTTTTGAAGATCATTGGAAGATCATTTCGGAATGTAAAGGAGCAGCAGCGGCTCTCTAGCAGTTACCCCAATTACTAGCAAGAGGATACTTGGGCCCCACAAAATCTCCACCACAATAACGGAAGACTCAACCATAGGGCAACACTTACTGTCTTTATTATCCAACAAAAATGACAGGTATCACACTAGAATAGCATATTGTTTCCAGAGCTCTCGTCCTCCAAATGTGTGTCACGCCGCTTTAACCGTGAGTGCCATCACAAAAACAGGTTGTGTCCCCCAAAACCTGTCAGGGATGTGGATTGGTAAGTTCAGGCAAATTACGTATATATGATATATAGGGGTTAGTTTGATTATTGGATCGCCATATCTGGTGGCTCCTCTCGAGGGCCACCTATAGATGCTACAAATACAAAGTCTACTAAATGTCTTCACGTGAAAGGTAACTAAGGATTGCACAGAACGGGTCTTCACAGCCTTGGGACCTTAGACAGCTACTAGTCTGGGTGGACCTTTTCAAGGCAATGGGAACAAACACGGAGCTGCTGTGTGTTCCATCATGTTGCCATCTCTGATCACCTGAGCCTGAGAGAGCACATTCAGTTATTAACCTCGTGCAGCATTTGGATCTTTTCATCTCTGGTTCAATGGGAACAGCTTCCCTCCATCTACCTCTACTGACTAGCCATTGTCCTGCTCTTGCAGGTCACGTTTGTAGAGTCCACAAAATGAAGCTCTCCTGCTTGTAATTATTAGGATTTTAAACTATATTCCTTGCAGGTGTCTGGTTGCCTTGGTGAACTTTGAAACCCTCCATCAGTGCTGGTCCTTGGCTAGGGTTTGCACTGTGTCTGCGCTGCAAGCTTGGTGTGCCTGCCTTTTAGCTGAATCAGGCTGTCAGTCCTTCAATGTATTCGAACTCTGTCTCCCCTTCCTCACTTACTCTAGTGCACCTACATCTTCCTTTGTTGTTCTTATGGTTTTTTAAGGTTAGTCGCAATTAAGCATGTGCAAGCTGAGTATATGTATTTCTGCTTTGGCAAAGGGTATGTATATGTATATGTCCATCATCTTAGCTGCGTGAGTGACAAGCATTTGTTTCGTGTCTATATGTATGTATGTACATATAGCTTTGTGCATGGATGCCTATCTGCTTCATGTCTAAGTGCACCGATGTCGCGATGACAGCATTGACTTCTCAAATTATGATGAATCAACCTGTTCGATTGATGACAACCCTAACTCCTCCACATCGTCAGACGGGTATGGCTTTGAATGGCTGTCTGAGGGAGTAACGTTTCTCACATCTGCAATACATTGATGGTGATGAAGGTCCTAAGAATGATGTGCATCCGTCATTTCTCTGCCTTCAGGCTGCTAGTCGGGTAGGGATCACAAGGGCCACGCTTGGACCGCCGTCTTCAGGAGTATCATACTTTTCTGAACCCACCAGCAAGGTCATTGTATGTTGATCTTTCTGATGCAATGATTGCTGAAGGGCCCTATGAAGGAATTCCAAAAATGTGCTGAATTGATACTGATGGCCTCTGACCAAACTGTTTATCACCTGATTTGTGATCGTTGGGCAGTCAAAAAAAGATTTTAAAATTGGAGACAGACAATCTGTAGAGTGAGGGGGCTGAAACTATATAAGAGTTTGTCGCCATATGGTAAACCTTTGGGAACTGTCCCTTCATATCTTCTGATGTTTCCAAACACCTACTGGTGCTCCCAGTTTCTGAGGTTCAGGTTGAACTTGCTCCGGACAGTGAACATATGTCGGGCAAGATCTACGTTAAGTAATGAAACCGATGCATCTTGTGACAAGTGTAAGATGGAGGGGGTGTTGCAAACAAGGGAGCTTATCATATTGGATTGTGGGGCTCTACAGAAGGAGAAAACAATGTTGTTGGGGCCATATGTCTACAATTTTATGTATTCCTAGACTAATTTGTTTCTCAGGTTATCAAGTGGCAAAGAGACTTCTTTGACAATTGTTACTGTTAAATTGTTAAATTATGCAGGAATCGTGAGACTCAGATATTAGTTTTATATTGTATTTGCTTATTAATAGATTCTGTTTATTTTAGTAATATTGTTTTCATTTGAAATTGTAAATCATATGTATTATAATGATTAAATGGGATCAAATATTATTTTATTTCAAAATGTAAATTGTTTTAGTATGTGTGTTTTTTGTGTAAGGATGTCTTGTGCATCCAATTTCATATTAAAAGATTTTTTTAACGGTGCCTCTGGTTAATCTTCATGTTTTGCATAGAGGGTATCCTGCCAGTGCCCCATTCCCTCCTTCTCCCATGCCTGAACCAAAATCATAGTTATGAGGAATTAGTGACAACACCATGAACATGTCCCGTAGGGCAGTACTGGTGAATATTGGACAAAACCAGCATGAAAATGGATTCTTACAGTGCCATTTATTGTATTCGGCATAGCCAGCAAATTAAAGTGTGTTCTAATGGTAAAATGCAGCCATGTTTAGTTCCTAAGCATTGAAATGGGCTGTACAAAACAATGCAGGCATATATTGTTGAGACAGGTCTCATAGTTTACTGTTGGTGAACTGGCATTATTGGAGTTTTCCTTGTATGGCCTTTTAACCCAATTCGTCTTAGGTTTGGCTTTAATATAAGCCATTTCAACTCATTATTTTAAATAATTTGCTTTGTGGAGAAAACTCCTGAATGCTTCTAAATTATCTGGATTCACTTGCTCCAAAATATTTATGAACTTTGCCCTCACTTTTTTAGCCTTGCTTTCACAATTTTGTCATCCTTTTTAGGACTTTGGCATTTCCACTGTGTTCTTTGTGGTCACCGTGACAAGGTTCTCAATGATCCACAAAGCAAATCCAATATGTGTTCAGTTTTTATTACAGCAATGGTGTTACAAAAACATGCAAGTGGGGTGTGCAATCAATGTGGGGGTCCCTGTACACATTTTCCTCAAGGTTTGAGGGAACTCCACCGCCCTATCACAGTCTCCCTAATCCACCAGTGCTGATGCATGATAGCCAGGGTATCCCTACTGTCTGATTTATCTTTATTCTTGGGATGGGTTGAAAACCATTGCCTTATCTCTGACTCCATCAGGGATTTCTTAGGGGACCTAGCTGGGTAGTCAGCTAGCCCTTGCATGGTTTTCCTCCAGATAAGTCTATTCACCTTTTCCTCACTCTCCTCTGCCGATGTCTGCCCCTTTTCTTCTCCACACACTCACTCTCTCTCAATCAGTCCCTTTATCCCTCTTTTTGTAGCAGTGTGATCTTCCAACGCACCTTATTGGGAGACGGGTGTAGCTGGGCACACAGTAGACAGCTTAACTGTTCACTTAGAACTTGCCTCGCCTCTAACCTGTCTCCAAAACACACTCTCCTGGGTTCAAGATCACCCGAGTGTACCTCGATAGGAAGGTGGGAAGGGTAGGGAAGATCAAAACGTTAGGGCAGGCAGTTTCCCCAAACATCCCTAAGGAGAAAACACAAGGTTAGAGTAACTGGATCACGAAAGGAAAGGCGGACAAAGGAATGCTGGTGTTACGGTTCTTTAGTTGTTTTAAGCTCACAAATATACTTTTCTGGTACATCAGCAGGGTTTTGTGGGTTTTGTATAAAAAGGGGCAAAACACAAAACACTATATACACCTTTCCTTAAACCTAGCAGCTGCATAACTAAAAAATGAAACACCAAAATATAAGGAGTCCTTAAAAAAATATAAAAGTGTCTTAAAAATATTTACAACTCTATACAGTGCACTGTATTAAAAACTATTTTTATAGACCTTACTTGCAAGACAACCTGGCCAGAGCTGTCTCAAGGTCCCTGCTACTGCTCTCTTGATGGCAGGGAGCAACAGTGTGGGGGACCCCCAAAGTCCTTGTTTGGGCTGGGCTGCGTAGCAGCAGCAGCCCAGCACTTATATGCGGTGTGGGACCCCCACAACTGCACTCCACCTGGGCCACGTCTGTCAGGTGTGGCCCAGGGAGTGCAGGTGAGCCACCTGTCAGGGGGATGTGGCCCCTTGATTTAAAGCCCCAAGAGGGCTAAAAACACATTGGGGGCTCCCCAGCTATGGGAAGTACCAGTAATTATAGGTACCTGGGGACGGCGGGGAGTATGGGCCACGGGGGATGGCAGCAGCAGTGTTCAAAGTGCTCCCCTAACAAGGGGAGGGGCAGCATAGAGGCCCGGGCTGCAGCGGTGACAGGTGCTGAGCAGAGCGCCTTCACCGTCTTGAATGGCTAAAAACCAGTGACAAGTGCTCCGCTCGCACCAGCAACGTTTATTTTCCCCTTTTTTAGAGCAAAAGCGACCCTCGTGGGAACACAGAGGGTCCTTTGTGATTTTCTTTTTTACATTTTATTTTGGGAACCCCCGGCATGGCTTGACACACCGGAGATCCTTTCCTCAATCCCCAGATCACTGGGTTACATTTCTCTCTCTTTCACTTCCTATCACTCCTGCTTGTCACTAATTTGCTGGTTTTATCAATCTCTCCCCTTCTCCTGTCCTGACACCCCAGTCACCTCCTGATCTTTCCCCTCTCTGCACTCTGGATCTTGTCTCTCTCTTTCTCCACCTTATCGGTCCACTATTCAGCTCCCTCCTGATCTTGTCTGCTTCCCTCTGGATTTTAATTCTACTCCACACTACCCTTCACTCTGCCAACTGTCACTTCCCACTCTGTCTCTCTCTCCCTCCCCCTGCTCACAACCCACTCTCATTCAATAGGTACGTACCCCTTTTGCAACCCCCTCTCTGTAAACACTCCTCCAAGTCCTTCTCCAGCTGTAAACACTCCTCTCACGTCTTTTGATCCTTCTTTACCTCCTCTTTGGCCTCACCCCTACACTTGGATCGGAGGTTGAAAGCTAGAGATAGAAATGTTCGAGGGAGAAAAGACTGAAGATTATTTTTCCGAAATAACCTTCGGTCTTTTCTCCCATGAATATTTCTGACTTTTGGCCCCAACCCCCAGCCCCACTAACCCCCCCTCCACCCTCCTACTTACCTTGCTGCTGACTCGCTGTGTCCCTGCAACGCATGTTACCTTTCACTTCCGTGATCGGGACCCGGTGCCGCAGGGTCCTTTTCTTCTTTTTCTTTCTTTTTTTTGACTTTTTGGGACTAGCTGCGAGGGACATCCCTGTTACCCCCCACTCCCAATCTAGTGAGCAAGGGTGCGGGGGACAACCCTGCAACCAGCAACCCTTAGCATCGCATGCGTGATCTGGCCGAACTTTTCAGACTTTCGGAATTTCCGAACGGCCGTAATTCGGCCAAATCACGCATCCGGTCTAATAATTTCAAACATTTTGGATGATTCCGTACACGTAACTATTGTCTGACTGCAGGCTTTGTATATGCTTCCTCTTCCTGCCTAAAACGCATCTCTGCTCTCTTTGGTTACCCAAGTCTTTTGTTTCCCTGGGCCAATCTCTGCTTGAGCCATCACCTTCTCTGCTGGAACAACCCCTGGAAGTTTTCATATGGATCTTTTAGACAGCCCGCTTTTCAGGCTCCATCTCTGCCATGCACTGACTGTGGTTGTTAATTCTGTGTTGTCCTCCTGCATTAAGTAAGTCCTTGCCTACAAAAGTTTCGGAGAGTGCCCACTGGCCTCCCCTAATGTGGGGCAGCTCCATGTAGGTTCCAGCTCCGCGCCCCCCCTGCTCCCTTGTATCCAGTTTAGGGTTTGTGGGTCAGGTGTTTGGTCACCCATTCCACTTCTAAATGGGGAAGCCTAATTGATGTTCATTTAGGTAACCAGGCCATTCCTCCCGTTTCGTGCCAGGCCTTGTCTGTTGGGCCCAAGTACATTCTGGTATTTGTAGTTTTTCTCTCCATGGTGCTGCTTCCTGGGACACATTCTCTCAGCGTCTGGCAAATGCTGGTCAGTATAGTCCATTGAGAACGATCTGAAAGAGCAGAAAAAGACACTTGGCCAGGACAGAGGTGATGGGACACTAATCTACAAGTGCGGCTCCATGCATATTGGGGAGCGGGTGACAGAGGTTCCCCTTAACTGCCCCATAACACCTCTGGGGTAGTTCTGGCTCTGGTGTTGCCCTCTTATGCCACATGCCTCAGGTTGAGATGTGCACATGACCCCCCCCACCTTTATAGGGTCAGACCTATGGCCCTGTCACACCACCTTCTAAGTTCTGGTGCTCCACCTTGGCGGGTGTCTACTAAACTCTCCTCACTCACTCTTTTTTGCCCATCTCTCGATATCATTTCTCATATTCCTCAGGTGGCTCTGCGTGGTCCCACCGTTTGGGGTACCCGCTCAACCCCACTAAGTTATGTCCCCTTCTTCTGCAATCTGATATTTTACTAGACTCTTCCTTGCTGCTCCTCTTGTGCTCAGTCAGTCATCCACCGCCTTGTCACACCTTAGCTTGCCATCTTGGCCACTTCACATGTTTAATGCATACACTGACACTGCAGCTGTGTCAGGACTCACTGTACCAGTTTTTGATGTGTTTTGTGTGTGCAGCAGGCGACATGAAGATGGCCAGTGAGTCAGAACTCGATTCTTCATTTTGCTTGCTGTCACTTATGGCACTTCACACTTGAAGACTGTGATTCATGGAATTATTTGTGCCGAAAAGCGGGGATTTGTGCGCCATTCTGCCCGCAAATCCCCATTTGTTAAACCGGGATTTGCGGGCAGAATGGCGCACAAATCCCCTTTTTTCGGCACAAATAATTCCATGAATCAGCCCCTTAGTCGCTTATTAATTTTATGTTGATCTCAAGTATAAAAACACGAGAAGAAAATGGTTAAAACTTCTTCTCAATTGTCTTTATACCGTATCTGCACTTGCACTTTTCAAAGAAACATAACCTGGAATAACTTGAATAGAAGGCCAGCATGTATGGTATTAGTTCTGTTGCTCCCCAACTAATGAATGGAGGTACATGATCAACCAAAACTGATCGAGAGGCTTCACTGGTAGACAAGTAATATCTGATTGACTTGTCCATCTGATCCACCAGTTTTTGGAAAACCAGGTACCCAAAGGTGTTGAAGTTAAAAGTAACATTCACAGTGACACAAGAACACACAGCCACTTGAGGGGGTGCACATGAGTTTGTATGCCGATCAACGCTCCCGTGGGTGTGAAATCTGAAAACCATGGGTGAGTGAGGCCCATGGGAGACACATGAGTGAGTGCACATCTGAATCAGCACTCTGTTCTCGGCTGGCAAGCGGGTAAAGAGAGGGGACTGCTTTGGGACAGGGACATAAGTGCTGTTGGATTGGAAACTATAGCATTAGGGTATGGAGGGTCATTGGGGGAAACCCATCCCTATGTCAACATCAAATGGGGAGACAGAATGGGGATATTGGGCCTCATTACGATTGTGGCGGTAAGGCAACAACGGCGCCGGTAGTGCTACCGGTGCCGTTGTTACCATGCCGCCACATTACGAGTTCTGCTTGCGAGTGCCGCTCTGCACGCCTGGTCAGACCAGGCGTGCAGAGCGGCACCCGCGAGCAGAACAGGATGGTAGCAACGGTACCATTATGAACAGTACCGCTGCTACCATCCTCCCCATTCCCATTGAGCCCTATGGGAATGGGGATGTACCGGCTCCGGGTCCCGCGCAAGGGGAATTACCGGGCCCGCCGAGGTCGGAATGGCCCGGTAATTCCCCTTTCGTGGGACTCGGAGCCGGACCCGAGTCTATACCGGCATGGCTACCTCCAACCTCGTAATGAGGCCCATTGTGTCTCCAATATTTGAGGCTCGTGGATGGGGAGCGGGCATATCGTTTTTAAGAAAAAAAGGATACGCAGAGGAGGAAGGATGGTGCAGAGAAGAAACATTTTTGCAGGAAGGGTCAAACTACGGGCAGAAAGGAGAAAGCGAGAGTGGACGAGCGATAGATGATGACAAACCGTAGTTGTCTGGCATATTGAACAGTACTGTGTAAATTCTGTGTTAACCAGTGTGCTCTGGGGAGCAGTTGTTGTTGATGAGTCAGCATAGGGATCAAAAAATATCTCGGTATGGAGAGTGTGATCCTTGAAAACTAAATCTATAAATGTGTTCTAACAGCTTTCAGAGATTGGTTTTGCAAATGTAATTCTTAAAGGCATTTCTCATTTATATTAGCATGTTGTCTGGTATCCTTTACTTTTGCATCTACTTGGGATCCTAGAGCTCGGTTGTTGATATTTAATGTATTTATTGTACCTTTAACGCATAACCTAATAAAACACTTATGGTGTTTTCCATCTTGATTAGTATGTCAACGAGATGGAAGCAAAAATGGATCAGCTTCGGTCCATGGTAGAAGCTGCAGATCGAGAGAAGGTGGAGCTCCTCAACCAACTGGAAGAGGAGAAAAGGTGACTAAGCACAAACTATTCTTTTTAAGTCTTCCAAAACTAGCATTGAGCATTCCTGTTGTTTTGCTGATCCATGTATTACTTTTCCTGATTTATTATTATTTTGCCAATGAACTGTTAAATACATAAAGTGGCCGCTGACTTCACTAAGCGAGTCAGTCATTTTAATAATATGACTGCTTTCATTCCTGTAGTATTACTTCCAAAAGTAACATCTTTATTTGTACTCACGTACACATTTTATTCTGTGCTATGAAATATAAATCCATGCATGCAGAAGTTTTCGCAGTCTTGCTTATTTTGATACAGCTGAAAACAATCCCCGGATACTCTGGTGAGGTGACAGAACAAGTGTTGCAATTCGTTTGTTTCAATGGGATTTGTTTACAGTCCGTAGAAAGGGATTGTGATAAATGCTATACAAACAGGGTGTTCTTCTCATGGAACAGACTAATGAAAAGGTGCAAAACTATGCTAGAGGGTCACCAGCTTAAACTTTGAGATGGACTGAAGCACTCCAGGAGCACCTCCTACCATCAGTGGACAAAGGTGCATCACAAAAACTGTAGAAAATGGTCCAGCACAGGCTGAAGATGATATATAGGTTGCCTGAGGGAAGAAACGAACTAGGGAACCAGTCGCCAGGCAGAGTTTGCATATTTAATAATGTATCTGCAAATGTTTTGACTTCCAACTTAGTCCTTCTTGTGGCTCCATGCATGGGCCTGGACTCTGCAAGCAACATACGGCATGGAGCGCAAACTGCAGCTGATTATGAATCTCCTGCTGACAGCAGAAAACCGTGGAGAAATAGACATTGCACTTAATGTGAACATACTAGTAGAGGAGAGGGGGAAGCTACTTGTACATAGGGAAGTTTATGACTGGAGTACAGTACGCCGCCATTGGCAGGGATGCCTCATCCAAATATACCAGACAATCATTATTCTATTTGGACAGCAGGGCTCGGCGTGCAGGTAGATTCCAGTTATTGACACAAGTCTCACCTGTACCCTAGTAAATGCAGAGATCAAACGCATGTGGAGGAAGTAGAACCATTAGGCAAGTGCCAAAAAAGCTAATGGGAAAATTGACCCATGAATCACAGCACACATTGGAACAAGTGATCTTGGAATACACATATAAAAAGATGCATATAGCTCTTAAATTGACAGTGTAAGGACAGCATTGTAGAGAGAGGTGAATGTTGCAGAGAGAAGAAACTGAAACATTGTCTTGGGGGTTGAACTGGCTATTTAAGCCAGTTAGGCTATTAATGTTCTGTAGGAGATCAATCTACTATTTAGTAGAGTAATCCAGAAGTTGTCAAACTAGGACAAGTTGAAGGGAGAGGCTAGACTCCAGAGCCGGGTCCAAAGGCTGGAGGATACAGGCATTGACAATCAATAGTTTGGTGCTTTAACTCAAATTCTGGTGGGAGCTGCAGGACTGCAATCCAAGTCAAAAAGCTTGAATCTTGTTGAGAATACTGTCAGGGGTTTGGGGGTCAAAGGTCTGCCTTTAAATACCCACATAAAGAGAGAGGAGAATCCCTATCTGCACCTCTTTAAATAAATAAACTAAGGCAAGATGGGCTGCATATAAAACACTTGCCCCAGTAGTAGCATCCAGGCTATCCCTCCTGTAGGAGGCAATGTGAGGAGAGGTTACAGTTTTCTTTATTGCATTGCTCTCTCACTACGGCTTTAGAGCTCCCTGTTTGAAACATCTTACTTTTTTTCTTTTTGTGTTCTGTAGCATCCATGCGTGACAAATAGTGTAAGAAGTTGATCCACAGAACCTGACCTAGAGATACCCACATAAGACTGCCTCCACCTTCCCTCAAAGTATTCACTTGTCTCTGGATGTTAAACATCCATATAGGGTTATCTCAGAGGCTGCTTGCTTTGATCTGTATAGCGTTGTAGAAATAGTCATCCCCTCTGGAAACAGAGCGTTGGTTCAGATGAACTTGAGTATCATAGTGCCCGAGGCACTTACTGGTTTATTGTGCCCAAGTATGGTTTAGCAGCAAGCTATTCATTGATGTGGAGCTTGGGGTGTTAAATCGTGAGTAGATGGGGATTGGCAGGTTTTTGATTATCAACGAAGACCCAGGTTCTTACCTCATAGAAAAAGGGATACCCTATTGCACAATTGATAGTGTTAGGAACCTGGAATGAGATGCGGACACAATAAAAGGGTTGGAAAATTCCTCACTATCGATACTCTAGGAGATATTCCCCTACCTCAACTAAAACTAAGGGTCTGTCGTGCTCCAAGATGTCGAAATCAAAATGTCCTGTGTCGGAAATCCTGTCCTAGCCCGCACACTCTAAAAGTAACTATAAGGTGCTAAGGGTATTGCCTCTTGCCTTGAACGTGCTCACATTTTTAAGTTCAAAGAAAAAGGTTAACTCCAGCAAAAAGGTTCCACATGGATAATGATCACAGTTCCAGAGGATGACTCACTTCCCCAGGTTTCCTTCCACAACATATCTGGTTCAGTCCACACATTTGCAGACTTCGCTTTGCCTGGTAGACTCTCCCGCCAGGGCTTTCTCATGTGCTTCACTTCTCACACTTGCAAAATTGACTTTGCCTGGTTCACTCTCCTGCCAGGGCTTTCTCATGTAATACAACTCTTTCACATTTGGGTGTGGGTCCAGGTTCATAACCCTTTTCTCATTACTTCACTCTTCCAACTGCTTTCTCTTTTTACCAGGTATTGGGTCGCTGACCCGTTCTCACATTTATCAGTTCTACATCTTTGCCCCAGTGACTCAAATCCCTGATGCAGGCTTGCTTCCGCTTGCTTAGTGTTTTGCTTTCCTATGCGATTCTCCAAGCGCGGCCTAGTGTCCCAGCTCCTTGCTACATGCTCACTGGTTTTGTTCGGCTGCTTCAGCGCTCATCGTGTGCAGTCTTTGCTACTTCCTCTCTATGGTCGTCGTGGACGGCTTGCATTTCACCTGCTATACGGTTCCCATGGCGTCGGAGGGGCTTCCCCTCTTCCCTTGCTCCCAATGCTTATACTGGGCTTCTCTGCCTGCAGGATTTCCATGAGTGCCGTCTCCTCGAGCCTCTTCCTTCTGCGTGACCGTCTGCTTCCTCCAGTCTCCGTGACCCGAGGCGGGAACCGTGACACTTCATTTTCCAGGTGTAATTGTTTTAAATGTCCTGGTGCTTGTTAGACACCTACAACCACTAGAGCACACCTCCAGCTTCTCTGCACCAGTGAACTGTATCGCTCCAGTTATCTTCCTCGTCCCAATACTCCCATATATGTAGGAATGATAGGCAGTCCTTGACATGTCATACTGAAAGATGTCAAACAGTGGTCCTGTCAGGCAAAATGAACCTAGAATTGACACATTAGTGCTTAACTGTCCCCCAAGCCATGCAAGGGGGAAGGAACTCAATCAGATCCAAGTCAAAAGAAGCATTTAGAAAAATACATAGTTTTATTTCATAATTAAGTTGATAAAAACACATTAAATCTATTGCCCATAATGCATATTTGGTCTTGCTCAATAAAATACTATGCATACAAAACAAGGTGCTACCTTTGAGATAGCTCATAATAAACGCTCAAACTGTCCAATATACTTGAAGAGTTTATCAGTACAAAGTGAGCCTGCATTAATAATGGCCCATATCCACATTCCACAAAGATAATTGCGAGGGGGATCACGTTTGTGAAAAACTTGTTCAAGCTCTATGTAAGTGTAATTCAATCAGTTCCCACACGAGGGCACAGCTTGCGATTATAGGAATATCAGATAACAGGTAAATTCAAACTAATAAATCATTCAAACAATTCTTGTGTTAATGAAATTTGGACAGGTGGACAAAGTACAATGACGAGGGAGTGCCGTATGCCAACTACGTTAGCCCAGGGACCATTTAGTTTAATATAATGATAAGGCCAACCTAGCAATATGTATTGTATAACAACTGTAGTTTCGACGGGAACATTCTTCTAACTGACTCCAGTTGAGACACATCTTCATAAGGACAGTTATATCCCTTGTGTATTAATCACGTCATGTAAATGGATTAAAATTAAACCATTAAGATGAGTACAGGGCAAACCAAAATTATCGGCCCTGTGAAAAAAAGAAAGAGAAAACAAGAAAACAGAAACACAAAAAATAGAAAGAGAAAAAATACACAGTCAAGCTTGCTCCAGTCACACTAGTGTACATGAGCATATGTGTGGCAAGGGAGAATAATACATTTTTTTTACCATATTCTCAACCAAAAGTGGCTTAAGTTGCTGTTATACAGTTGCATGTCAACCGAACACTGTACAGACCCCAGCGTAGTAGGTCTGTGGAGACATAAACCAGGGACATCTATTACAGTTGGCTAACAATTCCCTAACAGTCATTTGTGAAGTGAATTGACCATTTGCATCCTATTTGCCCGTCCACCTAGGCGGAAAAATAGCCATAGAATTAAACATGTTTCAAGACTCACCTATTGTAAATGCTCAAAAGCATTTTTTCATGAATTGGTGTCATTTTTCCACCGTCAACAGACAAATGAATACACTTGCAGGGAAGCAGGCTACACATTCCCGGGTCCTATTTCTATTTCCCCTACTGGGTATACTTATACCTGGAGAGGTATGGCGGCCACGGATTGCAGCTTTAGCTGCTTCATGAAATAAATTCAGCAGAATGCGCTGTGCCATGATGGCATTGACTCAATGTCCCTTGAGGGCCTCTGTCTCGAGGATATCATCATCGAAAGGCATATATAGCACGTGCAGTGCCCGTTGGCTTCAGTACAGTTTTTCCGCCATTGCTATTGGTTCGAGAAATACGGCACACTTCTTTACTGCAAGCTTCATTGCTTCGAGAAATCGAGTATCTCTTCTTCGTTTCCACCGACTACCCCGAAGACCGGGTTCAAGAAGTGACGATTGTAGGTCGAAAATGTCATTGCCCAAACCTCACTGTATATGTTTATGGTGCCTTGGGGTGGAGCGTAACACCTCGGACTGCTCCAAGTGCCAGGCGATGACAGGAAAGGCCTTGAAGTAACAAAAGGGGAAATTGACGGTAGGTCGAAATCCCAAATCTACCTTACCAAAAAGCGTTTGACTGACAAGTCGAGAGGCGACTCTCCTTGGAGGAAGAAAGTTAAGAGATTGAGAAGTGGCTCCCACCACTCCTCATCGTCGTCAAAGAAGTTGAAGAGAGGCACCATAGGTCGCTTTCTTTCACTTCATCGTCGGATGCTTCCTCCAGAGGGTATCTTGCCCCACTAAGAAATCCACTCCGGCCGAGTGGGAGGCTTTCAGAGCAGAGATGCTAAAAATATTTGAAAAACAAAAGCCTCCACGCCATGCTCCTACCATGCTTTCCAAAGGAGCCTGGACGGAAATGGCTCGACCTAAATCCTGTGCACCCTCGAGCCCGAGACGAAGGCCTGATCCTCATCGGGAGCCATTGAGGTCTCGATCAGATGACGTGTCATCAAAGGGTCCGCCGAGCCGAAAGCATAAGTTGAGGTCGTCGACACCATCAACGCCAGCTGTGCCTCAGATGCCAGCCAAGCCCTCAACATCGACTTCCAGCGTCGAATCCATTATTCATTAAACCCTTGATGCCTGAAAAGACTTGTGCCTTTACCAAGGAAGGACTATTTTAAGTCCCTTACCTCAGTATATGAGGAGAATGAACACTCAGATAATGAGGCACCATTTGGTCTCCAGTTTGTTATGCCAAATGTACCACAATGTTTTATCTCTGAGGAATTAAGGTTGAGAGACCTTTATGACCCCCTGCAGATGGACAGTGGGGTGGACACCTCACCTGAGCTAGAGTTTGGAAGACCAGAGGCATGGGAGCATGCTGATGTGTCCTATAGACATCTCATGTCCAAGGTGGAGTAGGCCTCCGTTACCATTCGAACAGGATGATCTGGATAAGGGTCCTCAGTTAGATCCTATATTACATTTTCACATTGGGGAGGAGTGGAAGAGGGGGCATGAGGGGAAGAGTGGGAGAGGGGGCATGAGGGGAAGAGTGGGAGAGGGGGCATGAGGGGAAGAGTGGGAGAGGGGGCATGAGGGGAAGAGTGGGAGAGGGGGCATGAGGGGAAGAGTGGGAGAGGGGGGATGAGGGGAAGAGTGGGAGAGGGGGATGAGGGGAAGAGTGGGAGAGGGGGATGAGAGGGAAGAGTGGGAGAGGGGGATGAGAGGGAAGAGTGGGAGTGGGTGAGGGGAAGAAGGGGAAGAGGGGCAGAGTAAGAGAGGGGAAGAGTAGTAGAGGGGGAGGACTAGGAGAGGGGGAGGAGTAGCAGAGGGGGAAGGGGAAGAGTAGGAGAGGGGAATTAGGGGATGAATAGGAGAGGGGTATGAGGGGAAGAGTAGGAGAGGCGGAAGAGTAGGAGGGGTGTCAGGGGAAGAATAGGAGAGGGGGGTGAGGGGGGGAGAGGAGGGAGGAGTAGCAGGGGGTCAGGGGAGGATTAGGAGAGGGGGCAAGGGGGAATAGGGGCAGGGACGTGGGGTGGTAGAGAGGAGTAGGGAAGAGGAGCAGGGGAGGAGTAGGAGAGAGGGTGAGGACGGGTAGGGTAGAGGGGGAGGAGTAGGGGAGGGAGATGAGGGGATGGGCAGGAGAGGGGCTGAGGGAGATCAAGAGGGGCTGAGGGGAGGTCTAGGAGCGGGGATAAGGGGAGGAGTAGGAGAGGGGTAATGGGAGGAGCAGGAGATGGGGGTTTGGGGAAGAGCAGGTCGGAGGAGTAGGCAAGCAGTGAGGGGAGGCACAGGAGAAGGCAGGTAGAAGGGAAACAAGGAGGGAAATTGGGAGGGAGATAGGATAAAGGAGAGGAAGGGATGATGAGGAGGAGGGGAGGAGGGGGATTGGGAGGATGAGGTTGGGGAAGTAAGAGGAGGAAGATGAGAGGTAGAGACTGGAAGTGAATTGAAGGGAAGAGAGCGAGAGTGAAAAGTGGAGGGTGATACAGGAGGGAGGGGCAGACCGAGAGGAGATGGATCCCACGATCTTTCAACTTTGATCACGTGGGCTAGGGATGATCAGAGTTAGTGTAAAACATCTGACGCAGCAAATGTTGCAGACCAAACTTGTTCATAGCAATCTAAAAATGAGTAACCATTGCATCTAGGTGGACGTTGTTAGCAATCACCATGTGTCACTTTTCAGCACAGGAAGCTCGTATTTTCTTCTTTGCCAATGGATTGAGTATATAGACTGACATGTGTGATATACTCTACTTCCCATTTGAAAAGAGGTGCCGTTTCAATCTGTCCTGCTGCAAATTGAAAATAACTTACCATTAGATGGATCTCCAACATTCCTTTTTACATCTAATAATGCTGTAAAGTTACAAGAAAGTTACTTTTTTGAGTTCTCACCGAGGCAAAGTATCTCAAGATATCCTTGATGAGGAGCAACCATTACAGATAAATTCCCTTCCTATTTATATAATTTTTAGACCAATTCTCACCATGTTTTGATCTACTTCCTGCTATTTTGTTTACCTATTCCAAACAATGTACATCATATTATGGTTGTGTGATGAAGGTTGTTGCGAAGTGCAGTCATGTTAGTAATCTGCATGCATTTTTGCTCTGCAGGAGGGTTGAGGACCTGCAGTTCCGTGTTGAAGAAGAGTCTATTACCAAAGGAGACCTAGAGGTAAAATACAATGGGGATAGGAATCTTAGGTTTTCATTCTTTTATGAAGTGCTATGGGCAATGAAGCTACAGTTCGTTTTTCAGGAAGGTTTATAAAGTATGTAATAATATTCAGAATGTAAACATTTCAGATTTAAGATAACCTGTGCACCAAAGGACCTCTGTCATAAACACACATGAGGAAGAAGAGCCTTCAGTGACTCAACATTGAACATGACTGCTATAGTTGGATGGCTGCTGTGGTGGCACAGTAATTAATTCTTTGCTAAGCTCCACCCTTTCCACTGATCTATAATGCTCCTTGCTATTGCTTTATAAAATCTTGGAAAAACAATAATATAATTAAAACTTTTAAACAAATTATAAAACTGGCAGTTCAACTTAATTATATATTAAGAACAGGAATGTTGATAATGATGACCTTTTATTTTTAAAGCCATATTCTACCTACATTACAGTGTGCGTGCGTGCGTGCGTGCGTGCGTGCGTGCGTGCGTGCGTGCGTGCATGTGTGTTCATTTGAAACATGGGAGTGAGATATTAATATTTTAGTATCCATGACAATGCAGGTGTGAATTTAAACTAATGGAATACTTGATTTTTCCTGCTAGACTTTCTTGTGGGTAGCATTTTGTAAAGCTATTAGCAGAGAAATGAGCAGCTTAATTTGAAACTGCCAGTTTTATAGTATGCAAATCATTAAAATGTAGACGTTGGATGTCTTGCCATTGAATTAAAATTATCTTTTGGAAAGCTGTGTTTAAGCAGAACATTGAAAGTCATTATGTAAATTCCATATTAAACCCTGAATCAATGATAGTGGTGACTAACCACTTTATGTACTTGTACGGTTCTGTGAGTTGTAGGTTATGTTGAAAACGCATTCAAGAACACTTATTTTGAAATCTATATTCAGTGCGTAATCGCTTCACAGATCATGACAATGTACAAATATTAGGATCACGTTTAAATCATAACCTATCCATCACTTATTTAATTTGAATATCAAAATGAAAAGCTTACTGTTACAAATTGTCAAAAACACATAAAAGGATTAAGGTATTTTAATGTAAACATCTTTAAAGCGGTAACTGAAAAGTGTAGGCTTAATAGGACAGTTCTGCATCTGTACGGTAAAGACATCCCACGTTGACCCAGATTGTCTTTGTATAAAATGCTTACTGAATACACTTAAACACTAACTGCATTATTTGTTTGTAAAGCCTTGACTTGATGAATAATTGCATGTTGCTTTCATATAATGTTAAACAATTATTGAAATGAATGTTTTTATTAACTCTGTAAACCCCTTAACTTGCAACAACAAAAAAAGAATATGTATATCTAAATGGATGTTTGCCCGGTTTTAATTCAGGAGTTCTTAAACTCACTATTTTAATTTTGAGAGCAAAGAACTCCTTTCACAAAGGAAAAACATTTGCATTTGGAATAGTTATAACTGTGGTTAGATCTTATCATTTAGTCTTTTCTTTTAATAGGTAATATCATGCAGTTATTTGCTTACAGAAAATATGTAGAATGTATTCCTTCCTTTCATTTATTGCCTGCTTCCTGTGAGATGAATCCCAGAAAGTCATTTAGGTTGAAGTTGTACTGTTACCTTCAGTTTATGAACTTTTGAAGTACTGCTAATGCCAGGCTACATCTCTGGCTGGTCTCCTAGATTGTAAAAATAATCTGTGATTTGGCATTTTTTATTTAATGTCAGAGGCAGGTTTAAAACTCACAGATCAAGGAGGCCCAATGAATTCCCAGTAGCTTGGAAATGTTGGCTCAATTTGTATAACTGTATTTGTTCCCTATCTTTGAATCTGCATTTTTCTTCTTCACCTTTATAGAAAACCAATTATTTTTCAAATGTCTTTTTCTTTTTTGCAAGAACAAAAAGTCTCCCATGGTCTAAGTTACAAATGTACGGCTGCTGGATGCCATCAATTGTGATGCACATTTTGTTATCCACACTTTGCCCGTTGATTCAGTTCTAGGGACAATGCTGCACTATGTATGCTCTTGGTTTCTCTTCTAGCAGCGTCAGGAGACTTTGTTGCAAGAGTTGATTGAGCAACTTCTCCAAAACGCTTCTCCATTTCATGGGTTTTATAACTTCAGATGTTTAGCTTTCAGGCTATTGGAAGGCTGTTTGAGTTTCAAATGTTCGTTTCATGCTTTGTCAAGCAGATTATCCTTCACAGATAATGCCCTTTTCATGGCATATTTAGTGGGACAATTTCTTGGATGGAGAAAGCCCCTCTCTGACACAAGGGCACCATTTTGAAAACCTCTGAGAAGACAGGGAAGAGCTCTCTGTTTTAAACCCAACATGGAATTGTTGCAATATTGTCCCTATAACTGTGTGCAATATGTAGTGTGACTTCATATTTTGCCTGATAAACTGTGTCAACCTTTGGTGAACCAGTTTCAAAATTGCTCTGGTGGAGGCTTCAGTATGTGGTTTCCAGCTCAATGAGTACAATATGGTCACTCTGAGATATGGGAATTCTGAAACTTCTTTGAAAGCATTGCCATTGAGTACAAACTTCCTTGTGTGCAACGTTTTTTGTTTTGGCGGTAAGACCCTCATTTTTTTATTTACTGTTATTAATCAGTAGATTGTTTTCATTGCAGTACTGGTTAACTGCATTGATTTGTCTTTTGTAATTTTCGTTGAGTCCAAGCAAGAAGAGCAGGATTGTTTGTGTATAGTAAGAGGGGACTGAAAACTTCCCCACATAAGGGAAGAGTGGATGGTGTCTACACAGTGATTGCTCGGTTTATCCTACAGTTCTATAGATTGCTTCACAAATTATGTAGGCCGTGCTCTACATTGGTTGAAATAACTCAGATTTCTGTTTATTCACTGTAAAGTCTAATAGCTGATGTTTGTATTTTGAGGTCTATTTACTGATGCTCGTACCTCGTTCTAAGGTATTTGCTGGAGTTATTTAATCTTCTAACTATTTAAGCATATCCGACTGATATACATCTTTAAAATTGTTTAGAGCACTTGCAGAGATGTTATTTAAGTCAGTAACAGTGTTGCTAAAAGGGCAACCCTTCGGTACAACTAGTACTTTTTTGGTCTAACACATTACTATGTGGAATTAAATGTAGGATTATCTGTATTTCATCTTCTAGATTAGGAAGTGTGACATTATGCATCATTAGCTTTACAGTATCTTAATTGTGACTGTTGCTTTTAGCTTATGTCTGTAGCACTTAATCACATGGTTATTCTCATTCTGATCAGGTCATAACTGGATGGCCAACCTTCGTTTAGCCTTTCTTTTTAGTCCCGCAGTAAATCAACATATTCAAAATCAATTGCTGTTCCTAGCCAACAGCATATACTTTCTGATTGCACAACTCAAACCACAATAGCTACACAGCAGTTGAAGTTGATTAACTGTTGTTTTTTTAAAGGACATAGTTGCTTCATATGAAATGAAACATATGCATATGCATATTAAAATATGTTTAATAGAATTATTGTTTTCTGTTGCTCATAATTGTGTATTTTCAATGTTTGTTTTGGAGCCACTGTGGTTTTCAGTTGATTTATTATGCAGCTATTGGTATTCTGAGCTGTAATTCTACCAAGGTTTGATATCTTTCTGGGAATTCAAGGAGTAAATGGAAGGAAGAAAAATACAAGCAGCATGTTTGCAAATGTCTGTCTTCAAGTGCTTATATTTCACATTTGATAGAATGGGCGATGAAACATTTGTCGCCTAAAAAGTAAACCCAATCTTTGTAGCATACAGCATATGTTCTGTAAATATTTATTCATTTAAAATGAAGTAGTGACACCATTTACAGGAAGTTTACTATTTTTATTGTCTAGCAAAAAACATAAAAGCTCTAGCTTACAGATGGAAAAGGGGTTTATAGCTTATTAAAAGATGAATGTGTTTAATTTGTGCTGATACAGTCTTACTTATAACTCACGCTGGCTGCATGAATCTTCCTTACTTTTTCTCCACCTTTCC
Organism: Ambystoma mexicanum; assembly: GCF_040938575.1. Classification (NCBI taxonomy): domain Eukaryota; kingdom Metazoa; phylum Chordata; class Amphibia; order Caudata; family Ambystomatidae; genus Ambystoma; species Ambystoma mexicanum. Next base: position 1,490,779,658 of record NC_090932.1, on the reverse strand, counting down.
TCTTGTTTTTCTTCCCTTCCACCATGTCAACCTTTTCCTGTTTCTAGTCCTCCTCTGCATCCAGTGCATTTCCATGTTAATTTGTCCACTCTGCATCTTTTCTGCTCTCTGCTCATCAGTGGTGGAAGGTACTGGCGGCACGGCCTGCATGTGGCTCCCTCCTCTTGTGCTGGCATGTGATGGTGGCACTGTTGTGTTCTCTTCCTTTCCCTTTTTACTAACAGACGCAGACCAAACTGGAGCATGCCCGCATTAAGGAGCTTGAACAGAGCCTGCTATTTGAAAAGACCAAAGCTGACAAACTCCAGAGGGAGTTAGAAGACACTAGGGTAATGGTTTTCACTATTTAATTGAGCAAGTTCTATTTTTATATGAAAACGTTCTGATAAAGAATTTCTACAGTACGATTCATGTATGAAAGGACTTCTTGATATATAGACTCCCGAGATGGCCCAGTAGCTCACGCAGGTAGAACTGTAAGAAACATTCCTGATGCATTTAAATTGAAGTCTAGAAATGATTCACTGTAAACATATGAGGTAAGGAAACAACTATTTTCTGACTGTGTAAGGGGAGAAATATTGTATTGTTTATTTTATAAATGCTGGGATAATTTTAGTTGTTTTGATTTATTAACGACTTTCAATGAAATATCTTTATTCCTTCAGAGACTGCTTGGTGGGTTGCTTCAAATTGTTTGGGCTAGAAGCCTCTTTTAAGAAATGAGTTTATGCAATGTTATACATGCATTTCAAAGAAATGAAAACCTGTAGTGCATTGATTACTTGGTGTGCTTCTTTATATGCTTCAACATTTGCTTTCCACCAGGTCTCCTCTACTACGCCTATACATTTTCAATATTGTTTAAATAGGTTTAGGTTGATATTCATATTAAGAAATTCTTCAGTCCAGGGTTTCACATTACCTGCAGTTTGTAAAGCAAGCACGAGACCCTGGTGTCCACCTATTAAGTTTCCAAGAAAATACCCAGTTTTCCTTATGATATTTTGTGGAATCTGCAATCATTTATGCAGATGCTTTAATAGGCTGTGTGAAGGCATCATGAAGTAAGACACAGACAACAGATTACATTTTCTAAATGGAAGGTTTTATTTTCCTTAAAGGTCAGGATGGAGTAAGGCCTAACTTTCTCTACACTAAGGTGGGACTTCCCTACCTAAGAAACTAAGGATAGTCTTTGTCAGGAAATTCAACTGAAAAGTCTGTCTGTGCCCAAAACCGAAACTTGCCCTCACAACTAAATATATACAATGTGTAGGGATGTCAGCAGCAAAGGAACTAGTGTTCAAAACAAAGTTCTGAGCTTCTTCCAGCTCCTAAATTATACTCTGCTTCCCCTTCCCCAAGTTCAGAACAGTTCCAAAAGGCCTCGGGGTTCACTTCCCCAAGAGCTCAACACAGTTCAAAAGGTCTTGAGATTCCCTTTCCCAAGAGTTCAACACAGTTCCAAAAGTCTCAAGGTTTCTTTTCCTGAAGAGTTCAACTTAGTTCACAAAGTCTTGGGGTTCCCTTCCCCAAGCCTACCAATCTTTCAACTTGAAAACAAGAACAATGATCAATTAAAAAACCTCCTTGGATATTCAGGCTTCTACACAATGGGGTCTGGCATGGATTCACATGCTCATGAATATTCCCCATCGTCAGGCTGGGAATCCTTGGTAAAAGAAAAAACAGTTTCACTTTTACTTCAAAACTGTATTTCTCCTTTAAACCAATCTTTGTTCTCAGGGTCATACTGCCCCATCCAATGACAGTCCTCTCCCTAACCTCCAACCCATGTGGCACATTGCAGATTTTTACTGCATGCTTCAGTGTTGGGAGTACTCAAGTTGCTCTCTGAGCTTATTTTCTGTTTTTTTGAATTTCTGTCCAAAATAGTTACAATTGTTTGACTGATTTTGCTTGATCGTCTTCGCCCAAGGACACAGACCGGCAGCAGTGATCCGCTACCGGCGAAGATCTTTATGCACCGTCGGATCGTCATTGAAGTTTCGAGAAGGCCCAGCCTTGGGCCTACTTTGCGCTTTTCAGCCATGACTGAAGAGAAGATGGAAAGTCGAAACCTGTTCAAACTCTGCATGAAGTGTGGATTAAGAAACATCTTTGTGGAAGATCGGCATCATAAATGCTTATATTGCCTGCATCCGGACCAGGATGAGGAGAGATGCGAGGTGTGCTGTGGTTTTTCAAAGAAAACCAAAAAAGATCGCTACAGCAGAATGTCAGCATGGCTCAAGTCGAGCTAGACCACTGACTCAGCCTTGGGTCAGTGGCCTATCTCAGCCGGTCCGAGGAGTCAACTCCCTCTGGGAGGAGGTCGAGATCCTTTGAGGAAGCCCTGCTCTCAGGGGTTTGAGAGAAGGTCTAGCTCCGCTCCACTAGCTCTGCTGAGTTTGCCACTGATGCGGGTGCCGTGCCGGGTAGAGCGCGATCCCCATCAGCCTCCGCGGTGAGCCTGCCGACGAAAGGGGCCTCTTCAAAGGGAAAGTCCCTAACCCCGTCCAAACTCTGTGTGTCTACGGATAAATCGACGAGGGACAAGTCCTGAGAGGACTCATCGAAGCTGGCTAAGACCTTGCAGGATGCCAGGCCAACTGAGTCAACAACAAGCTCATCGTCAACGAAGTCAACGACGTCCACTACGGCAGCGCTGAAGGAGAGTGGGTCAGCAAAGGAAGTGATGACCATTCCATGAGTGTCCTTACCCCCGAGGTGAGATACGGCTGCTGAGACAGCGACGAAGGCGGCAGCCACTCCGGGGTCAGGAAAAGAACCGGCGACCGCACCGACCCAGCAATCTCCTGAGAAGGAGAGAGAGAGGGTCCCTCGGGTGGAACTTCTCTGGTACGTGGACCAGCGGGCTGCTCCAGATAGGCCAGAGCAGATCTGCCGAAGTACTGATTAGGGAGAGAATGATCTGAACGACGGTTACTACACAGATTACAAAGGGGCAGGTTCTGGGGGCAGTGGGCATGAGTCCCCTGCTTGCAAGATAATACGCATCAGCCCAGACCCCACTCTACTGGCTCCTTTCACCCCTAGACCTAGGGACTGGTCGCTGGACATTTTAACAACCCTGCACACACCGGTCACCGAAATCCAGCAGAGGATGCTGCCACCGGGACCTAAGCCTCCACGGCAGAATCGAGAGCCTCCAAGGTTGAGCTCACCCCCGTGGAAGAGAAAGTCCAAACGGGGCGCTGGTCCTCTCCGTAATCCGACTCCTCCACCACCTTGTCGCGAGAAGACCCCACCTGTAGCCCCAGCCACGCACACGGACACAGCTACCACGGCTATGGGCACTGACTTGGATGACTATTTCATCGCGGCTTACAAAGAAACACCACATGCAGATGAGCTCCATAGGTCCTCCGCACCAGACAAAGTTGGATCTTTTCATTCTATCATGTCAAGGGCCTGTGAGCTGTTTCAGTTGGTTCCTGAGGAGACTAAGAAAGTAGGTTTCTTGTACCAGCGGCGCAAGTTGAGAAGAAAGGCCATCATGTCCGTTCCCTTCTTGGATGACATCTGTGAGGAAGGCCTAGCTCTAATAAGAAACCGAAGTATGGCCCGACCAAGCGGGACTGATTGGAGAAGAAGTACAGGGTTCCAGATTCAGCTCCCAGATGCTTAAGGTCTCAACTCTCGCCTGATTCAGTAGTCTCGGCTGCAGCCAGGAAGTGCTCGGCAAACCCGTCATCGGCAGCCATGGTACCTACGGACCAGGAGGGGAAGAAGCTGGATGCAATGGAGCAAGAGGATAATTTATACTGCAGCCTTTACCATCAAGGCAGCCAACGCCCTAGCCATTTTGTCCCGATATGACTGGGAACTATGGTTCAAGCTGGGTCCTATTCTAGACTTCCTGCCCGAGGACAAGAAGGTTGAGGCACTAGAACTCTTTCAGGCAGGGGAAGTGGCCTCAGATCATGCCATTTCGGTGGCAGAGGACCTCGCAGACACAGGTTTTCGCCACATGGGGAACGGGGTGTCCCTGCGTCATCAAGGTTGGTTGAAGGGAACAAACTTCTGCCAGGACGTTCTGGCTAAGGTACTGGATATGCCGTTCGATGGGGAGAACCTCTTCGGAAAGGCAGTCGACGAGTCTTTGTAAGCAATAAAGACAGAAACAGAGATGGCACGCTCCCTGAGAACTTTTCAGCAGCGACAGCCATCGTCGTTTTGCTCTTCTAAATCGTCCAAGGGTTAGAATACCCCGTACAGGCAGCCTTCATGCTCCTCTACTCAAGAAGCGTTCAGAGGTAACTCTCAAGGTAGCAGAGGACAGCGGTAGTGCCGCCCATAAGGCAGAGCTCCGACCCCAAGCAGGCCTGAACCGGCAGTGGCCTCGGCCCCCCACTTATGCTGCCCAGCGGGTGGCCGGCTGGCAAAGTTAGCCTGCACGTGGTAAAAGATCACTGTGGACAGATGGGTGCTGGATGCTCTCGGACAGGGGCACACCTTGGATTTCTAACACAGGTGTCCTTGTATCCCGCCGATTCAGCAACAGGAACAACACGGACCACAGCTTCTGCAAGAGGTGTGCGCCATGTTACAGATGGGGGCAATGTAACCTGTCCCCCAGCGTCTCCGGGGCATATTCCAGATACTTTCTGGTTTGAAAGAAAATAGGGGGTTGGAGGCTGATCCTTTATCTATGTCGTATCAACAAGTACTTAAAGTCTCAAGTTCCAGATGGTCATGTTGCAACACGTGCTTGGCCAACTGGAGCAAGGAGATTTTTTTACGTCATTGTATCCGGGGGACGCCTACTTCCATATCCCCACTCACACGAAAGCACTGCAAGTTTCTATGATTCGTAGTTCAAGGTCAGCACTACCAGTTCAAGGCTCTGCCCTTTGGCATGAAGTCGGCCCAAGAGTTTCTATAAAGTGCCTGGCCCCGTAGGTGGCACATCTTCGTCTACAAGGCATCCACGTATATCCCTAGCTGGACGACCTGCTGGTGCGTTCCTGCTCACACTCTCTGGCAAGCGAGCATACATCAAGAACCGTACGTCTGCTGACGGAGTTGGGGTTCTCCTGTTCCTAGGTGCTGAACTCAACACAGTAACTTGTTTGGTATCACCCTCGGAGAAGAGGGTGAGAGCCATACAAGACAAGGTGCAGCGCTTGTCACCTGCTCAGATGGCGACAGCCCCGTCTAGCAAGTCGCTGCTGGGCATGATATCCTCCTGCATCAGCCTTATTTGCTTCTGCAAACTTCACATGAGACCTCTCCAGGAGTTCCTGGATGCGAGCTGGAAGCAAGCATCGGGGAACTTTGTGGACAAGATCTCCCTCAACGAGGAGTTCCTTCGGGCAATACCTTGGTGGGGTGTATGGCCGCATCTCGTCCAGGGAACTTCGTTGCAGGTTCCTCCTTACTAGGAGACCGTCACCATGGACACCTCTCTAGAGGGATGGGGAGCCCACACCAGACAGTTGCATGCCAGAGGCCTCTGGCAACCGGAAGAGAAGGACCTCCACATCAACGTCCTAGAACTTCGGGACGTAGTCTTTTCTGCCGTCATTGGAGGGCAAGGTGGTTAGGATCTTCACAGACAACACCATTGCCATGTTCTTCAACTGGAAACAAGGGGGGACCCGCTCACCAGCACTTTCCAAAGAGGCCCAGGATCTGTAGCGCTGGGCCAATCGTCAAGTCATGTTGCTCGTCCAGTTTCACCTAGCGGGAGTCAAGAACACCATTGTGGACTCGCTCAGCAGAGAACTGCATTCTTGCCACGAGTGGGAACTTCACCAGGACCAGGTGGATCTTTTGTTTGGCAAATGGGGACAGCCCCAGATCGATCTCTTTGCGACAGCGCGAACGCCAAGTGCCAGAGGTTCGCCAGCAGGTTCCCTCAACCGAGGAGCATGGGGGGATGTCTTCTTGTTCCCTTGGGAGGGACGATTCCTGTACACTTTTCCTCCGTTTCCACACCTCTTACGTGTGATCAACACACTCAGTGCCACTGCAGGATAATACTCGTCGCCCCAGTGTGGCCGAGACACATCTGGTATCCTGACCAGCTGCGTCTGTCAGTGGCTCCGTCCATTAGGCTGCCACTGTCCCCAGACCTTCTCGCCAGAGAAGGGGGCGGGGGTGATTCTGCATCATGGCACAGAGGGCATGGCTCCTACATCCCTATTGTTTGGAGGATCTGCTTTACCCACAGAATGTAAGGATATCCTGGCCAGGGCCAGAGCCTCGTGAACGTTGAAGTTCTATGGACATAAATGGAAATGCTTCTCCGTGTGGTGCCGGACTCAGAAGATAACCCTGCTACGTGTTACGGCCTACAACGTCTGCAAAACTTGCTTTCCTTGGCCAAGGCGGGACTGGCTCACTCCTCTATCAAGGTGCTTCTCACCACCATATCCAGGTACACCATGTCTCACAGACTTGTTAAGGAGTTCCTCAAGGCACTCTTCAGGACTTCCCCCCGGTGAATGCTCCTGCCCTGGCTTGGGAGCTCAATGTAGTTCTAACTAAGCTCATGGGAGCTCCCTTCGGGCCTATGCATCCGGTCCCGCTCAAGTTTCTCTTGTGGAAGACGGCTTTTCTTGTGGCTATGACCTCAGCCAGGCAGGTCGGGGAGATTCTGGCCCTCTCTTGCAAACAGCCTTACTTGTCTTTCCACGCTTCGAGGGTCGTACTGCGCACACACACCCCACCCTTATGCCAAAGGTACCATCGGAATTCCACCTCAACAAACCTTTCTTTCCAAATCTGTTTTTGCCAACAGAAAGGGCCTTGCATTTGCTGGATGTTGCTTGTGCCTTGATGTTCTGCGTGGCACGTACGAAGAATTTTCTGAGAACTTCTTCGTTGTTTGCACCTTTGAACCTGTAAATCAAGGAAAGTCCTTATCAAAGGCCTCCATCTGCAGCTGGCTCTCCGGCAGCATCATGCACTGTCATCGACTGGCTAGTAGGCCTCTGACAGGCTGGCCGAGAGCCCACTCCACCAGAGCCATTGCAGCAACAACAGCGTTTCTCTCTGGTGTGCCCCTGCTTGACATCGGCAGGGCTGCTACGTGGAGATCCACGCCCAGCTTCACAAGGTTCTACTGCGTCGAAAGGGATTCTAGAAAGGAGTCCTGAGTCGGCCAAGCGGTGCTACACAACCTGTTTGTTTCAGGTGAGTTTGTTCCAGAGGTGTTTGTTGCTTCTGTTTAGCTTTGCCACCTCCTGTGGTTGTGTATATGTACTGCTGTGTAATCGATATTCATGAGCATGTGAATCAGACCCCATGCTGGAGAAGGTTTAAGTTACTTATCTCTAACTCATGTTCTCCAGCATGGGTCTGGCATGAATTTACATGTGAACCCTTCCTCCTTCTCCTTTGTGGCTTTTTTTGGTTCATACTGCCACTTTGCGTGCTTACCAAATCTGAAGATGGCCACCAGGGGTGGAGCTTAGGGAGACGACTGTCATTGGATGGGGATAATATGTCCCAGAGGACAGTGATTGGCTTAGAGGAGAAATATAGTTTTGAAGTGAAAGTGAAACTGTTTTTTCTTTTACTGAGGATTCCCAGCCTGATGACAGGGAATATTCATGAGCATGTAAATCCATGCCAGACCCATGCTGGAGAACAGTAGTTTCAGGTAAGTAACTTAAACCGTTTCTCATGTTATGGTCTCAGGGTTCCCTTCCCCAAGAGTTTCAGCTTCCAAATCTATACTCAAGTTTAACTCTCATGACTTTCAAACAGTTCCAGTTCAATTCCTTAGTCATACAGGCTTTTTAATAGTTAATATGGGCTGCTCTCTGTCTGCCTTTTCCTTGCCCTTCAGCAACCATTGCACAATACAAGCATCTTTACATTTGCTGTCCTTGGCTCTTTCCAAGTAGGGCTCACTCAGTCTAGGTTTAGTTGTCAGACCACGCGGTCCACCCATCACAGGTCACGCAACCGATAACCCTAGGCAGTTTGTTATGCTTCTGTATTCTTCAGGTTTTCGCCAACACAGGTTTTCTCTCTCTGAACCTGTGTTCTTGGCTTTCCCAAGTTCAGAGTCTTCTTGGCAGCCTCTTTGCTTTGCCATAACTTGTATCGCACACCTTTGTATCTTTGCCTTGTACTTATTTCAGATTCTCCTTGGCAGTCTTTTGCCACAAAGTGTATTTCACACAACTCACTCTGTGGTGTTCACACTGTACATGTATCTCATACAATTCTATCAGTGGTGTTCACCGTTTACCACCACCTTGCTTGCACTTGCTTTCACTTCATTTATAAGTGTTGCTTGCACTTGCTTTCTTTTTATTCGTAAGTGTTCACCAGTTGCTTCCGTCTCATACTGTGCTTACATATGCTCATCAGTCACTTTGGTATTCAATAATGCTTGTTGCACTTCTCAAAAGTATTTATAACACTTTGCCTCTTGTTCGGTACTCAAAAACCCTTGGTTTTAACTTTAACTGCAATTATAATAGTTTTCAGTTCGTTCGGCAGTCAGATATGCTTGTTTCCAGCCCATGGAGCGCCCCGGTATGAGTGTTCCCTTCTTTACACTCACCGGTATGGGACTGCTCCTCTGGGCGTCTCCGTTCTGCTTCCCGGCTTCTTTCCGCTCCGCCTTTTCCTCGCGGAAGCCCCAGCGAGCTGCGTTCACGTCATTAAATCTTGCAGCGTGTAGCTCTGTGTTCCCTCAGCGGAAGCTATGGAGCGCACCTCTCGCTCTCTCAGCGTCCGGCAGCAATCGGGAGGCTTCTGTGCCCCTCAGCTCCTACTGTGGACTTCGGGCATGGTGGACAGCAGGCTCCTCAACCCTCTCACAGCCAGCTTTGGCCTCTGCGTCTCTTGCGCACTCCTGCTCAGCACTGCTTCCTTCCAGCCGGTTCCTCTCCAGCCTGCTTCACTTCTGCAAGGTGTGTCTCTTTCTCCAGGTCGTCTCTCTCACAGCCTGCTTTTCCTCACTGCTGGTCGGTCACCCATTTTATACACCTGTAACTTGTTAAAAGGTTGCAGGTGTAAGTCCTTCATTTCAATTGCTTGACCATGGTTAGGCTGATTAGCTGGATATCCCTGGCTATTACAATAGAGCTCTTCCTCATCCCAGTAGCATTGTGGTGTGAATTAATGGAAGTGTACATAACTCCCAGTTGTTTCTTCCCCGTTTTGGTATTGATCTGATATTTCTCTGTATTAACAAGGGGAGGCAGATGTGTGTTTATCCTGCCTAAATGAGGAGGTGTCCTCCTAGTTGATCTCTTCCTTGTCCCAGTATAACAATGGCATTTCTGAGGGTCATTTTGAAAGGAAGGAAAGGGGAATGGTTGACAGTAACCTACAAAGGCTGCTGGGACTGAAGGTTCATCGTGAAAAGGAAATGGGGATACCATGTCCCACTGAAGGATGCCCTCTCCCCACTCCCCAAGTCTCCTCCACCGAGGTGTTCATCCCTCGCATCTCCACCCCCAGGGTCAGGATCCAAGAGCGATGGCCTTTCCCTGGACACCTGAGCAGAGGATGTCAGGGAAAAGGAAGTGAGGACACCCTCAGGGTGCTTCACAACTGATAAATTGTGTATGCGCATAACAATACTCAGTCTTAGCTTTCTTCGCTACTGGACCTTTTCAGAGGCAGTGTTACTGTAAGTGTAACTATAGTTGCCCAATTAAGTTAGTCATTTTATGATTTTCTACTGACTTGGTCCGAAATGAATGTCTTCCTAAAAAATTGGATGTGAGATTGTTTCAACACATACTTGAGTTTGGATATGTACCTTTAGTAGCCAATAGATTTGGTACTATTTAGTGTGAGCAGATAAGCCTAGCAAAGACTGTGCTGACGAAGGTGGCACTACCTACATAGACCACCGAAACCAGTTGACACACATGTGGCGATGGTAGGAGGCTTCCTGCCACACACCACACACCACACAATAGCCTGAGGGAGACTCGGAAACCACAACGTCTACCCCACAGGCTTAGTCTTCATAGCATGTTGTCTCAATCATCAACTTGAGCTAAACTTTTATGTGGAGTACATTCACACTCGGTATGGGCTAATAAAGCTACTTTTGCCATAATACTGACTGGGAATCTGCTCTAACCCGCATTTTAATATTTGAATGCTTCAATGAAGCGAGGCTTTATGAACACAGCACACACTCAAGTTTTCCCAGGACGAGACGACAGTTCTGCTCTCAGCATCAAGGCCTTAGGTGGTTAAGTCTCTTTTCTACAAAAATTCTCTTGCCTCCAAGGACCTGATGTATCCAAAATAATAAACAAAAAGTTCCTTTCCACATGTACATTGGGTGATAACTTTTCTCCCCTGGGTCCCCCTCTTCCGGGCTCAGATCCTTCTCAAATATTAGCCTCTGTTGGGTTCATTACGGCTTCTTAAAACAATCTCATCTGTGACATTCATGAATCTTAATGTCTTTTTAAACAGTTCACTGTGGACATCCCTCTGCCGGGTTCACTCTTGTCAACTTTTGCCAATCACACAACTCCTTCTACTTTCTTACGATGCGGGATTCACTTCCCTTAGCTTTACAATCATCTACCGGCCAAAGACTTTCGACTGTACAGATGATTTTACTAGACCCCTGTATGACAACTTTGACTCCTTTTTTGCGCCTTTCTCTAGGCCTTCTGGTAATGGTAGTTTCAACAATAGGGTAATCGCCCAGAGTTTCCCGAGTGAGCACCCACATGGTGCCTGACTCTTTATCATCTTGCTTCCAAGATGAGCGTGTTACCTCTGAGCTACCACTGAGCTATACTACCCGTGCTTCATTCTAAACTTTCCAGCCATCACCTTTTATTTTGCTATGGGTTTCTTGATATCCATTATTTTGCTATGGGGTCCTTGATATCCAAGATGGGATTCTTGAAACCAAGATGAATTCTAAACCTTCCAGCCATCACCTTTTATTTTGCTATGGGGTTCTTGATATCAACAGGAACCCTATAAAATATGGTCAATATGTAAAGGGTTTGTTAGAAGCCATTATGTTGCCTCAAGAAATAGCCATTTTCAAATGTGCTGCCTATCCGTCCTTAGATGACCCCATCAGTTGTGCCAATGACTTTGCAGACCAAACCGCCAAATTGGCTCCCACGCTAGGTACCACAAATACATGTGTTCTGCCTGTAAAAACTAGCCCTGACTGTTCCCCTTATAAGAATCCGGAACAATTGGCTTTGATACTCGAGAATGCCCCCTCTAGTGAAAACGATAATTGGGTATGAAAGGGGTGTCGATTGCATAATGACTCATTGTGGAGAGATGTGCAAGGATAACGTGTGGCTCCAAAAATGTTAGTGCATTAGTCTCTCATCTTGTTAGACTGTACCATGCTTTGGCACACATGGGACGAGATGGAATTAGGTCCTTTAACCATTAATTGTTTGTCCCTGATTTTACCAGAGTGGCTCAATAATATTGTTAGAGATGTCTTATTGGCTTGCAGAATAATGTGGGCAAGACTGTAACCTCCCCTCAAGGAGCACATCCACCTCCTTATGGGCCCCTTTTGGGGTCTTCAAACTGATTTCCTGCAGCTTTCATGCTGTAATAGTTGGCAGTATCTTCTCTTAATTCTGGATGTGTTCTCAGGATGGGTGGGTGCTTACCCATGTAAGAAAGCAGATGGAGTCACAGCCGCAAAGATATTAGTGAAGGATTTTGTACCGAGGTTTGGAGTGCCCTTTATTATTAACAGTGATCAGCGGACCCACTTGAATAGTATAATAAAGTCACTCCTATCCATTCTGCAGGACATGTTAGCCAAGTTGTGTCACGAAAAGGGTTTGAAGTGATCTGTCGTTTGGTATGAGAAGTCCTCCAAACACAGAAACAGGGCTCAGTCCTTATGAAGTCTAACATGAACCCCAAATACGATTACCTGTATCTCCCCCTGTAAAGGCTGTCTAATAATTTGCACTTGACAGATGATAAACTATTAAGAGTATTTTTTTTGTATACATTCTTTTTATTGGTTTACAACAGGTGGACAGGCATACCCATCACTCCAACATGCATAACAATCTGAATGGTGTCCACTAACCCAGACAAATCAGAAGAAGCAAAAAATTAAATTAAATTAAATTAAAACAACAAGACAAAGCAAGGCCAGGTCGCAATACAGTACATGTGGGCATTTCCAATCCATGGTAGAAAGAAGCGGGGAGCACCGGCGAAAAGAGAGGTATGGTCCGGAGCAGCAGCACCTGTGTCCCCAGTCAGGTACCCAAAGCAGGCACCCAGTTATGCAGGTCAGGTCCATTTACCCCACACCTTCAAGAATTTACCAGGGCAGTCACTGGCAGTGTATATGCGTTTCTCCAAGGACGCACATCTGTCCATTTCGTTAGTCCCTCTACTTAGGGTTGGACCTTCTGGCGCCCCTCACATGGTGGCAACAGGTCTTTTGATTAGGCCCATTGCCACAGCGAGGAATGCTTTTTCAGTTTGTGTCTGGTCCCCATCCCCCCAGATCCTTAACAGTGCCACCTTGGGTTCCAGCAGAACCGGAGTGTCTAGGACCTCATTGATTTAATCAATACACTCGTGCCAGAATTCATGAATGACCTCACATTCCCACAGCATATGGTAGAAGGTGCCTGCCACCCTTCGGCATTTCAAACAATCAGTGTCTTCCACCAACCCCCATTTAGCCATCGAGGCCCGGGAATGGTAGGCCTGGTGAAGTACTGTATATTGTATAAGCCTAAGTTTGGCGTCTATGCCTATTTCACGTGGGAACATCAGGGCCTCCACCCACTCCTCGGACTCCAAGGGGCCCACCATCCTCTCCCGCATTGTATTGCTCGCCCAGAGTGCACGGACAGTCATTAATCACCAGCGCAGTTGCAGAGCCAATACTTTGAACGCAGGTAGACAACGCAATGACTTACAACCACACGCACGCTTAGCAGAAACACAGAACTAAATCACAGAAAAGACAGAGAATTCAAAAGAAAATACATCACTGTGGGCGTAACTGAATCCCTCATCTCGCCAGAAGCGGCTGGAAGACCCCGGTAACAGCCAGGCCGAGAGCACAACAGCCCACAGGTATGCCGGACAAAGGCGTCCCCCTTCCGACTGAGGTCTTTGTACTTATCTCGTCTGACCGCTGAGGGGTTCCGCATCTATGCACTCCTCAAACAGGGGTGGCAATTTCTCGAACCTTCTAGCAATGCGCTTGCGCATTGATAAGTGACCATTGGTTGCCAGCTGGGTCAACCGACAGTAACCTCAAGGAGCAAAGCGCTTCCCTCCTCTCCTAAGAACAAACGCCACGGAAAACAGTTCCATAACTCATAGCAAGACATAACAAAACCAGCTTTCCCAGCAGAATGTCCTTGACTGGCTGCATACCAGGTTTGGAAAGCATGTTTTTTTCAGCAAAGCAAATTCAGCTCTTAGCAAAGTAAATACAGCTTTTCACTGAGGCATGGAATAAATATCCATTATGGCTCTGAGTGCCCCCAGAATGCACTGCGCACCAGCGCCATGTTTTCGCTCAAGCATAACACGCATGCGGGCTAAGTCACGGGCCCCAAATGCGGTGATCACTTGGTACAGTGTCGATGTGGGTTTTATCAGAATCCTTGCGTGAAGGACATTTACCTCCAGGGGGAAGCTTTTTGGAATGTCTGAAAGCACTGGGAATTGGGTACGAAGGGCGTGCGTCAGTTGTATGTATCTGTATATGTCACTGGGAGGGAGATCAAAATTGCCTCGAATGGCTTCAGGTGTCCATCTTGTACGACCTCTGTTAAGGTTAGTATTCCCAGATCCTCCCAGCTAGGAAAACGGCCGATTGTCAGGACCTCGGGATATACCCAGTATCCCACAGAGGTTGACCCATTGTCGGCCGCCCTTTATTAAGAGTATTTGAACTCTGTTAGTTCTTCTGTCATTCTCGCCAGTGATCAGGTTAACGCTTCTTTGTCAATAGAACCACTTGTCCCTGGTCCCTTCTTGCAGCCCGGAGACCACATCCTCATGAAAGTGCATCTGCAAATATTTGCTCTCTACCCCAGGTAGAAGGGGCCCAATTTAGTCCTCCTGACGTTGAACTGTGCTGTCCGATTGCAGGATCACCCGACATGTGTTCATGTTTCCAGACATAAAAAGGCGGCAGCCCCGGTATACTGAAGTATCAGATATTTTTATTCTGTTTTTTGTCCTGGTGTAACGCATTCTGGCTTCCTCCGTGTCTAACCCTTCTACTATAGAGCATGCAAGGAAATATAATCTGTGTAACATAGTTGCTACTTCTGAGATTGAGAGTTATCCCTGGTACCGGAAGCAGTATATTATCCACTGGCATGGCCTACTCAAGATTTTGGCAATGTGGAATTAAGCTATTATTGGGGTTTGTGACGATTCACTAGACTTCACTTCTCCCTGAGGGGGAGCCCTTTCCCATGAGGCCAGGGAGGTGAGGCTGCAATCCGATAGTCCCCCTAGGGGTGGTATAATGCAGGAGGATCTCATGGGGAGGGACACCCCTCTGGGGGAAAAAATGACGACCATCTAGGGTACAGCCCTAGAACATCACTCCCCCACATACTCTCTCCTTCCTCTGCCAACCTCTTTGTAGACAGTAGACCTATGTAGTGATATAAGGCAGAGTGCCTCAAGATTCTTGAAAGTAGTGAGACGAAGAACAACAGGAACCTCGTAATCCAAGTACTGGGACGAGTTGGCTCAGCGGAGCATTGAAGATGAAACCTGTAAAATAGACAAAGGACTTCTACAATGGGCCAAGACTCTACTCGCAACATTGTATAAAAATCAGCAATGCGCACTTGATCTCGGGCAGCCACAGAAGACTACAGGCGTGAGGCACACCGAACACGGGAGATTCAAACCTGGGTCGCTGATCCTGTGGAAGAGGGCTCCGAGAATGCTGGCAGTCCGCCGCGTCAGATGATGGGTCCGCAGGAGCAGACCTGTGCACAGCAGTATCGAGGGGAGGAAGGAACGCAGAAGGCAGCTGGAAACGCCGTTGCACAGCCGCAGGGGAAGCAAGACGCCGGAGAAGCCGAACCAAACGCCTGCCATCCCAGAAGGCCCCGGCGATGTGGCGAAAAACCACAGCAATGTAAACGGTGGCACAGGAGACCCGAAGGGGACGGGGTGGCTCACCAAGCGGGTGCATGAAGTTGTGCCTAAAGCCCTTTGCAATCATAACACTTGGGTGGTATGGCAGGGGCAGAAAGCCTACACACCTCCTCACCGCAATGGTGGAATGAAGCCAGTTGACCACCAGGGAATGGTCGAGGACCGCAAGCACAGTAAAGAGAACTTGAGAGGGACTGTCCCTCATGACAGTGGTGGAGATAAGCCCACTGACAACCAAAGGTGGGCCAGGGACCCTAGACAAAATGCGAGTCATCTTCCTCATGGCAGTACTTGGCAGGGAAGTGAACCAAGTGGGCCAGTACAAAGAAGAGGAGAAACCAGGGTCTGGGACTCAAAGTAAGAAAGTGATCTGAGTCTTGGAAGCCCTGATGTGGGCACAACAGGTACTCTGATCCCGTTGTACTCAACATAGTGGATCACATTTGTCTCTGAGCATACCTAACACTGCTTACAGTGAAATGTGGTATGAGACCGAAGCATGTCTGGGTTTGCTTATGGTCTCATGCAGAAGGGATATGACTAAACAATTCGGGCTGGAATCCTAGTTTTGGGCTGGGACCAAGCTTGATTAGCATTTGGTCTTTACCCTTACTGGAATGGCTTGGCAGGCTGAAGAATAATGGTCTGAAGTGGTTGCAGAAATGTAGATTAATTCAAAACCTTCAGCCATCACTTCTTTTGTTTAGCTTAAATCACCCTGAGTGGTAGGCGTGTGCCTAGATATGGCTGCAGTAACACTGGAATAAAGAGACCGATAGACAGGTTGTTCTACCAAACCCTGCTTCATTGTCTAAATGGTTGATTATTACCCTGTGTTGTGATTAATATTGTTGATGACCGCTTATTACAATTGGCAAGATGTTCTCTGATGTTCAGTACAATGGTTTGATTGTGTGCATTAGGCAGAAGCCTGACTGATGATAGTCTACTAGACAGATGGTCTCCAGGCAAAGTTTTGTTGTAACCACCGTTTCCAGGTTTGCCAAAGCATGGAATTCCTCGTTTGTACCTTGAATTTGATCAGCCCAACATTTTGCTTCTTTAAGGGAGGAGTAACGATTGTGTATTTGACATTTGTGAACGCATCAGTTTATTGTGAGTTAAGGATTTGGGTGGTGAGGGTGGCTATGGTAGTAAGATGGAGTATCTTTGCATTGAAGATGGCAGCTAAAATGGAGTTTCAGAACCAGGCATGTGGGAGGGTTTTATGAGGCCACACTAGTTAGTGAATAGGGTTATTGACACTTGGGAATAGCCAAACTCAATCAAGGTAGTGTAGGAGAGCAGTAAGGTAAGCCTTCAGGAGATATGTGGATGGTGTAATGGCACAATGAGGCCACACACACAAATAGGTCAAGTTAGACAGAAATGATAATGTTTTTATTGGTCCTTAACACACTTTCTCTGTTTCTTCCCCCGCTCTTGCTAGAGATAATCTACAGTTTACTACAGTAAAAGCAGTTTAGCAAGAAAACAGTAGACTGTAGGCAGTAATGTGAATGAAACCCAGTAGAAAAGCAATGAAAACCAATACCCTGGTTTCTAAAAGATGGCCCAACACTTCAGATGTCCTTCCCTGCTATAGTAAGTAGGCTTAATGTAACAGAGACAAAAGCCCCCAGTAAGTACCTGTTGTAGGGATCTAGAAGGCTTCAAAAGTGGAGGACAGGTTTTGGGAAAGCCAACAGGTAGGTAAATGTTCCAGTGAAGGAGGTAATTCATGTAGATTAGAGGTACTCTACCAACCACACCATAGTAGCAGAAGCCCAGTAGGGAAGAATATTTATCCAGGACTCCACCAATCGCAGCCAGACAAGGGAGAGTTAGGGAGTGGACCTAACACCCATAAAAAGCCCTAGGTTGGGGACAATCCAGTTTAAGGAGTCCAGAGGGCCTTGTAGGCAGCTTTAGCTTTTGGGTTCGGGATTGGTGGCATTTCCGTACTTCGAGGTTGTTCCTGATGCTTTGGAGCTGGTCACCCCAGGGACCACCACAGGTCTCACAATGACCGGAGAACGTCATGACATGACTGAGACCGGAAGCAGTGAAGAACATCTTGATCAGGAAGTAGCAGGAGACACTTTTGCCAATGATGAAGACTCTGCTGTAGGAAGGCCTCTATTGATTTTGGAGAGCACCAGTTGCAGGACGATGGGCTTGGGCCACAAGAAGACAACCAGTGGAGTTCCTAGCGAAAACCAGGGACGGATTCATCGAAGATGCCCTGGATGAAGCTGGTCAGCCCATAGGATTGTTCCAGACCACTTCTGAGGGCAGTATCCTCATGCAGGAGTGTGGACTTGTTAGTTCCACCAACTCAAGGGCCGAAGCACCATCAGGGGTCTTCTTGAGATGGATGCAGGACTTCATTGGGACTTGGCTGGAGGCAATCCTGGATGTCTTCAACTAGTGACTCTTTGTAGCGGTCGTGGCTCCAAATGACAATCTGAAGAACAACTGCAGGACTACACCTTTTCTTCCAAAATTCGAGCTGCCGTTAACGTTGGCCACAAATAACAAGGATCTGCACCATTCAAAGTGGCAAGGGCTGTGGAAATCCCCAGATTGGAGTGTGGATTGGGACACGATAGTCCCAGCTCCCACTTTTGGCCAGATGCGCACACTGCCTCTCTGCCCAGAAAACACAAGGTTTTCCCCTTGAACAGGCAATCCCTGACCTGAGAAGGCAGAAAGAAGACCAAGGGACAAGATGGGCAGAGGATTGAGTGAAGCATTTGTGGCACAACCATTTTGACAATATGATGCTTGAAATGGCATTATGTGGTAACATCAATAGTAAAAACGAAAAACATAGTAGAATAGTATCCACTACCACCAGCCATGCTTTAGAAGAAAAATGAAAAAGGGATACAAAGTGCCCCTGCATCTCTTCACTCACTGTAAAGTGATGTGTGCTACAATAAAAACAACAAAGGAATCTTGCATAGGGGACAGGGTTCCACTGCACTAGTAGCCATGTGGCCTGACCAGTGGTCACAAAAGAGATGAGCTGAGCAAGGTCCGCTAAGCAAATAGGCTTTAAATGCCTCCAAACATCAAGACGGGGTTCAAATCATAGCAAAAAGGTGTAGGGTTCAGTTGACACCTATGGGGGAAAAGCTGCAAAAAGAATATCTTGCCTTACAATGACCATTTAAAGTGGGAGGCATTCATGAAAGAAGGGATGATCTTAATTTTTTTCAATTCAAGGAGAGGAATAAGTTGGAGGAACATAACATTTGTGAAGGTTTAGGTTTGAGATCGGTCACAAAAAGTGGGTCAGATGGCTTGGCGTTTGCTCTGAACCGTTCAGTCCTGTCACTGGCAAACATCAGAGTTGTATGGTGGTAAGTATGGCAGGGACCCGCAAGCTATGAATTCCAAAACGGTTGCCGTGGTGGAAGAACAGAAGGTCCTTTAGTGGGGCAAATCTAATTGTCCACATTCATTGAGTTGGAATGTGCCATGGCTTTCAGAACTGTCTGAGGTGGTTTGCTGTGTGAAAATGTCCATAATATTTAGGATAAAGGTGGAGAGCTGGCGGCTGAGTGTGCATCTGAATATATAGGGCAATACCAAAAATGTAGGGCCTGCAGAAACTGTGTTGTGCAAGTGAGAATTAATACAATCCTGTAACCCCATCCCACCCCCCCTTTCATGGACTTCTGCTAACCCCAATTCCAGGCACACTGCTTCATTGGTAGGTCTGTGGTATATAAACACAATACCAAACAATACAATCCTGCTATAATATAGGGTGCACCAGGAAAGATGTAGTTACTGAGTGACTAGTGTAGTCAAATGTGACACTAGCTAGATCATTCATAAACTAAAGGGCTCTCTTTAGGGTTCTGGAATTTGAGCAAGTACTGAAACCCTAATGGCATTCTCAACCTTTATCTCGGACATCAACAAATTGAGAACCACAAGGCTGAATGGTAGAGGCATGTGACTACAGCTCTTAAAAGCCTGTTGACTCCGTCAACTAGCCTTATTACAAAATGTGTATTATTGTGTGGTCACTAGTCAGCTTGATGGATGTTAATGTACTACTGTAGGAATTTATCGAGAGGGCAAACCAGAAACTTCTATGGTTGTTGGAGAAGGCACTTTAGTTTGATGTTAGATATCAAGGTATGTCACCGCTTGAATGAACAGTGAAGGGGAGCCATCCAGACAATCTCTTGGCCTGGTGTTTATTATCATTACTTCGGCAGTGGTGGGTGATTAACAAGAAGATTATGGCTTTCACCCCCACTGTGGAGAGCGAACATGGCCGGTAAGGGTCCACCAGCCCGAGCCAGGTAGAGAGGCCTGTTGCCCCAAAATAATAATTAAAGATGGCGCCACCCAGAGAAATAACAGGCGGACAATGTGTATTATCGGCTGCTGTTCCAGCCACCTGAATGGCTGAGCGCCTTTCGCCGATTGCAAATATGCTGTTACACATGGTCCTAAAAATTGCTATATGCAAAAATATTAATTTGGATCTTCTACCAGTTCTTTGGGGAACTATAGGCTACTATGGCTCTATTGAGCGGTCCAAATAGTGTATCAAATCATGTGTTAGAGTGTAGGCATTTGGACTGTTGCAATCTCGTTCACATAATCAAACCATTAACCTTGGCTAAAAGTGCAAAAGTAGCCATTTGTTTTATGGAAGTGCATACTAGTCTTCCATTGAGTTGAAGTTATTACAGAATGGTAAGTACTGTTTGCAGGGCTTGGATGTGCTACTGCAGCAGGTAAGTGGTGGACTGTTTTTCCTTCAGCTGGTACTGAAATAATCTGATCTCATTGTTTACTATGGAAAGTCAGATAAGCAGTAATACTCGTATGCCCTGTCCCCTTTCCTTCATCCTTGTGGGCGTCCCCCAACATAGGGACGGTACGTGAACCTTTGGCAGCGAAACATTGAGCTTCACCTTTACATTTACTATAGCGTGTGGGGGCGCAGGCTCGGCCGTGGCAATGCCCCGCCGAGGCCCCACCATCCAGTGCCTCACCTCAGTCCCCTTTTCCGTACGGGTGGTGCCGGACCTGGACTTTTTTAGCTTTCCCACATGCTCCACTTTTGTTTTTGTCAATTCTTATTTCACTTCCCTTCGGTGGCTCGCCTTTACCCAGCGCATGTCGACTGCAGGAGGCTTCATGAGGTGTCCCTCATGCAACCGTTCTTTCCTGGCCTCGGACTGCCATGCACTCTGCCTGGATTACTTGGGGCCCGACCACCACAGTGATTCATGTTTGGCCAGCAGCGCTTTTGGTCACAGCGCATTGAAGAATCGTTTGTCGTGGTGGAGGGAGATCTTCCACATTTCTCTTCCACATTTCTCCTCCCCATCTTAAGGTCTCCCGGACCTTTCATCAAGACAAGGTAGGCCCTCAGTTCAGCACGGCTCCACAGCGCAGCAACTCTTTTCCAGGGGTTCCCAAAGACCGGGGTACCTCGGATTCAGGTTCTGGCAGGCCCAAGGCCTCTATTCTACTGGCCCTCAAAGCCGAGGGGCCCATGGGCTTTTTTTTCCGTCTGGTCCGGGGACAGACCTGATGCCTTCCAGGCTACCGGCTCCCAAGCTGA
The DNA here is from genome assembly GCF_040938575.1 of Ambystoma mexicanum. NCBI lineage: Eukaryota > Metazoa > Chordata > Amphibia > Caudata > Ambystomatidae > Ambystoma > Ambystoma mexicanum. The sequence continues at coordinate 1,490,758,930 of NC_090932.1, read as the reverse complement.
GGGGCTCAGGGGCCCTAGTAGACTGTCCTCTTCTTCTACCCCAGGGAGTAAGGGATCATCGAGTGCCACCTCCAAGATTCTGTCTCGGCTAGATCCAGCACGGCTACCGGCACAGGTGCTGAAGGCTCTCAGCCTATGTGAGTTCGCTCTGAGGCTGTGAATCAGGGCGTTATGACTACTGGCCGTCCGGCTGAGGGCTCAGTGCCTACTAGAGGGATCTCTGAGGTCAACGTCTCTGCTTCGGATGCAAGACCGAAGCTGTATCCTCTCGGGCCTGAGGCCTCTTTTTGCTCGGGATCTTCGCACCCTCCCACCCAGGGCGTGGCACAACGCTTCAAAATGGCAGAGCGGCACGTGGCATGGCCTGCCAGGCAGGCAGCCATCTTGGATCCTGCTCAAGGCCCGCCAGTGCTTTCGCCCAACTAGTGGGCTTTGTAGGATGACCCCTGCCCCCTTCCCTCTGGAAGCGGCAGCGAATCCTACGGTGCAGAGTTTTGGTCCCTTCAGGGTTACATCTACCCATCACAGCTGTACGACTACACGCACCAGGCTCCTTGGCGCTTTGACAAGGAGCGGAGGCCCCTCACCTCAGAGGGCCGGGCCTCTGGGCTGGGGATCAGACGTTTTGCGAGGACCACTTCTTTGAGCTCTTCCTCCTCCTCATGCTTTCCCCCTCAGATGAAGCGACTCCTGAAGGTGATTGTGAAGGAGGTCATCCCGCAGGTGGCGCCACCTCGGCCCCTCCTCTGGGTACGCCTCCATTCCTCCCATGCTCCCGGTGCTGACCCCTCCTCTGGTTCAGTCCCCACCGGTTGTTCTGACCCCCCCAGCCCCACCTCCTCCTGTACCACCACCGCCTTCCCCTCAACAGCCATTGTACCTGTCTGCGGCTCCTCTTTCGGCACCTGTGTCCTAGAGCCGGGATACCCCATGATCTGTAAAAAGGGCAGGGGGACGATGTCGACGATGATGACGATGACAATCAGGACGATGAACCCTCAGCATCCGTTCAGGCCTTTCATGATCGCCTTCATGGTCTGGCAGAGTTTTTGGGGGTCCCTCTGCCCAAGGAAGCCCCCCAGGAGTCGGGTGTGCTAGTAGAGGTCTTGGGCAAACGCACCACGATTCGGTCCGGCACTCCCCTACAGAAGGATTACCTGCAGGTGGTGCAGAAGGTCTTGGAGAAACCCAGGGCCAACACCCAGATGAACAATAAGTTGGACGGCAGGTTAATGCTGACGGATGGGAAGCCAATCCACCTGGCCTCCGATCTACAGCCCCATTCCTCTTGTATTATATACCATCATCTTCATCATCATCCTCCATGGAAGCTGCCTCCAGTTGCCTCTCCAAGGAGGACAGGGTCCTGGAGTCCTTGGGAAAGCACGGTTACTCCATCTCAGGGCTGCACCCGCGCCATGCCAATGCGGGTGCCCTTTTGGCTGCGGCTAACCAGAAGCAGGCCTCCTTCAAGGCTGGTCTGGCAGATGCCCGGGCCATTGCGCAGGACCTAATGGAATCTTCGGTTCCCCACATCGATACAGCCAGCAGAGGGCTGTGTCTGGGCGTCAAAATGAGAAGGACGGTGTGGATGCACGCCACAAAGTTTTCATCTGATGTGCAGGAGCCAATCCTGGATCTGCCCTTTGAAGGCGTGGATCATTTTAATTCGTCCACTGATGACAAATTAATAAAGAAGAAAACCTCCACTCAAACCGCCAAGTCCTTGGCCATCCTGACGAAACCAGGTCAGAAATCCTTCCCTAAATCCCAGAGTAGGACCAAGTTCAAACCCAGCACGTTCTCTGGCTTCAAAGAGGCCTGAGAGGTCCTCCAATGACAACCGGCGGAAGCAGCAGAAGACGTTGCGCCGGCGTTTCCGCTCCCCCTCCTCTGCCACTGATGCCAAGAAGCAGTGACGTCAAGGTTGGGGAACACAGCTCGCTTTTGGGGGCCATTTAACTCTGTTCCAGGACATCTGGAAGCGTCTTTTCAGCAACCTGTGGATCCTATCCACAGTCTCCACGCGCTTCAGTCTTCCTCTTCCTTTGCCTCTACCATCCTCTCGTTCTCTTTGTCAGATCGGGTCCCCGGCTCTTTTATGGGAGGTCCTTTCGCCCTTGGAGATGCAGGCGATAGAACCGGTTCCTCTTGTGGACAGGGGCTTTGATTACTATTCCAGGATTTTTGCGACACCCAAGAACCACCAGACTGGCCTGAGGGTGGTCCTGGACCTGTTATTTCTAAATCTGTCTTTACCACTGGAACGCTTCAAGATGATTACTCTCATAGCCGAATCTCTGTGTGCAGGGTACTGTAAATGTGTTCCCTGGACCTCAAGGATGCGTACCTGAATATGTACCCATATATTAACCGCATCAGAGGTTTCTGCGGTTCACGATTGTCGTACCACTTCCAGTACAAGGTGCTTCCCCTCAGCCGTAACTCGGCCCCTCGTGTCTTCACGAAGTTGATGAACGCAGTGCTGGGCCTTCTCCACTTGGATGGCCATCATCTATACCCTTATGTAGACGACTGGTTGGTGATGGTGGGGGTCACCCGAAGGGGTTGTGCACTCCTGCCAGAGATTCGTGGCTACCCTTCATCAGCTTGGGTTTTCCTTCAACCAGAGAAAATCGCAGTTATGTCATCTTCGAACTGGTCTTCCTAGGGGTGCATTGAAACACCCAGGTCTGAGAGGCTTATGTCCCTCCGCAAGGCTGTGGGACACTTTCTGGCCAACTCTACCACCTCGGCATGGTGGTACCAGCACATTCTGGGCCTGATGGCCTACTGCGTGCTCACTGTACAGCACGCCTGCCTCAAGATGAGGAGGCGCCTCCAGATCCACCTGGTGGCCAATTGGGATCCGGAGACGGGGTTTCAGTCAGACAGGATCCCAGTACCACCGCTCCTTCTGCCCGATCTTCGCTGGTGGCTGATGGAGGACAATGTCTCAGTGGTAGCCCCCTTCACCTGACCGGAGCCTACCCTTCTGGTGACAACGGACTCCTCTCTTTCGGGCTGGGGGGCTACTCTGGAGGGCTGTGCAATTCATGGGCAGTTCAAGGTCGGGCTTCACTGGGAGACGCTTTCCAGATCTGTTGGCACGGCTGCAGTGTTATCCGTTCTCACCTACCCCTCTGCTCCAATGGACACTCAGCACATTCCAGGCCTCTGTGGGTTGCAGCCCTATCCTGGTTGCCCCCACACTGGCCTTGGAAACACTGGTTTTTCAGCTCTGCTGCAGTTGTGCTCCCAGGGTCCCGCCCATCTTCCGATCCCCAGCAGGGCGGGGCAGTGGAACATCCGGACCTTGTCAAACTGGCCCTGGCAGCATGGTTACTGATCAGCGGAGGCTTCAGCACACTCCATTTTCAAATGACAACTGGGACATCATTCAGCTGGCCAGGAGGCACTCGACTCAGATCCAACATAAGAGCAAATGGACTCATTTCTGCTATTGGGCACGCAACAAGGGGCTGGACACTGTCATCTGTCCTCTGTTTGACGTACTGGCTTTTTTGGCGCACATGGCTCGTTTTGGAGTCCAGGTGGATACTTGCTGCACGTATTTGGCAACCATCAGGGCTTACAAGAATTACTCTGAGCATGTGTTTTCGGCAGCCAACCCTGTGGTTAAGGCCCCCCTTAATGAGTCGTCTAGGCTTTTCCCTCCAGTGTCTAGACCTCATCTGGTCTGGGCCCTCGATGTGATTCATGTGGCTTTGAAACACAATCCTTTTGTGCCAATGACTTCTGTGGACATCCGTTTGGTGATGCTTAATTTGTTGCTCTCACCTCTGCACGCAGGGTTAGTGAGCTGCAAGCGTTGTCTTTGTGCAAGCCATTCACCACGTTTCACAACGACAAGGTTGTCTTGCGCACTCAACCACATTGCTTGCCCATGGTGTTCTCTCCATTTCATCTGAATCAAGAAATCTGCCTGCCAGTGTTCTTCCCGAACCTGCAGTCAGAGATAGAGAGGGCCCTGCATTCCTTGGACCTCAAGAGGGTCCTCAAGTTTTATCTCTCTCAGACAAATTCCTTCAAGAAGCCTCAGGGCTTTGTTTGTGACCTTTGGGTGCTCATCTCCTGGCTCTCTGGCTTCTAAAGCTTCCATTGCCCGTTGGATGGTTTAGGCCATTTTGGAGGCGTATACGGCCATGGGCAAACCTGTTCCTGATGGGATTAATGCTCAAGCAGTCAGAGCCAAGGCCATGCCCATTGCGTTTCAGAGACACACATATTGGGATGTCATCAGCAAGGTGCGGCTACTTGGGCCACTCCGTCAGCCTTCTGTAAGCACTGCTCACTGGACACCAGCTCCTGGCGCAATGCAGAATTTGGTCAGGCGGTTCTGAAGAACCATTTGGCTTCATCCTAGTTATGAGGCAGGTTATCACAGCTCCACCCTATGTTTCTTGTTCGGAGGAATCACCTACAAGGATGGAGGAAAGGGGACGGGACGTATGAGTAATTAAGATACTCACCGTAGTGACTAGAGTACTCATAGTCCATAGTCCCCTTTCCTCCATATGTCCCACCCACCTTCCCCTGCTATTATGCCAAGGGCTAATATATATAAGTGTAGCCAGGTATCCGGGACGTGGCTAACTAGCCATGGAGTAGGACGTGCCCTACTGGAGCTGCTCCTGATGATCCGGCGATGATCTGAAGATCTGTGCATAAAAATTACCTGTCTACACTATAAATGAAGGCACGTATGTCGGAAGGTGTGCCCCACAACTATTGAAACAGACAAGAAGATCGAGTACTGCTTCACCAAGATTTGGAACTTTCAGTTTGTGGCTCCGCGAGGAAGAAGATATTCAAAATGGCGGACAACAAAGGGTCCGGAGTCCCTGCCGCGGATGCGACCGAGCCGGGCTGCGGGAAGTAAGCAGAGGGCTGGCCCGTGGTATGATGCCTGTTCGGCCCTGTGTCCGGAGCAGTGTGCGTTTATAAAGCGCACCGCAGAGTCACGCTGCAGTCGGCTGGAACATTGCGGCAATACTGTAGCCGTGCGCCGGAGACTGTCTGAGCGCACAGGCGGAAGGGTTACAAACATTGATGAAGCCGCGAGATACATGAGGGGCTGCGCAGCTGGCTGGATACATTCTAGCATGGAAATTGTATCTGGAAGTGGAGGCAGGCCAGTGGATGTGGCGACTCCCTGCTTTCATGGAAATAACATAAAAGTGATCTCTGGATGATACGTTGTAGCGGAGGCAGCAGCTGTGCCGCGGGGACGTATTGTTTAGACACGAACAGCATGTCGCGAAGGACAACGTTGCAGTGTGGGAAGCCGTGCTGGGGAAGAGGAGCCAGCAAAGCTAAACGAACGCATGCTGGCATAATACTGAGGCCGGATACCGGGAGTAACGACTGCTGGCCACTGTGGCTGGCGAAAAAGTACCTTGCGGGCACGGAACCCTGCAGCGGAGCCCACAGAATGAGGTAACCGGAATCCAGGGAAGGAAAGAGAAGCTTCCTGGGAGACACAGGTCCAAGTCACTGATGTGGCATTGACGCCTCACAAGATAGAGGGGCACATGAATAAATAACAGTTCTGAACCGAGCTGCAAGTGGGAAGGCAGCAAGGCCCGCAGAATATATGCTTACATCACTGTGGGGCACAGAGGGCCATACTGGACAGAGCAGATGCCTTACATGACGAAGCTCATATTGGTCCTCAATGGGAGATAGGAGCCGGCCTTACTAACTTGTAAGGGAACACACATTGGGGAACTGAACCAATCTGATAGCATCACCCACAGGAGCAGTTGAGACCCACGCCATAAAGAAAGATCCGCACTAACACGCTGATGGTTGCTGGAGCAAGATCAGAAGCGTGATGTTGGACTCATAGCACTAAGCGCCACACTAACTTGAAGCATGGGGCTGGCGAAGGAGTAGCTACACCGAGAGACATCTGGGAACACGAGAAGAGGGTATTGTCTGCAACTATAAGGGCAGGTACGTGGGAGGACACAACCCACTTGAAGTAGGGACGCGGCGCAGGCTGCCATATGCTGTAGTCCTCTGGGAGGGACGCTTCCGGGCCCGGACTGTTTTGGTGACGCCACAGAAGCATTGGGAACTAGAACTTGAACGACACGGAGGGACCGGCCCTGTACAGGCATTCAGGGTTGCAGGATGTCGGTGAAAGGACTCAGGACAAAGATCAAACAACCAACTATTGAGGCCTTTGCTAAGACGCTGCAAACTCCCACCGCCCCGGTACAAAGTTCGCCGACAACCTCAGTGGACGATACTCCAAAGGGAGAAAATCATCAGGTCCTAGCAGCAATAACGGAGCTGAGCACCAAATGGTGGATATCAATGGCGGATCTACGAGCAGCTCTGGAGAACAAAATAGACGCAGTGGGGATAGAAGTCACCCAGCAGCGGCAAGATGTCAGAGCGCTGGCAGAAAGAACGAGTGGTCTGGAGAGTGTGGTGAAAACCAACAAGGAAACTGGCACAAATAATGCAAAGGAGGTCCACATATTAAAGCAGCAGGTGGCGAATCTTGAGAACTGAGCAGAATAAGCGGAAGGGAGGGCGAGATGGAACAACATCCGTGTGGTTGGCTTGCCAGAGGGAGAAGAAGGCCAGGATCCCACGGATTATGTGGAGAATATGATCCTGCAGGAAATAGGAGCAGACAAGCTTTCGCAGGGGTTTACGGTAGATCAAGCACATCGGGCCCTATGAGGAAACCGCGACCCGGGGCCCTGCCTCAATCGATAATTGCGAAGATCCTCAACTACAAAGACAGAGAGAAGATCCTAGAGTATTTCCGCAAAGGTGGATAGTTAAGGGGAGTTTAAGTTTGGAAACGAGCCTATATAGACGAGTTGAGCAATTGGATTTGGATTATACAGGAGAAGGGAGAAGTGGGATTCTGCCATGCCATGGGGGACCTTAAAGTAGTTACCTGGAATGTCAGGGGGCTCAATAATTATTTGAAGAGGAATAAGGTTATGCTATACCTGCGTAGGTATAGCCCTACTGCAAGAGACACATCTGACGCGAGACAAGATGGAGCTGATTGGGAAGAAATGGAAGGGGACTATGGTGGGTTTGTCATACTCGGCGTATGCCAGGGGAGTGATTAACTGGGTGGCGCCACACATCCCATTTCAGCTACTACAGACGCTGGTTGAGACGGATGGGAGGATGGTTATAATGAGGGGGTTGGTGGAAAACAGGGAGATAAGTGTTGTAAATACGTACGCCCCGAATCAAAATACAGTGGCATACTTTAAAACATTGTGTAATAACCTCAGCATGTGTGTGTGGAGTGTGGTGATATGGGGGGGGGGGACTTTAACTGCGTGTTAAACCCTAAAGTAGACAGATCAGATGGAAAAAATGGATAGACCTACCCCAGCAGCTAAAGCGTTGCAGACACTGCTGAATAACTTTGGGTACGAAGATGCATGGAGAGCGCGACACCCCCAAGAGAGGCATTATTCACACTATTCTGCCCCGAAACAATTTCATACAAGGCTAGATAATGTCTTTGTCACACCAGAGATAATGGCAGAGACCACGTACGTTGAATACAAAGCGAGAGTCCTTTCGGACCACTCGCCTTTGATCCTCGGGTGGCAATATTGTCCCCCGAGGGCGAGGATACTGACATGGCGCCTCAGAGCCTCAAAGCAGAGGCGCTGAGAGACCCCCTTTTTAGGGAGGATAGGAGGGAGGAGATTGTTAACTTTTTTGAGACAAATACTGGCAGTGTGGACTCGGTGGGCACATTGTTGGAGGTCTTCAAGGTAGTGATGAGGGAGGTAGCTATAGCAAAATCTAAAGGATTGCAAGGAGGGATCCTGGCTGACCTGCAGGAATCGGAGAGTGAACTGGAAAGGGCACTGGAGGGAGGAAATAACAATAAAGAAGACACTGAACTGATACTCAGGCTGCAGCAGAAATGTGCTGGGCACTGGGAGAGACTGTGTAACCTCAACTATAAAAAAATATATAGAGACCGCATGCGGGAGGAGATAAACCAGGTAGGATTTTGGCATGGCTATATAAGAGTGAAACTCCTAGACCTACAATCAGAACGATAACAAGAGAGTGGTTGATACCCAAGAGGGAGTCAACCAGGAGTTTGCAGACTATTACGGGCGGCTATATGGAGATGATGATGAGGAGGATAATCGCGCAGAAACATTGGAGGACATAGGATTGCCGCAGATTAGTGCTGAGGAAAGAGAGGAGCTGGATGCCCCGAACACTTTAGAGGAGTTAGAGGAGGTGGTGGGACAGTTGCCCACTAGTAAGACCCCGGGGGCTGATGGACTCCCAAGTAAATTCTATTAAACAGTTAAAGGAGAGGTGCTCCCCCCGCTGTTGAATATGCTGAATGAGGCATATGAGCTGGGCAGATTGCCAGAGTCACTGAGAGAAGCGATCATAATACTGCTACCCAAACCAAATAAGCCCGGGCATAGCTGTGGTTCATACAGACCCCTATCAATGTTAAATCAAGACAGTAAAATACTGACGGGCGTTTTGGCAAATAGATTGAGGAGGGTCATTGGTAAATTAATACATCTTGATCAGACAGGCTATGTGTCCCTAATAGAAACATATCCAACAATCTTAGAAGGCTCCACAGAGTTATAGAATATGGGAACGAGAATGAAGTTGAACTAGCAATAGTGTCACTAGACGCAATAAAAGCCTTTGATTCGGTCAAATGGCCATGGCTGCTGGCAGCCCTGGCTGGCTATGGGATGGGTCCTGGATATTTACAGTGGGCTAAGATGTTATATAGCGAACCGCTGGCTAGAGTTAAAACTGGAGCAGTGATATCGGAAAGGTGGCAACTCCGTAGGGGCACCAGACAAGGCTGCCCATGTTCTCCTATGCTCTATATGTTGGCCATGGAACCCCAGGCGATCTACTTGAGGCAACAATATGATACGATAGGCATTGCGGTGGGGGGTGAACGACATCTAATATCCTTATATGCAGATGATGTGCTGTTGTATCTACGACATCCGGAGGAAAACCTCCAATACATTTTGAAAGTTATGGAAAGATACGCGGGGATGTCTGGTATAGCAGTGAACCCTCAGAAGTCCAGCATGTTCCCATTAGGCAGATATAGAGGGATCCCCCTGAAACAACTACGGGTGTTACGGATACCATGGGTGGGTAGTACATTTCGCTATCTAGGGATAGATATATACCATACGGTGGAAGAATAGCATAGGTATAACACAGAGGTAGCCATTAAGAAAATTGAAAACTGCATGAGGTTCTGGGTAAAGCTGCCTTTAGCAATGATGGGGCGTGGGGCGATGTTGAAGATGGTGGTCCTGCCTAGGCTCCTGCACTACTTTGGCAATATCCCGCACTGGATACCAAAGAAGTTCTTCACTAGATTGAACAGTATTTGTAGGGACTTCCTGTGGCATGGAACACGGAACAGAGTGGCCCTCTGGAAGCTACAGAATTTCTATGAGAGAGGGGGTATTAAACTGCCTAATTATGAAGTCTATTATGTGGCAGGCCAGCTACAATACGTGGCCAAATGGCTCTCTGAGGAGAGTACTTCGGAATCCAGGTTGTTCAGGCAGGATTGTGCCCCATTTTACTTAAGAGAGATTATGTGGCTGCCCAAAGCAGAAATGGAAGGGCGCCCCAAGATGATGGTACTTGGATGGAGGATGTGGCACAGGGCCTGTCCGATAATGGAGAACCCGTCCCTATGTTCCCCCCCAAGTACCACTGGTTGCACTAGAGGGTGGAGAAAAGCAACTATGGATGATAATCAGAAACCATTGGGAACCGGTTGGAATAGCGACCGTGGGAGATATGTGGCAAGAGGGGACCATAATAGATTTTGAGGTGTTGAGGGAGGAAACTGGTCTACATACAGGCCAGTATATCACGTACCATAGACTAGTGTGGAGAATTAAGGGAGCGTGGCCTGAACCGGTGCTGGAGGAAGAACCAGATGTTACTATAGACACAATATATGACATAGCAGAGGGTGGACACGAGATATCTAGAATATACGAGATGGTGATGTCTAAAGTGGGGAAATAAGTAGTACAATTGAGACAAGACTGGGAAGGGGAAGTGGGAGCCCTGATGGATGATGGGATGTGGGAACGAGCCCAAAGGTATCACAGGAAGGTTTTGAGGAATGCTAGACTAAAGCAGATACAGCTGTATATCATGCACAGAGCGTATATGACACCCCAGAGGATATCTAGGTTTAAAAATGCAGGACGGCAAGCATGCCCCAAATGTGATGAAGAGAATGTGGGTATGGTGCATATGTTTTGGTCATGCCCAGTTATCGAGCGCTTCTGGAGCGAAATGGCACACAGGCTAGCAGAAAGAGGTATTAAGATCGTGGTGGATACAGTGTGGGCTTGCTTGTTGGAGGGGGGGTTCCCTAGGCCACGGAAACTTAAGCATGTGAGCAAACTAAAAGACTTGGCATATGTACTCGCAAAGAGAAGAATTGCCATGGGATGGAAAACATGCCACAAACCGAGAGTGGAGGTATGGTGGAAGGATTTGCAGAAATGGGCAGAGGCAGAAACTGGTATGGCAGGAAGCTAGCAATGTAGGGGGGAGGAGGAGACTGAGACCGTGATGGCATGGAAATGATTAATAGCAGAATTATTTGGGTTGCTGTTAGACCCAGCGGAACCCATGGAAAGGAACACCCTGTCGCAAGACGAAGGTACAGAGCATTAGAGGAAGTGGGCTTGTAACGGGGGGTGGGATAGGGGAAGCAGTGAACACAATCAAGTGATGTATAATTGAAATGCTATTGTACGCACTGCAAGTTTGGTTTGTATTGTATGTTTAAATATTTAGTAAGAAAATTAAAAAACAAAAAAAAGTGTAGCCAGGTATCTAACCATCCGATGTGTTCAAAGAGGACTGAGGTGAGGTGCCGGACTGCAGGGCCTCGGCAGGGCATTCCCACACCCGTGCCCCCGCGCTTTACTAAATTTAAAGGGGAAGGTCAATTTTTTGCTGCCAAAGGTTCTGGTACCGTCTCCATGTTGGGGGACGCCCACAAGGATGGGGGAAGGGGACTATGGACTATGAGTGCTCTGGTCACTACGGTGAATAACTTTAATGATTGCTATGTTGACCTTTTCTAAAGTGAGTGCAATAGCTTTGGAGTCTGCTAACTAAATGGCGTCCTTCATGTCTTTTATTTTGTTGCAGTGTTTGACTTGATTTGGAATTATTTAATTTATCTAGCACACATATTGCCTCCAGGCTATGTGATTCATAGTGTAGGCAATTAGCACTTAACGGACAGGGAGGAAGGTTGGGATGCAGAGGATGACCAGGGCGATCTAAAGACTGTGAGCAGGTGAGTTTTCTGTCTGGATCTGAATGGCAACAGAATACGAGCAGATCTAAGTAATGACAAAAGAGGTTTTCATGGTTGAGGACATGGGTCAGAAAAGCATTGGTTTCTGTATTTGTAGTTCGAAGGTGTTCAGGTCAGAAGAATAGAATCGTCTGATATTAGTGGGTATGCCAGAATGTAGCAGCTGATTTTGTGTTGTAAATATTTCCGCACAGTTCTGGTGTCGATTCTTTTTTTTCTCCAGAAACTGTTAAGTTTAAGGACATTGTTACATACCGAGGCTTTGACTTTTTTTGGACCTTGTCATGAACTGTGCACATTTGTGTCATCAGCATAAGCATGAAATAGTCGGTTGGGGGTTCTGAGCAAGTCTATCAGGGGTTTCATGTAGATAGATATTGCGCTGACCTTAAAGTAGCAATTACTACTGGTGAGTAATGTCTCCCTTTTCATCTATGCATTATTGTTCTTTGAAATAATCTGTTTAATGAACAAATGGGTTGGTGTATTGATCTTTGGGTACTTTGTTTCAACATCGGTTCAATTGAGGATTAATTTCTCAAAAGCAATAGCCCAGAACATGGCAACACCTAATTTTCTTGGAATTTGAAATCAGTTGGCGTTAATATTTCTTTTGTTTGCAGGCAAAATCAAAACCTCTTTCTGTTAAGGTATGTATCCTCTATAGATCCCTACTCTTGGTTGATGAATTAAGAGGTTATTTGACAATCCATTGCTGTGGTAAGATGTTTCTTTACATTTGTTTTCCAGCATAGCTGTGTTGCTTTGCTTAAGGTGGAACTTTTATTCTTAACACGCATGGTGTTTTGAGCTGGGCAACTGGGCAAGTTGTAATATTTGGCCTTTTTAATAGTGGAGGCATATGTAGCTCCTCTGTTACATGTGCCTGGCTGGTGATTCCTTTAGATGTGCTTCTTGAATTTTAATATTATATGTTGCATGTACTGTTGGCGTTTGACTTTGTGTAAAGAAGACATCCGCTGTTCCCCAGTGGATATCTTTCTCTAGGTCAATAATCCTTAACCTTGGAAAATGTCAGAACCTGTTTAAGATCTTTTTCTTTTTTTGAGTATCTGCTTTTCTTTCCAGTTTTGATCAGGTCTCAAGAAGTGGCAGTAGCCTCTTTTGTTATTTAGACCATTTGGAATGGTGAATACAAGTTTGCTTATTCCTCTTAAGGGATCAGCCATTATAGAACTATTTCTTTAATAGGTGGGCTACGTAAAGACACAGTGGGCGAGCTGACATTTCAATCCTTTTGCATTGAGATACATTTCAATGCTTGGCCACTAGTTAAACATTTATAACACCATTTCTTCTAATAACATTTAGCACATCTAGAATTAATAACAATCAGACCGTTTGTTAACCTAATAGACTATAGGTATTTTAGTCTGCTTAACAACCCATAGCATTTGACTCCAACTAAAGGATGAGATGATTGTTTTTTCTTTTTGCCACCAATACAAGTTTTGTTTTATTTTAGTGACTGATTTTTTTAAACTGTAGACGTCGCTCGTACAGTAAGTACTTTATGATGCAAATGGGACACTTACATAGTTAACCCTGCATTTCTATTCCTGATATTTGTGTCTGGACTCGAACAGTATTGTCTTAATATGCCTTCTTGTCTCCTTTCCATTGCGATGTACACTGTTCACAATACATGGTGGTCTAAAATCTTGTTAACCAATGTCTGTTTTAAAGAGGAGATCCGTATAGCTCTACAGTCACCAAGAGCATGGATCATTGGAGGATGCCTACCTTTGTGAACGGTTTTGAGAAAGTTTGATAGACTGGAAGGTTATATTGTATAACTGTCTGGTCTGTCTGAATTTGTCTGGTGTAGCTCACTGAGTAAAAAAGCACCTAGCTCACTTAGTAAAAAAGCACCATAAAGCAATGTACATTTTAATTTTCAATTTAAATCTTGAATTGTGATGTTTGCTTCTGATTGCCCTACAGGGATGAAGAAAGGAGAATGTTTCCCATTTAAACTATAGGGTGCACATTAACGTTGCATGTGTGAACATTGTATCCTGAATATTATGGCCTAAGTTATTTAGCTTATTGTTTTCTTAACGTACTGAAAATATTGCATTTTGCAGATCCACATGGTTGACCCTCGCCTTGATGTGGAGTATGATTGATGTTGGGTGATATGTCCATGCCTAACAGCTTTGATTTGTGTGTTATGTTTACTAATTGATATTCAATATCCTTGATTTATTCATTAACATGTATTTTAAGCATTATGCATCTGTTTCTCAAATCATGTGACTCCTAGGTGGCTACAGTATCTGAAAAGTCTCGTATTATGGAGCTGGAAAAGGACTTGGCATTACGAGCAAGGGAACTAGAGGACCTTAGACTGAGAGTAGAGTCAAATAAACCACCTGAGGATGTTGATACTTCTCTCTCGCTGTTACAAGAAATAAACTCTTTGCAAGAACAGATTGATGCTTTGAACAAGGCACATCAGCACGAAATTACTTTAATGAAGGGACAATTTAACACATCTGATGAATCTTATAAACAGGAGATCATGACTCTGAAAGCCAATGCAGAAAAGATTGTAAAAGATAATGAGGCCTTAAAAACAAAGCTTGAGGAGGCAAACAAGGAGAATTCTGATGTAACCGAACTCTGGAAATCAAAGCTGGAATCTGCTATAACTTCACATCAACAATCAATGGAGGAATTGAAGTTGTCTTTTACCAAAGGGATTGGTGCTCAGGCTGCTGAATTTGTTGACATGAAGTCTAGGCTTGAGGCTCTTACATCCGAACACCAGAATGAAATTAAGAGTTTACATGCCAAGCAAGAGGCCGAAACATCTACTCATGTGAAAGAAATGGAAGCACTTAAGGCAAAACTGTTAGAGATGACGGAAGAAAGGGATAAGGAGCTTGAGAAGCTGAAATCTACCCTTGAGGCAGCAGAAAATCAACACCTTATAGAAATGGAAGATCTGCTGAACAAAATGATGGACACTGAGCTAAAGGTAAAGGAATTGGAAGCGCTGCAAAGCACATGCCAAGAACAAGCTAAAGTTATTGATAATTGTAGGGAACAAATCAAAGTGACAGAGGAAAAGCTTTTAAGTCTTGATGCATTGCAGAATGCCAATTCGGAAGCCATTTTGGAAACTGCAAAACTTAGAGAGCAACTTCAGGCAGCTGAGATGCAGATAAAGAATGCAGAGACTGAAAGCCTTGTCCAGCATAGTAAGGTTTGTACATCACACCATGGTATTATGTTTTTATTTCATTTTGTATGTGATTTAAACTTTAGACTAAAGGCTTGCCTATTTAAAACCTGTTCTTTTCTGTACTTTAATTACTTCTACAGTCATGTTTCAGGTCAACAGAAAGTTTCTTATTTTGTTCAAAATTATACATTATCTAATCAATACAGTCAGCAAATGAGGACTTTGGCTTTTGTAGTTCCAAAGAGCTGCCCTTACTTTCACTTATGGTCTACACATGTATACTCAGCAAGGCAGTCTGTCAGTATCTGATTCATATGCCTAAATGCACCTTGCTCATACATAAACATGCGTTTCACAGAATATATTTTGCTTCATACGCAAAATTTATTTCCTTCTTTAAGCTGCAATGTCCTGTCCCTTTTTTAATCCTGTTTTCGAATCTATGAAAAACTGTACAATGGCCTTGTTTGTAATATTTGTAGGTTATTGCCATTTCAAAATGTATTGGCTGTCATGGTCTTGGAGACACAGTTGGTTACATATATCATCACTCATCTGGTGATCTGATTGTGCCCATCAGCTCGACTCCTTCTTTGAATCAACTGTTTGCTCAGAAAGGCCTTCTCCTCTGCCTCTTAATTCAGCTACTGCAATCACGTCCATACTCTTCCACCCACCGCCCCAAGCTTGGATTATCCTTGCTTGGCACTTGCTTTGCTTGATTTAGAAATTCAGAACACTCAAGATTCGACATGGTAGAACCTAATAAAATGTGGTAGTTGAGCTGTTGTCCGAAAGGTATATCTTGCTGCTCCATATTACCCTTCCTACTGCACTGGATTTATTATCACTCCTCTTCTAATGACCCCTTTGTCCCATACTTATGACCTTGCCTTTCTCCTGTTTCTTGCCAAAAACTGATCCTGATGATTTGTACCTTTTTTAATGACTTCTTTTTCTTTACTTGTGTTGTCCTCCATTCATGAAAAATATCTCCTGATGCTCAACCGCTTCTCGTTTCTTCACTATCTTACTGCTTCTATGCCCCCTGTTTACTTGACAGCTCCTCTTTACCCCTTTATGAGATGGCTCCTTAGCTCGTCTTTCCATGTGACCTGTTAACCTTGCAAGGAATGCAACCCTACCACAGGCTGCCTTTATTTCCACCCTGCTCCTAATTGGCTCTTTTCCTCAGTGCCCCAAGTCCCTTTTTCTCCCCTCCGCGTAACTGCTCAAGTTTTCCATTCTGCCTGACTGATTCACTTTCTCTGTGTCCCCACTCGTAGACCCCGCCATCACACCCAAGCCTGACTTTCCTACTAGCTTGTCTCCTCGTTTCCCCCAACCCCATTGGCTTTACCAGGCCATCTTCACTCTTTGCGATGTCTGACATTTGCTCTGTTTTGCCTTGGCTATTCTCTTTCCTTGCTCTTACCTGCAACGCGCTCACCTTGGAATCAATACGATGCAGAGCAACACAGGTTTGATCCCCGGGTCCGCACTTAGAAACCTCTGGATATTAAGCACGTTTTAAATAACCAATTACAATTACAATGTTGTCATTTCTGACATTTCTTACTCCCCTCCAGTATCATTAGACACCAGTGTCTCATTCCTTCTCTTCCGTTCATGGGGAGATATCTAATTTTTATAACTGAAATGTCCTGCTGTTATCCTAGGCTCTAACATTAAAATATCTTCTTTTTCCTTAGATGTAACTTTTGTCCCTTCATTTTTCTATCAATGCTAGCAGCCGCCTTCTGTTTCTTGACAGTCCACTTGCCTTTTTCTTTTTTTTTTTTTTTTTTAGCCGTCATCAGATATCTCAAGCTAATCTACTGAGTTACGCCCCCTCTTCCTGGGAGCTTAGACTTCTTCAATTCATTGCTGAAAAAGGGTGGCATTCAGACCTTTTAACACTGAACCCCAAGTGTCTGACTGTTCTATGCTTCTTTTTTGTTCACTTTTCACCCATCATGCTTAGACTCGCTCTTTAACTGATTCTCATCCTTTATCCCAACACTTTAATTGGCTTATTACTCCATGTCTTCCTCATTGACAGTGCTTTCTTTCTACTAATAGTCCCTTCCCAAACTCACTGAGCCGTCTTGTTTTTGCTAATCCGCTTTCCATCCCTCTAACCACATAATGTGACCCCTTCCCTTGGTTGGACTCTTGCACCAAAATCCTGTTCATTGGTGTGACTTACTCCTTCCACTGCTCATTTCCCCACTCTCCACCTCTCCTTCTTATATAGTAGTATACCTGACCACCCCTCCCCTTCTCTTGCTATTGCAACGTTTTTCTGATCGCTGACTTTTATGATGTAACCCCTTTTTTTGCTACTGTATTTGTGCACACCGTTTCTAGAGGGTGTTATGGAAACATTGCAGCTCCTATGTGGAAATAAGTCCTGAGGATGCTTGCATGCCTACAATGCAGTATTGCTATAATTGATTGTGTTTAAAATTAAATCAGACATAATGCATTTCTGTTTAAGAAAATTGCATGCAACATCTTTGCAATCTCATTAGTTTCAGATTACATTCCTGGTATTTAACTCTGTTGCAACTCTATATGAAGGACAATCACTATACTTCTTAGATGCCATTCTGGAAATCTTCAAGTCCCAAAAGGCCATCAATACCCACTATTTATCCACTTAAGACTATCATTATTATAGCCCACTGGATGGCAGTTACTGGGCAAATGCTTAACAGTTTATGGCATGGTTGGCACTTTACTGAACTCTCATATTATTGATATGCTCAATGAGAGCCAACATTATCACTTCCAAGTGTTGCAGTAACAGTATAATTCACGTATAACTATTAAAGCCACACATTTAGATGTTAGTGCTTTAATAAAGTCATATCAACATTCATTGAATCTCTTTATTGACAAATCTGAAACTTATACATGACAGATTTAAAATGAGGCATGCTTGATTGTTTTTTTATTTTCACATTTGTTGACATTTTTGTTTTTATGTAAGTGGTCTGTGTAATTGTTGTATTTATTTACTTTCACATTATGTAATCATCCTTATTAGGCCAGTGACCTAGCCATAGAAGTTCAGGGGCGCGATGAAAAACTTGCAAACATTGAGAAAAATCTGGAAGCTGTGAGTCAAATCAAAGATTCATTGGAAAAAGAATTGCAGAGCTTAGTAAGTAATTGTTTTGTTTTGTCTGACAAGTACCTACCATCCTTTATGTATGCTTTACTTGTTTGCCCATACATTAATAATATATATCCTACCAGTTTTAACTACCCTCATCTACCTGTAAATATTTTTCATTAAGGACTTTTATTTGTTTGGTGCCAACAAATTATCATTTTTCCACCGTAGAAGCAAGCCTTCATTGTTCACCAATCAAGGAGCACAAGGATCATCAATCCTTTTGGAGAGAATGGTGATCTTTGTTACAGTACATGAAGTAAAGTGATATTTTTTTCTCCTATCCCCAAAAGTGTGCCAGATTCACATAGGTTAATTCCATACTCACTGCCCTTAAAATGACTCCAAACAAGACAGATTATTTTGATGCTGTCACTGGACCTTTTTCACCTGATTAAGATCCCTGAAAATAATGCAGATTTTGCAACATGAACTCAGTATATTCACATTTATTTTTAAACCTTCTCTGGTGGTTGGATTCAGAACGGGCCTGTATGTTGTCTAGAAGAGAAAAATGAGTGTCTTTTGATGTAATACAAGTCTGCAATCAGATCACTTTATGACATTGTCTGTAAGCACTCTCTAGTCTATGCGAAACCACAGCAGCTTCTTCAAATTAACGTTTCTGCCCCTGTTTACGTCAAAGAATCAACAGTCCTAAATAACTCTAAAAACAATCATTACCTCTGGGATCCAAACAAGTTGGATGTGACAGTTTCTTTTTTTTTGTTTAAATAATCTATTACATAACGACAATGCAGCATAATTTAACATTAGCCAAAATAAAAAGGTTGAATTAATCCAATCAGTAGATATTCTATGATACCTGTAGGGTATTTTGTGGAGATTTGGGGCCTGACGGTATTTTATTACCGCCGAAAAATAACTTAGCAATAATCACTCTTTGTATTCAGATTTGGCCATGTGCAACAATAATACAATGGACATGCATTATTTCAGCACCCAGACCTGCATATTTGGTATACGTGGTTGGTGGTATTTTGGTGAGCATAATTCCCTTGTTTTATTTGTGGCCCCAATGTCCAGAATCCCTTATCTTTGCTTAGATTTTTCGTGTGATCACTAGAGAGACCTCAGACCTGCATTCTAGGAATACCACATTTTCCAGTGATAGTGTTGGTGTGCCACCATGGGCGAACTCACTGACTTATTTACGACAGAGAGCTATATGTGGTAGTCTTGTGGTAATTTCCACTACCTTATATACGGTAGGGAGCTATGTTCAGAGAGTCTCTCTTCCCGTTGGCTCATGTACCTCCAACAAGCTATGCTACAGTCACTCACAATTATTCATACTGATTCTGACATGCACACATCTGTCTTAAAATGACCATTGCACTGTTTAAAAATCTCCCCACATCATCAGCATTGTAATGGTAAACAATAAACATCACCCGTCTGTTTTCAAATATTTTTCTGTATTATAAAAGTTGTATTTAAACACGATCTCATTCTTTACAGAAATAAAATGGTACAGTCAAAGCATTGTCTGTGACACACTGCAAAGAGAGTGGCGGAGAACAGAACTCAAATTGCAACATTAGCACTTGATTAAGACACGCACAGGAATCCCCTTTCCTACACTGACTGCATATTTTCGTGCACACACACGGCTCCCACGCTTATGTAATTACCTTATCTGAGTTTTCTTCAGCTGTTCTCTTTGTGAATGTAGCTCCCTTGAAGATTAACCCCAGTTAAAGGATCGCCTTCCCTTCTCAAACCGGGGTCATTGCCTGGAATTCTCAGCTTTTGCAGATAGGAACGCCTCAGCCAGTGGAAAGGTTTTTCTTTCAGCTCTCCCCACTCTCGACTGCCAAATCTTGACTGTAGCAGGATGCAGGGATCTGCATTCAGTCAGGAGTCCCACAGCCAGGTCTTCTCCCCAGTAGTGCAGAAAATGTCTGCCTCTCTTTTTTTCCGTTACTGCCCACTAAAACTTTCATCTCAGCCCTCTGTATGACGTGTCCCAATGAAATCCATCATCTCTCATCCTCCTACTCTCAACAATAGCTTCGCTTATACATTTGCAATTGTTGCAAATCTGACTTCCTTCTTCCTGCAGTTACTGTGCACAAAAACACGGAGCAGCAGACAAAGAATAGAAGAAAAAAAATCTGCACACACATTTAAATGGTTTTCAGAGTATGCCTAATTCTGCAGTGGAGAACACATTTCATTAGTGGGTTATGTTAAATAAGGTTTTATTAGTCAGGTTAATGGTTAATAGGTTAGCTGTTAATTTTCAAATGTGTCTCTCGCACCATAGGCATTTCAGGTGAAAAATAGTGTGCATTTTTAAATGAGCACGTGTGCTTTTAACTGTAAAAATAGATTTGCATCTTATATGTTAAAATCGTTTTTGACTGAATAGCCTGTCTTTCCTTGTTAATCTGGTAACCCATATAGCAATGCACCGCACCCTTGTGGTGGTGCTGCAAAAAAAATGTGCTACTTGTGCAGTAGTGCTGTACTCTGTGCTGTTTGCTACCTGTGCAGTAGTGCTGTACTCTGTGCTGTTTGCTACCTGTGCAGTAGTGCTGTACTCTGTGCTGTTTGCTACCTGTGCAGTAGTGCTGTACTCTGTGCTGTACCATGCCAAATATCCTTACATATACCCTCCTTTTGTTTTTAGAACTTGGCTACAATCCAAGCCAATTCCTAAAAACAACTTGTTCTCTCTCTTTTTTTTTTTTTTTTTACAATATAGCAATCCAACAAAATGAATATTCATGTGCATCAATGAAAAATTTGCAATCAACATTTCATCTGAGTCCATCAGTTCATAAAATGTTCCACATTTGCCTTCTCAGTGGAAGTGGCATTACTTTAAGTTTAAATTTTCCAAGTCAATTAAAAACAACGAAATAAAACAACTAACTAAAACAAATAATTAATATAACAAATTAAAATAAATAATTAAAATAATAAATACGTGGAACTTCATATGCCGGAACTTCTGTTTTGTCTCTTTTGGTATGTCCCGACCAGCGATGTTATTCGGTTCATTCGAGTATTCTTTCATCTTGGCAATCTTGAATCCACAGCAGTCATCTCTTTTGGCATTCCGGTTATTTTGTCTTCACCTCCACCTGGAGGCAGGCATCTTTTGGTCTTCATCCAGGGGACTCCAGGACTCCATCGTCTCTCCCATGGGCTCTGATCTCGGAACCTCTGATCAAATAATGTTAATTGTCTTAATCAAAATAGAAAATAAACAAATTAAGTACATAGCATAATACTAACTTCATCCTTTTGCCAAAAATAAAACATGCTTGGTAAAAATATATATTTTTTTTTTCTGAAATTAAACACAAGTTAAAAGAAAACAAACAGATATTCAATATTTAACACACTTTCTCTCTGCACACCAACCATGAGCTTCCATTATATGTGCATTTATTTATTTATTTATTTATATTATATATTTTTACATATATTACAGTGTTTATGTGCCATCATAACAATCAACTTTTTTTTAACTTCTTTGTCACTGCCTCCTGATTACACCCATTTATTTTCTCAAGGGACTCTGTCTGTTTCTACATGCTCAAGCTGCCTGATCTCATGCCTGGGATGGCATGGTTTGATTTGATTTACATGGACAAACTGCTCTATTGCTGTTTCACCTTCATTTTTCAAAATTTTATACACTACAGGAGAGACCTTATCTATAATTCGAAATGACCCCTGCCAGGCTGCTAGAAATTTAGAATTTTTCTGTTTACTTTTTCCAAAATGAAACTTGTACACCTGATCCCCTACACTGTATTCCTTTACTGATGTCTTTTTATCATAATATGACTTTGCACTGTCAGCAGCTCTTTCCAGATTTCTCTGCACAAAAGCAAATGCATGTTGCAAATGTCTCCTCAGTTCATCAATATATTCATGAACTGTGGATGCACTCACAAGGGTTTCCTCATGTGTTCTGTATAGTAGGTGTTGTGGTAACACCATTTTCCTACCTGTTAAGACCTCATGGGGGCTAACACCTGTTGCTTTGGCAGGAGTCGACCTGATTGCCATCAAAACCAATGGTAAACGCAAATCCCAGCTGGAACCTGCTTCTGCCACAAATTTCTTTAAAATATCCACAACAGACCTATTGCTTCTTTCAACTGTACCTGAAGACGCCGCCCGATATGCGATATGTAGTTTCCTTTTCACACCTAGTATTTGCCATACCTTACTCATTAGAGTACTTGTGAAATGACTTCCTCTGTCTGACTCAATTCTTTGTGGCAACCCAAACCTTGAGAACACATGGTTCACCAGTAATGTGGCTGCTGTTTGCGCACTACAATCTGGTGCAGGAATGCACTCAATCCACTTCGACATCAAACATACCACACTCACAATATAACGGTGTCCCCTGCTCGACCTTTTTAAAGGACCTACATAGTCTATTTGCAAATCTGACCATGGGAGAGTTAGGCCTCTTTTCATCAATGGTGCTCTATGCATTGGTGAAGCAGGTTTAAATTGGGCGCATACTAGACATCCTCTAGTATATAATTCCACATCTTGGGACATATGAGGCCAGTAAGCATAATCTTTTAGTATTTCTAATGTCTTTTGTGAACCTCTATGGCCTGCAGTTATGGCATCATGTGCATGGTGTAGCATTAGTCCTCTGAATGAAAGGGGTACTACCCACTGTATTTGCCCTGTTATGGACTCTCTAATCATGAGCCCATCCTGTAATCTAATTCGTGTTTTGTTCTTCAATAACACCCTCAACTCTTCTTTTCCCATACAATCTTTTTCTGTTAAAGGATTTTGTTCAGGATCTATCAAATGATTATAATAGATTCCCAAAATTTGATCATTCTTTTGTGCCTCAATCAAATCTTGGTCTGGCGTGTCATGACTCCACTGCACCACCGGTTGATCTATCTCCTTTGGTGCTTTAGAACGTGTCACTGCATCAATTTGTATTTCACCCATTAAATAATCAATATGTAGCAATTCTCCCATCACAGCCCCAATCTTAGCCAGATGGTCTGCCTTATCATTTCCCTCCTTATCCTCTCCTGGTGTTTTTAAATGCCCACGAATTTTTCTCCAGTATATTGTTAAATTATTTTCTGACACCAATTTGTCTATGGCTTGTATCATTTTTCCATGTTTAAGTGGCTTTTTGTTGTATGTAACCATGCCTCTTGCTTTCCAACCAGGCAGATACTCCACAAAGCTATTCCGTGCATAGTCAGAATCAGTCACCAGGACAATTTCACTGAACTTTTTATCAACTGCAGTAGCAATTGCTTTATAAATGGCTGCCAATTCCGCCACCTGACTGCTCCTATCTCCAATCCTCATCCCTATACTGGGAACGCCTTCACATTTCAACCAGACATTTCCTATTCCTGCCACTAATTGTTTATTACTGTCATTTTCAATGTGAAAAGCACAACCATCCACATATACAGCTGGCAAATCCTTGCATGTTTTTTCATCAAAAGCTTTGTGTGGTGATTGTTCAAATTCCTGCAAACCAGTTTCCACTTCCATTTCATTTGGTATTTGTTCAGCTGCACAGTCATGTAAGTCAGCTAACCCTTGAGCAATTGGGCTCTTTTTATTTTGTCCATATCTCACTTCTACGGGAAAACCTTGTAATGCCAGCGTCCATGAAGTGATTCTGGATTGCGCTAGATTGCCTGATCTAATTCTTTTACTCTCTAAAAATTGCAAAGGTTGATGATTTGTTTCAATAATCACCTTTTCTCCCTGAACAATGGGGCGGAAATGTTGTAGCGCCCACACAGTGGTTAATAGGGCCTTTTCACATTCATTAAATTTCATTTCAACTTGGGAAAATGCCTTACTTGCATATGCAATGGTTTTGTGATTCAAATCGTGTTTTTGTGATAACACTGCTGACATACAATGTTCAGAAAAACCTATTTCTATGAAGAAATCCCTGTCCTTTATGGGGTATGCTAAACATGGTGCCTTTACAAGACATTCCTTCAATCTAGCCACTGCATCAGACTGCTCTCTTTCCCATCTCCAGGGAGTATTTAGTTTAAGCAGTTTAGTCAATGGTTGAGTGATTTCTGCATAATTCTCAATGAACTTTCTGTTATAGCCTGTCATCCCTAATAAACTTTTTACTCCTTTCACATTTTTAGGATCTTTTAATCTTTGTATGGCCTCTATTTTCTTCCTTTGTGGATTTAGCCCATGTTCAGTCACTTCATGCCCTAGAAAGTTCACTTTTTTCTTGCACCATTGTGCTTTTTGCAAAGATACTTTGGCGCCTGCTTTCTGCAATTGGCCAAGTATATGTCTTATTTCATCAAAATGGCTTTTAAGGCTTTCATTTTTTATCAGGACATCATCCACATAAACTATTGTTCCTCTTTCCGCTGCATCTGGCATGGCCTTTCTCAAAAATATGCCAAATTCACTCCCACTATTGATGTACCCGAACGGAGCTCTAAGCCAGGCATATTGAGTCCTGTCAAATGTAAAGGAAAATAAGTGTTGTATCTCCTCTGCCAATGGCACACACCAATATCCAGAGGTGAGATCTAATGTGGTAAATACCTTTGAACCATGTATCTGAGCTAGGCCCTGATCAATGAATGGTAGTGGCCATCTAGATACTGGTACTCTTTTATTTAACTCTCTTAAGTCTGCACACAGCCGCCATTGACCATTTGGCTTTAACACACCTAAAATAGGCGTATTGGATGTGCTATGAATGGGCCTGATTATTCCCCGTGATTCCAAATTTTTAATAATCTCTGCCAATGATTCTAAACATGCCAGCGGTAGTCTATACTGGCGTACAAACACTGGATTTCTGCTACAACCTTCTGGTAGTGTGGCCACATGTAAATCAGTTAAACCACAATCATAAGCATCTTTTGCAAATACATCCTTAAACTCCATAAATATTTCCCTCAGATTGTTTCGATCCTCATCGCTGTCACATGCATCCGCTAAGGAGATCTGCTCTTCTACCATTTTGGAAAATTCTGGAAACTCTTCTGGTAAAGGAATCTCAGCGCTTTCCTCTAACTGTGTGGCTGTGTCTTTTTGTAGAGCTGCCACTTTTAAATATTTTGGCATATCAGCTTCCACTTCAATGGGCTGATTTCCTGTTTCATTTTCATTTAAATTAAATATTATGCAATCCTCTTGATGGCAGCACACTGTCTCATTTGAATCATAAGGATACACAGAATGAATTTTAAATATTCCTTTGGGCTGAGAGTCCAGGTGTTCTGGCAACTCGCCCTTGGCATCTACATATTTTTCAGGAATATTCCCAATCACCATGTTATTTAAATCTGCCGTATAATGTGATTTTTGTATGGCCATTCCTAATGGGGAGTTTTCCTCTAAATGAATATCCTGACAACCTTTATTATTTACCATGATTTTTACAGATCCCTCACCAATGTCTACCAATGGAATGTATTCATAATCCAGGCCTTGCTGTTTTATGGATTCATTCAGGCATACAAATGCATCAGAGCCTTTCATCTGCTGTCCATTTTTGCATTTCAGTGTTATTGCAAACTGTTTTGTAAATGCAGGAATAATAGTATTTTTCCTCATTTGTAATTCGACTGCATAAGGAACCAGTTGTGCACAATGATAAGCCCTTCTTTTGTCTTCAAATTCAGGTGCCGGACCACCTAGGCGTGACCATATTTTTTGATTAAGGAAATCTAACACCATACACATTCTGTGCATGATATCATTGCCCATGTAAAATTCATTTTGTGCTCCACTCACTATCCATACATTATGGTAAATTGTTTTCTGCCCAATGCTAATTTTAAGCATGCATCTGCCTGCAATTCGGTTTTCAAAGTCTGGACTGTCCAACCCAGAAACATATTGGTTTTTAATCCTAAATTTCGGGATTTCTTCCCTCTCCATAATTATTTGCAACAATTTCTCATTAATGAAACTCCTTTCATGTCCAAGCGCTAAAGTGGCTTTTATTGTTTTAAGATAATCATTTATACCAACATGAACCCATGGTTGCTCATCTTCCATGTGTATTTCTGCCAGAGTGGTAATGTGTTTTTCTGAATCTGTTTTAGGAGCAATATTCTGTTTGCATGTTTTCTCTTTTAAATAGAAACGTAATGTGTGCTCATCTATGGCAGTCTGCCAATCTTTCCTTGGGTCCAAGTATATTTGTACAGGTAGTTTATCATTGTCGCTCTGCATTTTGTCTTGACACATTAATATAACAGTGACACTAGGTATGCAGCTATTCTGGAGATATACCTCCACAGCATCATTTGTTTTGGCAACGGTGTGACATTCATTTATATTGCTGTTTTGTGATTTTAGTTTCTTAGGCCTCAATGGTTTTTTGGTTAAGGACCACAGCACTCCATTCACCCCATCTATGAGAGGAGACAATCTTTTCAGGCAATCTGTCCCCATCAGAAATGGAATTTCACAAATAGATGTGATCAATACCTCTTGTTTCATTCTGTGCTTTCCTATTTTTATGTCAACCTCAGTTACACCTATGATGGGCACCTCCTCCCCATTAAAGTTATGCACTGGGCCTTGATTTTCCTTCACTGTGATCTGACTCTGTGGAGGCCTCCCTTCATTGATACTCTTTACCAGCTCCTTGGACATAATTGTGGCCTGTGCGCCAGTGTCAATCATAGCAAAGGTGTGGCACTTTTCTTCTACAGTGATGGGTGCATAATATCTGTCCTCAACTTCCTCTAATACACATAAGAAATGTGAATTCTTACTGATTTCAGGGCTCACCTTTCTCAGGTCTTTTTCACTTTTGGCTAAGCACATTGGTAAATGAAAAGACATTTTTCCCTCCTTTTTACCCATTTCTGTGCGAGATATTTTATTCATTTCTCCATGTTCAGAGGTTTTTTGGAGTGTGGCCACTGTTCGCCCATCCATCTGGGTAACATCAGAGACCACATTACAACCTTCCAACTGAACATGTGTAACAACATCATTCAGCAATTTGTCATTTTTTAATTCTGTGCATTTGTGATCATTTAGTGTAATACCAGCCCTTTCAGCCTCTTCAAAAATATGTGGCTCAAAGAATTCTTCAGGTGATTGACTTGTACCCTCCTTGTGAGTATTTCCTTTTTCTGTCTGTGTTTGGTCATTGTTTTGCTTGCCCAGGGAAGGAGCTATGGCATCCCCACTTACTCCCTGTTCACTGGTATTCCCCATGCATGAGTCATTTTTCTTAAATCTGTCCCTTTGTTCTTTTGGAATTCCTAATGTTTCTTTTTCATTTGTGCAAATCTTTACGGTTTTATTTAGCTCTAAGTTAAACCGTACCTCTTTTTTAGAAGTATTTGCACTTTCTATCACAATTTCATTTACTGGTACTTTCATTTTTAATCCATTAGTCATCTCAGAGTTGTTATGCAAAATTATATCAGAGCAATCTGTCATTTTGGCACTGCAGTTATCGTGAGTACTTAGTCACTTTTCGGAAGCCCCCCGGTCATTGCTATGGCCATCAGCCCCCTCTTTGGAAGGTTGTTTTTGCGCTGTATAGAGCTTTCCTATTTGCTCAGCTAACATTTTCACTTGGGCCTCAAGGCACTGGAACCTTTCCATCTCTCTAGGATCCTCTTTCTGTGGCCTAGGTCGATATTGGTTGTTTTCCCCCTGATTGGATCTATTTTGATACCTCTCAGGTGATTGATGTCGGTTGGGATGGTTTCTGAACTCTTGATTCATTTGTGGAGGGGAGCGGGTTGCACCCATCCTTTGATTATAGTCCCCTGGTGGGGAATCATTGTACTGGCGTGGACTGTAGTTCACGTTTTGCCTCATGTCCTGTCTCTCAGATTGTGGGTACTGGCCCCTATGTTGATTTCCATTATCGGTAAATCGATCCACATATCGGGGCCTATCCTGATTACCATATATCATGGTGCTGGGATCAAATCTGCTCTGTGTCCCCAATGACTGGTAGGGACCATAATTTCTTTGATCTTGATTTTGTCTCTGGTTATTGTTCATACCTGCCATATCAGGCCGGTATCTTACCCGGGGTCTATCCCCTAAATATCTAGGGCTGATGTAGCTCTCTCTATTACTAGGATCATGTGATTGGAACATTGGTACAGGAAATGGCGATCTTTGTTGATTACCCCTTTGTTCAGGTGTCACATTATTTTTACCTTGACTTTGAGCAGACTCAAGGGACATTTTGGCTGACCTGATTTCCATTACTGTGGCTGAGGGTTCTTTAGATTTAGGCCTAGTATCTTTCATTTTATCACTTTCTCTACCCTGACAATAGAGTACCTCATATAGCTTTGTGCTTTGATGTACAATCCATTCAAGGGACTTGTCACGGTCAAATTCACGGACCAATTGGGATATGATGTCTTTCTGTAGCCCATAGAAGTATGCAGTTTTAAACTCATTGGAATTTGAGTCAAAAGATACATCAAAGCGAGAGAATGCTCTTTTTAAGTCTTGTAAAAATTGGCGAGGGGATGTATTAGGTCCAGCAGTAATTGTGTACGCGACTTTCTTTGCCTCCTGCAATGACTGAAAAGGAGAAAAATGACGCCTAATTTCTTTTTCAAACTCCAGCCATGTCATATTCTGCTGTTCATTTAATCCCCTTATGATGCTGGCCGTCGGGGCATCTAAAGTTAAATGAAAATATCGTCTGTACTGTTCCTTAGGTATCTGGAGTGCTTTAAAAATGTCATGCACCGCTTCTAAGTGATCCTCAATGCAGCATTCACCTCCCTTTTTAAATGGTTTGATCAGGGCTTTAATGGATTTCATTATTTCTATGGGGCTACTTGTTGCAATACATGGAATTGCACTATTTTGTGAGTCAATCCTGTTTTCAGGTGTATGAGATTGGTGACTGTCCCCAATGGGAGTATCAAATCCCCCAAGGGCGCTGCAACCAAGTTCAGTCACCGGCCCAGTCACTGGGGCACTAGCTCTTTGGGCAGAGCTAGAATTCACCTCCACTCCATTGAATGTGGTACCCTGCCGCCTCTCCTGGGATCTGGGAATGCACATTTGCTGTTCTAAGTCCTTACACTTTTTAAGGAGTCTGGTTGCTTCATTTTGCAAATAATTATTTTCATCACTCATTTTATTAATCACCTCCTGCATTTCGCACATTTGCATTTGGCATTCATTGAACTCTTTATTTCTCTTGTCTCTTTCTTGGATCATTTTAGTCATTTCTTGTTCTGCACTCTGGAGATCACCTTCTTTTTCACAATGTTCTTTTTGTAAAATCTGCATTTCTGAAACAACCTCATCTTTATCCTGCCTAATGTGATCCACTAAGGCTTTTAAGTGTGCCAATTCTTGCTCACTATCTTCAAATTGTTTCTTGCTTTTGGATAACTGAGTATCAAAGTCTCTGCATTTTAATTGCATGTCTTTTTGGCATACATCCAATTCTGCTCTCAACATTTCCTGATTTTTACTTGCCCCCTCTAATTCAGTCTTTAACCTGTTAATTAGCTGAGTATCATTCTCTTGCATTCGCAGGGATTTGTTTAAAATAAACCATATTTTGCCGCATAGCCGTATTAAACAGTCTTTCTCTGCACTTTTATCAGCTGCATTCAATAATCTTGTAAGGCAGACCTGAATTATGCTGCCTTCTGCAAAAATATTGTCTAGTTTTTCTTTCTGCACCTCACCCTGAATGCGGTTACTCCATTCTAACATGCTATTCGAAGACCAATTCCCATGTGCAAATAACTTTGCCTCTAAATATTGCACTAGATCTGAGAATGTGGTTTCCCTTTGTGACATTCTGAAATTCGTTTTTAGTGGCACACTGCTATTATAAAATGGGTTCCCTTTAATGTGCAAATGGCAGTGTGAGACACACTTGCCACGCCCAGTAGGTACTCTATGATCACTTTCCCGGCCTGCAACGCACCATAAATATGTAGGGTATTTTGTGGAGATTTGGGGCCTGACGGTATTTTATTACCGCCGAAAAATAACTTAGCAATAATCACTCTTTGTATTCAGATTTGGCCATGTGCAACAATAATACAATGGACATGCATTATTTCAGCACCCAGACCTGCATATTTGGTATACGTGGTTGGTGGTATTTTGGTGAGCATAATTCCCTTGTTTTATTTGTGGCCCCAATGTCCAGAATCCCTTATCTTTGCTTAGATTTTTCGTGTGATCACTAGAGAGACCTCAGACCTGCATTCTAGGAATACCACATTTTCCAGTGATAGTGTTGGTGTGCCACCATGGGCGAACTCACTGACTTATTTACGACAGAGAGCTATATGTGGTAGTCTTGTGGTAATTTCCACTACCTTATATACGGTAGGGAGCTATGTTCAGAGAGTCTCTCTTCCCGTTGGCTCATGTACCTCCAACAAGCTATGCTACAGTCACTCACAATTATTCATACTGATTCTGACATGCACACATCTGTCTTAAAATGACCATTGCACTGTTTAAAAATCTCCCCACATCATCAGCATTGTAATGGTAAACAATAAACATCACCCGTCTGTTTTCAAATATTTTTCTGTATTATAAAAGTTGTATTTAAACACGATCTCATTCTTTACAGAAATAAAATGGTACAGTCAAAGCATTGTCTGTGACACACTGCAAAGAGAGTGGCGGAGAACAGAACTCAAATTGCAACATTAGCACTTGATTAAGACACGCACAGGAATCCCCTTTCCTACACTGACTGCATATTTTCGTGCACACACACGGCTCCCACGCTTATGTAATTACCTTATCTGAGTTTTCTTCAGCTGTTCTCTTTGTGAATGTAGCTCCCTTGAAGATTAACCCCAGTTAAAGGATCGCCTTCCCTTCTCAAACCGGGGTCATTGCCTGGAATTCTCAGCTTTTGCAGATAGGAACGCCTCAGCCAGTGGAAAGGTTTTTCTTTCAGCTCTCCCCACTCTCGACTGCCAAATCTTGACTGTAGCAGGACGCAGGGATCTGCATTCAGTCAGGAGTCCCACAGCCAGGTCTTCTCCCCAGTAGTGCAGAAAATGTCTGCCTCTCTTTTTTTCCGTTACTGCCCACTAAAACTTTCATCTCAGCCCTCTGTATGACGTGTCCCAATGAAATCCATCATCTCTCATCCTCCTACTCTCAACAATAGCTTCGCTTATACATTTGCAATTGTTGCAAATCTGACTTCCTTCTTCCTGCAGTTACTGTGCACAAAAACACGGAGCAGCAGACAAAGAATAGAAGAAAAAAAATCTGCACACACATTTAAATGGTTTTCAGAGTATGCCTAATTCTGCAGTGGAGAACACATTTCATTAGTGGGTTATGTTAAATAAGGTTTTATTAGTCAGGTTAATGGTTAATAGGTTAGCTGTTAATTTTCAAATGTGTCTCTCGCACCATAGGCATTTCAGGTGAAAAATAGTGTGCATTTTTAAATGAGCACGTGTGCTTTTAACTGTAAAAATAGATTTGCATCTTATATGTTAAAATCGTTTTTGACTGAATAGCCTGTCTTTCCTTGTTAATCTGGTAACCCATATAGCAATGCACCGCACCCTTGTGGTGGTGCTGCAAAAAAAATGTGCTACTTGTGCAGTAGTGCTGTACTCTGTGCTGTTTGCTACCTGTGCAGTAGTGCTGTACTCTGTGCTGTTTGCTACCTGTGCAGTAGTGCTGTACTCTGTGCTGTTTGCTACCTGTGCAGTAGTGCTGTACTCTGTGCTGTACCATGCCAAATATCCTTACATATACCCTCCTTTTGTTTTTAGAACTTGGCTACAATCCAAGCCAATTCCTAAAAACAACTTGTTCTCTCTCTTTTTTTTTTTTTTTTTACAATATAGCAATCCAACAAAATGAATATTCATGTGCATCAATGAAAAATTTGCAATCAACATTTCATCTGAGTCCATCAGTTCATAAAATGTTCCACATTTGCCTTCTCAGTGGAAGTGGCATTACTTTAAGTTTAAATTTTCCAAGTCAATTAAAAACAACGAAATAAAACAACTAACTAAAACAAATAATTAATATAACAAATTAAAATAAATAATTAAAATAATAAATACGTGGAACTTCATATGCCGGAACTTCTGTTTTGTCTCTTTTGGTATGTCCCGACCAGCGATGTTATTCGGTTCATTCGAGTATTCTTTCATCTTGGCAATCTTGAATCCACAGCAGTCATCTCTTTTGGCATTCCGGTTATTTTGTCTTCACCTCCACCTGGAGGCAGGCATCTTTTGGTCTTCATCCAGGGGACTCCAGGACTCCATCGTCTCTCCCATGGGCTCTGATCTCGGAACCTCTGATCAAATAATGTTAATTGTCTTAATCAAAATAGAAAATAAACAAATTAAGTACATAGCATAATACTAACTTCATCCTTTTGCCAAAAATAAAACATGCTTGGTAAAAATATATATATTTTTTTTTTTCTGAAATTAAACACAAGTTAAAAGAAAACAAACAGATATTCAATATTTAACACACTTTCTCTCTGCACACCAACCATGAGCTTCCATTATATGTGCATTTATTTATTTATTTATTTATTTATTTATATATTTTTACATATATTACAGTGTTTATGTGCCATCATAACAATCAACTTTTTTTTAACTTCTTTGTCACTGCCTCCTGATTACACCCATTTATTTTCTCAAGGGACTCTATCTGTTTCTACATGCTCAAGCTGCCTGATCTCATGCCTGGGATGGCATGGTTTGATTTGATCTACATGGACAAACTGCTCTATTGCTGTTTCACCTTCATTTTTCAAAATTTTATACACTACAGGAGAGACCTTATCTATAATTCGAAATGGCCCCTGCCAGGCTGCTAGAAATTTAGAATTTTTCTGTTTACTTTTTCCAAAATGAAACTTGTACACCTGATCCCCTACACTGTATTCCTTTACTGATGTCTTTTTATCATAATATGACTTTGCACTGTCAGCAGCTCTTTCCAGATTTCTCTGCACAAAAGCAAATGCATGTTGCAAATGTCTCCTCAGTTCATCAATATATTCATGAACTGTGGATGCACTCACAAGGGTTTGCTCATGTGTTCTGTATAGTAGGTGTTGTGGTAACACCATTTTCCTACCTGTTAAGACCTCATGGGGGCTAACACCTGTTGCTTTGGCAGGAGTCGACCTGATTGCCATCAAAACCAATGGTAAACGCAAATCCCAGCTGGAACCTGCTTCTGCCACAAATTTCTTTAAAATATCCACAACAGACCTATTGCTTCTTTCAACTGTACCTGAAGACGCCGCCCGATATGCGATATGTAGTTTCCTTTTCACACCTAGTATTTGCCATACCTTACTCATTAGAGTACTTGTGAAATGACTTCCTCTGTCTGACTCAATTCTTTGTGGCAACCCAAACCTTGAGAACACATGGTTCACCAGTAATGTGGCTGCTGTTTGCGCACTACAATCTGGTGCAGGAATGCACTCAATCCACTTCGACATCAAACATACCACACTCAAAATATAACGGTGTCCCCTGCTCGACCTTTTTAAAGGACCTACATAGTCTATTTGCAAATCTGACCATGGGAGAGTTAGGCCTCTTTTCATCAATGGTGCTCTATGCATTGGTGAAGCAGGTTTAAATTGGGCGCATACTAGACATCCTCTAGTATATAATTCCACATCTTGGGACATATGAGGCCAGTAAGCATAATCTTTTAGTATTTCTAATGTCTTTTGTGAACCTCTATGGCCTGCAGTTATGGCATCATGTGCATGGTGTAGCATTAGTCCTCTGAATGAAAGGGGTACTACCCACTGTATTTGCCCTGTTATGGACTCTCTAATCATGAGCCCATCCTGTAATCTAATTCGTGTTTTGTTCTTCAATAACACCCTCAACTCTTCTTTTCCCATACAATCTTTTTCTGTTAAAGGATTTTGTTCAGGATCTATCAAATGATTATAATAGATTCCCAAAATTTGATCATTCTTTTGTGCCTCAATCAAATCTTGGTCTGGCGTGTCATGACTCCACTGCACCACCGGTTGATCTATCTCCTTTGGTGCTTTAGAACGTGTCACTGCATCAATTTGTATTTCACCCATTAAATAATCAATATGTAGCAATTCTCCCATCACAGCCCCAATCTTAGCCAGATGGTCTGCCTTATCATTTCCCTCCTTATCCTCTCCTGGTGTTTTTAAATGCCCACGAATTTTTCTCCAGTATATTGTTAAATTATTTTCTGACACCAATTTGTCTATGGCTTGTATCATTTTTCCATGTTTAAGTGGCTTTTTGTTGTATGTAACCATGCCTCTTGCTTTCCAACCAGGCAGATACTCCACAAAGCTATTCCGTGCATAGTCAGAATCAGTCACCAGGACAATTTCACTGAACTTTTTATCAACTGCAGTAGCAATTGCTTTATAAATGGCTGCCAATTCCGCCACCTGACTGCTCCTATCTCCAATCCTCATCCCTATACTGGGAACGCCTTCACATTTCAACCAGACATTTCCTATTCCTGCCACTAATTGTTTATTACTGTCATTTTCAATGTGAAAAGCACAACCATCCACATATACAGCTGGCAAATCCTTGCATGTTTTTTCATCAAAAGCTTTGTGTGGTGATTGTTCAAATTCCTGCAAACCAGTTTCCACTTCCATTTCATTTGGTATTTGTTCAGCTGCACAGTCATGTAAGTCAGCTAACCCTTGAGCAATTGGGCTCTTTTTATTTTGTCCATATCTCACTTCTACGGGAAAACCTTGTAATGCCAGCGTCCATGAAGTGATTCTGGATTGCGCTAGATTGCCTGATCTAATTCTTTTACTCTCTAAAAATTGCAAAGGTTGATGATTTGTTTCAATAATCACCTTTTCTCCCTGAACAATGGGGCGGAAATGTTGTAGCGCCCACACAGTGGTTAATAGGGCCTTTTCACATTCATTAAATTTCATTTCAACTTGGGAAAATGCCTTACTTGCATATGCAATGGTTTTGTGATTCAAATCGTGTTTTTGTGATAACACTGCTGACATACAATGTTCAGAAAAACCTATTTCTATGAAGAAATCCCTGTCCTTTATGGGGTATGCTAAACATGGTGCCTTTACAAGACATTCCTTCAATCTAGCCACTGCATCAGACTGCTCTCTTTCCCATCTCCAGGGAGTATTTAGTTTAAGCAGTTTAGTCAATGGTTGAGTGATTTCTGCATAATTCTCAATGAACTTTCTGTTATAGCCTGTCATCCCTAATAAACTTTTTACTCCTTTCACATTTTTAGGATCTTTTAATCTTTGTATGGCCTCTATTTTCTTCCTTTGTGGATTTAGCCCATGTTCAGTCACTTCATGCCCTAGAAAGTTCACTTTTTTCTTGCACCATTGTGCTTTTTGCAAAGATACTTTGGCGCCTGCTTTCTGCAATTGGCCAAGTATATGTCTTATTTCATCAAAATGGCTTTTAAGGCTTTCATTTTTTATCAGGACATCATCCACATAAACTATTGTTCCTCTTTCCGCTGCATCTGGCATGGCCTTTCTCAAAAATATGCCAAATTCACTCCCACTATTGATGTACCCGAACGGAGCTCTAAGCCAGGCATATTGAGTCCTGTCAAATGTAAAGGAAAATAAGTGTTGTATCTCCTCTGCCAATGGCACACACCAATATCCAGAGGTGAGATCTAATGTGGTAAATACCTTTGAACCATGTATCTGAGCTAGGCCCTGATCAATGAATGGTAGTGGCCATCTAGATACTGGTACTCTTTTATTTAACTCTCTTAAGTCTGCACACAGCCGCCATTGACCATTTGGCTTTAACACACCTAAAATAGGCGTATTGGATGTGCTATGAATGGGCCTGATTATTCCCCGTGATTCCAAATTTTTAATAATCTCTGCCAATGATTCTAAACATGCCAGCGGTAGTCTATACTGGCGTACAAACACTGGATTTCTGCTACAACCTTCTGGTAGTGTGGCCACATGTAAATCAGTTAAACCACAATCATAAGCATCTTTTGCAAATACATCCTTAAACTCCATAAATATTTCCCTCAGATTGTTTCGATCCTCATCGCTGTCACATGCATCCGCTAAGGAGATCTGCTCTTCTACCATTTTGGAAAATTCTGGAAACTCTTCTGGTAAAGGAATCTCAGCGCTTTCCTCTAACTGTGTGGCTGTGTCTTTTTGTAGAGCTGCCACTTTTAAATATTTTGGCATATCAGCTTCCACTTCAATGGGCTGATTTCCTGTTTCATTTTCATTTAAATTAAATATTATGCAATCCTCTTGATGGCAGCACACTGTCTCATTTGAATCATAAGGATACACAGAATGAATTTTAAATATTCCTTTGGGCTGAGAGTCCAGGTGTTCTGGCAACTCGCCCTTGGCATCTACATATTTTTCAGGAATATTCCCAATCACCATGTTATTTAAATCTGCCGTATAATGTGATTTTTGTATGGCCATTCCTAATGGGGAGTTTTCCTCTAAATGAATATCCTGACAACCTTTATTATTTACCATGATTTTTACAGATCCCTCACCAATGTCTACCAATGGAATGTATTCATAATCCAGGCCTTGCTGTTTTATGGATTCATTCAGGCATACAAATGCATCAGAGCCTTTCATCTGCTGTCCATTTTTGCATTTCAGTGTTATTGCAAACTGTTTTGTAAATGCAGGAATAATAGTATTTTTCCTCATTTGTAATTCGACTGCATAAGGAACCAGTTGTGCACAATGATAAGCCCTTCTTTTGTCTTCAAATTCAGGTGCCGGACCACCTAGGCGTGACCATATTTTTTGATTAAGGAAATCTAACACCATACACATTCTGTGCATGATGTCATTGCCCATGTAAAATTCATTTTGTGCTCCACTCACTATCCATACATTATGGTAAATTGTTTTCTGCCCAATGCTAATTTTAAGCATGCATCTGCCTGCAATTCGGTTTTCAAAGTCTGGACTGTCCAACCCAGAAACATATTGGTTTTTAATCCTAAATTTCGGGATTTCTTCCCTCTCCATAATTATTTGCAACAATTTCTCATTAATGAAACTCCTTTCATGTCCAAGCGCTAAAGTGGCTTTTATTGTTTTAAGATAATCATTTATACCAACATGAACCCATGGTTGCTCATCTTCCATGTGTATTTCTGCCAGAGTGGTAATGTGTTTTTCTGAATCTGTTTTAGGAGCAATATTCTGTTTGCATGTTTTCTCTTTTAAATAGAAACGTAATGTGTGCTCATCTATGGCAGTCTGCCAATCTTTCCTTGGGTCCAAGTATATTTGTACAGGTAGTTTATCATTGTCGCTCTGCATTTTGTCTTGACACATTAATATAACAGTGACACTAGGTATGCAGCTATTCTGGAGATATACCTCCACAGCATCATTTGTTTTGGCAACGGTGTGACATTCATTTATATTGCTGTTTTGTGATTTTAGTTTCTTAGGCCTCAATGGTTTTTTGGTTAAGGACCACAGCACTCCATTCACCCCATCTATGAGAGGAGACAATCTTTTCAGGCAATCTGTCCCCATCAGAAATGGAATTTCACAAATAGATGTGATCAATACCTCTTGTTTCATTCTGTGCTTTCCTATTTTTATGTCAACCTCAGTTACACCTATGATGGGCACCTCCTCCCCATTAAAGTTATGCACTGGGCCTTGATTTTCCTTCACTGTGATCTGACTCTGTGGAGGCCTCCCTTCATTGATACTCTTTACCAGCTCCTTGGACATAATTGTGGCCTGTGCGCCAGTGTCAATCATAGCAAAGGTGTGGCACTTTTCTTCTACAGTGATGGGTGCATAATATCTGTCCTCAACTTCCTCTAATACACATAAGAAATGTGAATTCTTACTGATTTCAGGGCTCACCTTTCTCAGGTCTTTTTCACTTTTGGCTAAGCACATTGGTAAATGAAAAGACATTTTTCCCTCCTTTTTACCCATTTCTGTGCGAGATATTTTATTCATTTCTCCATGTTCAGAGGTTTTTTGGAGTGTGGCCACTGTTCGCCCATCCATCTGGGTAACATCAGAGACCACATTACAACCTTCCAACTGAACATGTGTAACAACATCATTCAGCAATTTGTCATTTTTTAATTCTGTGCATTTGTGATCATTTAGTGTAATACCAGCCCTTTCAGCCTCTTCAAAAATATGTGGCTCAAAGAATTCTTCAGGTGATTGACTTGTACCCTCCTTGTGAGTATTTCCTTTTTCTGTCTGTGTTTGGTCATTGTTTTGCTTGCCCAGGGAAGGAGCTATGGCATCCCCACTTACTCCCTGTTCACTGGTATTCCCCATGCATGAGTCATTTTTCTTAAATCTGTCCCTTTGTTCTTTTGGAATTCCTAATGTTTCTTTTTCATTTGTGCAAATCTTTACGGTTTTATTTAGCTCTAAGTTAAACCGTACCTCTTTTTTAGAAGTATTTGCACTTTCTATCACAATTTCATTTACTGGTACTTTCATTTTTAATCCATTAGTCATCTCAGAGTTGTTATGCAAAATTATATCAGAGCAATCTGTCATTTTGGCACTGCAGTTATCGTGAGTACTTAGTCACTTTTCGGAAGCCCCCCGGTCATTGCTATGGCCATCAGCCCCCTCTTTGGAAGGTTGTTTTTGCGCTGTATAGAGCTTTCCTATTTGCTCAGCTAACATTTTCACTTGGGCCTCAAGGCACTGGAACCTTTCCATCTCTCTAGGATCCTCTTTCTGTGGCCTAGGTCGATATTGGTTGTTTTCCCCCTGATTGGATCTATTTTGATACCTCTCAGGTGATTGATGTCGGTTGGGATGGTTTCTGAACTCTTGATTCATTTGTGGAGGGGAGCGGGTTGCACCCATCCTTTGATTATAGTCCCCTGGTGGGGAATCATTGTACTGGCGTGGACTGTAGTTCACGTTTTGCCTCATGTCCTGTCTCTCAGATTGTGGGTACTGGCCCCTATGTTGATTTCCATTATCGGTAAATCGATCCACATATCGGGGCCTATCCTGATTACCATATATCATGGTGCTGGGATCAAATCTGCTCTGTGTCCCCAATGACTGGTAGGGACCATAATTTCTTTGATCTTGATTTTGTCTCTGGTTATTGTTCATACCTGCCATATCAGGCCGGTATCTTACCCGGGGTCTATCCCCTAAATATCTAGGGCTGATGTAGCTCTCTCTATTACTAGGATCATGTGATTGGAACATTGGTACAGGAAATGGCGATCTTTGTTGATTACCCCTTTGTTCAGGTGTCACATTATTTTTACCTTGACTTTGAGCAGACTCAAGGGACATTTTGGCTGACCTGATTTCCATTACTGTGGCTGAGGGTTCTTTAGATTTAGGCCTAGTATCTTTCATTTTATCACGTTCTCTACCCTGACAATAGAGTACCTCATATAGCTTTGTGCTTTGATGTACAATCCATTCAAGGGACTTGTCACGGTCAAATTCACGGACCAATTGGGATATGATGTCTTTCTGTAGCCCATAGAAGTATGCAGTTTTAAACTCATTGGAATTTGAGTCAAAAGATACATCAAAGCGAGAGAATGCTCTTTTTAAGTCTTGTAAAAATTGGCGAGGGGATGTATTAGGTCCAGCAGTAATTGTGTACGCGACTTTCTTTGCCTCCTGCAATGACTGAAAAGGAGAAAAATGACGCCTAATTTCTTTTTCAAACTCCAGCCATGTCATATTCTGCTGTTCATTTAATCCCCTTATGATGCTGGCCGTCGGGGCATCTAAAGTTAAATGAAAATATCGTCTGTACTGTTCCTTAGGTATCTGGAGTGCTTTAAAAATGTCATGCACCGCTTCTAAGTGATCCTCAATGCAGCATTCACCTCCCTTTTTAAATGGTTTGATCAGGGCTTTAATGGATTTCATTATTTTTATGGGGCTACTTGTTGCAATACATGGAATTGCACTATTTTGTGAGTCAATCCTGTTTTCAGGTGTATGAGATTGGTGACTGTCCCCAATGGGAGTATCAAATCCCCCAAGGGCGCTGCAACCAAGTTCAGTCACCGGCCCAGTCACTGGGGCACTAGCTCTTTGGGCAGAGCTAGAATTCACCTCCACTCCATTGAATGTGGTACCCTGCCGCCTCTCCTGGGATCTGGGAATGCACATTTGCTGTTCTAAGTCCTTACACTTTTTAAGGAGTCTGGTTGCTTCATTTTGCAAATAATTATTTTCATCACTCATTTTATTAATCACCTCCTGCATTTCGCACATTTGCATTTGGCATTCATTGAACTCTTTATTTCTCTTGTCTCTTTCTTGGATCATTTTAATCATTTCTTGTTCTGCACTCTGGAGATCACCTTCTTTTTCACAATGTTCTTTTTGTAAAATCTGCATTTCTGAAACAACCTCATCTTTATCCTGCCTAATGTGATCCACTAAGGCTTTTAAGTGTGCCAATTCTTGCTCACTATCTTCAAATTGTTTCTTGCTTTTGGATAACTGAGTATCAAAGTCTCTGCATTTTAATTGCATGTCTTTTTGGCATACATCCAATTCTGCTCTCAACATTTCCTGATTTTTACTTGCCCCCTCTAATTCAGTCTTTAACCTGTTAATTAGCTGAGTATCATTCTCTTGCATTCGCAGGGATTTGTTTAAAATAAACCATATTTTGCCGCATAGCCGTATTAAACAGTCTTTCTCTGCACTTTTATCAGCTGCATTCAATAATCTTGTAAGGCAGACCTGAATTATGCTGCCTTCTGCAAAAATATTGTCTAGTTTTTCTTTCTGCACCTCACCCTGAATGCGGTTACTCCATTCTAACATGCTATTCGAAGACCAATTCCCATGTGCAAATAACTTTGCCTCTAAATATTGCACTAGATCTGAGAATGTGGTTTCCCTTTGTGACATTCTGAAATTCGTTTTTAGTGGCACACTGCTATTATAAAATGGGTTCCCTTTAATGTGCAAATGGCAGTGTGAGACACACTTGCCACGCCCAGTAGGTACTCTATGATCACTTTCCCGGCCTGCAACGCACCATAAATATGTAGGGTATTTTGTGGAGATTTGGGGCCTGACGGTATTTTATTACCGCCGAAAAATAACTTAGCAATAATCACTCTTTGTATTCAGATTTGGCCATGTGCAACAATAATACAATGGACATGCATTATTTCAGCACCCAGACCTGCATATTTGGTATACGTGGTTGGTGGTATTTTGGTGAGCATAATTCCCTTGTTTTATTTGTGGCCCCAATGTCCAGAATCCCTTATCTTTGCTTAGATTTTTCGTGTGATCACTAGAGAGACCTCAGACCTGCATTCTAGGAATACCACATTTTCCAGTGATAGTGTTGGTGTGCCACCATGGGCGAACTCACTGACTTATTTACGACAGAGAGCTATATGTGGTAGTCTTGTGGTAATTTCCACTACCTTATATACGGTAGGGAGCTATGTTCAGAGAGTCTCTCTTCCCGTTGGCTCATGTACCTCCAACAAGCTATGCTACAGTCACTCACAATTATTCATACTGATTCTGACATGCACACATCTGTCTTAAAATGACCATTGCACTGTTTAAAAATCTCCCCACATCATCAGCATTGTAATGGTAAACAATAAACATCACCCGTCTGTTTTCAAATATTTTTCTGTATTATAAAAGTTGTATTTAAACACGATCTCATTCTTTACAGAAATAAAATGGTACAGTCAAAGCAATGTCTGTGACACACTGCAAAGAGAGTGGCGGAGAACAGAACTCAAATTGCAACATTAGCACTTGATTAAGACACGCACAGGAATCCCCTTTCCTACACTGACTGCATATTTTCGTGCACACACACGGCTCCCACGCTTATGTAATTACCTTATCTGAGTTTTCTTCAGCTGTTCTCTTTGTGAATGTAGCTCCCTTGAAGATTAACCCCAGTTAAAGGATCGCCTTCCCTTCTCAAACCGGGGTCATTGCCTGGAATTCTCAGCTTTTGCAGATAGGAACGCCTCAGCCAGTGGAAAGGTTTTTCTTTCAGCTCTCCCCACTCTCGACTGCCAAATCTTGACTGTAGCAGGACGCAGGGATCTGCATTCAGTCAGGAGTCCCAAAGCCAGGTCTTCTCCCCAGTAGTGCAGAAAATGTCTGCCTCTCTTTTTTTCCGTTACTGCCCACTAAAACTTTCATCTCAGCCCTCTGTATGACGTGTCCCAATGAAATCCATCATCTCTCATCCTCCTACTCTCAACAATAGCTTCGCTTATACATTTGCAATTGTTGCAAATCTGACTTCCTTCTTCCTGCAGTTACTGTGCACAAAAACACGGAGCAGCAGACAAAGAATAGAAGAAAAAAAATCTGCACACACATTTAAATGGTTTTCAGAGTATGCCTAATTCGGCAGTGGAGAACACATTTCATTAGTGGGTTATGTTAAATAAGGTTTTATTAGTCAGGTTAATGGTTAATAGGTTAGCTGTTAATTTTCAAATGTGTCTCTCGCACCATAGGCATTTCAGGTGAAAAATAGTGTGCATTTTTAAATGAGCACGTGTGCTTTTAACTGTAAAAATAGATTTGCATCTTATATGTTAAAATCGTTTTTGACTGAATAGCCTGTCTTTCCTTGTTAATCTGGTAACCCATATAGCAATGCACCCCACCCTTGTGGTGGTGCTGCAAAAAAAATGTGCTACTTGTGCAGTAGTGCTGTACTCTGTGCTGTTTGCTACCTGTGCAGTAGTGCTGTACTCTGTGCTGTTTGCTACCTGTGCAGTAGTGCTGTACTCTGTGCTGTTTGCTACCTGTGCAGTAGTGCTGTACTCTGTGCTGTACCATGCCAAATATCCTTACATACCTCAAGTATAAAGTGTGCTATAGTCTAGAATTAAAATAACTGTTTCAAATAACATCAAGATATTAATCATGTATGTATAAATATTAAAAGTAACATATAAAAATCAATTGGAATAAATAAAAGAAATAGGTGGGATAACATTGTGTGTAGAAGTTAATTCCAGAAACTATAATCACATTGTGTAGGTGTTAAATAGCAAATGTGGTAAGCCAGAAGAAGGAATCAGATTTCAAGTGATTTTATTTAAATAAAAATAAAAATGCCTAGCTGGCCCTATTGCTAGAGGGATATTCCCTGCCTAACAACTAAACTAAGATGCTTGTCAATGTCCAAATAAAAGTAGTCCTCCGTCCAAACCTTTCAGCCAACTGGCCCTACCACTTACAGAAAAACGTAAACAAAAAATTTAAGAGTGCCCCAACACTCTTCGTTTTCTGAGAAAGTGTCTTTGGGTATTCCAGGGGCCTTCACCTGGGTCTAATTCCAGTGTTCAAATCTCCTAACAGTTCTTTCAAAAGAAACCGTTCTTGCCAATCAATCCACGATTCACAAAAGTTCCCCAAAACTCCACACAACCGAAAAGGTCTTAAGTTTGTGAGTAAATAAAATGTCCCAAGTGTCTTCAGCTGAAGGGTTATTTCCCTGTTCCCACTCCACCACTTATCTCAGCTTCTCTTTACAATATTCAGAAACTGGGTGCCTCTGTGCTTCCCACTTATCTGTTCCTTATTTTTTATATTGGGATATATCTTGGCTTCGTGGTTAGGATAGTCTTTTCTTTCTCCCCACTTGCTCTCTCCCCTTTGTATGTCTCTTTGATATGGACAACCCTCGTACCTTCAGGCTTATAGGGACTACCCCAGGTAGCGTTGGAACTCTTCAGCAGTAGTGATGTAGCCCATGAATTTCTGTTCTTCTTGATTGGCTACGACTGGTTGTTACTTTCTGCTCATCTTGACATTCTTATTCCCCCTTTCCTTTCTCGCCATGAGCCCAGACGATACTCTACTCCGCTCGGTTCTGCAGTTCAGAGTGGCACTTCTTTCCTCTTTCTCATCAAGAGTGATGGAGTCACTTAATTCTTGGCCCCTGGTTTTGAGTGCCGTTTGCAGGTACCTAGCCCTTCACGTTCGAGGCGTGATCGTGCCGCTGGGTAGGTTTTTACAGGGACCAACATTACTTCTCCGGTCCTGCTTGCCTGTGTGCATGGCAGTATCTTTCTCTGATTTTCGCTTCCTCCACACCTCCGCCACTGCAGCGCGGCTCTGCCTCTCACCAACGTCGGAGCCTTGCCTCCACTCCAGTATCACAGGCTCT
The DNA here is from genome assembly GCF_040938575.1 of Ambystoma mexicanum. Taxonomy (NCBI): domain Eukaryota; kingdom Metazoa; phylum Chordata; class Amphibia; order Caudata; family Ambystomatidae; genus Ambystoma; species Ambystoma mexicanum. Next base: position 1,490,714,945 of record NC_090932.1, on the reverse strand, counting down.
TTATTTTTGTTCCTCTGACGAGAGGGGGGGCATGCTGTTCGTTACAGGACGTTAAGAACGTTAAGCACATAGAAAGTTCGACATTCTTGGAAGCCCAACATGTAGTAGTTTAGCCCAGATTAGTTACTGCCATGTAAGCAAATAATACTTTGTCTGTAGGGAGCTCCCCATGGGAACGGGAGCCTTTGTCCTCGAAGGTGAGGAGTTAGGGATAAACCTGCGATAATATCCTATCAGTGCTAGGAAGGCTCGTAGATCCCGTTTTAGCTTGAGAACATGTGTTGATTGGACTGCCTTGACCTTCTCAATCTGTCATTGAATTAGCGCATTTCCCACAAAGTATCATAGATACTTCACTGCTGATTGAGCTAGGTGGCATTTTTTGGGATTTGCGCGCAGGCCTGATTTCTGCAAGGCGCAAATTATTTCATATAGGTGGTGCATATGTTCTGTCCAGGAGTTACTGTGTATAACTTGGTGATCCAGATAGGCCCCTGCTACGTCAAAGCAAGGCCTCAACACTTTTTACAATGTTCTCTGGAATGTGGTTGGTGCCCCGTGCATCCCAAACAGAAGGGCTTTAAACTGGAAGGTGTAGAAAAATCAGGTTTTCTCCCCTTCAGCTGAGTTTAGGGGGATTTGCCAATATCCCATTGTTAAATTTAGAGTCGAGATGTATCTGGCTATACATCTATGCAGAATCTCCAGCTCTTAAGGGGGTTTGCCACAAACTATGGGGGAAGACTAAAGACTCTCCAAGGGTTTGATTATATTAGTCTTCAGTTGTAAGGAAGGCATGATATCAAAGTAAGACAGACACAAGTGATCACAGTTTAAGGGTGTTTATTGAACTTTATTGTGTGTGAAAATGGGAGCAAGCTACGACATCAAATAATAATAATAAAGTCCTAGTGGAGTCTAGTCAAATAAAAAGGGCCTATACTAAAACATAAATAGTGCCAATCCTTGTATCTGTGTATGCTATGCTACAAATAGTGTGGGATAATGTTCACAAAAAGAAAGAATTGTTCACAAAATGATAAGTCAGGATGTTTAGGCCATTGGCCTCCCTTCCCCACGTTTTTAGCATGGGGCAAGGCGGGTCACTAAGTATAGCACACTCATGGGCTTCTTTGGCACGAGGTCACAGTTCCTTTTACCAATATCAGGGCCTTCTGTGCCCAAGTCTTTTATTCAAAGTCTCTTGCTTCAGAGGACCTGATGCACCAAAAAAGTTCCTTTCCAAAAATTCAAGTCGGGCGACTTACTCAGCCGGGCTCAGATCCTTCTTTCAACATTAGCCTCCCTCAGCCGAGTTCGGACCAACTTTAATTCGCAGGCATTCCTCAGTCAGGTTCACATTTGCCACAACAATATCTTCTCGGGTGAAATGTACTGTTCACCCCCGATCCCCCTCTTCCGGGCTCAGATCCCCTTTTAATCAATGAGTCCCGCTCTTCCGGGCTCAGACCAATTTCAGTTCATAGGTAATCGAAGTCTTTCGAATGTGCACAGGATTTAACTCACCCCGCTGCAGAACCACTTTTCACCATTCAATATTTACATGCTCGCGGGGGGGGGTACCAATCGGTGACCGTCGAGTGAGCACCCAAGTAGCGCTGGACCACTCTGTATCTGGTACCTAACTGGGTTTCATAAAGTTCAATCGCACACAAGTTCTTTGTTCATACAATGTTGCCGCTTGCAACCTTGAGCATAATACAATCCGGTCTGCTATCAGTTTCTCCCAACTCACCGGCTGTGTTGAAATCGTTTGGCGTTGCTGTCAGAGTCAAGGACAGTGCCACGGTGGCAATCGCTTCTCCCCGCCTTGGCTATCAATGTGGGAGGGCCCTGAGTACCTTTGACACACGCTACACCATTCGTCAGCTTTGATTCCTGGTCTTATGTTTCTTTTCTCTGAGGCTTCTTGAAAGTCATGATCCTTTTGTGAAAAGGACATGGGTAACTCCCTCCTTGTCGTCCTTGCTGGTATCGCCACCTTTCTCCTCAGTTTAAACTGCCATCCCTGAATAACTGCTTCCTCGTGCATTTGGCCTTGCTCAGAATGTGATTTCGGGCTACTCCTTTTATCCGTGTGGGGGAAGTGTGATGGAAGTCTGGTGTGTGTGTAATTATCAGTAATTGCCCGACTCTGCCTGACCCTTGTGTTGGGACATTTTATGTATACGGCTCTGGTGTTAGTTCGTTGTCGCTCACGATGAACTGTCCATGAGAAAGTGTTTGTGGCGGGGGGTCGGGGGAGGGTTGAGCTTCTAAGTATCATAAGGAAGGGGATACCACGTCTCACCCTTCGGTGTCCCACTTCCACTCTCTGAAGATTTCCCCCTCCCAATCCAGGTGATCTTCCCGCACTGGTTCACCCTAGGAACTGTATCCAATAGCGATGGCCTTGTCCTGGCCACCTGGATGACAGATCCCAGGGGACTAGCGGGTGAGACACCTTCAGGTTTCTCACACAGTTCAGCATAGATGAGAGTGCCTCCTCAATTACCTTTCTTCTACCCTCCGGTATCCTATATGGTTTTAAATTCACTGTTATTCTGGTTGGCGTACATATGAAATGAAAGCAGTTGTGTACTCGACCAGGCTCTTCTGAAAAGACATCCGTAAATAGTGCTAGTAAGTCACAGAGGTCTTTCTGTTGCTGAAGGGGTACATTTTGGGGGGTTAACTGAGCTTCCCGTTTTTGGTCAGTTAGCAGAGTCGCCATTGTAACTGTAGTATTTTCTACCTGATCAATATTGCACCCCTTCAGGAGGTTTATGTGGTATATTTGGGTCTTTTGGCGTCCGTCTGGCTGGGTGACCACATAGATTAGGTGACCTTTTTTCCCCAGGATTTTGTAGGGACCATACCATTTAGAGACCTTTTTATTCTCAGAAGTTGGTAACAGCACTAAAACAGAGTCTTCTATGGAGACTGAGCAGTTCACAGCCTGTCTATTATGTGGCATCTTTTGGTGTTCTTGGGCTCTACTGAGATGATGTTTTACAATCTCTTGGTCTGCAGCCATATGAGACTTGAGTTTTTGGGCTGTGTGACAAACGTGTAAGGTAGATTCTTCTCTTTCTTCCCAAGTGTCCTTAAGCATATCTAGGATGTCTTGTGGTTCTCTCTGTATAATCATTCAAAGGGGGAATAGCCCAGGAATGTCTGGGGTATTTTCCGAACAACAAATTCAGCCCACAGAATCATCACATCCCAGTTACAGCCATCTGTCTAGTCATTTGTGAAGGATCGTCTTCAGAGTCTATTTAAATCGATCCACAAGCCCGTAGGTCTGAGGGCAGTACACATGAGTTTAGACATGAGCTTAGTGCCTTGCAGTAAGGATCTCTTTGGGGAATCCCACCCCGGAAAGAAAAGGGAGTAGATGTTTGAGAGTTTGTTGGCTGGTGTTATTCCTTAGCTGAAACACTCGACTACAGGATACAGAGTAGCGTAGTCAACTATGACTAATATAAATGTATTCCCAAAAATATTTCTAAGGGTCCTAAAATGTCCATCCCTATGCAGGAGAATGGAACGTCAATAATCGGTAGTGATTGTAAGGGGACTCAGGGTTTCAGCCATTTTCTGGTAGATATTGCAAGCTGCAACATATTCTTTTGCATCCAAGTATACCCCAGGCCAATAAAATCAAGACACCACCGGACTTTGGGTTTCCCTATTTCCTGATGAGCTGCCATGAGGTGTGAATGTGCCAGCTCTAAAACTATTCGGCGATGCCTCCTGGGGATTACTATTTGGGTTCTGGGAAGGCCATCTCTTTTAGTATCCCTTTTATATTGATAAAAAAGAAAGGCCTGGCCTGACTGCAGCCCTGGTCTTCTGAGATGACCCTCCCAAAAGAACCTGTAAGGACTGTGTCCTTCTGTTGTGCAAAAGCCAGGTCGGGTAAAGGAGGAGGGATGTCGACTTCTGGTTTACTGGGGTTTACGGGAAATATCAGCCTCACCGAATCCTAGTGATTCTCTTAGCTTTTCCGTTAATTCTCCAGCATTGGATCTTTCATAGATTAACATGTTTGAATATTCTTGTCGTCAGATTGGGAATCGCTGTTAATTTTCAGATTTTACATAGAAAGCAATGTACATTTCTAATAGAGCCTTAAAGACTTACTTTTGTAGTCCCTCCACCCCATTATGGTCCTTTTCTACCCAGTCGGTGAGGAGCTTGAGCTTCAGCCCAGGCAGCCATCTTCAGATGTTTCTCTACAGTCTAGTGACTAGGGAATCCTCTACCAGCTCCCTGGGCTTTTCATATGTGCTGCTTTTTCAAGAATTTGAAAATCGTTTTTTGCTCTATATAAGAGGCCTGCCTCTACTCTACATAGGCTGTGTTTTGTAGATCAGAAAACTCTTTCAAACTACAGAAATCATTGAGAGAAGCCCAAGACCTGGCTTCTCATGGCAAATTCAGGCAATGAAGGACCCTCAAAAGGGAAAACATCTGTCTTCAAGGATTGCCTGAGATGCTTCAAGAAGATTCTCTTTGTGAGAGGGCCACATCAGGAGTGCATCTACTGCCTATATCCACATGACATACAGGGATTTCAGATCTGACCGACCTTCATCCAGAAACCCTAGACGACAGGCACAGGAGACCCTTCTCTATCTCGAGAGTAAGTGCCACTCCTTTGATGAATTTGTAAAAACAGCTTCGGTCAGATCTCAGAGGACCCCTGAGAAGCATGCTCCAAAGAGCAGAGCTTCATCATTGGAGGGAGGTGCAGCATCACTTGTAAAGGCGAAGAAAAACATTTAGGATATAAAAGCATTTTCTGAGGTGCCTACACTGACAAAGTTTCCAGTATCAGAGGGGAAAACAGCTTCTACAAGCTCGTCTGCCACAGATTCTCCATTGTTCACGACAGTGGCAAAATATCATTGACTGGTAAATCGTCCACAATACCCTCTGTGTCAGCCAAATCACTGTCTATGGGCAAATCACCATAGACTGAACTGTCGTTCACGAATGACTAGTCAAAAAAGCATGGGTGGTCCTCATTGGCAGTATCCATGAGGGATTCATAATCCACTAGAAAATCTCTGTCCACAGCGAAAGTATGGTCCATGGAAGACCCCTTGTCCACAACTACGAAAGGCCCTTCATCGACTGCCGGAATACCGTCGACAGGAAAGTCTTCATCCAGCAGGCACTCGTCGACGAGTGACATGCCGTCCATGGGAAAAAAACATATTGGCATCACTGCCACCCTCGTCCACGGACCACGCGGGTGTAAGAAACAAGCATGCATTTTACATACTGCAGACAAGATCCCACACTCTTTTTTTTAATATAACATTTTTATTGGTTTTTTGAGAAACATAAAACATACAGCCCCGTACAGCGGGGTAAACAAAACAAAACTTCCCAATCCCTGCCCGACAACAACCTCCCACCATAGCTCACCACCAACGTTCTCCAAAGCACTTCTCAACATTTTACACTCTTATGTGACACCCATCAGGTCATACGCAAGTCTCTTGAGTTGCGCTACGGTACAATGTTCTGCTTACTGTTAGTGCATATCTTCCCACTTTTGCCATATTTTCTGCACTTTCTCAGGGCACCCTCTGGCAGTATAAACCCTCTTTTCCATGGCGATACAGATGTCCACATCCGTGATCCATTGCTCAAAGTATCGCAGTGGTGGTAGCTAAGAATGTTTTCTCATACCTTGATAGGTCAATGTCTCCTTCTATCCCCAGAAGTAATTGTTTTGGATTTACAGGTATTCTCTTCCCCATTACCCTTGATAGTTCATCACAGCACTGCTGCCAATATCGTTGAATGTTGACACATTCCCACAGGATGTGATAATACAAGCCTTCCTCCCTCTTACATCTGAAACAGTATGGATTCGCAATCTTACAACATTTGAACAGCGCCACCCTTGGGTAATATACCCTATGTAGTATCTTTAATTGGGTTAGTCTCAGCCTGGAGGAGATGGTCGATTCTCTGGGGTACATTAAAGCATTTATCCATTCCTCTGGAAGTATATCCCCTACCTCCCTCTCCCACTTGGCTTTCAGACCCGACATCTCTTTTGTGGCAAAGGAGTTAATAGCACTATACATAGTCGATGTAACTTTCTGTTCAAGCAGCTCTGGAAACACATTACGTTCTACTGGAAAATAATCAGCTATATCACACAATTCCGGGAGGTGAGCCTGCAATGCGTGTTTGAGCTGGATATAATGATAGTGTTCGTTGGGTGGGAGTGTGAAGATGGCAGCTAGATCCTCAAACGTTAATATTACATTATCCTTCATTACGTCACCAATTTTTCGTGATACCTTGTTGGGCCCATGTTTGCCATTTAGGGAGTTTATTCACCTCCGGGAGATGTCTGTTGTTCCAGAGTGGTTGTGCTAATGTTAGTTTTTTATCCCAGCCCAGGTATTTATGTACGTCAGTCCAAATTAGGGTTATATGGGACAACATGGATGGGCCTGCGGATCGATCTTTTTTTTTTGGTACAGGAGGCTCATGATGGGCCTCTCCTGTGCGTCGGTGATCTGTATTTTGTTGTGCGGTAGGGTGGTATCGCCATGCAGTTTGTCATTCACTATTGCCATTTGACTGGCCCAATAATAGGTTTGTAGTCGGGGGAGTCCAATCCCGCCCTCTCATATGGATCTCTGTAACGTGGTAAGTGCCATTCGCGGGTGTCCCCCCTTCCACAACAGCCTTCTAAGTGTTTGATCTATCTTATGGAATTCACTGGTTGCTATGGGTAGTGGTGCGTTTTGTACTATATAAAGAAAACGGGGAAGGGCCATCATTTTAAAGAGTACCGCGCGTCCCAGTAATGTGAGTGGCAGGGACATCCAGTGGCGAACATCATCCTTGAATCTAGCCATTATTGGATGTAAGTTCTCCCCTACATAATCCATCAATTTATTTGTGACTTGGATACCGAGGTATCTAAACTGTTCCCTTTCAATGCGATAGGGGCATACGTCCGGTATTGCATTATCTATGTGCTTCACCGGGAATAGTATAGATTTCGACCAGTTGACGCGCCATATCTCTCTAATAGGCGTGACACAACGGGACAGGAAACTCGCGGATCCACCAGATAGATTAACAAATCATCCGCATACAAGGACACCCTGTCCTCCCAGCTGTCCGCCCACCTGAAGCCTCTCCATGTTTGAGTGGTCCTTAACAGGATTGCCAAAGGTTCGATTGCTAATGCAAAAATCAGCGCTGATAGGGGGCAGCCCTGTCGTGTGCCTTTACCCAGTTGGAAGGGTTTGGATGTATACCCGTTTACTCTTGTTACTGCTACAGGAAGGTGATATAACAGCTTGATCCAACTCATGAAGTAAGGGCCTATTCCCATTTGTCGCATAATTTCCCAAAGTGCCTCCCAGTGTACGGAGTCGAAAGCCTTTTTGAAGTCTATGGATAGGAGGGCTAGGGGGTTGTTTAACTTAGGTATGTTTTCTAGTGACGTGTGTAGTCTATATATGTTTTGCCTGGTGGACCTTTGTGGCATAAACCCACACTGGTCTGGGTGTACCAGTGTGTGTATGACTTGTTGCAGCCGTTTGGCTAACACCTCCGCGAGTATTTTTGCCTCGCAATTTATAAGAGAAATGGGTCTATAGGAACTGCACTTGTCAGGTGGTTTATCAGCTTTTGGCAAAACTATTATTATAGCGTGAGTGTTGAAATAGGCGCAGCAGTTGTGGGGAGATTATGTTTGCACCAATCTTTTTCCATATTTCAACCGGAAAACCGTTAGGCCTGGGGTCTTCCCTGATTGGAGTTCTGACATTGCCCAGGTTACTTCTTCCTCTGTAATTTCTTGTTCTAATAGGGCCGCCTGTTGCTCTTCTAGGGTACGGAGGGTAATTTCTCCTAGTATATCAGTCGGTGTTGGTGCAGGTGATGCACTGTACAATTCCGCGTAGTATTTAGCAAATCCTTCCGCTATATCTTGGTCTGTCACTAGTGGGTCCAATTTTTCTGTTGTTAATTCCCTAACTTGGGTGAGACCTAATTCCCTGCGCTCTAGCCATGCCAGTATTTTCCCCGCCTTGTCCCCAGTTTCATATATTTTCGCACGCATTGCTGCGTGGGCTTGTTTTTGCGTTGTCTAAGACTATGTGCTGTAGTTGTTTCTGTGCCAATTGGAGTGCACGTTGTGTCTCGGGTAGATCATTGGCCACGTGGGCAGATTCAGCGTCCCGTACTTTGGCCTCAGCTGCACGTATCGCCTCAAGGTGTTTTTTCTTATAGGCTGTGGTCCAGGCTATGATTTCACTCCTTAATACTGCTTTTAATGCCTCCCATATCGTTGTTGGGTTATCCACCGAGCCAGTGTTTGTTTCAAGGTATGTTTTGGTAACCTTTTGTATGTGTTCCACCAATTCCGGAAAGCCCAGGTAATAACTATTCAGTCTCCAGCTGGGTGGGGGGGGTGGTCTATTAGTCCTAATCGTTAGCATAAGCGGGGAGTAGTTGTGCCTCACATGCTTCATGTATGTTACTCAGTGGTAGGAAGAAATAATCCAACCTGGATAGCGAAGCGTGTGCACCAGAGTGGTACGAATATTCTCTTGTGTTGGGATGTAGGGATCTCCATGCTTCATGTAACCCCAATGCATTGGTAAATGTGGCGAGCTTAGTGCGTATGTTTAGATTTCTGGATCGTACATGTGTCCTGTCTAACTCTATATCCATGACTTTGTTAAAGTCTCCTCCAATCAAAGTGAGACCTTCAGTGTTAACGATTAAGGGCGCAATGTCAGTAGTCAGAGGGGTTAGTAAGTTAGGTGGTGCATATACAGCGATCATGGAAATAGTGCATTCCCAAAGGGTTCCTACCGTGTGTACATATCTACCTCCCTGGTCCTGGGTGACCGTAGTAGGGCTGTAGGGGAGTCTTTTATGTACTAGGATCAATACCTCACGTGACCCCATGGTAAATCCTGCATGAAAGGCTTGCCGGTAGTTTAAACAGCGTACATCTTGTACCCGCCAGATGTGTCTCTGTTAAGAAGGCTACATCCGGCGAATGTCGGTTCAGTGCTTGTAGGACCAGTCGCCTTTTAATGCTATTACCGAGCCCATTAATGTTCCATGTCATCACACGGATGGTTCTACCTTTATCTACGTTGGTGCTCTGGGCCATAAAACTTGTGTATATGTGATGTCAGTATCTTGTATATCTAAGGGCGTTCCTTGGTCCACCAATCCGGGCAGGGAGTGAACTAGACCATGCATCTGACGAATTATTGTCGAAACTAGTTTGTTCCTTTGTTCAATGCGAACCTTATGTGGGGGAGCTATTGTTGTGCACCCCTTAAACTTGGTGCAGTTTTTAACATAACAGTTCTGACCCACCCACCCACCCCCACCCTATACTCCACCCAACCTGAAGCATCTGTCGCCCAATATAACAACCAAACACCCTGTCAAAAGGACAGGTAACTCATTAACTAGTAACCATTACCCAAGTCTCTTTGTTAGTGCTGTAACCAGCCTCCGAATATCTTGCTTCTGGTCGTTTCGCTTCCAAATTGACTGTTCGTATTCACAGTCTAAGTTCCTGGGAGGTGGCCTTGGGCGGCCACCGTCACTATATTGGTCTCGAGCTGTTGCATGTGGCTCGGAAAGAGTGCTTCTCGTGCGACATTTTGGCCATACTCTCAATGCGTCGGTTCTGTTGGTGTAGCAAGGAGAACGACAAGTAGATGACCCAACGGGTCCCAAATGTAACCTGGCCATGCAGCAGCCCTAGATCTTTCTGAAAACCGTTGTGTGGCATGATTACGGCGTCCGAGGGGCAGGATGCCATGTATCCAGGGTGCTGTGTTTCTTATTTCCAAGCTTTTGGTTCTGTCGTGTTCCAGGAGATGGTGGCCCACAGCTCTTGTAGCAGTATTCCTTTGCCTCATCCTGGTTGTTGCTCCGCGGGCTCCACCGCCTGTTCCAGCTCTACTGGTGCCATGTCCGCCGGGGGTCTCCCTCGGGGGGTATGTTCCAGGTGGGGCCGGGATCTACCCTCCCGTCTCCCCGGTCGTGCCGACCAGTCACCCTCAATATGGGTTTCTGCCCATTTCCATGCCTCTTGAGGGTCAGTGAAGTGCGCCGTTGTCCCTTTATGATAAATCTTAAACTGAGCTGGAAATAATAATCCGAATTTTACCTTCATGAGGGATAGCTGTCGCTTCAGTGGTTCAAAAGATTGTCTTGCCCGTTGCACATCTCTCGTATAGTCGGGAAAGAATGCTATCCGAGAGCCGTTATAGGTGACCGGTCCCTTCGCAAGGGCCATCTGGAGCAGCGCGTCCCTATCTCGATAATTGAGAAGCTTAGCGATTACAGTTCTGGGCGGCATTCCTGGAATAGGTTTGCCAGAAGGTATCCTGTGGGCACGTTCCACCGAGAAAAATTTGGAAAAGGAATGTGGATCATAAATGTCCGCTAGCCATTGTTCCAGGAACAATTCCATGCTCGGTCCCTCCGTCCCCGCCGGGATTCCCAGGATGCGTACGTTGTTGCAGCGAGACCTGCCCTCACCCTCATCCACTCTGGCTTCCAGGGTCTTCAACCGGCGCAATGTTTGTGACAATTGTTGGTTGATATTGCCAATGCTGTCTTCCGTACCTGGGATGCGCTGTTCCGCTTCCCCCATGCGAGAAGTGAATTTTTGCAGGTCATGTCGCAGGAAGGACACATCCGCCGCTATGCTATCCATTTTCTTTTCCATGAAGGTGCGGGAACTCGCGATGGCCGCCATTACATCTTTCAAAGAAAGGTGATCCTCCATGTCTGGAGAGTTTGGCGGTGGTGTTTGATCCGTTGGTTGAGATGTTGTGGCGAAAGCATATTGAGCCATTTTGCTTTGTATGGCCGACTTCCGCGGTCTGTCCTTCCCCATTCCATAGCGTGGGATGTGGCGGAGTATACTGTGAAGGCCTGCTCTGTTGTGCTCCTTGACGGACTTCACGAGTGTCACATAGGCTGGTGATTAGTATAATAACAGCAATGTGTCGTCGCGCCCCAGTAAAGGGACCCACGTGAGCCCGCTCCAGGCAGTGTCTGGCAGGGTGTCTCTATACCCCTATGTTGCACCTCGGATCCGTTCCAGCACTGTTGTTGCGCTGCACCCTTTGATGTGTCGCCGTGTGCCCCCTCCGCCCAGTTTGGCAGAAAGGATGTCGACTGGCCCAGGGGACCCTGTACTACCTTTCTTCAGGGGGGCACACGCAGTGCCGTGCCGTCCGCTCCGGGGCCGACCGGGCTGCAGCACGGGCCGATGCCCTGCCTCGTATCGCCTGTCACTCCCACTGCTCCCAGCGTTTCTCCCGCCGTCTCACTCCGCAGTGGTCCACGTACGCTGTCCGCCTCTACGGCGCCGGGCACATCCACAGCGCGAGGGCACCTCCACGCTTCCAGTCTCTGCGTGGGCGCCGCAGCTCTCCTCCGCAGCTCCGCTAAATCACGGCGGCCATCTTGGTGTCGTGATTATGCGCCCGATCGGGTTTCAGCGTCGGCAGATTCCTCAGCAGATTTCTCAGTGATAAGTTGGTTTCCTGCTTTCCAACTTCGTATGTTTGTGCCGCACCTCGTCCCCTTTGCCACAGATGTCTTAAAGACGAGTTGTGTTCTGCCAAAAAGGAGGTTTAATACAGGATTTCTTCGGCAGCCGCAGGAGCTCCACGGACTCACGTCCTATCCGCTTGCATGCTGGCCACGCCCCCAAGATCCCACATTCTTAACCTGTCTCCAATCAAGGTAATGGTAGAATTACCTGATATTCAGGAACACTTTTCTGAGCCTAAGGTGGTGTTGAAGAGGCCTAGGTTACTGATTAGAGAATATAGCCACAAGGCGAACAACGTTCAAGGACACCGACCCTTTTCAAACCTCACTGATGCAATCCCGTAAGAATATCATGGACGAATTTCAGAGGAGAAGGAGGGCTTGCATAGCTTCCGGGACACACACCAGTGGATAAGATCCCGTCATGACACCTATGGCTATTGAACAGTCGATGCCAGCGAAACACCAGAGATGGGTCTCACCACCAAGATCCTCCAGGGCACCATCCCGACTATCTCTCTCTGAGAATCCCGTCCATGATCCCTACAAAGAATTCTCAGAACCTGAGACGCAGGCAGACGAACCAGAGGAAGGAGAGATTCCTCAAGCGTCGCCTCAACATGACGCTGATGAATGGGATGCCGATGTCATCAAAAAACAGAAAAAAGCTAGACTCCCTGGGGAGTTCCTCTCCACCAGATGACATTGCTTCATTCCATACTATCATTTCTGAAGCGGCAACAATGTTTGATCTCCAAGTCTCATTTGAAGAAAAGAAGTCTGTGCTTTATGAACACAGAGATAAGAGTAGAAAACCTACCACCTACATTCCCATTCTGGATACCAAATGGGAGGCAGCGGGACGGATCCTAGGCAATCTACTATTAATCCCCACTACAGCAGCTAGGCTGGAGAAAAAATAAATGGCCTAAGATGATGCACCACTATGACTGCGAGGGCACCCGAAACCTGATTCAGTAATCACGGTGGCGGCTAGAAAAAGCTTACAAGCCCCCCCCTCCCTCACAGCGCCGACTGACAAGGAAGGAAGGGCCGGCCGGATAGCACAGTACAGTGCTCGCTTGACATCCGTACAGAGCCTGCCGATGCAGCTTTGAATCCTGGCAGGGTCAAACTCAGCCTTTCATCCTTCCGAGGTCGATAAATTAGCACCACACACCGTGGGTAATAATGAGCGCTCAGATGGGTGAGGGTTTATAGCGCTATAGAAATGCAAATTATTATTATTATTAAACTGGAAGCGCTAGGTAGAAAGGTGGCAGCTTCATCTTCGCTCTCCATCAGAACCGCCAATCCTCTCGCTATGACAGCGAGATATGATAGGAAACTATGGCACAAGATGTCCAAGTTCATGGAACACCTACCAGCCGAGTTTTAGGAGGAAGCTCGAGCTATTGTGAAATGGGGGAAAAGACATGAGATCACATGATCGACTTAGCAGTTGACGCAGCTGAGTCTGCGGAATTCGGGTGAATTTCGCATTTCTGAAATGTCTGAGGAAGAAAAGACGGAATGTTATTTGTTTGAAATAACATTTGGTTTTTCTTCCTGCAGCCATTTCGGATACCCCGATTCCCACCCACCCCCTTACTTACTCGTCGGCTTCACACTCATTTGTGTGCCGCTGACTCGCCATGTCCCTGCAACACTGGTTCCCAATTGCAGAAGGGTCCTTTTTTTTAATTTTTAATTTTTTTTTGTAACTTTATGCTAACGGATGCAGGCATTTGATTGCATTTTTCGGCTTTTCAAACTTTTTGTTGGCCCAAAAGTCGATCAAATGTCCCTTTCCGACTTTATTCGGTCTTTTTAGGTGTTTCTGAGTCTGGGTTCTGACAGATAGCACACGGATCGGTCCTCCGGCGCCAAGCCTGGATGAAAGCTACTAACATTCACCCTGAGGTTCAGGCCCAAATCCCTAGACATGACCTTTGATGGTCAATTGTTTGGCAAGAAGGTAGACTATCACCTGAAAGGGTTTAAAACAGACACAGCCAAGGCCATAAGCTTGCTGAAGAATAAGGAACGTTGTACTTTTCGCTCCTTTTGCGGAGGCTCAGGAAAGTTTTGTTCATATAACAGACCCTATTCCACGCAGGGATCAACACCTGCTAACCCATCATCTTCGAGATATCAGAAGTCTTAGCTGAGATACACTGCACTGAGAGGCAGACGTGTCTTCAGTCAGCTGAGGCCCTAGTCATCCAGGAAAAATATTGATTTGACATGCCCTCCCCTCCTACATCGCACCCTGGTGGGTGGGAGGACCAGCTTCATCAACAACAGTGGATAAAGATCACTTTAGACAAGTGGGTGCTACAAATAGTGAACAAGGGACACACCATTGAAGTCTTAAGACCACTGTCTACAGTACCACCACAAGCGCATAACTCATTACCTTGCTCAGCTCAAAGTGGATGTATACAAACTGCTAAAGAAGGCCACTATAGGAGACGTAACCTTCTCACAAAGGCGGAAAGGATTCTACTCCCATTTTCTCCTAATAAACGAACAGACAGTGGCATTAAAATGACAACACTACAACCGGTCTTAATTTGGCAACAAAAGACGAGTTTCTGGCGACAATGGACCGAGAAGATGCTTGCTTTCACATACCTATACACCAGGGGAACAAAAGCTACCTAAGGTTCAAAGTGGGAAATGAGCATTGCCAGTTCCATGTGCTCCCCTTCGGACCACGGTCGGGCCGTGGGTCTTTATCACATGTCTCGCCCTGGCAACACATTTAAGAAGAGCTGGAGTGAAAGTCATCCCATATCTGGACGATTGGCTTATAAAGGCGGTATCGAAGAAACACACAATCCTGGGCGACAGTCTCACCAAGGAGACCATCGCTGTCCTCGGTTTCTCCATCAACATTGACAAATCAGTGGTCACGCCGGCACAAAAAGCCTGCTTTCTAATGGATTGTGTCCTCTTACGTATTCCTCATCTTTGATATTATATCTCGTTGTCAGGCTGAGATCCTGGTGTCTGCAGAAGCTGCTGAGCCCCCGACAATCCACCCAAAATGTGGCACTCTGAGCTGATACTATAAACTGCTCAGTTTACCTCACTTCCAGGGGAAAGGGGGAAGGGACAAATTAACAAACACCAGGCTGGAAGCTAAGACTAGCTGGTTCTTCACCTGTGGTAAAACATAAACATATAATACACCTTGTTATTCATGAGGCACTATACTAACCTTAAGTATCAATATCCTTTACCAAATAAAGTAAAAACCATACCTGGAACTTCTCTACAATATGCCCAGAGAAGTGATAAACTGACTAGACTTCCTTACTAGTTGACTTGAATCTCAACGATCATTCAGCCTTCTTAGTAGGTCCATGAATGTGAAATTAACTTTGCAGGTAATCTTCTTTAAACTCAAGAAGCTTGAACAAAGTCTTAAGTTCATTAAAAGTAAATGGAAGTTCTAGTGTTTCTGGAAAGTATTTATATTTCTTCTTATAAATTTCTTTTTAGAGTGTTTTTACTTAAATTAACAATTCTTGAAACTTGCGTCAAAAATCTCACGTAGAAATCTCTTGAACTCACATAGGGATCCAAACTGAGTGAAGATCGTTGAAGCGCTGTAGATTAAACCACAGAAAAAATCCACACGCGATTAAACGAAAGCACGCACACGCGCTGAAGTTCAACCGCGGGTAAAAAACACACGCACAAGAGTATCACGCGACACCAAAGAGCTCGCGCTAGATACTCAAGCGAAGTCTCTCACGCGCAGGCTTCTGTTAACGGAAAAACCACGCGCTTGGTAGAAAGCGTAGCGTAACAAAGCCAAACATGCGACAGCAATAAAGTTCTTAGTAAATATTTTTCATATGAACTTGAAAATCAGATTAAATCTTCTACAATGACATTATAGAAAGAGTCTTGAGTTTTAAAAGGACTTATCTTGTGGAGAGTCTTTGAAACCTTTCTTTTTTCTTGGATAACTCGAAATCTTCTTACTCCTGTTCAGTGCCAAAATGAATCTCCGCAAGATTCCTGTTTGCTTTTCCAAATAAGCCGCTCGACCGCTTGAAACTTGAAACCCCTGAACAAGTTAAGCAGGAGCAGCTTAATACGCGACCTCTCAGCTGGGCAAAGACGATGAAAGGCAGTTTAGAATGTTCATTGTCTTCCCTATAAACAATCACCAGCCAATCAGAACTTAGACTGAGGACCTCCATCTTGGCTTGGGGCATTCTCCATAGACTGCAATGAATGTTAAGGGCAAAATTGGCTGTTTTAAAATTAAACTCATAATAACTTCCAAAAACCTTTCTATACTAATTTTCCCCAGACCTAATGTCTCAGATTATGTCACTGTATCCTAACAGTACCTGACACTCGTCAGCTTTACTGCTTCGGATAAAAGATTTTCGGCAGAGGGCACTGTATGCGATGCATCGCGTCGATGTCCCTCGAGGGCCTCCGTCGAGCATCGACATCATCGTCAGTACAAATAGCGCGTGCAGTGCCCGTTGAATTCAGTTCCATTTTTCCGAAAGCTTTCGCTTTGAGTGTTTAAGAGCGCGCTTCAGTTTTCTTCACAGAACATGTCTTCATCCTCGACTCCTTCGACTCCAAAGTCTGGATTTAAGAAATGCTACGACTGCAGGTCGAAGATGTCTATTACCGATCCTCACTGTCTCTGCCTGTGGCGTCTGAGCTCCGGGCACCGTACCGATGACTGCGGGTCCTGTTGGGCCATGACAGAGAAAGCTCTCAGGGAAACTGGCAGTTGGCAGGGCGGTTCAAAGTCTTCTTCGAAGAAAGATAAAAAGTCTGGTGAATCTTCCTCCTGGTGTAAAAACTTGAAGAAGTACCGGTCGAAGAGTCGATCGAGGCAGTCTTCCTCTTCTTCCTCGAAGAAGGCGAAGAAGAGACCGCATAGGTCTCCCTCTTCATCTTCCGATTCAACTACGGAGGTAATCTGATGCCCTACCAAATTTGATTACCCTAGAAAATGGGATGCATTCAGATCTGAAATGATGCAAATTTTCAAGAATGCAGCATCGACCCCCTTCGAAAGAGTCACCAACAGCCATGCCCCGGTCACTCCTTTGGATCACTTAGGGAAGTCGAAGGCTACCATACTCTTACTTCCCGTCCCCTTTCCTCCATACTTGTGGGACATCTCTCCGTCCTGTGGGACGGGACCGGAGCACTTTGTAAAAAGCATCCACATTTTTTTAAAAAATTTGGCCCCTCTCTCTTTCCTGCGCGGGGCCCGGCACGTGGCCGTAACCCCGCCCACCTTGGCTCCACCCCCACGCATCGCCCATCAGTCCTTTTCTCCGCTCGATCGGGGCCGGGCGCACTTGCATCCTCGGAAGATTTTCTTCCCTTTTTTCCTCTCTGGCTCTCGCTGGCATTCGTTTACTAGTCTGTCTATGTCTTTCAAATTAGACTTTCCAGATTGTTCATCGTGTCACCGTCGCTTCGCAAGGGCGGATCCCCATCCTCTTTGTTTAGAGTGTTTGGGTCCGGAACACCGTCGGGACTCCTGTTTTTACTGTGACTCCCTTTAGGTCCGGGCACTTCAACGTCGGTTGGAGCGGTGGGAGGAGGTGTTCCGACGAACTCCTCCTTCGCATTTTCAGGCATTCATCGACGAGAAGAAAAAACGCCCGGTAAGTTCTTTACTTTTCAGAGCACCCCAACCGGGGGATACTGTTAGGGAGAATTCTCTGTTTAGGCTGAATTTCTAACCTAGTGAGTCCCCCAGCAGCTTTGCTGGATTTTTGGGGTTTATTTATTTCTCCTGCCAAGAGTGAGACTCCTTTACCCTCACTCTTGGACATGATTTGAGTGTATTCCTTTGACTCTAGATGTGTTTAATGGGCTATGGGGTCTTTTACGCCATAGGGCTTCATGTGTTTTTTGTGATGTGTGTTACACAGCACCCTCAGTGCAGTAACACAGGGGTGTCATAGTGACCCCCCAGTATAGACTCCATACCCTGGGACTGACTACTGTCTCCCAGGGCATGTAAAGTCACCATTGACTTTACTAGTCTTGAATTCTGAACAGAACCAGTACAAACCGTCATATTGTGGACGTACTGGCTGGGGCAATTCGATTGCCTCGGGGTCTGTTAGTCGAGGGGGCACGTCTCCGTCCCCCCTGATCGAGTTTTGGCTGGTGGCAGTGGATACTACTTTTTATATTCAACCGCAAATATTTCTCTACAGGATTTTCCCATTGTTCGAGGCTACTATCTTTTTTTTACGATAGCCTCGAACATACCGCCGGTTTATTTAATCATTATTAATTCTCCGGTTGGTATTGTTTGCCAAAACTCGGTTCTAAAATGGTGTTTGTGTTCTCTTCTGTGACTCCAACCCAAGTCGAGCCCTTTGTTCCACTTTTTTTTGGCGGGCTTCTCCACAGAACCCCTCCAAAGTGGTGACACTCTGTCTGGGGTACTTAGGAGAGGTGGAGGGGGGATTTAGGCACCCTGGACTGAGTTGCCTAGGCAACTCAAGTCGCACTCCATCCTGATTGGCCCAAGTGGTGAGCCGGCCGGCTCACCACTTAACATGTTTGAGTGACAGCTAGGCTGAGTGAATGGGGGTTTTCTGCATAAAAGCAGGGCTTTGGGGACTGGAACTTGAGAAGTCGCCACAGGACCTAAGAATCCGACGAGGGAGAAGCTGAGCCGACTTGCCACGACGACACCACCGGTGGAGCCCTGCTGAACCGTCTCACCACTTTTCCCATCGACAGAGGAGATCTCCCGCCGGAGAGTCTTCTTCCTTTGACTGGTGGGGATAACCAGTTTCACCGTCTTTTCGCCTACCCAACGCATCTCGTGGCCGCCTTGCCTGTGCCAAGCACCCCGGCAACCGGAATACCACGTTTTACCACGACCGCGAAATAAAGGCTAATACCTTTAACCGGAAAACTCCGCGGCTGGTTTCTTCCCTGGCAGTGCAACGACCTTCATCTTTCCTCCAAGTCGAGATCTTCTCTTCCTCTGGACGACGCAGAGACGTGCACCCACTGCCAGGAACAACGGCCACCGCTGGAGGATCCTTCCCACTTAAGGTACCGTGTTCTGCCTGGCTTCCCTTGCCACCGACTGTACGGGGTAGATTTAGCTCCCGGCTTTCGAACCTGGGTTAGCCTGGGACACCCTGGCTAAACTTTTCTGAGCCTCTCTAAACTCTTTTCGAACTCTCTGCAAGACTTTCAAAGCCTAGAGTAACTGTGTGATCTTGGGCGCATTTGTGCTCTGCTCTCTCTAAGAGTGGGCCCAGCCTATGGACTTTGGCTCACAAGTGACGTTTGCTCTTCTGCCTTGCTAAAAGTGTTCCTAAATCTTAGAGTGGTGTATCTTCACATATTCTGCCTTTTTCCCTCCCTTTTTCATGAACTTATTGGAGTGCCATCTATAGTTAGGCGCTCACCTCTGTCTGTAAATAAGTGGTGTTAACCAAGACTTGTCTGATAAGGAATAAGGGGTGTATATATCATAATAGTAACTGTGTTTAGAGTGTTTTACAATAAGAGTGCTGGAGTGTTTCAAACAGTGGGTTTTTAAATAAATAATTATATACTTTGATACCAAAGCTCTGGTCAGTGTTTGCTTGTGCTATTGTGTCTGAGTGCCTATTGTGTATACTTTGCATACTGCCTAACTCTTCTTGAGGGAAGTCTGACTGCTCAGCCACAGCTACCAGGTAAATCTGGGTGGTACAGACTGCTACCAAGTGGGTTTACTGCTAACACCTGTAGTCCTAAATCTTTTGCAGTGTTCCCAAAGGGAAATGCACAGGTTTCTGCCTAACAGATACCTTCCCGGGTTCCTCTCGGTCTGGGAGGGGCGTTGATCGCTCTGTTACCAGGGTTCGCCCTGAGGTGCCCGTTGGGCCTAATAATTCTACCGGAGTTTTCTCCGAGGGTCTCCGTAAGGGGCCTGTGAACACCGGAGTACGATCCGAGGCCCCTCCTGTGGGGGCTGTTTGTAGACCCAGTTCTACTGAGTCGTGGGGTACCGGAGTTCGCTCTGAGGCCTCTCTGTTGGCTTCCCTCAAAAACAAACTGGGGTGCGAAGTTACCGAACGGATGTTTGAGGCCCGCGCTGAAAAGGCTGTTACCGGGCCTGGGTCTGTGGTCCGTCGTACAGAGGCTAAAGCTACCAACAGTTCTGAGAGGCCGGTCAAGGCTTTGTTGGTGAAAGCGCACTGTTCCCTCTCTTGTGGTGACACCAGATCTGTTGAGGGGGCAAAGAAGCAAAGTTCTTCTTTTACCGGCAGTGCCGAGGTCCTTCCTTTGAAGGCTCAGTTGGCGGTTGGTATGTCAGAAAAACATTCCAGGCCTCATAGTACCGGCTCGGCCGAGGTCCCTTATGTAAAGGCTAAGATTAAGACCCCTGATCCATCGACGGGGACCCCTGCCTCACTTCCTCACATGCCGCAGTTCCCCTCAGATGAGGACAAAATGGCACCCGTTCCTGCCACGACCACGGCGGCCATTTTAGGTGCTACCCCTACAACTATGCCATCGGCTTCTGGTGTAGGGCTCGGTCTCTTGGGTGAACCTAAGGTCCCTTGTGCGCATCCTTACCGGCCAGTTTATGATTGGACCGCCCGGATTCCTCTTCCGCACAATGTTTTGTTGCCTGCGGGGGCGGCTCCTTTGATTTATGTGGATACGTCGGTGGAGGGGCCAGTGTGGCACCCTTCCCCGTTACGTCCCTGGATTTGTCCACCTCATGAGAGGCCTCCTCAGGTCCCGAAACAATCTCCTGAGGATGCCTTTTTCGGTAAATTTCAAGCGCTTATGCGCACCGACCCCATGAGGGAATATTTCAAAGGGCTTTTCAAGGAGATATGTCCACCGGCGCCTCCGGCTCCACCTGTTCCTCCGGTGGTTCCGCCGGCACCTCCCTTGCCTGTGGTGCCCCCCCCCTGCTCTCCCCCCTTTGCCTCCATTGTCCCCAGTGGACAAAGCAGTGCCTGACGCGGCTCAGCAGGATACTGACCTGTCAGATGACCCTCAAGGCGATCAGGACAACAAGGACCTTCCCCGCTCTATCAGAGCCTTTCATGACCGGGTACTGGACATGATGAGTTTCTTAGATGTTCCGGTGCCCGAGGCACCCGCTCCGCAGGAGGGCGTGCTTTCTGGGGCGTTCACCCTGTCTCCCTTGGAGTGTACCGGCCTGTTCCTGCAGAAGGACGTGCTGGCCGAGGTCCGAAGAGTCTGGGAAAAGCCACACTCGGGACTTTTTGTCAATAAAAAGATTGACGCGAGGTACAGGCTGCATTCTTCGGAAGAGGTGGCCCTGTCGTCTTGTCCGCCTCTCTCCTCCACAGTGGTGGCTGCGGCCACTTTGCAGTGCAGGCCTGCAGCATCCTCTTCCACGACGGCTACTCAGGTTCTGGGAAAGGAGGACAAGCTCCTCGACTCCCTCGGGAGGAAAATCTACACCAACTCGGCCTTGCAGCTCAGGCAGGCCAACGCCGAATTGATATTGGCGGGAGCTAACATACGGATGTGGAAAGGTCTGTCGGAGTTTGAGGAGCACATCACGGTCGAGAAGCTGGAAGACTTCAAAGGAGGCCTTTCTGATGCCAGGGTCTTGGCCCAGGATCTCCTGGAGGCTGCGGCTCATCACGTAGACACCTCGGCTCGGGGCCTGATGCTTGGGGTTGATACCTCACGGCAGGCGTGGCTGCATGCCACTAAATTTTCTAAGGAAGTGCAAGACAAGGTGTTGGACCTTCCATTCGATGGTAAGGAGCTTTTTCATTCTTCTACTGATGTACAGCTCACCAAAACCAAGGATAGCACCCAGACGGCTAAATCATTGTCTGTTCTGGTTAAAGCTCCTTTCAAATCCCAGAGACCGTTGTCGCAAAGTCGACCGCTTCCTCGACTGCAAATCTCGCAGAGTGGATACTCCTGCGGGGAATAACTGCCGTAGACAACAGCGTACGTGGTTTTTCTCCTGCTCCTCAGCCTCCTCATCAGGTTCACCGATAAGCCTGCCAAATGAGGTTTTTCCGCGCTCGCACGAGACCCCGGTGGGAGGACGCATTGCGTCTCATTGGGAGGCATAGCAGACCATCACAGAAGATAGATGGGTCTTGTCAGTCGCTCGAGTGGGCTTCCGCTTACCTTTACCCCCTACCTTACCCCTCAGCCCTCCTTTTCAGCTGTCGGGCTCACCCACCATCATGGCCGAGGTTCAGAAACTTCTGGACCTCAGAGCTGTGGAATCCGTTCCCCTTGGGGAGCGAGGGGAGGGCTTCTACTCCCGGCTGTTTACGGTGCCCAAACCCAACCAGGCTGGCCTGCGCATCATCCTAGACCTTTTCCAGTTCAATCTTTTCCTACCCCAAGAGAAATTCAAGATGATCACGCCCGGCCAGATACGCTCCTCTTTGCAGATGGGCGATTGGCTCAGTGTGGTGGATCTTCAGGATGCGTACATGCATATCCTGATTAGGAATCCACACAGGAGATACCTCCGCTTCTCTTTGGGAGAGGAGCACTTCCAGTTTCGGGTGCTTCCTTTTGACCTCAGCTCGGCTCCGCATGTCTTCACGAAGATGATGTCGGTGATTGCGGCCTATCTTTGTTTCCAGAGTATCCATGTGTATCCTTATTTGGACGACTGGCTCTTACGCAGCCCTTGTCCGTTGGCAGCAGCGGGCAACCTCCAGTCTCTCCTTCAGCTCCTGTTCCATCTTGGGCTGTCGGTGAACTGGTGGAAATCCTCCATGACGGTCTCACAGGACCTGATATTCCTGGGTTTTCGTTGGAACACGATCGACTGCAGAGGGTATCTGACTGGGGACAGAATGGCGGATCTGTTGGCCACGTGTCAGATGTTTGCGCAGTCGGAGAGCATGTCGGCCTGGTGGTTCCAGAGGTTTCTGGGCCTCATGGCCTCGTGTGTACTGGCTCTTCCTCTTGCTCGTCTCAAAATGAGACGGACCCAGACGGCTCTTCGGAATTCATGGCATCAGGCAGTGGATCCGATTCCATGCGGATAATGATTCCGGATTCCATGAGAGTGGACCTGGACTGGTGGTCATCTCTCAGCAACCTGTCGGTGGGCGCGGGGTTTCAGGACCCATCCCCCATGGTAACGATCACGACGGACTCCTCCCTTCTGGGGTGGGGTGCGACGTTAGATCTTCAGGTTTCGGACCTCTGGTCGCCTCAGGACAAGCTCCTGCACATAAATCATTTGGAGCTTCTGGTGATCATTCTGGCGATCAAGGCGTTCAGACCGCTCATTGTCAACAAGGTGGTCCGCATAAGAACGGACAATGTGGTATCAATGTATTACATAAACAAGCAAGGGGGAACAAAGTCTCCCCCCCCCTCGTGGACCCGTCTGTCCAGATTTGGGAGTGGGCCGTGCTTCATGGTTTCTGGCTGCTTGCAGTGCACATCCCGGGCCAGCTGAATGTCACAGCGGATGCCCTCAGCTTGGGGACAGTGGTCAGCTACGAGTGGGAGTTAAAGGCGGAGGTCCTATCCTGGATTTTCTCACGTTGGGGCACACCAGAGGTGGACCTCTTCGCCACGGCGGTGAACAAGAAACTTCCTCAGTATGCCTCCAGAGGGGGGCTGGGAGCCTCCTCTCAGGGGGATGCTCTCGAGATTCCATGGCACAACATGAGAGCTTACGCCTTCCCGCCTCTGCCTCTAGTTCACCGTGCAATTTGGAATTTGAAGAACTCTGTGAACTGTTCACTTCTACTGATAGCCCCGTGGTGGCCGGCCAGGTTTTGGTTCTCAGAACTTCGACACCTGTCGGTGTCTCCGCCGATCAGTTTACCAGTAACTCCTGATCTTCTTCACCAGGGGGAACAACAGATGTGGCACCCCTCCCCACAATCGCTCAGCTTGGCGGCATGGTGCCTGAGTTCAAGTCTTTAGAGCATCTGAGTTGGTCTGCAGATAACATGCGCATTATCCAGGCAGCCAGGAAACCCTCGACCAGATCTCAATACAGGAGTAAATGGCTCAGGTTCTGTCATTGGTGTTTGGAGAAGAAGTTGGATCCGAGGGTGGCCACGATTGACACGGTGCTGTCCTTCGTGTCCTCCCTAGCAGAGTCAGGGGTTCATGTTCTGTCATGCAGGACTTAACTCTCAGCGGTTTCCGCTTACCTTTCTACAGACCTTTGTTCTTATTCTCTAACTAACCCAGTGGTGAAGAGGCATTTTGCTGGCTTGACATGCCTCTACCCTCCGGTTCGTAATCTGCACCCGCATGGGACCTAAATGTAGTCCTGACGGCGCTGTGCCATAAACCCTTTGAACCAATGGCTACGGTAGACCTCAAGTACTTGTCTTGGAAAGTGTCCTTTCTGGTTGCCGTTACGTCAGCGAGGAGAGTGAGTGAGCTCCAGGCATTGTCGGTGGAGCATCCTTTCTTGGTCTTTCACAAGGACAAGGTAGTCCTTCGGACAAACCCAGCTTTTCTACCGAAGGTAGTGACCGAATTCCATCTGAATCAGTCGATTTCCCTTCCGGTCTTTTTTTTTTTAACCCTGCCTCGGAGGCGGAAAGGGTTCTACACTGCCTGCATGCCCGAAGAGCTCTTAAATTCTACCTGGACAGGACTTCCAAGCTTCAGAGCTCTTGCCAACTGTTTGTGACCCTCGGTAAACCTCAGGGCAGGCCGGCGTCTAAGGCATCTATTTCCAGATGGATTACCGCCTGTATCACAGAATCTTTCACCGTCCAAAAGCTGAAACTTCCTAAAGGTATCCATGCACACCAGGTGCGAGGCAAGGCAGCCGCGGTTGCTTTTCAGAAGTATGTTCCCTGGGAGTCCATCGCTAAAGCGGCTACTTGGGCCTCCCCATCTGCTTTCTGTAAGCATTACTGCCTCGATATGAGCTCTAGAGCTGACGCTCATTACGGCCAGGCTGTGCTGAAGAACCTGTTTCAGTAAGGGGTATTTCCATCCACCCATAGTTCCTGTAAGGAGTGCTTGGGAATCTCCCAAAAGTATGGAGGAAAGGGGACGGGACGTAGGAGTATTACCAGGTTACTCACCGTAGTGACCACCTTACTCCTAGTCCATAGTCCCCTTTCCTCCATACGCCCGCCTGCCGTCCCCTCTAATAAGGTTCCTCTGTTATTGCTAAAGGGTCTTGACCCTGCGATAGAAAAGGACTGATACTGATAGGCGATGCGCGGGGCGGAGCCAAGGTGGGCGGGGTTACGGCCACGTGCCGGGCCCCGCGCAGGAAAGAGAGGAGGGACACAATTTTGAAAAAAATGTGGATGCTTTTTACAAAGTGCTCCGGTCCCGTCCCAAAGGACGGAGAGATGTCCCACAAGTATGGAGGAAAGGGGACTATGGACTAGGAGTAAGGTGGTCACTACGGTGAGTAACCTGGTAATTTCAAAGCAGAGTATTAAACGGGCAATACGTCAAGAAAGTTCTCGACCCGACGACAAGTCGTCGAGGGCGTCGACTCGAGAACCGAGTCCCTCTTAGATATCTTCAAAGAAACACAAGTCGTCGAAGAACTTAACATCTTTGTCGACTCCTTCAGAGTCAAACATCATGATGCCATAGTCGAAGACAGTGCCGAGTAAGCCAGCACCATTGCTGAAACCATCGTCGACACCGTTAACGGTCACTTCGACTTTGTCGAGGCCTTTGCCTATTCCGGACAAGATTTTCAGACCTTTTACGAAGAAAGACTTTTTTAAGTCTATGTCCTCAATATATGAGGAGGAACAGCTCTCTAAAGAGGATTCCCCTCATTTTGGATTGCAATTCAGCACTAAGAATGCTCCAGAGGAGCTCATTAATGAAGAATCCAAGCTGACAGATCTTTGACTCTCTACAGTCGGCTAGTGGTCTTGACACCTCGCCAGGGCTGGAATTTGACAGGCCTGACCCTTCTAAACATGCAGATTCCACCTATAGGAATCTCATAAATAGGGTTACAGAGTATATGGGCTGGAGCAGAGTTTCTCCTATCTATGAAAAGGATGATCTGACCGATATCCTGGACCAAGGCCCTCAGAAGGACCCAATTTTGCCCTTCCACAAAGCTCTTCAGAGGAAGGTCACTGCAAATTGGGAAGCCCCAGAATCTGGACCTGCTGTTAACAGCAACTTTGCTAGAAAGTACAGGCCTTCAAGCAGTGATCCAGAATACCTGACCAAGCACCAAACACCTGAGAACTTGGTTGTGCAGTCTACCACATCAACTAGGCAATCAGCTTACCCTTCTATCCCCCAGATAGAGACAACAAGAAGGTAGATGCCTTGGCACATAAGGTTTTCACGTCAGGCAGCTTGGCCTTGAAATCTACCAATGTCACCTGCACTCTTTGAAGATTTTCTTCTACCCTGTGGGACTATGTTGCAATGGCGGCTGATCACATCCCGGAAGACGAAGAAAGGGACGGCTTCCTGGCTATAGTTAAGGATGGAAAGGAGGCAATGGGAGAATGTCTTTAGTCAGGATTGGATACTGGTGACAGCATCAGCAGATCCATGGCTGCTAGCACCGTACTACGCAGGTTTGGGTGGTTGAGAAAGTCTGGTTTTCACCCGACGTACAGGCCACTGCTCAACATGCCCTTCGGCGGCTCGAGGTTGTTCAGCAGCAAGGCGGATGAGAGTCTGGAGAAGCTTCTGTCCTCCAAGGCGGCAGCTAAATCCCTTAGCGCCTCCATTCGACAACCTCAACAACCCTATTCAGGCTCATCTTCCTGGAGGGGATTTTTCTTTTTGTTTCTATTCCTCAATTGGAAGAGGAAGAGGACAGGCCGGGCAAAGGGGACAAAGAAGGTTCCCTCGTGGTGGACGAGGAAGGGGTGCTAAATCAGCTCAAGCAACGGCAACTTTACCCTCAACCGCTGCTGCAGCCGCTGCTAAGCCTCTCTGCGGCCTTCACCCACAAGACCCCGGTGGGAGGCAGAATTTCTCAGCAGCTGAACGAATGGCGGGGCATTACTTCAGATGCTTGGACACTGGAAACAATAGCCTAAGGTTTCTGCCTTCCTTTTCATATAAGGCCTTGAGATCATCCACCGGGAACCAACTCTGTCAACATTCCAGAACCCCTCCTTGTGCTGGAAATGTTTATCGTGCTAGAGAAAGGTGCAATAGAACATGTACCTGTAGCGGAGAGGAACAAGGGTTGGTAGTCCCCCCTACTTTCTCATTCCCAAGAAGGACGGAGGATCGAGACCCATCTTGGTCTTAAGAAACTTGAACAAGTTCCTCAAGAAGGACAAGTTCTAGATGGTTACCCTTTCTCAGATCCTTCATGCTCTCCAACTCCTAGACTGGTTGGTATCATTGGACCTTCAGGATGCTTACTTTCATATGCCAGTCCAACTCAAGCACAGAAAGTAGCTGAGGTTTGCAGTTGGCGGTTCTCATTATCAGTTCCGAGTTCTGCCATTCGGGCTGACCGCCACCCCAAGGGTTTTCACAAATTTAATGGCATAGTGGCAGCGAGTCTCATGGGGGTCGGGGGAATTCATGTCTACCCCTACCTGGATGATTGGCTGATCCGGGCTTGTTCACCCGCACAAGCCCAGGAACATCTCAGTATCACCTGCCACTTCTTTCACAGACTGGGCTTCTCCCTCATTTACAAGAAGTCCCATATGATACAATTCCAAAGACTCCAATTTATCGGAGCAGTCCTGGATACTTCCTTAGGGAAAGCCCTGCCACCCAAGGTGAAAGCGCTACACATTCAGCAGTAACAAAGTTCCGGAATGCCCAACATCTTCGAGCCTTGAATTTTCTGAGTTTGCTCGGTCTCATGGCATCCTGTATTTTCCTGGTGCCAGAGGCCCGATTGAAAATGAGATCTCTTCAATGGGCTCTCAGTACTCGGTGGTCCCAATTTTCAGGGAATATGTCAGACCAACTGCAAGTTCCGAGCAGGGTTGCTCAGGGCCTTCTATGGTTGGCTTGCAAAGACAACATTCTCAACTGAGAATCTTTTTGGCAACCATGGCCGGAGATAACGGTAGTGGCGGACGCCTCACTCATGGGGTGGGGAGCCCACACCAACGAACTGACAATCAGCGGTCGTTGGTCTCCATCAGAGTCCAAACCACACATCAACCTATTGGAGCTGAGGGCGATCAGATGACAGACAACACAGTGGCCATGATATGATATGGCATTTATAACGCGCCTATACACTGGTGTTTCATGTACTACCTCAACAAGAGAGGAGGTGTAGGGTCACTACCACTGTGCAGAGAGGCAATGCAGCTCTGGTTCGGCAATTCAAGAATGAATCCCTCCATCGGCAGTTCACCTGGCCGGAGAGCAGAACACGGTGGCGGACGCTCTGAGCAGGCAGAGCACAGTCTCCCACGAGTGGGAACTAGCTCAGGAAGTCCTTCAAGAAATCTCCACCCTTTGGGGAACCCCTCAAGTGTATCTGTTCGTGACCAGTGTCCACCGGAAGTGCGATCAGTACTGCTCCAGGGAATTTCCCCCTCGAGGAGCTCTAAGAGATGCATTTGTGGTGGACTGCGAATTTTCACTCTTATATGCGTTTCCTCCGATTCCTGTCATTGCTCACGTGATCAGGAGGTTGAGAAAGTTTGGGAAATCCATGATCCTATTTGCTCTGGATTGGGCCAGGAGGACGTGGTACCCAGATCTTCTGGACATGTCCATCAACCCTCCAATATATCTTCCACAAAGAGAGGACTTCCTCTCACAAGAGGATGGTCGGGTTCTCCATCCAGATGTCAAAACACTCAGCCTTCACGCATGGTTTCTGAGAGGCTGAGATACAAGGATAGGGACCTCCCGGATTACGTTATGGAGATTTTGTCTTTGGCCAGAAGGCCAGCAACCAAATCCTTGTACTGGTGTCATTGGAATAAATTCAGTAATTGGTGCAGGGATAAGAATGTGGATCCATTCCAAGGTGGCACACCTATGGTGCTTTATTTTCTATTGTATTTAGCCATTCTGGGGCTCCAGATTGGGACCATAAAAGGATACCTGGCAGCGCTTTCCATTTTTAAGCGCTGCTCTGAAGAGGTTTCCTATTTCAAAGTCCCCTTGATTGTACAATTTCTGAAGGGACTCACTAATATGTACCATCCAGTTCCATTTCATGTACCTGTTTTGGACCTAAACCTTGTTTTAAAGTTCCTCTCATGTATTCCATTCGAGCCTGTGCATTCATGTCCTTTAAGGCTCCAACAGTGAAAACCCTACTTATTGCAATAACATCAGCCCGCAGGGTATGTTAGTTGCAGGCTCTTTCTTGCAAGCCTCCTCATACCCTTTTCCATTCTTAGGGTAAAACCATAATTCCTACTGAAGGTAGTCTCAGACTTCCATCTGTCGCAGAAGATGACGCTACCAACATTTTATCCTCATCCTCATGCAGGCAAAGAGGAAGAGGGACTTCATAGGGTAGACCCAAAAAGGGCTCTAAGCTTTTACATTTGAAGAATGGCTAAAATTCAGCAGGGTGATCAACTTTTCATTGGATATACCAGCCCCAAACTGAGCTTGGCAGTAACCAAACAAACTATATTCATGTGGATCATAGTAGCCATTGGAGAATGTTATGGACTTGCGGGTAAGGACCCACCAGAAGGGCTAAAAGCTCATTCCACTAGGGGCATTGCAACTTTTGTGGCTCTCCAGAGGGGTGTCCCAGTAAATGACATCTGTGCATCGGCCACTTGGTCATCCATCCACACATTTGTCAAGCACTACTGCCTAGACTCTTCCTATACTCAAGGAGGATTTTTTGCTAAGGCTGTTCTCCATTCGGTACATGACTAAATTAATTGATACCCCCACCTCAAATTGCCACTGCTTTAGGTGTCTATCAAAGATGAGGAATACGTGGGAGGACACTTTCCATTCGAAGAACAAGTTACTTACCCCTGGTAACATTCTTTCGACTGGATGTTCCTCCCACGTATTCCTCTTCGCCCCTCCCAGCCTACCCCACCGTACAATTTACGTGTGTTATAGGCTGCGCTTTCTGAGAGCTTGCGGTCTTGTGTACGCCTGGTTAATTCCTCGAAAAAGTAGAACAGAAAAACAGAACTTAAGCAATCGGGCGCTGTATGCACTATTTGTACTGATGATGATGTTGATGCTCGACAGAGACCCTCGAGGGACATTGACGCGACGGCATCGCATACTGCGCCCTCTGCCGAGAATTATTTTTCCGAAGCAGCAAAGCTCCCGAGATATAATATCAAAGATTAGGAATACGTGGGAGGAACATACAGTTGAAAGAACGTTACCCAGAGTAAGTAACTTGTTCTTCTAGGAGCAGAACTAGCTATCTGCATTCCGCGGGTGAGAGCAGCCACCGTACCAGCGATCATGCAATTGGCAAATGACAGCACACGCTACCACAGTATATCATTACAAATCCCTGCTGGGCATGATGTCATTGTGTATATTTCTGGTTTCAAACTGCAGGTTGAGAATGTGCCCCATTCACGAGGAATTGGATCGTAAGTGGACACAAACCTCAGGTACATGGGAGGATGTAGTTCACCTATCTCACTCCTTCCATCAAGCTCTACACTGACGATGGGAATGAGCGACTCCCACAACAGGGCATGCTGTATCAAGCACCTCCATCGACACTCCTTCTCAGGACAAATGCGTCTCTACCAGTATGGGGAGCTCATCTGGGAGATTTGCAAGCAAAAGGGTACATGGACCAAACAGGAATCGGATGTTCACATCATTGTCCAAGAACTCTGATCCATACAATGGGCCCTGAATTCATTTCAACCGGTTTCACGGTCCGGTTATCACTATACAGACAGGACAACACCACCTCTATGCACTACACAAACAAGTGGGCAAGAGGTCAGCGATACTGTCTGCGGAAGCGCATTAACTCTGGAAATGGGCTCTCACAAAAGGAGTTAAGTCAGAGCGGAGCACCTTCTGCGGAAGGACAACATTCTAGCCGACCAACTGAGCAGGGACTTCCCCATATGCCACGAATGGGAGCTTCACTGGACCGAAATCAAACAAATCTTCAGGGTATGGGTTTATCCTCGCATCGACCTCTTTGCCACCAAACGCAAAACAAGATCCACCCCCCGCCCCCTTTGTGTCCATGTATCCGGAACTGGGGGTCACTGGGGCATGGGCAGTCGAGTTCCTTTACGCCTTCCCACCAATACCATTGTTATCCTGGGTCCTGAGACAAGTGAGAGAATGCCCTGCTGGATGATTTTGATAGCTTCAGTCTGGGCTCGGCATGTCTGGTATCCGATTCTCCTCGGGATGGCACATACCGCCCATATGTGTCAGGGCACATCAGGCATTGTTAACACAACAGAACCGCCAAAACCTGCATAAACCCGGCAGCTCTCTCTCTTGGCTTGGTTGCTAAACAATGGAAAAACACCAACCTAACTGCCAGACGAATGCTGGAATATCATCTGAGCATCTAGGGCCCCTTCTATACGCAAGACATATGCTAGAAAATTGAAAGGCTTTACAACTGGGTGTGCTACACTAGAGGTAGACCCACTGTCCATCACAGTAGACAAGTTGCTGCCCTACCTGCTCCATTTAACTAAAGCAGGCATATCGCACGCCGCTCTCAAGGTTTATCTCTCTGCCTTCAGGTTGTATTCCAGGGGTCCAGGATCATCAGACTTTTTTTCTCTGATCCCGCAGTGAAAATGTTTATGAAGGATTTGCTTAGGACCTTTCAACCGGTAACACCTCATAATCCAAGCCGGAGCCTCAATGCAGTCCTAACTGCGTTTATGGCTGCATCGTACGAACTAAAACTCTGTTCGTGGAAGGTTGCTTCCCTGGTAGTGATCACATCAGCAAGACGGATTGGCGAACTTCAGGCATTATCTACAGATCCTCCTTTTCACAACCTTTCTCAAGGACTGGGTAGTCCTCAGGCCATACCCAAAGTTCCTTCTGAAAGTGGTTTAATAAATGACTGTCAGAATGTATTGTACTGCCAACCTTTTTTAGAAATCACACTTTCAGCGCTGAACGTGCTCTACACTTGCTAGACCTATCAAGAATCCTTAAAATCTACATGCAATGCACTAGTGCGTTCCGCACGTCCTCCAGGTTATTTGTTTCCTTTGCAAGCTCTCGCATGGGCCAGGCCCTCTCCAAACGAAGCCTTCCCTGCAGG
The DNA here is from genome assembly GCF_040938575.1 of Ambystoma mexicanum. Taxonomy (NCBI): domain Eukaryota; kingdom Metazoa; phylum Chordata; class Amphibia; order Caudata; family Ambystomatidae; genus Ambystoma; species Ambystoma mexicanum. The sequence goes on along the minus strand of NC_090932.1, from coordinate 1,490,683,171 downwards.
GTGGCGAGTTGCATTACTCACAGTCACGAGCTCGAAGGGGAACCTACTTACTCGTCCAGCCACTGCCCATTCAACCAGAGGGAGGGTGACAACAGTGGCATTCCATGCTGGAGTGGCAATGAAGGACATGTGCAGGGCGGCTACATGGAGCACGCTCTATACGTTTGCCAAGCACTATGGTCTGGATGAAGATTCTGTAATGGAGTCAGCTGTCGGCCAAACTGTCCTGTGAGACTTGTTTGCTTGAGGTAGGAGCAGCCTTGTACTTCCCCCCCCCCCCTTCCCTTCATGTCTAAGCATGCATAAAGTGTTCTGGGTACACTCTATTATTGGGTACAATTATGGAACTATTGTGTGCTTCATTGAAGTAGGTGGCATGAGTCCACTGCTTGGTATTCTATTCAAGCATGTGAATCTATGAAAGATGCCATGCTGGAGAAGTCTTAGATACTTACCTGTAACTGTATTTCTCCAGCATTGGTATCTTTCATAGATTCACATGCGCCTGCCTTCCCGGTGAGGCTGCTCCATACATAGTCAGTCATCAGTCTATCAATAACTATATTAGAGGCTCAAAATCTGAAGATGGCTGCCTAGGATGGAGCTTAAGCCCAACCATCTCATTTGCTGGTTAGAAAAAGCTTGCAATTAGGTGGAGGGACTGACTACAAAAGTGAAAGCCTTTCGGGCTTTATTAGCAATGTACATTACTTTCTATGTAAAATTCCAACACTACTGGAGATAACCATTCTGATGACTGGGAATATTCAAGCATGTGAATCTATGAAAGATACCAATGCTGGAGAAATACAGTTACAGGTAAGTCCTTCCTCAACCTCTTGGGTAACCGGAAGTAAGGCTTGTTCTAATATCCGCTGTGCTACCACATCCCTGACCTTGACTACGGTTCAGATTCATGATTATGTAGGATAACTTTGATCTCCCCTCTGTTGTCCGGATCTACAAGCCGAATGAAGTCCTGGTAGGTGGGGAAATGCTAACACCTGTGTGTATTAAGCGGCGTTCACTAGAGGACATATGTATCTCGTCAGTGCTAAATAGGTAAAATCTGATTGGGAATGTTTGCATTCGACCGTTGACGCCACTTGGGTCCCATAATTGTATCAGGTGGTACCAGTCCCATTTCTGACTCAGACCAGGGTGCATACGTTTCAAGTGATTTTATTTAAATTTTCAAAAGCGCCTCACTGATCCTATTGCTAGAGGCAGATTCCCTGCCTAACAAACTAAACTAAGGTGCTTGCTGATAGGTTTGGGCTGAGGACTATTTCTATTTGGACTGTCAGCTTACTGGCCCTACCACTTGGAGAAAAACGTAACAAAAATAATTGGAGTGCCCTACACTCGTTTTCTGAGAAAATCTCTTTGTGTATTCCAGGGGCCTTCAATCTGGGTTTAAGTCCAGTGTTCAAATCTCCTAGCAGATCTTCCAAAAGAAACAGTTATTGTCAATCCACGGTTCACAAACGTTCTCCAAAACTCCACATGTCTTAAGCTTGTGAGAAAACAAAGTGTCGAAGTGTCTTCAGCTGGAAGGCTGATACCTCTCCACCACTTATCTAGGCTTCTCTTTACAACATTCCGAAAATGGGTTCCTCTGTGCTTCCCACTTATCTGTTCCTATATTGGAATATATTGGCTTCATGGTTACGATAGTCTTTCCTGTCTCTCTGCTTGTTCTCTCCCCTTCCTAAGTCTCTTGAATATGGGCAACCCTCGTACCTTGAGGCTTCAGGAACTGCCTCCAGGGAGCGTGGGGACTCTCTTGCGCTTTATCGTTTTGAGTGAAGGAGTGACTTTGTTCTTTGCCCCTGGGTTTGGCTGCCGTTTTCACACACCTAGCCGACCACATTCGTGGCGTGGTCGCACCTCCAGGTAGATTTTGACAGGGACTACTGTTACTTCTCTGGCCCTGCCCCGCTCTCTGTGTGCACACTAGAGTCTTTCTCCGACGTTAACCTTACTCCACACAACTGCCGGTTCCACGCCTCCACCCCTCGCCGATGTAGCTACATCAGAGTCTTGCCTCTGCATGTGGTCTCTCCTCCTCCACTCCAGTGTAAGTGGCTCTTTATTCTCGTTTCTATGAAGGTAAGGGGGCATACTGTACGTCACAGGACATTAAGCACATTCTTTAAAACCTAACACGTAATTTTAAAATTGTAATTGGCCATGTATGTCGCACTGAATACCCAGAGGTTTCTAAGCACGGACCTGGGGATCGAACCTATGTTGCTCCTGCGCCTGTCTTGCTTCCAAGGCGAGCGCGTTGCCCCTGAGCTAACCTCCCGAGAATACCCGTAGTAGATGGATCTATGTGATTTTACTGCAGTGCATAATTTCGAAATCAAAAATGCCATATTCGAAATACGCGCTGCCGTGTATTCACACATGATTTCAGGTGCATCCCCTTACCCGATCCCCCACCCGTCCCGCTACTTATCTGTTGGCGGCAACATTGTGTGCCACTGACTCCCCCCCATCTCCCTGCAATGCCGGGTCCCTTCAGTTATGTGGGGAAACCGGCACTGCGAGGTCCTCTTCTTTTTTTTTTTTATACAACTTTATTGTACAGAAAGCAGGGGACACCCCCAGTACCACTGTAACTAACAAAGGGTCGGGGGACGCCCCCACAACAACCGCTCCCCTTGTTCGCTACAATGGTACTGTATGGTAGATTTGATCGAAATCTTCGGCTGTATGAAATTTTCTTACAGCTAAAATTCGCTCAAATCGACCATACGTTTTTATTTTATTCGAACCTTTGGGGCAATACCGTAGTAGTGTTATCCATATTGGATAGTACCATGTAAGCAGATAATACTTTGTCTTCAAGGAGATTGCCATGGGAATGGGAGTCCTTGTCATCTGAAGGGGAGTCACTCCCAGTGAGGTCCCACTTTCCCAAATCCCTAGGGAGGGTTTTGCTTAGCGGGCACACCTCCCTAGACTCAAAAGGGTTGTCTCCCCTCGGGAAGAAGGGACGACATCTCCAGATTTATCACACATAGCAAAAAGAGGCTATAGCTTTCAACAAGGATTTCCCAGAGATGCAACATACCTAAATCGACAGAACATCTCAATTAACTAAGTGATAGTTTGCTAATCATTGAATGACAATAATATTCGAACCTTTGGGGCAATACCGTAGTAGTGTTATCCATATTGGATAGTACCATGTAAGCAGATAATACTTTGTCTTCAAAGAGATTGCCATGGGAATGGGAGTCCTTGTAGGTGTAGGGTGAGTTTTGCAGCTGTTTTCTGTATGGCTTGCAAGGGTGCAGAGGTGTTGTTGAGGAGTCTAATGAGGTTTTCTGTTTTGGGTGGGTGTAATTTTAGGAAGTGGGTAGCCATCTGAGGGTGTGCAGTTCTGAGGGGGGACGAGATTTGGAAGTATATTTATGTCTCATCTGCGTGTGGGGGAAGTGGTTGTTGTGGGTGCCAAGAATCTGTCAGAGGAAATGGATATATAGGCTGATCAGAAGGGGAGATGGGGAGGATCTTTGTGGTACTTTTATTTGACTGGGGAGGGTTTGATCGATAGGGAGGTCCTGTCACTGAGGAAGAGGGTAAACTAGTCAAACAGTGCCTCAAAGTTTCATCCTGGGAGACCAGGGAGCGTTAAAGGGCAGGGTAGTGCTGGAAGAGGCAGAGTAGTGCTGGAAGAGGCAGAATAGCTCTGGAGATGAATGGAGAGAGCAACAAAGGTAAAAGATACCCGGAGCAGAGAGAAGGCAGGAAAGAAGGCAAAATGAACCTGGATGGGACAGGTGGTAGCAAAGGGGTAGTATACATCTGTAATGGAAAATAGAGGACCAAGGATGAGGCAGCGATCAGAGCAACCCAAATATGGTTGCAAGGAGTGAAGAAGAGATCAAAGAATATTAAACTCAAAGAAGAACTGCAAATCTGCGAGGAGCTAAGAGGAAGAAAAGGAGGGAACCCAACGGCTTGTAGAGCCAAAATCACAAAGGGGAGAGGAAGAAAAGATGGGGGCGGTGGAGTTGAAGAAGGCACAATCATTGCAGGGCATTGAAGAGGAGAGTGAGTAGAAAGAAAGCAAGAGACCTACTCTAGGAGGTTGAGACGAGGAATAGGGAGGCCCTGCAAATGGTGAACAGGTCCATCCTGTGCAATCTCGGGCCCCACAAGTTCAGCAGGTGGTAAGTCTCAGAGTGAGAGAGAGACTTTAGCACCCCGATTACAATGATAGCAGAAAGACCCAACCAAGCCAAAAAATAAATATAGGGGACCCTTAAAACCACATTGACTACAGGTCATTTTTGTTTCACCACCAGGATGTGGAGATGCAGGAAAGTGAGGGATGGACTGATAGGTGGATTCTGGTCCTCAAGCAAGCTCGAACTGCTCCTTTCTAGTTTCTTTTGAAAACCTTCACTAATTTACAAAGTCTTTCCAAAGCTATGGGCTCATTTGTGTCATAAAACAAATCTGTTTGAACCTAGTTTCTTGAGCCCAGACTTTTATGTTCATCCATCAGCATGATGGATTGGATTATTCTGAATTCCAGTGGGAAGAAGACTATGATGTTGCATGGGGTAGGGAGTTGTAGAGTAGAATCTGGAAAAATGTAGGAACTGCATTGATGGCAACCTGTGTACTTCATATCTACCTATTCATGTTTCATATTGTTTGTAACTCCTGTGACCAGGTCCCCTGCCCAGCACTACGGTCAATTTCCCCAGACTGAGGGGTAGTCTTGGACAAGCAGTTGCCCATAGGACTGGTGGATGTTTCACATCCAAAGGGGTATACAAAGTGTTCGAAGGTTGTTCTAGAAGAGGTACTGTCCAAGGATGTAGATTGGAATGTTTGGATGTGAGGAAGAGGGCTTGCCAACTTTCCTTATCCAGTTTTAATCTCAGACAGATGAGCGCCCCCATTCCAAGATAGAGGGAAGGGGAACGGACGTTCATTGGCTGCCTACTCCTCAGACTAGCTATAGAGGACACTGCCAAATGTTCTATAACTGCCTTTCATCCTGAACCGCAAAACCAGAAAGTCTTTTGCCTGCAGAGCTCTGAATCAAGGACTCTGCAGACCGCTTTTGAGGTTTTGAAGGACTTTTAGAGACTGAGGAGCAAGTAGCAGAATTACTAATGGGAGCGTCATATCGTTAATGGGCCACTTCCTATTGTGAATTCTGTTTTGTTTCAGATTTAATTCAGAGATTTAGTTCACCGAATTTCAATGGTGTATTGTTGCTGCCACACAGGCGATTGTGAGAAGATACTGTAGTAGTTCAGAAGGCATTGTAGCATGTCTGCGGGCAAGCTGTCCAGAGTGGTAGGCACTATCTTAGCTCTTATAATGCTACAGCAACCACTACTATCCTGGTCCCCTCAGTGGTGCACCTCCAGTTGATTCAGTACCGTTCCGGGTCCATGGGCAGATCTCCTAAGTTTCTCAATCACAGGGAAAGTAACTTGCTGTCTGTAGGGCATGGAACCACTGGTGGATGTTGGCTGAAATCTCATGGCTTCATTCTGTGATTTATGGTTCTCTTACAGGTCCCAATTCTGTAAGTCAATTCTCTGATGCACAAGGCCGGTGGGCCTCCAACAACTTGGCAAATGATGTAAAAAAACAAGTCCACTTCAGATTTCCGCGGTGCTATTGGGCACTGTAGTTCTTTGACTTGGCCAGTCAATGGGTTTTTGGGCAGACCGAGTTTTTAGCATAGCTGTAGTGTGTTGGAATGTAAGGGAAGAGCCAGAGTGACGGGCGAGCACAGCACTATATAGATGGGTTGGGTAACCCTCTCTTTTCCTCCTCCGGGTTTAAGTTGCTTGGTGGGTGGTGGCATCCTGCGCTGGTGGTTCTCCAGGCCCTTCATCTAACCTAAGGCATAGGACCTTGTCACAAATCCTTATCCCCACAAGTATAGTATATAGCTGAGAGACTCTAATTATCTTGGTGGTATTTAGGTATTGAAGTCTAGTGGGCTCAGAGGAAGTGTGCTATTTTCATTCCTTAAGAATGTTACTATGCAACACTTCCATAAGATTTAACATTTAGGAAGGTGAGTCTCCAATAAATTGTCATTAACAAGGCAGGAAAATAAATTATATAAATCCTTCTCAAATAATTAACGTATTTAATGCCTTTAGCATATCATTCCTACCAAAAATGTATTTGCCCTTAATTTTTGTAACTTTGTTGTGTAAAACAATCCTTAAAGTTGATGCAATTTTCCTTTTTTAGGGAAATATGCATTTATTATATACATAGATTGCAGTGTTGATGGATCTGATGCCTTTGACAGATCAGGCATTATTCATTTCAACAATATGTGCAAAGGGGAATGCCTGAAGAACCCAGGGTGAAGAAGAGAGAATTACACACGTGCCAATATTGACTTTGAGTTGGTCCTGGTAAGAATTTGGTTAGTATAGAATTTACCTTTTTTTTAAAATGGGAGTAAGATGGGGTGTCGTGCCTGGTATTATCTGGTGAATTCTCCCGTGACCCATCCTCACCTCTTTCCTCTGGGGAGTTGGTCTGGGTCTCAGATATCTCTCTTCTCCGGGACTTCTTATTGCCTGTGCGCTTCTTTGTCTTGATTTTTGTATCAAGCGGGTAAGGATGGGCTCCACCGGAGGCCACCGTGGCAGGATAGATATTCCTGACCAAAGGGAACCCCAGGGAGCCAGCCTCAAAAGCAGGGAAAAAGCTTCTTAGCACCAAAAAACCCTGCAGTAGTGTAGATCCTGATGGACTGCTGATGATAGTCCTTTTGGTAATCAATGAGGTTCAAGATCTTGGTTTTGGAGGTATGAGTCCAATGTAATATACGGTAGGATTTAGGCAGCTATTTACCAAATAGAAATCCGGAAGGGAAAGGCAGAATGTAGTAAGGAATGTAAAGTAAGGAAAGACATAATGTAGCGGGTAGCGGAAGGAACTGTCAGAAATGAGATAAGCGAGAAAGGGAAATGCCAGAGCGGCTGAAGGGTGTGCAGGGGCACAGGAAAGGGGTACGAGGAGGTGAGCGACGAAGCCGATGAAAGACAGAGAGCGTACCTTACAGAGCGGGTACCAGCCGAGGAAGTTCTCGGGTGAAAGCGAGTCGGAAAGGCAAAAGGAGGCATACAGAAGAAGTGAAACAGCTAGCAGTCAGAAGGGGGAACTCCAGGAAGCAGGAGGACCCCAGGAGGCAAAATCCACAAAGCACATGATACAAGGAGAAACAGCGAGAGGTGCTGCAGCGGGTACCAGAAAGAACGATATAATGCACAAAGCTGAGATCACGGCGTGTTGTTATAGTAACGCTGCAAAGCGACGGCCATGTTGGTAGAGGACTAGACCGCGTTTAGTGCTTTCCTGATGTCTATTAACAGAAGGAACAAGTTACTTACCTGTAACTGTTGTTCTCCAGCATGGGTCTGGCATGGATTCACATGCAAACCCTCCCTCCTACCCCTGTGCGGCTCTTCTCTTGGTCCTACTGCCAATTAACATGCTACCAAATCTGAAGTTGTCTGCCAGAGGAGGGGCTTAGGTAGTCATTGGCTGGGGTCAGTATGCCAGAGGAGGGGCTTAGGCAATCATTGGCTGGGGGCAGTATGACCCAGAGACCACTGATTGGTTACTAGTAGAAAGACAGTTCAGAAACTAAACTGAAACTGATTTTTTCTTTACCAAGGATTCCCAGCCTGACGACGGGGAATATTCATGAGCATGTGAATCCATGCTGGAGAACGTGGTTTCAAACAAGAACCACAATATCTTTTCCATCTGTGCCACAATTGCCAAGGCTGCCGCATGACATGGGAACATCTAAATAGAAAATGCAGAATCATTTGGGAAATAATAATTTGAATGGTTTCCAACATATCCCACCAGGATACGTGTAGAGACCAGGAATTAAAACTAATGGGATATACTCTCCAGTATGATGCCACTGCACATTTTTATGGTGACCTTTAAGGAATTGGAAATAGTAATACCCAAATGCGATAAGCCCCGCTGGCAACTTCTTAAAGCCCAATAATAAACCTCCGTTGTAAAGCAAAATGTGTTAAATGGCATTAACTGTATAGCCAGAAATTAAAGGAAAATGCAATTAATCAAACATTGGGCACAACTGCCAGGGTTTTTTGAAAAACAATATTAGGTATCGGTGAAAGTTGCCAATTTAAAATCTATAGACCCCAGATTAACGCCTCAATATTTGGCCATTGCCTTACATACTCAAGAAATGGCACAAGACTGAATAGGGTTATGTACAACGGACAACCCTGCCTATATCCACCATATCAGGAGAATCCTGCAAAAAAATCTATCTTTGCGATACATGATCTTTGGGTTAGAAATATAACATATTAAGGAAATTATGCCTATTTTTAAACCATGCCATCCCATATCCTTTTTTAGGCAACCCAACTAAACACTATCAAATGCCTTTATGGCATCCAAGACTATTGCAGCATGGCTCTCTGTATGATTGGGAGTAAAGTTAGTTATGTCAGCAAAATACCATGTGTAAACAATGAAACCTTCCCTTTAGCAAATCACAATTTGTCGGGTCTAGGTAAAGAAAGTATAAAGGGATCTAACGTAGTAACCAAAACGTTTGTGGAAATTATGCAATTCAAGTTAATTCAAATAATGTGGTATTTATTTGGCATCACTGGGTCCTTCCCAGGTTTAGGTAGTACTATGAGCATAGATCCTTAAAGAAGCCTGTAGATTTTCTTACATCAACAAAGTTCTAGTAGAGTTGTGAACGGTGTGGGGCCAATAGATGTGGGTGATGCTTTGCAGTCAAACTGTCAGGCTCTCAGTCTTCACCTTTTTCCTTTTTAAAATGTCTTAAATTTGTATGAGGTTGCCAAGGGTTGAGATCGAAAGGCATATAATTATGCCTTAATATGTTTTAGTTGTCCAGATCTAGAGTAGCTTGATTGCAGTTAAGGGAGTATAAATCCTTCTAGAAATCTGAAGGACCTTCAAAATGTCCTTATCTGTGGAAATCCATTTGCCAGAAAGATCCTTAATGAACATAATTCATGCGCACTACCTTTTGGTTTTCAAATAAGTGACAAGAGCATCTCCTGTCTTGTTGGACTGTGAATAGATTTTAGATTTGTATTTTTTTTAAAGAAGTTTGCAGGCATTTCCAATCATTAAAGTATTATCTGTATGCATGGTTTTTGCATTTTATGTTCAAGCCCTTATTACACTTCTTTTCTGGTAACTAAATATTTTGATTTGGTTATTTCTTTCCATTTATTGGCTACATAAGGTATGACATACCCGATAAGTGCCTTAAAGGTATCCCAATAAACCAGGACTGTAATATCATTAGATATGTTCTACTTGGAAAAAATGTGTATATAAAATCAGAAAAGGACTATACCAATATCTGGTAAAATAAAATAAAGGACTTTGTAATTTCCATCTGTTAGTAGAACATGGTTTAATATGGAAATGAAGGCAAAGAATTACAGGAGAGTGCTCTGACAATACCATTCCCAGGGCTGCGCAATCATTTAGAGGTGACAATTTCAAGTGTTTGTATCTATTAGCAGTTTATGAGGTGACTGCTGGTCCCTCTTTCGTGCAGCAACCCAATCTTATTTGGTTTGTAAGGGTCTCATTGACTTTAGTTTGTCTTCTCAAATTTAGTTCTAACCCAGCGCCTCACCACACCGGCACACCTCAATTTTGTTTTTCATACCCAAAAGGTGTCTTTTATTAACAGTTATTTAGATATGCAAATGTGATCCGTCACTTGGTGTCACTTGGAATGGAGGAGAAAGTGTAACAGCAATTCAGACTGCACCAAAATAGACGCCAATGTGACTGCAATTTAGAAATGTGACTGATTTTTCAGGTTGCCCTCTATTGGTGACCTGCTTTAACAAAATACTCAAATGTTCTATTTGGCAGGGATATGATTTCTATTGAAATTCTTTTGCCTGACTACAGAGATGGAACTCTCTCCTTTTAAGTGTTGGCTCAGCTTGCGAATCCTCTCTCCATGCAAGCAGTCAAAACACACTGTGCCCTCGGAAACATTAGGTGCACTGCCATCTATGGACACGTGTAACATTTTGTCTCAACTGTAGCAGGACAATGTGTTAAATCATTTATTATCTCAGTAACGCTACAATGGTGCTTATATTACAAAATATTACCCAAGCATCACATTTCACAGAGATCTCCCATTTAGCATTTCTTCCACCATTGTTGGCATGTGCTCAAATACATATCACAAAGTTACTTGACTTGAGCTCTTAAAAGATGTTGATGCATTAATTGTTATCCATTTCATCAACTTCTGAAGCAATAGTCTGACTCTACCACACCGAGATTCAAATCTAATAAGAGTAACTGCAAGTCGCATTACATCTTAGCAGTAAGCTCTCAACCCAGGGATGTATCTTAGAGATCAGCTCCTTTTTCTGTACACCTTTGTATTTTAACTTTCTAACGTGCCATAAAACACTAAGGCTGAGTGAATTGCTCAACACAGCAAACTCTTCCTTTTCATATAGTTTTTTAATATTGGATAATCTATAATACATTTTCGCAAACAAGTAAAGTGAGGCATTGGCAGATAGTGATTTTCAAAAGATCACACAATTTTGATCATGTGAGGAAGCCAAGATTAGAACCGTGATCTGTTGGTTTCACAGAGCCCAGGCGAACTATGGCAGCGCTTTACAAAATGACAGACTGCTAATATTCTTTCCTTAGGAAAGCACTGCTCTCATATTTTTCTACTGTAGTGAAAGAACCATGTTTTGGCATTAAACTGATTCCCATTAAAGCAGTAATATAGTAAACAATGTATTTGCTTTTCTTTATATGTTTAACAAGTTTTCATGTTTTTTGTGTAGCAGTTGAGTTTAAGGAGACCTTTTTAATAAACCCTGTAACTTGGCTCCCAGGTTGGAGGGAAGTCTTGCCCAAACCGCAGACTTCTTCCTAATAATAAGTCTGGAGTCATGTATAATATAAGATTCCAGGATGGGACAAGCTTCGGGCGTCAATCAAGCTTGAGAAATGTTTGCAGGTTTTTACTACCAGTGAATTATATTTAATATTTCCTGTCCTGATCTGTTGGAGGTAGCCTGTAATTTACAAGAGGCCAGTGGCCTTGATACCTCCCTGGAGTTGGACATCCTTCTGATACTGACTCTGCAAAAGCCCCATGCCTCCTTCCAAAAGTTTGAAAAGGCTCAGGACATACTGGGTCTATCGGCCCCCAACAGACCCAAGGCTCGATTCGAGTTCAAAGACATCCTGGATGTGGGCCTGCCAAGAGAATAATGTACTTCCTTTCATCCGGCCATTGGGGCATCGGTGTTGGAGGCCTGTCAGAATCCAGTTCTTATCCCTATCCTGTAAACTTGGTAGTGCAGGCTGCTAAAGCCAACCTAGAGACCACGTCCTTCCCCTCTTTGCCCCTGACAGGGAGTGCAAGAGGCCGAATGACTGAGGGCATAAGGTATTTGCCTCTGGCAGCCTTGCACTGCAAGCAGTGAATGCATGATGCACCCTGGCCACATTTTCCTTTTGGCCTTTGGTCTAAGGAGTTATTGATTATTGTTTCCCGTTATCTATCTTTGTAAGCGCACTGATGCTTATGGGCTTGTCTGTCTGGCTCTATATAAGTAATAAATAAATAAATGGTGTCAGAGGCGGCTGGGAATTTCCATGAGACAAGGGTTTAATGCCCTTGACGAGGGCGGCCAAGCGTCAACACATCAGATCTTGGCTTGGACACATCCGAGTGTGTGGTACTTGCAGTGGCCACGGTCACGATCATTAGGAGGCACTCGTGGATGAGGACCTCAGGGTTTGCTCCAGTCATTCAGTTGAAACTCCTGGGCATGCCTTTTGATGGGCACAACCTCTTTGGGGCGAAGGCAGACGACTCCTTGTAAAGGTTCCAGCACCCAAAGCCACAGCATTGTCCTTAGGCGTAGGACCTCCCACTGCTCCCACTGCTAAAGGAAGGACTTTTTGTCCCTTAGCCTCCTAATCTCACCATGGTAGAGAAAGGACACCCTTGAGTAAGCAACAGATGTACCATCGTCCCTGTCAAGGTAGAGGTTGCAGACCCCAGAGAGGGAGCCTCCCTACCACTGAGGTACCCACTACCCCACCAGCAGGAAGCCCCTGTGAAGAGGAATTCAAATTCTGTACCGCAGTGGTGGGAGGATATCGCTGTTCATTGAGAAGTGACCGTTCACCACGCCTGGCACATGGGTCTTGCAGGTTGTGAATCAGGTCTCTATTCTCCCTTTTCTTCAACACCCTCCAGACTATTCACCTACCAGCCCCTTTCTGCCTCTGGAACCTATCCTGCTGGAGGAAGTTTGTCAGTTTTCTGGGGAAGGGTGCTGTAGAACTGGTGCCCTGCTATGAACAAAGCAGTCTCTGGTAGTTTCTGTAATGTATGGTTCCGATGACAGACTGGGGGATGCATCCCAACCTGAATCTGAGGCTCTTTAACTTATACCTGCGCAAGTGCAAGTTCATGATGGTCACTCTTGCCTAGATACTTTGTTCCCTTGATATGTCGGACTGGCTGTTGTCTCTGCATATTCAGAATGATTACTTCCATGTCCCCATATATCTCAAGCACAGGAAGTACCTGAGATTCACACCGGGGTCTTCTCACTATCAGTTCAAGGTCCTGCTGTTGGGCCTTTCTTTCATACCTATGGTTTCACCCAACTGCTGGCAGTGGTTATGGCTCGACTCATGAGGGAAAGTATCCATGTTTTTCCTCATCTGCTGCTTTCTAGTTAGCCCCCTTAACAGGCATCAGCACAGTTGTTTCACACATGAAGCCTGTTGCACAGTTTGGGCTTCTGACCATCCCAACTCCTACAAGTTTATCTTTCCGTTCTTGGACACTTGCCTTGGCTGAGCCTCCCCACCGTGGTCCAAGTGGTGAGCATCTTTTAGATGGTTCATATCTTCGAATGCCGAAAAAAATGGATTGGTCCTTGGCCTTCCTGCATTTACTGGGCTTTATGGCCGCCTGCATTCTAGTAGTGCTAGAGGATCAGTACGTGTGAGGTTGCTTTCGTGGCTACTCGGTTAACAGTGGCCTCGTTTTCAGGGAAACATGTCAGACCACTTGCCGGTCTGAGCAATGTGTCTCTAGATCTCATATGGTGGTCCCTGAGAGACAACCTACCAAGGGGGGCATTGCTTCAAACCCTAGCCCCAATTGACAGTAGTCATGGATGTGTTCTTGAAAGGCCTGGGTGCTCATCTGCAAGATCTGACTGTGAGCAGATTGTGGTCCCCCTCAGAGTCTCGGGAACATATCAACTTGCTGGAGTGGAGCACAATTAGGCAGGCATGCTTTTGCCTTTTGCCTTTTTCCTCTCTACAGAGAGCAGATGTGTACTGGTCCAGACGGTCAACACAGTGGCCTTGCATTACCTCAACAAGTGATGTTGAGTGGCATCCTGGCCTCTGTGCAGAGAAGCAAGGCTGTGGTTCTGGGCTCCAGAGAACAAGGTGCCTCTGCCAGTGGCCCATCTGGTGGGGTTGGAGAACGTCACAGCAGATGCCTTAAGCAGGCAGACCTCAGTCTCCCATGAGTGGAGCTCTGCCAGGAGGTTCTGGAGGAGATCACCTTCTGGAGAACTCTTCAAGTGAACCACTTTTCCTCCAGTGTGACCAGGAGGCGCAAGTTGTTGTGCTCCATAGAATTTCCTCTGCAGGGAGCTATGGGAGGCACACTAATGTTTGTCTGGGATTTCAATCTGCTCTATGCATTCCCAGTTTCCCACCAATCCCATTCATAGCACTTGTTCTCAGGGGACTATTCCTGTTCAGTTCCACGTTGTTTCTGATCACTTTAGACGGGCCCGAACGGGACGTGATACCCGGAACCTCTGGACATGTCCATTTGCCCCCTTCTGTCTAGGGTGGACCTGCTCTTCCATTTGGCGGGTGCGGGTGGTCAATCTAAACCTCGGCAGCCTGAAATGTCATACTTGGTTTCTGAGAGGCTGACATACGACAACCTGGATTTACTCCTTTCAGTTAGGAGGCTGGCGACTAAATCTGTTAATGCCTGCAGATCACATAAATTCTCGGCTTATTGTCTGGATAGGGATCTCAACCCTTTTACATGTCCTACCTCCTCTGTTTTCGATTAACTGCTTGTTCTAGCCCAGGCAGGCCGGCAAATTGGCGAGCGCGCATTCATAATGCATCCATAGTCAAGGGGTCATTTCAGCAAAGGAGTCATTACAAATGCCTGGGGTAGGGAGGATATGCAGAGTTGCCACCATTACATGTAGGTCCAAATAAGTGTGTAATCCACAAAATATCTTGTAGCAGTTCAGTGTTCACAGGGGTTTGTTGTCTGAAGGATGAAATAACGTCAGGAGTAGGGCCTTCCCCAACTCCATATTATCTGTTGACTCACTCATTCTTGTCTTTGACGCTCTGCATCAAGCAGTGGTCTCTGCCGCACTCCATCTCGTAAGATCTTTGTACGACAGAGTACTATGGCCCCCCTTTCAACTTCCATGCTATGGCAATGCACCTTTTAGCCAACACACCTGCCAAATCCATCCATTTAACCACGTGCTTGAATTTCTCTGGTCTAGGGTATATTCACAGCAGGCATTCTACTGGGTTCTACCCATAGCGTGTGATCCCAGACCCAGCGTATGTCAGTTGTACTTGTTGCCAGAAAGCCCTCACCTGTGTGCAATACTAAAACATATGGATGATATCTGCATTTTCAACATTACACCACGGGCAAGTAGAGATGGTATAGTGAGATTAAAACTGGCTACTCTTCCAGGTGTCATATATGTTCTATGGAGTACGTTCAGTTGCAAGAGGCGCAATCTCATATGTCGGGAAACCTTCTTGGCAAAGAGCAATATCGTGTCCCACTTGGTGTCACTCAGTTCCAGCACCAGGTCAACCACCCACAACTCCCTCAGTCGGGTGCTTCGTACACAGTCTGGTTTTTCGTACACCGATTATTCCCAGTAAGCATTTGTACACTGGAGACATTGGGCGCCAGCCATCTTCTAGTTCGTACAGTAACATTACCAGCCCATTGGGATCTGGTTCCTACATCCAGTCTGCCCATTTTCTCTTTGCTAATGCAGTTAGCCTCCTATATCGTAGGAACTGACCTTTGGGAAGGCTCTCAGTTACCATCAACTCAACTAGGTCCCTGAACTGTCCACCTATGTACATATGTCCCCACGTAGTAAGCCCTAGATTTTCACAGCTCCTGGGAGCCGCTAACTCATTCCCCACCAAGCATGGATCCGCCGTCATTGGTATATGCGGGGAGTAGGGATTGTGTAACCCCAGTATCTTCATTGTTCTTGCCCATATCTGTCGCCGTAGCATAATCAGCAGTGTCATGTGAGCCAGACAGTGTTCCGTAACTCATAATACTCCTTCAGCACTGCTAGATGTAGCATGGCTTGCAGTAACCTGGCCTCCGCACTGGGTTTATCCGACAGCCATTTTATCACATATTGAAGCTGTGCCGCTAGATAGTAGAGTTCCAGTCGCAGAAGCTGTTCTTCCCCATTTGCGTAAGCCATGCTCGGTGTGTTCAGAGCAATTCTCTGTTGTTTCCAGCCCCATAAAAACTCTGAGTAAGGTGTCCAGACGGCGAAAAACCCCCGACCCCGCAATAAAGTAGTGCACATTAGCAAGTTAATAAAGGAAACGCAGCAGTATTATCATCTTCACTATGGAGATCCGACCTAGTAAGGATAACGGCAGTCTACCCCCAGAACGACATGGACCTCCTCACCCCTTCCAGCGCCCTGATCGTGTTTTTGAGGTGCATGTCTTCAGGTGTGTGGGCAATGTTTATTCCCAGATATTTAAACGCGTTGGTCTCCCATTGAATCCCCAGGTCAGGTAAGTCTCTTCTGTCATATTGTTTTAATCCCGCTAAAGGAAAAAGGCATGATTTCCGTCGGCTGAATGTGATCCCAGACAGTCTACGAAAGTCGTCTAAAGTGCCTAGGATGATGGGCAAGTTGTGTTCTGCTTCAAATAAATACAGGAGACTATCATCTGCATATAAGGAAACAGGGTGAGTAATCCTTCCTAGCCTCATCCCAGCTTCCAAGAATTCCTGGTGGATGAACACTTCTAGTGGCTCTAAGGCTAAAATATAAAGCATGGGTCATGGCAGACATCCCTGCTGCGTACTCCTATATATGTCCCATGCCTCTGAGACTTGCCTCCCGGTTTTCACCCTAGCCCTTGGTTGTGCATATAATTAAAGCCAACGTATAAAGCCCTCTCCTATGCCAAAACCCTTCAGCGCCACTCACATCCACTCCCAGTAGACCGAGTCAAACGCCTTCATAGCGTCAAGGGAGGCCACCATGCACGGGGCGTCCTGGAGGCTACTCTGGTCCACTACATGTTGTAAGCAGCGAAGATTCATGGAAGTGCTTCTTATTATAGCGCCAATCACCTTCTGAAGCCTCTTCGCAAGCAATGCAGTTAATATTTTTATGTCTTGATTTGGCATAGCAATCGGTCGATAGGAGTCGATAGGAGTCGCAAACCTCTGGGGATTTCCCCGGCTTAGGTATAGCGATTATGCACGTCTCCCGCATGCTAGATGGGAGCAGACCTTGAACATATTCCTCCTCATACACTTGTAACAGTATAGGGGCCAGGGTGGGGGCATAGGCCGTGTAAAACTCTGCAGGAAGTCCATTCCCGCCAGGTGACTTTCCATTTGGCAAGGATGAGATCACGTCCCTCAGCTCTTCTTCAGTCAGAGGAAGCTCCAGAGAAGCCACTTGTTCATCAGTTATGAAAGGTAGCAGTATCTGGGAGAATGCAAAGTGCAGGTCCTCAGAAGTCACCTGCGTCTTGTGGCTATATAGTCTGCTATAAAATGCACTGAAGATGTTGTTGATCTCTGCCTGTGATTGCCATGGGATACCACATTTGTCATTTATTGATGTGATTGCCATTCAAGGCTAATCAGCTTTGCCTAGCCACCCTAGTAGCTTCCCAGATGTATCCCCCTCTTTGTTCGAGGCTGCTCAGCATTGCCTAGCCAAGCATAGTAGCTTCCCAGTTTCATCCCCCTCTTCGTGCGTGCGCTATGTTTGTACTGTGTAGTTGGGTCCGCAACCAGCAACAGGCAGACCTGAGCTTCAACAGCAGGGACAGTATCAACTCTCAACTCCACTTGCTGAATGTGGTCCTCCAAATCCCCCAAAGTGATCTGCATTGCCTCCCTGATCCCCCCCCCCAGCTTTAGCTATAACATCTCCTCTATTCATCACCTTAAGAGTCTCCCACACCATCCCCCAGCTATCTACACTGCCCACATTATTTTCAAGGGAGGCAACCAAGATGTCTTCCAGATGGCCTCCAAAAGCATCATCCTGTAATGCTTCTGCCGGAATACGCCAGGTCGGGAAAGGTGGTCTCGGCCCCTGGACATCCCAACATATCAGCAGCAGGGAGTGGTCTGAAATAGTCCGCCTCATGTATTCCTCCCTTGAAAATTCAGCTAGGTGCTCAGTTCCAGCAAATAAGTCATCGATCCTAGTATAAAGTTTGAGGAGCTGAGTAAAATGAATATTCTCTTCCACCAGCATTTCGTTCCCTTCAAACGTCCGCCAGTGACAATTTGGATATGATCTCATTCAAGGTTGCAGAGGCCCGGGGCGACCCGGTTCGCCTGTGGTCCGATCTATCAAGGACTGGATTTCTAGAGCAATTAAAGCTCCCGCCCACCCCCCAGAAACAGGGCTTCCCTCCTTCGAGCCAGCCTACACCCCAGAGAGCGGATAGAAGCAGGGATAGCATGCTTAGGACAGTAGTTCACTTTGAATATCTCCTGGCGATCCACGTATCCATGCACTATTACATATCTACCATCATTATCTATTTCCACATCAAGAAGCCGAAAGGGAACTCCCGGGTCCACCCACACCATGGCCCCTCTGGCAGATTTTGAGTGGGCAGAACCATAACCTATCCCCCTCTCCCGCACAACCTCCCCCAAATCTGACTATCACCAATTCCTGTTCAGCCGGAAGCAAGTGTGTTTCCTGCAGCTGTGCAATGGACACGTGTTTCCTGCGTAGAAAGGTTTTCACTCGATTCCTGCGTAAGTAAGAACCCATCCCCCTAACATTCCAGGTCATTATTTTTAGCTGTGCCTTCGTAGTGTTATTGAATCCCATCCAAACACTCTTCTATGGCAGCTGCCCCAGCAACACAGGGCACCTCCCCACAAGGCATTTATCTTTTTAATTTCAAACCTCTGTTGTCCGCAGCCAGGTCCCACACCGTGCCCCCCTTCGGCCATCGTACCCCACCCCTCCGCCCATTCCCCCCATCCCCCTTGTTTCAGGGATGTCAATATTAGTGCCAAAAACAACTACTATCTGCAAGAAAATAACCAAAAAAAAGGAACCACCCCAGTATTGGGGCAAAAACATCACACAACAGCTATAATCCATTCAAGGGTGCCCATCCCCTTCTGGACAAAGAGTTGTCAATTGGGGATCGGGTAAGGGGTACAAATAAGAGTCTGGTACCACCTGTGTCAAGTATTCCGAGGTTGACTGTGTTATCAACCCCTGGGCACAGTGTTGTGCTTCCGCAATTAGCGGATTCCTCAAATAGCAATTATATACCAGAGGCAAGTGTACATTGTGCCAAACTGTACATCACAGTACCATGCATTCAGGTCTTTTCTCTTTTGTCTGTCTCCACCTTCCTCGGAGGCCGTATCCACCATGCCGTTGTGCTCCATCCATAGATTAACTGCCTCCGGGGTTTCAAAAAAGAGTGCCTTCCCTTTATGTAGCACTTTCAGTTTGGCTGGGTAAATCAACATATATTTAAGTTCTTGGTTGCGAAGTCGCTCCTTAGTAGGGATGAGCTGGTTTTTACTCTTCTAGACCAGTGGGGTGTAATCTGGGTAAATAGCAATCTTCGTGTTGCCCTGCTGAATAGTTCCACCTCTCTGTCTTTAAAGTTCAAGACCCTGGCTATAATAGGTCACGAATTAGACCCCGTGGGCAACCTCTTCTGTAGTGAGCGATCGCAAATACCTGCAACAGTCGCCCAGGTACTGTCTCTTGGAGGATCAGGCTTTCAATTTAAGAAGTGGGGTCTGACCCCTCGATCCCCTCTGGGAGGCCCAATAGCCGGACATTGTTCCTGCATGACCTTCCCTCTGCATCTTCAGCACGCATTTCCAATTCAATGTTTTTCGCTTCCTGGGGCTTTACTCTCTGTTCCAGATCAGCAGTGGTTGTCGAAGTTTCCTGGAGCAACTCTTCTGTAGCAGTAACCCTCTCAGCCAAGGACCGAACATCTTGTCTCAAAAGGTGTACGTCAACCTTAACCACTTCAATCTTGCTCTCCAGGGGGACCTTGATGCTGCAATTGCAGCCAGGATCTTGTCTTCTTTCATCTCTGCCGTCTCCGGCGTCCCCGCAAGCTGTTCTGGTCCAATGTTGGGAGAGAGTCACGATTTCTACCTTTATTTACAAAGGACTCCAGTATTGTGCCTTTCCCTCCTTTGGGCTTAGTGGCCGGCATATGAGAGAAAGGAGAAGGATGCAGGTCCACCACTGCACACGTAATGTTAGTAGGCAAAACACTGAGCAGCGAGGCCGCTCGCAGGTCCCCTCCGCCTCTGGCGTTCTCAGGCCAGAATTAACTGTCCAAGTGTCCAGTGAAAGGCAGGTAGTCCAGGTATTCCACACAGTTAAAGGGGTGGGCATCAGTCAACCCACCTTAGGCGTGTCTCGCCACCCCAGTTAGTTCCATATGAAAATGAAGACGAGGAGAAGGCCAGTCCAGGTAGATCTAGGGATGACCAAGGTATCCTTCAAGCCTGTGACATTCACAGTCATAGCCCACTGTCTGCGCAATCACCGATCATGTCTTGGCCAAATGCACATTTCGGAGTGCACACAGCCTTCCAGTTACCAACCACCAGTAGGCAATCCGGGAGCCCCAATGGCGAACTCCACAGCTACCACTCTGATCATATAGGCGTCTGAGCAGAACCTCGTGCTCAAGCTCCCTCGTCAGCGCTAAGTCCCATGCACCGTCACTATTTGGGCTTATACAAGTTCTTCCCAATCCTCCCAGCTCTCTTCACAGCCCCCAGGTGTCTTTTTTATATACTGTAAAACCAGTTCCACCTGTGGGGTGAGGGGTGCAGCAGGCAAGGAACCTGGGATGACTTCTGGGCACTCTGAGACATATATCAATGAGGCGATTGATTCACATCCCCGTGGTAGAAGCCCTCCCCTTCAGGTCGTTCCTGCCGCTTAGCGCAAGTTGGTCTTGGAGGTTAGGTGAGTCTTCAGAGCGGATCGCTCACATCGCGGGAAAAGTCTTGTCTCCCCGGTCGAGGCCCCCATGTAACTCAAGCACATGGAGTCCGAGTGGCTCGTCCTCCCTGTAGTGCCTTCCAGGGCCCCCTGTCAGAAAACTGAAGTTGTTGGATCCTGCAGGAGTGAAGCTGGCCCACCAGACCCCCTAAGCCTGCCAGCCCAACAATCCTGTTACTATAAAACTATTGGCCAGACAAACCCAGGGGGAAAGGGGAATGGAGAAAACAACAAAAGACAAGAACTCCCACTGCAGGTACTTCAGACTGTCTTCACTGGAAGGTTTTGGCTCAGTAGGGTTCCTAAAAGGAAAATACAACTTTAAATAAATAAGGTTTTCTACTCACTTTCTCACTACACTCTCTTACTATAATATTTTCTCTAATTACCTGTTGCCTAAGCTTGATTTGCCATTAGGCTGCTTCTGAAATAATGATGCTGCTGACTGTAGATGCTCTTTATAACTTTCTCTTCAATTTGTCTTTCTTCTCTCTTTCTCTCTTTTACTTCTAGAAGTCCTTTAAAATGATACCCAAAAATATTGTTGTTACTATAGCATTATAAATACTTAACTTTTGTGTAATCTTGTAAAAAATAAAATTCTGTCTATGCAAAGTTACCTTCTGTAGTTTGTGAAGACTCTTTACAAATCTGCTGGAATGTTTAAGTTCCAAAAACATATACTGCGTGTTCCACAAATGAAAAGTCTCTTGCTATATATTTTGTTATGAAGCACTCGGTTGAAAAAGAAAACGGACAAACTCCCAATACGCTGCGTGACATTCAAAAGAATGTCTCTTGTTATATGTTTCCTGTAACGATGCGCAACACAGGGAAAAATTGAGAAAACAATAATAAATCCAAAATGGCCGTGACGCACGCGCAACGTCGTAAGGTCCTTTCTTCTAAACCGGGCTCATAGATCAACAGCAATACGCGCCGCAAAACTTGCAAAACATGCGACTACTAAAATGTTAGTTAAAGGTTAATATTAGAAACACAGCGATTGCGATCCGCACGTCTCATTAGTACTAAATATTATTTATTCGCAAAAATGGAATTGCAGAATCTGTTTTCATGTATTTCCATAAAAGAACTTTGTTTCCTCAAAAGAATATTACGGTACACCTTTTAAAATATAAGCTCCAAATAAACTTTTCCAAGTCTTAAAATTGTATTCAGTTCAAAGGTTTTAGAGTTTTTCACTTAAAATACAGAAGTTCACTTAGCTTAGTCTTTGTTCATAAGGCAAGGCAATTCTGCTGCACAGCAAACAGGTTTTTTCACTGGAAATCTTCAACTGTAGATTTCTGCTACTTCTTTCTTGACTGAATTAATAATATACAAACTAGAACTAAAAACAAAAGATTCTACACCTTTTAAAATAATAACTTTAACTTTATTTTACCTAGAGCTAAAAATATATGACCTACTCAGATGAATACTTTAATGAAAGGCAGTTTAGAATTTTAATGAAGATTCTAAGTGACAACACAATGTTGATTTGCTATACTCTAAGCCAATCACTATTGAAAAGGTACTCCACCATCTTGGCTTGGGAGATTTACATCTTTCTAAATGAAAATCAGTTAAGGAAAAATAAACTACCTTTAAAATGAAATTACTAAACTCAAACCGGAATCTTTCTAATACTTAAATCAACCTCCCAGTCTAGTCCTCCAGAAGGAATGTCTGAAACGCCCAAATCTCCTAAGGCCCTTGCAAATGTGAAACACATAATGTGGAAACCTGACACCCCGAGCCTCCACTTCGGCTTGCCTCCTATATCCCGTCTGCCATCTTGCTGCCCGGTGGGCCCTTCCAATCCGGGCCGCGCAGTATTGAGGATTTGCTGCACAAGTCAGCATCGCTGATCAGGCACGCCACGAGGCAGCAGCGCAGCAGCAAACACAGGTGTCCCTCAGCATTTAGACGCCGGCCCGCATTTTCAGCCCTGCATCGGCCTGGCCGCCATCTTGGATCCCTTTGCCAGCAGTGGTTTGCATCAGTGTTTAGTCTTGTTCTGCACTCGGATCCGCTCGGAGGTGTCTTATGAGGCGGCAGGTCAACTAGCTGCTGTTTTGTCTGGAATGTTTTATGGCAAAACGCTGAATCTACCTGCTAATAAGGATTTATACAAAGGATCTTGCGGTTGCTCACCCCAGGTAGGTCCTCAAGGCATGGACTCTGGCTACGCCCCCCCATCACGGAATGCTATGATCTGGCTGGTAAAGATATTGCTGAGGGTCTTCGTGATCATTCACCCAGAGGGGTGCATGTCACCTGCAGAGGGGGCACAGGGGATTCCCAGTCTTGGATATTTTCCAAGCAGAGACTTTGATCTCGTTGCACACGTTTGCCAAGCATTACACTTTGGATTACCTGTCAGGGCAGGTGGCTCGCTTTGGCTGAGCAGTCTTCCAGAGTTTTCTGGTCTACATGGTGTCCTCTCGCTCTCTTTCCTCCCCAGATCCACTTACTGCTATGGGTGTCTATCATAGATGGATAATCCGTGAGACGATGGATGGAATCCATTAGAGCAAATTGCTTACCTCTTGGTAGTGTTCTTTCTGATGATGTTCCTCCCACGGATTCCTCATCACCCCCAAACCTGCCACTCATGGTCGCTAAGAAAGAGGTAGAACTGAGGTTGTGGGGTGCATAGAGGCATTGAGCAGAGCCACGCTACACCTTCTGGTGGCAAGTACATTTCCTAAGAGATAAAATATCATAGGTGCAGAATCTGAGGGAGCAACTTCTGTCCAAAAGAACATTCCAGAGAGGTAAGTAATTTGTTCATCTATTTCCACATACCGCAAACCTGGTCTTGAGCATCCCGTTTGTCTTTTCAATGGAAGCGATAGAACATTTTATGGAAGCAAGTTTGTGAATAATTTTTCTAATATCTTATTGGAGTCTGTAGGCAAAATCCTTACTGGGGAGTTGAGAAAGGTTTTTCCCCTGCTGACGAAGTATCCTTGTAAGAGCATAGTCCAGGCATAGAACAGCCAACACCGGCAAATGATGCACACTTCAGGGAAGCAAAAGTCAGAAATTGAAGTTTCCAGAATCACAAAGCTATCGACTGTCTTCTGTTTTTTATGTAGTGCCTCAGCCCTGTCAATATTGTTCCAACATTCAGTGCTTTTCTGTAAAACTTGGAACATGGTCAGAGTCATCCACATGACTCATTCATGTACTTGCTCTACAGGCAACACCTTAACAATGTACTTCGGGGACATAGAAATCTGCCTTTGAAAAGAACAGTTCAGTCTTTTAGAAAAAGTGAACATACTGCTTACAAGTACAGCTCATAACCCTAATTTAGTAAATAAATGGTGTATAAACGAGTGTCACAATTATCATTGTAATTAATATTAGAGTTTGTATTGAGCGCTGCAATAGCTTTCAGAAGCAACAGAGCACTTTGAGTCATGGGGGAAGTACACAATGAGGGATGCAGGTTACAAAGGATCAGTACAAATGGGCAGGGAACTAACGGGTAGGTGGGGGTGGGCAATATGGCAGCAAGGGATCTATAAGCAATCAGTGGAGGAGATGTGCAGAGAGAAGGGTGTGTGGGTCTAGGTATTCTGATTGACACACAGTAATAACTAAGCAATATTGCAACAGAAACATTTGATGCATGGTTCACTAGACCTCGTTTATGCATCAGGATGTTTTCACTGACCCATTTTAACTCTTTGCAATTCATTTTAAACACATATGTTTCATTCTGTTTTAGAAAACAACATTTTCCCAATCCACAAAAGAAGCAGAGCATGTGCAACAAACTGTGCAAGGTATGTATTCTAGTGTTCATTTATTTATTTGAATTTATAAAGCGCACATCGTCCCTGGGGCATTGTGGCGCTGTTACAGAATACTTGCTTGGTACATATTTACATAAGAGTGAGTACAGTGCGTACAGGGAAGGAAACACGTGCCATTTTAGGTTACAGTGGGTCAGTGAGGTACAAAACTGAGCAGGTGATGCAGGTTACAGAAGGCATACAGTCATAGTTGAACAGTTTTGTTTTCAGGCATTTGTGGAAGCTAGTGTATGACTTCATTTCTGAGAGCCGTGGGGAGGACATTCCAGTTTTTTGGTGCTAGGTGTTGAAAGCTGGAGCCTCCTGCTTTGGATATTTTGAAAGATGGGACGTAGATCTGGTTGATGAGATCTTCTGGGTCTGGATGATGAGATAATGACGATCCTTTCAGATAGATAGGGGGGGAGGCATTGAGTGAGATGTATTTGTGCGTAATGGCCATGGATTTAAAGAGGATGCGTTCTTTGACTGGCAGCCAATATGAGTCTTTCCTTGCCTGGTAGATATGCTCCCTTTTTGGAATACTCAGTGCTGCTCTAAGGGAATTATTTTGCGTTACCTGCAATTTGTTAAGGTTTTTGGCAGAGGTGCCCAAGAAAAGGGCATTGCAGTAATCCAATTTAGTGCCAACTGTGGCTCTGGCAATGGATAGGCAGTTTTTGGTAGATAAGAAAGGTTTGACTGCGTTGATGACTTTGGTGGTGAGTGCAGCAGAGGAGGCTATGGCACTGACTTGGCGTGTCATGGACAGGGAGGAGTCGAGGTACACTCCTAATATTTTTCCAAAGAAGATACAGTGATAGTGGTATTATCAATGTTGAATGTATTGTATTGGGGGAGAGTTTGTTGAGCGTTTCCTTAGTGCCAACAACAAGGATCTCTGTTTTATCTCCATTGAGATAGAGGCCGTTTGCTGCCATCCATGTTTGGATGGCTGTGTAAATATTGGCTAGTGCGGCCGAGTCTTGCTCATAGATGCCAGTTAGTGGGAGAAGGACTTGTGTGTCGTCGGCATAGTTAGTGTATGCTATGTTGCGACAATCAAGGTCATTGAAGAGAGGGAGGGTGAAGATGTTATAGAGGGTGGGAGCGGTGCATGATCCTTGTGGGACTCCAGAGTGTATGGTGGTGGGAGCGGCACAAGCAGAGTCTGAGAAAACCTGCATGAGTCTTCCATTGAGGAAAGATGCGATGCAGGCTATGGCTTGCGGGGAAAAGTGTGCCGCATTTTTGAGTTGCTTACCGAGGATATCATGGTTGACGAGATCAAAGGCAGCTGACAGGTCTAGCAGGAGGAGCAATGCCGGTTTGCCACTGTCCATGATATCGCCAAGATGCATTTTGAGATAGAGTAAGGCGGATTGAATGACATTGAATGACAGAGAAGATTTTAATGTCCCATTGATACAGAATTGTGTGGTGCCAGTAGGCAAATGCATGTAATTATTGTTAAAATTGAGATTTACTACTTCAATAGATACTGTGGGTATTATTAGTCAACACTTTGATTGCTTGTTTTGTGTAATGTGTAAACGTCATCAGTGTACTATTGAAAAAGGTTGCACGTTATAGAATTCTTTCCCAAATGGGGAGAGGTAACCTCTGTAGTGTTGAGGCAGTAGCACTAGCTAAAACGAAAGAAATGTGTGAGTTAGCAAAATAATGTTATGTGTGTAGTCTTGACAATTCACATTTAATTTTGGTTATTTACAGTCTTCTATCCATTTTTAGTAGATAAGGTTGCAGAGCTGCGTTTCGTGTATAAGCTTCGGTACTGTCTATTGTGACTTGTATTTATTGTGTCATTTTACATTTCAAACACCACACACTTTTCTCTATTTATTTGGGTTATCTACCTACAAGGAAAATCTAAACATCCTCACAGACAGCACATTTTCACTGATGGAATATGTAGGGTGACATTTGTATCAGGGTCAGGGGCTTGACCCTTTCAGGGAGGGACAGGGGACCCTCCCGAACTGGGAAAAGGTGGCCTACCAGGGCATGCACAAGAGCCGATCATACCCTAGATATGGGCTGCGGGCAGTGGGAGCTAGCGCAAAGCGCTCAAGTGCCTGAAACTCATGAGTTTGTCTTGTTGGTTCATTTGGGTACCGCTGCAATTCACGCAATACCTACTAGCCTCTTATTTCGACCAGAATGATTTGTTACCACTTGCAAAAAAGCATGGAGGAAACACAGAGTAAGAAGCTCTGGTCACAGTAACTTCCAACTTACCGGCATGAATTGCAGCATCCCAAAGCAGAAGGTGTCAGGACTGGTCTTCAAATCAATGCAGGAGCTGCTGAGTCCCACAGTCCCACCAAGATGTATCGCACTCAACTGCCTTGTACAAAGCTGAGCCCGTGACACCCCAGGGGGAAAGGGGAAAGTGGAGAAAACAAAAAAACACTGACACTGGAACTCCAGCCTTCTTCAAGCATCTGTATGGAAAAATATTTACAACAGGTTATCAACCTCAATATGCCTTACCTCTATTGAACAATTCCCATAACATGAATAACATTTGTTACCTGAGACTTCCTCTGCTTAAGCTAAGAGGATTGATTATTGAGAGTCCTTAATTCTCAAGACACTGTGACCTTCTTTTAAAACTCCAAGACTTCCTAAGTGTGCAAGTGTTCCACTACTGAAGTGACTACCTTCTAAACTCTTCCCAAAAGGAACTAGGAAAGAATCTGGTAACCATACTGCATCAGTTGGTTCTCTGATTTGATAAATTGGACTCAGGAGTTGAGTTTGACTTGCACTAGATCTTGTGTTCATTGAGGACTAGGATCACCTCAGTTCAACTATGGTGCAAGTTCTTTCTTTATTCACAGTCTGTATCTTCAGGCACCTGAGAAATAGTGTCCAGAAGAACTCAGCTAGATGAATTTCCTAAACAATTCCAGTTTCATATTTAATTCTTTCAGATAAAACCTTTCTTTTTAAAAGAAACTTTAACAACCTTAAACTGCGTGCAAGTAGAGATTTCCCTTCTCTCTCCCTGCAGCACGCTCTGCACTTAGTTTAAACAATACTTTGATTCTCCTTTTACTTAAATTAACTTTCTTTCACTGTGCCAAAAATATAGATTGGCAGTTCGTAGTTTCTTTTTACATATATGGAATTCAAAGGCAAACGTTCCTTGCTGTCGCCGCGCAAACCGCGCTATGTAGTTAGACACAAACTGAGGAAACAGGTTATGAGTCCGGAATGCAGACTCCGCCTATTCAGGATACGAAACGAAGAAAAAACAAACGCAACGCTTACCTCACATCAAGAGGGAGACTCGGATGGCCGCTCCAACCTCACCTCTGCGAACGCGTCGACTCTGTCACCGAAAACAGGAACCGCTTCCCAACGTCCAACACCTTCCAGTCTGCAGCTGCTGCAACACAGCCACGGAGCTTCCACGTGACCCCCAATGTCGCACTGGAGACCACGCCTCCCCAAGGTAAGCAAACAACATTAAAACCTTTCGGAACGCAATTCTCCCGAAAACACACGCTCACGATCACGCGCACAAAGTCAGTCAAAACTTAGCAATTTGAGGCACAGAAAAATCCATGAACATCTTATGAATTACTAAAACTGAATTGGATCTTTTCTTTACTTTGTAGTGAAAAAAGGAAAAGTATTTAGCTGTTGAAATATCAAAGTGGAAGATCCGACGATCTTCAAAGTCTTCTATGGCGTTCTCATCTTTAAACTTCTTAGCTGGACTTGAAAATTGGTTCTTTTGCACTGGAAGGATGATTCATCAAAGCATAGGCCCAATTCTCAGGAGCAAACAGAAAACATGACTGGCTAACTTGAAATCACAAATGAAAGGCATTTTAGAATGTTGGTGACTGTTGTTTGTTTACCCTTCACCCAAT
The DNA here is from genome assembly GCF_040938575.1 of Ambystoma mexicanum. Taxonomy (NCBI): domain Eukaryota; kingdom Metazoa; phylum Chordata; class Amphibia; order Caudata; family Ambystomatidae; genus Ambystoma; species Ambystoma mexicanum. Next base: position 1,490,655,046 of record NC_090932.1, on the reverse strand, counting down.
CACGACTCCTGTTTTATCCCTCCATCTTGGCTTGGGCTACCACCAGCATCCTGCAAACTAAAGTTAAGGCACAAAACAATCCAAAGAGTTTAAACAGAAATAATAATTAATAATAAATACAACATACATTAGTTTATTTTCCCACAAAGACCTGACAGTACCCCCAATCCAAGGCCTCCCCCCAGAACTGGGTTTAAAAGGATTCCTTCTATGAAAAATGGCAAACAAAATGGGGGCATGAACATTACTTGCAAACTCACAGTAACGTTCCTCAGGACCATAACCTTTCCAGTCGATCAAATATTGTAATTTCCCATGACACCTCCTAGAGTCTAAAATTGATCTGACTTCAAATTCCTCAGATTGTCCCTCAACTAAAACTTGTCTGGGAGGTATACCTAATCTAGTACCAGTGAGAAATGGTTTCAATATACTAATATGAAATGTAGGATGAATCTAGGAGGTCATTTTAATCGAATTGATACTGGGTTAATCACTGTTTCCACCTCAAAAGGTACCACAAACCATGGACTAAACTTATTCCTGCCCTTTATTCTCATATGTTTAGTAGACAACCACACTTTATCACCATCTTGAAAAACAGGCCCAGATTTACGCTTTAAATCTGCAAATCTTTTATATTTTGCTTTATTCACACAAAGTGCCTCAACTGCCCATAGCAAATTGTTCTCCATAGCTTGCAATCTGATATCAACAGCAGGACTTTTCACTTCCTCATGAACCTGTTCCCTGAGAAACCGAGGATGAAAACCTCAACTACAGAAAAATTGAGACATGGAGGTTGAATCCTTCATAGAATTGTTGTAGGCAAACTCAGCTACCCAAATGAGATCCACCCAACTGTCCCCGGCCTGTAAGTAACACCTTAAATGTTTCTCCAACTCCTGGTTTACACGCTTTACCTGCCCATTGGTTTCCGGATGATAACCAGAGGTTAACCTCACCTCCACTCCCAAACTCTTTGTTAGGGAGCATTCTCTCTTTAGGCTGAATTTCCTAACCTAGTAAGTCCCCCAGCAGCTTTGCTGGATTTCTGGAGTTTGTTTTTTTCTCCTGCCAAGAGTGAGACTCTTTTTCTCCCACTCTTGGACATGATTTATGGTGTTCCTTTGACTGTTAATGTGTTTTATGGGCTATGGGGTCCTTTACTCCATAGGGTCTCATGTGTTTTTACTATGTGTGTTACACAGCACCCTCCGTGCCGTAACACAGGGGTGTCATAGTGACACCCCACCATAGACTCCATACCCTGGGACTGACTACTGTCTCCCAGGGCATGTAAAGTCACCATTGGCTTTACTAGTCCCAAATTATTAACAGAAACCAGTACAAACCATCATATTGTGGACGTACTGGTCGGGGCAATTCGATTGCCCCGGGGTCTGTTAGTCGAGGGGGCACGTCTCCGTCCCCCCTGATCGAGTTTTGGCTGGTGGCAGTGGAAGCTACTTTTTATATTCGACCGTAAATATTTCCCTATGGGATTTTCCCATTGTTCGAGGCTACCAACTTTAATTATTTAATTCTCATAGCCTCGAACATACCGCCGGTTTATTTATTTAATATTAATTCGCCAGTTGGTATTTTTTGCCAAGACTCTATTCTAAAATGGCGTTTGTGTTCTCTTCTGTGACTCCAACCCAAGTCGAGCCCTTTGTTCCACTTTTTGGCGGGCTTCTCCACAGAAGCCTCCAAAAGTGGTGCCACTCTGTCTGGGTACCACAGGGGGTGTGGGAGGGGGTTTAGGCACCCTGGACTGAGTTACCTTGGTAACTCAAGTCGCACTCTTGTGTGATTGGCCCAGGCCGGCTCACCACTTAGCATGTTTGATTGACAGCTAGGCTGAGTGAATGGGGGTATGCTGCATAAAAGCAGGGCTTTGGGGACTGGAACTTCAGAAGTTGCCACAGGACCTGAGAATCCGACGAGGGAGAAGCTGAGCCGACCTACCACGACGACACCACCGGTGGAGCCCTGCGGAACTGACTCACCACTTCCCGACGAGAGAGAAGATCTCCCGGCTGGAGAGGCTTCTTCCCCTGACTGGTGGGCACAACCAGTTTACCTTCTTTCTTCGCACCCCAGACCGGTTTGTGGTCGAACTGCCCGTGCCAAGCACCCCAGCAGCCGGATAGCCACTCACCACTGAACCGCGAATCAACGGACCGCTCCTTGTACCTGAGAAACTCTGCGGCTGGTTTCTTCCCTGGCAGTGCAACGGACTCCTGTCTTCCTCCCCGACGAGATCCTCTCTTCCCCCGGACGAAGTACCGACTTGCATGCGCTGCCAGGAGCAACTGCCCCCGCTGGAGTGTTCTCACCACTTTAAGGTACTGTGTCCGCCAGGCCTCCCTTTCTAAAGATTGCTACAGGTAATAATAACCCCTTAACCTTCTGGGCTGGGCTGGCCGCCTTGACCCTCTAACTGGTCCCTCTCTTTGATCCAACTCCTTTTTGAACCGTTACAAGACTTTTGTGCACAGCAACCGTGTGACCTTGGACACATTTCGTTTGGATCCTCTTAAGCGGATCCGGCCTACTGACTCTGAATTCCTAGTGTTACTTTGCCTTCCTCCCTTGTTGTGTTCATGAAAAAGTGTTGGGATCTGTTTCAATTTATTCTCTGCTTTTCTCTCCCTTTTAAAACGAATTATTAGAGTGCCATCTGCGTTAAGCGCTCACCGCTGTCTGAAAATAAGTGGGGCTTTACTTAAGACTTGTCTAATATTCTTTTAAGGGAGTGTATATCTTTTAGTGACCATGTTTTTGAATTGCTTACAATTAGTGCCTGTGTGTTTTTCTAGATGTGGTTTTAAATAATTAATTATCTCTTTTACACCAAGCCCTGGTCAGGGTTTACTTGGTCTATTGTGTTCTCTTGACCTATTGTGAATACTCTGTATACTGCCTAACTCTTCTTGAGGGAAGTCTGACTACTCAGCCACAGCTACCAAGTGAATCTGTGTGGTACAGACTGCTACCAAGTGGGTTTACTGCCAAACACCTGTAGTCCTAAATCTTTTGCAGTGGTCCCAGAGGGAACTGCACAGGTTTCTGCCTAACACTCTTACAAAACGCCCTCCAAAATGTAGATACAAATTGGGGGCCCCAATCAGAAATAACCTGACTAGGTAAGCCATGCAACCGAACTACGCCTTGGGAAAAACTTTGTGCCAACTTTTCTGCTGTCACATCCCCTTTATTTGGGATGAAATGTCCCTCTTTCATAAGTAAATCCACCACCACCAATATTACAGAACAACCCTGATCTTTAGGGAGATCAACAATAAATCCATGGAAATGGTATGGCAGGGACGAGGTGGAATATGGAGAGGTTCAAGAAGACTGAACGGTTTACTCGACTGAGACTTAGCTCGAGTACAAACCTCACAAGTCTTAACGAAATTCAAAATGTCCACTCTCATTGTATCCCACCAAAAGTCTCTCCTTACTAACTCCAAAGTCTTTCTGTACCCAGGATGACCAGATAATTTTGATTCATGGCATTCTATCAATACTCTTTCACAAAGTTTTTCAGAGGGTAAATACAATCTAGTGTCCCAATATGGCAACCCTTTCTTGATCTTCCTGACCGGATCTTGTCTTATCCACTCGTTCATCTGATCAGGGGTCATACAATCTCGAATCTTCCTAAAAAGACTTCCTTCATCAAAAATTCCAGCCACAATAAAGTGTTCGGAAGGAATCCATGGTTGTTGATCAACTTCCCTTTCTTGTTCACAACCAGGAAACTGTCGGGACAAGGCATCAGCTTTCCCATTTAATCTCCCAGGTTTAAAGGTAACAACAAAATCGTAATCAGCAAAGAATAGAGACCATCTGAGCTGTCTAGGTGTCAGTCTTGGCTGATTTCAAGAAAAGCAGATTGCAATGATCCGTCAAAACTGTAACTGTATGCCTTGCCTCTCTCAGGTAATGACACCATTCTTCAAAGGCTGATTTGATAGTCAAAAGCTCACGATCCATAATGGTATAATTTACTTCGGCCGAAGAAATATTTTTTGAAAAATATGCAACCGGATGCAATTGCCCCGTGGTTCCATGTCTTTGTGATAAAACAGCTCCCATAGCCAAATTAGAAGCATCTGTTTCTACAAAAAATGGCTTGGAAGGATCCGGATGAAGTAAAATTGGAATTGAAGTGAAAGGGTTCTTTAGACATTGAAACGCACTCTCCGCCTCTGTACTCTAACAAAATGTTACTCCCTTCCTCAAAAGTTTCGTAATAGGCGTAATAATCTGAGAAAAGCCATCAATAAATCTTCGATAGAAATTGGCAAAGCCCAAAAAGCTCTGTACCTCCTTCACCTTAGTCGGAGATGGCCAGTCCCTTTCCGCCTGAATCTTCTTTACATCCATCTCAAGGCCTATTAGAGAAATGATGAAACGAAGAAATTCCATTGTCGTCGTGTGGAACTGGCTTTCCTCCAGTTTAGCAAACAAATGGTTCTCTCTTACCTTCTGGAGACCCAGTTTAACATGCACCTGATGCTGTTCTAAATTTGGAGAATAAATCAGAATGTCATTAATATAGACCACAAAAATATCTAAAAATTCACGGAGAACTTCGTTAATAAAAAAACTGGAATGAAGCTGGAGCATTACAGAGGCCAAAAGGCATCACCAAATATTCAAACAATCCATAACGTGTCTTGAACGCAGTCTTCCATTCATCTCCTTCCTTCACTCGAACAAGATGATACGCTCCCCGAAGATCCAATTTAGAAAAAAATCTCAGTCCCTTGAATTTGGTCCAACATAACAGAAATTAGCAGAAGTGGGTACCTGTTCTTGATGGTGACCTTGTTGAGCGCCCTATAATCAATACAGGTTCTAAGGGTGCCCTCCTTCTTTGGTACAAAGAAAAAAGGGGACGCTACCGGGGATTGTGAATTCCTAATAAACCCCTTAGCCAAGTTCTCAGCCAAGTACTCCTTCAAATAGTCATTCTTCTTTTCTGTAAGAGCGTAAACCCTGCTACATGGTAAATTGACACCTGGTTCCTGGAGGAAGACCACCAGCTTCAATTTCATCAAAAACATCACTAAATTCCTTGTAACACTGGTAACACCCCTACCACAGCCGCGTGTGTGTGTGTGTGCGTGTGTGTGTGTGTGTGTGTGTGTGTGTGCGTGTGCGTGTGCGTGTGTGTGTGTGTGTGTGTGTGTGTGTGTGTGTGTGTGTGTGTGTGTGTGTGTGTGTGTGTGTGTGTGTGTGTGTGTGTGTGTGTGTGTGTGTGTGTGTGTGTGTGTGTGTGTGTGTGTGTGTGTGTGTGTGTGTGTGTGTGTGTGTGTGTGTGTGTGTGTGTGTGTGTGTGTGTGTGTGTGTGTGTGTGTGTGTGTGTGTGTGTGTGTGTGTGTGTGTGTGTGTGTGTAAAAGAGCACCTACCTACCCTAAACTCATAACACTAGAGTCTTCTGGAATCAAAACGTCATCAAAAGGTTGTAATCTCTCACAATATTCCTTACAAAATTTGGAATTTAAATGTACTATTCTTCTTCCCCAATCAATCAAAGGGTTATGATTGGTGAGCCATGGCATACCCAGGATCATTTTAAGTTATGGTGCATCTATTATCCCACAAATCAACTCCTCGCAATGATTCCCTGCCAGAATCATAACCAAAGGTGATGTCTCATGAGTAATGGGTCCCGAAGTTAACTCTGAACCATCCACAGAATTAACCTGTTCACTAAGAACCTTCCTCACCAAAGGAATCCCAAACTTTTTGCCACCCCCCCAATCCATGAAATTACCTGTGGCCCCAGAATCAATTACCACCGGACCACTACCCACAAGTCTCTTTAAAAAAAACAAGGATACTTTAATGGTTATATGTGGTACTGCCGCCTGAAGAGTGTTGGCCACTTCATGGGTCTTGTTTTCAGAAAACAGCACCTTCTTAGCGGTATAGGGACAATTTCCAAGGAAATGGCCGCTTCGACCACAATAAAGACAAAGATTATTGGCCCGTCGTCTTTCTTTCTCTTCCTTTGAAAGCGGACCTCTAGCCCTTCCTGAACCATCAGAAGACCTAGACTTAAATTCCTTGTTTACAAACTCCAACCGTGGCCTATCTATTTTACTGCCAATTCTTGAATTAGGTTTACCTTCACCCACAGCCCTCCTACACTCCAGTCTCCTCTCATTCTGACTAAACTCCAACTGCATCACAAGCTCCATTCATGCCTCGCAAGAGGTTGGTCTATTAACTACCACTGACAAGGCATCATTTAACTTTTCTCTTAACCCTCTGTAAAATAATGAAGCTCTTTTCTCTTCGGGCCATTGACTTTCTACCACTAAAGTTTTAAACTGAGTAATGTAACTTATTAAATCTCGATTACCCTGTCTTGGTTCAAGTAACTCTCCATCTACCTGCAAAGACACCTGATCTTCTTCTAAAAAGTCTAAAATCATGTAAAGCTGGATCTCTCTGTTTAACTAACAACCCAGCCCAACTCGGAGCCTCTCCAGAAAGATATGATAGCATAAAAGTTATTTTAGAGGTGTCAGAGGAGAATACCTTGGGTCTGCTTAGAAAATGTAGTTCACACTGAGTTAAGAAGGCCTGAAACCTTCTTGGCTCTCCAGAGAAACGTTCTGGTGAAGCCAAAGGTACAGGCATTATCAAAGACCTAATATCACCTACCACTCCCAAGGCTGACTCTTCCTTCTCCAAAACTTGGGGATTCTGACTAAATTCCCCTTATTTCCTAAATAATCTTCCCTCAGCAATCTTCTGAATATGGATCACCTTAAGATTCAACTCTTCTACCTTTTTATTTAACAAAACATTTTAATTAATTGATACCCTCAACTCCTGAATTATTGAACAATTCCCATAACATTAATAACCTCTGTTACCTGAGACTTCATCTGCTCAAGCTAAGAGGATTGATTATTGAGAGTCCTTAATTCTCAAGACACTGTGACCTTCTTTTAAAACTCCAAGACTGCCTAAGTGTGCAAGTGTTTCACTCCTTCCACTACCCTTCACCCAATCACGACCTCTGTTTTATCCCTCCATCTTGGCTTGGGCTACCACCAGCATCCCGCAAACTAAAGTTAAGGCCCAAAACAATCCAAAGAGTTTAAACAGAAATCATAATTAATAATGAATACAACTTACAATATAGTCTATTTTCCCCAAAGACCTGACAGTAGGAAGCGAGATGATCAGTGAACGCCAACCTGACCCGACTGCTAAGACTGCAGAAGCACTGACGAAGGGAAAAGGGCACGGCGAACAGGGTTTTAAACCTGTGTACTGTGATAACCTAGCCCCGGGGAAAACCTTATGGTTAGATTGGCCCGAGCAGCCAGTGAAGCAGAGAGCCAGTGGGAAGTGGGAGAAATCCCAGTAACGAGAGGATACAGATATAAAAATCTAGCAGACAGAATGAACGGTGTTCAGGTGAGGTCAGGAGAAAGGCAATAGGTGGAGCGGAGCGCTAAGAAGTCTATGGAGAAATTGGGTGTAGGTAAGGTACTGGATGTGAGAGAGACTGGACCAGGTGTGAAAGGTGGAAGTTGTGTTTGTTATATATTACTGTGACTGGAAGTAGAGGGAAGGTGTGGGAGATGGATATTAGTGGAAGGTGATCTTGGTAGAGCAAGAGAGTGAAAGGGGGAGAGTTGAGAGTGAGAGAGGAAGTAGGTGTAGATGGGGAGTTTGGAGATAGGAGAGAATAGGAGGAGGGGGGCAGAGAGGAATGTAAGAGGACCAGAGGTGGGGGGAGTAAGAGGAGGAGAGGGGGGTAGTGGGGGAGGGAGGGACACAGGAGTGAGGAGAGAAGTGAATGACAGGAGAGAGAGAGAGAGAGAGAGAGAACTAGGAAGATCAGAGGTTGTAAGGAGGAGAGAATACAAGGATAACAGTGGGGGGGTAAGTGGGGCGTGAACAGAGACCGGAGTGAGAGTGTGTTGGGGGGCGGGGGGCTAGGCACCCTCTTAAAAATCATTGATCACATTGTGGGTCATTAGAAGATTAGAGAACCATTAGAAAGTGCCTGATGGAGTAAAGTAGATAAAGCTACAGCCTTTAGTCTCATCAATACGATAGGCAGCGTGGGTTAACGATCAATAGTTGCATTGCACCATTGGGGGCAAATGGGGAAACCTGGTCTAGGTTAGAGGGGAGTCCACAGGTCGAAAGACTAGTTTGCGATCTCTGTTATTTGAACCACCCTGCATTCGGATAAATCAAAAAGAAAACCCTTGAACTGTTTTTCAGAGTTGGTGGATTCATACAAGCCATCCTTGATGCATTTAAATTAATCCTAATATAGACAAGAATTACACAATGTCCCTCACGCTCAATGAAAGTTTTTTTTAAATAATTTTTTTTTTTTTTCAGTTTACAAACATCACAACACACCCAACAGTGAAAGTTATAAATATCCTGTATGCATTAACGTGTATTTACCACTGCCATCCTCTCCCTCTACCCCATTAACTCGAGCTTACTCCATTACACCTTTAATTATATTCCTCTGGGGGCAGCCCTCCTTCCGTGCTACCAGAGGTATCATATTTACTTGGACTGGCTCGGGTAGGCTCGGTTAATGTTCACGCTCAATGAAAGTTAACACTGGAAAATCTTTTGAAATTAATTATTTTAAAGAGTGTAACTGTATATTAACACTAATTGTACATAGCAGTCAATTATATTCCACTGTTAGCAGTGGTATAACAGTATGCAGTTGGGATTATGAAATCAGATCATCTAATAATGTGTTAACTTTTAACTTTAGCAGTGAAGTTAAACGTGTCTTTATTACAAATAGTTCCGGAATCTTAAACTTGTCTTAGCCTTGAATGTAGTTGCTTTATGGTGTACAGAGGTGGGAAAGGAAAGGGGAGAGACTGAGCATTCACAGATCACATAGGTACAGTGCTTGTTCAAAATAGGTTACAATACATGTTAAGCACGAGTTAGGAGAAGGTTCATCACAAGGTAAGTGCCAGTGAAGGGGAAAGGGTGAGCATATCCAGATCAACCTGCCTGCATAGAGATCCTTTCTCTCGACTATTGCTCTCTCAACCTTTGGCGTTCCCCAGGGATCTAACCTCTCCCCCTGGTTCTTCAACGTCTATATGGCTGCCTTGGCACGTTTCATTGCCACTTTCACCTCTAACTTCCAGTGTTATGCGGGTGACACACAACTGTCTTTCAGGCTACCCTCAGCTGCCGCCGCCGCCGCCTCCTCCTCCTCCTCCTCCTCCTCACTCATATCTGACTGTCTGTCTGCTATTCAGTCATGGTGTGCTGCAAACGACCTCTAATTAAGACTGAGAACTTTCGCATTGGGACCCCTGCTCCCGCTTTCCCAGTTTCACTCTGGCCCGCCTCCCTTAGCCCTGCGCCTGCACCTACCTGCGAGGCAAAAAATCTTGGGGTCATTTTCGACTCAACTCTCTCCTTCTCCTCTCACATTTCTGACATCTCTAAAAAGTCTAACTATCAGTGAAACCTCCTCAGAAGTACTCTACCTTTTCTCACTTACCCCCAGCGGTTCACTGTCTCCAGAGCCTTGGTTCTCTCTAGGCTGGACTATTGCAACAGCCTCTTCCTCAACCGCCCTTCTTCTGCCCTGCGCCCTCTGAAACTCATCCAGAACAGAACCGCAAGACTTCTCCTTGGCCTCAAGCCCAGGGACCGCATCTCTCCAGTGCTGAAATGTATTTACTGGCTTCCCGTGGCTGCAAGGATCAAGTTCAAGACAGTCTGCATTGTCCACAAGGCTTTCTGGGACCTACCTCCCTGCAACGCTGCCTACCTAAATACTGTCCCTCACGAGGCCTCCGCTCATCAACCTTCTGCGAGTGAGCCCTTTCTCCAACCAGAGATTTGGTGGAAGATCCTTATCCTCCGCAGGTGCCTCCCTCTGTAATAGCCTTCCTGCCGCCCTCCGTCTTCAGCCTGACCTTATTAAGTTCCGGAAACTCCTCAAGACCTTCCTCTTCTCTTTCTTCGCTCTCCCTCTACCCTGCTAACCTAGCTCTCCTGCTCTCTTCATCTCTCCCTCCTCTTCCCTACAGCTTGCTGACTGGCTGCCTGGTGTACCTCAGAGTCTCACTGGTCCTAGGCACCCCTGACAGCCCTCTCTCGTGCCTACCTCAGGGCCCTACACCCACCCACCTTCACTGCACTTAGAAATAACCCAAGAGAGTGGCTCTCTCTGCACTTAACCCCAGTCTCCGGCGACCAGTAGCACTGGGACCTACCCCTCCCTGTGACCATCTATGCACTTGCACGATCCAAATGTGATGTGCCTGAAGACCGTCTGTCTGTTCTCCCTTGTCTTCTCCCCTTAATTGCATTGGTAAAACTGCAGAATCGCCGTCGGGCCTATTTGCTGTGTCTTAACTGTAATTGTATTTTGTGCACTTACTCTGCCTGCGCAGACTATTATCATCTCAGAATTTCAAGGGCTCTGAACGACTTGTTTTTTCCCCATGTTCCCACCCTCCTTGAGCGCTTTGACGCACTTTCCTGTATATAGGCACTATATAGATAAACACTACAATACAAATGAAAGAATGTATGTTTTGAAAGGATCACTGCAGTGTAGGCATTATTTAAGATGTGCTTGCATAATTTAAACATACATAAATGATGGATGTTGGTTACTTAACATGCCTGTCGAAACCAGTTTAATAGAGCTGATGATAAATAGGTCACCTGGACAGGATTTCATAGAGCTTCTCTGGTTGTTTCAACACCATGCAGATTCAATATTGGCTTGCGCCACCTGCGTCTCGCTTGAGCATACAAAGGACAAGTACACATAAAATGCAGTTCATCTTCAACAGAGGTCACACATATTGGGCAAAATGCAGACATTCACTTCCCCCAGTGTTTAGTGAACTTCACAAGGGGAAGGATACCCAAACGCAGTTTTGTACAGAGAGATTTCTTCTTCATTCTTACTCGGTAATCCAAGTAGGGCTCCGTAGCCGGAGTGGATTTGATTGTAATGTAATTCTCTGACAGGCGACCCGTATGGCAAATATCAAGCCTGGTTCCCAAGACCCAGTCATGAAATTGCCTCTTGAGAACTGCCTTAGAGTGTCGGCCGATGCTAAGCGGGTCCGACAACAATGGCTCAAGGTCGAGAATTAAGAGCAATTGCTTAACACGTCTTAGCCATGACAAGAATTTTGCACTATCCCTACCTAATACATCAGCAAGGCCCTCTCTATAGGGGACTAGATCATCCAAAATCCAGATCTTAAACCAATATAAAAGGGGATTAGGTTTAGGCATAACCTCATATTTGATTTCAACATGCCCCAATTTAAAAGCTACAGGAGCTGAAGGGGCACTATAGGGTAGGCCTAAAAGATGCTTAATAGATTTGTTTTCGGTCGTCTGTTGAGAGACACATGGTCCCAAAGTTCTGTTCCATAGACAATTGCAGGGATAGCCTGTGTCCTGTATACCTTCAAGGCTGAAGAAATTGATCTTCCACCGTAACCGGCAGAAATGCCAGCTACTGCACGGATTGTCTGGCGGCTGTCAGGTTGCTCTTTTCTACCTGTTTAGTCCACTTCAAATTATTAGCAAATGTTACTCATAGATATTTGAAAGATTCCACAGATGCCAACAGAAGATTATTACATTAAAATTTGGGAGAAGTACAGTGGTTATGGCCTGTGAGACAGCATATCATAACTTTTGTTCTAGAGGTATTTATAGCTGCCCCTTTATGTGTACACAATGCTCCAAAGGTCAAAAGCCGGTGCTGGAGACCAGCAGGGCTTTTAGATAATAACACAGCATTGTCAGCATAAAATAGAAGACTCCACTTAGTGGAGCCTAAGCTAGGGGCATCTAATGCAACTGCACTAATTTCTATAACTATACTATTGATATATAATACGCATAACAAAGGGGCCTATACGCAGCCCTGCCCAACACCTATATTAATAGGAAAAGAATCTGTTAGGTCACCCACTTTTCTTTACCTGACACAGGCAGTTACGACAGTACAAGGCCTTAATTGCACTGCTAAGGGAGGCAGGGACCACTAATTTCCTCAAGACTTCCCCCAATTGATTTCTTGGGACAGTATCGATAGCCGTCTAGAGGGTGAGGAACACCTAATAGATGGTTTGGGATTAGAGTGTAACACTTTTTTGAAGGATAAGGTCTAATCTGAAAGCCTGTTTAAGTGGTGACACCCCCATTCTAAAACATGTCTGTGCATGCATGGGATAAGATGTAAAATTTCTCGCCCCATTCTTCCAAGCGCCACAATAAGATTTTGGTGTATATTCTAACAAGCAAGTCCATCTGGGATATGGGTCAATAATTTGAGTGGGTTCTTGTGGATCGGGACTATAATTGCCCCCCTCCAGCTGTCATGGAGAATCGATGTTCTATTTATTTAATTGAAAAACGTTGTGAGAAAAGGTACTCATATATCCCGATTGCTCTTAAATACATCAGCTGGGATAAAATCAGGGGCAGTAGCTTTACCATAATGTCCACATCAAGGGTAGTAAAAACAACGGCCTGAAGGGGGATAGTCAATGGACTCGACACTTCCACTCTGATGTTACGAAGATCTTCAGCTACAGTCCAAGCCGAGCTGTGCTCTTGATGGTGCAGAGTCCGAAAATGGTTTCCCAGACCGGGACACTCAAAACAAGTAGATCCAGTCCTCAACAGTCGCCAAGGGTCCTTGCTATTTCGTGGTACAATTGCAGGATACAATGCTGTCCAAAGAGCCTCCGTGTGCTCGGTTTTCATTTTACACAATAAGGACCTATATTCATGCCTTAAAGCTCACTCGATCTACATGTCTCCATTCTTGGTTTTTCAACGCTTGCACAAGAGCAGATTTGGCTTTTCTGCAATCTTGATCGTACCAACTATGAGCTTTATTTGTACCATACATGTGCATTCTATTTTCTCTCATCAAAATGGGCTAGACCCTTACCACCAGAGAATCGTAAAAATCTATGTGTGAAAACGCTGTATCAGAGTTAGTGTATTGTTCCAATAGTGGTATAGTAGCTGCAGATAAGCTAGAAAGCTTGTTATCAATGATTGTGGTAGACCATCGATTGGTTTTCAAGGTTTGTCAAATCATTAGATCTACACTTAGGTGAGAAGATGGATTGGTTAACCCAGTCTATACCATGGGCAAGATTTGCAAGCAAAGGATCGTGATCGCTTTCCAAGAGCTCAAGGACTTTAAATGAGTCAATAAGACCCCAGGAGTCCACGGACACCAAGATAACATCTATTACACTGGATTTGCTTGGGGTGTAGAATGTAGAATGGGCTGGTGAGTCCTCAGCAAACTATAAGTATATACAATTGTCCGAACTGCAAAATGGAGATTGCAAAAACGGGATACCCCAGACATTTTCAAGGACATTTCAACAGAGGACACACAAATGTCCTTAAATTGACAATTAAAATCACCCAGCAGTAACAGGGCTCTGTTGGTGGACTCTGACATGAGTTCAGAGATTTTAGATAAGGCCATCTCTAATTGTATAATAGCCTGTTGATTTTGCATTAAGTATACATTCAAAATAAAAAGCTTAAGACTGAGGACCATGCATAACAGATCTGGGGACTCTATGTTGATCTGTGTACATGAAACACCCATGCTTCAATAGACCCCAACACAGGAGGACACCGCTGGACCCGTCCCTCTTAGCTGGGCAGTAAAAGGTTCAATAACTAGTTTTGTAAATAGATTCCAATGACCTAGTTTTCTGAAGGCAAATTAGTTTGTTTCTATCAATTAAGTTGTGCCGGTCAGGGGCCGGATGTTTACTGGATATTCCATTGATGTTCCATGAAGAATTGATACTGGGTCTCTACCAATCGGCGTTCAACTAGAGGCCCCCATCTAAAAATGCCAGGTAGTCACAAGGGGGGTAAAATCCTCATTTCACCGTAGCTGCTACTTTAGCACTGAGGCTGAGATTTCCGCTACTCCTGACACTTAGCTTAGAGCATAAAGGGCCGGGCTGAAACTTGCTTGCAGAATCATTTATTTGTGCAGGCTCTGAAGTTCAATCAATGAGATCCCCTGAGTTACCTTCTGAACGTACAGCCATTCTTGCCTTTGTTAGCATGGGAAGAAATGATCAAGGAACTGGCTGGCGGTAAGGTGTGATATTCCATAAGTACTTGGATTCTAAGGAAAGATCAACATAGTCATATTTAAAATTGGTTTGTTCTGGGTGTCTAGTAACACAAGTGATTTCAGAATGTATCACTGATTGACACCCTTAATATGTCAAATCCAATGCAAAGTGTTGTTAATGAGATAATCAGAATGCTCTCTCAAATTTGGAGGCAGTCTCTGGACATTAGTCATATAGACTGTAGAGCCATTTGCAAAATATTTGGGATACACAGGCTCCGAGTTTGGGAAGTCAAGCAAGGTGCAGAAGACAGAAAATATCTGTTCTAGTAAAGGGACGTGGGTCAATGTAAAGAACTGGGCACAGACCCAGTACAGGCCCCAGCCACCTTATAGCCCCTATTGAACAGGGTTATTGAATTAGACATTTTAGGTCTAGGATTCCTAGGTGGATTCACTGTAATATTGGACGAGGGATTAACTGTAAACTGGTTAATACATTGTACAGAAGGTAAAGACTGAGGACAGAGTAAACGTGGGTCATAGGGCATCTCAATCGGGGCTAGTGTACATTTGTTTTGCTTATTCAGGAGCTATTCCGATGCTGTTCTCTCCCCCAGTTGGGTTTAAATATTAGTCAACTGAGATAAACATTTTGCCCATAGTGGATCTAATATCCAGCATTGTCCCTTTACAGATAGAGCAACAACTACAAGTATCGGGATTCGACAAGGCTATTATTCCGTTTGAAATCTCTTGCACCTGAGCCATAGATAAAGTGTAGAGAATATGAAAAGAGGACGTTGAAAAAAGAATATAACCAGAAGCAAGGTTTGGTCCGGGGACCTTGGTGGTAAAAGTGCCATGGCCCTGACCAGCGGGCGGGGAAGTATCAATGGCCTGGGATCTTTCAATTGGGAAACATTGTTGTGGAACTATAAGCTCATGTTTACACACCTTTTGCCGACCAGCCCCCCTTATCTATGTCCACCATACCAGCCGCAAGAATCTATTTAGTAATGTGTACCACAGGCTTCGGAGGAAAAGGCAAAGGGGATTTGCATTTAAAAGTAACCCCTGAACAATTACGGAGTAGAAGAATGAGATGCTGGTGAGATAGAAACTAAGTCAAACCCTTTGGTACATACCGCTGGGTTTCTAGGCCTATAGGTATTTTTCAGAAAGATGGGGGCTAAATAGGGCACAGAGGTGGGGATAGCCTTTAGAAGGACCTCTGTTCCTGAGGATAAAGTGTTAACTTCCGGTATCAATTGGTTAATGTAGGCTGGTTTCTTATTACGTACATTTGCAGAGACATCAGGGTGGCCTTCCTCTTAGACATCTCCCAGAGTGCAGTAATATGTCTTTATCAATACGCTTGAATAAGTATATAAATATACAGCACTCTAAAGATATATATAACAACAATATAAAACAGATAAAACAGGTACATTGAATAAAACGGGTCACATTGAAATATCCCTTCAATCACAAGTTGATAGTTGTTTGTTAATAAATTATTAAATTAATTGCTAACAAAGTTCAACACTGAATACTCAGGGCACGCCCTGATGGCTTGAGGGGCTTACACAAGTCTGCCCCCCGCTCTCCTTTAAGCACAGTATAAACGAAGTCCGGAGCAGTCCAGCAGTCCAAAAACACAGCTCGGATAGACACTAGAAATACTTTCCCCAATTGTAATGATGGAACGCTGAAACTAATCTGGTACAGGCTAATGCAGTCTAACGCAGGCAACACAGAAAAACAGCCTTAACTGCATCAACCTTTGCTGCTAGAGACCCACAGCCCATTTTTATATGAAAGTGTTCCTGCCTCCTGGAGGGGATGGAGGAAGCAACCAGCTATGGCCGCCCAAGGCGGCAAGCTGGAAACGCTGCTACAGGTCCTCGCCCAATTTTATATGTAAGCGGTCCTGTAGTGTTCCTGCTTCCTGGATGGGGCGGGGAAAGCAACCAGCTACGGCAGCCCAAGGCAGCAAGCTGGAAAACAAATTCTGTCATTCTACCTCAGACATGACCATTTCAACCATGTCCATGAACATATGCGATTATAGTTATCTCTTTTAACTTAGAATTTAAGTACCATGGGCACATAAAACTTTCCCCTTACACAAACATCCATTTGAGCCAGTGCACCATCCTCTCTAAGATAATAAGATAATGAGCAGCGTAACATTGGGTTTCTCATATATTTGTTAAAATAAATATTTTTTGTTAGGTTTTACCAACAAAATAAAAATAATCACCAAATATGTACTGGGAAGGGCAATACACAGGCCATAGTTTTCTTTAAGAAAGCCTGGCCCTCAAAAACCCTGCAGCTGTCAATAGTCCCACTACTATGCCAAAGAAGAGAAGGGAAAATGAAGCCTCTGATATTTTTTTTCCCTGGCCTGGGAAGCCTGGTATTATAAATACTGTGGGCAAGCAATAGACCTACAGATGTCACCTGGTTAACCAGCCCCACTCCGGGCAAGGGTGCACTCTTCCCTTCCACGGAACGGAGACAGCTCCCTGGGATGCCACCCCACCATCGTAGACCAACTGCTCAGGTGGGGCGCGCCTAACAACCTGCAAACGAAAAAGGTTCATATAGGAGATGGGCTACACACTGAGTTATTTGATAATTACTAGACACAGACACCAGAGTGAATTTTTATAGAGACACCAACGGGCCCCTCTTTATTAATCATACCCTTATTAGACCATATGATTCCCCTGGCGTAAGCTCCATTTAAGCGGGACCAGCTACGTCTGCTCACCCTTCCTTGGAGTGGTCCCAGGGACTCTAAGGATGAGCTTGCTGCAACCAATCCCCTTCCTAAACTCAGATACCACCCAAATGGAGAGTGAGGCCAGAGGATGGCCTCTGTGGGCGGTCCCATCTTGCAAGGCAGCCTTAGGCAGGCTGCCAACCTATGCCACCACCTCACGCCAGGGTGCCTCCCCTCTGCCCCCTATTTAAACGAATGGCCATCGGATCTATTCCTACTTAACAATTACCTTGCTTAACATTCCCCTGATACCCTAACTCCCTAACCTTCCCTACTTAACATATACCCTACTTAATTCAGAATTATACACATAACATACATACATACATATAGACATGCGAAACAAACACAAACCCACATGTCACAAAGGGGGGGGGCCTGCTGCAGACAGCCACCCCTTCACAGTACCTTTAGGTCTGTCCAATGTGCAGGGCTGCTCCTGATGAAGCTGGATGATGAACTGGGCCCTGCCCCATAGATGACAAGTGAAGCCTGGCCCCCTCCTTTTCTTCCAGGGTGGCCGCATCCACCACGTGGGGCTACCGCACAGTCTGCATCCTTGTCTTTGTCCTGGGCGTCCCCCTATGCACCTGGGGACCGCCCACACTCACTGCCATGACCCGCAGTATTTATATATTATTTTAGGGTGGGCCCCGTTGGCTCGGGGTCCCACCCGACATCACCATCGCAGCTTGCAGTGTATATATATTAGTTTACGGTGGGGCCCACCTGATGTCAAAGCGCGGCCCGGCACCATTATCAGAGCCGGCGGTGTCCCTGTTGCTATGGGGACGCTGCTGCACTCATTGTAGAGCGTCAGGCCTCCTCCTGGCCCGCCCCCCTCAGCAATGAGTTGAGGAAATGGAGGGGGTGGGCCGCGGGCAGCCCAGGGTTTCTTTACCTAGGCCGCTCAACGGAGTGACTCGGTACTTACACACCGCCTCCTCTTCACCCGGGTTGGCAATGGCCAACCCGAGGGCTTCTGCTGTGCGTCTCTGCAACCTCTCGGGCTGCTCCTGACATATGCAGCCAGGGAGGATTTTTTTTTAACAGGTGCACCTTGCAGGGGGCACGGCCGGGCAGCCGAGTCGGGGTCGCCCCCCACACACGGTCCTGGCCGGGTTATTCTTGATGGATCTGGGCAGCCACCGCGACGCTGCCCAGGCCATAAATGTCTCTGGGGCCTGTCCAGTCTGGCCACTGGGCGGGCCGACAGGCGCCACAGCCCAGGGGCGGCCGAGCTGCCCCTGTCATAGCAGTCTCTGCAGGGGCTCACCATTGCACCACCCGTCCCTTTTCAACGGATTAAGGCCCAGGGGGCCACTCGAGGCAGCACACACACACACACCCACGCACCCCCCCTTAAATATAACCTTTTATTACACTGGTGTCTGCGTCTTTTTCTTTCTGTGTGTTCCCTAAAATGTCCAGCATGTAGCCCACCAGCCGGGCCCTGTGGGGCCACGAGCTACAAAAGAGTGAGGTTGAAGACACTGACAATAGAAAAAGTCTGGTCTATACGTGAAACTGAGAAGGGGCAGCCCACCAGATGAGTCACCCATAACTTTGCCACCAAACAAGTAAACAAACATCTACCCTCTAGAAGCCAAAAACTAAACGTGTCTCCGCTGCCCCTATATCTCGAGCTGGTAGCTGGAAAAAACATTTAAGCATCCCAACAACCCTTTAACTTGAATGAGTTGAGGCACAATTAGATTATAAGACACTAAGGAGCTCATGTTCAATTGTGATGTAACATGAATGGAAGGCGTAAAAAGCCTTGAGTAAGGCTGTAACGCCTTCCACTCATGCCACTCCACATATTCAATCATTTGTATGCTGGCTGGGATGGCCGGTACGCAGCTTGCGTTTCGCCGCCTTCCTTCCTCGCCACCATACAAATGCTCCAGCATTTGCGCCGGCATGGATTTTCATGCCGGCACAAATGCTGGTGATTCCCTCTCGGGTCTGCCTGCTTTATGGTTTAGCATAAAGCAGGCGGGCCACATAAGGATCCATTGTAGACGCTGCCCAATCTGCTCGCATGTCGGACAGCATTTATTTGTAAATGTGAACACTGTTTACCATGAACGCATGGTAAAATTATGCAAGCATGGCAAGAGCGCTCACAATTGAAAGTAAACGCTGCCTGCCATGCGTGTATGCCAGGCAGCATTTACTCACTTTGAACAGTGCAGTGCAAATGATAAAAATGTGGCAGCAGGGAGCCATTTACGTTGCAGTGCAAACGTAACGGCTCCCTGGCGTCAAATTAATTTTAGGAACAACATGAGCTCCTAATTGTTGATTCATTCAAGTGAGAAAGTCTACCCCTTCAACAGCTCACTCAGAGCACAGCTTCCACAAGAAAACCTCAGCCTGTTCCAAGTTATCAGAAATCAGGCTTTTAATTTTGTGGGATACAACACAGAAATGGTGATCTCAAATCATGACAAAGCCTTTCAAATCGCTTATTTTGTAGTGTTTGTCCATGAAGGGGACACTCCAGTCAGGAACGATAAGAATCTTTTGTCCTCGACATTCCAGACATTTAACCTATGCCTCCTTTTGAGGTAGTTGCTCTTTGGCCAGAGTGTCTCGCAAGACCATCTGAAACTTGAGGAGAACCATCTCCGGTTCCGGAAGCACCTCAAAACCTTCCTCTTTGCTTCTGCTTTCTCTCTCCCTCTCCCCTGCTGAACAGCTAATTAATTCTTCACTGAAACTGCACTTATCCTGCAACTGGACCACTCTAGACGGCCTCGGTCCTTGGCCCAGCCACTCTCCTCTTGCACTGATGCCCTGGAACCCCTTTGCACTGCGGGACTGTCTCTGTATCCCTACAGCCCCCCCCCCCTTCCCCAGCACTTGCTCTGCACTTACCTCGCACTTGCCACCAGCTGGCCCTATTTAGTTATTTATTTATTACTTACGCCACTTACCTTGTACTGCACTTCCCCCCCTCCCCTTCCCCTTGCACTTTTCCCCCTCCCCCACCCCTGCACTTGCGCGATCTGAATGACACCTGGCCTAGTAGGATCGTTGTCTGTCTCCCCTTGTCCCTCCCCTCCCTGCCTCGTCGCGCCTTGAAACACCTGTGTATAGGCGCGTTACAAATACCATATCATATCATATCATATCACCATTCCACCTCCAAATCCACCATTTGAAGTGGATTTGCGGAAAGTCAAGAAGTATGTCTTTCCGAGAATGCTTAGTTTGGTCGTGGACAGTTAAACATGTGCAAGCAGCAACAAAAAAATACATGACAGGATTCTTCAATACAATTCATACATATTTTAGAAAATATATATAAAACTAAAAAAGATCAGCTGTAATACACAAGAAATATAGTACTGTAGATCGGTTCAGTTGGTGAAGGCAAGGGCACTCTCTCTATCTGAAACAGTATCCTGCATTACTTGTCGAGGATATTTCAGCTTGTTTAAAAATTAATTTAGCTATAAGATAGTATTTCTTTCAAAAAGTGGATATTGACAGAAGTTATTAAAGAGCAAAGTACCAAATTTAGATCTGCAACGTCAGTTCAGATTGAGTTTCGTAGGGAAAGAAGCACTGTCCTAGACGAAATGCATTTGAAGCATATTATTAGTGGACTTTGTAGAATGTCAAAATAGATCATGATTGGTAGGAATGTCCTACTAAACAGGATACACGATAAGGGACTCTGTGCATGAAATTTCATGACTACAGGGTTACTATCGCAAAAGAAAAGTGTATAGAAGCTAGAATTAAAGATGCCATTAAAACTGAAGTATCAAATAGTTAATTAGAAAACCTTTCAGCTCGGAATACTTCGTGCCCGTGTGGCATAGAGGCTGTATCTTTTTAATAAGTGTGATTTACACATTTCATGCAGAAATGCCAAGTGTTCCACAGGCTAAAAGAATGACGAATTGCTCAGTTACCATAAATCAAAATCAACGATGCTAGACAATTATTTCCTATAATGTGCATGTTGGTTTTGACTGAAGAGCTTTGGCAGGCAGAAGAGAAAGGTCCTTTTTCGAGTTGCCCTCGTAGGCCAATATTTACAGCGAATGCATGCCGGGTAAACAAGTCTCCTTCTCTCATTGTCTCAAAGCCCATACTTTTCACTTATCTGAGTAAATTCCTGTAACTTTTGAACCTGCATTATCAGCTGTATCCGATAGACCAGTCCAGCCTAAGGATTTGTGCATAGGAATGCAAGTCATTTCATCATTTTACAGGCGCCCAAACACTGGAAAGTGATTGGATAGTGATGTATGTAATTTCACTGTTCATGCCAAGAAACACTGGAAACTCATTGGGTTTTGTAATTTCACTGTTCAGGCTCACAAAGACTTGAATCTCAAAATTCATCAAAAATGGTTCCCAAGCCCCTCCCTATTATCTATAGAGCCTTGAAAACCGGCTCAGAATTAGCAATTCTGAAAGACAGTGGTTGAAGATGTGATGTTACAGTAAACAAGCACCTACCCGTGGTGTGTATTGATATTATTTCGGTGTCTGAAATCCTTGAATGACCACTGATTGGTAATTTATAATTTTATTGAGCAATTTCAAAACTTCAAACATTACTTTCTAAGATTCTCTTTTCTTTCATTAATAGAAACAATGGTAACATTAAGTCAAAAAGAACAAGAATGTGCACTTATTTCCTCAGAGATGGCAACACTAAAGTCTCAGTTTGCAGGTGAGATGATAATGTAATTGGTCATGTTTAAGTTTATTTTCCAGGCAAGGGGTGCTAAACGTTTCTTTTTTTAAGTTCTTAATTTAATGTGTTGGTTTCTCTCTGATGTATACTTGCAATTAAGAAAATGTTTCCAGTTTTGACCTCTGCTTAAATGGTATTCTCATACTGCCACTCAACACCATTGGAACTCTCTACCTCTGGACATCAAATCCATTCCCACTGCGGCAGTTCTCAAGAGGGCCCTTAAAAAATACTTCCTCTCCCTTGGGGGTTCAAATCCCTATCCCTACGTTTCCTCCTCTCCATCCTCTTCTTTTCTACAATTGGATTCTGCTATACTACAATAGGATTCTGTTAGTCCTCAATCAACCTACAACTCCTCAAGGCACCTTGTCTTGGTGTTGCTGTAATACTGTATAGTCTTGGTACATCGTTTTCTGTCAAAGCTCTTTAATTCAATACATAAAAATACAAATGCGCTTTGAACATGATTAAGCTCCCATAATGGCTGATAAATGTACCACCTTCTGCTTCAATTGTTTAGGTCCAGACCATCATTGTATCCGGGAACTTGGCAGCTGTGTCTTGAGGTGGAACAAAGTCTTTAAGGGTCTGACTCCATCCCATTTCCGCAGTTTTATAGATATGATATCAAGAAAAGTGAGTGACTTGGTTTTTTAGGGCACCACTGGTTGGTGACCTCTTTCTGGGGGGTCAACCTCTATGAGAGGGCCACTGGTAGCCCTAAGGTTTTCAGGGCAGACCACAAGCTATCATGTAAAGAGGCTCTTACCAAACTGAAGTCTGAGGCTCCCCACACAGGTGCTAAATTTACGAGCTTGACTGAGGATCCTGGTACAGGGGCTAACACTACCATCTTCATCTAGGTTTCCATGATCAGTAGCCAATTATATCGGTCCTGCTGAGATGCCCTGTACAGTGGCAAAATCTGTTATCGGCTCTGCCGCAGCTCCCTGTTCAGTAATTAAGTCCACCGGCTTGGCTGAGGCTCCCAGTACATGGCTCAATTCACTGGCCCTACCATGGTTCCCTTCTCAAGGGTTAATCCCACTACTGCCCCCCCCCCCCCCACCCCACCCCCCAAGGGTCTCTGTTCAGGGGCGAAAGAGTTTACTGGTCACAGTGTGGTCTAAGCCCAGCCTCTGGATGGGAAAAACTAAGGGTATCTCAGAATCTGTCATGCGGGTGAGGATTTGACCTTGCAAAATGCCTGCTATCAATCAGTGGCACATTGTGGAGTTATTCTTTTTGTCTGTCATTACTTCGGCAAGCAGGTAGTCTGATTTACGCTCAACTGGAATTGCATTCTCCCCGCAAAGTGCATCATTGGGGAGGGATAATTTTGCTCCTCACGTGGAGTGGGCCGCTCTGACCAGAACATCCTTTTCTCTGACATTTTCTCTGCCACTACATGGTCCCCCTACAATAAGTGGACCTGTGGTTGGGGGAAGAGGACCATTCTGGCATGCAGTTTCTGCAAGATTGAAGCTTCTGGGTCCAGCTGGCTCCTCAGTCTACAATGTAGGATTGTTTTCTCCTGATTTCAGATGTGAATGCGCTCAAAACCTTTGAGAACCTACTTTCAAGACCTCATAAAGGAGCTTCTACTGCCTTAGGCACTGCAGACACGCCTGGCTCCTCAGGCCTCTTCAGAGACACCTTCCTCAGGAACGACTATTTCATTGCCTCCTTCTCTTCCACTAAAACCAAACTATGGTTGTTTGCAAGGAATTGAAAGCCGTTCTTGTACCCGTTTATGTTTCTACCTCCCCTGCATTATCTGGTCTTGTATCCACATCCTCTCACCCATTGTTAAGGACACTGGCCCTCCTCTGTAAATCAATGTTCAAAGGTTTGTAAGCATTTTTGTGGCAAAAATGCATTGTTTTCCATGTCATTTCCATTAAATTAATAAGTAAGTCATATGCCCTTGTCGGCGCCATCATTTTACGATCATGTGACTAGTCTAAGGAATCATTGAAGATCCCTCTTCTATAGATCCCTTAAGACAAATCTGGGGCTCTTGTAGGGGGGCATTGTCAGTTGAAGCCTTGGAAAAGACAGACCTCTACATACAGAAGAAAACAATTCTAATGCTAAAAAAGGTTTCGGCTAAGCTTCAATCAGTACTTCCTACCAACAAGAAAATTGATCAGAGATTTAGCCAGGTGAAGTTATACCAGGTGTGACTATCCTTAGTAGTCCCCTGCCTTCTTCATCCTTTGTAACAATGGCCACTCTTTATTCTAAAGCCTCAATGAGTCAGAGGTGCTTAGCAAGGATAAAGTGTTGGAGACCTTGGGAAAGGTGGTGTACACCCATGTGGCTCTTCACTTGAGACAAGCAAATGCATTACTTGCAACTGTGAATGAAATACTCTAGATGGAGATTTCAGATTTTGAAGCATTCTCTATTTTGGACAACCCCGACCAGTACCGGCTGGGTTTAGCAGATGCCTGGATTACAGCGCGGGGTGTTCTGTAATTGGATGCTTATCATGCCCTAACTGCAGCCAATGTGTTAACATTTGAGGGTTGATACTTGCAGACACGCCTGGTTGCATTAAACCATATTGGTTAAGGAAGTCATATATAAGAGTTAGACTAACCTTGCTTATGGCGCGCATGGACTTGTTCCACAGTCCTACAGATGATGAGCTTGCGAAAAACAAAACAAGTACTCGTATGGCCAAATCCCTTTTAGTTCCCACAAAGCCTCAGTCAAAACACTTTTGAGGTAATACTCCACACGACTTTCATTCAAATGTTTTTTTGTTTTTTTGGGGTACCAAGAAAAAAGGGCAAGGCAACCAAACTGATCCCTAAGCCAGCCTTGGACGGCGCAACAGTGAACAACAGCCAAGTGATACTTCGCCCAGCCTCAGCCACTTCAGGAGCCCCTCTTATTTGGAGGATGAATCGGTTACTTTATAACGAGTTCCCGTATGTCACCAGTGGAGGCCTGAAGGATGCTTACCTGCGCTTTCCTATTTGGTCACACATTCTCTGGTTTACATTGTTTAACCGTAATTTCCAATACAAAGTTCTGCCATTTAGGTTGAGCTTGGCTGCAAGACTTTTTATCAAAAATGATGACAGTAGTAGTGGGGCATCTGGACCTGCAAGGAATCCTTGTATATCCCTACCCGGACTACTGGTTGGTCTTGGCCGAGTCTCCTCTAGTAGCACGACATATGATGCAACTTTTGGTTTTTATTTGATTTGTGCCTATGCGTCAATATTCATAGATCTTCTTTGTTGTCCTCAAGTGCTGATTTTATTAGACTCCCATTTGAATATTGTAGTGGCAAGAGTCTTAATCAAAGTGGACAGAATTTCAGACATCTTGAATGCAATGCGATTGTTACTAAGTCTGATTGCATTGTCAGCAGGGGGGTTCCAGAGGCTCCTGAATTCCGGTGTTCTGGCAATTCCTCTGGCGCACCTGAAAATGGAGAGTATGCAAATCTTTCTGGTCTCAGGTTTTGGATACTAAATCCAAAATTCAGCATATTCCTCAAAAGATCCACCGACCCTCACATGGTGGTGTTCTGGGAGCAACATGGACACTGTGCCTTTGAGGACTATTAAGACCAATCCCTTCCTGCTGGTTTGAGGGTCTACTTCGGAGAACCTTTAAGTCCACGCTGCACGAGTTCCACAGGAGCACATAAATGTGCTGGAGCTGCAGACGATATTCTTGCTGCTCAGAGCATCTCTTCCTAGATTTAGGAGCAGAATAGTTCGGATTCTGACCCACAATTTACCAGCAGTGTTTTAGATCAACATACAGGGATGAATCAAGTCCCCCCCTCCCCTCACTGTTTGCCCTTGCGTTGGAAATGTGGAAGTGGACAGTGTGCCATAGTATTTCCCTGAAAACATGTTTTCCATCTCCTAGGAGTGTCCTGCAACGAGGTGGACCTTTTGAGTCATCGCACCATGACAAATCACAAATAGCAACTTATCCAGGACATTGTGCCTGAGGTATTTCACTATTGGGGACTTCCTCAGGTGGGTTTCCAGGTATGTAAGAGTACTGTAGATCAGGGGTTTTGATTATTACTGTTGGTTCAGAAGTATACAGTCCTGGGGAAAAAGAAGCTTTATGCTCTATTCATTGACCTCAGGACTGCTTTTGATGGGGTGCCGAGGAATTTACTATGGCTGGTATTAGAGAAAAGAGGGTTTCCGAGTACCTTGCTATCTTTAATCCAACAACTATAATGCGCTTGTTCGCTGGGGCTTGAGAGGAGAAAACACTATACCCTTTCCTGCAGTAAGGGGGGGTGAGTATATAGATGAAGCAATTAGAACATTACACAAGAATTGTCGACCAACTCAAGCTGGGGAGTGAATTGGTTCCCGCATCGTTCTTCGCAGACAATGCAGTAATTTTGACTACTTCACCAACGGGGCAGAGAGTTACAATTAATGCTTTTTTGGCTAAATGTAGCGAGTTGCCCTTCGGGGTCAGCATTGGGAAGACCAAAGCTTCAGA
The DNA here is from genome assembly GCF_040938575.1 of Ambystoma mexicanum. Lineage (NCBI taxonomy): Eukaryota > Metazoa > Chordata > Amphibia > Caudata > Ambystomatidae > Ambystoma > Ambystoma mexicanum. Next base: position 1,490,628,870 of record NC_090932.1, on the reverse strand, counting down.
CCAAGACTCTCTAAACCCCAAAGAATAACTGTAAATGTCAATGGTGATGTTTTAGAGCAAGTTCAGTTTAACAATTATTTAGGTGTTAGGTTTCATAGCAATGGGCAATGGACTTCTCCTGTAGAGAAATCACATACTAACCTGGTAAAGTATTGTGGGATGATTAAAAGATTGTATAATAGTCATGAAAGGGGAGCTGTTTCTCAGTCTCTTGAGAATGATCAGGCCCAAGCCAAATCGGCTGCCTTGTATGGGGCGGACATTTGGGGGTACGCTAACTGTGATAAACTTTCAATGGCATTCTTGAAACATGTAATTACATTGGCCATTACTTGCCTCATTCCCTGCCTTTTTATGGAACTTGGCCTCAAACCTATTGTTGATGAGTTGAATTTGAGACCAGTGCTGTATTGGATAAGGATTTGGGCATCCCTTGGATTAATCAACAGCAGGGAGTCAATTTCTCACATACTGAGGTTAGAAGGAGGGGAGGACACATGTATAATAAAGCTCTGCATGATTTGGACTCGAGTCATTTGTGCACTAACCCTTCTTCGATTACCAAAATGAGTGCAATGTTAGTTAACAAATTGGCTTCAGAGTTGACGGGAAGGAAATTTGTCGATGCAAGTAATAGGTTATCATCGGGATTCATCTACCTGGCAGGAAAGCATTCAGTTGGTTTTGAGACATACTTGGATAATATTCACCTGCTTTTTGCACGTACACTTTTTTGTTTAAAGATGAGATTTTTTATTCTTTATACTGCACTAGCAAGTGGGCTGGGTAAGGCATGGATGTGTGCCCAGTATGTGGCATGTAAAATGAAACATTGGCCCGTTTTATGTTCTTTTGTAGTAGTTATAGGATGCCTATGGTTAAACACCTGCAGCCAATCCTTAATGCTGCCAATATAGTCTGTTTAGAGCAGGCTGTGCTATTGATCAAAGAAACAGAGGATGCTACCACAGTGCATCACGTGGCAACCTTCATGTACTGTGCAAAGCACACGAGCCAAAAGCATTATTTCGAAGGGATTGTGTCCTCCGACGTATTCCTTATCTTAGATATCTCTTTCCAGCTTTGCTGGCCTCGGAAATTTTTTCTCTCTAGAGGGCGCTGCGCGTCGACGTCCGCCGAGTCGATGTCCCTCGACAGCCGCCGTATCGACGTCATCCTGCCTATAAAGGCCGCGCGCAGCGTCCGTTGCTCAGTTCCGTTTTTCCGCGCTTACTCAGTGCCTCGGAATATCGTTGCTCAGTTTCGTAGAGAATTATTCCAATTTCCTCGAGATATTCGATCCATACTCAATGGCTTCCTCGTCTGAACCGACGACCCCTCGGTCCGGCTTTAAAAAATGCCGAGACTGTGGAAAAAAGAAGTCGCTGACTGACCCTCACAGGGTCTGTCTGTGGTGTTTGGGAACTGAACACCATTGTTCGGAGTGCGAGGACTGTATGTCCATGACAGCTAAGGCCCTGAAGGAGCATAGGGGGAAGCTGGAAAAAGGTAAGACTTCTAAAGCTTCTTCTTCCTCGACGAAGTCGAGACATTCGTCTCCTCGTCACCATTCGCGCTCCAGGTCTCGAAGCAGGTCCCATCACTCCTCGAGATCGAAGCACTCGAAAAGGAGACGCCGAAGATCCCCTTCTTCGTCCTCCTCTTCCTCTGTTTCACCTAAGAGAATCCCTTGCCCCACGAAACATAGTTCCCGGGCTGAATGGGAGGAATTCCGAAAAAATATGATGAGCGTCTTCGAGAAAGCGGCCTCGACCCCCTCGAAGACTGCCGAGAGCGATGCTCTGGTCAAAAGACCCAAAGGTCCAAAACACCGCGAGCCGCAGTACCCGGCGAAGGAAGCTTCTCGAGCGCGTCACGAACCCTCGAGTAAAGCAAAGACCTCGAATCCTTCTTCGAAGGTTCCGTCGACGCCGTCGACGAAGGTTCCATCGACGCCGAGGTCGGTGTCTTCGACGCCGTTGTCGAAGGGACCTTCGACACACGGGTCTGTCGACTCGACGCCATCCTCAACACCGGCGTCGACGCCAAGGAAAAGTCACGGTTGCGGCGCACCCAGTGGCTATTCCCAGGTCTTTGATGACGATGTCGTCGAGATTGTCGACATCCTCAAGCAGAATTCCAATTCTATCGAGGACCTCGAGGCCTCCACCTTTGTTTTCGACGCCACGTTCGAAGCCTTCGGAGTCGACATCGACGTTTTCGAGGCCGATTACAACAAGTTTGGCACCCTCTGCCTTGGAGATCGGTTTCACACCCTTTGTGAGTTCAGACCAATTGAGAACAATGTCCTCAATTATGGAAGAGGGAGAACTATATGACCAAGAAGAGACATTTGAGTTGCAGGGATCTGCAACCCCAGTTCAAGAGGAGTTATCCTCAGAGGAACGCAGATTAAAGGAACTCCATGATTCCTTACATGAGGCAAGTGGTTTAGACACTTCCCCAGAGGTGGAGTTCGCTAGGCCAGACCAGGGGGAGCATGCTGAAATGGCCAGGATCACAGAATTTATGGGGTGGTCAACACCTTCACAGGCTTTCCAACAGGATGACCTCACGGATATTCTTGATAAAGGTCCACAGGAGGATCCTGTAGTACCTTTTCATAAAGTTCTTCAAAGAAAAATCATGACGAACTGGGAAACCCCAGATGTCGTCCCGGCAGTAAATAAAAAACTGTCTACTAAATACAGGGTATCTTCTGCAGACCCGGAGTTTTTGTCCAAACACCCATCCCCAGAAAGTCTGGTGGTACAGGCAGCATCTTCTACTGACATCAAGACTGCTTACCCTACTGTCCCACAGGACAGGGACGATAAAAAATACGATGCTATGGCTAAGAAAGTCTTTTCGGCATGTAGCATGGCGTTAAAATCTATTAATTCTACTTGCACCCTTGCTAGATTTAGCCATACACTTTGGGAGTGTGCTTCTACAGCGGCTGACTGCATCCCGGAGGGAGAAGAAAGGGAGGCGTTCCTAAATATCATAAAGGACGGTAAAGACGCTATGTGCGAATCCCTCCAGACGGGCATTGATTCGGCTGACAGTATCAGCAGAGCAATGGCGGCAAGTACAACAACCAGGAGATTTGCTTGGTTGAGAAAGTCTGGTTTTGCCCCAGATGTGCAAGCCAGGCTCTTGAACATGCCATTTGATGGCTCTTCTTTGTTTGGGAAAAAGGCGGATGACAGTTTAGAAAAACTGCAAACATCAAAGGCAGCAGCAAAATCCCTAGGCGCTGCAATCCGTCAGACACCTTTTCGTCCCACAGGACCCTCTGCGAGAGGCAAGTCCTTTCGCTTCTACTCCGCATTCGGAAGAGGTAGAGGACGGCCGGCTCAAAGGGGACAAAGAAGAACTACCCGAGGTGGACAGGGTAGATATTCAAAAGCCGCAGCAACAGCAGGTGCCTCTTTACCATTGGCATCTGCATCAGCCGCCCCAAAACCACTCTGAGGACTTCCCTCACAAGACACCTGTAGGAGGCAGGTTAACTCAACATCTGGCGGAATGGCAGGCTATCACGTCAGATGCTTGGGCATTGGAGACAGTTGCACAAGGTTACTGCCTGCCTCTCCTACGCATACTTCAGAGTCATCCACCTGGGATCAGCTCTCAAAAAGCTCCAGATCCGCTCCTCTTGCAGGAAATTTTAGACCTGCTAGAGAAAGGTGCCATAGAACCGGTACCTGTAGCGGAGAGGAACAAGGGCTGGTACTGCCCTTACTTTCTCATACCAAAGAAAGACGGAGGACTGAGACCCATCTTGGACTTGCGAGAATTGAACAAATTCCTCAGGAAAGACAAATTCGAGATGGTAACTCTTTCTCAGATCCTTCAGGCCCTTCAGTTCCAGGACTGGTTGGTATCTCTGGACCTTCAGGACGCTTATTTCCATGTGCCAATCCATCTCAAACACAGGAAATACCTGATTTTCGCAATTGGCAACTCTCATTATCAATTTCGAGTGCTGCCATTTGGGCTGACCTCCGCCCGAGGGTCTTCACCAAGTTAATGTCGGTAGCGGCTGCAAGTCTAAGGAGGGAAGGGATTCACGTCTACCCCTACCTGTACGATTGGTTGATCAGAGCTGTATCTTCGGAACAAGCTCAGATCCAGCTAGATCATGTTTGCCACTCCCTTCACAGACTGGGCTTCTCCCTCAATTTAAAGAAGTCACAAATGATACCATCGCAGAGACTCCAGTTCATCGGAGCGATCCTGGACACTTCCCTGGGAAAAGCCTCGCCACCAGACGTGAGGGCTCAAGATATTCTACAGATGGTCACCAAGTTTCAAAATGCCCAACGTCTCCCAGCCTTCGACTTTTTGAGGTTGCTAGGCCTCATGGCATCCTGCATTTTCCTAGTGCCAGAGGCTCGCCTGAGAATGAGATCCCTCCAGTGGGCACTGAGAACTCAGTGGTCACAATTCTCAGGGAGAATGACAGATCTTCTTCAGGTTCCCGACAGGGTGGCTCGAGACCTTCAGTGGTGGGCCTGTCAGGAGAACATTCTGAAAGGAGAGCAGTTTTGGCAACCCTGGCCGGAGATAACAGTAGTCACGGATGCCTCACTCACGGGGTGGGGAGCCCACGCCTACGACTTGACCATCAGCGGTCGTTGGTCTCCATCGGAGTCCAGACTACATATCAACCTGTTAGAGCTGAGGGCCATCAGACTTGCGCTGAAGTCTTTTCTGCCATCTGTACAAGGAAAGAATGTCCTGATAATGACGGACAACACAGTGTCAATGCATTACCTCAACAAAAGAGGAGGCATAGGATCACTACTTCTGTGCAGAGAGGCGATGCAGCTCTGGTTTTGGGCAATCCAAGAAGGAATCTCTCTATCGGCAGTTCAACTAGCCGGAGAGAAGAACTTGACAGCGGACGCTTTGAGCAGGCAGAGCACAGTCTCCCACGAGTAGGAACTAGCTCAGGGAGTCCTTCAAGAGATCTTCGCCCTTTGGGGAACCCCTCAGTTGGATCTGTTCGTCACCAGTGTCAACAGGAAGTGCGATCTGTTCTGTTCAAGGGAATTTCCCCGAGAGGAGCTCTGGGAGACGCGTTCATAGTGGACTGGGAGTTTCCGCTCCTGTACGCGTTTCCACCGGTCCCTGTCATTCCTCAAATGATCAGGAGGTTGAGAAGATTCCGGAAAACCATGATCCTAATTGCCCCGGATTGGGCCAGGAGAACGTGGTACCCGGACCTTCTAGACTTGTCCATCTGCCCTCCAATTCGACTTCCACTCAGAGAGAATCTGCTCTCAGAGAAGGGAGGTCAGGTTCTCCATCCAGACATCAAAACCCTCAACCTTCACGCTTGGCTTCTGAAAGGCTGAGGTACAAGGATTGGGACCTCCCTGATGACGTTATGGAGGTGTTGCTTGCGGCAAGAAGGCCAGCAACAAAAGCTCTATACCGCTGCCGTTGGAACAGATTTTGCAGCTGGTGTAGGGAAAAGAAAATCGATCCCTTTTCATGTGGTACACCAATGGTTTTGTCCTTCCTACTTTATTTAGCGAATTCAGGCCTTCAAGTTGGCACCATCAAGGGCTATCTCGCAGCGCTATCCATCTTTAAGCGCACTGCGGAAGAACCATCCTATTTCAAGTTACCCTTGGTAATACAGTTTCTAAAGGGGTTAACTAACGTTTATCCCCCAAGACCATTCCAGGTTCCCCTATGGGATTTAAATTTAGTCCTAACTTTCCTGATGGGCACTCCTTTCGAACCACTCCACTCTTGTTCGTTAAGGTTTCTTACCCTTAAGACTGTTTTATTAGTAGCACTTACATCTGCTAGAAGGGTGAGCGAGTTACAAGCTCTTTCTTGTAAACCCCCTCATACAATCTTTCACAAAGACAAAGTTGTTCTGCAAGTGAAGCCTAATTTCCTCCCAAAGGTGGTTTCTGAATTTCATATCACACAGAAGATTACCCTTCCATCTTTCTATCCTCCTCCCCATCCGGGGAAAGAGGAAGAGAGGTTACACAGGCTGGACCCAAGAAGGGCTTTAAGTTTTTACATTAGTAGACTGGCTAGGATAAGACAAGCAGACCAGCTGTTTGTAGGCTACGCAGGTCACAAGCTGGGGTTACCGATAACTAAGCAGACCATTTCCAGATGGATCATTTTAGCCATTTTGGAATGTTATAAACTGGCAGGAAAAGAGCCCCCTCAAAATCTTAGGGCTCATTCGACCAGAGGTATCACAGCTTCATCGGCCCTCATAAGTGGAGTGCCGGTTAGAGACATATGTGCGGCTGCCACATGGTCGTCCGTCCATACCTTTACACGGTTTTACATCTTGGATTCCTCCTCCAGTCAGGAAACTAGGTTTGGAAGGGCAGTATTGCACTCTATTCATCAATAAGAGGAAGCATGAAGTCAGTACTCCCACCTCCAATAACAGAATACTGCTATGGGAGCCTATCTAAGATAAGGAATACGTCGGAGGACACAATCCCTTCGAAGAACAAGTTACTTCTTACCTTGTAACGTTCTTTCGATGGGATGTTCCTCCGACGTATTCCTTATCGACCCTCCCATCCATCCCCGCAGTACTACTTCCCTTGTTGTTGCAGCTTACGCTCCTTCAGGGTGATTAGTCTAGTCCAGAAAGAATTATTGTGGGCTATAAAACGGAACTGAGTAACGGACGCTGCGCGCGGCCTTTATAGGCAGGATGACGTCGACGTCGATATGGCGACTGTCGAGGGACATCAACTCGGCGGACGTCGACGCGCAGCGCCCTCTAGAGAGAAAAAATTTCCGAGGCCAGCAAAGCTGGAAAGAGATATCTAAGATAAGGAATACGTCGGAGGAACATCCCATCGAAAGAACGTTACAAGGTAAGAAGTAACTTGTTCTTTGTAGGGTGAATTTCTTCAAATTTGCCACTGTACTTTAGATCTACAGCTCATATTTATGAAAGGAGGATGATTTTATTGTGTATTATACATTTAAGATCTGCTTTATCTTTTTTGTTTTGATCAGGTGTTGTGGTTTTTATCTATTGTTATAATTATGTATACAGTCAACTTTTAATTGTTAGTCTCATAATTGAGACTAATTATTATGTTTTATGTATCATCTGTATCTAATATGCGTGCCGTGAATTCTGCTCGTATTATGTGTATTGTTGTATGCATGCTAAATGACGATATGTCGAATTAAAGCACTAAGACAGATCACGGTGCAACCAAAATGTTGCCTCGTTGCCTTGCAAGGGAAGAAGGGATTGGAGTCTCTGAGGGATGCCTTGGAGATTGAGTGTGGAGGGTTGTCATTGTTTGTGCCCCCCCACCCCGATGCCCCTTTCCCACTCATTACTGGCAATACAGATATTTCACCAAACTGGTTTGTGCACCGTCATTCTGATAGCTCTGTGGTTGTCGGGCAGGTTCTGCTTCTCAGATCCGAAAGCCTTCTTCCTATTGGGAGGAATCTCTTGACCTGGTGGTGGAGTGGAAGGGGCGGGGGTACATTCTTCATCCCACCTCTCAGTCGATGTCCTTAGCAGCCTGTTTCCTAAAGTACTTGAGTTAGGGCACCTGGCCTTATTGCCAGATAATGAGTTATTCAGGCTGCAAGTAAAGACCACTTACAGCCAATCCAGAAGGAAGTGAGCCAAGTGTTGTTATTGATCACTAAGAGAAAGGTAGGAATCTGGTCAACTGCTCTTTTGATGATCCCATCTTGGCGGCATCGCCAAGCTTAAAGATAGTCATGCAGAACATTTCAGACACATGTTCTCACTCACAGATCTGGTGCTGGGACATCATTTTGACAAGCTTTGATATGTATTTCCTCCAAGAAAACAGTAGCACTCGTCATAGGAACCTAACATGGTGCTGACAGCCTTGAGTCGTAAGCCGCTTGAACCAGTGGCTGAAGTGGATATCAGTCTAGGGACCTGGAAGACTGCCTTTTTGGGGGCAATTGCTTTGGTTTGAAGAGTGGGAGAGTTACAGGCTCTCTCCAATGGGGAACAATGTTCTGTGTTTGATAAGATCAAGGTGACATTAAGGACGCATCCTATAGTTTTAACAAGAGTTCCAATTCAGTCCGCAAATGTAATTTGTAAACTTTTTTCCCTGATCTGTCTTCGATAGCAAAGAGGGGTACTTCACTGCCTAGATGTTTGCAGGTCCTTACAGTCCTGTTGGGTAACGAGGATAGCCAAGAGGGCGATCACTTGCATCCTGGAAAGCTATTCCCTTCAAAAGGACTTCCCACCCCTCTAAAGGGGTTCATGCTTATCCAGTGCGGGTGAAAGCCACTTTAGTGGCTCTCCAGCCGGCCTGTGCCATGGGAGGTCATTGATAATTGTGGCACTTTGCGCCTCTCTGTTGTGATTCTACAAACACTACTTGGATGCCGCTCCTAGGGCAGACGCACAGGTTAGGCAAGCTGGACTGAGACATTTGGTTGGCTAAGTCAATAAGGTACCATCTTCGCCTCCAGTTTTTCAGTGCGTTAGAAACTTTCAAAGGTTTTGAGGAAAGGTGAGGGGATGTAGGAGTAAAATACTCACCATAGTGAATGCCGTACCCCTAGCTCATAGTTCCATTTCTTCCAGACGCCCACCCTGCCTGCTCTCTAAAACTAGGCATCAGTCAATTCGTGTCTGGGCGGTTGGAAGAGGACTTGGGTGGGATGCCCAGTTAGAGGTTGTCCCTGTATAAAATAAATAAAAGGAAATTCCTATGGGACCAAACATTCCAAGAGTATGGAGGAAAGAGCACTAAGGGCTAGTGCACCCGGGCGGAGGAGCCACCCAATCAGGTTGCTTGGATCGCGGGCTGAATCCCACGATCTTTTCACAGGGATGTGTGCCAATTTGCACCTTCATTTAAACCTGTCATGGATTCTGTGCATTAATAATGGATCATCCAGTGCATTCATCTTATTATATGTTCCAGTGTTCCTAAATGTGGCTTAATGACTTCTATAATTTGGCCTCTTATATGTACTTCGATTCTTTTCTGAAAATTGTTTTGCGCCGCTTTGTTATATTTGTGTGAGAGCCCGATTGGAGGTCCGTGTGAAAGTAGAAAAGTGTTGTTTCATGAAGGAACAGTACTTTTCCTAAAGGCACCATATTCTGTGAAAGAAAGAATCTGGCTTACTGACATCAGAGCCCCCTATTTGCAGCCTGCCTTGGGCCCTAGTCACTGTGTGCAATGCAGGGCAGATGCTGGTAGGGGGCGCTCCTAGAAAAGAGTTCAAATACTGCACATTTAAGCTGTCAGTAACCGCTACAGAACAACCCTTTATTGTACTCTAGCACATACGCTAGGCATTTCCTGGATGGCTCAACGAGACTTTCGTAAATCAGAACACTATATACATTTATTTTTTATTGAACTACAGTTTATTACAAACTTTAAGTTACATTTGTGACAGTCACCTGAGCGTGACGGCACTGTTCACCGTCACGCATGCGCCACTGGGTAAGGGGGTTCATAATCCGATGCCAACATCAGCGTTCGCATTATTGTCCCGACGCCTACCAGGAGTGTTAACGGCACGGTGAAGTTCCAACCGCCATTTTGTGCTGTTGATGGTTAAGGCCCCACACGTGGGGTGCTCGTGCGCCATCTCCTTCAATTTATGGAGCCCTCCAGGGCTATATTTTTCCTATGAGGCCACAGGAGCCACCAGGAGGGGTCTGTGGGGCCCTCAATATTATAAAATAAAATAAACACCTTTGGTTGGAAAGGACATTTTGGTCACATGTACACGGTGCATGCCAAGGAGAACTGCTTGTTTAGTATCTGTAGTACAGAGACATTTTTCGGTTCCATGTAATAATGTAGCCACAAAAATGGCTGTTTTTTTGTGGCGACATTATTGCATGGAATATGCAGGGACACCCCCGCAGCCCCCACTCTTTTTTTTTTGCCACTGTCCCCATATATATGGTCACCCATATAATATCGCCACGACCTTTTCCCGGCGATATTATTTACGGCGACCATATATATGGGGATAAAATTACCTGATACCCATTTTTCTTCTCCTTTTTGTCACTGGTGCTAAGGAAGAGGGGCACCCTTTGTTGTGTTTGCCTGAAATAACTACATCACGTCCCACTGCAACCCCAAGGGTCCAGCACCTCAGCAGACTTGCGACCTTCACACAAGTGATAGGTGCCTGTGTGGTCCGTGGTCATGAGTGACCCTGCAGACGACGTTCAAGGGGCAGTTGCACCCCCGCAGATCAGGAGGGTGCACAGGCAACAAGGCATGCTGGCCCCCATGCCAGAGTTCGAAATGTCAGGTCCGCCATCGAAATTGGGCCCAAAATGACTGCTGCGGGTCAAGAAGCTGGCGATGTATTTTAAGGCCACAGGGGGGACGGACGATGAAGCGAAGGTGGCAACACTACTGTGCGCTGCTGGATCAGAGGTACACCATATCTTTGAGTCTCTCACCCCCACAGCTGACTCATATCAAGCTGTGAAAGACGCACTCACGGAGCACTTCCTACCTCTTGCGAACCAAGACTTTGAACGCTTTGTAATGTGTAGCGAAAAGCAGCGTGAAGATGAGTCATTAGACCAGTTCTGCGGAAGGCTATGTCACCTGGCCAGCACGTGCCACTGGGGAAATTAAGAGGGAATGGTCCGAAACCATATTCTACAAGGCTGTAGCTCGAGGAAGCTACGTTGACAGGTACTCTAGGAACTGGGGCTCACGCTGGCACAAATCCTTCCTTCACATGGGGAGGTCCTATGAACTTGCTGACAGCTGTGCCACTAAAATGGACGCCGCAGTCAGATCGGTGAAGGGTGAGGAGGTACGTGCGATAGGACGAATAGCGAATGCTAGCCCGTCACGTCCACAGTGGCCCCAGAAGAAGACTGACATATCACAGCCCTGTCCAAAGTGCGGTTATGATCTCCCACACACTAGTGACTGTCCAGCAAAAGGGAGAGTGTGTGGGCACTGTGACGCTGCAGGACATTTTGTGAGAATGTGCCGGGCAGCTGCCCCGACTGCAATTCCCAGGGGACCAAGTATAGCGACCAATATAGCACCACGCAGGCAGAGAAATGTAGCCATGGTGGAACAGGAGTTCCAAGACCTGGAAATTGCAGAAGAAGAGGAGGAGGATGAAGAGGTGTTCTTCATATCAAACATTGACTCGAAAACAAAGAAAAGGAGACAACCCACGTGCATGGTGAAGATTTGCGAGACTCCCACTCCAGTGCTAATTGACACAGGCGCATCAGGATGCGTACTTGCGACACAGCATTACGAGTCACTCCCTGGACCACCGGCATTGGGAGAAACGAAAGCCAAAATATACTAATTTGGAGGGGCCTGACCACTTCCGCTCCGAGGAGTGTTTGTAGCTCAAGTCACTCAAGCCAACAACACCATCAGAGCGAGATTCTTGGTGACGGACATCAGCCCCCACTCACTTTTGAGTTGTGCTGCATCTGAGATGCTAGACATTATGCCCTTTGTGCTCTCAGTATATGAAGCCGACATTAGAGACATCATTGAAAAGTTTCCAGACATCTTTCAAGGAGTTGGAAAGTTAAGATCCCATCAAGTTACATATTGATGAGACGGTGCGCCCAACAGCACTAAAACATAGGCGCATACCCTGTCACCTACAAGCGCAAGTTGAAAAAGAGCTGCAAAATCTGGTAAACTCAGATATCATTGAGACGATAGATGGCACGACTCCGTGGGTGTCCCCCATTGTAGTCGCAGCTAAACCCAAACAGCCAGGTTCGCGCTGCATCTGTGTGGACATGAGGTTACCCAACCTCACCATAAAACGGGAACGACGCCTCACGCCAACACTGGATGATGTAGTGGGTGAGCTACAAGGAACCAAGGTGTTTTCTAAGCTTGATTTGCGTTCCGGATATCACCAACTTGAGTTGCATCCGGACTCACGATATATAACTATGTTTACAACCCACAACAGCCTATACGGATATAAACGCCTGAGCTCTGGGGTCTCCTCAGCAGCAGAGGTGTTCCAAAATGTCATGAGGCACCCTCACCGGCTTAGACAGTGTTATCAATCTGAGTGACTATATATTGGTGTTAGGAAGAATTCTCTGTTTAGGCTGAATTTCCTAACCTAGTGAGTCCCCCAGCAGCTTTGCTGGATTTTTTGGGGTTTAATTTTTTTCTCCTGCCAAGAGTGAGACTCTTTTACCCTCACTCTTGGACATGACTTGAGAGTGTTTCTGTGACTTGCTATGTGCTTATGGGCTAGGGGGTAATTTTCCCCATAGGCCATCATTGGTTTTTGAATGTGTGTTACACAGCACCCTCAATGCAGTAGCACAGGGGTGTCCTAGAGACCCCCAAACATAGACTCCACACCCTGGGACTGACTACTGTCTCCCTGGGTCTGTAAAGTTGCCATTGACTTTACTAGTCTTAACTTAGGAACTTAACCAGTACAAACCATCTTACTGTGGAAGTACTGGTAGGGGCAATTAGATTGCCCCTGGGTCTGTTGTCGAGGGGGTACTGTCCCGTCCCCCCTCGCCGAGTTCTGGCTGGTGGCAGTGGATACCACGGAAATATTCCACCGGAATATTTCCCAATGGGATTTCCCATTGTTTTTGATGCACCACTTTTTGGTGCAATGTTAAAGATACCGCCGGTTTATTTATTTAATATAAATTCACCGGTTGGGATTTTTTGCCGGAACTCGCCGCCAAAATGGCGTCTAGGTTCACTTCAGTAACCCTGAACCCGAGTCGAGCCTTTGTTCCACTTTTGGCGGGCTTCTGCACAGAAGCCCTCCAAAGTGGTGCCATTCTGTCTGGGTACCACAGGGGGTGTAGGAGGGGGTTTAGGCACCCTGGACTGAGTTGCCTTGCCAACTCATGTCGCACTCTAGTGTGATTGGCCCAAGTGGTGAGCCACCCCGCTCACCACTTAGCATGTTTGAGTGACAGCTAGGCTGTATGAATGGGGGTTTGCTGCATAAAAGCAGGGTTTTTGGGACTGGTTCTTCAGAAGTCGCCACAGGACCTAAGAAGCCGAAGAGGCAGAAGCCGAGCCGACCTGCCAAGACGACACCACCGGTGAAGCCCTGCAGAACCGTCTCACCACTTTTCCCGACGACAGAGGAGATCTCCCGCCGGAGAGTCTTCTTCCCTTAACTGGTGGGGACAACCAGTTGCTGCCTTCTTTTCGCCGTCCCGAAGCATCTCGTGGCCGCCTTGCCTGTGCCAAGCACCCTGGCAACCGGGATACCACTTTTTACCTCAACTGCGAAAGAGGGGAAAAATCCTTTGTGACCGGAAAACTCCACGGCTGGCCTCATCCCTGGTAGTGCAACGACCTGCAGCTTTCCTCTACGTCGAGATCACCTCTTCCTCGGGACGACGCCGCGACTTGCACCCACTACCAGGAACGACTACCACCGCTGGAGGAATCTTTCCACTTTTAAAGGTACTGTGTTCCGCCCGGCCTCCCTTGCCACCGATTGTACGGGGTAGATTTAGCCCTCGGCTCTCGAACCTGGGTAGGTCTGGGACACCCTAACTAAACTTTTCAGAACTGTAGTAAAACCTTTTCTTCTCACCTGCAAAGACTTGTGACATTGTGTGATCTTGGGCACATTTTTCGCCTGGCTCCCTCTAAAGCGGGCCCCGAACTAATTCTCCTTGTTCCACCATTGACTGTCTTTGCTAACCTTATGTGAAAAGTGTTTTACCTTACTGCTCTCTTTATTTCTGCCTTTTCCCTCCCTTTTGGTAATACTTGTTGGAGTACCATCTAACGTTAAGCGCTCACCTCTGGTTGGAAATAAGTGGGGTTAACTTAGAATTGTCCAACAAATGATTAGGGATGTACATATGAGTAATAGTAACTGTGTTTGACTTTCTTACCTTTTCTAATGTACTAGTGTAATTTATGAGTGTACCTTTAATAAATAAGTTTATACTTTTACACCTAGCTCTGGTCAGTGTTTGCTTGTGCTACTGTGCCTCTGTGCCTATTGTGTATCCTCTGTATACTGCCTAACTCTTCTTGAGGGAAGTCTGACTGCTCAGCCACAGCTACCACAGTGAATCTGTGCGGTGCGGACTGCTACCAAGTGGGTTTACTGCCAACACCTGTAGTCTTAAATCTTTTGCAGTGGTCCCAGAGGGAACTGCACAGGTTTCTGCCTAACACTGGTGTACAGTGGTGGGATCTGTATTGAGTATACACTTTAGAGTACTTTTGAGATACCTTAGTGCAACTAACCACAAAGCTTAAGCACAAGAAAGAAAAAGTCATTTTTAACCTGTCTACTATGGAAAGTTATAGTCAAGAGTCCCTTGCTACAAAAACTGCTGATTGTCTAAGACTTCTCTGTAAGCATAAGAATCTCATGACTAAAGGAAAGAAAATAGAGCTAATAGAAAGGTTGTTAGAAAACCAAAGTCTGAAGGATGGTCTAGAGGAACCTATCACTCCAGCCAATGTAGAAAGCAGCAATGATCTTGATATGGCACAAAGTATTGATGATCTTGGGTCAGAACCAGAAGAGGAGGATGAAACGGTTGTAGATAGTCCCTCTAGGCCTCTGTCTGCTCTACCAGCTGTACCTACTGGACCTTTTCCAGGTCCCACAATTAGCCCTCAATACTTTGAACTAGAGAAAATGAAACTTGAATTAGAGTACAAGAAACTTAATGCTCAAACTGACAAAGAACTAAGGCTAAGGGAAATGGAGCTCGAGTATGAGCTAGAAATGAAGAAATTGTCTGTTGAGAATGCTTCTCTCTCTGGCTCCTCTAGAAGTTCCAGTCCTAAAAGACCCCGGATGCCTAAGGAATTGATTGGTATGTATGAGCCTAAGTTGGATGTGTTGGATTGGTTGTCTATGTTTGAGTATAATCATGGGCTCCAGAACATCACAGATAATGAGTTACTCACCTGGTTGTTCTCCAGGCTTCCCCCTGTTGCAACTGACGTGGTAATGGAGTTGGGGGAGGAGGATAGGAAAGAGTATGAATGTGTGAAACTAGCTTTGATAGCTAGGTTTGGGAAGACCCCTTCCCAGTATCTTAAGAGGTTTAGGAGCCTCAAAAAGCATGATGGTACCCCTTGGGCTACCTGGGTGTGTGAAGGGTTGAAAAACTTAGAGGGATGGATTAAGGGTTACAAGGTGAACACTTATGAAGGAATGAGAAATCTGGTAATGATGGAGTCAATTTATGATGCCTGCTCTCCTGAGCTCAGACAGCACTTGGCTGATTCACAGGAATTAGATCCTAGGAAACTAGCTAAGGCTGCTGACTTGTGGGTTGCCAACAGGGCTACTCACAAGGATTCTGGGGTAACTCAGAAGAAGGATGAGGGAAGACAGCCTAAGAAAGACTCCAAAGAGAATTCTAATAATCCTAATTCCAAAGAGGGCCCCAAACAAAACCATAAGGGTAAGCCACCTGGGAAACCACAGCAGAGTAGTATACCTTCTGTTGCTAAACCAGAAGGAGGTCAGAACAAGCCTCCATTCCAAAGGGCCTTTGGGGCCTGTTATGTTTGTAAGGCTACTGACCATGTGAAAGGAGATCCCAGATGTAAGGGTAAACCTTCAGGGGTCCAACTTGTCTCCTTAGCCTTCGCTCCAGAGGAGGAAGTCACTATGGCAAGTGGAAACTTTCTACTACTGGCGGATGAACCCACTGGAGTCTCCGCCAGTGTTTCTTTAGTCTCTCTGGGGTTGTGGGAACAGCAGAATTTAGATGTATATAATTCTATCCCAGATAATACTAAAGAGTATTATAAGGACAGTGTCCACGTGAATGGTCAGGAGACTCCTGCCATCAGGGACACTGGGGCCAGCATAACTGTGGTGGATGAATCATTTTTCAAGGCAGAGGATGTTGCTAAGGCACCCAAATGCCTCACCAAGTTAGCTGGAGGGCCTGTGCAGATGTGTCCCCAGTTACCAGTTCTCATCCAGTGTAATGATATGGCTGTGAAGATACCTGTCAGTATACAATGTGAAGTGCCAGGTATAGTTCTGCTAGGAAATGACCTGAAAGCTCTGGGAGTTTTGTCACATACCCCCAGACCGCCTAGTAAAAGGTTACAGGAGCTCACCAAATCTGCAAGAGAGAAAACCCTGCGAGGTTTATCTCAGGAGATGATGACAGAAATCACTCCTCTCCCACTGGAACAACTTACTGCAGTAACTACCAGATCAGGAGCAAAGGGGCAACCCAAGACTTCTAGGAAAAAGCCTACAGCAAGCACCCCAGTGCTTCCAACGAGGACTTCCCCGAGGTTGTTCAAAGTTACACCTGTAACTCCACCTCCAGCTGAGGCTGAGAGGGAGGTACAACCCTGTTTGGTTGAACTAGACTCTGAAGAAGAGATAGTAGGAGGCCCAGAACTTATTGGAGACCTGGACCCGGCTGACCATCCTGAGCTGCAGTCTTTATTTGTAGAAAGTGGACCCAGCAGGACAGCTTTCCGTAAGGGACAAAGAGAATGTCCAACTCTGGAGGGTCTCCGCCAGCAGGCAGCTTCTCAGGCTGATGGGCAAGAGCCTGGGAAGTATAGGTTACACTGGGAAGATGGCCTCTTCTACAGTGAACCAACCGAATCTGAACCTGGAGCATACCAACGCCTGGTAGTGCCCCAAGAGAACAGACAACAGTTCTTGCAACTAGCCCACGAGATTCCTTTGGCTGGTCACTTGAGTTTCAAGAAGACCAAGGAAAGGCTCTCTCTCTACTTCTATTGGCCAAAAATGGGGGCTGAAGTAGATAGGTATTGCAGGAGCTGCCATACCTGCCAGACTTCTGGTAAGGTTGGTTCCAAGAATGTGGCACCTTTAGTGCCTCTCCCAGTCGTGGGAGTCCCATTTGAGAGGGTAGGGATTGACATTGTTGGTCCCCTTGATCCCCCAACCTCCTCAGGCAACAGGTTTATCCTTGTTGTAGTAGACCATGCTACTAGGTACCCTGAGGCAATTCCTATGAGAACTGTTACAGCTCAGGCTGTGGCTAAGGCCCTCCTTGGTATCTTTACCAGGGTTGGGTTTCCTAAGGAGGTGATCTCTGACAGGGGGACAAATTTTATGTCCAACTACATGAAAGCCATGTGGAAAACCTGCGGAGTCACCTACAAGTTCTCAACCGCCTACCACCCTCAGACAAATGGGTTGGTAGAAAGATTTAACAGAACCATGAAGAGCATGATAGGTGCCTTAGAAGAACCCCTTAAGAAGAAGTGGGACCTTCTACTGCCATGCCTTCTATTTGCTTATAGGGAAGTCCCTCAGGAGGGAGTGGGTTATTCTCCCTTTGAACTTCTCTATGGCCATCCCGTCAGAGGCCCCTTGGCCCTGATTAAGGAGGGGTTGGAGAGTGCTCCTTCCCTCAAGCCAGTCAGAGTGACTGACTATGTGATAGGTCTCCGAAGGAGAATGTCACACATGATGGCAGAAGCAAGTGACAACTTGAAAGCTGGCCAAGCTCTGATCAAACATTGGCATGATCAGAAGGCTAACATGGTTGAGTTTACTCAAGACCAGCTAGTTCTAGTTATGCTCCCAACAAGGCAGAGGGCCTTGCAAGACAAATGGATGGGACCCTTCAAGGTTGTGGGAAAACTTGGAGAGGTCAACTATCTGGTGGATCTGGGCAAACCCAGGGAAGCTCCCAGAGTCTTCCACACCAACCGCCTCAAAGCCTATGTCTCTAGACCAGAAGTAGGAGCATTGCTTCATCGGAAGAGGAAGAGGAGAGTGACGCTCTACCTGACCTCCTGAGAGGCTTACCTTTGGACGAAAAGGTTGAAGGAGTTAATCTCTCTTCAGATCTGACCCCTGAGCAACAGGAGGAGTGCAAAGCTATGTTAAATCAGTTTGCCCCCCTGTTCTCACTTTCACCAGGCTTGACCCCTTGGGGACAGCATGAGATACTCACTGGTGACTGTCTGCCAGTCAAAAGCAGGGGATATAGAATGTCAGAACATGTCAGAACCCACATCAAAGGAGAGGTCAAGAAGATGCTTGATCTCGGGGTAATAGAGCCCTCTACTAGTCCATGGTCTAGCCCAGTAGTGTTAGTACCAAAGGCAGGATCCAAAGAGTTGAGATTCTGTGTGGACTATAGAGCTCTTAATGCAGTCACCAAGACTGATGCCCACCCTTTGCCAAGGACAGATGAGTTGGTGGATAAACTTGGTGCAGCCAAGTACCTCAGCACACTGGACCTTACGTCAGGCTACTGGCAAATAGCCCTGACAGACCATGCCAAGGAGAAAACTGCATTTTCTACCCCAGTTGGCCTATACCAATTCAAGGTTATGCCTTTTGGACTGAAAAATGCACCTGCAACATTCCAGAGGATGGTGAACCAAGTTCTAGCTGGGATGGAGGACTTCTGCATGGCATACTTGGATGACATTGCACTCTTCAGCCACTCCTGGGAAGAACATGTGACCCACTTAGGACATGTTTTGCAGGCTCTTGAGCAGGCCAATCTGACCATAAAAGCAAGCAAGTGCCAAATTGGTCAGAGTAAAGTGGTCTACCTTGGACATGAGGTAGGAGGTGGAGAAATAAGGCCTTTGCTCAGCAAGATTGAAGCTGTGCAAAATTGGACAACACCTACTACTCAGACCCAGGTGAGAGCCTTCTTAGGCCTCACTGGGTACTACAGGAATTTCATTGAGAACTATGGGACCATAGCTTCTCCTCTGAATGTGATCTCCTCTCCAAAATTCCCTAAGAAGGTCAAATGGAATGAGGAATGCAATCAGGCCTTTGAAAACCTGAAGAAAGCTCTCTGCCAAGCTCCAGTACTCAGAGCTCCTGACTACCACCAAACTTTCATTGTACAAACTGATGCTTCCAATGTAGGTATAGGTGCAGTTCTTAGCCAACTGGATGAGAAGGGTAGGGAACACCCCATTTGCTTCATCAGTAGAAAACTGAAGGATCCTGAAACAAGGTGGGCAACAATCGAAAGAGAATGCTTTGCTATTGTGTGGGCACTGAAGAAGTTTAGGCCATACTTGTATGGTTCTACTTTTGCCATTCAGACTGACCACCAACCCTTGAGATGGTTAATGCAAATGAAAGGGGAAAATCCAAAACTATTGAGATGGTCAATCTGCCTCCAAGGGTTTGATTTCACCATTGAGCACAGGTCAGGGTGTCACCATCAAAATGCTGATGGACTCTCTAGGATGTATGTCATCGACTAGAGGTATGAGGTTCATCCAGGAGTGGATTAAATCCTCCTGTCCCTTAGTCTGGGGGGGGGCGAGTGTTAGGAAGAATTCTCTGTTTAGGCTGAATTTCCTAACCTAGTGAGTCCCCCAGCAGCTTTGCTGGATTTTTTGGGGTTTAATTTTTTTCTCCTGCCAAGAGTGAGACTCTTTTACCCTCATTCTTGGACATGACTTGAGTGTGTTTCTGTGACTTGCTATGTGCTTATGGGCTAGGGGGTAATTTTCCTCATAGGCCATCATTGGTTTTTGAATGTGTGTTACACAGCACCCTCAATGCAGTAGCACAGGGGTGTCCTAGAGACCCCCAAACATAGACTCCACACCCTGGGACTGACTACTGTCTCCCTGGGTCTGTAAAGTTGCCATTGACTTTACTAGTCTTAATTTAGGAACTTAACCAGTACAAACCATCTTACTGTGGAAGTACTGGTAGGGGCAATTAGATTGCCCCTGGGTCTGTTGTCGAGGGGGTACTGTCCCGTCCCCCCTCGCCGAGTTCTGGCTGGTGGCAGTGGATACCACGGAAATATTCCACCGGAATATTTCCCAATGGGATTTCCCATTGTTTTTGATGCACCACTTTTTGGTGCAATGTTAAAGATACCGCCGGTTTATTTATTTAATATAAATTCACCGGTTGGGATTTTTTGCCGGAACTCGCCGCCAAAATGGCGTCTAGGTTCACTTCAGTAACCCTGAACCCGAGTCGAGCCTTTGTTCCACTTTTGGCGGGCTTCTGCACAGAAGCTCTCCAAAGTGGTGCCATTCTGTCTGGGTACCACAGGGGGTGTGGGAGGGGGTTTAGGCACCCTGGACTGAGTTGCCTTGCCAACTCATGTCGCACTCTAGTGTGATTGGCCCAAGTGGTGAGCCACCCCGCTCACCACTTAGCATGTTTGAGTGACAGCTAGGCTGTATGAATGGGGGTTTGCTGCATAAAAGCAGGGTTTTTGGGACTGGTTCTTCAGAAGTCGCCACAGGACCTAAGAAGCCGAAGAGGGAGAAGCCGAGCCGACCTGCCAAGACGACACCACCGGTGAAGCCCTGCAGAACCGTCTCACCACTTTTCCCGACGACAGAGGAGATCTCCCGCCGGAGAGTCTTCTTCCCTTAACTGGTGGGGACAACCAGTTGCTGCCTTCTTTTCGCCGTCCCGAAGCATCTCGTGGCCGCCTTGCCTGTGCCAAGCACCCTGGCAACCGGGATACCACTTTTTACCTCAACCGCGAAAGAGGGGAAAAATCCTTTGTGACCGGAAAACTCCACGGCTGGCCTCATCCCTGGTAGTGCAACGACCTGCAGCTTTCCTCTACGTCGAGATCACCTCTTCCTCGGGACGACGCCGCGACTTGCACCCACTACCAGGAACGACTACCACCGCTGGAGGAATCTTTCCACTTTTAAAGGTACTGTGTTCCGCCCGGCCTCCCTTGCCACCAATTGTACGGGGTAGATTTAGCCCTCGGCTCTTGAACCTGGGTAGGTCTGGGACACCCTAACTAAACTTTTCAGAACCGTAGTAAAACCTTTTCTTCTCACCTGCAAAGACTTGTGACGACATTGTGTGATCTTGGGCACATTTTTCGCCTGGCTCCCTCTAAAGCGGGCCCCGAACTAATTCTCCTTGTTCCACCATTGACTGTCTTTGCTAACCTTATGTGAAAAGTGTTTTACCTTACTGCTCTCTTTATTTCTGCCTTTTCCCTCCCTTTTGGTAATACTTGTTGGAGTACCATCTAACGTTAAGCGCTCACCTCTGGTTGGAAATAAGTGGGGTTAACTTAGAATTGTCCAACAAATGATTAGGGATGTACATACGAGTAATAGTAACTGTGTTTGACTTTCTTACCTTTTCTAATGTACTAGTGTAATTTATGAGTGTACCTTTAATAAATAAGTTTATACTTTTACACCTAGCTCTGGTCAGTGTTTGCTTGTGCTACTGTGCCTCTGTACCTATTGTGTATCCTCTGTATACTGCCTAACTCTTCTTGAGGGAAGTCTGACTGCTCAGCCACAGCTACCACAGTGAATCTGTGCGGTGCGGACTGCTACCAAGTGGGTTTACTGCCAACACCTGTAGTCTTAAATCTTTTGCAGTGGTCCCAGAGGGAACTGCACAGGTTTCTTCCTAACAATTGGTGTATGCAGCATCTGAGGCAGAGCACATGGCCCGGCTGGAAAAGGCACTGGAAAGGATCAGAGACCGAAGCCTAACTTTACACCGTGAGAAATGTGAATTTCTCAAAGACAGCGTAGAATTCTTTGGTTTCATCTTTCACTCTAAAGGAATCTCTCTGGACCCACAGAAGGTGAAGGACATTCAAGACGCAAAGCCATCAGAGAATGCCTCAAAGGTGAGAAGCTCTCTTGGCTTGGTAACATACTGTGGGAGGTTCATTCAGAACCTAGCTTCTCTCTCAGGACCTCTCTGGGCCCTAACGATGAAAGACACTGCATGGATTTGGTCAGACACCGAACAGACAGCTTTTGACACCATAAAAGCCGCCCTCACAGGGGATGAAACTATGCCGTTCTTTGGCCCCCGGAGAAGAGTCCAAGTTGGTCGTGGATGCCAGCCCTGTGGGGCTAGGAGCCGTGCTACTTCAACCTGATCTCCATGGACAAATGAGACACATCGCATATGCCAGCAAAGCACTGACAGAGACCGAACAGAGATACTCCCAAATCGAGAGGGAGGCGCTGGCTAAACTTTGGGGTCGTCGACACTTTCACATTTATGTTCTGGGCAAACCAGTGTCCGTTATCACCGACCACAAACCCCTCATCCCAATCCCGACAGGCTCATCCTCCAAACCACCACCAAGAATAAAGAGATGGATGCTAGCTCTCATGGAATATGGGGTGAAACTGCAGTACAGACCGGGAACCCACAACCCGGCAGACTACCTGTCTCGTCATCCCAGGTCGCGTCATCCCAGTGGTGGCAGTGGTCAAGAGACTAAGTCAATTAGGGAATGTGAGGACTATGTTCGCCTAGTAGTGGATGCGGCCCTACTGGTAGCCCTGACACTAGAAGAAGTGGCTGACCCCTCAAGCATGGATGAATGCTTCCAACTCGTTCAGAATGCTGTGGATAGCGGCGACTGGAGGTCAACTCTATCAGACATGACCTGCAAGGATAAAGACACCCAACACAAGATTCAGCTACTGTGGCGAGTCCGACACAAACTGTCGAGGTGAGCAGAAGGCCTGTTACTTCGAGGGAGACAAATCGTGATACCGAGGAAGCTGATCGGGAGAGAGACAGAATTGGACCACTGTGGCCACCAGGGCACTGCAAAGACTAAGGCAAGGCAGCAATCCAAGGTGTGGTTCCTGGGGCTAGAGGAAAAGGTTGATGACTATGTGAGCAAATGCAAGGAGCCCTGCATTGAGTCCATGGAGCGAAGTAACAGCCCATGCGGCACAGTGCATGCTGATTTTGGATCGACTGGGAGAGGGATATACTTTTTGGTGCTAATCGACCAATGGTCACACTATCCGGAGATGGAGCTAGTTGACTCCACGTCATGCGAACAAACCATACAGGCAATGGAAAAAGTATTCGCAACCCATGGACTTCCCCGAGTCATATGCTCGGACAACAGGCCGCTGTTTCAATGCAGGCAATTCACGGAATTCATTAGTGACTATGGCATCACGCACCGAAAGTTGACATCGGGATGGCCTAGAGCAAACTGAGAGTCGGAACGCTTCATGCACACGCTCAATAAAATATTACACATCTCACAGGGGCACGGAGGTGAATTGAAGAAAAATGAATACCAATTCCTCCGGGAGTATCGGTCGATCCCCACCAATCCACCGGTGTGCCTCCAGCTGAAGCTTTGTTTAACAGATGCCCGAGAGGACTGATTCCCGAAACGGACGACCGACCACCGGGGGTCATTGATGACCAGAAGACACTCGAGGACGGACAGAGGCACAATGAGAAAGAAAGCGCCAGCCGCAGGCTCTGGCCACCTAACATTGAAGTGGGGGGACACGGTCCTAGTGAGGAACATGCACCCGGAAGGGAAGCTATCCCTCAACTACGAGCCTACTCCCATGGGAGTGACCCATGTAAAAGGGATCAGGGTGACTGCTGCCGACCAGCGGGGATCAGTAACAAGGAATTCATGTTTCTTCAGGAACAGGAAGATCGCTGGAGAAGAGCAACAGCACGAGCCTGCAGTGGAAAATGTCCCCTGCCCGAGTGATACACGGAGGGCAAACTCTCGTAGAAGATATGGGGGTCCTGAACCGGGAGGACACAGCTTCGAGAGAGAGCAAAGAAACGTGAGATATCCCCGCCGGGAGGGTTGGAAGTGTCTGGCCAGGTTCAAGGACTACATCATGGACCCGAGTTGAAAAAGACCTGAAATTGATGGTATCGGCCCACGTTGAGCCTAGACACTGTTTGTTATACATTTTTGTTTTGTTATGAAAAAGGAGGTATGTGACGGTACGCATGTGCAGAATAAAGTGGTCAGACCATAGCTCGTTAGAGCGCGCCGGGAACCTGTATGACCTGTGTCCTGCGTATGCTTTCAGGTATGAGAGGCCCAGGCCTGACATCGGGGGTCCCGGGAACACATTAAATAGCATCACAACATTCATATCCAATTACTCCTTCATACGTCATCAGTTTACTTGTCAAGTTGATAATCGTAGTTTGGAGCAGGGGCAAAGTTCAATCTCTCCTCACTGATCTGTCAATACCTTATCAAGATAATCATTTACTGCAAAAGTTAACCTAACATTCTTGCTGGAACATACGACCACTCTTCCATATTTACGTTTAACGGAGCGAATTTGCTAAAAAATACATTTCCTTGAGCATTCAAGGCTAAGCATTCAATAACCAAGTGTTTGGAAGACACCATTTAGAAATGCTGGTAGTGACAGTGATGCATCCGCTGCCCCCAAGATAGATTTGTATCTGCTTTTGCAACTGAAAAGCAGGACGACTCAGCCCATAGACAACCTATTCTGTTGAACTAGTTGCAGTTACATTTTATCATCTGACATTGGATGATAATCAGGGTCTACTTTGATATTCTTATTACAGCAAGAACATTACAAACATGGTAAGTTGCATTTGTGGTCGCCAGGTGGCGCAGCGACTCTAAAAATGTTTATCATTTGGAATCAAACATTTAGTAGATTCTGTCGCTTGTAGGCACGCCTCGTTTGTCTTGTGGATTTTCTTTGAAAGCCTGTGTTAAGTTCCTGTTCCCAGCCGATGCATCGGCGGGAAACAGGGTTGAGGGCCTGGGGCTACCAGGCCGCGCTACACAGCTCCAGCGGGAGCAATCAAGACACGGACGCAGCTGCGTTGCTGTCATGCCTCGGAACTGCCCTTCCTGCTCAGGGGCGGGGCTTTTATTGATTACGCCTTACGTCACCGCGTGGCATGATATGATGGTACTGAATGTTGAGTTCGGTTAGGTACTTCCTGAACTCCTCTTCTTGGAATGGTAGACCATTGTCACTCCGAATCCGCCTTGGGAGGCCGTGAGTGGCAAACATTGTCTCCATCGCTGGTATGACCACCTCCGCCGCCGTGGAGGTCATGATTTCGACTTCTGGGTACCTGGAGCTCCGCTGATAGTATGGGCTCGGGAGTGGGCGGCGCCCCCGTTATTTGGCATGGGAGACATGTGTTGATCAGTTGCTCCACTTTCCCATCGATCTGTGGGAACCAGACGCGGTGTCTGATCCGGGCCTTAGTTCTCACCATACCTTGGTGACCCTCTTGCACCAACGCCACGATTCTGTCCTGCATGCTTGTCCGGATGACGATACTGGTCCCTCTTAGAATGAGCCCTTCTTCTGTGATCGATAGGTCTTGTCTCACTGCGAAGATGCCAGTTAGGAATTCTTTTGCCTCAGCTGTTCGGTTGTGGATGTTCCGTAGGAAGGACCTCCATTCCCCCGATATGATCGTGTCTTTGACTAAGTCACAGCACGGGTCGGTTTATTTGGCCTCTACAATGTCTTCAATGCCGATGGCCCTTGGCTTTATTGTGTGTTCTGGCAAATGTGTCCCTGGCAAATGTGTTCCTCTGTTTCTTCCGCTGTGTGTATCTCCCCCGGTGTGGCTGCTCGCGGGTGTCTCGATAGGAAGTCGCTGGGTTTCCACTGCCTGGCTGATATGCTTACTCAAAGTCCTGTTGTTGTAGGTGTAGTAACCATTTTCCTATCCTGAGCGGAGGGTGTGAGGATGAGCCAGTGAAGATGGGGAGTAGCGGTTTGTGGTCCGTGTAGGCCTTGAATTTTAGGCCGTAGAGATAGAGATGAAAATGGCGGCAGCCCCACAACACTGCGATCGCTTCTTTTTCAATATGGGCGTACCGTTGCTCCGTCGGTGTCAGGGCACGGGAGGTATATGCGATCGGCATTGACTCTCCTGTGTTGGCCACTTGTATGAGGATGGCTCCTAGGCCCACTGGGCTGGCATCAACGTACAGCTCGGTTGATAATGTGGGATCATAATAAGCCATGGTGGTGTCTGCCGAGAGTGATGCCTCGATTTGCTCGAACGCTTCTTGGCAGGCAGGGATCTTCTTGGGGATCTGCCGATATGCCTGCACTGTTAAAGGTGTACCCAAAGAAAGAGATCTCCTCCTTTAGGAACTCACACTTGTCCTTGTGGATTGTTAGGCCTGCATCCTCTAGCCTGGTGAGTAGCATGTGGAGCCGTTGTATGTGTTCTTCCTTGTTCTCTGCGTGTATGAGGATGTCGTCACTGACGTTTAATACCCCCGGGATGCCGCGTATAACCTCCTGGATCGTTTGCTGAAATACTTCGGCTGCAGAGGAGATCCCGAAGCTGAGCCGCTTGTATCTGCGTAGGCCAATGTGAGTGGAAAATGTTGTGATGTACCTGGAATCACGGTGAAGTTTCAGTTGGTGATACCCGGCATTGAGATCGACCTTCGAGAATACCTTGGAGCCTGTGAGGTCCGCTACGATCTCATCAAGGGTTGGGGTGATGTTGCACTCCTGTTTTATCGCTGCGCTGGGGAGGCGCATATCAATGCATATTCTCACTTTCCAGGGTTGTTTGGGTTTCTTGGTGACGACCATGGGCGACACCCATGGTGTGGGTTCTGTCACTTCCTCAATGATGCCTGCTTTCTCGAGCGCCCGGAGCTCTTTCTCCACCTGCCCTCGTATGTGAAATGGCGTTCTTCAGTGTCGTACTGCTCATGGTTGGACGGACTCATCAATGTGCAGCTTAATGGACTTCCCTTTTAGGCATCTAATCCCCTTGAGGAGGTTCGGGTATCTCCCGAGAATGCTGTCGACGTCTTGTGACTCGGTCACCTCGCATATGAAGCTTATGAGACCTAGGTCCTCTGCTGCGTCTCCGCTTAGTAGACACTCGATTCCGGCGTCCACCACATACATTTTGGACAGCAGCGACTAGTCTCTCTTGGTGGTCCGGAACCGGCCTACTATCGGCAGTGGAGTTTTGCACCCATACGCAAACAGTAGTGTGTCCGTTGTTTTCAGGACTGGTGGGGGCCGTAGTTTGCCAAATGCAGTCAGTGGCATGACATTTACATTTACGGACACCCCCGTGTCTATGGTCATTTGCGTGTCTTGTCCTTGGATGGCTATTTCGCATTTCTGCCTTCTTAGTTTCCGTTTAGGTGTGGTGTCACTGTAGTTCAGTGCTGAGACCAGGTACACTTTCTTTCCTTTTTTCCATTGCTAGTTTGCCGCCCCTTGTTGGGATTGTGTCACATCAATTTGCAGTCTCGACTCGGCGAGCACTGGCTTGTTTCTTCTTCTTTTCCGAGGTTGGGGTCTTCTCTTGGGGAGTCTGGGGTTGTTGTGGCAGCCCCGATGATCTGCAAACCTTGGCGTAGTGGTCTTTTGTGCCGCATGGCGCATGTGGTGCCTTGGGCCAGGCAATTGCGTCTACCATGGTGAGGTCCTCCGCACCACCCACATTCCGTGGGTCCTGGTGTCCTTGGTTGCCATCTGGAGTGTGTGTTGTTACCGCCAGCCTCATCCCTCGTGTATTGACGGTTCGTGATTTGGGCCACCGTCGCCATCATGAGTGTCGGTTGGAGTTTCTGCAGGGTCGTGCCCATGTGCGCTGCTCTGGCATGGGCCAACTCCCTCTGGCGGCCAAGTTCCAGGATTCTGGTCAGAGATATGCCTTTTTCACTGAGCACCATCCTCCTGAGCTTTTCTGAGTGCATCCCATTAATGATCTGTCGTCGGATTTCCTTTTCAACATTGGTGAATTCACATGAGATTGCGAGTTTCCGTAGCCTGGTGTGATAGGCATCCAGTGTCTCATCCTCTAGCTGAATGGTGGTGCAGAATATGAATGTCTCATAGTCAGGGTTGAGCAGCGGCATGAAGTGGGCCGTGAGCGCGGCCTTGGTTTGTTGGTAGACGTCCAGGCCATCTGCTATTGCCAGTGAGTTGTATATGCGTAGGACCTCATCCCCGACATTCAGTAGGAGGTGCAACTTCAATTTCCTTGATGTAGTAACGTCTTTGCAAACGCCAACAAACAATGAGGGACTCCAAGCCAAAAAATACACCCGGTCGTGCTTGGAAAAAACATGTGTATATATAGAGCAACTAGGAGACTGAGGTAAAAAATCTTATTTATGTGAACAGGCAAAACTAGACCCTGGATGGTACAACTAGCCAAATAGTGCCTCTAAAGAAGTACAGACCACATCACAAGACAGATGAAAAGATTCAATTCACATCCTAAATGTAATAGAACATTTTCGTTCAATTTATTGAAGTGTGTCATAAGAATTCTAAAAACTCCTAATTTATCATAAAACATTGAAGTCAGAAAATACAATTCATGAAGAAAACTAATACATGATTGTCACAACAAATACTTGGAACAATAAGCAACACAACCAGACCCATACAATTCACCAATCACTCCATTCATACTAAACTCATGCATATCTGTAATTCATACCGCAAAAACAAAGGTGAAAAACACAGACTATACATAAACACAAAATAAACTTATTGCACAAAATATTATAGTACCATGTTCAAAATCTAGTGACAAGCACTATATTGCTAGAATATCATTAGAATGTCCTTTCAGATTAAGACCTTCAGAAAGTCATATTAATTGACAGAAAATGCTGGAAAAATATATGCCTTGGGTGAATCGGTATCAGCTACAACGTGTATTGCAGTTTAAATTCTGTCGTACACCATTAGATTACTGAAACCACATACGTGGATGTAACGATGATCATACTAGATGTAACCCGGCAAAGGTGATTCAAAGTATCGCGTACGGGAGTCTACATCTGGTGTCCGTAGTACAAGTGAACGCAGTCACTCAAAAAAATGGAAGAAGTAATGTCTTTGCAATCCATGGCCATCTCGAATTTCTGCAACCACAGCTGCCATCGGGGGTCAACCAATGACAGGTCAGTGTATGGATCGAAAGGGCCAAGTGCGATCGGCGTTCCCCCTTGTGGGCATGCGTGTGGCGTGGATGGTGACAGATTTGCGGCCATTCTGGAGGGCATGCTAGGCCTGGGAGTCGAGCTTCCTGTCGCCATGGTGCGTGGCTCCGGGGCTTGCCTGTGTTCACGTGTTGCGATGCCCCCTCACCTTGGTATTCGCAGTCCAGCTTGGTTATGATAGGTTATTTATAACGCGCTTAATACCCAGAGGTTTCTAAGCGCGGACCCAGGGATCGAACCTGTGTTGCTTCGTGTCATCTTGTTTCCAAGTCGAGCACGCTGCCACTGAGCTATCCTCCTGGGACAGGTTCCCACGTCATGTGGTGGAGGTATGGGTTCGATGCTCTTGCCTGTCTCCTCTTCCAGGCAGGTGGGCCCCAACAGCGCCTGCCAGTAGTGTCTGGGCCTTCAGGGTTTGATGTGGGGCCACTGAGTTCAAATTACTGGATGTGTGCCAGCCAGTTCCAGTCCATTTGGAGAGTGGAAATGAGGGAGACTGGGAGACGAGGAGGAAATTGTGCCCCTGCCGAGGGCTTAATTAGCTGGGCGTCGCGTGCGCCATTCGTATCACTTGCCTCGTCGCCAATGTTATGTTCCTGTTCCCAGCCGATGCCTTGGCGGGAAACAGGGTTGAGGGCCTGGGGCTACCAGGCCGCGCTGCGCAGCTCCAGCGGGAGCAATCAAGACACAGACGCAGCTGTGTTGCTGTCATGCAACGGAATTGCCCTTCCTGCTCGGGGGCAGGGCTTTTATTGATTACGCCTTACATCACAGCGTGGCGGGACGTAAGGCAGATATAACAGCCTACATGGTTAATTCTTTGTTGGGAGTGAATTTACTGAAAGTGTGTGCAGCGTCATACTCTCGATCGCCTGCCCTGTAGTTTTTTCTGCTGTTGTACATTCATCAGGATCGTTGTATAAAGTTCAGCACAGATGCAATGATTGGTTCACAACATTTAGAAGGTAATGTTGTTAGTCTTACATTTAGATGCTGGAAGAGCAGGTTAAAGTAGTGTGCTTTATGAAGACTCCTAAGAGTCAAAGAGTAAAGTTCCCAAATGTGGGAACTCCCGTCCTCTGCACACTATCGATGGCTCAAAATAATATGATTGTTTTTAGGGATAGGTTCGGGGTACAACTTCTTCTGTTGGCGACCTTATTACTATTCCTTCGGGCCGTGTCTTGTCAGTGAGGTGATTGGTGGAGGAATAATGTGATAATGCTCCATTGTCGTCATATAATATTCTGTATACTAGATATTAGTGGTTTAAACTTGGTGGGCTAATTGTCTTATCCATTACTGTATATCAGATGGTGCAGCACATGGTGGGTGGTTCCACCATTCATCTAGTTTCATTTCACAACTCTCATTAATCCATATCCCACTTCCTTATGTCTGTAAGCGAGGTAGATGTTGCAGGGACTGCCCCTCCTCGTTCACTGCATATCTACACTATGCTTTGCTGAGTCCTGGCCTAGTGCTAATAATGGTTGATGTTGTGCATAGCGGTGTATAGCAGAAATTCAAGATTAAGCACTTGGTGATAAGTTGTAATATAAAGATATAGTCCACACTTGCTTTATATTGCTTCTTAATAGGTTTACTTCCAGTTCTTAAGTTACAAGTTACAGGACGAAGACATCAGGTATAAGACAGATCACCGGCACCCATCACCCAGGGAGGGAGGGACCAACTGACTCCTACAGAACACTCAACACAGCATTCTCACACTGATACATCAACATTCCACTTGACACTTGCATGACATCACTAAGCACATGACCAGCTACAGCAGACTCAGACAAGCACATCATAACACATCTCCCTCCTTACCGAAACATCTACACAAACAACAAGCACTTCACACACAGACAAGTCACACCACCATCGACCATACAAACTTCACAGGTACTCTCACAGCTATGCAATTCCAAACTTCACCTACACATATCCAGGTCACCCTCAATAATAACACAAATCACCTTTTGTCTGTCCCTGCCACGAACAGACTCTAGACTCACACTCTAGACACATGCCAGCCCATACACAAGGCTAAAACTACCCTACAAACCAAACACCCACTAAAATAACATATATCCTTCCGCCCGCCCCGCCACAGGCGAGCCTCCAGGCTGCCACCCTGAAGCACAGCTTTACATCCTGACGCAATACTAGACATCCAGGATGACAACAGAATCACCATACCTAGTAAGAGAACTCATAAAACCGCTAAAACCACTGCTACGAGATATCACCAACTATGTCTGCATCACAAACATACAAACAGATACATAAATGGACTAAGCCAATCGAGCCCACCCAACCACACCAAGATATTCAGATCCTGCAACAACTTGAAAATGCTGGCCAGCCATCTCCAAGACCACCGACTAAAAAAAAAAAAGGGGTTGGCCTAAACAGTCATCTCAATGGCAGAGCTAAACAAGTCCCATGATCAAACCGTGACCTAAAAGATTTGTGGCCAGGGTTGACAAATAACACGCAAGATAAAGAAAACACCATGCGACTCTTCATCTTGAACAGTGTCTTTACCTTTCGCCATTATACTTACCGGAGGGCGTCCCCTACCAGTATCACACTTCATCTACCTCAACCAACTGTCCATTAAGATAAGAGTCGACTTCTCCTAACAGTGCACTACTGCCAATCCTACAATCACCAGACTTACAACTCCACTATCCTTAGTGCACTTCTCACACACCACTCACTAATACTCCTGACAAGGCGCTACCCCCAGGATTTACCTCACTCGACACTATAACCAAAAGAGGAGCTAACTCACAACGGTGAAGGGAAGCGCCCCCAATTCAGCACGATCCTCCCCGCAATGAGAGACAATAAGGGACTCTCCCGTAGTGGGAATAAGGCCAAGACAGAGTGCGGGTGAGCGTAAGTGGGAGTTTATCCAAAAATAAGGCATGCAAAGAACTCTGCAACCTACGAGAGCGCTCTGTCTGACAATAGCAAAGACAGGCGTATTTCTAATACAAAAAACGTCATCAACACCTAAACACTATAGGGGGCACAAGTTAATTGGGATTGGGTGGCGTCGACTAACTATAGGTGTTGCTGCAGCGGGGTTGGTCTTGGCGTGACGACGTCACTGGTCAGCCTCGTGGGTTGGGTTGGGCCTGGCAGGCCGGCTTGAGGTCATCCGCGCGGTGTTGATGTGCTGGGGCAGCCTGTGACAATGACGAATACCTTTCCTGTCTCATTTGCCCTAGGCCATGCACACTGTAGTTATTCAGAAAACGACATTTAAGTTCATTAATAAATCGCTTCAGCAGCTTATCTTATAAAATAAACACAACACATGAGGAATGCACCTCGTGAGAGGTCTGGTGGTTGTCGGTTGGGGTGAGATTTACCTGTGTCCTATTGACCGGTATTTTAGGTCGCGGGACGGGGCTCTGGGGCCTGGGCCGAATGATACATGTCTGTCTGCTGCGTTAGAAGTTATTATATAGATGGGTCTCTGTGTCTTGTCCCAATGATGGGGATTGTCCTTGCGCGGGGTCAGGATTCTTGGGGGGTTCGTGGGATTTATGAGAGGGTGCTGGTAGATCAGTGGGTTCAACCGTGGGTTTATTACCGTGCTGTAAATAACACAGGTGGCGGGCTGTGGCCTTGGTTGCGGCGCCGGGGCCTCTGACTCTCTGAAGTAACGCCAGCTTGGTTGGGGGAGGTGAGGGAGCGCGGCACAAGTCTTAGCTTTTTTATCTGGCAGGCTTGGTGGGGTGGGAGAGGGAATGGCCTTGCATATATCCACAAAGGTATTTTCCTCGTGCGTTGCTGATCAGTGAATGCAGAAGTTTTATACTGTTCTGCCTTATTTTGACGTTATTTAGACACACATATATATTTCAATTTCGTTACACATTTCTTTAATACAGTCGGTTCCGGTACCTTTTCAATACCTAACATTATATTCACTACATTGTGTGCGTATTGTATGTACATTAGACGTTATACGAGGGATATCTAGGTTATGGCCTACAGAGATTGATGCTCGCCGCTTTGGGTGATTCAGAGAACATATATGAGTTCAAGTTTCTACATACTATTGAAAAACACTTTTACAGATAGGGGTTACACGTTTGGTCAACATCTTTCTCCGTGGTTATAGCAGCATTAGTCCAGACCTGGAGGGATATCATATAACGTTACATTTTTATAGTTTATTCACATTTTAAACAGAGGTAGTTCATTAATACCAATACTTGAATTGTTTTCTACCTTCTTCAGATAGTGATGCTTCAGCTTTTTCCCCGTTACCCCGGCCTTGCGGTCTGGGTCATACGGGGTGCAATATTACATTGTGACTGATAGAATGTTGCCGTGTTGGCATCTCGGGTTTAGCTCATCTCCGACTTTCTCATGGGAACGCGCTCGCAGCGGATCTGCCAGGGCTGCTGAGGCGGCAGAGATGCATGAAAGGCCCTCCAAAGGTGGGGGCCTCGTTACAGTGTGCTGAACTCACACCATGTTTGCTAGGCAAGATGGCGTCTAGGCCTAACTAATTTTTGGTAAATGCAAGGAAAGGATACGTGTGGGCAATGTCGTCGGCGGGTGAATCCTCCTCCACCTGGGCCCGGGTGGCACGAGGGGGCGCCCACCGAGTCATGGTCCTCACCTGGGGAGGAAGCTGTAGGTGAGGAGGGCCTCGCGGCCATTCCTCCCCTACATTTCCCCCCTTTCGTTACTAAAGTAACGAATTCTTTAGCTCTTCCAATCTTCTACATTCTTGTTCCTCTATCACTGCGTCATCCCATGCAGGGGTTCCTTTTATAGGCATCCATGCTCTGCACACCCCCCTTAAACTCTCACCTCTCCTAGCATACTCGTCTGGTGTACATGTTAAATATATACAGTCGCCAGTTTCTTCCAGATCTACCCAGACCTCCTCATACCATTCCAGTTCTACGTCTCGCGGTTCTTTGATAGTGGTGTGCCATAGTTTATCTACTATGAACTTATCACGGCACATAGGCACTAACTGGTACCTGGGGGTGTTATCTGCTCCTGTCTGCACATGTACTTCTTGTGTTGCTTTAATTGTACCACCAGAGTTGCCCATTGTCACCATCATCATTGCACCGTTAGGAACTGCGTTAGCACAACATCGGAGGCCCACCTGGCACAGGCAGAACATCACAAGGATGATCACCACTATTGGTATCAGGAACTTCATTGTCACTCCAAGCCATGAGGGAACCCAAGAGAAGATATTGTCGAACCACGAGCTATCCTCAGCTCCACCTTCCATTTTCATCTTCTCGCCCAGGTTATGTACTGCTTCAATAACGTGGGACAGGGACCCATTTTCTGCGTCTTCGGAAGGTACGAACGTGCAGCACGCACTTCCTATTTTTCGGCAAACACCTCCATCGATCGCTGTTAACAGGTCTAGAACATACCTGTTCTGCATGGTCATTAGTCGCAGAGCTCGTAGTTCCACCTTTATTATGTTGAACCCTTCTTCAGTGTCATTGGCCAACTGGATCAGTTCCCACCGTGTGATCTGGAGCCATTTTGCATTTGCTCTTGCTTGGACACTTGATACTAGCGAGGCAAAGAATGTTTCCACGGAGCTGAACAGGCGATACCTGTCTGGGATCTGTGCCAATAAATCAGATGATGCTTGCGATATGTAGTTCGAGGCTCGCTTGTTCCTTGAGAGCTCTTCTCCTTTCCCTCCGGAGGACAGGACATAAAGGTGCGCTTGTGTAGTTGGAGAAGCTACATCCTGGTTCAATCCTCCTTTCATCATGTTACTTCTGTCAATGTGGCTTTCTGGAATCACCATTAGTGTTGAATGCAAAGTGGCCATTGAGCAGCTACCACTCCATGATTGGGGAAGGTGCAAGTACGCCTTGTTTCCGCATACCCAGTATGTGTCCATTAGTGCTGCTGTTCCTTTTTTCATATCTGGGATGGTGAGAGTTTTGTTACAGTTCTTGTTCGTTCCCATTGCCATTTTTCCTTCTCCCTTGAAACATAGTTCGTTTTGTATTTCACTTTGTAACTTGAAGGGTTTCTCCATCGCTGTTACCCATGTTAGTTTAGGGATGTGTTCTTTCCATATTGGCAAGCACGTTCTTTCCATCCACCGCAACTTGTCCGGTTGGACACCTTTCAGTGCTTCTGCCTTACACAGTACTTCTTCGTCTTTCCATTTGTTTTCGGAAAACAGTGTCCCTTGTATTGCAAAGAAAGGTTCTTTAAGACAGATCACTCCAGACGCTTGTGAATAGCACGTTTTGTTGTTCTGTAGCATTCTGAAAGAGACATCGTGTGCTTGAAAAGTGTTCTTTATTCTACACAGCGTGAGATGAAGGAGACATTGGGCATCCACAATGGGCAATTCTCGTGGCAACAATACTTTAGGTGTGCCTGATGCATGGGGGATAAGCGAGCAGACATAGCAGCTCTCATTGGTTGTCTGTTTGGCTGTTGTGCTCATATCTGCATACCATTTATTTGCTTGGTGAGGGTGTCGTGGGTCTTCCATTTTGTCTAACCCTAGCCCATAATACTCATCATACCCCTGTCCACCAGTCTCTCTTCTCCGCCTACTTTTATCCCTTCTTCTGTACTTTTTCGTTATAGTAGGTGAAGAACCAGGCCCCCCTTCCTCCTTCCCACCCCCCTTTTCTAATTCTTCATATAGGGACTTGTGTTCTGTCATCATAATCACTTTTCCATCCTCCTTAATAAACAAGAGATCGTTGTTTGAAATTGGGGCGGGAGGGATCGTGCGGTTGTTGTATGTTCCAGGTTGGGACATTGTGTCATTATTTACATTTTTGGTTCTTGATTGTGACAGGACAGCAGTGGGTGGTGTAGTATAGTATCCCCACACAAAGTGTGATCCATCCCAGATCAAGAAATCACCTTCTTTGATACCTACAGTCGGAATTGTTTTCGTTCCAGGGGCAAGGGTGGTGTTGTTCCCCCCTCCCCCCTCGTTCATCTCGGTAGAGATGAACGCTATAACCCAGTGTAATACTAGACAAAACATTGAGATGAAGAACACAATAGCACACATTGATAAACCACATTCAAATGAATATGTCAATCTAGCCACTAACATTTCTCTAAATCTAACATATCTATTAGTTGCAGGCTGCCCATTCGATGCCATGATAAATCCTGTTTGAGACACAAGAGTTCATTAAGTACAAACATGTAAACATTTCCACGTTGTAACGTTTCGGTGATAAAATATAGGATTGGGTGAGGGAGGGGGTGTGTTGACAGACAAGGTAGCCTTTTAATCATCATTATTCGTACCTTACTTAATATATATATATATATAAATAATAAAAAACATGACAGTTTAAAAACAGCAATCAACAACAAAAAAAAAACATCTTAAAGAGCACAGGAGAGAAAAAAGAACCCCACGCAAAACTTTCAAAAATTGTAATAAAAAAAGAAAATTTGCATATACATATGTACATGTTTTAGTCCAGGACATTTGTTGCGCGCTAATTGTGTTCACTGTTCATCTTATAATGCACACAAAATTCCAATCATTCATTCCGCACAACTTCATCGTCCGCTGTTGCCTGTGCCTCGTCCTGCACCTCACTCTCCGCAGCGCTGTAAGCTTTACGTACGTCTGTCAAATGCACCCAATATCGCAGGCCCTTCACCTTTACTGCTGTGGGCGTGCAAAACACTACCTCATAGGGGCCATGGAAACGTGGTGCATTCCACCTCCGCAC
This sequence comes from Ambystoma mexicanum, assembly GCF_040938575.1. Classification (NCBI taxonomy): domain Eukaryota; kingdom Metazoa; phylum Chordata; class Amphibia; order Caudata; family Ambystomatidae; genus Ambystoma; species Ambystoma mexicanum. Next base: position 1,490,592,375 of record NC_090932.1, on the reverse strand, counting down.
AAAACTTCTGACATATATAAGGTCACCAGGCATTAGCTGTAGTGGTTTTTCAGGCAACCTGTTTGGTTCAGTCGCGTTCCCCTCCTCTCTTGTTGAGGGGGGGGCTAGTTGCTTTGCAATTACGCGCGCTGCCCGTGTCAGTTTTCGCAGGTATTCTGTGAACTCCTCCCCCAATATAGCTGCGCTTCTGTGTGCATCAGAACGCTCACGGAGAGGCGAATGCGCTGTGTGCATTCTTCTTCCCGTGACGATCTCGTGCGGGGACAAATGGTGGTCCTTACTTGGCTGGTTTCGTAGTTCAAACAAGGCCAAAGGCAGGCAGTACATCCAAGTCTTTTTAAGGGAAAAACAAAGTTTTGATAATCTGCTTTTTAACAGCCCATTTATCTTTTCCACGACGCCATTACTTTGAGGATGATAAATCGAACATAATTTGTGCTTTATTCCCAATAATGTAGTCACTTCTTTAAATAGTTCATTAACAAAATGCGTCCCGTTATCTGAGCGAATAACGTCGCAAATTCCCCAGCGCGGAAACACTTCCCGCACTAGGAACTTCGCGGCGCCCTTCGCGTCAGGGCGGGCACATGGGCCTGCCTCCACCCACCTCGAAAATGGACATACAACCACAATCATGTATCGAGCCCCGTTACACCTTTCTCCCATGTCTACATAATCAATGTGGAGCTCTCTGAATGGGCCACTTGGTTTTGGTATCGTACCCCTTAGTGTGCGCAATGTCATACCTGAGTTGTAAATTTGACATGTCGTGCATTCTAGAGCTAACCTTGTGACGTGTTCCTGGAGGCAAGGTGCAAACCAATCTTCTTGTATCTCTGCCATTATGTGTTTCTTTGTGTTGTGTGCGGGAAAGTGTAGTTGTTGAAATGCTATTTCTAACAGCGTAATTGGCATTACCACTTTTCCTGAACTCTCTTGTCGCCACAATAAATCAGTCGGTGATTTGCTGCATCCTCTCTTAGTCCACAGCAATTTTTCCTCTGCACTAGCTCCCTCTTGCAGCTCTATTATCTCCTGTGTGGACATCATGTTGTATCCTGTGGGGACCTCTTGGCTTGCTGTGTGGTGCAACATGTACTCTCCTATTTCACCTTTTTGTAAATATGAAGCTGCTTTGGCAGCGGCGTCTGCTGCCGCGTTCCCCAAAGATATAAAATCTGTATTTGTGGTATGAGCTTGACATTTTACGATGGCCACTGCCGTGGGGTCTTGCAGGGCCTCAATCAGTTCTTTCAATAATTCTGCATGCTGGACTGGCGTTCCGTCTGCTCGCCGAAACCCTCTCCGCCCCCACCGGGCCAACCCACCGTGAACTGTTGTTGTCATGTATGCTGAGTCTGTATATATGGTCACTGCGCACCCCTTGGCGGCATGCAATGCTTCTATTAGCGCTATTAGTTCTGCTGCTTGCGCTGAATAGTGTGATGGGAGGCGGTGTTGTACTAGTATCTCATATTCATCTTCCTCTAATCGTACCACTGCCATACCCACATGCTTTTCTCCTGTCTCCATGTCTATTGATGCTGACCCGTCCACAAAATACACCTCACCCTCGGTCAGGGCATTTTCAAAAATCACTTGATCCTTACTTTCGTCACCTGTGTACGTGGCGCAGTTGTGGTTTTGCATGTCCTCTACGGTGCATGCCTCTGTGATGAATGTGGCTGGGTTCACTGTTTTACATCTTACTATATGGATGTTAGCGCTGGACAATATTATCTCATATGCTGTGGCGCGTTGTGTTGTCAATGTGCTCTTTGTTCGCTCTAATATTGCAAAAAGTGAGTGTTCCACAAACAGTGTCACCGGGCAGCCCATCACTATCGTGGCACTTTTTTCAATTGCGAACGCGGCTGCAGCTAGGGATTGCTCGCACGCGAAATGACCTTGCATTACTGCGTCTAGGGTGCCACTATAGTAAGCAAGTGGTTTGTGCCCTAAAGATGTTTTCTGTGTCAGTACTGCTGTCATCAGTGTTCCTTTGCAGTGTGAAAATAAGAAGAATTCGCGCCCATAATCTGGATTTGCTAGTACTGGAGCGCTTGATATCAGCTCTTTTAGTGAGTTAAATGCTGTGTTCATCTCCTCTGTCCATTCTATGTGTTTGTGTTCTTGTTGTGCTTCTTTCAGTGCCTGTAACAAGGGCCTTGTGTACGCCGCATAGTCCAATATCCATGCTCGGCAATAGTTACACATACCCAGAAATTTCTGCATCTCTTTTACTGTTTTGGGCTCCCCAATTGTTCTAATCGCCTGTGCCCTGTCTGGTATAATTCGCTTGCCATCCTTTGATATCAGCTGACCCAAGTATAGGACCTCTGTCAGACAGTATTGTAACTTCCCCTTGTCCACCTTGTACCCTTTATTGGCCAATAATGTCAAGAGGGTTATCGAGTCCTTTCTGCACTCTTCCTCAGCCTGTGCACAAACCAATAAATCATCAACGTACTGAATCACTGTGCTTTCTACAGACAAATTCCCCAGATCTTCATGTAGTACCCTGTTAAATATGCTTGGGCTCTCGCAATATCCTTGTGGTAGTCTGCAGTGTTCGAACCTCCTTCCTCCCAATGTAAATGCTGTCAAGTACCTGCTCTCTTCTGCTAAGGGAATCGAGAAAAATGCATTTTTTAAGTCAATTACTGTGAAGTGTGATGCTACTTTTGGAATGTTGCACAGTATTGTCGCCGGGTTCGGGACTAAAGGGAACTCCTTCATTACCACATCGTTCAGTGGGCGTAAATCTTGTATCATCCTCCATGAACCCCCCTTCGCCTTTTTGATTGGGTAAATGCATGTGTTGCATGGGGAGTTTGAGGGCACTATTATACCCTGTGCTAGCAGTGCATCTATTGTCTCTCTGATCCCTTCTTCTGCTTCTCGCGACAGTGGATATTGTTTCACCCGGGGTAGTATTGCTCCCTGTTTTAATTTTATCACCACAGGCTGAACTTCATGCAGCAACCCTACATCGTGGGGGCCATTAGTCCATAAGTTAGTGGGTACTGAACTCATGTCCTCATCAAAAAATGTGTGCGGTGCTCCTACTACCGCCATTAATTCAACCTTAGTTTTTCTGGCTGTAACTACAATGTCGCAGGGCATTGCTAGTTCCATCACTATTTCACCATCTCCCTCAGTGTCAGAAAATAGCTCCTCGTCCGAGAGCTCTCTCAGCGGGATATTTGCATTTGTACACAATACTGTCCGCCACTCGCATCCTTCCATGTCAATACCAATCACACATATTCTGTTTGTTGATACATGTACTGCATGCAAATCCAACGATAGTACTGCCCCAAGAGCAGTGTCAGGGCTTGCTATGGGACGAAAAAGGAATTCTGCTGGGATCCTCCACTCCACCCTTTTTAGTTCTGGTACTATGAGAGCCAATGTTCTCATACCTTCAACAAACATCTCCTCATTTCTTGGTACCCCTCTGATCTCTTTCATGATTGTGTGGCCGTGTATTACTGCTAATATACGGAGGGGGCATATGCCTGGCGTTGAACATACGATGCCGCTCCCTGTGAACGATATTGTCATATTTAGTTTGCTTAAGAGATCTCTCCCCAGTAAGTTGATGGGAGAGTTTTCATAGTACAGTAAGGGTGCTTTCACTGTTTTACCCCCTACTGTCACATCCAATACCTCTGTGTAAGGAACTTCAATTACAGCCCCAGAGAACCCCTGCGTCTCTAACGTTCTATTAGATAACGGGAACCGGCCCTCTCTAATGCATGATTTCTCCGCTCCCGAATCCACCATGAATATGAATTGCTTGTCTCCTATCTGCGCTCCTATCAATGGTTCCTCTGATGCATTGTGGGTCGTAGACAGTACTGGACACGCAAGTGCTCTCTGTGGGCTGTCCTATGCGGGGTGTCTCATTGCCCCCCCCTGATCGAAAATGTTCCCCGAAACTACTGACACTCCATTGTAAGGTGCGGGGGCGGGTGCCCCATTAGCTACTGTGGCGAAAGTGTTACCAGGCGTGTAGTGCACATTGTCATTATTCTGTGGGCTGGTTTGTGTTCGGTACTGATGTCCGTGTAGTTGTGCGTTACTCCTTTGTACTACATTGTCTGGTTGCTGGTATTGTCCCATGGGGAGGCCGTAGGGGCTTCCTGGATGGGGGTGTCCGTATTGTTCTATCTCTTGGAAACCGTTGTTTTGTCTGCTCCTGCATTCTCTTGAGTAATGCCCCCATCTCCCACAATTCCAACAGCTCCCCTGTGGACCTCTGGGACCCTGCCACCCATTTCCTCCCATTCCTCCATACCCTTGTCCTCCTCTTCGACCCCTGTACCCACCTCTTCCCCCTCTTGGGGCCCACTCTTGCCACGTTGGACCTCCGTTCTGCTCCTGCTCTGTCCACTGTCGTTGCCCTTGTCCTGCCCAATTCGCTGCTATTCTTCCTTGTATTGCTATTTGCCCCTCCTCTCCTTCCTCTCCCTCCCGTATGAGTGGGAGTCCCGCTACCGCTGCTGCGACCTTCACCAATTTTGATTGCACCAACTTCGCCTCGTCCGCCAACCTTTTCTGTGCTACTTCCCTCTCTCTTTCTTTGATCCGTTTACAATGGTGTACTATTATGCTTTGGATCTCCGGCCAGCCTTTTGCCTCAACGCCTGCTATTTTATCTAGTGCCTTTTGCACTTCCTTTGGGAGCCCTCTCTTAATGATGAAATAAAATAGAGATGTGGATTGGTGCCAGGGCGTACCCGTTTCCGCTCTCCACATCTCCTGCACCCGGAGAATGTAATCCATAGCGTCCTCCCCGTCATTCATGGTACATTGCATTACTGACTGCAAATCAGGGGTATCTGGGAAGGTTTCCCGCAGTGCGTCCCACACCCTTGCTCGCACGGTGTTAAAAGAAGCCCCATCATGGCGGTCACACTCTAAAGTTACAGCTGGAAAACCCGCTTTAGCCCATACTCTGTCTGCCTGATCCCCTACTGCGGACACTAGTAGGCTCTTCACATCGCCTACTGCCAGCGGTATACCAGCGGTATGTTTCTCAAATGCATATATCCACTTGCTTGCCCCTCCTGACAGCTGAGGTAGTAATTTCATTAAATTAGCCTTATCCATCTGAGCCCACGGTATATAGTTTGGCCTCCCGCCCCCCCTGTGGAGTAATGGGAGTTGTAATTTCCCTTTTGCCGTTGCAGCTTCCTTTTCCTTAGTCACTGCTGACTCCAATGACGCCATCTTCCCCACCCTATTTCTTAGTCGTCCCATCCATTCATCTTCTATAGTCCCCAGTGAACATGCACCATCTAGCTCCTCGCCTTCTCCTCCTACTGCCATGCTCAATCTATCACTCTCATCCACCCCTCCTCTGACATCACATAACAAATCCTCTCTGATCCCTCTCTCTCGTGAGACGTCACCAATGCTTCCTTCTGCTGTCCCCACTTCTATTATTCTTGTCGGTTCTTCCTCAATTCTGAACAGTATTTCCCCCTTTTTCCATCCCTCCTCAATTTGTCTATTTTCGCTCGACGCTCTAGACGTGCGTCCAGATTGTGTGGGGGCGCATGCTGTGCGTTCACATATGTCTTTTATTCTTGAGAGTTCATCTCTTGCCACTGTAAGCCTCGACTCTAAGTCACTCGTTAACTTCTCTATATCCACCCTCTGTGTGCCTCCCTGGGCGCGCTCTCTGGTGTTTTCGTATGGTGGGGGTGCAGTTGGTCTTTGTGGCGTGCTGGTCGAAGGGGGAGGCACATAAATCGGGTCGCTATATCCTGCTGCAGGGGCTGGTTTAGGTAATATTGGGTACAACATAATCACCTCCGCAGGTTGTTCTGTACTTAGCTGTTCCTTTTCCTCTCGCGGGATCATTAGTGGATTATCTGTGGTGGAAGGTAAATCAATATTTGGTGCTGGAGCTTTGGGTGGGGGTACTTCCTCAAACAATCTCCAGAGATCTAATATCTCCTTCCTATTCTGCCATTGTTTCCCCTTATACTTGAGGCGAATACATGTACATACCATATCAAGAACGCTTTTGTCAAAAGACCCTCCTTCTGGCCAAATCTGGGGCAACCCCTCCCCTTTCAATTCTGTTAACCATTGATCATGATATTTATTTATGCGTTCAGCATATCCCGGCAAGCTCTTACAAATGTGTGACAAGGGAGTTTCAGCCCCCATCCTCTAAATCGCTAGCGCTACCGCGTTCGCCTTCGTTACTTTTGATTAGGTGTAGATATGCGTATGTATACCTTTATGGCACAGACAAGAGCGGACCTCTCAAAATTATCACCCACTGTTATTCACTGTGCAAATCTCTTCTCACTCACCATATCTCATCTCCTTCCCATTCCCAGGCACTCTTATGTGATCTCACTTGCAATTGATCAAGTACTGGTTATGGCCACACTCTCTGGCACCACCTCGCGGCCACCCGTTCGTCTCCAACACTCGTACGGTGCGCGCACCCTTCACAATGCTTTCCACTCACACTTTTGTCTTTTTCCTCCCTTTCCTCCCTAGCCAGCTGTCCCTGTTTTCCTGCTAAGGTTACTGTGTTCACGTCTGTACGTGCCACTACTGAGTCCCCACTTTTTAAGATGTTCTAACTACTTTATACCCTTCTCATTTTCACCCCCTACCCCGTGGAAATGGAAAAAAAAAGAAATAGAGAGAGAGCACAATCACTAAAAAATATTCCCGGTGTCTCCTTTTGCTAGACACCAATAACTTATTTCTCACTTCTTCATATATTCCCAGTACTAGTCTAGATAGCACTATGCGGCGCCGCCTTCCACCCCCTTTCGGAGCTAGGTTTCCGTCACTTCTACCACGTCACTTATTTCTTACTCCTAATGGCCATATGCAAAGAAAGAATAAAGAAAGTTTCAAGACCCGTCTTTAGTAGACCTCCGCAATTCTCCTCCTCTACCTTTCCCCGTTCTTTTATTCCCAATTCCCCTTCTTTTCCCCTTGACGATCACTCGCACTCGGTACTCACGTGCCCGTCTTGAACCGATACTCTCCGAAACTGGGTCCGTCCAGGCGGCGTCACCGGTAACTCAACGGTCAGCCCCTGGCTCCGGCGAGCGGCACTCAAAGGGGATTTTTTTCCAATCGGGATCCCGTACCCTTTCTCATTGAGTGCGCACTTCTTATTGTGCCGGTCGCCGTTGGCGGGCGGCCTCCCGGAGACGGCTCACCGTGCGTATCCCTTCTCGACCGGAGATTCTCGTGCCACAAGGGGGTCGTTAAGAAGGAGTTAGGAAAAATAGTTTGGAGATATCACGCTATCGGGGTCACCACTGAAGGGAAGCGCCCCCAATTCAGCACGATCCTCCCCGCAATGAGAGACAATAAGGGACTCTCCCGTAGTGGGAATAAGGCCAAGACAGAGTGCGGGTGAGCGTAAGTGGGAGTTTATCCAAAAATAAGGCATGCAAAGAACTCTGCAACCTACGAGAGCGCTCTGTCTGACAATAGCAAAGACAGGCGTATTTCTAATACAAAAAACGTCATCAACACCTAAACACTATAGGGGGCACAAGTTAATTGGGATTGGGTGGCGTCGACTAACTATAGGTGTTGCTGCAGCGGGGTTGGTCTTGGCGTGACGACGTCACTGGTCAGCCTCGTGGGTTGGGTTGGGCCTGGCAGGCCGGCTTGAGGTCATCCGCGCGGTGTTGATGTGCTGGGGCAGCCTGTGACAATGACGAATACCTTTCCTGTCTCATTTGCCCTAGGCCATGCACACTGTAGTTATTCAGAAAACGACATTTAAGTTCATTAATAAATCGCTTCAGCAGCTTATCTTATAAAATAAACACAACACATGAGGAATGCACCTCGTGAGAGGTCTGGTGGTTGTCGGTTGGGGTGAGATTTACCTGTGTCCTATTGACCGGTATTTTAGGTCGCGGGACGGGGCTCTGGGGCCTGGGCCGAATGATACATGTCTGTCTGCTGCGTTAGAAGTTATTATATAGATGGGTCTCTGTGTCTTGTCCCAATGATGGGGATTGTCCTTGCGCGGGGTCAGGATTCTTGGGGGGTTCGTGGGATTTATGAGAGGGTGCTGGTAGATCAGTGGGTTCAACCGTGGGTTTATTACCGTGCTGTAAATAACACAGGTGGCGGGCTGTGGCCTTGGTTGCGGCGCCGGGGCCTCTGACTCTCTGAAGTAACGCCAGCTTGGTTGGGGGAGGTGAGGGAGCGCGGCACAAGTCTTAGCTTTTTTATCTGGCAGGCTTGGTGGGGTGGGAGAGGGAATGGCCTTGCATATATCCACAAAGGTATTTTCCTCGTGCGTTGCTGATCAGTGAATGCAGAAGTTTTATACTGTTCTGCCTTATTTTGACGTTATTTAGACACACATATATATTTCAATTTCGTTACACATTTCTTTAATACAGTCGGTTCCGGTACCTTTTCAATACCTAACATTATATTCACTACATTGTGTGCGTATTGTATGTACATTAGACGTTATACGAGGGATATCTAGGTTATGGCCTACAGAGATTGATGCTCGCCGCTTTGGGTGATTCAGAGAACATATATGAGTTCAAGTTTCTACATACTATTGAAAAACACTTTTACAGATAGGGGTTACACGTTTGGTCAACATCTTTCTCCGTGGTTATAGCAGCATTAGTCCAGACCTGGAGGGATATCATATAACGTTACATTTTTATAGTTTATTCACATTTTAAACAGAGGTAGTTCATTAATACCAATACTTGAATTGTTTTCTACCTTCTTCAGATAGTGATGCTTCAGCTTTTTCCCCGTTACCCCGGCCTTGCGGTCTGGGTCATACGGGGTGCAATATTACATTGTGACTGATAGAATGTTGCCGTGTTGGCATCTCGGGTTTAGCTCATCTCCGACTTTCTCATGGGAACGCGCTCGCAGCGGATCTGCCAGGGCTGCTGAGGCGGCAGAGATGCATGAAAGGCCCTCCAAAGGTGGGGGCCTCGTTACAGTGTGCTGAACTCACACCATGTTTGCTAGGCAAGATGGCGTCTAGGCCTAACTAATTTTTGGTAAATGCAAGGAAAGGATACGTGTGGGCAATGTCGTCGGCGGGTGAATCCTCCTCCACCTGGGCCCGGGTGGCACGAGGGGGCGCCCACCGAGTCATGGTCCTCACCTGGGGAGGAAGCTGTAGGTGAGGAGGGCCTCGCGGCCATTCCTCCCCTACAACGGTTAACTCATATAAAGGCGCTACCTCCATATACAATATAGCAAAACCCAAAACTACTGTGGGTGCTACACTTAAACACCTAAAAAAAACACTCATCTCCTGTCACTCTCAAAGGAGACATTACCTCCATCCCTTACTTCAAAAACCAATGGACAACCAAAAGAGGCGCTACCGCATCATGGTTAATTTACAGTGACACTACCTCTGTTTCACTACACAAAGGCGCTAACAGAGGCGCTACCTCCTAACCTACCCTTCACTCATTATGACATACACATACTGCACGCAAAGTCACCTCTCACCACTAAATAAGAACTTTGCACACATCAGTCATACCTGTGATACTCATCATATCAATTCCATTAAGCCTCATATTCACTCCCAAACTTAGAAACAGCGTGAGTACCACAAATGACACTTCTTCAGAATTTACAACTTTAAACTGAAACAACTCCAGCATAGTTAATTTCCTTGTCCATGGCTTGCATTAGTTCTAAATGCCTAAAAGTCCAAGTTGATGCTTAAAAACCTTTAACCTAAAAATCCTTAATAGGATAAACTAGCTCATCCACACACAAATAAGCTACACACCATATCTATTTGCATTTAACATGCACTTTTCCCTATAATGCCTAATAAGTCCATGAACCTGCAAATGCTAAAGAAATGGTTAAATTCTAACAGCAATGTCTTAACCTTTGCCTTACGCACTCATCAGACCAGCATTTCAAATACAGTCGTTTTCACTAAAGCCCACAATAATGCTCAATGTAACCTTACCAATACAGTATTACCCAACATTGCATTCACAACATTTTTCTTTTCTACCATAGAAATTAAGTTCTACTAAAACGTAACTTGCCCAAAACAGGAAGGAAAGAAATTCAACAAAGCTAGGGTTGCATGCAACAAAAAAAAAATGAACTACCGTTTTAACATGAATTTTACCATTTTAACATGAATTTTACCAACACGTTGGTCGCTTCGCTGCATTACGCCTCAGCAGTGAGGCGGAGCGGCGTTACCTACACACAACCTCATCAGTGAAGGATGCCTTGCACAGTACTTCGCCGCTACATCACACCCCTAGCGGGCGGAGCAGGTTTACTGCACACTGACCACTACAGCGTTTCTCGCCGCACAGTAGAATAGGTCACGTTCCTGAAAAGCCGGATCGCTTCTTCCTTCCTGGTCTCCGATCCACTCAATCCAATTTGAAAAAGCATCTTCCAGAACACTGAACACGACGTTACGTCCAAAACGTAAGGTCCCTTACTCAGAAAGTACGACCTCCCTCTACTCTTACAATAGGCGGTGATCCCTTTCTTCGTTTAGATCACTTGAAGAACTAAACGAATGGAACGTTCAATCACACCGCCAACTCCTCCTTACAGGTATTAGACGTCATCACTTTCAAATAGGCAGTAGAGGATAGAGAAGCTCCGGCGCTTTCCAATCCGAGTGCTGTTTCTTCACGCACCACGAATGCAAGCTCTGCTCAAACTCCCCATGGACTGATCATCCGTGCACTGAACAGTTCCAGGAAACATACTTCATATATATATATTTCTGAGGCTTGTGGAATCTGCTTAGATCACATGCTGTGCATAGGCCGACATCTAGTGGAAGCTGCGGAGTATTACAGTTTGTTTTTCGAAACTCGAAAATGGGCATTGACACAGGGCGTGCCAATAATACTATCCCTAGTGTGACGTCCACTGTACCCAAGATCCCTCACGCGTCTAGGATCCTCCGATAGTTTTTTTCCGCCATACTGGTCGGAAGCATCTTGCGGAGTCCCCTGGCCTTAGCCATACTTTTGCTAAAATTATAAAATAATAATCTATTAACATCCTTCCCCACCCCAACGTCGAACTTCGACACTCGATGCCGGCTGGAGAAGAAATCGACCGTCGGCTGCTGCGACGGATAAGGGCCTCGGAAGGCCGCTGGCCTCGGCCCGGGCCTGGTAGGCCGCTGGCCTCGGCCCTGCAAGTAGGGAGAGTGGGGGGTGGTACATACTCTACACTCTTGGTATATAGGTACACCTTATATATTTCCTACACTTAACAGCCCGCTGCCTCAAGGTGCGTATGGAGGGTACCCCTTTTCAATTCTGCCCCAAGTGCAACCGCAAATACCCTTGGGGCGACAGGCACGCCACGTGCAATCTCTGCTTGCCGAGGGACCACCCCGAAGCGAACTGCAGAGCGTGTAGTAGGTTTAAACCTAAGACACTTAAGGACCGTTCGACGAAGCGTTGGGCCCACCACGCCAGGCAGGCGGCCATGGCAGCGGAGGGCGCCTTCAGCGATGGCAGCGACGCCGTACTTTCGGACGGCGAGGGCATTACGGCGTCGAAAGACAGCCGAGCGCAGGTCCCCGACCTCGGAAGGTCGTCCGGCAGGGCGGCTATGGGGAAGACCCCCGGCGACGCAAGCGCTTCACATACTACACACACTAAACACACTAAGTCCAACCGAGACTCGACGACGTCGAGTTCTCGGAAAGAGGCACAGACAGAACGGTCCGATTCGGTGTCCTCTGGGCGCTCTCGATCAAGATCACCGCATGACGCCAGGCAATCATCCACTCTTGCCAAGAGTGCCTCGCTCCCTAGGCTAACAGAAGTTCGATCGTCGGAAGACGAAGACGACTTCCACCCCCAGGCCGCGCTCCAGGAGGCGGAGCCCGCAATCAAAACCAGCGAGGCCCCACGCTCGAAGGACAGGGACACCTCTCCCGATCCTCGATCCAGGCATCGAAAAACTCCGGAGCCACTAAGGGACAGGGAAAACATTTTTCTACGCACGGGGAGGGGGGAAAACAGCAGAAGAAACTACCTGTACATTCTTCCACACCTGTGAGACACTCCAACCCCTCTAAACAGACAGACAAGTCCAGGTCTGCTGATAGGTCCACAACCAGCAAAGCTACTCAGGATAAATCCTATAGACTTGCTGAGAGAGTCATTCCCAGTTCCAAAAAATGGTCCAGTGGAGACATAGATAGGGTCATGTCAAGAATGTCTTCCTTGGTTGATTTTAAATCCTGAACATTTCCTCTCGTATGATCCACAAGGGTCCACACCCTCAGGCTCTACTGATCCTATCCCCCCGAGTAAGAAGGCCCGGTTTGAAACCCCGATGAGGTCTGAACCCTTCGAGGTACAACCTTACGCAACACCATACTCTCGGTATCAACGAGAGGCTTCCTTTGCTGGAGACCAAGAGTTTGATATGATAGAAGAGCAAACCGGGACGGGATACTATGGGGATGATGAGGACCAGGAAGAAGAAGAGGATGACCCGGAAACATACAGAGTAGATTCCCCGGTAGAGAACGAAGCCCCGGTTACCGACTCCCCGGTCGATAACCAGCCCCTCCTAAATGAGGTTCTCGCTCGCGCAGCAGAACATTTTCACATTGACACCCACGGTGTACAGGAGGAAAGGGACTTTGCAGAAGAGTTAGTGGGAGAAAGGAGGCCGGTGGCCCAGACCATCCCTATTTTTAAATCCATTCAGCGGAGAATAGATCCGTCCCTGGTGAACCCAAACCTCACCAGAGCAGTCAATCCCAGGGTTGAAAAACTTTTCAGGGCAGCTCAGTCTGACCCTCTCTATATAAGAGGACATCTGAAGCCAGTATCCCTAGTTGTTACCAACACTCGTAAGAGGGCTGGAACACCCTTGTCTTCGTCAGAAGCTCCTCCCGACAAGGAGAGCAAAAAACTATACGGTTTCGGCAGGAAGGTAGCCTCAACGTCCGCCTATCAAGCAAGGATTGCTAACTCCACCACCCTGTTGGCCAGCTACAACTGCCATCAGTGGGAAGAAGTCGCGGCTCTCATAGCCTCTGCTCCTGAACCGTTAAAGGGCCAATTAGCTCGGATTTCCGCAGAGGGGAGAGCCGTGTCTGGCTGCATTTTAAAAGCAACCTTCGACGCCGCGGACAACGCAGGCAGATTGATAGCAGAAGGTACTGTTATCAAGAGACATGCGTGGTTACGGCAGTCTGGTTTTAAGACAGAAACTCAAGCATCATTATTAGACAAACCGGTGGAAGCCGATCTGTTGTTTGGGAAGGCGGTCGAAGACGCACTGAAAATGCCAAGGACGAATACGAGACACTCAAATCCCTTGGCCAGTTAAACAATAAACCCCCTAACCAGAGAGGGAATAGTAATTTTCGTCGCCCACGCGGCCAAAATTCCCAGAGAGGATCTAACTATTCCCAGGGGCAGGGTACACAGTGGAACAACCACCAACAGTCTACCCAGGGTTACGGCAGAGGTAATAAGGGAGGTTGTGGTAAAGGCAGAGGCAGCCCCAGCAAGGGAGGCGGCACGCCTCCACCTAAGCAGTGACGCTCAGTTCAGGGTCCCTTCTCACGCAACCCCAGTAGGGGGACGCATTTCAAACTTCACCCAGGCTTGGGAAGGGATCACATCAGACAGATGGGTGCTGTCAACAGTATCCACAGGGTACTGTATAGAACTACTGCAGCGTCCCCGGAACCATCCTCCACGACAAAAAGTACACTCCTTAGAACATCAGAAGATTCTCCTCGAGGAGATCGCCATTCTTCTACAAAAGGACGCGATAGAACTCGTCCCGGGACACCAGGTAAACAAGGGTATTTATTCAACTTACTTCCTTGTGCCAAAGAAAGACTTGACAATGCGTCCAGTATTGGATTTACGGCCTGCCAACAAGTATGTCAAGCCCCAAAAATTTCGTATGACCACGCTACAAGAGGTAATCCCCCTCCTAAAAAAAGGGGGATTACATGGCAACCTTGGATATGAAAGATGCTTATTTTCATATTTCCATGTTCCCAGCGCACAGAAAGTACTTGCGCTTCAAGGTGGACAGTCGCCACTACCAATTCAAGGTACTGCCCTTCGGGATAGCTTCAGCACCAAGGGTATTCACCAAGGTACTGGCGGTGGCAGCTGCACACCTACGCAGGGAGGCAATCCCAGTGTACCCTTATCTGGACGACTGGCTCATAACGGGGGAAACCCCAGGAATTTGCAGGACAAACATTCAAAGGACTATCGACCTCCTCCATGAATTAGGCTTCTCAATCAACGAGAAGAAGTCGAGCCTAGTGCCAAGCACCTCAAAACAATTCCTAGGAGCAATCTTGGATACCCAGGAGGGGTTGACCGTTCCTTCAGAAGAAAGAATTCGGAATATACTACTGCAAATTCCGCATTATCAGTCCGGTCAACAAATAACGGTACGCAAAGCAATGCGGTTACTGGGCATGATGGCGTCATGCATTTACCTGGTCCCCCACACGCGCCTGCGCATGCGTCCCATGCAGGAATGGTTGGCGAAACAGTGGTCTCAGGCAAGTGGTCAGTGGGACGATCTAGTGGTCGTTTCGCCGACACTAGTACAAAGCCTCCACTGGTGGACAAGAGAGAATCTCGCAAAGGGGAAACCCTTTTACGATCCCGAAGTACAGGCAGTAGTCACTACAGATGCATGTCTGACGGGGTGGGGAGCTCACCATCTCCACCACACAGCTCAGGGTCTCTGGTCTCACTCAGTGGCCAAGCACCACATCAACCTGCTAGAGCTTCTGGCAGTATTCAGAGCGCTTCAGGCGTTTGAGCCCCATCTACTAAACCTGTCAGTGCAAATCCGGACGGACAGCACTACAGCCATGTTCTACCTGAACAAGCAAGGAGGGACTCGCTCGCCAAATCTGTCCAAGCTTGCCCAGAAAATCTGGATATGGGCACTCAGACGGAACATCTTCCTGTCATCGCAACATGTTCGAGGGGAGCTCAATTCCTCCCAGAGGAACACGAATGGGTTCTTCACAGAGAGGTCGTAGAAGATCTCTTCTCTCAGTGGGGTTTCCCCACTATAGACTTATTCGCCACAAGCGAAAACAGACAATGCCCAGGATTTGCATCCAGGTTCCCCCAACCAGACTCCCAGGGGAACGCCCTGTGGATGAACTGGTCAGGGATGTTTGCGTACGCTTTTCCACCAACTCCTCTCATCAGGAAAGTGGTGAACAAGATGAACAAGGAATCGATGACGCTCGGCCTAGTTGCTCCCATGTGGGCAAGACAACCGTGGTTCCCACACCTACGCAGGATGGCGGTGTGCGAGCCCATCAAACTTCCAGCCTGGTACAACCTACTGTCCCAGCACCAAGGTCAAACAGTGCACCAGCAACCCAACTCAATGAACCTGGCAGCATGGCTCCTGAGGTCATAGAGTTTGGACATCTCAATTTGCCAGAGAGGTGTATGGACATCCTAAAGGAATCTAGGAAACCAAACACAAGGCACTGTTACTTTGACAAGTGGAAGAGGTTCGTTATCTGGTGCCAGAGTAGACAAATCAACCCGGTTGATTGCACTCCTTCCACTATTGTTACATACATGTGTCATGATGCCTACCTCCAAGGGGCCAGGTCCGACCCAGCGACCCCAGAGGCAGGCATCATTTCCCCCAGGGGAGTGCCAGTGGGCCCAAGCTGGGGCCCTTTGGACGCAGTCCTGGCACCTTAGGCGCCAGGCTCATGTTGGACCTCTGTCCTGGCGCCTTAGGCGCCAGGCTCATAAAGCTAGACATGTGTTCAATTTTTTTAATGTGCACTTACCTGATGCAGACCATGCTGCCACATCCAGGCCCTCTTGAGGCCTGAATGGAACTACTTTACCTGTGGGACTACTTTCCACCCGGGTGTGGTCGGGTAAGGATACATACCTGATCAGAGGAAGGATACACACTTGGGACTTCTTCCAAAGCTATTTAAACCACACCCGATCAGCAACTCACGCTTCGCGTTGTTCTGCTCCTCGCAGCTGGACGCTCACCGTGTCAGCTCCTGCATCTGGACTTCAGCCACGCCTGTCAGCATCCTGGGTCACCTGCAAAGGGAGACAAGAGACCTTACCAGCTAAATCTGCACCACAGAGACATCACCGACGATCCTGAAAGGGAAGACATTATTTTTAAAAGCATTTCGTTACGATCGCTGCAGCGCTGCATTTCACTCACCTTTCCTGGGTTCCTCCATCTTCAGCAGCGATCATCCGGATACACAGCCACTTCCCAGAGCCTAGAGAAAAAGACAAGAATAAGAGGTGAGAGAAGGAAGGGAATAAGACTTACCTGTTGGGTCATTCCCATTTCATTTCGGGTCTTGCCGCTTCCAGGCATTTTCCGGACCCCGGCCCCTATGGGGAAAAAAGACAAAGACATTGAATGAGCGTATGCAAAGACAGTTCCCGAGCGCTCATCCAGAACTAACCTGCCATTTACTGGAACTGGAACTGCACGTTTCACTTCGGGTCGGTGCCATATCTCCGGCATTCCGATTCCCGGCCCCTAAGGGGAAAAAAGACATAAGCATTAGCGCTTGCTGCAAAAAGACAATGAACATTATTATTAAGCTTGGACTTTTGAACTTGCAACAGAACTTTTACAGAGCCTTACCTGAATAGTCAAGCTTACCTGAACTCCCATCAATCCTCAATCCAGTGAAGTAACTGGGTTTCAACGCGCCCCATCATCAGAAGCAGGATGGAGAGCTCATCCTTCCTGACCCTAAGGTGAGACTTCACGGGGAATCGTGGAAGGGTACCGTGGAGGGTTGGAAGAGAGTGGGAGGCTTGAGCATAACTCAGTCAGTAGGTAATACTCCCTTTTCACGCACAGGGGAATATTCCTGCGAGCCGGAGAAGCCAGAGTAGAGGACCCTTCCTGTCCATCTTCAGAGTCCTGCGCTTCACCATTGAAGAAGCATCAGCACTCGAAGCCAGACCTGCGCCTCCGTGGGAATCAGGTGAGCGTTACAGAACGCGAAGCCTACCCACAATTTCCCACCCGGGCGCTATGGAGACTTCCGAGACTGACCAGCTGGCCCAGCTTTTGGGGGAATTACGGGCAGAGGTGCACTCAGCCCGCCAGGAGACTAACGCTCTCAAAAGAGAACTGATCTTATCCAAGGAAAGAACAGATGACCTAGCCAAAAGGTTATTACAGGCCCAGGCAGGGCACACTCCTTTACCTAATTCCGGAGACATTTCCACATCAATGGGTTTGAGTAACCCGGTACAAATTAATCTACCTGGACACATGCCTTTGGCCCCGCCTGAACGTTTTGCGGGGGATCCCAAGAAATATGCCGTCTTTATGAACCAATGTCGTTTACACTTTCTATGCAGACCCGGAGCCTTCCCTAACGACCAGACCAAGGTAGCCTTTATACTATCTTACCTCAGTGGCAGTGCTGCCGATTGGTCTATTCCATTGGTAAATCAGGATGATCCCATTCTCCAGAATTTTCAGGGCTTCTAGGCCAGCATGGAAAGATTGTTCGCTCGACACTCTCAAGGACGGGCCCTTGATAACGAACTGCTATCCTTACGACAAGGTAATCAGGGTCTTCTGTCCTACATAGCCACCTTTAACAGACTGGTTGTGGAAACTGGATAGCCAGAAAGCAAAAGGATCACATTGTTTCATCGAGGCCTGCGCGGAGAGCTTAAGGATGTTCTAGCTCAGATAGTAAACCCACCCCATGTCTGCGCAGACTACATTGACTTGGTGGTTCAACTTGATCACAGACTTCAAAATAGAAAAGCAGATCGGTTCAAGTATGAAAACCGAGCACCGATCAAAACCCACGCTAACTCCAAGAGTACCGACGTATCTGAACCTATGCAAATCGGTGGTGTTAAAGGACCATTAACGCAGAAAGAACGGGAGAGAAGGCGGCAAATGCAACTTTGTCTGTATTGCGGGCCTTCCGGTCACTTTCTTCGAAATTGTCCAGTTAAACCACTTAAGAAGGTGGTTGGAGCTACTGATAACGAATTAGTGACACCTGATTCGGGAAACGACCTAGCCCGGCAAGCGTAGGGGTCCGCTTGCCGAGCTTGAAAACTAACTCTTTGACCTCGCATTTTGTCATGCCAATGGTGCTCGTGGACCCAAAACAGCCTCAGCAGTTGCATGCTATAAAAGCATACATCGACAGTGGAGCTATTGGAAATTACATAGACCGTGAATTAGCTTCCAGGATTAAGCTTCCTCTCCGCCCGAAAGTAACCCAAGATGTCATTACTACAGTAGATGGAACCGAAATAGCCTCAGGGCCTGTAACGCATTCCACTGTTGAAGTGACACTGGTGGGTCAGGATGGACATCGGGAGGCAATCGTGTTTGATGTGATCAAGGCCCCACAATTTCAAGTAATTCTTGGAATTCCTTGGTTAGAAACACATAATCCCAGAATTGACTGGCGAGCAAAGAAGATACGTTTTCCTGATTGTGAACCAACTTGTTATCCAAGAAATCCAGCTATGGGTCTAGCCTCTGCAACTTCCACCCGTGTACAGCTACCGTCAGAATACCAAGAATTCCAAGACGTTTTTCAGAAAGAACAGGCTAACACGTTACCTCCCCATCCGTCTTATGATTGCCAAATCGATCTGGTACCCAATGCTCAACTACCTTGTAGTAGGATTTATGCTCTTATGGAACCTGAGAACCTGCATTTGCGTCAGTATTTAGATCAGTACCTAGGCAATGGTTTTATTCGCCCGTCCAAGTCTCCTGTCTCTTCAGCTCTGTTCTTCGTGCCGAAAAAAGAAGGCGACCTTAGAACGTGTATAGACTATCGCGCCCTAAATCAAATAACGATTAAGAATCGTTATCCTCTGCCCTTGATCCCTGAGCTTATCGACCAGGTGAAAGACGCTTGTGTGTACACCAAGTTAGATCTCCGAGGAGCTTATCACCTGGTGCACATAAAAGAAGGCGACGAATGGAAGACTGCATTCCGCACCAAGTTTGGGCTCTTCGAATATCAGGTGATGCCCTTCGGTTTGTGCAATGCACCTGCCGCCTTTCAGTACTTTATGAATGATGTTCTTCGGGAACTTATCGATGTCTGTGTCATTGTTTACACTGACGACATCCTGGTGTACTCTTCTTCAGAATCCGATCACAGAAAACATGTTAGGGCAGTTCTTGAGAAACTGCGCCAGCACAGATTATTTGCAAAACTCGAAAAATGCGTTTTTCATACCACAGAGGTTGAGTTTCTCGGATTCATCCTGACACCTCAAGGAGTCCGAATGGACTCGCGAAAGGTGGATGCCATCCTCAAATGGCCATCTCCAAGCTCGGTGAAGGGAGTTCAGAGCATGCTCGGCTTTGCCAATTTCTATCGAAGATTCATCCCGGAATTTTCCCGAACAGTCCAACCCATCACCGCTCTCCTAAAGAAAAACAAACGCTTCGAATGGACTCTTGAGGCCGAACAAGCCTTCCAGGACCTGAAAACCAAATTCACCTCTGTACCTGTATTGAAGCACCCGCACCCAGATCTCCCGTACATAGTGGAAACCGATGCATCCAGTTCGGCCATGGGAGCTGTCCTGTCGCAAAGAGACCCAAAAACTAACCAACTACACCCAGTGGCCTTTTGGTCCAGAAAATGTTCTCCTCCTGAAATCAACTACGCAATTACCGATAAAGAGTTACTGGCCATCAAATCTGCTTTCAAGGCTTGGCGTCACTACCTTCTCGGGGCAAGACACACCATCACCGTAATTACGGATCACAGAAACTTACAGTATTTAAAAACGGCCAAAGCTCAATCTTCACGACAACTCCGATGGGCTCTATTCTATTCTTTGCGGAATTTGATTTTGTAATTACCTATCGCCCTGGCTGCAAGAATGGAAAAGCGGACGCCTTATCCCGGATTGGCATGGAAGAACCTAATTCGAGCTTAGAACCTGTGCCCATCATACCTGAGCAAAGAATCTTAGGCTTAACTTCATTGCAAACTATTGAGGATATCCAAATGCAAGTAAAACAACTTCTAGACTCTTCAACCTTACTGGAATGGAGTCAAAAGGGTCCTCATTACACCGTTAAGGATGACTTACCCTACTTCCAGGAGCGGTTGTTTCTGCCAAGTAAAGAATTGCAAGAACTTGTTATTGCCCATCATCATGAATCTTTAATGGAAGGACACCCTGGTATCGCTAAAACGGAGGAAAAAATCAAACGCCACTTCTGGTGGCCTTCTTGGAGAAAAGACATAAAGTCTTTTGTACTGTCTTGTGGAATTTGCGCCCAAAACAAGGCTCAAAAGAAAAGGCCAGCCGGCCTACTTCAACCCTTGGATATTCCACCGGCGCCATGGCACACCCTGTCAATGGACTTTATAACAGATCTGCCTCCTTGTGCGGGTTACAACACAATCCTTGTAATTGTGGACCTATTCTCCAAAATGGCCCACTTTATCCCTTTAAAGGGTTTGCCTTCAGCTTCCACCTTGGCCAAGGAATTCCTGGAGAATATAGTTCGCATACATGGTTTCCCTTCCATATTAGTCTCGGATCGTGGAAGTCAATTTATCTCTCATTTTTGGAAGAAGTGTTGCCAACTAGCACAAATAGATGTGCGGTTATCCACCAGCCACCACCCCCAGACCGACGGACAAACCGAGAGAACCAATCAGACTCTCGAGCAATATCTTCGGTGCATGTTACACCAATCCGAGTTAAATTTGAAAGACATCCTTTGGATCGCAGAATATGCATACAACAATTCAGTGCATTCTGGAACCGGACAAAGCCCCTTTTATACTTTGTATGGTCACCATCCTCGGACCTCTGACCTAGATCCACCTCTGACCCTGGAAATGCCCGCAGTAAATCATCTGCATTCCACAATAACCCGAGCCTTCAAAGAAGCTGCAACTCATTTACAGCAAGCCAAGAAAAAGTATAAAGAAAACGCTGATTTGCACCGAAGTAAAACTCCTCCTTACCAAGTAGGAGACCAGGTATGGCTAGCAACTAAACATTTACCCCTCAAGGGCCCGCGAACCTTCAATCCCAGATTCATAGGACCTTATCCCATCAAAGCTATAATCAACCCAGTGGCCTTTAAACTGGATCTACCGTCCAACATGCGTATTCATCCAGTTTTTCATGCATCACTTTTGAAGCCAGTACAACCAGGAACCCGATTGTCCAAGCCTCCAGATCCAGTTCAAATTGAAGGGGAATTAGAATTCGAAGTTAAAGACATTTTAGACTCCAAGGTGGTAAAGTCGAAACTCTTCTATCTTGTTGACTGGAAGGGATATGGACCTCAGGAGAGATCGTGGGAGCCTAGTAACCATGTCCACACACCTCGATTAGTACAAAGGTTTCACCGGAGATTTCCGAACAAGCCCAAACCCCCGGAGGGAAGAACCTTGGGAGGGGCCTTGAGGGGGGTACTGTCATGATGCCTACCTCCAAGGGGCCAGGTCCGACCCAGCGACCCCAGAGGCAGGCATCATTTCCCCCAGGGGAGTGCCAGCGGGCCCAAGCTGGGGCCCTTTGGACGCAGTCCTGGCGCCTTAGGCGCCAGGCTCAGGTTGGACCGCTGTCCTGGCGCCTTAGGCGCCAGGCTCATAAAGCTGAACATGTGTTCAAGTCTTTTAATGTGCACTTACCTGATGCAGACCATGCTGCCACATCCAGGCCCTCTTGAGGCCTGAATGGAACTACTTTACCTGTGGGACTACTTTCCACCCGGGTGTGGTCGGGGAAGGATACATACCTGATCGGAGGAAGGATACACACTTGGGACTTCTTCCAAAGCTATTTAAACCACACCCGATCAGCAACTCACGCTTCGCGTTGTTCTGCTCCTCGCAGCTGGACGCTCACCGTGTCAGCTCCTGCATCTGGACTTCAGCCACGCCTGTCAGCATCCTGGGTCACCTGCAAAGGGAGACAAGAGACCTTACCAGCTAAATCTGCACCACAGAGACATCACCGACGATCCTGAAAGGGAAGACATTATTTTTAAAAGCATTTCGTTACGATCGCTGCAGCGCTGCATTTCACTCACCTTTCCTGGGTTCCTCCATCTTCAGCAGCGATCATCCGGATACACAGCCGCTTCCCAGAGCCTAGAGAAAAAGACAAGAATAAGAGGTGAGAGAAGGAAGGGAATAAGACTTACCTGTTGGGTCATTCCCATTTCATTTCGGGTCTTGCAGCTTCCAGGCATTTTCCGGACCTCGGCCCCTATGGGGAAAAAAGACAAAGACATTGAATGAGCGTATGCAAAGACAGTTCCCGAGCGCTCCTCCAGAACTAACCTGCCATTTACTGGAACTGGAACTGCACGTTTCACTTCGGGTCGGTGCCATATCTCCGGCATTCCGATTCCCGGCCCCAAAGGGGAAAAAAGACATAAGCATTAGCGCTTGCTGCAAAAAGACAATGAACATTATTATTAAGCTTGGACTTTTGAACTTGCAACAGAACTTTTACAGAGCCTTACCTGAATAGTAAAGCTTACCTGAACTCCCATCAATCCTCAATCCAGTGAAGTAACTGGGTTTCAACGCGCCCCTGCATCAGAAGCAGGATGGAGAGCTCATCCTTCCTGACCCTAAGGTGAGACTTCACGGGGAATCGTGGAAGGGTACCGTGGAGGGTTGGAAGAGAGTGGGAGGCTTGAGCATAACTCAGTCAGTAGGTAATACTCCCTTTTCACGCACAGGGGAATATTCCTGCGAGCCGGAGAAGCCAGAGTAGAGGACCCTTCCTGTCCATCTTCAGAGTCCTGCGCTTCACCATTGAAGAAGCATCAGCACTCGAAGCCAGACCTGCGCCTCCGTGGGAATCAGGTGAGCGTTACAGAACGCGAAGCCTACCCACAATTTCCCACCCGGGCGCTATGGAGACTTCCGAGACTAACCAGCTGGCCCAGCTTTTGGGGGGAATTACGGGCAGAGGTGCACTCAGCCCGCCAGGAGACTAACGCTCTCAAAAGAGAACTGATCTTATCCAAGGAAAGAACAGATGACCTAGCCAAAAGGTTATTACAGGCCCAGGCAGGGCACACTCCTTTACCTAATTCCGGAGACATTTCCACATCAATGGGTTTGAGTAACGCGGTACAAATTAATCTACCTGGACACATGCCTTTGGCCCCGCCTGAACGTTTTGCGGGGGATCCCAAGAAATATGCCGTCTTTATGAACCAATGTCGTTTACACTTTCTATGCAGACCCGGAGCCTTCCCTAACGACCAGACCAAGGTAGCCTTTATACTATCTTACCTCAGTGGCAATGCTGCCGATTGGTCTATTCCATTGGTAAATCAGGATGATCCCATTCTCCAGAATTTTCAGGGCTTCTAGGCCAGCATGGAAAGATTGTTCGCTCGACACTCTCAAGGACGGGCCCTTGATAACGAACTGCTATCCTTACGACAAGGTAATCAGGGTCTTCTGTCCTACATAGCCACCTTTAACAGACTGGTTGTGGAAACTGGATAGCCAGAAAGCAAAAGGATCACATTGTTTCATCGAGGCCTGCGCGGAGAGCTTAAGGATGTTCTAGCTCAGATAGTAAACCCACCCTAGGTCTGCGCAGACTACATTGACTTGGTGGTTCAACTTGATCACAGACTTCAAAATAGAAAAGCAGATCGGTTCAAGTATGAAAACCGAGCACCGATCAAAACCCACGCTAACTCCAAGAGTACCGACGTATCTCAACCTATGCAAATCGGTGGTGTTAAAGGACCATTAACGCAGAAAGAACGGGAGAGAAGGCGGCAAATGCAACTTTGTCTGTATTGCGGGCCTTCCGGTCACTTTCTTCGAAATTGTCCAGTTAAACCACTTAAGAAGGTGGTTGGAGCTACTGATAACGAATTAGTGACACCTGATTCGGGAAACGACCTAGCCCGGCAAGCGTAGGGGTCCGCTTGCCGAGCTTGAAAACTAACTCTTTGACCTCGCATTTTGTCATGCCAATGGTGCTCGTGGACCCAAAACAGCCTCAGCAGTTGCATGCTATAAAAGCATACATCGACAGTGGAGCTATTGGAAATTACATAGACCGTGAATTAGCTTCCAGGATTAAGCTTCCTCTCCGCCCGAAAGTAACCCAAGATGTCATTACTACAGTAGATGGAACCGAAATAGCCTCAGGGCCTGTAACGCATTCCACTGTTGAAGTGACACTGGTGGGTCAGGATGGACATCGGGAAGCAATCGTGTTTGATGTGATCAAGGCCCCACAATTTCAAGTAATTCTTGGAATTCCTTGGTTAGAAACACATAATCCCAGAATTGACTGGCGAGCAAAGAAGATACGTTTTCCTGATTGTGAACCAACTTGTTATCCAAGAAATCCAGCTATGGGTCTAGCCTCTGCAACTTCCACCCGTGTACAGCTACCGTCAGAATACCAAGAATTCCAAGACGTTTTTCAGAAAGAACAGGCTAACACGTTACCTCCCCATCCGTCTTATGATTGCCAAATCGATCTGGTACCCAATGCTCAACTACCTTGTAGTAGGATTTATGCTCTTATGGAACCTGAGAACCTGCATTTGCGTCAGTATTTAGATCAGTACCTAGGCAATGGTTTTATTCGCCCGTCCAAGTCTCCTGTCTCTTCAGCTCTGTTCTTCGTGCCGAAAAAAGAAGGCGACCTTAGAACGTGTATAGACTATCGCGCCCTAAATCAAATAACGATTAAGAATCGTTATCCTCTGCCCTTGATCCCTGAGCTTATCGACCAGGTGAAAGACGCTTGTGTGTACACCAAGTTAGATCTCCGAGGAGCTTATCACCTGGTGCGCATAAAAGAAGGCGACGAATGGAAGACTGCATTCCGCACCAAGTTTGGGCTCTTCGAATATCAGGTGATGCCCTTCGGTTTGTGCAATGCACCTGCCGCCTTTCAGTACTTTATGAATGATGTTCTTCGGGAACTTATCGATGTCTGTGTCATTGTTTACACTGACGACATCCTGGTGTACTCTTCTTCAGAATCCGATCACAGAAAACATGTTAGGGCAGTTCTTGAGAAACTGCGCCAGCACAGATTATTTGCAAAACTCGAAAAATGCGTTTTTCATACCACAGAGGTTGAGTTTCTCGGATTCATCCTGACACCTCAAGGAGTCCGAATGGACTCGCGAAAGGTGGACGCCATCCTCAAATGGCCATCTCCAAGCTCGGTGAAGGGAGTTCAGAGCATGCTCGGCTTTGCCAATTTCTATCGAAGATTCATCCCGGAATTTTCCCGAACAGTCCAACCCATCACCGCTCTCCTAAAGAAAAACAAACGCTTCGAATGGACTCTTGAGGCCGAACAAGCCTTCCAGGACCTGAAAACCAAATTCACCTCTGCACCTGTATTGAAGCACCCGCACCCAGATCTCCCGTACATAGTGGAAACCGATGCATCCAGTTCGGCCATGGGAGCTGTCCTGTCGCAAAGAGACCCAAAAACTAACCAACTACACCCAGTGGCCTTTTGGTCCAGAAAATGTTCTCCTCCTGAAATCAACTACGCAATTACCGATAAAGAGTTACTGGCCATCAAATCTGCTTTCAAGGCTTGGCGTCACTACCTTCTCGGGGCAAGACACACCATCACCGTAATTACGGATCACAGAAACTTACAGTATTTAAAAACGGCCAAAGCTCAATCTTCACGACAACCCCGATGGGCTCTATTCTATTCTTTGCGGAATTTGATTTTGTAATTACCTATCGCCCTGGCTGCAAGAATGGAAAAGCGGACGCCTTATCCCGGATTGGCATGGAAGAACCTAATTCGAGCTTAGAACCTGTGCCCATCATACCTGAGCAAAGAATCTTAGGCTTAACTTCATTGCAAACTATTGAGGATATCCAAACGCAAGTAAAACAACTTCTAGACTCTTCAACCTTACTGGAATGGAGTCAAAAGGGTCCTCATTACACCGTTAAGGATGACTTACCCTACTTCCAGGAGCGGTTGTTTCTGCCAAGTAAAGAATTGCAAGAACTTGTTATTGCCCATCATCATGAATCTTTAATGGAAGGACACCCTGGTATCGCTAAAACGGAGGAAAAAATCAAACGCCACTTCTGGTGGCCTTCTTGGAGAAAAGACATAAAGTCTTTTGTACTGCCTTGTGGAATTTGCGCCCAAAACAAGGCTCAAAAGAAAAGGCCAGCCGGCCTACTTCAACCCTTGGATATTCCACCGGCGCCATGGCACACCCTGTCAATGGACTTTATAACAGATCTGCCTCCTTGTGCGGGTTACAACACAATCCTTGTAATTGTGGACCTATTCTCCAAAATGGCCCACTTTATCCCTTTAAAGGGTTTGCCTTCAGCTTCCACCTTGGCCAAGGAATTCCTGGAGAATATAGTTCGCATACATGGTTTCCCTTCCATATTAGTCTCGGATCGTGGAAGTCAATTTATCTCACATTTTTGGAAGAAGTGTTGCCAACTAGCACAAATAGATGTGCGGTTATCCACCAGCCACCACCCCCAGACCGACGGACAAACCGAGAGAACCAATCAGACTCTCGAGCAATATCTTCGGTGCATGTTACACCAATCCGAGTTAAATTTGAAAGACATCCTTTGGATCGCAGAATATGCATACAACAATTCAGTGCATTCTGGAACCGGACAAAGCCCCTTTTATACTTTGTATGGTCACCATCCTCGGACCTCTGACCTAGATCCACCTCTGACCCTGGAAATGCCCGCAGTAAATCATCTGCATTCCACAATAACCCGAGCCTTCAAAGAAGCTGCAACTCATTTACAGCAAGCCAAGAAAAAGTATAAAGAAAACGCTGATTTGCACCGAAGTAAAACTCCTCCTTACCAAGTAAGAGACCAGGTATGGCTAGCAACTAAACATTTACCCCTCAAGGGCCCGCGAACCTTCAATCCCAGATTCATAGGACCTTATCCCATCAAAGCTATAATCAACCCAGTGGCCTTTAAACTGGATCTACCGTCCAACATGCGTATTCATCCAGTTTTTCATGCATCACTTTTGAAGCCAGTACAACCAGGAACCCGATTGTCCAAGCCTCCAGATCCAGTTCAAATTGAAGGGGAATTAGAATTCGAAGTTAAAGACATTTTAGACTCCAAGGTGGTAAAGTCGAAACTCTACTATCTTGTTGACTGGAAGGGATATGGACCTCAGGAGAGATCGTGGGAGCCTAGTAACCATGTCCACGCACCTCGATTAGTACAAAGGTTTCACCGGAGATTTCCGAACAAGCCCAAACCCCCGGAGGGAAGAACCTTGGGAGGGGCCTTGAGGGGGGTACTGTCATGATGCCTACCTCCAAGGGGCCAGGTCCGACCCAGCGACCCCAGAGGCAGGCATCATTTCCCCCAGGGGAGTGCCAGCGGGCCCAAGCTGGGGCCCTTTGGACGCAGTCCTGGCGCCTTAGGCGCCAGGCTCATGTTGGACCTCTGTCCTGGCGCCTTACGCGCCAGGCTCATAAAGCTGGACATGTGTTCAAGTCTTTTAATGTGCACTTACCTGATGCAGACCATGCTGCCACATCCAGGCCCTCTTGAGGCCTGAATGGAACTACTTTACCTGTGGGACTACTTTCCACCCGGGTGTGGTCGGGGAAGGATACATACCTGATCGGAGGAAGGATACACACTTGGGACTTCTTCCAAAGCTATTTAAACCACACCCGATCAGCAACTCACGCTTCGCGTTGTTCTGCTCCTCGCAGCTGGACGCTCACCGTGTCAGCTCCTGCATCTGGACTTCAGCCACGCCTGTCAGCATCCTGGGTCACCTGCAAAGGGAGACAAGAGACCTTACCAGCTAAATCTGCACCACAGAGACATCACCGACGATCCTGAAAGGGAAGACATTATTTTTAAAAGCATTTTGTTACGATCGCTGCAGTGCTGCATTTCACTCACCTTTCCTGGGTTCCTCCATCTTCAGCAGCGATCATCCGGATACACAGCCACTTCCCAGAGCCTAGAGAAAAAGACAAGAATAAGAGGTGAGAGAAGGAAGGGAATAAGACTTACCTGTTGGGTCATTCCCATTTCATTTCGGGTCTTGCCGCTTCCAGGCATTTTCCGGACCCCGGCCCCTATGGGGATAAAAGACAGACATTGAATGAGCGTATGCAAAGACAGTTCCCGAGCGCTCATCCAGAACTAACCTGCCATTTAATGGAACTGGAACTGCACGTTTCACTTCGGGTCGGTGCCATATCTCCGGCATTCCGAACCCCGGCCCCTAAGGGGAAAAAAGACATAAGCATTAGCGCTTGCTGCAAAAAGACAATGAACATTATTATTAAGCTTGGACTTTTGAACTTGCAACAGAACTTTTACAGAGCCTTACCTGAATAGTCAAGCTTACCTGAACTCCCATCAATCCTCAATCCAGTGAAGTAACTGGGTTTCAACGCGCCCCTGCATCAGAAGCAGGATGGAGAGCTCATCCTTCCTGACCCTAAGGTGAGACTTCACGGGGAATCGTGGAAGGGTACCGTGGAGGGTTGGAAGAGAGTGGGAGGCTTGAGCATAACTCAGTCAGTAGGTAATACTCCCTTTTCACGCACAGGGGAATATTCCTGCGAGCCGGAGAAGCCAGAGTAGAGGACCCTTCCTGTCCATCTTCAGAGTCCTGCGCTTCACCATTGAAGAAGCAACAGCACTCGAAGCCAGACCTGCGCCTCCGTGGGAATCAGGTGAGCGTTACAACATGCTCCACCTGCTAGATGCAGGATTGGTTTTTAACTCACTGAAAGTACACCTGGCAGCCCTCTCGGCTTACACCACTTCCCATAGCAAGGTGTCGTGGTGGAAAGTACCAGTAGTTAAAGCCTTCATGGAAGGAGTAAAGAGACTTCACCCTCCTATTTCAAACTCACCGCTAGGGTGGGACCTTAACGTGGTGCTAGCCAAGCTCATGGGCCCCCCTTTCGAACCCATGCATAAAAGCAGTCTCAAACACCTGACTTATAAAACGGCCTTCTTAGTAGCTATTACTTCTATAAGAAGGGTCAGTGAAATTCAGGCTCTGTCAGTGCAGGATCCCTTCTTTACTATCCAAAAAGACAAACTGGTTTTACGCACACACCCTAGGTTCTCACCTAAATTTATATCAAAATTCCATGTAAACCAGTCCATCGAGCTTCCGGCTTTCTTCCAGAACCCGCAAAGCTCGGCTGAGGTGAAACTACACACCCTAGATGTGCGTAGGGCGGTCCTCTACTATGTAAATAAAACAAGACCGCTAAGGAAAACAGATCAACTGTTTGTCTCCGTAGCCACAGGCAGAGAGGGGGATCGCGTCTCTAAAGGTGCCATCTCGAAGTGGATTATTAACTGTATCCAGCTGTGTTACTCACTCTCTGAAAAGACTCTGCCTTTTACGCCAAGGGCCCACTCTACTAGAGGCATTGGGGCCACTCTGGCTTTCATTGCAAATGTTCCCCTTGACACCATTTGCAAAGCAGCTACTTGGAGCTCTATTCACACTTTTACTCAGCATTACTGCATTGACACCCATTCCAAGGCAGATACACAAGTGGGACGAGCGGTTCTAAGACACTTATTTGCTCATGACCCTTCTCACATCCCACCTCCTTCTTCTGGTACTGCTCGCTAATCTATGCACAGCATGTGATCTAAGCAGATTCCACAAGCCTCAGAAGGGATACATTACTCACCGTAATCGTATTTCTGATGCTTGTATCTGCTTAGATTCACATGCGACCCACCCTTCCTCCCCTCCGAGAGAAGGCGCATGATTGCTTGTAGTCTTACCTTTCTGTCTATTTGCTTGGATTATCTGTACTCATGCTACTCCTCATGCTACCTCATGTCAGAAGAAATACAATCTGAGGATCCTAGACGCGTGAGGGATCTTGGGTACAGTGGACGTCACACTAGGGATAGTATTACTGGCACGCCCTGTGTCGACGCCCATTTTCGAGTTTCGAAAAACAAACTGTAATACTCCGCAGCTTCCACTAGATGTCGGCCTATGCACAGCATGTGAATCTAAGCAGATAAAAGCATCAGAAATACGATTACGGTGAGTAATGTATCCCATGTATATATATATATATATATATATATATATATCACGTCCATTGTTCTTCAGCACATACTAAAAGAAATGCTTAATCTTTCACTTGCTTCACTTCTATTTATGGGACCGTTCCAACTGCATGCACATCAGGGAATAGAAAGAAACGCTTATTCTTCCTTTAGTCCACTATAAATTACGGGACCTTTCCACCATATTGGGAAGCTTCTCATCACCTTAGCTGGCCCTTGAAGTCCCTTATGGCCCCACACACAGCACTCCCTTAGAAAAGAGGCTGCTGGTCTGGTCCGCCCAAATTAGTCCAGGAGTACTTTTCTAACATGGATCACTTCCACTACATATGTCCCAAGATCCAGCACTCTAAGGGCACCATTCTCAAGTGGATCACTTCCACTTCTTATGCCCCAAGACCCAGCACTCCCAAGGACTATGGGCTGCTGATCCAATCTGCTTTGGCCTTACTCCTCCCTTATCCGCTCTGGGTGATGGGTTTTCTTACTTGGGGGCGGTGATGTCCATTTCTTTCCTTCTTCCTGATGATTCCTGCACCCCCCGAAGCAGTTCTCTACAGTCACCTTCCTTTCCTGCTTTCGTCGCCAATGTAATATAAAGATATAGTCCACACTTGCTTTAGATTGCTTCTTAATAGGTTTACTTCCAGTTCTTAAGTTACAAGTTACAGGACTAAGACATCAGGTATAAGACAGATCACCGGCACCCATCACCCAGGGAGGTGGGGACCAACTGACTCCTACAGAACACTCAACACAGCATTCTCACACTGATACATCAACATTCCACTTGACACTTGCATGACATCACTAAGCACATGACCAGCTATAGCAGACTCAGACAAGCACATCATAACACAGGTGTTACTAATTACTGTCATTACCCATGTTTGTGGTATTCAATGTATGACCCCGAAAGGATGAAGGCAGGAGTTTGCCCAGAGGAGCATCAAGCCCATGTCCAAGCAGCATGCACTTCCCCTCAATAGGAGATTTGTCTGCTGTGCACACTTTTGCATAGCAGCAGCATCCACAGTAGGCATGACATAAGTGAGGCCTCCAATCTTCATTCCAAAAAGCTTGCAAATGCATCTACCACTTCTCTCCAAAATTGAGATATTGGGGCACACACACCCCCTGTCAAAATCTGCTAGCTCAAAAACACAGATTCTATGCAGAACAGTTATGGTGATGAAATATCCTATAATGCAATTTTAGAAATCAATTTTAAGCAACTATTTCTCAAGACCTTTTTTTATGCTCCCATGCCCTTCCCCATTCTGTGTCTGTCATCTGGTCACCCAACAATCCTTTCCATTATTTCTACACTTTAGCCGGTGCCGCTTCGGTTTAGGCAGTTTTTCTCGAAAGAGAATTATTTTGGCACAAACTAGATGACAACTCAGACCATTCCTTAGCCCATGCCAGTAACAGTGCCTCCGTTTCAAACATTGTCAGGTTGCCCCCTAAGATAAGAAGTTCACTGACAACCTAAAATATGACAAATATGTCAGCCACCTTTCAATCTATAGAGGAACTGGATATTAGCCATACAAGATGACTGCTCACCTTATTCTCGTATCTCCTATTCCTATCATCGCTCTGCTCCTTTATCCATTCCTATGACCATATTACCTACATCCTCTTTCCTGTATGTATCATATTACATATCAAATGTTTTACATTGATATATTGTTGCTCAGAGATTCATGACTATGCTATTTGTTTGTTAAAAACCAAAGTTTGAAATAAAACAAAGAAGACATTGCTTCCTAATGAAATGTAATATTGTACCTCTATTGTATGGACCGTGTTCCAGGTTAACTGTAGGTACAACTTGTTTTGTGTTTTTACCCAGAAATGGAGCGGGCCCTTAAAGAGGCTGAGGAAAAAGAAAAAAATATGCTTGCATCTAAAGCCAAACTAGAAAATCAAATTTCTGAAATGATTACCTCTTCGGGGGACAGTTCTGCCCAGCTTTCAAAGATGAACGAAGAACTGCAATCCAAAGAAAGGTATTTCAGTATGGTCCATGTTTTCGTATTCTTTCTTCATTTACACTGTTGTGGTGTTTTTTGGAAATGTTTCTTCAGAAATAAATCTTTCCCTTGTGGACTTCTCAAAGTTGGGCAGTGAAGCACATTTAAAAACAATTACTTACTCTCCCATCTTCCAAACTGCTTGTCAATTGCCTGCACTCCAAGAAGTAAAGTCAGTCAGAGGGAAAAAGCATCCCTCTGTCTTGCATCGTCCGCGTGTATGTTCTTTTCCTAAGTGCCACAAACCACCCCACACAATTCATATTTTTCTGATCTAAGGCAGATCAGAAAACTCTACTCTGAGTTGTTCTCTTGAATTTTTGTGTGTTAAAGAACTTGTGTGTCTGTCTTTGTCCTTATGGAGCAGTGTTTTGTTTTCTTGTGCTGCTTTGAATGACTCAAAAAGAAACTATTCTGATTTTCCATTCCTGTCTTCCTCTACTACTTATCAAGTAGAACAGATTTCAAGAAATGGATTGGTTGTCACCGTTACTTTTCTGCTCCTCTGCACCAATAGTGCGTAAAGTGTGTTGGAAACTTCCATCTGGTGATTTCCTTTGATTTCTATGAAAGATTGCACTTGGACCCTGGTGGCTCATCTGTATTCAATGGCCAGGGAATTTCTTTTACTACAGGTGATGAGGCATCTCATAGTAAGGAGAAAGATGTTAAACCTAAGATGGGCGGTTCTGTGCTTAGTCAAATCCACAGTGCCTTTTTGTGCTGATGACCTCCTATTTTGGGATTAGGTTCACCAGTACATGGGAGATAGGCACCTTGGACAATCTTCCCTGTTAGGGTAATATCAATCCTGTCATGTACACATGCAACTTTTCTCCAAGAGGGCAAACTTCTCATTGCCCCAAAATGGTGACATCCAATGCCACCAGCATTCATGTTAAGCCTGATAAGGTTTTCATGGTACATTAGGAGCTACTCCTGCATCAATGTTTCATGTGTCGAGGGGTGGGGGTTCATGAGTGTTAGGAAATATATGCAGTTCTTTTTGCAGCTTTGCCAGCCACTTCACTGAAACCCCCATTATGACTGCTGATTATCTGGCGAGCCTGCCCTGATTACTGGGAGTCAGGATTGTTAAACCTCACTCCCCGGTTTAACTAATCCTATCCGTACTAGGTAAAGCCAGTCAGGTTGTTGGCAATTGCATATGGCATCATTTTGTGAACTATAGTACTCAGTATGTCTAGGTCTGTTGTTTAAACCCTGTCTTTGTGCTTCTCTTTTCATTTTATCGGTCTCCCTTCCAGGAAGGGGGAAGCGTGTGTCTATAAATGGTCACCCGCTTGGCAGGTTCTGGCTAGAGTCTGGAAAGTAGCCTTTTCGTGTAATTCTAAACTGTTCTGGCTGATTATAGGACTACATACAGCCCCAGTGCACATCCCGGACCGTACATGAGGTCATGGCTGTGCCTGAACTCACTGTCCATGCTTGAATAGCCAACCAAAAGTTTGGTTACATCGCAATCCCCCAACAGGTAATATGGTCTCTTCCTGCCCTTGGATTCCATATATTAGGAGAGGTTCTGGAGCCATTCTTTAGTAGTCTACTTGATTCAGGAATCCAACAGAGGGATGCCAGGGACTGCTGTTGCGTCCACCATTGAGCCCGCCATCCAACTATCCAACTCTGCTGTCTATTTGACATGGGAAACCTTCTACAATACCAACTTCCTTTGAACTGGTAGACCTAAACAGTTCCAAGTACTGCATCACAGAGGTCATCCTCAAGTTCCGAAGAGTAGCAGTGGCCCTGTAGCTATCATTCTTCTGAAGTGGGAAACTTCCCCTGTTGCTTGGATCTAATGCAGCCTGGTGCTGTGAAAGTTGCAGTGCATCCTTGTAGACCTGGTCCATTGACGCTTTGCTGCTGCTCTCTGCCAAGAAGAGGAGCCTTGCTGGAGCCTGTGCCCTGTGGTTCCTCATCTTCATGCCTGCCGAACCTGCGCGGGGTCACTCCAACTGCTCATCACATCTGATGTGTCCTGGGGAGAGGGACCCTACATCGCCAAGTGTGTTGTTGCAAAGGTCTGTCTGCAGCCACTGCCAAGTCCAACCTAATGGTGCTCCCTTTTTAAAGGTAGCTGGCAAGGACCAGAACCCCTAAATGGCCGGAAACCAGCTGTCCTAATAGCCATTCGAAAAACATCTTCACACTTGAGACCCCCTGAACCTCCCAATCCCAGAACATAAAGTGAGAGCATTTGTCCTCAACAGCAATGAATTACATGGGGTGGTTAATCTTGGTCTGGTTTTAGGGACTGGGTTGCTCACCTATTTGTTTGCCTCCTTGTTCGCCATTCGTTTCAACCGACATAATATTCTACCCTGCAGCATTGTTCCTATTTTTCTTCCTACAGAAGAACTTTCTACCTCCTCCAAACTAGCCTAAAGTGGGTTGCTGCCTTTGAACACTTGTTCTAGGTTAAGGATTAGACTTATTATGTTTAACTTTGGTGGACTTGCACTGCATTATAATGTTATAAGGCTTGTGATACTTTGTACAGCACGCCCCCCCCCCAACTTTAGGTCATTGAAGCATTGTTGCTATTAAAACTGTAACTTCTTAAGTGAGGCGTGTATGTCCAATACCCATACAGTGATTATAGATGTGTATATCTCATTTATTTTACAGGTTAGTATTTATTTATTTTTGCATTTGTTGCAGCGCACTGAACCCTTGGGTATTTAGGCGCTTGTTGCATTTTGAGACAAAAATAAAATGCAGAGTCCAGCAAATGCAAGAAACAAACTAGAAAACACAACAGGGAGGGAGGGGTGTTAGGAGTAGGGGTGGAGGAGGGAGGTGACAGGTACCTGAATATCTTAGTTCGCTCTGGGGATCTTTCAGGCCAAAAGCCACGTTTTTAGTTTTTTCTGAAGTTCCAGTAAGAGGGTTCCTTTCTCAGGGTGATGGGGAGATGGTTCCAGAGCTTGGCGGCCATGACAGGAAAGCTCTGTCCTCCTGCAGTCTTTCTGGTGAATGTGGGCACTCTGAGTAGATGGCTGTTCATGGATCTTAGAGGGCGGGGGGGTTGTATTTCTCCACCCGATGTGATAGGTAGGCTGGGGCAGTGTTTGTGGTGCACCTATGTACGATGGAGAGGGTCTTGAATTTAATCCTTTCATGGATTGTGTGCCGCCA
This sequence comes from Ambystoma mexicanum, assembly GCF_040938575.1. Taxonomy (NCBI): domain Eukaryota; kingdom Metazoa; phylum Chordata; class Amphibia; order Caudata; family Ambystomatidae; genus Ambystoma; species Ambystoma mexicanum. The sequence continues at coordinate 1,490,557,023 of NC_090932.1, read as the reverse complement.
ACGACCTCTGCCTTAATGCCAGTAAGAATGAGATTCTACTCATCGGCACACCCACTCCCTCCTTCCCTGCAGCTCTCTGGCCGGCCTCTCTCGGACCACTTCCTGCTCCTACCTGCAAGGCAAAAAGCCTCGGGGTCATCTTCGACTCCACACTCTCCTTCTCTCCTCACATCTCTGACGTCTCTAAGAAGTCACACTACCATCTACACCTCCTCAGAGGTATCCTTCCTTTCCCCAGAAGCTCACTGTCTCTAGAGCCCTGGTTCTCTCGAAGCTGGACTACTGTAACAGCCTCTATCTAAATCTGCCTGCCTCTACTCTCTGCCCTTTGCAACTCATCCAGAACAGGACTGCAAGACTTGTCCTTGGCCTCAAGCCCAGGGACGGTATTAGGGTTGTAACGGTATTACGGTATACCGTTAAAGATACCGTGAACCACTTAATTGAACAATAATAACCGTCACATTGTTTATACCGGTATACCGTTCATACCGTTAAGTGTGCTTTTCAATCTGATTTGGAAAGGCTGCAGTAAGCAAGTTCTGCGCAGTCTTGGTCTTGCACTGTTGGATGTGCCGTCTGCCAAGTAGTTTCAGTTTGAGCAGTTTTTAATGCCATTCCATAAACCACACGTGCCTGACACAAAATCAACATGTTAGCAATAGGAAGAATAAATACAGTGCCAAGAAGGAAAGGGGTTTACTTTTTTTTATTTACATTTTTTTTAAAAGCGCTCACACAGCCCCAGGGCATCGAGGCGCTGTTAAAGAAATTGGTTTTGTTTATTTTGTTGCGTAATTGTTTTTGTCTTAGTTGCGTATTTATAACGTGCTTAAACACCCAGAGGTTTCTAAGCGCGGACCCAGGGATCGAACCTGTGTTGCTTTGTGTCGTCTTGCTTCCAAGGCACGCACATTGCCGCTGAGCTATCCTCCCGGGACTTTGGGTTGGCGGCTTTGGGGTTTATATATTTATAATGGATAATGTTTTCTAAACATATGACAATGCCAGATTTCCCTGGTTCTATCATTGAATTTACATATATTAAGTCACACTGCGAAATTTAATCATCTCTGTGGGTATTTCCTGCTGCCATACCAAAGGGTAACATGTCCGTGATTACTGAACACCTTTTGACCCAGAAGTAAACTAAAGGCTGTAACGTAAAGAGAGAGTGCGTGTGCGTGTGTGTATGCGCATAAGCGTATACTACCATCAGACTCCATTAATCTGTGGCATGCAGATTATCAATATGGCAACATGTTCATCTTCACCAGTAGCCAGTGGGGGAGCTAAAAGCCTAAATGACCACTTAAGAAAAGCTATTCAGTTTGCTTTGCCAGTCGCAGCAGGGCCCCACCTCCCCCTCCTCTCCACACGTGCGTTTGTGTTTGGTGCAAGCAATGGGTGGCATTTCAGTGGAAAGTATGTTGAAAAGCCCAATTCTGGCCCTGGGTGCATGGTTTTGTTTGTGATGATAAATCTGACAATTTATGACCTTTTAGAAAATATTTGTTAAGATTAGTTAACTCCACCTGCTATACCGCGATAACCATGATATACCGTCATTTGGCAAGAAGGTTATTGTACCGTCATAAAACTAATACCGTGACACCCCTAGACGGGATCTCTCCAGGACTGAAATCACTACACTGGCTCCCAGTGGCTGCGAGGATTAAGTTCAAAACCCTCTGCATTGTCCACAAGGCCTTCTGGGGCCTCGGGCCAAAATACCTTCAACTCTCTCTTCCTAAATATCTTCCTTCTCGAGCTCTTCGCTCATCCACCTCCAACTCCCTCAGGGTCAGCCGCTTCTCCAAGCAACAAGTTGGGGGTAGATCTCTCTCCGCAGCAGGGGCCTCCCTCTGGAACAGTCTTCCTGCCTCCCTGAAACTTGAGGAGAACCATCTCCGGTTCCGGAAGCACCTCAAAACCTTCCTCTTTGCATCCGCTTTCTCTCCCCCTCTCCCCTGCTAAAATCACTGAACCTGCACTGAATCCGCAACTGGGCCACTCACCGATCTCGGTCCGCACTGCCTCCCTGGCAACCCCAGCACTGCAGGACTTTCTCTGTATCCCTACAGCCCCTCCTCCTTGCACTTACCTTGCACTTGCCACCAGCTGGCCCTTATTATTTATTTTGTATTCTACTAACCCTGTACTGCACTTTCCCCTCTCCCTTTGCACTTTTTCCCTTCCCCTCTACCCTTTGCACTTGCGCGATCTGAATGACACCTGGCCTAGTAGGATCGTTGTCCGTCTTCCCTTGTTCCGCCCCCGCCTCGTCACGCCTTGAAACACTTGTGTATAGGCGTGTTACAAATGCCATATCATTTCATATCATATCATATCGGGAGCCAAAGGGCGTCTTTCTAGGCATTTGTGACGTGGTCGTATTTTGACAAACCTAGAGCTGCTCGCAGGGCATTGTTTTGGATGGTTTGCAGCTTGCACAAGTTGCGTTCAGAGGTTACTACAAAAAGAGCGTTACAGTAATCCAGGTTTGGCTCTGGTGATGGCTCTGGCTCTGGTTATGTTGAGTCGGTTGGTTGTGGTGAAGAATGGCTTGCTGGCGTTCATTAGTTTTGTGGTGTAGGCAGCGGAGGAGGCAATGGCATTGACCTGGCGAGAGAGGTCAAGGGTGGCGTCTATGTAGATGCCAAGGGTTTTGGCGGCAGAAGATGTTTGGATCCGCTTGCCGTCATTGTCAAAAGCTTTGTAAGCTAGGTCAATGTTGCAGAGGGTGGAGGGCGGGCCTACAACGCAGATCTCTGTTTTGTCGTTGTTGAGGAATAACTGGTGGGTTGCCATCCAGTTTTGGACAATGTAATAAACTGAGTTGATCGGTATAATTCGTGTAGGATATGCCGAGGGCATCTAGATGATCAAAAAGGGGTTTGGTATAAATGTTTTACAGGGTTGGGGAGATGCAGGACCATTGTGGGACTCCACAGGTTACTGATGTCGATGGGGCATCATGGTCGTCCATAAAGACACGGGGCGCTAGATCCTGCTAGGAAGGATCTGATCTATTCTGTTGCTGCTGGGGAGAAGTTTGCTGTTGTGGTGAGGTGGTTGCAAAGTCCCTGGTCGTCAACAAGGTTGAATGCTGCTGATAGGCAAACTCAGCCTACTCCTCATGCTGCACCTGAATCTTTGATATCATCTAGCTTGTTTTCTAGGTCGAGTAAGGCGGTTTCGGTTCCGTGCCTTGGATGGAAGGCTGATTGGCAGATGCCCAGGATGTGGTTGGCCTCGAGGTGTTGTTGGACCTGGATATATGCGGCGCGGTCGAGGATTTTAAGGATGAAGTGGTAGGGTGGTGATGGGCCGATAATTAGTGGGGATTGTGAGGTCAAGAGAGGTTTCTTTTCTTTTTTTTAGAAGCGGGAGGATCCATGCTTCTTTCAGGACAGTTGGCACAGTATTTGTTGCGAAGGAGGAATTGATGATAGATGTGATGATGGGTGTAAGCGTCTCTGCGCAGTCTTTCATGATGGGGGCCGGACAGGCATCTCCTTTGCATCGGGAGGGTTTGAGGCCTTTGTTTGTGACTTTGGGTTCCGATACCGGGCGAAAGTCAATTTGGGGAATGGGTCATATGGTAGGAGGAGTGGGGGGTAAGGAGGCAGCTAGCATTGATTTGGCAAGGTTTGCCTTTTTCTTAGCACATATTTTCGCGTTGAGGGGGGCAATTTTCCCTGTGAGGGCTTCTTGTACCTTGGTGCACCAGGTGTCTATGATGAGGTCTGAGGGAGGGGAGACTGGCGACTCGAGTTCGCGTAGGATCTTGGAAGAGTTTGCGGGTGTTGGATTGTGTGCTGTTTATTCTGGCATTGTAGGTGCAGGCTTTGGCGGTGTGAATTGCTCTTTTGTACTCTTTGGCTAGTGAGGTATACAGGGCTTTAGAAATTGTGGAAGGGTCGTTTCTCCATGCAGATTATGCGGCACGTTTCTTGGCGCGGAAGGCAAGCAGCTCGGGGGTGAACCAGGCATTAGTTTTTAAAGCTTGTTTGGCTTTGTGCTTTTTAAGCAGGGATAGAGTGTCGACAGCTCGAGTAATGATGTACAATTTGACCAGGGACTCTGGGTTCTTGTCCATGTTGGGCTGGATTATCAGGGGTGGGAGGAGGGGAGTGAGGCAGTTCTTGTTAAGGTTTTTGGTGTAGCGGGCTGAGGCTTCAGGTTTCATTAGTTGATGGGTCTGGGCCTCTTGTTGATTGAGAGGTCGAATGGGATGGTGTGGTGGTTCGACCAAAGGCAGGTTGTGGTGGTGAGGCCGGACACGTTGCAGTTAAGGTCGTCAATCCAATCGAGGGTGCGACCATGGATGTGAGTAGGTTCAGTGGTTCGCTGGGCACAACCGATGTAGTTGAGGGTAGTGGCTAGGCTCTTTGCATGTGGGTCTATGGGGTCATTGAGGCCAAGATTGAGGTCTCCCAGGATGAGGATTTTTGAGCTGGGCTTGATGGTTGGGTTGATGATAAACATAAGGTCTTCCTCGAAGGAAGCAATGGGGCCTGGTGGGCTGTAGATGACATGGAGTCTGAGTGTGTTGGTGGGTGAGAAAGTGAATTTGGTGGACAACATTTCATAGTTTGGGATTGGGCTGGAGTTGGTGGCCCTGATGGTGATGGTGATTTTGTAGATAAGAGCGACTCTGCCACCTCTGCTCTGGGTTCTGTCATTGCGCATGATGGCGTATCCTGGGGGGATAGTGATGGAAAGATCAGGGCCTGCTCCAGGATGGAGCCAAGTCTTGCATATGGCAAGCAAGTCAAGACCATTGGAGGTGAGGAGGCTGTGGATCTCGGGGGCGTGCGCAGGGATTGATCTGGCATAGATCAGGGTACATTTGAGTGGCTTGTTAGAAGAGGCTGCTGGGGGTGAGCGAATTGAATGTTTTGGGGTGGTTGTGGGGGGCAGAGGGCCAGATGCGCAAGCAGAGGAGCTTGTTTCTGGATTGGATGGAGGGTGGCGCTGAAGGGGGTGGCACTGGCTGATTGTGGATATGAGGTCTTCTGGTGCGGGCTGAAGGAGCTGATTTCTGTTAGTTATCAGGGAGGCTAATTGTGGGTGCGGGCCTTCCGGTGCAGAGCTGGAGGTGCTGCTTCATGGTAGATATCAGGGGAGGTTTGTGGGAGCCATGGCGAGATGCGGGGCCCAGGAGCAGGGCTAAGGATTGCCCACAACCAGTTCACAGCATGTGCTGCACACCATCTACTCCACTCCTGTCTTGTTGTGCCAGAGTTCAATGGTGGGGAGACCGTAAACCCCACCCTCTCCCCCGAGGCTCCTGCACAGACCACTGCTCAATTCCCCTGTCGGCCCAAGTGCGTGATGCACGGGCAATGGCAGGATTAGATAGGCACACTTCTGCCTCCGCTGGTACTGGAATGAAGACTTGTGTATAGACCCCCACATGCTGGAGATCTGAGAAGGGCTCACTGCAGCAGGATAGCCTGCACTTCGAAGGGATTGTGTCCTCCGACATATTCCTTATCTTTGATAATACGTTTCCAGCTTGCTGGCCTCGGAAATTTTTTCTGTAGAGGGCGCTGCGCATCGACATCTGCCGAGTCGATGTCCCTCGACGGCCACCGTATCGGCGCCGACGTCACCATGCCCATAAATAGCCACGCGCTGCGTCCATTGCTCAGTTCTGTTTTTCCGCGCTTCGTGGGGCTTCGGAACGTCGTTGCTCAGTTCAGTCAGGATAACTCTATATCTACTCGAATAAATACCTACTCGTTCTCGATGGCATCTTCATCGGAACGACGACGCCGCGATCCGGCTTCAAGAAATGTCGAGACTGCGGTAAAAAAAATTACGATAACGGATCCACACAGGATCTGCTTGTGGTGCTTGGGAGCCGAGCACCATTGTTCGGAGTGTGAGGACTGCATGTCCATGACGGCGAAAACCTTGAAGGAGCGCATGGGGAAGCTCGAGAGAGGTAAGTCAGTCAAAACCTCCTCGAAGGTTTCTTCGGCTGAGTCGAGGCATTCGTCTCCTCGCCGTCGAAAACATTCCCATTCTAGATCTCGAAGTAGCTCCCACCATTCGTCAAGATCAAGACACTCAAAAAAGAGACGTCGCAGATCCCCTTCCTCGTCATCTTCTGTTTCCCCAGAAAGGGTCTCCTGTCCCACAAAACACAGCTCTCAGGCTGAGTGGGAGGAATTCAGAAAGAAAATGTTAAGCGTCTTCGAGAAAGCGGCTTCGACCCCCTCGAAGACAGCTGAGGGTGATACCCCGGGTGAAAAACCCAAAAAATCAAAACACCGCGAGTCGCAGCACCCGGTGAAACATTCCACCCGAGAGCACCACGAGCCATTGGGTAAGAAGGCACCATCTTCGACGCCGTCGTCGAAGATTCCTTTGATGCAGGGATCGGCGCCATCAACGCCGTTGTTCATGGGTTCCTCGACGCATCGGTCAATCGACTCAATGCCATCGTCGACATCGACGCAGATGAAAGAGAAGACCAAGGCTACTCCACAGCCAACGGTGATTCCAAGGGCCTCTGGCAAGACGGCGAGACCGTCGTCGATGTCCTCGAGTAGGATCCCGATCCTCTCGAGTTCTCCGAGGCCCCTTCCAGTTTTTTCGACGCCGTTCTCGGCGCCTTCGAAGCCTGTCACATCGGCGTCGACGACATTGACGTTTTCTCGTCCAATAATGACGAGTTTGGCTCCTTCTGCCTTAGAGATGGCTTTTACACCATTTCAGAGGTCAGAGTACCCTGGACTATCTTCAATTTATGAAGAAGGGGAAGATTCTGAGCAGGAAACATTTGGGTTACAGAGGACCACACTGCCTATTTCAGAGGATTTCACCTCTGAGGAAAGAAGGTTGAAGGACCTACAGGAGTCACTACATGAGGCAAGTGGGCTGGACACTTCCCCAGAAGTGGAATTTGTTAAGCCAGACCCAGGGGAACATGCCGAAACACCCTATAGAACCCTTATGGCAAGAATTATTGAATTTATGGGTTGGTCTGCACCTTCGCCTGTTTTTCAACAGGATGACCTAACAGACATATTAGACAAAGGTCCACAGGAGGACCCTGTGGTCCCCTTCCATGCAGCCTTACAAAGGAAAATTACATCTAATTGGGAAACTCCTGAAGTTATCCCTGCGATCAATAAAAGATTGTCAGCCAAGTATAGGGTAGCGGCTGCTGACCCTGAATACTTATCAAAACACCCGACTCCAGAGAGCCTGGTAGTTCAAGCGGCAACTTCATCTAGCAGTAGGACCGCTTACCCTTCTGCCCACAGGATAGAGATGACAAGAGGTACGATTCTATGGCGAAGAAAGTCTTCTCTGCTTGTATGGCGTTGAAGTCCATCAACGCCACCTGTACGCTCGCCAGGTTCAGTCACACACTGTGGGAGTGTGCTTCATCAGCGGCTGACTGCATACCCGAAGGAGAGGAACAGGAAGCCTTCCTTAACATTATTAAAGATGGCAAAGATGCCATGTGCGAATCACTTCAAACTGGCATTGATTCCGCTGACAGTATCAGCAGGGCCATGGCGGGAAGTACAACAATCCGCAGGCATGCGTGGTTGCGAAAGTCTGGCTTTGCTCCAGATGTACAGGCCAGACCTTTGAATATGCCCTTTGACGGCTCTTCACTATTCGGAAAAAAGGCTGATGACAGTCTGGAAAAGTTGCAGACTTCTAAAGCAGCAGCAAAATCTTTAGGAGCTGCTATCCGCCAAACTCCTTTTCGCCCCTCAGGAACCTCTGGGAGAGGAAAGTCCTTTCGCTATTATTTCGCATTCGGGAAAGGCAGTGGACAGCCGGCTCAAAGAGGCCAAAGGAGATCCACCCGAGGTGGACGGGTCAAAGGTACTAAGGATACAGCAGGTGCCTCTTTACCCTCGGCATCTGCATCAGCCGCCCCCAAACCACTCTGAGGCCTTTCCACACAATACACCTGTAGGGGGCAGGTTAACTCACCATCTGACGGAATGGCAGGCTATAACATCAGATACTTGGGCATTGGAGACAGTTGCCCAGGGTTACTGCCTACCCTTTCTACACATCCCTGAGTCATCCACCGGGGAACAGCGCTCTAAAAATTCCAGATCTGCTCCTCTTGCAGGAAATTATAGACTTGCTAGAGAAAGGTGCCATAGAACCGGTACCTGTAGCGGACAGGAACAAGGGCTGGTACTCCCCCTACTTTCTCATACCAAAGAAGGACGGAGGACTGAGACCCATCCTGGACTTACGAGAATTGAACAAGTTCCTCAGGAAGGACAAGTTAAAGATGGTAACTCTCTCTCAGATCCTTCAGGCCTTCCAGCTCCAGGACTGGCTGGTATCTCTGGACCTTCAGGATGCTTATTTCCATGTGCCAATCCATCTCAAACACAGGAAATACCTGAGGTTCGCAATTGGCGACTCATTATCAATTTCGAGTTCTGCCTTTTGGGCTGACCTCCGCCCCGAGGGTCTTCACCAAGCTGATGTCGGTAGTGGCGGCGAGTCTAAGGAGGGAAGGGATCCACGTCTACCCCTACCTGGACGATTGGCTGATCAGAGCTGTATCTTCCAAACAAGCCCAGGCCCAGCTAGATTATGTCTGCCACTTCCTTCACAAACTGGGCTTCTCCCTCAATTTAAAGAAGTCACAGATGATACCATCACAGAGACTCCAGTTCATTGAAGCGGTCCTGGACACTTCCCTGGGAAAAGCCTCGCCACCAGAGGTGAGGGCTCAAGATATTCTACAGATGGTCACCAAGTTTCAAAATGCCCAACGTCTCCCAGCCTTCGACTTTTTGAGGTTGCTAGGCCTCATGGCATCCTGCATCTTCCTTGTGCCATAGGCTCGCCTGAGAATGAGATCTCTTCAGTGGGCACTGAGAAGTCAGTGGTCGCAATTCTCAGGGAGAATGACAGATCTCCTCCGGATTCCGGACAAGGTAGCCTGCGACCTTCAATGGTGGGCCTATCCAGAGAACATCTTGAAAGGAGAACTGTTTTGGCGACCATGGCCGGAGAGAACAGTAGTCACAGACGCCTCACTAACGGGGTGGGGAGCCCATGCCAACGACTTGACCATCAGCGGTCGTTGGTCTCCATCGGAGTCTAGACTACACATCAACCTATTGGAGCTGAGAGCGATCATACTAGCGCTGAAAGCTTTCCTGCCATCAGTACAGGGGAGAAATGTCCTGATAATGATGGACAACACGGTGGCCATGCACTACCTCAACAAAAGAGGAGGCGTAGGATCACTGCCACTGTGCAGAGAGGCGATGCAGCTCTGGTTTTGGGCAATCCAAGAAGGAATCTCTATCGGCAGTCCACCTAGCCGGAGAGAAGAACTTGACACCGGACGCTCTGAGAAGGCAGAGCACAGTCTCCCACGAGTGGGAGCTAGCTCAGGAAGTCCTTCAAGAGATCTTTGCCCTTTGGGGAACCCCTCAGGTGGATCTGTTCGCCACAAGCACCAACAGGAAGTGCAATCTGTTTTGTTCAAGGGAATTTCCCCCGAGAGGAGCTCTAGGAGACGCGTTCGTAGTGGACTGGGAGCTTCCACTCCTTTACGCATTCCCACCAGTCCCTGTTATTCCTCAAATGATCAGGAGGTTGAGAAGATTCCGGAAAACCATGATCCTAATTGCCCCAGATTGGGCCAGGAGAACGTGGTACCCAGACCTTCTAGATATGTCCATCTGTCCTCCAATCCGTCTTCCACTCAAAGAGAATCTGCTTTCGCAGAAGGGAGGTCAGGTTCTCCATCCAGACACCAGAACCCTCAACCTTCACGCTTGGCTTCTGAAAGGGTGAGGTACAAGGATTGGGATCTCCCTGATGACGTCATGGAGGTGTTGCTTTCGGCCAGAAGGCCAGCAACAAAGTCTTTATACTGCTGCCGTTGGAACAAATTTTGCAGCTGGTGTAGGGAAGAGAATATCAACCCTTTTTCATGTGGTAGACCAACAGTGTTATCGTTTCTACTCTACTTGGCAAACTCAGGCCTTCAGGTTGGCACTGTAAAAGGCTATCTCGCAGCGCTTTCTATCTTCAAGCGCACTGCGGAGGAACCATCGTATTTCAAACTTCCTCTAGTGATACAATTTCTCAAGGGATTAACTAATGTTTATCCTCCAAAACCATTCCAGGTTCCCTTATGGGACTTAAATTTAGTCTTAAACTTCCTAATGGGCACTCCATTCGAACCACTTCACTCTTGTTCGCTGAGATTTCTCACGCTTAAAACTGTCCTTTTGGTAGCACTAACATCTGCTAGGAGGGTGAGCGAGCTACAAGCTCTCTCCTGTAAACCCCCACATACAATTTTCCACAAGGATAAAGTTGTCCTACAGGTGAAGCCTAATTTCCTCCCAAAGGTGGTTTCTGAATTTCATATTACTCAGAACATTACCTTACCTTCGTTCTACCCTCCTCCCCATCCGGGGAAAAAGGAAGAAAGGCTACATAGGCTGGACCCAAGGCGAGCTCTCAGCTTTTACATCAGCAGAATGGCTAGGATCAGGCAAGCAGACCAACTGTTTGTAGGATACTCAGGTCACAAGTTGGGATTACCCATAACAAAACAAACCATCTCCAGGTGGATTATTTTGGCCATTCTGGAATGTTACAAACTGGCAGCGAAAGAGCCACCCCAAAATTTCAGGGCTCATTCAACCAGGGGTATCGCAGCCTCTTCGGCTCTCCAAAGAGGGGTATCGGTCCGAGACATATGTGCGGCTGCCACGTGGTCGTCCGCACATACATTCACAACATTTTACAATCTGGATTCCTCCACTAGTCAAGAGACCAGATTTGGCAAGGCCGTATTACATTCGGTCCATCCCTAAAGGGATACATAACATTCTCACTCCCACCTCCAATTACATGCCACTGCTATGGGAGTCTATCAAAGATGAGGAATACGTCGGAGGACACAATCCCTTCGAAGAACAAGTTACTTCTTACATTGTAACGTTCTTTCGACGGGATGTTCCTCCGATGTATTCCTTATCGCCCCTCCCATCCATCCCCGCAGTGATACTTCCCTTGTGGTTGCAGCTTACGCTCCTTCAAGGTCAATAACCAATTCAGGCATGACTTTTCTTATGCTACAAAACGGAACTGAGCAACGGACGCAGCGCGTGGCTATTTATGGGCATGGTGACGTCGGCGCCGATACGGTGGCCGTCGAGGGACATCGACTCGGCGGACGTCGATGCGCAGCGCCCTCTACAGAAAAAATTTCCGAGGCCAGCAAGCTGGAAACGTATTATCAAAGATAAGGAATATGTCGGAGGAACATCCCGTTGAAAGAACGTTATAAGGTAAGAAGTAACTTGTTCATCTTGTTGAAGGACACCCAGACCCCCTGCCGCCATTTTCACTCCACCCACTTGCAGCACCTTTGCTGATTGTTGTACGGGGTAATCACTGCTTGTCTCTCTTCCCGAGTGGGGTCCGCCGGCACCTATGTGGGTACACCGTCAGCAGGTCCTCTCGGACCACCACTGCAGTCCTCCTTATAGAGGTATCTGCTTACCATACCAACAGCAGGATGGGATATCCATTTGGTGCCTCTTTTCTTGCCCCTTTCCACCTGCCGCAGTGTGGGCGGTACCCCCGTGACTCACAGACGTCACTTTTTTTATCTTTGTTATATATCGGGTCGCAGGGCAGCTCTCCAATCTGCCAGACCCCCCTCTCGTAAATTGTAGCATGCACCAATTCAGGTTATCCCGAGATAGCTGGAGGGGTTGAAGAGTCACCTGCTCAGGTACCAGGCTGCCAGGGGTAGCCTCTCCCGAAAGGGCTGAAGAACCACCCTCCGACCCCCCCTCCGGCTGTGCCAGAAGTGGCCCATTCCCAAACAAGAGAGGAACTTCTTGCTGGATTGACAGCTGTCTATGGTCAAAGCACCAGGGCCTGGCCGGCCACTGAGGCGCTATGAGAATGAGACGCAGCCGCTGGGTCTGCCTGATCTTGCAAACAACCTTGTGGATGAGAGGGGTAGGAGGAAATGCATACGCCCACATCCTGTCCCAGGGAATCTGAACCTCGTCCCTGAGGGAGCCATTCCCTCTGCCCTCCCCCAACCCCCCACTCCCCCCCTGATGCAAACTGCTGACAAGTCTGATTGCTTTCCGTCGCAAACAGGTCTGTGACTGGGAGACCCCACCTGCTGAAAATCTCCTGAAGGACTCTCTCGTTCAGTTGCCACTTGTAGTTGTCTGAGCCCAACTGGGTCTGTTTGCCCCCAGGTTCAATTCTCCCAGCAGATGCACCACTGAGATCCAGATGTCCTGCCAATCACCCACTTCCAGGTACTTAGGGCCAGCCTGCATAGGAACAGGGATCTGGTGCCCCCCTGTTGAGGTAGTACATGCAGGTACAGTTGTCTGTTCGAATGCAAACAGCACTGCTCCTGGTTGATGGGAGGATTGCCTTGAGTGTGAGCCAGATGGCCATCATTTCCAGCCTGTTGATGTGACTTTGTTGGTCTGTCTTCAACCACAGACTGTGTACTGAATGTGTCCCCAGGGTAGCGCTCCACCCTTGGAGTGAGGAGTCCTTAGTCCTAGTATGATCCGCTGGAGGCGGTCTGAATGGCATGCCTACCATGAGGTTTGCATCCTGCCCCCGCACCCCGACATGAGGTCCTGCTGTAGGTGAGCGGATGTAGTGACCAAGGGCTCCTTGATGACCCGACTCCTCGTCCCGGATGCTAAAAAATTCAGCTGCAGCCTCCTCATTCGCAGCCTGGTGTAAGGGATAGCCAGGAGGCATGCCACCAGTACTCCCAGGTGCTGGTACCACCAGGCTGTAGTTGCTGTTCTGCTGAGGAAGTGAGCAACTTAAGATTTGCTCGCCGCCACCTTCTCCCCCGTGGGCAACACCTTCTGCTACTGCATGTCCCACAGCAGCCCCAAAAACACCAGTGTTTGTGTAGGCTAGAGCTGAGACTTCTTTAAGTTGATTGAGAACCCCAGTTCGTAAAGTGTAGTCATGAGTCTGGCCTGACCTGCTCCGGGAACCTCCCTAGGGTTAACCGGTCATCGAAGTAAGGATATACATGGAGACCCTCTGACCTGAGCAGGGCTGCCACCGCGTTCTTCAGTCAAGTGAATACCCCTGGCGCTGAATTCAGGCCGAACGGCAGCACCTTATGTTGAAAGTGCAACCCCATGACCCAGAACACGAGGAAGGATCGATGGGACCGCACTATGAGGATGTGTAACTATGTGTCTTTCAGATCCATGGAACACGCCCAGTCCCCCCACACAGTGTCTCCGCTATAAGAGCTGGTGACACCATTTTGAACTTCTGCAGAGGCAGGTACATATTAAGGAAGGAAAGATCCCGGACCACTCGCAGGCCCTCCTGTTCTTCCTTTGAATAGCAAAGATGCAGGAGTAAAAGCCATGCCCCTGCTGAGGGAGAGGAACCTCCTCCACAGCCTCGCTCTCCACAAGGGAACGTATCTCTGCTAAGAGTGAAGGAGTCCTGATCTGTGGGAGGGGGGTGAGGGGATGGTAGGGGAAGCCGGAAGACAGAAGAGACTACCGAAATCACCCATGAGTCTGTAAAGTGCGTGCGCCAAGCTTGACTGTGCAGGGCCAACCTGCCTCCGACTGGGGTGCTGTGGATCTGAAACGAGCCGTCATTGCTCCTTTGGGTCGGAGGCAGATGACTAGTAGGGGGACTGAAAGAAGCCCTTGTTCGAAGACTTCTGGTGTTTTCGCCTATGTTGGCTGGGCATCCTGCCCGATTGCCTGGCCCGGTGGTCCAGGAAACCCTGTAAACCGCCAAAGGACCACCCTCTGTATGAGCGAGAGTGGTCATGTGCAAAGGTTTTGGCTGCTGGTTTGGTAAGAATGGCCAGGGATTTGGCCGTCTGCGAACTGCTCTTCTCTAGTTGCTCACCAGTGTTTGGAATGGAACAAGTCGCCGCCCTCGAAAGGCAGGTCTAGGAGTCTGTCCTGAACATCGGGTTGAACCTGGTCACCTTGAGCCAGGACGTCCTTGCGCATGTCTGTCGCCCCCGCGCTCATATACATTTCAAGGGAAAGTGTTATTTTTCTGGTGAAAAGGTTTCAGCTCTCGTCCCCAGCGAGGTACGCCCATACAGGATGGAGGAAAGGGGACTATGGACTAGGAGTGCATTATTCACTTCAGTGAGTAACACTTAATTTCTCCACCAAGATGCTCAAGGACTGTCACAGAAGATTGGTGGCTTGGTTGAACTAACGTGCTGGAGATCGAGGTCTCGCAGTGATTCTTCCTGTAGGAAGCGAATTAAAAAGGAGCATACTACCCACGCTCGGGCTGCAACATCAATGGTGGTGGTGTTGTTGGCATCATCTACAATAGCATCCGTTGCAGCTACTAAATCTTCATAGTCTACGAACCACCAATCCTCTGCTAGCTCTTCATTAGTCTTCTGCGAAGAAGCACTCGTCGACTACTGCTATCCCATCTACGTCAATTTTCGAAGATTGCCTCGTTGACGGCCCATCAGCAGTCAAGTTATCCGTTCCGTCGAACAATCCGTCCACAGCCCCGATGACTACCTCTTTGACAGTGCAGCAGCCTCCTCCATATATGGCTGCTACCACTACGACCAGGGTGCATGCCTCCTCGAGAAAGTGGTTTCTCAGGCCTGAGACTCAGTAGCAGCACTTTCAGTCCTACCAAGGACTAATTGTACATACCCACTCTTTACAGTGGAGCCATTGGTACCTCCTGCTGTTCCAGGTCCTTCTATGGTCCCCTTGAAGAAATATCAGAGCATATTAGATCATGTCATTGATACAGACCTTCTAGGTCCTCAAACTGTCTTTTCTGACAATGAATATATGAGGTTTCACCATCTCTCCCGGCTCACTCGCTATCTGGCAAGTCTTCTCCATGTGCACCCCTCATCAGGGCCACCTCAAAAGCAGGCTCCCAGTCACCCGGAGACTCTTGTCCTCTCCATGAACATTTTGCCTACACTGAAGACTCTGGCATCTGCATCACAATAGACTGCCCACTCTCTCTTCCTGTTCATCCGAATCTTCCTGTAAGCCCATTGGCTGCTCATCCTTCTCCGACTAGACCCCCCTCACACATCCTCATGCCAGCTCTTCCATCTTCTGTCGGTCTGATGAATACCGAATCCGAGGATGACACTTCTCACGGTGTGTCTCTACTCACACAAATACTACCGATAAATTTGATGATATGGTACCAGCGGGTGATAAACTTGGGGATCCACCATTCAGAGCTTCTCCCCTTCATTAGATTGTCTCCTTCCACGCCCACATGTCTATGGATATGAACATTGTTCGATTTGGTACCGGAAGAGCAGAATCAAGTTTCATATATCAGTGAAGGGACACCCTAGAAATTCTTTGGTCGCCATACCTGTCCTGGAGTATATAAGCAAGATTGTCTCTTTAGCATGAAGAACCCTTCACTCCCAAGAAGGACAGATTTGAAAAGAAGTAGAAAGCACATGATTCTTTTCCTAAGTGTCCGCATACGCAGGCCAGCCCCAAATTCAGTCGTACAACACAACAGAGTGTCCTCGGAGGGAAAATGAACCGGATTATTCTAGCGAGATAAATCACTACATTTTCACCTCAATGTTAAAAATGCACCCAAGTTTGTTTCTGCAAATCTCCCCTAAATTTTTAGTGAGTACGTTTGGCTATTCTGTAGATATTTGAACCTGAAAAGTCATACTTGATCCATAAATGTGTCCTTCAGATTTGTTGAGCGCTTAAATGCAAACAGTGGTGTATTAGGCATGCAGGTAGTGATCATTGGCCAATATTTATTCAACACACACAGCAGCATAAGGCATCAGGTGCAGTACCCTATTGAGGCCACACCTCGCATGGAGCGCAGCCTACCGCCACTGCCTGGAGCAGGTTGAATCCAGATCTCGTGATATTTTAGAACGAGACTTGCCTACGGTTCCCATAGCAACATTGCAGTGACAACACGCAACACCAAACGGGAAGCTCTTCGCTGCAGAAACCCGTAAATGAAATGGCCGGCAGGTAAGTTTGAGCTCGCTTACACACAGTGTGTTTTCCATACGCTTGAGGATCTATTTTACCTTTAGGAATGCTAAGGGCAGTTCTCAGCCTCTTTACATGTACCCTTACATGTCTTTCAGAGTTATGATAAGACCAGAATCCGCAGAGATCGCCTCTTTCCATACAACTGAGTGATTTAGAAACAGGGCGCTGATGGTAGTAAAGCACCAAATGACACAGGGAAACGAATATCCCTCACCATAACCTACCAGCATGTTACAGGTATGCCAGAGATACATAGATGGCACAGCTATATACTTTTTAATCCATTGTAGGTTGGGACTGATTTATTTACTCATATTAGTTTCCATCCATTTTCAGCCCATAGATGCTGCTTTCAGAGCAATGATCGATCACTGAGTATGCCCCAGAGCAGGAGGCTCTTCAGTGCCTGAGACACCCAGATGAGGATTATTTGCCCACAGGCTAAGCCTACCACTTGGAGAAGCCTCTCACTACACCGACAGAGATGGTTATCTTTCTCTTTTTAAACTGTGCAGTTTGTTGACCTTATTGGTGATGGGAACATGAGGTAGCACCATTTCCGATTTGCACTTCTGTGAACACATGTGGCTTGTGGGACTTTAGCCCATAACAGTGGGGCATTACACTGGTTGTAGGTCTGATATGTAAGGAACCCATGGTGGAAACAGCAAAGACAGACCCAATTGATCACAGTTCAAGGGTGTTTTATGCAGGTTGGGAAAAAGTCTAATCTACACCTAAATCTAAGATGGGAGCAAGTGTCGACCATCATATGAAAAATAAGGTAGTCCTATTGGTGTTGTGTCAAATAAAAAGGGCCTATACTAAGAAACCTATTGCCAAAGATTACAACTAATACAAAAAGGGTGTGCAATGGTTTTCTAAAAAAGAAAGAAATGTTCACAAATAATATGTCAGGATGCGGTAGCTTGTATCTCCCTTCTCCACGTTTTGAGCCTCGGGTAAAGTGGGATCTTGGAGCACAGTATACTCTCGAGCTTTCCCCAGCACGAGACAACGCTTCTATTCCAGTCTATCAGAAGTCTCGTTGGCTAAGTCTTGTTTCCCTTAAAAGTCTCTTGCCTTTGAGGGCCCGACGTATTCAAATCACAAAACAAAAGTTCCTTCAACAAAATGAATGGTCACTTCCTGGTTTTACTTAGGGTGAGGATACTTCACCATTGGGTCCCCCTCTTCCGCCCGCTGACCCTTCACAAATCGTATGCCATAAATCAATAACAGTCCTTTCTCTTAATGGACTTTGGGTGAAGGCTTCACCCCTGGAGCTCCCTCGTTCGGGCTCGGATCCCTCTCGACTGTTGGCCTCCCTCCACCGGGTTCACTATAGCTGTCGTGCAAAGTCTTTTTAACAGTTCGCTGTGAACCTCCTGTTCTCAGGTTAACTTGATCAGGATGATACTGGCTCACCCCTGGATCCATCTCCTTCCAGGCGCAGACCCCTCTATAATTTCTGCCTCCCTCCATCGGGTTCACTATGGCTTTTCCTTCTTAATGTCTTTTAAACCGTTCCAGTGGACATCCCTCGGCCCGATTCAAGTTTGTCAACACACTGTTTCTTGGGACTTTAGACTTTGTCCCCTCTTCGTCAGCATCCCTTGTTAGGGTTCTCTCTTGCCAACTTCAGTAACTTTTAATGTTTACGGGACTCACTTCCCTTGCTCTCATGTTGCAGGATTCACTTCCCTGTCTTTCTTTATAGTTCTTAGGTCAGTCTTTCGCCTGTACTGGGATTTTGCTTGACCTCCTCTATGACCACTTTGACCTATCTTGGGGGCTCTCCTACGGTTTCCAGTTTCTGTAGTTTTGCTCAGATGGGGATGGACCAGGGTTTCTCGAGTTAGCTCCCACGTGGTGCTAGTACCCTCTGCAGCTGGTCTCCCCTTTAACACTTTACAGTTCTTTGAACTTGGTTCAAGTTGCCACTTTTATTCACCACAGCCCGGCTCCTATCGGTTTTCCCCTCGACTCACCAGCTGTGATTAATCGCTGAGCTTTCCTCGTAACTCGAGTGAAGGGCGATACCACGGAAGCATCAACACGCTCTGTGCACCGTTGACATCTGTTGCAGCACACTTGGGCTATTGTCCTCAGTCTTACGATTCCCTCTGCGGAGGTTTAGCAGGTCTACGTTGAAAAGGACACGGTCGTGTCTCTCCTTGTCAGCCTTTTAATATTTGCTGCCTTTCTCCTCCGCTTGAACTGGTGGGTCTGGATAGCTATCTCGTTGTGCGGCCTGCCTTGTTCTCTCTTGCTTCACCTTTAATCCCGGTGGAGACATGAAAGGGCCGTCAGGTGTGTGTAATTCAGGTTAATCGCCTGACTTTGCCTGGCCTACTTGTCGGGACATGTCCGGTAAACCGTTTTCAAATTAGTCCTTTGTGATTTATGTCAGGAGAAAGTGCTTATGACGGAATAGGGATCGAGTAGAGTTTCAGAGTGTTTTGCAGGGTAGGAAGGGAAAGAGGTGTAACTTGGAATTATAACCCTTGTATTGGTGATCTCGGAAGGGTAGGTTTTGTAGGGTTTGTGATCCGAGTAGGAGGGTTAGTGTGAGGGTTAGTAGGAGGGTTTGTGTGACAAACGGGAATAACCGGGATCATGAAATGAACAATGCGGATTGTGGGAGCGGTACTTTTCTGTCAATATAGATTGGGTGTTCAGAAAAGAATATCCAGAGGCACATGGAGCCGGAAGATGGCGAGTGTTCGAATGGAGACCGGGGAAACAAGGATTCTGGGAGTTATGAGTTTTGAGGGTAACGGGGTGGTAGGATGTTGTTAAGGGAACTTCTTTAGATGGAAGGGGGCAAGATGTGGAATAACCCAGGAAAACCTTAGGGACTTTGTCCCCCTCACTTTCCTCTTTGGTATAATACTGCATCTCCCTTTGGGCATTCGCCTGAACATAACCCCGGGCTCCCTCACCCATGTGATCCTCCCTCGCTCTTCAACCCCCAGGGTTGGGATGTGCGAGCGGCAGCCCAACCCTGGCCACCTGAATAAGGGTTTCCCGTGTACTTGGGAGAATACCCTCAGGTTTTTCACAGATACCAGTCTGCTTTTTGTCCCTTTCTCTCCTACTCAGGGGTCACCAATCACGTTCAGTATTGGTCCCGAGAAAGGCAGGGATATCAACACGAGACAGCCAAAACCTACAGCCCCATGTGTCTGTGACTCACACAAAACAGGGGCTGCGCTATTAGTACACACATACTAGCCCCTTACGTAGACCCCTGAAGTGTCTGATTGAATTCATGTGGCAACATTAGAAACAAGCCATTAGAGTTGTATAGATAGAGAGACAAAGAAAAATAGATACTTTTGTTTCGTCTCTGCTTCATCCACTGCTTAAATTATTTTTTCGGAATTGCATTAACGTCATTGTTTTTCTATCTCCTTTTTTGTCTTTTGATTTATATACCGTACTCAAGATTTGCAGGATGCATATACCAATCTGTGAGCCACACAAGAAATTCCTCCACTTTCTCAATTTTGGATGCCCAATACAAGGTCTCACCCCTTTGTCTGAATTCAGACCCAAGGGTGTTCACCATGGTGATAGACTTTATAATGTATTATCGATGTCAACAAGGCATTCACATCTACCCATACCTAGATGACTAGCTGATCCAGGATTCCTCCCCCATCCTGGGTCAGGGAACGGTGAACTGCAATCTCCAACTGGCTGATGTGCTAGGCTTTAATATGAATCACAACAAATCAATCCTTACCCCAACCCAGAGAATAAGCAGGGTGGGAAGTGTCTTCCTCTCTCTCCTCCCGCTTCCCTTGGTTGTAAGAATCCAGGATTGTCACTCGATTTCTGAAGAGTTCCTGAAGAGCAGTCCTCTTCATTCAATCAAGTTCCAACGACTACTTGGCCTGATGGATTTGTGTACCTGGGTGGTCACCCATGACAAGCTTCACATGAGAGAAACTCAACTCCAGCTAGTCTCTCATTCGTCAAAGGATTGTCAGCCTCAAACGGAACTCGTTCCAGTTTATACCACCATGCGCCCGGATCTTTTCTGGTAGATGTACAAATCCAACTCTTGGGCGCATGCCCTTCTCTCTGCCCCTATAGATTCCCCTCTGGCCAGCTGGTGGGCAGTGATCGACCTACTGTGCAACCAACGACCTCTGGGAGTCAGTGGAGTCTCTGCAACATAACAAGTAACTGCAGACAAAGGATTTCTTCTTAAGAATTAGAACCTTGCTTCTACTAGTTCAGTGACACTGGGCATTGATCTGTATGGAAAACACGTCATCAATGTTCAACTTAAACAAGCAGAGGGGGCCATCTGCTCTCCCTATGCCTCCTAGCTTCCAAAAATGGAGTTGCTGTCTGCAGCACCACATTTTCTTGCATTTGTTGGTGTAAGAACTAGGGTGGACATTTGAGTCGTCAGTCTCATGCCCCACACAAATTGGGTTTCCACAGGGATGTTTTGGTTCTAATCTTCCAAGCCTGCGTGATGCCCTTAGTTGACTTCATTGCAACAAAGTATAACAGTTAATGTCTTTTGTATGCCTCATGGAAGGAAGAGGTACAGACTTGCCAAGAGGATGCCTTTAGTCTACCCTGGTATGATCAGACTATATGCCTTTCTCCACCATGGGGGGTCTGGCATGGATTCACATGCTCATGAATATTCCCTGTCGTCAGGCTGGGAATTCTCAGTAAAAGAAAAATTCAGTTTCATTTCTGAACTGTCTTTCTCCTAAAAACCAATCACTGAGCTCTGGGTGCTCTCTACCTAAGCCCCTCCTCTGGCAGCCATCTTCAGATTTTTATGGCACATTCAAGTGTTGGGAGTCCTCATGCTTTGCTCTTTTTCGCTTTTTGAGAGTTAAACTCTATTTTTCGGTCAATCAAGCCTGTGCGCTTCATCGATCATCCTTCCGACTAACTTGGACCCGTTTCTCTGATTTTTCAACGCCCCTCAAGGGCTGTTTTCATCAAGTGTTCTTCTTGGAGGCTTCCAGAAGATCCTTCAGGCCTACAATTCATAGATTATGTCAGACGAAAAGATAACTCTTCCCTCTTCAAACTGTCCCCCGACTGCGGTGTGCGGAATATATACATGGACGACAAGGATTCCCAGTGTCTGTATTGCCTGCACCTGACACACAAGGAGGAAGAATGTGTGTTTTGCTGTGGCTTCTCGAAACGCACCTTGAGGGACCGACATCAACGGTTGGAAGCGTGGCTGCAAGCCAAGGCCTCTGCACTGGGTGGTTCCCAGGGGCATGTCTCTCCTGGATCCGGGAAAGCTGAGCGGGCTTCTAAGACCTTTGAGGGTGCCCCACCCATGGGGGCCCAACACAAGGCCAAGCACTGCGAGTCCGCTTCTGTCGGGGTCGCCGCTGCTGCGGGTCAAGATCTACCCCCAGCTTGTTTCTTTGAAAAACGGCTGACCCTGAGGGAGTTGGAGGTAGAGGAGCGAAGAGATCGAGAGAGGAGGTATTTGCGGAGGGATAGCTGAAGGTATTTTGGGCCCAGGCTCCAGAAAGCCTTGTGGACAATGCAGAGGGTTTTGAATTTAATCCTTGCATTCACTGGGAGCCAATGAGAGATTTCAGAGCTGGAGAGATGCGATCCCAGGGCTTGAGGCCAAGGACAAGTCTTGCAGCAGTCCTGTTCTGGATTAGTTGCAGAAAAACGGCGGGGGGTGTTTAAGGCCTTCAGGGAACTGACATTTCTTCGTCTGATGAGGATGAGATCATGTCCATCCATACCGTCCATGAGGGCGATGATGACAAAGGTGACGCTGGGGACTCGCCCCATGACGAGAGCGACGACAAGGGCGACAATGACAGGCTCAACGTCTTCTGCTTCATCTACCCCTCCGGACAGCAAAGGGAAGAAATTGGACTTGATGGGTAGAAAGGTTATGTACTCTGCGGTGACTACGGTCAAGGCTGCCAATGCCCTTGCGATTGTGGCCAGATACGACTGGGAGCTGTGGTTTAAGCTAGCCCTGCTGCTGGACTTCCTTCCCGACAACAAGCGGGTTGAGGCATTGGAAATCCTTCAAAAAGGCAAGGTGACATCGGATCAAACCATCATGGTGGCCATGGACATTGCGGACGCGGGATTTCGCCAAATGGGAAACGGCGTCTGTCTTCGCCGTCGTGGCTGGCTCAGGGCCACCAACTTTAGGCCAGAGGTCCAGACAAGGGTTTTGGAGACATGCCCTTTGACAGGGACAACCTGTTCAGAAAAGCTGTGGATGGATCCCTCCAGGCCATCAAGTCAGACACGCAGACGGCGCGTTCCCTAGGCACACTACAATAACGTGGCCTGTCATTTCGTTCCTCAGGAGGAAAGTCTAGCCGGCCTTTGATGGGTTTCGGCTGGGACGACTCCTCTTACCGCCAGCCCTCACGCTCCTCCACCCAGGAAGCCAACAGGGGCTGCTCCAAGGCCTTCCGGGGCGGTCTTCGTCGGGGACCGCAGGACGGCCCGTCGACCTCCAAACAAGATTGAACCAGCCAGGACGTCGGGCCCCCACCATCTTGGTGGGAGGCCGGCTGGGAAACTTTGTCAGCGTGTGGAAGACCATCTCTACCGACTGTTGGGTGCTGGACGCTCTCGCCCACGGACACACTTTGAAGTTCCAATGAAAGTGACCCCAAATACCACTGGTGCCCCAGCAGGAAAACCACGTCCCTCTGTGGTTCGGGCCATGTTAAAGAAAGGGTCGATAGAGTTAGTTCCAAAGCGGTTCCGGAGCTCCAGAGTTCACTCGAGGTACTTCCTCTTAAGAAAGAAGACCATAAAGTCCCAGAAGTTCAGAATGGTCACTCTTCAACACGTTCTAAGATAACTGGAAGAGGGGGACTTTGTCGTCGTTGGACTTGGAGGATGCGTACTTCCATATCCCCATTCACAAAGGACACCGCAAGTTTCTGTGCTTCGTCGTTCAGGGGAAGCATTACCAATTCAAGGCCCTTCCTTTCGGACTAAAGGTCGGCGCCTAGAGTCTTCACCAAGAGCCTGGCGCCGGTGGCGGCCCATCTACGACTGCAAGGTATCCACGTCTACCCCTACTTGGACTGGCTCATCCGGGCCAGATGAAGAGACATAGCTGACTACCACACCGCGAGGACCGTCCGCCTACTGACGGATCTGGGGTTCTCGTTGAATTAAGCAAAGTCCTGCTTGACTCCATCGCAGGACACTCGGTTCCTGGGACTCCGGCTCTATGTCATGCCTGGTGTCACTGTCGGAGGAGAGACTAGCAGCCATCTTGGGCAAGGTGCAACAACTGTTAGCACTAAAGATCGCCACAGTGAGGGCCAAAAAAGTCTCTTCTCGGCATGATGTCGTCATGCATTTACCTCGATCGACTTTGCAGGTTTGCGTATGCACCCACTGCAGGAGTTCCTCGACGCCTGTTGGGTCCAGGTGTCCGGAGGCTTCCAAGACAGGATCGCGCTCGGCGAGGAGTTCTGTTGAGTGTCAGGTGGTGGGGCGTGCGCTCCCATCTAGCCGGAGGCAGGGATTTCCAGACCCAGGGGTGTACCATGAGACAGTCATGACGGATGCTTCCCTGGAAGGTTAGGGAGTCCACAACGGACTTCTTCAAACCAGAGGCCTGTGGTTACCGGAGGAGAAGACGTTACACATGAACGTCCTGGAACTACAGGCAGTATTTTGGGCCCTCAAGTTGTTTCTGCGTCCTTCAAGGGCAAAGTGGTGAGGGTCTTCATGGACAATACCACCATGTTTTAAATCTGGAAACAGGGGGGCACCAGATCCCCACCACTAACCAGGGAGGTGCAGGACTTGTGGCACTGAGCCGTCACCCAGGCGATGGTCCTCATTCCTTTTCACCTGGCAGGGGTAAAGAACACAGTCGCCGACTCCTTCAGCAGAGAGCTTCGCTCTTGCCATGAGTGGGAGCTTCAGCAGGATCAAGTGGATTACCTTTTCCTAAAATGGGGCAACCCCCAGATCGATCTGTTTGCAACAGTGAGGAACACCAAGTGCCGGAGGTACGCCAGCAGGTTTCCACAGTCGGGGAGCACACGGGACGCATTCTCGTTCCCTTGGGAAGGCCTGTTTCTGTATGCGGTCCCTCCATTACCATTGCTTCTTCGAGTCATCAATCAATCAACTCAGACGGTACAGGTGCAGGATGATGCTCGTCGCACCAGCATAGCCGAGGCAGATCTGGTACCCGGACATTCTCAGCATGTCAGCGTCGCCGCCAGTCAAGCTGCCAGTGGTCGCAGATCTTCTTGCCAGGGAAGGAGGCGCCATTCTTCACCACGACCCGTGGTCTCTGAACCTGAAGGCCTGGCTCCTGCAGCATTAGAGTTTGGTGGCTACCATCTTCCGGCAGACTGCAAAGAAGTTCTCGCCAAGGCCAGGGCGTCACTAACTTTAAAATGCTACGGACACAAATGGAAGCGGTTTACCATTTGGTGCCATTCTCAGAAGATCAACCTTGTGCGGGTCACGGCCCCTCAAGTACTTCTGTATTTACTGTCATTGGCTAAATCGGGACTGGCTCATGCCTTCATTAATGTACATCTGGCGGCTATTTTCCGCTACACCAGATCTCCGGGATGGTCTTCTCTATGGTCGCCGCACTGTCCAGTTAAGGAGTTCATCAAAGGACTGGTCCGTTCGTTCCTGCCGGTGAAGGCCCCGGCCCTGGCGTGGGCACTCAATGTGGTACTAACTAGGCTCAAGGGGGCCTCATTCGAACCTATGCACTCAGCTCAAGTTTCTGTTGTGGAAGACGGCTTTCCTCGTGGCCATCACCTCTGCCAGACGAGTAGGTGAGATCCAGGCCCGGTCATGCAAGCAGCCTTACTTGACTTTTCACGAGATGAGGGTGGTGCTACGGGCACACCCCTCCTTCATGGCCAATGTTCCGTTGGAATTTCACCTCAACGAACCCTTGGTGTTACCTGTTTTTTTCCAATGCCTTTGTTGCCGGCTGAAAGGACTTTGCACTCGCTGGATGTTGCTCAAGCGCGGAAGTTTTACGTGGCCTGCACAAATAGTTTCCGGAAAACTTCTCAGCTTTTTGTGAACTTTGTACTGTGAACCATGGGAAGGCCCTGTCCAAGGCTTCCGTTTCCAGGTGGCTCTCCGGCTGTATCACTCACTGTCACCGGTTGGCCAACTGACCGCTGCCTGGCAGTCCGAGAGTCCATTCCACCAGGGCGATTGATGCTACAACGGTGTTCCTGTCTGGTGTGCCCATGCTGGACATCTGCAGGGCTGCTACTTGGAGGTCGACGCACACCTTCACGAAATTCTACTGCGTCGAAAGGGATACCAGGGAGGAGTTCCAGAGTCGGCCAAGTAGTGCTGCGCAAACTGTTTGCTTGAAGGTGAGCCTGGTGAGTAGGTAAGAGATTGCTTCTGTTCAGCCTTTGCCACCTCCCGTGGTTGTGCATGTGTCTACTGCTATGTATTCATTATTCATGAGCATGTGGATCCATGCCAGACCCCATGCTGGAGAAGGAACAAGTTACTTACCTGTAACTCTTGTTCTCCAGCATGGGTCTGACATGGATTCACATGCGAACCCTCCAGCCTTCCCTTCTGCAGCTCTTCTCTTGGTCCTACTGCCACTTCACATGCTACCAAATCTCAAGATGGCTGCCACAGGAGGTGCTTAGGTAGAGGGCAGTCATTGGCTGGGGGCAGTATGACCCAGAGCTCAGTGATTGGTTTATAGGAGAAAGACAGTTCAGAAATGAAACTGAAACTGATTTTTTTTTCTTTTACCAAGGATTCCGAGCCTGACGACGGGGAATATTCATGAGCATGTGAATCCATGCCAGACCCATACTGGAGAAAAACAGTTACAGGTAGGTAACTTGTTCCTTCTCCCCTTCCTTCGATAGCCAAAGTTTTGCAGAAGCTAAAGCGGTCAAACTCGCCGAAAAGAATATAGCTCTCGAACATTCTCCAACATCCACAACAGTCTCCCCCTCTCAATTATGCCCCTTATCAGTCTGTTCCATTTACGGTGACTTAGCTCTGATACAAAGGCTACAGGGAAGGGTTCTTCCAAGTATTTTTATCAATGACTTGCTCTCATCTGTATCTCATTTCGCTGGATGAGGGGTGTCTGTGAACTCAGAATCTACCCCACAGCCATTTGCGCCTATTTGAATGTGAGATTGTGGAGTGCGTCTCTTGCAAATCAGATTGTGAAGTAGTATTTCAATGGGCTATTGAAACTTTTGCCGCCCAAAAGAAAACCTCAAGCTCCCTGGGACCTGATTGTGGTTCACTAATACAGAAACCTTTTAAACCAATTTCTTCCACAAACCTATGGCGTGGGTCATTCTCAAGAAGGGTCTTTCTGGTGGACTTTACCTCAGACCACAGAAATGATGAATTACAGGCTCTCTGCTGCAAAGGAACCTTTAGTTATCTTCGATCAGGAAAAGTTTCTCTGGACCCACCCTTCCTTACGCCCAAAATTGTGACGAGTTTTCATGTCAATCAAGAAATCTTACTGCTGATGTTCTTTCCAAACCCCACCTTGGAATCACCTAGGGCTCTGCACTGCTTGAACATGGAGAGTGCTCATGGCTACCTCCAATGAACTTAGGAGTTACAAGGGCTGCACAGTTGTTCGTGACCTTTCGATCAGCCACCCTGGGCTCAGAAACTTTTTTTTTGTTGACATTTTTCTTTATTAACCATTTCCTTCATGTAACATTTTTATTTTTAAACCAATTTTATTAATTCCCACACGATCACCAAACAGTGTAGCGACAAATATACATTTCCATAATCACATATAGATTCATGTTTTCTCCCCTACTCTTGCTCCCCCCTTCTCAAGCCTACCCCTCACCTCAGCCTGCCTCAGCCTCTTACAATGGGCGTACCCCCATCCTCAACACCTGAAGGGCTATCTTCCTCTGGGCTGACCTGGTCAGGCCGCGACAATGTCGCAACCAAGTGTTTCCAGGCTATCAATGTATCCGCTTCTTCCTCCCCCCTCTGTGTAGCCTCCTGCCACACCATTGTTTCGGCATTAGCCCATTTCTGGAGATCATGCCACCAGGCTTCTGCTTTCGGCCTTCTCCTTGCTTTCCAGCTCATTGCTATCCTATGTTTAGCAAGTGCGTACATTAAATCTTTGAGTTTACACACGTTTGAGTTTACGCGGCCTGGCGAACCTCCCTAACATGCATGCCCACAGGGAGTCTATATCCAAGTTTATCTCTTTTCCTGCCATGACTTGGGCCACCTCCCTCCAGAATCACTTTCACGTCACATTTTTGTGTATTTTCTAAACATATATGTGTTAGCACAGGTAATAGAAAGAAAAATCAGTATTTTTTTTTTCATAAACATGTAAGTTAAACTTTAACTTCCCCTCTTCCCCCCTCACCCCTTTAGGAAAAAAAAGTCTTAATTTCAGATCTCAACAGCGAATACACTTATTCCTATGGGATATCTTTTCTCCAGCATCTTCTCCTATCACTTGTATTGAGGAAGGGTGCCCACTCAATTTCTCTGCTTGGGGTAATGTAATGGAAGGCCCCTGTACTGTTCTCCATCTTATACAGTTCCCAAGCTTTCCGGCCTAGGTTGATTCAGAAGGGGAGAGTCTGGGATTTCCAGTTAATGGTGATGCAGACCCTCGCTGCTAAAAGGAGGAAATGTGGGGGGGCATGCCTCCATCTGTTTTCCTGTTCCTCCAAGCCAAATAGCACCAGTCTAGGGTCGCATTTCCTGGTAATCCCTTCTACTTTGTGAATCTAAATCAGCACTTCTTTTCAGTATGCCTGGGTTTTCGGGCAGGACCACCACATATGCCAGTATGCCTGAGCTCCACATCCTCTCCAACATTGGGGACTAGCTTGTTCAAACATTCTGGATAGTCTTTTGGGATCGTACTGCCATCTGTGCGGCAATCTTATTCTGTGGACCTTATACTGGGGAGAGATGGATGTTTTGTATTCAGATTTGCACATTTGGGACCACAGTCGTTCTGTCATCATAGGTCCCAGGTCCTTTTTCCACCTGTTTCTCAGGGCGAGAAGATTGTTTCCTTTTGCGCTAAATATGGATTTGTATAGTTGCGAGATGAGACCTTTGGTTGTGATGGATTTGCGTAGGATATTTTCCATTGGAGTGAGGTCCCTGCGGATTTTATCCTTCCATTTCGCGGCCGACAGAGCTCCCTTTAGTCGCAGGTACATGAACACTTCCAGGGGTCTGATTTGAAGTCCTGCTTCCAGGGTCGATTTCTCTGCATTTACTTTTAGGCCAGCCCATTTCCCAAATTCCCGAATCGTCTGCAGCACTGTCTGCCAGGTAGAGAAGTATATTGTCAACAAACATAGCCAGCTTGTAATCTGTGTCGCCAACTACAATTCCCCTAATGACCTTGCTTCTTGCTTACTACTGATACTCGATGCCCTATTGTTGATAGCTTGACAATGTTTCTAGCCTGCTTTTGATGTTAATGAATAACCTGCATCTTGCCTACTACTGATATTTGTTGCTATATTGTTGATAGCTTGACACAGTTTCTAGCCTACTTCTGATGTTAGTGAATAATCCGCATCTTGCCTAATACTCATATTCGTTGCCATATTGCTGATAGCTTGACACCGGATCTAGCCTGATATTGATTAACATTCATTACAGCTTGCTGACCTAGCGCCTGTGTTACTGCAACCAGTACCCGATTCGCACTAGCCCCCTTAGGCCGGTTATCACATCTAGTAAGAACGTTGTACTTAACCTAGAGTGCGCCCATCTTGCCTGCCTTGGACCACGTAGTATGTACTATCCCCTGGTTCTCCAGCAGCACCTACAACACTACTTTTTATCATGTGCCCCAGCATCTTATTAATCTGTGGCCTGCTATTGCTCTCACACCTGTCCTGCGCAATAAGACTGCCCACACTCTGTCAGCACACTTTCACCATACTCTGCCTCCCATCAGCTACTGCACTTACCCGCATATATTATGGGGTGTCTCCTGCCAGCAGCCAATGATCACAGTCAGTGCGCTACCTCCACTAACCACTACCTTAATGATCTGGCTCTTTGGTTAGAACATTTTGCTAAGAAACCAACACCGAATCAACCCTGTGACATCCCCACAAGAAATAAGAGACTAGGATCCAGGCTCTGCCATGTAAATAAACGCTTCTCTGTCTACACCCTGCCTAAACTCTCCTTATCGAGTCTTAGCACCCCTGATACATACACGCGCCCTACTAACAACTACCCTGCAACGGTAGCCCCAGCTGCCAAAGATTTTCAGCTCAAAGGCGCACTCATTAATGCGAGATCGATCACAGCCCACACACTTGACATTGCTGACTTGATTACAACTCAAGAGCTGGACTTTATCGCCATATCTGAGACATGGTTACACGCAGCCTCTGGTCCCACACTATCACTGGCCATACCTCCAGACTACAGCATCACGCACTGTGACCGCAACACTGCCCAATCTAGAGGGGATGGAGTTGCCTTTATCCACAAAAATAAACTTGGCCTTAGAGTTGTACCCAATGCCAACTTAAAGACTGCAGACCTTATCTCAGTCAAACTACCCATAACGCCCAACCAAACGGCCACCATTCACCTTATCTACAGACCACCTGGCCCAGCCTCCACCTTTGTGGATGACATCTCCACCTTATTAATGGACAAATCTAAGACCAATTCGCAAATTATTCTCCTAGGAGACCTCAACCTAGGTTTCTGTGACCTCAATGACGCTACCGCCAAAGACCTGGCTAATACCCTCACTGACCTTGGTTTCACTCAGCACATCACAGAACCTATCCACATCAAAGGCAGGTCACTTGATTGGCTAGCTGAGACCAATTGCAACATCAAGGTAATATCTAATTTACCTTGCCTATGGTCTGACCACCATATCATCACCTTCACTATTGATTCAGCCGCACGCCACCTTCCCACTGTGGCTCCCGCCATACCCACCAGAAATAAAAAAGATATAACTAAAGAGAAACTGCTCCCTCTTCTACTACCCTCCCTAATCAAGGTCACATACTGCTGCTCTGATCCCACTATCCATGTGGATACCTATAATCAAGCTATGCTCTCAGCCCTAAACTCTATCGCCCCTATCAAAATGAGGAAGCCTAAACCGCACGCACATCTAAACTCCTGGTTTACACCCCAGCTCAAAGCGCTCCGTAAAATCAAACGCAGTGCGGAAAACCGCTAGAAAAGTCATCAGTCAGATGCTCACAAGGATGGTCTTATCCTTGCCACCTTAAACTACAAAGAAGCCATCTACTACGCCAAAAAAGAGTCCTTCAATACCTGCATCATGCAAGCCGACTCTAATACTAGAGAACTATTCAAGATACTAAAGGAACTGGAATCTCCTGCCACACCTCCTGACACGTGTATCAAAGATAGCAATTGGTGCGCTAATATCCAATCAGCCCTCCTGAATAAAATCGCTTCCCTCCAATCTAAAATTCAAACCAAACAAAACGAACTGAAACAAGATAACCGTCAGCCCACCCCTATCACGACTCCCCCTCCGGCAGCACCTATTATCAAACCGTTTGCCTTCTCCCCACTTACCATTGCTGAAGTGGAAGCCATTATCAATAGAATTAAACCGTCAAACTGCCAAGGCGATTCCTGCCCTGCCCCCATCATCAAGGAGTCGGCGCATGACCTTGTCCCCTTCATAACAGCATTCATTAACTCCTCCTTTAAATCAGGTACTGTTCCTGACAATCTTAAGGATGCCTGGGTGATCCCACTGCTAAAAAACCCTTCCTTAGACCCGAGTATACCAACCAATTACAGGCCAATTACAACGGTCCCGTTCTTGCTTAAAATTCTTGATCGCGCAGCCTACCTGCAGATTCAAGACTACTTGGAACTCAACAACCTCCTAGGACTAAGACAGTCTGGCTTCCGACCCAGGCATGGGACGGAAACTTCCTTGTTATACCTGAAAGATAATGGGAAATTAGCCTTAGAGCCTTACAAGGCAAAGAATTTAGCCGCACAACTAAGAGCAGTTGATTGTAAATACGGCACATTTTCACTTCAACCGGCGATCAATTTCTACAAGGCAAAAATCATTCCTTCCTTGACGTATGGCATGGATGCTTCCCCTGCAATATCCTCCCAACTCTGGCAAAAACTCGAAGGTCTCATCTGGAGAGCAGTTCTAGGCCTACCTAAATCAACAGCGCTAGCGCCGATAAGACGAGAACTCGGCCTCACATCCTTGAAAGCAGTGGTGGACCACAGTACTCTACAGCTCTACAGGAAAGTCATTCATCCGGACAGTCTGAAAATCTACCATATGATAGCCGAAGAGATCGAAAAAGGTAATAATAGCTCTATGAACCATTGGGTCCTGGAACAAAAACAGAAACTGCAGACAATCGCCTGTACGGAAGATGAACTGAAGAACAATCCAACTAGGATTAAAACAAAATTGGAATGTTGGGATTGGATCTGCACTATTGATAAAGCAACCTCTAACAAACTTCTAGCCCATCTCCCCATGAATACAAACAAGCTGAAAGAACCTATGGTATACTGCAAAAGATACCCCAGTAAACCGCTGATGAGAACCTTTCTGAAAGCCCGTCTGAACATTTTACCGACAAATGAAATTCTAGCGATCAGAGCGGGACTAAAGGAACAAACTTGCAGACTCTGCCAAAAGCCTGAAGAGCCCGAATTGGTAAGACACCTGTTGATGTGCTCCCCCGCCCTGCACCAAGCCAGAATTGCATACTTCAGCCCTCTGACAGCTTCCTCATTGGTGGGCAACGAAGACATCTGGTGGAACCGTGTTATTACAGGCGAAAAAACCCGATGGCACACGGCAGCAGCCAAACTACTGGAACTGGCAATGGAAAAAACAAAAGCATCCGTGGACGTCGGTTTCTCGCCTACATAACCTCAAGTCTGTGGTCTATGCGTCTGTAAAACCAACAGCAATGTCAACAAGACTTTACCTCGAGCGGAATTTGCTCTTGCTCTTGTAAAAATCAGTTTATTTTATGATTACATACAAGTAAATAAAAAAAAATTAGCCTTACTACTACTCCTCGACCTGTCTGCAGCATTCGACCTGGTTAATCACAAAATCCTGCGTCCGCACATCCGCTCTGCCGCATACTTTTCTGATTCAGCCACTGCATGGATCAACTCCTTTCTCATCAAAAGATATATGAGGGCTTTCTCCCCCTCAGCGGCGGCGGATCCAGCCCCAATCCAATGTGGGGTCCCACAAGGCTCTTGTGTGTCTCCCACACTCTACAATGTGTTCACTAAACCACTCTTCGATGTCCTTGATTATCTGGGTGTATCTTACACTAACTATGCTGATGACACCCAGATACTCATCCCCATCACAGGTGATCACATTGCAGATACCAAGGCTCTGAATTAAGTATACTCGGTAATCCAGGCTTAGATGGCCCAACATGAACTCTGCCTTAATGACGAGAAGACGGAGCTCCTCATCTTGGGCTCTGCTCAACGGCTTCATAAACTAGATCACTTCTATCAATCCTTCAACATTGATGGCAATGTCATTAAAGTGTCCAAGGATACAAAAACCTTGGGCATCTATCTTGACTCCACCTTGTCCCTGACAAAACAAACTAATGCTGTTAGATCAGCGTCAGCATATACATGCAAACTCATTGCTGCCTGCAGACCCTTCCTGACCACCCCCAACAGTATTATCCTAGCTAGAACACTTGTTATGGCTAAGATCGATTACTGCAGTGCTCTCTACTTGGGGACTTGCCAATCCAACCTGAATAAACTACAAATTACCCAAAACAACGCCATAAGAGCAGCGCTAAATATTCCAAGAAACCAACACATATCTGATATTAGGACCAACTTGCACTGGCTCCCCGTCAAACATAGAATTGCGCTGAAATCACTTGCCCTTACCCATAAATGCCTGACCAACAAGGCCCCCCTCTACCTTTCTAACCGCCTCTCCCTGCATACGTCCTCCCGACCCCAAAGAACTGCCTAGCTTCACTGCCTATGCTTGCCTAGATTCAAACTCCAAACTGCCGGGGGCACAAGCTTCCCCGTTCTGGCCTCAAAGCTATGGAACTCCCTTCCATACGAGATTAGGACGGAGCCTTCTTTCAACTCCTTCAATTCAAAAACCAAAACCTGGCTTTTTGCTCAAAGCTGAGGGGGCCCAGACCTGGGGTATTTGCAAGGAGCCTTTTGCCGACTCACAATCGTGTCCCACATAATGTGTTCATATGCCAATTTCATACTGTGGGCACATGTTGTATCTTATTGTTAATCCGAGTCTGACTCTTGGCTTGTACATGCTCCAGAATATCACTGTTGCACCTTACTGTAAATTTAAGCCCGTCTATGGTCCTGTACATTCTTTGTAAAATATGTATGCTGTGTAATATATGTAATATGCCTTCTAGGTTTTCACTCCCGGTTGGCCCTGGGCCTGGTGCGCGCTACAAATAAATAAAATACAAATACAAATAATGGCGATTTCTTTCCTGATTAAATTAGCAAGGGGCTCAACGGATAGCGCATAGAGGAGCGGCGACAGGGGGCATCCCTGCCTTGTTCCCCCGGTTAAGTCAAATTAATTTGAGAGTTTATCGTTTACCGGCACTGTTCCCTTTGGGGCTCTGTAGATTGCCTGGATCCCCCTTATGAACCGGTCTCCAAATCCCATGTTTCTGAGTGTGGCCCAGAGGAAGCCCCATTCGACCCTGTCAAAAGCCTTCTCTGAGTCCACACTCAGAAGCGCGGCGTCCGCTTCTATTCCCTTGGCGTGCTGCAT
Source organism: Ambystoma mexicanum (assembly GCF_040938575.1). Classification (NCBI taxonomy): domain Eukaryota; kingdom Metazoa; phylum Chordata; class Amphibia; order Caudata; family Ambystomatidae; genus Ambystoma; species Ambystoma mexicanum. The sequence goes on along the minus strand of NC_090932.1, from coordinate 1,490,523,123 downwards.
AATGTCGAGAGTTTTTCGCATGGCATACGCCCCTTCTTACCTTTAATGAAGCCCACCTGATCTGGGTGGACCAGGCGAGGCATCATCTCCTCCATTCGTGTCGCTAAGACCCTAGTATATATCTTGGCGTCAGTATTTAACAGCGAAATCAGGCCTATAGGATTTGCATTGTATGGGGTCTTTTCCTGTCTTGGGTATTACCACTATGTGTGCTCTGGAGAATGAGGGAGGTGCCTTGCCTGTGTTTTGAATGTGGTTGAATAACCTGGCCAGGTGCGGGGCAAGGGTTGCAACAAAGTGTTTATAGAAACCCATTCCATACCCATCTTCCCTTGGGGCCCCACATGGGGGAGAGGGGAGTCTCTTCATTGCTGCCTCTACTTCCTCTATAGTTATGCTAGATTCTAAGAGGGCCTGTTCTGAACCTGTTAGGCGAGTTAGTCCCGCTTTCTCAATGTACTCCTCCATCTCTTTTTTTATGCCCAACGCCTTCTGAGATGTACAGACGCTCGTAGTATTGGGCAAACTGACTGGCTATGCCTTCTGGAGACTGTACCTGGCTTCCCTCTTTTGTTTTATTACTTCCACCCATCTCTCTGCTCTTTGGGCCCTTAATCTGTTGGCCAAGATTTTATCGGCTTTATCACCCTTTTCATAGAATTTCTGCTTTAACAGCTTCAGCTTTCTCAATATTTCACTATTCACCGGTGCTTTGAGTTCCTCTCGTTTTCGTTTAAGAGCTTCTAGGTGGTCTGTATTATATGATCTCTGGGCATGCTGTCGCCCCTCAAGATTTGAGATTTCCCTCCTCATCTTATCCTCCTGTATTCTCTGCTCTCTCTTGCGCTCGACCCCTTCTCTCATTAAGTGGCCCCTCCATACCACTTTGCCTGCGTCCCATACTGTCGATATATCTACTTCATCTTTTTAGTTTATCTGAAAGTATTCCTCTATTGCACTCTTCAGTTCTTGCGAGTATAGTTTATCCTTCCAGAGGAAGTCATTGCAGCGCCATTTGGAGTCTCTTTGATTTAGCCCGCCCATTTCCAGTGTTGCCGTAACCATGTCATGGTCCGACCATCCTACGAGGCGGATCACACTGTCCCTAATTCTAGATTTAATTTCTGTATTGACAAGCAGGTAGTCAATTCTGGTAAATGTGCCATCAACTCCTGATCTAAATGTGTGTCCCTTTTCGTCCGGGTTAATCGTCCTCCAGACGTCTATCAAGCCTTTCTCATTTAGGATAGCTCGGAATCTATTGCCCTCTTCCCTGGGGAGGTCTTTGGTTATCATCTGTGTTGCCTGTCTGTCTACTCGAGGATCGGCCCAAGTATTAAAATCTCCCCCTATCACCATAGGGCCTCCACTGTTCTCCTTTATTATTGATAGGGCTTCCTCATTGAATGTCCCTTGGCCTTGGTTGGGTGTGTATACCCCTGCAAAACTGACACGTTGGGTTTCCCATTCACCTTGTACTATCAGTAGCCTGCCTTCCATTAAAGCCTTGACTGTTGGGTTTTTCAGTCTGATTAGTTTTAGTATTAGGCCTACTCCCCCTTTTTTTGGTCTGCTGATGCCCAAAATGTTTGTCCCACGCCTCTCCCCCTCAGTGGCTTCTCCTCCCCTGACTTGAGTCTTGTCTCTTGGATGAAGAGTATGTCCATTGCGGCCCTCTTACACTCCCTCACCAAGAGTGATCTCTTTGTAGGGGAATTGAGCCCCTTAACATTGAGGGTACCCACTCTCAGTGTAGCACGTTCTGGCCCCGCCTTGGACGACATTTTTCTCTCTATGCCGGGTCCCATATGTTATGGCTGCCCCTTTTTCTACTGCCCCTTCGCTGTGGTGAAGGGTATTGTGGCTGTTGTGTTTGTGTCCCCTTTACCCCTCTTATACATTATAAACTTAATTAAACCTGTTAACTGGACCGCGGGCATTAGTAATGTCCTAGGTCCTTTTGGTTAAGACGCCCTCTTGTAACTGAGGGCCACTAAGGTGTAAACTCATCCCTCGTTGGGGACTCCCTTTGCTGATCCCATGGTTTGTATTTGGTATTTAACGTGGCTTTCATATTTTCCTATTCTTGTTGTTCGGCCGTGCTTGTGTTCCGTGTCTGTGGTCTCATCCTTATTTTTGTGATTTCACAGCGGCTTTGCTGGCGAAGGCAGGCTCATCTTGGCATATTTTCTCCCCACTTTGCTTCTTTTTCGCCTGTGTGGTGGTCCTTCTGTTGCTTGCGGATGGGGGGATTGGGCCTCATGGGGGCCAGCGGGGCCTCTGGTTTCGCTTTGTTCCGTCAAAGGTTATAGGACTTGCTTTGCCTCCTCGGGGGTGACCACTCTGTAGTCCTCATTTTTATACTCGAAAGTCCGGTCGAAGGGATAACCCCATCTATTGATTGAGTGTTCGGTGAGCCACTGGGTGAGGGGACTACACGCCCTTCTCCGTCCCAAAGTAAAGCTGTATAGGTCCCGAAATATCTTTATTTTAGAGCCCTGGTATTCCAGGTCCTGCATCTGTTTTGCCTTGACGAGGATTTCTGATTTTTCCTTGAAGCTAAGAAATGTCACCACTATTGATCGCGGTCCCCCTCTGTATGCTCTTCCTCCTCTATGAGCTCTTTCTATTTACACTTTCTTGCCTCCCTCGGCCTCATATAGTTGGTTAATAATATCCTGGACCTTTATCTCGACGTGGAGTGGAGTTTCTCCTCCCTTCTCTTCCAGTCCTATTATACGTATGTTAGACCTCCTTTCTCTGTTTTCCATGTCGTCCATTTTGAGGTTGAGCTCCTCCCATTTTAGATCTATGTTCGTCATTCTTGCATTTAACTTCACTTCAACCAGATCCTTATTGATTTGGTTGTGTTCCAGGTTCCCTATTTTCCTTTCGATATTCTCTACTTACCCTCTAATTTCCGAAATGGACAATTGGATGTCTGATCTCAGCACTCTAATCTCTGACATGATTCCAGCAATATCCTCTTTTGTAGCTGCACTGCTCATTGTGAGGGCGTCTGTGTTAGTAGGCAGCGGCTCTTGGGGTTGGCTTCTTCGATATTGCTGTAGTCTATCTATAGTTCACCTCAGAGGGGGCCCGGAGGAGTCTATTCCCCCTCCTGTTCTTACAGCCTCAATAATGTTGGGCATTGGCCCTGGAGTTTGTAATCTGCTCCCCAGGATTCTCACTTGTTAGGTTTTCCTGCGGCTGAGGGGCAGTGAGTTTGAATGTGTAGGAGTACTGTGGTTGAGCTCTTGAGAGGAGGGCTGTTGTGTCTGTATTGCCCATCTCCAGATCTCCTCCTGCTGGGTCTTAAACCGGGTCCTCGGACCTTCTCCTTACTGCTAAAGGCTTGCAGGCCAGGTGTATCTCTCAGCGGGGCAGGGTGGAGGCAGCCTCTCCGTGCTGCATCTCCTTACTGTTCTGCTGCCCCCTTCGGCGTGCACACTTTGCACACCTCGTTGGGCCATTGCTGTGGCAGGGCGAATGCCGGGGGCTCCCTTCTCAGCTGATTGTGCTCCGTTTAGCGGCTTCAGAGCTGCTATATTTCCATGGGGCTGTGACGGGTCATGGAGGCTTTCATTCTTTCTGCTTCAAATTATTTTTGGCCGGCGTCGCCTCCTTCTGTTCTGGGAGGAGTTTCCCTGTTTTGTGTTCGGGTCCCACTCTCAAATTGGGCGTTCCGGACCGAATCTCGTTTCGGGATAGTCCCCTGCAGGGATCTGCGGTTGGGACTGGTGTTACGCCCGGGGGCGCTTGCAGACTTTTATGGGGTTGGCTCTCTGCTCCGATCCAGGGGTTGAGACTGGCCTCCTGCAGGAGGGTGTTAAGTCCGCACGCAGCTTCTTACTTTCTCCCTTCACTCCCCGGGCCTCTAATGACACGGCCCTTGTCACCTGTACCTCAGCTCTGCACGTATTCCCCCAGGAGTCCCGGTCGGGCTTATTCCTTCCCAGATCCTGCAATATCTCGCAGTTACTAAGCCACATTCGTTGAAAGCTTCTCTTCAGCCGTTTCCAGTTTGCCCTGTAGGCACCTTTCAGCAGTGGGCCACCATGCTCTGTGCCGTGTGGGGGGAGGGGAGCCTTGCTTACTTCTCGGTTTATTCACGGTGCAGGCTTTCATTTGGAACTTTCATTAGGTTCATTTATGTCTCGTTACAGAGATCCACTGTCTGATTCATCGCCGTGGAGTCGGGATCATCTCTTTATCTTCTCTTCTGTCCCCGCTACGAGAGGAGCTGCAGTTCAGGCAGCCATTGCCTTCAGTGCCCTCTAGCGGTCTCCCCAGAAGCTTTTAAGGTGTCTATAGCTCCATATTTTCCACCGTCCTGGAACCTATACTCTGACAAAGAAAACCCCTCCACAGAGGCTCCATGTATATCTGCTAAAAGCAACATCAAACTCTGTTGCCTTCCAGATTCATATTAATTTGCCTGAAATCTAAAAGGTAGCCACCTGGACCGCTCCTCACAACTTCTGCAAACATGATGTACTTGAGACTGTTTGAAGAAGTGATGTCACATTTGTAGAAGCAGTTTTAAGAAATCTATTTGCAGCAGATCAGTAACCTTCCAACCTTCCTCAGTTGTACAAAGAGGCTTGGGAATCTCCCATAAGTATGGAGGAAAGGGAACAAAATGTAAGATTATGAAAAAGTTACTCGCCGTAGTGCGAACAGTACTCTTAGTCCAAAGTGCCCTTTCCTCCAAACACCCTCCCATTTTCCCCACTTAAAAAACAGAGGTGGCAAGTGAATTTTTTAAGTGGAGGAGCGTAAGTATTTGTCCTGAAAAGCCAGAGTGACTGTGCGTAGCACGGTAGTCCAAACTACCCAAAGGTAGTTTGGGGGGGTGCTCCCCCCCCCCAAGAAATGTTTTTAAAAAATGGGTGAAAATGGTGCATTTTAGAACACACTTTCGTTTTGCAAAAATTGGGTACAAAGCCAAACAGTTTGCAATTGGGTTTTGTAGGGTAACTCATTAAAAAAACTCCTATAGATACAAATCACCAACGTGCACAGGGTTTTCATGCCTTTGCCCACAATATGTGCAAGTATAAAAATATGTTCATGCTGGCTACACTGATACATTTCCATACTGGCTGCACCATCGCATATAAGAACATACTCATGTTTACTTTGCGCATAATGCCAATAATTATATATATAAGACAGGGGGGGGGGGTCATTAGACGGTAGGAGGTAACCATGCCGCTAAAAGCGGCATGGCTACCCCCTTACCGGGTACCGGGTCCGAGTTCCTTAAATGAGGAATTACCGGGCCATTCCAACCTTGGCGGGCCTGGTAATTCCTCATTCAAGGAACCCGCACCCGGTACATCCCCATTCATATTCGAGCCCCCATAGGGCTCAATGGGAATGGGGAGGGTGCTAACAGCGGACTCGTTGTTAACACCCTGGTCTGCTCGCGGGAGCCGCTAAGGGTGCCTGGTAAAACCAGGCGTCCTTAGCGGGTTCCCGCGAGCAGACTCGTAATGAGGCGGCAAGGGTTTGACGGCTCCGGCACCGTTACCGGTGCCCTTAACCCATGGGTGCACAACATACGGCCCGCGGGCCAGTTGCGGCCCGCCATGCCCTTTTGACCGGCCCGCGAGGCACAAAGACTTTCCTAATGGAGGGCGGCCCGCGCGGCCGCCCTCCATTAGGAAAGTCTTTGTTGTCTTCCGGGCCGGTGAAAACACTGGCCCTCATTGGCTCAGCACACACACGCATCACGTCGCTCCTACGAGCCACGTAATGCGTGTGTGCTGCACCAATGGAGGGCCAGCACTACGGCTGGCGTGGCCCATAAGGCTTGATGCCGGAAGGCATTTCAGCCTTGGACCATGCCAGCCGTAGTGCAATTCCAGCGACTTCCAGCTTACCTGCCTGCCTTCCAGCACATCTCCGGTAAGTGGTCTGTTTGTGTTTGTGTGTCGGGTTTGTTTTGCTTTATGTTTGTGTGTATGAATGTTTGTGTTTGAATGTATTTTGTGTATATGTTGAGATGCGGGGGTGGGGGGGTGTGTCGGATGTGTATGAATGTTTGTGTTTGAATGTATTTTGTGTGTATGTTGAGATGCGGGGATGGGGGTGTGTGTCGGATGTGTATGAATGTTTGTGTTTGAATGTATTTTGAGTGTATGTTGAGATGCGGGGGTGGGGGTGTGTGTCGGATGTGTATGAATGTTTGTGTTTGAATGTATTTTGAGTATGTTGAGATGCGGGGGGGGTGTCGGATGTGTATGAATGTTTGTGTTTGAATGTATTTTGAGTGTATGTTGAGATGCGGGGGGGGGTCGGATGTGTATGAATGTTTGTGTTTGAATGTGTTTTGAGTGTATGTTGAGATGCGGGGGTGGGGGGGTGTGTCGGATGTGTATGAATGTTTGTGTTTGAATGTATTTTGTGTGTATGTTGAGATGCGGGGGTGGGGGGGTGTCGGATGTGTATGAATGTTTGTATTTGAATGTATTTTGTGTGTATGTTGAGATGCGGGGGTGGGGGGGTGTGTCGGATGTGTATGAATGTTTGTGTTTGAATGTATTTTGTGTATATGTTGAGATGCGGGGGTGAGGGGGTGTGTCGGATGTGTATGAATGTTTGTGTTTGAATGTATTTTGTGTGTATGTTGAGATGCGGGGGTGGGGGTGTGTGTCGGATGTGTATGAATGTTTGTATTTGAATGTATTTTGAGTGTATGTTGAGATGCGGGGGTGGGTGGGTGTGTCGGATGTGTATGAATGTTTGTATTTGAATGTATTTTGTGTGTATGTTGAGATGCGGGGGTGGGGGGATGTGTCGGATGTGTATGAATGTTTGTGTTTGAATGTATTTTGAGTGTATGTTGAGGTGGGGGGTGTGTCGGATGTGTATGAATGTTTGTGTTTGAATGTATTTTGTGTGTATGTTGACATGCGGGGGTGGGGGGGTGTGTCGGATGTGTATGAATGTTTGTGTTTGAATGTATTTTGAGTGTATGTTGAGGTGGGGGGTGTGTCGGATGTGTATGAATGTTTGTATTTGAATGCATTTTGTGTGTATGTTGAGATGTGGGGGGGTGTGAAGTGAGGGACAGGGGGCATAGTGTTTGATTGGAGGTGGGAGCCATGGGGCATAGTGTTTGGTTGGGATTTAGGGGGGTGAGGGGGCCATGGGGCATAGTGTTTGGTTGGGGGCGAGGGGGCCATGGGGCATAGTGTTTGGTTGGCGGTGAGAGACAGGGGGCATAGTGTTTGCTTGGGGGGTGAGGGACAGGGGGCATAGTGTTTGGTTGGAGGTGGGAGCCATGGGGCATAGTGTTTGGTTGGGGGTTAGGGGGGTGAGGGGGCCATGGGCATAGTGTTTGCTTGGGGGTGAGGGACAGGGGGCATAGTGTTTGCTTGGGGGGTGAGGGACAGGGGGCATAGTGTTTGGTTGGGGGTGGGGGCCATGGGGCATAGTGTTTGGTTGGGGTGGGAGCCATGGGGCATAGTGTTTGGTTGGGGGTGAGTGGCCCATGGGGCATAGTGTTTGGTTGGGGGTGAGGGGGCCATGGGGCATAGTGTTTGGTTGGGGGTGAGGGGGCCATGGGGCATAGTGTTTGGTTGGAGATGGGAGCCATGGGGCATAGTGTTTGGTTGGGGGTGAGGGGGCCATGGGGCATAGTGTTTGGTTGGGGATGGGAGCCATGGGGCATAGTGTTGCACTCCAAGAGTGAACTCAATAATAAAGCTAAAACAGGCACAGTTAGGAGATGTACATCCTTTGCTTTTTTGAGGAAACCTGACTCAACGAAGGCCATATTCCTCTTGGGTAACCCAAACAGCAAACTATAGCAGTCCAAAATAACGGAATGTCCAATCAAGGGTCAATAAAATATATATAATTTAATTAAACAGACGATATACAATAACTAAATCGAAATAAATGATAGCAATGGAAAATGTGTAGTACAAAATGTAAGTTTTGAAATGCAATAAAAATCGTTACCCCTCAAAAACATATCTTTTTCCATGTGTTTAATACAAATTGGGGGTTGAAAAAGCCTCCTGACATGTCCCGCCTACCGCCCCGCCCACATTTACTTTTCGGCCCACTATAGCCCTCATGTAAGGTACTTTCGGCCCTCTGTCAAAATCAGTTGTGCACCCCTGCCTTAACCCCTTACCGCCTCACTCGGAATGACCCCCAATATGTCCACGCTGGTCCTGCCAATTTATGCCAGTACTGTCACAATATACTCCTGTTGGCTTTGACAAAATGCATGCCGCAGTGCAAAATTATTTCAAAATTGACTGCACCAAAATGCCAGTCTAGCTGAGTTTCCACAATCTTGTTTGTCAAACCAATCAACATTAAACCAATATTGCATCTACAAAACAAAATGAATGCTTCCAATGTAATTTAATTAAGAAAATATGCACAATCAAAACGCTGGAAAACATTTTAGCCCAGGTCAAACTGTAGAACATAAATTTACTTCGGACACCTACCAGCAGTCTTTCATTTTAGGAAGTAGAAAAGCACCGATCTGACTTGGTGAATACTTTTTTCCATGCGTTTCCGCCCAGCATCACCATTAGAGGCACAAACAATTTTGGAGCGAACATTCTTTCTGTAAGAAAAGAATATATTAAGCATTAGTTGTCTCTAGTCTCCACGTTGTTCACGTTTACTGGACAAAGCAGGACATAGACGATAAACGGCTCAGGCAGTTACTAACGAGAGAATGTCATTGTTAGCACCTGCATTCATATGGATAGATTTTTAGGCAATCGAAATTGTGAAGTTGGGTTAGTATTTTTATGACAGTGGAGTGAGTAGAAGGGTAGAGAGGGACAGGAGACAGCTCATTCTCACAGCAATCCTTACATGGGTGCTTTCAGACTTAAAGGAGAGAGTTCGCGGCTTGCAACATTGATGCATGCTATATTAACATACGCTATGAAGTGAATCTCATGCTGCTATAAAAGAAAATGCCTAATGATGACTATAGCATTGCTTGATATATATTATTAGTGCAATTCCGTTTTGCACCAGTGTTATTTGCCACTTGGCGTACTTCTGACAATTTATTCTAAAGTCACTTCCATGTCGCCTCCAACCCATTCCAAGGATCCATCAGTTTTGGAGCCACCAGTAGCAAAGACTGATGATGCTCCTTGCAATTGCCTTTTTCTGTGAATACACTTCTGTTGGTGCAGTCCTTATGCACATTGGGAGGTTTGCATGTGGGCACCAATGAAACTGAAAAAATGGCCCACAGTTGCAAATGGCAATTCATTCCTTTTGTGAAAGACTGTTTGAATATACCCACCCAAGAGAGTTTTAAGGACCCTGCTGCCACCGAGTTCATAAGGACCCTATGAGTAGTGGAGCTTGCCACTGTGTTCATAAGGACCCCGGAGCTTGCCACGTATGAATGAGGGCCCTGTGAGTACTGGGGCCGGTCTGAAAGTACATGAGTAAACCTGTGGAGAGTGGTGCCTCACAACCGGTGGAAATGATGATTCTGCTGAGTAGGGAAGCCTGCCCCCTCTCTCCCATCTGAGTCCCTTCCTGCTCTTTTTTTCCCCCTCAGAGTGTCTCCCTTCGGCATCTGTGTTCCCTTTTCTCTTCCCCCTTAACCTCTCTCCCTTCTGTACCCAAGTCTCTTCCTCATCTTCCCTCCCCATTTCCTCTCCATCTGCACCAAGTTCCTTCTCCTCTTCTCTTTCCCCCATGAACCCCCTCCCGTCTGCACCCGAGTCCCTCACTCCTGTTCTCTTCCCCCATGACCCTTCTCCCTTCTGCCTTTATATTCCTCTTCACTTTTCACTAGAACCTTTCTCCCTTCTGCACCTTAATACCTTTCTCCTCTTCCCTTTCACCTTGAGCCCCCCCCCTCCTTGTGCACCTTAGCCTCGACCATCTCTTCCTTTTCGCTCCTGAGCCTCAGCCCTCTCTTTCCTTTCCACCCTGGAGCCCCTCCCTTTTCTGCACCCTGGTACTTCTTTCCCCTTGAGCCCTTTTCCCTTCTACACCTGACCCTCGACCTTCTCTTCCCCTTTCCCCCTGAACCCTCCTACCTTTTACACCTGAGCCTCGACCTTCTCTTCCCTTTCCCCTCTGAGCACCTTCCCTTCTGCTTCTAGGTCTCTACCCTTTACGCCCTTTCCCTCCTGAGGGCCCCTACCTTCAGCAGCCATTTCCCTTCTTCTGCTTCTGTTTCTCTCTAAACCTCTCACCCCCCTTCCTCCTCTTTCTCCTTTTCTCTAAGGACTGTGCTGTGTAGAGATTCTCTACACAGTGTTGGGGGTCTGTCCTTGGCCCCCCCAGGCGTGCCCGTGAGCCCCCAACCCAACAGAGCTCAGACTCACACGTCCGTTAGGTTCGGGCTCCCCGGTCGCTCTCCGGTTCCGGGAACGCCCCGTTTATTTAAGCCGCACGCGGCGACGTGCAACGTCACGCCGCCGCGTGCGCAGCCCTTACGGGGCAACGCCACACTCCTCCTTTTTCAGGAGGACACACAATTACTTTATTAGTTAAACACAACATATCACACAGCAAACAGCTTGCCCATCCTGGACCCAGGCCTCTTTAATGTCAGCCCCCTCACCCCGGATGACTCTCCAACTGTCCCAACACATACTCACTGAGGTAAGCGGGTTTCCCTCGCCCAGTCCTCTGGGGGTACCTCCCGCTCACCTCCGGCACCGGCAGTCCGTCAACAGTAGCCTCCCGACACGGAGAGACCGGGGCACCGAGAGGGGGGCCATCTTCCTCAGGGATCTCGGCGACACCAGGGTCCAGAGGGGGTTCAGTTCTCGAGTCCCCCAGCTTCTTGAAGAAGCTGACGTTGCGGGTGACAGCCGTCCGCCCATCGGAGGCCGTCACCATTGACCCCTTCACAGCGACCACATCCAGGGGCGCCGGTTCATAAGGCAGTGACAACTTCCCGTGAGGATGGCGGTTCCGGATGAGCACCTCATCCCCGGGTTCCAGCCGCTGGGGCCGCAGGCCCCGTCGCACGTTCTCTTGGCTGATCCTGGCCAGTCGGTCGGCCTCCACCTGCTGGTCGTTGATAACCCCAGGCTCTCTCTCCTGTACCTCCGGCAGTAGACCCCGGGGGCATCGCCGGAACAGCACTTCCGCCGGGGCGACACCAGTGGAGGCATGTGGGGTGGTGCGATACACTCGCAGGAATTGATACAAGGCCCGTTGGAGGGGCTGGCCTTGTCCTTGCGCAATCCGAAATGTCTTGTTTAGTGTTCGCATCAGCCTTTCTGCATCGCCGTTGGCCCTCGGCCACAGCGGGGATATCTTTCAATGTTGAACTCCACAGCTGGCCAGGAACTCTGAGAAGCGTTCGCTTTGAAATGGCGACCCATTGTCCGAGCACAGCGTCAGGGGAAACCCATGGGTTGCAAAAATCTTTTCCACGCCGACCACCACATGCTCGAATGCCACCGATTCCACGAACTCCACCTCGGGGTACCGGGAGTACTCATCGACTATGGCCAGAAAATGGGTGCCCACTGACGTGGACCCAAAGTCGGCATGTACGACCTCCCAGGGCCTGGTCCCCCGAGGCATTGCTTCGATAGCCGGTTCCCTCTGCACCGGGGAGGCTGCCTGGCACCATACACAGGCCGCCACAAAGTCATCGACCCTTTTCTCTAGCTCCGGGAACCAGACCTTCATCCGCAGCCTCGCCTTCGTCTTGGCAGCACCCTGATGTCCGTGATGGGCCAAAGCGATCACCTCGCCCACTTTGGAGTGGGGGACCACTATGCGATCCCCCCGGAGCAGGAGCCCCGACTCAGAGAAGGACAGCTCATCTTTCACCTTCCATAGCTGTTCAAGGGCGGTCTTCGCCTCATGGGTCCGCCCTGCGAGAGCTTCCAAGACGAGCTTCCAAGACCCGCTCTGCATCGACTGCTTCAGTATCTGGAAGCACCCATCCTCGGCCGCCGCGGCCTCCAGCTCCGACAGGGGCAGTGCATTTGGTGTTGCTCCCTCCACCACCATCCGGACATGGTCGTCCGCTTCTTCTGCACAGGTGTCTCCTGCCACTCCCCCACGCACTCCGGGATGCCGGGAAAGGAAGTCCGCTGCATTGTTGGCCCCTGGCCGGTATACCAGCGTGACCCCGTATTCAAGCAATGCGAGCATCCATCTTTCAATTCTGGCCGGGGGCTTAGATGACGAGCCCGCCAGAATCGGGAGCAGGGGTTTATGATCAGTCACCACAGTCACCGGACGTCCCAGCACATATAGGCGAAAATGTCGGCATCCCCACAAGACCGCCAGGGCCTCCCTCTCGATCTGGGAGTACCGCTGCTCCGTTTCCGAGAGCGCCTTACTGGCGTATGCAACGGGCCGGAGGTTTCCTTCACGGTCCACCTGGGTAATGACCGCCCCCAGGCCAAACGGGCTGGCGTCGACCACGATCTCAGAGGGTAGCGCCGGGTCGAAGAACGCCATGGTGTCCTCCGTTGTTAGGGCGCCTTTGATGTCCTCGAACGCCGACTGTTCCAGTGGACCCCAGTGCCAGGCAGTATCTTTCTTGGTAAGAGCTCTGAGCGGCTCAGACCTCGAGGCCAGGTTTTGGATAAACCGACCACAGTAGGTCACCATGCCCAGAAAACTCCTCACTTCCGACACGGATTCCGGGGGCTGTGCACTCTTAATGTCCTGAACCTTCCGTGGGTCGGGTGACACCCCACCCTCCTTGAACACGAACCCAAAGAATTCTATTGATGGGCGCAGGAATTCGCATTTGTCCCTATGGAGGGTGAGGCCCAATGACTGCAGTCTCTCGAAGGTTTTGGCCAGGCGCTTCAGATGGATCACCTCCGTGTTGGCAAACACCAAAATGTCATCACTGATGTTGAGCACCCCTTCAAGATCAGCAAGTGCACCCCGGATAATGTTCTGAAACACTTCGGCAGCCGACGAAACCCCAAAACTCAACCTCTTGTACCTGTAGAGTCCCCGGTGGGTGGTGAATGTCGTTATGTACCGGGACTCAGGATGGAGGACAACTTGATGGTACCCTGCTCTGAGGTCGAGTTTGGAGAAGAATCTGGCCCCCTGTACCTCAGCAATTATGTCATCGATGGTCGGGGTCAGGTGTCGCTCCCTTTTTATGGCCTTGTTGGGCAGCCTCATGTCTACGCAGATGCGAACGGAGTCCGGCTGTTTTGGTTTCCTGGCCACGACAATGGGGGACACCCATGGTGTTGGGCCTTCCACCTTCTCGATGATGTCCAAGGCCACCAGGTTGTCCAGTTCCTTATCGACTTGCTCTCTCAGATGAAAAGGAACTCTCCGGTGTTTCAGGGCGATAGGTTGTACTGAGTCGTCAATGTGTAGCGTAGCCGGACTGGATCACGGGTCATTCTCCCAATGCCATTGAACAGGGCTGCGTACTTGTCCAGTAGGTCGTTGATGTCTTCCAGGTATACTGAGTACGCAAAACTCACTATCCCGAGTGCCTCCGCAGCCGCACAGCTTAGCAGGGTGTTGTTGCTTGTGGGGGTGACGTAGAATCGTGCTCTGATCTTCGATCCTTCATGCTCCACCTTCGCCACGAACGCTCCATCCAGCGGTATGGGCTCGAGTCCACCGAAGGCGAAGATGCGAGCTCTTGGCGCAGCCAGGTTCGGCAATGGGTCAAGAGCGTCATAATGTCCCCTGGCCATGACATTGACCGATGCCCCTGTGTCCACCAGCACGGGGACAGGCGAGCGGTTCACCTCCACTACGCATCTTGGCTGCCTCCTGCTTTTGCCTTTCAGGACCCCATGCTTGAGACGAAGAAGATGTTTTCCTCCTCCTCTGCTTCAGCCTCCTCTGCCTGAGCCTCCTCTTCCGCTTGATCCACCTGGGCCACGTTGGATGGCCGGGTTTGACGCGGAGTCCAGACCCGGGCAGGACCTCTGGGTACCATGACAGGTAGCGCCGACTTGCACACTCTCGCGAAGTGATCCGGCAGGCCACATCGGCCACATGTTCTTCCTGCGGCTGGGCACTCTGTGGAGTGGGGGAGGTCATAGCCACATTTCTGGCATGACTCCCCCGACCTTCCTGCCCTGTCTCGGGGGGCTCCGCCAGGCCTTCTCGTTCCTCTGCCGCCCCGCCACACAGCGCACACCTCTTCGGCTTTGATCAAGCGTGATCCTGCTTCCATCTTGCTCGCCCGTGCCTCAGCCACTTCGTGACATCGATCCAGCTCTAGTATACGGTGCAGAGTGATTCCCGGCTCCCTGAGGACCTGTCTCCTCAGTTTGCCGGAGGAGCATGCTTGGATCAGCATTGTCCGTATCATGTCCTCCGCGTCCCCCCACGCGCACCCTTGGGAGAGGCGGCGTAGGCGGCCGTAAAACGTGTCCAAAGTCTCATCATCCTTCTGCTTGGCCGACAGCATCACGAATCTCTCGAAATCCACGTTGGCAAGTGGAAGGAAGTGCGCAAGGAGAGCCGCTTTCGCCGCACCATAGGTCTGGTCCACCGGAGTCAGCGACTCGAAGATCTCCTGAACCGCGGCTCCCGCCGAATACAGCATGGTGGCTACCATGCTGTCATCATCATCCACTCGAGCAGCCCTGAAGTACATGTCCAGGCGGGCCACCCACCTCCTCCATCGGGGCCCCAAACTGGATGGAGGGCCCGTAGGATCGAATTCTGGTATCGGTTGCAGGGCCGCCTGGGCTCTAGCTTGAGCCATGATGGGGCCGACAGGCTGTGCCCCTAGTGGTGCCTGTGGTGCAGGCCCCTGATGTCCCGGTGGCAGCGGTTGCAGAGCTGCCGGCTGGGCCGCCTGACCTTCGTCCTGAGATTCCTCCCCAGGATCCGCGGTGTCAATGTCCTGGTCACTGTCAGACATGGGACTGAGCGCACAGGCACCCCACTACCAGCCCTGAGGCCGCAACTCAGATTCCCACCACCACCATGCGAAAGGATGAAGATGCTGAAAGATGCAGAAGACCTCTGAAAACTGCCACCACCTTGTGATGATGAAGAGGATCAAAAAGAGTGTCCTGATGATGAACGGGGCGAGGAAGTGCCTTGTTGCCACCTTGCAGCAAAGCACTGCTGTGTAGAGGTCCCAAAAATTGAGCCACGTGGATGGACTAGGCTAAGCAGGCCCTGCCATCTTAGCCCTTGTCCTGGCTAACACTCGACGTAACAATCCCAAAATTTAATGAAAATTCACAAAATGGGCATGGGCGTGTGGATCATGTCCTCAGCACCCACAAGATCCAAAAATTAGACCCGGATCACCTTCTCGGTCCGAACCGGAGCTCCGAGAAGTTCCGCGGCCTCGTCTGCAAAATGGCCGCCAGCCGCGTGTGCGGTCCGCAGCCACGGCATGAAACGAAACGTCCGTGAACGTTCCGATCGTTTCAGAAAAATTCCGGACGCCTTTCACCGCCGGGCCCGGGCATCCGACATCACTCGTCGCCACTGTTGGGGGTCTGTCCTTGGCCCCCCCAGGCGTGCCCGTGAGCCCCCAACCCAACAGAGCTCAGACTCACACGTCCGTTAGGTTCGGGCTCCCCGGTCGCTCTCCGGTTCCAGGAACGCCCCGTTTATTTAAGCCGCACGCGGCGACGTGCAACGTCACGCCGCCACGTGCGCAGCCCTTACGGGGCAACGCCACACACAGCACAGTGACCTTTCTCTCGTTCTGACTGTGTCTGCTTTCTGAGTCCTCCGTCCAGGCCGGCGAACTTGGGTCAGACTCGACCAAAGAAAATAAAAACGTAGTAGTTAGGTTTTTCTTTTTTTTTTTTTTTGGTCGAGTAAGAGACAGTTATGGGAAAAAATTAACTTACCTCATGAAAGTCTGCCCTGCAGTGCTCCTCCTTCCTGGTCCAGCACCAGATGGGATCCTGCAAGGCTGCTCATCTTCTCTGGCACAGGCTCTGAGAAAGCCCCACCCACATTCTGGAACTGAAACCAAGCACAGCCCAGGCTCTGTTTTCGTTTTCCAAAGGGGGTCCAACAACAACCCCATTTGGGAAACTAAACCAAACAGATCTGGGCTGTGTTTGGTTTAGGTTCTTCTCTGTAAAGTTCCAGCATGGGGGTTGGGCCCCACAGTGACATCACTGTGGCGTAGCCCTGAGCCTCCCCAGCCTCTGAGCATTGACCCTCCTCCCTGGAGAAGGGTCAATGCTCAGAGGCTGGTAGCTCCCGGCCCCCTGTCCCATTTCTTGCACAGACTGGGGTGGGGTCTGCAAGTCTGACCCCACCCTGGTGTGTTTGAGGGACAGGACAGGGGGGCAGGGTGTAGAAAACGATGCCTTGGCTGCGTTTCTAATGCCCCCAGTCACCCTTTTCAGTTGAGTTGATTGGCTTTGCACTGCTGGCCCGGGTGGGCTTGCGTGCGCATGTGCGGCAGGGACAGCTGATTTCAGAGCTCTCTGATGTACATTCACTGCAGCCCCCACCATGCCCATGAGTAACAGGATTTTGCTGTTATTCGTGGATATGGTGGGGGGTGTCATTGTTGGTGGGGCTCCACCCTTCCCACCCCCAAGGGCCAGCCACCACTGTTATAAAGATACCAAGTCCAGTAGTGTAAAGGGACTAAAGGTTGGGCAGGGCACACAGGGGAGATGCTGAACAGTTCACATCCATGCTACAGATGTACTGGAAAGTTTTTTATTCTCTGCTTGGCAACAGGCACTGGTGCTGCCCCCATTCCATGGGACGGCCCTTGTGTATGGAGGAAAGAGCACAATAGACTAAAACTCCTGGAAGTGTTCTGCAATCAGTGGCCCAGGACCCCTTTTAGTAGTTCCTGACTGTTCAAGCTGATGTTAAAAGAAAGGCCTTTGACTCACTCCACTGACAAAACAACAGCAGGACTGACACAGTGCGGTTTAATAACATGGCATGGGATGTATGGGATAAGCATATATCCATCAACCTAACTTCATATTATAAACACACACAAAATGAGGGTTTTCACTGCTGCATTGTGACAAATTGATGCTGGGTTAAAGAATGAAGTGATGCAGTCTCAAGCAACAAACATCATGCCTCTACAATCCCAACTGAAGGAAAAAATACCCCTCTTTATGTGCAATCCTGGTATCTACAATACAAATAAGATACCGACTGCAGAGATCAAAATAAAGACTTGATAGCCAGGAGCTAAAAACAGCACCTGTGAATTTAGCAGTACTCGGTGAGCAGTGGCTACCTCTGAGAAACAAGGACCCAAATAAATGTGTGTGCAAATGTAACTTCCACATGAGATGCATACTATACATTTTTGTCTGTTACATGTGACCCATTAAGACTCATGTCTTTGTAGAAATTTCATATCAGAATTTCCGAAAGCGCTTTTTACTGTCTCATAGGTATATTTGTTTGTGATGAGTTGGCGTATGGATTTAAAAGTAGGTCCTCGGTACAGCGTGCTTTCGCTGCATACAATTGCGAAAGTGGCCTACTTGAGAACAACGCATGCGCTCACGGCACATCCAGGGCTGATGGTGGCGACATAAACGGTGGGGTAAGGATGTGGGTTGGGGAGCGGTAGGTGCACATGTATGTGTTGGTGTGTGTGTGTAATTTGCGTGAGTGTGTGTATGGGAACAGTAGGGCTGGTAGGGAATGCAGGGTATAGCGCTGCTGTACCATGCAGAACAGATGGCATAGTATAGGGGCAGAAATAAGATTGCAGGGGTGTCCCCTGCTTTGGGAGACAACAGCGCAGGGGCTGCTGAGACGGCATGATGGTTCCCTGCAGCGCCAAAGCCAGACTCGACAAAACGAGTTTCGGTGAAATCGGCCTACAAGAAAACATCATAGAACCAGATCCCGTTGGCAGTTGGTGTCAAGGGAACAGGCAACACTAGGCTGCAAGCATAAGCTACATGTTTCCCAGTTACCATCAGTTTCAACTTTTTTTCCCGTCGAAGCTTAACATTTTTGAGACACAGACAGAAATGAGCTTTCCGCTGGGCGTTTATTTCCAATACGCCACTGAAGTAATTGGAAAATTCCTGCTTGCATATTAGAGTAGAAGAGCAAAATTGAAGGACACATACTGACTGTTGGACAAATTCTTAAACACAAGTAATTCCATGTGTGCTATATAAATGGAGCAAACATTCTACTGGCTTCATGGCAAAGAAGATTGGAACTACAACAAATTGGTGAAACGTTGAATCATATGTAGTGGACAAAAGTGACTATAAACATTTCAGCTGCTTCTATTTAAGTAAAAGACTGGCATTTTATTCAGATTGTATAAACACTTTTACCCCACCCTTTCGCTCACTTCACTTAGCCTAAACTTGTACCTTTCCTTTTCCTAGATCTCCTCTTTCTCTCGCTCTCTCTACTACCCATGATGACCTACCCTCATTTCCAATTGTATACTAAATTTCTTCTTTTGTTGTTTATCAGTTGTGATGTTTTTTGTTCAAAAGACCAAGGCAAAAACACAGAATTAAATCAATCAGCCAATCATTCTGAATAGGTGAATAAGGCGGACAAGTTGAAGGTTAGCAGTTCTCACTTTGAATAAATGTCTGTTTGGAGGTATAGTTAATATTCTTGGATCTTAATGCTGGTTTAAATCTTTATGTGCAGGTAAAAATAAGGTTGTGCAGTTTAAATTAAAGCCCTATACTTTAGATTGGAAGCATGCATGTTTTTTAAATTGTTACGGTCTACCACAGGGCCGCTGGTGAGCCTACCCATGCTTGAAATAGTCCACGTTTGGTGATAGTGTCACGGGAGATGCTGGACAATCTCTACTCAACCGTGGTACATTACTACTTCTCGATGCAGATTCATAGTTAGAACATTTCATAGGATAATGGCCATGATGCTGTGGCCATATAAACCGAGTGGGACCTTGGGGTTGGAGAACTGTAGTCCTTTAGGGTCCTTCACGTTCAAGGCTCTTTGGCTTCTTGATTGGACCTTGTAAGGGAGGCATGGTATCACAAGTATGCCACTGACACAAAAGGTAACATTTGTAAAACCTTTATTTAATTTTCGTGGTTTGGAAAAACTCCTGCTTTGCTCTATAGCTAGGATGGGAGTAGTCTCTACCATCAAATAATAAATAAAACAGTCCTAGTTGAGTCTGTCAAATCAAAATGGCCTATACTAACAAAACCTAATGCCTGCCCTACCTCTTGTATAAAAAGTGTGTAAAGGAAAATATGTATGCAAAGGAAAATCAGTGTTAGAATATAAAGAATAAATCTGGCGGAGTCCGGTCTCCTCCCCACATTAGACAGTACGGAGTAAGGCAGTCCCCATAGACAGGATGACACACTCTGGCTCAGGTTCTCAATACAAAGGCAGTTTAAAAACGTGGGTCGAGTCCCGCCTGGCCTTCCACGTTAAAGTCTCTTTCCAGCTATCAAAACACAGTTCAACAAAATATTGACGACGGTCTCCCTCAGTCGGGCTCTGACCTTTCAAACACAACACTTTCAGGGTTTCCCTCCCCCAAGCTTAATTCTTATCCTTGAGGGGTTTTCTTCCCCTAACTTATCACACTTCCGGTCTCCCTCAGTCAGGCTCAAACCTTTTCCTAATGTCGAAGACTTTTGAATGTGCGTGGCTTTTACTACAGACCTCCGCAGGGCCACTTCAACTTTCCATTTAGCTCACACTCTTGTGTTGTTTGCCACCAGTGTCTCCTCGTCTGGGTAGTTCGATATCATAAGCACTAAAGTTCCACGTTCAACTTTTTACTCCCCATCCCCTCTTTCCTGGGTTTTATTTCGATCACTTAGCTTTTTATAGTTCATTCACTTAATCGCTTCATAACAAAAAATGTTACCTTTCACAGAGACTATCGAGTGGGCCACTTTCTTTCGCCGGACCACTCCACTACTCAGTATTGCTGGTTTCACAGCTATCAATAATTCAAAGTTCATTGCCTTCCTTCGCGTCTCATCCACACGCGTGCAGCCTTCAATTGTGCAATATATTTCAATCTTTCCTTAACACACACCGGTCTTTCATGTCGCTTGCAAACTCACCGGCTTTGTGCATTTCTTTCTTGTCTTTGCAGTTTTTAATTCACTAGTCAAGGTTAATATCACAGGCTTGGCCTCGGCCTCCACAACTCCGCCGTTCACCCGGGAGGGTAGCTGGCTTCCTTGAAAACACAATGCAGTCTTCTTGTCTGGGGTTTGTCCTTCTCCAAGTGTATTTCACTGCCTTTTGGAGGCAAAGATCTCCTGCAGAGAACTCCTGGGGTTCTCTACCCTTTGCTCTCTCCCCTCGGTCAGTCGCTCTGCTCCAGTAGGTTCGCCTTTGCCCCAGAAGTTGTGCTCTTGCTCGTGTTTCACCTTGCTCAGAGTGTGTCACTATGTTCCACCTTTTATCCGTTTGAGGAGAGCTAATTGGTATCAGATGTGTGCACTTAAAGTCAAGTGCCTGACTTTGCCTGACCCGATTAGAGGGACATGTCCAATGAGATATGTAAGGGTTAGCCTCTTTACTCTGTCGCCCTCTTCCTCGCCCCAGTGTTTGTGTGAAAAAGAGGGAAGTTGGGCCGTTGGAGGATCCTAGACAATAGTATGGGTCATGGGTACGGGAAAGGGGGAAATACCTTGTTTCACCATCGGTCGCACACCTCCACTCCCCGAAGACCCCTCACCCAGGTGATCCTCCCACACTGGTCCACCCCCAGGAACTGGATCCAAAAGTGATGGCTGTGTCCTGGCCACCTGGATGACATGTACCAGAGGACTAGCGGGAGAGACACCCTTTGGTTTCTCACAACCCGTTCAATGCTTGTATTGGTGTGAGGGTTAATGTCTGCAGAAGTGCAGTTCTGAAGGGCATCAGGACCAACTTGAGGTGGAATCCTAATGCGGAAGGAACAACTGGAAGAGGTCCACTGAAGCTGAGATGTTTTACAGACTGTGCCAGCCTGGTAAAGATTCAGCTTTCTTGGTAAGACTCGTATAACTGTGGAGCTCCCGGAGTGGGTGATGCAGTTGAAGGTGGAAGCATCTAGGCAGTTGTCAGTTTTTAGGCTGTAATCTGCTGGTGTGTCCTGGTTGCATTTGCCCCTACCTAATTCTTCTGGATCAGCACGCTGTCCCAGTCCAGCAAGTCATCTGGTGGGCACAAGACATGGAGACTAGCCTGAGAGAAATGTCCTGGAAAACATCTGCATATTATTTATTTCATGCTGAATTCATTTCAGGACTACACATTAGTTTACATAATGCATTTCTGATTAATTGATTTAAGTCTTAAGATTTGTAGTTCTCAACCTACAATTTGTGATCGACTGGAAGAAGTTCTGTGAAGTGATGGATCTACCACTCACCCAAGATGGGTGATGAGTAGATCCATCACTACACAGAACTTCTTCCAGCCGATCACAAAATGTATTGATTGAGGACTGAACCCATTAGTTTACAGAATTTATTTAGGATTGATTTTACGTATTAGATTAATTTCTGTACACAGTTGGGTCAGATTGCAGACAACCATTTGTAGTGTCATTGTAATCAATTGTATAATTGCTTTGCATTGCTTTTTTTAATGTGTTGATCTAAGATGTGCTTCTTTTAGATTGATGACTAAGTCATAAATTGTGTTGTTGGTTCGCAAATAACAGCATGGAATTTTTATGTGAATGCTAAATATCTTTGATAAAGAAAGAAATCAAGTGATGTGACTACATGTAATAAACGATTTGTTAACAGGAAATTAATTGTATAATTGGAATTCTCTCAAATAATGTCATTACTCCTGCATCCCGTACCCTTTCCTCCATACTGTATGTGTGTCCCTCACTAGGGACATGCGACGCAACCTTTTTCACCAGAAAAACCTTCTTCCCCTTTAAATTTAGATGCGTGCGAGGGCGCGGCCCTGGGAGCATGCGCTCCCGTGACTCCGCCCACTAGTGCACTGCCCTGTCCCCTTCACCGCGTCGGCGGGAACGGACCGCTTTCACCAGCGCTCCTGGGTTTGGCTTTGGCCTTGTAATACCACACGCTCTTCCCTGGATACTTTCTTCTGTCTTTTGTCTTCTGTTTTTTGGTCTTGATCAGGTACTCGGCCCTCTGGTGCCACGCTCCTCCCCGGCACATGTCGACGTCAGTGGGCTTCAGCAGGTGTCAAGCCTGCAAAGGGCTGTTCCCTACATCTGCCCCCCACGCTCTTTGCCTCCGCTGCCTTGGCCCCGATTAGGGCTGGGAGGGTTGTATCGCGTGTGGCAAGCTTACACTGCACGCTCTGAAGAACAGGTTAACTCGGTAGAGAAGGCTCTTCGAGAAGTCGCCTCCAGAGGACTTGAAGGACTTTGTCAGACACAAGTTAAGGCCCAACGTAGGGGCGCTTTTTTCCATCGCACCCCGCAAGGGTGACTCCTTCCCAAGGAAACGCCCGAGCGGGAGGAACCAGTCAGGTTCTTGCACCATTGCAGGTACCGAGGCTACTTCAGCTACTGCCCATCAGGCCATGGGGTCATTAGATCCTTTGGGGGACAGTGCTGAGGGACCACAAGTTTTTTACCAGGTGTCCACTCGAGGGGCAGCGGCCTCATACCGGACAGATGTCTGAGGGGGCGCCTGTACGCAGCACTACCAACGACTTTGCAACATGCCTACCAGGCCCCTTCCTGAGGTGCAGGGTAGGTCTCATGCACCACCGCCAAGAGTCATGGAGGAGGCCGGGCCCAGTGAGGCGAGCACCACGACTTTGGCACGTGGCACGCAGCCCAACAAAATGGCCACTGTGCCAGACAAGATGGCCTCTCCTCCGATACCGGCCTATGATGCCGAGCAGGTGGGAGAACCAGGTATGTGGCCTACAATTTATCCATCAGCATCACAGGTCAGATTTACCCCGCAGCCAGCAAGGCAGAGTATGCACAGGCCCCAGCAGCCACTCGCTACTCAGCCACCCCACAAGCCTGTGAGGACAGGTTTCTTGAAAAGTTCCTCATGCTTGGGAGGTCTCCTCAGATGGGGCCTATCCTTTGGGATGTGATCAGGGACATGCTCCCTCCAGTCCCACCGCAGGCACCCATAGTCATTCCTCCCAGGCTCCAGCGCCTCAGACCCCCCATGCAGCCCTTACTGCCCACACTGGGTCCTCCGATTCCGGCTTCCCTAACTACCACAGTTCAGGCGGTTCCACACCAGCCTCCGCAACAGCCACCGTCTCTGTAGCAGTCTGCTCCTAGCACTCCTCCACCCGCACCGGACCAACTGGACACCCTGGTGGACACCGACGACGAGGAGGAGGACCTTGACACACCATCCTCGGGCAGAGCCTTTCATGAACGGCTCTCAGGTTTGGCCGAATATTTGGGGCTTCCTCTATCCGAGGTCTAACAACCGGAGGAAGGGGTTCTGGCCGAGGTCCTTACTCTATGCCCCGCGACTAGAACAGTGATCCTGATGCAGAAGGATGTTGTCGCCTTGACCAAAAAGGGATGGTTTAAACCCCATTCGGCCCAGCCTGTCAATCGGCGACTTGAAGCCAAGTATAGGCAGTTGGAGGGGGATCCACTCTTGCTGTCTGCACACCCCCAACCGCATTCTTTGGTGATCGCTGCGGCGTCACTCTACTCCAAGCCTCAGTCGTCCTCGGTGATTCTAGGCAAGGAGGAGATGATCTTGGAGGCTTACGGCAAGAAGATGTATTCCAACGCCTCACTGCACCTTTGTCAACGCAGATGGCATGCTGGCAGCCGTTAATCAGAGGCTTTGGCAGGGAAATAGGTGACGTCGTCCCAGAAACTCTGGTGCCGAGCCAGGCACGTTTTAAGGCAGGCCTGGCGGAAGCTAAATTGGTGGTGCAGGTCATCATGGAGTACACCGTGGCACACATTGACACCTCAGGCCGTGCCGTCTGCATTGCCTCTGACATGAGAAGGATTGCCTGGCTACAGGCTACCAAGTTCAACCCAGACGTCCAGGAACACATATTGGACCTTCCATTTGAGGGTGGTGACCTCTTTCATTCCACCACCGTTGAGGAGCTAGATAAAAAGAAAAACAGTTCCCAAACTGCAAAGTCTTTATATATCCTCACGAAGGCCACCCCCAAGGCTTGCACCCAGTCACATCAATGCTCTGACAATGGGAGTGCTTTCGGCGGGTTCCTAGGCTTCCAATAACGGAGGTCGAGGCAGCCTGACCGCTCTCCGAGTCAGCACTGGCACAAGCAGCAGAAGGGGGGACAAAGGTTTTTTTTCAGTGCCCCTCCGCACCAGCCTCAGAGGGAAAGAAGGCATGACGCGCCCCTTCGGGTCCATGTGTCTCCGGTAGGGGAGTGGCTTGCCCTTCACGCGCAGTCTTGGCGTCCGGGGTTTATGGATCCTTGGATCCTATCCGTAGTGTCCATGGGTTAGCGCCTACCCATTCCTTCCTCTCCTCCCTCCACTCCCACAGATTGGGACAACAACTCTGCTGGCGGAAATTCGTTCGCTCGTAGAGAGCTAGGCAGTGGAGGAAGTCCCAGCCTCCCAGCGAGGCTTGGGCTTCTACTCCAGGTTTTTTGCCATACAAAAGAACCAGGCTGGCCTGAGAGTTGCGTTGGACCTCTCCACCCTAAACCTCTCCCTTCCTCTTCAAAAATTCAAGATGGTAATGCCAGCGCTTATTGCGGATATACTGTGTAGGGGAGCCTGGATATGCTCCCTGGATCTGAAGGACGCGTATCTACATGTCCCAATTTGGCTGCCTCATCGGTTCTTTCTACGGTTCAGGATCATGGGCTTCCATTTCCAGTACAAGGTTCTACCCTCCGGCCTCAACTCAGACCTTGGAGATGACCCTGAGAGTGGACAATATGGATAATAGTGCTAGGAGAAACAACTTGAGAGTTAAAGGGCTACAGGAGACACCCGGAGAAACCCCTGTGGAGGTAGAGTAGAAGTTAAATGGGATAATCAGCGAATTGTTTGGAGAAACGAGAGGAAAGGAGGTGTCTATCGACAGAGCGCACAGAGGAGGGAGGAGGCTTGGCCGGGGGCCCCAGGTTAGTAGGGGTAACATGCTACTACTATAACAAAAAATAATTGAGGTTTTGTTGAAGGCAAGGAAGAAGGGGAGGCATTGACTTTGAGGGCTCCAAAGTGAAGATCTTTCAGTACTTGTCTTGTCTGACTCTCGTGAGAAGGAGAGACTGTAGGCATTTTACAAGATGGCTGATGGCTCACACGTATTGGTGGAACTTCCCATTTGCCCTCACGTTTGAGTTCAACTGGGAGGATTATAGGATTACGAGCAACGAGGTAGCAAACCGGGCACTTGCGCATGTTAAAGAAGCAAGTAAAGAGACATGGGCCTCATTATGACCCAGGCGCTAAGTGTTTAACGGTGCCGTAAAAGGCTGCGGCGCTGTTAAACACCTAGCGCCTAATTATGAGGTCCCTTTGCGGGACCCGACCTTAACGGCTGGTTTTACTAGCCGTTAAAGTAGGGACCCGCAAAGGGACCTTGGTGCTAATTACGGTACCACAATTTGCGGTACCGTAATTAGCGCCTTCCCCATCGCCATTGAGCCCTATGGGGCAAAAATGGGAATGGGGAAGTGCCATGGCAGCATGGGGAATTACCGCCCCACCAACCTCAGAATGGGGTGGTAATTCCCCATTCCGCCATGGCGGACTCTGGCATGGACCATGGTGCTAATAGCACCATGGTTTAGCGCCGGAGTCCTAATGAGGCCCATCGGGTGCAACAAAGGACAAAGATTGTCAGCCAAGTCATGACAAGGTGGCGGAGTTCGGCATGAGTAGGAGGGTACAAGGGGCTCAAAAGTTCAGAAAAATGAACACACATTCAGGGAAGAGCTGAGGGACTCAATGGAAGACCCTTGCTAGGTGGAACGGGAGAGATTATCAAACACGCCTCGGGGTGGAACTGTCGGCTTGCTGTGAGGGGTGTGTGAGAAACCTAAAGGTGTCTCCCGAGCTAAACCCCAGGGATCTGTCATCCATGTGCCCAGGACACGGCCATCGCTATTGGATCCAGTTTCTGGGGGTGGAATAGTGAGGGAGGATCACCTGGATGGGGGGACCTCGGGGAGTGTGAGTGGGACACTGATGGGTGAGACACGGTATCCCCCTTCTTTCAACAAATCTTCCCCATCCTACCATGTTGGACATTCAAAACCACTTCCCCCCACCCCCTTTTTTCCGACACAAACACTTTGGCACGGCACACAAGAGAACGGACTAACACCAGAGCCGTTTACCTGACATGTCCCGATACAAGGGTCAGGCAAAGTCAGGCAATTTGATCAGAATCACACACACACACACACATCTGACAGCCCTTTCCCTTCCCCATAGGGATAAAAGGTGGAGCAAGAGAGCACAGTACGAACAAGGCAGACCGCACAACGAGACAGCTATCCAGGCCCAGCAGTTCAAGAGGAGGAGACAGGCAGCGCATACTAAGTGGCAGACAAGGAGAGACACGACCTTGCTCTTTTCGAAGAATACCCACGAAACCTCCACAGAGGGAGTCGTAAGACCGAGGACAATAGCCCAAGTGTGCTGCAACAGGTGTCAATGGTACATGGAGCATGTCGACGCTGATAAGCGGGAGCGAGGGAAACTCCTCCTACCGTGGTACCGACCATGACTCCAGTTACGAGGAAAGCCAAGTGGTTCATCACAGCCGGTGAGTCGAGGAGAGAATCGATCAGAGCTGGGCTGTGGTGAATGAAAGTCGCAAAGTGAACCAAGTTCAAAGAACTGTAAACGTGTTAAAGGGGAGAACAGCTGCAGAAGGAACTGGCACCACGTGGGTGCTAACTCGAGAGAGACTGGTTGATCCCCGTCTGAGTGAAACTACAGATACCAGAAGGCCGTAGGACAGCCGTCAAGTCAGTTCAAAGGGGTCATACAGGAGGTCAAGCAAAATTCCCATACAGTCGAAAGCCTTTGACCTAAGAACTGTAGAGAAAGCAAGGGAAGTGAATCCCGCAAACATAAAGGTTAAGTTGGCAAGAGTGAACCCGGAAGAGGAATGCTGACGAATAGGGGGCAAAGTCTAAAGTCTCAAGAAACTGTGTTGACAAACGTGAACCCAGTAGAGGGATGCCCACTATGAACTGTTTGAAAAGACATTGAGAAACCAAGGGGAGTGAATTGCGCGAAAGTGAAAGGAAAGCATGGCGAACCCGGTGGAGGGAGGCTGAAAGCAAAGAGGGGTCTGCGTTTGGAATAGGGGAACCCAGGGCTAAAGCCATCACCTGAAAGGCCATAGTGAACCCAGTGGAGGGAGGCTGAAAACAACTAGGGGTCTGTGCCTGGAAGAGGGGGGCCCAGGGGTGAAGCCATCCCGTGAGAAATACATAGAACAGAACTGTTGTCTTTGTTGTTTTTTTGGAAACCTATCGGGCCCTCGGAACTCGAAGACACAACCACCGAAGGCCCTGATATCGAGCGGTCTGTTTTGAGGATCTAAGCACGGAAGAGGGAGATCCAGCGGGTGAAAAATCTATCACCTAACAACACAAAGGACAAGGGTCTGTGCCCGGAAGAGGGTGACACAGGGGTGAACACATAACCCAGCCAACATTGGAAACTGAACTTCTTTTATTTGTTGAAGGAACGTTTGTTTTGTTATTTGAAAACATCAGGCCCTCGAAGGCAAGAGACTTTTAAGAGAATCGAGACCTAGCCATCGACGACCCTGATAGCTGTAAGTGGAACTGTCATCTGGTGCTGGGGAAGCTCGAGAGTGTACTGTGCTCTAAGATCCCACCTTACCCTGTGCTCAAAACGTGGAGAAGGAAGACCCAGGCTACCATATCCTGGCATATTATTTGTGAATAGTTCTTTCTTTTCTTGAAAACTATCCCACACCCTTTTTGTGTTTGTTGTAAGGTTTGTCAATAGGTTTTTTAGTATATGTCCTTTTTCATTTGACTCAACGCCACTAGGACTGCCTTATTATCATTTGATGGTCGACGCTTGCTCCCATCTTTGCTTTAGGTTTAGATTAGGCATTTTCCCAACCTGCATACAGTTTAATAAACACCCTTGAACTGTGATCACTTGTGTCTGTCCTTACTGTGGCCTCCATGAGTTCCTTAAAGGTGGGACAACACGCTCAGCAGGTTAGAGTATAGGCGGAGGCACAGGTGGGGGCTATAAGAGTGGG
This sequence comes from Ambystoma mexicanum, assembly GCF_040938575.1. Classification (NCBI taxonomy): domain Eukaryota; kingdom Metazoa; phylum Chordata; class Amphibia; order Caudata; family Ambystomatidae; genus Ambystoma; species Ambystoma mexicanum. The sequence continues at coordinate 1,490,495,014 of NC_090932.1, read as the reverse complement.
AACTTGAAAGTGAAGGCTGGGAAGAGTTGAGTGGGGCAGGGGCCGAATTCCTAGTGGCCCAAGAGGAAATGGGCGTCTCTGTATTTTACTGGTTAAGGGGGGAAAGCTGGGCTCTGGGAGACGGGGGATGGGTGGGGATGGGACAGTACACAGGAAGGGAGGGGGGGGTAATAGAGGCACTATACACTTCCCTGGAAGCACACGTTGTGGTAAATTGTACGAAATCTACCCAGGATGAGCTTAAGAGGTGTACAAGACACTGGTGTCCCCACTCTTATTTGACCTGGTCTTGGAACCCCTGGCGGTGGAAATTAGACTGAACCAGGGCTTTTTAGATTGAGGGTGGGCGATAGGACATTTTAAATGAGCTTATTTGCTGGCAATGCCCTCCTGTATCTGAGACCCTATCCTCTCTATTGCAGCCGTGAGGTTGGGCATTGAGAAGTATGGCAACTTGGCAGGATTTAAAGTGAACACTCAAACGTCTGTTATAGTCCATAAAATGAGAGCCCTGGACGAAAGTGTGCGAGATCTGGAGGCTACAGGCTTCAAAGTGCAACAGAAGGACTTGAGGTACTTGGGGATAAACGTCACATGGAGGATCAAGGACCTGTTTGAGGAAAACTGCTTGCTTCTCCTATGTCAGGTCTGTTTTCACAAGATGTCCTCAGGAGCTGCTGAAGTCCCCAGTTCCTCCAAGATGTTAACTCTCTCAGCCAAGTGATTAACAGCTGAGTCCGGAGCACCCCAAATGGAAAAGGGGAAGTGGATAAAATAACAAACAGTTCAGATTCCAGGACTTGGCTCAGGAGGATATCTGCATGGGATGAAAAAGAATTACTGGTTAGCTTATATATCTTAAATACCGATTTCCCCTTACTTCATTCCCTGGTGACTCACTTACTTTGACTGAATCTCCTTCTACTATAACCAGAGGAAGTTGGCAGTTATAACTTCTTGTTAAAAAATGTTTAACAGTTGTCTAGATCACTCCTAAAAGTTAAGGTTTCCAAAAGTTGGTTTCTTTGCTTCCATCAGCCTTTAAGAGTTTTGTCTTTGTTGCTCACATATGCTTCTGCATAACTCTGCTTCATCTATCCATGAATCTCTGCTTCTGTTTTCAAGAATTAATAAGAGTAACTATTTGCAAATATTATTTTCTGGTTGCATTCCTAATATTGCGCTAGCCTCTCATCCAGAAAAATATCAAGTTAGAAAACAGGAAGTGATTTTTTTTTACTGCTAGCTTGCAGTAACAGAGGATGCCCTCTAGATGGCAATGTCGCCATGCTAGTCAATGTCACATTTGCTCTCACTCGCGCTGCCTGGAAAGTTAGATTTAAACATGGACTTCTCTTTGGCACGCATGAGTACACAGCCTTGGTCAAATTGAACTCCTGTGGATTTCAATTACGTAAATCCATGGCCGTAATTTTTGGGGGTCGGGGGGGACAAGGGTGTTTGTCCCCCCAACTTTCATGGCACACCATTTTGTCCCCATTCATTTGGCTGGGGTGCCTTTTCTTCAAATGTCATGTCCCCCCCAACATTTGCAGCAAAGTTACTCCATTGCGTAAATGTCTCAAATAATATAGCAAGAGCAAATAAGAACTAAGCTGCTGTCTTCTGTTGCTGAAGCTGCTTTCCCCATCACTGCTTCACTGCTCTACTGACTCCTGATTCACTCCCATCATTCTTCCAGGAAGTACAAATAGCCAAAACTTGCTTCTGGGGTTTCTAGGGCCTAAATTAAAGGGAGCTCAGAAAACATGACCTGCCACTTGGGTAAAACTAATGAAAGGCATTTTAGAATATTGGTCAAAGGGTCTTTGTTTTCACTATATATACAGGGACGTGGGTGAATGGTCTAAGTTGAGGCTTTCCTGGTTGGGAAGGATCAATTCAATTAAAACGAATATCCTACCCAAGTTCATATTCTTATTTCAGATGCTCCAAGTGACAGTAGTGCCCGTGACTTTTAAAGAGCTCAGAGCGAAACTGCTGCGACTTCTATGGCAAGCCAAAAAAGCCAGAATCTGGAATGAAACCGGGCGAGAAAGGCTAGGCCTACCGACAATGGTAGGGGAATGGCTATGGGTACTGTGGCAAACCAGAAGGAGTCGGACGAGTTACTGCCATGTTTAAAGGTTTTATTTAATTTAAAAGAAAAATGCCTAGCTGTCCCAATCACTATGAGGGATGTTCCCTACCCAATAAACTAAAGCTAAGGGTGCATGTTAAAGTCCAAAGTAAAAAGTCTGAATCCTAACCAAATAACTGGCCCTACCACTTAAGAAAAAAAGAAGGGCACCAGGACAATGCCTCAGCCTAGGACAGTTGCCTGGCCCAACACTTGGACTCTTTTTCCTTTTCTCAGGATGCAGGGTTTTATAAAGTTCCACAAAGTTCAAGGTTTATAAATAAGGTAAGACAGTTCACAACTGTCTTGCAGACTTGGTTGGTCAAAAGAAAGAACCTCCTCTCCCTGAAACGAACAAGGACTTTTCTCAGGACCTCTCCAGACTCCCCTTTAACACAGTTCTCTTCATAATAAGTTTGCGGCTTTTGGACTCCCAGAGGTCCTACAGCCCTCTGGCATACTTGCTTTCTCTTAATCAAGGTAGATCAAATAGGGCGCTTGCCTACTCATGTTTCTCTTGCTCCCGTAACCTCGTCCGCTTTCTCGGACTTTGTGCAAAGTGTTCAAATCTCCTTCATTCTGACTCACATAGGGTGCTTGCCTGTTCGGGTTTCTCATGGTCCCTGTCATGGACCTGTAACCTTGTCTTCTTTCCCAGCCTTGGATACAAAGCATTCGTAACTATTTCAATCTAATTCACATATGGCATCTGCCTGTTCAGGTTTTCTGGGATGCTGTGACCCCTATGGCTTCTCCAGCTGGGACTAATAATATCGTTGAACTTCTCAGGGCTTCTCACCCTTATTCCCACTTATAGAATTGCTGCTCTGTCTTTCTCCGGACATTGGCATCTCGGGTGGTCAGAACACCAGCCTTCCGGCACCCTATAAGCACTCACTCTCCACGCTACCGCTGGCACCTTGGTCTAGAGTTTCGCCGCCCCTCCAGGACGTCTTTCTGTAACAGGATTGCCTCTGTGCAGGATTCTCTCCTCCCACTGAATAGGAGTTTCTCGGACTCTCGATTCAAAGTTCCTTGTGTTTTTATACATGCACACACAAACAAAAGGGTTGTGTTCTTCAACCAGAGATGGAAGAAATGTCACTGTTTAATGGAGGCAAAACAGAAGTAACAACAGTCTTTTTAAATCTCCTGTAGGCAGATAATGCATTCTGGACTGGGAGGTCTTTATCCCCAAGAGGGGAGTCATTCCCAAGGAGATACCACTTGCCCTACCCCAGGCCCCCAGGAAGGGACCTGCTGAGCATGCACACCTCTCTAGCCTCAAAGGGGATACCTCCCCCACCCCAAAGAGAAAGGACGAATACACTGGATTTGTCACATTACCAAGCGAGTCCCTACCGAGGAGGATCGGAGGACACTGTAATCTGGGTAAACTGTGGAATATATGGAAAAGTGGGAAAGGGATGAAAGGTGTCACGACATGGCCCAAAGCAATTAGGGACACGATTGTGGAACCAATAAGGTTCCAGAGATGGTTCAAGACAGACCTAGAGAGGGTTAGCCACCTATGGCAGGATGGGAAATTCCAAAGCATCCAGCAGTTGGAGGAAGACCTGCAAGTGGGACACAATCCAGAGATCCCTGACCACATTTGAGAGGGTGTTAGACACCTGGTCCTTTACAAAACTATTGATCTCACAGCTGTACAGAGCCCTGAAAGGGAATATTACACAGGCGGCAGGGTGACTGAAGACTGAAAAATAGATGAGATTAACAGATGACCCGTTGGCCATGCTCTGTAGAAACGCTTTTAAGAACTCAATAGCGGGCCAGTAAAAGTTGCACTGAATAAAATGACTGCATAGATGCCACTATAACCATTTGAGACTTGCCAGGATGTTTCCAGGCGTGAACTCTGGATGCTGGAGGGACTGCGGGGAAACAGGCTCTTACTCGCACATGTGGTGGTCTTGCAAGAAACCCCAGGCGTAGTGGAAGGAGGTGTTGGACTGGATCAGGAGTGTAGAGAAAGTCACACAGGACTGAAGTCCTGAGGAGGCAGGATCAGTGGGTCAGGGTGCCGCACATGGTCCACTTTCTCCTGTTGGCAGCAAAGGGCGTGCCTAGCTACCTTTAGAAGAGAGATGGGCTACTGTCTGAACAGGAATGGGCAATGATAGGGAGGGAAATCATGGACATGGAAGTACACAGAGCGAGGCTACACAACAGAACCAATGTGATAGAAAGTGAATGGCTCAGCTTCATGCAAAAATATGGCAAAGAGGAAACCAGGATGGGGGAGCTAGTGGACTGGGGAACAAGGGGAAGGATGACCGCTCAGGGCTTCATGAAAAGGATGCAAAGGGGTTGTGGGGGGGACGACGCCTCCATAATTGTAATGTGTGAATCTTGTAAAGGATGTCAATGTTTGATAAAAATGTTCAATAAGAATATATTAGGAAAAACTTATTCTTCCGGTTAACAAAAGCAGAAGCTTGACTTTTTTGTCAGGAATTGGCACAAGAATAAATGTCCTAAACTCCAATAGCATGGTTTCCTTTATTCAAAGTTGTTCACTTCCATGAATCAGTGGGGGGGGTTTGGGGGGATGACCGCATTTAAACGTTGCTAGCTTTGTCCTGCGCAAACTCTTTAAGTGTCAATTCAACTTTAAATCCAGACATCCATTTAAACTAGCACTGTCCTCTGTTGGCATTACATTCCCAGGCTAATGTGCCCATGATCAATTGTCATCTGTATAATAACACACATTTTTCCTTAGTGTCACAGATGACCTCAAGGGCACACTAACTCTTAAAGACAGTTCAAGGGGTTTTATTGAAATGATTGAGTTGGGGCTCACTCTGGGATGTCCCTCCCTCTCTAGTTTCCCCAGGGTGGTTCCCTTCCTAGCCCAGGTGTCCTTAAACCCCAAGATGGCTAGTAGAGATCTGTAACCCTTACTATATAATAACTGACTGGTTGTAATGGCCTAAAGGCAACCAGCATTTTCTCTGGGTGAATCATAATCTGGGTTTCACAATAAGAGTGCCATCAGGGAAAGTTGCCTTCCAATTACCCAGGTCCCACATGGTTCTTTTCTGGCAGGCAGGCTCTTGTACTCCTTGCTCTGATGCTTTATGCTTTATGCTTCCTTTCCCTTTCTTCTATTCTCTCCCCTCTCTTTTGCCCACTTTTTTTCTCAGTTTCTCTCAATAGCCCTCTGATGCTCTTTTCTAAACCTATCCTCCTGCACTCTCTGCTCCGGTCTCCCCACTCTACTCCTCTCCCCTCTACTCCTTTGTCCACTCTACTACACTCCACCTACACCTTCTCCCACAGTCGCCCTCCGTTCACACTTGCAGTCACCTCATTTAGTCTCATTCACCCCCTACTCTTCCTCTGTTAGTCTCACCCACTCAGCTTTCACACAGTCCCATACCACTTTCTCCAACCAACCAATACCTCACCTTGCACATGCTTTCAGCAATCCTACACACTACTCTACACCGTCCTTCTCTGCTGGGTCTGTTGGTCCTCCTTCTCCTTACTTGACATCACCCGAACAACCCACACTACCTTGTTTTCCATGTTCTGTTTTATACTCCTTCCCCCCTGTCCCTTTGATTGGTGCTCTCCTTCAGCTGGTGTCCCGGCCAAACACTGGTTTCCTTATCCTCAAGGTCTTGGTCACAGATATCCAAACACATGTAATGGGAATATAAACACTGCCTCCTTTTTGCACTGAGGTTCACCAGCATTTGATAATGGCTTGCTCAAAATAGTCAATTTCAGCATTCTTGTGTCCACCAGCGCTGGATTATGGCAGTTCGTTAAAGGTGTAGTACATTCCAGAGTTTGTATCAGGACTACTTGGTGGATTTGGATTGCTGTATTGATAGGTTTTATGTAGAAAAAGAACCACCAGCATTGTGCGCAAAAGGTTTGGGGCAAGAAAAGGTGGTATTTAGTTCACTTAGCCAGTCACAGGTAGAAGGACCACAGACTGGGGCCCTTCCAAATCCCACACCCCACCTCTGAGCTAGGACTGGCTTTGGGAACCCATACATACGGTAGGCCTCCTCTCCCATGTTGAGAGAGAGTCACCCACCCCCCTCCTGACAAGGTCAGCTCCCTAACCCTGGCAAAATAGGGACAAAGCCCAGCTACATGGCCTTGCACCCGTATTTTACACGGAGATTACCACTAGGCCTATCATACAAGTACCTGAAATTGATTAAATGCTGCCACCAACCAGTGGCACTTTCACAGCCAGCTATGTAGTCAATTGCAAAGAGAAAACATAGTACATTGTGTACACTCTGAGGTCATATGGGCGTTTTTCACTGCGGACCTCTGTAGGGTTAGAGCTCTGCAGGCAAACATTGGTAAACAGCAGGTCTCAAAAAGGAATAGTTCTGTGGCTTTTGCTCCGAGATGCAATTTAGGGCTTCTGTTTTGAATTTAGGACTGGTATCTATAATATATCCTCATGATACACTACCAGACTTCCCTAGCAGGTCCTGGAATATGGCTGGGTTCAAAGTTGCTGGGAGCTATTTAGCTCCAGCTTGTAACCTATGAGAGGCTGGTGGTTGGCTTGAGACAAATAGCTACCAGGATGTACTTTTTACTCCTCAGTCCAACTAATGCCATACTGAGTCATTCACTCTGTATTTATGAAGCAATGTAAAGCAAGGTGAATAAAGCACACATCTAAGAGACATTTGAATAATAATGGAAGATAGATCATGGACAAACAATTAGTATTTGCATCTCATGTGCAAGCTAGGTTTGTAGTGCGTTATGCACTAGCTTTTGTTTTCTAAGAGATAGCTCTTGCCTACTGGGTGACACCTGATACACAAGGAGCTGATGTTAGCTCCTGCGAATCAATTCTTAATTTCTATCCGTGTATGGGTACATAGGTGATGCTGGGATTTTAATCCTAAAATGGCTGATGGGAGTGAGAGTTGCAGGAGAAGGTTGGAGTCTGTGTTGGTCTGCTATGTTACGGAGAATGTGAAAAGTAAAGCTATCCTTGATTTAAAAACAGCACTGGTAATTTATGACTATTAAGGATTTCTGGAGGCAAGTATACATGTATTTTTTAAATCTTTTATCCCGTCTTCCTATTCAGTTGAGGGATTAAACAAAGCATGCAATTCTAAGAAACTCAGGTGCTGTTTTTCATTTTGTCATAATTATTTCTCTTATCAGATTTCTTAGGTTGACTTCCTGAATATGTACATTTTGCTATATTGACTGATTACCCTTGGTGATTGATAGCTATGTTCTCTTTGTATATGGAAATTAGGTAAATGTGTTGCTATGTTGACTCTTACTAGGACTATAGAAGAACTACAAGGACATCTTTCAAAAGAAACTGATAAAGTAACTAATCTACTAGAAAGTGTTGAAAACCTTAAAAGTAGAGAGGAAAAGATCCAGCAAGATGTCCTTGAAAAGCAGTCTGAGCTGAAAATATTGCAAGAGAAAATGGAAGGCCTGGTAAGAGAGTTTATCTTCACCTGTATGTTGCAAAGGTTCATTGCTAGTTTTATAAACCTAACCCAAACGGTCAAAGAGTTTGCACTTAACACGTCCTATCACCTATCTTCCCTCTTCAACCTCTCTCACTGGGTCTCTACTAAGGCTGTTATGAAATAGCCATGGTCATTTCCATACAAACAAAAGCTGCAGACTGCAATAATCCCCCTTCTCTAGACAAGTCACACTCCTTCTCCCTCTCCCCCTCTCTCCTAGCCCCTTTGCTCTGCCCTCTTTCCCTTTCACACTCCCCTTCCCCCCCTCTCTCTCCCACCATATGACTCAAAGGTCTGTGAGAGTTGCCCATAACTGAATCTACCTCAAAGTACACACACTGCTTTTCCCTCCAATTTGGATTTTTGTGAATGCTCTTCACGAGACGTCTCTCACCCAAGTCTCCAACTTTCTAAACATTGCTCACCACCATTCACTTGTACTTCATCCTCATTCTAGTTGATCTCAGCATAGCCTTTGACACTGTTGATCATCCATCTCTCCTAATGTTTTCCTCTCTTCGCTTCAAGGACACTGTACTTGACTGCATATGTATTTATTAATTAAATGTTCTTATACCATCATGCCACATGCCCATGGGTCTCAGAGCGCACACACAAAAGACCACAAGACAGAACAACCGGAACAAGTAGCCTTAGGAGCAGTGCGAAAGGGAATACCGGGAAAGGGGGGAATTCTGAGTCGACAGGAACAAGCTCAAAAGAATCAGGCGGATGATGCCTAATCGGGAGGTAGGTCAAAGAAGAGTTTCTTTAGCTCTTTTTTTAACTTAACTGTTGTCTCGACAGCTCTCAAGTTTGGAAGCAACAGGTTCCACAAATCAGGACCTTGCACACTGAAACTACACCCACCTGCCTTCACCAACCTGAATCTGGGTTTAATCCGTCTCATGCAGTATTGAGGCCTGAGAGGGTGAGATGAAACCCGAAGTTGAAGGCGCGCTGTGAGATACTGGGGTGCCGTGCTCATCACACATTTGTGTGTGAGCATCAAAACTTTATGCCTGATTTTAAGTTTTACAGGCAGCCAATGTAGGCTTCGCCTGGCCACAGTAACATGGGCTTACCTGCCAAGACCTGAAACTGCCCGCACTGCACCAGTCTGTGAGACCTGCAGAGCAGCTATAATGGAATGTGTGCAGCCACTGAGCAAACTATTACAGTAGTCCAAACGTATGTTAATGAGGACTGAGGCCAGGGTAGCTAAGTTCTCAGACGAGAGATATGGGTGAATATTGCACAGAAGCTTTGTAATCAACCCGCAGGAGGAAGGAATGAGAGCCACATGATACAACATGGACAGTTCGGCGTCCAGAACCAACCCTGGGGTTTTAACCCTCTCTGCCACCGGGATCAGCGTCCCCAGGAGTAAAACCTGTTTATACTCTACTGGCAGAGACCTCAGCCTCATGGTGGGAGCTACAATTAAAAGCTCGTTTTGTTAGCCTTTAGAGCCAGGGAGTTAACAGCCATCCAAAGGTGATATTCAAGTTAGCTGCATCCTCAGAATATGAACCTGACAATTTGACAACCACCTGAGTGTCATCAGAATAATTATCCACCTGGACACCCAGGCTAATCAGCAAGAGCAGGAACAGGATCAAATAGACATTAAACAATGTTGGAGAATGTTTCAGAAATGCAGGATCCCTGAGGCACCCCACAGGTGACGGGTGAAGGATCCGAACAGACTTCACCTACATTCGCCCTAGAGTTCCTGGGGCTCAAAAAGGAAGCAATCCAACATGCCGCTTTAGTAGAGCACCCAGAGACTGTAGTCTGCCCTTGAGTAGATCGTAATCAACAAGGTTGAATGCTGAGGATACTCTCCTATTTCTCTGACCACTCCTTTCCCATTACATGGAACTCTTAACAGCACCCTCCCTTGCTTCCCCTACTGTGGGCATCCCTCAAGGATCAGTCCCAAGTCAATTTCTCTTCACCCTTTATACTTCCCTCAGTAAACCAATGTCTTCCTTTGGATTCCACTACTACTACTTTGATGATAACCAGATCTTTTTCTTCTTCACCCCTGATATCTCTTAATGCATCACTATCTGCCTCACTGCTATATGCCACTGGATGGTGCTAAGCTGCCTAATGGATGTCCTCTTTCTCCAAGCCTCTAATGCCAGCCCCATTCTGCACTCTCCCATCTACTTCCCGCAGGTCTCTTCACTTATCCTTTTCCCATGGCTCGTAACGTAGGAGTCCTCTCCGATAATGTACCTAAACTTTCAATTCATCACACTACTGCGACCGCTGCTTGGTCTCAACCACCTCAATATAATGAAATTCTCCCTGCGCCTCACTTACCACCCAACTACAATTCTAATCATTGCCCTTTGTGACTATGTTACTGACCCAGAGTCAGGAAAGGGAACAAAGTGGCAATAGGTGGTTGAGGGTTGCTGGTCTCCCAATAGCAGTTCATGGAAAGGTGTTGAAAGAAAATGTACATTTCATTTGTTCTTTATTGTCAATTCATGTACCTAGGTAACAGCTTGTTCTGAAAGTGTGGGGAGGCTGCGCTGTCTTGGGGGATGCATCCGGTTTGTGGACGTCAAATGTTCCAACTCGTCGCTTGGTTTCAGACAAGCTTTGAATGGTGACTAGGCCCAGATGAGGAACCCTGGTGATGGGGGGGAGGCTGGGGTCAGTGAAGGATGGAGGAATATGCCTGCAACTCTGGTTGTAACATCAGATAGGTGTCAGGTGTGCTCCTGGACAGAACTGCCTGACCGCTATATGTCTGCCCCATATGTTGTGGTTGCCACGGACAGAGCAGCGAGGGGAATCAAGCTACATAGTGTCTGCCATAGTGGGGCAAAGCAAAAAAGGGATGGCCAATCCCTCAACTGGAGCAGCTGCTTCATTTAGGTGAACTCCATTGAAACAGTGGAGGACACAGGAGAGTAGCGCAGGACAAAAAAGAAAATATATATTTGTGGCCTGAAGCAGGGAGCCACGAGACGGGGAGATGAACAGGGAGAAAGAAGTGGAACAAAATGAGGTAGACCGTGGCAGAGTGACTAGGAGGAGAGAGGAAGGCAGGGAAGAAATCCAGAGAGGTCGGAATGAGCCTTCAAGTGTGATAGAAGGAAAGGAACCCAGTAAGGTTACAACGAAAAGGCCTGCGGGAGAAGTAATCAACAAGGGGAGGAAAGACACCCAAAGAATGGAGTAGGTGAAGGATCCCAGAGAGGGAAAAGAGCATGGCTTTGGGAGGGTCATGAGAGTAACACCCAGAGAGAACATTGGGTGACAGATTAAAAAGTCCCCCTTTTTTGAAGGAGGACATGAAGAGGAGAGTATCCAGCTCAGCAAGCTGGTAGTCTTAAAGTGACCTGGGTCAGGCAGGTGCCCCAAGGCTGAGGTCACAGTAAGCCAGAAGTCCAGCGTGTATAAACAACCCAGAGGTTGACTGCTGGGACAGAGGTAAGCTATGGACTACCACAAGGGCAAATTTATAGTACCATTGGGTCTAGCCTTGCTGAAGGAGTTTGATGTCTGACCCCCGTCCAGGTGACCCAAGGCACCAGGGATGGTGGTGTCATGTAGGTGACAAACTGAATAAGGCTGACCACAGGCAACATAGATAAAATGGAAGCCAAGAACGATGTGCAGGACACTCTTAATCCCAGAGACTCAGAGTGACTGTTAACCCTCACAAGGGCAGAACTCATTTAGTGAAGCTTGAAGCAAGGGAACTACTGAGGATCCCCAAAGTCCTGATAGAAAGCCAATTGGTTTGGCAAAGTACTAAATCCTATCCCTCAGGGCCAGTCAAAAACTGACCCCTGTTATTTTGTCAAATAAATAAAAAACTAAAATAATATCTGATCTAGAGTCATGTCTTGATCCCTTGGATGTGAACCCTGGTGCTTATCAAAATGGACCTACTGTGTAAGCTTACACCTTGATCTTACCCTTTAATCCTTCACTTCCTTAAACAAAGTTCTCAAATTTGCTACATGCACACACTTCACCATACCCAGATGCTCCCCCATCCCAACACACTGTCACCTTGCTGGATGGTTCTCCATGCAGTATGACCCTATTATAACTCAAACCATTACTGCAAGGTTGAAAACCTTCTATTGAAAATGGGTAGAAACGAAAAAATAGATGGGGGTGTGAAATGGGTGGGGCAGCAGGGGGTCTCTCCCCCCCCCATTTTAAATATACAAAACTCATTGTTTTCCATTTGTGGTTTTCAACCTTGCAGTAATAAATGTGTTGCTTTAAGGTAGATCCCCCCCGCATGCAGAGTCGCTCCCACTTTAAATGAATACTTCTCATCTTTAAATCTATCCGTCAATATCTTGTTGACTGCATCTCTCCTTGCTCTCCCTCTCAGACAGTGCGTTCATCTTCCCTCAACAACCAGTCTGTCCCAAGCCCTCCCTGTGCTGCCACCTGATTTTGCTCCTTTTCTCTACTTGCCCTACTCCACCGGAATGCACTTTGCCTGACCATCCAGGTCATTCCATCAGTGAAACTATTCAAGACCAGGCTCAAACTCTACTTACCAGTGAGTGATATGGTGGCCCAAAGCCCCACACTATTCCTTCTTGACTGACTGACCAGCCTGCCTTTCTTTCTTGGTTACATCTCACATGAATGCATACATGTAAACTGTAATTATGTGAATACTGGCTATAAGACCTAAATGTTCACACTGTTTTACCCACTTAACAGTGTAAGGAAGCTTGAAACTGTATGGCAACACTCCCCTACAGCTGAAAATAAACTTAAACTGAAATTGTGCGCTACACATTATAAGAAAGCAATCATCCAAGCTAAAAAAGAAGTCTATAACGACTGAATTTCCAAAGTATGCTCCAATACAAAGGAACTATTCGCAATCTTGCGAGAACTCAAATCCCCCATATCACCACCTGATAACCTACCCAAAGACAAGCAATGGTGTACAAATATCCAAAATGCCCTCGCTAATAAAGTAAAAACACTACAAACAAAAATTGCTATAAAAAAACCTTGCTCCCTCTTAGTGAAATTCCCAGCATGACCACGCCCACGCTCAAACCTAGCCTAACTCCCTTCAAATTCTCTAAAGTTTCCACACATGAAACTGAAAAAATCATTGCTTCACTAAAACCATCCAATTGCAAAGGTGATTACTGCCCGGCCCAGATAATCAAGGATGCCGCTAGAGACCTTGCCCCCTTCGTCACCAAACTCATCAATGCCTCCTTCTCATCTAGCACCGTCCCAAGTAGCTTAAAAGAGTCCTGGGTTCTCCCCCTGCTTAAAAAACAAACCTTAGACCCCTCCATCCCCACCAACTATAGACCCATCACTACTGTCCCTTTCCTCCTGAAGATAATTGACAGAGTGGCCTATCTCCAAATCCCAAAATACCTAGAGACCAACCAACTCCTCGGCACTCGTCAATCGGGCTTCAGACCGCAACAGGGCACTGAGACCGCCCTTATAGATCTCAAAGCCCAAATTGATGAGCTCAACGATAAAGGAAACACAGCTATGCTACTCCTCCTTGATCTGTCGGGGGCTTTTGACCTAGTGGACCACGCAGTACTCTGCAAACACCTGACGTCAGCCACCCACGTCTCAAGTGAAGCCATAGCCTGGATCCAATCCTTTCTCGACAACCGAAGCATGCGAGTCTTCTCCACCTTAGACTCTGCAGACCCTATCCAGACAACATGTGGAGTCCCACAGGGCTCTTGTGTCTCGCCAACGATGTTTAATATCTTTACTAAACCTCTATTCGACAAATTAGACAGACTGGGTGTCACCTACACAAATTATGCAAACGACACCCAGATCCTCATCCCCCTTTCGGGAAATTTCACTACGGATACAGCTTTAGTAAACAAAATGTACACCCTCATTCAGGCATGGATGATGAAAAAACAGAGATCCTCATTCTAGGCTCACCCAACAACCTAAAAAAACTTGATTCCAACTACATCTCCTTCAATATCGATGGCAATATAATCCCCGTTGCCAAAGAGGTGAAAACCCTTGGTTTCTATTTGGACTCCACTTTGTCCCTAAGGAAACAAGTGAACTCCCTGGCTTCATCCACAGCCTATACCGGTAAACTTATTAAAGCATGCAGACCCTTCCTCTCACCAGCTAGCTGCATTATCCTAGCCAATGCACTAATCCTCTCAAAACTGGATTACTGCAATGCACTTTATGCAGGCACAAATAAATACATCATCAATAAACTTCAAACCCTACAAAACAACGCGCTCAGAATTGCCCTGAAACTCCCAGCTAGAGAGCACATCTCGAATGTACGGAGAAAATACAACCGGCTAGAAATTAGCGATAGGATCACCTTCAAAATTGTCACACTAACATTCAAATGTCTGAACAATGCAGCCCCCCCATACCTTAGGGATAGAATAATAAGAAAAACCACTGCACGACCAACCGGAACAGCCAACTCTTTCTGCCTCAAAACCCCTAGATTCCGACTAAAAAAAACAGGAGGTAATAGCTTCCCTGTGCAAGCAGCCCAGTACTGGAACGCCCTACCAGTTTAACTGAGAAGGGACCAGCCTACAACAGCTTCAGGCACCATACCCGCACCTGGCTTCGGCGCAATGACCTCTGAAACCGGTGACCCTGAGCATTGTGACCTGATGACACACATACCCCTCCACTCTTGCATGTACAATGTACATAATGTATTTACTGTATATAATTTGTTACCTTTCCACCCTTACATGTAAAGAATGTACATAATGTAATTACTGTATACAATTTATGTTACCAACAACCTGTAATATGCAACCTGTAACCAAGTTCTAAGCATTCTTGTTATTCTGTGCGCCCAGCTACCCAAGGGTTTTTGGGCGCCCTATAAATAAACAAACAAACAAACCAGGTCCATATATTGTCCCATCACCACCAGGCCTGCTTCATCCATACAACTGTAACATCTTGTATATCACCTTACCTAGGTACTGCATGCGGCTTCTGCAGTGTATCCTTTAATGTAATTTCTGTTTGAAATTACACTATTGCTTCTAATAAATGAAAATACACAAGTGTGCTGTGTAATTGTGTCTTCTTTACGGATCACTTATAATCAGCATGTTTTCTAGGAAAAACATGTGCAGGACACTCAAAAACAGAATAAAGAACTGGAACATCTCCACGAGAGTCGTGTTTCTGAGATGAACGCCAAGTACGAGTTGACTGTCAATGAACTGAAGCGCAGTATGCAGGACACTGAAGAAATGCTGAAGGCCGCCCAAGCCAAGAACAGTGAGCTTGAGACACAGTTAATAGAACTTCAGAAACAAGCTGAACAAGCCAATGTAAGTAGACTGCCCAATACCAAGAAATATTTCAGGAGGCACACAAATCAGTTTAACCAGTCTTTCCTCCCATTTCACAGCGTCTTCATTGACTGCTTAATTTGTGGCAAATTATGATTGACAACGGTGGTCAGAATCTGTTGATTTCTGTGACTGAATTGAGTTGCAGTGATAAGGTCCGTTGTGCACAAAATTCTCTGCATGCATGCATGTGTGTTTGTGTATGTACATTTGTGTTGTACATGCAGAGCGCAAACAATGCTCAGAAGAAGTGGAATGCTGTACACATGGTAGATCAATGCCAAAGGAGGGGTCACCGGCAGCTGGCTGGTGGGCATGTCTACCTTTTCGATGTTTTGTGGTTCACATTGCAATTTAAGGAGTTCCAAGGACAGATGGCAAGGTCTTTCCCGAACTGCAAGAATGATAGGGACGAAAAGATAGATGTTGGATTGGAAAGGGCTAGCACATAACAGGAAAACCTGTTTCCTTGTATTCTTTGTTTCCAGTCTCTCAATGTTGTAGGTTCTGGAATTATGCAGGGCTCTACGGATGATACATTTCTGCTTGGTAGGGTTCTGCTTGAGTTGACAGCTTTATATGTAATGCAAGCTGATGCAAGCTGGCGTGGATAGCCAGTGTAGCTCCCTCAGTATTAGGGTAGATTTCTTTTAATTTTCTGATGTTGTCAGTCGGACTGTGGTATCATGTACTACTCTAGCTGGTGGCAGAACTATGGCATAGATTCCTGAGTGGAGAGCCTTCCCATCAAATAATGATACTACCAAGGATTGTATGTCTGTCCAGAATTCAGAGGGTGGTGTCAGGATGGTTATAGAGGTCAAAGGATCAGATGCATTGAATTACTTGCAACAATTAATGAATGCATCTGCCATATGTATGAATGTTAGGTTTGATAGTAAATGCCTCAAAATCAGCTGCCTTGACATTTGGGAATCGGAATAAGTTTTGATCCAGAAGATGTACTCTTATGTCCCGTCCCCTTTCCTCCATACTGTATGGGTGTCCCTTCCAGGGGATGGGAGACGGAACCTTTTTCACCAGAAAAAACCTTCTTCCCCTTTAAATTTAGAGGCGCGCAGGTGTGCGGCTCTGGCAGCATGCGCTGCCCTGACTCTGCCCTCTGGCGCCACACCCAGTCCCCTTTTACGATTCGACGGGAACGGGCTGAATTCACCAGCGCTCCTGGGTTTGGCTTCGGCCATGTAATTCCACGTGCGAATACTTCTTCTCTTATTTCTTTTTTGTCTTTTTATCATTCAGGTACTCAGTCCTCAGGTGTCATGCTCCTCCCCGGCACATGTCGACTTCTACAGGGTTCAGCAGGTGTCCATCCTGCGACGTGCTCTTCCCGACTAAAGACCCCCACGCCCTCTCCCTACGGTGCCTTGGCTCAGACCACGGATGGCAAGCTTGTACCAGCTCCGATCCGCTTTCCTCAAGGTCTCCGAAGAACAGACTAGCCAAGTGGAGGGATCTCTTACAGAGATTGCCTCGAAAGGACCTAAAGGACTTCATCTATCATCGATCCAGGCCCAAGGTAGGGCTGCTCTTTTCCAGTGCATCCCGCAAGGGAGACTCCTTCCCATGGACTCGCCCGCGCGGGAGGGACCACCCAGGTCCTCATTCCAGCACAAGTACCGAGGCTGAATCAGCTACCGACTGACAAGCCGAGGGGTCAGTGGATCCTCCCGGTGACAGTGCTGAGGGACCGGAAGGTTCTTTTACCGGGTCTTCACCTGAGGCGCTACGCCCTAGTACCGGCAACATGTCCGAGGGGGTGCCTGTATGCATTTCTACCAGCAGATCCACTGAGGCGAAACGCCTACCAGGCCCCATGATACACACTCAAGAGTCCTGGACGAGACAGGGCCCAGCGAGCCGAGCAACACGACGCAGGCACGTGGAAGACAGTTCGACAAAATGGCTGCCGTGCCAGATGATCCAGACATCTGGCCGATGCCGCTCCAAGGAAGGCAGCAGGTGCAGGATTGTGTGTCAAGGTGGGACTGGTGTCAACCAGGTATGTGGTCTACAGCTTACCCATCCTTTTGCGCAAGGCAGGTTCCCGCTGCAGCCATATGGGCAGGGCATGCAACGGCTCCAACAGCCGCTCGCTTCAATATCGCCTACCACCAACCCGACCTGCAAGGACAGTTCTTTGAACGATTCCTTTGGCTCATGAAATCTCCTTGGATGGGGTCATCCTCAGGGGCACCTCAGGGACGCCATTAGGGACGTGCTACCGCCAATGGCTCTGGCGCCACAGGCTCCGGTACAGGCACCCTTCGGCCCTGTTCAGCCTCAACAGTCCGCTCTGGGCCCCCAACCGATTGCACAGGCGGTTCCGCTCCAGCCTCCGCCACAGCCTCTAGCTCCGGTTTCCACACCTCAGCCCTCGACTCCCAACACCCCTCCTCCGGTGCCGTACCTAACCGGACCCTCGGGTGGACACGGATAAGGAGGAGGACCCCGACACACCATCTTCAGCCAAGGCCTTCCATGGACGTCTTGCAGAGCTGGCAGAGTAATTGGGCCTTCCTCAACCGGAGGGGCCCTTGCAGAAGTCATCACGCTATGTCCCGTGACCAGAATGGGGATCCCAATGCAGAAGGACGTAGTTGCCTTGCTCAATAAGGGTTGGCTCAAGCCTCACTCGGTCCAGCCGGTAAATAAACGCCTGTATGCCAAGTACAGGCAGATGGAGGGGGATACAATCTTGCTATCGGCCTACCCTCAGCCACACTCCTCGCTGATCACTGCGGCATCACTATACCCCAAGCCTCAGTCGTCCTCAGCCTCCTCCTCTGCGGCGCTGCTAGGCAAGGAGGAGATGATTTTGGAGGCGTACGTGAATAAGCTGTATTCCAACGCATCCTTTTCACCTTCGTCAAGCCAACGCAGATGCCATGCTGGCAGCCATTAACCAAAGGCTATGGCTGGAAATTGTGTATTTCCTCCCAGAGCTTCTGGCACAGAGCCAATCACGATTGAAGGCGGGATTGGCAGAGGCCAAGATTGTGGCGCAGGACATCATGGAGTCCACGGTGGCCCACATTGACACCTCTGGCCGTGCCGGCTGCATTGCCGCGGACATGAGAAGAACTGCCTGGCTCTGTGCAATAAAATTCAACCCGAATGTCCAGGAACGCATCTTACATCTTCTGTTCGAAGGGGGTGACCTCTTCCACTCCACAATGGACGAGGAGCTGGACAAAAAGAAAAATAGCTCACAAACGGGCAAGACTTTATCCATCTTGACAAAGACCAAGCCCAAAACGTACACCCAGTCACAGCAGCGCTCGGACAAGGGGCGTACATATGGAGGGTATGCCCCTTGTATGCAACAGCCTCAGAGGGAAAGAAGGCATGACACGCCCCTCCGGGTCCACGCGTCTCCAGTGGGGGGGGCAGGCTTGCTCTCCATGAACATTTCTGGTGACAGAATTTTGTGAACCCCTGGATCCTCTCGGTAGTCTCCACGGGGTACCGCCTCACTAACCCAGCCTCTCCTCCCTCCTCCCCTCCACTCCCACAGGTTGGGACAGCAACTCTTTTGGCGGAGATCCGGTCGATCGTCGAGAGCCAGGCCGTGGAGAAAGTCCCAGCGAGGCTTGGGCTTTTCCTCCAGGATTTTCGCCATTCAGAAAAAGAACCAGGTGGCCCAGAGAGTTGTGCTGGTCCTTTCCACCCTCAACCTCTCCCTTCCTCTACAAAAATTTAAGATGATTGTGCCAGCTTTGATAGCAGAGACATTGTGCAAGGAAGGCTGGATGTGCTCCCTGGATCTGAAGGACACGTACCTACACGTCCCGATCTGGCAGCCTCATTGTACCTTTCTACGATTCAGGATCATGAGCTACTATTTCCAACACAAGGTCCTTCCTTTCTGCCTCAACTCGGCCCCCAGGGTCTTTACCAGGCTGATGAATACAGTGGCAGCTCTCCCCAGGGCTCAGGGTCACCACATCTACACGTACCTCGACAACTGGCTCGCCAGGGCATCATCTCCGGAAGCGGTGTAACACACTTCGCACGCTCTTACGAACACACTGCACGAGCTGGGTTTTTCACTCAACCGCAAGAAGTCGCAGCTGCAGCCTATGCAGAGACTGACCTTCTTGGGCCTCATTTGGGACACATGCTCCGGGGTGTTTTCCCTCGGAGGACAAGATCATGGCCATCAAGAGGGCCTTGGCACACTTCCTCAGCAGAGAAGTGACCTCGGCTTGGTGGCACCTGTCAGGGTCCGGCTTGACTGAATTCCACAGGAGCTAATGCTGGCCCCACAGCCCCTCACCAGGAGTTCACCTCTCAACCCTTAAGTATAAGTTGAGCTGAGAACCCCAAGAAAGGGAAAGGGGAATTTGGAGAAAATAACAACTGAGACACTGCAGCCCTGCAACCGTCTGGTAGGCTCTGGTATCTGTAGTAAACAAATACACATGGTTACTTATATATTAATATAAACTTTTTTCTAAAATTATTTTAAAATAAACTCTAACTTCATTACCTCTTAAACCTCTGTATAAGACTTAGAGGTTAATTATCTGTATGGAATATCTTGTAAACAATTATAATGCTTAGTGCATATAGTCTCAAGCCATTCAAGTCTCTTTGGAATCCTAAAGTAATGACCCTTGCAAGCACCTTACAGATTTAGATATTCTTCTTTGCTTTTTGAGTTCTTTTAAATCTATGAAGTTTGAGTTTTAAATGCTTTTGTGAAATGCAGTCTTTCTTTGAAGAATTGAATTCCTTTTGCATAAAATTGACATTAAATAGAAACTCATAAACTTTCTTGAATGCTGTTCTCCTTCTGCGTGTGAACCTTTTTTTTTTACACATACGAACGCATAGTTTCTTTCGTGACACGCGTTTGCGATAAACACGCGAAATCACAAGACGTGAAAAATTGTCCTTGCGTATAAAATTCACATGCGCATATTAACAAATACACGCACGCGTGAAAACAAGTCTACGCGTGCTAAAAAACAACTTGCGCTAAATAAAATGGACTCGCGCTCTATCGCTACCGAACACACACGGTTATACGCAACGTCACTCACTTAAAAATTGTACACGCGTTCAAAACAACTCGTGCTTAGTTAAAAAATGGACTTGCGCTCTATCGCAACCCAACATGTGCTTTCTTACGCAACGTCTCTCACGTTAAAAATGTGCACGCGCTCAAAAACCACTCGCGCTATTCATTTGGACACGCGCTCTATCCCTCAGAATACCCACGCGCTCCCATAACAACGTTACTGGCGTCACGCGGACTCGCGCACGCTTTAAAACAGTCTTGAAACACTTTTCATGCAGTAAACAACTTTAAAACTTGAGCGCACAGTCTTCACACGTGTTTCCTTATAGTAATAGAACTGTAAAACGTCTTTTCACTCAGTAAACTTTAAAACTCGTTAACTCTTTAAGTTTTCTTATGAAAGATGAAAGTTCACTGTGAAAATCTTTTAACTTTTAAAAAGAACGATCCCACCTGATGTCTTCTAGTTCACTCTGGCTCAGCAAACGATTTTCTTACTTCTTTGGTAAATCTTCTGAACTCTGAAAGGCCTTACTTAAGGAGCTTAACTAATACACAACCAGCCGCTGAATTACTATGGATGAAAGGCAGTTTAGAATCTTGCTCACCTCCCAAGAATCCAACCCATTATCCTATCCACCAATCAGACAAACCAAACATACTATTGTTCCTTAAATCAATCAGATTAAGTTTCTTTCTCTCCATCTTGACTTGGGCAACCACAATGTTAATTCTATGTACAAGCTCTTCCTGATTACTACTCCAGCCAAACTCTTCCTGATTACTACTCCAGCCAGCCCTGACAGTACCCCTTCTTCAAAGCCCTGTCCCAGGGCCTGGCTTAGCAGGGAACTTTCTATGAAACTGTCTTATTAATTGAGGGGCATGTACATCAATCTGATCCCCCCAAGACCTTTCTTCAGGCCCAAATCCCCTTCAATCAATAAGATACTGCAAAGTACCTCTAACAAACCTGGAATCTAAAATGTTCTTAACTTCAAACTCTTCTTCATTCTCCGCTGTAAAAACTGTTGGTGGTGGTTTTCCCAATCTAGTCCCTAACACACAAGGTTTAACTAAACTGACATGAAATGTAGGATGACTTTTGATACTGGGGGGTAATTTCAGCCTGATTGCCACTGGATTTATTATCTTTTCAATTTCAAATGGACCAATAAATTTCGGGTTAAATTTAGTTCTTCCCTTTAAGCGTAGATTTTTTGTGGACAACCAAACTTTTTGACCCACCTGATAATGTGGTGCGTTTTGACGTTTTCTATCAGCAAAGGCCTTAAACCTTAATTTACTTAACTCCAAAGTTTTCTTTAATTTTTCTAAACCATCCCTAATACTAGTCGAACGATGCTCAACCTCTGGATTGGAATACTCAGATGGTAACACTTCTTTCAAAAATCGTGGATGAAAACCGTAATTACTGAAAAAAGGAGAATGATTAGTAGAGTCTTTGACAGAATTATTATAGCTAAACTCTGCCAACCAAAGAAGATCCACTCAGCTCCCTTTCTCCTGCCAATAAATTCTGATATATTTTTCTAACTCCTGATTTACTCGTTCTGTTTGGCCATTGGTTTGTGGATGATAACCTGAAGAAAGCTTTATCTCAATCCCCCCACTCCTTACAGAAAGCTCGCCAAAACTTAGAAATGAATTGAGACCCTCAATCTGATATAATTTGTGTTGGTAATCCATGGAGTCGCACCACTTCTTGCAAAAAGCTTTTTGCCAGATTCCTTGCAGAGGCCTCTCCTTTCATGGGAATGAAATGCCCAGCTTTGGTCAGTAAATCCACAACTACTAATACTGTAGTGTAACCTTGATCTTTAGGAAGATCTACAATATAATCCATAGAGATTGTAAACCATGGACTAGGGGGTACTGGTAACGGGTTAAGTAATGCAGATGGTTTTCCTCCTCCTGATTTCACTCGAGCACAGACTTCACAAGTTTTCACATAGTCTTCAATATCTTTTTTCATCTCTTTCCACCAGAACTTTGCTTCCACCAATTCAATTGTCTTACGAATACCAGGATGACCCACCAACTCTGATTCATGACATTCTTCCATAATTTCCTTTTGCAGTTCTTTACTTGGAAGGTAAATTTTAGAATGGACATATGGAAATCCATTAATTAAATGTCTTCCAGAATCTTCCGCAAGCCAAGATTGAATTGCCTTTTCCGGTAATTCCCTTCGAATCTTTTCAAGAAGCAGATTCTCTTCTTTTGTAATACTTAGAATAAATCTATCTTCTGCAATCACTGGCTCAGGTAATAAATGATTTTCTACCTCATCTGAAGAACTTTGTCGAGATAAAGCGTCCGCTTTACCGTTTAACCGCCCTGGCTTGAATGTTATCACAAAATCATATTCTGAAAAGAAAAGTGACCATCTAAGTTGTCTTGGTGATAAGGTTCTAGCAGATTTCGAAAACAGAAGATTCCTATGATCAGTTAAAACTGTTATTGTGAATCTTGCTCCTAACAGATAATGTCTCCATTCTTGAAATGCCTTCTTGATTGCAAGGAGTTCTCTATCAGTAATCGTGTAGTTTATCTCAGCAGGAAGCAACTTCTTGGATAGATAGGCCACAGGATGCAGTTGCCCAGTTTCAGGATGCCTTTGAGAAAGTACTGCTCCAATTGCAGTATTGGAAGCATCTGCTTCAACAAAAAATGGTTGGGAAGGATCGGGATGTAATTAAATTGGTCCAGATGTAAAACAGTTCTTCAATTTTTTAAAGGCCTGATCCGCTTCATCTTTCCACTCAAATTTCATTCCTTTCTTCAATAATTTGGTGATGGGATAAACAGTTTGAGAGAAATCTTTTATGAATCTCCTGTAAAAATTCGCAAAACCCAGAAAGCTTTGAATATCTTTTACACAAGTTGGAATGGGCCACTGTTCTACTGCTTTAATTTTCTTTATGTCCATTTCCAAACCTTTGGGTGAAATAATGAAATCCAAAAATTCCACTTCTTGGGTATGGAATTGGCTCTTTTCTAACTTAACAAATAATTTATTTTCCCTTAGTTGCTGTAGAACTTTCTTAACATGTTCTTCATGTTGCAGTAGATCCTTAGAAAAAATGAGAATGTCATCAATGTATACTACTACAAAAATGTCAATAAAATCTCTCAACACTTCATTTATAAAAAAATTGAAAAGCCGCCGGGGCGTTGCACAGTCCGAATGGCATTACTTGATATTCAAAAAGACCAAATTTTGTTCTAAATGCTCTTTTCCATTCATCACCTTGACGTACCCGCACCAAATGGTATGCACCACGAAGATCTAATTTGGTAAACACTGAAGCTCCTTGAATCTGGTCCAACATCACAGAGATTAAGGGCAGAGGATATCTATTTTTAACTGTAATTTTATTCAATGCCCTATAATTGATACATGTCCGTAAAGTACCTTCCTTTTTTGGAACAAAAAATAGTGGAGAAGCTGCTGGCGACTGAGAGTGCCTGATGAACCCCTTAGCCAGATTTTCTTGAATGTAATCTTTTAAATGTTAATTCTCTTTCTCAGTCAGGGCATAGATGCGACTGCAAGGAATGTGGGCTCCTGGTTCTAAATCAATTTTACAATCGTATTCTCGATGAGGAGGTAATTCGTTAGCTTCCTTTTCACTAAACACATCATTAAAATCTTGATAACACTTTGGTAATTCTCCAATTACTGCCCCAATAGAATGTACTAAAGTTCCCAATTCCACCAAACCTTCCACTACTTCTGAACAACTATCGGAAACATCCTCCTGAACTTTTTCCTTACAGCAATTTGTAACACAAAACGAAGAATCCAATTTTACCACTCTTCTTCCCCAATCAATCTGAGGGTTATGATACGTCAACCAGGGCATTCCCAAAATTATTTTCAACTGTGAAGTATCTATTAACTCAAACACAATTTCCTCCCAGTGTCCTCCAATTTCCATCCCCAATGGAATTGTTTCATGTGTAATTAAACCTGAAGTTAGTTAAGACCCATCCACCGCTCGCCCATTCTCTGGTATATTTTTTACAATGTAAGGGACATTCATATCTTTAACCACATTCCAATCCATGAAGTTACCAGTGGCTCCAGGACCACTTCCCTTTAATTCCTCTTTGATATACAAGGATACATTCAATGTAATATGTGGTACCGCAGCTTGGATTGTATTTGCCACTTGTTGATTTCTGGAACTGTTTGTAGACGAAGAGGTTTTTGGACACCAAGGGCAATTTCCAACAAAATGTCCTGATCTACCACAATATAAACATAAATTATTCTGCCTTTGCCTATCCTTCTCATCCTTAGTGAATGAACCTGTCACTTTATTTACTCTCTCTGCATTCCCAGTTCTCAATTCTTTATTTACAAATTATAATCTTCCCTTATCAACTCTAGGGAAAACTCTGGGTTGCTCAACTCCTCCTCTTCTACGCTCAGCCTTGCGCTCCCCTAATCTATAATCAATTTGTATGACTAGATTAATTAAATCTTCACATGAAGTGGGTCTATTAACAATTGTAGATAAAGCATCTTTTAACTCCTCTCTCAAGCCTCTATAAAACAAAGATGATTGCTTCTCTTCTGGCCAATTGCTCTCTAATACTAAAGATCTAAACTGTGTGATGTAAGACACTAAATCTTTGGTTCCCTGTTTTAACTCTAATAATTCTCCATCAACTTCTTGAGATAATGGTCGTCTGTCAAACATTTTTTAAAATTCTAACTTGAAGGCTAACAAGTTCTTTAGTATAGGATTCTCTTGACCAACTAATAACACTGCCCAAGTTGCCGCCTCACCAGTAAAGTAAGACAGCATAAAAGCTATTTTAGTAGCATCTGTATTAAAAGCTTCAGGTCTACAAAGGAAATGAAGTTCACACTGTGGAAGGAAAATTTGGCATTTCTTGGCATCTCCCCAAAAACGTTCTGGAGGTGCTAAAGGGACTGGACCTATAGGTATATTCAAACTTCCCCTACTTATCCCCTGAGAACTCGTTCCTTCACCCAAATCCCCTCTAATTAACACTGGTAATTCTTTACTAGGATTCTCTGAAACTCTTGACTCCAAAGAAATGTCCTCATCCCTCCGGATAACCTTAGAGTTTAATTCTTCAAACTTAACTTGTAATTCTTGGTTCTCTTTTCGCACAGCCCTCATCTCCTCCTTTAACTCTGAAAACATGTCCCTAATGGAACTTGCTAATGCTTCTGTGGGATCCATATCAGCTCAGGTGGAAAAATGATCGTGGGCCTTTCATCCTGTCAGGGTCCGGCTTGACTGAATTCCACAGGAGCTGATGCTGGCCCCACAGACCCCTCACCAGGAGTTCACCGCTCAACCCTTAAGTATAAGCTGAGCTGAGAACCCCAAGAAAGGGAAAGGGGAATTTGGAGAAAATAACATCTGAGACACTGCAGCCCTGCAACCGTCTGGTAGGCTCTGGTATCTGTAGTAAACAAATACACTTGGTTACTAATATATTAATATAAACTTCTTTTCTAAAATTATTTTAAAATAAACTCTAACTTCATTACCTCTTAAACCTCTGTATAAGACTTAGAGGTTAATTATCTGTATGGAATATCTTGTAAACAATTATAATGCTTAGTGCATATAGTCTCAAGCCATTCAAGTCTCTTTAGAATCCTAAAGTAATGACCCTTGCAAGCACCTTACAGATTTAGATATTCTTCTTTGCTTTTTGAGTTCTTTTAAATCTATGAAGTTTGAGTTTTAAATGCTTTTGTGAAATGCAGTCTTTCTTTGAAGAATTGAATTCTTTTGCATAAAAATTACATTAAATAGAAACTCATAAACTTTCTTGAATGCTGCTCTCCTTCTGCGTGTGAACCTTTTCTTTTTACACATACGAACGCATAGTTTCTTTCTTGACACGCGTTTGCGATAAACACGCGAAATCACAAGATGTGAAAAATTGTCCTCGCGTATAAAATTCACATGCGCATATTAACAAATACACGCACGCGTGAAAACAAGTGTACGCGCGCTAAAAAACAACTTGCGCTAAGTAAAATGGACTTGCGCTCTATCGCTACCGAACACACGCAGTTATACGCAACGTCACTCACTTAAAAATTGTACACGCGTTCAAAACAACTCGCGCTTAGTTGAAAAATGGACTTGCGCTCTATCGCAACCCAACACGCACTTTCTTACGCAACGTCTCTCATGTTAAAAATGTGCACGCGCTCAAAAACCACTCGCGCTTTTCATTTCAACACGCGCTCTATCGCTCAGAATACCCGCGCGCTCCCATAACAACGTTACTGACGTCACGCGGACTCGCGCACGCGTTAAAACAGTCTTGAAACACTTTTCATGCAGTAAACAACTTTAAAACTTGAGCGCACAGTCTTCACACATGTTTCCTTATAGTAATAGAACTGTAAAACGTCTTTTCACTCAGTAAACTTTAAAACTCGTTAACTCTTTAAGTTTTCTTATGAAAGATGAAAGTTCACTGCGAAAGTCTTTTAGCTTTTAAAAAGAACGATCCCACCTGATGTCTTCTAGTTCACTCTGGCTCAGCAAACAATTTTCTTACTTCTTTGGTAAATCTTCTGAACTCTGAAAGGCCTTACTTAAGGAGCTTAACTAATACACAACCAGCCGCTGAATTACTATGGATGAAAGGCAGTTTAGAATCTTGCTCACCTCCCAAGAATCCAACCCATTATCCTATCCACCAATCGGACAAACCAAACATACTATTGTTCCTTAAACCAATCAGATTAAGTTTCTTTCTCTCCATCTTGACTTGGGCAACCACAATGTTAATTCTATATGTACAAACTCTTCCTGATTACTACTCCAGCCAAACTCTTCCTGATTACTACTCCAGCCAGCCCTGACAGTACCAACACCTACAGGGTCTCATGGTAGCAGTCCTCTTGGCCGTCCCCCATACGAGGGGGACGGCCATACATTTGAGGAAGATGCAGCTGCACTTTGCAGCATCTTGGAACAAGGAACGGGGCGCCAGTCAGAGACGATCAACGTTCCTCCGTCGCTTCACCCAGACCTCACATGGTGGTCCAGGGACTGCAACCTGCGGACGGGCAAGCATGTCCGACAACATACCTCACAGGTTACCATCACCACGGACTCCTCTCTCGAGGGTTGGGGGGCCACTCTGAACAACCACTGCATCCATGACACCTGGACCTGGCAGGCGCAGGAGTACCACATCAATTGGCTGGAACTGAGGGCCATCTGGCTGGCGATCAGAGCTTTCCTTCCAGTTATCAAGGGCAAGTTCGCCCTCATTCAGACGGACAACTCAACCAGCATGTTCTATGTCAACAAGCAGGGAGGTACCAGATCCGCCCCCCACTGTGCAGGCTGGCACTCGACATGTGGGAGTGGGCCCTGGAGAACAACATCTACCTCACGGCCGTCCACCTGCCAGGGGAATCCAACCTGGGGGCAGACAGGCTCAGTAGACTGGGAGCGGACAACTATGAGTGGCAGTTGAACCACCTAGTCCTGCAGGAGGTCTTCTCCCAATGGGGACACCCTCAGGTGGACCTCTTTGCAACCTAGGGCTGCAGGAAGTGCCAGCGGTTCGCCTCCTGGCAGGGCCAGGGCCCGGGCTCCCTGGGCGATGCATTGCAGATCTGGTGGGATGGAATGACAACATACACCTTTCCGCCCACACCGCTGACTCACAGGGTGGTATGCAAGATCAAGGAGTCTCGCCACCTCAACATCATTCTAATAGCTCCATGGTGGCCAGCCAGGGCATGGTTCTCGGAGCTGCTCATTCTCTCGGACATCAGGCTGGTCACCATTAAGACAGCCTTGCTAGTCGGCCTGACCTCGGCTTGCAGAATCAGCGAAATCTAGGCCCTGGTCGCCTCAGAGCCATGCACTACGTTTCACAAGGACAAGGCAGTCCTACAGACATACCCAGCATTCCTACCTAAGGTGCCTTCCACATTCCATCTGAACGAGGAAATAGTGCTGCCTACGTTTTTTGCCAAGCCCAAGGATGAGGCACAGAGGATTCTGCGCTGCCTTGATGTCAGACAGGCCCTAAAATTCTACCTAGAAAGGACCAAGGGTCTCTGCAAGTCAGATGCTCTTTTTGTCACCTTTGGCAGATCAAGACCGGGTATCAGGCCTCCAAGGCCTCCATAGCCCAGTGGATGGTTTTCGGCCATCAAAGAACCTTACGAGTGACAGCATAAGCCACTGCCAGCCAACGTGCATGCTCATGCGGTCAGAGCCAAGGCAACTGCCATCGCTTTCCAGCAGCATGTCCCCTGGCAAGTCAAAAGCAGGGCGGCCACATGGGCCACCCCTTTGACTTTCTGCAAGCACTACTGTTTGGATGCCGGCTCGAGATTAGCCGCGGCCTTCGTACAGGCGGTTCTTAGGAACCTGGTTTCTTAAGGAGGGTCTCCTTTCCACCCTGGGGCTACACTCAGTTGTAATTGCACATGCAGTATGGAGGAAATGGGACGGGACGTAAGAGTAATTATAAGTTACTCACCGTAGTGACTAACGTCGTTAGTCCCCTTTCCTCCGTACGTCCCACCATCCTCCCCCCTAATAAAACTGGTGTCATTAGGCAATGTTAATCTATTGTTGATGCGTATATGGGGACTGAGGTGTGGCGCTGGAGGGCGGAGTCAGCGCAGCGCATGCTCCCAGGGCCGCACCCCTGCGTGCCTCTAAATTTAAAGTGGAAGAAGATTTTTTCTGGTGAAAAAGGTTCCGTCTCCCGTCCCTTGAAAGGGACGCCCATGCAGTATAGAGGAAAGATGAGTCACTATGGTGAGTGACTTATAATTTATGTGTGGAACAAACAAATCGATAGCATCCCTATTTTTTTACTCTCTGGGAATTCCATGCCTTGCCTGACTAGCAATAGCCATGAAGAAAGAAAAAGCAATATGTCTGGCTTGAGCAATAGTTGGGATCTTTTAATTTTCTACACATTTTACAGCACAACCTTTGATGAGCAACAGGATAATTGCTTAGAAAGCGAATGTGAAGACTGTAGGATTATATTGAATGGGTCTTTGGGGCTTTAATGGCGCAACAAAATTACAACTGAAACAAATTCAGTAAAATAATGCTGTCCCTTCACAACTCTGCCCCAACATTTTCCATCCATACTGAACTGGGTACAGGCCATATTGAAGATGAGCTTGGCTTGGCAACAAAACTCACACTTTTTTTTTTAAACATTGTCTTTATTATTTTCCAGATATCAACATCCATCAAACATTGTAACACCTTCCCGCCCCCCCGGGGACACAGATGCTTAGATTCGGGGATTACTTTATGCAGTAAATATGTCTGTGACTTTAATGTTGTGTGGGCACCATTGTTCCATAAAGTCTGATTGGAGATACTCTAGGACTCCGCACCATTCCTTAGCCAACCTATCCCACGTTCCTTGGATTGTGTGTGTGACTTTTTCCATTGCCAACTGCGCCCAAACATTTTGAAGCCAGGTGAAATCAGAGGGGTGTCCTCCTTTTTCCAATTCTGGACTATTGTTGTCCATGCCGCAATGAGAAGTCCCACAAAGCTTCTCCATTGTGCTTTTTTGTATCTTCTTGCTGTGTCATCTCTTATTCCACACAACCAGTCGCCCTCCCCCAGTTGTCCCACATCTAGAAACATTTTGCCCATTTCTCCCTTAACTTCTTCCCAGAACGGCACTAATAGTTTACATGCCCACCAGGTGTGTTTCCACGTCCCCACCTCGCCGCATTCCCTCCAGCATAGGTTTGACGTTTTCGGGAACATTATGTGAAGTCTCTCGGGAGTGTAGTGCCACTGTGTCACAATTTTAATCCACATTTCTCTAGTTTGTGCTGATCTGGTCATTTTGGGGATCAGAGTCCAGAGGTCCTCCCATTGTTTTCTTGTCGGTTCCTCCCCCAGAGTTCTGCTTCATTTGGTCATGTATGACCACTTAATTTCTTCATCCTGTGTATTTATAAAGGACTATAGTGTCGAAACCCATTTCTTTGCCCCTGAGTTGGTTGTAACGTATTTCTCAAACAGAGTGAGAGTTCTCGTTGCTGCCTTTGCAATGTCTGGGGATTTTAACCAGTGTTTGAGTTGTTCGTGTCTATATTTATCCCGTGAGGTGAGTGAAGAGTATGGGAGGCAGGATTCGTATGATCTAATTTCATTGTTAATGAACATTTCCCCAATTGTCGTTATTCCCGCCTCCTCCCAGCTTTCATATGCCCCCTGCTCCATTCCCGGTGGGAACTGCGGATTCCTACATATGGTGGTAAATGGGCCAAGCGTGGTGGTCATCACACCCTTTCGTGTTTGGATGTCCCACACCTCCATCGTTGTTTTCATTATTTCGCTAATCCCTATGTTGGGGTGTCTGTGTTGTTTCTGTAGCCAGAGTAGTTCCACAAGCGGGGTTCTTGCTACTGCCCTGTCTTGTGCTGCCCCGATCGGTTGTGGATCGTCGCCCAGCCACTCTCGTAGCACTTTTAATTGGGCAGCTTGGTAGTATTTCTGGGAATGAGGGAGCGCCAGCCCACCCTCCCTGATTGGTGTGGTTAAGATAGCCCTGGCTAATCTTGGCGTTTTCCCCTTCCACACAAAGGTTGTGATTACTTTCGACAGAGTTTTAAAAAGAAATCTAGGTACCCCCACCGGGAGAGCCTGGAAATAGTATAGTAGCTTTGGGAGGATTGTCATCTTTACTGCTTGTATCCTGCCCCACCAAGAGATCAACAAGGGATTCCATCTTTCCAAATCTCTGCGGATTCTCGTAAGAATCTGCGGGTAGTTTTTGCCATAAAGCTGCTCCACCCTGTGTGCTAGAGTTATTCCCAGGTATTTAATGCCTTCCGCCGCTATCTTGAGATTGAGTGCTTTTGCTTCTCTTTCTATCTCTCCCATGTCTCCCGTCAAAATCAGAATCTCCGACTTGTTCCTATTAATTTTCAGACCTGAGAGGGCCCCGAAGTCTTCCAGCTCCCCAACCGCTGCCGCCAATGTTCTGCTCGGTTCCTCTAGAGCTAACAGAATATCATCCGTGTATGCGGTTACCTTGTGTTGTATGCCTGCCATGTCTATCCCTTTAATATGTGTGGCTTCTCTTAATTTCATTAGTAGGGGTTCTAGAAAGATAGCGTATAATAGCGGGGAGAGTGGACATCCCTGTTTTGTTCCCCGGGAGATAAATACCTTTTCAGTAACCTCCCCATTGATGGCCACTCTGCAGGTTGGGGCATTATAGTTTGCTCTTATTCTAGCAATAAAGTGCTCCCCAAATCCCATAAATTGCAGGGTCTTAAATAGCATGGACCATTCACCCTGGTCGAAGGCTTTCTCTGCATCTACTGCTAGTAGAATAGCCGGGGTCTGCTTTATGCCTATTTTTTCCACCAGGTGTATGATCCTTCTAAGGTTGTCGTGGGTTTGTCTTCCTGGGATAAAGCCTGATTGATCTAGGTGTATTAACTTTGGGAGGAGAGGGGCAAGTCTTGCTGCTAGTATCTTGGTGTATATCTTGGTGTCAATGTTTATAAGTGAAATTGGTCTATATGGAAATGAGGAAATGCTGGAAATGAGGGGTCCTTCCCTGGCTTATGAAATACTAGGATCTTCGCTTCGTTCATTGTGGGGGTCACGTTGCCGCTCTCTTTAAATGAATTAAGAAGCCTGGTTAGGACCGGGCTTAGCAGATCCGCATATTTTTTATAAAACGGGGCTGTGAAGCCGTCCGGGCCTGGAGCCTTATTGACTGGGAGATCCTTTATTGCTTTTTTAACTTCCTCTTCCTTAATAGGGTCCTCTAATGCCTGCCTGTCTACTTCTGAGATTTGCGGGAAGGTAAGGGATTTTAGATATGTGTCCTGTGCGTCTACCTCCGGGTGGTCAGTGGAGTAGAGTTTCTGGTAGTATTCCCTGAACACTTCTCCTATGTCTTGTGTACGCGTGAGATGTTCCCCTGTTGTGTCTGTGATGCTTTTTATCGTAATGTCTTTCTGTTTTGCGCGTAGTTGTCTCGCTAGAAGCCTATCTGCTTTGTTTGCCTTTATGTAGTATCTTTGTCTTAGGTACAGCAGGCTCCTTTCCGCTCCTTTTGTGCGTAGCAACTCTAGTTGGCCCCGAGTGTGTCTAAGCGTCTTCTTAAGTGCTCTAGTGGGTTGTGTCACGATTTTCCCTTGTAATTCTGTTATGGACCTTTCCAGTTCCTTTTCCCACATATACCTCTGTTTTTCCTTCGTAATTTTCAGTGCCATTATCTTCCCACGTATCACCCCTTTAAACGCCTCCCAGACTGTGCTCATAGATACTTCCCCTGTGTCATTTTGCGTGAAATAGTCTTCTATCATTTCCTTTATGGATTCCCCCGTAACCGAGTCTTGGATTATGTCCTCCGGAAGCCTCCACCTCCAAAGCCCATTAGATTTCCCCGGGAGTTTCAGATCTAGCCAGAGGGGTGCATGGTCTGATAGTGCTGTTGCCCCCATTTCCACCCCCTGGATCTTGCCCATGAGCCCCACTGATGCCCAGAAGTAGTCAATTCTTGACATGGAGTTATGCACATGTGAGAAGTATGTAAACCCTTTTTGCTCCCCCTTCAGTTCCCTTCACACATCATTTAGGGCTAATTGGTCCATTTGTTGCTTGAGTCGCTTTGACGGCGCCCCGTGGCTATGTGCACTTCCCGTGCTCCTGTCCAGTTGTGGGTCCCATGCCAAATTTAGGTCTCCCCCCAGAATCACCTCCCCCCTAGCGAAGGATTCTAGTTTTCCCAGGGTGTCTCTCAGAAAGCCATCCTGTCCCACATTGGGTGTGTATACTGAGGCGAGAGTGATCCGCTGCCCCTCCAACACCACGTTAGCAAACGCGTACCTTCCCTCCTTATCTGTGATGGCGTCCTCTAGTATGGCATCCCTTCCGTCCCTCACTGCTATCAGGACCCCCGATCTTTTTTCTGTTGTGTTCGCCTGGGCCCATATCTTAAATCCCCTCACCCGGGTTTTCTGCTTGTCCTTTGCTCTGATATGAGTTTCTTGGAGGAACAGGAGGTCCGCACCTTCCCTCTTGAGTAGTTTCTCCAGCTTCACCCTTTTCGTGGGATGATTCATCCCCCTTATATTATATGTTACAATGCGGACCTTCCCCATTTATTATGGCACATTTTCATTGATCTTGGTGTCCCCTTCCTTGCCGCTGCTATTGTTCTTGTGTCCACGATCCCATTTCCCTTCCCCCCTGAACTCACCCCCCCAACCAATAACCATAAACCAAACAAGTTGCCCCCGAGCAGGGCAAGGGTTCCTATTGATACTAAAGCGTTGCACCCACAGCTCCCTGCCCTCCATCTTCTCGGGGGAAATGTTTGTGGGGGATCCTAAATCCCACATTACCGTCTGTCCTTACCGGATTCCAAGCCGATAGGTCCCTCCCGGGCCGCCGATCCTGCCTCTCATGCAGCGGTTCTTGTTCTCATCTTCCCCCCTCACTAATGCCTTGTGTGGCTGCTGTCGGGTGCCCACGGCGTTCCTTTTCTCTTACTCCGTTCATGGCATCTTCCTACGGCCTTCTCTTCCCATGTATGGCCTTCCTTGTTTGATCGTTTCCCAGCCTTTTGGTTTTCTCCTTTGCTCCCCACTCGATGTTGCGTGATCCGCTTCCTCTCCGTCCTCCTGGAGCCCCATTATGTTGAAGCCCTCTTCCCATGTGGTCGCTCTTCTCTGTTTCCCCTACCATGTGAAGGTCAGCCCAAAAGGGAAGGTCCACTTATATCGGATTTCTTTTGCCACCAACGCCTTGACGAGTGGGGCCATCGCTCTTCTTTTTTGCAATGTGACCAGGGCCAGGTCTTGGTAAAGTTGAATTTCTTGTCCGTTCATTTTGATGTGCTCCATTACTCTTGCCCTCCTCAGAATCTGCTCTTTTTCTGGGTAAGAGGAGAGCGCCACCAGAACGTCCCGTGGTCTTTCCCCCGGTTCTCCAGTTCTTTTTGGCCCGACCCAGTGGACCCTATCCACTCTGATTGTATTTGTCTCAGTTGCATCTAGGATATCTCTGAACACCTCCTTCACAGCCGTCATAAGGTCTTTGTCCAGTACTGTTTCCGCCATGTTTTTTATGCAAATGTTGAACGTCTGGAGCGGTTCTCCAAATCCTCACATTGTATCTCCAGGTAATGGGTGAGTCTCACCAAGTGCTCCTGTGTTTCGCTAGCCTGTTGCGTTTCCTCCTCAACCCCCTGGACCGTTCTTTCCAATATGTCAGTTCTCTCCTCCAGTTTAGCCGCGTCGACCCTGAGGTCCTGAACCGCCTGTTTCATGTTATTTTTCATCATCGTGAACTGCTCCTGTACTGAAGACATGAATTTTTCTTGCAGATCCTGGAACCATGCTTGCATATCATCCCTTGAGGGTGGATGATGGGGGTTCGACTGTGACATGCCTTCTCCTTGTTGGGAGTCCTGGGGTTTCCCTTTAGCGAGCAACGTTGTGTCCGTTGACCACAATTGTAAGATATTTGCGTCTTGCCTCGTGGTTTGCGGGGTCTGTTGGGAGGCGTTGTTTTTGCTTTTTGCCCTTGACATGTTCGGCCTGGCTTCCTGGGAAGGGCGTCTTTTATCCTTGTGAGTTTAGGGACTCTGGGGCCGTATTCTTGTGTCCGTGATGGTTAGGGCTCACTTGGGTGGGCCCTTTCTTGTGTTCAGGTTCTCCTATCTAGGCAGCTGCGGGGCCCCATGCGGGTCATGCCGTTCCAACGGGCTCTCCCCTCACACTGTTGTGGTGTCCACTCTGCCCACTGGTTTTGACCCTTTTGGCACCTTTACTGCAGATTGTGGGCACCTCCTTCTTGCCCCATTACGGATTGCTGTCTCTTTGCCCCTTCCCTATGGGGTATTTTTGCTCCTGTTGTGGAATGTGGGGGTGCCCGGGGAGATCACCTGACTCGGGCCCCGTCCCCCTCAATTTATCAGCTCTGCTCACCTCATGGGCCTAATTCAGGCCCGGCCCTCGCCTCTCCGGCGTCTCGCTGCTGTCAGTGGTGCCTTCACAGTGCCGCTCGCAAACCTTCGGCTCCAAATGCGCTCTTTCCACTGTGGGAGCTTGCGTGGGCGTCCGCGGTTCCTCGTTCCTTGGGCTCCTTATGTGGTAGCCACCGTGCGCGGCTCAGGGGGCCGTTCGCCCCGAGCGTTCTGGCTCTGGCCGTCCTCGATGGGGGGAGGGGCACCTAGCCCGCTTCGGCGCCTTCGGTCGTAGCGACCTACAATCTAATTCCTTTGGGCCGGGGAGCCCTAGACAGAGCGCCAGAGGTGAAGGGGGAAGGCGTCCCTGTCAGTGCAGCTCCATTCTCCTCGCGTGCCCACCTGATCCGCTCTGCTGTATTTGCCGGCTTGTCGGCGGGGATCTCCCGATGGGGGAGGGGCGGTCTTTGTTTCTCGTGGTTCCTCGGTGGTCCCAGCGCCCCACCGGTCGTGCTGCCAGACCGGAGACCTCAGAAGGCGTGGGGGGGTCGATCCGCTCACCGACCGCTCTTTTTCTGCGGCGATAAAGTGCTTATTTCGGCGGCCCGGGGAGAGCGTGGCTTAGACGCGGCTCGTCACCCCGGCGGCCATCTTGGAAAATCCAAATCTCACACTTTTTAAATGTTATTACAAATAAATGCTCATGGTTATTGAATCCCTTACTGCATTATTTACAACAGACTTAAAACAGGGCAAATATTGCTTAGTTTCAATATGTGTCAAAAATATAAAGCAAGGTACAGAATTGGCAATATCAATTTATATCAATACTTGAAAATCATGTGCTAAGCTGCTTCGATCTACGCATAACCAAAGAGAGGACCGAGTCATGCAACCGCCTCTGAATCATATTTGGGCAATCCCCTGTACAACTGGTCTACAGCCATATTTAATCTCTGGCCATATTTAATCTCTAGCCCCTGTCAATCAGGCAGATGTTTAATAACCAGGGCCGGGTTTAACTGCCTGATAACTAATGGTGGGCATAACAATACTAATAACAGAATGAGTTGACAGGATGGCACCAAAATCTCAATCTTGCCCATTTTATCATGATAACCCTGAGTCAGTTTTCCTCACTATTTCTTTATGTGGAAAATATGTTGGGCCAAAGGTACAATTTATACTGCCTACATTAAGATTGTGCTCTCGGGAGGATAGCTCAGCGGCAACGTGCTCACATTGGAAGCAAGACGACACAGAGCAACACAGGTTCGATCCCGGGGTCCGTGCTTAGAAATCTCTGGGTATTAAGTGTGTTATAAATAACCTTTCATATAAATGCAATGCCGTCCCGCTTTTATTTATTTATTATGGGCTAATACTACTGCCTACTGCTGTTTCATGGTTGCTACTGCAATTTCTGCAATGAGGATAAGGAAAACGTGCCTCAGAAGAAAATAGTAAAAATGTAATCATCCCATTGCTAATTATATTTGATAATTCCTTAATGAACTATCTTCTTTGCCGTTCACTTATGTCAGCGTTAACATTGCTGCCAGTGGCCTTTAGACCCTACTTAATAGCAATTCAGAATTTAAATATGAGGTTCTTGCATATGCATAGGATTTTGTATCCTTTTACTTATTTATTTATCTGTGTATTCATTTTAAGAAATTACTCTTGTTGCTTGTATATGTTTTATATTGTTTCATGGGAAAATTCCCAAAATAAACAATATCTGACTGATCGATTTATTGAATTATATGTTAGGGATACAACTAGGGTGTGGCTAGAATAAATAAAATGGGGGGGACGGACAAGTATGGAAGCAATAGCCTATTTGATCTTGAGGAAGGCAACAAATAGCAAAAATATTCCAATTGAAGGGTGGTAATGATGCATCCCAAAAGGTTCTGTGCCATAGTGAAATTGTAATCTAAATAATGGTTTGTGAGTTTGTCAAAATATCCTTCCAGGACCCTTACTTGGACTACTGAAATTAGCATGTTTTTGGGATCCCGTAGGCCACTTTTTGCTGGGACGCCACCTAGCCCGAATGTACTTATCTCGAAAAAAGTCTGTACTCTGGGCCTTGCATCTAGGTAATATTCATGGATAGGGCTCAGCGGCCTGGTTGCAAGAGGTCAGGTGGATGGAGCTAGGCGAGCAGACTTTCCTGGCCTACTTTAGCCTCCCCCTGACTCTCAAGACCTCCTTCTCCTCTCTGAGTCCCTCCCTTTTCACCACTTAGTGTCCCTCCCAGCATCCTCTGTTTCTTCGCTTCTCTTGGCATCTCCTTTTTATGTGTCACACGATGACACCCTGTAAAGAGAGGCACAGGACACCCAGGAAGGGTTTCGGGTGGTTGTGCCGAAGTAAGGTGGACAGATAAGCACACACACAGCTGAAAGTAATGAGAACAAAGAGTAGTCCAGTGTAGCAAGGAATAAGGTACTACAGAATGGATTCCCTCTAGGGGTGTATGCAGATATAGGAAAAGAGTATTCCACGGACCTTAGGAAAAACTCTAGCCTTCTGCACAGTTTGCTATAACAGAGGCCCACGCTGTTTGCTCATGGCTTGGAACAACAGCTATGGGTGTCTGTAACGTAGGAACAAGACAAGGGAAGGGGCAGAGGTTGCCTGATGGAAATCAACAGACAAGCTCTGTACAAAGGGTCTACAAACAGTACAAGAGAATATACTTACAGACAAATCCAGGAAAAGGAAGTTGATAGCAAACTAGCAGAAGGAAATGAAGGGAAAGTTGAATAACAGGACTGGATAGCAGAGGACGGTATGGAACAAGGTTGAGAGCTCAGAGGAGCAGGAAAGCAATGAGCAAGCCCACAGGAGCAGGGCTGTAAGGTAGAGAGCCCAGAGGGAAAAGGTTTAAGGCAGTCGAGTAAAGAAGGCTGCACGGCAAGGAGCCCAGAAGGGCCGGGCAGCAAGGAGTGAGCCCTGAGGGGCAGTGCCGCTGACTGTAGAAGGCTGCAGAGGACTGTAGAGGGCTGCTAGTCTGAGAACCCAGCGGACAAAGGTAGGTAGCAAGCAACGGAGCGTGATCGGCTGCAAGGTAGGAAACCCTGAGTACAAGGGCTGTTGGCAGCAGAGAGAAGCAGGCTGCGCGGCAAGGAGCCAGAAGGACCGGGCAGCAAGGAGTAAGCTCAGAGGAGCAGGGTTGATGACTGTAGCAGGCGCAGAGGACTGTAGAGGGCTGCTAGATTGGAAGTCCAGCGGACGAAGGCTGTAGGTCGAAGGCAGCGGAGCGTGATCGGCTGCGAGGCAGAAGCCTGGAAGACAATGGCGGAAGGTAGCAGCTGAACGTGATCGGCTGCAAGGCAGAAGCCCGGAAGGGCAAAGGCAGAGGCTGGAAAGCAGCAGAGCGAAATCGGCTGCAATGTAGAGAGCCCGGCAGGGCACTGGAGGAGGCTGGAAAGCAGCAGAGCGTGATCGGCTGCAATGTAGAGAGCCCGGCAGGGCACTGGAGGAGGCTGGGAAGCAGCCGAGCGTGATCGGCTGCAATTTAGAGAGCCCGGCAGGGCACTGGAGCCAAAGCCGGAGTAAGGAGGAACCGTATACAAGATCCGAAGCTCGAAGCAAAAGAGGTGCCGGAAAGACTCCTAATGCAAGAGACTGAGCCCCTGCAGGCAGCAGCTTTTATACCGCCCTGCCCAGCGCAGAGGGAGGCTAATTGGTTGCACCTGGCTCAGCACACCTGCAGACAATCGGCCACCTCCCTCTCTGTTCCTGAGCTGGTGGAAGCAAAGCAAATCCCTAGGGCTTCTGGGGATTGTAGTTCCGAAGATGACGAATAGGAATGGCCAGGAATAGATGGTTATAGCCAAGTGCATTGTGGTAAGTGTGGGAAAAATAGAAAAGCACCAAAGTCTTGCAAATGGGAAATAAGGTCCATATTGATCGCAAATGTATGCGCCCATGGCGCAGGCATGACATTATGTCCCAGTGTTTGGTGTCTTCTTCCTTCCTGTCTTCCCTTATTCACCCTCTGGCCCTTAACTGTCTCTTTATGACCATCTTCTCCCTTTTGGAACCCTCCTTTCTCGCAACTCTCCTTGCCAGCCCGCTTGGGTTTCTCTTTCTCAAACTCTTCCTTAAATTGCTTACTGCTTCACACCTACTCTTCCCAGGTCTTCACCTCTTCTTGAGGATTTTATGTCTCTGGATTCCCTCTAGCCAAAACCGCTCTACCTCATTACTGTTTAGCAGCACCTTTTTCCACCTCTCCTTTCCCCACAACTTTATACACCTCAAACTGCTGGTATTTAACCTCCCTTTGGCACCTGAGCAACCTATTCCTTAAGTACACCATACTCCTTTCTTAAGCCACCTTCCACCGCCTGACGTTCGTCTGCAACTTCACCTCCCACCAACTCTTTTAATAATCCTTCCCCCACAACCTTTCCTGCACCCTCTTTCTCCAATATCTCCAACATCTACATTGGCCCTGTGGCCCACCTGATCCCCTCCTTCTTTCCTCGCTTCCAGTTTTATGCATAAGACACACATCTCTCCTTCAAGCTTCCCTCTACTGCCTCCTCTTCCTCCTCTCTCCTCCCTGACTGTCTAACTGCTATTCAGGCATGGTGTGCCGCCATTGATCTCTGCCTTAATGCCAGTAAGACTGAGATTCTTCTCATTAAGACCCTAGCTCCCTCCTTCTCTTCTACCCTCTGGCCGCCCTCTATGGGTCCCCTCCCCTCACCCTCTTGTGAGGCAAAAACATTGGTGTCATCTTTGACTCCTCTCTCTCCTTCTCCTCACATCGTGGACCTTACCAAGAAGGCCCACTATCAGCTTCGCCCCTCAGAGGCATTCTCCCTTTCCTCACTTTCTCCCAGAAATCTTCCTTTATGCTCCCTTCGCCCCCTTCAGCTAATCCAGAAAAGGACTTCAAGATTTATCCTTGGCCTCAAGCCCAGGGACTGCATCTCTCCAGCCCTGACATCCCTCCACTGGCTCCCGGTTGCTGCTAAAATCAAGTTCAAGACCCTCTGCATCATCCACAAGGCTTTCTGGGGTCTGGGACCCCGCTACATCTAACTCTCTCTCCCTAAATACCACCCTGCAAGAGCCCTTCAGTCTTCTAGCTCCAACTCTCTGCATAACAGACGCAGAGAGTGGGGGTAGATCTCTCTCTGCAGGAGCCTCCCTCTGGAATGGTCTCCCTGCCTCTCTCAGGCTTGAGCCGGATAGCCTTATGTTCCCGGAAGCTCCTCAAGACCCTCCTATTCTCCAGCATTGGTATCTTTCATGGATTCACATGCTTAGAATATTCCCCGTCGACAGACAGGGTTCCCAGTCTGTCGACGGGGAATATTCTAAGCATGTGAATCCATGAAAGATACCAATGCTGGAGAAATGGAGTTACAGGTAAGAAACTATTCCCTTCTCCAGCATTGGATCTTTCATGGATTCACATGCTTAGAATATTCCCCGTCGACAAACTGGGAACCCTGTCTGTCGACGGGGAATATTCTAAGCATGTGAATCCATGAAAGATACCAATGCTGGAGAAATGGAGTTACAGGTAAGAAACTATTCCCTTCTCTTCTTCCTTCCCTCTCTCCTGCTAACACCCCATTTGAAGGGATTGTGTCCTTCGACGTATTCCTCATCTTAGATATCTCCTTCCAGCTCTGCTGGCCTCGGAAAAATTTTTCTCTAGATGGCGCTGCGCGTCGACATCCTCCAAGTCGATGTCCCTCGACAGCCGCCGTATCGACGTCAACGTCATCCTGCCTATAAAGGCCGCGCGCAGCGTCCGTTGCTCAGTTCCGTTTTTCCGCGCTTACTCAGTGCCTCAGAATACCGTTGCTCAGTTCTTAGTCAGATTAATCCTATTTACCTCGAGTTATTCGATCCGTACTCGATGGCTTCCTCGTCGGAACCGACAACTCCTCGATCCGGCTTCAAGAAATGTCGAGATTGTGGGAAAAAGATGTCGTTGACCGATCCTCACAGAGTTTGTCTGTGGTGTTTGGGAGCTGAACACCATTGTTCGGAATGCGAGGACTGTATGTCCATGACAGCTAAGGCCCTGAAGGAGCGTAGGGGGAAGCTGGAGAAAGGTAAGACTTTTAAAGCTTCTTCTTCGTCGACGAAGTCGAGACATTTGTCTCCTCGTCACCATTCGCGCTCCAGGTCTCGGAGTGGGTCTCATCACTCCTCGAGATCGAAGCACTCGAAGAGGAGACGTCGAAGATCCCCTTCTAGGTCTTCCTCTTCCTCTGTTTCGCCAAAAAGAATCCCTTGCCCCACGAAACATAGTTCCCGGGCTGAATGGGAGGAATTCCGAAAAAATATGATGAGCGTCTTCGAGAAAGCGGCCTCGACCCCCTCGAAGACTGCCGAGAGCGATGCTCTGGTCGAAAGACCCGAAGGTCAAAAACGCTGCGAGTCGCAGTACCCGGCGAAGGAAACCTCTCGAGCGCGTCTCGAACCCTCGAGTAGGACTATGACCTCCAAACCTTCCTCGAAGGTTCCGTCGACGAGGGTTCCGTCGAGGTCGATGTCTTCGACGCCGTTGTCGAAGGGACCTTCGACACACGGGTCTGTCGACTCGACGCCAGCTTCGACACCGGCGTCGACGCCAAGAAAAGTCACGGTTACTACACATCCAGTGACTATCCCCAGGTCCTCGACGTCGATGGCTTCGAGATTGTCGAGTAGAATTCCAATTCTGTCGAGGTCTTCGAGGCCTCCACCGTTGTTTTCGACGCCACGCTCGAAGCCTTCGACGTCGGCGTCGACGACATCGACGTTTTCGAGGCCGATAATGACAAGTTCGGCACCCTCTGCCTTGGAAATGGGATTTACTCCCTTTATGAGTTCAGAACAATTGAGAACTATGTCCTCATTTTTGGAAGAGGGTGAATTGTCTGAGCAGGAAGACACATTTGAGTTACAGGGACCTGTAACCCCAATTAGAGAGGAATTTTCCTCTGAAGAGCGCAGGTTAAAGGATCTTCATGATTCCTTACATGAGGCAAGTGGGTTAGACACTTCCCCTGAGGTGGAGTTTGCTAAGCCAGACCCAGGGGAGCATGCTGAAACCCCCTACAGAGCCTTAATGGCCAGGATCAGAGAGTTCATGGGGTAGTCTGCACCTTCACAATCTTTCCAACAAGATGACCTCACGGATATTCTTGACAAAGGCCCACAGGAGGATCCTGTGGTGCCTTTTCATAAAGCTCTTCAGAGAAAGATCATGACAAACTGGAAAACCCCAGATGTAGTACCATCAGTAAATAAAAAACTGTCTGCAAAGTACAGGGCATCTTCTACAGACCCAGAGTTTTTGTCTAAACACCCATCCCCAGAAAGTCTGGTGGTACAGGCAGCATCCTCTACCGATGTCAAGACGGCTTATCCTACCGTCCCACAGGACAGGGACGATAAAAAATATGATGCTATGGCAAAGAAAGTCTTTTCAGCATGTAGCATGGCGTTAAAATCTGTTAATGCTACTTGCACCCTTGCTAGGTTCAGCCATACACTTTGGGAGTGTGCTTCTACAGCGGCTGACTGCATCCCGGAGGGAGAAGAAAGGGATGCGTTCCTGAATATTATACAGGACGGTAAAGACGCTATGTGCGAATCCCTCCAGACGGGCATTGATTCGG
The DNA here is from genome assembly GCF_040938575.1 of Ambystoma mexicanum. NCBI lineage: Eukaryota > Metazoa > Chordata > Amphibia > Caudata > Ambystomatidae > Ambystoma > Ambystoma mexicanum. The sequence continues at coordinate 1,490,452,325 of NC_090932.1, read as the reverse complement.
CTGACGGTATCAGCAGAGCAATGGCGGCAAGTACATCAACCAGGAGATTCGCTTGGTTGAGAAAGTCTGGTTTTGCCCCAGATGTGCAAGCCAGGCTCTTGAACATGCCATTCGATGGCTCTTCTTTGTTCGGGAAAAAGGCGGATGACAGTTTAGAGAAACTGCAAACTTCAAAAGCAGCAGCAAAATCCCTAGGAGCTGCAATCCGTCAGACTCCTTTTCGTCCCACAGGAACCTCTGCGAGGGGCAAGTCCTTTCGCTTCTACTCCGCATTCGGAAGAGGTAGAGGACGACCGGCTCAAAGGGGTCAAAGAAGAACTACCCGAGGTGGACGGGGTAGATATTCAAAAGCCGCAGCAACAGCAGGTACCTCTTTACCATCGGCATCTGCATCAGCCGCCCCAAAACCACTCTGAGGACTTCCCTCACAGGACACCTGTAGGAGGCAGGTTGACTCAACATCTGGCGGTATGGCAGGCTATCACGTCAGATGCTTGGGCATTGGAAACAGTTGCCCAAGGTTACTGCCTGCCCTTCCTACGTATACCTCAGAGTCATCCACCGGGGATCAGCTCTCAGAAAGCTCCAGATCTGCTCCTCTTGCAGGAAATTTGGGACCTGCTAGAGAAAGGTGCCATAGAACCGGTACCTGTAGCGGAGAGGAACAAGGGCTGGTACTCCCATTACTTTGTCATTCCAAAGAAAGACGGAGGACTGAGACCCATCTTGGACTTGCGAGAATTGAACAAATTCCTCAGAAAAGACAAATTCAAGATGGTCACTCTTTCTCAGATCCTCCAGGCCCTTCAGTTCCAGGACTGGTTGGTATCTCTGGACCTTCAGGACGCTTATTTCCATGTGCCTATCCATCTCAAACACAGGAAATACCTGAGGTTCGCAATTGGCAACTCTCACTATCAATTTCGAGTGCTGCCATTTGGGCTGACCTCCGCCCCGAGGGTCTTCACCAAGTTAATGTCGGTAGTGGCTGCACGTCTAAGGAGGGAAGGGATTCACGTCTACCCCTACCTGGACGATTGGTTGATCAGGGCTGTTTCTCCGGAACAAGCTCAGATCCAGCTAAATCACGTGTGCCACTTCCTTCACAGACTGGGCTTCTCCCTCAATTTAAAGAAGTCACAAATGATACCATCGCAGAGACTCCAGTTCATAGGAGCGATCCTGGACACTTCCCTGGGAAAAGCCTCGCCACCAGAGGTGAGGGCTCAAGATATTCTACAGATGGTTACCAAGTTCCAGCATGCCCAACGTCTCCCAGCCTTCGACTTTTTGAGGTTGCTAGGCCTCATGGCATCCTGCATTTTCCTAGTGCCAGAGGCTCGCCTGAGAATGAGATCCCTCCAGTGGGCACTGAGGACTCAGTGGTCACAATTCTCAAGGAGAATGACAGATCTTCTTCAGGTTCCCGGCAGGGTGGCTCGAGACCTTCAGTGGTGGGCCTGTCAGGAGAACATTCTGAAAGGAGAACAGTTTTGGCAACCCTGGCCGGAGATAACAGTAGTCACGGATGCCTCACTCACGGGGTGGGGAGCCCACGCCAACGACTTGACCATCAGCAGCCGTTGGTCTCCATCGGAGTCCAGACTACACATCAACCTGTTAGAGCTGAGAGCCATCAGACTTGCGCTGAAGGCGTTCCTGCCAGCTGTACAAGGGAAGAACGTCCTGATAATGACGGACAACACGGTGGCCATGCATTACCTCAACAAAAGAGGAGGCGTAGGATCACTACCCCTGTGCAGAGAGGCGATGCAGCTCTGGTTTTGGGCAATCCAAGAAGGAATCTCTCTATCGGCAGTTCACCTAGCCGGAGAGAAGAACTTGACAGCGGATGCTCTGAGCAGGCAGAACACAGTCTCCCACGAGTGGGAGCTAGCTCAGGAAGTCCTTCAAGAGATCTTCGCCCTTTGGGGAACCCCTCAGGTAGATCTGTTGGCCACCAGCCTAAACAGGAAATGCTACCTGTTCTGCTCAAGGGAATTTCCCCCGAGAGGAGCTCTGGGAGACGCGTTCATAGTGGACTGGGAGTTTCCGCTTCTGTACGCGTTCCCACCGGTCCCTGTCATTCCTCAAATGATCAGGAGGTTGAGAAGATTCCGGCGAACCATGATCCTATTTGCCCCGGATTGGACCAGGAGAACGTGGTACCCGGACCTTCTAGACTTGTCCATCTGCCCTCCAATTCGACTTCCACTCAGAGAGAACCTACTCTCACAGAAGGGAGGTCAGGTTCTCCATCCAGACATCAAAACCCTCAACCTTCACGCTTGGCTTCTGAAAGGCTGAGGTACAAGGATTGGGACCTCCCTGATGATGTTATGGAGGTGTTGCTTTCGGGAAGGAGGCCAGCAACAAAGTCTTTATACCGCTGCCGTTGGAACAGATTTTGCAGCTGGTGTAGAGAACAGAATATCGACCCTTTTTCATGTGGTACACCAATGGTTTTGTCCTTCCTACTATATTTGGCAAATTCAGGCCTTCAAGTTGGCACCATTAAGGGCTATCTCGCAGCGCTATCCATCTTTAAGCGTACTGCGGAAGAACCATCCTATTTCAAATTACCCTTGGTAATACAGTTTCTAAAGGGGTTAACCAATGTTTATGCCCCAAGACCATTCCAAGTTCCCCTATGGGATTTAAACTTAGTACTAACTTTCCTGATGGGTACACCTTTCGAACCTCTCCATTCTTGTTCGTTAAGATTCCTTACCCTTAAAACTGTTTTATTAATAGCACTTACATCTGCTAGAAGGGTGAGCGAATTACAAGCTCTTTCTTGTAAACCCCCTCATACAATATTTCACAAAGACAAAGTTGTCCTGCAAGTGAAGCCTAATTTCCTCCCAAAGGTGGTTTCTGAATTCCATATCAGTCAGAAGATTACCCTACCATCTTTCTATCCTCCTCCTCACCCGGGGAAAGAGGAAGAGCGGTTACACAGGCTAGACCCTAGGAGGGCTTTAAGTTTTTACATTAGTAGACTAGCCAGGATAAGACAGGCAGACCAGCTGTTTGTAGGTTACACAGGTCACAAGCTGGGGTTACCAATAACTAAGCAGACCATTTCCAGATGGATCATTCTAGCCATTCTGGAATGTTATAAACTGGCAGGGAAAGAGCCCCCTCAAAACCTTAGGGCTCATTCGACCAGAGGTATTGCAGCTTCATCGGCCCTCAAAAGAGGCGTGCCGGTTAAAGACATATGTGCGGCCGCTACATGGTCTTCTGTCCATACGTTTACACGTTTTTACAATCTGGATTCCTCCTCCAGTCAAGAGACTAGGTTTGGCTGTACTGCATTCTATTCATCAATAGAAGACAGCGTGAAGTCAGTACTCCATCCTCCGATAATAGAATACTGCTATGGGAGCCTATCTAAGATGAGGAATACGTCGGAGGACACAATCCCTTCAGTTACTTCAGTTAATTCTTACCTTGTAACGTTCTTTCGACGGGATGTTCCTCCGACGTATTCCTCATCGACCCTCCCATCCATCCCCGCAGTTCTACTTCCCTTGTTGTTGCAGCTTACGCTCCTTCAGGGTGATTAGTTAGTCCAGAAAGTTTTATTGTGGGCTACAAAACGGAACTGAGCAACGGACACTGCGCGCGGCCTTTATAGGCAGGATGACGTCGACGTCGATACGGCGGCTGTCGAGGGACATCGACTCGGAGGACGTCGACGCGCAGCGCCCTCTAGAGAAAACATTTTCCGAGGCCAGCAGAGCTGGAAGGAGATATCTAAGATGAGGTTTACGTCGGAGGAACATCCCGTCGAAAGAACGTTACAAGGTAAGAAGTAACTTGTTCTTCTACCTCGACTCCAACCACCTCCATTCTAAAACCATTAAGAGCTCCTTTTATAGTGGATTAGCCTCTCCTCAGGGCTGTTTTTTAAAGTGATGGGCTGCAATTCTATCTGCAGGGAGGGAGTGTTTTGCTGGGATTGGCTATCACCACCCCCTTCCTGTGAGTCACTAGATTTTGGGCTTGTTGAAATGGAGACTATGAGTGAGGGCAGTGAGGATGGAATTTTCAGCAAAGCCTTGACTCTGTGACTGCTTGCTGCCTGTAACCTTCTGCAATGTATGTTTCTCTAATGATGTGAGGGAGCTTCAAACTTTTTTGTTGGCATTTTTCCAGTATTTCCGAGATTCACAGGTCCCTTCAGATCTCCCAAACAGCTAAATGCTCAGCAGGGAACTACGTGGCTTAATTCCTGGGTCCCTGCCTTCCAAGATTGAATTAGCAAAAGCCTTGAAATGTCTGACGCAGCTGACAATCAGGTCCAATTGTCATCTGCATACTTGCACACAGAGATCTAAGGGTGATTGGGTAGAGCTCGTAGAGGCTCCAAGTAAAGATTAAAGATGACTGGTACTAGTGTGAGGCACTGCTGTATGTCACTAGGCGGTATAAAGTTCTGGAATTTTTCATCAGCATTAATTGGTATCTGTCTGACAGACCAGGCTGTGAACCCCATTGTGGGGAGGTGCGTGGGAAGAGTCTGCAGAATGCAACACAGCTGAGCTTGCAAGAGAGCCAGCAGGAGTATGCCCATTCATCATATGTAATATGCTGTCAAGAACCTCTCTGGTGCCCTCTCTGTGTTGCATCTAGGCCTGAACCCAGACTGGTAATCCCATAATAGACCTTGTTGGTTTATTCATGTAGTTGTAGGAAGTGAAGTGAAGTGTAGTAGTCAGGCAATAGTTTTTCTGGTTGCTCAGGTTTAAGTTGGATTTTATGAGATGCGCTCATATTATTCTCGTTTGGGGCAGGATGCTTGTGATAGTCATTGACGGTGTAGGGGGATGTAGGAGATGAGTGCTTCACAGCTTAATTACTTAGGTGGATGTGTAGAGGAGGATGTTATTCTTGTATGTGGTGGGTTTGAAGGACTGGAAGACTCTTGAATTGTGACCATTTGTGTACAAACCGTTACAAGATAGGTGGTATTGTCAGTCCTGTTTTTCAAAATGTTGTCAATGAAGAATTTATTTGCGTTATCACACTTTTCAAATGAATGGAACTGGTGGTGCAAGGATAGCGAATGACAGCAATGTTTTACAGCAGGAAAGGGGGCTCTGCTTTGTTTGGATGTTTGTGTGTCTTTAAACCATATTTCCCTTATCTGTCCCATTACTCTTCCCACTAAACCCGATGATTCATCAGACGTACTTAGCGTTCTATATGTTCAGCCTGTAAAATCTTTGATACGTTCTATCCTTTGAGGCCCAAGGTCATGCGTGAACCTTCAAACAATAGTTTCAATCCACCAATCCTACAGTGACAATTGCCTCAACTTCAGTAATAAGCTCCAGCTTTATTTATCACAGAAACATCAATTTTGTAACTTATATTTCCCTCCATCACTTTAACGGTTTCTTCCCCGGCCTCCCCCCACGTTCCCCTTGACCTCACTCCAGAGGGATTACCCAAAACATGTCTTTTTTTGCAGCAAGAAGTACTGTCGGTGTTAGAATTTGTTATATGCGGCTCATAAACGTCTACAAGCATTGCAAGAATAATATTTGGAATGGCCACCATGCCATAGTTACCATCCACAATGAGGGAAGGGGATGCTATTTTTGCTCTCAATATTTAAATATAACACATTCAATATATCATCCAGGCCAGAGAGAAAAGACCATTTCTGAAGTTTGCTTTGGAAATATTCACTACTGAATCAAAATTTTCATTGTAGGTTTCAGAAATGTATTCAAGCATTTGTGGTCCTATCATGAACTATTATATAATGGCAGGAGTCTATTTAAAGCTTGGAACAACATGATTTTAGAAATTCTAGAAATTCTATAGACTTCAACACCCATAAAGCCTCATGTACTGAGACGAGGAAGAGGATGAAGGAATTGGTGCAGATTGAAAGCAACACCATGTTGAATATGAGGACCAGTTTTTTTTTTGTGGATCTCAAGTGTTCCGGACATTTAAAAATGGTATCCGCAGTCAAAAAGAGGGAAGAAGTTGCAGACAAGGAAGCAGTACAGGAGAGGACTGTGCTGGCGGAGATCGAGAATGCGGGCATTTCCAGACAGCAGCTTGCCACTGGGGAAGCAGTTTACCGTTGTGGCGCAAGGCCAGGAGAGACGCCGCGGGCACCGTGGGAGGACGGTCGGAGCACTGGCAGCAGAGCTACCAGGGATGCGTTAGTGCAGAGAAGCAACAGCCTTTGGTCCCGTTTGCGGAGAGAAGCCGGCGGGGGGCGCAGAGCTGCTGGGAATGCGGAAGTAAGGTCTGCAGCGCAAAGGAGGCCATCCCAGAGATGAAGCTTCATCACAGCAACGTGCCACAGGTCGGGAACGCTGTTAAACACCAGTGACTCTGCACAGAGCCCCGGGGTGTAGCGTCAGGTTTATGAGCAAAGGAGAATATTTCAATACCGACCAAGAAAAGCGCATAGACAGAACTTGAACAAGTCCCAATGTATGAGATTTCAATGTATGGGCCCTTTTGGCTAGGGGGTTATACACATATGCGAAGTATATAAACAAATATATAACTAAAGACAAGACACATTAGGAGTTTATTTAAAGCTTTAGTAAATGTGTGTGTTTTACATAGACTGACTTACCTGACTGTACACGTTCCCTGCTATGGGGGACACATGGAACGCTGCACTGTAAAACAATGGACAGGTCTCCCCTGTCTGTGGACATGGAATGAACTCACCTGGGAGAAGAAAAGAACCGTTACAAGTGACAGATGTAAGGAGAGCCAGTGGAAAGAAAGGCAGTGAAAGCAAAGAAGAGTGTAAACAGAGAAACATAAAGAAAAAGAAAGAGCTGTGTTCCCTGGGGGGGGCCGAAGCCTCGAGCGCCCTCCCCCCCAGGGCCCTTTGATGGGGTAGAGCCGGGCTGCGTCTGCCAGCTGCAGCCTGGCATGAAAGCAAGCCGCGGGCCGCATGTGCAGTGCAGCCCATGTGAATATGACACCCCAGTCCGGGAACACATGTGGTGGCGATCCAAACCAGGGTGTGGCCTGATGGCTACAGGCTACGGCTCGGAGGTAATAGAAGTCCCAGGCCGCGTGTGGTTCAGGTGAAGAGCATGGCCGTGCTGGGAAAGCCCCTCCCCCAGGTCAGCCGGGGCATGTGGTGAAGAGGGAGAAGCCCCAACAGCTTGCACAGAGCTGCCGGGGGGCTTGCGCAGCACCCACTCTTCCTGGGGCCAGACAGGACAGTGGGACTTAACTGGAGCCCAGCCGCAATGTTATATGCGCCCGGGGCTCAGCATGCAGTGCGTCGACTAGACACTAAGACTTCGCCCAGTTTGAGGGGCCTGGTCAGAGTCTAACTAGGACAACACCACCAAGGAGGAAAGGAAAAATATGTACTAGTAAGCGGCCAGGAGACAGCAGGGACTCATAAACTCCAAGGAACCTTTGGGGCTGGCAGGGCCCCAATAACTAACGCACCTCCACGGAGGAAAATTAAAGTGTCAACAACAAAGCCCTTTTTAATGGACATGTTAAAACACTGCCACAGAGGAAATAAAAGCTTGTGGAGCCCAGGGATAGAGCCATCAGGACACCGCCATGGAGGAAAGTAAGGGCTGCCAAAGCCCCAGCAGATTAATAATGAAAGAAAGGGCTGCCAAAGCCACAGCAGATTAGTAATGAAAGAAAGGGCTGGCCACGTCTTAGCAAGGCACTGTAAGAAAGGGCTGCTAAAGCCCCATAAAAGCAATGGAGGAGAGTATGATTGTATTTGCTGCTTGCTCTTGGCAGGAACTGCTTCCCTGAAGGGCCAATCACCCCGTATAAGCCACCCACAGCAGAGCGGGGCAGTTAGACTAACCAAGACAGCAAGGACGAGACAGACAATAAGGTACTGTGTTTGTAGGGGAACCTTATTAGGCCAGCTGCCAAGGTTATTTCATTTTAAGTACTTACACCCAGAAAGGTATATGTGGAAAGTGGGAGGTTATGGTGTGAGTTTGTATCGCCCGGGAAGGGGGGTGTTGTATACCTGCTCATGGTTATTATGAAGATGCGTTGTGCGTGGGGTTCTTCTACTCCTTTCAATGCAATGTCAACCATAGAATGAGTAAACAGATTGGGGCTGGAATGGATTTGAAGAATGGGTACATGTTGCCAAGTTTTATATAAAAGGCCTGTCTGGGTACCAAAACTCCCCCTCTGGTGTATTGTGCATTATTGACATCTGGAACTCAGTATTGTCACTGAATTAACACCTTTTGGTTGCAGGTTGCTTAGCGTCCCACCAGAGCAACTGGTCTGGGATGGTGGGGTGATGTCAGAGGGTCCGTTCTTGGCATGGAGTATTTATAATACTGTGCTCAACTGGGCCAGGAGAAAAAAACAGGGGCTACATCAATGTGGGGAAAGTTGGAACCAGTAGTACCACAAGCCAATGAAGTGGAAGCACAGTCAAGTAATAACACTGTGCTATAGTAAAGGACAGTGAAACGAAGAAGTCCTGGTGAAAGGAGTACATCAGGCAGTGAACATTTGGGCGGGGTGGGCGGCACGGAAGTATACCAGCCTCCAGAAAGGGATACCTGGCAGGGGAGTATACCAGACAATCCACTAAAAGTATATGAAAGCATAAGACATTGTGGCAAGATACCTGGCAAGGGAGTATACCAGGGGATCTGAAGGAGTTGTTGAAAGGAAGCCCTGGAAATCAAAACAGGCATTTTGAAGTTAAACAAGAACTTTAAAATTGTGGGAAGATACTTGGCACGAGAGTTTACCAGGCGATATTAAGAACCTACTAGAGGATTCCTGGCAGCGGAGTGTATCAGGAGGTCCACTAAAGTCACCGAAAGAAATTTTACTTACTTTGCAAAACACATGGTAGAAAAGTATGCCAGAGACTCTGGGAAAGCAGGCATTTGAAGTTGTGAAATTAAACAAAGACCTGTTCATGTAGAGACCCTAAATTCCATGCAGAGGGATATACCCAGAGACCTGAAGAGCTCACAGGAGGATTCCTGATGGACAAGCGTAACTGGTGATTCGCCAAGATACCAAAGAGGTTAAAGAGAACCTCATATGGAACATCTTATTGAATAAAATCCCTTTTGTGAACTCAAGGCAAAGAAAAGCTAGGAAGACCTAAATCGCATGGGACAGATTGTTTGCAAAGAAACTTTCGGAGCCTGTTATAACGATCCAAAGGAACAGTTGTTTGAGAAAGACATGTTTGCCATCCTTAGGAAACTGTTGCTTGGAAAAGATACTTTTGCCATCCTTGAGATACTGTTGTTTGAAAGAAGCACTTTTTGTCATTCTACATAAATATCCAAGGGAAGGGAACCACCCTCTGTATCCAAAGGTTTCTCCTTGGAAAATACTGTTTCTGTTGGATGTTTCTACTTGCTTTAATTGTGAACACGTGTTGCCAAACATAAGTCAGAGACATTTCCTTGCACACTTAATTGTTCATGTCTAGTGTGAGGGTCAGATTAGTATGTTTTGGACACAAGGACAGTTTATATGGTTTTTATGACTGGACACAGACTGAGCCTTAGTTTTAGTTTCCTAGGTAGGTAAACTCTCTATAGGATAGGGACAGAGAGGCCTTTATCCAACCATTTTATTTTAATTAAAATGTCTGATGCAACTTTGTGTCTGCCTCTCATTTCTGACCCCTCACAGAAATCAGTTTATCTTTTCACTCTAGCAGTTTTTACTGAAAGGTGATGGCATCTCTCTCTCCAAAGGGGAGACTATTTTTGTGACCTCTGACTCGAATCAACAGATATGTTCTGTCAAAGGCCTTCCCAGGATAATTTGTTATGAACATAGGAGAACATGAAATAGGACATCATCTACTGTAAGGATGAGGTAATCCTATCAGGAGATGAAACAACTATTAAAAGGAGGTTCACGTTTTCAGGAAACAGTTTAGCTGTATAACTTATTTTTTACAAATCACTAAGCTTAAATCAACTCCCTTCTTTTATAGGGCATTAATCAAATATTTCCTTCTCCTGCTCCTCCATATTGCACTGCCTTTGAAGTGGATAGTGTGGAACCCCAGAATCCACCACCAAATACACTAAGAAACCTCAGGCAGCAATGGTAGGGACAGGATTTATTTCGATACAGCTGTGCAGAAATTGAGATGAAAACTGGCATAGTATCCCCCTCACAAGAATGTGGCCCCTGAACACCGACACATGAGGGTTTTTATAGGGTTTTAAACAACAAGCCTTATACAGAAGAGTAAGTAGGATACATTTGGTCGGTTACATTAACAAAGCACTTCCAAACCGAGCTTCCTCTGAACTTGGAAGACATGGCTTTGTAACATCCGTAATGTTATGCTTGCCCTACCCATGTGGTTCATCTCACAGCTTTTAGCAGGTCTTTACATTACATGTGAAAATACCTGATAGGGCACCCAGCGGCCATGGGATTCCGGTTCCGAGGTAGCTTAACACACCTTAATTAGTATATGTTGAATGCGTTGCTGGGCGTGCGTGTGCATTGGACAGAGGCTAACGTTATTTGCGCACGGCCTTATAAGTCTGTGTGCATGCAAAACAATCTGATCGCTCTCCGCACCACCTCCCTAGACATGACTGTGCTCACAGCAGCATCTTCTAGTTATGGTTGCGGTTGGCTGGTTACCCCCACTAGATCCCTGCCAATGGGCAGAGGGGAGTCTCATTTGCCAATCGAGTATTACTGACCCTTTGACAGAAAGACACTCATGCAAGAAGGCTCAGCAATCCCTCTAGATGTCCTATCAGCTGACTGTTACTGGCCCTTTAACTGAAAAGCATTCACAATAGCAAGCTCAAGAATCACCCCAACATGATTCATCATACACCTGTTCAACATCACCCATGGGCAAGGAAAGATTACGTTTATACTTGCATTGCTTGAGCAGCATTTGTTATGGAAGGGCTTACCAAGCAGAACGGGGATTTGCTCTTGAAGCCGGACTCCCGCACACATAATTGTGGATGAGGCGCTTGAAGCCACAGACTGCTCGAGAATCCAAATAACCCTTATCATGCCTTTAAGAAAAATTTGGCAAAGGCACTCTGTGACCAAAATTCAAAATAATGTACAGGTGAAAACAGAAGAGGCTGTGCCAACCTAATGGCAGGAAGTAGCAGCGTATACACACCCGCAGAGACCACAGAGTATGGGCGTTTAGAGTAAGATGAAATTGGAGTTTGGAGCCTGTTAGTATTTCATGAGAGAGCAGAGGGGAAGTAGTGGAAGAAACTGAAGGTGAAGGGGGGGAAAGGAAAAGATTATGTTTCGAAGATTGGGTGGTAGGAGGAGAGTCCAAGAAGGTGAAAGGATGTGGTATTACGGGGAGGCAACAGGAGCAGTTTAGGAAGCAAAAAGGATTAAGTTCAACTGGTGACTCCAGAAAAATCTGACCCGGAAGGCATGAGCGGCCCTTCCTGGTCAGCTGCCAAGACAGAGAATAGGCGTCAAGCCCTGCTGTGATGGGTTTAAGACCATGTCGGAGGTGGAGCGAGCATAGCTTCTGGCAGAGTCTGGCTCAGAAGACAGGAGAGAGTGGTGGAGGGTAAAGATCAGCAACCCCGGAAAGGAAGGTGATGAGAACCACACAAAACCCTTTGTTGAATCTAGAGCCATAAGGCCTGGCTGGCTCTGCCTACCCTTCTCAGCAAACTTCAGCTGTTGTTGGAGCTAATGACGGAGACACAGCAACGTCTACATATCTTAGAGGTAGGCCCAGAGCTATTCACATCACAATGCCTGTGGAAGAACAATACCTTTTTGGACCAGCAAAGGAGAGACTGAGGGTGTCCCCCACAGACAATTGAAATTTGAAGGTGAGCTTTTGGTAGTGATACAACTGGAAAGGATAAAACTCTAGTACCTTTACTTTGGAGGAGGTGTCCTTGGGAATTGACATTTACTTTTCATTGTTTGATTTGATACAACTGAGGTGAAGACTGATGGAACTTTTTTGCTTGAGGAATTTAGTGAACTGTGAAAGGAAAGAAATGCTCCTAGAAGGATTTCATTTTCTTTTGCCCTACATGTGAGAGATGGTGGTTGAAGGGCCTTGAAGGTTTGCAGGGGTCCAACCCTAAAGTAGTCCTGGGGGAAGGCCTATGATAGAAGCTTGCTCAAGCTTTTTTGAATTTGTGCGAGATCCACAGGAGACCTGTGACATAGAAACATAAAAAAGGGTTGTGAAATTCAAACTCTGTATGTTGATCCATGTCCATGGTATGACTGGGGACATCCCTGTTTAAAAAAAAAAAAAAAAAATGACACATGTTGAAAATTCACAGTGAAATGTTCCCGCGAATTGGAGACCATCGATGAAAAGGCATGAATATCTGCCTGGGGTCCCCGGAGCTATTATTCCATATTACCATTGTATCTTATTAACTGTTCAATGACATTGCCTGATTCATGCATAAGCTCAAAACACACCCACATTAAAAATGCTTTCTTTGTAGAAAAAAGAACAATTTGTGGTCCTTTACATACTGGGAGATATGACAAACATGTGCAGTCTCATTTTAATCTAGAATTACTAGTTGGTACTATGCACACTTTTATAGAAGTTTGCTTCATACAAATGTGGATTATTAGTTCAGTTTTTAAAAGAAATTACTTTAGACTGCTGTTTCCAATGTTATGCCGCTGAACACCCTGTAAATTATGTTTTTGCTGGGCAGTGACTGCTAATGTTATTAGGCATTACTGTTTGTAAGCTCCCATATCTGGCTCCATGTTGGCTGGTGCCACCACATTCCGAGTTTACTTAGAAACAATTTGTCAACCTGGAACTCTTGAGACAACAATCCGCTCACCTTCTTAAGCTGCCCCTCCACTGTTTACATCTTTGGCCTAAACTACCTTATTTTATTGACTAACTACCTTTCCATTTGCAGCTAGAAAGTGACAATATTTTTTTCTCATTTACTGCTTTATCATGAAAGCGTCATACCTACCTTCAGACCATAGCGGTCTAATAAAGTCCACTTCCATACTGTGTTGTTTGCATAGTGATCATTGTGTTGTGCACTCCCTTCAATCTTGGCCTAGTAAGCAATGTATGCAACATATCTATAGAATTCCTTCAAATAATCTTCATTTAAAGCTTTTTAGATTGCTGCTTAGACTCCCATCATTTCACCAAGTACTGACTGTATGTATCAATCTTGGGTTTTCTCGCCACAAGAGATTTCTCTTGATGTCACCTGGTTTTGGTTGACACTGTGTACTCATTTTTCAAGGCTTTTTATTTAAGGGTGGTAGGCTTTGGTAGGATTTACCTATGAGTGGTTTCAGCTCCTCGACCCCATTGAAGAAGTAGCCACTGCTTAGCACTGCAATATCTGAAAGCAGATCCCAAAAAAAGCAACTAGGCTATTAGTGCTTCTTGTCAAGTCCTTGCGAGACGTTATTCCACGTCCTGGTAGAAAATATATCGAGGAGAGGCTTTCAACTAGGTTTTTCATTGTGCTCCCTTATGACAGCAGTAAAACTGCATGATGGGTATGCAGTGGCTTTGCGCCATTCCTGTTGGTATATAATGATATAATATATGCCTCATTTCAAGCAAATATGATTTTCTTACCATTAGCTATTGGTTGTAAAACATTGGAATTTCTTACTAATTCCCCATGAATGTTACAAAACAAGTTTAGAAATAGGTTGCCAAATGACCTCTTTTCAATCTAAATTATTTATGTGAAAGGAACAACAATGTCATGCTTTACATCAGTTCACAGATTGGTGAAACCTTATTTTGAAAATCGTTGGGGTTCATCTGTTGTATGTGGTCAACTCAATTTCTGTAAATTGTTAATCGGTAAAGTGATAAGCCTGCTGAATTTGCCATACGCAGAACTACAAGCACTTTAGTAGTTGTAGGTTGAGCCCAGATGCCTCAGGGTTAGGCGAGCTATACAAATTAAAAAAAAAAAATACATTCAATGTGTTTTATTTTATCCTTTTCCTGGGTTTTACTTCTGTTCAGACCCAGAGAGAGGATGACTCTTGTGCAGAGGTAGGACAGGTATATGATCACTCCTTGGTGTTGGCGGTATTGAGTTTGCTAATTGACAGTCAATAATATAAAGAAAACAGATGTTAAGTAGTGGCACACAATATTTCTGGATGGCGGCGATGGGTTCAGAAATTGTGACTGTGCTTCTTCATGAAACAGTGCATTGATGCACGTTTTTGATGTAGAATAGAGGTCTGCAACCTTTGGCTCTCCATATGTTTTGAACAACTCCCATCAGACCTAGCCAGCATAGGCAATGGTAAGGATCATGGGAGTCATAGTCCAAAATACCTGGAGAGCCTCAGGTTGTAGACCCTTAATGTAGAATGACCCACACAAGATTACATCACGAGGAGCAGTCTGTATATAGTTAATGGATTTGATAAAGAATGTTGAAAAATACACCAGTTTTATGCAGAAAAATAATAAAATAGTATGTTTGTTTGTTTGTTTATTATTTGTAATGCGCGCCAGACCCGGGGGTATCAGGGTGCAATAGACATCAAGAGGGTTGTTCAGCTTAGGTTACAGTGCTGTGCAATATCATACATGTATTTACAGTTGGTTGTGATAAGGACAATTTTTACATGAAAGGCATGAAAACTGGTTGGTTACACAATAAAAACGCAAGAGACAATAGGTAGTATATACAATGGGCCTCATTACGAGGTCTGAGGTAGCCATGGCGCTATTAGCGCCATGGCTGCCTCCAAACTCGTTCCGACTCCGTCCTGGTGAATGGAGCAATTACCGATCCATTCCAAGGTTGGCGGGACCGGTAATTCCCCATTCCCCAGGGCCATTCCCCATTCCCATTTGAGCCCCAATAGGGCTCAATGGGAATGGGGAAGGCGCTAATAACGGTACCGCAAATTGCGGTACCGTTATTAGCTCTAGAGTCCATTTGCGGGTCCCGTCCTTAACACCTGAAAAAAACAGGTGTTAAGGAAGGACCCGCAAAGGGAACTCGTAGTAGGGGGGGTAAGGGATTACCGGCACCAGTGCCCTCACCGGTTCCGGTATTCCCTTACCGCCCACCTCGTAATGAGGCCCACTGAGTACGGAAAGGAGCGAAAATTCCAGTGAATATATACTAGGAGGTTAGAGGTCATTCTCCTTGATCCAGCGGATGACATGAGATCTAAAGCGTGAGTAGGGTAGGTCAGCCCTCAGGGGTGGGGAGAGGGAGTTCCAGGATAGGGCAGCTTTAACCGGGAAGCTACTTCCGCCAGTCTTCATGCGTTCATACTTGGGCACTGTAAGAAGGTTGGCGTTAGTAGTTCTAGTGGATCGGTTGGCGGTTTGTCTCGTAATTCTGTCTGAGATATTTTGGGGCAGCTTGGTAAAGGCATTTGTGTGTGAGGGATACTGTTTTGAGAAAGATTCTATCATTCGTCGATAGCCAGTTATTAGATCTTCTGTGGTCAGAAATATGGGCTTTCTTAGGAATGCATAGGGTTGCTCTTAAGACGTTGTTTTGCAAAATCTGGATCTTATTGGTGATGTATTTATTACTCCCTAAGTATAGGGCATTACAATAATCCAGTCTGGACAGAACAAGGGCTCCTGCCAAGGTAATGCAGCTGTTGGGGGAAAGGAAGGGCTTAGCTGCTCTAATTAGTTTGCAGGTGTAGGCTGTTGAAGAGGCCATGGAGTTGATTTGCTTTTTAAAATTTAGTGCGGAGTCTAAATAGAAGCCAAGGGTTTTGACTTCCTTGGCTACTGTGAAGGTAGGTATGTTATTATCATCTATTATAAAATTGGAATAATTATGGCCTAATTTGTTAAGATTCGCAGGGGTGCCTAGGATAAAGAGTTCCGTCTTGTCATCATTCAGGCATAGACCGTGAGAGGCCATCCATGCCTGGATGATGAGGTACACTCTATTCACAAAGGCCAAATCCTTTTTGTAGTTGCCCGTCAGTGGGTTGAGGATCTGGGTATCATCAGCATAGTTAGTGTAGGTGATACCCAGGTCGTCTAAATCATCAAAAAGGGGCTTTGTGAAAATGTTTTATAGAGTGGGGGATACGCAAGATACCTGTGGCACCCCACAGGCGATCGGTATGGGGTTGGCTGCTGCTATGGGGGAGAAGACGCGCATAGATCTATTGTCCAAAAAGGATTGGATCCATCTAGTGAGAAGTGGGTGGCAGAATCCAAGTGGTTGCACAGGATCTTGTGGTCTACTAGGTCGTTTTTTAAGTAAAAGGAGGACTCAATAATGTTTCAAATTGTTGGGTATGGTACCAGTGGAGAAGAAGGCCTTTATGAGTTTGTAGATGAAGGGTGAGAGGTCCTGTGCAGCGTCTTTTATAATTTGGGCTGGGCACGGGTTACCGTGGCAGTTAGAGGGTTTGAGTCCAAGGATGATTTTTTCGACTTCGAAGATGGATACTGTATTAAAGTTGAAGTGGGGTGTGTGTTGATCCGGAGGTGGTGGCGGTAGTTGGGGCAGAGGCTTGGAAATTTTGTTAGGCTTAGGGGCCAAGAGGAGGTTTTCTTTTTTATTATTGATCTTAGCTTGAAGAGTCGCTCCCTTATTCGATAGGGCACTCTGAATGCTGGTACGCCATAGTTTGTCTTTGTGACAGGTATCTGGTGCTATGATGGGTGATTCTATTTCTTTAAGGATTGTGAACAATTCTTTGGCCCTAGAATTGGCTTGCGTAATGCACAGATTGAAAGAGGATTGTTTGGCAAGTATGATTTCTTTTTTGTAGAGGGAGGCTATTTTACTAAGATTGTTTTTGTTAGTCTCGGAAGGGTCTTGCCTCCAGATTTATTCACTTTTACATTTTTTTAGTCTCATAGTTTTCCACCATGCGTTGACATGTTTTTTAGGTTTGCTCTTTAGTGGTGTTATGGCGTCTAATGATAACATTATTTTGTTATATTCCTCTACCATAGTGAAGGGGTCAGTATTGGCGGGGAGCGAGTTTAAGGTCGGAAGAATCAATGGGGTGAGTTTTTCAGCTGTAATGTTTCTTTTGTTTCTAGTTGGGATAGCTGGGGCCATGTTAGTGGTGGGTATGGAAGGCGTAACCTCTAGAGAGAAGGAGATCAGGTGGTGTTCAGACCAGGGTTGAGGATTGATGGACGTAATGGAGGTCTGGCAGTTGTGTTCTGCTACCCAGTCAAGGGTTCTTCCTTTGGTATGGGTGGCACCCGTCACTTTTTTGGTGAAGCCCAGTTCCTCAAGGGAGTCATTGATGTGCATGGCGTTGGTGTCAGATGGGTCATTGAAACCTAAATTAAGATCTCCTAGGAGGAGACAGTGGGAGGCGTTTTTGAGATTATCAGATAAAATGTTGGTTAGGTCTTCTTCGAAGGAGCCTAGGGGACCAGGAGGTCTGTATATAAGGTGGATAGACAGGGTCTGGGAGTCCGAAATGGCTAACTTGGCCGTGAGAGATTTGCAAGAGTCTAGGTTTTGGGGTGTGGAAAGTCTCAGGGACAGACTAGTTTTGACAATTTTGGGAAGGCCTCCACCTCGGGACTTAGTGCAATCTATTCTAAGGAGGGTGTAGTCCTCAGGGATGGCTAGCATGATTGCTGGGTCTGCTGCTGAATGAAGCCAGGATTCAGTGATAGCAATGAAGTCCATTTTTTCTGTCTGGAGCAGGTCAGCAATTTCTGTTGTGTGGGCTACCATGGAGCGGGCATTTATAAGGGCTCCTCTTAAGCTGGACTGGGTAGATTCCTTGGATGGTTACTGGGAACCGTGGAAGTTTTTAGGGTGGATGTTGAAGTCTCGGTTAAGCCGGCTATTGAGTTGGAGTGGGTGTTTGGTCTTGATGGTTTTGTGGAGGGAGATGTTGGTATTAGGCTGTAGGTTGCTGGAGGTATTGTTTATGAGAGGGCGGTAAGTATTAGCTAGAGGTTCATAGATTTTAGGGAGTCTAGCGCGAAGTTTAAGGTTTCTCTGCAGGAGACTGCAAGGTCTGCTGTCCAAATTATTCTGGCTTGGAGGTTTGCTATTATGGGTCACCGGATAGTGTGTAGTAACTGTTAATGGCGAGGTAAGAATCATGATGGGATGTAAGGTGCTGATAAGGTGTAGAATAGTCCTCAGCAGGACAGTATAGGTCATTGGCAGGTGCATAGTTTGCTCGTATGATGACTAGGTGGGATCAGAAGTAGCTCTAAGGCCGGGATAGGGTGTAGAGTGCAGGGGACTCTGGGAGCCACTGTTGTCATTAGGTAGCCTAGATTGGCATTGTATCTAGGAGCTATGTGGCAGACATATTAAAGATTGCCTGGAGATGCAGATAGGATGGTACCGATCTGGTGGAGTACAATTACAGCTTAAATGACCTTGGTCTGATACTGTGCAAAATCGACTAGGTGGCGCTGGGCAGATAAAGTACAAAGTCAACTCAGTTTACTGGGAAGATAAGAATGCTGGTTCAAGGCAATTGGCGCTGGGCAGATAAAATGCAGAATCAACACAGTGGCATTAGGCAGGTACAATGCAACTTCAATGCAGTTGGCGCT
The DNA here is from genome assembly GCF_040938575.1 of Ambystoma mexicanum. NCBI lineage: Eukaryota > Metazoa > Chordata > Amphibia > Caudata > Ambystomatidae > Ambystoma > Ambystoma mexicanum. The sequence continues at coordinate 1,490,433,796 of NC_090932.1, read as the reverse complement.
AGGCAGGTAAAACGCAACTTCAATGCAGTTGGCGCTAGGCAGGTAAAAAGCAACTTCAATGCAGTTGGCTTCAATGCAGTTGGCGCTAGGCAGGTAAAAAGCAACTTCAATGCAGTTGGCGCTAGGCAGATAAAAAGCAACTTCAGTGCAGTTGGCGCTAGGCAGATAGAATACAGAATCAACTTGGTGGTACTAGGCACGTAAAATGCAACTTCAATGCAGTTGGCACTTGGCAGATAAAAAGCAACTCCAATACGGTTGGTGCTAGGCAGGTAAAAAAGCAACTTCAATGCAGTTGCCACTGGGTAGATAAAAAGCAACTTCAATACAGTTGGTGCTAGGCAGGTAAAAAGCAACTTCAACGCAGTCGGCGCTAGGCAAGTAAAATGCAACTTCAATGTAGTCGGTGCTAGGCAGATAAAAAGCAACTTCAATACAGTTGGCGCTAGGCTGGTAAAATGCAACTTAAATACAGTTGGTGCTAGGCAGGTAAAATGCAACTTCAATGCAGTTGGCGCTGGGCAGATAAAAGGCAACTTCAATACAGTTGACGCTAGGCAGGTAAAATTCAACTTCAATGCAGTTGGCGCTTGGCAGGTAAAAAGCAGGGTTCAGTATGAAGTAGTAAAGACATTACTGTGCAACAGAAGCGATTGCACAGGAGGTAATTGGCTTGAGTCTCATGTCAGGGGCTGCAATGCATAATGTGATAGTACATATTATGGTATAGGTGCTTTTGAGTCTCACCATAGATGCCTTGGCAGGCCAGGGGTCTGGGCTAGGTTGAAAAGCTTAAGGGCTGAGGAGAGTGAGAATGCGGGGGTCGAGGAAGCAAGGCTAAGGTACCTGGAGCATCAGGCAGCATGGCAGCTCAGTCAGGAGTTTTTAGCAAAGTCCTAATGCAAAAAGTGTTAGAGATTGTATCACTGTATTGATTTCATATCACTTGTGTGTATCAGTCATGGGATTGTATCACTGTATTGATTTCATAGCACTTGTGTTTATCAGTCATGGGATTGTATCACTGTATTGATTTCATTTCACTTGTGTTTGTCATTCCTGTACTGTTATGGAATGCCTTTGTTTCTCTGTTGGAACTGCCCATGTTATCATTTTGAAGAATGCATTATTCTCAGGCACGTAAGTCTATGAAAGCTCCAGTGCTAGATACTGTTTATTCTATTCTCAACTCATGGCTCAATAGCTTTGAACTTCACCAGATATGTTTCGGTTGGAATATCATTTTTGGTAACTTAAAAAACTGCCTCACACTTCTGCTTATCATTTGTCATTTTATGTATTTCTTAACTTATTTATCTGCTTTTGTTTTAACTCTTGGCATCTGTTTTAATTTGTTTTTACTTTGTGCTTCATTCTTTGTATGAATTGACACATATGTATGCATTCAGACAGACTCCTCTTTCTTGAGGGGCTGTCGCTTGTAAAGTTTAGAAATCGCAAATGAGATGAGCCTCTCACAGATTTTCAGATAACGTAAGATCCCAATACAGATTTTGCAAATTCTGCTGTCTGCCATTTGCTGAAAATGTTGAAATCAATATTTTAGCCACAATTTTGAATCCCTTGTTTGACTCTGATTGGCACTGAATTGTTATATTCAGTCACATTTGTATGTGTTTTTATTAGATTATAATATCCCCAGTATGAGATTTCCTGTCGATTCCTATGCTTCAACATATTTTGCTTTTCTTTCTTCCGAGCCTGTGTTTTTGCTCTATAGATAATTTTTTAGGAATGTTCATTATTATAATGCAGGTCTCTGACAGGAATGTCTTCTTCCTGGGTGACTGTTGGCCAAATCTTCAGTTGTCCTGTTTTTTAATAGTCATTGGTCCATTATTCAAGCTGTGCAGCATCTGTGCAGGTAAAAACGGTTAACAAAGACTAATATGTGGTCTTCATATACTCTCCCAGGCCTGGTCACAACACTGAAAGTTGTGAGTTCGGTATGAAAAATGCTTCTAGATCTTTGAAGGAAAAGGCAATTAAGGTTCTGGTAACATTTTATTTTAGGCTCAAAGCCAATCGCCTTTCCAATTGTAGAGTCATTTGCCTTTTCAGTCTTCAAAAAAGACCAATCTCTGTCAAACTTGCCTGTACCCCACCTCAGATCATGCCTAGAATGACTGCCACCAGTAAGTCACCTAGTGTACCTGTGACCAATATAGAGTTCCTGTCATCATTTGCGCTTAGGTCTTCAACCCAATATCAAATTGCTAATCAAGCAGCATTGATGTTTATTTATTTATATAGCGCTCCACACCATGAGGTATCTGGGCGTGTTACACTTATTTGAAGATTACATGTTGCATATAGTACAAAGTAGAATAGTTACAGTGCATTCTTTACATTATTTGAACATTGAAGATAACAGTATTATACATCAGAAATATACATGTCACTTTACATAGATACAAACAGTGTCATATTTTAGCTAGTACTAATAGTGACATACTAAAGCCGGTCATAGATCATTAGCAAGGAGCCAACTCTTGGTGTTTTTTCTAAAGCAAAAGAAGGACTGGTCAGCTCTTAAGGTTGTAGGCAAGGAGTTCTAAAGCTGGGCTGCCATGACAGGAAAGCTACTACAACCTACTTTCTTCAACTTGTATCTCGGGGCCTTAATGCAGAATGAGTGCAGGGTCCTAGTGGGGAGCATGTCGATTACTTTTTGAGAAGTTTCTCCATTAGGTAAATTGGGGCAGAGTTGGTTAGGCATTTGTGTGAGGGTGGCAATTTTAAACTGAATCCTGTCCTTGACTGACAGCCAGTTGTTCTTGCATCTAGCCTCCGAAATGTGTTGTCTTCTTGGAATACTTAACGCAGTGCTTAGTGCGTTGTTCTGTAATATTTGAAGTTTGTTAACAATATATTTACTTGAGCCAAGGTAGAGAGCATTGCAATGTCTAGTTTCGAGAGAATTAATGCTCTCGCTAGGGTAATACAACTGGCTGTGGGTAAGAAAGGTTTCAGGCATGGATCAGCTTGCAGGTGTAAGCTGTCACTGAGGCCGTAGCGTTGACTTACTTGTGCATGTTCAAAGCTGAGTCTAGTAGAAACCCAGGGTTTTTACCTCTTTCGCCACTTTGATATCCATGACGTCGATATTGAAAGATTGGAAATGAATGCTAAATTTGTTAAGATTGGCAGGTGCTCCCAGAAGCAAGAGCTCCATCTTTTCATCATTCAGACATAAGCTGTGCGAGATCATCCAGGCCTGAATGATGAGATAGATTTTATTGACCAGTGCCAAGTCTGTGTCATAATCACCAGTTAGAGGGATGAGGAACTGGGTGTAATCTGCATAGTTAGTGTAGGTGACACCCAGATTGTCTAGGTCATCGAACAAAGGTTTGTTGAAAATGTTGTAGATAGTGGGCGATATGCATGCACCTTGCGGAATTCCACATGTTATAGGTGTTGGTTCTGCTGAAGTAGAAGGTAAGAACACACTCATAGACCTATTATTCAGAAACAATTGAATCCTGGCTGTTGCTTCCCGAGAGAAGTTGTAGGTGCTTGCAAAGTACTTTATGATCTACCAAATCAAAGGTGGCTGAGAGGTCTATTAAGAGTAGGAGGGCCAGTTTCCCATTGTCCTGTAATTCATCAATTTGGTTCTTCAGGACAATCAAGGCTGTTTCTGTACCATGCTTGGGTCTGAAGCCAGACTGCCTGAGCCCTAATCAATTATTGCACTCCAGGTATGACTGTATCTGGAGGTAGGCAGCTTTGTCAATGATTATTAAAAGAAAAGGGACTGGTGTTATGGGTCTAAAGTTAGTCTGGGTATTTGGGTCCAAAGTAGGTTTCATTAAGAGTGGTAGGACCCAAGCGTCCTTAAGGTTGTTGGGTACAGTGCTTGTTTTAAATGAAGAGTTAGAGTAGTAATGAAAGGCGCCAAGTCTCTCACAACTTCTTTCATTATAGAGGCCGGACAGATATCACCCTGGCATCTACAATGTTTGAGCGAAGCTATGTCTTCCACTTCTTGGGTGGAGCCTTGGGCACATTTGAATTGCTGGGGAGGTTTAGTGGAATTAGGTTAGGGCCTCTGAAGGGTACCAGTGTTAGGAAAGTTATGTTTCTTAGCTGCTATTTTATTTTGAAGGAGAGAGATTTTATTGGATAGTGCATTTTGGATATTGGTGCACCAGGTTTTATCCTTGGTGCAAGTATCCATAAGAGGGACAGGGTTTTATTTTTTGCTTCATGTTAAGATGTATTTCTAAACTCTAACCTGGTGGCCAGAATTTTAGGAGGCCATCCTCGGTTTATTGAAACAGGGGAACCTTCTGGACAAGCCAGACCAATCTAGGTAGCTTGGCAGTCAGCTAAGGCTAAGGGCCTGATTCATGGAATGTTTTCCTATGGGATTGCGCCATTATAAAACACTTCCATGAATCAGGCCCTAAGTCTGAGGAAGGGTGAGAGTGATCGGAAGCCCACAATGAGCACACATAGCAACGAACCACAAATTACTTTTAGACAAGTGTATATGAAGAAATCTATAAATGTTTTGTCGGCCAGACAAAATAGACACAAGTAACTTTAGCAATGAGAAAACAGTTATCACACAAATCTTTACACTATACAAATATGTATACAACACATTTCCTAATGCAAGCAGTTCCAGGATAAAACCACAATCTGTGAAGAGAGGGTTAAGTTAGTACGCAAATGACATTGGGTAATTCTTCAGAGTTCGTTTCCGAACTTTCGAGTCCAACCCTAAGCTCAACAGTACAGTTGTGCATAAAAGCGCACGATCGCGCAGATGAACAAAACATGTGTCTTCTTGTAGGGGCTGTAGCAAGTCAGGAAGGGGCTTGAGGCAATGAAAAATTGGTTCCCACTATTGAGTAGTCCCTGCCCTTGGCGGCAAAGCAGTGTTCAAAAGGGGGGGAATAGCTAGGGAGCACAGGCTAACCCAGCCAGGTTCGAGTACCTTTAAGGGATAACTGTGCACAAAAAGGATAGTCTATGCCAGGGGGGCACCGGTAAGTGATGCAAGTACTCAATGACCCTCGGCACAGTCCGGACCAAACTTTGCCAGTTTAGTCGAGGTCGCTAGTAGGTTCGAGTCCTGCAGTTTCGCAGCGCTCTGACTCTCAGCGACTGCAGTGGAGAACGATCGTCCGTGACGGGACTGTTGCCTTTTCTCAGTTTCCGAAGGAGGTATGAAGAAAATTCTGGTGCAGCTGGCTTCAGGGCACAGGAGAGCAGAACATCAGGGGAACTAAAGTGACTGTCACCACCAGGTAGTGACGCGTGAATTGTGGATGCGGGCAGTGTTACGCACGCTCCTTATTTGGAACCCAGAGGAGCTAGAATGCACGGGGCCATAAGCAAGCGATGTCCCAAGTCTCAGGTCTGCACTCGAGACGGTGGTTGAGCTACGTATTACCCTGAGGTAGAGCTGGAGAGTTTGCTGGATGGCCCAGGAACACTTTGGAAGGGGCTAGTTCACTGGGTAAGCAGGGGGTGCCTAGAGTAGTTGTTCCCACTACTCCAAAGGGGTGAAGCGCCTTGACAGGCCGCCTTCATCAAAGAAGAAAGCAGGGGTCTGACAGGACAGCAGAGGGCAAAGGCCAAAAGCTTCCAAAGCGTCTCCGGTGGTTTCACAAGTCTGTTTCTTTCGTGTAGGAAACTTGGCTCCTTCTGTAGTTCGGTGAGAACACAGGTGATAGACCTGGAATAGCTGCAGCACTGCATCTCTTATCCAAGATCAGCTTTGCGCCAAAATTGAGGACTTCCAATAGAAGATCTGCTATCTTGCAGGCATCCCAGACGTGGACCAATCACGGCCCACGGTGGTCTCAGTCATTCAGGCACTCCAGACATCCTGGCACCAGTAGTGTGAATAGGGACCAGACAGTCCCAACCCTCTTCCTGGGCACACACACGTGACATGCAGAAGCCCGCAAAAGAGATCAGTTTTCGTGGGAGGCTGCATGCCCAAATAAGGAACATGTAGATTACTCGACCTGGTTGAAGGCAAGGGACAAAATGGCCATGGGACAGAACAAATGACTTTGTGGTTCGGCCTTTTTCAGACCTGGCCACAGTCTTGAGCCAAACGCGGTATAACTCAGTAAAAAGAAGTCAAACATTCTGAAAAGTAACTGCTGCCACCAGTTCGTTCCAGGCACACTTGTTGTTAGGCAGAAACCTGTGCAGTTCCCTTGGGGAACACTGCAAAAGATTTAAGACTACAGGTAGAGCAGTAAACCCCTTTGGTAGCAGTCTGTACCACCCAGATTTACCTGGTAGCTGTGGCTGAGCAGTCAGACTTCTCTCAAGAAGAGTTAGGCAGTATGCAAAGTATACACAATATGTACCAACATACAATAGCACAAGCAAACACTGACCAGAGCTTGGTTCCAAAAGTATATAGTTATTTATTTAAAATACACATAAGTTAAAAACACTCTAGCAAAATATAGTAAACACTTCAAACACAGTTACAAAGAAAGTAGATTCAATCCTTTCTCCTATCTAGACAATTCTAGGTTAACACCACTTAATTAAAACAGAGGTGAGTGCTTAACGTTAGATGGCACTCTAGTAGTTTCCAAGAAAGGGAGAGAAAAAGCAGAAATGGGTTAAACACACCACTCTAAGGTCCAGAACACTTGCAATAGGCTCAAAGAAGCACAAAGTCACAGGTGAGCAAAAGCCACTAGGCAGGGCCTACTCTTAGAGTAGCCGGAGCGAAAATGTGCCCAAGATCACACTGTTATTAGGGATTCAAAGTCTTGCAAAGAGTTAGACAAGAGTGTAGAGTGGTTTAGAAAGTTTAGCCAGGGTGTCCCAGGCTCTCCCAGGTTCGAAAGCCGGGGGCTAAATCTACCCCGTACAGTCGGTAGCAAGGGAAGCCAGGCGGAACACGGTACCTTAAGCGGAAAGGATCCTCCAGCGGTGGCAGTTGTTCCAGGCAGTGGCAGCAGGGCTCGACGTCGGTCAGGGGAGAAGAAGTTCTCGCTGAAGAGCAGAAGAAGAGGGTCGTTGCACTGCCCGGGAAGAAACCAGCCGCGGAGTCCTCCGGTTAAAGGGTCGTACCGACTTTCGTGGTTGGGGTAAAAGTGGTGGGGTTCCGGTTGCCGGGGTGCTTGGCACTGGCAAGGCGGCCACGAGATACCTCGAGAAGCGAAAAGAAGGCGAAAACTGGTTGTCCCCACCAGTCAAGGGAAGGAGCCACTCCGTTAAGAGTTCTCCTCGGTCGTCGGGAAAAGTGGTGAGACGGTTCAGCAGGGCTCCACCGGGTGGTGTCGTCGAAGCAGGTCGGCTCAGCCCTTCCCTCGTCGGATTCTTGGTCCTGTGGCGACTTCTGAAGTTCCAGTCCCCAAAGCCCTGCTTTTATGCAGCAAACCCCCATTCACCCAGCCTAGCTGTCACTCAAACATGCTAAGTGGTGAGCCGGGCGGCTCACCACTTGGGCCAATCAGGACGGAGTGCGACTTGAGTTACCAAGGTAACTCAGTCCAGGGTGCCTAAATCCCCCTCCACCCCTCCTAAGTACCCCAGACACAGTGGCACCACTTTGGAGGGCTTCTGTGGAGAAGCCCGCCAAAAGTGGAACAAAGGGCTCCACTTTGGGTCAGAGTTACAGAGGCGAACACCAACGCCATTTTTGAATCAAGTTTTGGCAAAAAGTCCCAACCGGAGTTATAAAAATAAATATATAAACCGGCGGTATGTTTAAGGCTACCGTAAATAAATAATTAAATGTGTTAGCCTAAAACAATGGGAAATCCCATAGGAAAATATTCGCGGTCGAATATAAAACGTAGTTTCCACTGCCACCAGCCAAAACTCGATCAGGGGGGACGGAGACGTGCCCCCTCGACTAACAGACCCTGGGGCAATCGAATTGCCCCAGCCAGTACGTCCACAATATGATGGTTTGTACTGGTTCTGTTCAGGATTCAAGACTAGCAAAGTCTTTGGTGACTTTACATGCCCTGGGAGACAGTAGTCAGTCCCAGGGTATGGAGTCTATGTTGGGGAGTCCCTAGGACACCCCTGGGTCACGGCACAGAGGGTGCTGTGCAACCCACATCACAAAAATACATGAGGCCCTATGGAGTAAAAGACCCCATAGCCCATTCAACACAAGGTTTGTCCAAGATAACACAGTTCAACATGTCCAAGAGTGAGGGTAAAAGAGTCTCACTCTTGGCAGGAGAAAAAAATAAACCCCAGAAATCCAGCAAAGCTGCTGGGGGACTCACTAGGTAGGGAAATTCAGCCTAAACAGAGAATTCTCCCTAACACTCGCCCCCCCCAGACTAAGGGACAGGAGGATTTAATCCACTCCTGGATGAACCTCATACCTCTAGTCGATGATATACATCCTAGAGAGTCCATCAGCATTTTGATGGTGACACCTTGACCTATGTTCAATGGAGAACTCAAAGGTTTTCTTTTGCAAGCTAACGGACCTACAGACCCTTTGAGGAACATCAGTCTTTTTGTTATAGGGGATCTGGTTGACCAGTCCCTCAGAAGTTGGTACAACTTCTGAACCTATGTTAGGCTTTTTCAAGGGGTCCTTATAAAGGATTCCCTTAGATCTAGAGGGGCCTCCAAGGTTCCTCACCACCTCTCTTGTGGGAGCAGGTTGGGTCTTAGGCCTCTTGGTTGGAGGGGTTGGGGTTAGGCAATGTACCTGCTTCCCCTTCCTCTTAGATCTATCCTTACCTATTTTAGGAGTTTCCCCCCTAATATTAGGATTTGAGTTGGGGTCTTCAGTAGAAGGTCCAACAGTCTGAAGGTTTTTGGCCTTAGACTTTTCTTTTCTGGTTTTCCACCAGCACTGAGAATTACCAGTTCTCTCAGGTCCAGATAGGGGCCTAGTTGGTCTATCCACCTCTTCCTCAGAAGTAGGGGGGGTCAGAGACTCGGAAACTAGGGGAACAAGGGTGGAGCTTGGTTGGGGCTCCCATGTTCCTAGCATACTATCCTGAACTGTGCCTGGGTTAGAGGTCAACTTACTAAAACCAGGGCTTGTAGTGGGGTTCTCAGTAGAGGGTCCCACAGGCTTAGAAGGGTCCTTCAAGGTAGCTTTTCTAGCCAATTTGGTTAAGTTCTGCTTCTCCATACTGGGAGGCCTGGGGGTATGTGACACTACTCCTAGAGTTCTTAGGTCATTCCCCAACAGGACCTTCCCAGGTACCTCAGTCTGAACACTGACAGGGATCCTCACTGTCATGTTGTTACACTGAATGAGGGCTGGTAGAATAGGAACCATTTGGACAGGGCCTCCAGACATCTTAGTGGGGCCTTTGGGTGCTTTGGCCACATCCTCAGGTTGAAAGAAGCTTTCATCCACTACTGTTCTGCTGGCCCCAGTGTCTCTCCTGGCAGGAGTATCCTGGCCATTGACAAGAACACTGTCCACATAATACACCTTAGAGTTAACAGGTAGGGAGTTATACACAACCCTATTCTGGGGACTAACCAGACCCATAGGCTCTAAGTTTACAGTTGCTTGAAGACCCAAGGGTTCTTCAGCAAAGAGTTCAAAGTGGGCACTAGCCATCTGTACTTCATCCTCAGGAGTGAAGGCTAAGGAGACTGTGCTGATCCCTGCAGGTTTACCCTTGCACTTGGGATCTCCTTTGATATGGTCAGTACCCTGACAGACATAGCATTGTCCAAATGCTCTCTGGAAGGGTGGCTTGTTCTGACCTCCTTCTGGCTTGTGGCCAGAAGGTACACTAGCCTGATTCGGTTTACCCTGGGGCTTACCCTGGTTATTTGGTTGTTTGTGGCCCTCTTGGGTATGGGAGGTATTAGAATTCTCTTTGGAGTCCTTTTTAGGCTGTTTCTCCCCATCCTTCCTCTGAGTTACCCCAGAATCCTTGTGAGTGGCCCTGTTGGCAACCCACAAGTCAGCAGCCTTAGCTAGCTTCCTAGGATCTAATTCCTGTGAATCAGCCAAGTGCTGTCTGAGCTCAGGAGAGCAGGCATCATAAATTGACTCCAACATAAAGAGATTTCTCATCCCCTCATAAGTGTTCACCTTGTAACCCTTAATCCATCCCTCTAAGTTTTTCAAACATTCACTCACCCAGGTAGCCCAAGGGGTACCATCATGCTTTTTGAGGTTCCTAAACCTCTTAAGATACTGGGAAGGGGTCTTCCCAAACCTAGCTATCAAAGCTAGTTTCACACATTCATAGTCCTTCCTATCCTCCTCCCCCATCTCCATTACCACATCAGTTGCAACAGGGGGAAGCCTAGAGAACAACCAGGTGAGTAAGTCATTTCCTGTGATGTTCTGGAGCCCATGATTATATTCAAACAGAGACAACCAATCCAACACATCCAACTTAGGCTCATACATACCAATCAATTCTTTAGGCATCCGGGGTCTTTTAGGACTGGAACTTCTAGAGGAGCCAGAGAGAGAAACATTCTCAACAGATAATTTCTTCATTTCTAAGTCATACTTGAGCTCCATTTCCCTTAGCCTTAGTTCTTTGTCAGTTTGAGCATTAAGTTTCTTATACTCCAATTCTAGCTTCATTTTCTCCAGTTCAAAGTACTGAGGACTAAATGTGGGACCTGGTAAAGGTCCAGTAGGCACAGCAGGTAGAGCAGGCAGAGGCCTAGGGGGGACAGTTACAACAGCCTCACCCTCCTCTTCTGACTCTTCCTCAGAATCATCAACATTTTGCTCCATGTTAATTTCAACACTGTCATCTACAGTTGCTGGAGTGGTAGGTTCCTCTGAACCATCACCCAGACTTTGGTTAGCTAACAATCTTTCAATCAGCTCCATTTTCTTGCCCTTAGTCAGGAGATCCTTATGTTTACAGAGCACTCTTAAACAATCAGCAGTTTTGGCTGCAAGGGACTCTTGACTATAGCTTTCTATAACTGACATGTTAGAGGTTTTACTTTTTCAGTGCTAAGCTTTGTGGTTAGTTGCACTAAGGTATCTAAAGCACAATAAAATGTATACTCAATACAAATCCCACCGCTGTACACCAGTGTTAGGCAGAAACCTGTGCAGTTCCCTTGGGGAACACTGCAAAAGATTTAAGACTACAGGTAGAGCAGTAAACCCCTTTGGTAGCAGTCTGTACCACCCAGATTTACCTGGTAGCTGTGGCTGAGCAGTCAGACTTCTCTCAAGAAGAGTTAGGCAGTATGCAAAGTATACACAATATGTACCAACATACAATAGCACAAGCAAACACTGACCAGAGCTTGGTTCCAAAAGTATATAGTTATTTATTTAAAATACACATAAGTTAAAAACACTCTAGCAAAATATAGTAAACACTTCAAACACAGTTACAAAGAAAGTAGATTCAATCCTTTCTCCTATCTAGACAATTCTAGGTTAACACCACTTAATTAAAACAGAGGTGAGTGCTTAACGTTAGATGGCACTCTAGTAGTTTCCAAGAAAGGGAGAGAAAAAGCAGAAATGGGTTAAACACACCACTCTAAGGTCCAGAACACTTGCAATAGGCTCAAAGAAGCACAAAGTCACAGGTGAGCAAAAGCCACTAGGCAGGGCCTACTCTTAGAGTAGCCGGAGCGAAAATGTGCCCAAGATCACACTGTTATTAGGGATTCAAAGTCTTGCAAAGAGTTAGACAAGAGTGTAGAGTGGTTTAGAAAGTTTAGCCAGGGTGTCCCAGGCTCTCCCAGGTTCGAAAGCCGGGGGCTAAATCTACCCCGTACAGTCGGTAGCAAGGGAAGCCAGGCGGAACACGGTACCTTAAGCGGAAAGGATCCTCCAGCGGTGGCAGTTGTTCCAGGCAGTGGCAGCAGGGCTCGACGTCGGTCAGGGGAGAAGAAGTTCTCGCTGAAGAGCAGAAGAAGAGGGTCGTTGCACTGCCCGGGAAGAAACCAGCCGCGGAGTCCTCCGGTTAAAGGGTCGTACCGACTTTCGTGGTTGGGGTAAAAGTGGTGGGGTTCCGGTTGCCGGGGTGCTTGGCACTGGCAAGGCGGCCACGAGATACCTCGAGAAGCGAAAAGAAGGCGAAAACTGGTTGTCCCCACCAGTCAAGGGAAGGAGCCACTCCGTTAAGAGTTCTCCTCGGTCGTCGGGAAAAGTGGTGAGACGGTTCAGCAGGGCTCCACCGGGTGGTGTCGTCGAAGCAGGTCGGCTCAGCCCTTCCCTCGTCGGATTCTTGGTCCTGTGGCGACTTCTGAAGTTCCAGTCCCCAAAGCCCTGCTTTTATGCAGCAAACCCCCATTCACCCAGCCTAGCTGTCACTCAAACATGCTAAGTGGTGAGCCGGGCGGCTCACCACTTGGGCCAATCAGGACGGAGTGCGACTTGAGTTACCAAGGTAACTCAGTCCAGGGTGCCTAAATCCCCCTCCACCCCTCCTAAGTACCCCAGACAGAGTGGCACCACTTTGGAGGGCTTCTGTGGAGAAGCCCGCCAAAAGTGGAACAAAGGGCTCCACTTTGGGTCAGAGTTACAGAGGCGAACACCAACGCCATTTTTGAATCAAGTTTTGGCAAAAAGTCCCAACCGGAGTTATAAAAATAAATATATAAACCGGCGGTATGTTTAAGGCTACCGTAAATAAATAATTAAATGTGTTAGCCTAAAACAATGGGAAATCCCATAGGAAAATATTCGCGGTCGAATATAAAACGTAGTTTCCACTGCCACCAGCCAAAACTCGATCAGGGGGGACGGAGACGTGCCCCCTCGACTAACAGACCCTGGGGCAATCGAATTGCCCCAGCCAGTACGTCCACAATATGATGGTTTGTACTGGTTCTGTTCAGGATTCAAGACTAGCAAAGTCTTTGGTGACTTTACATGCCCTGGGAGACAGTAGTCAGTCCCAGGGTATGGAGTCTATGTTGGGGAGTCCCTAGGACACCCCTGGGTCACGGCGCAGAGGGTGCTGTGCAACCCACATCACAAAAATACATGAGGCCCTATGGAGTAAAAGACCCCATAGCCCATTCAACACAAGGTTTGTCCAAGATAACACAGTTCAACATGTCCAAGAGTGAGGGTAAAAGAGTCTCACTCTTGGCAGGAGAAAAAAATAAATCCCAGAAATCCAGCAAAGCTGCTGGGGGACTCACTAGGTAGGGAAATTCAGCCTAAACAGAGAATTCTCCCTAACACTCGTACAATCACCCAAAAAATCCTTCAGGGTGTGTAGGGCCATAAAACAAAAAGGGACCCCAGCACACGGTACTGGAGGATTCATTATGCACTGTTAAAAAGTTAACCGGAAATGGCAGCATAGTCTAAGACTATGGGAAACATAGTTTCCCAGTACTGACAGTCTCAAGGGCTTGTCAGTTTCCCCATAACAAGTGAGCAAAAGCCCAGGGGAGTTCAGTGAGGGAGATTAGATATGCATGTGATGCTTAAAAATGCGGTTGCTGCCCTTGTGGTTGGGGCGTGAGACCTGTTGTCATGGGGGGTAGGTAGGGTGCCTAATAGATGGCCCAGCTAGGTGGTTCAGGAGCTTCAGGCTCGCACAAACACAATGCAGGAGGCTGTACTTTGGGTGTAACCATTTGTTGATGCATACTAAAGCAGCTCTGAAGGTGAAGCAGATGAAGGGGAGAGTTTGAGAAGGAGATGGTGTGCCGGAGACATCTGCAACGGAAGAGCTGTTGGCAGATGTGCAGGTGCATGGAGCATCATTGTGGAAGGAGGGTGATTATTTCTCTGGGGGTGCAGGAGGCAGTTGTGGCAGGGAAGAATGAGATGGTGGTAGCTTTAGTGGTACTGGAGGCATCTAATGAAGAGATGGTCACCGAAAGTGAGGCGGTTGAGTCTGTTAGGCCTGTTGCTGCAAAGAGTGCAGAAGGTGAGTCAAAGGCCTAGTCACCATCAATGTCTATCACAAGGTCCTGGGTGTGGAGCTACCTTTCCCTGCCAGAGGGGGAAGAGTTTGCTGATGCGGATGGAGAAGTCGGTGGTGTGCAGCATCTGCAAGAGATACGCTGGGTAGGTGGGGTAGAATCTGTGTTTCACATTGACATTAAAGTGTCACATAACCGCACCATGTGGTGGTACAAGACCTACATACCATTCATTGATGCCACATCCTCAGTAGTCTTACGTGGTGTGGCTGAGGCATTCAAGAACACCTTGGGAATGTTGACATTCACCACCAAGTAGATTGTGAAAAACCAGCAAACTTCCTAAAACCTTTCAAACATAGACAATGGCAGAGGCACCACCACCAATCAGGACTAGGTTGGCTTCCTAACCACTGTTGGTGAAAAGGTAGGTTGTGCACCCCCATATGGCGGCAGATGGACTGCTCACCTGTTACAGAATGCAGGCATATTTTGCTTGCATTGCCGGTAGCGGTCTGCTTTAGGAGCTAGAGGACCGAGCCATCCAGAATGATCTGGTGAGTCACCTGCATGCCCACTGTCCTGTGAACTAGGTAGGGGGGAAATAGACAGAGCGAGTACTGACATCTCTAGCAGGATAGAGTAGTTTTGATTTTTAAGGCACTTGAGTCTGCTCTTTGTGAGCTATAAAAACATGTTCAGGAGGTGGCTTTGTCTTGTGAGAGGGCCATTAATGTATCTAAGTGTCACTTCTCTGTGGCAGAGCTGTACACGTTGATCTACCCTGTTTGAGAGCCATGAGAAATATAGAAGCAACTCCCCTCTGTGCTAGACGATCAAATATTGGCTGATTTATTCGCCTCTGCAAAAGTACAATGTTCATTTTGCAGGAAGTGGCTCTGTGCATGACTGCTGCAAAAATTGACTTTAGATCACTACTAGCTCTTGTTCACAACCAGTGATAGATCTATCAATGCCACTACCACCACCCAAGACGCACGCACACCTTGGCTGCATGTGACTTGTACCAGGCAACAGGTAGACATACTCTGTCTGTACTTATATCCACTTCTAGTTGGTGCACACGTGTCTTGCCATAGTCTGCCACAAAATTGGTACTTTTTAATAGTAATGAATGTCAGTTGTTCAACACGAGGCAGAGAAACGCTTCTCCTAAAGTCAGACACATTTCCTTGGGCAGCAACATCTTCATTTTTCTACTTTGTTTTAGGTGACTCAGCACCCTTTACCCACAATTCCTTAAGAGGGCAGGCCACGTACTTCTGCGCACGCGCTTCCAGAAAGTCACTGTTAAGCTGGTTCAGCTGTTCAGCGTAACAGCGACGCAACTTCTCATTTCTTTTTGTAGTTTCACCTTATGTTAGCACCATTTCTCTTTGCATCCCATGCAAGATATTTTATATACTTTTGAATCTGACATGCCTGCACCCGTGATTATCATTCGTGCATCTGTGGTGCTCAAGGCCACTCCATCGAGGCCGTCACTGACCACTGCCCTCAAGAGGAAATTAAGCGGTCAATCCGCCGCTGCTCCTGAGAAGAGAATTACTGTGGGCTGTAACGCTCACCTGGTATCCACGGGCACGTCTCAGCCTGTTCTGACCTCTTACGACCTTGAACCATTCCATGGAGTCTACTCGACTGGCCTTGTTTTCTTGGAAAGTGTGCTCTCCGTCCTGCTTTCAGCACAGAGGCGCGTTGATTGATGCGGGCTTGTTGCTGCCTAGTTACTTCACTGGCAAGAGTCCGACAGGTAAGTATAATGAGTCTTTTGAACAGTTCTCTAACTTCGTTCCTTTCCTTCCTTAGATGATGGCCGGCGTCCGGGGATGGGGACGTGCTGCTGAGATGAGTAGCGCTGAAGGTGAGTGAGAGCGCGATGCAACACTTTGGTATTTATATTGAACTGAGTTCTTCTTCTGTGTCTTTTAGGTGCCGCGACGTTTTCAGCGTGGATGTCGGTTATGAAGAAGAAATGCGGTGAGTAAGTGCGGTATGCGGCGCCTCTAGATGTTTCCACGCTAACCTGGAGTGTCTTTTCCCTCTTGCAGATGGATGAGAAGTTCCGGAGACAGAGTTCCCCCATAGCGGCTGGGATTCAGGTAAGCGTTTGAAGCTTGTACAGTCTTTAAAAAATAAGCGAAGATTTGCTGAATGCTTACTAATTCCTTTCTTCTGTTCTTTTCCCTTTCCCTTAGGAAGCGCCGTGTCGGGAGGGGAATGACACCGCCGAAGATGCCCGCAGAACAGAAGGAGCGATGAATGATGGGCAGAAGCGCCGCAAGGTAAGGCTGTTCCTAATGGTGTTCTTGTAGGAGCTGAGCGCAGAAGAAAGATGCAGGCCTACTGGAGACCGATCCGAACACGGTCAGTGTCACACTGCAGGTGCAGAAAACACAAAGCATGTTTCCCAGCCTGGGCGTGGCTTAAATAGTCTCTGGGTATCCCAGGTGTCTCTGGGCTGAACCACACCCAAAAGATTAGACTGCACATGCAGTTCTGGGAACCGAAATATGTGGGGGCATCCATCTTGTCCCCATCAATGCAACTACAAGTCCAATCCCCAATGGTATCCTATGGGAGTGAGTGAGTCTGGTGCCACAAGCTCCAAGTCTGACTCCAAGTGGGTCTTTGGAGGGGATGGATCGGCCCTTGAGGGCCATGTAGGTGATCGTGGCCTGGCACCAGCATGACATCTTGGAGGAATGGGGACATGAGGGGCAGGAATCATGACATGGGCGATATCCGTGAGTTTGCCTGCCTCGCAGTAATTTGGACTTACTTGCTGATCCTAAACCTGTGAGTGTTATACGTATGGACAATGAAACGTGGAAAGTATTTAAGCAGGGAAGGTGAAGTTGCTGGAAGACACCCTCCCTAGTGGGTGGTGCAAGAGACTATGGCATACGAGGAGGCACAGCAGGGTCAAGAGCAGCAGCGCCGTGCATGGTGCGAGACTAGGGGTGACACCGTACCACAGTCTGGAGGTGGCGCCCCGGGCCCCTGCAGCAGGACAGACACTGATCCTCAATGCTCGGCTCTAGCAAGCATGTCGGAATGCTAAGAGTAAACTGCCCCTGTCAATGATGGGGAGGACGGCATTGCCACGACTTATGCATTGCTTTGGGAATGTCCCATATGACATTCCGAAGCGGTTCTTTCGGGAACTGGAGAAGTTGTGTAGAGGGTTCCTGTGGCTGGACGGATGAGATAGGATAGCCCTGACCACACTACAAAGGCTGTACGACCAGGGAGGATTAAGGGTACCGAACTTCGAGCTGTATTTTCTAGCATGCCAACTACAGGATGTGGTGAAATGGATGGCCGATGATCCTACGACAGAGACGGCATTGCTGCAGCCCGCATTACGGCACAGGCACCTGAGAAACCTTCTATGGATCCCCTCCAAGGAGCAACAGGAGATCCCCTACCTAGTGAAACTGGGCATCCCAGTCTTGCACACAGCCTGTGGCGTAGTGGGGATACTGGACCCACTCTCTCGGCAGACACCAATAGTAGCGATCCTGAAGGGCAGGAAGGGTGACAGGGCCATAATAGAATCAAGGTGGGAGATGTATGGAGTGGCCACAGTGGGGGACCTGTGAGATGAGGTAAGGTGGAAAATGTTTGAGGAGTTGCAAGAGGAAGTGGGGATACAAGCGGGACAGTTCTTGTTGTACAACTCAGTTCTGGGAGTGCTACGCAAAAGATGGCCGAATATCACATAGGGGGATATTGGCAACAATGATATTGGGATGTTGCTTACAGTGGCAGAAGGCGGACACACCGTCTCCAGAATTTATGAGACCCATAGGCTGCACCTCACGGGCGGAACTGAAATGCAAGAGTAAATGGGAACGGGAATTGGGGAAGACGTTGGAGGAAAAAGGCTGGGGAGAAATAAAACAATATCACAAGAAGGTATCCAGGAACGCCAGATTACAGCAAATACAAATGTATACAGTACAGAGAGCATACCCCACACCTGCTGTTATCTCCACCTTAAAGGGGCCGGGAGGCAAGAGTGCACCAAATGCAGGGGGGGGAGGGTGGGCTCACGCATATGTTCTGGGGATGCCCAGTAATACATGGGTGCAGATCAAATGGTGGAAAGAATTGGAAAAGTGGTGCACAGCGGAAACAGGGGTGTGGGAGAAGGCACTCGGAGCACAAAATGCAAAAACGGCAATAGACATACAAAGATGGATAGCGCTGACGTTAACCCTGTTCACTAACGTACTGGTGGAGGGGAGTGTGCAGCAAATGGAGGCGGTTGATGCAAGTAACATAACTAGGTGACTAGTTAACATGTAGGCTACGCGGGGGGTGTTATGTAGTAGTAGTAGAAGGAACTTATGGGAATATATGTTCAAGTAAATTATGCATATTAGATTAGAGCTTTTTGCTCTGAGTGGTTGATTATTGCTATGACTTATAAAACTTAATTAAAATAAATCCAAAAATAAAAAATATACGGAGTAAGGAACCCACGAGAAATTTAAAGACACAGACTTATGCAAAATCAGTAGACACTCGGCAGGAGCATAAATCAAGTGTCCCAGAGGGCCAATATAAAGGGATCTGAGACCCAAGTGAACCACAGATGCAAAGCCATAGTAAAAGGGTCAGAGACATGAAAGAAATACAAGGGCAAAGAAAAGATGAACCGAACTGTATAAAATATCCTGTGTCGAACAGTACCTGGCAGGAGAGTATACCCGGTCTGTTCAGTTGGTCATTGTGAGAAACAAGTGTAGAGAACCAGCAAAAGCAGAAGACAGGGGCCTGGGGACCCATATGCAGTTGGGCAAGGCCAACAAAAGCAAAGCAAAACATACAGATCAACAACCCATACAAGAGTAAAGGAGGAAATAGTCAAGTCTAGCAGGATAGTTTACCAGACTTGGCACAACAGAGAACTTCCCCACTCCCACTTTAATACTTGGGAACTATGTTTTGAGACTAATTCTTTGTGTGTCATACCGCAAACTGAAATTTATAAAGGGTCCATGTCCAAACAAAAGAAGCCTCCTTCTGGATCAAGAAGGCGGCACGTTTTCCTTAGTATAGTATAAGGGACGGAAGCAAGTTTGGACACAGGACAGTGGACATTATACTTTTGACGGGCATGCTGACAATCCTTAGTGTTTGGTTTGAGGCAGGGAAGCCCCTCTTAGTAATAGGGCTAGATATGGTGTTTCCTTTTCTTTATTTTTATAATAAATGTCTTTGCCAACCAGAATGCGACCACTGTGCCAGTCTCGTACTCATGCACCCTTACAGGGCTCAAAGTAAGCAGCGTCAGGTTTCTCACCTTAAAAAGGGTACTCCCCTCCCTCGGGTTTGCTACGCTTAGCCCAGTTTCAGGGATTTTAATGCTCCTACTTCTTTACTCCCCAACACAAGCTCAACGATACAATGCCCAGCCACTTCTTGGCTCCATTCAGTTTCTGGGAAATAGAACCCCAGCGCTTCTTTGCCACAATTCAACTTCACAGGGATATAGCGCCCAACTCTCTATTTATAATCCAACCAGGAGGGGCTACTACCTGGTCACCTTCGTCCTGTCCTGCGATACAATGCCCTACTTTCTTAAAAGGAAAATAATGCCCTTATCACCTATG
Organism: Ambystoma mexicanum; assembly: GCF_040938575.1. Lineage (NCBI taxonomy): Eukaryota > Metazoa > Chordata > Amphibia > Caudata > Ambystomatidae > Ambystoma > Ambystoma mexicanum. Next base: position 1,490,414,318 of record NC_090932.1, on the reverse strand, counting down.
AAGGATATTGGTCTGTGGTGCATCGTCAAAGCCATGTAACTTGAAGTTCAGTTGAACTCACTCTCATTGATACATGAGATCTGTTTGGGATAAAAGCCTATAGCGCCAGGATCAATGTTGGAGATATTGGTCTTCTCCAAATTCTGCTTTCTCAGTGGTATATAGCACCCAGCTGCTTCTTGGCTCAAACTCAGGCTTCAGACTATAGCGCCCAGCCACTAATTGTCTTAGCTCACAGTCTCAGGACTAAAGCAGTAAATCATTACTTGTCTCAGCTCAAAGTCTCAGAGATATAACACCCAGCTGCTTCTTTGCCTTAAGTCCTCCTCACATGGATATAGTGCCGTTCTGGATATTTGTAATTTAGACCAGGAGGTTACTGCCTGGTCCACTGCTTGCTGATTCCGTAGTATATTGGCCCCTGCTGTCTCACTAAGCGATCTCGCCCCCCTCCACCACACTTTCTTGCTCATAAGGGGTAAAGTGCCCTCCCATTGTAAGGGATGCCTCACCACTTCTCTGTTCATAAGGGATGTCTAAGGGATACAGTACCCTTCCCATCATATGGAATAGCATGCCCTTCCCACTAGGAAGGGATATGGTGCCCTTCACAGGTAGGACCAGAGCCTTTGCCAACAGCTCAAGGGGGCCCAACACCTCAAGCCTCTTCTCAGGTGTAGCCACCGCAAGGAGGTCAGGTTATCAGGGATTTCGGAGCTTGCATACTTGGCCCGTTCTCTGTTCAAACTTTTCTTTGTGTAATGTTTATTGTCCTTAATCCGTGTATTGTCCCCAGTGACTGTTCCATTTACTCCCCAACCACAACCTGTTTGAATGTCACTCAAACTCACCCTGTTGCAAGTAGCCCACGGCTTCCTGTCAAATCTAATATCTTATCTATAGTACGTTCTTTGACGATTAAAAGAGCATCGTTTTTTCCTGTATATAAATAAATAAAAATATTTAAAAAAACATTTCAGCACTCCTGGTAGACTTCTGATGTGTTTCTGGCTCCTCTCCTGCTTTCGTCATGTTTTTTACTGCTTTTTTGCCTACTTCTGATTCTTCTCCTGTTGGTTTCTATCCTGCTTGCAATTCTTTCTGCTTGCCTACTTTTGTGTATCGCAAGCCGCCTTTTGTAGGCTGTACCTTTTCTCCCACTTTCTCATTGAGGTAGTAGTTTGTGATGGGACTTTTCATAGACTACCTTTTTTGATTGGCATCTTTGACCCGCCCCCAGCCTCCTTTGCCTTCCTGGTCCAAATAGCTCCAAGCTGAGAGAAAGTGCAGCCTTCGTGTTAGCATATGGCAGAGGTCTTGCCTCCTCAGTGGCTCTGCACTGGCCCACCTCTGTGTTCAGTCTCTGCTCCCTGTAGGTGGATGGCTTCTGCAGGAGCTAACATGCTACTGTGTTGCCACTTTTCCCATCCTCAAGGCAAGCTATTGTAGGCTCTGCAGCACCCATCCTGTACCACCTTCGGGTACTTCCCAGCTCTGGTGAGTGTGCCCTGATACCCTGATAGTTCATTCTTTACTTGGCTGCACAGTTTCCTCCATGCAGCTGGGGAAACTGCATATAATCTGCTCTCATATTTGAGGCATATGCGTATTATTGCCATGGTTGCTTGTGTAGGTTCAGGGGAAAAGGAAATAAGTTATATGATTTTGATGAAGGGAAATGATAATTGATAAGTGGTGTAAAGTTTTGCTGGGTGTCAATATAACTCTCAGATGTTTGCAGTGTTGGATGGGACAGGTGAACATTTTATAATTCTGGTTGCCGGTGGAGATGGTAGGAGGAAGTTTTTGCTGTCACTGATCAGGCACTACACTTCAAGTTTTAGGTTCAGATAGGTCAGTGTCCTCCATTAAGTTACTTCAGAAAGGCTTCAACTGGGTTTGTTGGAGATAGATGGGGTGGATCTGGTGAATTGAATGTTACGTCGGGTGGCCCCCCTCCACTTAAGTAGGCCTAGATCTTAGCATCATCCAAGGTGGCAATTAGGGCAGAGTCTGTTCTTCTACCTCGTTGGTTGATCTGGTCAAGCATCTGGTTTGATTCTAATTTAGGTGCTGAAAGCAGGCCTCCCCTTTCAAGAAATTTGAAAGTCTGCATCCATTTGTAATTGCCGAATAAATAACTATTCAGACCTGCTGGTTCGAAGGAGGGCTTTCTTCAGGAATGTCTTTGTTGGGAATTTTAATTTAGGCTGGCAGATGTTTAGTACACAGCCAACAGTGACTGCAACTGGGGCAGGAGAGAGAATTTCTTTGAAAAGAGTAAGTGGGCATTAGTTTGCAGGGGGGTTATTGGATAGTGAAATGGAGGGCACAGGAAGCTATGTAGGATTGGGTTAAGCAGTTAGTTGTATGGTAGCAAAGGGAGCAGCAGTTGGTGTATGAGAAAATTAGTAGCATAGTTAGTAGGTTCCCCTGCACTTCCACACTCCCCCCTTCCCCTTCTCGTACTTGCAGATCGTTAATCTTGTCCTCCATCTTTTTTCCCTCCCTTGTCTTATTGCGCCTAGAAACACTTGGGTACAGGCGCTTTATAAATGACGTATCATAATATAGATTAACTCAGTTGACACAGGTGAATCCAAGTTAGAGGTCAAATAATTAAAATGGCAAAATGGCCAGAGAGCGAGAAAGTGTGCTTGGGAAAAGGTTATTGTTCTACTATGTTACTATGCACTTGTACTACATCACATCTACACTGCAGTAGTTTCAAAGCACCAATCCTTGTCCGTGGCTTATTGAGTACCCTCCTGAGTAAACTAGACCTTAGTCTGCTTGGACGAAAAAGGTAAAAGTCACATAAGGGGGTGCGATGGTGAGCAGAGAATAGGAGTTTGCAGACGCAGGGTGGGAGTCAAGCAGGTGATTGAAAACACTTTGTTAGTGTGTATGTCTATTAGTCTGCTATATATAGACTCACTTCTAGAGAGGTATGACACATGTGTTGGGTTCATATATGCATTGGCATTTCCAAGGTAGTTTTGGGAGAACTGTGGGTTATAGATAGAATAGGGATGAGTGCATGAGGTGCTCAAGTGCGTGCTCAGGTAATCCTGGCAGATATGTAGCCTTGGATTACCTGCTTTGTCTGTTTATGGTACTACATGCAAGTTGCTGAATAGTAATTCTGGGACTGATAAAGCCAACTAGAAGGTGGCCTAGTCCAGGTTTAGAATGTGTAAGAAATTGAATGTTGAAAGTAGCACAAGTCAGGAGAGTGGATTAGGCAGAGTTAATAAAATAAAGTGGAATTATCCCTGCCCTCTAGAGATAAAAGTAAAGGATGTTCATGTGTTTCATGTTCTTCTCAGTTGACTTATGAGGTAATACCTTAATGCAGAGGACTGAGTGTCGGAGGGATTTTGAAAAGGGTGTGCGCGCTCCAACTTGCAATCTGCTATTGATCGAAGGGTGGGATATGGCTATATGACAGTGAAAGTTAGGGCTGAGGGTAACTAATTAGAACCATGTTCCTTATTTACATTTTTATCAAGGTTGTTATATACCTGTAAGCATACAATACTCTTCCAGGGCTAGATCGATTTCATCAGACGTCAATGGAAGATCCAGCAGTGTCCTCTCCTCTTCTCCTAGCCTGGGCAACAGGACATAGTTTATGTATTCTTGAAGTTCTTGGCCCACCGTGTCAGCGTTCGTGTATAGTGTGGAATAGAATTGTTTAAATACTTAATTGATTGCTTCTGGGGATGTCTGTACTGATCCTGGGGAGTCACAGATGCTGGTTATTTGTCTTGCTCCCTGTTCAGTTTTGATAAGGGTCGCCATTAATTTGCTGGACTTGTTTCCCTCTCTGTATCTCCTTGCCCGCATAGGTTGTATTATGTGGTACAATTCTCTATCGGCCAGGCATTTGTATTTGTCCATTTGAGCCTGTATTTTCTTCAGGTGTTTTCTCCCTTCATTACTGGGTTGTTGGGTCTCGAGGTCTCGTAGTTCGCGTTCGGTCTGGGACAGTTCCTTCCTTATGTCTCTTAGTATGCCATAGGATGTCCCCATCAGTTGGCCTCTCAGTCAAACTTTAAACGATTCCTATACCATCTTCAGGGTCTGCACCGAACCTTCATTTCACGTGAAGAAATCTTCTATCTCGGTCCGGAGGGGTTCTATTACTGATTTGTCTTTCAGCCGGTCTGGGGGCATGCGCCAGTTTCGGGTTGTGCGTGTTGAACTCTTCGGCATCAGCTGCAGGAGGACCGGGGAGCGGTCTGACAGTGTACGCGGAAGTATAGCACACTGCTCTACCGCAGCGATCAGTTGAGGGGATCATAGCCAGTAATCGATCCTTGTGCTGGTTCCATGTGCCCCGGAGTAGAATGTGTATTCCCTTAGTTGGGGATGTAATTCACGCCATGTATCCACCAGGGGTAGTTTGGTCACTGCCTGCCTCACTGTCATCGCTGCTTTGGTGTGTTGTCTGCAGTTCCCTGTTGAACGGTCCAGGCCTAGGTCCAGTATTAAATTGAGGTCTCCTCCCCAGATCACTGACTCAGAGCCCACTGGTGACATCTGTTCTATGATCCGCAGGAAGAACCCTGGGTTGTCCAGATTCGGGCCATATGTATTTACCAGGATAATGTCTTTGTTATACAGTTGCCCCATATGATCACATATCGACCCTCTTCATCTGCTATGGATTTGAGCATTTGAAAGTTTTGACTTTGTGCACCAGCGTGAGTACATCTCTTGCCATCGAGGAGTAGTTTGTGGCACCTTTCACAGGTCCCCAGTTTCTTGCAAATGTATCAGTGATTTTTTTTTGTGGCGTGTGTTTCTTGCAGGAGGAGGATGTCCACCTTGTGTCGATTCGTATAGGCCATTATTTTCCTTGCCTTTATCGGGTTTGCCAGACCCCTTATGTTCCAGGTGAGTAACTTAACTCCTTGTCCCTTTATTGCCATTGCCTTCGATGACATAGGCTTGCCATAGTTTGCGTTTCATGGAGTGTGGTGTCTTGTTCCTTGTGTTTCTCCCGTCAGTGTTTTTGTTGTTGCCATACCTTCTTTGGTAAACTTCGTTACCCTTGTCAGTGTATTCCATCCTGCTTCTTGAAATGTGAAGCGGATTGTCGCTTCCAACTTGCGGGCAACAGGCCTGTAACTCCCCTTCCCCCCTCCCTCACTATCCCCCCCAACTGGATAGTGTAGATCCCGTTTGAAACTTCAACGTTTGCAACAACTGTCGGGCGGCTCTGTTACAGGTAGTCTGACCTTCTCACTCTCCCCATCAGACTGGTCCGATGGCCGCTGCTCCATCATTGTATGGATCCAGATGGCTTGTCTTCAAGTGTTTGAATTGGGTTGTGAGTTTTTGTCCTTCTGTGGTTGCGGTATATTGTGTTCGATATACTTCATGGCCTCTTCTGGGGATTCGAAGAACTGTGCCCTACCTCTGTGCTGGAGGCACAGCTTGGCGGGGAATAGCATTGTGTATGGAATGGATTGTGCCCTGAGTGCTTTCTTGACCTGATCCAAGGTGTGGCGTGCAGCCTGCACACCATTGGAGAAGTCAGGGTATATATGTATCCTGTTGGAGTCGAATAGTAGAGTGCCCTTCTCCCTAGAGAGGCGAAGGATCATGTCCCTGTCCCGGTAATTAAGAAGACAGGCGATGACTGTGCGCAGTGGTGCCCCCGGTTTAGGAGGGGCCAGTAGGGATCTGTGGACTCTCTCGACTAAGAATTGTTGTGAAAACTGTGCCTCCGGGAAAACGATGTGGAGCACTTCCTCTAGGCTAGCCCCAACGCTCTTATATTATTGCGGCGAGACCTCGATTCAAGGTCGTCGCACTTCGTTTGTACCTTGGCCAGGTTATTTTTGATGGATTCAATGTCTTTGCCATGGTTAGTCACGACATCTTCTACCGTGCTGATCCGATTCTCCGCCTCAGCCATGCTCGTGTTCACCCGGTGTAGGTCCGCTTAAATAGATGCCATTGTGGTCCCCATGTCGTCCAGTTTGGAATTCACTGCCGCAAAGCCAGCTTGAAGAGCTGTCATATATGGGTCTGTTGCCTCATCTATCAGGCTTTTTGGAGCGTTGATTGGCTGGCCTGTGGCATCACTCCGCTCCTACCCTCCTGGGCACTATTTGTATATGCTTCCATGGGCCTTTTTTGTTTGCTTTGCTGCCTCTTGGCATATTTTATGCTGTAGTTATGCGATGGCTGGACCGCAAGGCCCAGGGTGGAAAGTGTTAAATAAATTTCAGGAGTTTGTTGGCAGACTTGTGGGGTCATTTTGGTGTGGGTAGTGTTCTGCCCTTTCAGTGCTTCCTGGTATTAGTTTTGGGGAGTGGTAGCTGGCCTCTAGTATTGTGAGGTGTGCACTGCAGTGTCTGTTGTCAACTCAGGGGCACAAGCCGGTGGGCACAGAGCCCGGCTATCCACTGAGGTCGGGCCTATGCAACACTCTGTGGCTGGGCAGGTGGGCTCTGTCTAGCGGTTTTCTATACTTATGGCCAGGCACGGTGGCAGTTGAGAGTTAGTTGTGGCCCCAGTTGCAAGTATTTGGTGCAGGGCTGCACCTCCGTCTTCCGAGTGTTGCGCTTATCTCGTGGCTTGAGCGTGGATTTGGGGGGGGGGGCTCATCCTCTACCCTGCAAGCCGGCCGCTCGCACACAGCGCACACGGCGGCCGCCGTGGAGGGGACCCCGCTCAGCACTCCGCTCTCCGCCTGATGTAGGTCCCCGATGCTGTATTGGGTTCTGGTGGATGTCACGGGGGAGGGGCCCCCCCTCGGCCCAGCAGGCCGGGCTGCTCGCACTCCTGGGGTGAGGAGGCCCCTCCAACTCACTGTTTGCTGCCAAGCTGCCGCACCCAACGCCAGGCTGTGGAATGGATGATGGTAGATGGGGGGGAGGGGCGCACCCCCATCCCAGCAGGCCGACACACCTGACCGGTGCGTATACTGCAACCGCCGGGGGAAGCCCTACTCCACCTCCGATCGCCGAAAGATTCCGGTCCCTGCTGGCAGCCCGAGGGCAGATGGTAGCGAGGAGCGGGCCGGACCCGCAGGCACGCACGGCCGCCGGTGAGGAGGAGCCTGCTCCGCTCGGTGTTTGCTGCAAGACACCGGTCCTCCTCTCCCGCGGGAGGCTTCTGTAGTCACAGCGTGGTTTTTTTCTGCCTAGTGCCCGCTATCGGTCTTGGGGACACTCGGAGGCTCCTCCGGCGCACTAGCAGGCGTCCGTTAGTACACACACCGCCTCACCGCAGACAGGTCCTGAAGGGGGAGGGGAATGCAACGAGACCGCGTCCTGCTTCAGGGGACCCGCGCGTATCGTGCGACGGTATTTCTTCGCGATTAATTGTAGTTGGATGGCCCAAGTTAGGTCAGTAGGTGCTCCAGGGGCCCCGCTACACAATCCGTTGTTTTTTAATTGCTATTCACCTCTGGATTCGCAGGATACTAGTTCGGATTTATCTTTGACGGCGCAGCTACACTATCAGGCAGCCATTACCATCGGCGTCCAACAGCACCCCACCACCCCCCTCTGGTAGTTATGTTAATTGGCTTTTATACTGCACACATCACCATAGAATTGTGAATGAAGTCTAAAATGTAGATCCTATGCTTGGAGTTATATTACTCTGCTGGAGAGAGTAAACCTGTGAGATTATTATATAATATATGAAGCATTTTCGAGGGGCAATAGATCCTTAATAACACATAGTCTTTGGCTGCTGATGAGCTCAAGATGTGCTCCAGCTTCCCATTTCAATTATGGTGGTTTTTTTTTTTTATCCATGATTACCCTTTGAATTATTCCATTGCGCATACTGCTGCATAATCATTTGAGACTGCCAAGTCGGGAGGCCAGATGTACCTGGTCTAGAAAAAAACTGTAAATGGTGAATGTAGTTCCAGAATAAAAGGGAAGGACGGGTGGCTGTGGCTCTGTGGACACGTTCTAAGATAGGTTTCAAGCCTGACTATCAGAAAGATAGGTTGGTTGCATGGTTGGCTGAAGCTACCAGATTGGAGTAATGGATGTTATGGCCTCTTGGTAGAGGCAAAACTGTCAATAGTATGTCAACTAATCGGAACCCACACACTTGGGCACGCCCATTTTACTGCATTTGGTGAAACCTGACGTTTTGCTGTATCTTTTACAGCATTTTGTTTGAGGGGGGGGGGGGGCGAGTTAGAGTAGGTTTATCAATTGATTTTCAGCCTATTTGGCGAAAGCGTTTCCAAAGCGGGACAGAGGGACATGGAGGGGCCTGCCCCCCTAAAAGAAACACTGCAAACAATTTAGCAAAATGACCCAGTTGATCCAAATAATCTGTGTAGTTCAGATGCACTTGGATGGAAGAGTAATGACCAAGCTAATGTGCATTTTACACTGCTATCCTCTAGTTGCACGGACCATATTTTCTAACTACCTCCAGAATACTCACTGTAACCAGAGTGATTAATGTTTTCTTACCAGAAATTAATCAAGTATATATTTATTATTTGTAATGAAGCTAAATAGCCATTTAGAAAATCTGTGTATTTGTTCCATATTTAGATGTTTATGAAAATGGTTATCTCTAGTTACTCATTTAATTGTGCTTTAGTCATAGGTTTGTGTGTCAGTTTATACACCATTTGTTTAAAAGTGTTTGTGCTACTTATGCTTCAGCCGTACATTTTCATTTGCCTGCTTGACTTCATTTTTTTTCCCTTCTTTCCAACCTTGTTTCTGTAGTCTTTAACCGGTGTGTTAGCATCAGCCACAAAAGAGATTGAACTAATATCAGAGGAGATGAGGGTTTTGAAATCAGAGAATGAACATCTGACAGAGGAGGGCCTTGCTTTAAAATTAGAAAAAGGTGCAATGTTGTCAAAACATTTAGAGTTGGAATCCAGGATTACTTTCTTGCTCCAAGAACAGCAGCAGCTGATGTCTCTCAATGAGGAACTCTGTTCACAAAATGAGAACATTCTCAAACAGAAGGAGGACTCAGAGAATGAAAAACAACAAGTCAGGGGTGAAAACGAAATCTTGGTTGTAGAGAAAGAAAACCTGCTTCTTGAAATAGAAGGTACAAAACAAGAGCTTTTGAAGGTATCTTGGGAGAATGAAGATCTACAGACTACTATGAAAACCATTAGTGCAAACTTGGAAGAAATCCGAGACGGCAACAATACTTTGTTTGCAGAATGTGCAAAGTACCAGAAAGAGAACCAGGAACTACTTGTTTATCAGGCAAAGCTTACTAATGAAAAAACTCTCCTTGCTAAAGAAAAAGAACAAATTATTCAAATGCTTACCTGTTCCTCTGAACAGTTAGCAAATGACCACAGCAATCTTGTCAAAGAAATGGCTGCTCTTACAGAAGAGAAAAAATGTATCCTCGAAAAGCACCTCGAGCTTGATGGGGAAGCCGCAGTACTCCGGCGTGAAAGGGATGAGCTCTTGCAAAGATATAGAGACCTGGAGAAAGAAATGCTTCAGAAACAAGGAGACATAAAGGATGAGCTGGTAAAATCTGAAAATGAAAAGCAAGTATTAAATATAAAAAATGTTGCCTTGCAATCAGAGTTTGATACTATTAGGAAGCAACTTGATCAGGCTAATAAGAACAATACTGAACTCCAAAACTCCAAAGAGAGTCTTTCACAGCTTCTAGAAGAAATTAAAGCAAGCCGAACTCTAACTGATCTTGAACGAGTTCAGTTGATGGAAGAGAAAGAGATGCTTCTGACATCCGAGCGAAAGCTCATGTTTGAGAAAGGGAATCTTCTATCTGAAAACAAAATCATTACTGAAAGACTTCAAGCATCTTTTGAAGAGGCAGGCCATGCCCAGAAGATGTTAAACGATGAGATAAAGTCTCTAAAGGAGCTGAAGTGTTTAGCGAGTCAAAAGCTGTCAGAACTAGAAGAACAGTGTGAAGTGGTTTTCAAAGAGAAGATGTATTTTGAGAACAAGTGTTCTGAGCTCGCATTTGAGAATAATTCTTTAATAAATGAAATAAATGACCTCAAAACAGAACACCAACAGGAAATCTCAATAAATGCAGTCTTGGCTCAGGAAAAGGAGCTACTTCTCAAGAATATTGAAGATGTAACTAATAAGCTTCAAGAGACCGCTAAAGAACATGACAAATTGATTTCTTCCAAGAGCAGTCTCTCAGTTCTGTTAGGAGATATTCAAAATGCCAAAGCGTCTTTGGAGCTAGAACATAGTACTTTGTTACATGAGAAGGAAACTTTGATTGGCGATTATATAAAATGCTGTTCCGAAAAGGACCTACTGACAAAAGACCTTGCCGATTTACAAGAAGAGTATCAAAAATTAAATGAGCATTTTAAAATCTTACAGCAAGATTTAGTCAAACAATTAGAAACTGTCAAAAGTGAACATGAGTGTCTTTTGTTGAAATACACTGACCTTCAAAACGTGTTAGACCTCACATTGAATGAAAAGGAGCAACTAACAGCAAAAAACAAAGAACTGATAGAACAAGCAAAACAGCTTACAGAGCAAAAGAAAGAACTAATATCTGAGCAACAAGCTTTATATTTGGAAAAAGAAAAATGGCAATGTGAGCTAGGTAAGAAAATCAAGGAGCATGAATGTCTACTAACTGAAAATGGCATACTAACATCCACTATTGAAAAAATCACATTGGAGAACGTTTCACTGTTGCAAATAAAAGCTGATCTCCATAAGTCTCAAGAATCCCTTTCCAAAAATGTAGAGGAACTTCGTATCAGCCATGAGGTGGCTGATCAAGAGCGACTTGTTTTAATCAAAGAAAAGGGAGATCTTATTGCTGTTGAGGAGGATTTAATTCGTGCAAACAAAGAAATTTCAGCTGAAAAAGCAGAGCTTCTGGAAAGCCGTGATAAGCTGTTAGTGGAAGTAAGCCTTGTAACTAGAAACCGAAATGAAATCTCAGCAGACTTGTTGGAGTTGCAGAATGATCACCAGAGATTGCTCAACGAAAAGGAAGAACTTCTTTTGAACTTGAAAGAACTTGAGGCTCTTCAGAACTCTACATTAGCCAAAAGGAATGAGGTATTGATCATGTTACATGAATCAAGATAAGATAAGTTACTAACACAGAGCACTAACCTCCGACTATTTGGTGTCTGCACTTACAATTGCACAATCAGCAGTTCACTGGGTTTTTAATTCTAAACTACCAGGTTATTTGTTGGAATGAATCTGAACGACACTAACAACGTTGCTGTTAACTCTTGATTTTGGTTTTGTTTCTTTCATGCATTGTTGAATACATAATATGTATATACAAAGGGAGACAATTTGCTTGTGAATTAATTTGAAGGAATGCACTTTGCAGAGACATGTTCTTAAGTAAAAGGTATAGTGTTCAGCTGGGGAAAATAGAATTAGTTTCCTCTATTATACATTTCACAGATCATACACTCCCTACCTCCTCACATCCTCATGAAATATATTGTCAAATAAAAGAAGTTGAACTTTTATTACTGGGTTAGCATGCTAAAGCATGCTGTGCCTTGTTCTACCAAAGGTACCATTATTTTACCAAAGGTACCATTTATTTGAGTCCTAGTGGAAAAGAGATAGAACAAAGCGGTACACAGACATATAACTGATGTCCATTGATCTTTTCCCAAAACTATAAACAGATGTAGTACCTTAAATGAAGCTGCATGCACGAAGTTACATAATGAGGGTTTTACCTGAGATACCTTGTAGCACTGCCTTTGTCAACTAACCCATTTTTGGAGGGGAACATGTCTGAAATTAATCATCTTAGAAACATGGCTTTTGCCTTTAATGCAATGTGTCTTTCAAGCTGAGAATCTGTCAGAGCTGGGAAGAAATTTCCAAACCCTTGCCATCATTCTTGAGGTATAGACTTGGAGGGTTTTTGCAGATTTGAGTTACAGCAAACATTATGAAATTCCATCAAAGGGAGGAGGACAAAGACTCAGCAGGTGCAGACCTGTGCACCAATATTTGCATTTTCCTTAACAGAAACTTGGATCATATCAAAATTAAATCTAAACTATAAAAACATATAGGTACGAATTAAAAATGTAGACATCAAGTCCACAGGTTCCATTTTTGACAGACCATGAAAGAAAAGACTGCACATTATAGGTGGGATGAACAAACACACCAAACGTTCAATATAAATAGTGATTTAGGTTCGCAAATCATTAAACGAGTTCCTCATTTCTTCATACTTATCGTGCAGATGCTTCATAAAATAAGACACTTGCTACTCTGCTTGCAGAGAATTCAGGCCTTCATTCCAGTTTTAATATGAATGTTTCCTATTTGATTTTCACAGCTTCAAAATCTAGTCTTTCGTCTCCCATCAATGCTCCATAACACTGCATTACAAGGGTTTTTTGTAAAACGGATTGAATGCAGTAAACATCCCAAAACCAGAACAAGCCGTTCCTTTGTGATGTTAAAATAAGTGATCAATTCTATACCTGTCAGGATTATCATAGTACAACTTACTTTGCCTCAAACTTCTCATGATCATAAAAAGGTTGTTTAGATCCTGTAATCAGGTGTTCGTTGGTCTCTCTAAAGAGACTGCCATTAGAAGTACCTTGAGTTCCTGCATGCATGAGTAGGAGTAAGGACAGTAAAGTGCATTGACTTCACAAGCTAGTGCCAGGGCTTATTTACTCCTTAAGATGTGAAGGAGGCATACTTTACAACTGTCATTTACAAACACAGACAAAGTGGACCATGGTTATTGATATTGGATAACCGTACCCGTCTTGAACCCAAATCACAAAACCACTTTATAAAAGTACTCCTTTCATGAATTTGGAGCCAGTTCCTTTGAAACTCCATAGATTCTCAATGCGTTTGCTACTAGTATAGAATGACATTAAGAAGGTTTTTTTATTCAGCCACATTAGCTGTATAAAGAATCACTGTGTTGTGTTGCACATCTCCTACAAATGTAGATTTGTGTGTGTGATCTCAAACATATGATGGATGGATATCACTGACCATAATGAATTAGCATACTGAACAAGCGTTCAATATGCTAATTTCTCTTGGCTCTCATCATTTCTATATGATGGTAGTTGTGTGATTTCTAGTTGTGCCCCCCACTTGAAAATCATATTGGCTGCTATCTAGTGAACAGTTTTAAAGTTGTTACTAACAGCTAGCATCTATTCAAACGTTTTGTCATATTTAAGAACTTTTCTTCAGAGAAGAAGCATTCTCTGGGGGAAAACCTTTTAAGAGAAGTTCAAATCTGGAATGCCCAGGTTCAAATGAAAGCCATCCAGGGCATACATTGTATGCAGAATGCTAACATGAGATACTAAGGTTTCCTCTCATCATACTGTTTCTACAGGACATTTAGGAACCCTAATCCCTTCTCCCGAAGTCCTCAATGGTGTGGGATAAATAGTGACGTATGCACTTAGAAGCACTTCAAGCTTCGGTCTTTGTGAGTTGCAGCATTGATGACAGACGAGATGTTCCACTTCATTTATGGAAGCCAAGTCATTCTCAAAATCCGTTTCTTGGAGAAAAAGGCTGCAGTGAAGGCATTTCTGAGCCTAAAACTGTAAAGTGTAGGAGGGTGTGCATCTGGACATTGTCCAAATAGCGAGGTACTACTGTCTTGATGATTTACTCTTGAGGCAATGCGTGGTTCGGACAATCTGTGTATCGCCATATTGAGTGTTAGTTCTGAGACTTTGGTTTCGGTTCTATAGAATAGAAGAAGTTACTACTTCTGTGAGAAAGAAGATTTTTCATTTTGTCCACAGGCCAAGATTCCGGGATCAGATTCTTTGTTCCTTCCTCTGATATTGCAGAGATCTACTCTAAGTTGAAGGGTAGTGCTCTGGTGCCATGGTGTAGAGATCATGCATAGCGAGTACTATCCAACTGTGTATTCTTGCGTGAATAATTTAGTTGGTGAGAAACATCTTCACCTTTTTGCACGTTTACAATTAATGGTGCCAACAAATGTTGCCATTCCATTTTAATTTTCAAACAATGCAGTGTATGCATCAAAAGTAAATTAATTGGAAACCAATTGTACCCTTTAACACATAAAACATTTATATATTTGACAACAGAAGTGTCAAGATCATCCTAGTTCATCCTTTAGAGGAGAACTTAGCATTACTATGTTGGGAACACACAAAGGATTTGCGGTAACAGCTGGAAGAATTTGCAATACAAAAATAACCTGCTGAACATGCACTTTTTATTAAAAGCATTGTTTCAGAGCAAACTCTATGGGGCATCTGTTTTCTGAAGGTCTTCTGGAGCATGTACTGTGCACTGATTTCTTTTATATTAACTGTAATTTATCTATTTGCCACTTGTTTAGGTGGATTTTCACTGTATATAATGGTGTATTCCCTAATCAGAATGTACTTTCAAATTGCCTTTGTCACAAATTGCATGCTTGTTTTAAAAACCTCGTTCTAAAATGTTTCTTTTCCAGATTGTTCTAGCACATTACCTTTTTTTTTTATAATGGTGCCCATTAAGTTTAGAAACTTGCTTTTATGTAAATAACGAAGGTACAAAATGGAACCCATACGCATCGTTACTCGTCCTGTTTTCGTACTCTTGTGTAATTGAAAGGAACATTTTTCATTCCATGTGATAGCATGTATAAGCAGTTTTGACATCAGTAACCAAGTATATGTTACCTTCATTGAATTGGCTGCAACTGTGTCATTTATCTAGCGTAAAGTAGTCTGCGTCATGTAAGCATAGTTCTTGGAATGCATCCTTTTGTAGGATGGTATTGTGCAAGCAGTTATTAACTGTTCCAGGTTAAGAAGCAAGCATACAACTTGATGTGGCCTTCCTAGTAGACAGACCAAATCTATTGGGCAGATTCTTTCTGCAGAAAATGCAGATTTCATTTGAGCACAGACTTTCAAAATAGTTGTCTCTAAAGTTCCACTCTACGTTTTTTTGCATGTCAGTCATTTTAAGTATGATAACTAAGAGCCCAAGGTCGCATGGTATTGTAATATTTGTAGTGAGACCAAAAAAGCTTTAGTGTGCCAATTTGTGCTGTGTTTGGCATACTTGAAGAATGTGTTCTATATCACTTGTCTGCTTCATGGGCATGTTGATTATAAAACAAGAGGTTGTATCAAACTACTCGAAAACTAAAGCAGTGGACGGTTGAATTTGGGACTGCTATAGTATTGCATGATTATGGTTTTATAGACACCAAGGCATGGGTTAATTGTCCTTTTGATAGTGCATTTCCTGTGTGTTAACGTCCAAACCTACCTACTGGGGAAAGAACTACTGCAAATGCACATTTAGTGTTAACTTATGGTGTAATGTCCCAGGAACAAAAATGTATTGTTGACTCCTACAAAAAGCCGAGTGCTTGTTTTGTTATGTTGGCTATATTCTTATACTGTGTTTTATGTTTAGGCTGGTAAAACAGCAGAAGAAGCAATGAAATTGTCGGAATTAGTTACCAGAGAGAAAGAAAACCTTCTCAAAGAAAAATCGGAGGCTCTGAATTCGTTAGAGCTTTCAAGAACGTTAAACCAGAAACTGCAAACCGATGTGAGTACTGTACACGCATTTGTTTTCTTTTTTTAATATTGTCACCTTTTGTGTAGATTTACATCACAGCTATCTGAAGGGAAAACCCACCCGCACTGCATAACAACCCCCTTTACTTCCAAAAAATAGGCAAATGCTCCCAACAGAAAAATGGGGATTAAAAATACTCCCAACTAAACTAGGAAACAGACATATAGGAGCATGACCCCCTACCCACTCCCAACCCCCCACTCCCCCCCACACCCAGTTCTATGTATGTGATCAGATCAGTGGTATCCAAAGCAATGCCACTGGGGCTAACTATTGCTGCTAACTTAATAGGAATAAAACACAACTTTTAACTTGTTTTAATCACTTGGTTCAAAGTAGTATGGGTTAAAATATATATATTTTTCTGAGGCTTGTGGAATCTGCTTAGATCACATGCTGTGCATAGGCCGACATCTAGTGGAAGCTGCGGAGTATTACAGTTTGTTTTTCGAAAGTCGAAAAAGGGCGTCGACACAGGGCGTGCCAGTAATACTATCCCTAGTGTGACGTCCACTGTACCCATGATCCCTCACGCGTCTAGGATCCCCAGATTGTTTTTTTCCGCCATTCTGGTCGGAAGCACTTCATCGGAGTTCCCTGGCTTTGCCATATTTACACTTAAAACTAATTCTAATTTGCCCCATTTTCTCACCCCTCGTCGACCAGCATCTCAACGCCGAACCGGGGAGGAGATCAACGTCGAAACCTGACGGATTGGGCCTTGAGGCTCCGCCTCGGCTCGGGCCTGGGCCGCTGGCCTCGGCCCTACAGTAGGGAGAGTGGGGGGTGGTACACTTCCACACTCGGTTAGAAACACCTTCTTACCTACACACACTTGCCCGCTGCCCACAGGCGCGTATGCAGGGTACGCCCTTTCAGTTTTGCCCCAAGTGTAATAAAAAATACCCTTGGGTAGATAAGCACGCTACGTGCAACCTTTGCCTGCCCAGAGACCACCCCGAGGCGGGTTGCAGGGCCTGTAGCAGGTTTAAGACAAAAACTCTTAAGGACCGCTCCACCAAGCGTTGGGCCCACCACGCCAAGCTAGCAGCTATGGAGGCGGAGGGTACCTTCAGCGACGGCAGCGACGCCGGACTTTCGGACGGCGAGGGCACCAAGGCGTCGAAAGACAGCCTAACGCACGTCCCCGGCCTCGGAAGGTCGTCCGTCCCGGCGACTATGGGGAAGTCCCCCGGCCGACAAGAGCGTTACACATACACACACTAAACACAAAAAACCCACCCGAGATTCGACGTCGTCGAAACCTCGGAAAGAGGCACAAAAGGAGCGGTCCGAAAGGACGTCCTCTGGGCGGTCCCGGTCGAGGTCGCCGCACGACGTCAGGCAAGCCTCCACACTTGCACAGAGTGCCTCGCCCATTAACATCACGGAAGATCACTCGTCCGGAGACGAACATGACTTCCATCCCCAGCCCACACCCCAGGGAAAGGGTACATCTCTTGGGAGTGAGGAGGGCCCAGTTTCGAAGCCTAGTTCGAAACACAAGGATTCCACATCCGATCCTCGACGCCAGGCGTCGAAAGATAGGGGAAAGGGTAAACACACTTCCACCCACGGGGAAGGGGGTAAGCAACAAAGGAAACAACCCTTGCAATCCCCCACAACAATAGAACTGACTTCCCCGTCCAAGTCTTCTCAGGGACAGTCCTTAGAGAGTTCCAGCAGGGTCACCCCAAGCTCTAAACTCTGGTCATGCGAGGACATTGACAGAGTAATGTCAAGGATGTCCTCCTTAGCAAATTTCTTCGAAAGACACCCTGACCAACTACTAGCTTTAAACCCTCCGGAATCTTCTCCCTCAGGTTCAAGGGACCCTATCCCTTCAAATAAAAGGCCCCGGGTCGAAACACCAGTAAAGGCTTCAGAACCCTTCGAGGTCCAACCCTATTCTTGCCTTTTCCCTACAGGCCAAGGAGACTCTTCCCTTATAGAGGGCCAGGATTTTGAGACACCAGAAGATCTCGCAGTGTCAGACTATTACGGGGAGGACGAAGACGAGGATGAGCCAGAAAATAGCCCAGATATTTTCAGAATGGACTCACCAGTCGAAAGGGAAGCCCCAGTGTCTGATTCCCCAATAGATAATCAGCCCCTCCTAAATGAACTGCTCTCTCGGGCAGCTAACCACTTCCACATAGACACACAAGGTGTCCAAGAAGAGAGGGACTTCGCGGAGGAACTAATAGGGGAAAGGAAGACAGTAGCCCAGACCATTCCCATCCTGAAATCTATTCAACGCAGAATAGCACCATCCCTTGTCAACCCAAACTTGACAAGACCTGTAAACCCGAGAGTAGAGAAGCTGTTTAAAGCAGCCCAGTCGGACCCTCTATATATTAGAGGCCAACTTAAGCCAGACTCTCTAGTCGTAACTAACACCCGCAAGAGAGCTGGAACCCCATTATCTTCCTCGGAGGCTCCCCCCGACAAGGAAAGTAAAAAACTCTATGGTTTTGGTAGAAAAGTAGCTTCCACGGCAGCCTACCAAACCAGAATCGCGAATTCCACCACACTATTGGCCAGCTACAACTGCCATCAGTGGGAAGAAGTGGCAGCACTAATAGATTCCGCTCCCGAACCCCTTAAAGGCCAGCTAGCTCGCATTTGTGCAGAGGGAAGACATGTCTCAGGCTGCATTTTAAAAGCAACTTTAGACGCCGCAGACAATGCGGGTAGAATTATAGCAGAGGGGACTGTCATCAAAAGACATGCTTGGTTGAGGCAGTCGGGATTCAGAGCGGAAACACAAGCTGCACTCTTAGACAAACCAGTGGAAAGTGATCTCCTGTTTGGAAAGGCAGTCGAGGACGCACTAAAAAACGCTAAGGAGGAATTCGACACCCTCAAATCCCTTGGCCAGTTAACTACAAAACCACCTAACCAAAGAGGGAACGGCAATTTTCGTCGCCCCCGCGGCCAAAATTCCAATAGAGGTAATAGCTATTCCCACACCCAGGGTACACAGTGGAACACCAACTCACAACAGTCTACCCAGGGGTATGGTAGGGCTAGTAGAAGAGGACGTGGTAGAGGCAGAGGCAGCCCCAGTAAAGGAGGCGGCACGCCTCCACCGAAGCAGTGACGCTCATTTCAGGGTCCCTTCCCATGCAACCCCAGTAGGGGGACGAATATCCAGCTTCACCCAGGCATGGGAAGGGATAACATCCGACAGATGGGTGCTGTCGACAGTATCCAAGGGGTACTGTATAGAATTACTGCAACGTCCCCGAAACCACCCTCCAAGACAAAAAGTCCACTCTTTGGAACATCAAAAGATCCTCCTCGAGGAAGTCTACAATCTGCTCCTAAAGGACGCGATAGAACTCGTCCCAGGACACCAGGTAAACAAGGGTATCTATTCAACTTACTTCCTTGTGCCAAAGAAAGATTTAACAATGCGCCCAGTATTGGACTTACGGCCTGCCAACAAGTATGTCAAGCCCCAAAAATTCCGTATGACCACGCTACAAGAGGTAATCCCACTCCTAAAAAAGGGGGATTACATGGCAACCTTGGATATGAAAGATGCCTATTTTCATATTTCCATGCTCCCGGCGCACAGAAAATACTTGCGCTTCAAGGTGGACAGTCGCCACTACCAATTCAAGGTACTGCCCTTCGGGATAGCTTCAGCACCAAGGGTATTCACCAAGGTACTGGCGGTGGCAGCTGCACACCTACGCAGGGAGGCAATCCCAGTGTACCCTTATCTAGACGACTGGCTCATAACGGGGGAAACCCCAGGAATCTGCAGATCAAACATTCAGAGGACTATCGACCTCCTCCACGAATTAGGCTTCTCTATCAACGAGAAGAAGTCAAGTCTGGTGCCAAGCACCTCAAAACAGTTTCTAGGAGCGATCCTAGATACTCGAGAATTGACCTTCCCTTCGGAAGAAAGAATTCGGAATATACTTCTGCAAATTCCGCATTATCAGTCAGGTCAACAGATAACAGTACGCAAAGCTATGCGGTTACTGGGCATGATGGCGTCATGCATTTACCTGGTCCCCCACGCGCGTCTGCGCATGCGTCCCATGCAGGAATGGTTGGCGAAACAGTGGTCTCAGGCAAGTGGTCAGTGGGACGATCTAGTGGTCGTTTCGCCAACACTCGTACAAAGCCTACACTGGTGGACAAGAGAGAATCTCGCAAAGGGGAAACCCTTTTACGATCCCGAAGTACAGGCAGTGGTTACTACAGACGCATGCCTGACTGGTTGGGGAGCTCACCATCTCCACCACACAGCGCAGGGTCTCTGGTCTCACTCAGTAGCCAAGAACCACATCAATCTGCTAGAGCTTCTGGCAGTATTCCGAGCGCTGCAGGCGTTCGAGCCCCATCTACTGAACTTGTCGGTGCAAATCAGGACGGACAGCACGACAGCCATGTTCTATCTGAACAAGCAAGGGGGGACTCGTTCGCCAAATCTGTCCAAGCTTGCCCAGAAAATATGGATATGGGCACTCAGACGGAACATCTTCCTGTCATCGCAACATGTTCCAGGGGAGCTCAATTCCTAGCGGATGCTCTAAGCAGAGACCCCCTCCCAGAAGAACATGAATGGGTCCTTCACAGAGACGTAGTAGAAGATCTCTTCTCTCAGTGGG
The DNA here is from genome assembly GCF_040938575.1 of Ambystoma mexicanum. Taxonomy (NCBI): domain Eukaryota; kingdom Metazoa; phylum Chordata; class Amphibia; order Caudata; family Ambystomatidae; genus Ambystoma; species Ambystoma mexicanum. The sequence continues at coordinate 1,490,394,097 of NC_090932.1, read as the reverse complement.
GTTTCCCCACTATAGACCTATTCGCCACAAGCGAAAACAAACAATGCCCAGGATTTGCATCCAGGTTCCCCCAAACGGACTCCCAGGCGAATGCCCTGTGGATGAACTGGTCAGGGAGGTTTGCGTACGCTTTTCCACCAACTCCTCTCATCAGGAAGGTGGTGTGCAAGATGAACAAGGAATCAATGACGCTCATCCTAGTTGCTCCCATGTGGGCGAGACAACCATGGTTTCCACACCTACGCAGGATGGCGGTGTGCGACCCCATCAGACTCCCAGCCTGGTACAACCTTCTGTCCCAGCAACAAGGTCAAACACTGCATCAGGAACCCAACTCTATGAACCTAGCAGCATGGCTCCTGAAGTCATAGAGTTTGGACATCTCAAATTAACACAGAGGTGTATGGACATTCTAAAAGAGTCCAGGAAACCAAATACAAGACACTGTTACTTTGACAAGTGGAAAAGATTCGTTATCTGGTGCCAGAATAAACAAATCAACCCGGTTGATTGCACTCCTTCCAACGTTGTAACATACATGCTCCACCTGCTGGATGCAGGGTTGGTCTTTAACTCTCTAAAAGTACACCTGGCAGCCCTCTCGGCTTACACCACATCCCATAACAGGGTCTCGTGGTGGAAAGTACCAGTGGTTAAAGCCTTCATGGAAGGAGTAAAGAGACTTCACCCTCCTATTTCGAACCCACTGCCAGGATGGGACCTCAACGTGGTGCTAGCTAAGCTCATGGGGCCCCCCTTCGAACCCATGCATAAAAGTAGTCTCAAACACCTGACTTATAAAACGGCCTTCTTAGTAGCCATTACCTCCATAAGAAGGGTCAGTGAAATTCAGGCTCTGTCAGTGCAAGATCCTTTCTTTACTATCCACAAGGACAAACTGGTTTTACGCACACACCCTAGGTTTTCACCTAAATTCATATCCAAGTTCCATGTAAACCAGTCCATCGAGCTTCCGGCTTTCTTCCAAAACCCACAAAGCTCAGCTGAGGTGAAACTACACACCCTAGATGTGCGTAGGGCGGTCTTATACTATGTAAATAAAACCAGACCGCTAAGGAAAACAGATCAACTGTTTGTCTCCGTAGCTACAGGCAGAGAGGGGGATCGCGTCTCTAAGGGCGCTATCTCTAAGTGGATTATCAACTGTATACAGCTGTGTGACTCTCTTTCTGAAAAGACTCTGCCATTTACACCAAGGGCCCACTCTACTAGAGGCATTGGGGCCACTCTGGCTTTCATTGCAAATGTTCCCCTCGACACCATTTGCAAAGCAGCTACTTGGAGCTCTATTCACACTTTTACTCAGCATTACTGCATTGACACTCATTCCAAGACAGATACACAAGTGGGACAAGCGGTTCTAAGACACCTGTTTGCTCATGACCCTTCTCACATCCCACCTCCTTCTTCTGGTACTGCTCGCTAATCTATGCACAGCATGTGATCTAAGCAGATTCCACAAGCCTCAGAAGGGATACATTACTCACCGTAATCGTATTTCTGATGCTTGTATCTGCTTAGATTCACATGCGACCCACCCTTCCTCCCCTCCGAGAGAAGGCGCATGGTTGCTTGTAGTCTTACCTTTCTGTCTATCTGCTTGGTTTATCTGTACTCACGCTACTCCTCATGCTACCTCATGTCAGGAAAAACACAATCTGGGGATCCTAGACGCGTGAGGGATCATGGGTACAGTGGACGTCACACTAGGGATAGTATTACTGGCACGCCCTGTGTCGACGCCCTTTTTCGACTTTCGAAAAACAAACTGTAATACTCCGCAGCTTCCACTAGATGTCGGCCTATGCACAGCATGTGAATCTAAGCAGATACAAGCATCAGAAATACGATTACGGTGAATAATGTATCCCATATATATTTTTAGAATGAACATATATAATATTTTATTAACCTATAAAATACCCCTATTTGCATGGAGTATTACTTTTTGCCCCCTAAAATATTTACTCTCAACTTCAAAAAATAAGGAGTGAAATGTGCCCACTTCAAGATCTTATATTGAGCCCTGAGAAAACCTTTGGGTAACCGGCACCCAGCGGTGGTTTAAACATAAGGTTCCCATTCAATGCCACCTTTGGAGTAGATGATTTATTTTTGCTGTTGCTGTAAAATTGAAACCAAATGGGTGCCCCTCCCCCAAAGCAAAAAAGATTAACGAAAAATCTAATTCCCGTACCAAATGATCCACATGTGTGAAGAGCGACCAGGAGCTGGTGGTTGAGTAAAGCGGTCCATAGGACAGGAGCAGGAGCTACTTTACAGATCTAGGGAAAGCCGCTCAGTCTGCTAATGGTTAATTTCTTCGTTGACAAGTGTATATTTTTTCTGGAAAATTAAATGCATAGTTGGTAGTTTAGTAGATTTTCTTTTAAGGAAACCTGTTTATTTAGGAAATATAATCAATAACAAAATTGCAGGTATAATTTTGAATTCAATTATTTTCTCAGAATAAAATATTGCTGGAAAATGTTTGCACTGCACAGATTCAACTGCTACCTTTTCCTCCCTCTTTCTCCCACCGGGATGGATGACGTCAGAAACATACTTTCTGTAAACACTAGCGACAGTACATTTTTAGTGTAGAACAGCACAGCCGGGTTCAAGAACAAGAAGGCGGATCCCTTAGACCTAACCAAAACCTAAAATATGATGGTATCAGAGGCCTAACTGTGTTGCAAAGTTTGGAGGCAGGACAGATGGCGTTTGTGGTGCAGTTTGGCATCATATCTGCTATTATATCAATCTCTTAAGTATGTCAAAAAGTGCTGATAGGTGCTACAGAGTTCGGGGCGTTGGTGGCAAGGAGAGTAAGACACCTAGGAGGGGGTCATGGTTTAAAAGGTTGTGTGGGGGTCAAGGGGTGGGCATTTATGAGGCACATGTCTTGAAGGGCAGCCATCTAGGGCGGGAGTGAGATCTATTTTAAAGCATACTGTTTTCTATTGATTGCAGAAAGCGTGTATTCTTGATGAAAAGAATGTGCCCACATTTTGTTTTCAGGAAGGTCAATTATGCAATGTTTAGCAACAAAATACAGTTTAGAGAAATGACTACATAGAACTAGAAGCACATTGGATGCGCTCATTGAAACATGTTGGGTTCACGTTTGTCCTCACAGTGGCAGTGTGTCATGATTGAAGTTGGTTTGTGTTCGGGAATTGCAGTGTGTGACAGAGCATGTCAGCACTGGTCTGCAATCCATGAATTAGGTTGGTCAGCCGTAGGCATATTCCCTTGGTCTGACAGATGCATTTTTCCATGTAGGTATCCATAGCTACTACTCGCATACTCTTCCATATTTTCCTCTTTGAAGGTTCTGGTAATCACCAATGCCAAATCAACTTTAGTGGTTTTTCACACGGTTCAGATTGTATGTGTAACCTCCCTGTTAGCATTAACTTTCAGTGCGCAACGTAAGCGTTGTACGTTTACCTATAAAATAATATGGGGCATATTCCGGTTATTTAGCAGTAAGTCATTTCCAGTAGTCTCTTGATGCTTTTTAAACTGGGAAGTGTTATTGTCTCCATGTAGCAAATATACTGGGCACAAAGCAAAGTTATGTATCCTCACCCTTTGGATCTATTCGAAACCACACCAGAAGCTTTGTGATTCCTGGATCTCCTAGTATTAGCCTTTCCGTGGACATGCAATGCCACATGCTGGCGTGCAATGCAACCTTGGAAAGATTGCTAATCACCATGCACGCCTAGTCCTCATTTGTATTTTTGCATATAGGAGAATAACTCTGAGTAATTAGTTGGACAGTAGAGTGCAATTTGAGGTGTAGGGGAGAGGTGCTCAGCCTTGGTATCTAGGCTGGGAAGAATACATTGGAAAAATGGTTTCCTGATTGAGGAAACCCGCGTCCCCTGCAGCCTATCAACAAGGGCCGTGGCCCGTATAGAGTTTTTTAGGGTACAACTAGTAACCTTCTTGATTTTTACAAGATTTGGTTCTTAATTTCAGTAAGTTTCGATGCTTTGCTATGACTGCAAAATATTCTGGAATCTCTCAATTAATACTTGACAATTCATCTGTTTATCAGAAAACCAGTAATTTATTCAGATTTTTAACAAAAAACATTCAAAATATAATCTGGCCCAACGCGTTTCGAGGATCAATTTTCACTCTTCATCAGGGGCAATGTGTAAGATTGAAAGAACCAAATCTTGTAAAAATCAATAAGGTTACTAGTTGTACCCTAAAAAACTCTATACGGGCCACGGCCCTTGTTGATAGTGTGCAGGGGACGCAGGTTTCCTCAATCAGGAAACCATTTGTCCAGTGCAATGCAACCTGCTCAACTCGTGCTACTTTGTCCCTGGTGCCTGAAACAAGTCACGTCGATATCATTGTTTGTATTGTGAAAATATCTACTTTCTGCATCTGTGGTCGGATACTTGCAGATACTGTACACTCTTGAAGGGAGCAATGCTATTTGCCTTTTGACCGGTACGTTAGGCTTCTAGGTTGGGTCATTTTATTCAGATGTTTTGCTTTATGCCATAACATGTTTTTATGGTACACAGATGTATCTTCAAGCCAGACATTGTCCTAATAAAGGGCTAATATAGGTTTGAATTACATTGTCTATTCTTTGTCTGCTTTGCCGAAATTGAAGATATTTTATTTACATTAAATTGTTACATTATATGCCACAAATTTGATTTTCAGGAATGTAAATTTAAATGTTTTTGTGAATTTTATTGTACTCCCTACTACTAAGGTGTGACTCTCTTCAGAGTATAGCTCACTCTAACAGGCTGTCGGTAGTGACATCTGGTTTGGGGCAAAACTAGGGGTCAGTAACTGGAACTTTTTCCAATTCCTGAAGTGGGGTTTCCTTTAGCTTCTTCACTGTGTTCTTTGGGGGTGGACATGCGTTATTAAATGATGGTGAGTCAATTCAAGAGAGATGAAGTTAGTACGATAGTCATGATAGCTGGAGGTTTGTGTGGGTGTATAATTGGTTAGGGGGATACCACTTGGTGCTAGTGGTAATTAAAAGAGGGTGAAGGAGATGTAGATAACTGTTGAACCGGAGAGGCGGGGGTGGGGTGGTATTCTTATCATGTAACCTATGACACTGCAGCCTGTGGTTCTCTGATTCAAGGAGGGGGGGGGGGGGCTAGAAGTCCTACAACATAATTCCAGTGTGATATCAACTGAGGAGAGGGTATGTAAAAAACAATCAATTGTCATGACTGAAAACATGGTTTTAGCTTGGAGGGTTTACACGCCTTTTCCAACTTGGAGGAAATATACATGATAGTGGTTATTTGCCCTTTTGGTACGTTTTTGTGGTGTGAACTCAACATTGTATTGTATTTTATTTATATAGCGCGCAGCCCTCGGGCATCTGGGCACATTTCTTGCAGTTACATAGACATTATAAACACGTTGCATGAGCCGGTTACAAGGACATTATTTTCACAATACGTTAATCACTACGGTTGGCAGTTATGCTTTGTAATGATGAGCCAAGTTTTGTCATTCTTTCGGAATTTGTGGTAGAATGGTTCCAATCTGAAGCTAGAGGGTAAGGCATTCTAGGTGTTGGAAGCTAGAACCGTAAAGCTTTTGCCCCCTGCCTTTTGGAGCTTAATATAATGAGGCACTTGGATTGTGCCGATCTAGTCCGTCAGTATGTTGTGTAGTATTTGAATTTGTCACATAGGTACATGGGTGCTTGATTGTTCAAGCATTTGTATGTGAGTGAAAGGGTCTTGAATTTGATTCTTTGGTTGATTGAAAGCCACTGAACACTCTGCCTCAGCTCTGAGATGTGAAGTGTTCTCTGGAAGTTAGTTACTGCTCTAAGTGCATTGTTTTGATAGATTTGCAATTTTTGCAAGTTATGTTGGTTAGTGCCTAAGTATAACGCATTGCAGTAATCTAGTTTGGTTAATACTAAGGCCCTAGCTAGGGTAATGCAATTGTCTGTGGTCAGAAAAGGTCTGCAGGCGTTGATGAGCTTACAGGTGTAAGCAGTGGTGGAAGCAGTAGCGTTGATTTGTCTGGATAAGGAGAGCGTTGAGTCGATGTAGATACCTAAGGTTTTAACATCTTTCAAGACCTTGATGTTGTTGCCATCAATGTTGAAGGTGTTAAACTGATTGTAGAGTATGTTAAGTCTGGCTTGAGTTCCTACGAGGAGTAGCTCAGTCTTGTCGTCACTAAGCAGAGTCTGTGTTTCGCCGTCCATGCTTGGATGATGAGGTAAATGTCATTAAGTCATTTGGAGTCTGTTATGTAGTTTCCTGAGATGGGGTTAAGAATTTGGGTATTGTCAGCGTAATTCGTATATGGGACACCCATGTGGTCTAAGTCATCGAATAGAGGCTTTGTAAATATATTATAAGCGTTGGGGAGACACAAGAGCCTTGTGGTACCCCGCAAGTGACAGAAGCGGGTAAGGCAGATGCCGTTGGGGCAAACACTCTTGTAGTTCTGTTGTTGAGGAAAGGCTGGATCCAGATGGTAGCGTCATTGGAGAAGTGGGCGGCAGAGGAGAGATGGCTGCAGGAACATATTATGTATATAGATTTGAAAAGATTAAAAAAGAACAAATGGTAGACATAAGATGGCCAATGAATTACAGCCACTCCGGCAGGGCTGTGAGGGGCAGAAAGTATTGAGCTAGCAAAATGTTACCATAATGACTGCATTCCAGGAGGGAGGCCACACTGAGTTTGATGGTGAGCCCAGCAAACCGGAGATGCAAGTTGCTAAACCGTCTTGATAAGATTTGTTTTGTCATATGATGTACTGCTGTCCAGTCTTAGGCTACTTGGTAATGTTCCCAGCTGGTGCAGGGAGGAAGAGTAGTTGTATTTGCAGTGTGAACATGGGTGGGCACCATCATTTGTTGGGGAGCACTGATGCCCATAACCATACTGCCTTTATTGCAAAATAATATGTTCCTGTACCTTTGGGAGGGCCTTTTTCCGTGAAGTATTATGATGCAGCCGAAATTGCATCTTGATCCACAAAGGAGCAGATCCCAAAAGCAGGTCCCTGGCATGGAGCTTGAATTTAAGGCGGTGAAATGGGAAATAATCAATTGAAGATTTTGCGAAATAGTGGGGGATATGAAGCTCTTTATTTCTAGCAAAGGTGCACAAGGAAGTAGGGCGGAACGGTGCTGGTGCTTCCGTGCCCCCACTCCCTTAGAGTCCTTTGGGACTCTATGGGAATTAACAAATTTACTGGCGCTTGACTTCCCGGCCGCCAGACTCATAATGAGCCGGTGGCACCGGGAAGTCAGGCGACGGTAAATTTGTACGGGTCTTGTGGCAACCCGCCGGTAGCACCGGCAGGGATACCGTCAGACCCGTCATGAGGTCCACTGTCTTTTTTTTTTATCCATCCTCACCCTTCTAGAATATTCCAAGAGGAGGGCTTGCTACTTGTGTTTTCGATTGGACCCCTAAATCCTGTAGACGTTTATCCCTACCAACTCTGTGAGCCTTCATTTGGTATCACAAGTGGTTTGTCAATCCATCACATAGGGGAAGGTAATTCTGCCTCTCCTTTTGCCAGTGCAGTTAACCAGCTTGATTTTGTCAGCCTCATGCAGCATTGAATGCTTACACGCAAGGCTGGGCTACCATTGCTTTGTAACTTCAGGCCACTGGGTCACAGCTGATTTTCAGTAGGAAATGCACAGCACTTATAGGAGACCACAAACATTGTTGTTTCCACTTCTTCAGCACCTGTATAAAAGGAAGCACTTGGAGTTGGGCGGTGCAGTGGGAGGAAATAGGACCCCTAGAGGCTGTGGCCTCTCTATTGCCGGCCCGTTGCTACTTGGCGGTGGCACCAATCAGGACCTGAAGATTCGACTGACAGGATTTGCTGCACTGAGGTGGACAATGATGCCCAGATAGCGTAGAATAGGGGTGAACTCTGTGCTTCCCTGCCCAATGATCAATCCTGAGCTGGTGATGAATGAATGGAGTTGGATGTCTGGGACAGTTGGCCTGCCATGTGAACCAGGATCTAATGTGGATGTAAATCAATGAAAAACGTCAGTGATTGATGGAGGATTGGGATGTTTGTCCAAACCATGCTGTGTAAATCTGAAAGGCATTTGTACTGTGGACATTAATTAAGGACTTTATGTTAGACTCCGGTATTGCTACAGTGTGGTCAAGGCTTTTAAAACTAATTCTATGATCTCAAATGCTAGGGTGCTTGTTAAATTGCCCTTGCATTGCCGAGGGCTGGGCTGGGCCCAGACTGTGGCCTGTGAGATTGGGGTCACTGATCAGCTGACTCTCTTGTGCACAGTACTGGTGAATGTCCGCTGTATACGTGTCACTTTGTGCTACTGGCTGCCGCGGCCTCGGTTACCTTCATCCTTGATTACTGCCTACTTTGACTCCAAGGCATATGGGGTGCCAGTTTTCTTTGTTATCCTTGTGCCTCTGGTGGTGTATGTTGGGGGTCCCAGCCATTGGGAAGCATGATTCTGATGGCATACTGGAAATACATGTTTGGATGTTTTGTTTTCTGCCTCTTGTGCCCACTTCAATATGTTAAAAATGTGGTGTAGGAGACTCCTCTGATAAGTTGAGCAGCCCCGTTTCTGGGATTTACCCTTACGTTTTATGAGCCTAGGCAGGGCATGGCCTTATGTCTCCCTGTATTTCTGCATAGTGCTTTCTGTTATATAGCTATACATATATTGGTGTGCTGCTCATATGGCACTGGGATGTGCTCTGTTTGACTCCCCACCTTCACTTATGGAACTTTGTGCCCCATCCTCCGAGCGCTGCCCTATGCTACCCATAGGTTCTTGAAGCTCATAGCCCGTGAATGCCTTGATAAACTCATTGATCAGTTCCTATACCAGTTTAGCTAAACTGTACGTTTTGAGTCCATGGCCCATTTATGGAACTAGTATGAGATGCCCTCATGATTAACAGGATGTCCACGATTGCAGTGTCCTGGAATATTAAGGGACATAACAGCACAGTGAACCGGAAAAGGGTCTGTTTCCACCTGCGCAGGGAAGGTGTGGATGTTTCTCTGTTACAGGAGGGCCTCCTACTTGCCATAAGGCTTGCATACTGTACAATACGTATAATGCAGACGTGTTTAGCTGTCTTTCTAATAAGACTTGGGAAGCACCCATATTATTATTTTTTATTTCCTTATTTATAATTTTCAATAAAACTGACCATATACAGAGTAATAGTCCTATATCGTACAGTATTGATTGACCCTATTATAGCATGTACTTAGTGCATGGGAAAGAACCAAATAGGATACTGCTAATGTAACAATCAAACAACATTTGTCAAACTAATCAAGACAGATGTACTGGATGGTTTATAGCGACTTTTTAGAACGTCACATTTTCGAAATGCCATTTTTTCAACACCAAAATGCCAACAAAAAAAACATTTGGATGTTTTTTTATTTTATTTTTTAAATGGGGGTGTTCCCCCCAAGCCCCTGTTTTATTTATCTTTACAGACTTTTTACGAAGGAAACCACAACAAAACATATAAAATTAAAATAAAACATTCAGAATTTTTTTTGTTCACCATTTTTTTTCTGACAAAATGGCATTTCGAAAATGTGTTTTAGAAAATTTGACTGGATACAATACTGGACAGACTGGATATGATAGCCAATATATGCATTATTAGACACACGTAACCAAATTATAAAAAAACATGAAGCAAAACAAACTTGGGGTATACTTTGGGTAGGATAATTTGCGACACTGGAAACACCTTTTTTCTGCCTCGGAGAGAACCATTTTGTGTTTGCAGACATAATATATGGAATCCACCATTATCCAAATTCATACAAGGCTGATTTTTCAATGTGTTGTCTGGTCGGTATTGACCTTGCAAGGAAATTGTGATATTCCCAGAGGGGTGGTGGGATTTTAATGTCAACATTGATTAATTCCTCTATCGCGTGCCTGCCTGGATTATGACTGATCAACATTTAGAGACAGAATTAGATGCGCTGCTAGTTGTGAAACTGGTGTATCCTGTGTTCTCTTGGTGGAAGGAAGGGTTCTAGGCGGGTACCATTTCTTGTCATAGGTGCTGGGACCCTGCTATGGTGGAATTGCCAAATAGCAGAGAGCTTCAGGGCCTTGTATGGAGAGTTTTATTGCTCCCCCATCCCCTACAAAATAAATGGATTAAATGGATCTGGAATCCTTTTTCTAAGCCACCCTCCTGCTGGTGCTGTTCGTGGATGCAAGACTCTGTTTGGAGGGCACTATGGTCCATTTAGAAAAAGCACAGGCACTGTGGAAGATGAACTTCAACAAGACACCAAGGACATGTGAATTCCTGGTGGAATTCTATGGTGCCTTCGAGGATATCCTTCTGCACATATTAACATGACTATATAGCAAAATCATTGCTAGGGCTGAAAGGTCAGCCTCTATGGACTAGTCTCTAATTACCTTGATCTTATAAAAACAGATTTAGACCAGGCAGATGGGGTTACCTGCCTTCCAATTTCCCTGCACAACTCAGTCAGAAAGATCATTGCAAAATGTTTTTGCCACATTTTGATTTTTTAATGCCCAACCTCATCCATAGATATTGGGTAGGATTTATGAAGGGACACTTTGGGGGTGATAATATGAGAAATCAACTGTATCTTATCAATTTAAATCATAGTTCTGCAACTCCCCTAGTGGTGGATGTGGAAAAGGTGGCTTGATGGGGTGGGGTTACAAATATCAAAGGCATACACTCTGGGCCATCTGTGCAGACAACGATTGGAGTCTGTTTAGAGCATTGTCTAATAATGGTTCTGCTTCGTACTCGCCGGTGTGGTGACTTCTGAAGCCTTGCTACTTAGTGGAGGTAGACAAGTCGCCCCTTCTCCCCTTTTTTAATTTGGCCTTAGAGCCACTGTTGGTGGCACTGCAGACGGGCCTGTGATTGAGGCCTTAAGGACGGGCCCTGTGGAGTCTAAAGTGCTGCAAATCCAAATGACCTCTTAGAGCTCCTTTCAAGTCCACACACTTCTGCCCCGGCTCTATTTAACTTGACTGAGCGGCTTGGCTCAATTTCCTATTTTAAGATTAAGCCAAATGACTTGCTGATCTTTAGATCTTTTTGCAGGGTGGGAAATTGGGGGAATGGGATGGGATGTGGGCAAAGTAAAACCTTTCCTGTCTGGGGATTCAGGTTGCAAGGGACTCTGAGAAATTGACAGTGCACTATAGAGGGGAATATTGTTAGAGTAAAGCAAGATTTGCAGAGGTGGGCCAGAGTGGGCGTTATTTATTTATTTATTTAATATTTATATTGCGCCGGTAGCTCGCGAGCCTCGGGCGCAGAAACAAGGACACGAGAATGGACAGAACAGATAGTGATTAGACAGAGCAGACGGGAAAGTCACATGGAATTAAGCTAACTGAGGTATATGCCGTGATGGACGTTTATTTGAAGATGTGGGTTTTTACCTGTTTGCGAAAACGCGAGTAGTTGGTTTCCAGTCTACGGTGGTCTGGTAGGTTGTTCCAAAGGTTGGCTGCAAGGGTTGGAAAGGCTCTACCTAAGCCACTTTTGAGTTTGTGAGGTGACGTAGCAATTTTAACAAGTTGGGATGATCTCAGTGTTCTATTAGGAACGTATGGTTTGATCCTAGTTTTTAAGTAGGTTGGTGCCTTTCCGTAGATGCATCTGTGAACGATGGTTAAGGTTTTGAAATGCACCCTATCTTCGATTTTCAGCCAATGAAGCTCCCTTCTGGAGTTGCTGATATGCTCTGTTTTAGTTTTGAGCTTGACAATTCTTACCGCGTTGTTGTGTACAATTTTGTAGCTTTGTAGGCATTGCTTGGAGGCACCCAGGACTAGAGCGTTGCCATAGTCAAGGCGCGACAAGATGGTGGCTCTTGCTATGGTCGTACAATTTTCCTCTGATATGAAAGGTCTGATGGCTTTTATTAGACGGAGGTGGTAGGCACAGTTTTTTTTGATGAACTGTACTCTATGTATCTACTATCTTACCCATCCCTCTGTGGCAGATGGAAATTGATCAAATCCAGAAGTGCTCACAGGTTTCATATGAAGCAGTAACAAACCTTCAAAGAGCCTGTGGTGGAGTTTGAGGCCTGTTTAGTTTCCCGGATGTCAAAGGTGACCATCAAGTGTTTATGTTAAGCCTTCTGCGTTTTGGCTTTCGCCATTTAGCTGATGATTCCGCAAATTGCTCCCTTGTGGAGGGTATCACAGTCCTCCTCAAGACTCTGGAATCCCTGTTGTCCACTGAGAACAGGCTGCATCCGGTCAAGGCGGGCTACCCCCTGACTATCCCTGTGGTGGGAACGACTTGTCACCAGGATATCTTCTTATGAAAGAAAACATGTTGCATAGAAAGAGATCGATTTGGAGAAATCATGCAGTCATGTCTCATAAGTCCTGAGACGGGAATAGTAGGTGAGTTGTGGTGTCTTTACACTACTAGATGTCTGGAATTGTGGCAACATGGACTCATTTGAACAGCTGAAATTTAAATATAAGTTGGGTAAAGTGGACCGTCCAAAATATGTTGTTCTGGAGGGGATTTCAGAGTCACTGCTTTCTGCCGAAGGTTTCCACAAATTGGATCTTGCTGTGCTTTGGACACCGTGTAGATCGTATGCTCGTTCTGTCTACTCTGTGTATGTCAACTGGCCCTTCACTAGATATCTCTAACCATTGACAATATAAGGGGAGGTGGGAGATACCACCTTAATAGGAGTATGTGAACAACAATGGAAGTCTATTTGTCAGAATCCTTTGCACATAGAAGTGGACCTGGCATACAGATTCATCCAGTACCCAATACGTTTCCATTACTATTGGATCCTGCACACAATGCAGAGTTGGTCTTAACAGTGTGAGAAACCTGAAGGTGTTCTGCCTAGTAGACCTCAAGAATCCCTTATTCAGGTGATATGATATGGCATTTATAACGCGCCTATACACAAGTGTTTCAAGACGCGACGAGGCAAGGGAGGGGGAACAGGGGAAGACAGACAACGATCCTACTAGGCTAGGTGTCATTCAGATCGCGCAAGGGAAGGGAAGGAGGAGAAGTGCGGGGGGAAGGTGGAAGAGGAAAGTGCAGTGCATGGGATAAGAACAATAAATAAACAACATTAAAAAAAGTTGGCCAAGGAAGGGCTAGCAACCTCAGATCCCAACCCTGTAGATTGACGTGCGTGGGAGGATCACCAGAGTAGGGAAGCCTGGGGTTATATTCGCGCGAATACCCCCAGGTGAGACGCGGTATTATACCATGGAAGAAGGAGAGAAGGATAAAGTCCCTGTTCCATTCGGAGACCACATCTCTCAGAATCCCTGCTTTCCTGTTTTCTACCTGAACACTCCCAGTCATTGCTCTCCACGTCTCCTTGGTTATTATTTCCCGAACTCCCAGTCTGCCATGACAGAACACTACTGTTTTTCACTAACCGTTCACATCTCCCCTTTCCTTCACGAACACTTTCTCACCCCGTAACAGACAGCGGAATAACCCCAGAGCTGTTCACCTAACATGTCCCAACACAGGGGTCAGGCAGAGTCAGGCAATTGACAATAATCACACACACCCGACGGCCCTTTACCTTCCCCACAGGGATAAAAAGTAGAGCATGAGAACAAACTACGAATAAGGCCGAACGCACGAGGAAACAGCTACACCGGACTAGCAGTTTGAACAGAGAAGAAAGACGGTGAGACCTGGAGGGACGGCGAAGGGGTAACTGCCCTTACCCTTTCCACGTCAGACCCGCAAAGCCTCCGGAAAGGGAATTACAAGACCGGGAACTTCAGCTGACGTGTGGAGTGACAAATGTCAACGGTGCATGGGGGCCTCCCACATTCATAACACAGGCGGGGAGGCACGCTGGCTACTGTGGTACCGTCCTTGACTGCAGAAGCAAGCTAAGTCAGCAGACCCAACACAATTGGTGAGTCAGTGGAAGCTGATAGTGAACTGAATCATATTGAGCACAAGGTTGCAAGTGGCAACTTTAGATGAACATGAGAACAAAAAACTTGTGTGTGTTTGAACTTTTGGGGGAAGCCCAGAAAAGGGCCAGCTGCAGTGGTCAGATCCCACAGGAGTGCTCATTCGGATGGACTCTCACTGGCCCCTTTTGCTTTGAAACTGCAAATACCAGAAGGCCCTAGGAAAGGGGCAGCATGAGGTGTCAGAGTGGTCCTACAAGGGTTACGACAAATCCCTTGTACAATCGAAAGTCTCTGACGCATTGCCGAAAGAAAGCCAGAGAAATGGAACCCACGCTTTCTGGTGAGTTGAAACAAACCATGAACTGTGTTGGAAACTCATGAACAGTGGTAAAGATGGCTATGTGGGGTAAGCCCATGAGAGTGAACCCTGCATTGTGATAACTTAAAGTGAACTGTATGTTTGGCAAACCTGAACCCGGTTTGAGGGATGCCTGTGAGTTGGGGTGAAGAGTAATACCCCCGTGAACACTGTGTAGACAAGGTTGAACCCGGCCGAGCATTGTCTGCGGTGGGAAGTTGCAAGCTGCATTTGAAAGGCCGTAGTGAACCCGACGGAGGGAGGCCCAAGTTGCAAGAAGGATCCAAGCCCGACAGAGGGAGATCCAAGGGGCGAAGAGCAATCGCCCAAGCTACAAGATTACAGAAGGAACTTTGTTCGTTTGTTTTGATTGATCAGGCCTTCTAAGGCAAGAGACTTTGCAGAGAAGAGACTTGACCCCTGAAGGTTTTGGTATTGTTGAACTGGAATTGTGAGCCTCATGCTGGAGAGGCCCAGGAATGTGCTGTGCTCAGAAGTCCTGCATTGTCCCGTGCTTAAAACGTGGAGAAGGGAGACGCAGCTATACCATCTTGACTTATCATTTTGTGAACACTTCTTTCTTTTCTGGTGAACATTAATCCACACTTTTTTTGTAACTTATTAAGGATTGGCAATAGGCTTTTTAGTATAGCCCCTTTTAATTTGATAAGACACCACGTTATTATTTGATGGTCGTAACTTGCACCCATCTTAGATTTAGGTTTAGATCAGGCATTTATCTCACCCAGTATAAAGTTCAATAAACTCCCTTGAACTGGGATCACTTGTCTCTGCCTTTACTGTTGCCACCATGAGTTCCTTTCAACAGGCACAGGTGCTTGTTGATCATGCAAGGAAGAAAGGGCTCAATATGATATGATAAGTCATTAATAACGCGCCTGTACACAAGTGTTTGTAGGCACGACAAGACAGGGAGGTGGAAACAGAAGGAAGACTAACAACGATCTTATTAGTCCTTGTGTCAATCAGATCACGCAAGTGCTGGTAAGAGGGGAGAAGTGCCATGGGGGCTTGGAGAGGGTTAGGAGAAGAGCAGGTGACTCAATAAGTGCTGCAAGAGGGTAGCTCTTAAGTGCAAAGAGAAGGGACTGTAGGGTTACAGATACAGACCCTTAAGTGCTGATAGAGCCCGGTGGCAGCAAAAGGGCAACTGCACATGCAGGAGCCTGGGCCTGAGTTCAGGGATGGCCAGGTGACCAGTGTGCTGAGCTATCGGGGACTTTAGCAGGGGAGAGGAAGAGAGAAAGAGGAAGCGAAAAGGAAGGTCTTGTGTTGCTTACATAACCGGTGGTGGTTCTGCTCAAGTTTGAGAGAGGCGGGGAGGTTGTTCGAGAGGGAGGGCCTAGCCGAGGAAAGATATCTGCCCCCCATTCTCTGCTTGGAAAAGCATCTCAACCTCAGAGAATTGGAGGTGGATGAGCAGAGAGCTTTAGAAGGAAGATGTTTAGGAAGAGAAAGTTGGAAGTAGTGCGGTCCCAGGCCCCAGAAAGCCTTGTGAACGATGCAATCGGTCTTGAATTTGATCCTTGCAGCCACAGGGAGCCAGTGCAAGGATGTCAGTTCTGGAGAGATACGATCCCTGGGCTTTAGACCAAGGACAAGTCTCGCAGTCCTGTTCTGGGTGAGTTGTAAAGGTCAAAGAGTAGAGACAGGCAGATTTAGAAAGGGGCTGTTGCAATAGTCCAGCCTGTAGAGAACCAGGGCTCTAGAGACAGTGAGCTTCCGTTTCTTATGTTCTTGTTGTTTGCTAAAAGGTAGACATGCTGGTCTGAGGTGCTGGATAGAGCGGACCAGATACTATTTGCAGCAGTGCTGCACAGCTAGTTGTCTCTGCTGGATCTCCTGGGCCCACCACTCCTTCTGACTAGGGTCTCCAAAAATAGCTTGTCTGTTTCAAAGCGGCTATGGCTGAAGCACTAAAAGAGCCAGACTAAACCTACTGTGGATGACTGATTGAAGAACATGGCAATCCTCCCCGCTTCAGAAAAGGTTTGCACCAATCTCCTGGAAGTTTTGCTTTTTAGGAGTCATTATGGTCCATGTCTAGTGAACTTTGGTTGTATTGAGGTGGGAATTTTTGGGATTGGGACCGTTATGAGCTGTCTTGTGTGGTGAATCCTGCTGAGCCCTCACAGAACCCCTGCCTAAAGTCTCCTCCCAGGTGCCCAGGGGAAGACAGCCGCTACCTGATCCTAATCCTGGGGGGCGGTATTAGTCGGGTGAATCACCTGGGGGGAGAAGGTCCCCAAGGGAATATGGTGACTTAGTTGGGAGAGACAACAGTATTCCTCCTCTTCAGAGGATGCCATTTCTATGATACCGGAATACCTAATGGCTTGTTGAGTAAGGCTTCCCTTCCCAAAATTGCACAAGTTGTTAGTAGTGAAAACCTTTATGGTCAACATGGCAATACAACATAAAAGGATCACAACATTAATACCATAGCTTCTGCTATTATGATTCCTCTTTTGGTATGAGCTATGAAATTAAGAATCACTCATTAAATCCTCTAAAATCCTCCCCTAAACGTGTATTCTATAAACAGAGTGAATTGAATAAGGTAAGACTTAAAACCGTTGCTATAAAACAGAACCAGGACATCGGAGACTTAAAGTCTCATAATGCTCTCGGTACTGGGATGAGGAAGAGGAGCTCAGAGGTACAGAACTGCAATGTGTAGTCTGGTGGTTCTAATGACCCACACATGAGTGGGACTTTTGAATATTTAAAGCCCCTTAAGGTGCAGGCCATTAGAGGAAGTGGCCAGCAGCTGTGGGAGTAGCAGAGGCAGAGAAACAAAGATGCCGGAACCGCCACTGTGTTTAAAGCGGATTACGGTGCCGAGAGGGTCTTTGAAGTTGGAAACCTGAAGTGCAGAGGTCGCGCCCTGGGAAGCAGTGCTTTGACAGGCTGTCCCGTGGGAGAGAGAATCTCTCCTTATATTGTGCCCTGCTTGCTAGTAAGACAGGCTCCTTTCCCGAACAGCGTAGGCCGCGGGAATGCAACCGAAGCTGTCGGACGTTCAGGAACCAACAGGAGAAACAACAGTTGTAGCAACAGCGGATCGAGCTTATGCATAGGGAGAGAGCGGTGAATTGGCCTTTGTTAGATAACCCCGGGGCGCTCCATAGTATACCGCTAGCTGCTTACAAGCATTTCGAATATCAAACTAATGAAAGAAAGCCACGTTAGCGTTATACTCATTTTGAAAGAAAGCGAGAGAAGAAAGGTTGCAAAGTAAAGAGGGGTCAATATTGAACCAAGATAGTAACCCTCATTGTCAAAGCAAAGAGGGGGCAATATTGCAGAAGGATTGTAACCATCATTGCCAAAGTAAAGAGGGGGCAATATTTGAGCAAGACAACAACCAGCATTGCCTAAGCCAATGAGGGGCAATTATAACAGAGAGACATTATCAGCAGTTGCCTGGTGTGAAAGTAGGAATTCAAGTATGAGGCAAGAAGCCCTCCTTATAGGAAGTATCAAGGAGGAGAGGAGCATAACCTGAATTGAATGTGGCAAGCAAATCGGTGGAACAAACGGTTCTAACGTGTATGGTATCCTCACAGGAAGAGTTGTGAATTTCAATTTGTTGAAAGTCAAAGACTTTTCTATTTGAAGCAAGCCTAACCACAGAGTACTTGCAGTAGTTCTAGAAGTTTTTATCCTGGCAGGCGAATATACTAGGAAAGGGATTATTAGAAGTAGTCCTGGCAGGTTAGTGGACCAGGAAGAAGAGATTGAAGTACTTGCATTGTGTTGGAAAGAAAGTTGCTGTTATTATGAATTGTGGTAAAACTATTATGACAAAATATTATTGTTGATGAAGGATTGTGGAAGGATTTATTTTTCAAAGAAAAGAAGTTATATTGAAACATTGGCTAAAGTATGAAGACAGTCTTTTTGGTTTTGTGGAAACTTTGGACAATCATTTTGGAGAGTGATTAATCGTGTTCAATCATAAGACAGTTCAAATTCCAAGTGAAAGACTTTTTGAGTGAGAAGAAATGTGTGCTGTATTCAGAACAAAGCTGGGCTACTGAAAAGAACTTTCTTATATGGAAATTTAATTTGGAAAATCCTGCTTTAAACCTGTGGAAGGGGATCCGACCCTGGGTACAAGGATACATGGCTACAAAGTGTATGTTACAACATAACTGTTTTGTTTCACTTGAATGGCTATCTGATAGCTGTATGAGTTTGTTGTATGTGTAAGTGGGAGGGACACTTTTATTAGAGTGGTTTCCTTTAGTCTTAGTTTGATAGGCAGGGAAATCCTTGTTAGTTTAGGGAAAGTGAGGCATTTATCACACCTTTTATTATTTAATAAAATGTCTGTGAAAAACCGTGATATACTTGTCCGTCTTGCATTTCTGAACACACTCACCCTGCCTTCTCCTTCTCCCCCTTGCCTGGCAGCCCCTCCTTCTCTCGTGGGGATTCGTGGAGGCATTGTTGGGACTATGGACTCCAACTACTCTCCCCTTGAATTATTGTACTTAGGGAAAGTTGAAGTTCTGGTTCTTCATTGTAATTTTTATGATCAGAATATGCTAATTATACTTGTTCGGGCTGCGGTTAGAATGTGATGTGTTCCTTTTTACTGTATTGAATGTAAAACGCCCAATGAACACTTACAAATAATGAAAAAATCAGCTTGGGCCAGGTCCCTGTGACTGACTTTGATCCAGGAAGAAGCTGATTGATATATATCCATCAGACTGTGTTGAGCTTACACAAGCTGGGGAGGCCAGTATTCACACGAGAGAAAACCTACACACTTAACTGTTTGACCCATCCTAACAATTAGCTTAGCTAATTCCCGGAGACTAACATCCCGTTTTGTTGTAGAAAACCCTGATCACACAGGGTGTTTATACCAACCTCCACCTACTCGTAAAATTATGTCTGGTCCCCTACTTTGTGTTTCACGTGTCTGATTGGCCCTGATTGGACGTCCGTTCTGTTCCTGCCCATTCAGTAGCATGCAAGTACACAAAGTATAGACCCATGGGTATATACGAACTCTCATAGAATTTAACAAAGTACTCTGGGTATAGCATTCTCTTTACAACAGAACAAACCTTCAAGTGTTATCACAACCTTCTTTATTAGTATTTATACATAGAAAAAATCACAGTGGATAAAAAATCATTCATTTTAAATACATTGCTAAGTCCATAGTTCTACAAATGATTACAAATTGAACCTACACATCCATCTGTAACCAATATTGAAACCATTCAATCGCAACCACTCTCATCCCCGTGCATTATTCATTCATACAGTGCTAACAATGCTAAAGAACAATATGGACATAACACGGCCTGAGGGGCCGGATCGTTCAGCTCCCCAGAGAGCGCGCTGGCAACTGAGTTTCGGGACCAAGGCGATTAAACCCTTTTATTCTTCAACTCGTCCTGGAGTGCGGATGCATCTGACCAGGGTCCCGTTTGCGTGTTGAATGGCTGCATATTGTGCACATGTGGGGCAATCAGTGCACGCATTTGCTTCCTCTAGCCTCTCGCGTGAATTGATGAGAGATGTAGGCGCAAGTGCATTTGTGATTCAAGCTTATCGTTCGGGAAAAGAAGAATTTTGGGTAAAGATATCTGAAGAAATGGTGGGGGTGACCAAAGTCCTTGAAAATAAATCTCTCTCGAGGTAAAGAATCCTGTGCAGCTTGCGGAAACGGGCCTTGTGGATAGAACAGCTTAGCTCGAAGAAGAAACATAGACTGACTCGTAAGAACGACAGAAGAATCCATTAGAAAGGTATAACTGAGAAACAAAAAATGACCATGCTAGAAGTCCTCCAGAACCAAACCAGCATAGATAGATGTTGGATTCAATTGGAGAATAATGCAGAGAAATAGGATGCCAGCATTTGGCCTTTATGAGGGGATACAGGAGGGAGGCCAGTAATGACAGCTTGAAATGAAAATTGTGTAGTATGGTATGAGCGTACAGTCTAGAACTGGTCACATTGAGCGAGATCCGGGACTACATATTTGACCTAATAAAAATAAAGAATAAGGGGAACTTTACTGTCTGTACCAGTGAAACACAAGCAGCTATTTAACGTTGTACACTGTAACAGGGGGCGCCGTGGCCTGATGTACACCATGGGTACAAGAGACGTGCACTATCACAGGGGTGCCATGGCCTAACGTACAGCATCGACAGAAGATACGTTGCACACTGTCACAGGGAGCGCCATGGCCTGATGTACACCATGGGTACAAGAAACGTTGTACACTGTCACAGGGGGCGCCATGGCCTGATCTCCAGCATAGACAGAAGGGGCACCATGAGCTGATGTCCAGCATGGATAGAATACACGTTGTGCACTGTCACATGGGGTACCATGGCGTGATGTCCAGCATGGACAGAAAGGGCGCCATGGCCTGATGTCCAGCATGGATAGAATATACTGTCATAGGGGGCACCGTGGCCTGATAGCTATCATGAACAGGAGGGGTGCCATGGCCTGATGTCCAGCATGGATAGAATACACGTTGTACACTGTCACCATGGGCGCCAGGGCCTGATGTCCAGCATATACAGAAGGGGCTCTTTGGCCTGATGTCCAGCATGGATAGAATACGTTGTACACTGTTACAGGGGCGCCATGGTCTGATGTCCAGCATGGTCAGCAGGGGCTCTGTGGCCTGATGTCCAGCGTGGATAGAACACGTGCACTGTCACATGGGGCGCCATGGCCTGATGTCCATCATGGACAGAATATATTTTCCACGTTGAACACTGTCACGGAGGAGCCCGTGGCCTGGTGTACAGCATGGACAGAAGACTACCCAAATGTTTTCTCTTGAAAGTTAAATACATTAAGCAGTAGCTAGTAGTTAAAGCTGGCTCGGGAAACCTCGGGTCATTTTCCTTGAATTCTCAGCGGCGCTCTTCAGTGTCTGTGCTGCAAAAGCAGCCCCCCTGCGGACCATCCCGAGTAGCAGGGCGCAATTCCGCGTTAGGGAGACTGTGAGCGATGCGTGATCGTGCTGGACGGCTCGTCTTATTGCACACCCCCGCCTATAGCCTGGGCAGTAAAACCGCTCACCTTCTGCTTGCCAGCTTGGCCGAGTGTGTGGCAGCAGGGGGCAGGCGGGAGTTAGCAGAGCGGATCCGGGGATCTGACCGCAATGAATGCCTCGGTAATTGGCCGTAATTAGTGGCGCCCCCCGTGTCACATCCATAGATCATGGGCACACAGAGCGACGGGCTCGGCGAGAGATGCTGTCGGGGGGCTTCCCGGTTGCCACCGAGCAGCCTTGCCATTACTGTGGGGGAGAAGGAACATTGCTGGCGTGTCAAACGGCCCCTCCACGGGAATCTGGGCCAGCCAGAAGAGCAGACTCGATAAGGGCCACGTATGTGGCGTGGCGGTCCGGCCCGGGCACTGTCGGGCCGCGCAGTCTTCGGTATTAAAGGCCCAGTAATGCGGCCTGTTTATTTGCCGGATTGTTTTGAAGATTAGGGGCTGGGGCCTGTAATAGTATTAGAGTGCTTTCGGATTAAATCGGTTGCATAATGCGCTGCGCGGCCCCCTGGAGGTTGCAGGCTCCTAGTGCTCTCTGGCGTCGGCAGACAGTCCGGAGCGACAGCATTGCATGCACCGTCCATGACCACACCGAAGCCTAAGGTAGGGAACTAACGCCTTGTTTTACTATTACGCGGCTAGCTATATTTCCACTTGACGCAGCCGTGACTGCCAGTAAAATAAAATCCGCATTGGAGAAGTCTGCAATTCAAATGTTGCTGTTAGCTTTAGACGTCGGCCATGCCTTTTAATTCCAAAGGGAACATGGAGGGCGAGGTGTGACATTAGTCTAGAATGCTCGGGTCTGCAAGTCCAAGTATTCTGAATCGCGGGGCCTGACAGGCAGGCTAGGGCAGGCTAACCTAGAGGGAAAAGCAGCTCGAGCCTCCCAGTGACTGCAGGCGGGCACCCCAAACTTCCTTTAGCTTTCCAATCCCTCCCACCATAGTCCGGTTTCCACCCCAGCACGTTGGTGTATTGTGTACATCGAATCTGTGATCTTCCGAAGACTTTCATTGTTCCGATCTGCATGTGCTGGACTTCGGGCCGGATTTTGCCGGGTCCTGGTTCCGGCAAAACCTATCTCCCCAGATTCATGAAAATCCATTTGCACCCCTCAATTGCTTCATTGGTTTAGTAGTGCGTTGGGAATCCGGAATTGGAACCTGAGTCGTTAGGGTCTGGCGAGAAACTTGGAGCCAAGCCAAGGCCACTTGAACGTCTGATCAGGATGCGATGCCTAAAAGTATGAAATCACTTGTTATACACCTGTTTATGTTTAGAAGGTGCGCACCTTTTATACTTTGACAGCAACGTTATAGGAATCGCTCCTCTCTTGGGTTCCCTTAGTCTTCTGTTCATGGGCATTACTGGCGCGCCCACAGTAACTAATGTCCAAGTCCTTGACTGGTCCTGATCCGTACAATCGCCATTCCCTCCCCTGACCAGTTTTCAGACCACATTTTTGTCAGGGCTTTTAGTGCTGTTTGCTAGATCACGCAGAGTTAATCGTAACTTGTTCAACCAATAGCATCTGGACAGTTTAAAGGATTATTTGCAATGAATTTCAGTCCATGCACTTTTGCACCGACAGAACAAAATCGTTCAACGTAACAGAAAGTTCGAGGCGTTCCTGCCTTTGCCCGAAGAAGCCTTGCGCTCACTACGGCTGCTCGCAAGCTGCGCCTGGGAGGAGTCGAGCGAGGGAGAAGTCCTCGGCGACACATGGCCGCACCCCGCACCGAGGGGGCGTTCTCAACAAGGCGAGCAGGCCGTGGCTTCCCACCCCGCGCCGCAGCGGAATAATTGCATCCTTCTCCTGCAGTAGACAGGCTGCAACTTGGTCTTCAATGAAGATTGCGGGGGTGTTGTCGCTCAGATTGGGGTCCACTACTCGAAACAAAAAAATCATGTAAGGTGTGCCAAGAATATTATCTTCACTTAGCAACATTCACTTTTTAACATAAGAAGGAACCAAAAAAAGAAAAGATCGGCGAGAGTCCCACATCTCGGCTCTCCACCGAGGAGAGATTTGCCATCCTAATTGTGCAGTGATGTGACGACGTTTTTAATTAACAGAGGGATGCTCTCTCTTCCGTTTTGAAAGAAACCTTAAAATGATAAATACCGTTTCTCCACTTAAACTAGTTTTGATGCATTTATTAATGACAGTTCTATGTCATTCCCTCGCCCTTTTTTGCCTCAGGGCTTACCCCCCAATCCACCTTACCAGCTATTTACAACCTAATCCCCACCCCACCACCCCTTATATCCCTTTACCCCCCTCACCCGCAGCATTGTGGCAAAAAAACCGGCGGGAGAAAAACACAGCAAAAAAAATGGGCAATTTAATTTAATTTAATTTTGCATTTATATAGCGCTACAAACCCTCAGGTATCTGAGCGCTGCTTAGTATCGACCTCGGAAGGATGAAAGGCTGAGTTTGGCCCCGCCGGGATTCGAACCTGCGACAGCAAGAGCACTCTACTCGCTGTGCCACTTGACCGGCTTTAATGAATTAACATTGTACCTTAAGGTTTTACATTTTTATTTTATATCACAACAAATAAAGCACAACAAGGGTTCAAATAATTACAGGAAGAATACCGATGAGTCGGTGGCCAACCAAGAACATGCTAAAATATACTTAAAAATGAATTAAAGAAAGAAGAGAAAAAAGAGGTGAAAAAGGAGAAGAGAAAAAAATAACTGCATAAAGAACAAATAAATCATATGAATTGTATAATTCATTATTAATCACAAAACAATCCTCATCAAGACATTTGTTCTGGCCAAAATAACATTGCTCTATAAAGTCATAAAGAACAGATCAACATATCTTGCAAATAACATATAATTATGAGAGACCAGATTATTAGCATATGCTGTGATTCAGACCCATTAACCATAGGCATCTAGGAAGCTCCCCTATATGTCCAGGAATGTATCAGTATCCCCTGATTGTTTGTAGATGGCCCTTTCATAGGTGGATGAACGTCGTACAAGACTCCCTGGAGAGGGTCCTTCACAGGGAGGTCAATGAGATGAGCAGAAACGATCAAAGATGGAGTGAGGATTCCTTGTGGTGCCCCATAAAATAGGGCGCGCCAATGCGCCATCCCTTGGCCTAAAGGCAGTGCTGCACCTGTATTGTATTGTCATTTATATAGCACAATGTTCCCGTTTGTATGGCGTCAATGCGACCGAAGTCCAGGTATGAGAAAATGGTCCAAGAGTAGACTTTAAGATGCGTGTGTGTGAGAATAGGACCCTCCAGCACTGGCTAAGCTCCAGTAAGCAACCCAAGAGGTCAGGTACATGGTGGTCATGACAGAGCTTTAGTGCAGGAGACTCGCGTACCCAGCTAGACCAAATTTGCCGTAGGTTGTCGCTTTATGCTAATGGAAGAGGTGTTGAGGCAAGTCTGGGGTTTCAGTGCAAAATGTATGTGACGAGCTAGGCCAAATTTGTCATAGCCATTACTGCGTGGATGGCAAGCCCTGCCTAAGGCAGATGTCCACAGAAGTGCTGTGTTTATACATACCTGATGGAGTTTAACTTCAATGTCACTGTGATAGATTTTTCTGGCACTATGGGCCGGCTACCCCCAGGTCTCCCAAGGGGATAGGTTGGTTGTCCGAGAGCATCTTGGTAGAATACTACCATGGAAAAGAACCAGGCTAATGGGGTTCTTTGAGTGAAATAGGCAAATAAATAAAATAGACATAGCTACTATGTGTCTTCCACATCCTAAAGAAGCTAACCAAGTAATCTAATAAGCACAATGTCAAGGGATACTTGCATGTAACCCCTGTGCGTTTCAACGGCTAACCTAAGTAGTTCTAAGTGTGAAGCAGGGTGTTAGCAAGTAACATGGAGCGTCATGGGTGTGCTCAAATCTTGTAGGCGTAATGCTCCAAGTGGAGCCACATGTGTTAATCAGATGCAGAGCCAGGCCACCCACAAATCATGGCCCTGCCCTATGGCATGTCCCTGCCGGTATTGTAAGGGTCTCACCTATGACCTATGATATATCTCCCATCCCCAAAAACATCCATTTAAGTGAGTCGTGTTTTTGCCCCCAGAACCATCTTAGTGGATCACCATTCCTACCGTCAAAATCCATCTAAGTGCATACCATGTCCTATACCCAAGTTCACCTAGGTGCACTTAATTTCTAAGTCAAGTGAACCTATGAATCGAGCATTTTGAGTGTTTTTGGCAAGCCCCCTTTGATACTAGATAAGACAGGATCTTCCAGTGCAGGGCCTTTAGGTATTCGACCGAGGCAGGAGTTTGGTTGTAACCCCTTTGTATTTATCAAGATCTGTCCAGCTGTTCAGACACTTTCCGGGGGTACCGTGCAAGCTATTATCAGATTGTCAGGTGTTATCTGGTAACCAGAGTGCATCAGTTAGAGTGCAGGAAGTCCCAGGGGCTGATGTGTGATCATGTGCTGGAGTGGGATGGGCTGAGTTTAGCAGGTTGGGCCGCAGCGAAAGCAGCCGACATCTGCTTAACGTGAACTGTTGATGTTTCGGTGAGCCAATGCTTGTGTCCAAGGGCAGTCATGGAAAAGTGGAGGGAGGGGATTCAGGAAGAGGAAGGGGGAATAGCCAAGTCTTGAGGGCCTTTCTGAATGCAAGTCGGTTGTCAATGTGGCAGATGTGGAGAGGGAGAGAGTTCCAGATGGTGGGAGCTTGGATGGAGGAGGACCCTCCCAATTTGGTGGAATTTTCGCTTGGGTATAATGAGGAGAGGTACTGCGCCGGATCTGAGGATCCTGGTGGGTTGGTAGCGTATGAGTTTATTCTGGAGGAATTCGGGCCCGGTGTTGTGGATGGCACAGTGAGTAATGCACATGGCTTTAAAGGTAGTCCGTTGACCAATAGGGAGCCAGTATAGGACTCTTAAGTGCAAGGCTGATGTGTTCTCTAGGTGGGAGGCCAACAAGGAGACAGGCAGCAGCGTATTCGTTTCTTTGGAGTTACCAAAGTTGGAAAGCAGGTGTGCCTAGAGAAAGGCACACCTACGCAGGAGTAGTATGATGGTGAGGATGGCAGAGATCCGGTGTGGGTAGGTGAGGTATGGGAAGATTCGGCTGAAGATGCGTAGGTGTAAGAAGCAGGTTCTGGATAGAGAGTTGATGTGTTGGGAGACAGATGGATTCGAGTCCAGCATGCATCTGAGGTTTTCCACTGAAGTAGAAGTTGTCTGGGGGAGGTGCAGGCCCTAGAGAGTGTGGGCAGGGGATCGGTTAGGGAAGGAAAGCAGTTTTACTGCATACTAGGATTTCTGTTTTTCCGGGGTTGAGGAGGAGGAGGAGGTGGTTGGCCGTCAACCACTGGTCAATATCAGAGAGGCATGATGAGAGATCCAGACGGGTGGCACCTTGTTAGGGAGAATTCTCTTTTAAGGCTAATTTCCCAAACCTAGTGAGTGTTACTCACCGATAGGTGAATGCCCAAAACAGAGTTCCGTATACTGAAGTGGGAACTTGATTGTAGAGCTCGGGTTGGAGCCTCCTACCCGAGCCTCCTCTCTGTGAGGGAAGAAACTCTTTTCAATGATATGGCCCTCCACTGGTTAAACAGTAAAGAGGGTCCCGATCACTTAAAAGAGCGGGGAGAACACACCGCCAAGTAACCGGCTGCAAAGAAAGATAGAAATCGTGAGCCACAGATAATTAGCGTGTACATATATCCCCAAAGAATCACAAAGTATACCTGTTGTTTTTCCCCACAGAATGGCTAAAGGAGACACTGACCGTCCTCCTGTCAGTAATTAAACAGAACAAGAACAGTAAGTTGTCGCTACTACTAGGGAACCAGATTGCAATATAAATAATTCGTTGTATCTTACCACGAGGAGTACTGGGTTCTTTGTAAAGGAAACAACGGCAAGTATAAAATAAAAAAAAAGGAAGGTTAGTAAGGTTTCTACTCCCGGATGGCACGAGGAGCGCTCTAGTTCCGGGATGGTGCAATGCAGCGTAGCGTTCAATATGCACACCGGAGAAACGAAGGAGTTCCAGTACTTGGATTAGGTGGAGGTAGCTGTGATTCCAGTAGTAGGAAACCCGTGATACACGGGGGAGCAGAGGATAGGTCAACACAGGAGATGCAGTCTTATTGAAGTGATGAAAAAAGACAAGATTCACTGAGTCAGCAGCAAGTAAGTGCGCTGCGCAGGGGACGAAGGCAGCGCTGTATTGGTCTTCACACAGGTAAGGGTCCTGGTACACGGGCAGACGTGTTCTGATCAAAACGAAGGCAAGAGCAGTCCGAATGAGGAGGCAGGAGTCCTGATACACGGGCGGGCAGAGTTCCAAGCAAAACAAAGGCAGGAGCAGTCCGAATGACAAGCCAAGAGTCCTGAAACACGGAAGAGCAGAGTTCCAAGCAAGACGAAGGCAGGAGCAGTCCGAATGACAAGCCAAGGGTCCTGATACACGGGAGAGCAGAGAGGCAGTCCGGGGGACGGGAAAATAGGTACCCAAACGAAGACGAAACTTCAGGTAGCAACTTCAATTAGAAGCAGCGAAGAAAGACTCATAGCTGCTTATATGGGAAACGTGATTGAGGAGCGTACGGCCACGCTGGAGAAGGTCATGTGACAACCAGTCAGGCAGCCTGGGAATAGTAGTCCTTTACAACTTATGCTGCCTGGGCCTCCCCTGTAGTTTCCATTGGGCTAAAAACGGTGCTACAAAGCGCCGTACACCACAAGGCAAGGCGACGGTCTTACGTCGTGCAACAAGGTATTTTTGCACATACCCCGTGCGTGGCATGGAGGAGTCCTCCAAGCGCCTGCGAGCGCTGCGAAGTGTGACAGCGAGTCCCCCAGCAGCTTTGCTGGATTTTTGGGGTTTGTTTTTTTCTCCTGCTAAGAGAGAGACTCTTTCCCACTCTTAGGCATGATTTGAGGTGTACTTTTGGCTTTGTATGTGTTCATGGGCTATGTGGTAACCTCTTTTTACTCCATAGAGCATCATCTGTTTTTCATATGTGTGTTACACAGCACTCTCAGTGCAGTAACACAGGGGTGTCATAGTGACCCCCAAACATAGACTTCATACCCTGGGACTGACTACCAGGGCATGTCTCCCAGGGCATGTAAAGTCACCATTGGCTTTACTAGTCCAAAATTGTGAACAGAACCAGTACAAACCATCATATTGTGGAAGTACTGGAAGGGGTTAATATATTTGCCCCTGGGTCTGTTTCCAAGGCGGCACTGTCCAGTCCCCCCTTGTCGAGTTTCTGGCTGGTGGCAGTGGTTACCACGTGAAATAATTCACAGGAATATTCTCTATGGGATTTTCCCATTGATTTCAAACGCACCATTTTTTGGTGCAATGTTAAAGATACCGCCGCTTTATTTATTTAATATTAAATCTGCGGTTGGGTCTTTTTGCCAGAACTCGGTTCCAAAATGGCGTTTGCGTCTGTCTCCGTTACTCTGACCAAGGTCGAGCCCTTTGTTCCACTATTTTGGCGGGCTTCTCCACAGAAGCCCTCCAAGTGGTGCCACTCTGTCTGGGTTCCATAGGAGGGGTGGAGGGGGGAATAGGCACCCTGGACTGCGTTGCCTCGGCAACCCAAGTCACACTCTACTCTGATTGGCCGAGTGGTGAGCCGCCCGGCTCACCACTTAGCATGTGTGATTGACAGCTAGGCTGATGAATGGGGGTTTTTCTGCATAAAAGCAGGGCCTTTGGGACTGGAACTTCAGAAGTCGCCACAGGACCTAAGAATCTGACGAGGAAGAAGCTGAGCCACCTGCAACCCGACGACACCACCGGTGAAGCCCTGCTGCAACGAACTCGCCACTTTTCCAACGACAGGGAAGATCTTCTGCTGGAGAGTCTTCTCCCTTTGAACTGGTAGGACCAACCAGTTCGCCCTTTTTCGCTTCCAAAGACGTTACTTGGTCGAATCGCCCGTGCCAAGCACCCCGGCGGCCAGATAGTCAAGCTCACCACTTTTGACCGCGAATAAAAAGACCTCACCTTTTAATCGGGAACTCTGCGGCTGGTTTCATCCCTGTGCAGTGCAACGACCCCAAACTTCCTCCACAACGAGATCCCCTCTTCCTCTGGCTGGAACAACGAACTGCAATCACTGCCAGGAACAACTGCCCCCGCTGGAGCTTCCTTCCGATTTAAGGTACTGTGTCCTGCCTGGCCTCACTTTCTACAGATTGCTCAAGGTGACCCTTAAATCCTTGGCGTCTATACTGGGTTGGCCCCAGACCTGCTAAACTTTGTTTCTTGAACCATACCAACCTTTTTCTTGAACTCTGCAAAGACTTTTAGTGCATTTTAAACCATGTGATCCTGGGCACATTTCGCTTTGCTCCATTTAAAGTGGGCCTGGCCTATGAACTTTGGCTCTACAGTATAACCTGCCTTTCGAGTGGATTGTGTCCTCCAACGTATTCCTCATCTTAGATAGATGTATTCCATCCAGCTTTGCTGCTCTTAGGAAATTTTTTCGGCAGAGGGTGCCGTGCGTCGATATTGTCGAGTCGATTGGTCCCTCGAAGGCCTCCGTCGAGGGTGACGTCATTGGGTGTATAAGTAGCACGCACGGTGCCCGTTGGCCTCAGTTCCGTTTTTCCGCAGTATACTTTGCTTCAGACATTCAGCACGCCTCGAGATCTGTGAAGAAATATAATAGAAAACATGTCCTCGTCATCGACGCCGACCACAACCCCGAGATCGGGATTCAAAAAGTGCAAGTCGTGCGGCTCAAAAATGTCGATCACAGACCCAAACTGTGAGTGTTTGTGGTGCCTCGGGGAAGGCCACGACATGGAGGCCTGTTCGAAGTGTCAGGCGATGACGGGGAAGGCCTTGCGAGAAAGGAGAGGAAAGCTACAGGTAGGTCGAAAAGATCGAAATGCCTCTAGCGTCGAGTCGAGACCCCATGAGGAGAAATCTCCTCGACGCGAAAGGCATCGATCTAGATCCCGAAGCGATTCTCATTGCTCGCCGTCTTCGTAAAAAAAAATCAAAGAAACAACGCCACAGGTCTCCCTCAACCTCGTCGTCAGACGAGTCTCCGAAAAGGATGAAATGCCCCACGAAACATTAGTCTTCCGAAGAGTGGGAAGCATTCAGGGTCAAAATGATGGAGGTGTATGAGAATGTGAAGCTTCGGTCCGCGCCTTTTTCGGAAGCTAGCCGGGAACGTCATCGCTCAGACACTCGCGCGCCCTCGAGCCCGGGTGATCGAAAAAGGAAGGATAGGGAACCTTCCAGGACGCCGAGCAAAAAACGCTTGAGTCGAGTCGACCGCTCGAGGTCACCGACGCCGTCCGAGACCTATCACACCTCGAAGGGAAAATCGTCGAAGACAGCCTTCACGCCCTCGAAGCAGACCCTGTCGACGACCACTATGTCGTTGACGCCGTCGACGTCGAAACCCTCGGCGCCAAAGGCTCCAGCCAAGCCAGGGAAGCCAGAAAAAGAGAAGTAGAAGGTTACAAAACATGTAATTTCCTCAGAGCCTGGTACTACACCTCTTCCTCCTCCTCTCCCAGAGAAGGTTTTCAAGCCTCTCCCTAGGAAGGAGTTTTTCAAATCCCTGACCTCAATTTTTGAGGAACACGAGAGGTCTGATGAGGAAAATGTACCTTTTGGGTTGGAATATGGCACCCCAAATGTCCCAGAATGCATCATCTCAGAGGAAAGCAGAATGAGGGATTTGGTGGAGTCTTTACACAATGCAAGTAGCATTGACACTTCTCCTGAGAATGACTTTGGTAGACCAGATCCAGGAGAGGATGCCAGTCCATCTTACCGTCAGTTAATGACCACGGTGGTAGATTACTTGGGATGGGCTAAACCACCAGCCCAATTCGTCCAAGATGATTTAACAGACATATTGGACCATGGTCCCACCGAAGACCCAGTACTACCTTTTCATGTAGCCTTGCAAAACAGGGTGGCCAAGAATTGGGAAACTCCGGATTCTATTCCTCCGGTAAATAAGTCCCTCACATCAAAATACTGCCCAGCCAGTAGCGACCCCGGCTATCTGTCAAAACATCCAATTTCCGAGAGTCTGGTCATAAAGGCAGCCACAGCTTCCAACAAACTTGCGTACCCGTCTATCCCTCCAGACAGGGACGATAAGCGTGTGGATGGTTGGGCACGGAAGGTATTTTCAGCTGGGAGCATGGCATTAAAATCTGCCAACTCCACAAAATTTTCGTACACTCTGTGGGAGTGCATCGCAATGGCGGCGTAGCACATACCAGAAGGGGAAGAAAGGGAAGGGTTCCTAGCCATCGTTAGAGATGGAAAGGAAGCCATGCAGGAATCCCTTGAATCTGGATTGGACACTGCCAATAGTGTAAGCAGGTCCATGGGCACTAGCACAGTAATGCGCAGATTTGCGTGGATACAGAAGTCGGGTTTTGCAACGGACGTACAGAACCGCCTTCTGAACATGCCTTTTGACGGGTCTCACCTTTTTGGCAACAAGGCTGACGGTTGCAGACCTCAAAAGCAGCTGCCAAATCTTTAGGAGCTGCTATTAGGCAACCTCATCCTTTTCGTGCGCAAGGGCAGTCATGGAGGGGATGATCCTATCGTTATTACACCTCCTATGGAAAGGCGAGAGGAATGGCCAGTCAAAAGGGCCAGAAAAGGGCCACTCGCGGTGGACGAGGAAAACGTGCTAAGCCAGCTCCAGCTGCAGCCTCTCTGCCATCAGCGGCTGCAACATCTGCCACAAAACCACTTTGAGTACTTGCATCACAAAACACCTGTAGGGGGCAGGCTGTCACAGCATCTGCAAGAATGGCGAGCCATTACTTCAGATGTTTTGGCTCTAGAAATAATAGCCCAAGGCTACTGCCTTCCCTTTCTAAAGCAACCTCAAACCAATCCACCAGGGAGACACCCGTTGAAGTCTTCAAACCTGCTCCTACAGCAGGAAGTTTTAACCGCACTGGAGAAAGGTGCTATAGAAACAGTACCTGCAGCGGAGAGGAACAAGGGATGGTACTCCCCGTATTGTTTGATCCCCAAAAAGGACAGAGGACTGAGACCCATCTTGGATTTAAGAAACTTGAACAAGTTCCTCAGGAAGGACAAGTTCAAGATGGTTACCCTTTCTCAGATCCTTCAGGCCCTTCAACTTCAGGACTGGTTGGTGTCATTGGACCTCCAGGATGCTTATTTTCATGTGCCGATTCATCTCATACACAGAAAATACCTGAGGTTCGTAGTTGGCGACTCACACTATCAGTTTCGAGTCCCACCATTCGGGTTGAGCTCCGCCCCGAGGGTCTTCACCAAGTTAATGGTAGTGGTGGCAGCGCACCTCAGGAGAGGGGGGATTCATGTCTACCCCTACCTGGACAATTGGTTGATCAGAGCGCGTTCTGCCGAGCAATCACTGGATCATCTGAAAGTCACCTGCCACTTCCTCCACAAACTGGGCTTCTCCCTCAATTTCAAGAAGTCACAGATGACACCTTCCCAACAGCTTCAGTATATAGGAGCCGTACTAGACACATCCTTGGGAAAGAGCTCGCCTCCCAAGGCGAGGGCTCAAGACATTCTTCAAATGGTTTCCAAATTCCAAAATGCCCAAAATCTCCAGGCTTATGACTTTTTAAGGTTGCCCAGACTCATGGCATCCTGCATCTTCCTGGTGCCAGAGGCACGCTTGAGGATGAGATCCCTTCAATGGGCTCTAAAGACTCAGTGGTCCCAGTTCTCGGGTCAAATGACGGATCTTCTTCAGATTCCGAACAAGATCAGACAAGACCTTCTATGGTGGACCTGTACAGAGAACATCATAAAAGGAGAAACTTTTTGGCAACCATGGCCGGAGATCACAGTAGTGACGGACGCCTCACTCCTGGGGTGGGGAGCTCATGCCAACAATTTGACAATCAACGGTCGTTGGTCTCCATCGGAGTCCAAACTGCACATCAACCTTTTAGATCTGAGGGCAATCAGACTAGCGCTGAAGGCCTTCCTGCCATCTGCCAGGGGAAAGAATGTCCTGATAATGACGGACAACACAGTGGCCATGCACTGCCTAAACAAAAGAGGAGGCGTGGGGTCACTACCTCTGTGCAGAGAGGCAATGCAGCTCTGGTATTGGGCGATTCAGGAGGGAATCTCTTTAACGGCAATTCATCTAGCCGGGGAAGAGAATATGACGGCAGATGCTACGAGCAGGCAGAGCACGGTGTCCCACGAATGGGAACTGGCTCAGGAAGTCATTCAAGAGATCTTCGGCCTTTGGGGAACCCCTCAGGTAGACCTATTCGCAACCAGTCCCAACCGAAAATGCGAAAGGTATTGCTCAAGGGAGTTTCCCCCGAGAGGAGCCTTGGGGGACGCGTTCGTGGTGGAGTGGAATTTCCCACTATTTTATGCGTTCCCTCTGATTCCTGTCATTCCTCGGGTCATCAGGGGGCTGAGACGCTTCGGGAACCACATGATCCTAATTGCCCCGGATTGGGCCAGGAGAACGTGGTACCCAGACCTTCTAGATATGTCCATCTGTCCTCCAGTACGTCTTCCTCAGAGAGAGAACCTTCTCTTTCAAATGGAAGGTCAGGTTCTCCATCCAGAGGTCAAAACACTCAACCTTCATGCTTGGTATCTGAAAGGCTGAGATAAAGGGATTGGAATCTTCCAGATAATGTTATGGAGGTGTTGCTTTCGGCAAGAAGGCCAGCAACAAAGTCTCTATACCGTTGCCGTTGGAAACAGTTTTGCAACTGGTGCAGAGAAAAGAATGTCAATCCTTTTCTATGTTCTATTCCGGAAGTACTATCTTTCCTTCTGACCCTAGCATATAGAGGTCTGAATATCAGAACAATAAAAGGTTACCTTGCGGCGCTTTCCATTTTCAAGCGCTCATCGGAAGAATGCTCCTACTTCAAAATACCTTTGATAACACAATTCTTAAAAGGTCTCACTAATGTGTTTCCTCCTCACCCATTTCAAGTACCGATTTGGGATCTCAATTTAGTCCTAAAATTCTTAATGTGTGCTCCTTTTGAGTCTATGCACACGTGTCCATTAAGATTACTAACGTGGAAAACGGCCTTCTTAGTTGCTCTAACATCAGCAAGAAGGATGAGCGAATTGTAGGCACGGTCTTCTGGGCCACCCTATACTGTGTTCCATAAGGACAGAGTTGTATTGAGGGTTAAACCATAATTTTTACCAAAAGTAATAACTGATTTTCATTTAAGTCAGAAAATTGTTTTACCCACATTCTATCCTCCACCTCCTCCTTCTAAGGAGGAGGATACCCACATTCTATCCTCCACCTCCTCCTTCTAAGGAGGAGGAAAGATTACACAGACTGGATCCAAAAAGAGCTTTAAGCTTTTACATCTCTAGACTTTCTAGACTTAGAGTGGACAGCCAGTTGTTTATAGGCTACACAGGAAGGAAACTGGGTCAATAAGTAACAAAATAGACAATTTCATGCTGGATCGTACTTTGCATTTCAGAATGCTACAGACTAGCACAAAAAGACCCACCAGAAGGGTTAAGGGCTCATTCCACCAGAGGCATTGCCTCTTCCACGGCCCTTCAAAGAGGTGTTCCAATAAGGTCCATTTGCGAAGCAGCAACTTGGTCTTCACTACACACCTTCTCAAAATTCTATAACCTGGATGCTTCCCAGTCTAGGGAGCTGACTTTTGGAAAAGCAGTGCTTTATTCCGCCATCTAAAGGCATTGGGGGGAAGAAATCTGACCCCTCCTCCAGAGAAAGTATGCAAAATACTGCTTTGGGAGTCTATCTAAGATGAGGAATACGTTGGAGGACACAATCCACTTGAAGAACAAGTTACTTACCAACTGGTAACGTTCTTTGGATTGGGTGTTCCTCCAATGTATTTCTCATCGCCCTCCCAACCTTTCCCTCTGTAGAATTTTCTGGGTTATTGCCATCTCAAATCTCGCGAGGCTGATACCTGTCTGCCGGCACAATCTACACAGTACAAGATCACAGGCAAAAAAAGGGGGAAAAACAGAACTGAGGCCAACGGGCACCGGGCGTGCTACTTATACACCCGATGACGTCACCCTCGACGGAGGCCTTCGAGGGACCATCGACTCGACGACATCGACGTACGGCGCCCTCTGCCGAAAAAATTTCCAAAGAGCAGCAAAGCTGGATGGAATACATCTATCTAAGATGAGGAATACGTTGGAGGAACATCCAATCGAAAGAACGTTACCAGTTGGTAAGTAACTTGTTCTTCTTCACTTGCTCTGAACTCTTAAAAAGTGTTGGGAACTGTCTTATTTTATGCTCTGCCTTTTCTTTCCCTTTTTAACCTAAGCTATTGGAGTGCCATCTAGGTGCTCACTTCTGTCTTAACAAATAGTTGTGCTTAACCCTGACTTGTCGGATAGTTACTTTACCTCACTGTGTTTTAACTTGCTTTTCAGTGAGAGTGGTAGTATATTACTTCAAGTGTGTTTTTAAATAAATAACTCTATACTTTTATACAAAGCTCGGGTCAGTGTTTGCTCTACTGTACTTTTAGCCCTATCGTGTATACTCTACATACTGCTTAACTCTTCTTGAGAGAAGTCTGACTGCTCAGCCACAGCTACCAGGTAAATCTGAGTGGTGCAGACTGCTACCAATTGGGTATACTGCTTGCTCCTGTAGTCTTAATCTTTTTGCAGTGGTCCCTAAGGGAACTGCACAGGATTCTGCCTAACACTGGTGTACAGCGGTGGATTTGTATTGAGTATACATTATAGAGTGCTTCTGATACTTTAGTGCAACTAACCACAAAGCCTAGCACTCTAAAAGCTATTTTTTAACAAGTCAATTATGGAAAGTTACAGCCAGGAATCCTTGTCTGCCAAAACTGCTGATTGTTTAAGAGTTCTTTGTAGACATAAGGATCTCCCTGTAAAAGGCAAGAAAATGGAACTTATTGAAAGATTGTTAGAAAAACAAAGTCTGGGTAGTGGTTCAGAGGAACCTACCTCCCCTGCAAATGTAACCAACAGTAATGAAGGTGATATGAATTATGAATCAAAGTCTTGATAGCCTTGTTGTAGAGACAGATGAGGAAGGTGAGGCTGATGTAACTGTCCCCACTGGCCCTCTGCCTGCTCTGCCACCTCAAGCTGTGGCTACTGGACCTTTGTCAGGTCCCACACTAAGTCCTGCATTCATTGAACTAGAAAAAATGAGACTTGAATTAGAGTTCAAAAGAATTAGTGCCCAATCTGAACAAAAGCACCAAGAACTAAGGCTCAGAGAAATGGAGCTCAAGCATGCGCTAGAGATGAAGAAATTGTCTGTTGAAAATACTTCTCTCCCCGGATCCTCTAGGAGTTCCAGTCCCAAAAGACCCCGGATGACTAAAGAGATTGTGGGTATGTATGAACCTAAGTTGGATGTGTTAGATTGGTTGGCTATGTTTGAGTATAATCATGGGCTCCAGGACATCACAGGGAATCAGTTGCTTCATTGGTTGTTCTCTAGGCTCCCCCCTGATCCATCTGATGTGGTAATGGAGTTGGGGGAGGTGGATAGGATGGACTATGAATGTGTGAAGCTAGCTTTAATAGCTAGATTTGGGAAGAACCCTTCCCAGTACCCTAAGACGTTTAGGACCCTCAAAAAGCATGATGGTACCCCTTGGGCTACCTGGGTGAATGAAGGTTTGAAGAACTTAGAGGGATGGATTAAGGATTACAGAGTGAACACTTATGAGGGAATGAGAAATATTGTTATGTTGGAGTCAATTTATGATGCCTGCTCTCCTGAGCTCAGACAAAACTTAGCTGAATCAAAGGAAATAGATCCTAGGAAGCTAGCTAAGGCTGCTGACTTGTGGTTTGCCAACAGGTCTACTCACAAGGATTCAGGGGTCACTCAGAAAAAGGATGAGGGAAAGCAGCCACCAAAAGTGAATACAGAGAATTCTAATACCTCCCATACCAAAGAGGGCCACAAACAACAAAATAACCAGGGTAAGACACCAGGGAAACACCTTCAGGCTAGTGTACCTTCTGGTCTCCAACCAGAAGGAAGTCAGAACAAGCCACCATTCCAGAGAGCATTTGGAATATGCTATGTCTGTAAGGCAACTGACCATGTCAAAGGAGATCCCAAATGTAAGGGTAGACCTACAGGGATCAGCACAGTCTCCTTAGCCTTCACTCCTGAGGAGGAAGTACAAGTGGCTAGTGCTCACTTTGAAGTCTTTGCTGAAGACCCTTTGAGTCTTCAAGCAAGTGTAACCTTAGATCCTATGGGTCTGGTTAGTAGCCAGAATAGGGAAATATATGACTCCCTACCAGCAAACTCTAAAATGTATTACATGGACAGTGGTCTCATCAATGGCCAGGATACTCCTGCCGGGAGAGACTCTGGGGCTAGCAGAACAGTAGTGGATGAAAGCTTTTTCAAACCTGAGGATGTGGCTAAGGCACCCAAAGGTCCCACTAGAAATTCTGGAGGCCCTGTCCAGATGGCTCCTATTCTACCAGCCCTCATTCAGTGTAATAACATGACAGTGAGGATCCCTGTTAAGACTGAGGTGCCTGGGAGAGTCCTGTTGGGGAATGATCTAAAAACTCTAGGAGTAGTATCCAGTACCCCCAGGCCTCCCAGTATGGAGGCACAGAACCTAACCAAATTGGCTAGAGAGGCCACCTTAAGGGACCACTCTAAGCCTGTGGGAACCTCTACTGAGAACCCCACTTCAAGCCCTGGTGTTAGTAAGTTGACCTCTAACCCAGGCACATTTCAGGCTAAAAGGTTAGGGAAATGGGAGCTCGAACCAGGCTCCATCATTGTTCCCCCAGTTTTAGAGTCTCTGACTCCCCCTGCTTCTGAGGAAGAGGTGGATAGACCGACTGGACCCATACCTAGGCCTAAGAGAACTAGTAATTCTCAGTGCTGGTGGAAACCAGAAAAGAAAAGTCTAAGGCCAAAAACCTTCAGACTGTTGGACCTTCTACTGAAGACTCCAACTCAAATCCTAGTATTGGGAGGGAAACTCCTAAAGTAGGTGAGGTAAGATCTAAGAGGAATGGGAAGCAGGCACATTGCCTAACCCCAACCCCTCCAACCAAGAGGCCTGAGATCCAACCTGCTCCCAACAGAGAGGTGGTGAGGAACCTTGGAGGCCCCTCTAGATCTAAGGGAATTCTTTATAAGGACCCCTTAAAAAAGCGTAACACAGGTTCAGAAGTTGTACCAACTTCTGAGGGACTGGTCAACCAGATCCCCTATAAATTTAACAAGAAAGATGTTCCTCAAAGGGTGTGTAGGTCATATAGCTTACAAAGGAAAACCTTTGATTTCACCATTGAGCACAGGTCAAGGTGTCACCACCAAAATGCTGATGGTCTCTCTAGGATGTTTATAACCGACTAGAGGTATGAGATTCATCCAGGAGTGGATTCAATCCTCCTGTCCCTTAGTCTGGGTGGGGGCGAGTGTTAGGGAGAATTCTCTTTTAAGGCTAATTTCCCAAACCTAGTGAGTCCCCCAGCAGCTTTGCTGGATTTGTGGGGTTTGTTTTTTTCTCCTGCTAAGAGTGAGACTCTTTTTCCCACTCTTAGGCATGATTTGAGGTGTACTTTTGACTTTGTATGTGTTCATGGGCTATGGGGTAACCTCTTTTTACTCCATAGAGCATCATCTGTTTTTCCTATGTGTGTTACACAGCACCCTCAGTGCAGTAACACAGGGGTGTCATAGTGACCCCCAAACCTAGACTCCATACCCTTGGACTGACTACGGTCTCCCAGGGCATGTAAAGTCACCATTGGCTTTACTAGTCCAAAATTGTGAACAGAACCAGTACAAACCATCATATTGTTGAAGTACTGGAAGGGGTTAATATATTTGCCCCTGGGTCTGTTTCCAAGGGGGCACTGTCCAGTCCCCCCTTGTCGAGTTTCTGGCTGGTGGCAGTGGTTACCACGAGAAATATTCCACAGGAATATTCTCTATGGGATTTTACCATTGATTTTAAACGCACCACTTTTTAGTGCAATGTTAAAGATACCGCTGCTTTATTTATTTAATATTAAATCTCCGGTTGGGTCTTTTTGCCAGAACTCGGTTCCAAAATGGCGTTTGTGTCTGTCTCCGTTACTCTGACCAAGGTCGAGCCCTTTGTTCCACTATTTTGGCGGGCTTCTCCACAGAAGCCCTCCAAGTGGTGCCACTCTGTCTGGGTTCCATAGGAGGGGTGGAGGGGGGAATAGGCACCCTGGACTGCGTTGCCTCGGCAACCCAAGTCACACTCTACTCTGATTGGCCTAGTGGTGAACCGCCCGGCTCACCACTTAGCATGTGTGATTGACAGCTAGGCTGATGAATGGGGATTTTTCTGCATAAAAGAATCTAACGAGGAAGAAGCTGAGCCACCTGCAACCCGCCGACACCACCGGTGAAGCCCTGCTGCAACAAACTCACCACTTTTCCAACGACAGGGAAGATCTTCTGCTGGAGAAGAGTCTTCTCCCTTTGAACTGGTAGGACCAACCAGTTCGCCCTTTTTCGCTTCCAAAGACGTTACTTGGTCGAATCGCCCGTGCCAAGCACCTCAGCGGCCGGATAGCCAAGCTCACCACTTTTGACCACCAATAGAAGGACTGCACCTTTTAATCGGGAACTCCGCGGCTGGTTTTTCATCCCTGTGCAGTGCAACGACCCCAAACTTCCTCCACAACGAGATCCTCTCTTCCTCTGGCTGGAACAATGAACTGCAATCACTGACAAGAACAACTGCCCCCGCTAGAGCTTCCTTCCCATTTATGGTACTGTGTCCTGCCTGGCCTCCCTTTCTACAGATTGCTTAAATCCTTGGCGTCTATACTGGGTTGGCCCCAGACCTGCTAAACTTTGTTTCTGTACAACTTTGTATACCAACCTTTTTCTCAAACTCTGCAAAGACTTTTAGTGCATTTTAAACCGTGTGATCCTGGGCACATTTCGCTTTGCTCCATTTAAAGTGGGCCTGGCCTATGAACTTTGGCTCTACAGTATAACATGCCTTTCTTCCCTTGCTCTGAACTCTTAAAAAGTGTTGGGAACTGTTTTATTTTATGCTCTGCCTTTTCTCTCCCTTTTAAACCTAAACTGTTGGAGTGCCATCCAGGTTAAGCGCTCACTTCTGTCTTAACAAATAGTTGTGCTTAACCCTGACTTGTCTGATAGTTATTAAGGGAGGTGTGTATACTTTACCTGACTGTGTTTTAACTTGCTTTTGATTGAGAGTGCTAGTATATTACTTCAAATGTGTTTTTAAATAAATTACTCTGGAAGGAAGTTCGTCCGGTGGGCCCGACTGATCGCTGACCCTTCCCTTCCATGCAACGAACGGCTCGGAAATCTGTTAAAGACTCTTACCTTCCGCTCCACCGATCAGGCTTGAGTTACCATCTGTATATTACAAGCTTCAATTTTGTAACCTCGAAAGTTCGAAAATTTCGGAAACAAACTTTTGAACATTTCATGACTACTTCTTGTAAAAATCATTTCCTGTGATTGTACACAAGTAAATAAAAAATAAAAAAATAAAAATAAATAACTATACTTTTATACAAAGCTCGGGTCAGTGTGTGTTTGCTCTACTGTACTTTTAGCCCTATCGTGTATACTCTACATACTGCTTAACTCTTCTTGAGAGAGGTCTGACTGCTCAGCCACAGCTACCAGGTAAATCTGGGTGGTGCAGACTGCTACCAAATGGGTTTACTGCTTGCTCCTGTAGTCTTAATCTTTTTGCAGTGGTCCCTAAGGGAACTGCACAGGATTCTGCCTAACACACCTGATGATTTGGGGATTTTGAGGATGATCGGAGTGCCATCTGCGTATTTGTAACAGATGAGGTTGTGGGAGGGAATGAGTGCATGGAGGGGGCTAAGATATATATTGAAGATGAGGGGAGATAGGGATGCTCCCTGCGGAACCCCTTTCAGCACTGGGGGGCGATGGTGGAGGTGAAAGGGGGAGGAGCGTGATTTGCGGGTGATTTGAGATGGATGTGATCCATGTGAGGGCAGTGCCCTTGATTCCTAAGGAGTGTATCCTGTCTATGAGTATGGTGTGGTCCATGCTGTCGAAGGTGGCAGTGAGCACTGCTCATCCTTCTGTGTCCGCTGTTCTTTTTTGATCATCCCGAATGGACACCAGCGAGGACCCAGTTCCTCGGACGGATCTGAAGCCTGATTGGGTTGGATCAAGAAGGTTGTTGGCTTCTGTGAAATGGCAGAGCTGCCTGTTTGCTGTGCAGCCCAGCAGTTTGGCAAGGAAGCTGGTGTTGGAAATGGGCCTGTAGTTCTGGGGAATGAGTGGGTCAAGCATGGAATGTGGAATTCAGGAAGATGAAGTGTGGGAATAATGAATGTGGGTTGCAATGAGAGGCAGGCGGGATGCACAATTCAGCAACTGTGCCATCTCAAATTTGCAGTATCTTGGCTTATTATCAGGTATTGACCCCTCTACCCAGAGGTTAAGAATTAACCATGAATGGAACAAGACTCTAGGGCTGGTGTCTTCAGGGAATATCAAGGCTGGCCACATCATTTGTGGGCATTCACAGACAAGGTGCGCTTATACTTGGTCCCAGGTTATGGCTGATGCTATGGCAAGTGGAACGTGTCCCATGAAGCAGGGTGCTTTCTCCCCCGGTCTAGGAGTCCCCACTTCTCAAAAGAAGCATGTATACTTAAACACAAATGAAGTATTCATCTGATTTTAGTGGGCCTTTACTTCTCACGAGCTGCTAGGGGGACCAGAGTAATGAGATGGGCATAGAACCCAAACTACATAGAAGAGGGCTGTCCTCTGCTCAATGTGTAAGCTGTCCCCACAAAGGGTGTCCTCGAGTTGGATAGTCCCGCCACCCACATAGACACCCACTTGCATTGCAAGCTTGCATTGTCTAGCTTGTTCCTGGGGCAGCCTGTGTGCCTTTTCTACCCTCCCTCTGAGGACGGTTTGTCGTCAAGGTGTAGGCTCATATTCATCAGGTCGTCGCTCTTCAAAAATGTGTCTATTGTTTTTGGTGAATTTTGAGCAGGTGTAATTGGTTCCACTGTTATAGTTTCTGCTAGAGCACATGTCATCCCACCTATGTGGGCATGGTTCATGGTTTTTCATATTTCTTTAGGAGGGTCTTTACGGGATTGATTTAGTGTAAAGACTGGTTCCAGCACTTTGGTGTTTAAGGGCCTCTCAGGTTTTTCCCAATTTTTCTTTTCGTTTCTGGGGGGAAATTTTCCTTTAGTGTTCAAAGTTAGATCGATCACAGTTGTCGTTTGCGACCCTATCTCTTTAGTGGTCACTGGTGGAGCAAGTTGTTCCTGTGTGTCCGATGTAGGCTTAGGTGACGATTCTTGGATCCAAAGCTGCATTTGTTTCTTTGTTATCCAGGGCCATGATGTAAGCTTCCAAGAAGGTAAGCTTGCCAAGCATCGTGGCCTGTATCGATGTGTGATCGTTCAAGGTGTCACTGACCCCTTCGTACAGCTTCATGAACGGCACTAACGCGATCGTTACTGTCGACATTATCGATAGCATGTCAGGTTTTTTTGTCGGAGTAGCCCCCTGATTTGGATCTGTAGAGATGTGATGTCTTCCTTTCGAAGGTGAATCCATCCAGAGTGGAGAAGGTGCTGGCCATTGAGAGCTGGGTGTTCTATGTGGTTCCAGCGAGTTTCTTCGACTTGCGGCCACGTTTAAGGGGTCCTAGAGGGCTTGTTCACTACGTGGTCTCTGAAGGTTCACTCATACAGACGTCGGGCTTCCACTCCTTTGCGATCTGTTTTTTTGTAGCGGCTCATTGGCTCCGGCACCCCCTGATGTACCATATTTTCTGCATGGTTCTAGAGTTTCAGCTTTGTCTCTCATGACTTTGCCCG
Source organism: Ambystoma mexicanum (assembly GCF_040938575.1). NCBI lineage: Eukaryota > Metazoa > Chordata > Amphibia > Caudata > Ambystomatidae > Ambystoma > Ambystoma mexicanum. Next base: position 1,490,350,762 of record NC_090932.1, on the reverse strand, counting down.
GCCCAAGTAAAGCTTCTGGTCTAACCGACTTCTCGTGTACCAGAGGCATTTCCTTCATAACGTTGGCCTGCGTCCCAGTTATAATAGTCATTTGTTTTGGCATGTTTTTGGCGGCTGGGTCATTTAGAGCTAAATTTGTGCCCCACTGCAACAAGGTCGTCTCTGGTTGCGGTGTTGGAATCTCATTGGGCACTGTAGTGTTGGATGACAAACTAGGGCAGCTGGACAAACTGTCTCTAAAGTGGACCGATGTATTGGGTGATTTTTTCGCTGTCTTTAGTTGATGGCACAGTGGTATGTGTTGGATTGCCTTCCATTCGTCGTTGTTTTGAAACCAGCATACATTCATTCGGTGCCTCAAGGATTTCTATGTCAGTAAGTTCCTCTCTACGAAGGTTTTTTGCATAGGGTCTAAGATTGAAGAAATCCCTTAGGTTGATAGGTCTGTCAAGGGCACTATTGCTCTTTTTTCCAGTTTGGGCTGCCAGTCTTTGGTTGCCTGTTACGACCGGAGCTGCACATGTCAGTGGCAATGTACAGATCAAGTCTAGGTCCGATGCCGGAATCAAGGTTTTACCTTTCGGCGTAGCAGTTGGTTGAGAGCCATTTGTCGGTTTAGTTCCTTCTTCCATACGCTTTTTCTCAACTGTTACACGTGGGCGGGCACTACGAAGCTGACGTCCTTCTTCCTCTTCTTGGGCTGGAGAGATGGTAGTAGAGTGCATTATTACCCTGCCAGCCCTGCCTGCCAGGACTGCAGGACTGTCACTCTCCGTCACTCCGCGCTTCCAGGCAGTATTAGTACTGTGGGTCCACCCACCAGTACTGAGGTGGAAGAAAGACTCAGGCAGAGTCAGCAAAGGGTTTGAGTAACGAAGTGCAGTCTCCCCAGCAGATGCAGGACTGTCACTCTCTGTCACTCCGCCGGAAAAAGGGGCAAAAGAAAGAAAAAGCAAATCACTCTCACGAAGATCAGGAAAGAAAATCAAGGGAGTGCGAATGGAAATAACACGCCTGGACATCGCGTAGAACGACCCTGGAAACCGAGGGCTTAGAGGGTGCATGAATCCACAAGAAAATTTAGGGACTACACGAGGCAACAACTCGAGAGACTTTCAAAGTCACCTCTGTCATATAGAGAAAATAAAGAGTCTCAAATCCCACATAGGGTCATCAAATCACTGGAACCTTCCTACTAGCCCAGCAAGAACCCACTACATGACAAAAACAGAGATTTATAATAAAGTCAATAAGAAAAAGGACTCCACTAGATGGATTCTAAGATTGGAGAAAATTGAGGGAAATGACGATGAAGTCATCCTCAACCGAAGCTCGGTGCCAGCCCTATTTAGTTATATTCCGAACTTACATTGCATAAAATCAGATGATTTACTTATTGTGGACCTGAGTCAAAGAAAACAGAAAGCCTTAGCACATTTGTACATTGCTTCATCAACCGTACAACGACAATTAAAAGAGGAAACTAAAAGCCTATTGAAAATGGGCTAGGACCTGACTGAATCCACTAGAAAGGTGAATACGAAGTCAAGGAAGAACTTAGTCAACTGTACAGCTGGTGTAACACAGAGCCAAGAAACCGTCCAACGCAAACACATTCGTGAAAGAAGGTGGGAGACACAAAATGAGCTCTTCATAGGAAATAAGAAAAGCAGTGTACATAGAAATACAAGAGAGCGTCGCAGAATAAAACAATCAAAGTCCCAATCAAAACGACGAAGTAGCCAGGCCTTGCCAGTTGCTGACAAAATTCGGCTGAGCTGCGCAAAGAACTACCAAGGGGTACTTTCTCCGGTTCGGCGTGAAACCAAAAGAACAACTAGCCAAGTGATACTTGGGGAAACAGGACGCTGGTGAAAACATTGGCAAGAAATTTTCTACACAAAGCCTGTGGTCCTGGCTACCGAAAGTCTTGTCAACACAACAAAAAAGATAGCAATCTTCTATCACCGAGCATAGCAAACAAGTAAACACAACTTCAAACAAGTCAACGAAGGAGATCAAGCTATGCTCATGGAACACAAGGGGCCACACACACTTGACAGCTCCAAGCGACATAAAACTGGTGGACTACGACGTCCTTTGTCTACAAGAGACCTGGTTGACAGAGCCTCCATCACTAGACAGCTATGAAATCTTATTATCTCCAGCAAAAAAGGGCCTCCTGTGTCGCCCCTCATCAGGAATTTTGACGGCTATACGTCATGGCTCTGGAATATCTTCAGCTGAAATGCTAACAAGTAACCAATCTCTACTGATGATTAAGGCAGTATGGACGAACGCAGAAAACAACAGAACAAGGGAAACAAAGACAACAATCATTATCATGAATACATATTGGAACCCAGCAACAGTTGACTCCTGCCAATTCCTTGGGATGATTGAAAACGCTATTGATGAGGCGACAGCAACACACCTGGCTCCGCATTTACTGATATGCGGAGATATCAATTCGACTTGCAAATGGAGAACTGAGGCAGCCAACTTAACCAACAAGGTTTCGGCAGCAGACTTAAGAGGGGCAGCATGGATAAATCTAATAACATCACGGGAGCTCCATAATATATATGAGGTGCTACTAAACGAAAATACTCTGCCGACGTGGGAACGAGAATCATCAAGTGCAACGAATGATTACATCTTCACAACGGGTCAACTAGCACAAATCATAACTTTGTTTGAGGTGATACGATCTGCTGCAAGTGACCATAACTTGCTGTGCATCACTGGGCCAGCAAAGCTCATTACATCTACGAAATCTATCTCGTACTTGGAGATAAACAACCAAGGCTCAAGATTAAAAATGTCAGCCGCTGCAATAAGTGATTTGAAGATCAAATACTTAGCCCGAGACCACTCTGAAGCTTCAAGACAGATAGACTATTTGCCTTTACTCGCGATCTACAAAAAGACACAGCGCAAACAAATCATTGCAGACCCAAAAAGACATGTGTTTGATAAAATTTTCATAGACAAAAGAAAAGAATTAAGAAAAGTAAAGAGAGAAGCCAAACTATTAGGCCCTGCAAGGGAAAACCCGGCAGTGATAGAGGCCAGGCGAAGATATAAATCATGGCTCAAAAACCATTGTATTGCGTTGTATCAGCAAGACGCAGAAAACATCCAAAAAAAACATAAGCGGTAATAGAAGTAGAGAATTTTGGTTTCTCTTGAACTCAACTAGCCCAACAGAAGAATCATCTATACTAACCAGCATAGGAGAAGCATCATGGGTTAACTTTGTTCCAACTCTCTACCAACCACCCTACGGACAGAGCAACCATACCCCACTTTCCGACACAAACTTACAAGGTGGATCAAAGACACAGACAAATAACAGACAACTAACTGCCTGGACCTTCTCCGCATGTCCCTCCACTGTTTGACTGTATTTTTGCACACATCTACCACTCAGCATTTACCACCTGTCTGAGTAGGACTGTAAATATTGTACTATTATTTTGCCTTTTGTGTATATTTATTGTCTCCATATTTGCCTCTGTGTTTCTGTAACTAAGCTGTAAGTTGTTGTATGCAATGCACCCGGTTACCCTTGGGTCTGGTGCGCAATACAAGTAATAAAACAAACAAACAAACAAACTCCCAAAGAACAATTCAACCTCAAATCAGAGCACAGACTCGCCAGAATGGGCCTGCTTAGACGACAAAGAAGAGATAATTTGGCTGATTAAGATACTCAAGAACTCTAGATCGCCAGGCCCCGATGGAATTACGAACATGGACTTAAAGGCCCATCCGACAGAATGGGCAGATCTCCTGAGTAAAATATTTTGAAGATGTACAGAGCTAAAATCGGTCCCTCCATCGTGGAAATCAGCAATGGTGGTGCCATTCTATAAAAAAGGAAAAAAGAGCGATCCGGCCAACTACCGACCGATTGCTTTATTGGACTGCATTAGAAAGGTGTTTGGGTCTATGCTCTTAAATAAATTTAAGGCATGGGCAAAAATGGCACAGTGTGAGGACTACCTGCAAACAGGGTTCAAGAAAAAGCTAGGAACAGCAGCTAACATCTTGACAATAAATATCCTGAAGAACAAGGTCTTAGAAGGGCGCCCGGGGATATTTGTTGTTTTCGTGGACCTCACTCAAGCTGTTGACCATGTGGACAGGTCGTTCCTTTGGGAGAAATTAACGACTTGGAACTGCCCCATTTCACTACTGGCACCAATTAAAGCTTTGTACACGGATACAAACATGAGAGTGCGACTAGACCAACAAGGCCTACTCTCAGGACAAATTTCAACCCTAAGAGGAGTAAAGCAGGGATGCCGTTGGCACCGGCCCTGTTTCTGGCTTTCATAGGAGACATTAAAGACTCAGACACAGAGCTCTGCTGTTTTCCTCCAAAAATGGGTAAAGCACCCATAAACAGGCCTATGTACGCAGATGACTTGATACTCCTCTTTTACACACTGATAGGTCTGCAACACCAGCTTAACAACCTTCAGAAATACATGACAAAAAACAACTTGGAGATCAACGAAAACAAAACTAAATTCATGATCGTGTCAAAAAGAAGGGAAAAAATAAAACTGGGACTGGATGGAAGACAGATAGAAAAAGTATGTGAGTTCAGATACTTAGGAGTGATACTTGATAATTCTAAGAACGAGACAGCCATGCAAAAATTCCTGAAAGAAAAAAACAAAAAACTAGCAGCCCAAGGATTGCGCAATTGACAAAAAATGTGCCCGCTTCTCACTGATTCCAGTGCTAAACTTTTATAAAATGAAAGTAGTACCAGCGCTGACCTATGGAGCAGATGCAATGCCCAATATTCCTACGTCACTATGGCCTAAACTGGAGGCTCTATTTTGGAGAAAGGTGCTTGGTCTCCCAAATTGCTCCTCGATAGTCTGCATTAGGAAAGGACTAAGCCGGCTATTTCTAGCGGCCACAGTCAAATGCAATTCTTTGATGCTTTTTTTCGAAAATGCTGGCTGTCAGAAAAACCCTCAATCTAAGATCTCATTTTACAATAAAGTTTGGGTTTAAGTTGTAAGATGCTCCAATCGGTGGACAAAACAGAACTTGGAAACTTTAGACGACGTTGCCTTGGACGAAGAGGTACTGAAAAAGTGAAAGTCATGAACAAAGTAAAAGAGCTTGATTGGATCGCGAAAGGAGAAGCAGCAGCTGCCAATAAATTGACGCAATACCTACCCCATAATCCCAGGAAACTGAACAAATTACAACCGTTCATAAAACAGTTTCCCTCAAAACAGGCTAGAAACCTCCTCCTGAGAGCAAGACTCAATCTATTAAATACCAGTGAAATTTTAACCATCCGTGGGCTGGCTGTCACCAACGGTTGCCGATTCTGTGACTTGCCAGAAGTGGTTGAGTCTATTCATCATCTACTTCTTTCTTGTTCAGGTACTTTGAGTCTAAGAGCACACTATTCAAGGCATATATTTGTGAACTTTGCATTGAGAGACGAAGACCAATGCTGGTCAAGAATGATGATGGGAGACAAAACCTTGTGGTTACTGGCCACATACAAAATTCTGCAATACATAGAAAATTCTCTCCACTCGCTAAAACAACCAGCGGACGTTTGACTGCAATAGGCAATGTGTCTCGGTTTCTGAGTTTCTTCTTTTAGATACATTTTCAAGACTTTAAGATTTAAAGATTTACCTGCTATTTTTGTAAAAATCTAATTGATTAAAATACAAATAAAAAATAACTTTAAAAAAAGGTGGGTCTACCACATTTCTGGAGTAAGAATTTTTCAGGGACAGCGATTGAGTGTCCACTGATTTCTAACCAATATTTACTTCTTTACACAATTTGGTATGATTTCTATGGAGACCAGCAATATAGATTACATTTTTAACCAGATTTTTATTTGAAAATTGACACACACAATTATAGAACCTCATTGTAGGCTAACAGCTCCAGTAACTACTTTTCAGTTATACATTTTCAAAACTTTACAGTGAACTTCCATTTAATTTCTCCAACAATGTTTTCTAATTATCTCAAGTTCTTTATGATACCCCCATACACCCCTCCTGGGTCTGTTTTCTCTTTGGTGTCATAGACATCAATACATTTCTTACCTTTGTGGACTTCATTTTCTGATAGAATGTCTAATATCTTTAATCTTTTTGGGATGTACTATTGGTTTAGGTCCTGTAGGGCATAACTTATAAAGGGTGTCCACGTCCTGGTGAATTGCTTAACACTACCATTTACTACTGCCTTTAATCTTTCCATGCCGAAGACCTCCCACACCTTATAGAGTCATTGTATGTCTGATCGCGCTTCCTGTTTGCTCCATTGTTACACTCTGTTACGCTATGCATTGCTTTGCACATAGTAAAATATTTGAAAATAGGGCCTTACCCCTTCCCTGGAACTCTTCCCCTGTTGGTGGTATGTTCTGCAGGGCTAGTGCTGGGTATAATGGGAGAGGGAGCCCTATCATCCCACTAACTCTTGATTGTATTTTCAGCCAGAAGTTATTGAGCTGCGGGCATCCCCACTATGTGAATTACCCCCACCCACTCCCCCCTGCCTGGAACGGTATAGTATGCCTCTACTTATCCGTGGTTTCTTCTCCTTCCACACAAATTACATGATATCTACCCAAACCCCCTTTAAAATGGTCTTTGGGACTGGGATGGGTAGGGCCTAAAACATATACAGGAACCTTGGTAAGCAGCTTTATGACCGCTATTCTCCCTAGCCAAGATGTGCATAATCCTCTCCATCTTGTGAGGTCCTTCCTGATTTGATTTAGCAGGCAGGGGTAGTTTGCTTTATATATCTGGAATAGGCCTAGTGTTATAGCTACTCCTAGATATATAATGGAGGCCTTGGCCCACCAGAATGGGGCAGATCTTTTTATTTGCCGAATCTCGTCATCTTGTGCCGATACATTCAGAATCTCGGACTTGGAAGCATTTACTTTAAACCCTGTTACCCATGAAAATTGTTCAATTTCTTGCATTATTCCCTTTATTGTTATTGATTGCACCGGACCAGTCACTGTCAGCAACACATCATCTGCAAATAGGCATATCTTGTGTTGAGTGCTAGCTCAATTGACCCTTCTTATGTCTTGCCTCTCACATATTCTCTGCGCAACTGGCTCAGCGACCATAGCAACTAGGAGGGGTGAGATGGGACGCCCTTGTTCAGTTTCTCTGCTTATCGCAAAAGCTTTTGTTAGTTCCCTGTTCACATTTATTCTGGCTTCCATGTTTCTATAGTTTGCTTGAACCATCTTCCTGAAGTTCGTTCCTATCCCCATGCTATGAAGTACTTTAAACATGAAGGTCCAGTCCATGCAATCAAACGCCTTCTCTGCGTCTAGTGTCAGCAGAAGGGTTGATCATTTTGCATTTTCTCTAGTATTGTCTACTGATTAGAATTCTTCTTATATTATTGAATGCTTTCCTCCCCTGGATAAACCCTGACTCATCCTGTGAGATCAAAAATGGGAGTACCCCTTCCAACTGTGTCCCTAATATTCTTGTATATAACTTTGCATCCAAGTTTATGAGGGCAATTGGTCTGTAGGATGAGCTCACCTGAACGTTCTAACCCGGTTTAAGGATTAATGTAATATGGGCCAACTTCATTTATTTTTTTTTATTTATTTTTACCTCTCCCCCTGAACTTAGTGCTGTTAAGTATGCACTTAGTTGCTGAGCAAATGTTTTATAGAATGTTGCTATAATGCTGTCCGTTTCGGGTTTTTTGTGAAGTGTGGGTCTATTTATTGCTTAAAGAACTTCCCCTTTTGTCATTGGGGTTTATAAGTGTTAGGCCTGCTCTTTTGGTAATATAGGGCATCTCCAACTTGCCAAATATGCGTTATATGCCCTATTATCGCATGGCTCTTCTTTCTATAGCTTTGCAAAAAAATCCTGCATGACCCACCTTGTACCCTCCTCTGCTGAAACTAGATTTATATCTGGGTTTTACAGGATCTTCATCATCATCATCTGTATAGCACCTTTCATCATTGGTATGGTCCCAACGCACTGTAGGCTGAATGCCCTTGGGGGACCAAAATCCAGGTATGGGAAATTCATCAGAAGATTTTAGAATGCGTGTTTGTATTTTATCCAAAGCGAAGTTTGGTCGGGGTGGCCAACTCCCTACTAGCTATCCATATCGAGTTGGCAAGTGGATGGGTGCTTTGAAGTTGACAAGAGAAAGTGTGAGAGTATAAAATTCATTATGTGTCCAGCTAGATCACATTTTTGTCTTGGGGTGATAGCTGCATTTATGTATTTATTACATCTATAAAGCACTCTAAACTAAGTGGCATCAAGGCGCTAGTTGCATTGCAGTTACAGACAATCATTCAGCAATAAGAACATCGAGAGTACAAGGGCAATGGTCTGAGTTAACAGAGAAAGAAAGGCCTGTGGTCTTAATTAAAGGATTTTTAGGCAAAGAGCCAAGTTTTCAAAAGTTTGCGGAAGGACCTGTATGACTGCTCTGCTCTTAGGGCTGGCGGTACTGTGTTCCATAACCTCTTCGCTGTGGCCGGGAAGCCAACACCACCTATTCTGGGTTGTATGAATCTTGGCGTGATGAGTATGTGGGCATAAGCATCTCTGTTGGGTCTCAGTGATTGAGCTTTTGTGAACTTCTGTGCCAGGTAAAGAGGGGGGGAGGGTTGGAAAGGCATTTATGGGTAATAGAAAGTGCTTTGAAAGTGATCCGTTCACTTATTGGGAGCCAGTGGACAGCTCTTCTGACCACTGAGATAATGTTCCTGCTTCGGAATGTTAAGGGCGGCACGTAGTGCGTTATTCTGGAACACTTGCAATGTATTGATATTCCCCATGGAGGTGCCTGCAAAGAGAGTATTGCAGGCAGTGTTATACTGATGACGCAGAGCTTTCCTTCAGACTTCCTTATACTATCTCCTCCTCCTCGCTTATCCCAGATTGTCTGACTGCCATCCAGGCATGGTGTGCGGCTAACGATCTCTGTCTTAATGCCAGTAAGACAGAGATCCTTCTCATTCGGACACCAGTGCCCTGCTTCCCCCCTACCTTCTGGCCACCCTCTTTGGGCCCCCTTCCCTCACCTTCCTGTGAGGCCAAAAACCTCTAGGTCATCATCGACCCACTCTCCCCATCACCCCTCACATCTTGGACTTTGCCAAGAAGGCCCACTTCCAGCTCCGCCTCCTTAGAGGCATTCTCCCTTTCTCCATTTTTCCCCAGAAGCTCAATGTCTCCAGAGCTCTGGTCCTCTCTAGGCAGGACTACTGCAACAGCCTCTTCCTCAGTCTCCCCCTTTCCTCTCTACGCCCGCTAATCCAGAATTGGGCTGCAAGACTTATCCTTGGCCTCAAGCCCAGGGACTGTATCTCTCCAGCCCATATAATCTCTCCACTAGCTCCCTGTGGCCATGAGGATCAAATTCAAGACCCTCGGCATCCATCCACACAGCCTTCTGGGGCCTGGGACCACGAGCTATTTCCAACTTTGTCTCCCTAAATACGTCCCCACTAGAGCCCTCTGCTCCTCTAACGCCAACTCTCTACTTTTCAAGCGCTTCTCCAAGCAGAGAGTGGGGGTGGGTGGGTATGGGGCGGCAGGTCTCTCTCCTCGGCTGGTGCCTCTTTGGAATAGCCTCCCTGCTCCTCTCAGACTTGAGCCGGACCGCCTTAAGTTCTGTAAACCGCTAAAAACTATGCTTTTCTCCTCCTATTTCCCTTCCCTGCTTATCACTCCACTGCCACTGAGACTGGTGGCCTGGTCCTTCAAGAATCCCACGGGTTACAAGGCCATCTACCCAGTCGACATCCCCCCCAACCCTCCCTCAACACTGCCCTAGCGGATCTCCAGCCTGGCAGCTATATATCCCTCCCATGGGATTCTTCTGGGATTCTTCTGCCCTAGCACTTAGCCATTGGCCTCCACACTTGCCCAGCCACCCCCACCCCCCGTATGCACTTCCCTCTCACGCCCCCACAAGGCGGGATTCCTGAGCACAGCACACTCACAAGATGACAGTTCCGTTCTCAGGTATCAGGACCTTCGGTGGTTAAGTCTCTTTTCTACAAAAAGTCTCTTTCCTCCGAGGTCCGAATGTGTTCAAAATAACAAAAAGTTCCTTTCCAATGTACGTTGGGTGATGACTTCACCCCTGGGTCACCCTTCTCCGGGCTCAGACCCCTCTCGAATGTTAGCCTCCCTCTGTCGGGTTCACTACGGCTTTTTCCATATGATTTCAACTGTTGCATTCACAGGTTGTAATGCCTTTTTAAACAATTCACTGTGGATACTCGTGTCAACACAATGTTCCTTTTGCTTTCACACTTTTTGGGATTCATCTCCCTTAGCTTTCCAATGGTTTGTCGGGCAAAGACTTTCGATTGTACTGAGGATTTTGCTAGACCCCTGTATGACCACTTTGACCTTTTTCTGGCAGCTCTCCTAAGGCCTTCTGGTATCGGTAGTTTCAACAAAAGGGAGATCAACCACAGTCTCTTGAGTAGGCACCCACGTGGTGCCGCACCCCTCTGCAGCTGGTTTTCCCCTAATTTGTTAACAGTTCTTTCAACTTTCCTTCATTTGCCATTTGCAACTTTTGTTTAACACAGTTTGGTTTCTAATCGGTTCTCCCCTCGACTCACCGGCTGTGATGAACCACTTGGCTTTTCTTGTCTCTGGAGTCAAGGACAGTACCAGGGTAGCAAGCGTCATTCCCTGTCCTGATTATCAGTGTAGAAGGGCTCTGTATACCGTTGACATCTGCTGCAACACATGCTGGCTATTGTTTGCGGTCTTACGATTCCTTTTGCGGAGGCTTCGCAGGTCTGGGTCAGAAAGGGCAAAGTCGCTTCTCTCCTTGTCGCCCCTTCGGTTCTCGCCGCCTTTCTCCTCCTCTTGAACTGCCGTACTTGGAGAGCTGTCTCGTTGTGCGGTCTGCCTTGCTCAAAGTGTGCTCTCGTGCGCCATCTTTTATCTCTGTGGGGAAGGGAAATGGCTATCGGGTGTGTGTGATTCTGGTCAATTGCCTGACTTTGCCTGACCCTTGTGTTGGGACATGTCAGGTTAACGGCTCTGGTGTTAGTCTGTTGTCTTTGGTGGTGTAAGAAAGTGTTTGTGTCGAAATAAGCAGGGGGTGGGGGTGCAAGAGTGTATGAGTATCCTATGTGGTAGGAGGGGAGGAAAGGTGTTATAAGAAGGGGAATACCATGTTTCACCCGTCGGTGTCCCACGTCCACTCCACGAGGACCCCCTATCCAGGCGATACTCCCTCACTGGTCCACCCCCAGGAACTGGATCCAATAGCGATGGCTGTGTCCTGGCCACCTGGATGACAGATCCCCGGGGACTAGTCAGGAAGACACCTTCAGGTTGCTCACATACCCTTCCTCCATGTGATGTAGCCACATTTTGTTTCACAGTGGAACTGGGGAAAAAACTCCACATTTCCCTGGTCTTTTCCCTTTCAGTGTTCCACAGTGAAACAATACAGTTGTAGGTCTAGAAACCATTGCATGACCCGAGGGATGGAGTCTTTGCGGTGGCTAATCCAAACTAGGGGTGAGTGATCTGTAGCGAGTGTGAACTTTCGTCCTAATATGTAGTATCTAAGATGGCTGATGGCCCACTTAATGGCCAGGGCCTCCAGTTCCAACACAGAGTAACGCCACTGGCCGCAGACGGACGTGGAAACACTGGCATCATTACTGCATGGTGCCGGTGTTTCCATGGCCCCTATTCCCGTGGAGTCCCATAACGGTAATTACCGGACCAATGGGGCTGTAATGCCCCGGTAAGTCTGGTAAATATGGAGCCGGCAAATCCCTATGGGTCCGGCGGCAGCCTGCCGGTTTTACCGGCACAGCTACCGCCAGACTTGTAATGAGGCCCATTGTATGTATATTTGTTATATATAAAGCGCTTAATCGTAAGTGCTTTATAATAACACATCATTATCATTGGCCTTGGATGTTGTCTTGCATTCACAGTAATTTGGTAATATGTGCCTATACACACTGATATTGATGCATATGATGATTCCTTCTTGTATGAAATGTATATCACATTATAGTCATATCGTAACCATATTTTGAATGGATTGTGTCCTCCCACGTACTCCTCATCTTAGCTATCTTGTCTCCCAGCTCTGCTACTTCGTAATTTTTTTTTCACCAGAGGGCGCTGTGTTCGAGGCCGCAGAGTCGTCCCTCGAAGGCCGCCGTCGAGCGTCGACATCATCCGCTGTATAAAGGGCTCGAGCCGCGCCCGTTACCTCAGTTTCGTTTTTCCGGGCACTGCTTCGTATCACAGAACAGCGCATCAGGTTTTTTTCTCGACGATAGCCTCGTCATCTACTCCAACCACACCCAAGACAGGTTTAAAAAAATGTCTGAAGTGTGGTAGGAAAATGTCAATTACTGACCCCCATTGGAATTGCCTTTGGGGTCGCAGCCCTAACCATCGGGTTGATGAATGTGGTTCCTGTCAGGCCATGTCCAATAAGGCTCTTGGGGAACGGAAAAGTAAGCTGGCGGTGGGGGAGGAATCTTATAGGTCTTCGAAAAGACAAAAAGATTCAGGGAAATCTCAACATGGGTCGAGGAGGTCGAGGTCCAGGAGTCGCTCGAGGAAATCCTCATCGTCTTCGTCCAAGAGGTTGAAAAAGCGACATCACAGGTCGTCTTCCTCCTCATCTGAGAGAAGGGTGACTTATCCTTCCAAGCACGATTCCCCTGAAAAATGGGAGGCCTTTAGGGCTTCGATGCTTAAAATTTTTGAGAAAGCGGCCCAGACCCCCTCGAAAAGCCGAGTGGGGGTCATGCCCCTGCCCACTCCAAAAGTGACGGAGGGAGATCAAAGACCAGGCACGCAAGATCCGACAAACAGTCGAGGGTGTCATCAGGGGAAAGTTCTCCGGCACCTCATGTAAAGGCAAAACCACCGGTGCATAAATCGGGGGTAGCGGAATCGACGTCGAAATCCGACTCGACACAGTCCACGACGATAGCGTTGAGGCCGCCACTGAAAATGGCATTGATACCTTCGACAGTGTCGAAGCCTCCTTCGAGGACGTCGAAGCCAGCATCCATACCATCGACGCCTTCAACACCTTTATCGAAGCATTCCTTAATACCAATGCAAAAGTCAATGCCATTGTCCAAGCCTAAGTCGGTGCCACCCCCTTTACCAGAAAAGGTTTTCCAGCCTCAACCTAGGCAGGAATTTTTCAGATCTATGACATCTATTTTTGAAGAGCAGTCCTCAGCTGGGGTTAGGTTTGGAGCCAGAGAGGTTCCTGTAGAGTTTGTAAACCCGAGTACCATGATGGCAGATCTTTATGATTGTCTTCAAAATGCCAGTGGCCTAGACACTTCCCCTGAAGTGGAATTTGGGAAAGCAGACCCTGCGGATCATGCAGATCCTGGGTATAGGAACCTCATGGGAAGGGTCACTGATTTCATGGGTTGGAAAACAGCTTCCCCAAGTTTCGACCAGGATGATATGACTGATATCCTGACTGAAGGACCTCAAAAAGATCCTGTCCTCCCTTTCCATAAGGCACTGCAAAAAAGAGTGATGGCAAATTGGGATACCCCTGATTCGGGTTCGGCAGTAAATAAAAAATGTGTGGCAAAGTGCAGACCATCTTCATCAGATCCTGAATACTTATCTAAACATCCCGCTCCTGAATGTTTAGTGGTACAATCTGCAACCTCCAGTAGGCAGTCAGCTTACCCTTCTGTACCACCAGATAGGGATGATAAGAAAGTTGAGGCTTGGGCCCGGAAAGTCTTTTCTTCGGGCAGCATTGCCCTTAAACCAACTAATGTAACTTGCACTTTGTCAAGATTTACATACACCCTGTGGGTCTGTATGACATCAGTAGCTGAACACATCCCGGAGGGTGAGGAACGGGATGGTTTCCTGGCGATAGTGAAAGATGGGAAAGAGGGTATGGAGGAATCCCTCCGGTAAGGACTGGACACTGCTGATAGTGTAAGCAGGTCCATGGCATCTAGCAAGGTCCTAGGCAGATTTGCATGGCTGAGAAAATCTGGCTTTGCACCTGATGTGCAGTCCAGATTACTCAATATGCCCTTTGACGGCTTGAGGATGTTCGGCAGCAAGGCAGACAAGAGCTTGGAGAAGCTACAGGCCTCAAAAGCGGCAGAAAACCACTAAGCGCCACTATAGGACAGCCTCAACAACACTCCTGCGCAGGTTCATGTTCCTGGAGGAGGAGTCCCTTTCGTTTCTACTCCTCTTTTGGAAGAGGGAGGGGGCAGGCCAGTCAAAGAGGCCAACAGAGAAAACCCTTTTATGGTGGAAAGGGGAAAGGTGCTAGATCAGCCCCAGCAGCGGCGACTACCTCCTCAGCCACTGCTGCAGCCGCTGCAAAGCCACTTTGAGGTCTTCACCCACAACACCCCGGTGGGAGGCAGAATCACTCTGTATCTGAACGAATGGCGAGGCATTACGTCAGATGCCTGGGCGCTAGAGATAGTGACCCATGGTTACTGCCTTCTTTTTCATCAAAGACCTCAAGATCATCCACCGGGAGCCAATTCTGTCAAAATTCCAGACCCGCTCCTTGTGCAGGAGATTTCAACCCTGCTAGAGAAAGGTGCAATAGAACATGTACCTGTAGCGGAAAGGAACAAGGGTTGGTACTCCCCTTATTTTCTCATCCCCAAAAAGGACGGATGATTGAGACCAATCTTGGACTTAAGAAATTTGAACAAATTCCTCAGGAAAGACAAGTTGAAGATGGTGACCCTTTCTCAGATCCTTCAGGCTCTTCAGCTTCAGGACTGGCTGCTTTCATTGGACCTTCAGGATGCTTACTTTCATGTGCCAATCCAAATCATGCACAGAAAGTACCTGAGGTTTGCGGTTGGCGGTTCTCACAATAAGTTTCGGGTTCTGCCATTTGGGCTGACCTCCAACCCGAGGGTTTTCACCAAGCTGATGGCGGTAGTGGCAGCAAGTCTCAGGAGAGGGGGGATTCCCGTCTACCCTTACCTGGACGATTGGCTAATCAGGGCAAGTTCACCAGAACGAGCCCAGGAACACCTAGCCATGACCTGCCACTTCTTACACAGACTGGGCTTCTCCCTCAATTACAAGAAGTCACAAATGATTCCAAGCCAAAGACTCCAATTCATCGGAGCAGTCCTGGATACTTTCCCAGAGAAAGCCTCGCCTCCCGAGGAGAGAGCTCACCACATTGTGCAGATGGTAACAAAGTTTCAAAATGCCCAACAACTGCCGGGAATTCGATTTTCTAAGGTTGCTAGGCCTCATGGCACCCTGCATTTTTCTGGTGCCAGAGGCCAGATTGAGGATGAGATCCCTTCTGTGGGCCCTCAGGACTTAATGATCCCAATATTCAGGGGAGATGTCAGATCTTCTGCGAGTAACAGGCCAAAGTGGTTTAAGATCTTCTATGGTGGGCTTGCAAGGAAAATATCCTCAAGGGAGAACCTTTTTGGCAACCATGGCCGGAGATAACAGTAGTGACGGACGCCTCACTCTTGGGGTGGGGATCACACACCAACGATCTGACAATCCGCGGTCGTTGGTCTCCATCGGAGTCCAAACTAAACATCAGCCTTTTGGAGCTGATCGCAATCAGACTAGTGCTGAAGGCCTTTCTGCCCTCTGTACAGGGAAGGAATGTCCTGATAATGACGGACAACACAGTGGCCATGTACTACCTCAACAAGAGAGGAGGAGTAGGATCACAACCACTGTGCAGAGAGGTAATGCAGCTCTGGTTCTGGGCAATGCAAGAAGGAATCTCTCTATCAGAAACATAATTTTTATGAATCTATTTGAATATTCCTTATGGACTACTGATTTTTCTAATGACTCCAGCAACTAGTCCATCCCAACCTATGTGCTCTTTTCACCCCCTGCCATGATCATAACTTTCAGTGCATTTGCAAAGTATTGTAATAGACTGTTTATTTTCATGAGCGCTGCCTGGGCGTATTCGAACCTGAACTGACCATAAGCATGAGTTGTGCTGAAGACCGAAATAACTAGATGAAAAATGTGAATTACTTTTAGTTTACTGTTTTTTAAATTGAAACGTACATTTGTTCATTTAAGAAAATAACTCACTTCTAAGTGTGTTTTGTGAGAACTTTGATGAGGAAGATTTTGTGATCTACTTATCTGTGTAGGATTTCTGGATACATTGTCACACTTCACGTAGCAATTAGTCTATGAACATGTTTTGCAAATGATTTAAAGATTTAAAAGTTTCAATTTCTGGCCATTAGATAGAACCTCTTAGCTTATGAATCATAGAGTTTTTCATGTATTTGCTCCATCCCTCCATACACTTCCGCACTTTTTCGGTGTTGTCTTCCATAGCAGTGTCTGTGGAACTCGCAAAAACTATTCTCCAAAATGTCAAACATCTAGAGTTCTTATATGATCTCAGTCTGATTTAAATGAGTCACCAAAATGACCTTAAACAATCAAAAGGCTCTGCTCCTATTACTAGCATACCAGTGAAGCATAATATTTTTTGGAGCCCGCTCTCCATTTTTTGTCATGTATTGGATTCTCACAGCAAAAGCCAAACCATTGCAAGTTAAATTATTTAACATTGTTTTGTAGACTTTTGTTAATGAGGTAATTCATACTATTGCAAAAACTTAGATCGAGCATCTGTCCACTATTATCTGAGAAAGGCAATTTATAGTACGTTGTTAAGGCCAACGCTGCATTATTGTAAAGCTCTGTTTGTTGGTAGAAGTCGTAAACTAGTAGGTTATGTACAGCTTTTATGGCAGGTTGGAGAAAAAAAACAGAAGATCGCCTATTCCTCACCTGCTCCATAAACTGTTATGCGTTAAAATTTTTAACATCAGTTAATGGTTTTGAACAATATAGAAATTACATTTAAATCTTTTACAAACTTGATAGATTGGCAAAGAGGAACAGAACATTGCACTGTTATGTGGTTTGTACAAGTACACAAAATGTATACCAGTTCGACTCAATACATATATTTGGGTATTCAGCAGTTATGGTACTTCTGGCAAATTCCAGTCGGACTTCCTGTAAACATTCTGTTTAGAAAAATAGTAATGTTTTGTTTAAACAAGAGCTTAGTTGATCTGCAAGTAACATAATGTTTTACCTTATCTCCCAGCTGGATACACTACAAGAAGAAAAAGTGAAACAAGCAGAAGATTTGGCCCACTCGAAAGAGTCCCTTACGTTAGAAGCCATGAAACTGGAAGAATTTAAGAAAGAAATGTAAGTAGGAATGTTAATTGTAGATAATTGGGAGTCATGGGGTCAATGTACTAATGATTTTAAAAAGCCCCTTCATTGATTATGATTATGCAGGCTTGGTTTACTAATTGGAGGGGAGTAACGTTAGTCTTCATTTTTCTTGTGCAAACATGTATTCACAAAGCCAAGCCTACATTTTGTTTTATAAAATGTCACTGCTTTTGTGCCGACTGACACTTGCATGGCCACATTTCAACAACCAGTTCACAGAAACAGCTTACCTAATTCTAATGCTTGGTTTTTTACTGCTGATGGGAAAACTCTGCTGAGCTATTTTAAATGTGATAATCTTTCAAGGTTACGTGTCGAAGATTTGCAAAGGCCTTTGAAAGTCGCTGATGTCTTCAGAGCTCTTTGCACGTTTTACCCAACATGTACAATATGCTTGTTGTTCCAAAACAGTCCCACGCGTACAGTAAACCAGATCTTTGACCAAATTGGTCTGATTACTGCAAGAAGATTCTGTTCTACATCTTAGAACCCTTCCTCCTCTACAAAGGATAAAATCAACCCTCAAACAAATGTCAGAAACATAGTTCAGTTCATCTGATGCTACATCTTCACTATTAAAAGCGCATCTATTTGAAAGTAACTGGAAAAAAAATCACCTGCCTCTGGAAGATTTGAAATTTGAAGCTCAACAATCCTTTTTAAATTCAAGCACACGGTTTGGGACAATATTAGGGCTTCCCTAGGTAAAACCAAACACTTGTTTGCTATATCTAAGAATCTTTTAAACTGTATCCTACCCAGAGACATAGCCTGGATTGTGTAACAAGTAGAGCATGTAGCTAATGTGGTAGGGCCCACCTTAAAGGGAGCCCGCAGAGGGAAGGGGGTTTGCTCTGGTTCCAGCCAAATGGACGCAAGCAACCGAGCCTAGCGAGGACCAATTAAGTGGGTTTCGGGGGAAGGTCAACCCGCCCAAGAATTTCTTTTAAATTATTGGTTAAAATGGAGCAGTTTATATTGCTTTCTGTGATACATTAGTTATAAAGCCCCACATTTTGCAATCTGTTTTGTGGATAGGCATGAATAAAATCCATTAGATGCCAGGTCACCAACAATGCAGAGAAGCATTTTCCAACACATATGCATAATGCAATACTCTGAAAGTGTACAAAATATGTTCATACTGATTGTACCCACACATGTCCATTCTAGAGCACCTACACATGCCAGTGGTCCCACATAAGAAATTGCTCAAGTTTGCTTTGCTCATAATTGCAGTAATGATACTAAAACAGAACCTGTTCATGGGGGCTCTGCCAATATATCCCCTCATACAAACATACTCATGTTGCCTTTGCCTTCATGCCTATAAATAAATTCCCACCACCATATAAGAACATTGATCACGTTGTATTTGCTCCCTAACACCAGTAAAACATGCCAAGCAGGTAGATCGTCATCGTTTCTGGCATGTACCCAGCAGAGGTTTGAACAATGCTGCAGAGCCTGCACAGTGACATCTGTAAATGCCAACTCATTGCTGCAGAGTGAACATTTACAGACTTTGGGTGGGTCTTATCCACTCCGGCCCTACTCTGTCTATGCCTCTGCTCCTTCTTCAATCCAGTGCTTACCACTACCAAATGAAGCTCTGCCATCTTTTGGCAAGAGCTCTGCCTTCACCTTGTCAATTTTGCAACCACACAATAAGGTCATGAATCTCTGTGACTATTAGAATTCTCACTTAGATGCACCATGATTAAATTATGTAGCTCAAATATCAACTTAGTTTGACCCTTAAACTGGACTAGCTGTCAAATTATTTTGCTACCAGATTTAATATTGCAGGTGAATACTGTTGAACTCTGGGAATTCAGAGTAGACGCCATTGCAACCTAGGCTCTGGATAATTGAGCCAACTAAAGAACACCCTTGATTATGGAGATGGTGATCACTGATTAAAGGAAGTGCACTATCCTCCAATGAGGTATATTCGCCTCCTAAAACCTGATGCCGCACTTCAACCATAACTCTACCTTAATATGGATCCATAAATACCCTGCTGGCTGTTTCAAAATGCTTGAGAAAAGACCTTGTTGACTTAATCATAATCCCACTTACAGCGCCTCTTTTTCCTTCACCTCCCTTATGCTTAATTATATCATATGTGCTTATAAAGGACAATATTCTAGGGGCATGGGATAGTGGCTATGTGTACCCATTGGTCCTCTACATTTCAGAACGTAAATCAATCCCTAGAACGTGTATTGTGTAGAAAGAACCTCTACAGCGTCAATGATGTGTTTTCTTTTTTAAATTACTGCTTCAAACAGAAGTTGTATCTGTTTGAAGCAACCGATTACGTGCTGCGCCCCCATGTGAAACACTAGTGTTCACATGTTAGCACATGGGGCTTCTAGTTAACCAGTCTCCTTCTCTGCTTAAATATGTCAGTCTTTGCTTATGACACCTCACTAAGAACCGCCAAAGTAATCAGTGTGAATCACTAACTCAAGGCCAGTTTGTACTCTGCGGTCTTTGTGATATCTCAGAAAAGGTAATGTAAGGAAATATGCTATTCTGATTGCACTCCAGTCCTGTTTAGCAATACCGTCATCCAAGGAAACCAGGAAAGGAGTCAAGCATACTCTAGGAACGAGTTTTTTCCCCAACCTTCTCATGAATGTTATTGTTAAGGATGTCTACTGTCATATTCAGGTGGTTTAAAAAAAGAAATCAGACTCCTACCTGTTGTGGCAACAATGCTGCATTTGAGAGCACTTAAACACAATGGCCTAAACAAGCTTTAAAGCCTTTACAGGCTTGTAATCACCAAAGCAAGTGACACAAAATAGGTTGGTCATATTAATGTGATGCCTTATGATCCAAACCATGTATTTCAAGCATGCAGAGTGCTAACCTGGTTACCAACCTGCAGCAAAAAAATGATGGCTTCAATTAAAAGAAGCTTCATGACTGTGTTCCTGGGTACCTTTCCAAATAAGTGAAGTTGTGTACTCTGGGAAAACCTCTTTAATTCCCCAGGATAAAAATTTGAGAGGGGTCCCATTCTTTATTCTTGCCACTTTTAATAAAATGTGTTTACTAAGTTGATTTCAGCACTACAGATATCATTGAGCGTGGCTTCAAGACCATACATGTTAGGTCTCACCCCCTGTCATCTTCCAGTGTATATTTATTGATGCAAAACAAAGGGGGGTGGTCTGGGAGAAATATCCCTGCATATCAGTTTTTGTCCTGCCCAGGGGCAGAGGAGATTTGCCTTGCATTTCGGTGCTGGACTATCTTTGGGTGGGACAAAGACTGATATGCATATGGAAATATCTCCTCTGTGAAAAGCACAGTGAGCTAAAGCGTGGTTGAGACTCTCCCGGGGGCCATCCACCAAAGAACCGGTCAATGGGCCGTGTTCGTGCCGGTAGAGGAACTCCCAGACCTCTTTATGCATATATTTATTGATGGTAAGCAGGGGATTGCTGCAGGAAAATTAGGATAGTTGTTTGCTCGGTTGGGAAGAGAATTTTGGCATGCAAATTGGGGCACCATATTGGTGGGACTTAGTGGCTTGTTTAAATATAAAATGCATGAAGGGTGATCTGAACCCTAAGCATGACCCAACAGGAAATTGTTCAGTCTTTCCTTTACTGGACCCCAGTGAAAAGGCTGTGGTGCAAGCAGAGTGTCTCTGACAGTTGCCTCATTGTTACCGCTGACCTCGTAATGAGGCCCAATGTCTTTACCTATGTTAAGCTGCTTTTTGGTTGTACACGCCCCAAATGTCCAATCCTAATACTTGGAAGTAGGCTGTGGGTGTATTGTGCCTTGATTATGGCAAAGAAGGAAATCCTGAAAGTTTGGAAGACGTGTAGTAAACGTTTGAAGGAAGAATATATTGAGTGCTTGTGTAAGAGGTCTGAAAAAGAAAATGTTTTGCGTGAAAGAAGCAACTCTAAAGAGACGTATAAGGCAATTTGGACACATTATAGGTTTCCGATTGGCAAGGCAAGGGTGCCGGCTGTGTTATCGCAATCCTGTGTAGATATTTGCAGAAATTACAAGTAGCATATCTGGACGAACACCCTGGCATTGGCAGGGGTTAAGGCATGGTGGAGATGAGATTACCCATGTTTAAGAGACGCAAAGGATTAGCCATCAGTGTTTGTTATGTTATGTTAATTGGCTATTATAACCTGCTCAGCATTCCTCATAGTCCATCAGCCAACTGAGTAAAAGGGAACTGTGAGTGAGGCAATACCTGAGGGGCTTCACTTCTGTAAAGATGCACAATCAATGGTGAAGGACAGGCGTGGTTCTTTTTCTTCCATTGTTGAAGGTTTTCTTAATGCTTAATTGACCATCCCTATATTTAATCTGTTTTGCACCGGCATTGAATTCAAGCTCTTATGTTTGTACATACCAAACCTTTTTAAATTGGAACATTGTTTATTCAAAACTGAACGCAACACCTCCCGTTAAAATATAAGCATACCTTACTTTATCCCTAAAGAGGGTTAGGCCAAGTAGTATTTTCCAACTCACTTTAGTCATGCATTCCCTCTAGACTAGGGAAAGCACTGGCATTCCTATTCCAAGTACTGTTTTTTTTAGTCTTTATCCTTGTCCTGCTTTCTGTAATGTACCATATTAAATATTTTCATAGAGAAAGATGTCCATGAAGAAACAAACTCCCTGCAGCTCCTGCATTACATCACTGACCAAGGCTGATTCCACAATTTGTGATTATCATGTCCAACAGAGACTGCACTAATTAATTTCTATTCCTCTTGACTACATGTTGCATTCTGCTTTTGTTGTAAGCAGCCATGCAGCACTCTACTCCCCTCCCCTGGGTTTCCACCTTATGTTACCTTTAATGGGGCCTCATTAGAACCATAATTAGAAATGTAGTGTTTTCAAATATTACTTTTTTTTTCTCTGCCAACATATTTTCAGTCTCTAGATCTGGCTGAAGTGAAATGCCAATCTGTGCTTCACTTGTAGTAATTAGCCCGAAATCTTAAAGGAGATTGAACTGCTGGTGGTCCTGGGAGAAAATGCCCTTCCCAAAATAAAATGCTCACAACGTCATAGACACACTGCGAATCTGAATGAAGACCCATTTTGAGCAGTGATTTTCGTCTTGAATATTTCCAGCTTCAGAGGAGCTATGGGAAGCATCGTTCTTTGTTTGTTGTTTTCTACTTTTGGGAAGGCATCAGCCGCACAGTCACCTGAAAAAACAAGCAGGCTGTTGCCCATTAAGGGTGCAAGACCTCTTAAAACAGTTGGATATTAATTTGTTCACCAAGATGGAAAAGTTAGCTTAAGTTTGCACTGGAGAGTGAAATATCACAACCCCCCATTTTCTCTATAGGTGAGGATCGCACCGTTTCGTTTCTTGAGCTACCTCCATGCGAGACACAAAATGTAAATCCTCTTGAAAGTCGAAGTACCTCCTTCGAAGTATGATACATCTTAGCCAAGTGTTAATATATATTTTTTTAACTTTTATTTTCACTTTTTGAATAACAAGACAATGTTACTCCATCAAGCAGGAGCAAATCAAGTACCAAACATGCATAATATTGTTTTGAATGCACCCTAAACCGTTATGCCAGAAAACATTCAGGTAATATAGGATGATGATCACCAGCATAAGTAGTATCCCAGATTGAAGTTGAATAAAAGACCAAATCAACAAAGACACACATACACAAAAAACACAATATGTCCTCTTCCTAATACACACTCACTATACGATATGGGGCCTCAGTATTAACCATATAAATCATTAAAAGGTGCCCTCCCAGATGTCTAAATACAGTGTCAATTTTCAATATGCACGCCTTCAGGAAATTGACTACTTGTTCCTTGACCAGATCAACTGGTACTTTAGAGTCAAGATTGGAAAATGAGAAAGAGATTAAACATTGACTGACAGCATTCCTTATTAATTCCAGACGAAAATAAATATGTTTGTTTTTTGGAGATAATGAGAGGTGAGAATGAGAGGAGAACGCTGTATGCTTCTGTGGGAAATGCCTTGAAGAAACTGTAAGAATTCACATTTTGTACAGCGCTCCACTGCTTCCCAGCTAAATGTGTGTTTTATAAATCCCATACTTGCATACAATTCATGACAGGCTTAGCAGACCAGTAGGACTGTAGTCAGTTAGTTTAGGCAGAGTGACACGCCCCCACCTAAAAGCCCTCTCGAGGAACGTCCTGTTGGCAAATCCAGTGCTGTGGATGTTTCATGTCAGACAGCCTCTTCTAGATTAATAGGGCTGGGGGCATGTGTCTGTCACATGTCAGGCAGTCTCTTCTGGGTCAATGAGGCTATGGACAAGTCAGTTAATGTCTGGCAGTGTAAAATATGGTGGATATTTCCCAATAAATGTTGACCTTCTAGTGAGAAAACTGCTTGTTGAGAAATCTGCAATTAAGGCCCAGTATACCCCAAGACAAAAGGAGAGAGAAGGAAAACACTTTTCTGTTTGGACGTAGAGATAACTGTAGCTACTGTTGTTGTGGTGTGGTGATTAAAGAGTGAGAGACCTAGAAAAGGCCATAGAGCCTTGTATCGTCTAGTGTGGTGGGAAAAAGGCATTGTAACTGCATGTGGATCTAGATCCGGTGCAATTGAGTGACTGCCCAAGAGGTGAGTAACTTCTTGGAGCTTATAGGTTGGCAGATTCAGTCATATGCTCTGCTTCCTTGTGAGAACCCAGCTCCAACCCCAATACCCTCTCAGGGAGAGTCTTTTCACTCGTTTGGCTTTTGAGGGGGAAAAATAGTCAAGCGATTGAGCCCACTTACCTCAGATGCACCCTTGACTTATGTTCTCTACAAGCGGACAGAAACCATGTATTCATTTATATCTGAGTTGCAAGGAAGATTTGAAACTAATTTTCCATCTAAGCTACTTTGCAACTCACAAGAGATTGCAATGTGTTTGATTTGCAACGGCAATTGCAATATACATTTTGTTAATTACAATCTAGGACTTTGGATACGTGAAGCCTGCTACTTTGAGTAGCACTGGTTTGTTAATCTGTCCTTTTGTGGCTTAGATGCCTCAGATAAAGATAATATGTTGATTAAAATGAAAAATGAAGAGAAATAAATGAAACATTGGAACATATTTAAAATATTATTTTAATATTTTTTTAAAGAAGTGTGGGGCGGCTCGTTGATAATGGGGTTTGTGTGTGTGTGTGTGTGTGTGTGTGTGTTAATAGATAGCCAGTTAAAAAATAACATGCCTTACCCCAGCGCCTCGCAATCACACATAATCACATTCATCATTATTGTGATTGTCTGACTGCAAGGTGCTGGCACACAATGGAGCAGGCATGGCATTTTTTACTGCGTATGGTTGATAAAGCAAGCATGATAAGTGTTATTATGTGACTAGACTTGCATTTTAATGCAGTCTGTGTAGCCATTTCGTATTGTGGTATGACATTTTGTATTGGGCATCTCTGGTAAAACAAGCATGATAAGTGTTCTTATGAAGCAAGACTGGCATCTTCTATGCAACTAGTCTAGCCATTTCTTACTGAGTCATGACATTTTTGTATTGGGCATCTTTGATAAAGCAAGCAGGATCAGTGGTATTTGTATTAGGCATCTTTGGTAAAACAAGCATAAGCGTTATTATTTAGCTAAACTGGCATTCCAATGCAGCCAGTCATTTCTTATGGTATTATGATATTTTGTATTGAACATCTTTGTAAAGCAAGCATGATAAGTGTTATTGCGAAGCAAGACTGGCATTTTTTATGCTACCAGTCTAGCCATTTCTTACTGAGGCACAACATCTTGTATTGGGCATCTTTGATAAAGCAAGCATAAGTGTTATTATGTAGCTAGACTAGCATTTCAATGCATCCAGTTCAGTCATTTCGTGTTGTGGTATGGCATTTTGTGTATTGGGCATCATTGGTGAAACAAGCATGCTAAGTGTTGTTATGAAGCAAGACGGTCACTTTTATGCACTTAGTCATTTCTTATTGCGGTATAACATTTTGCATTGGGCATCTTTTATAAAGCAAGCATGATCAGTGTTATTATGTAGGTCGACTGGCATTTTAGTACAGACAGTTTGGACATGTTTTCATACTTTGGCATGCATTTTTAATGGAAAAGCCAACTGGAGTATGTTCTTATGTGGGGATACTGCCATATAACAGGTTTTCTTATAGCATCATTACTGGAATTATGTACAAAGCAAACATGAATATGTTCTTATATGGGAATAACAGGGTATAATGCTGCAGTCAGCATGGAAATGTATGGGCACAGCCAGTGTGGAAATGTTTGATACTGGCACACATTGTGGGAAAAGGCATCATGAAAATGTGTTGGAGCAATGCTCCTGTGCACTGTTGGTGATTTGGCATCTATTGGATTTTTTTTAATACCCAATTGCAAACTGTTTGGCTTTTTACCCAATGTTTCTAAAAAGTGCACTCATTAACCATTTTCGCCCTTTATTTAAAAGAAATTCTCGAGGGGAGAACTCCCCTCCATTGATATGGCATCCCTTGCTGCGCTCGATCGCTCAGCCATATCAGGGACAAATATTTACGCCCCTCCAGTAAAAAATAAATCACCAGCCAACACTGTGTGGAACATGGCATATTAATTAAAAAAAACTATTCAGCTTCAGCCGAATACTTGACAAACTATTTGCTATCCAGGCGAACACTAAATATGCTATTCGGTATACTGCTAGTCAAAACTTGCTACTTTATCAATCAATCGAAAATGTTACTTCATATGGCTCCATTAACAATAAAAACACATACAATAAGAACCATAAATAAGACAGTAAAACCAATTTAAAACGTTCGTCCTCCCCTCCATGTGATTACAATTAAAACAGATACTATTAGTCAGATCAAATGTCCATTAGTTAGTTACTCATGAGCTCTCGAGTCCTGTCCGTGCATGAAATACAATCTCAATTTTGCAGATCTACTTATAAACTCTGCCAGGTTTTATAGAAAGTGGGCATCCTCAGATTTAAATGCACTATAAAAACCTAACCTACTGAACTTGGAAGTATGGTCTTAGCCATTCCCTCCTCTCCTTGTGATATTGCCGGCTGATCAGGAGAAAGTGAGCCAGATCCTCAACCACCTCAATGTCGCATTGGCATTTTTTGTGGCACCTCTGGCCAGCTTGTCCTTTCAGTAGGGGGGGTAAGTTGAAACGTGGCAGAATTTAGCAATTTCTTACCTGTTTGTGAGTTTATCTTGACAATGAGACCTAGCCTTGCCTTGAAATTCTTCAGGTCTGCGTACATTGCCAGTGTCATGAACCATCGTCTGTGTCCCTTCTGGACTTCCTGGTCCCTGACCCATAGGGGATTGAATACAGTGATCCTTCCAACATGGTCGCTTGAAACGGAATGCTGCTGGCCAGTCTCTATGCTCCACACTGTACGCTCTACAAAACAGACACACCCCCGCGGCTCTGTGCGTCTCAACGCTACCGCTTGCTGTAGTTGGACGTGTGTTACCGGTGTTCGCTCGGGGCTTTCTTCTGATTCCTGGTTCCCGGTTCCTTCAATTCCCCTTCCTTCCACCCATTCCTCTACCTTACCTCCGAACTTCCTGGATTTTCTTCCGCGCTCGGGTCACGGCGTTCCGTGCCTCCGAGTGCGAGCATCATTCATTCCTGGTATCCGCCCTGGACTTCTGAACGTTCCCGGAAGTTGGATTGCGTACCTCACGCTGGAATCTGAGGACCAGCGCTCGGGTTTGTACAAATCCCGGACCGTGAGAAAGAAGACATCACAGACGGTCGCAAGCAAACAACAAAAGCAGGTGAGAAGGGGAGAGACTTGTGACAGATTGAGAAGCCTCAAGAATGATACAGAAACAGAGATGGAAGCCGCTGTTCAAGACCTCATGCGAGGCATGCAGGAACTAACAACAGAGGTCCAGAACCTTAAGGCTGAAAATGCTGCATTAAAACAGCTAGTCTTGTCATGTGACTCTGCAACTAAGGAAAGCGTGTTATTGGGAGGAGTAGTGGACAAATATGATGGTTCTTCAAAGACTCTCTGTGCTTTCCTTGATTCATGTTTAGTGCACTTCACCTTCAAGCCCTACTACTTTTCCACTCCTAGAGCAAAGGTGGGCTTTATGATCTCACACCTCACTGGAAATGCCTTGACCTGGGCAACCCCCCTAGTCAATTCGGGCGACGCCCTCTTGGATGATTATGATGGGTTTGTGGAAGCTCTAAAGGCCGTGTTTGATCGCCCAGAGCAGGTGTACAGTGCTCAAGAATGACTACTTGAATTTCAACAAGGATCCCAGGATATGCTTACCTATGTGACCCGTTTTAAAGAACTCGTGAAGGAAGCAGATTGGTCTCAAGAAACCAGCTTCACCCTCTTCCGAAGAGGTCTGAATGAAGAAATAAAGGACGAGTTAGCTAGGGTAGCTCACCCAAGCTCTTTCCAGGCTCTCATGGACCTTTCCTTGCAAATAGACTTCCGAATCCAGGAAAGAAGAGCAGAGAAAAAGAAGTCTAAATCGGCTTTCCAAAAGACCGCCACAGACCATCCGTCTAGACCTGAGCCCACAGTTTCTCCAACCCCGGACCCAGAACCCATGCAACTGGGGGCCTCCCGTGGACCCATTACCCCACAAGAAAGGATGCGACGGATTCACACTGATCTGTGCATTTATTGCGCCTCCGATAAACACCTCGTAAGGGAATGTCCTATTGCTCCTCCACGGCGTTCGGGAAACGCCAGCTCTCGATCCTAGAAGGGGCACAGTTTCGGGAGAGAGATGTTTGCTCCACATCAATTCCATCCTTGAACTCTCCTGGACAAAATAATCTTGTGGTTCTACAGGCCTTTCTATCGCCTTCCAAGAAAGTAAATTACCCCATCCTGGCATTAGTAGATTGCGGAGCCATGGGCATATTTATAGATCATGATTGGGTCACTACTCGCAACATTCCACATGAAACTCGAGGGACTATGCAACCTGTAGAGGCTATTGATGGGAGACCTCTGTCTTCAGGACCCATAACCCTTCAGACTAAAGAGATCCTACTCTCTATAAACCACCATCAAGAGAGGATCAAATTTGACATTATTATATCAGCCCATTATCCAATGGTTCTAGGAATGCCCTGGTTACAAAAGCACAACCCCTACATTAATTGGGCAGCAGGCTCATTGTTCCTTGGTTCTGAACACTGTATGTCTCACTGCTTATCCCTAGATTCCTTACCAAAGTCTTTTGAAGACTCGCAAGAGAGTCTGCAAAATCCAGTCACCGTCTCTAACATCATCCGGATTCCCAGGGCCTACCAGGCCTTCACAGATGTATTTTCGACCGCTATAGTTCAAGCTCTCCCTCCTCACAGACCAGAGGATTGCGCCATCGATACTGAACCCTCAGCAGTGATTCCTTTTGGGAGGATATTTATTTTATCAGAACCTGAAAAATGGGCCCTCCGGGAATACTTGGATACTAACTTGGAAAATGGCACCATACGACCATCTAAATCCCCAGTGGGTGCTTCGTTATTTTTCGTTCCCAAGAAAGACACCAAGGAGCTCAGACCATGTCTAGATTACCGTGGCCTTAACCAGTGCACTTTCAAGGACCGCTACCCATTGCCTCTCATCTCGGATATCGTGGAAGCGGTCAGAGGTGCAATAGTCTTCACAAAATTAGACCTAAGGGGTGCCTACCATCTTATTCGTATAAAGGAAGGTGACGAATGGAAAACAGCCTTTAGAACTCCCTTTGGCCATTTTGAATACCTGGTTATGCCCTTTGGACTTGCTAATGCCCCAGCGGTCTTCCAACATTTTATGGACCGAGGGTTCTCTGATATGCTGTTCATCTTCGTCATTGTATATCTGGACGACATACTGATATACTCCAAGGACCATCTAAAACATGAAGAGCACGTGAAGGCAGTCTTACAACGTCTACGTGAACATAAGCTCCTCGCCAGGCCCCAGAAGTGCCTTTTCCATGTATCATCTGTTCACTACCTCGGATTCGTTCTCAGCCCAAAAGGAATTGGAATGGACCCCACGAAGGTACACTCCATTATATCCTGGCCCGTTCCAACTACTGTAAAACCAATTCAATCCTTCCTCGGGCTTGCTAATTTCTATCAGAAATTTATACCAGCTTTTTCGGAGATTGTGCATCCTATTGTTACATTGTTAAAGAAGGATACCCCCTTCCTGTGGACCTCAGCCCAAGATACGGCATTCCAACGGTTGAAGTCGGAGTTCACACAAGCCCCCATCCTAGGTCAACCCGACATTGATCGACCCTTTCTTGTTGAAACTGATGCTTCCAACTACGCCATTGGGGCAGTCCTAAAACAAGAATTGGGTGACAAGTTAGAACACCCCATCGCCTATCTTTCTCGCACCTTGACTCCCAGTGAAACTCATTACTCCGTTCTGGAAAAGGAATTACTAGCCATCCGTCAAGCCTTCACTGACTGGCGTCATCTCCTCCTGGGAGCAACCAAACACCCAGTGCAAGTCCGCACGGACCATCAGAATCTTCAAGTCCTACAATCCCTAGAATGTAGAAACAGTCATCCAGCCCGTTGGGCCTTCTTTTTTGATCAATACCAGTTTCAAATCCATCATGTCCCTGGAACACACAACATAATAGCCGATGCCTTATCCAGACGTCCCGATTACGAACCCCTTGAAGATCGGACCTTCCCTAAGATGTTTCCCCATACAATATTTGTTGCCCAAGCACTTACCCTCCTGGAGAATATTCTCTGAAACCTGGAAGGAGTTTAAGAGAAACAATTGATGGAATCTCAAAACAAAGGACGGATATTTGTTCAAGGACAATCGCTTGTCATTCTCACTCCTGGACTGAGACAAAAGATCACAAGCCCATGTCATGATACTTTTCATTCAGGACACCGTGGCATCACCAACACCCGCCATCTAATACAAAGACAGTTTTGGTGGCCGAAGATGAAGGATGATATCGGGATCCATATCCAGACATGTGCAGTCTGCAATCAGAACAAACATGATAATAAGAAACTGGCAGGCCTCCTATTCCAACCAGCAATACCAACAAGACCCTGGTAAATCATTGCCACAGATTTTATCGTGGAACTACCATCTTCCAGGGGCTACACAACTGTCATGGTTACTATTGATTTGTTTACTCATATGGCTCATTTTACACCTTTATACAAACTGCCATCCTCATCTGAACTTGCCGGAATCTTCCTGGAACACATATTCCGGCTTCATGGGCCACCCTCCAAGATCATTTCTGACCGAGGACCCCAGTACATATCTCAGTTCTGGAAGCAATTATGTCGTATACTGGGAATCCAACGTGCCTTGTCGTCAGGTTATCACCCACAGACCAATGGAGCTACTGAATGTGTAAACCAAACTCTGGAACAATACCTTTTTTGCTTCTCTACCAAGGTCCAAGATGATTGGTCACTCTTAATACCTGTGGCCGAATTCGCTTATAACAATTCGGATCATTCAGCTATCAAAACCAGTCCTTTCTTCTGTAGTCAAAGATTTCATCCTTCAGTTCTACCATTCGTTCTCCCACACCCTACCCCAGTTCCTGCAGTTGATTCCTAGATTGAAACCCTTATTACTGTACACAAAGATGCAAAGGAACACTTAGAAAAGGTCCGAAGAGACGTTAAACATTATGCTGATTCCAAAAGAAGACATGGACCTTCCTACTCAGTAGGCGATAAAGTCTGGTTATCCTCAAAGCTCCTTCCCCGACATCTGCGCCCAAATAAATTGGCTCCCATGTATTACGTGCCCTTTTCTATACAAGAAATCGTCAATCCAGTGGCCTTTCGACTCCGACTACCAGAATCATGGAAAAGGATCCATCCAGTCTTCCACACTTCACTGTTAAAACCATATCTTCAGTCATCTCGAACAGCTCCAAAATCTACCCCAGTGATTGTCAATGACCAACTCGAATACAAGGTTTCCAGAATCTGTGACTCTAGGTACCGACGTGGCCAACTACAGTATTTGGTCGAATGGAAAGGATACCCTCCCAGTGAGCGCACCTGGGAACCCATGTCAAACATGAATGCCCCCAGGCTGGTTCGAAAATACCATCTTATCCATCCGGGCAAGCCCGGAAGAGCTGGGCTTCAGAGGAGGCATGCTGTCATGAACCGTCGTCTGCGTCCCTTCTGGACTTCCTGGTCCCTGACCCATTGGGGATTGAATACAGTGATCCTTCCAACATGGCCACTTGAAACGGAATGCTGCTGGCCAGTCCCTACGCTCCACGCTGTACGCTCTACAAAACAGACACGCCCCCGCGGCTCTGCACGTCTCAACGCTACCGCTTGCTGTAGTTGGATGTGTGTTGCCGGAGTTCGCTCCGGGCTTTCTTCTGATTCCTGGTTCCCGGTTCCTTGAATTCCCCTTCCTTCCTCCCATTCCTCTACCTTACCTCCGAACTTCCTGGATTTTCTTCCATGCTCGTGCCTCCGAGTGCGAGCATCATTCCTTCCTGGTATCCGCCCTGGACTTCTGAACGTTCCCGGAAGTTGGATTGCGAACCTCGCGCTGGAATCCGAGGACCAGCGCTCGGGTTTGTACAAATCCCGGACTGTGAGAAAGAAGACATCATAGAAGGTTGCAAGCAACAAAAGCAGGTGAGAAAGGGAGAGACTTGTGACAGCCAAAGGAGATGGAGATTTCGTTTTTTCTACATCAGACTCCATGGCCTTTTTTCGAATCCAAGTTTGGCTGTTTAGTTTGTCTTTCTTCAAAGCGCCCTCGACTGAGTTGTCCCCATTTACTGTTATAAACTTGTGCAAAAGATTGCACCCATCCCTGTACCGCTCATGCCCTCGGATGCCTCCATCTCTGAGAACCCTGCAACCACATTGGGATTGTCTGCATAGCCGAATTTGAGTTTTGTAAAATAAGATAAGAATCTGCCCTGTGCAAGTAGTTCCACACTCTGGAGCCCCAGCTCAATCCTCAGTGCACTGCTTGGGTTATGGGTGGGAGGCCCAGTAATTTTCTCAGGAACCTGCTCTGTGCTACCTCCTGGGGTTTACAGTCCTGGTGTCCCCATACTTCACTTCCATGATACTTTGAATTTATAGGCCTCCATGAACGTGTCCAGCCTCAGCGCCCCATATAGAGGGTAGAATCTCAAAAGACCGTTCAGCCTAAGGGCCACCCTTTCAACCTGGTATCTAATATTAGGGGCCCATTGACCATTCCTATAGAACGATAAGACTTAACACGGAGAAGAGTCTACTACTTCTATTGGTACTCATTTGATATATATATATATATATATATGCTACTTTATCAAGTCGTTTGCTTCTTTGTCTTGGCGCAGGTTCAGAACTTGCACCCTTTATTTATTGGTATTGTTCTGAAACAGACAAGCAGAGCGGAGTCATTGAAAATAGTCTTTGTAAAGCAATATCATCCTATTCGTGTTTCCTGTCTATCGTAAATGTATTGGGGTGGCTTTCTCAGCTAAGCCACAGCTGTTTGCATGCATGCGAATGAGAACACAGGCTTTGCCTATTGTCGGGACATACAAGGTTCACCTATCTTTGCCAATTGCTTTAATTTCAGTAAAATAATACATGACTGATGTGAGCAGTGGTGTGTGGATCTTGGAAGAGTGTGGGCATTGGGGGAGTGTGGGGCTTGGGCGAGTGTGGACCCTGGGCGAGTGTGGACCCTGGAGGAGTGTGGACCCGAGCATTTTGGCTTTTTGGAATCTGGGCTGTGGAAGCAGCTCCTCAAGCCTTTATTTTTCCTTCACAGGGAGAGGCTGTCATGCTTACTAGGGAGCATAATGCCCCGACAGCCTGCTTGCTTACCAGAGACCCCCTAGTCGCCAGCCCTGGGAGAACAGAGTGTTTGATGGGAGCTTGGTTCATAGATGGACCCCATTACCTGGCAATAATGGCCAGACCTCAGCCCAGCAGGCAGAGTTCCATTTAGTTTAGCTATTCCACATCGAGGCCACACATGTAGCATTTCTTGAGTTTAAAAATGTGCTTGCGTTTAAAAATTGGATCCAACTTTAACACTGTACCCTAAAGTGGACGGTCTATGAGATGTGTACCTGGTGTGTTTGATCAGCGGGTGCTTCTCGTGAAGGTCTCTTCATGATACCCTTGAACATATTAATCACATGGCCCAGATTTGTTTTTTTGAGCCGTGGAGCTAATTCTCTCCCACCGTTTTCCTTTCCCGTCGTGTTGCTATAGTAACCATGCACTCACTGTTTTCGCAGGGAAGACCTGATGCTGGCAGCCGCTCAGAAATCCCAGGAGCTCGCAGCACTACAGGAGGAGAACGTGAAACTTGCCGGGGAGCTGGGCAGGAGCAGGGACGAAGTGGCGAGTAGCCAAAAGGTGAGCGTGCACTGAGCAGCGTCCCCTGCCGAGAGGAGACGGGGCCCCCTCTGCACAGCGGGCTCCGGGAATGCTTTCACAGCGATCATTGCTATCATGCATCCAGAATTGGAGCATGGGCAATGGGGCTTTCCACCAGGACTAAGCCTTTCGCCTTGCATATCCAACTTTCAGGTGGAGGTGGGGTGTTTTGTTCCCTGGAAAAGATGATTGTATATTTGTGTTTTGTAGGCATTGTTCGTAGTAATATCTGTCAGCGTGAGTGCAGGTGAAAGGGACGCTTTGGTGTAGATGAGTGTACAGAGGTTGCGATGGTGTGCGTTACTGTCTGGAGTGTGCACTTTGGAGTGTGCCGAATTACTGAACACCTGGAACTGAGTACGGCGGAGCCGGTCCAGTCTCTGGCAGCCTTTTTGTTCACTTTGAGTTCACACTTTTCAAAGTTCCCACTTGGTTTCTGACGCGCTTCAGCATCTGGTCCTTTCTTTTCGCAGCATGGGCATAACGTCAGTGGGTTAGGTTAGGGCACTGCACACATTAGTGGGCACCTTTTCAGGGCTTTAGTTGCATTAGAACCATTCCGGCATCCTCTGTTTCAAGAACATCCAAGTGTTGATTGTGGCATAAAGGCAATTTTGAGATGCCTTTGAATCAAGTGGACTTGCTTATTTTTCGTATCCAGCGGCGTGTGCTCTTTGCGGCTAACCTGCAGTTGTGCACGGCGGCCCTCCCTCGCGCTCAAGTGAGCGCAGGTGCGCGAGTGCCACGGACTCCTCGTCTAAAAATAGAATGGCGTGGAAATTGCATTGGAAATGCCCCTTTTCCCTATTAAGTGATGTTGTTTTTCCTGAAACTGTGTGTGAAATCCGTTGCTGCCTTCCTGGGCTATCACTATGGCAACCCTACCTATTTCAACACTTTAGCGTAAAAAGGCCCTCCCATTTCTGTTAAGTTGGTAGAGAATAAATGATACATTGCTAGCAGCGTTTTATCCTGCTAAATGGTGCTTTGGGGTCTTTAGAAAGGCGTGGTGTAATACTGGATGCAGAACTGAAAAGGGCCATTCCATATTAAAGGGTTTAAAGTGTGAAACAATTAACTGTCTCATCTGCACCATGCCATTTGATAATTAGTGCCTTCATTCCTGAGCTCCAAGATGCTTGTCTTCTAAAAGTACAGCCGTTTGCAAAGCAGTAGTATTAATTATTCATTAAATGAAGAGAATCATTTGTGTCATGACTTCTCTCTTCGCTGCTATGGGCTCTCAGTTAATTGCTCTGTGGGACTTCTACATACATGATCTTTATTACACGGAAGAGTATGTAGTAGGGAGCAAACCCTGAAATGTCCAGAGTGCCCTTGACTGCTGCAGTGCCGTTTCTACTTACAATTAGTACAATGTAGGAAGTACTTCAATAGGTTTCCCAGACACTTGTTGAATTTCATCACACACATCGTTTTTAATGGTTGTCTTTTTTGCTGATCGTATATTTCAGGTTCCATGGTATTAACCACTGATGATGCTTCATTACTGATGAAAGCATGCCACCTGTGTCAAGCCATTTGATGTTGTTGCACTTTGTTGAACCGTCGTCTTTCGGATAATTCTGAATAACTGTATACTTTTGTTTGAAATCTCTGAAGCTATAATCTTTTGCTATTTTCTAGAAATCGGCCCAAATCTGCCCCCATCCCTCCAAAATGTCAACCTCTACTTTTCCACCTGCAGCATATAGGGGCTGTGCGATGTGTAGATTTCTGGTTAGAATTCTATTTTTTATGTTGTATACATCCTGCATCCTAAATCATTTACTTGTCTTGCCAATTTGCAATGCTAAATATTTACTATGGCATTCATATTGCGAGAATTGCTGCTTTTACCAGTGTAGAAACCCAAGGTAAGTACTAGAGGTCAGAAAGTCTTAAGTAGCTTAACATGCACTTGAAAAAGCTGTATCTTCATAACCTGTCTCGGTCCGTTCCAGTTTTTAGCAATCGTCATTTTGGTTACACTGCCCCGTCCTTTGTCTGTTTCCTATCTTTATTTCTGTAACTTTGACAAGTTGAACTGTACTTATTTGATGTGCTAGTCCACAGGACAAGTAGAGCGCACATTGAATGAGGCTTTTTCAGCTTGCTCAAGCCACCCAAAGACATGGATACAAATATACCTGAGATTGAAAATTAAACTCCGAGTAATGTTAAGGATTACTGTGTACGTATTATTTTGTGGCTTTAAAGGCACTCCCAATGCAGCAAGCCAGAAGTTGCTTGGCAATTTAGAAAATCCCTCACCTCATAAAAAAACATCCCATAACTTGTAGTTGTTGCTTTTAGGTTTTTATCGAAGTTACTGCAACCTCTTCAAGTCCCTGAGCTGATGTAATGAGAACAGATTCTATGAAGAAAGTAGAGAAAGAGAGGGAGTGAGTAATTAAAGAAGAAATTAAGGAAATGAGATAGCAGCAAGTATGGGGATGAGAAAAAGGAAGAAACGGGTGGGATAAGCTAAATGAAGAAAGGGATGCAGGGTTGGATGAAAGGAAGGAGGTGGGAGCCAGGACTGCAGCTTGATAGGAGCTGAATGGATATGCTAAGTTATA
This sequence comes from Ambystoma mexicanum, assembly GCF_040938575.1. NCBI lineage: Eukaryota > Metazoa > Chordata > Amphibia > Caudata > Ambystomatidae > Ambystoma > Ambystoma mexicanum. The sequence continues at coordinate 1,490,314,428 of NC_090932.1, read as the reverse complement.
ACCAATTCAGCAGAGAATAAAAAGTAATAGATACCATTAAACATTGTTAAAAACAAATTAACTTTGAGGGGCACCAAATATAGATGCTATCTACTTGAGCAATCCACATATATAGCTTGACCTACCTGTGGACAGCTGACACAGAATGCGTCTGAAGAGCCAGGACCCATCTCATGACTTTAGGGTGGGTACGTTTAGCCTAGATAACCAAGTGAGAGGCCAATGGTCTGTGGGTAAGAGTAATTTTCCACCTGTCAGGTAATACTTGAAGGCCTCTATGGTCCAGCTAATAGTAAAGCATGCAAGCTCAAAAGTGACCTAGTTCCTCTCTTGGAGATGGAACGTCCTGCACAGCATTTCGGACTTGAGAGTAGTACGCTTTACCCTATTTGAGGGGCATCCATTTTCAGGATAAAGAGATCATTAAAGTTAGGCATTATTAAGAGGGGAGTGACACTGGGAGTCTTTCAACTTCTTAAAGTCCTTGTCTGTACTTTAAATCCATTGGATACAATTACATTTGTATCCTTTCAGCTGATCAATCTGGGATCCAACCATGGTCAAAATATTTGAAATAAAACAATTATAGTATCCAACCAAGCCCTAAGAAGCTTGCAATGCCTTCTTTGTCTTGGGTGTCGGCATGTTCTAGATACTTTTAGCTTTGACCTCTTATGGTTGATCTGTTCCCTTCCCAACTTAAACCCAAGGTGCTTGACTGAAAACAGAACAAGGTGGCCATTTGTTGGCTGCAGGACACCAGGCGGAACCCTTGCTGAGCTGCTGAGGGGTTAGACAGCAGAGCCACTGTTAAACATCTCAGGTGAGTCTGGAGGGTGAAGTTACTGTAATCCTTGCATCTCCCACTAAACTAGTAAAACCGGTGGGCGCATTTGGCCAGGCCTCTAGACATTGTGGTGGTGGAGCACCGAGGGGTGGAGGGGCAAACTGAGTGACCGTTTGCCACTCACAAGTACTCTGAGCCCGCCTGCAGAGTCCTGCAGATTCCCTGTGTGCAGTTCAAATCACAGTGGTCCTGTGATCCTGGGGGAAAACCCAGAGAAGCTGAGAGGACTGAGGCTCAATGAACCAAGAAACACAACGGACCAGTTTGTGGGGTTTTACCACATGACCTGCGCACAGGTGAGCGGAGAAGCCAGAGGAGGCGAGAGAAGCTGTACCTGGTGCACATAGCGGAGGGTAGGCCAGTGTGGAGAACAGGCGTTGCCGGGCGGGCAGGGTCACCCTCCTCGTGGCCTTGCCCAATATGGCGCCTGTGGCTGACGCAATACTGGTGCGGTACGCCCGGAGGCGCCGACCCCACATCGGATAGGGAAGCAACTGCATAAACCTTGCCACTTCGGAAAACCCTGAGAAGAAAAGAAGTTTGATGCCTGACTCATGAAAAGCAACAGAGCAATCCATGGGGTCTTGCCAATGACCTGATGAGAAGAATCACTACATTTGCTGGTGAGAATGGAAGTCGGTGGTGCTCACTGCGAAGGATTGTCCAATGTGGCGAACATAGGGCCGGACAGGCATGGTGGCATTTCCACTACTTGAGATTTAACGTGGTGCTGGACTCTGTTGCTGCTGACAGGGACACCGCAAGATGCTGTCTTTGAAAAACACCCACCTCAGAAAGCAGGAATATGCTTGACAGCCAAACTCGATGAACGAAATGTGAAATGCACTGCCACGTCCAGACTCAAGCGTAACAGGAAATAAGCCAACTTAAAGACATATTTATAAATAGGTTCACATACCAGATAATCAAACAAGAGCACACAAATCAATGAAAAAGAGCACATTGGAAATTCTCCAGCATGGGGTCTGGCATGGATTCACATGTTCATGAATATTCCCCGTCATCAGACTGGGAATTCTCGGTAAAAAAAAGCAAGCAGTCTTTTTTTAAGAAAACTAAATTCAATAATCCGTTTTTTGGTGAAAACATTCTGTTTTGCCGGCAATGGGGCTCTGTTTGCCAGTGGGCAGTAGATCGCTACACCTTTGGATCTTCGTGTCAAGTTTCAAAGCCTAGTCAAGTCTTACTTTGCGCTTCCAAAGAGAGCAAGAGGAGCCGGTTTAAGCTCTGCATCAGATGTGGCTTGCGCAGCATGTATATGGAAGACAAGCACTTAAGGTGCCTTTTATTGTCTACACCCTGATCACAACGAGGATGGCTGCGAAACCTGTCGGTGGTTCCTCGCCAAAACAAAGAGGGACCTTTACCGCAGACTGGTGGCTTGGCTGAAAGAGGAAAAGGGCGCAGCGCATGGGAGTTTGCAGGCTTCTTCCAGATCCAGTCGTCCTCTGGAACATTCTCCCTCTGTTATGAGGTCGAGATCCACCCAGGAGGCTCCCTCACAGGAGACACATAAAAATGCAAAGCCCGAAGCTGCACATCCAACCGGGGTAGCCGCTACTGCAGGTCACGATCAGGAGTTTGGCTGCTCACCCTTACCTTTGCCATCAAAGGCAAGCTTGCCGGTGAGTGGAGTATCATCAGGAAATTTGTATTCATTGAAGCATAGCGTTTCTGCGAAGCATAAGACAAGCAGAGAACCTTGCAGTGAAGTGGCAATGTCTTCTTCAAAACACAGATTGTCAGCAATCCACGGACAAGAGTCCACGACGACGAGACCTCCAGTTACCATTACGTAAATGTTGAGACACTCGTCAATGGCCACCGCGTTGGCGGTGAGAGCGCCTACAACAACCCTGTCGACGGCTATGTTGACTACGCTGATGGATATGACAACAACCACGCCTTCATCGACAGCATCAGTGACGACAAAATAGTCTACGAGAACAGTACTTCCTCCTCGACCAACGCCTACACGCCAACCACGACTACAGGTCCCGTAACCGCCACTACGCAGTCAATAAAGTCCCCAATCTCGTCTCTTCCTTGACAAGGGGAGCAGGATAAGAGAAGGGGGAACCTAGTCAGTGTGATTTACAGTTCTGAAGAAGAATTGCAGGAAGGCTGTGTATCGGATCTAGAGGAGGATGACGTCAGGGTTGAACCCTTGAGGGAGCATTTTTGTCTGGTGAAATCATTGGAGGGCGCTGGCCCGTCGAGAGACGCATCATCCAGTTTAAGGGATTTGTCCCTGGACATCTTAACTACCCCACACACTTGTGGCGGTAATACAAGAGCGCATGCCTCCACAGCTGGCTCTAGTTGAACCCACCCCGGAGGACAGCCCGCCAAGACAAAGTCATAAACCTCACCCATCTATGCCTAGACAGGCAACACCACCCATAGTGGAGCACCCGCCTCTGATCGACACGGCGGCAGAGGATACGGCAGATGATACAGATGAATTTGATGACTTCATAACAGCCGATGATACACCAGTAAACACAGATAACACCCCTAGGACGTCCCCTCCAGACAAAGTGGGTTCCTTCCACTCCATGTTAGCAAGGGCTTCCACCTTGTTTAATTTGGTACCAGAGGAGAAGGAGGGATTCCTGTATGAGAGAAGAGCCTCATCCAGAAAGAGGGTAACGTCAATTCCACTCCTGGATGGCATGTGGGAGGAGGGCTTGGCCCTGATGAAGGCCTTGAACTCAGTTCCACCTAGACAGGATAGGTTGGAGAAGAAGCACAGGCTTCCAGACCGGGCACCCAAGTCGCTAATATCTCACGCAGCAAGCAAGAGGTCGGCAAATTCATCCCCCAAGTCTCTGGTTCCCCCAAACCAAGAAGGCAAGAAGCTATATGCCATGGGCAAGCACATTTATATATACAGCTGCCTCCACAGTTAAAGCTGCAAACGCCCTGGCAACACTGGCACGCTACGATAGAGAGCTATGGTATAAGCTGGGCCCAATCCTTTACTTTCTCCCCGATGATAAAAATACAGAGGCCCTAGCTCTATTTCATGAAGGGGAGGTAGCTTCCGATCATGCCATCACAGTGGCTCTCGATGTGGCAGACTCAGGCTTGCGACAGATGGGTAATGGAGTGGCTCCGAGAAGACCATGATGGCTCGGGCCACAAACTTCTGGCAGGATGTGCAGTCTAAGGTTGTTGATATGCCTTTCAACGCAGAGAACCTGTTCGACAAGGCTGTGGATGATACATTGCAGGCAATAAAGACAGAAACAGAAATGGCTAGGTCCCTGGGGACCCTCCAACAACGGCAAACATCGTCCTTTCGTTCTTCCAGAGGAAAGTTCAGACAGACCAAAGGCTACCCAACATCACCACCAACAAATGGGTGCTGGACTTTCGAACACAGGGGTCCACACATTCCATAGTGGCAAAGAGGGAGATGCACATAGGACAACTGCTGCAGGAAGTGCAGTCGATATTAAAAAAAGAAAAGGGCAAAAGAACACGTTCCCCCTCTCTTCCAAGACACCGTAGTATACTCCATCTACTTTATAGTCCGAAAGAAGTCAGGAGGATGGCGCAGAATCCTCGGCCTACGGTGCCTCAACAAGTACCTAAAGTCTCTAGAGTTCAGGATGGTCACGTTACAACAGGTACTCGACCAGCTAGAAAAAGGGTACTTCATGGCGACACTAGACCTGGAGGATGCCTATTTTCACATTCCCATGCATCCAAATCACAGAAAGTATCCATGTTTTGTGGTCTTGGCTGTCATCACCAGTTCAAGGCGCTTCCCTTCTGGCTAAAATCAGCACCAAGAGTATTCACAAAGGGCATGGCACCTGGTTGCGGCCCATCTGCGCCTCAAAGGCATTCATGTCTACCCATACCTAAACAACTGGTTCGTCCGATCCCCTGCTCAAGAGCTGGCCAGTGCAGCACACAGAGGAAGTCATTCACCTCCTAACAGTTCTGGGGTTTTCCATCAACTATCTAAAATACTGGGTGGTGCCATCACAAGACGCACTGTTTATGGGTGCTCAGCTCAACACAGTGCCATCTCAGAAGAGAGGATAGTGTCCTTACTGGCAAAGGTCTGTCAGCTGACGGCGTCAAATGTCACAGGGGTTCGCAGCATCAAGTCGCTTCTAGGGATGATGTTGACTTGCATTCCCCTGATTCTGTTTTACGGGCTCCAGATGAGGCTGCTACAAGAATTCCTGGATGCCAGGTGGCTCCAGGTCACAGGCAAGTGGACAGACAGGATTGCCCTCAGCAAGGAATTTAGACAATCAATTCGTTGGTGGGGGGTGCGCAGGCACCTCACCCAAGGGGCCCATTCTCAAGCCACGCTGTTTCAAGCGACAGTCACCACGGACGCTTCCCTGGACAGATGGGAGGGTGCCCACTTCGGCCAGTCGCACGCCGGGGGGTTCCTGGTGTCTGGCGGAGAAGACCCTGCACATCAACATCCTAGAGCTATGGGCTGTGTTCTGGGCTGTAAAATCCTCCCTGCTGCTTCTGCAGGAGCAAGTGGTGAGGATTTTCACAGACCATACAACCACAATGTTCTTCATCCGGAAGCAGGATAGAACCCGCTCTCTGGCGCTCTCCATGGAAGCAGAAGCATGTGGCATTGGGCCATTCTTGAGGGCATGTTTCCCATACCTTTCCACCTGGCTGGCATCAAGGACACGATCGCGGACTCGCTTAGCAGGGTGCTGCAATCCTGCCACAAATGGCAACTACAGCAAGCTCGGACATCGCGTGTGTTCAACATGTGGTGCATAACACAGATCGACCTGTTTGCGAAAGCAGTGAATACAAAATGCCAGAAGTTCGCCAGCAGATTTCCCCATCCGCGGAGCATGGGAGACGCATTCTCTTTCACATGGGAAGGCCTCTTCCTTTTTGCGTTTCCCTCCCCCAATACCACTGCTGTCACGTGTGATCGGCACGCTCAAACGCTGCCGCAGCAAGATGATCCTCATCGCCCGGGCGTGGCTGAGACACATCTTGTGCACGGAACTGCTCCGCATGGTGATAGCACCAGCTGTCAGGTTGCCTCCTCTTCCGGACCTCCTGTCCACGGAAGGGGGATCCATCTTGCATCACGATCCAATCTCACTGAACCTCATGGCTTGAGTCCTGCAGCTCTAGAATTCGGACACTATGACATCCCTCTGAACTGCAGGAAGGTCTTGGCAAAGGCTAGGGCATCTTCTATGCTCCAGTGTTCCAGCCACACATGGAAGTAATTCACGATAAGGTGCAGAGCACAAAGGATCGTTCCTCTCCAGGTCACAGCTCCACAACTTCTACCATACTTGCTATCACTTTCCAAGTCGGGTCTGACACATGCATCCATCAAGGTACATTTGGTTGCCATTTCACGATACACACGGTCGCCAGGCCGATCATCGTTGTGGTCGCACAGGCTAGTAAAGAAGTTCCTAACGGGCCTCTTCAGAACGTTTCCACCTGTCAAGGCTCCTGTCCCGGCTTGGGAACTCAACGTGGTGCTTACGAGGCTCTTGGGGCCTGCTTTCAAACTTTTGCACCAAGCTTCTCTGATGTTTCTCTCATGGAAGACCGCTTTGTTGGTGGCCATCACGTCGGCCTGGCGGGTCGGGGCAATCCAGGCCTTATCCTGCAAACACCCATACCTATCCTTCCATGCTACAAAGGTGGTGCTGAGAACACATCCATCCTTCAAACCAAAGGTCCCTTCTGAATTCCACCTTAACAAACCTTTGGTACTTCAGTCTTCTTTCTGAATAATTCCTCGTTCGCTGAAAGGTCACTGCATACGCTGGACGTTGCTCATAACTTAAAGTTCTATGGGGCACGCACAAAGGCTTTCCAGAAGACGCCTCAACTCTTTGTTAATTTTGGTCCTGTGAATCATGGGAAGGCTCTATCGAAAGCCTCCATATCCAGGTGCCTCTCTGGCTGCGTCATGCACTGTCACCGTCTGGCCAACAGACCCTTTCCAGACCGGCTGAGAGCCCAATCCACCAGAGCCGTTGCTGCTACATTGGCGTTTCTCTCTGGGGTCCCCCTTCTGGACATTTGCAGGGCTGCTGCGTGGAGGTCGATATACACCTTCATGAGATTCTACTGTGTCGACAGGGATTCCAGGGAGGAGTTCAGAGTCGGCCAGGCAGTGATGCACAACTGGTTGTTTGAGCGGAGTCTGTTCCAGGGGTAAGTGTATTGCTTCTGTTGAGCCTTGCCACCTTCCATGGTTGTGTATATGTACTGCTATCTAATTATTTTCATGAGCATGTGAATCCATGCCAGACCCCATGCTGGAGAAGGAGCAACTTACTTACCTGTAACTGGTGTTCTCCAATATGGGTCTGGCATGGATTCACAAGTGACCCTTCCTCCTTCCCTGCTTGGCTTTTCTGGGTTCATACTGGCATGTTTTGTGCTTTGAATCTGAATATGGACTCCAGAGGAGGGGCGTAGGGAGACGATAGTCATTGGATGGTTGCAGTATGACCCAGCCTACAGTGATTGGTTATTGCTAGAAAGGCAGTTTTGTGATTTCTTAAAGCAAGACTGGTTTCTTTTTTACTGAGGATTTCCAGTCTGACGGCAAGGAATATTCATGAGCATGTGAATCCATGCCAGACCCATGCTGGAGAACAACAGCTACAGGTAAGTGACTTGTTCCATATTAATGACAACTGGACGATCACCACACCAAAATTACTCATAGAATATTATCAAGACCCCTATTACAAACAAGTTTAACATGGAGAATACATGTACACCACACTAATCCCAAGGCCAAATTCAATGGGAACACCCCACCCTCACAACATAAGACATGCATTTGGGGGGTAGATCTCTCTCCTCGGCTGGTGCCTCCCTCTGGAACAGCCTCCCTGCCTCTTTCAAATTTGAGCAGGACCTCCTCAGGTTCTGGAAGCAACTCAAGACCTTCCTTTTCACTTCTGCGCTCTCTCTCTCTCTCTCTCTCTCTCTCTCTCTCTCTCTCTCTCTCTCTCTCTCTCTCTCTCTTTCTCTTTCTCTTTCTCTTTCTCTTTCTCTTTCTCTCTCTCTCCCTCTCTCTCTCTCCAGCTGATTTTCTTGTCTGCTGCACTAACTGGTTACCTGGCCTCCCTCTGAACCTTATGGGGATGGGACAAGGCTCCTTCACAACCAGTAGCCCCATGCACTGCATCCGGATCTACCGCGCACTAGGGACTGTATATGCAACCGTACAGTCCCCTGCCTCCTTGCACTTACTTAATACTGGCCACCCGGGTGGCACTTACTTGAGCTTTGCTTATTGCACTCTCTCTCCCCTGCCCCCCTGGCACTTCTCCTCTCCCTTCACCCTGCACTTTCACGATCTGAATGACACAAGGCTTAGTAAGATCGTTTTTGTCCTCCCTTTGTCTCCGCTTCCTTGTCTCGTCGTGCCTAGAAACACTTTTGTACAGGCATGTTATAAATGACTTATATCATTGTCAACGTGCCACATAACAACCATGAACATCCACCTACCAACAATGGTTACGTACAAGCCATACAATGCAGTTCCCTCAATCCTATTTCCTCTCCCCTTCCTCTACCACTATGTTACTCTCAGATTCTCTGGACAGTAAACGGTTTTTGCAGACTCCCAAATGTTACTAGGTCTAGAACTGGCAGATAACATCATGCAATATTTCCTCTCCATATGACAGCAACAAGCTAAATCTCACAGCCACTGGGCTGAGGTTGGAGCCACCGGACTGGACCAGAGCATTAAAATACAACCCTTTGCTAAAAGCATACAACTAGAAAGCAGTTTCTTCGCACCCTTAACTACCCCCGAAGGGCCAGCCAAACATGCAGCAGAGAATATTCATATGACCTGTCATTTCAATTACCAGTTGCCATAAAAGCACCAAAGAAGGGCATTCCCGTATGACATGGAGAAATTGAGCATTATCCATTCTACATCTGGGACAACAACCGTCAATAGTCGTATCAAATTTCCTCTGGATCCTCAGAGCCAGATAAGCCCAGTGAAGAACTTTGAATTGTATGAGTTTGAAACTGGAACTAATGGCTACTTTACAAGTATACAAGCAGATATAATGCCACAGCTTATCTCCTGCGTCTTCTCTTACATCTCCCTCCCACAAACCTCTACACAATAGTGCTTCCCGAGGGGTCGAGCACAACGCTATCTGGTATATTGTAGAGATGACCCTTCTAGAGTTTACAGAGTTGACCAGATGCTTCAAAAGAGTAAATACTTGTGGTTTGGAAGAAAGCACAGTGGCCAGGTCCGGAACGCCTCCCGAATCCGAAAATATTGAAATTCCAACCCAAATTCCTCCCCCAGTTTTGCCTTGACCAGTTTCCAGTTGACAAAGTTCCCATCAGCATAAAAGTTAAACCTGATATTAACCCTGTAAATAACCCACTTTGAGGGCACATTGCTTGTACGCTACTTGAAGGGCCATATGGCAGTGCCCATCATTTTCGAGGATATCGTCAGTATACTTCACACAAGCCTGAGTGTGGCCCCACTTACCTGGCCCACTCCCCTCTCACACCATCCAGCTGGGCCTATAAACTAGCGGCTGGGCGGCCGACACAGGACTTCATCCCCCGGACTCACCCCCTCCGTTTTCCCGTCTGGCATCCACGCCGGCCTCCTCCCACCAATGGATTCTCCTTATCACCCTTCCTATTTTACTGGGGTCTTTAAGCTCTGGGTCACTCCTGCTACTTGTTTATCAATACCCTTTAAGGCAACTCCTCAGCCTCACCCCCACCATGCACTGCAATTGCTATCTCCTCTGTTCCCTTGTAGGTCTCTCTGCTCCGCTCAGCACCATTTTTACTCTCTTCCCATCCCTATCATCTCTGTTCCTAGTTGCCACATCTCTCCTTAACTCACTATTCTGCTGTTCACATAGCCCGCTGGAGCCCTTACACCCACTACACTTTCTCCCCTTGTATATATAGCCACAGAGCCTCTCTAGTTCTCAGACTCACACATCTCACTCTCTTTCTAGTGCTCTTTGGAACACTCAGCCTGCAATAAAACCTCCTTTACCTCTGACTTCTTTCTTTCTTATTCACCTTCTCTCAACCTTATTATCCTTACTTAAACCTGGATCCCTCCCCCAGACTCTGCTATCCTTGCTGTTTTCATGAACCTGCCTACACCGTCACCCGTTCTCCTTTCATGAACCTGCCTACACCGTCACCCGTTCTCCCTGCCATAGTGTCAGAGGTGGTGGTGTAGGACTGTTTTCCTCTTCCAAAATTCCTATCTCTCCTACTCCCCCCCCTCCTCCCAATGTTCCCTCTTTCAAATGAACTGTCTGCCCCCTACGTCCTTGTTAAGATGGATTTCTGAACTCTGACCTGGAGGGGCAGAAGTTCAGAAGGCCAGTCTAGTTTCTTGGAACATGGTAACCTCTGGACAAGTCAGACCAATCAGGGTAGCGATGGCGGCGGTCAAGACTAAGTCTCATGAGGGGTGAGGGTGACGGAAAGACCTCAATGAGCACACAAAGCAAGGACACTTACAAATTACTCCAGACAGGTGTTATATTAAAAATATAGACACAAGAATCACAATAATACTAAAGTAAACCAACACCTCACAATCAATACAATATATATACAAGACCGAGGGGTCTAAGGAGTTAGGAGCACGTAATATGTAGACCACCTAGATGGGGAGGAAAACAGGCAGTGCAAGTAATCATTAGACCCAGTTCGACATCTGAAATGCACCTAACTAGGAGGAAGTCCGAGCCCTACAAATAGAGGAGCCTTATGATCAAAAGTACCTGAACGCGCTGGTGCCAATGGACACAAGAGGGCCTCTTCGAGGATATCCGGCAGTTCAGGAAGGTGAATGAAGCTATGCAGAACAAGTCCCCACTACTCAAGCAAGGCCTCCACTTGTGGGCAGAGGCAGGGTGAGAGTGCGGGATAGAGTCGCTATTTCGTAACAGCGGTAGAAAAGAAACGGGCTCCTGCGCGAGGGACCACCGGTTGGGGTATGGACTACTCACCGGTCCCCGACGCAGGCAGACCCAGACTTCTCCAGTTCAGTTCACGTTGCTGGCAGGTTCAGCTGCGATGATCAGGACGTCTCGACACCGTGTAGATTCTGCGTAGCAGGATGCAGGCTAGAGGGTGTCCCAAATGCAGCGGACGTGCACAGGTGGTTACCACAGCTGGCAACACAGCAACCGTGTTTACTCTGGTCCGGGCGCACTCGTCTCGCTTCAGACCTGGGAATGCCAAGTGTACGAATTCGGGGTGAGGGTGCCGTGGACGCAGAGCAAGCAGTAGACCAAGTTTCGAGGGCTTCCCCGAAACGGCGGCAGTGGCAGAGCAAAGCGTCCTGCGTAAACTGGTCAGCCCGCTGGTTGGCCCAGGGACACTTCCGAAGAGGCTTACTTGCAGGGTTTGATGAAGGTGCCCAGAATAGTTGATCCCACTATTCCAATGGGTCGAAGCGCCTTTGCAGACCTTCTAGGACGATAGATGCAGAGGGGTCTCGCAGGACGACAGCGGCTCAGGGTGCAAAACCTTCAGCGGGTCACCAGCGGTTCCTCGACTCAGCTTCTTATTGCAAGATACTTGGCTCCTTATCCCTTGTTCGGTGTGAACTCAGGAGATCGACATGGTAGTGGTGTTTTCAGCCTCCTCTTATCCAAAGTTCCCTTCGTGCCAAAACAGAGAGGGCCCAATGGGAGATCTGCTCAGAAACACTCACACCATACGTGGACCTATCACGGACCACGGTGGTCCCAGGCATTCAGGACACTCTAGACTCTCTGGCACCCACGATGTGTATTGGGAACAGACATCCCAGCCCACATCTTGGAGGCACACACAAGGCATGCAGAAGCCTGCGAAAGCGTTGTGTTTCACGGGAAAGTGCATGACCAAATAAGGACTGCCCAGGGTCGGCTCGACCTGGGGGAAGGTGAAGGGGCAAGACGGTCAGCGGACAGGACAACGAACCTCGTGGCATGGCCATTTTGGGAGCCAGGCCACCTATTCGTGCCAAACGCGGTAAGCGCGGATACATTGCAAAAAAGGGTTCAAAACACAAGAGAAACGATAGCTGCCACCAGTCCCGTCCGTGACACACTTGCACAGTTCATGATAAGTCCAGCGAGAGTTTTTAGGGCCTTTGGAATGACTAGAGACCCAAGAGCGCAGTAAGGTAAGTTACGGTGCACTCTTGTTTCATGTTGCACAAAAGCTGCAACATGAGGAAAGGACTAAGGGAAACAAAGTCTCCCAGTTTTGACTGTCTTAAGGGCATGTCCGTTTCCCCATAAGAATTGAGCAAAAGCCCAGCGGAGTGCGGCTGAAGGCTGCGCTTCTCTGGCAAAGTCTAGATCAGGGTGTAAAACAACAGCAAAAAGTTTGGGGGTTGCCACATGGAGGGAAAATTACATACAATTATGAAATCTTTCCTAACACTCCTTCATATTATCTCACTTTATCGGCCACATGGTACCACAAGTAAATTATTAGATCACCTCTCTCAAAGTTCGACTCTCTCCCTCCCGATCATCAACTCATTGTCACTGGTGACTTTAACCTTCCTTCTCTCTCTCTCTGCTGCTCTATCCACTGACTTTAACTCTCTTCTCCTTAAACACTCACTCTCTTATATCTACTCTCTGCCCTCCAACTCTAAAGGAAACCTATTCTTATTCTCATCTACTTTGAACTTTCTGCCACCAATATCTTCACTGCTCCTTCTGCCTCTGACCACTCTATTGTTTTTGCCTGAGTCTCTACTCTGGCGTCTTCCTCACCCTTTCTCTTTTCTGTGACGCTTTGGGATGAGCCTCTGTCTACCATATTGTAGTATCTCAATTAATTTCTGTCTCTTAGTGGTCATTTGATGTAGTTGAGAGCACTGTTTCAAGATTCTTTGCATTGTTGTTATGATGCTCTTGGATTGTTTTTTCCTCCAAAAATAAAACACCTTAATCACTTTCCTACTTTACCTCGGCACAGTGGTTAAAGGTTTATTATCCTATTTCTGATAATCTGGTGCCTTAAAATCGGCATCCTAGATTGCTGCATTTCAATTACTTAGCTTCATCTACTTGGCTCTGTATCTCTGCATCAGTGTTCACTCGTTCAATGTTCCTTCTATATTTTGTAACATTTTGGGCTTGGCCTCAGTCTGCCAGAATTCAGCATTTCAGTCCTGAGTATGTATTTTGTTAGTGACTGGAGCCATTCTGTTCGGGACCTTCCTCATCGCTGCTCATTGACGTTCAGCCCTTACCTGCCTTGAGCTCACCCTTCACTTCTTTTCTCTTGTGCACACATCTCTGGTTTGTGAATCCCCTCTCTGGCTTCATTGTCCCCATCATGGATATCCGATTTGCGAGTGACTCTTTGGTTTTATTTATTCTTTAATGTGTCTTGGATTTGTGGGGCTCCCTCTGGCTGGCTGCTTCCTCATCTCTCTCCACTTCACAAGGCCTCTCATCAGGAGGTTGAATAAGCCTCCTCTTGATCTGGCCTCTTCTCTGTGTGAGAAACCAGAAGCGGCCTCACCTGCTAGTCACTGGGTATATGTCATCCAGGTGGCAAGGACACGACCATCGTTTTTGGATCCAGTTTCTGGGGGTGGACCAGTGCAGGAGGATCACTTTTTTCTGGGGTCTTCGGGGAGTGGGAGTGGGGCACCGGGTGGTGAGACACGGGATCCCCTTCCCTGTAACACCTTTACCCAATCCTACCAGGTAGGATATGTAGGGACTCTAACACCCCCCACCCCTCCACCCCCTTTTCCTACATGAACACTTTCACACGGACAGCCCGCTCTGGGAGAAAACAGACTAACACCCGAACAGTATACCTGACGTGTCCCAATACAATGGTCAGGCGAGGTCAGGCAATTACTGATCATCACACACCTGACTTCCATTAAACTTCGCCACATGGATAAAAGGCGGGGCACGAAAGCACACTCAGAGTGAGGCAAAATACATGAGGAAATAGCAGCTTCAAGACGGCAGCTGAACGTGGGATGAAAGACGGTGATGTACGAGGGGTTTGCAAGGAGGGAAATTCCCTTGACCTTTATGGCGAGAGACTGTTGCTTTCCTGAGACCTCAAGATTGCACAGCTTAAACCCACAAAATCATTCTGAAGAATCCTGCATTGTGTCTCGGCGGTACCTGCACTTCTCCTGCATGACTAATCAAGTCGGGGAGAAGCAGCAGCCACTGTGGTACCGTCCTTGGCTCCAAGAACAAAGTAGCGACAAAGAAATCAACACAGCAGATGAGTTGGAGAGACTGATACCAGACTAGTCTGTGTTGAAGCCAAGGTTGCAAGCAGCGACATTGTATAATGTGCGCTGGAACTAACATTATTAAAACGTGTATGGTGAAAGATGCAAGTAAAGTTAAACTGCTGATGAATGCTTGATCTTTGAAACGAAAGATACGATTCTGTTGACAGAGTGCATGCTCAATCAAAGGTCTCTATACAGTATCCAGCCGATAAGTGGCAGAAGTGAAACTTAAAGCACTGTAAGGAAAAAGAGTTTCTGAATCGAAGTGGTCCTGCGAAGGGGCAAGCAAAACCTTGCGCACACTCGAAAGCTTTGATTTTTGATTCAGAAAGGAAAGACTGGATAATGAGATAAAGTGGCCCGAGCCCGATCAAGGGGGACCAATTGAGAAGAAAGGGACTGTTATAGTGGGTCTGAGCCCGACGGAGTGTGACCTAGGGTGAACAGTGAATCACCCGAGAAGTTGTGCATGTGGAAATCCTGAGAAGAAATGAGAGTTAATGTTTGTCACATCAGGCCCTCTGTAATAAGAGACTTTGAATGACAAAGAGACTTTGGAACACTAGGTCCTGTTAATGAGGGTTTTAACTGCATTCTCGTGCTAGAGAAGTCAGCGTGTGTGCTAAGCTTGATTGTGTCGCCTTGTCCCGTGCTGAAACCGTGTGGAAGGGAAGCCAACAGCTCACCTATCCTCACATATCATTTCTTTAACACAACATTGTTTCCCACACCATTTGTACTTGGATGTAAGGATGGGCAATTTATTTATAGGCCCTTTTATTTTGACAAGTCTCTACTAGGACTGCGTTATTATTATTTGATGGTCGAAGCTTGCTTCCATCTTTAGATTTAGGATTAGACAGGTGTTTTTCCAACCCATTTTGAAAGTTCAATAAACACCATTGAACTGTGATCACTTGTGTCTGTCTTCACTGTGTGATACCATCCCTTCCTTACATCTGCCAGTGGGTCTTTCGAGTCTGGGCTCCCTTGCACACACTCCTCACTCTCAGAACTGTTCCTTGCGTCCGTCACCCTTCAGCATCTGCCCTCCATGGTGATCCAACCGCCCTAGCTTTCTGTTACCAGCTTGATGTCAGACATTCAACAGTGGTTCCCCCTCCATGTGTTGCTGCCACCCCTATTTACCCTCTCAATCGCTGACCACCATTGAGCTGTCCTGTGTTGGATATTTATTGGACTGAATCTCAGGCACCACCCAGCACCTGTAGTTCACCGGAGGCCCTTCTTATGTGCAGCCCTGAGCTCCTCCTGCCATAGCTCTCAATTCCTATTTGTTCTTGGGCATACCACCACAGTGTATATCTCTGTAAAAAGAGCAATGTTGACCTATAAGATTGCAAATTGACTGCAATAAATGTTCTATTCCTTGTAATAAGAATGACATTCTAATAACAAGGAAACTTTAAGGAACTGAAGTATTTTTAGCTTTTTTCTGTTACGTAATAAAGCTTAATAGTCATAATTCTTTTGTCTGCTTTTTTTTACAATTTGTATATTCTAAAGATTGTTAAAAAGGTGTGTTTAAAAAAATATATGTTAAGGACTGTGTGTCACATTGCCAACAAATGAATTGTGATGGTTTACCTTAAGAAATTATCCCGCAACCTTTTATTAGCAATTTGGGCTAATTTGCTTGAACAAATCCAATCACCATCTAGGCAATGTAATGCATGGTTTGTTCAAGAGTGGGGAATATAGAGGTGAAGGACTCCATTGAGCATGTGCATTGCAGTCCGCGTTCCTTCCCAAATCAGAAGTGAAAGAAAAGTGGCCCTACATCATCTTTTGGTGCATGTTCCATTTTAAAATGAGCAATATTGTCTCCAATGAATGGCGAGACATGAAAGATGCATTGAGCGTTACAAATATTGCTGCAGAAATATCACAATTCAGCCAGGCTTTCTGTCTTAGAGATTTCTGGCCGGACATGCACTAACCCCATCAAAGATATTACTATTTCATCGTAACTGATAAAATGGTAAACAAAATAGCAGCAGGTTATTCTTTCTTGCACCTCCATTTTATTGGCTGTTTTCACATGAATGTGCTTATTGTTTCAGACCTGCTTGTACAAGCAATATTTGACAATAGCATTAAATGATTCTCTTTCCTTAGATTTTCAAATTAAATGTCAAAATGTGCTGAATGACAGGTATTTGAAATTTGCATACTATAATTGCAGCTAATTGGTGTTATTCACAGCATCAATGTGAGCGTGTCGGTCTTCTCAAGGTAAGCCTGCCAAGTTAGGGAAACAGTTTACGTTATATGATATGATCTGTGCCCAGTGTTTGTTTTTATTGAACCAATATGAAGTTCTCCTTGTTGTGTAGGTTGGAATTTCCTATTGTATGGAATTGAGAATGTATGGTAAAATATGATGAATAATGGATATGTACATATACCACAGTTTCTCTTTTTTAACTTTTTTTAATCTAGATTTTCATTAACATTAGCAATTCAACAAAACACTATCACTCCCTGCAACCCCCCCTTTCCTAACCCTCTACCACTGTTGCCCCCTCCCTTTCCCCTGGATAAATGTGATAGTTTGTCTCACACCTTTCTGATTTTCATGATATCCCTAAAATCCGTAATCTTTGTGGACATTGCGGTTCCCTAAAGTCATCTCTTGCAAAAAGCAGAGAAATTGGCTCCAATCAGATCAAAACCCCGCCTGCTCTCCCTGGATAGGTTACCCATTCTAACACCACAAAGTTCCATACTTTAGCAATACAGTCTTGTTCCCCCTGGGGGTCTTTTTGTTTCCATCTCTGTGCCACCAGAAGAAGAGCTGCTATATTTTACACCACATAGGCCTTTCTCTGTTTAGTCATATCGTTAAAATCATTAGCTCACATCACCAATTGACATTCTTCCATTTCTCTCCTGGTTTGTATGCCAAAGATTTCCTTCATCCTGGTGTTTACCATATGCCAAAACAGCCCAATTATCGGGCATGGCCACCATATATCAACCCAGTCCCCCTCATTGGTACATCCTCTCCAGCAAGTTGAGGGGGTCTTTGATGAGAACCTATGTAGCATTGATGGAGTGTAGTGCTATTTTACCATTACTTTGTACCACATTTCTCTTATTTGTACTACCCAGGCTAATTTAGGTATGTTTCACCATAGCCTTTCCCAATTCTCCTGTGATAGGGTGTGTTCCGCTGTCGCTTCCCATTTCCTCATGTAGACTCACTGATTTTGTGTTGCGCTATCTGAAAAGATTTTATATACTGCAGAGATCAAATTCCTTTCCCCTGCATTTGTTATAATGTACTTTTCAAACAGGGTTAAAGATCTGCCAGCTGCCTTTTTATTATTCAGATCCATTAGTCAGTGTCTTAGATGAAGTCACCCAAGTCTCTCAACCTCCCCAATCCAAAGTCATCTTTGCCCTGGTCAAGGCCTTCAATGTCTGTCCCCGTATCATATCCCTAAGCTTGCAACCACTTTCTAGTTTCCATTGTGTGAAAACCCCTTGCTCCTCGCCTGGTCTAAACGGTGGGTTGCAGAAGATTGCATGAACAGGGAGGGGAAGGTGGTTATGCCACTCCTCTTTACCAGAGTGTCCCATATATCTTCAATTAACGCCGTAATTGTACTCACATGCATATTCCTGGGCCTATCTTCCTTTTTCAACAAGAGGACCTCCATGCGAAACCATGTCTAATTCGAAGATCCGGTCAACCACTCTCTATGCACTCACATTTGAGCTATTGAGTAAATAGAGAAGTTCGGCAATGCTATGCCTCCTTTATGTTTTGAAGCCATTAATGTTTTAGGAGTGTTTTTAGCGCCACCCTTGGTGTTTTGTTCTTCCAAATGAAGGTCCAGACCGGCTTTTGGAGTGCTTTGAAAAAGTAGTTTTGGATTAGATGGGGTAGGGCTTGAAAGAAATATAAGACTCTCAGTGAAATTACCATTTTTACCCTACCGAGTCATGAAACATATAGCGAACTCCATTTGCTTAGTTGTGCCTTGATTCCTTCTAGTAGCGGTCAAAAGTTCACCTCATAAAGCGTTTCTAGTGAATTTGGTATTTTTACCCCACGTACATTATTGCTCCTTCAGTCCACCAGAACTTGGTACATCGTTTAGCTTGATTTAGCAGTGTTCCTCTAAGTGCTAAATTTAATATTTCATATTTTGTTAAATTTATTTTAAACCCAATCCCCGATCCGAAGGATTCTATTTCTCAGATCACCACTGGTAGTGAACTGTTAGGTTCTGTGATCGAGAGGAGCATGTCATTGGCGAATTCCATGATTTTGTGGTCTCCCCTTCCCACCCCAAATGGGATCCCCTTTACTTTCTCATGCAACCTAATCCGGGATAAGAAT
This sequence comes from Ambystoma mexicanum, assembly GCF_040938575.1. Classification (NCBI taxonomy): domain Eukaryota; kingdom Metazoa; phylum Chordata; class Amphibia; order Caudata; family Ambystomatidae; genus Ambystoma; species Ambystoma mexicanum. The sequence continues at coordinate 1,490,295,891 of NC_090932.1, read as the reverse complement.
GGTTGTAAGCAAATTGTGAATAGCAATGGAGTGAGCAGACATCCCTGTTTGGTGCCCCTTCTAATGTGTATGCTGTGGGAGAGCTGTCCATTTATTAACAATCTAATTGACAGTGATTGGTAGTTAGCTTGTACCATTTGTAGGAAGCACCCGCCAAAGCCCATTTGTTCCATCATCTGTTGCAAGAAGAACTTCTCGACATTGAGTGACAGGAGTTGGGCCAGAAGGCTTTTCTTTGCTACTTTCTCCACCAGGTGACACGCCCTTCTGATGTTATCAAGCGTGTGTCTATTTTTGACAAATCCTGATTGATCTGGTGCAATCAGCTTCAGGAGAATCTTCTCTATTCTATTGGCTAATATTTTTATATAGAGCTTAGCATCATTGTTTATCAGCGCTATTGGCCGATATGAGCCACACTGGGTTAGGTCTTTTCCCAGCTTTGAGAAGAGCACCACCATGGCCTCAACCATGGTGAGGGTGATTGCTTCAGTGTCCCTAAACTAATTGTATAGGGTTGCCAGTATGGGGGCCAACGTTGCTCTGTACGTTTTATAAAAAAGTGCTGGATAGCCATCCAGTCCTGGTGCTTTATTTTAGGGTAGTTCTTGTCACTTGTGCTACTTCCTTTGGGGTTATTTCTGCTTCTAAAAGTTCTCATTTCATTGGCAAAATTGTATTTAATGGGACCGATTGAATGTAAGAGCGCTGACCTTTTGAGTCTGGTTTATCTGAGGTAAATACGACTGAGTAAAAGGTTGTGAATTGGTCTATGATTTCCGGAATTGTCAAAACATCTTTCCCTTGTTGATTTTTTTTGTCTTGATATGATATGGCATTTATAACACGCCTATACACAAGTGTTTCAAAGTGTCTGGATTATCTTTTGTGGTGTAATTTTCCCTCTGAGTTGTCTTGCTAGTAATCTATCTGCTTTATTTGCCTTTATATAATATCTTTGTCTCATGTCCAAGAGCACCTTTTCTGCTTGTCTCGTATGTAATTAATCTAATTATCTCCTGATGCTTCTGAACTTCTTCCTTATAGCATTGTCCCCATCGGTTCCCATCTGGCCCATAATCTTCTTAAGTCAATCTTATAGGTCTCGCTCCATTTGTTGCATTTGTTTTTCCCTTGAGGTCTTCATTGCCATCAACTTGCCCCTGAATACAGCTTTGAATGTGTCCCATATGGATCTCATGGAGACCTCTGGGGATGTGTTGGTCTTGAAGTATAACCTGATCTTATCACCTATGTCCTCCCACTAGTGTCATATCTTTTAGGAGCTCTTTTGGGTATACCCATTTCCAGAGCCCACAACGGTCCTTCGGTAGACAGAGCGGCAATGTGAAGGGTGCATGGTCCGATAGATCTATTGGGCCTATTTCTATTCCTTCCACCCTACCCATCAGCTTTGTAGATGTCCATATATAGTCGATGCATGTAAATGATCTATGAACATATGAATAGAAATTGTAGCCTTTCTGATCTCCGAGCAGTATCGTTCATGCATCTATCAGGGTTAATAAGTCAAATTTGCGTTTGAGTGCCTGTCAGGGGGCCACTTGCCCATGATATACCTTGGCGCTTCTATTCTTCTGCAGGTCCCATGCCATATTCAGGTCACCCATTAATATTATGTCCCCCTTGCGAAAGACATCTAGATTAGCTAGGACCGTTCTCAAGAAGCTGTCTTGCCCTGTGTTGGGGGCATATACCGGGCCTATTGTGAACACTATTATAACTAATTGGATTTTAACAACGAGATATCCCCCCCTTTATCCTCTTTAATGCCTAGCTTTTTAAGGGTTGGGTTGTTCCGACTCGCCCTGAATACCCCTCCTGTTTTTCCCTGAGCGCTGGCTTGAAGTAACTGTGTGTATTGTCTCATCCTTATTTTGTGCCTGTCTTTTTTTTGGATGTGGGCTTCTTGAAGTGCTATAATGTCTGGTTTTTCCCTTTGAAGGAAGTGTTCTAGTTTCTTCCTTTCCACTGGGGAGTTCATCCCCTTACGTTAAGTGTTAATAGTTTAAATTATTTTCCCCTTTAGCCCCTTTCAATGTCGCTGTTCGTTCATGGCTTCAGTGGTTGTTTCTATTTAATGTGTGTTCGCCGACCCTTTTCACTTTACTCCCTCTTACATTGCTTTTGTCTGGACCTCTGTTCTTCTTTGTGGCTCCTTCCCCCTCTCTCCTTCCCTGCCATTCCCTTTTAATTTGCTGCGCCCTGCCAGCTTCTTTCCAACTCCCCAACTTCATAACTCCCTAGGGCCGGTCAAAGTACCTATTGTGTCTAAGGACTGCTTGCCCCAGGAATTGACCTGCCTCGAAGACCCAGAGATAAATTGTGGGAATACTCCAAGAGGATTCCAAGAGGTTTCTACTTGTACTCCTATGTCCCGTCCCCTTTCCTCCATACTTATGGGACATCTCTCCGTCCTGTGCGAAGGGACCAGAGCACTTTGTAAAAAGCATCCAAAGATTTTTTTTAAAAAATGTGTCCTTCCTCTCTTTCTTGCATGGGGCCCGGCACGCGGCCATAACGCCGCCCACCTTGGCTCCGCCCACACATCACCCATCAGTCCTTTTCTCCGCTCGTTCGGGACTGAACGCACTTGCATCCTCAGAAGATTTTCTTCCCTTTTTTCCTCTCTGGCTCTCGCTAGCGATCGTGTACTAGTGTGTCTATGTCGTTCAAACTAGACTTTTCAGATTGTTCATTGTGCCACCGACGCTTCACAAGGGCGGATCCCCATCCTCTTTGTTTAGAGTGTTTGCGTCCGGATCACCGTTGGGAGTCCTGTTTTTACTGCGACTCCCTTTCGGTCCGGGCTCTTCAGCGTCGGTTGGAGCGGTGGGAGGAGGTGTTCCGACGAACTCCTCCTTTGCATTTTCAGGCGTTCATCGACGAAAAGAAGAAACGCCTGGTAAGTTCTTTACTTTTCAGAGCACCCCGGCCGGGGGATAACTTTCCAGGTTCATCCCGGGCCGGGAGGAGCGTTGATCGCTCTGTCAACGGGGATTGCTCTGAGGTGCCCGTTGGTCCTAATAATTGTACCAGAGTTTTCGCTGAGGATCTCCGTAAGGGTCCTGTGGATAACAGAGCACTATCCGAGGCCCCTCCTGTGGGGGCTGTTTGTAGACCCAGTTCTACTGAGACGTGGGGTACCGGAGCTCGCTCTGAGGCCCCTCTATCGGCTTCCCTCAAGAATAAGACTGCAGCCCGAGGCCTTGGTTGGGCTTGGTGTCACCGAACGGATGTTTGAGGCCCGCGCGGATAAGGCTGTTACCGGACTTGGGTCCAAGGTCCCTCATACAGAGGCTAAAGCTACCAACATTTCTGAGAGGCCTGACAAGGCCTTATCGGTGAAGGTTGTTTCTCACCATTCCCGCTCTTGCGGCGACACCAGATCTGTTGAGGGGGCAAAGAAGGAAAGTTCTTTTTTTACCGGCGGTGCCAAGGTCCTTCCTGGGAAGGCTAATTTGGCGGTTAGTATGTCGCAGAAACATTCCAGGCCTCATAGTACCGGCTCTGCCGAGGTTTTTTATGTTAAGGCTAAAGTTAAGACCGCTGATCCATCGACGGGGACCCCTGCCTCACTTCCTCACGTGCCGCAGTTCCCCTCAGGCGATGACAAAATGGCGCCCGTTCCCGCCACGACCGCGGCAGCTATTTTTGGTGCTACCCCTACAACTACGCCATCGGCCTCAGGTGTAGGGCTTGGTTCTGTGGGTGAACATAGAGTTCCTTGTGCACATCCTTATCAGCCAGTTTATGATTGGAACGTCCGGATGCTCCTTCCGCACAATGTTTCGTTGCCTGCGGGGTCGGCACCTTTATTTTATGTGGATACATCGGTGGAGGGGCCGGTGTGGAACCCTTCCCCGTTACGTCCCTGGAATTATCCTCCTCATGAGAGGCCTCCTCAGGTCCCAAAGCAGTCCCCGGAGGACACCTTTTTCGGTAAATTTAAAACGTTCATGCGTACCGACCCCATGAGGGAATATTTCAAAGGGCTTTTTAGGGAGATATGTCCGCCCGTGCCTCAGGCTCCACCCGTTCCTCCGGTGGTTCCGCTGGCGCCTCCCTTGCCTACGGTGCCTTCCCCGACTCGTCCGCCTTTGCCCCCATTGTCCACCGTGGACAAGGCAGCGCCCGACACGGCTGAGCAGGATCTTGACCTGTCGGATGACGCGCAAGGCGATCAGGACAACGAGGACCTGCCCCGCTCTATGAGAGCTTTTCATGACCGGGTACTGGACATGATGTGCTACTTAGATGTTCCGGTGCCCGAGGCACCCGCTCCACAGGAGGGCGTGCTTTCTGTGGCGTTCACCCTGTCTCCTTTGGAGTGTACCGGCATGTTCTTGCAGAAGGACGTTCTGGCCGAGGTCTACAGGGTCTGGGAAAAGCCACACTCTGGGCTTTTCGTCAATAAGAAAATTGACGTGCGATACAGGCTGCATTCTTCGGAGTAGGTGGTCCTGTCTTCTTTTCCGCCCCCCTCCTCCACAGTGGTGGCTGCGGCCACTTTGCAGTCCAGGCCTGCAGCATCCTCTTCCACGATGGCTACTCAGGTTCTGGGAACGGAGGATAAGCTCCTTGACTCCCGTGGGAGATCATTTTTCGCCAATCCGGCCTTGCAGCTCAGGCAGGCCAATGCCGAACTGGTGTTAGCGGGAGCTAATATGCGGATGTGGAAAGGTCTGTCAGAGTTTGAGGAGTTCATCCCGGTCGAGAAGCTGGAAGACTTTAAGGCAGGATTATCCGATGCCAGGGTCTTGGCCCAGGATCTCCTGGAGGCTGCGGCTCATCACGTAGACACCTCAGCTCGGGGCCTTATGCTGGGGGTCGATACCTCACGGCAGGCGTGGCTGCATGCCACTAAATTCTCAAAAGAAGTGCAGGACAAGGTGTTGGACATTCTGTTCGATGGTAAGGAGCTCTTTCATTCTACAACAGATGTAGAGCTCACTAAGACGAAGGATAGCACTCAGACAGCTAGGTCCTTGTCGGTCCTTGTTAAGACCCCTTTCAAAACCCACAGAACGTTGTCGCAAAGCCAACCCTCCTCTGGCTTTAGAGGCTTCCTGTCATGATGCCTACCTCCAAGGAGCTGAGTCCGACCCAGCATTCCCCCCAGGGAAGTGCCAGTGGGCCCAAGCTGGGGCCCTTTGGACACAGTCCTGGCGCCTTAGGCGCCAGGCTCATGTTGGACCCCTGTCCTGGTGCCTTAGGCGCCAGGCTCATAAAGCTAGACATGTGTTCAAGTGTTTCAATGTGCACTTACCTGATGCAGACCATGCTGCTACATCCAGGCCCTCTTGAGGCCTTAATGGAACTACTTTACCTGTGGGACTACTTTCCACCTGGGTGTGGTCGGGGAAGGATACATACCTGATCGGTGGAAGGATACATACCTGGAACTTCTTCCAAAGCTATTTAAACCACGCCCGATCAGCAACTCTTGCTTCGCGTTGTTCTGCTCCTCGCAGCTGGACGCTCACCGTGTCAGCTCCTGCATCTGGACTTCAGCCACGCCTGTCAGCACCCTGGGTCACCTGCAAAGGGAGATAAGAGAGAATTGGAGAGAAAGAAGACCTTACCTGCTAAAGCTGTATTACGGAGACATCACACCGACGATCCTGAAAGGGAAGACATCATTTTTAAAAGCATTTCGCTTCGATCGCTGCAGCGCTGCATTTCACTCACCTTTCCTGGGCACCTCCATCTTCAGCAGCGATCATCCGGATCCGCAGCCACTTCCCAGTGCCTAGAGAGAAAAAGACAAGAACACAAGGTGAGAGAAGGAAGGGAATAGGAAAAGCTCAGTTTCCTTCTAAGACTTACCAGTTGGGTCATTCCCATTTCATTTCGGGTCCTGCCGCTTCGTGGCATTCCGGACCTCGGCCCCTATGGGGAAAAAAGACAAAGACATTGAATGAGCGAATGCAAAGACATTACCCGAACGCTCATCCAGAACTTACCTGTCATTTATTGGAACTGCACGTTTCACTTCGGGTCGGCGCCATATCTCCGGCATTCCGAACCCCGGCCCCTAAGGGGAAAAAGACATAAGCGTTAGCGCTTGCTGCAATAAGACAATGAACATTATATTAAGCTTGAACTTTTGAACTTGCAACAGAACTCTTACAGCGCCTTACCTGAATAGTCAAGCTTATTTGAACTTCCATCAAACCTCAATCCAGTGAAGTAACTGGGTTTCAACGCGCCCCTGCATCAGAAGCAGGATGGAGAACTCATCCTTCCAGACCCTAAGGTGAGACTTCACGGGGAGTCGTGGAAGGGTATCGTGGAGGGTTGGAAGGAAGTGGGAAGCTTGAGCATTATTCCGTCAGTAGGTAATATTCCCTTTTCACGCACAGGGGAATATTCCTACGAGCCAGAGAAGCCAGAGTAGAGGGGCCCTATCTGTCCATCTTCAGAGTCCTGCGCTTCACCATTGAAGAAGCATCAGCACTCGAAGCCAGACCTGCGCCTCCGTGGGAATCAGGTGAGTGTGACACTTCCTTGACCGGAAATCTCACAGAGTGGATACCCGTTTGGGGAATAACCGCCGTAGGCAACAACAGACTTGGTTTTTCTCCCGCTCCTCAGCCTCCTCCTCAGGTTCAGGTGGCAACACCACCGAAAAACCTACAAAATGAGGGTTCTCTGCGCTCGCACGAGACCCCGGTGGGAGGATGCATTGCGTCTCATTGGGAGGCGTGGCAGACCATCACTGAAGACAGATGGGTCTCGTTAGTCGCTCGGGCAGGCTTCCGCTTACCCCTACCCCCTACCCCTCCCTTCAACCCTCCTTTTCAGCTGTCGGGTTCGCCCTCCCTCAAAGCCGAGGTTCAGAAACTTCTGGACCTCAGAGCTATGGAACCCATTCCCCTCGGGGAACGAGGGGAGGGCTTCTACTCCCGGCTGTTTACGGTGCCTAAACCCAACCAGGCTGGCCTGCGCACCATCCTAGACCTTTCCCAGTTCAATCTTTTCCTACCCCAAGAGAAATTGAAGATGATCACGCCTGGCCAGATACGGTCCTCCTTGCAGATGGGCGATTGGCTCAGTGTGGTGGATCTTCAGGATGCATATATGCATATTCTGATTTGGAATCCACACAGGAGATATCCCTGTTTCTCTTTGGGAGAGGAGCACTTCCAGTTTCGAGTGCTTCCTTTTCGCCTCCGCTCGGCGCCGCGTGTCTTCACGAAGATGATGTCGGTGATTGCGGCCTATCTTCGTCTGCAGGGTATCCATGTGTATCCGTATTTGGAGGACTGGCTCTTACGCAGCCCTTGTCTGTTGAAAGCAGCGGGCAATCTTCAGTATCTCCTTCAGCTCCTGTTCCATCTTGGGCTGTCGGTGAACTGGCGGAAATCTTCCATGACGGTCTCGCAGGACTTGATTTTCCTGGGTTTTCTCTGGAACACGATCGACTGCAGAGTGTACCTGACCGGGGACAGGATGGCGGATCTGTTAGCCACATGTCAGATGTTTGCGCAGTCGGAGAGCATGTCGGCCTGGTGGTTCCAGAGGCTTCTGGGCCTCATGGCCTCGTGTGTGTTGGCTCTTCCTCGTCTCAAGATGAGGCGGACCCAGATGGCTCTTTGGAGTTCTTGGCGTCAGGCTGTGGACCCGGATTCCAAGCTGATAATGATTCTGGCGTCCATGAGAGTGGACCTGGAATGGTGGTCATCTCTCAGCAACCTGTCGGTGGGTGCGGGGTTTCAGGACCCAGCCCCTATGGTGACTATCGCGACGGACTCCTCCCTCTTGGGGTGGGGTGCGACGTTGGATCCTCTTCAGGTCTCGGATCTCTGGTCGCCTCAGGACAAGCTCCTCCACATAAATCATTTAGAGCTTCTGGCGATCTTCCTAGCGCTCAGGGCTTTCAGACCAATCATAGCCAACAAGGTGGTCCACATACGCACGGCCAATGTGGTGTTGATGTATTACATCAACAAGCAAGAGGGAACCAAGTCTCCCCCTCTTGTGGACCTGTCCATCCAGATTTGGGAGTGGGCAGTGCTTCATGGTGTTTGGCTGTTTGCAGTGCACATCCCATGCCAGCTGAATGTCACAGCGGACGCCCTCAACCGGCGGACATTGGTCAGCTACGAGTGGGAGTTGAAAGCGGAGGTCCTCTCATGGATTTTCTTGTGTTGGGGCACACCAGAGGTGGACCTCTTCGCTATGGCGGTAAACGAGAAGCTTCCTCAGTATGCCTCCAGAGGGGGGCTGGGAGCCTCATCTCTGGGGGATGCTCTCGAGATTCCATGGCACAACATGAGAGCTTACGCCTTCCCGCCTCTGCCTCTAGTCCATCGAGCAATTTGGAAGCTGAAGAACTCGGTGAACTGTTCCCTTCTACTCATAGCCCCGTGGTGGCCGGCCAGGTTTTGGTTCTCAGAACTTCAACACCTGTCGGTGTATCCGTCGATCAGGTTACCAGTGAACCCCCGATCTTCTTCATCAGGGGGAACAGCAGATGTGGCACCCCTCCCCACAATCGCTCAGCTTGGCGGCATGGTGCCTGAGTTCAAGTCTTTAGAACATCTTAACTTGTCTACGGATAACATGCGTATTATCCAGGCAGCCAGGAAACCCTCGACTAGATCCCAATACAGAAGTAAATGGCTTAGGTTCTGTCATTGGTGTTTAAGCAAGTAGTTGGACCCAAGGGGGGCTACGATTGACACAGTGCTGTCCTTCGTATCCTTCCTAGCAGAGTCGGGTGTTCACGTTCTGTCATGCAGAACTTACCTTTCAGCAGTCTCCACTTATCTTTCTACGGACAAATGTTCTTACTCTGTGTAATCCAGTGCTTAAGAGGCATTTTGAAGGCTTGACACGCCTCTACCCTCCAATTCGTAGTCCGCACCCGCCATGGGATCTAAATGTAGTACTGACTGCGTTGTGCCATAAGTCTTTTGAACCAATGGCCACGGTGGACCTCAAGTACCTATCCTGGAAAGTTTCCTTTTTGGTCGCTGTTATGTCAGCGAGGCGGGTGAGTGAGCTCCAGGCCTTGTCAGTGGAGCATCCCTTTTTGGTCTTTCACAAGGATAAGGTAGTCCTATGGACGAATCCTGCTTTCCTGCCGAAGGTGGTAACTGAATTCCATCTGAATCAGTCGATCTCCCTGCCGGTCTTTTTTCCGAACCCTACCCCAGAGGCAGAAAGGGTTCTGCATTGTCTCGTTGCAAGAAGGGCTCTTAAGTTCTATCTGGACAGAACTTCCAAGCTTAGGAGTTCTTCTCAACTGTTTGTGACTTTTGTTAACCCTCAGGGTAAGCAGGCGTCTAAGGCGACTATTTCTCGGTGGATCGCCGCCTGCATTACGGAGTCTTTCACCGTCCAAGGGCTGAAACCTCCTAAGGGTATTCATGCACACCTGGTGCGGGGCAAGGCAGCTGCGGTTGCTTTTCAGAAATATGTCCCCTGGGAGTCCATCGCTAGGGCAGCTACTTGGGCCTCCCCATCTGCTTTTTGTAAGCCTTATTGTCTTGACATGAGCTCAAGAGCTGATGCTCAGTTTGGTCAGGCTGAGCTGAAGAACCTTTTTCAGTAAGGGGTATTTCCATCCACCCGTAGTTCCTGTTAGGAGTGCTTGGGAATCTCCCATAAGTATGGAGGAAAGGGGACAGGACATAGGAGTGTAACCAGGTTACTCACCGTAGTTACCACCTTACTCCTAGCCCATAGTCCCCTTTCCTCCATACGCCCGCCCGCCGTCCCCTCTACTAAGGTTCCTCTGTTATTGCTAATAGGTCTCTGACCTGGCGATAGAAAAGGACTGATGGGCGATGCGCGGGGCGGAGCCAAGGTGGGCAGGGTTACGGCTGAGTGCCGGGCCCCGCGCAAGAAAGAGAGGAAGGACACATTTTTGAAAAACATTTTTTGGATGCTTTTTACAAAGTGCTCCGGTCCCGTCCCACAGGACGGAGAGATGTCCCATAAGTATGTAGGAAAGGGAACTATGGACTAGGAGTAAGGTGGTCACTACGGTGAGTAACCTGGTTAATTTAGTGTCCACACCCAGATCTTAAATAACTGGCGTCACTTTAGTCGCTTCTCCTTTTTTACACCAGGTTGTCCTCTCATTGTCAATCATCTGTGTTTCCCTCCTGGGGGTCTTCTCTTGTATTGTCTTTTTAGTGGTTCCCCTTATCGGATATGCACAGTGGGGATGGCCTTCTTCTCAGTGGTACTGTGTTGAGTGCATTGTCGCTATTTCCTTGGTTGTCGTCTTTCAATTGCAGAATGTGGGTCCCTTCCTTGTTTGTCGTAATTCTGTGTTGTCTGCCTTCCCATGCCAAAAGTAGCGCAAATGGGAATGCCCATTTATACTGAATTTGTTTATTTGATAGGGCTCTCGCCACCGGACCCATCTTTCTGTTTTTGTAAGGTAGATTGAGCCAAATATTGGTAAAGTTGTGTCCCAACCCTGTTGATCTTTATCAGGCCCGCTGTCAGAACGTCTCTTACTCTGGCTCCCTTCTCTTCAGTCCAACCCAGTCTATTGTATCCATCTGAACCTCTTTCCCAGTGTTGACACCTAGCAAGTCCTCTGAAATTTCAGTGAAACTAAGAGTCCACTGCCCACTGTCAAAAACCCATCTATGACCCTCACACTTATAACAAAACTAATAGTTATGCTATTGTCTTGATCCAGGGGAATGGCACAAGTTTCTGTGATGAATGAAACCATTTCCTACGGGAAAGACTCCCTTCCCCAGGTCGCAATCCCACTCTTAGAAAAAGTCCAGGTTCCAGGCTGTGCGAAACAAAGTTCCAAAGATGTGCCAAAAAACAATGTTCTTAAGTTAAACCCTTGATACCAAGAGAATGGCTCTCTTCTCTTGGTCTTCTTCAGGCTCTTTACAATGTTCACAAATACCAGCGGGAATGACTCCCTTCCCCTGGCTCTTCTTAGGCTTCTCACAATGCCAAGAGAATGCCTCTCTTCTCTTGACTTTTCACAATGTGCACAACCACCAGGGGAATGACTCCCTTCCACTGGTTCTTTTTAGCTTTCTCACAAACAGCCTAATTCACTACATTTCCAGGTACTGTGACTATGAAGATCAATGTTGATGCCGGTGATTGCTTTTATTGGTCCGGGTCCCAGACTTCCATATTCTGCTTCTGTGCAAAGTCTGCCTGGTATACTCTCCTGCCAGGTCCTGTGACTATGAGGAGTACTGCAGATGCCTTTGATTGTTTTTGTGGGTGTGGGTCCCAGACTTGCATGTTCTACTTCTGTGCACAGTCTACCTGTTATACTCTCCTGCCAGGTACTGTGGCTAGGAGGAGTACTACGGATACTTTCCCAATTGGAAAAAGTAATTTTCTTGGGGTCCCAGACCTTATATTTTGAGCTTTCTTGAGTCTGCTAACTTCTACACCACTGGATTGGGGCCCCTGTGCCTCCCATGCGGCCCACATATCTGTTTCTCTGGTCTGCGGTGATGGGGCTTTCGGGTGCTGGCTGTCAACCTGGTCGTTTGGCAGCTTTGCTACGCTTCCCTTTGGTCTGCGGTGGCTCTGCAGGGAAAATGTCTCTTCGGGCGGCTTCAATTCTGCTTGCCGCGCTCCTCCTGTTCCCAGCGCTCGTTCCACAACAGTGCTCTTCTGGGTCGGGTGGCCTTCTCTCTACACCTGCACTGTTGGACTTTGCAGTTCCTCCAGGAGGGCTTGTCGAAAAAGTGAGTACTTCCTCAGTTTTTTATCAGGGGCCTGCATATACAATATCCAGATAGACTAGACTGCTCGTATTGTTCCCGCGGAGTGCTCTTAAGCACTCTACGCTTCTTCTTTGTCTCAGTAGTAATTTTGATTTCCTCCTTTGGGTTATTTGTCATCTTCTTCGTCACAGTTGAGGATGTCCATGGGTAGTCCCTCCTCGTCACAGTATAAGGTAATAAAGTGTGGTTGTCTTCTTTACACAAATACATTGAGGTATTTGTGTCTATGTTCCCCTATTTAGGGAGAGGGGATAAGGGAAGCTGAAAAGGGGGTGGTGGATACCGCATTCTCCCTTTGGTCTCGTTCCAGAAGGGTTTTCTCCTCCCCATGTGTACCACCCTAGTGGGACTATTGGACTGTGGATGCACTGCTCTGGCCCCACGGGAAGGGTTCCCCGCTATGGGAGAAAGAAGGACATCTAGGGATTTGTCACAATATGTATGGGACTGATTGAATAAGCTAAAAGAAAATGGTGTAAAACTAAATTTGCTAATCTAAAATAAATAGGTTAAGTAAATCATACACCAAAAATGACTAGCGTTCTTACTTGAGCTACTTATTTGGCTTTGTAAATCAGCCCCGTTTGTGTAATTACCTGTCATTGAAGTGCATAATACTGTCACTAGAACCTGTGACAAATTGTGTTTTTGTTGTATAGATAATTTAATGACAAAGAAAAATGTATGCAGGAAATGGAATATGGATTGTAGCATAAACGGTTCTTTGATTTTCTTTGTCTCACCCAATGCTGGATACTGCTTAATCCTTCCAAAGATGTGCCTTGATTTACTCCTGAAGTAATTGTCCAATGGTTTCCTTTTCTTTGTAGCTTGAAGGGGAGCGATCTGTACTTAATAACCAGCTGCTAGAAATGAAAAAGAGGTATGTTTGTTTTAGTCTAAATTTGCTTTGTAGAACCTCCAAAACACACACATGTTCAGTAAATGGAATGCAATATTCAGGTGCCAGATCTAAATAAGTATTTGAAAATGGTAACATCCTTTCTTTCTATAATTTAGTTTGTGATGTTCTGTTTCTATTTTGCAACTACTTAAATGTGAATTGTGATTATAAAAGAGCTTTTACCCATATATTGTGTTATTGAAAAAAAAGTTATTTATACCTAAATTAGGCTAAGAAAATAATGTGTTTGCAAGCTTTCATGGATAAATATTGCTTTGTAGGGCTGTGAATGAAACCCTTTAGCAAAAAAACAACACATACCATGCCAATATTGGTATTGTTTTTAATGGGAAAACTTTCAAAATAAGGCATTGTTTCGGTTCTCCACTTAACCCAATCTTGGAGACTTGTGTGAATGAAATATAAAGAAATGCATGGCCCATTTTTAAACTACGAATATGCTAAAGTCTGTAGCATCAGCTAGGTTTCCATGCACAATATTGAAGCATCCTCTCCCGGCCAGGAGGCTTTCCATTGTACAGTTGTACAAGGCATTTTATATAAATATAACTGATGTCTTTAAGCTCAACTATATAAACAGCAAAGAGGCACGTTTAGACCTTGCCAGGGGTCTGTCTTCCAGCACCAGTGTTTCATCAGTGCTGATTTCCGTTCATTTTCATAATATTACTGTCAGTCTCCCTCCTTTTTAGACATTCCCTTTTTTCTTGTCATGCGTTTGCTCCACTAGCCCTTTTTTCATTGTTATGGTTACTGTTTGGAGAATACTAAGATGCTTAAATTGCTTTGTGGATACTGTAAGCCGTTGTCAATGGCCAATCTCCACAATCTATTTACCGTCTTATAGATCTTTAGGCCGCAAAATGTATTTGCTCTACATGCGGTTCAGTGGCTAGGAGTTGGATGGGTGTTATACAGCTGTGTTCCTTTATTTCATGTGCTCTATTTCTAACGCTGTCCCACATTGTGTGACCTAGTCATATGTAACAGGGAAAAGGGATTGCCGTGTTAGAAAGTCAACCACAAAAAAATCTGCTGTCATATAAAAATGATATGGATATTTACAATCACCACCTGAGCTCCCTCGAAGAATCATCCATTTTTGGGCCTTGCGGGGGGTGCTGTTGCCCAGCATGCGAAGGAGGATGTGAGCTCCCTCCACTCCCAAATGGGCGGCCAGTATCCTGTGCATATATCCTGATTCCCCCAACATTCTAACTGAAAATCTTTTATATACTTCAGTGTCGGAAGAGTGGGGCTACAAACTGGCCCATCCCTGAGTGAAATCGGTGCTGCAGAGCCCGTGATAGACCGTCCGATCAGGGCGGAAACAAGTGCTGACGCCATCTTGGACTACAGGTTACAGTTTGCTGAAATTACTGCCATCGACCCGCGTTGCGGGCTGCATCCTGTGGTGCACACACTGGCGTTACTCCCCCCACAGGACAAACTGAACGGCAGCAAGAGAGGCTTGCTTGCACGTTAGCCCGCACAAATCTGCGGGGTCGCCGCTCTGTGGACGGCGGGTCGGGCTGTGCAACGGACTGGGGGCGCTGACTGGAGTGAGCCTGCCTCCCCTCAATTGAATGGAGTCGGCAGCCCTGCAGAGCACATCGACCCACCAGTTCCTTCCCCGGAACTGCAGAGATTGAGACAGACGAACGAGATGCATAGCTGGGGAAGTACTCCCTATGCGACTACGGACATTTACTCCTGGGAATACAGCTCCCTAGCTGCAAGGTGAGCAGGCCCTGGTGGGGAAAAGCAATCCCGTACTCCCATGTTACAATATACTGATGGGATGCAGGAGCCCCCCCCTCCACTACTCCTTCCACCAACCTCTGGCCAATAGGTATATGACCGCCGTGTGGGACAAACTGTGTGGCCATGTTGAGCTCCTGCCCCACATGAAGGGCTGATAATTATCTGTCACTGCCTCAGCCTGAAAAACAAAGTTTGTGGGCAACAGCAAGTAACCTCCTTACCAAAAGAAGCATGGACCTCAGGTCCGTGGGGTCCGGCTGGGTAGACAATGGCACAGGCAGAGGGGGGGGGGCAATGGCCACGCAGGCACTGGAGGTGGGAGCCACCCGATACCCTAGTCCTTGCCCCTGTGTTTGGATCTTGGCAAACGCTCACACGCCACAGAGGGCTGAAGAGGCGGACAGCGGGGTGGAAGGACCGTCACCTGGGATAAGCGCGACTCCTAAAATGCTCAAAGACAAGACTAAGAAATCATGGCTGCAGAGTAAGATCGACCATTTCACAATGGGAGCCCCTCAGCTCGCTACACCCGCAACCACGAAACAGCGGGCATGAGTGAAGAACCGCAAAACATACAGATCTCTCTCAGTAATATTATGACTGCCATTGGGGAATCCAGGTCATTGATGGAAGCAAAGATAGGTGGCCTCTCATCAGAGGTGTCCTTCTTGCGACAAGACCTTAAAAACCATGCCTCGAGAGTGGGTGAATCAGAACAGTGGATTTCGGACTTGGAAGATGCAATCAAACAACTAGAGAAACAACTATCAGTAGTCGCCCAAAAACTGATGCACTTTGAAAATCACAGGGAAGACAGTGTGGGGTGGGCATGCCACAACAATGTACGCATCCTTCGGGTGCCCGTGAAAGATGAGGGACCTTGCTTGGAGCTCTTCCTTGAGCAATGGCTTGTTAGGCAGAATTATATGCAGTATCCTTTGGGAACACCACACACAATTAAGACTACAAGTGACAGTACAAATTCTCCTTTGGTGCAAGCCTGTACTGCACAGTTAAAGTGGTAGCGATGGCTGAGCAGCCAGACTTATCTCAAGAGTAAGTGAGCAGTACCAGATAGTTAAACAAAGGACAGCAAATACTATGATTCAGGCAAACACTGACTAAAGGTTTTCAAGCAAAAGAATATACATTTATTTCACTCTTCAGTTGTATAACATTACACTATTATAAGCAGTCTAAAAATCACACTCTTAATACACCACACCACTTCCCTTAAATTCCAGACAAGTTAAGATCACAAAATGAAGTGGGAGCAAAATGGCACTCCAGCAATTTAAAAGGGAGGGAAAGACAAAGTTAATAGAAATTAGATCAAACCAACAGGTAAATACTCAGGGCAATTGAACAAGAGGAACTTATGAGATAGGATCAGGCAGAAAAGGCTTAGGGCCAAAGTCTATGGGTCAAAAGTCTTTTGCTCAAGATCACACAGTTCAGGGTAGTTTGCAGTAAAGTTCGTGGCACGGATTCCGGACGAGGTTGGTTGATAGAAAAGTTAGTTCAAAGAGAAGAGAAGGACAAGCCCTCGGATCGGAGAAAGATTTCAAACACTTTCACCGCGGTTGAACGAAACGAGCAACCGGATTTGCAAAGTACCTTAAAACGGAGAGGAAGCTGTAGCTGAGGCGAACGTTCCTGGTAGTTCCTGCAGGCTCACGGTTCCTGGAGCGACTGTCGGATTGACAAGAAGTAGGAAGACAGGAGAGTCCTGCACTACCCGGGGAAGAAACCAGCAGCAGAGCAAAGCAACAAATAAAAGGTGCGCTCCTTAAAACCCAAGCAGGGTCTGACCTTCCTGGCTATCCAGCCCACTGTAGCTCTGTACAGCGAATTCGACCAGAGGAGGGGTCCTGGCTTGCAGTTTGGGCGAACTGGTTGGCCCCACCAGCTCAAGGGAAGAAGTTTCCTGAAGGATCTTCTCTGTTGTCGGATTCTGAAGATTCTGACCTGCAGCAGTGCTTCACCGGGCGATTAAGTCGTTGTAGGGGTCCTCTTCCATCAGCTCCTCGTTGGTTCTTTCGTCCCAGTGGCGACTCTGCCTTGCCTTTCCGAGAGACCTGCTTTTTATGCAGTTTTCCCCCATTCATACAGCCTGGCTGTCAATCACGCAGCAGGGTGGCTGTCCTGGCAAGGACAGTCCCCTTAGCCAATCAAACAGGGCTAAGGGGTCTGAAGATCCCTCCCTCACATCCTGACTACCTAGACTTTCAGGCTCCTTAAGGAGGGCTTCTGTGCAGAAGCCCGCAAAAAGACAGCGAACAAAGGAATCATCCCCGTTTGGCACGCAGAGAAAATCACGAGAAAGACTTTAAAAAAAAGAAATGACGAATAAACCCAGCCGGAGCCAAAATAAAATGTATTTGGTCAAGCGGGTTTATGTTCGAGGCTAATATAATAGCCTGAAACAATACCATGGTTATATAAGATAACCGTGGTAGAAAAGTTAGGGTAGTTACCACTGCCACCAGCCAAGTCTTGATGCAAAGGGAGCAAAACAATGTTCCAAGGGACACACAAAAAGGGATAAGAATTAACCCTTTTCAATACTCCATGTAAGATGGGGTGTACTGGGTCTGTGGTTTAAAGTGACTAAAATAAATGTAATGTCAACTTTACCTTTTCTGGGGGACAGTAGTCAGCCCCAGAAAATGGACTCAGTGGGAAGTCTCAAAGACAACCCTGTGTCACTGCACTGAAGGTGCTGTGTAACACACATGACAAATTTGAGGCCATGGAGTAGGTGAGGCTCCAGTGCTCAAGATCACACAAAAAGTGAAAACACACACAGCAAAACACATGTAAGAGTGGGAAAAAGGCTCACACTCTTAGCAGGTGAAATAAAAAATCCTAGAAATCCAGCAAAGCTGCTGAGGGACTCATTAGGTAAGGAAATCGGCCATTTATGAAAATTATCCCTAACATGGCTCACAGAACTGTTTGCTCCAAAGAAGTTGTCAAAATTCTTCTCAGTTGAACCTTCCTGGAGGGTCGGGAACCAACTGACCTGACAGAAGCATGGATTACACTGCTTCTCAAACAAGACAACCTTGACCCTCTTCAGCCTAAGCACTACCGCCCTATTACTAATGTTCCTTTTTTACTCAAGGTGATGGATCTCCAGATGCAGAGATTCATTGAGGTGAACTCTGTTTTAGGGCCACACCAATCTGGCTACAGTACCCGACATGGCACAGAGACTGCTATGCTCGATTTGAAGACCAACCTGGCAGCCATTATTGATCGTGGTCACCCAGTACTTCTCATGTTACTTGATCTCTCGGCCACGTTTGATTTGGTTGACCACGAGTTGTTGGCATCTAGGCTGCAATCACTGGTGGGCTGTTCTAATCTGTCCACGCAGTGGTTGGTCTCCTTTTTGGGTCCTCACAATGCCTGAGTTGCCATTCGCGATGCCTGCTCCTGTCCTACTCTACTCATGCAGGGTGTTCCGCAGAGTTCTTCACTTTCACCTACGCTTTTCCTTGCTCCTGTCCTACTCTACTCATGCAGGGTGTTCCGCAGAGTTCTTCACTTTCACCTATGCTATTTACATTCTCCCTCTTCTCTTGCTGCTTGATGACGTGGGTGTCCGCTATACGAATTATGCCGATGACACCCAGATCATCCTCAAACTCTCATGCACTTATGCCCAGGATTCTCAGGCCATCAATGCCATCTACACCATCATTCATTTGTGGATGATGACGAATTCCATGGCCCTCAACACGGATAAGACCGAGATCCTTATCACTGCTACCAATCACATGTTCAAAAACCTCTCCCCGGAGTATGCCTCCTTCTCTATTTACAATGTCACCATTCCTGTGGCTTAGCGCGTCAAAACGCTTGGCGTTAGGCTAGATTCCAAGCTCACCATGAGACCACATGTAGCCAAGACCCATGCCTCTTGTGGTTGGATTAACAAACAGTTGGGTTATATGCGTCTGTTTCTCTCCGTTAAAAACATGTCCATCCTAGCCTCTGCCTTAGTCAACTCTACGGTAGATTACTGTAATAGCTTTCTGGTGGGCACTGTTCAGTCCAATCTTGCCGCCCTTCAGGTCACACAAAATGGTGGGGTCAGAGCAGTGCTGGGCATCCCCAGATGGCAGTCCATCACCGAAGCCAGACAAAACCTGCACTGGCTGCCAGTTAAGCAGTGTGTCTCTTTTAAGATCTTGACACTCACCTTTAAGTGCAGAGCCTGTCTATCTTTCCGAGCGCATCCAGCGGTATGTGCCTTCATGATCTATCAAGTCTCTTGACCAGGCTAAACTTAGCCAACCCAGATTTTGCTTAGGCAAATCTGGGAAGACAATGTTTAATGTCATAGCTCCTGCCACCTGGAACTCCATCCCCTTGGATTTAAAAATGACCATGTCTCTTATTGATTTCAAAAAGAAGTTGAAAACATTTGTCTTCAGGGCTCCCTAGATCTAGTTCACACTCTGTTCTCTGATACTGTCTCACTGTTTGGTCTTTTGTCCGTCATATTTGTGTGCCTTGAGGCCCTCAGGCGAACTGGCGCGTTACTAAGAATTAAAAGCACCACCACAAACTATTATCGCAAAACTCCTGAATTACCGGGATCACAATGCCATTGTACAGATGGCTTGGGCCACCGGCCACATTACATATAATTGGTACAAAAACGGTATCTTTCTGGACTATAGCAAGGAGGTCCAGAAGTCACACCAATTGTTTCACTCTGTAAAGAAAAAGTTGCACTCGCTCAACATGAAATATGCACTTTTCTTCCCAGCGCAACTCAAAGTTCACGACAAAGGAGTCATACAGCTCTTCCATAATCCACCAGAGAAGTGGACATGTCTGGAGACCCAAAATGTATACAGGCCGGGCCCACGCCCACCTGAGAGGCGCCCCAGACGGAATCTAAAACGCACCCTGCAGAACAACTCAAGCCTGTGTGAAGCCAAGGATTGACAAAGCGTGACTGAGAACGGACAAGAAGAGATCATTAAGGGGAACAAATCACTTGCAGCCACGATCGTTGGGCACAGACTCAGTGTCTGTGAGTACAGTTGCTCACAGGTTGGGGGATTTTTTGGTTAGTTTCAGTTGGCAGCCTTGCTTGGTACACAGGCGCAGCATGGGCACAGCACGGGGGAAGATGGGAGGTTCAAGTCTGAGGTGGGGTGGGAAAGGAGCGGGGCATCACCTGAGAATGTATTGCTGGTTTGCATTCTACACCGACTAGGTTAGTGTCAAAGGAGGACGCAATCTCCCTACTCACAGGGAATTTTAATGGGTTGGGCTCTGGCATCAAAAGGCGATTGGTGCTCCAATTCCTGAATTGATATGCTCCGAACCTTGTGCTCCGGACCGAGACGCACCTCACTAGGACTGTCACCTGTTGAAAAAAACTAATTACAGTATGGCGTTTCATGCTGGTTCCTCATTCACAAAAACGCCCCATTTTAGCTCAAGGAAGTAAGACCAGACCTGCGGGGTAGATTTACTTTAACAAAAGGGGAGATGTGAGGAGCCACTTGGGTTATTAGGGCTGTGTATGCACCCCTGCACCTCACACTTGACCTGCTGAATGACATCCAAGCCCTAGTGCTGCAGGTCCAAGTAGATACGTGGGTGCTGGGTGGGGACTTTAATGAGGTCATGGATGTCAGATCAGACCACACACACACAGGCAGCAGAAATCCTGCCCTCACTACCAAACTGAGCTCCTTTTTCTCCAATGCACACAGCTCCATGTCGATCATGAACTACTTCTTTACCCCTCTGAACATCTCCCACGGGCTCCTATCGGTAAGGTTCTTGGCCCGAGGGATTTCAGATCATTCCCCTCTTCTCATGGAGCTCATGAATGGGCAGGAGAAACCTAAGGCAACCTGGCGCTGAACATCTGTTATCTAGGGGCCTTCAGCATCGTGGAAGGGCTATCCCAAACAACAGCAGAATATTTAGCTATAAATGAAGGGTCATAAGATTGTCCAGTTATGCTTTGGGAGGGCTACAAGGCGGTTCTCAGGGGAGTGGCAATGTCACTGGTGGCAGCCGCCAGTGCTAAACACACTAAGGAGGCGGAGGATGCAGAGGCGCAGGCTGTTAAGCCAGAGGAGAAGTTCCTCGACCTGTTCTCCCGGACCACACAGGAATCCCTAGTCACGACACAGGAAGTGCTGCGAAATGCAGCCCTGGACAATGCTAGGTCGGCTCACTGGGCGGTGAGGAGCCAGGTCTGTGAAACCGGGGACAAAGCTGGGAAGGCACTGGCGTGGCTGTAAAGGAGAAATCAAGGGAGGGGGTACATGCGCGCCCTATGAGACGCCCACGGGGGGATAGTCACAGAAGCTGCTGGGATAGCAGACAAATTTGCTGCCTTTTATGAAACACTACACCCCGCCACAAAAACCCACAATACAGGACGAACCAGCTTTGTTGACGAGATGTTGTTGCCCCGTCTCACACCTCAACAAGTGCTTAACCTAGAGGCTGACATCACTGAAGAGGAATTCGCTGTAGCATTAAGGGACCTGAAATCAGGCAAGTCCCCTGGGCCCAATGACATTCCGGTAGAGACTTGGAAGCGAGTTTGGTAGGTAACTGTTAGATCTATGCATCGTCTCTTCCTGCATTGTAAAATCGATGGGCGTCTTACCCCTGATATGAGGCGGGCCTCCATAGCGGTCTTACAGAAATGTGGAAAACCACTGAAATATTGTGCTTTGTATAGACCTATATCTCTGAAAAATGGCGAGACTAACGTCTTGGTGCGAATATTGGGGGCAATCAGCTGTTAGGAGTAATTGGATTGCTTTTCCACCCAGACAAGTGTGGATTCATGCCCTTAAGATTCACATGAATGAACCTTCAGAGTCCATTTTGCAATAGAAAATGCCCCTGTGCTACCTGCCCCGGGAGACGACCTTGCAATAGACTTCGAGAAAGCATTTGACTCTGTAAACTGGGCGTCCCTCTGGGAAATCATGGGCCCCATGGGGTTTGGAGACACTTTCTGGATTGGGTACGCTTGCTCTATGCCTCCCCTGAAGCGGCGGGTCAATGACATAGCCTCTGGGAACTTTATGATGGGGCGTGGGACAAGCCAGAGGTGCCCCCTTTTTTTTTTTTCTTTTTTTTTTTTCTTTTTTTTTTTTCTTTTTTTTTTTTTTTTACTCTGGCCATTGAACGACTCGCAATTAAGTAACGAACAGACCCAAACTG
Source organism: Ambystoma mexicanum (assembly GCF_040938575.1). Classification (NCBI taxonomy): domain Eukaryota; kingdom Metazoa; phylum Chordata; class Amphibia; order Caudata; family Ambystomatidae; genus Ambystoma; species Ambystoma mexicanum. The sequence goes on along the minus strand of NC_090932.1, from coordinate 1,490,274,219 downwards.
GATGGGGTTTAAATGACCTTGGGGAGGGGAGGATAGGATCTCGCTTTATGCCGATGACCTCATGATCTACATGTGCGATCCCGCGAAAGCATGTCTGAGGGTAACTGCGTCTCCTTGCATACGTGAGGGTCTGCGGGAATAAGGTCAACTGGCTTAAATCTGTGTTCTTCCCAATACTAGGGGGTCAACCAAGCTATTCCTCAACACTGCCCCTGTCTCGTCTCGACCTCAGGTTTTTAAGTACCTTGATATTCATGTGAGCCTGGGCTCGGTTGACTTCCTTCAGCTCAACCCTAACCCAGTTATGGATCGATTTGTGCTTGACACATCCCATTGGCAGGCCCTCCAACTGACATTATTGGGCAGGATTGCGTTGTTCAAGTAGCTTTGGCTCCCTCAGTTTCTGTACGTGCTACAGAACACTCCATGCCCGATCCCCAAGTCTTTCTTTGCCAAGATAGAGGACACCTTGCGTGCTCTGTTGTGGAAAGAGGGACAACCACATATAGCCCTCAATACGCTCGGTATCGGAGGGTGGCATGGGTCTTCTGTGCCTACAACGTTAGTATTGGGCTGTACAGCTCAGCGTGGTTAATGACTGGATAGATGCCTGTATGTGGCGATCGAGTGGGGGTGCATGGGAGACACACCATCCAAACAAATACTCTATGGAAACGGCCCTAGGGGGAGGATCGCGCCCCACACCACACCCGGCAGTCATGGGTCAGCTCACATCACCACATTGGCTAGGGGGGAAAACCAACACTGGAGCAACCAGTGTGGAGCAATACATATCGGCCTGAAATATGCAAGGGGGGGGGGTCACTTGAAGACTTGGGAGAGGCGGGGACTAATGTCCTACCGGAGCTGGTGCGAGAAGGAAAAGTGGTTTGAATCCTTACGGGCAACATTTGGGTTTGAAGGGAGGGAACTGTATCGGTACGCACAATTGTTATATGCAATCAGATCCAAATTCCCAGCCCTGACAGAAGTTCCCCAATGCTCACCCATAGACCTCAGTGGGCCTCATTACGAGGCAGGCGCTCCCGTAATGAAGGGTGCCAGTACAGGACCTGCAAACTTCATTACGGGATGCCCTATTACGAGGTTCCCTTTGCGGGACCCGGTAAGGACGCCTGGTAAAACGAGTATAGCTCATGTTCCAGAGAAAGGTGGGAATCGAGGCTACTCTCCATTTTATCCAATACAAAGTCTTGCACCGCGTGTACTATCCCGGACGGCCCTTGCTTGGTGAGGTGTAATAGATAAGAACTGTTGCCTGCGTTGCGGGCTGACTTGGGGCACCTTTTTACACACCTGGTGGGGATGCATGAAGATTCAGGTATTTTGGGGGAAGTGCCTCCGCAGGCTGTCCCGGACTTTGAGGTCCCAGATTATGAGTGATCACAAATTAATACTGCTCGGCATATGGGGCGAGTCGGGGTTAACAAAATACAAGAAAATATACATTTCAGTCACACTGGGGCTTGCCAAGAGAGTTATTGCAACATTATGGGGGTCACCGAACTGTCCAAAGTTAAGTCAATGGTCCGCCGAAGTGGACAGATGCATGTCTGTAGAGAAGCGTATATTTGCTGCTAGAGGTTGCCCCCGAAAATTCCCTAAAGTGTGGGACCGGTGGGAGGGAGCAGGGTGAGACATTATTTTGGGTTACTACCATTTTACCCTGTGACAGTTCTGTTTGTACCGCCTCTATAACCCAATGGAAGGTGCCCTCACTGGGGCGCAAATATCTTTGTGATACACTAAATGTCCAGTCAGGGCTTTGGTAACCAAGGGCTATGCTGTGCTACCATGGCTTAAGGTAGGAGATGCAGGACACCCGCCTAGGAGGGGGGGGGGTATCAGACCCTGATGTGCCGCTAATATCCTGCCCCACTTGCGATTGATATGTAATGTATTGCTGAGTCTTGGACCGCTGCGTCGCCGCTTTATTTGAGCCTGCGTTGATTGTATTCTGTTGTACTGAAACCAAGCAAATGGCACTTGTTTGCCCATTTATTATGTTACTGTGGACATATCCTTTAAAAAAAAAAAATTGTCATATTAAAAAATGAAGAAAATGTTTTGGGCATTGCAGTAGAAGTATCTCAATAGAAATCAATTATTGAACTGCCAGAGAGAGAGAGTTGGGGTTCTCAGCGCTTACAGATTAAAATTGAGAAATGTTGAGCTATTTTACAATGTGTAATGATAAATAACTGGAAAGGGTGACTGCCACCATTGTTGAGACCCAGGACTGTTAGGGCAAGTGTTTTTAAAAGAGATGAGAGCATACTGGCACCTGATAGTCCAGTTTCCTTCATTAAGTGTTTGCCTCTCAATCTCTTCAAGTGATTCAGAGCCTTCCTTTTATTTTTAATAAGCCAGCTAGATTGGGGCAGTCTTCAGTCATGTAAAGAAGGCATGGTATTGAAGTAAGACGGACACAAGTAACCACAGTTCAAGGGTGTTTATTGAACTTTCACAAGGGGGCGAAAAACGCCTATTTAAACCTAAATCTACAGATGGGAGCAAGCTATGACCATCAAATAATAATAAAGCAGTCCTAGCATAGTCTTGTCAAAATAAAAGGACCTATGCTAAAAAAACCTATTGGCAATCCTTACTGCTAATTTACAAATAGTGTTGGGGAATGTTCATGCAAAAGAAAGGTGTTTACAAAATGATAAGTTAGGATGTTCAGGCCGCTGGCCTCCCTTCCCCATGTTTTCAGCACGGGGAAAGGCGGTTCAATGGAGCCAAGCGCGCACACCCTGGCTTTCGCGACACGAGGATGCAGTTCCAATTCCAGCATCTGGGCCTTCTGTGCCCAAGTCTCTCTTCTCATCCAAGTCTCTTGACTCAGAGGGCCTGATGTACAAAACAAAAACAGAAAGTTCTTTTCTTCTTACAATGATGTCATTCGGGTGTCTCTCCTTGGATCCCCCTCAGCCGGGCTCAGATCCCTTTTCTATTACTGTGGACACCCCTACTCTGGGCTCAGATCCCTTTATTTTAAGGTTCCAAAATGATTCCTTCTCGGGTGACTCACGGTTCACTGTGTATCCGCCACAGCCGGGCTCAGATCCCCTTTCCACTTTCAATTAGTCTCCCTCAGCCAGGCTCTGACCAATTGCAGTTCACTTTATACTTATCCAAGACTTTCGAATGCTCACTGGGTTTAGCGTGACCTGTCGCAGGACCACTTCAATACAAAAGTATCTTTTTTAATATACAGTTGCCATTCCGTTGGATACCTAACAGATACCTTTGAATGAGCACCCACGTGGCACCAGACGACTGTACACATTTTATTTGGCTTCTTCAAAGTACATTCACTCCTTTAGTCTCCACTTGTTCGCGCCTCTCATTACGTGCGCTTCAAACACTGTCCTTCGTGGATTTCTTCATAAATTTTGCTGCTTGCAACCTTGGTTCACACACAAGATGATTTTGTATCGGTTTCTCCGACTCACCGGCTGTGCTGCTTTTACTGTCGTGGCTTTCTTGCAGGAGCCAAGGACATAACCCCACCTGGGTTATTGACACAGGAGCACCCCGTATACCTTTGATGCACAGTATAGGATTGTTCAGCTTCAGTTCCCGGTCTTGGGCTTCTCACTTTCCAAGGCTCGTGAAAATAACTGTTTCTAGACTTCAAGGGTATTTCCCGCCTTGCAACCCTCTCCGTTCTTGCAGCCTTTCTTCTTGTGTTAAACTGCTATTCTGGAACTGCTGCTTCCTCGTGTGCTTTTACTCGCTCAGAGTGTGCTTTCGAGCTCTGCCTTTTATCTGTGTGGGGAAGTTTGATGGGAATCAGGTGTGTGTAATGATAAGTAATTGCCTGACCTTGCCTGACCATGGTGTTGGGACATGTCAGGTATACGGCTCTGGTGTTAGTCCCTTGTCGCTCACAATGAACTGTCAGTGAGAAAGTGTTTGTGTTGAGAAAGGTGGGGGGAGGGTTGAGTTTTTAGGTATCCTAGGGGTGAAGGGGTTACAAGGAAGTGGATACTTCGTCTCACCCTTCGGTGTCCCACTTCCACTCCCCTGAAGACCCCTCATCTAGGTGATCCTCCCACACTGGTCCACCCCAGGAACTGGCTCCAATAGTGATGGCTGTGTCCTGGACACCTGGATGACCGATCCCCGGGGACTAGTGGGTGAAACACCTTCAGGTTTCTCACAGTCAGCACCCGTGACTCTCGGAGGGGTGTAGAACCTTGCTATGGCCTCACACTGGGTGGATTGAAAGGGTTTGCTACCGGTGCACTGCAGGCAAGCTTAATGCAAGCCCCTTCTGTGCCAGATGTCACTAGCACAAGATGAGCAAGCCAGTTCCCCAGAACTCACAAACCTGCTATTCTGCAGGTACTCGTTGAACTCACTTGCCTTTTTCTCCGTTGATTGGACATCATATAAAGTCTTTACTCTCCATCTACATTTTTCTTTAACATGACCCCCTTGTCACTCATCCTCCATGAATGTCAATTAGAGGATGCCCTGTGTAATACCTTTTGTGTCAGTAGTCACCGGCCAAAGCACTTAGTGTAAACATGATTTATTTCAGCACAAACTGTTTCGAGCCGTGCTGGCCTGAAATAAATACATTTTGTTTAGACACTATAAGTCTGTGCTGCTCCATTCCTCCTGTTCAACATTTTTTTTATTGTACCAGTGGCAAACTAGCACCACAAGCAACTAATGCATGAGCGCATGCTTCATTCATTGACAACACAACGAAACCTTACCACAGTATCACCTTCCACTGCAGCGTCAGAATTATTATTTTGTAAGAGTGTTTGTCTACATGCCTTCAGTATGAGATAGTTCTGTGTTTTCAGTTTTCATAAGTGTCTTTTCTTGTCTTGCATATAGCACTTTATTGCCAAGTAGTAGAAGTCAAACATTATGCTGTAGACAATTATCTGTAAAGGCAAAGCAATGCTTAAATGATGTAATGCATTAGCTTTCATATGCCATATAGACCATCTGCTGGAGCAGTTTTTGCGACTTTGAAACCCATTTTGTTGTACATATGAGAATATACAATTTTAGTTCAATAAAAGTTATAAAAACCTGGATATTTTCAATAGACTGTAGAAAGGGGTAGAGATGTGCTCACTTTTTGCCATGCTGGAGGTTTGTGCGTTATCTGCCCTGGGACATTTGACCTGCTTCTACATGGATTAGAGTGTTTTTTTTCGAATGGCATATTTTCGAATGCCATTTTCTCGACACAATTTTGCCGAATACATTTTTTTCGAATGTTTATTTTTTTAACACTTTTTTTTACTTACGAAACCAAAAAAAACATATAAAATAAAAAAATACTGCACTCGAAAAACATTTTCAGCAAAATGTTTTCAACAAAATGGTGTTTCGAAAATAAGTTTTCGAAAAAATGACCGGATACCCTTCTACATTACTCATCCAGGTGGAGAAATAGAAGTAGAAAAGGGTTTGCTGCAGGGGCTCACCTGTTCAGGCAGCTACCCAATGGAATGTTCTGCCTCTCACAAACAAAATGAAAGGCAAACCTTTATTGTATTTGGTAGGCAACTGAAAAAAGCCTCTTTCCAAAATAATTCTGAATTGCTACAGTTAACATGTTGGCACGAGGATGCCACTTTTAGGTTTTTGTAGAGCTCTGCAAACATCATTTCCCCTCCTGTGTCTGATTGTGGATGAGCATCTGTACTCTCAACAATTACTTATATACCTACAGCATACAGTTCTCAATGAGTGTACTCCCTCGATAGATTCTCCCACTCTGCTGATAACAAACGCTCTGTGGTGTCCACCTCTTCAGTTAGTAAGCCGGACATGAGGGGTCCTATGGAGTTTGGCAATAGATAATAAGAGAATTATTTCTCCTAATGTAGTCATACCCTTTTGCTGTCCCTGTTTCACTGGTTATGGGTGTTTTTTAAGAGCTCCTCGAAGAAAGGTCGATGATTAACCAGAGTTTATAAGCAAAGAATAGGATTTTTTATCGTACATTTATTACCAGCTCATATATGGTTTCCCATGTGGCCTGCATCTTGCCAAATAATTAGTACTCCTTTCCTTTTGGGCATACTGAAACGGGCAAGTGTATATTTTTGGAGTAGTCGTCCTTGATGTTTAGCATAGCATGATTTTTATTTGCTTAATCTTTCTTATCTTTCTTATGTTCACTTTCTAGACTTTTGAGTGAATTTTCCAGCTTTTGTAGATCTGCCGTACCATCCATTCTTTTGAATGAAGTTAGTAAAATGGAAAGGGCCCTGAAAGGAAGCTTTCAACCTTCGCACATTGTGCTCAAGTTTGTGGCCGAAACAAGGTTCTTCACCCAGAATTATTTTAGCTTATCCCTTACTTCTGGTGTGACATTCTGATCCTTTAATAATAAGGGGTTTTATTTCCACTGTTTTGGATGCAGAGCCTCTTCCTCCGTTGACCATGTCAAGAGAACTAACAGCATAGTCCAAAAGTGAAATGGTGTAAATGGCTGAATTCACCATGTGGTCAACCAAAGAATGAACCATCAAAAGGTAGTCTACTTCTGAGAAGCTGTATTGAATACAATTATTTGATTAGACCTTGATAATTGGATATCCATTTTCCAGGGTTCTGTCCGCCCTAAATCTTTCATCAGCAGGGTAATGCCAGCAGAAGTCCTGTTGTCTTTCACTGCCACATAGGTATTTTTATTGAATGCTGCGATTCTAACGCAGCAAGTATATGTGATAATGTAAATGTCGTGGTAGAATTACATGGAAGACCACAAACAAAGGAATTACCACTTTAAAAGTTATACAATTAATTGTCATGGGATCAGGAGCAAATACAATTGTTGAATTTATTATGTATCGCTCATTAGCGCAATTTTTAGGATTTTCAGAAAAGTCAGAATATCAAATGTTGAGGAAAATTGTTTCGCAGGCTTGTTTTATAAGAAGATGTTCATTACAATAATTGCTAAACACAATTAGGTAGCGTCCTGTAAAAAGCTAGAACATGAAAACTAAGTTACCATTATTTTACTAAGGGCCTCACAACAAGTATGGTGGAGCGTGAAAGAATTGGTGGTAACGAAATTACTGCCAATATTGCTGCTCCACCATACTACGAGTATGGCCCTGGAGAGGAGGATTTACCTCCAGCATCATTCTAGAGGTAAATCCTCCAACTCTCTGACAAAAAGTTGACAGAATCGATGACATTACTGCCACAGAATTACACCGCAGTAATTCCATCAAAAAAGCCCCATAGAGGCCTACAGACTAATACATTAATGTGAATTTACACTGCCACTTGTAATCCAGCTGGACCAAGTGGCAGTAACAGTAATTCAGTTGGGCAGTATTCTTGCAGATTTACCACCAGAATACCAACCGACTCGTAATGAGGCCATAAGTCTTTACAGCAACAGTATCACACTATGGACTCTGTGATAAAGTAAAAAAACACTACCTCCATTCCCTGATTTAAGTGATGTCATATGAAACTTGGGAGAAGCTGCATTCCTTTAGCTGGTCTTGCTGCCTATTGTGAAGTTTCACATTTTGGCCTGAGGGACAAAACCTTCATATAAAAACATGAATCCAATTGAGTTCATAGGTTTGGAGACCCTGAAAGTCGGAGTTGGCCCAGGAAATGGCACTTTGTTGGAGTGGGGATCATTAGATAGAAAGCCGTGAGTAAAGACAAGTCTTAAGAGCCCTTTAGGAATTAGCAAACAATGTTCGTTTTCATCTGAGAGTCACAGCTGACAAATCAAAAGGGGGAACTTTGACCCAGTACTGTGTTGCAGCACATGCTTGAACCCCCTGAACCTGATCATTATTGAACTAGACCCAAAGACGTACCAGCAGACTCAAAAGCCAGGAAGGTCGTGCCAGGGGAAGGCGTGGATGCTTGGGAAGCCCTGCAGAAGCCATTTGCTACCAAAGCATTTGGAGCAGAGCCACCAGAAAATCGGCATGGAGCTCTTCTTTGAAGTAGGAGGAGGAATCATTGGCGACATAACCAATCTGGAGACACATTACAGGGTACATTCAGCCAATCACAACAGGAGAAGGTGAATGGGAGGGTGAATGTCTGAGGGAGAGAAAGGGAATGCAGAGTGAGTTTGTTACTACCCTTATATGGTCCTTACTCACACTCCGAAGTGCATTGTTTTGCATGAGCACAGGGCAAATGTCAATAAATAGTCAATGTGCAAGAGCAATACTGTCTGGGGAGGTGCGGGGTAGCATCAATAGCGGGGGAACTGATAGACTCTAGAAGCCAAGACCTGTAGGAGAAATTCTGACACTTCCCTTTTTGCCACAGTTTTAGCTAGGTACTTACAGACTTTGTTCTGTGTATTTCATTCTAGATGCGCATTTATCTCTGGATGCAACCCAAACGGAACTAGGCGCAATAAAGACCACTGCATGCTTTCACAGTTAGGCATTTTTATATAGATATTCCGTTTCATCAGCCAGAAAAAAAATACGCTGCATCAGTAAGCATTTTACTTTGGGCACTTGCGAGAATGTAAGAAAACACACTCTGCATCAATAAGCATTTTACATTGGGGCAGCATAGCAATTCAAATGTGTTTTCCCTCTAACTCAGTGGTCTTCAAACTTTTCTGGCTCGGGCCCCCTTGAGCAAAATTTGGGCAGGCCCGGGAACCCCCAGAAATGCCAAATGGACAGTATGTATTGCACGCCTTCACCTGCTCCCATCACAGTCGCGGGGCTCCCTCATCCCACTCCTACCCAGTCCCTGGTCTCTCCCCACCCCATCACACACCCTGGGCTCTCCTCACTCGGCTCCCACCACTATCCCATGGTTCCCGCCTATTGTGGTTCCCCCATCCCTTTCCCAACACAGTCTGAGGGCCAGTGGTGGCGGCTGGTGATTTTTTTAAGTGGAGGGGCATAACTATTTCCCCCAAAAATGCCATAGCGACCGAGCATAGTGAGGGAGCCCGAACCAATAAAGGAGGGTTCGGGGGGGGTTTCCCCACTGTGAATTTTATTAAAATGGTTAAAATGTTGCATTGTAGAGCATACTTTTAACAAAAAAATGGGTAAATAGCCAAACAGTTTGCAATTGGTGCTAGCATGACATTTTTTTTACTGAACATCTATGATAGATGTCCAGTAAAAAGATAACATCCCTGTCCCCTGGGCCCCACTGGGCCTAACACAAACAACATGATTAAGTGTGTATGCAAGGCGCTGCACATTCATACAGCATTCACACGAGCATTCATCACCATACACTCACTCATAACATAAGCATACACATGTTTAAATAAAAAAATTAACATAAACATACCTTCTGCATTGGCCTGCGTGTGGGTGCTGAAAGGCCCTGCTCCAGGCTGCTCTGTCCGTATGTGCAAGGAGGCGCAGGAGCTCCCCCTCGGACATACAGACATGCAGTGCCCCAGCCAGCATTTCCAATGAGCTATGCAATGCTGGCGAAGCAAAACACCCCAGCACTTGCATGGCTCGGTGAGCATGTGCGGCTGGGGAACTAAACTGAACTTTCAAAGGGAAACAGTGTTTCCCTTTGACAGTTCAGCCAGCCCAGGGGCACTCCATCAGCTGGAAAAAGCACCTGAGGCAGTGCTCACTGTTTCACTGGGCTGGCTCCTTAGCTCCTCCATAATGGGTGAGAGGCCACTGGGTGGGCGCCCCCTCGCCATTATGGATGAGCCGCCAGACTCGGACTTGCCTATAGGGCAATGCCTGTACCAAAAATGTAAAATGCTAGTGTGGACCAGTCAAAATGAGCCACCATTTTGGCCAATGTGGACCAGTTTGATGAGTTACTTTATTATGCAGTTCGTAATTTTGACCATTGTTGCTGAATATATCACAATGTACTTACATTTTAACACAAAGCACCCCCTTGGGTACTATTGAAACAGTGGGCCTCATTACAACCCTGGCGGCAGCGCTGCTGCCGGAGTTGCATCTGGGTCCGGCACCCTCGAATGGGCAATTACCGGGTCATGCTGAGTTAGGACGGTCCTGATAATTACCCTTTCGCAGGGTGCCGGTACCGGTAGATCCCCATTCCCATTTGAGCCCCATAGGGCTCAATGGGAATGGGGAGCTTGGATGCACCGGCACCGTTAATAACGGTGCCGGTGCATTCGACGAGCTGTGCTCGCGTGTGCCACACGGCCTGCCAGGTCAGACCTGGCGGGCTGTCAGGCACCCGCGAGCACAACTCGTACTATGGCGGTACGGTAGCACCGTTGTTACCGTAGCACTATAGTTGTAATGAAGCCCAGTCTGTGACTAAAGGAATGAATATCTATTTACAACTGCGGGCCACTTTTTCATTGTTGCCTGAGACAGTTTCATGCTTCAACCCGACCATGTGAGCCACCCCTGCCCATTTCTTCCAATCTAAAAATAAATAAATAAATATTTTTACATTTCATGCTGAGCTCTCAGGGCCCCCCAGAGATGCACCCGCGGACCCCTAGGGGGCCGCGCCCCACAGTTTGAATACCGCTGCTCTAACCTAAGACATCCTAACAGGCACTTTTCAGTTATGAAAGCAATACACTATGAATAAATTGCAGCTCTCCGTTACTCCCCTACCCTTGCCTAACGTTGGATTAGTAGCAGGAGTATGAGATTCTGACCCTCTGTGTGAATGAAGAAACCCCCAGCTAATACTTTGGATTCTGGCTACTTTGTAACCTTCTGTGTCCACTCGGATACCGTGCCAATTAAAATACCCTGCAGAAGGGGGTCCTAATTGATTGTTAACCTATTTATAGACTGAGCTCTCTGCTTTTTGGAATTATCGTCTCCCCTTGACTCGCCAGGTCCTCCTTGCTGCCAAGTACGATTCAGCCTGTTTCTGCCAGGACACTTCCCCAGATTCGTAATATGGCCTTCAAAGAACACCCTCTGCAGCTACGCTGCTCTCCAGCCAGCCGCAAAACCACCAGAGACAGGTTTGCAGGAGAGCCCTCTCCTTTCAGCCAACCAGCAGCTTCTCTCTCTCTCATCAGGAAACTCCCAGGAAAATACACCCTCCTCCCTCCTTTCTCCCTTGTTTAAAGCTCTCCTAGGTTTCTGTAATTTTATCTTTACCATTTTCCCAGCCTTTTCCATGGTCTCATCTGTCACACTACGTGCCAGAATCTTCCAGCAACCATCCTGCCCCCTCTGATTCCGCTCCTGTAATTTTCCAGCCCCTGGCTTAAAAGACCTTTGTGCAGTATTCTGCATAACACAACCTCCCAATAATGTTGCATCTTCCTTCCTCTCTTCATGCTCCGCACCCATCGCGATGTTACACTGCACGTTCTACCTTGCAAAGCACTGCTGTTCAGCTTTCAATTTTGCATCACTTTCTGAAACTAGTGATGATCAGTGAAAGTGTTTGTGCACCTGCTGCTATATTGGTACATTCTGAGCCTGGGGCCTAACAAATCTAGCCCACTCAATTCACCCCTATACTAAGTTTTAGTAACCATTGTCACCCCACCTGTCCCTAATACTATGACGTTAAGCCTCCGTTCCAAGGGACGGAACTGGGGTTAATGGCCTGGCAGCCCAAGTTATCATCCCGAGCAATGCAAGGGTGGATAACAAGGACTCTGGCCCGTTAACCCCCGTTCCAGCCCTTGGAACAGGAGCTTAAGGCTATTACCACCGTGGGTTGCCAAAGCGGTAACAGTGCTAAAAAAGAGGATTTTCCTTCATTCAAAGGGAAGCCGCACACGTCCCATTGAATGAAGGAAAATCCTTTACAAAGATGGCAGCCATGTAAAAGGGACAGGGCCTTTTCCATGGCAGCCAGCTGGAGCCAGGAAGGAGGAGCGAAATAAGGTGAGTGGGGGATGGGAAGGGTTTAAAAAATGAAGAAAAAAGAGGGAGGAGGAGGGTGAGGGGAAGGTGGTGACGGGGGAGCCGGCTGTCAGGCTGGCTAGAACGCGGGCTTGCATCAGCGGTTCAAGCCTGCGTTCCTAGCCACCTGATGGGATGGCTTCTCCCGTCCGGGTTCTAATAAATGTTATTAACCCATGTGCTACACTACACACAGAATATGCTGCACAAATTCTTTAGCTCATAACCTCCCCTACACATCCCCCACTTTTCTGGGGACTCTGCAGAGCAACTAACCTCTAAGACTAGAAAGCATGTACCCCATTCAAATGTATTTTCTTCTTTTTTATTGCTGTCAACCCAGTTGAACAAATGTAAAACTTTATTGTGAGCGCCACTAACCATATCAAGATGGCAACCATAGATACCCCCACAATGATCAATCCCTTTTCTGTCCATTGCAGCGTCCCCCATGGGTACGTCTTTGTCTGTCAAACCGAGATCACGCACTGTAATATTATCCTTTTGTATATTCAGTTTCATTGTGTGTGCATCCTTATGTTTCAGGAGATACTCTGTTTTAGGAAGGAAACTGGTTTATTTGGAACAACTCAATGTTTTGTACTCTCCCTTCCCATAGGTCACCATCCACATGAAATAATGTTAGACCACCAACTGTTACCACGGTATCCTTAGGCACTGTGACAAAAAACACATTGTACTTCAACGGTCTGACAACACATGAACCATGATTGAGGTGCGTGACGGTATAATTCACTGCACATGTACTGACCAACCACCTGTGTTCAGTTTGGCATGCACCGATTCCTCAGATTTTGGAGTACTTATTGAAACCACACATCCCTCCCTAACACTCTGATCCTGCTGCAACCCACATAGCGCATTTGTTGCATCGGGTATGAATGGTTTGCCTGGGCATATGTAGTTCTACTCCTTGAACTTTATACAAGTATCTAATTTTGGAATGAGGTACACACCTGTTTCCCATGTCTGAAAGGCCACCATTTCAGGAATAACCATATTTACATATTTATCACTTTGCCAGAATCCTACATTGTGCACTAACTTGGTCAGATATATCAATTCTGGGGTGATATATGGAATACTCAAGAGAAAACTAATTGCCTTCCGTACTTCTATATGCAGGGGAATCGTGCTTCCCATTTCTAATGCAACCCTTTGCTGCATTGTCTCAATCTCTTCGAGTTATCCGTGTAATCATCTGCCGAATGATATCAGATGAAACAAAATGAAATGGAATGTGACCCTGAATCAACTGGAATAACCCAAATATTTAGTGAGTATTGCCTCCATTGGATTCACAAAATTCAGAATATCCTATAATATCCCATCTTGCTTAACCATCACATGTATACTATGTAACAGAGTTGATTGATCATTCAGGGTTACAATAGTTTAATTCACAATCTGAACCAGTTCCACTCTAACCTTGTCCACTTTCAAATATTGGCCTAATTCTCAGGTCTTGGCCCCCAATGTGTTAACTAACACTACATTTGCTGTTGACACAGTTGTCCCCACAACAGCCCCAATTATTGTAACAATGATAGTTGCAATAAAAAAAAAACGGCCATTCTGCATTCCCTTTTTTCTTAGAACATGATGTGTTCATAAATGTCTTCTCCAGTTGCATTAAAATCTTTCACCGCTCTTTGAACCCATTGTCTGTCTTGAGTGGATTTAATTTCTGTAAAATTGAAATTCCTTTCCAAAACCCTATCAAGATCTACACTTGTATAGAGGTTCTGATGTAAGAGTTGCCTGTTCCCTAACATGAATACAGGGGCATCCTCCATCAAAATTCCTGATGCTGGCTGCGGCTTCATCAGAATGTGTCCATTTGCCGGTGTGTCACGTGTCAAGGTTAATAGACATGTTATAACTAGTACATTTTTCAAATAAAACAAGCTGAATTTTGACACACTTTTTTTTTTCTTCCCACGTTGCGTGGACCGCCATGTTGTCATCTGTATTTCCCCTTGAGTCTGCTAATCTGTTTCCACTTACCAGACTTTTCTTCTACAGATATCAGGGACTCCATCCTGCTTTGCACTGGGGCCTCCTCCGTGAACATCAGGCTCCAGGGAAGCTTTTTGGGGGAAACAGATTAACCATTCTAAAATAGAGGAACGAAACAGACATATTAAATACCACTGATTTATCCACTTTTTTTTCTCTCTTTTTCTCCACTTTTTACTGATACTTCAGTCACCCATTCATTCCAGTAAGCAATCCAAACACACTTACTTACTTGTTACGATGAATCCTTTTACTCTTAATCTCGTGTTCTTTCCTTTGTCGACCATCGCAAACTGATTTACTTATCTAGTTCCGGGTGTATCCTTGCGTCTGTTGTGCTCGATACGCCTTTCAGTCCTTATTGGTTTCTCCAGTTTGTTCCATGCTTTGCACCTCCTGTTTCGGGTGAAATGGTTTTATTTGATTCACATGGACAAACTGTTGCATAGCCAGATCCCCTTCCTTTATCAGTATTCTATACACAACAGGCGAAAGCTTGACCACAATTTTTAATGGGCCACACTACAACGCCATTAGCTTAGATTTCTTATTTTTCCCTTTTGTGAAATTTAACTTATATACCTGGTCACCTACCTCCTACTCTCCAACACATGACTTCCTGACATAGTATGATTTGGCACCCTCAGCTGCTCTTTCTAGGTTTCACTGCACAAATGCAAATGCGTATTGCAAATGCTTTCTCAACTCTTCCACATACTCGTGAATTTTGGATGCATTTACGAAGACTTGCTCATTGGTCCTGTACAACAAATGTTGGGGAAGTACCATCTTCCTGCCTGTGATAATATCATGTGTACTGAGATTTGTAGACTGAGATTTGTAGATCTGGATGGTGCTGCTCTAATGGCCATCAGCACTAAAGTGAGTTATAAATGCCAACTAGACCCTGCTTCATCCTCAAACTTTTTAAGTTTGTCAATTATTGATCTTTTGTATCTTTCCACCCGCCACTGGAGGATAGGCGGTATGAAATATATAACTTCCTCTTTACCCCCAAAGTTTGCCACATCTTGGTAATCACTACACCTGTAAAATGACTTCAATGGTCTGACTCTAGTCTCTGGGGCAATCAAACCTAGAAAATATGTGATTTACCAACAAAGTAGCTGTGGTCTGTGCACTGCAATCAGGAGCAGGTATACATTCCAACCATTTTGACATCAAACTGTTAGCATGTACTTGTTTCCCTGTGATGGCCTTTGGACTGGCCAATGCAATTGATTTGCAAATCTGACCAGGGAAGTGTCAAACCTCTCTTCGTTAACGGTGCTCTATGCGTTGGGGTGGCGGGCTCGACTTGTGCACAGCCCACCACCAACAACACAAATAGGCTTCAGTGGACTGTTATAAAACATACTTTGGTCATTCTTTTTTCGAAACCATTCTCGGTTCCTTCAGTTTATTTATAAAACCACCTTACCTATCAAATAACAGTGTGTAGTAGGATGTTACAGAGACAAAACTAGCAGCAATACATGCTACCTTGATAGTGTTTCTATCACAAAATTCAACATTTGTACAAAAAAATCCTGTGCTACTCATGCTGTGTGCACAGTTATACCATCATGTGTGAAAAACAATTCATATAAAAACATTAAATCAACAACATAAAACTAAGAAGTGGGACCAAACTACCCACACATATGGACATGGAAAGTAAATAAGTATTGTTAGTTTTATGTTGTTGATTTAATGTTTTATATACATTGTTTCTCACACATGATGGTATAACTGTGGACACTGCATGAGTGCTACACACTGTATTTTGATAAGTAAGGTGGTTTTATAAATAAACTGAAGGAACCGAGAATGGTTTCGAAAAAACAATGACCAAAGTGTATGTTCTATAACAGTCCACTCAAGCCTATTTTTGTTGTTATTTGTAGGTATAAGTCCAGGGATGACTTGAGTGCTGTATGTAATAAATGACCCTGGAGTCTTTTTAAGTTTTTGAAGATTTGTGCACAACCCACCAAACACCCTTGGTAATTCCACATCTTGGGACATATGCGGCCAATACAATTTCCAATGTTTTCTGCGAACCTCTATGCCTGGTGTTATTCAACATTAACCCCCGAAAAGACACATGGACCACCCATCGGATATGACCTGAAATGGATTTTCAGACCAACAATCCATCATGCAACTGAAATTGTTTTTTTATTCTTCATCACCACGCTCAATTCCTCTCTTCCCTTACATTCCTCATCTGTTAAAGGGTTATTTTCTGCATCTGATACATGATTGTACAACATACCTATGATTTTTGTGCTTCAATCAAATTCTGATCAGGCGTGCCAAATCTCCACTGAACTACTGGTTAATTACTTGTCCCTTGTGATTTGGAACGTGTCACCACATTGAATTGCTGAACAGAAAATTGATGCCTAATAGGACTCTGTTTAGAGAGCCATGACGCCCCTTGAGCAGCAAGCCATACAATTGTGGAGAAACCTAGGAAAGACTCTTGAAAGCCGGTGCCATTTTGACCCAGTGAACACTAAGCCTATAATCGAGCAAGACATTCTATACAGTGTAAAGTTCACTATAATACCATAAATATACACAAAAGAGAGTGAGAAATAAGAGAAGGAGCCAGTGGCGTTGGAGATCTCTTAAAGTATGAGCCTGGCAACCTGACCCACAGAGTGAATTTTGGCACTATTACTCCAGATCATGAAGCAGCATTCCAGACACATGCCTTCTGGTGTGGAGTAAATATAGCTAGCACTGTGCTATATCCCTATGAAGCACACCTATGACAAGAAGCAACTATTGCCAATATTCCTGAGACTGTGCATTTTGAGACGAGAATCGACTAAGTGCTGCATCGCTGAAATTGTTTTACTTGAGAACCTGCAGGAGACTAGTATTGCCTGCCCCCACAGGAAGAACCCACACACTTTATTGTTTAACTCTTCCTGGCATAGTTTATGTTGGCCAGCCCCAAGAAGGGAAACCCTATTCTGCTTTAAATGAACTTGAAATCTTTATATGCATGTATCCCCTCCCCATTTTATGTATATGAATGATACTATAGGGCAAACATGCTTTTGTGTCACGCAGTACTTTTTGCTCCGCCACAGCTCATTAAGACCATTGATATGTGACATTGGTCATAAAATCCGTTCTTGCTCTCATAGAGGTCTCTTATTAATGGATGCATCTCCACAATCATTCAATGTAAGATCCGTGTGAATGATTATGTTGTAGATGAATGCTCCCTACCAATGAGACTTGAGTGCATTGACAGCGAATGTGGGGGTAAATTGCTAGCTTCTCGAAATGATTTCATTTATGGCAACAAGCAGTTATTACTCGTTTTCACCCCTTTTGGTGTTCCTACAGTACCACCATTCAACAAAATGGTAAATAGTGCCCAGATTGCTTTAATGTTTCATTTATTTTTGTGGATTAAGCATGGAGAAACTCTAGAAAATGTATGTTGAAGCTATTAAAATATTTTTGAACTCCTATTTGATTAGTACATGTGAAATCACCTGGCACATCACAGTGGCAGATCTGGTCAACAATGACACGTTAATATTGATTACCCTACTGCTGTCTGGGTTCATTCCCAATCCTTTTGATGCATTTGATTTGTTGTGGATTGCTAACTGTTTGACTGTCTTTCAGCTTGCGCTGCTTACCAATGCTCATTTCACTCCTTTCTTTCCCTTTCCACTCTTGCTTCCTTTGCTATATCTGTGTGTCTTATATGGTAAGACTAAAAAAAGTCTATCCACGTTACAATAAATAGCTATTTTTGTTAGTACAGCATTGTACATATTTTGGCTGCACATGTCCCCCCTGTGTCCTGCTTTTGTTTTGTAATTTTCTCGAGCTGTGTTTTATTTTCCAACAAACAACTTGCAATACAGTTTCCATCCGTATTGTATTTTGCATTTCTCCTTCATTGTTCTAACGTGGTTCTTGTTATCTTGCATTTTTTAAAGCTTGCCCAGTAGCACTTTAAGGTACTTGCTTCATTAATGAATTTATTTCTCTTTTGTAATAAGGGAAGAATCTGATTGATGAGAAAAGTAGGCCTGACGAGACTACTTGTCTGTATACAAGATTTTGCATTCTCACCAAGAACATCCGTAATAATATGCAACAAATCTAAATCGCCTTCCCTTCTGCATTGCCTGCTTTCCGGCTTGAGAATGAGGGAGGTGACTGGTAATGCCTTAGCTTTGGTTATTAAGGCAGAAACTTCAATTGTTTTTCAAAAATTATATAATTTCATACCTCAGGACTTGTAGCTCCCATGGCCTCTCGAGGGGAAAAATTATAGTCTGACATGGGGAAACCACTTATGGCTCTGGTATGTCATTCTAACAGTTTTATCTGTTGGTGAAGTCAATACCGCTACATTGCCATTTTCACCTAATAAAACTAAAAGGGAAACTTTTTGGAGAAATCTGCATTTCCACCAAGTGACTAAGTCATCTGCAGCACCACCGCAGATTGCTCCAAGTTCCTATTTTACTCCACAAATGTTAATTTTTGGTCCACAAAACTCCCCACCTGTGCTCAAATGTTCTTTCTGTGCCTTTAGGATTTTCTTGTTTTTTCATTTAACATTCCATTTTATTCCCAGTCTTTTTTTTCTGGCTGCAACCCAATTTCCTGGCCGGTCCTGCACTCCAGGGAGCATTCTCTCACAGGTGCAACTGCAGCCAAGTGATAGTAGCGATTCTGGAAGAGATTTTGTTTCTGGCTGCATTTGCACCTGGTTGCTGCTGTCTCGCAGCTCGTTCTGCCCATTGCTCTCAACAGCAGACATGGCTGAAGAAGTTTTTCAACTTTACATTGCAGGTTTCTCTATATTTGGGCAAGATGTTTATGGGTGACCCCCGACCTGTTTAGTATATTTACTAGAGTATCAATTCATTGTCCTTATCCCCAGGTTTCAAGCATAAATTAGTAAGTGCATTATGTGTGTGACTCAATGATCAGGTGAGGTTGAATGACGCAACTAGCATTTATTTTAATGTTATTATAGTTCTATTGTTTCCAGGAAACCTTAAGCGTAACAAACTTAAAGAAAATAAAAATCTTGATCCAGTGACATCAAATAAAAGTTTTCAATGCATCAATTACTCATTTTTCACTGCACGCGAAAGAGCCAACTAAACGTCCTATTTTGCCAATAAATCTAAAACGCATGTAAACAGATTTCAAAACCTTATCAGGAAAAATACAAGTTTACGGTGCCGGTATATCAAATGGTAGAAGAAAAATCAAAAACTCCTTTGCCAATTTTGTATCACATAGTAAGTTCACATAGTTATTACAGTCCCATAACTTTGCCTTCAAAGTCATTTCTCTAATCAGTAAGGTCTGATTAACAGTCAAAAACAACAAAGTTGTTTCTACATCAAAACCAATCTTTCAAAATAAATCCATGGCTAATTAGTCATACTTCTATAGAGGGTTACAAACACCCTGGTTCACATTCTGGAATTTCAGAAGATTATTCACATTGCTGATGTATTAAAGTAATACGTTCCATAGGCTTTTTGCTTGGTGAAAAAAGGAGCTTCGTCCCCAATTAGTTTGTTATACCATTCTCTTGTACATGTGGAACAGCATAACTCTGAGATCTGAGCCAGAGTCTGTCATCAGTCAGACTTAATTGCTGTCAACCTAAGCTATGCAATGCAGCATGGAACCTCTGGCATGCACATTGTTGATCGCCAATAATGCATTTTCATACCTATGACATTGCTTCCATCACAGGGACGCTCTTACAGTGTTATGTGCTTGCAAAACGGTTTCTGGTGACAGATTTTGGATAAGACTTGTGTAGACGCATGACACAAACTGTTGCTTGCAAGACAATTCTAGTCATTTCCCATGTGCATGTCACTGCTGAATAAGGAACAAGTTCTCGTAGAAATGGTGCATTAGTGCATTCCTTCCTGCCAGTTCATTCTCTTTTCTCATTCGATCGATTGCCCTGCATTTGCGGTGTACTCTCTTTCTTCAATTCGGCTGGTGCCTCTTTGCCGTTGACATCTTGTCTTGCTGTTTCTTCCAATTAACAGGTGATAGTGAAAGCATCTTCCAATTCTATAGGCTGTATGAATTTTTCTTGTATCATGACATGGTTTGTATATGCTACTCGAATATTCCATTGCATGGCTTCTGTTTAGTCCTTGAAGTTTCAGGGAACTGGGAATTTACAGCTCACCAGAGTCATCTGATGACTTATCAGCACCTTGCATTCTGGTGTAGACCTTTCTTTCGTGTAAGACGATATTATTATTTTTTTTTTATTTGTTTGGTTGATAAAATCAACCTTTCAAATTTTACGACAAGTACAAAACAATACAATACAATACAGTATGTTTAGAAAATATAAAATCATCTTACATAATATTTACATGAATATCATGACCACACAACAGAGCAGAGAATAACACAAAAATCCATTACAAGTCATTTTACCTCCAAAATTACTTCATTCAAAAGCCAAGCAAATTAATAATGAATGATGATATAGGAAAGCAGAGTACAGTATTACTGCGAATCAGGAAAAATTGCATCCAGAAATCGTACAGTGGCTATCTTTACTGAAAGGGAAGTAGTTGTAAAGATACATTGTCACATATTTTTCTCGGTATACACATTCTGATTCTCAAAGAAATGTTTGAAACACTTCTTTCGGGTGATAGATAATAGTGGGCAATAGATTAGGCAATGTTCCAATGTCTCCCTTTGAACAGGATTTTTACAAAACCGACATTGATTTTCAATATTTGGAATTTGCTTCCTACGTGCCAAAACATCTAGGGTTGGCCAGAGGTTCAAGTGGAAGCGAAGAAACTTTTGTCGGAGCTTTGAACAAGGAGCTTTGGCCAAATAGTCATCCATGACTCTAAAGCGTTTATGACCAAATAAGCTACGATCAAAGTCCTTATATTTTAGGCATTGGTTTTGTGTCATACACCAGTCATATTGATTTTTTTTTTCAGTTTTGCTCGGGCCTCATTAGATAAAAGCAAAACTAATTCAACTGAAGCATCAGATAAAGCATTCATGGTAAAGTCACACCACTTCTGAGAGAATGTTTGATTTCGTATAAGTAAATGTGTTGCCACCTTAACCAGTATGTCTAGACGCTCCAATGATAGCAGACATTTTCGAAAGAAGGCGCAATATTTCCAGGTGACAAAGGAAACCATTAATAAAGAACCTAATTCAAAACGAATTAAAGGTAAGGGTGTACACATGGGTAGGTGTAAAACTTGCTTCCAGAAAGAAGATTCTAGTTTGTCCCACCATGCTGTGGGTTTAGGAGCAAGAGCTTCAGACCCATAGGTTAGAATTGGGAGAACCTTCTGGAGGTAAAACGTTAACACATGTTTAATTGTGAATTTTCCAAATTTGCCCATGAGTACTCTTGCTTGGGCAACTAAAGACCGCAATTTGCCAGTGATTTCTAAGTCAGCCTCACTGCTTGAGCGAGTGTCTACAACTAGCGTTCCCAAATATTTATAGCTGGACACCCGTTCAAGTGTAACATTATGCAGACTCCACCTGAAGGGTTTAACTTTACAACCCAAACGCCATTTACATACCATTGTTCGAGTTTTATTGATGTTAATCTTTAGATGATTTAAATCTGCATAAGACTCTAGGGCATCTAAGAGTTTCTGTAGTCCAGTGTGGGTTTTGGAAATGAGAATTAAATCATCCGCGTAAAAAAGGTATGGGATCTTGTGAGTGCCTAAACTGGGAGGATCACTCAAGATTTTATTAAGATTTACACCCAGATCATGTATAAACAAATTGAAGATTGATGAAGCCAGAAGGCACCCTTGCTTCAGCCCTCTATATGTATGATATTTCGAGGTCATATTGCCCCCCAGGTCTAATCTAACCTGCATAGAAGTGTTAGTATGTAGCAGTGTTGTCCCAGTTAGCAGGGAGGGTGGGCAATTAAATTTAACTTTGTGATAAAGAAGGGTGTGATCGATGGAGTCGAATGTGACCTTAAAATCGACAAAGGCTAGGAACAACGTCTGTTTGCAGGCAGCATGGTTCGACAAGAGCATGTGTAGTGTAATGATGTTAGGTATGGTGCCTAACCCAGCCACAACACCTGACTGAAAAGGGTCATTGAGCTTGGCCTGCGCAATCCACTGATGTAAATATCTCATGATTAAGCGAGAGAAGATCTTACCTGGAGCGTCCAGTAACGCTATAGGTCTGTAACTGGATGGGGAGGTCCTGTCCCCTTTTTTAAAAATGGGGACAATTATAGAATGGGTCCAAGTAGGTGTAAGTTTTTGAGTCATGATAATAAGACTAAAAATTTGAAACAAGATACGACCCCAGCTTTCTGGATGGGCTTTTAACATATTATTAGAGAGGCCATTCGGACCACGAGCACCGGACCGACTGGCCTTTTTGATGAAAAAAAGAATATCATCCAGATCAAAATTTATATGAAAGCGGGACGGGGGGCATAAGGACTCTAAGGATATACCGCCAACAGGAACCTTATATAGGTCGGAGAAATGCGCAAGCCAGGCGGATCCTGAGACTTCATTGGCTTGCATGACAGCTTGAGGACCAACAGTAGCTTGATTAAGGAATGCCCAGGTTTTGGCGATGTTTTTGCTTTGTAATGCAGCCAGAAGTTGCTGACTATCAATATTATATAAGTAGGCACGCATAGCTATGACCCAATTCGTGTACTTTGTTCTCAGGTTTATGAGATGTTTATGACGGATATAAACTGGCAGATTTTGCGCTTCTCTTTTCTGCTGCGTTCGTTATCAAAAACATGTAATGTAGGGCGACAGTGGGCAGAGCATGACAGTGAGCTAGGCATGAGGACTGAAAGGCTTGGATCATATCGGAATAGCAAATGTTTGAGGAGCTGCAGTTTGTCTGAAGGCTTACAATCTTCTGGGACAAATGATCATGGAAAGAATCCAAAGCCTTTTCCGTCCATCAGAGTCTGTTACCTGCATTGTTAACATTACATCAACCTTGGGCAATTTTGTCTCTGTGCAAATTGGGATCAATGTAATACTGCCAAAAGGCAGTCAATTGATTATGGTCGCTCATGGATGACTTCACCATTTCAAAATCCAGAACATCTGAAAATAGGCTTACATTCGTATACATATAGTCGATGATGGATGAAGAAACACCTCTAGACCAGGTAGAGCCCGGGGGGATATCAGAACTGAATGCTCCATTAAGCCTGATGAGATTATGATGTTTTGCAAATTGAGCCCATTTTTTAATGCGAGTCGATTTGTCCTCGTCGTTGGAACAAATACAATTGAAGTTGAAATCGCCTGCAATTAATAACTTGTGGACAGAACCGTCCAAAATAACTAAGTTCAACATATCGTTTAGGGCTTTTAGGAAGCATTCATCTGAGATCCCTGCCGGATTCCAGTATAAATTTATGATAGCATACGATGTTTGAACCAATTTCAACCGGGTCATTTGGATAAAAGCGTTAGGGGAGGCCCACGGGGTACTGCTAGAATTAGTGTCAGCTTGAATTGCAGTAAGTAGGCCACCAAAGGGTCTGCCACATAGACCTTTACCTGCCACAATTGTGAGCACATCATGAGCATCCCAAATAGGGTCAAAGGTGAGCCAAGTTTCTTGGAGCAGTATTAACTTGTATTTGCCCAAAGAGCTACAATTATTATTCACAAACTTGGAATAACCCCTAGAGTTCCAACTAATGACAGAAAATGTACTTACTTCCACTACCTGGACTAGTTAATGCTGAGAGTGAGTCTCAGACAGGAATCTTGGTCCTCTCAGCTCCTGGGAACGATTTTCATAGTGTAGTGAGTAGTAATGGAGGGTTGTTGCTGCTTGACAAATTGAGCATTAGGCTCCAAGGGAGAGAACAAAGCCCAATTTGTACAAATGATGGCGTTCTGAATTACTCGTGATTGCATCCAAACGCGTACTGCATGCGGATTGCATTTATCAAAAAAATCCACCAAAGTTAGATCATGTGAGCTAATATCTTCCAATGCTAATACATTAGCGAAACTGCTCAAGATGGAAGACAATATTTCCTTGGTCCTTAAATTTTTTACTCAATGGTTGTTGCTTTGTAATACACATTGTGTTCCAGCAGGTAGTGGGACCACCTTCATCTCTGCAAAAATTCTGACCGTCCACCTCTAGGGCATTCAGCAACCTCCTTTTAAAACTGAGAACGCCACTGTCTCATTTGAATGGCCACTCTCCTTGGACTTGCCATGAAAAGCAGTGGAAGTGGTCTGGCTCTCTACATGGCAGTTAACCGCTTTGTTTTTCTTTCTGCATTCCCAACTAGTGCATTTTTGATTTACTCCACAGTTTGGGTTTAACATACTGTCTCCCTTTTGTCTTCGCCAAAGTAAGTATGGGTGTTGTGCATGCCTCCATGATCTGTCTCAGGGGAATCAAGAACCGGGTGGCCTGGAGCGAACCTAGAGCCGCACTGGGAGCAGGAGACTGGAACCATGAGCGAGAAGCATGGTACCAGAGCCGACTGGCAGAGAAACACCCGCGCAAACCAGAGAACGACCACAAGCATCCAAGAAGGATCGACAGAGCGTCCAGAGGCCCGCAAATGTAAAGCGCTAGATGCTGGTGTCAGTGGGGGCATGGAGAGCAGGGTTTGGGACCCACATACAAAAACGAGCTATCTCACTTGTGACAGTACTTGGTGAGAGAGGGAGCCAAGTTGGTCAGAACAAAATGCAAGAGACAGCAAGGTCTGGGACCCACACGCAGAACAAGGTATCTTCCTTGTGACAGTCGTTTGCAAGAGAAGGAGCCAGGTTGGTCAAACCAAAGGAGCAAGAGACTAGGGTTGCGGTCCCCACAGAAATGAGAAAGCCTTCCTCAAAGCAACGCTTTGCAGGAGAGTGAACCAAGTGGGCTGAGCCAAAGAGAGGGAGAATAGGGTCTGAGATCCCTCTAGCAGTTGGGAACTGTGTAAACTAAGCCAGAGAAAAGAGCAGGGGAAGGGAGACCTTCCCCTGGCATTGTGAAGTGCAAAAGAAGCCTGAGAAAAGACACAGGGAAGGTGTCACGACCCTCGCCCAAAACCCCCTCTGGCAAACCCATTGGCCAGGTGGAGTCAGGACTCGGGCGTCTAGAGCCTGGCATCCTCTTCAAAAGCCCTCCTGGGGCCAGTCCTGGCGCCTATGGCGCCAGCCTCATACACCATGAAAAGCAATGTGCTTGGGAACTACTTTATTGTATTGTCAGCCAACATGGAGGCATCCACATAGCTTGGTTCCTAAGAACCAAGTTATGCGGTCTAGTGTTTTGGGTGTGGCAGCCTAGGGACTACTTTACCTGGACTATTTTGTTGGGGCTATTTAAACCACACCCGAGCAAGACAACACGCTTTGCGTTACTTTGCAGCTTGCAACGTGGCGCTCACTGTGTCCAGCTATTCCCTTGAACCTCCGAGAAGCAGAACCTGCAAAGAGACAAAAGGAACTTCATTAGCAGCAGCATCTTACCTGCAGTCTTCACCTTTAAACACTTGCAGCTACTGAGTACAGCTTCCTCGAATCTGCACGCCTCCCGGACAGAACGACCTGAAAGAGGAAGATAGAGGCAACATTAAAGAAAGCAGTAGAGACATTTACAAATTACGAACTGCTCAAAAGGCTTACCTGGCTGGTCGCCTCTCGGCTGGCACCACTCCGGACATTCCACTTGCGCTGAAGAACACCGCGACCTACAAGGAAGGAAAACACAGGTTAGCAAAGGCAAGACTTTGCAGCACTGCGCATAGCGCTTACTTACCGCATCATAGCGCTCTTATTGCGCCATCATTTACCAGCGGGGCTCAACCAAGCCAGTTCGCCGCGCTGAAGCTCCGCATACCTAAGGGAGAAAAAAGAGAAATTTTAAACAAAGAAAGGAATGCAGGATAGCAACAAAACTAAAGAACTGCAATAAGACCTACCTGAACAATATCAAACGGACCGGCGTCAGTGAAGTAACTGGACCGCACTCGCCCATGAAAGGCAACGAGCCCCTGCAAAGAAGGCAGGACGGAGAGCACGCCTTATTCTACCACAAGGTGAGGAGAGGGCGCCAGAGGGACTTAAATCATACAGGAGTGGAGGGAGGATACTTACCCCAGTCGGTCAGTCTTGAACACAGTCCTCCTCTATTTTCAGGCAGAACCTCCCCGCAGACCACATCAGGGTAAAGCTGAGAAGCATACCAGCGAGTAACCCGGCTGGGTGGCGTCCCTGTGGATACCAGGTGAGCGTAACAGAAAGGAGTCCTTCCCCCTGGCATTGTGAACTGCAAACCAAGTCTGAGAAAAGCACATGGCATGGGAAGGGAGTCATTCCCCCCTGGCATTGTGAACAGCAAACCAAGCCTGAAAACATACCAGGGGAAGGGTGTCCTTCCTCTGGCTGCTGGCATTGTGACAATACTGGGAGCAAGATGCCTGGAGAAGGGAGACATTCTCCATGAACCCAGTAGTGTAGAAACATCTATGAGCAATAAGGAATGTTGATGTTTAAATTGGAACTTTAATCCGGAAAATTGTGCCTTGAAACGGGATTATGACCTGGGGAAGGGAGTCATTCCCTCAGGTAAGATCCTACTTAAGAATTAGAGCTGTGGTACACTGCCTCGAATAAGGGAGCCATTCCTCTGGACAAAGAAGATCCATTACTTCCTTAGTTTAGGTATAGTTGTAAGGGATAGAAGCAGGGGTTTGAGACAGGATGGCTGGATTTATTATTATTTATTTATTTGTATTGGTTAAACATAACCTTTACAAAAAGATACAGAAAAGAGAGTTAAAACAGACAATTATTCCAAAACAGTAAAGAATCTTAAACATCAAGTAAAAAAAAAACACAACTATAATCGGCAGAGAAAAACTCCTTTCATGCATTTTGCTACTGCTAATACATCATGACAGAATAACACAGAAACATAGAGTATGTTCACCTTTCAACATATGCTGACAAAGTATCTGATCAATCTGAATATCAGATCTGTACTTTAATCTATAATTTCTTTAGGAGTTAATTTGCAAATAAGAATCGGAAACCTGACAACAGCAATCTATAGCAATACTTTCTTTCCATGCAACATTTCCCACCACAGCCTATCAAAGTTTACATATACATTTTTTTAATTAATCTATTCGTTCGATGCAATGATTCTATCAACCCCGGGGAGCTGCAAAACCGGCACAGCGTTAGTCGATCTTTCCCCTTTTCTCTAAGATCCAAGATCTCACTAGTCGGCATCACGTTAAATCTGAAACACATAAATTCATTTCGCAATTGTTTATCTGGAAATATGGTCCGATATAGTTCCATGGTACCACCTCTCTTGAAGTTAGAGACCAGCTGTTTATATTATCGTGTTTCAAGAACTTTTTCACTGGTGATTATCCAATGATATGATATGGCATTTATAACACGCCTATACACAAGTGTTTCAAGGCGCGACGAGGCAAGGGAGGGGAACAGAGGGAAGACAGAGACAACAATCTTACTAGGCCAGGTGACATTGAGATTGCGCAAGTGCATGGGAGGGGGGTGAGGGAAAAGTGTGAGGGGGGAAAGGGGAGGGGACAGTGCAGTACATAGGATAACAATAAAAATAAATACAAGCCAAAAAAAATAAATACAAGCCAATAAATACAATAAATAAGAAGTGCAGCTAAGTGGTGGCAAGTGCCCTGAGTGCAGGGCAGTGCCAGGGGGCAGTGCAGGTGTGCAACTGGCGGGGAGGGGACCTGGGCCCGAGAACAGAGGGAAGCCAGGTGACCAGTGCAATTTCAGTTTCAGCCTGGAGCTCAGCAGGGGAGAGGAGGAGAGAAAGCAGAAGCAAAGAAGAAGTGCCTTGAGGTGCTTCCGGATCCAGAGATGGTCCACTTCAAGTGTCAGAGAGGCCGGGAGGCTGTACCAGAGGGAGGCCCCAGCCGAAGAAAGAGATCTACCACCAACTCGTTGCTTGGAGAAGCGACTGACCCTGAGGGAGTTTGAGGCGGATGAGCGAAGGGCTCGTGAAGGAAGATATCTAGGAAGAGAGAGTTGAAGGTATTGAGGCTTAAGGCCCCAGAAGGCCTTGTGGGCAATGCAGAGGGTTTTGAACTTAATCCTCGCAGCCACTGGGAGCCAATGCAGAGATTTCAGTCCTGGAGAGATACGATCCCTGGGCTTGAAGCCAAGGACAAGTCTCGCAGTCCATTTGTTCAGATCGTTTTTTAACTTTATCTGGATTAAATATAAGGAGCTCATATGTTTCCCCCCAATGTGTTCAGAAAAGCCAAGCACTCAGCTTTTAGATCCTTTAAATAGCCAGAGGTGCAATTTCCATTGCGTATAACGTTGCCCAACAGATCATACAAAGTGTCTTTCGGACTGGTGATATTTCCTGAAGAGGCAAACCCTTCACCACATGACCACATTTCCCAGAGAATATAATCATAACTCGTAGCAAATTGCGCCCAAGGGTACACATTTCGGTAGGCGCTTGACAGACCTCCATATGCGTGCTTCATATTTAACCAATTCCTCGATCACCCAAATGGGAAAAAGTTCAAGGCCATAACAAAACTGGGGTATTACCTTGCATTTATAATAACGTACGTTAGAAAGGAAAGAAAACATCCCGATTTTAGTATCAATTTTTTTTAACTGTTCTATTTGAGATATGACCTTGCCTTCTAAATATTGCCTGTAATGTACCTTCTTTTTGTCACCAAATATCTGATAGCCCAAATAGCGCAGATATGGCCTGACTACCAGTTTTTTGTGATTCAGAAACCACGCTGTACTCGTCCTACCAGATCTAGAATGGAGGCGGAGAATTTTTTAGCATTAATCAATAGGCGATTAGCCAAGGTGCAATCTCTGAACAGGGTCAACAAGCGTTGGTCAAAACAGGGTATGGTCAAACAACATAAAGTCGTCAGCATATGTGGTCCAACAGATCTTGACTCCTTCCACCGTGGGTGGAACAAAAGCAGCTGCCTCTAATACACCACTAGCATCAGATACATATAGAATAAAAATCATTGGTGCAAAAATACACCCTTGGCGCAGGCGTTTTAGGGCATTAATAGGGAATGACAGTGTTCCCGTGTTGCTAAGACGTACCTGTAGCTTAGATCCCTCATGCAGATGATACAAAATCGATAATAGAGATGGGGGTAGACAAATTTGTTCTAATTTGCCCCACAGTATGCTCCTTTCCACCATATCGAAAGCCATAGTGAGGTCTATCAATGCTACATAAACAGGAGCACTATTGGCCTTCTATTGTTTTGTCCAGCTTTATACTCAGTAATAGGCCCCCTGCATCGGTTCCTAAATGCTTCCGAAAGCCAAATTGGAACCTCGTCATGTTATTTGTATGCACCCACTCTTGCATATGCTTCGAGACAAGACCAGAAATTCTTTTCAAATCTGCGTCCAGCAGTGTGATTGGCCTATAATTGGCTGGACAGGATCTGTCCCCTTTCCTATACACAGGTACTCTATAGGATGTATGCCATGTTACCGGTATGACCCGATATCTGTATAGAGCATGAAAACTATTTTTGACCACAAGTCTACATTTCCTTTAAAGATGACATTTGCCAGACCATTCGGCCCAGCTGCCCTAGATGATGAGGCCTTCCTTAACAGGGTTTTGATGTCCTCCTGTGCAATTGAAAAATTCCACTGAGTATTTATAACGGATACTGGAAGCGAGTATTGGATTTTTGAAGGGGCATAAATGGTACCGAAATGGCCTTCCCATTGGGTCTCCAAGATTGCAGAAGATTGTACAATGACCTGATGCATTATTTTATTATTTATTAATGCCCACAAGGTTCTGGAAGAAGGATCCCTTAGAGCAGTAAGCATTTTTTCACCGTTGACTTGATATAGTGTTTTCCTACACTTAGTACCCACATCGTGCCAGAAGGTATCAGTAGTATAAAGAGTGAGCTTTTTCCCTATTTTTGAATGTGTAAAATCAGAGAGAAAGACAGCATTAGTGTTGACCACATTATCCTTATGCCATACAATACGGGTCTTGGCTGTGTTAATCCGGTAAGAGGAGGGACATGTCCCATATTTCTGTGTCCCCCCTACTACTCCAAATTCTATCTCCAAGATCTTATGGGCACTGCAGGCAGTTCTCCTTAAACGAAAAGAGGTCGCTAAGTCAAACAGTGTTGTCGGAAGATGGATATAGTCAATCCTTATGGAGGATTTACCATTAAACCATGTTGTACGATCGGTCGTTACACACATTAGATCACAGGTATTGCGTAGACCCCACACTTAAAAAAACGTGCCCCACATTTGCCTCTGTAGAGATTTTGGTGTACAGCCCAGGATTACACCATTAGTAGTGTTATTATGGAGAAATTTAGTTTGACCCATATCTATTCCCAAAACATGCCCTTCCTCCTCTTGCCAAGGTATTTCACCTTGAAATCGCCAGCTACTACAATCGAGAGGTCCGAGGACATTTCATGGCTTACTTCAAATATACGTCCAAGGGAGTCCAATGAGTCTGTCAAATTGGTTTTTACACTCAAGTAAATATTGACCAGCAAGATGTAACTGGGACCGAAGCAATTGAGTATATGTAGCAGTACCGCTAAACATCATTTAGACATACGAAAGACCTTTATGACTATTGGCCCCCCATCCACTCGAATTGTGTTGATTAGTCCTCCAGAGGGTCTACCTAGTAGTCCCTTTGTGGCTAATTCAGTGTATACTATAAATCCATCTGTGACTAACGGGATTGTAAGCCATGTCTCTTGCAGACAAACGATTGAACAGCGTGTAAGTAGGGAACAGATTTCGGGGAGTTTTTTAAAAACCAGTGTCCCAGGGCCAATTTACCACCAACATTAACCATTCGGTTTCAGACCCTGTAGTTGAGACGTGGAGTGCCGTAGAGTTAAAGCCAGTCACCTGAGACAGGCATCATTCGACTCTTCACTTCCTGTGATCCGGTTTGCAATTCTCTCAGAATCATCAGTACCCTTATTCCTTAATTCAGTCAAGTGAGTTCCACTGTGCAGGTCATATGCAAATTTATATTTATGAAAGGACTCTGCCTCCCGGAGTACGGCTTCATAAATTGTGCGAGAATGGAATACTATCCGCACATAGTTGTGCCGCTCAGGGTGGACAAAATCTACAAGTTTGATGTCCCTTGATGAAATCAGGGTAAGACTCAGGATTTCATTAAACAGGGCCAGTATTCTCCATCGGTTCAAGGACATTGGCCCACCATAAGAAAACAAGTAATGCAACAGGACACTGGGGTTGTCAGGATAGTGGGGATGTCTCCGCTGAATTTCATCGCTTGGGTTATAGTTTTTAAAACTATCCCTACATTCAGTTTGAGTATAATCTTTAGAGTTAACCATACTTTCAGTTTATATATTTGCCTGCGGCCTCCCCAGCGGAATACTCCCCCCCCCCCCCCCACACCCTCCCGTCTGTGGGTCCCTGGCTCCCGCAATAAAAGTTTGTTTGATTCCTTGAGTCAAGGCGGCATTGGGTACCTTGGGATGTTCATCCAACATTAATTTTACTACTCTCCTGACAATTTGTTCAGTCACTGAGACTTCTCCCTCTTTATTCTCCGGGGTAGATTAAGCTTTATTGTTCAGTGATTTGTTCCCTATAGCCTCTGTTGCGTCACCCACTGGAGTCACCATTGTGGGATCTTTCAGATGTTTTGCCGCCCCCGGACCATTCAATAGGAAGCTGTCTTTGCCTCCAAAGATCCTATAATAGGAAACGGGCGATAAATTCCTATAGTCGACTGTTTCTGTTGACAAGGAATTGCTCTTTACACTTATGACCTCACCATCTCCCTACCCTAATGCATGAATCACTATTGGATTCACAGAGATTTCAGGTCGTGTCTCAGTAGTGTCCACTGTATTATCGATCACTGGCAATACCGTGGACCCCACGAGTTTCCTATTGGATCAATTACTGTTTTTTTAGGGAAGAAGTTGAATAAACTGCCCTTTGTCACCTGGTTGTTCTGTTGTACAAATACTTCTTTTGTTCTGCCCACTTGTCTTTTAGCTTTACCCTTTTTTTCATAGTTTCAGTGATGGTATCAACAGCCACAGAGCCCCCATCCCTCTTGCACAGCATCTCCTCTTTCCCTGTAGTGTCCAAATTTGACACCACATGAGTAGTAATGACATCTTCCTTGATGAAATTACGCCAGTTTTTCTTGGATGCCCTATTCTGTCGCTTCCCCATCTTCTGTTTAGTTTTATTGTTTTTATTTGCCAGCCCCTCCTTAATTTTAGCAGAGGAGAAGCCCATGTGCTCCTCATTATGCATCCCAGGTGTAGTATCCCGTGTCACACTGTCTTTGGTTTTGGGGTTACTCCTAAGCTTTTTGCCAGTAATGGGGGCCATAATTCTCTTTTTCCCCCGTGCACCCTCCACCGTATCCGAATAATGATCTGTGTTGGTCCCTGTTGAAGTAACAGTACTTTTCTCCAAAATTACACAATTACATTTCTGCATATCAACAGCCTTGATTATATTTCCAAATAATGTAGTATGCAGTTGTAATTCAGCCAAAATGTGGGCATTCATAGCTCCAACAATTCCCTCCTCCCAATTGCCACCCAGAGGCCGCCTCACTTTTTGGGCAGAAGTTATATCCCAGTCAGCCTCTTGGCTCACCGGATACTGGGACAATGCCAATAAGGAACTGTCAATTGGGCACATGGCCGTAGTCGAGGTTTGAGAGGAGGCACAGCTACTACCTTCACTTGCATTCTCTCGCCTGGGGTTGCATAATCGATCTACATTGGATTTTAGCAAATTATTATTTTCCCCAGTTGTATCCTCTCCAGAGTCGATCATTAGTATAGATGTATCTCCCTCATTGGGATTGTGCCCCTCTAAATCCATTACAGTTGGAGGGGATAGTGGTAATGGCATTTCGAGCGCCATTCTCATTGTCCCCGTCACCGGGGTAAACGCCAGTGGGGCAGACAATATATCATCATATGCTCGAACCCCTGTCATTGTTTACCTTCTCGTTATTGGCCCGTCTCTGTTGTATGTGTACTTGGTATTCTTCATAGCAGCAATAAGTACAAAGCCAACTGGGCAAAATATCACAGATGGAGTATGACAATAAAGCAAAACAAATGGTTAGTTATAAACAGAAAACACCTCTCAGCACGGACCAAATCAACAAGCAATAACAATGATTCCAGCGCGTGCCTCAGAATTTACTTTTTGAGGGAGGAACGGATCAAATCAAAGGCTCTCCTCCCTCAACCAGGCAGAAAGGCAAATGGTCAGTTGTAAACAAGAAAGCACTTCTCAGCACGGACGAAGTCAACGCACAATAACAATGGCAACATTTCGGGCACTTGCTCCTGGATTTACTTTGTCAGGGGGGGAACTGATCAAAAAGCTCACCTCCCTCACCCAACCAGGAGAAGGGTTGCATTCCGCTCGCCGCCGCCAACCGAACAGCCTTCTTGGGGCTTACTTCGGGTGCACGCATGGGTGCGCTATGGAGAATTAGATGTAGGTTTGCTGGGGAAAAAGGGGGCAGAGCCAAGTAGCACGGGAAAAGCACTGCAGAATTGAAGAGAGAAGCAAGATGGAACTTTAGGAGTGAGAGTATCAAAGTCCACACAGCAAAGTCCACACATTCAGCAGTCCATTAGTGTCCAATGTGACTTGATAAGTCACAGCTACCTTGAAGCGTTACAGGGCGTACACTCCTTCTCTTTAAGGACGGCAGCTCCCACGCGTTCAGCAGCGTACCACAGCCAAACGGCCTACTTAGGGCTTACTTCCGGTGCGCACGCTAGTGTGCTATGGAGAAGTAGATGTAGGTTTGCTGGGTAAAAAAGGGTCAGACCCAAGTAGCACAAAAAAGCACTTGAAGCGTTACAGCGCATGCACAAAATTCTCTTTCTCCTTAAGGACAGCATATAGATATCCTGACGGTGCCCGTAGTATCCCCCCCTTAGAGTTAGGGAAAAGTAGCTTTTCTCTTGTTTATGGTATAATAAAAGTTTATGCCAGCCATGCCACCTGTGTGTCAGTCTCCTCCTTCTGCACCCTTACACTAGAAAGGATCTGAATATGATTAGCAAGCCTGAGGATTAACAAGCTGATTTCAGCATCCTGCCATTCTGGGCAATCCTGCTGTGCGCCTGAATAGCCAGTCTTTGTGTCCTGGTGCTTCATGTCTTCCATAGTGCAACACAGAAGTGGGTCGAGGAGTGAGTCTATCACTTAGTTGGATACAATCTACTCATTCAAGCCTGGGAAAGGGAAACGTGTGAGAGCATGTCTTATCTTATTTACAGGTGCACAGAGCGCCCTTTTCAACTGATGTATACGTAGGTCCTTAAATAATGTGATGCATTAATCAAGTTATCATGTTTTGCTTGGCAAGCCACATGCCACTGCTATAGTGTCCACGGTATTTGGCAAAAAATGAGTCTGTCATTTGCAGCTGATCTGGATTTTATTTTCTGACTGTTCATTGGTTCTCCGTGGTCCGCGTATGACCACCAAAGCCTACTGACTGTTTTAAGGTTCATTCTCTTGCATCTCATTCTGTTCCCTCTATACTCGTTGGATGTCCCAAAGAACGGGGACTGGACCGAAGCCCGTTGGCAAGCATCAGTATAATAGAACTTTCCGGCACTTACTGGAAATATGGTAGTTTGTGCGAGCATTCTACAGATTATTCCTTCTTTTTCTGTTCTGCCTTTGTTGTCATGTTTAAATATCTCTGAGAGAGATTTTTTTCACTCCGAGTCCTGCCCTGGAATTTCAAAAGCAGTAGTCATTAAGGTTTGGATATAGGTTGAAAGGTATAATGCCCTGCCCTCAGTACTCAATTTCTGCCATCTGATGTTCAGTATTGGTCAAAACTCTCTGAAATGGCAATCAGTTAGTACTGAAATAGTATTGCGTATTTTCTGTTATTCAAAAGCTTCCTGTTGAAGCAGTTAAAAAAGATGGCTGCTTTTGCAGATGAGTATCACTGTACAGGCAGGCTAGGTGAAAAGCATGTATATCGTTTAACCAAATATAGAGTGTGTTAGTGTATCCGTGTAAAGTGCCTGCTTCCGACTGGTTTCCCTCCTTCCCCTCTATTACTGCAAACACCATGCTATTACAGATTGCAAACACCATGCTATTACAGATTGAAAGGATTTTCCATCCAGTGGATCCCAATTAATGGATCACTGCCTCCCTCTTCCCGCCCCCATGAACTTTCTAAGCATGCAGCTGCCTGTGTCTTCATAGGAAAGACTTGCTCTATATAAAAACGTATTCATTAATGATTTTCTTCATGGCTTCTTACCTAGTGCCACCATTTACAATTTCGTTGGTGCTAGTTTAGGACTTAAAAATCTGGTTTTAGCAAGTGAATATCCTCAAAAGGCATGTGCCACTGTTTAAGGATGCAAACACTTGTTTCCTGCTTTGGTACACATTGTCTTTGTCACCTTGGAAACCTAACAACATTGGCAATAAACTTTGAATAACATTAAACATTTCAGTTTTGGCTTCTGTGTTGCCAATGTTTGTGCAGCATATTTCTATTGTACAGCAGTCTCAAGTAAATGGAGCTCTCCGAATGTTCCTTTGCTTTGAAAGAGGATGCTGAGTCCCACTACACCTCTTGCCCAGAGCCTCCTTAAGTTTATGTTCAAGAAAGAAGAGAGAGGACTTAGACATTGGCACAGTTCGAAGAAAAGTTCATCGTTTGCGTTTTGTGAAATATTAGAACATCCATTGGTCATTTTTTAATACCTTTGTAAACACCAAAGTATAAGACGGAGCACACACGACCTAGGACCTTATGATAATTAACTTTTATTCCAAAGCTGTCAATATAGATGCGTTCTATGTGTTTTTTTTGTGCCTTTTTCAGGTCTGGAATAATTTGTTTTTAAGAACTGGTGCTCAGTATATGATGGCCAGTCATACCCGTGGCTCCAGTGTTCCCCCATCACCTCCATTGACATAGTTGTTAGTGTCTAATATATTAATGTTGGAACTCGGAAACAATGTGTTTTCAAACTTCCTTTTTTTTCTGCCTATGATTATCTGAAAAAGTGTCAAATTTCCTTCTTTGAAAATGTAGAGGGATTAGTTACATTTGAGTTTTGATGCCTGACCATGTGTGCTCAGCCAGTAGCATAATATTAGGCTTCATGTCTTCCGAGTAGTCTTCCATCAAGAACTGCATGTAAGGTAACAGGTGCCATGTTTTTGCAGTTGCATTCATTTCTTTCATTTGGAGTCAGTTGACGTGAAATGTAAACAACGGGATGATCAAGTTTGGTATCAGGATTCCATTGCAGCAGTACAATTCCTATTGAATTGTCAGAAGCATCAGTTTCAACGATAAAAGGGAGTTCCTCGTTGGGCTATCTTAGGATGGGTGCTTTTATAAATTCAGCCTTGATGGCTTGAAACCACAGACTGGTAATTTGTGTAGTTTTGAAGGCGAAATCAGGAATAAAGCAACAATAAAAATGTGCAAATCCCAAAAATTGTTGCAGAGATTTAACGTCACATGGATTTGTCCAGTGCAGAATAGCCTTGATCTTCCTGGGATCCATCTGAATGTCATCAGCATCAATAGCATAACCAAGAAATGTTATCCTTTCTCGATGGAACTCACTTTTTTATTCTTTAGCAAACAGGTGATTTCCTAACAATTGCTGAAGTAACTCCAGTACATGGACCACATGTTCCTCAAGGGTCTTGGAGAAAACGAGGATATCGTCCAAATAAACCCAAGTAGTGACACCTAATAGGTCAGAAAACAGCAAGTCCATGAACCGTTGGAAAACAGCTGGGGCGTTGCACAAACCACAAACGACTTGACACAATATTCGTAATGCCCAAGGTGTGACCTGAAAGCTGTTTTCCATTCATCTCCTGGTTTGATTCTCACAAGGTAATAAGCCCCAACCCGCCACCGTAGATCGATCTTGGTGAAATTGCGGGCACTCTGCAAAGCACCCGGGATTGGGAACCTGACATCACTGCAGCAACCCCAGGAGTGCCTTCAAGAAAGCTGGTGCAGACACCACAGCCACCAGCCTGGGACAGATCGGCCCGAGAACCAGCGCGTGATAGGTAGGTCCCCTGCCAGTGCATAGAACGCCAATGCACATACATTTGCCAGCCTCCCGGTCTCTGATGTCAGAACTGGGAGACACACATTGGTGTGACACCAGCACCTATTGGGTGTGATCGCGGCCTGTCTTATGGCAGTTCCCTACACCAGGCTACGGATGAGGAGGCTGCAGCTGCATTTTTCAGCCTCCTGGGATCAGGAATTTGGAGACCAAGCAACATCGATCCCCATACCTTCGCACCTGCACGAGGGCCTGGTAGTGGAGGCATGAGTCCAACCTCTTGGCAGGAAGACCCTTCAGGCCGCCCCTCGCGGACCACACCATTATGATAGACTCCTCCATTCAGGGGTGGGAGGCCTCCCTGAGCAATCATGCTATGCATGGTCTATGGTAGAGGGACGACCAGTAGAACCATATCAACTGGTTGGAGATGATGGCTATCTGGCTCGCGCTCGGGGCATTCCTTCCCATCAAGGGCAGAGTGGTGTGCATTCAGACGGACAACTCTACCTACATGTATTACCTCAACAAGCAGGGGGGGCACCAGATCGCTGCCTCCGTGCAAGCTGGTAATAACCACTTGGGAATGGGCCATTGCGCAAAACATCTGGATCTCGGCAGTACACCTTCCGGGAGAGTCTGGTCTAGAGGCCGACAGCCTCAGCCGGCTGGGCTCAGACAACTACGAGTGGCAGTTGAACAAGAAGGTACTTACAGAACCTTTCAGCAGGTGGGGTCACCCCAGCATAGACCTGTTTGAGACTGAGAGCAACCGGACGTGCCAGTGGTTCGCCTCCTGGGGTTGCTGGGGCCAGCGCTCCATGGGTGACGCGCTGCAGATTCAATGGAATGGAATGTGTGCCTATGTGTTGTGAGCAATTAGAAGGTGTCCCACCCGCTAGTCCCCAGGGGTCTCAGGTGGCCCCCTTTCCCTTTATAAACACTTTGACATGGACAGCCCGCTCTGGGAGAAAACACTCACACCCGAGCATTGTACCAGACATGTCCCACTACTGTGGTCTGCCAAGGTCGGGCAATTACTGGTAATCACTCACACCTGACTTCCATTAAACTTCCCCAGGCGGAGCACGAGAGCACACTCTGAGCAAGGCAAAGCATGCAAAGGAACTGTACTTTTCCGACGGCAACTGAACGAGGGAAGACAGGTGGCAAACCCCAAGTAGGGAGATACCCTTGACCTTTTCGGTGAGAAACCATTACTTTCCAGAACCCTTCAAATTAGAAAGCATAAGTAACCGGTGTCGATGTCTAGATCACCTGGCTAAAGACAAGACATGCTAAGGCACTTCAGCACTGAGGCTGTGAGTCATCTGAGGGACGCTTTCTGGCTGCATATGCCGAGATAAGGCATAGGGGACAATAGGTCCTCTGGAAAGAAGTCTTCATTGTGTTTAAGATAAGCTACCCATCCTGATACCTTTTCCTGTAGAAGCATCCCTTTTTTTTGTTCCGATCTTCCCGTCGGGCTGTAGGAGTTTCTCACATTGCCAGAACGCTACAACTAGTGTGTAGGAAAAACCAAGAGCATGTAGCTTCAGGGCAGAAATACTGACACTCCCTTAACAGAAGACAGGAAGAGGGGTAGAAATATCTTTACAAGTGCGACGGTTGGCAATACACACCCTAGATACCAAGTCTTATGGAGATGGCCCTTTTGGTTTAGGGAGCCTCCTTTTGTTTGTTGCATTCAACCATGCCAAGTCAGCCCATTCAGTTAGTGGCAGCTCCTTTCTTTTTCCCGATACCCATGTCCTGTTTGTTACTGCAGAATGAAACTAGGTAAACCTAAATGTGTTTTGTTGCTCCCTCCCCTGGACAGCTATAATTATAATTGTTCTCTTATTTATGTATTTCATTTGTAAAGCGTGCACAACCCCTCAGGCATCAGGGTGCTGTGAAACCAGTTACATGGGGCCCAATGGCGTTGAGGCTTAAAATTACAAAGGGCCCGAGGACGAGGCAGACAACATTTGTGCAATAGCAAGCAGATTACAGTGTAGTTGACATAGGCAGATTATTTAAACAGCCAAGTTTTAAGGGCTTTGCGGAAGGCCCAAGAGGACCCTTCTGCTCTAAGAGCAGGCAGGATGGAATTCCACTGCTTTGCTTGAGTAACTGGAAAGCTTGAGCCTCCTGCTTTCGCACGTCTGAATTTAGGTTGCACAAGCCTTTGAGAGTAATGGTTTCTAGTGGGCCTGGATGGCTGGGACTTAGTGACTTTTGTGATAAGTATGGTGGGGCTGACTTGGAGATGAATTTGTGGGTGATTGAAAGCGTCTTGAAGGATATGCTTTCTCTGATGGGGAGCCAATGGACCGCTCTGCAGACAGTTGAGATGTGTTCTGAGCGTGGAATTATAAGCGCAGTGCGAAGGGCATTATTTTAGATAGTCTGGAGTTTCTTTAGATTACGGGATGAGGTGCCGGCAAGTAGGACGTTACAGTAGTCTAGCCTACCTCCCACCACTGTCGCTAGTCTGGAAGGGTCTGGCAGTATTAATGAGTTTAGTGGAGTAGGCTGCCGCTGAGGAGATGGTGTTGACTGGGCGGGTGAGGGAGAGGGTAGAATCAAGGTAAACTCCTAGAGTTTTTACAGATGAGGAGACTTATAACACACTTAATACCAACTAGTGGTTTATTAGTGCGTGATCAGGTTTCGAACTTGTGCTGCTCTGTGTTGTCTTGCTTCCAAGACAAACGTGTTGGCCCTGTTTATCCTTGTCCTTTAGAAAAACATTAAGACTTGTGCTGTCAAACAGGCGTGTTCCTCTACTATCCTTAGTAATGTTCACATTTCTACTCAGTCACTTAAAAATGCAGACACAATAATTATGCAAATGTGCTAGTGTTTGGATGCCTTTAAAGGTACAGTGGTTGTTCAGATAAAGGTTTTGTAGTGATGTCCTTGTGCAATTGTAATTTATTGCTGCAAACCTAAAGGGAGCAGCAGATGACTGTGCTGCTGCGGCCCATGATTGTAAACAAATCAACCAGTACCGCAACCTCCGCGTTCTGCAGCTATTGACATTGTCAGGGCAAATAGATCACAACTAAACAGCGTAAATCCAATATTCTATATCATGATAGACCCTCACGTGGGTTGTTTTAAGTCTGGTAAAAGTGGATAATTTCCTTCATTCCGTGAGGTGTCACCCCTAATTATCAGGAGCATCCAATGGTGCAGCTTTGTGCTAGCTTTTTTTTTAGATCACTAAAGTATGTTCCTTTTGAAAAGATTTTCTCTGGTAGGGTTCGTGGTTCATTCCAGTGATGTGGTCTTGTGCCTCTTATTGAACTAAACCATGCTCTTAGATTCGGTCTCTTCCTTTGCATGCAATTTTATTCCAAAAGTCACTGTGCCTTTTCAGATCCTTGCAAGTTGTCTTATGCTTCCAAAGTCAGGCATTTACATGGCAGACCTGATCTTAATAAAACTAAAAATGCTCCTGTTCCTTATTAGTGTTGGACTTTGATGCTGCAAGCGAGGTGTAGGATTCCCTTGCAAGATAACAGAGTATTTTAGTAGACTGGCTTTGCCAGTATTAATTGCAATCCTTCTGCACTTTCCTAGCAAACATGTTGCGGTATTAGAGATGAGCAAACTGCTTGTGTTTTAAACCCATATTTGCTTAATATAGCCCAGCTTCCTGCCAACTGAGTATAGTTAAGGAGTGTCAATTGTGACTTGCCTTTGTAATGGATCTATGTGATCACTGCGCCGCCCGCAACTGCGATGCCGAAAATGCTGACGGCAGTTACGGCGCGGCACAGTGATCATATGGATCACTGTGACCGCTTCTATTGGCCTGCATTACCCCTCCCAACCGCCCACCCCACTTATCTTTAGGGCGGCACACTTCCGTGTGTGCCGCCCGCACTCTGTGATCCCTGCGGTGTCAGCTCGTCCCACTGGAGCTGACGCCGCAGGGTGCTTTTTTTAAATTTTTTTATTTTTTTACGTGTCCCCCGCTTTCCGAAATGGCAACCCCCGCTCTGCTTGGGCGCAGTAAATGTCACCCTCATTTTGTGCGCCTCCAAAGTCGCAGTGACTCGGGGGGCGCACAAATGAGGGTGACATTTCTGTATGATACCTTTGTAAACATTGCAGTTCCCATGTTTCAATGAACCTTTGGACTTTCCGCCCACTAGTAAGGCGGCAACACCATGACTCCTTTTCACTTCTGCCTTCTGAGGATTTCAAAGTTCCCTTCACTAGGTGAACACGTTTACAATATACCTTTTTGTTCTTGTAACTATTTTTGTATGGTGAATTTTGAATCATTGTGATACTGATATTTTTTAATGTGTTTACTGTCCGGCAACACTGCCAATTGAAAAGCCCACCTGCACAGCTAATGAGGTCTAGCTTTAGAATGTTCCAATTTGTTGACTTGCATGTGAAGGTGGCTATGTCCAAAGCTGCTCTCATAAGAGACCTATTTAGCATTATTCGTTTAGTTTGATGCATCTATTTTACTTAAAAGGTGGCACCAAGAAGTGTTAAAGAAAGTAAAAATTGCTTTGTTCACAAAGTTTTCCAAAATGTCCTAGTTGATTATTGTATATATTATAACAAAATACCCTTGCAGTTTTCTAAGCTGTGGTTTGTATTTTGTCAGCTTTTCCTAGAATTGGGAAATTGTGGTGTCCAGTGTGGGTATCAGTCATAAAAAGAAAACTGTTGCAAAATATAGGTTACAATTACTTTGAACTAAAGTGATTAAGGTTGATGCA
The DNA here is from genome assembly GCF_040938575.1 of Ambystoma mexicanum. NCBI lineage: Eukaryota > Metazoa > Chordata > Amphibia > Caudata > Ambystomatidae > Ambystoma > Ambystoma mexicanum. The sequence continues at coordinate 1,490,232,367 of NC_090932.1, read as the reverse complement.
GTCTAACTGGTTCACCTAGTGATTCCACTACGTTTTATAAATAACAATTACAAAAATTACGGATTTTACACTGTATATGCATGTGTTCTAATCGAATGAAGAGTAACATAATTTTAACATGTTATTAAAAGTTGAAAATCTATCATATTAAAATGATCACAGTGCCAACCCAGCAAAGAACTTGGCTGTACATAGTCGACCGACTGCTTTTAGACAATCTACTAGAGCTGAGGTCTGTAACCTTTGACTCTCCAGATGATTTGGACTACAACTCCCATCAACCTTAGCCAACCTAGTGAATGAAATGAGATCATGGAAGTTGTAGTTCAAAACATCTGGAGAGCTTCAGGCTGCAGCCCCCTGCATGAGTTACTCCCAACTCTGGACTAATCTCCCGAAGACATAAGAGTCACCACCCAACCTGATGATATTCAGGGCAAAACTCACAACATAACTCTTATAATAAGAATTCTCTAGGAAGTGATAGTTATGTAGTGTGCCCTGTACAATTAAATATGCATAGTGTATCCGTAGCTAATTGGCTGAATTTATAATTGCATTTTTTTTACAATTGGGATGGTGGTATTAATATACCACTTTCTGTAAAATTCAGCATTTTCAAAGGCTGCGGTAAATGTACTAAAGGTCTGTTGAATGATTTAGCTGACAAGTGAGGAATACAATAGAAACATGCCAAAGTGCAATCCTAGAAGAACATTTTCACATGCTGAAAATGTCTGCATCCATTTTTAAGAAATATGCTCAGTGAAACCCAGATTCTTCTCTTAGTACTACCCATTCCAAATGTCCATGTCATGCTAGGCACGACAACCAAGTCTTGCATTTTTGTCGTCCATGCCGGAATGTATTTGATTATTTAAGTATTGTATTTCATATGCTGGATATATTTGAATCTCTTATTTTCTGCACCAACCCACACACAGATAAGCAAGAATGCGGTGCCAGAAGAATTTTAATGATGAATAGCAGGAAGAATTTGAGAAAGAATGCATTCCATCTATCAAAATTGCTCTCTTAACATTTCTTCCTTCCTATGGGAAATCATTGGCATCCTGCAATGAAAGGGTTAAAGAGAGGTCTGCACCATCGTACATGTGTGGTGTTCAAATCTAATTAGTAAAAAGCTGTTTCCCTGAATGTTTTATTTTTAAATTACTGTAATTTTTAAACAAATGAATGTGTTGTGGTCAACTAATTTGTCTCCCTCTTTACTTAACTTGCAAGGGGTCTGCCTCTCACACCTAACAAATGGCAAGACTATTTTTAAGTCAGTGGTCTATACAAAGTATTGTCGTAGGTTTTTTAGTCTTTAGTCCTCACATCCAGAGGGGTTGTTTACAACACCTCGATGGCATAGTTATTGTATAAGAAAACATTGTTCAGAATGTCATACTATTGGTTGTATTTTGAGCAAATGTTTTATAAAAACATTGTGCATCATACATGTAACAAGCCTTGTAGGCAAGTATGCTACATTCTTCTCCGGGAAAAGATTACAGTTGCCTCTTTAGCCTGGCTTTTGGTATTAATTTTATTCTGTTGACTGACTATAACTGGCACTGAATAGAATATTACCCACATTACATATAGTGATTGACTGTAATTCAATACCTGGGAGACTCTGGACTATTTTGTATACTCAATAAGACGACCTTTAGCAATACATATAACACTGCATAACAAGGTAGGTTTAAATGGAACATTTAAAGTTCAATTATCATTTCCAAATTATTTGAAGAGAACCATCAGATACTTCCAGCAGTGTAAACAATACTTTGCATGGCAGTGGAATATGTGAGCTTTGCATGCTCTTTGTGCTGCTTAAGATGATTTAATTCCAAACTGAAGTGAAGCTTTTTGATCCATCTGTACAACATGTTTTCAGATTCTACATCCTTCAAAGAATATTAACATGTTTCTTTAAGTTCATATGGACACAGTGGTATGCAGATTCTGGCATGTGTATACATAGGTAACGTTTTCATTTTTTGTTGAGTAGAGCGAAACCAAAATGTAAATGTATAGAGTATAAAGATCTGTATGCAGTCACAAGATACATTGTCATTTTGTAACTATTTTCCTGATGTACTTTCTGTTAATTTTTTCCCCTATTCTTTGAATGGTTTTGAAATTGCTTTTCTTTTCTGTGCAGAGAATCGGACTTGCAAAAACAGTTTGATGAAGAAAAACGTTCTTTACAGAAATCCATTAGCGTCACTAGTGCCTTAATCACAGAAAAAGACAAGGAGCTTGGGAAACTACGAAATGAGGTAACGATTAAACTCTGCAAGAAATGTAAGATTGGAGAACTAGTTAAATTGTTGCTATATACAGTAAAAAAAACCACATTAATTTTAGTCTTAAGATGAAATGTGATGTATCCATAGGCAAGGGAGGGGGTTGCAGGCTGTCATTTATTAAGTGATCCTGTCAAGTTTTATGCTATATCTTGAGTAACCTTGAAGCAATAACCTCTGACTATTTTTAGGGGTAAGCCAAGGTTTTTACTGTTGGGGGTAGATTTTACTTATATCATTGTGCATCATGAAATGAAAACCGCTTTTTATTAGAATATGTTTTAGTACATCGCTTGTAACAATTTTGTCTTTATCCAGTTTCTAACATTGCGTATAACTGTTGTTAGAGGTGGAGTTGGAATGAAAAATTAAACATTTATTGGGGTGGCTTCAGTGCTGACAGATAATCATACTGTCATGAGACCTTACCCTATATCACACCTCATATGAGTATTGTCAAATAATTGAACACAGTTTTACAACTAAGGGTGTGCATGACTGAGGAGCCCCCACAGTGACCAGGAAAGCAGCTCCTACATGGTTATCAGTGAAGGATTGCAAAGCATAATGGCTCAATTCCTTTCATTTGAGTGTTTGCAGCAGTTCTACCCCCATTGTGGTCCTTCCACTAGGGGATATATGTATAGTCGATGTGAATACAGTTATGGTCAAACTAGAAGCGACCACTCCATACATTACGTTAGGGATTTCAAAAGGATAACAATGTCTTCTATGAAACAAATGAAAGTAGAATCTAGAGAGAGGTATATATCAATATCAAGTGAAATATAACCCTCTGAACATATATACTTTTAAAACATGGAACGCATATTGGTCGATTCAAAGTTTTATTAAAAAGCCAAAGAAAGAGTGTGAATATGTACAGTAAAGTTGTAGAACTGAAACGCAGAAGGCTTCCAGAAAAATCTGTGCATGCGTTTGGGACCAACATACTTGCAAACAAAACATTGGCAAGACCAGTTGTCAGTGTTTAATAATTGGTGACCAGTTTCTTGTGTCTAGTAACTACTAGGCCTATGGTAAAAGGAATGTTCTTAGGCCATATCCAGACCCATATTCAGGTACAGTATATGAAATAAGTTAACCATACACGATTCTCTAAGGAAGGTGTCTATTGATTAATTATAAGACTACATTTTCATTGTAATTAAACATGGTCTTCCAAGTATCATGAAAGTGAAGCATCACATTATAAAGTCCCTACACTTTTAGTTCAGGTCATCCCCTCAATTGTTCACTAAATGCTTTCTTGCACAGTGTTGAATCTTGATCAGTGACCCTCTGAAGGAGTGAGCCTAGAAAGCCACAGTCAGGTTTTCAGTTCCTGGGACAGATGTAGAAATGTGAACGACTTGTGTCTATGATTCAGTAAATGGTGTTGAGCATTTGAAAATAGAAGAGAAAACGGTCTGTAAAAATGTAATGCTTCATCCTTGTTTTCCTGCACCCATTTGTCCAGGGTGGAAAAGAGACATTTACATAAATGCCAACTTATCCTCTGCATCTGCTTATTCCCACGTGTGCACTTGCAAAGACCATGTTGAAGTTTATTATTTTAAGGGAAGAAGCACCTTGGCTCCATATGACTTGTCCTTCCATCTCTTGGTACACAAGTCTGTCACCAACTTTGACAGTGATGGACCCATGTAACAATGTGAACTGGACTTTGTTATCCAAATTCGAACTCCCAGTATTTGTGCTTTAACAATCGAGATTATAGAGAGTGCACCATTCGCAGAAACACGTGAACACTTCATGTTATTCAGAAATTAATTGGGTTGTGCCAGAGAAAGCTGATGCTATTGTAGCTATTTCAGCTCTCTCCATTTTAACAGTTTATCTTATGAAATGTCTCTCATGCACCACCACAAGCTGCCATGGAGGTGCAGTGTGACACATACTCAGAAAAGGCCTCCTCAGTTCCAAATCTTGCTACTTCCTGACTGATCTTCGAACACAAAACCATTAACCGTCAACCCTCTTCATCATCATTAAGATGTACCCTTATTACCATCCAATTCTCACCTCCCCAATCGCCATGGCTCATTCTTTTATGAAATTATCATATGCAAGTCCCTTGCTGGTGCGCTGAGAGTTCAACATTTGTGTCAGGAACGACTCTCAAAAGCTTATATTTTGTCTATTTGACAACTTATTTGTTGTCAATTAAGTGTTCACTCACAAGTGACCAAGATAGGGCTAGTCCCACTAAGAGTGTGCTACAGCCCCCGTACTGCATATTGCATGTAAATCCAATATAGTGGGCTGCCCCCTGGACAGAATTCAGCTCTGCAATTCCGGGAGTGGATGCCGGAAGGGGCTGGAATTAGGAACAGGTGCAAGGTAAGCTGGGAAATGCATTTCCATCAACCAGTAGGCTTTAGAAATCCTTGCACATGAGCAAAGCCTCTTTTTCTTTGTCTTGGTGCTGTTGTTCAATAAAGATACAAATGCAAGTTATGGTTGGATTTATGTTTTCCTTTTACCTGTCCAAATTGGTATGAAATTATGGGTTGCGGGTCAGTGGGGGATAACATAACAGTGGTTTTTGAGCGCACTGCAACCCTCCTGGCAAGTAATAGGAGGGACTTGGAGTGCTGGTGGCAGGGTGGCAGGCGCGGTGTTGGGAAAGGGAGCAGAGGTGTAATTTCCTTTGTTACAAAGCACGAGAATCACCAGAGACCATCCACTTTCGATACCCTCTGAGATTGGGATGTGTAGGGCATTGCATTGTGCTTTGGGGCACGAATGGGAGCCAGTGGTCATTTGGGCCAATAATCATCAGTTATCAGTTTGGTTGGACCCACCATTGTAATATGGTGATATGGATATCACCCCCACTAGGTTCTGCTCTTGCTTATACTTATAGGGGGTGCATTGTATTAATAGCATCCATATTACTGTTACATCCCATGTTTGTCCATGCTCTTGGGGCATTCTATGGAAAACAGGGACGGGACCATCCAATGCAAGTCAGCCTATGCTGGAACTTTCTGGAAAGCACCAGCATGGCAACGACAACTACGCAGCAGCTACCCTTGCGCACCCTGCCCAACCACCAGTCCCTTTTTCTGTGTCGGACAGGTTGAAGCTCAGCATTGCTTCTACAGCAAGTTGTGCCCAAATACCTCTCCCCCACCCCCTCCCATTTCATGCCCTACGAGTTCTGGCGATGTGCACATGTTTCCTCCACCAACCCACGCAGTTAGTGCCTGACATGTTTAGGGCCATTGCAAACTCCTTCCTGGGCAGGATCGCATGCTGTGTGAAGACCTTCGGGACACCTCTGCCTCGGGAAATCAAGGAGGTTGTTGCAGTGAAAAGTTAAGTGCAAAACAAAAATATGACTAGCTTTATTTGAAGGGTACATTGTATGGGGCAGCTTCCCAGGGATTAATCCGCATGAGAGGGGTCCCACATACACACACAGCCTATGCCACCCAGTTCAGCAGTGCACACCAGACAATGGTCAGATGATCAGATATGTGTTATTTATAACGCACCTGTACACAAGTGTTTCTAGGTGCAACAAGACAAGGTAGGGCGACCTAGGGAGGATGAAACCAACAATCTTACTAGGCCTTGTGTCATTCAGATAGTGCAAGTGTGCAGGAGGGGAAGAGGAGAAGTGCCCGGGGAAGGGAGAAGGGAAGTGTGGTCAGGGAAGCAATTTCCCTGATACAGCACCTAAGTGCGTGGAAGCCTGCAAGCACCTGTACTGCCTCTGGGTCACAGAGGAAGCCTGGCGCCAGTTGAGTTCCGAGGGTAGCGAGGTGACCAGCTAACGCGGCAAACAGATGATCAGCAAGTGAGAGCAAGAGAGAAAGCAGAAGCAAAAAAGAAGGTCTTAAGTTGCTTCTGGAACCTGAGGTGGTCCTGCTCTAGTTTGAGAGTGGCAGGAAGGCCATTCCAGAAGGAGGCGCCTGCGGAGGAGAGAGATCTACCTCCAACTCTCTGCCTGGAGAACCGACTGACCATCAGAGAGTTAGAGGAGCAGAGCGAAGGGCTTGAAAAGGAAGATGTTTAGAAAGAGGGAGTTGGAAGTAATGTGGGCCCTGGCCCCAGACAACCTTGTGGGCAATGCAGAGGATCTTGAACTTGATCCTTGCAACCAACCGGAGCCATTGGAGAGATTTCAGGGCTGGAGAAATACGATCCCTGGGCTTGAGGCCAAGGACAAGCCTCGCAGTCCAGTTCTGGATTAGTTGCAGAGGGCAAAGAGTAAGGGAGGCAGTAGTCCAGCCTAGAGAGAACCAGGGCTCTTGGGATGTTGAGCTTCTCTGGGAAAGTGAGAAAAGGAAGAATACCTCTGAGGAGGTGCAGCTGATAGTGGGAGCTCCTCGAGAGGTCCGTGATGTAAGAGGAGAAGGAGAGAGTGGAGTCGAAGATGACCCCAAGGTTTTTTGCCTCACAGGAAGGCACAGGGAGAGGGCCCAAGGAGGGGGCCAGAGTGAAAGAGGGAAAGCGGGAGCAGGGGTCCCCATGAGGAGGATCTCTGCCTTGCTGGCATTTAGGCTGAGATCGTAGTAGGCGCACCATTACTGAATCGCGATAGACAGACAGAAATGAGCAAGAGAGGAAAGGAGGAAGAGGGGAGCCTGAAGGAGAGCTGAGTGTCATCCACATAACACTGAAGGTTAGAGGAGAAGGTAGAGAGGAGGTAGGCCAAAGGGGCCACGTAGAGGTTGAAAAGCCAGGAAGAGAGGTTGGTGCCCTGGGAAACACCACATGTGGAAAGAGAGGTGGTTGAGAGAAAGGACCCCAGTTGGACCTGAGAGGGACGGTCCAGGAGGATGGATGTCAACTAGGCAAGAGCCTGGTCTGTGGTGTCCAGGATCTCACAGAGATGATTGATCTTGATGGCATGGTTGACCGTGTCGAAAGCAGAGGAAAGATCAAGGAGGATGAGGACAGAATGAAGGCTAGCATCAAGATTAGTGAGCAGGTCTTCACAGGTGTTCAGGAGAGCAGTATCCGTGCCTCTGGCTGCTCTGAAGCCAGATTTATGGTCATTGAGACATCCAACCTATTCAGTGTGGAGAGTGAGCTGGGAGATGGCCAGCTTTTCCAAGAGTTTGCCCAAGAAGAAAGTGATAGGGATAGGCTGGTAGTTTGCCGGTCAGGAAGGATCGGCAGGCGGTTTCTTCATGAGGGGATGCAAAGGGACTGGTGCTGTACCCCGCACTGGTGTACCCACGGTTTACCGGTCAAGAAAGGGGACTTCCACTAACTGCGAAGGCACATGTGCACATCCTAAACCCATACAGAAGAGCACGGTCAGAGAAGGGAGCTTGCAGGATTTAATAACAGCACCTTGCGCCCATTCCAAATAGCACAGGTACTGGGGGGAGTGCTCTTCTAGCCGCCATAGGCCACGCGCCGTACACCATGCCAGGTCACATGAGTCGCAGTATGGGAGTGATGTGGACCTTAACTGCTGTCCGCACCTAAAACACACGCAGTCTCTACACCCTGTTCTGGCAGCAGAGTAATATATCTCATGGGGGGACACACTACAAGTTATTGATGAAGTAGAGATGTTAAGTAAATTAATTTGGATTTCAGGTGCTCCTGCATGGGAACATCCCAAACTTAATTCAAAGACATTTCTCAATGCCACCTGTGCTCTTGGTATTTACTTAGCATTAATACACAAAAAGAATTTCAGAACACGAGTAGTCAATCTGTATCAATTAACATTTGGGATCAAAATCAAATTATGTTTTGCACTATACATACACAAACCATCCACTATAGCCTCTTTTTTAAAGACAATATATGTCAATTTAAATTGAACAATTAGGTTTGTGTGAATATCAATGTAAAATAGAATGACAATATCGGTTTTGCAGGAATTCTCATTGGTATGTCACCAGGATGTAATGTAAATGATGTTTCTGCTGTCACTACACGTTTCAGGAGGAAGGGTGTCCCTTCTTCAGGTGAAGTCTTGCTGTCTTCCTGAGAAAGATAACAATGTTTCAGTACTCTAAATCAATAGACTCATAGGAACTCAAATGAACATCCCTAGAATGTCTCATCATGATGCACTGACCTTTTCAGGATGTATGCTTCTCGGGAAACCTCTGTTATAGAAAAAACTGCTACCAGAAACAACTATCAAACGTGGTTTTTAAGGAGAAAACTGTTGAAAAATTAAGTGTCTGTTTTCCAATGCATGTTATGGAGAATATTAATCTTATACATACTAAATAATGAACCTCTGTTGATAAAAAGAACTGATGCATGATCACAGAAACTCATGGGAGTGGAGTAAGACACAAAAAGAAAAAAAGCAGTATTCCCTGTGCACACATTTGCTGTGCACATGTGGCTGGACCCAGACGGAGAAAAGCCCCACACAGGTGAGCTCTGGGCAGATGTTCAACTTCACTGGGCTTTTGCCTTTGGCAGAACAGTCTCACACAGAGCTGTAGTTACCCCTGTAACCAAGCACGGTTCTGCACAAACCTGGGTGAACCACACAAGAGACACCTCTGCAGCGAGGTGCATGATGACCCTGCGCCAAGGGTGATGATGCATCGCCTTAGCCCCTGAGGAATAACCATGGCCTGGACACACTGGCAATTGTGTCTCCTGCACTGCCTCAGGCGTCACACCCGCCTCTCTTATACCCTCGGGCAGGGAGGAGAAATCACTGGACACCGTTGTAAAATAAGTTTCCCGAAATGGCGCACTACACATCCGTCAGGCAAACAGTGTCACTGTCTTAGGGGCCTGCAATACTAGAGAGAACAAAGGAGGAGTTTGCAGAAGAGCTTGTTGCACAAAGAGTACAAATTCCAGGCCGACCTACGGGAAGCAAGGATGGTGGCACAAGACCTGCTTAAATCTGCAGCAGGCCATGTGGATACAGCAGCCAGTGGTTTGACCTCAGCAGGTGCAGGATAAAGTAAGTGGTTTGCTGTTTGATGGCCTCTACCTCTTCCCCTCCAGCATGGACGAGGAGCTTACAAAGGAAAAGGCTCACTCCCCCACTGCCAATAGCCTGTCTGCCTGTTGTGAAACCGCCAGTTCAAGTCAACCATGAAATCAAAGAATTATTTGGGCCCAAGCATGATGGAGCAAGTGACCGGGATCCAACAGAAAATATTGAAAAGGAATCCCTACTGCAAGACGGAGAAACAGAACATGAGGGAGAGTAGGCTCGGGAGGGTGGGTGGGAATGGGTGAAACAGTGGACATGGATAAAGCGATGTATATTCAAATATATATTATATGCACTGTAATTTTGGGTTGTGTTGGTTGTTGAAATCAAATCAATAAAAATTGTTAAAAAAAATAAATTAAAAAAACCCATGAAATCAAAGATCTTTAGTGGGGTTAAGGGGCTTCCTGGCCCCTTCCCAAAATGGGAATAGGTGAAGCCAATGCACTTGTCCTCAGGTGAGGAAGTGGCAGAGCCTGGCAAAGGTTTCATGACTTCGATGTTGTACCAGGCTGAAAAGTCTAAGGCTTGACATCATGAAGCCCAGCAGTGCTCAACAATGTCGGCCTCCATCTTTAATTGTAGGGGGAAATGGCCACGGACCCCTGGACCTTGTCCGTAGTGAGGAGTAGGTTCCAACTTCATATCAACTCTCATTTTCCCACCACCCAACGATGTTCATCAAACCACTCAGACTGTCAGCAAAAACTACTGAAGTTGGATACCATAGAAAAGATTAATAAGAAGAGTCCCACCAATGTTACTTCTCGCACTTCTTTGCCCTTCCAAAGAATGACAAAGTGGGGTGTCGGACAATCATTAATCAAACTACTTCAGCTAATGTCTTCCTAGGGAGAGGTCCAAGATGGTCACTCCGGGACAGATTGCGTTGTCCCTGGTTGATGGGGATTGGATCTGCAAGATGCCGATATTTATTTCTGATGTTTGTTAATCTGCTTAGAATCACATGCTGTGCATAGGTCCGACATCCAGTGGTCACTGCGGAGTATTGCATTTTGTTTTTCGTAGTCGAAAAGGGGACGTCGACAAGGCGTGTCTGTAACACTATCCCTACAGTGACGTGCGTTGTACCCACAATCCCTCACGCGTCGAGGTCCCTCAGATTGTTTTTTTCCGCCCAGTTTTCTGGTCGCCTTTCGCGGAGCTCCTAGAGAGACATTGCTATACTTGCCACGGACCTCAGTCCTTTTGTCATAACTTAATATACTGATAACGATCCCTCCCCCTCGACGTTAGCTGTGAAGCTGTTTCTCCGCCAAACTGATTTTCGACGGAGAGGAAGAGCGGAGGAGATCCTTCGGCGCTGCCGAACACGTGGCCTGGCCTCGACGGCCAATTTACAGTAGGGAGAGTGGGGGTTAAAACTTTGTCTCTTCTCTTTGAGAATGTCTTTCTTTCTCCCCTTTCTTTCCCTCGGGGTTGTTATCGCCAGCTATTATTGCCTCAGCTATGGAGAGGACACCATTTAAGTTTTGCCCATGCTGCAGGGGCAAATATACTTGGAAAGATAAGCACAAGCTTTGTAATCGTTGCTTACCCCTCGATCACATAGAGAACAGCTGCGCAGCCTGCAAGCTCTTAAAACCCAGGACTCTTAAAGAACGTAGGGTTAAGAGGTGGGCGGACTACGCGATGTCGAAGTCAGTTTCCTCTGCCGCTGTTACTGAAAGTGACGAGGAGTGCGATAACTCGACATCCGTTACGGAAGTCATGAACCCCCAGAAGGAGCGCTCCCGCTCCTCGTCGCCCGTCCCCGGCCCCGACGGGCTCAGCTCACGCCCTGCTTATGGGGATGAACACCCCGGCGACAAGGACGCACACAAACCCCATAAGGCTAAACACACTACCCACGGCTCTTCTTCGTCGAGAACGAAGGATCCATCAGCGCAGAAGGGGACGCAGGGCACTCCGGCGTCTACCGCAGACCGTAAAGGTCACAAGCCCCACCCGCAAACGCAGCCGCGACCAGCGATTGGGCTTCCATCTAACACGGGCGCTACCCCAAAAACATCCGACGCAACGCTCCATAGAGCGACCGTCGAGGTACAACGCGCAACGCACACAACGTCGACACCAGAGCCCTCGACGGACAAAATCGTGGTCGAGAGCCTAGCGAGAATTGTCGCCGAAGACAAACGTACGCGGACGACGAAACAAACGTCGAATACTGCGTCGAAAAAACATAAAAGTAGCCAGGAACTGCCCCTTTCTCCAAAGGACGCTTCCGAACTACCTGAAGGCTTTTCAGAAGGAGACGGGAACCTCTCGTCGACGTTGTGGGAGCGTTCGAAACGATTCGAAGGCGAAAACTCTAATTTCCCCCCTCTAGACTATTCAGGGGTACCCCATGAGACCCTTGAAAGACTCCATTCTTGCATGGAGAAAATGGAAAGGTTTCTAGGAAACCAAGACCCACCCACTCACAAAAGACAAAGAGAATGGCCACAGGATGACCCTAGAGTCAAGATTCCTAGGCTGGTTGACCTCACTGAGGAGGAGCAATACCTCCAAGAAGATGAGGAGTGTTTGGGTGGAGAAGAAGAGGCAGAACTTGAGGAAGAGGGGTTCGAAGAAGACCCTTACACCACTGCTACAGGGTTTGAAGAGGATACAGCTACCTCGCAGCCTTGGCAATCCCCATCAGTACATTCAGACCCTGATGCCTTTCTCCCTTCTCCTCTCAAGGATTCACATGGGAACTCCTCTCCCATAGATGACCAACCTTCCCTCAATGCACTATTGCGCAAGGCAGCAGCGCATTTTGAGATTGATACAGGGGAAACTCTTCCAGACATTGACTTTGTAGAAAAAGTCATCAAAGAAAAAGCCCCTGTTAGCCAATCTATTCCACTCCTGGCTTCTATTAAAAGAAGAATTTCTCCTTCCCTTACTAACCCAGCTTTAGTACGAGGGGTCAACCCTAGAATAGAAAAGCTCTTCAGCCCTTCATCCTCTGACCCTTTATACATCAGAGGACACTCTATTCCGGACTCCCTTGTGGTTACCAACACAAGAAAAAGAGCAGGGGTGCCACTATCCACTAGTGAAGCACCTCCAGACAAAGAAGGCAAAAAACTCTACGCACTGGGGAAGAGAATCACAACCTCCGCCGCCTTCTCTACTAGAATTGCTAATAACAACTCACTTTTAGCTAGCTACGCAGATGCACAGTGGGACAAGCTGCGCAGCGAAGCAGAGGAAGCACCTGAACCTCTGCGTTCTCGCCTGCTAGCTATAATATCAGAGGGCACACTGGTAAACCAGGGCATCGTTAAGAACTCCCTAGATGCCGCTGAGACGGCTGGCCGCTCACTAGTGCAGGGAATACTTCTCAAGCGCCACGTTTGGCTACGCAATTCAGGTTTTAAGCCTGAAACCCAAGCCTCCCTCATAAATAAACCCATTGAACAGACGTATCTGTTTGGGAAAGCAGTAGATGAGGCCCTAGAACATGCTAAAAAAGAGTTTGATACCATCAAGACTCTTGATCAAATTTCTAGGCCCCCTAACAGGCGAGGCTATGGTAATAAACGCTCCTTTCGTGGCCAAAGACAGCAGCAGAACCAACAACAACAATATTACTCTGGCTCCAACTGGACCACTAACCAGGGTAACACCCAGTTCAGTCAAAGAGGCCAACGCTGTGGCAAAGGAAGAGGTCGTGGCTCCAGCCCCAGAGGTTCCACGCCCAAAACCAGCAAATGACCCGAAAATTCGGGTCCCCTCCCATGCATCACCGGTCGGGGGCCGGCTAACATCGTTCCTTTCAGCATGGGAGGGAATCACGTCAGACCGTTGGGTATTATCCACCATAGCCCACGGATACTGCATCGAGTTCAACGGTTCCCCGAAGTACAAACCCCCACGGAACCGACGCATGACACCGCAACACCTCTCCATTCTTCTTCAAGAGGTGGAAGAACTACTGAAGAAAGAAGCTATAGAGCCCGTCCCCCTATCACAGGTAACAGAAGGTATTTATTCAGTGTACTTCCTTGTACCCAAAAAGGATTTAACCATGCGCCCTGTATTAGATCTGCGCCCAGCGAACATGTTTGTCAAACCCCAAAAGTTTCGTATGGTGACCTTACAGGAGGTAATCCCACTGTTATCACAAGGGGATTACATGACAACACTGGACATGAAAGATGCATACTTTCATATTTTAATGTTGACATCGCACAGAAAATACCTCAGGTTCAAAATAGAGGACAAACACTACCAGTTCAGAGTACTACCCTTCGGGATAGCATCTGCACCAAGGGTATTCACGAAAGTACTGGCAGTGGCAGCGGCCCACCTGCGCAGATTATCCATCCCGGTATACCCTTACCTCGACGACTGGCTCATAACAGGGGATTCTTACGAAACATGCTTCTCCAATACCCAAAAGACCGTAGACCTTTTGTCCCAACTGGGCTTCTCCATCAACGAAAAGAAGTCCAGCTTAGACCCCAGCCAAACCAAACAATTCCTAGGGGCTCTAATTCGAACAAAGGACGGCCTCGTATTCCCCTCCAACGAGAGGGTCCAAAACATGCTGTTTCAAATTCCCCATTATGTAGCATGCCGAGAGGTGACGGTACGCAAAGCAATGCGCTTGCTAGGGATGATGGCGTCATGTATTTATTTGGTACCTCACGCGCGCCTGCGCATGCGCCCAATGCAAGAGTGGCTCTACAGCCAGTGGTGTCAGGCCAGCGGACAATAGGACGATCTAGTGGTGGTCCCGCAGGCCTTGGTTCTCTCGCTACGGTGGTGGACAAAAGAAAACCTGTTATTAGGGAAAACTTTTGCCACACCCGCAGTGGAAGCCACTCTAACCACAGACGCTTCCCTTACAGGATGGGGGGCTCACCTATCCCATCAGACGGCCCACGGAGTTTGGACTCCGAGCTTAGCATCCAAGCATATAAACCTGCTGGAACTACTAGCGGTGTTCAAAGCACTGAAAGCCTTTCAGAAACAGCTACAAGGAAAGACAGTGATGGTCCTCACAAACAGCACCACAGCCATGTACTACCTCAACAAGCAAGGAGGCACTCACTCTCCAGGACTGTCCAAACTGTCCCAGAATATATGGAAGTGGGCTCTCAGACACAACATGTTCCTACTGTCACAACATGTACCAGGGGAACTCAATCTTCTAGCAGACAAACTCAGCAGAGACTTCCCCCTGCCCGGAGAGTACGAATGGCAATTACACAAAGACATCGTCTTAGACGTCTTCACTCAATGGGGATTCCCGGAAATAGACCTGTTCGCAACTCTGGAAAACTCCCAAATGCCAAAGTTACGCCTCCAGGTACCCCCAGAACCAGTCCAAGGGGAACGGTCTGTCGATTCTATGGTCAGGGAAATTTGTTTACGCCTTTCCCCCGACTCCCCTTCTCAACAAAGTGGTGCACAAGATGCATCAGGAGCAGGTTACAATGATACTAGTGGCCCCAATGTGGGCCCGGCAGCCATGGTTCGCTCACTTGATGGAGATGTCCCTATCTCCCCCAGTGAAACTTCCCTGCCCGTACAACATGCTGTCACAAGACAAGGGCAGAACACTGCATCCATGCCCTCAGACCATGAACTTAGCAGCCTGGCTTCTGAGATCATAGAATTTGGACATTTACAACTCCCACAGAGATGTATGGACATCCTCAGGGAAGCCAGAAAACCTAATACTCGACACTGCTATTCTAGCAAATGGAAAAGATTCGTTATCTGGTGTAGAGGTACTAGCATCAACCCAGTTGACTGCTCTCCTACTGACATTATTCTATACTTGACCCATTTACTGGATTCAGGTTTAGTGTTCAATTCCATTAAAGTCCACCTAGCGGCACTTTCTGCATACACCACTTCCCAACTTAAAGTGTCGTGGTGGAAGATACCAGTTATCAAAGCCTTCATGGAGGGGGTAAAGAGGATACACCCTCCGATAGCTAACCCAGCTCCCGGATGGGACTTAAATGTGGTACCTTCCAGACTCATGGGCCCTCCCTTCGAACCCATGCACAAGGCAACACTTAAAGATATCACCCTTAAGACTGCTTTCCTAATAGCTATCACCTCCATTAGGAGAGTAAGTGAACTACAGGCTCTTTCTGTACTAGACCCCTTCGTAACAGTTCACAAAGATAAGGTGGTTCTACGCACACACCCAAGGTTTGCACCTAAATTCATCTCGAAATTTCATGTAAACCAAACTATAGAACTACCAACGTTCTTTCAAAACCCTTCCAGCTCGGGAGAAAAAAGTCTGCATACACTAGATGTACGCAAAGCTGTCATGTTCTACATGGAAAGAACCAGACCACTGAGAAAGACTAATCAGTTCTTTGTCTCGGTGGCAGCAGGAAGAGAAGGAGATGCAGTCTCAAAATCCACTATATCTAGATGGATTGTTCAATGCATCACTCTCTGTTACACTCTTGCTAAGAGAGAACTACCCTTCAAGCCAAGAGCACATTCCACTCGAGGCACGGGGGCTTCCATAGCATTCATTGCAAATGTTCCCCTTGAGTCCATCTGCAAAGCGGCAACCTGGAGTTCTGTGCACACATTTACAAAACACTACTGTCTAGATGCACACTCTAGATCTGACTCCCAGGTTGGGCAGGCAGTATTAAGACATCTTTTTTCTACTGTTCCTTCTCATAACCCACCGCCAACTCCGGGTACTGCTCGCTAGTCTATGCACAGCATGTGATTCTAAGCAGATTAACAAACATCAGAAGACAATGCATTACTTACCGTAAAAGCATTTCTGATGGTTGTATCTGCTTAGATTCACATGCGCCCACCCTTCCTCCCCGCTCGGATGGAAGGAACATAGACATCCTTTTATATATATTTCTCTCTCTTTTCTGTACTCACTCACGGCTAAAAGGCTCCCTCAGGGCAGAAAAATACAAACAGAGGGACCTCGACGCGTGAGGGATTGTGGGTACAACGCACGTCACTGTAGGGATAGTGTTACAGACACGCCTTGTCGACGTCCCCTTTTCGACTACGAAAAACAAAATGCAATACTCCGCAGTGACCACTGGATGTCGGACCTATGCACAGCATGTGAATCTAAGCAGATACAACCATCAGAAATGCTTTTACGGTAAGTAATGCATTGTCATACCAATCTAGAAAGCCCACAGGAAGTTTCACTGCTTTGCTATCCAAAGCACTCACTACCAATACAAAGTCCTAGCCTTAGTTCTAAGCTCAGCACCAAGGGTGTTCACCAAAGTAATGGACACAATCATGTCACACCTGTGCCTCAAAGGTATCTACGTATACCTGTACTTAGAGGACTAGCTGTTTAGTGCTGCCACACCCTCCCTGTGGTGGTGTCCGTCAACTATGGGCTTTATTACGGGTCCGTCGGTAACCCTGCCAGTGATATTATCGGGTTGCTGCCAGACCCGAAAGAAATTACTGGCGCCTGACTTCCCGGTAACACCTGGGGATTACAACCCTGGTGGTCCGGGAAGTCAGGCGCTGGTAATTGGGACTCTATGGAAATGGGGACCACAGAAGCACTGGCAGCTTTGTTAATGGTGCCGGTGCTTCCGTGCCGACTTGCCTAGCATGGCCACTGTGCCCGGCAGGGTCAGCCTTGTCGCTCACAGAGGCTCTGGCAGGCAAACCCATAGTGTGCTGGTCTGGAAACAACCGTGCCGGTAGGCTTACCAGCATCGTTGCTTCTGGACTGGCACACTTGTAATGAAGCCCTATGTCATCCAACTGAGATTTGTGCTGGGACACACTATCAACATACACAAATGTACGCTCATCCCCGCACAGAGAATGCAATAGATCTGCCTGCTTTGGGATTGTGCTCAGGTGAGGCGTCTACCCGCTGTGACGATTCATGGGCTCTCATCACTTCTCCCAAGAGTGAAGCCCTTCCCTATGAGGCTAGGCAGGTGAGGCTACTACCCAATACTCCCCCTAGGGGTGTTAAAAGTTGGAGGACCTCCTAGGGAGAGACTCCCCTCATGGGTCTAAGGACCCCCTTCCCATGGAAGAGACCTTATTAATTCCTTCTCCCTCCCAACTTGAAACTACTACTATTTGTTATCGTGAAGTCTCTACTATCCCATCTGTAGTGTTAGATAAGACAGACAAAGAAGAACCAAAGAAACATACAGAACAACAGTAGAAGGGATTTCCAAACAACTGATTCACTAGGATACATGAAGAGGACTTCAGAGGCATTGAGGACAAGCATTGACGCAACGCTGGGGCGGCCCCCTGCAATATACAGTAAAGATTGAGGAAGAACTAGAGGTGCTCGAGAGCAGGACGAGCAGCGAGGGAAGCTGGCATCTGTCCTGCAGGGCCTGGGAATTTGAAAACCCTGAACGGCCTGAAATATGGAGAGACAGTTGGTCTCGGAAGGTAAAACCGAAAGGAACCACGCAAGCTGGGCTAAACCTGACTCGCTGCAGAAGCAGGAAGAATCTAGTGGTGGCGTGGCCTCTCCGAGGTGGACGGTGTGGTCCTTAAAACCCAGAGACCGCTGCAATGACGACTCTGTGAAGCCGCATAGACCAAAGAGGAGGAAAGCAGTAACGCATGCTGAGCACGGGCAAAACCAACAACGACTTGAGAGCCCGTAAAGAACCGGTAACACTCCCTAGTCTCAGTAGTGACACCCAGAGAACAAAGAGGGAACTTCCTCGTCACAGTAAATACACAGAAAAACATGAATCTCAAGAGTGCCTTGGAGGTGAACTCCCTCATCAAAGTGTGAACACCAACACATGTGAAAAGATGCCAAAAGGACAAAGAACTGTCAGGGAGTAACCTGATATTCAAGATATAAAACATTCTGATAAATTGCCAGCAGCAAGAAGACCAGTGGTTAAAGCCTGAACTCTGTTTGCCAATTATTTGGAGATAATAACAAGACTTTTAAAGATCTATCAAGAAATGCTCTCTAGAGCTCTTCCAGGGATTCATTCACCTGGTCCAATTGTAGTTGGTAAATCAGACCCTATTTCAAAAGACTACTGTTAAGTCAGCATGAGACTGGATTGTTTCACTAGGAGAAGCGAGCCGTTGCGCTGGTGACTTTGATAAGAAGTTAGAAAAAACACAAGTGACTCCAGGACTCGGCGCCAAAGAAAAAGATTGTTTAATAGCATAAACTATATGAGTCGTAGCTACATCTGAGAACAGTAGCCCTCTACTTGATTACGCGTTTCGGCTACCACGACCCTTTGTCAAATCAGGGCTATAATAATTAGACCCAACATAATATTGTATTGCAGTATTTGCATTCATACCACAATTCGAAGTAACATAAAGCATATTGAAATTGAAAATTACAAACATGTCCACATTTAGTTAGACAGAGAAACAAGGGTTGGTGAAGGGGAGGATGGAGCGGGTTCAAGAAAACACAATATTGCCATCAGACACATAAAATCATAATCGTTAGAAAACCCAAAGAAAAAGAGAAGATGCAAATATAACAATCATACACACGGGACGCGTATGTTGGTAAACATATATGTAAAGAGAAAAAATAAATAAAATAACCATTAGTTCAGTTGTAACAACAAAGAAATGTTTTTTCTAAATAACATGCCGTGAAGTTTATGAAAATACGCTTACCCAATATTATTCTGAAAAAGTCTGAAAAAGTCCATATGACTGTTGTCCGAAATATAGTTAAAGGGACAATTCCCAAAGGCTGAGAGTCTGTAATTAAAGAGTTGGAATAATCCCAAGTTACAATATAATATTCAGTTGGTCACCTATAATAAGACTCTGGCAACCCCTATTCATTGTGGAGAGGAAACCCATAAAGGTCACGGTCACAGTCCCTTAAAGCGTTGTGGGGTACCTACTGGAAATATAGTGGCATAGCAAAAACTATACCCTGAGTGAAATCACAATGTAACAAACAATGGGGTTAACCATAATCCATCAGATATCATGCCCAATGCGGTTCGAGTTAACAAGGCATTCCTGTCCAAGTCTTTGGAAATACACACGCTCATACAAGCGAGTGTACAGAATCAAACGTATCCTAAAATAAGCCTTGATATTATCAGGAAACTAGGAGGTTTGTCTTTGTAAGTCCATTACAAACACTCGCGTACGCGAGTAAACATGATTTAGCAACTTACTCTGCCGCTCGGGCTTCTATTCGCGTTGGCTGCACAATAGCTGAAGGCAGCGGCGCCATTTTAGTGAAAGCTAATGAAGCGTTCAGATTTCCATGGCAACGCGTCTGCTCGTTGCCAAGGAGGTCTCTCTTCTATGTCCTCGCAATGTCTGTGCTGATCGGCTGCCGCTATGGCCGCCATAGTAAAGTGTTGAAACATGTATACTGTGGCAGCGCAAAGCGCGTTGCCACTGAGCTCCCTGAGCCAGGTCACTGCTGATTGCACTATAGAATTAAGATTGAACCTGCATTCAAGCTAACATCTCGTTACTTCTGTGTAAATTATTAACATGCACTAGCGCTGAACTGTTACCAAATAGTAAATTGCAAGACACATGATATTTACATCCAAATCTACAAGTAATTGCATAGAGTCCAAAAAGTTATGACATAAGCTGAATAATAATGAGATTCACCTATTTAGGTATATGCTATACCCCACAGAAATTGGGTTGGGTTAAAAATATGGCCCAACCCACAAAAGTCTCCATGAGTGGCCGGTTCCCATAAGTTTCCCACCAACCCACAAAATCCATAGGAAAAATGTTTACCGCAAACATATGAGTCAGCGAATTGGCTATTGTAAATAAAAACAGTTATACCATCCGTTTTACAAAAATACCCTCTAGGAATGACGCCATCTCCTTATCATTGTTGAGACCAGTAATGGTAGAGTTAAAAAAACATATGGTACGTGCTTCAGACTGCCTCAAGGCCTTCAGTCTGTCTCCTCCTCGTTTGTTCAGTGTGTTTTGTTTGAGACCTAAAAATCTAATGTCAGATTTATCATGCATCTGATGACAGCTTTGCCAATGCTCGGCTAAAGGCAGAGAAATATCTTGACTGCCAATCTTGGCCAGATGCTCACGAATACGTATTTTCAGTTTCCTTTTAGTGCTCCCAATGTAAATTTTGTTACACACACAAATGATGCAATAGACAACAAATTTAGTTCTACAATTAATCCCTTGCTGAATTAGCCATTGTTTGCCATAAACATCCGTGAATTCGGTCGTCTGTTGATGGGCATATCTACATTGTGTGCACATGCCACATTTCCTGAAACCACTTAAATTGCTAGACAGCCAGGTTGTACGATTCATTCGCTCAATATCCGGTAATAGTGATGGGCTAAGCATCGTTTTAAGAGTTCCAGCTCTCTTAAATATTATACAAGGTCTCCCCTCTATGAATTTGGTGATGTGATCATCGAGTTTCAAAAGGTACCAGTGTTTCTCTAGTATTCGTTGAATCTGCTGATGGTCCCTGCAGTACTTTGTTATAAAGCAGGGTCCAGTTGGTCCTTCTGTAATTCTATCGACTTTTAATTGGAGAGTATCTTGCTGTTGCATCTGTTTGGTTCTCTTATATGTGGTTTTGACACATTTTTCCGAGTAACCCCTGTTTTTAAACCAGTGTGGTAGTAACGAACATTCTTCATCGAATTTAATATCCTGTTGGCAGTTCCGTCTGGCTCTAATATACTCTCCTAATGGTGTGTTCTGAATTGTAGGATGATAATGACAGCTGCTTGCATGAAGTGTGGAATTAACCTCTGTCTGTTTCCTGAATGTCTTGGTATAAAGCTGATTGCCATCTGTTTCTATTGTCAAGTCCAAAAAATTGATGCTGCTATTATTGCATTCTACTACAAACTGGATATCATAGCAATTTTGGTTCAATGTGAGAACAACATTTTGAAATTCCTCTGTACTTCCTTCAATGATACAAAACACGTCGTCAATGTATCGAGTCCACATTTTGATCCTGTTAAGAAAAAACGGAGCTGTGTATACGCATTTTTTCAATTGATAAGAAGTTAATTGAATCCTTTTTGGTTTATTTCTTAGTGGTAGGGATAGAGTAGTTGGTTCAAACAGAGGACAGTATTTTGGTTTTTGACTTCCATCCTGACGAGTTCCTGAGTTATTCTGTGTTGAGGTATGGAAAAACCCTCTCTAGGAATAGGGAGAGTTGGTTCTTTGATTCACTTGTATAAAAGTCTATAGCCAAAATAATGCTTGTCGGCCCCCATACTCCATCACGCCACACCCCCCAATCAAAAGGGTCCTATGCATATGCTCTGCATGCAAGGAATTCCTGGAGAGCACAAGTTCTTCCAGGCAATAGAATGTCAGTGTCTGATTGCCTCCCGTGCCATGGTTGTTCCCCATACCAGGCTACATGTGAGACTAACACAGCTTCATCTCGCAGCAAATTGGTCACAGAACTCAGTGGAAAATGTCCTTGTATCCGGACCCCTAGTGATGAATGTGTGAAAACATATGGTGGTTTTGTGGGGTGGGGAACCCCTTCTCACCTGTGCCCCCTACAAGGACTCTGTCCACTGACTAGAGCCTCCTAATGAGCAACAGTCATGGACCAGTTGGAAGTCCACGACCTCTGTAGATCAGAAGAACTACTTTGCCATATGAATTTCCTAGAATTGAAAGCTATATTCCTGGCAATTGAGGCTTTCTGGCCTTATCTATAGGGCCAACATGTGCTAATTTACTTGGACAACAACTCAGCTATGTTTTTATCTGTAAAAGCACAGTGGCACAGGATTTCCCATGAATACCCCTGGACATTTGGAACTGGTGTCTACAATACTAGATTCTGTCAGTAGCACCCACGTAGCTGGGGAGGAGAATGTCTGAGCAGAGGTGCTGATCCCACAGGCCATCTCACATCCCTCACAAGAGCGAGCTGCACTAGAAGGTGTTGTCCCTGATTTTCAGAGCTTGAGGGACCTTGATACTCCACCTCATCAAAACCCAGCAGAAGGAAAAATGCACCTTGTACGCCTCCTGGCATCAAAGGGGATGCAGTCCTCCTTCCGTCAGGCGAGCAGATGCTCTATCAATTCCTACCGCTCCCACTTATGTCGAGAGTTTTGCACAAGCTAAACTGGTATAGGAACTGCCACCTTATCCCAATTGCTCCGAATTCACCCAAGATGATCTGGTTCTCAGACCTCAAGGCACTAAAGAGCAAGGCACTTTGAATACTGCCCTTGAGACCAGATCGTCTTCAGCAGTGGGAATGGGAGTGATTCTACACCCCATCCCACAATCGCTTTCCTTAGCAGCTTAGTCATTGAGGATCTAGTTCACGGTTATGTGGGTCTTTATGAAAGGCACATGGAGGATCATTAAAGCTGCTAGAAAGCGCACCATGAGATCGCAATATGCAAGCAAGTGGACACACATCTGCCATTGGTCCTTCGAGGCAACAAAAACTCACTTGAAGCAAGTCTGAACAACCTATCCTCTTTTGTCACGCATGCAGAGAACAATGCGTCTGTGGACTCCTGCAGACCTTATCCAACAGCAATAGGTACCTACTTAAATACAGGGCTGAAGAGAGTCTCACTGGCAAACCCCATTGTGAAGAGACAATGTAATGGCCAGTTGTGGCTCTATTTGCACAGGAGGAAACACCATGCACACTTGGATCTGAAATTGGTTTGCACAGTTCTCCGGCAGAAACAATTTGAGCCCATGGCTTCAATGGATCTAAGTTGGGTGACCCTGAAGACTGCCTTCTTGGCTGCAATCACATAGGTGTGCAGGATCACCAGTTTCAGGCTCTGAGCATGGAAGAGTTGTACATTATTTGCACAAAGTTAAAGTGGTCTTAAGAACTCAAATTCCTTCCGAAAATGGTCTGAGTTCTTAAAACCACTTTCCTAGCTTCATAAGCAGAGAGGACACTATACACCTTGAACGTGGCAAGGACCCTGACATTCTACCTGGAAAGGACAATAGAGCTCAGGAAGGGACTGCAACTGTTTGTGACCTTTGTCACAGGTATGCTGGGTTCAGCAGTGTTGAAAGCCACTCTCACAAGATGTTTGGTCTCTGCAATTAGGAAGGCCTACAAAATGAAAGGGAATGCCCCATCGGGGAGGCTCCATTCTCACCTTTTAAGAGTGAAGTCTGCTTTGATTGCCTCCCTGAGAAATGTCCAGTTGCAGGGGATTTGCAGGGTGGCTCCCTGGGCCAACCACCACTTGTTCTGCAAGCACTGTTCTCTGGATTAGAGTTCCAGAAATTACACTGTTTTGGCGCAAACAATTCTAAAGAACCTTTTTTCTTAGTAAAAAAATAAATATGAAAGGGCTAACATCAAGCCAACTTTCCTTTCATTCCTGGGGATGCTTTGGGATCTCCAAAGAGTATGGAGGTAAAGCTACAGGATATAAGAGTATGAAAAGCTTAATCACTGTAGTGAAAAGTGTATTCTGAGTCCACAATCCCCATTTCTCCAGCATGGGGTCTGGCATGGATTCACATGCTCATGAATATTCCCTGTCGTCAGGCTGGGAATCCTCGGTAAATAAAAAATCAGTATCAGTTTCGTTTCTGATTTGTCTTTCTTAGTAGTAACCAATCACTGGTCTCTGGGTCATACTGCCCCCAGCCAATGACTGCCCTCTCCCTAAACCCCTCCCCTGGCAGCCATCCTCAGATTTTTACCACACGTTGAAGTGTTGGGAGTCCTCGTACTATAGTTCTCAAGCTTTTACTGCATTTTGTGTTTTTTCAAAGAGTTTAATCTCATTTCTTCGGTCAATCGAGCCTCTAGCTCCACCGTTTCTACTTCCGATCAACGGGGACCCGTTTCAGAATTTTCTACGCCCCTCAAGGGCGAAGTTTCGTTGAGTTACGCTTCTTGGAGGATTCCAGAAGATCTGAGGCTTACCTCGTGGACATGGCCCAGGACAAGGGAAGCTCGACGCCCGGATCCAAGCTATTCAGGAACTGCCCTGGATGCGGATTACAGAATGTTTTCAAGGAGGATAAGCATTCGAGATGTCTCTACTGCCTTCACGAAGACAAAACGCACGTGGAAAAGGACTGCGTTTTGCAACAACTTGTCGGAACGGACTATTAGGGATTGTCGGATCCGCCTCGCCAGCTGGCTGGAGAAGGGCCCAGCAGGTGAGAAGAAGAAGTCCAAGCGGTCTTCTAAGTCCTGTGAGGGCGCCCCGGCGATGGGGGCCCAACAGAAGGCAAAGCACTGCGAGTCTGCGGGCACCGGGAGCGCCGAAGGGTGGGGCTCCTCGGCTGCCAGGCAGGGCACAATTTCCCCGACGCCATCAACCACGAGCCAACCCTCTGGCTCAGGGAAGAGAAAATCCGAGAACCCAGGTAGCTTCTGGAGAGGCCCAGGTCGATCTCGAAGGAATCAGCCGAGGGGGAGCGAGGCGGTGACCCTCCCCCCCAAGGTGAAGGCCCCAAGCGCGCCTAAGGTGGTGAAGGCCTTGATTCACCCGGCTAAGGCCTCTATTGAGGGAGTCGCGGCAGCCCTGGTGAAGCCTGTGGAGGCTACCCCAGTGGAGGCGACCTCGGGGCCCGGAGTTTCCCTGCCTCCGTGGAGGGAATCCTCTTTTCAGCCCATCGATAAGACCCCTGTGAAGATCCCAGTGGAAAAACACAGTTTTTACAGACACGGATACAGCCTCTGAGGAGGAGCTGGTTGAAGTCGTGAAGGGCCTCAACAAGAGGTTCGAGGAGGACCGGTCCCACGGGAGGAATCCCGAGGAGGCGGACGAAGAGAGTGACGGTGGCACCGACGAGGCTCTCGTGCAGGAGGAGCAACCAGTGCCTGAGCCTCAAGACAACTCGGTGGCCATTTTGATGGCAATCCAAACCTTATGCACGGAGATGAGGACGAGGTTGCTTCTACCCCCAACGGACGACCCAGCAGAACCGGGCCCGTCGGGAAGCCCTCCAAACAAACGGAGGAGAGTTCACCTGCCCTGCCCCCGCCTTTCCAGCCTTTGCGGCCCACTCAGCCTTCATCTCCTTCCCCTGATCCTAGGCATGACACAGGAACAGATACGGCCACAACAGGGACGGATGACAACGGTGGTGATGACGGGATAGGCCTTCCATCGCCACCCCCTCGGTCCTCCCCGCCCGACGAAATTGGCTCCTTCCACGCCATGATCGCCAGGGCATCCGAGCTTTTCCAGCTCTGCCCCGAAGAACAGAAGAAGGAAGGCTTCCTCTATCAACGGCGTGGGCCAAGAGGAAGACGGTCCTTGCGGTGCTGTTGATTGACGATATCTGGGACGTGGGACTTGCCCTCCTGAAGAACCCGTCCACGACGCCTGCCAAGAGGGATCGGTATGAGAAGAAGTACCGGGTCCCCGATTCTGACCCCGGATTCGGTCGTCTCAGCGGCGGCCAAGAAGAAAGCGGCGGGGCGACGGCTTCAACTTCAACCTCCCCACCGGACAGCGAGGGAAAGAAACTGGACGCCATGGGACGACGAGTCATCTCGCCTGCGGCAATGACAATTAAGGTGGCCAACGCCCTAGCGGTTGTGACCCGCTACGACAGGGAGTTGTGGTACAAGATTGCCCCCCTGCTGGACTTCCTACCGGACGACAAGAGGGCGGAGACCCTGGAGATCCTGCAGGAAGGTGAGGTGGCGTCGGACCATGCCATAACGGTGGCCACGGACATCGCTGACACCGGGTTCCGCCAGTTGGGCAACAGTGTTTGCCTTCGACGGCGGGGATGGCTCAAGGCAACAGATTTCCACCAGGACGTACACACCAGAGTTTTGGACATGCCCTTCGACGGGAACAACCTGTTTGGAAAGACAGTGGATGAGTCACTTCAGGCCATCAAGACCGACACGGAGACAGCTCGGGCCTTGGGAGTTTTGCAGCAACGACGGCCGCCCTTCCAGAACCGGATGGGTGGCCGTCGATGGGGGCCCGATGCTACGGCCGGTTCAGTCCTGCTTGGCGGCGACCTTGCCGCCAAGGAGTCCAAGGTGGACTCCAAGGACTCCACCTGAGCACCCCGGTGGGAGGCCGGCTGGCGAAGTTCGTCAGCGTGTGGGAGTCCATCTCCACCGACCGTTGACCTGGCCCATGGGCACACTCTCGAATTTCTAAAGAAGTGCCCCTGCATTCCTCCTGTGGCCACGTCCCTCAACTGCTGTTAGAAGTAAGGGCAATGCTCACGAAAGGTGCCATCGAGCTCATCCCGAAGAGGCTCTGGGATCCGGAATATACTCAAGATACTTCCTTGTCAGAAAGAAGACAGGCGGTTGGTGCCCCATCCTGGACCTGCTTCGGTTAAACAAATACATCAAGGCCCAAAAGTTCAGGATGGTCACTCTCCAGCACGTGCTGGGACAGCTGGAGGAAGGCGACTTTCTATCGTCTCTGGACTTGGAGGATGCTTACTTCCACATCCCCATTCTAAAAGGACACCGAAAGTTTCTCAGATTCGTAGTCCAAGGACGGCACTACCAATTCAAGGCCCTGCCATTCGGATTGAACTCGGCATCCCGGGTATTTACCAAGTGCCTAGCGCCAGTGGCAGCGCGGCTGCCCCTGCGGGGGATCCATGTTTACCCCTACCTGGACGACTGGCTCATCCGCACATAGCACCTAAGCTCTGGAAAGCCCTCCCCAACTCCCTCAGAGCAGAACCATCGCTGTACTCCTTTCGCAAATCCCTCAAAACCACACTATTCAACTAACTTCCTCCCTCCTTCAGCTACACTTGCTCTAATACGTCTGCTTCGAAATATATCCTGTAATGAAAATTGCCTTGTAAACATTTTCCTTCCATTGTAACCAGATTATGTCTTCATGTAACAGCGCCACGATACCCCGGGCTGACGTGCGCTTTAAATAAATTTGAATAAATAAAATAAATCAATAAATCCACGCAAGGACAAGAGAACTCGCCGTCGAACACACATCGAAAGCCGTCCAACTGCTCACAGATCTGGGATTCTCCATCAACTACTCGAAATCCTGCCTGGTTCCATCGCAGGTCGTGCTGTTTCTGGGAGCCAAGCTCGATACAGTGGCGCGACTGGCTTCTCCGGAGGAGAGGACATAGGCCATCTTGGGCAAGGTGCAGCGCCTGCTGGCCACGGATGTGGCCAGGGTGATAGCCATCAAGTCCCTGCTCGGAATGATGTCCTCATGCATTTTCCTGGTGCGCCTGTGCAGGCTACGGATGCATCTTCTACAAGAGTTCCTCGACGCCCGTTGGATACAAGCGACGGGCAGCTTCGAAGACAGGATCCCGCTCAACGAGGATTTCCGCCAAGCGATTCGGTGGTGGGGCACCCGCGCGCATCTCGCGGCGGGCACAAACTTTCAGACCCCGGCATGTCAGGAGACGGTGACGACAGACGCCTCCCTGGAGGGATGGGGAGCGCACACCGGAGATTTCCACGCAAGAGACCTTTGGCTCCCGGAGGAGAGGTCACTCCACATCAATATCCTGGAGCTGCGAGCCGTGTTCTGGGCCCTCAGGTGGTTCCTTCCGTCCCTCAAGGGCAAGGTGGTGAGGGCCTTCATGACAACACCACCACGATGTTCTACATCCGGAAGCAGGGAGGCACCAGATCCCCAGCCCTATCCAAGGAGGCCCAGGATCTGTGGCACTGGGCCGTCGCCCAAGGGATGTTTCTGGTACCCTTCCATCTGGCAGGAATAAAGAACACCATTGCCGACTCACTCAGCAGGGAGCTGCGTTCGTGCCACGAGTGGGAGCTGCATCAGGATCAAGCAGATCAACTCTTTCAACGATGGGGAAAACCCCAGATCGACCTGTTCACGACGGCGACGAACTCCAAGTGCCAGAGGTTCGCCAGCAGGTTTCCCCAGCCGAGGAGCATGGGGATGCTTTCTCGTTCCCCTGAGACGGCCTGTTCCTGTATGTGTTCCCCCCGTTGCCATTGCTGCTGCGACTCATCAACCAACTCAAGAGGTCCCGGTGCAGGATGATCCGCGTCGCAACGGCGTGGCCGAGGCAGATCTGGTTCCTGGACCTTCTGGACTTATCAGTGTCCCCCACCAGTCAAACGGTCGACGGATGCAGATCTTCTTTCCAGGGAAGGAGGCACCATCCTCCATTACGACCCGGGGTCGCTGAACTTGCAGGCCTGGCTCCTGCAGCACTAGAGTTTGGAGGGTACGATATCCCGGCGGACTGCAAGGAGGTGCTTGCAAAGGCCAGGGCGTCCTCAACGCTCAAGTGCTACGGACACAAACGGAAGAGGTTCTCTGTCTGGTGCCGCGCACAGAAGATTGACCCCCTACGGATTACGGCCCCGAGAGGGCTGCCTTACCTGCTATCGCTGGCCAAGGCGGGGCTCGCTCATGTCTCCATCAAGATACTTCTAGCAGCGATGTCCCGTTACACCAGAACTCCTGGATGATCAACTCTGTGGTCCCATCGCCTGGTGAAGGAGTTTATGAAAGGACTGTTCTGTTCATTCCCGCCGGTGAAGGCTCCGGCCCCGGCGTGGGAGCTGAACGTGGTGCTGAGAAAGCTCATGGGGCTGCCATTCGAGCCTCTACATTCGGCCCAGTTGAAGTACTTATCGTTGAAGACAGCGTTTCTTGTGCCCATCACCTCCGCACGATGAGTGGGAGAGATCCAGGCCCTCTCCTGCAAGCCTCCGTACTTGACTTTCCACGAGACGAGGGTGGTGCTGAGGACGCACCCATCCTTCATGCCCAAGGTGCCGTCGGACTTCCACCTCAACAAGCCCTGTACCAGTTTTCTTCCCATCGCTTTCTTCACCAGCCGAGAGGGCTTTGCACTCGCTGGATGTAGCTAAAGCGCTGAACTTCTACGTGGACCGCACAAAGAGTTTTCGGAAGACATCACAGTTGTTTGTGAACTTTGGACCTGTCAGCCAAGGGAAGGCCCTCTCGAAGGCTTCCATTTCCAGATGGCTCTCTGGCTGCATCATGGCATCATGCACTGTCACCGATTGGCAAACCGACCGTTGCCCGGCCGTCCGAGAGCCCATTTGACCAGAGCGATCGCTGCTACCACGGCGTTCCTATCTGGTGTGCCCCTGCTGGACATCTGCAGGGCTGCTACCTGGAGGTCGACGCACACCTTCATGAGATTCTACTCTGTCGACCGGGTTTCCAGGGAGGAGTCCAGGGTCGGCCAAGCAGTGCTGTGCAACCTGTTCGCCTGAAGGTGGGCCTGGTGAGGAGGTAAGAGATGCTTAATGTTGAGTTGTTGTAATGCTTAATGTTGAGCCTTGCCACCACCCCCCTCGGCTCTGACCCCTCCCCAAGTCCCTACTGCACAATTCCAGGCCTCATCTGAAAGCGCTCGGGCCTGGGTCAATCATCCCCCCCTTCCCAACAGTAGTGAGTTTATCATTGCATGTAGATAAAGGTAATTTCACCTTATATGGTCTTAGTATCTGTTATGTAAGCTGCATCTTAAGATTTACAACTGCTTTCAATAAACTTGTTATGATGCTATTTCCATTCATGGCCCTAATCATTCTGGTAACTCTGACAAATATGTTGTGCTTCTAGCAGAAACTGTATATGTAAACATGTTATTGTCTCATGCTCTATTTGAAAGTGCATTTTGCTGCTGTTTCCATACTTATAACAAATCACAATAAACATGTTTTGTAGTCTCCCAGGAGACATCGAATCTTCATGGGGTTCCACAGCAATGTATATTTATGTGCACATCTCCCCTGGTGTCAGATTCATCTGCAGCTGGAGGGCCTCTATCTTCTATGAAAATAAATGCTTTTTGGAGAAAACTCACCTCGACTCCTGGAAGTCCCTCACTTAAGTAACTTAGTAGGCATATCTGGATTCCTACTGCCAACATGAGTTCAGTCCCTACCCAGGTACATAACATCATTGAAATTCCCTCCAACACCCACATATCCACTTGGCTGTACACAATAAATGCCTCGAGATTATTCAGCAGCTCGAGCGTAAGGGGGGCTGGGGCGTAAACAGCTACAACCCCCAACATAGCTCCCTACAATTCCCCTCTCACCAAAACAAATTGCCTGCTAGAATCTGGTCGTACCTTCCTGACTTTGAAGGGAATCCTATTGTGTACATGTACCAAAGTGCCCCGTGCTCCCCTAGAGAACCCAATGTGAAAGGCCATTTTGTAATTAGTTTGTCTAAAGAATTTACATTCTGTCCCTGCTAGGTGAGTTCCGGTAAAAAGGGCAAGGTCTGGTGCATACCTGTTAAGAAACTGCAACGCCAGCCTGTGTTTTATACTGGAGCACAGTCCATTCAATTTCAAGGTTTATAGAGAGACCGCCCCTTCACTCGCCATCATCCCTGAGCACTAGTAACAACTGTCC
The DNA here is from genome assembly GCF_040938575.1 of Ambystoma mexicanum. Lineage (NCBI taxonomy): Eukaryota > Metazoa > Chordata > Amphibia > Caudata > Ambystomatidae > Ambystoma > Ambystoma mexicanum. The sequence continues at coordinate 1,490,201,742 of NC_090932.1, read as the reverse complement.
TGTTTAAAGTAGGCATAATAAGCCCCCCCACCTTTCCATGCGTCCGGGGAGGAGCAAGACTCTAGTTCCGTACATCCTTTAAGTAGAAATTCAAAGTAATATAAGCAAATCCAACCAAACAACCCTGCTCCCTCCTCCCTGAACTCCCACCTGCCCCCCAACATGAAGCACCTGTCACACTAAACCCGTGTTAACCGTACATGAGTGAACTCTGTCGACCATGCTTGGGGTGACCACAGAAGCCGCCAGAGCGAGACGCAAGACCCGCCAGGCGCACGCCATCAGTCAGCAGTGTTCAATTACTGGAAACATCTATTTGGAGCCGGGCAGCGACTTAATAGTCAAAAGCCAAAGGAAACGAGCAGGCCCCCCTACGTCATCCATCACCTGTCACCTCTTGACCCATTGTCATTGCCCTCGAGCGGTTCAGAGCTCTCTGAGTCAAACAAAGTTGGGGAAGATCCCTACTCAAACTGTGGCCATGGCAACGCCTTTGGCGATCGAGACCTCATCGCGCACAGGATCTGTGTTTCCAGCCAGTCCTGTGTCTCTTTAGGAGTATAAAAGAGGTGGACCGTCCCCTGTGATAGACCTTGAGCAACGCTGGGAATAAGAGGGCCTGCTTAATGCCCTGGGCCATCAATTTCTTCTTTACTGAGTCAAAGGATTGGTGCGCTCTCTGCACATCCCCAGTATAAACCGGGAAGAATCCAATCCGGCATCCATTATAGGTGATGGGGTCCCGGACCCTTACCATATGTAGCAGAGCGTCCCTGTCTCTGTAGTTTAAAAATTTTGTGATTATTGTGCATGGGGGCGCTCCAGGGAACAGGTCGGCCTGCCGGAATTTGATGAGCCCTTTCAATGGAAAAGAAATTGCACAGTTTTCTTTGGTGCCATCAGTTCTGCCAGCCATTGCTTCAAGAAAAACATTGTGCAGGGCCCCTCCTCCTTCTCTGGTAGCCCAAGAATACATAGGTTGTTGCGTCACAACCTTCCTTCGCTGTCTGATGCTCTGCTTTCCAAGTTAAGTTTCTGAAACACTGACGCTAGCTGCTTCTCCATGCGCGTGAGTGCTTCCTCTGAGTCCGAAATGCGCTGTTCCGCTTCTCCCACTCTTGAAGACAGGTTGTGGAAATCCTGGCACATAAAGGGCACTTCAGAGGGTAGGCTGCCGATTTTCTCCTCGACGGAGGCTCTGGATTCCCCGATGGCACTCATTATGTCTGTGAGTGAGATCTGAGGCTCTCGCCCCTTCTGTCCCCCTCCAACTCATTGTTTCAGGATTATGTGTTTTGGAGAGTGGGAGACCATTCACTGTGTACTGATCAATCTTATTCCAGAGGCCCGCCTTTTGCTGTTTTTCTTTCGGTGTGGCGCAAAATGCACCAACCATGGGCTAGTGCCACTGTTTGCTGCAGTCACCTTTGCAGGTTAGTCTCTGACACAGCGTACATTGGTGATACCTGAACGGAAAGTTTCTGTGCGGTCCCCCCTGCACCCCAAGTTAGGCAATGCGGCTGCGATGGCCTCAACAAGTCGCCTGTGCTCACAGAAAGACAAGTCGGTCCAGGACTTCCAAGCACCAATTTTGTTAAAAAAACAAGCAGGGAATAATCGAAATGTTCTGCCGTCCATTCATGCCCAAATCGTCTCAGGATACATAGTTCCAACAGCATTTCGGCGGCAGGATGTCGTCATCCCCAGTGGAGCACGAGAGACTTGTGTCTCCATTCCCTGGCTGCTCAACAGCACCCGATCACAGACATTATTGACAATGCGTCTACCACACTCCTCGTGCTGCTCGACGTTTCAGCGGCTTTTGATCTGGTCGACCACTCAATTCTTGCTGGTAGGTTGGTTGATATTACAGGCTGCTCGAGAAGTGCTGCAGCTTGGATATAATTCTTTTTAGGGCCCCGCTGCGCCAGCGTTGCGGTGACAAACTACCAAGCTCCTCCCATCTCGCTGACATGCAGGGTTCCACACAGTTCTTGCCGCCAACCCTTTTTTAACATTTACACCCAGCCCACTATTCTATCTCCTGAATAAGTCTGGGTGTCCAGTATAAAAACTATGCGGACGAAACCTAGATTCTCTTACAGCCATCAGGCAATTATAATCAAGACTTCGAGGCCATTAACCATATTTGCTCCTCAATTCTATCTTGGATTGCCGCCAACTTTCTAGCCCTGAAAGATAACAAAACAGAACTGCTTATTGTGGGCTGAGGTTCAATGCTAAAATAACTCTACTCACATTGTAGTCACTTCCAGATTGTAGGCTGTACTGTTGCAATATATCACTGTGTGAAATTCTTGGGAGTCTACATTGATTCACAGCTCTCGATGAAGAGCCAAATCTCCCATTTACATTCATCATGTGAATACGACACTAGGCTGCTGAGGCAGCTTAGTCCATTCCTTTTTGAAGAAAATGGATCCCTCTCTGCTTCAGCTCTCATTAACTCCAGACAGGATTATTGCAACAGTATGATGGCAGGTATCGCATCAGATTCAGAACAGCGCAGTGAGAGCTTGTTCGTGGCCTTGGAAAGCAGGACCACGTTGCTGCTGCCAGATGCTCCTTGCATTGGCTGCCTGCGAAACGCAGGATCTCAAATAAAATCCTTACCCTGACTCACAAATGTCAGTCTGGCAAGGCGCCTCAATATCTGATGGATCGACTGAAGGTTGCTTCATCCTCAAGGGCACTTTGGTCGAACAATGAGAGAAAGATCGTACAGCCACGTTTCAAACTATAGAGGTTTGCGGGTGCCAGATTTGACATATATGTGCCCCCAAAGTCTGGAACGCCCTTCCGTCCTCTCTATGGGCCATTCTCCCTTTGGCTTTATTTAAGAGAGCCCTTAAACGCACTTATTTAACACATGAATCGGATAACTGCTTAATCTGTCACTGATTGACCACTCCCATGCTGTCTCACCTCGTCTTGTCCAGTTATTTTTTTTTTGTGCACCCTGAGGCCTATGGGTGTGCAGTGCCATGCAAGAAATAAATAATAATAACAATAATAATAATAATAACTCAGATAATCTGCACATAAATTAATCTTAGTTATCTGAGAGCTATTCTTTCTCCTGGCCCTTCTGTAAAAAATTTGAGGAACATGCTGGGGCGATTATCATTGCCTAAATTCACTATGCAAACTTATCTTCCTGTAAATAATGGATGTCAAGTCATAAGTGGCTAAATACGCATAACCCTGTCAACCTGTGACAACCGGTGCCTGCTAATGGCCTTTAGAGTTCCTGGCATCCTTCTCTACTCCATCCCCTTCAGCATATGGTTAGAGGTTATATCTGTCCACTCCTCTAAATAATTCCACTTCATATGACTCCCTCAGCCTGGAGGTCAATGCTCAGGGCATTTGCATAACAAAGGAGGCTGCCTCGATATCATAGAACAATATGAGCTCAATGAACAGTAGGTAGCCTTCACTTGAGTAGGAGGATCAGAGTATGTTGTGTGCCTTTTCTTCATAGACTTTGCCAAAACATGCACTCCCTACAGAAGACCTCTGAATACCACCATGCTCCACTCAAACAAAATATTGCTATCTGTTAACTTTAAAGCCTTGATTCTAAAATGCTTCAAGCAAATCATCTGCTACAAGTAAGCTAGACTCCGTGCCTTTTCTTCATAGACTTTGCCAAAACACGCACTCCCTACAGAAGACCTCAGAATACCACCATGCTCCACTCAAACAAAATATTGCTATCTGTTAACTTTAAAGCCTTGATTCTAAAAGGCTTCAAGCAAATCATCTGCTACAAGTAAGCTAAAATCCTCCACAAATGCCATTTTCCATGCCGTTGGAACCTTGCACCACTCTAGGAATGCAATAACAGGCACTAAAACATATGTAGGTATGCATACTTTTTCTGCAAATGTAAGGCCTGGTAGTAGGTCAGAAGAAGGAGTTGCAAACATAGTGAACATTCTGACATTCTTCTATTGAAATAATAAATAAATAGGCCTATTTCACCCTATCGCTATAGGCGGGATTCCCTACCTATCTAAATGTGCTCATCTGTTGTCATGAAGTCCAAACTCAAAATGTCCTCAGTCCATACCTAAATCTACCCAACGCTACCACTAACAGTAGCACCTAAAAATGACCAAAAGGTTTCTCTTCTTGGCCATTTGTCTTTAGGCTTTCTCACAGGGTTTTCTTGTTATCCACCAATCTTCAATATGCAAATGTTTCTCTTTTAGACAATCTGTTCCTTATGGTAACCTCTTCTGATACTTTTCTCCGGTTTTCGTCATGAGCTCTTGTAGCTTCTTCCAACTGTTCAAAGATCTGGTCTTCCTAACAATATGACACCTATCAATGGTTTCTTTGAGATAATCTCTTAGACACCTCCTTTTTCTTTTAGGGCATTTCCTTCGAAGCTGAAGGCACTGCAATCATAAATACAACTACGGATTTATAATTGCTGCGCTTTTGCTTTGAGGCAAGCTGGCGAAGTATTTATAATTGCTCTGCCTTTCATTTTACATTTTCTGTGCTTTCCTGGGTTTGGGGAGCACCGAAAACGTAAAATGAAAGTGAAGGCAGCCTCCTCTCCATGTTCAGCTCTGTTCTGGCTGCAGTAAGCAAAAGCTCCAATTGAGGTGCTTTTGCTGCTTGATTTGTGACGCCAGGGCAGAAAACATGAACAGAGGAGGCTGCTTGAAATGGCAAAATGGATGCTCCCATGTAAACACTTTGAGCCTCGTTTGCTCAAATGTTTACATAGGTACTTTCTTTAAAAATATGTTTAATATGTTTTTTATTTTTGCCCATCATTTAATACAATAAAATTTTTGAGTGCAGTATTCCTTTAAGCTCCGTCCTGATAACGGCTTCGCTGAGCCACCGGCAACTACTTGGCTATCTCAGCCTCTTGCAGTTCAGTGGGTCCCGTGGTTTAATTTTGGATCTGCATCTCCAGAGCACCATCCCCTGGGCACCGTTCTCTCTCTCCTCCTCACTGGTCGATTTGTCCCACTTTCATTTGAGTTTCTTCTTAAAGGAATATTCCCTTTGCCTTTAGACAGCGTGCTGGATTCAACATTGCCTGACAGAAAGAGGAAACCATTTTTGATGGACGGCAGTCCGATATATGCAGATAAAGTGTCCTGCGTAGGGAGTTGCCTTTTGGAATGGGAGTCCGTGTCCCCTAAGGGGGAGTCACTCCCAGTGAGGCCACACTTGCTCAGACCCCTAGGGAGGGTCTTACAGAGTAGGCTCAACTGCCTCAACCCCTTGGGGGAGAAGGGATGAATACGCCTAATTGGTCACACCCTCCTAGCACAGAAGCCAAGACCGTTCATTGAGCCCAGAGTGATCAAAACCCTGTGTGGTTTCCCACCAGGGCATCTTCATGGGCAACCAGAACTCATCCATTCTAAAATGATTAGCACCATCAACAGCCCTCGGGAGCTTTACAAACTTTTACAGCCACACAGGCCTCATTACACCCACTGCACCATCCACCTTTTCCAGGAAGTGTGCAAGAGCATTCGCTACATTTCCTGAGCGAATATCCAAAAATCAAAATGGCTGTATCTACAGACCAGCAAACACCACTGCGAGCTGGTGTGGTGCCCCAACTCCTCCCCAAAAGACTAGACTTGATACCCCCATTTAGAACACATAATAGCAACTCAGGTTAATCTTAAAAAATGTACAGTCTACTTCGAACATATCTGAATCTGACCCCTGTACATCCCCACTTCATATGTAAACATTTACCATCTAGTCATTGCACCCAAAAGATATGGATCATGCATGTTGTGATTCAAAGGCACTTTTCTGCAAAGTCCTAAAGCAACATCCAACACTGTACTGTTATTATGGAACCTATAATGTCCTTCTGTTCCTTTGGTAAATAAAATTAAAAAAAGAATTTGTATTATAGCATGCTTATAAAAACAACCTCCTATTTCAAGGATTTTACTTGATAATTTGTTGTGCCTCCCAGTCCTTACCCAGTGCCCTAGGCGTTGGCATCCCCCGAGGCTCTGTGCTTCGCTTCTTCTTTGTCTAATTGAAAACCCCCTCGCATGGGAACATAGGTCCTTTGTTCAAGTTTGTATGTTAAACCTATTTTTTGAGGTCATTGAAATAAATTATTCTTCTCCATTTACCCATTATCTCCCACTGAATTGGTTAACTGCATAAACTTCATTCATCACCAAATAGCCCTATCTTGTATTATGGACTTAAGACCTAAAGTTGTGATGATTATTTTTATTAGGGTATTTATTGAGCATTACCCTAGCTTTGAGAAGCAACAGATCTCTTTACAATCATAGGGGGAACACCATTGTGAAGGGAGCAGAGCATCAAGGGAGTGTGGAGTTAACAGTGGGAGGGGAAGGTGGGCAATTTGCCAGCAAGGGATCTACAAGCATCCAGGGAAGGAAACAGTGGGGGGGGGGGGGGTGGTCAGATCACCCAGTCTCGGGTAGGGTGGGGAGTGGAGGGAATGTGGACCTAGGTGTTAGGGAGGAACCATTAATTGAAGAGGAGGATCTTGAGCTCCTTCCTGAACTGTAGAAGTGAGTGGCGAGTATGACAGGGAAGCGGTTGCAGAGTCTTGGTGCATAAACAGAGAATCCCTGTCTTCTGGTTCTTTCCTTCCTGCACCAGCGGAGTTGAAGTCTGCACATGTCCTTACCTCTGGTGGGTTGTAGGCCTCCAGAGATGCTCAGTTTCTCAGTGATGTAGCTTGGGGACTTCATGGTGACCGCCTTGTAAATGATACAGCAGGATTTGAAGATGATACAGGCTTGCAACGGGAGCCTGTCCAGTTCGGTAAGGGTGATATGGTCAAATTTGCAGAGTCCTTTGAGGAGTCGTGCTGCAGCATGTATGACACATCTCTGGGGTACCAGGGTAGTCACTGGAAAGCCTTTCAAAAGGGCATTTCCACCATCTAGGTGGGCGAGGACCAAAGCTAGGGCAGCAGATCTGAAGTTGTTTTCTGTGATGAAGTGCTTGATTTTCCTCAGGAGTGAAAGTTGTTACCAAGCTCTTTGTATCTTCCTTGCTATGTGCTGTTTAAATGATAGGTGTCGGTCGATCCCAAGAGGCTTGGCACAGGTGGACAGATGGGGTGTGAAGCCCTTGAGGTGCATAGCAGAGAGTCGTATCTGGTTGTCAGAGTTTTTGGTATTATTTGTCATGAGTAGGAATTCAGTCTTGGAGGGGTTGTTTTTGTGCTTCTGGTGAACACTGGACATCCACGACTGGATCAATAAGAGGCAGGCCTTGAGCCTATGGATGTCTTAGATCGTGTATATATTGAGGCAGAGCTGCATGTTATCTGCATATTGGTGGATGTTGTGTGGAACAAGGAGGGTTCCAGGTGGTTCCATGTTAAGATTGAAGATCACGTGGGAGGCAATGGATCTGTGCGGGGCTCCACATGTGATGGGTAGAGTTTGTGATCTGGAGGAATCCATTTGTACAAACTGGTGGCAATTAGCAAGGTCTGATTTGAACCAGCTGAGGACGATGGTGGTCTACTGTGTCAGATGCTGCTGAGAGGTCAAGGAGAACTAGGAGGAAAGGATGACCATCATCTAGGATTTTAAGGGCATCGTCGATCACCTTTGTGGTAGCCATTTCTGTGCAGCATATGGGTCTCAATCCATGTTAGTAGGACTGAATTAAGTTGTTGGCTTCAATATGGTGGAAAAGATGTGTGGCCACTGCTTTATCAGGGAGTTCACCTAGGAAAGGAACAGATGGGTGATGGGCAGTAGTTGCTGAGGTCATGTCAGGTCCCTTCTTCCCTGAATCCGCAGAAACTGATGATCCCCACAGGCCTACTCGGGGATCTCGTCTACAACTGACTATGCTAAAGCATACAGCTGAGCCCGACACACAGCAGAGGGAAAGGGGAAGTGGATAAATTAATAAACATACTTCCTTGTTTTAGATTTAATATTTGCGATCTGCAGAAAATTAGAAGAAACACAATGGTAAGAGAAAATATCCTTCCACACGGCCTTATAAACAAAATGCTAATAATCTTCCCCCATTACTTGTAATCCTCTGCTTGGAGCTGAGAGGAGGTTTTGCCACAATGTGTAATTTTAAATGCTTACTTGGTATGTTTTATCTAGCAACCAGGCATCTTCTTAACAAACATTTTAGTCTCAAGAACTAATTAAATGAAGAGTGATATTTTAGTTCACATTTGCTTGACCACTTTCTATATTCAGATGGATAACATCCTGAGCGAAATTCCAAAAGAAAACTAACATGAACCATCCCTAACTACTACTTTATTCAGTTTCTTCTTAGAAAAAAGTATTTTAATCCCAAACTGATGATCACTTTAGTCCAGAGAGAGAGACTACTCTCCCTTTCACTACATTAGCAGTGGAGCTTTTGCGCCTGCACACATGGAGTCCTCGACCAACACAGAGCGGAGATGCTACTCTCCCAATAATGTTTGTTTTCCCAACAGAGGCGTAGGCAGGGTAGGGCCTGAGGGTCAAGACCGACCCAAAATCTGTAAATGCCCACTCAGCAGCGCTGTGTGGGTATTTACAGATATTTTTGTCAGTGCAGTGGGCCAAACTACATTAGCATCAGGCTCCATTTGCTAGACAATTCTGGCTGCGCCCCTGCTTCCCAATGCACAAAGTAGCACTCATGCTGATTAGTGTTTCTTTGTAACCCAAGGCTTGGGCTTGTTCATTTGGGGACCAATTGCTGCTGCGTGGAAACAAGACACTTCTCCTCGCTGGGTCGTGTCTCTATAGCGGAACTTAAAAGTTGCTCAGAGTGCTTCAAAATCCCTTGCGTAAATATCACTGAAGAAGTTGCAGCAGCTGCCTCACCCCTGTACTTATCAAATATATACATTTACATCAATCCGGGCTAAGCAACTTTCTCCCCACAAATCTTAGTATGTTTTAAATGCCCCAGAAGCTTGACTAAAACGTTCTCAATTTTTCTAGTGCCTGAAATGCTGCACTCCCATCGTTTCGCCTAAGTTGTCCCACATAGACTCTCAAAATCTGTACTTCCTGTCAAACATGAATTTCAAAGACAACTAGAGACTTAATAAGGCCCAAAATATGGGAGAGAAACTTAAACAGGACCTCCCTGCGTGGAGTTGTGCATTATTTATTTATTTATTTTGACATTTATAAAGAGCTCCGAACACAGAGGTATGAACGGCAGTTTAGAATGTTGACTGTAATTCCTATGTTAAGTCTTCAGTCAAATCATAGCCAGGTGCTCCTCCACCATCTTGGTTTGGGATAACCTCCTGCTCCTGAATTAAACTGGTTAAGGCCTTTAACTATTTATTATTCCTGTCCCCAATTCAACCCACTGTAAGGAACTGATGATGGCAACAGTAAAGACAGACACAAGTGATCTCAGTACAAGTGTGTTTATTAAACTGTATAATCGGTGAGAAAAACGTCTAATCTAAACCTAAATCTAAGATGGGAACAAGCTCTGACCATCAAATAATAATAAGGCAGTCCTAGTGGAGTCTTGTCAAATAAAAAGGGCATATACTAAAAAACCTATTGCCAATCTTTACAACTAAGTTACAAAATAGTGTGGATAATGTTCTCGAGAAAAGAAAGAAGTGTTCACCAAATGATAAATCAGGATGGTATGGCTTGGGCCTCCCTTCCCCACGTTTTTAGCATGGGACAAGGCAGGACCTTTGAGCACAGCACACTCCTGGGCTTCGCCAGCACAAGGTCATAGTTCTTTTTAACTATGCCAGGACCTTCTGAAGCCAAGTCTCTTTCCTGCAAAAGTCTCTTGCCTTAGAAAGCCTGCTGTACCATAAACAATAAACAAACAAAAGTCCCTTTGGTACACTTTTCACTTTGTCCGATTACTCTTCGCCCCTTGGCTCCCCCTCAGCCAGGCTCTGATGCTTCTTGCAATGTTAGTGTCCCTCAATCCGGTTCACTACAGATTTTCATTCAAAAACGTATCATTCAATGTCTTTTTACACAACTATCCTTTGTGGCCATCCCTCATCTTGGTTCACACTTGTCGTCACAATGTTCATGGGTGCATCACTGTTTCCCCTTAATTCGCAGGCATCCTGTGATGGGTTCACATTTGCCAGTTTCACAGTTCAATCAGTTTTTTCCAATGTGTCAAAGACCTTCGAGTGTACGAGGGGTTTTGCTCGACCTTCGTAGGACCACTTTGACACTTTACACTGGCCTCTCCAAAGGCCTCTTGGTTCTTGTAGTTTTAAAAAAAAAAACAACACGACCCACAAAAAGGCTTCAGTCACAGTCCTTCGAATGAGCGCCCCGCGACGCCTGACCACTCTGCTTCTGAACCTTTTACTAGGGTTTCTTTAAAGTTCAATTACACAAGTTGTTTGTTCAACATGGTTGCTGTCGGCAACCTTGGGCACAGCACAGTTCGGTTTTCCTATCGATCTATGGTAACCCAGGTGAAATTGCTGCAATGCGTTCACCGTAATGTTGCTGGTGAGAAGCATGGTAGGGATGGGCTGTTGGGCAAGAGGGGTGAAACACATATTCGAGGGAGCTTACCGATGGTAGAGGGGCAGATTGTTCTGTTAAAGGGTCTTCCCGGTTCGACCAGGTCAAAACAGGAATAACACTTTTCTTTGTCACTACGGACACCCAGGCGAGAGACATCCTCGCTATACGAGTTAAGAAGGGAAAGGAAGGGCAGGTTTAAGGAAAAGAGGCTGCCTGGAAGGTGTGAAAACTGGCTGTGGGTGGAGCAACTGAGTGGCAGGCCCTGATCATGTGACCATCAGCCTCTCCAATGCTGTCTGCCTAGAGTCCTTAAGTACCTGCCTGGAAAGCGTGAAAACTGGTGGTGGGTGGAGCAACAGTCATTATATTCCTTCCTTCTTCCACAACTCCTACAGTCCATCCCACACTCGCCCACCTCATTCCCTTCTGAACATTTAGCTCCTCCACCCAGTGCTTAGATTCTTAGCATTCTTTTCGACACACACGGGCACCTTGCCACTTTGGTATCTTCAACCACGGCCTTTGCCTGCTTCCTCCGCCTGAACATCAGAAAGATTTAAGTTAAATCTTTAATTCCTCTTGTTCAAAAACCTGATTATACTAGCCTCTTCATCAGCCTTCCACACTTCTCTTTCCTTTCCTTAAGCCCCCATTGCTGCTTTTTATCCTTGCTCATGCAACCATCGTCATATCCTTTTACAACCATACCAGCTTGGTGTAGGCACAAAACAATCCACGACACCTGCATGTACTTGTATCCCTAGCCAGCTTCATTCTGGCTTCCCTGGTTTTCTTTGTTATGTGCGTGAACCATTAATTACAGTCCCCTTGATTTCCTGATGTTCTAGGAGACAAACGTCTGGCAGAACTGTGAGATCACTCTAAAATCAGTGTGGCAAATAGTGCTTAATGCCACACGGTCCTTTATTCTATTTCCTTGTCCTATGCATACTCTTTCTTTCTTGTTCACACAACATTTCAGTGAAACCATCTGCCTCTTGTACCCACACAAGGAAGCGTGGAAAAAGGGCCCCAGGGGTAGTGGTTGGAATGGTCACGGAGGGGTAGTGGCATCACCCTTGGCCTGATGCAAGGCCGGGAAGAGGTACATTCATGTAACGCTCACCTTGTTTCCACGGGGACGCCTCACGATAAGCCGGTAAGCTCTTCGGGACCTCTCACCTTTCCAGGAGTTCAGGCTATCGAGGTTCGGCTCTGGAAGATAGGAGGTGAAGTTTAACTGCTGTTCCTTCCGTTGCAACCTACCTCCCGAGTTCCCTTTGCATATTCCCCTAGGGGACGTCTCTCACCTTGCGTTCTATAAGGATGCGCTCTCTGTCCTGCCGCGCTGGGCAGGGGCGCGTCGTTAATGGCACCGTCCCGCTGAGTTTCTTCACTGGCGAGGGCCGGAGTCCAGACCGGCTGCAACTCCTTCTTTTCAGGTAAGTCTTTATTGGTGAAAGCAATGTCTTTATTTGGATTTGCACGTAACCTTCTCACTTCTTCTTGCGGATGTGGGAAGATGGGGTGGAAGCCGGAGCCGGGTTCGAGAAGGTAAGATGGAACGCCAAGCGGCGCTGAGAGCGTCCTTGCAAATGGCTAACCTGCGCTATTGTTTGTCTTGCAGGTCGAGAAGATCTGAAGATGAATGGTCCCCAGGAATCCAAGGGGACGAAAGATGTCTTGAAGGTGGTAGAGGAGGACAGTGAATGTTGGACGACTTTGATCGCCGGAGGATGCTGCAGAGCAGGTAAGGATGGTGATGGTTCTTGCCTTGGACGACTTCGATCGCCGGAGGATGCTGCAGAGCAGGTAAGGATGGTGATGGTTCTTGCCTTGGACGACTTCGATTGACAGAAGATTCTGTAGAGCAGGTAAGGATGGCAATGGTTCTTGCCTCTTCTCGCCCCGGTAGGCCAGGATGCAGAGCAGGACCCAGTGAACGTCATGCTGCTAAAGCAGAATAACGCGATGCACGTGCCTCTGATCGGGCGTGGTTTAAATAGCCAGGTAGTATCCCAGGTGCCTTCGGGGCGGGGCCCGCCCTGGTTGCTAGACTGCTGAATGCAGTTTCCCAGTATTCCACATGGGGGCGGCCATGCTTGTCCATTGCCCATTGAAACCCCGTCCCAGCATGTGTCTCCGATGCCAACAGCGCCAGAACTGGCTCCAAGGAATCCGAGGGGGACCGAATAAGCTCTTTAGGGCCCCGTGAGCCCTCGGTGGGGATGAGATCGTGACAGCACTCCCCCCTAAGGCCCCTCTCAAAGTGGTTCTCCGGCCTGGTCCTGGTTTGGAGGGAAATGTTCGATGGAAACGCTGGAGTAAGTGCAGAGCATGGACATACTCGCTGGGTTCCCACGTTCTATCCTGGGGTCCGTATCCTTTCCAATCTACTAGGTAGTAGAGTCTAGACCTCACATATTTGGAGTCCAGAATGTCTTTTACCTCGTATTCCGGTTCTCCCTGAATGATGATCGGTTCGGGTGGAGTAGTTACACAGGTACCTGGCTTGACGGGCTTCAAGAGCGATACATGGAATACTGGATGTATTCGCATGTGGGCTGGCAGTGTCACTTTCACAGCTGCTGGGTTAATGATGGTTTCCACTAGGTATGGTCCCAGGAACCGTGGGTGAAACGTTTGCGTTCCTTTTATTGGTATATGCTTGGAGGCAAGCCACACCATATCTCCCACTTGGTAGACGGGGGCTTTGGATCGGAGCTGACCCGCGCATCTTTTCTGACGTGCCTTAGCTTGTTGTAGGTGTTCTTGAGCTTTTGTGAAGGCCTGGGTGATGTGCAGGGTCTCGACTGCCGGCATTTCCAGGGTTGTGGAGATGTCTAATTCAGAAGTGCGTGGGTGCCTTCCATACACCGTAAAGAATGGGGTTTGTCCTGTGCTGCTATGTTGCGAATTATTATAGGCGTACTCAGCGCTCCATAGGAGTTCTTTCCAATCCCCTTCACCCTGGTGCAGCATGCAGGGCAGATATTGCTCCAGAGTCTGATTCGTTCTCTCTGTTTGGCCGTCGGTCTGAGGGTGGTGACTAGTGGACAGACGGATGTCTACCTGAGCCAATGAGCAGCATTTCTTCCAGAAGCTAGATACTAATTGTCACGCTCACCTGATTCCCACGGAGGCGCAGGTCTGGCTTCGAGTGCTGATGCTTATTCAATGGTGAAGCGCAGGACTCTGAAGATGGACTCACTGGCTCGCAGGAATATTCCCCTGTGCGTGAAAAGGGAGTATTACCTACTGACGGAATAATGCTCAAGCCTCCCACTCCCTTCCAACCCTCCACGATACCCTTCCTCGATTCCCCGTGAAGTCTCACCTTAGGGTCAGGAAGGATGAGCTCTCCATCCTGCTTCTGATGCAGGGGCGCGTTGAAACCCAGTTACTTCACTTGATTGAGGTTTGATGGGAGTTCAAATAAGCTTGACTATTGTAACGCTCACCTGATTCCCGTAGAGGCGCCGGTCTTGACTGGGCGTATACTGTATCTGCAAAGGTGATGTGTAACACACGGCTGGCTCTTTGGGCTGGACCTCTGTGCACTGTATGTCTGACTTGAAGGGTAAGATGTCTGCAGATAGAAAATATGGGATTAAGGAACTGGGTTATTGAATGTCTCTCTCTTCTTCCCTTTCTCTTCTCCTGTAGAACCCCAAAGGTTAACGCTCTCACCTTAGGTAAGTGAACGCCGTGCTCTCCATCTGCCTCGGGGCAGGGTGCCGTAACCAGTTTCTTCACTGGATAAGGTGAGCAGGCCTCTTGACTTCAGAGGACTGCTGTCCGTCGTTTACTGCACGAACGGTAAGTTTCGGGTAATTCTAATGTCTTTAAAGTCTTTAGTAATGATGTTTCTTGTTTTGCAGGGTTCCGGCGATGGCGGATGACGGGCTGAAGTGAGTTGAAGATGGAGCCCGTGTGATGAAGAGAAGCGCCTGGAAGCACGCAAGTAAGCGCTTGTTGCCTGCTTCAAGATGCGCTCTAACTGTCTTTTTATTTTTCAGGTACAAGTTCGGAGCGGCTGCAGGGTGCCGGAATACCCACTGGGTTAGATGTGGAAAGGAGTAATGGCACGTGAGTATTAAAGTTCCCCAATGTCTTTAAACGCACCTTGTTTTGTCTTTCAGATGCGGGATGCAGCGCCGAAGGCCTCCGGAGCGTGCGAAGAGTTGGTAAGCTTTTGTCTTTCAGATGCCGGAATGCAGTGTGAAGACCTCCGGAGCGCACGAAGAGTAGGTAAGCCTTTGTCTTTCAGATGCCGGAATGCAGCGCGAGGCGTTGGTGACAGCCGATGGACCAGGTAAGTGAAGAGCTGTCACTGAAGACCGTAATGCTAGCCTGTTCTTTCTTGTCTTTATAGGTGTTGCTGAAGACTGGATTCAGGATGGTAAGCCTTTTTCCTTAGGCCCAGGATCAGATGCAGAAGACACGATGAGCGTTCTGCTGCAGAGGATGCAGAATAACGCAAAGCAAGATTCATCCATCGGGTGTGGTTTAAATAGCCTCCTGTAGTGCTTAGGTGTCTCCTTCCACAGCCACGCCTAGGTAAGAAAAGAGTTCCTGCTTTCCAGAAGAGTTCCAGTGTTCTGAATCTAGGGAGTGGCTCCTGCCCCACCCAACAGGAAAAGTAGTTCCAAACAGAAGAGGATCAGAGGCTCAACTGGCAGGCAAGTAAGCAGCATGGTCTGCTGCAGGTAAGTCCACCCAAGCATTATGAGCCCGGCGCTTCCAGCGCTGGGACTGAGCATATTTATGAGCCTGGTGCCACTGGCGCCAGGACTGGGTCCAAAAGGTCCCAATTGGGCCTGGTTTGCACTCGGAACCTGGGTTATGGATCTGCTTCCAAGGGAGTTGGGAAAACCCTGACCTTTTGGAAGCAGAGATCATGACAGTACCCCCCCTCAAGGCCCCTCCCAAACCGGGCTTCTCCGGGGGTTTTGGCTTGTCAGGAAATGTTCGGTGAAATCTTTTGATTAGGCGAGGAGCGTGGACATATTCAGCAGGTTCCCAGGATCTCTCTTGGGGGCCGTAGCCTTTCCAGTCAATTAGGTAAAATAGTTTAGATTTGGAGATCTTGGAGTCCAGAATGCTTTTGACTTCAAACTCGAGTTCTCCATCAACTAGGATAGGTTTTGGAGATTTAGTTAGTCGGGTTTTAATAGAGAGACGTGGAAGACCGGATGTATCTTCATGTGCGGGGGCAAGTCCAACTTGACCGCTACTGGGTTTACTATGGTAGTGATGGAATAGGGACCAAGGTATCTTGGGTTGAATGTGCGTGGCCCTTTTAGAGGTAGATATTTGGTGGATAACCAGACTTGATCCCCTACTTGATATTGAGGGGCTTCCTTCCGATGTTGATCTGCTCCTTTCTTGTATTGTTCTTTAGCCCTTTGGAGGTGAGAAACAGCTTCCTTAAAGGCTTGGGTGATTGTAGAATGCAGGTAGTCTACTGCTGGTGTTTCAAGATCTTGGAGGGGATCCAACTCCGAGGTTCGAGGGTGACTGCCGTACAAAAGAAAAAACGGGGTTTTCCCAGTTCCCGAATGGACAGAGTTATTGTAGGCATATTCGGCTATCCAAAGGATGTCCTTCCAAGTTTTTTCAGTTTGTTGCAGCATGCAGCGTAAATACTGTTCCAGAGTTTGATTGGTCCTGTCGGTTTGTCCGTCGGTCTGAGGGTGGTGACTGGTTGATAGTCTCACATCAATTTGAGCCGACCGACAGCAACTTCGCCAAAAATGAGAAATAAATTGACTACCTCGATCCGAAATTAGAACCGAAGGAAAACCGTGCAGTCGGACGATGTTTTCGAGAAATTCTCGGGCCAGAGTTGCTGCTGTTGGCAAGCCTTTGAGCGGAATGAAATGCGCCATCTTGGAGAATAAGTCCACGATTACTAGAATCGTATTGTATCCGGAGCATGGAGGTAGATCGGTGATGAAGTCCATAGAAAGCGTATGCCAAGGGCGAGGTGGGATGTCAATAGGGCGTAAGAGGCCTGCTGGTCTTTCCTTTTGACTCTTGTTTTGGGCGCATACTCCACAGGACATCATAAAGTCTCTGATATCTTTTTTCCAAGACGGCCACCAGAAGTAGCGCTTGATCTTTTCTGAGGTCTTGGCCATACCGGGATGTCCTTCCATTAAAGAATCGTGATAACAAGAGATTACTTTTTTCTGTAAATCTGTGCTGGGTAGGTATAATCGTTCTTGGAAATACAATAAGTTGTCCTTTACTGCAAAGTCCTTTCCCTGCAGATGCCAATTCTGTATGTCTGCTGGAGTTACACGTTGCCTGGCCTTATCCTTAACTTCCTCTATGGATTCTGTGGCGATTACACCCAGAATTCTTTGTTCGGGAATGATTGGTACAGGTTTAGGGTTGATCAAGTGTTCTTCCACTCCCATCCGAGAAAGGGCATCAGCTTTACCGTTCTTTGTACCAGGTCGATAGGTAATTATGAAGTCAAACTCGGCAAAGAATAATGCCCAACGGAGTTGTCTAGAGGATTGGGCTTTTAAGGTTTTCAAATATTGCAGGTTTCGGTGATCTGTAATCACAGTAACGGTGTGTCGGGCCCCCAGCAGATAATGCCGCCAAGCCTTAAAGGCAGACTTGATAGCCAGAAGTTCCTTGTCAGTAATCGTGTAATTGATTTCAGGAGGCGAGAATTTGCGGGACCAAAATGCCACGGGATGCAACTGATTGGTTACCGGGTCCTTTTGTGATAGAACTGCCCCCATGGCAAGGCTTGAAGCATCAGTTTCCACGATGTAGGGGAGTTCGGGGCGAGGGTGTTTTAAGATTGGTGCAGAGATAAATTTAGTCTTCAAATCCTGGAAAGCTTGTTCCGCCTCGGTAGACCATTCAAAACGTTTGTTTTTCTTTAACAAGGCAGTGATGGGCTGGACTATTCGAGAGAATTCGGGGATAAACCTGCGGTAAAAGTTAGCGAAGCCTAACATGCTTTGCACACCTTTTACGGAGGATGGTGATGGCCATTTGAGAACTGCATCGACCTTCTTTGAATCCATACGCACTCCGCCAGGTGATAATATGAATCCCAAGAATTCAACTTCAGTCACGTTGAAAACACATTTTTCCAACTTAGCGAAAAGTTTGTGTTGACGCAATCTTTCGAGGACCATTTTCACGTGTTTCCGATGTTCAGATTCCGATGAAGAATAAACGAGGATGTCGTCAATGTAAACAACAACACACACATCTATGAGCTCTCTGAGGACATCGTTCATAAAATATTGAAAGGCGGCCGGGGCATTGCAAAGTCCGAAGGGCATGACCTGATATTCAAATAGTCCATACTTGGTGCGGAAGGCCGTCTTCCATTCATCGCCCTCTTTTACTCGTACCAAGTGGTAAGCTCCTCTAAGATCCAGCTTTGTATATATGCATGCTTTTCTGACTTGGTCCAGGAGCTCAGGGATCAAAGGTAACGGATATCTATTCTTAACGGTGATCTGGTTCAGGGAGCGATAATCTATACAAGTTCTAAGGTCTCCTTCCTTTTTTGGAACGAAGAACAAAGCTGAAGAAGCAGGGGACTTGGAAGGACAAATAAACCCATTTGCCAGGTATTGATCCAGGTATTGTCGAAGGTGAAGGTTCTCAGGCTCGGTGAGGGCATAAATTCTACTACAAGGAGGAGTAGATCCAGGTATCAGGTCTATCTGGCAGTCATAAGACCTATGAGGAGGTAGAGAGTTAGCCTGATCCTTCCGGAAAACATCTTGGTATTCTAGGTATTCGGGAGGTATGCAGACGGTAGATCCTTAAATGGGAAGAAATGAGCCATTTTACAGAATAGGTCCACTGGGGAGTCACTGGGGAGTCTCTGAAGAAATTGCTGCCAGTGCAACACCAGGTGGAGGGTGACAAGTAGAGACACATTCTGGAAACTGGACCGTTCTTGCTCGCCAATCGATCTGAGGATTGTGTTTCTCTAACCAAGGTATTCCTAGAATAATCTGAAACTGAGGGGCCTTGATCACATCGAACACGATCTTCTCATGGTGTCCATCTTGACTTACTAGCGTCACCTCTTGAGTGGTATGCGTTACTGGCCCGGAGGCTATCTCCGTACCATCCACCGTAGTAATGACGTCCTTTACAGCCTTGGGACAAAGAGTTAGATTCATCCTCAAAACCATTTCATGATCCACATAATTGCCGATGGCACCGCTGTCGACGTAAGCTTCAATTGCATGTAATCGATCCGGATTATCAGGGCTAATGAGGACCATAGGTATCACGAAATGCGAGGTCACGGAACTGGTTTTCACGCTCGGCAAGAGGACCTCTATTCTTGTCGGGCAAGGTCGTTTCCCTGCTCAGAGTTTGTAACTTTGGTAACTGCAGCTCCTACTGCCTTCTTGGCAGGTTTCACCGGACAGTCTCGAAGAAAGTGCCCTGAGTTTCCGCAATAGAGGCATAATTGCAACTGTTTTCTCTTTTCCCGCTCCTTTTGTGTTAGAGGACCTTTCAGACCCCCTATTTGCATGGGTTCCCCGGAGTCTACTCCTTTGGAAGGAGTTGGCGGTTTTGAAAATACTCGAGCATCAAACTTGGAACGATCGGCCTTCCTGTTCTGCAGTCCGTGATCTATTTGAACGACTAAGTCTATATAGTCCGAACAATCTTGTGGGGGATTCACTACTTGGGCTAACACATCTTTGAGCTCTCCACGTAGACCTCTATAAAACAGCGTAATCCTTTTGTCCTCAGGCCATTGAGTTTCCACTATCAGTCTGTTGAAAGACGCAATATAAGCCAAAAGGTCTTGATTACCTTGTCGCAACGAAAGAAGCTCATTGTCCAAGGCCTGCCCCTGTGAATGTCTTGCGAACAGTTTTTCCATACTGAGCTGAAAAGCTTGAAAATCATGGAGGACCGGATCATCTTGATTTACTAGAGGGATCGACCAGTCTGCCGCATTGCCACTAAGGTACGAAAGCACGAAAGCTACTTTAGCTTGATCAGTTGGAAAGGCTGCTGGCCGGCATAAGAAATGCAACCGGCACTGATTGATAAATACTGCAAACCTCTTTGGGTCACCAGAAAATCGTTCGGGCGGAGCCAGAGGTACATTCCCAGGTAGGTTGATCTGCACTGGATTCATAGAGGATGTAGAAGGAAGATTTCCCCCAGATGCGGGTAACGGGGTCTGTCCGGCTTGTGACTGTAGCAATTGTCTAGCGAGATCATCTGTTCGCTCCTTGGAAATAATCAGTTCCCTTCTTAGAGCGTTCGTTTCCTGACGGGCTGCATGCACTTCTGCCCTTAGTTCCCCAAGTAACTGGGCTAGCTGGTCGGTATCCGAGGTTTCCATAGCGCCTGGACGGGAGTTTTGTGGTAGGCTTTGCGTTCTGTAACGCTCACCTGATTCCCGTAGAGGCGCCGGTCTTGACTGGGCGTATACCGTATCTGCAAAGGTGATGTGTAACACACGGCTGGCTCTTTGGGCTGGACCTCTGTGCACTGTATGTCTGACTTGAAGGGTAAGATGTCTGCAGATAGAAAATATGGGATTAAGGAACTGGGTTATTGAATGTCTCTCTCTTCTTCCCTTTCTCTTCTCCTGTAGAACCCCAAAGGTTAACGCTCTCACCTTAGGTAAGTGAACGCCGTGCTCTCCATCTGCCTCGGGGCAGGGTGCTGTAACCAGTTTCTTCACTGGATAAGGGGAGCAGGCCTCTTGACTTCAGAGGACTGCTGTCCGTCGTTTACTGCACGAACGGTAAGTTTCGGGTAATTCTAATGTCTTTAAAGTCTTTAGTAATGATGTTTCTTGTTTTGCAGGGTTCCGGCGATGGCGGATGACGGGCTGAAGTGAGTTGAAGATGGAGCCCGTGTGATGAATAGAAGCGCCTGGAAGCACGTAAGTAAGCGCTTGTTGCCTGCTTCAAGATGCGCTCTAGCTGTCTTTTTATTTTGCAGGTACAAGTTCGGAGCGGCTGCAGGGTGCCGGAATACCCACTGGGTTAGATGTGGAAAGGAGTAATGGCACGTGAGTATTAAAGTTCCCCAATGCCTTTAAACGCACCTTGTTTTGTCTTTCAGATGCGGGATGCAGCGCCGAAGGCCTCCGGAGCGCACGAAGAGTAGGTAAGCCTTTGTCTTTCAGATGCCGGAATGCAGCGCGAGGCGTTGGTGACAGCCGATGGACCAGGTAAGTGAAGAGCTGTCACTGAAGACCGTAATGCTAACCTGTTCTTTCTTGTCTTTATAGGTGTTGCTGAAGACTGGATTCAGGATGGTAAGCCTTTTTCCTTAGGCCCAGGATCAGATGCAGAAGACACGATGAGCGTTCTGCTGCAGAGGATGCAGAATAACGCAAAGCAAGATTCATCCATCGGGTGTGGTTTAAATAGCCTCCTGTAGTGCTTAGGTGTCTCCTTCCACAGCCACGCCTAGGTAAGAAAAGAGTTCCTGCTTTCCAGAAGAGTTCCAGTGTTCTGAATCTAGGGAGTGGCTCCTGCCCCACCCAACAGGAAAAGTAGTTCCAAACAGAAGAGGACCAAAGGCTCAACTGGCAGGCAAGTAAGCAGCATGGTCTGCTGCAGGTAAGTCCACCCAAGCATTATGAGCCCGGCGCTTCCAGCGCTGGGACTGGGCATATTTATGAGCCTGGTGCCACTGGCGCCAGGACTGGGTCCAGAAGGTCCCAATTGGGACTGGTTGGCACTCGGAACCTGGGTTATGGATCTGCTTCCAAGGGAGTTGGGAAAACCCTGACCTTTTGGAAGCAGAGATCATGACAACTATTCAGGTAAGGCGCTGTAAGAGTTCTGTAGCAAGTTCAAAAGTTCAAGCTTAATAATAATGTTCATTGTCTTATTGCAGCAAGCGCTAACGCTTATGTCTTTTTCCCCTTAGGGGCCGGGGTTCGGAATGCCGGAGATATGGCGCCGACCCGAAGTGAAACGTGCAGTTCCAGTAAATGACAGCTAAGTTCTGGATGAGCGTTCGGGTAATGTCTTTGCATTCGCTCATTCAATGTCTTTGTCTTTTTTCCCCATAGGGGCCGGGGTCCGGAATGCCAGGAAGCGGCAGGACCCGAAATGAAATGGGAATTACCCAACAGGTAAGTCTTAGAAGGAAACTGAGCTTTTCCTATTCCCTTCCTTCTCTCACCTTGTGTTCTTGTCTTTTTCTCTCTAGGCTCTGGGAAGTGGCTGCGGTTCTGGATGATCGCTGCTGAAGATGGAGGTGCCCAGGAAAGGTGAGTGAAATGCAGCGCTCCAGCGATCGAAGCGAAATGCTTTTAAAATGATGTCTTCCCTTTCAGGATTGTCGGTGTGATGTCTCCGTGATGCTGCTTTAGCAGGTAAGGTCTTCTTTCTCTCAAATTCTCTCTTAGCAGGTGACCCAGGATGCTGACAGGCGTGGCTGAAGTCCAGAAGCAGGAGCTGACACGGTGAGCGTCCAACTGCGAGGAGCAGAACAACGCGAAGCGTGAGTTGCTGATCGGGTGTGGTTTAAATAGCTTTGGAAGACGTTCCTGGTATGTATCCTTCCCCGACCACACCCAGGGAAAGTAGTCCCACAGGTAAAGTAGTTCCATTCAGGCCTCAAGAGGGCCTGGATGTAGCAGCATGGTCTGCATCAGGTAAGTGCACATTAAAACACTTGAACACATGTCTAGCTTTATGAGCCTGGCGCCTAAGGCGCTCGGACAGGGGTCCAACATGAGCCTGACGCCTAAGGCGCCAGGACTGTGTCCAAAGGGCCCCAGCTTGGGCCCGCTGGCACTTCCCTGGGGGAAATGATGCCTGCCTCTGGGGTTGCTGGGTCGGACCTGGCTCCTTGGAGGTAGGCATCATGACACTAATTGTGTCCCACGGTCTGATATTAGAACTGAAGGGAATCCATGCAGGCGCACTACGTGTTCCAGGAAGACTTTGGCAAGGCCGGATGCAGACGGTAGATCCTTAAATGGGAAGAAATGAGCCATTTTACAGAATAGGTCCACGATCACCAGGATGGTATTGTAGCCTTGACATGGAGGAAGATCGGTGATGAAATCTGGCGACAGAGTGTGCCATGGGGCTGGTGGAATGTCCAACGGCTGTAAAAGCCCGACGGGTCTTTGCTTGACAGACTTATTTTGGGCACAGATACCGCAAGATGACACAAACTCGACTACATCCTTACGCCAAGTTGGCCACCAGTGTTAGGGAGAATTCTCTCTTTAGGCTGAATTTCCTAACCTAGTGAGTCCCCCAGCAGCTTTGCTGGATTTCTGGAGTTTTTTTTTTCTCCTGCCAAGAGTGAGACTCTTTTTCTCCCACTCTTGGACATGATTTATGGTGTTCCTTTGACTGTTAATGTGTTTTATGGGCTATGGGGTCCTTTACTCCATAGGGTCTCATGTGTTTTTACTATGTGTGTTACACAGCACCCTCCGTGCAGTAACACAGGGGTGTCATAGTGACACCCCACCATAGACTCCATACCCTGGGACTGACTACTGTCTCCCAGGGCATGTAAAGTCACCATTGGCTTTACTAGTCCCAAATTATTAACAGAAACCAGTACAAACCATCATATTGTGGACGTACTGGTCGGGGCAATTCAATTGCCCCGGGGTCTGTTAGTCAAGGGGGCACGTCTCCGTCCCCCCTGATCGAGTTTTGGCTGGTGGCAGTGGATACTACTTTTTATATTCGACCGCGAATATATCCCAATGGGATTTTCCCATTGTTCGAGGCTACCAACTTTAATTATTTAATTCTCATAGCCTCGAACATACCGCCTGTTTATTTATTTAATATTAATTTGCCGGTTGGTATTTTTTGCCAGGACTCGATTC
Source organism: Ambystoma mexicanum (assembly GCF_040938575.1). NCBI lineage: Eukaryota > Metazoa > Chordata > Amphibia > Caudata > Ambystomatidae > Ambystoma > Ambystoma mexicanum. Next base: position 1,490,178,372 of record NC_090932.1, on the reverse strand, counting down.
TAAAATGGCGTCTGTGTTCTCTTCTGTGACTCCAACCCAAGTCGAGCCCTTTGTTCCACTTTTTGGTGGGCTTCTCCACAGAAGCCTCCAAAAGTGGTGCCACTCTGTCTGGGTACCACAGGGGGTGTGGGAGGGGGTTTAGGCACCCTGGAATGAGTTACCTTGGTAACTCAAGTCGTACTCTTGTGTGACTGGCCCAAACTCGGCTGAGTGAATGGGGGTGTGCTGCATAAAAGCAGGGCTTTGGGGACTGGAACTTCAGAAGTCGCCACAGGACCTGAGAATCCGACAAGGGAGAAGCTGAGCTGACCTACCACGACGACACCACCGGTGGAGCCCTGCGGAACCGACTCATCACTTCCCGACGACAGAGAAGATCTCCCGGCTGGAGAGGCTTCTTCCCCTGACTGGTGGGCACAACCAGTTTACCTTCTTCTCTTCGCACCCCAGACCGGCTTATGGTCGAATTGCCTGTGCCAAGCACCCCGGCAACCGGATAGCCACTTACCACTGGACCGCGAACGAAAGGACCGCTCCTTTTACCTGAGAACTCAGCGGCTGGTTTCTTCCCTGGCAGTGCAACGGACTCCTGTCTTTCTCCCGGACGAGATCCTCTCTTCCCCCGGACGAAGCACCGACTTGCATCCGCTGCCAGGAACAACTGCCCCCGCTGGAGTATTCTCACCACTTTAAGGTACTGTGTCCGCCAGGCCTCCCTTTCTAAAGATTGCTACAAGGTAATAATAACCCCTTAACCTTCTGGACTGGGCTGGCCGCCTTGACCTTCTAACTGGTCCCTTTCTTTGGTCCAACTCTTTTTGAACCTTTTCAAGACTTTTGTGCACTGCAACTGTGTGACCTTGGACACATTTCGTTTGATCCTCTTAAAGTGGATCCGGCCTATCTAACTCTAACTTCACGGTTTTACTTTGCCTTCCTCTCTTGTTGTGTTCTTGTAAAAGTGTTGGGACCTGTTTCAATTTATTCTCTGCTTTTCTCTCCCTTTTAAAACAAATTATTAGAGTGCCATCTGCGTTAAACGCTCACCGCTGTCTGAAAATAAGTGGGGCTTTACTTAAGACTTGTCTAATATTCTTCTAAGGGAGTGTATATCTTTTAGTGACCGTGTTTTTGAATTGCTTACTATTAGTGCCTGTGTGTTTTTCTAGATGGGGTTTTAAATAAATAATTATATCTCTTTTACACCAAGCCCTGGTCAGTGTTTACTTGTTCTACTGTGTTCTTTTGACCTATTGTGAATACTCTGTATACTGCCTAACTCTTCTTGAGGGAAGTCTGACTGCTCAGCCACAGCTACCAAGTGAATCTGTGTGGTGCAGACTGCTACCAAGTGGGTTTACTGCCAAACACCTGTAGTCTTAAATCTTTTGCAGTGGTCCCAGAGGGAACTGCACAGGTTTCTGCCTAACAACCAGTAGTTCCTTTTTATCTTGGCCAGGGTTTTGGCGATTCCTGGATGGCCTTCCATGAGGGAGTCATGGTGCTCGGAGATGACCCGTCCTTGTAATTCCTTCACTGGTACGAATCACCGGTTTCGGTAATACGGCAGTTGATTCTTGATACAGTAATGTTCCCCTCTGGAACCCCACTCTTGTAGCTGCTCCTGGGTGAACACCTGTCGAATTTCGTATAGGAGTTCACTCTGGGTCATGGTGGTTGCGATACCTAGGATTCTATTCTCTGGAATGATGGCTACCGGGTCCGGCGGCGTGTGTGCCATTTCGTCTGTGCCCATGCGGGAGAGTGCGTCAGCTTTGCCATTTTTAACTCCGGGTCGGTATGTAATTACAAAGTCATATTCTGCGAAGAAAAGGGCCCAGCGCAGCTGCCGTGACGATTGAGCCTTTGCTCCCTTTAAGTACTGGAGGTTTCTGTGGTCCGTTATCACGGTGACGGTGTGCCTGGCTCCCAGCAGGTAGTGTCACCAGGCCTTGAAGGCAGCTTTAATGGCCAGTAACTCTTTGGCGGTGATGGCGTAATTGAGTTCTGCTGGAGTGAACTTTCGTGACCAAAAGGCCACCGGATGCAGTTGGCCTGTTAGTGGGTCTTTTTGGGACAAAACTGCCCCCATTGCCAGACTGGACGCATCAGTTTCTACAATGTAAGGTAGGTCTGGTCGTGGATGTCGCAAAATGGGGGCGGTGGTGAACCTTGTCTTGAGTTCTTGAAAGGCCTTTTCAGGTTCCTCAGTCCAGTTAAACGTCTTGTTGCATTTTCTGAGCAATGAGGTAATCGGGCGTACAACTTGGGAGAATCCAGGGATGAATCGACGGTAGAAATTCGCAAACCCCAACATGCTCTGGACTCCTTTGATTGAAGTGGGAGCTGGCCAATTGAGGACTGCGTCCACCTTAAGAGCATCCATTCGTATGCCTTTGGGGGAAAGGATAAAGCACAGAAACTCCACTTCTGTAACATGGAACAAGCACTTTTCCAGTTTAGCGTAAAGATGGTGTTCTCGAAGTTTGGTCAGGACTGCCCGTACGTGCCCAATGTGCTCTTGCTCAGATGTTGAATACACCAGGATGTCGGCGATGTATACAAGAGTGCAGACGTCCATAAGTTCTCGGAGGACGTCATTCATAAAATACTGGAACGCAGCGGGGGCGTTGCATAGGCCGAATGGCATTCCTTGGTACTCGAACAGGCCGTACTTGGTACGGAATGCCGTCTTCCACTCATCTCCTTCTTTGATGCGCACCAGGTGGTAGGCCCCTCTCAGATCCAGTTTTGTATAGAGCTGGGCTTCCTTAACCTGGTCCAGTAACTCAGGGATCAAAGGCAGTGGATAGGGGTTTTTGATGGTAACTTGGTTTAATGCACGATAGTCAATGCACGTTCTCAAATCGCCTTCCTTTTTTGGCACGAAGAATAATGGCGCCGCGGTCGATGACTTGGACGGGTGGATGAAACCATTGGCCAGGTACTGCTTCAGGTATGTTTTCAGGTGCTGATTTTCGGGCTCAGTGAGTGCGTAAATGCGCCCACATGGAATCTGGGCTCCGGGCAGCAGATCGATTTGGCAGTCGTAATGTCTGTGGGGGGGCACGGTGTTCGCTTGCTCCTTCTGGAAAACTTCTTGGAAATCTTGGTAATGGACCGGCCGGGTCACGATCTCTCCGAGGGCACGCGCCATTCCCTCCTGAACCGGGGAACTTGCGAGTTTTGCCTTTAGCCTTTTCGGGTAACAGGTGTGCATGCAGCTGTGGGCGAAAACCAATTCGCGAGCTCGCCAGTTGATTCGTGGATTATGAGCGACCAACCATGGCATTCCCATGATCAGCCGAAACTGAGGGGCTTTAATCAGATCAAAGGCTATGATTTCACGGTGCCCATCTTCGCACAGGAGGGTGAGTTCGGAGGTGCACTCCGATACAGGGCCCGAAGCAATTTCGGTACCATCAACAGTGGTTACGGTCTCTGCGGTAGGCTTGGGGCAAAGGTTTAGCCCCATCTTTGCTGCAAGGTCTTGATCGATGTAATTTCCCACCGCTCCGCTGTCGAAGTAGGCTTCCAATGAATGAATGTCGGACGGCTGTTGATGGGGAATTAAGATCACAGGTAGCGCAAAATGGGAGGTCTGAAGCTGGATTTCTTCGCTCAACAATTGGACCCCTACAATTGTCAGGCTTGGTCGTTTCCCGATTCCTCTTCAGGGGTTTCTTTATCCGTGGCTCTGACGGTTCGTCTGGGTGGTTTAACCGGGCATTCCTTTAGGAAATGGCCTACTTTTCCACAATACAGGCACAAGTGCAACTCCCTCCTTTTATCCCGTTCGGCCTTGGTTAGAGGGGGCCTGACTCCTCCTATCTGCATGGGTTCACTGGTCCCGTCGGGGCCCCGCGGAGTTTGATCTTTGGGTCTTACGAATAAAGGGCACAAATCCGATTTCCCCCTGTCGCTCTTCCTATCTTGCAGTCGGCGATCCAACTGGACCACCAAACTAATACATTCGGCACAATCCCGGGGTGGATCCACGACTTGAGCCAGAACGTCCTTTAGCTCCCCACGAAGACCCCGGTGAAACAATGTAGTCCGTTTGTCCTCGGGCCAGTCTGTCTCGACCACCAGCCTATTGAAGGTTGCGATGTAAGTCAGCAGATCCTGGCTCCCTTGATGAAGGGACAAGAGTTTGTTGTCTAGAGCTTGCCCATGGTAGTGTCGGGCAAAGAGTTTTTCCAGCTCTCGCTGAAACCCATCAAAGTCTTGTAACAGAGGGTCGTTTTGACTAGTGAACGGTACTGACCAGTCTGCCGCACTCCCGCTAAGGTAAGATAACACAAAGGCCACACGTGATTGGTCCGTGGGAAACGCCGCAGCCTACACACAAAGTGGAGGCGACACTGGTTCATGAAGGTAGCGTATCGCCGGGGGTCTCCCGCAAACCGTTTCGGAGGAGCCAGTGGCACTGCCCCAGGGAGGTTGATCTGAACCGGATTGCTTGCGGTGGCTGAGGTGGGCTGACTAGTTCTGGGCAACGGGGCTTGTCCTGCTTGTGACTGGAGAACTTGCCTCCCGAGGTCATCCGTCCTCTCCTTGGCCACAATTAGCTCCCTTCGCAACGCATTAGTTTCCTGCCGTGCAGAATGGACCTCTGCGCGCAACTGCCCCAACAACTGGGCTAATTGGTCTGTTTCCAAAGTTTCCATACTAGGCGCCCAGGTGGATAATTAAGTTATGGGCTTCGCGTTCTGTAACGCTCACCTTGTTTCCACAGGGACGCCTCACGATATGCCGGTAAGCTCTTCGGGACCTCTCACCTTTCCAGGAGTTCAGGCTGTCGAGGATCAGCTCTAGAAGATGGGAGGTGAAGTTTAACTGCTGTTCCTTCTGTTGCAACCCACCTCCTGAGTTCCCTTTGCAGTTCCCCCCAGGAGACGTCTCTCACCTTGCATTCTATAAGGATGCACTCTCCGTCCTGCCGCGCTGGCTAGTGGAGCGTCGTTAATGGCACCATACCGCCGAGTTTCTTCACTGGCGAGGGCCGGAGTCCATACCGGCTGCAACTCCTTCTTTTCAGGTAAGTCTTTATTGGTGAAAGCAATGTCTTTATTTGGATTTGCACATAACCTTCTCGCTTCTTCTTGCAGATGTTGGAAGCTGCGGTGGAAGCCGGGTTCGAGAAGGTAAGATGGAATGCCAAGCGGCGCTGAGAGCGTCCTTGCAAATGGCTAACCTGCGCTATTGTTTGTCTTGCAGGTCGAGAAGATCTGAAGATGAATGGTCCCCAGGAATCCAAGAGGATGAAAGATGTACTGAAGGTGGAGGAGGAGGACAACGAGCGTTGGACGACTTCGATCGCTGGAGGATGCTGCAGAGCAGGTAAGGATGGTGATGGTTCTTGCCTTGGACGACTTCGATTGCCAGAAGATGCTGCAGAGCAGGTAAGGATGGCGATGGTTCTTGCCTCTTCTCGCCCCGGTAGGCCAGGATGCAGAGCCGGACCCGGTGACCGTCACGCTGCTAAAGCAGAATAACGCGAAGCATGTGCCTCTGATTGGGCGTGGTTTAAATAGCCAGGTGGTATCCCTGGTGCCTTCGGGGCGGGCCCCGCCCTGGATGCTAGACCGCTGAATGCAGTTTCCCAGTATTCCACATGGGGGCGGCCATGCTTGTCCATTGCCCATTGAAACCCCGTCCCAGCATGTATCTCTGATGCCAACAATGCCAGGACTGGCTCCAAGGAATCCGAGGGGGACCGAATAAGGTCTTTAGGGCCCCGTGAGCATCGGTGGGGATGAGATCGTGACAATTAAGGGATCACCCCAGGTCCATTGCATGGGACTGCCATGTGTTCCGTGCATCTCTGTTACCTGTCACTTTAAAAAATACTCCCATGTGCAGCAACCCCCAAACTTATAATGACCCCTCTCATAGTGGTCCCCTTTGCAGGCAGATGTGGCCAGAGTCAGTGTGTATTACTAGAACTGTAAACTGTGATTGTGGTACACAGGTGACCTTGTGTGCTGCATTGGAGGGGAACGCAAGGGTGGTCCACTCTGTGGTGGTGTGCAGGTGGTGCGACTGCCATCCAAGATGAAAGCTGAGCCTCAAATTGGGTCAGCCCACCTTGCTGTGCCGCTGCAGGCATTCAGTGAACACAGGTGAGCTCGATGAACGGGGCACATTTCTACAATCCTATTACAGACACGATAATCACACACACCTACACCGGTTAGTTTGGACCAATGCGAGGAACCAGGCCGCTATAAGAATGCCAGGCAGCTAGGCATGTGTTTAAGGCGGTGAATGAGTCGAAGAGGGTACTCGAAGCAATCGGAGAAAGTGGAGGTTGAAGGAGTGAGGCAAGAGGCAGTGGAGATTGGAGGGACAGAGGAGCAGCATGGAAAGTGGAAAGCAGTGTTGAAGGACTGTGGCATGAGGTGCTTGAGAAAGAGGGAGAGGAAGGGGAAAAAGGCTTAAAAGGAGGGTTGGGAGGACAGTCTTAGGAAATGTTGGCAAGAGGCAGAGAAAGGAGTTGGACAGAGTGTGGAAAGAGGCAGTCGGAGATTGACTGAGAGCAAGAGGTGGGGAACCATCACACAAGGATTTGGAAGGAACATCCAAGATGGGAGAAGGAGATTCAGAGTATATTGAGAGGAGGGCATTGCACAGATGTTTTGAGAGGAATACCAAAAAGGAAATGGCATTCTGAGAAGAAGTAGGGAAGAGCCTCAAGGTGGGGGTGGAGGGGGGTGGATTAGGTTGGAGGAAACGCTCAGAGGGAAAGTGAAGGTTAGTGTATCGTTGATACTTTCTTGTGTGGTCAGTTTTTAGAACTCGCTGCCGATTTAGAACTGACATTTCTGTATCTAATAATCATAGGTGATTTTAATATTCAATGTAATGCTCCACCTACTGTCTCCATGAAGCATTTTTCCGAAGCCATGAGTGATTTGGCCTTAGGTCAATTGATCACAGACCCCTCTCACTCATTTGGCAACACGCTTGATTTAGTTTTGACAAATGATTCTCTGGTGTCTACATTTGCACCTTTTCCTATTCTGTGGTCTGACCACATGGTTGTCCCTTTTTTAATACAGGTTAACACTCCTCATGTTAATCCTGAATGCAAATGCCAGCTGCAACGCATAAAACTTCAAATGCAGATATTGCCTCGAACATTCAGACTCAGTGTCTCACAAGTGATACTATGGACTTTTCTGCTCTGACCCAAGTCTTCAACTCAGTGGCTGACACGCTGACTCCACTTAAACCGGCGCAAAGTGGTAGGTCGTCCTTCCCAGCCCTGGTTCACTGACGAATTGAAGGTCTTACGACTTTCGAAACGTCAAGATGAGCGGAAATGGCGGCTTTCGTACTCCCCTCATGAAAAAATTGCCTTCTCACAGGCATCTAAGTCCTACCATCAAGCAGTTCATTCGGCTAAATGCGTCTTCTATACTCAGAGGGTGGAAAAAGCCCTGAATCGGCCAAGAGAGCTGTTTTCACTGGTACGGTCATTATCTTCGTGACCTGACACAACATCAAATGTGACCCACTCCCAGGCTTTTTGTGATGATCTATCCAGCTTTTACACTACTAAAGTTAATAATATACAGGACCAGATACGTTTGTCCGGTTCCTGTGCTGATACTAGGCATGCCACTGTTCTTGCCCCCACGTCTGAACGAAAAAGGTCCACTTTCCTTACCTTCTCTATTAAAGATGTCGAGCCGGCTATTATGCGACTTCAATCCACATCACCCTCTGATGCAATTCCTCTTAGAATCCTAAAGGATATGACAACACACATTTCAGTTTGGATAACGCAAGCAGTCAATAACTTTTGCCATTCAGGTTCTATTCCCATTGAACAAAAGCAGTCAATAGTTATTCCACTTTTGAAAAAGCCATCTCTTGATCCCTTAGTACCTGCCAAATTCCATCCCATTTCACTTCTTCCGTTTTTCATGAAGTTACTGGAATCCTTGGTTTGTCCCCTTCTTACCTCTTTTCTTGAACACTCTCTTTTTCTCTACCCGTTCCAATCGGGTTTTCGTCCCGGTCGAGAGTTTGTTGGTCTCTGTGCGTGATGACCTGTCCCTGGTGGGGAACTTGGGGAAGAGGGGGTGCCCTGATCCTATTCGATCTTTCAGCGGCATTCGACGCAGTTGACCATAATGTACTGATGGACCGATTCGCCCTGTCTGGCATCTTGGGGCAGTTCCTATCTTGGTTTGCCTCTTTATTGACAGACCGTAGCCTGACAATAACACTCTCCACCTTCTCTGCAGCTTTCTCTATACTCTGTGGGGTCCATCAGGGCTCTGCCTTGTCCCCGGCATTATTTAGCATCTATATCCAGCCTCTAGTTTTGCTCATTCACTCCCACGGCTTCAGGTGTTACTCCTATGCTGATGACATGCAAAACATCATCTCACTGGATTCTACCCAGCCGGGCATAGCGTCTCTGCGGTGTCCAGTTAAAAGGTCGAATCCATAATGTTGAATGACAAAAATGTGGAAATAAATTGGCCGATTTGTTTTTTTTGTTTTTTCTTCGAACGGCATTTTTTTATTTACATGTTTCTTTTTTGCTTTTGTTTGTTCAAAAAAAGGGTAAAACATTTTTTAAAAAGGGGGTTTGGGGGGACCCCTCCCATTTCGAACAGAAAATAAAAAAAAGACATTCAATTTTTTTTTTCTCCCATTTTGTCTTTCTACATTGTTATTCGAAATTATCACTATAAACCCGTCTGGGTGACAATTGGCTGAAACTTATGGTCCCAATTCTATTCCATCACCTTCTGTGCCAGTCTGGTCCTCGGCCTTCTGGCCTGCTCCCTGCCCCACACCTGTGTTCGAGGTAAAGAATCTGGGTTTCAAGTTCTGTTCCTTGTTGTCTACCTGTGCCCAAGTGGGTGCCATTTGTAAGGCTGGGTTTTTCCAACTTAGAGTCCTGCGCAAAGTTTTACCTTTTCTCCCGGCCGATGTTCACAGCCTGTGGTGACTGCCTCCTTGGTTCTCAGTCGACTTGACTACTGCAAATCTCTATTTCTTGCACAGCCCCTATATCTATTCCATCAACTACAGCTTCTCCAGAATAATGCTGCCTGGATCTGCACAGGCACCCCATACGGTTATCATATTTCACTGGTCCTCCGCTCGCTTCACTGGCTACTTGTGCTACAACTAGTGCAGTTTAAGTCGCTTGCCATGGTTCATTGAGCTTTTTATGGCCTGGGAGTGGAATATCTGCAGGAAAAATTCTGCCCTTACCAATCGGCCTGTGTGCTTCGTTCCAAGGACTGGAATTGTAGGAAAAGTGGGATAAGAGCATGTCAAGAAGTGTTGAGGAGGTATAGGAGAAGAGTCAGGCTACAGACAGTGTCAAGAAAAAAAGCCATCAGGCATGGGTTTGCTGCAACTCCTTGAGCAGGAGGCAGAGAACATGAAATGGTTTAGGAGAACAGAACCAGGTCCCTAAGGCAGGAAGGTGTCAAATTCTGATACTAAGGCTATAGATAAAGTAAGCCTTCCTAGCTGCCTGTCGTGAGGTCTGTGATTATTGCCAAATGTTACCTTACCTCACCTTCCCCACTTGAGCGGGCCTAGCCTTCAGGTGCACATAGGCCTCAAATATTTGCAGAAAGGACCTCTGCCTACATAGAAGATGAGAAGCACACAACTAGAACCCACACATCAAGGAGACAAGAAAAGATTACGTTGACACACCAAGACTGCAATTGACATTGAACTAATTATCCCCTTGAGTGGATATTAGGATATTAGAGACTCAACCGTTAATTTGGAAGAGAAGCCATCCCATTGTTTTGCAATCATCAAACTAGTTTGTCGACATTTACTTATTTTGCCTAACAATTGTAGCAATTCCAAATAAATCCTTGCTTCACTATAAAAATCTCACTGACTTGTGTTGATCCTACCTGTTTTTATGGCAGGAAGCAACTCACAAACATTTCGGTGGTGGGGAGAGTGCAGTTTACGCCGCAGGCTGAAGTACATCCTTTGCTCTACTGCTGAGACAAGAAAAAACACTTGTAAATTCCCATACATTGTTACTGTGTTGTCTAAGAGCAACTTTCCATAAGTAATCACATAAATCACCCAATGAATTCAAGCCTTCAGCAAATTGATACTAACAACCCTTTCTAGGCAGGTTTTGTAAACCAGCAGCAAATCATTGAACCCTTCCAGCCCCTAATCTCATGTTTTAAAGTATTTAACTGCATCTGCTGAATATTCCTGATGTAAACTGTGGGTTTCATAAAATGCCTAGTAGGAACTGGCTTCAGTTTGTAATGTTGAAATGAAATGATTGAATTCACAGGTAGTAAGGTAGTAAGTAGCAGTAAGAGAATTATGAGGTTTCAAGCAGAACGTTTTAATGTGTTCAACATGTTTTAGATCACACAGCTCCGCGGAGAAAATGCCACAGCAAAGTCTTTGCAGTCAGTCGTTGAATCTCTGGAATCTGACAAGATGAAGCTGCAGAAAAAGGTGCACAATTTGGAGCAGGAACTAAATGAACTGAAGCAACAGCTTTACAATGTAACAAATTCCTCAGGTAAATGTGATAATTATTTGACATTGTGCATACAGCCGAAAGTGCAGTTCAAAAGCATGAACAAGTGGATCCTTTTGTGTTTTGAATCGAACATTTACTGAGATATACACACACGTTAGTTTTTGCTGTGACATGCTTTGCTTTTTGATTTCAAAAATAAGCACACTTGCACATACAGACCTGTTAAGGTGCCACCATAAGAATCAGTGAATTCCCATAGGACTCCATGGGAATGTGCACTCGCAAACACCAGCAACTCCGCCTGCTAATGCCGGCAAGTCTGCCTGCCGAAGCCGCTGCACCCGGCAGAGTCAGACCTGGCAGGCGCAAAGGCCCCGGCAGGCAGACTCGTGGTGTGGCGGTCCGGAAACAAGGGTGCCGGTAAGCCTACTGGCACCCTTGTTTCCGGACCGCCACTTGTAATGAGGCCCACTGTCCGCCAGTTCACCACTGGTGTTGATAAAGATGGCATATTGATGAGTTCTCCTGGCCTCTGGCTCCATTTGCCCGGTGGCGTGGGTGTGCAGGCTTTTCTTGGGGTGAAGTGGGGGTGAGAAACTCTTGGACGGGATTTGGCTTTGGGGGTTTGTTGGGGTATGTTTGTTCTTTTCTTACAGTTTTTTGGAATTAAATGCTTGGAGGAGCCAGAATTATTTTATATCCTGGTTGATATTTGGGAAAGGTTGCATTCTGATTTTGCTTATGGGGGAGGTTGCACTACTTAAATTTGCCATGCTTAATGTTCAAGGGCTTAATTCCCCGGTTAAACAGAGACCGATGCTTTGGAGGCTCCAGACGTCCGGGATAGCTATAGCCATGCTGCAAGAGACTAATCTGCTTTCTGAGGACCAGGCTTGCATAAGATATAGATCTTTCCCAACGCAATTCTATGCCTCTGCTGGATTCAAATAAAGAGGGTGCCTTTCCTCTTGGCCGTGGTTGTCCCGTTTCTTTCCAGGACTATGCTTCGCGATCCAGAAGGAAGATATGTGCTAGTGAAGGGCACTCTAGTCTCCCTATACCGTCCTAATGATCACCAGCACTATTTCCTGTCTACTCTCCTTCTGGTAATAATGGGATTTGTTGAAGGGGATCTCCTCATTGGGGGTGGAGGGAGATTTCAACTTGACCCCGGACCATGTTGCAGACAAAGACTTGCCGCCGGCATCAGGCGACTATAGGCGGCCCTTGGTATTGATGCGTTTCCTATGTGAGTTGGATGTTGTGATCGTCTGGAGTCTCTCTTATGAGGGGGAGAAGGAGTTCACATTTTACTCATGTTCACAAAGATTTCTCACGTAGCGATCTCCAACTGGTTTCCTCTTCCCTTGATCAACATGTATCTAGCACTGTCATTGGCCCTAGGTTATTGTCCGACCATTCACTGGTCTCCTTAGGTCTTCATCCCCCAGATGTCCGAACACCACTAAGATGCAAATGGCGCCTTTATGACCTGCTGCTCCTCCATGCTTTGCTGCGCACTGAGGTGGCAGATGTGAACACTAACTACTTTATGGAGAACGGGGGGGGGGCACGTGACTAGAGCTGAGCTGAGGTGATGTGGGATGCCCTGAATGCCGTAATCAGGGGGAACTGATTAGTTGCTCAGATGCCAATTTTATAGCTAAATAGCACAATAAAAAATTATTGGAGTCTCAATTTAGAGACTGTGAAATGACTCCTGCTCGCATCAATTCTGCGAGATCCCTTTGTGAGGTACGGCTGGCTATGTCTACTCCTATACAGCTAACTCTCTGATTTGCGCGTGACAGTCCTACTATTCTCGCTCTAACAAAGCTAACAGTTTACTGCACAAACTAAAGCGGCAAAAATCCAGGAATAGCGTGCAAGCAGTCTGGGATGAGTGGGGTGTGCCTCAATTTTCGTAGGGGGTAAACTAGAGGCAGTTGCTGATTATTATGAATCACTTCTGCGGGTAGAACCCCTTGAGGGAGGCATTAAATCAGCTTTTCTGACCGAGGCCTCATTGCCTTTCCTCTCAGTGGACCAACGGGCCTCACTAGACACCCCAATCACTCAAGACGAAGTAAGACAGGCTATCGGTTCTTTTCGTAACTAGAAAGCCCCTGGCCCAGATGGGCTTTCCCCTGATTAATACATCCTGATGCAGGTGATGGGTCCCCTCATGGGTCCCCTCATGTCCTTGTTCAACTAATTTTTAACATCAAGGGTGGTGACACAAACAATGGCCGAATCCCTGTCTATCCTTGGTGCTGAAGTAAGGCAAGGATGCAACTTTCTGCGGGTTGTATCATCCGATAGCCCTTCTTAATACGGATGCCAAGATCTATAGGAAGGTCCTGGCTGCGTGTCTAATGGAGTGCCTTCCCGCCTTGATACACCCGGATCAAGCAGGCTTCATAGCGGGACGTAGCACAAATGATAACATCCGGAGGGTCATTAATACAATAGAGCTGGGGAGGACCTGAGCTCCTCCACTTACGTTTTTGGCCCTGGATGCCGACAAAGCCATAGACAGAGTTGGGTAGGGGTTCATAAGACTGAATTTGCAGAGGTTCTGGTCCAGCCCTAACTTTACCGCCTGGGTGATGGCCTGTTACGGCTCCCTAGGGACCAGGATTTCTATCAGCGGTCGCTACTCGTGCTACACCCCTCTACTCGGAGGGACTCGCCAGGGGTGCCCCTGGCAGCCTGTATTCGGCCCAACCCACGGATTAGAGGTTTGCGCATTACAGGAATAGAACATAATGCTGCTCTGTATGCAGATGATGTCCTCTTTATGGTAACAATGTGAAATAAACGAATGGTACCTGGAACGGTCTCAATCACCTACGTGATCAATGAATTTAAACTAAATAAAAGACCCAGACCCAAAGCGGTGGACAGAACTGCTAATCAATACGTATAACTTAATACGTTACTGAATTAATATTTTGCTTTCATACATAACTCACATGACATGGTAAAAGCAAAAATTAAAAAATTAAATGTAAATATTGACTCCCAACTTCATACAACCTATTTCATTAGGCGTACCCTGTACCCTTGAACACTGTGGACCTGCCATCTGCATAAACCAAATACTCTGTTACAGTACGCTCTAATTGCTACAAACACAACACAGTTGCTTATCATTTGCCCATGTGTGCAATTCTTACTCCAACCTAACACTGAACATACCCCTGTCACTGAACTTACATAACCTCAGTACATACTTGTTTTCGTGTTGCTGCCTCAAACATTTATGTGCTTAATCTGCTCATTCCAACATATAAACACTGCATAGTCCCACACGCCTCATACGTCTGAGGATGAGAAAGTCTTTAACAGTTCATGTTGTACTTATTGCCAAACTGCTGCACTGATTGCCACACTGAAAACAAAAAACAAGAAGCTGTAACTCATTGTCCACAGAAGACAAATCAAACACTATTCAAACATGGAGATGGCACTTAGCTGATGCTCCTCAACCCGCGTGGGAGCTCAGCGGCACTAGATGAAATGGCGTCTCAATTAGCCAGGTTCCAGTGTTCACTGCTGTGGCCTGCCCCTGTTCTGCAGCTGAATCCCCTGAGGCCCCGTCCATGCCCAGGGCCGAATGTTCCACAGTAGATGAAAATCTCAGCCCTCCCCCCGCTCCTGTGCTCACTGCCGCAGCCCGGTGGCTAGATCCTAAATCAGAAAGGCTCCGAAATGAAGATGAAAACACATGCAAGCAACTTGGTATTCTCTGTGTGGACCATATCATTCGGTATGCTGTGTGGGCTAGAGTGGTTGGTAATAGCTTTATGATTCTAGTGGATACAACTTGTTGCACCACGTACCTACTCCTACTCCTCCTTTAAATGCCTGGTCTGCAGGCTCTCTATCGCTCTTGACCTTTCTCTCCTTGTGGCCACTACCTACAGGCCGCCTGACCAGGTTGCCCTCTTCCTCTCTGAGTGGGCTGACCTCTCCACCTCCCACCTCTCCTCTACCTCTCAACTTCTCCTCCTCAGGGACCTGAACATTCACCTGGATGCTACTTGTCCTTCTTCAGGACTTTTTTGCAACCTCTGCGACTGACTGTCCTCGTTCTCTCTCTCTCTCTCTCTCTCTCTCTCTCTCTCTCTCTCTCTCTCTCTCTCTCTATCCCTCTCTCTCTCTCTCTCTCTCTCTCTCCCCCTCTCTCTCTCCCTCTCTCTCCCTCTCTCCCCCCCACCACTCCCCCCACTGGCCCGACTCACTCTGCAGGGTACACCCTGGATGTTCTGATCGCCTCAGACCTCCCCTTCTCTAACTCTCTCACCACTCCTTTCTCCTGGAGTGATCACTTTCTCCTTTCCTACCACCTCTCTCTCTCTCTACTCCTCAGGCCAAGCCGACTCCAGCACTGCCACCTACCTTCCTCGGTCATCCAACCCATAAAGCGTGTGTCAGTTGAGGCTTTCGCTGCTACTTTTATCCTCCTTCTGCACCTTTGACTGACTCACATCCTGACAGAGCCCTATCTAACCTTCATCTCTCTATCTCTAACACTCTTAATGTCCTTGCCCCTGTCATGCGGATCAGTTTGAAGCCCAAATCCAAGTGCAACTCTTGGTACAATTCCAACCTTGTCACCCTAAATGCAAGTATAGGGTGGCTGAGAGGAAGTGGAGGGTATTGGGCGCACCCCCTGACAAACTGGCCTCCCGCCTGCTCCAAAGGCAATACAGACTCTCTGTCCTCGCTATGAAGAGCGCTCACATCCAATGCGGCATCTAACATCTCAGCCATACTCTTCAAAATCTACAAAGAGCTTGAGAATCCTGTTGCAGTCTCTACCTCTCCTGTTACCGCCCAGGCCCTCTGCACGGCCTTGGCTTCTCATTTCATCACTAAAGCTCAGGACAGCCTGTCCACCCTCTCTTTCTCTACCTGCTGCGCCTCCTCCTCCACTCCTCCTCCACTCCTGGCCCGCCTGTGGCCGTCTCTCCTCCTCCTTTCTCCTCCTTTCCCGTTCACCCCAGAAGATGTTTCTAGACAAGTTCGATCTATGAAAGTCTTGTCAAAGCATGTTCTCCCCTGCTCATCCAGAACTGTCAAGGGTGTCACATTGACACCCTTGCTGCAGCCTAGGCCGATTTCTGCAATCACTGGAACCTTTACCTCTCCCCTTAAGCACTCCCTTGGGCACCCCCTTCTAAAGAAGTCCTCTGCCGGTCCTTCCTCTCGGGCTAACTGTCGCCCAATCTCCATCCCTCCTTTCCTGGGCAAATTCTTGGAAAAGCTAGCCATCTCCCAGCTTAATCTGCACACTGCATCTGTTAGTTGTCTCCACGACCACCAGTCCGGCTTCAGAGCTGCCAGAAGCACAGAAACTACTCTCCTGAACAAACGTGAAGACCTGCTCTCTAACCTTGACTCTAACCTTCCTTCTGTCCTCTGTCTCCTTGATCTTTCTTCTACTTTTGATATGGTCAACCATGTCATCCTGCTTAATCGCCTCTGTGATATCTTGGGCATTACTGATCAGGCCCTGGCCTGGCTGACCTCCTTTCTCACTTACGACCCTCTCAGGTCCAACTGGAGTCTTCCTCTCTTCTATCACTCTCTCTACGTGTGGTGTTCCACAGGGGTCTAACCTTTCTCCCTGGCTTTTCAACCAGTACCTGCACCTCTTGCCCACTGCATCACTACTTTTTTCTCCAACTTTGTGTTATGCGAATGACACCCAGCTCTTTTTCCGACTCCCCTCAGCAGCCTCTTCCCCTTCTCTCATACCAGACTATCTGACCGCAATTCAGGCATGGTGTGCCGCCAATGATCTCTGCCTTAATGCCAGTAAGACCAAGATCCTTCTTGTGGGAACACCAGCTCCCTCCTTTCCTCTCCCTCTCTGGTCGCCCACTCTGAGACCTGTTCCTGCTCCTACCTGTGAGACTAAGAACCTTGGTGTCCTCTTCAACTCCACCCTCTCCTTCTCTCATCACATCTCTGACGTCTCTAAGAAGTCAAACTATCAGCTGCACCTCCTCAGAGTTAGTCTTCATTTCCGCACTTTCCCATAGAAGCTCACTGTCTCAAGAGCTCTGGTCCTCTCCAGGCTGGCCTACTGCACCAGCCTCTTTCTAAATCTGCCTGCCTCTACACTCCGACCTCTACAAAATATCCAGAACAGTGCTGCGAGACTTGGCCTTTGGCTCAATTCTAGGGATTGTATCTCTCAAGCCCTGAAATCTCTGCACTGGCTCCCTGTGGCAGCAAGGATCAAGTTGAAGACCATTTGCATCGTCCACAAGGCTTTCTGGGGTCTGGGACCTCAATACCTCCAACTCTCTCTTCCTAAACATCTCCCTTCTCGAGCTCTCCTCTCATCCACTTCCAGCTCTCTGAGGGTTAGACGCTTTTCCAAGCAGAGAGTTGGGGGCAGAGCTCTCTCTTCGGCTGGGGCCTCCCTCTGGAACAGCCTCCCTGCCTCTCTCATACTTGAGCAGAACCACCTCCGGTTCCGGAAGCAACTCAAGACCTTCCTTTTTGCTTCTGCTTTCTCTCGTCCTCTACCCTGCTGATGTCCCAACTGCTCCATGCACTGGTTACCTGGCTACACTCTGAACTCGGGGCCTAGTGTTCTGCATGTCCAGTTGCCCTCGCACTGCCTCTGCTCCCCCAGCACTTATGGTCTGTATCTGCAGCCCTACAGTCCCTTTTCTCTGCACTTATGAGCCACCCGTTGACTGCACTTATTGAGTTACCTGCACTTCTCGCCTCCCCCTGCAATTCTCCCCTCCCACTTCCCAGCACTTGCGCGATCTGAATGACACAAGGCCTAGTAAGATCGCTGTTTTTGTCCTCCCTCTGTTTCCCCCTCCTTGTCTTGTTGCGCCTAGAAACACTTGTGTACAGGCGCGTTATTAATGCCATATCATATCATACAATGTCATTCTGAGATGGAGCTCTCTTGTAAAATTAAACTCTGAGTTCAGTAGTCAGACAATGTTCCTTTGTGCACAGGTCTAGTGGCTATGCCCTATACCACAACATGTAGAACCTCAGAACTGTATGCCTGCGTTATCATATGCGCAAACTTTCTTGTCTTATAGCGGGATCATCCCCATCTATATATTGTAAAGCACAGTATTTCTTTAAGTCCAGTTTCTTGATTTATTTATTGTTTATTATTTATGTGTCTGGGTACGAAATTAGTGCATGAGACTGGGCATATAGACGCACCTAATTCTGCGCTGAGTAAATAGGTATGTTTGGGTAATATATTCTAGGGGACTGCTGCATGTGCACAGGTCTAGAGGCTATGCCCTATGCCACAACAATGTGTAGCACCTCTGTACTGTATGCTGTCGTTAACATGAAATACAACTACACACTCAGCCTGCACAAAAGAAATAGATTTCCTAGACCTTAACATCATTATTACAGACAACACAATTCAGACCAAACCATTGCGAAAGGAGATGGGAGGTCACCAATTCCACACTTCTGGCAAATGAAGAACCATGATAGAGAACATCCCCATAGGAAAATGTATAAGGGCGCATAGGAAATGCAGTGAGACAAAACATTTGACTCAAGAATGTGAAACACAAACACAGGTTTCAAATGGAAAGAAATGACTTGCTAATACCTAAAGGACAAAACAAAGAGATCAGAGTTGTAACCAGATTCTGAATTGGCAATTACCAACTGCATAGGATTCTTGTAAAACACAGGCATACATTCATGTTGGACGCAGAACTTAAGCAATTTTTGGGGAAGAAACCCAATATCAGATATACCAAAGCGCCAAGTTTAAGAACTAAACTTTGCCCATACTATATGATAAACAAGATACCAATGGGTACTGCAGAGGGCTGGTTGCAAAACAAAAATAGAAATGGCTTCTACAAATGCGGAACTTGCAGACAAGCTTTAGACAACACCAGAGATTGTGTTATTATTAGGAAGAAAATGCAAATCAAAGAATTCATTTATTGTAAAACAAAGTATGTTGTCTATGCTGTCATTTGTGTTTGTCAAAAAGTCTACTTTGGCACTACTATAAGATAATTAAGAATCAGAATTTGTGAACATATTGGACTACTTGGTTGCCAGGATCCTAGGTTACCACTAGCAGAACACTGGCAGAAGTACTACCAAATGGAGGACAAAACGAAAGTACGATTCATAGGAATACGATGACTGATAGGTGGAAAAAGAGGTGGCAAGAGAGAGTTGAAACCTATTATAGATTGAAGCTAGATTGATTTGTGAAATAACAGTGACAAAGGGACGCAATACGGAGCCCGAAATGCATGTTTATCTCTGACAAAAGAACTTCTCTTTATTCTAACGTAATGTGAATTTTATCACTGTATTTTTAAATGTGCTTTTCTTTGAGAAAAATACTAAATGACACTTACCTAACTTCTACAAAGAACATTTTCATTTTGACTACACTACAATATTCAGAGTTGTAGCCTGTCTTTCGCACATGACTGATCAGAGCCCTAGCATTGGTATTAACTGCACGTGATATTTATGTTTCCATGTTGAGACAATTATGTATGACCACATGTGAACAAGGTTGGACCTATTGTTTGACTAATATATACATATATCTACAATGCATATCACCCACAATTGATATATCTGGTCACTTTTACAAAACAATATATCACATAAAAGCTGAGCGGTCCATATTTCTTTATACATATCAAGTAATACACTACGATATCCATGGTATATATGATTCTTACACCAATGTAATGCACACTATTGATTCATTTTAAGAAAACTTGTACATACACACATCACTTGTACCCCAGACCATATGGAGCATAATTTGTGTTTAGATTACCGTCTCATTGTATGTTTACTTACCTCTTGATTGCTGCATATTAATTAGTGAATGTAGAACAGCACTCCTTATTTCATTAGTTCTTGCTTTTCCTGTTTAAATCATTTTTTCCCAGTTACCTGTCAGCTCTCTTTAATTGCTAGAACGCCTCTGTCGAAATCTGATTTAGGATTTTCTCCTTATGATTTCATTTGCTACTGCTCTCTGAAATGCATGTATTGATTTCTGTCATTTTTACCTAGTAACTCTCTCTGTTCAAGCCCATTCTTGTTCCTTTAACTAATGGTTCACTCACTGTGCATTAGTCTCCATAGACATCTCATCATCTTGGATTCAAAATTCACTGCCCTTCTGTGCTCTGTTTAATTTCTTTCCACAAGGATTTCCGATTCACTGCACTCCTGCGCTGTGTTTAATTTCTCATTCCTTTCATTAAGGGTTTCCAGCTTCATGCGAATGAATAACTGGCTCATCACTGCGCTCCTGCATGCAATTGAGTCCTTTCCTCTAACCTCTTCGGTCTGCTCTCCGGACCATGAGACCGCCACATGCCTCAGCTCGCTCACTCAGGACTTGCGCTAAGGAAACCAACGGTATACTTGCGCTGAATCTTTTCACTGTGACTTAAGCACCTCGACAGTGATAACTTTAAGTAACATTTGCTAAGTACAACTATACCTTTTGACAATGTGAACTACTTTTTATAAATATTTACAGTCAGACGTTCACTCTATCGCATGCATTTTTCAGAAAACGTAAACTTTCACGTATCTTGTTTGTTTTGCTGGGTCTTTGCCTTGCTGGGTCTGGACTCAAGTTCCTTTCTACTGATTCACTCTTTTACACGGTTGGCTTCCCTTTAATTCCTTGTTTGCTGGAGTTCTGGTTTTCTGTGGCCTTCTTTGTCTGTGGCTTGAATGAAAGGCAGTTTAGAATGTCTCGCTAGATTCAAAACTCCCTCACAAGAAGTCATCAGCCAATCAATGTTGAAAGGAATTGCCACCATCTTGAAATGGGATAGCTCCAGTCTCCTGCTGCAACCTTTGTTAAGGAAATATAATTTACCACGTTCACACACACTCACTCTGAAACTCATGTCCTCAGGCCACCTTTTTGTGAAACACCCGCCTACCTTGTGCACCACTCTACCCCTCTTGGAGTACCTTCCCTGCAGGACCCTGACAGTACACCGCTAACCCATAAGGCCAGGCTTCTCTGGATTCCTGTTGTAAACAACAGTTCCTTTTGAGGTTTCAGCATAATAAGGGCTCAATGCCACATTCAGGGTCAGGCTGTGTTATTTTATAGTCCCTTCTTTATATCAGCCACCATCCCCACGGTTGTGGTTTTGGGCCCGTAAATTGCGGGACAGTGTTAACGTAGGCTATACCAGCAGGGGGAGCAGGGCCACTTATGAGGTGATTTCACCTTAGGTGCTGAGGGAGCTCCCCTGCTGGTGAGCAAAAATGGTAGTGCCGTTTGGGCAGATCAGCCCGAAGGAGGATCGAAGTGAGAGAGCCGGAAGAGAGGAGAAACCAGGCAGAAGCCCAGACTTCTCCAGATGGCACTGACGCCCTCTGTTGAGTCAGTGACTCCCTCCCCAGTCACCATAGGCTTTCCGTCTATCGGTGGGTTGGCTGCTCTCCCTCTTCCCCCCCCCAGGACAGAGAGAGCAAGCCAGAGTGGGGACATGCATTACTCGGCTGGCTTGGCAGCCGGGGCCGTTCAGGTAGGAGAGAATCGAAAGACAGCGAGGATACCCGGCCCTGCATGTGACATCGTGGTTTTACCCGCGGGCTGAGTGTTTTTTTGCTTGGCAAAAAGTACTTTGGTACTCTTAGTGGTGTTCCCCACATGGTCGCGCGAAGGTACAGTTTTGTTTCCCTCCTCTTTCCATGTTTCCAGGCTCTCGCCTCGACCCATTCGGTTGGGCGGCATATTCCGTTTGTTTCTAGCTGCCACCGTTCTCCCTCAGGGGATGCCCGTGACCAGAAGTGCTTACTTTTTACCAAGGGTGGAAGCATTCTGTCACAAGAGAGATTTGTGACGGACTAGGTTGGTTGGTTGGTTGGGAAGTGTTCACCCTCAGGGGATGCCTGTGATCAGTAATGTTATGTATTTATCAAAGGTAAAAGTGTTTTGTTACAAAAGAGACTAGTGACAGGAAACGTTATCCATTTAGCACATGAGAAAACGTTCATTACCAGGGGAATACCTGTGACCAGTAAGGTTATCTATTTGTCAAAGGTGGCAGTGTTCATTCAAAAGACAGAGGGTTGGGAGGAAATGTTATCTATTTAGCACATGAGAAACGTTCATACGAGGGTATGTGATGGGAGCAACTCTGTCGGATCTAATGGTGTTATAGAGACCCAGTGTATTGTTTTATTTTACCCACTGTCTTTTTATAAATCAAAAGCGGGCCCGCTCAAACAAAACAAACAACTTGTGTTTGTTTATTGGTCTTTGGCACCCTACCTGCTTTGGTTAACAGGGCAAACCCCACTCCCTGCAAGAGCCCTCTCTGGTTAGCTCCCTCCTGGTGGCCATCTCACCCCCTTAGGCTATACAGAACTCTGGCACATAGTTGCAGTAAGGTGTTACCCTCCCATACTCGGGTCGCCTACAGGTAGCTAATCACTCACTCTTACAGGAAGAAATAAATAAAAGTAACACTAGAGGGAGAAACACCTTGCACTATGATTCAATGTTGTTACCAGTCTAGGAGCATGCACATCCTCCGCTACCTCCCATAATCTTTCCTCAGATCCATACTCCTTCCAATCCGCTAAATATTGAATTTTTCCTCAACTAACCTAGAATCCAAATTCACCAGCACTTCATACTCATCCCTAGAACCCTCTGTGGTCACCGGCCCTGGAATTTCTAATAATCTAGTTCCCGGTAAACAAGGCTTCAACAGACTTAACATGAAACGTGGGAATAATCTTTAAACTGTGTGGTATCTTCAATCTCACTGTTACTGGGGACAAACCCTTTCGGTCTCAAGCAGGCCAATAGAGGGTGGTCTAAACATGTTCTTCCCTTTCAAGGCTATGTTTTTGGTAGATAAGCAAACAGAATCGCCCACCTGATAACTAGGTGCATCTCTGCGTTTTAAGTCAGCACATTCTTTATTATGCTTTTTTGTAAAGCTTCTACAGCGCCTTTCAAGTTCTCTCCCATGACCTTAAGCCTGCTTTTCACATCTGGGACTTGAATCTCCTCCACAATTACCTCTCTCAGAAAGCGGGCATGAACACCTGTGACATCGAGGTGGAATCCTTAACAGTGTTGTTATAGCATAATTCTGCTAACCACAGTAACTCTACCCAGCCTTCTTCTGACCTTAGGTAACAATGTAAATACTTCTCTAGTTCCTGATTGACTCTTTGCATCGGACCATTGGCCTCTGGATGATAAATTGTGGTTAACTTTACATCATTTCCCAGCTCCTTGCAAAATGCTTGGCAAAACTTGGAAACAAATTGGGTACCTCTATCTGAGATTACATCACTAGGCAAACCATGGAGCCTGACTATATTCTGCGGGAAGGCTTGTGCCAGTGAAGGGGCAGTAGCCGCCTCCTCACATCGGTATAAAATGCCCTGCCTTAGTCAACACATCCACAATACCTAGTACGGTCGTACCGCCCTTATCCGTGGGGAAGATCCATGATATAATCCATCGAGACTGTGTGTGTACCACGCTGAGGAGGAATCCGAAGAAGATTCAGAAAACCTGCTGGCTTCTTGTTTTCAGTCTTCACTCGAGCACACACGTCACATGTCTTAACGTAGTTCAAAACATCTTCTCTATTTCCCTTCCACCAACATTCTCATCGTAACAACTTTCTGTGGCCTGGGTGACCTGCACGCAAAAGAGTCATGACACTACCTTTAGCTTTGAGTACATAAGACCCTGCTTGATCTGCCTCACCGGATCTCCCCAGGCCCATTCTTCCCACTGTTCAATAGTCATCTGTCGACAGATCTGTTCATCAAAGTCTATGGTTCTTTGCACCTCTGACGCCACAATGTGTCTGTCCTCAAATAGAGGAAGTGGGGCTAATTAATTTACTTTCCTACTACCAGGCTGACATCTAGACAGCATGTCTGACTTGCCATTCTGGTGACTTGGCTTGAACGTGATGACAAATTCATACTCAGAAAAAAACAAGGACCAACAGGGTTGACACAGTGTTCAGGTTTTAGCAGAACCCCTGAAAGATTACATTTCTGTGATCGGTAAACACAGTCCCTTTATTTTGGCTCTCAAAAGACAATGGGCCTCATTACGGGTCCGGCGGTAACCGTGCCGGTAAAACCGGCAGGTAGCCGCCGGACCCGTAATGAGTTACCGGTGCCAGACTTCCCGGTGCCACTGGGCTATTCTGAGTTCCGGTGGCCGGGAAGTCAGATGCCAGTAATTTTGTTAGTCCCCATTCCCATGGAGTCCCATAGAACTCCATGGGAACACGGGAGCACTGGTACTGTTAACAACGGTGCAGGTGCTTCTGTGAGAACTCCGCAGGCGGGTGCTGTCCTGCCCAGCAGGTCTGAACCTGGCGGAAGGGACTGCACCTGTCCGCTGAGTTGTACTGTGCCGGTCCAGAAACAATGGTGCCAGTAGGCTTACCGGCACCGTTGTTTCCGGACCGGCACATATGTAATAAGGCCCAATGTCTCTATTCTTCAAATGCAGATTTGATGGCCAACAACCCCCTGTCTGAAATCGTGTAGTTACTTTCTGCTGGAGAACATTTTTGGCATAAAAGGCTACTGGATGAAACTGACCCATAACAAGATGTCTTTTTGACAACACTGTTCCCATTGCTACATTCGACGCATCAGCCATTGAGAAGAAAGGTTGTTCCAGATGCAACAAAATTCACCCAGTAGTGAATTTCTCCTTAAAAAACTGGAAGTCTTCCTGTGCTTCGACACTACAATTAAATGTCACCCCTTTTGTCAGTAATCTTATAAGGGGTGTCACTACCAGTGAGAAGTCTTGAATGAATCTTCAATACAAATGTGCAAATCCAAAGAAACTTTGGATGTCCTTTACACTAGTAGGCATTGGTCAATCCATCACTGCTCTGACTTTACTCTTATCCATTTCCAGACCTTACGGCAATATTACAAAGCCCAAAAACCTCCACTCTTTCTGTGTGAAACTGGCTTTCATCCAATTTCGCAAACAAGTGATTCTCAGCCTCTCTAAAAGTCTCTGGACGTGCTGCATTTGCTGAGTTATGGTTGCCCTCTACTTTTGAGGTATAAGGGGTTCTCCCTCACTGTTGCAGCACCACCCAACAGTATAACCCTGTAGCTCCTCACTACACTGGTGTTTTGAAATGATGACAATTGGCAACATTTTAACGACTTTAAGTCATCGGCACTGATACCAGAGTATTTTTACTTAACTTACATACATAACATGGCCGACCAATGAGTCAATACAGAAATTAGAATACTCAACCGCTTATGCATCAACTACAAAATGCATGCGCTACCTCAAATGTAAGTGCGCTTGGGTACGAGTGACCTCTATAAGTATAATTTCTTTAATCACTGAGTCCAGGATTCTGACAACTAATTATCCATTTGTTTCAGATTATAAACAGTTTAACACTAAGAAGTTTACATCTTGCTAAATTGTAGCCCCTCATGTATACTTTCAACATAGATCAACAGATACAATAGGTAGTTCATGTGTCTGATGTGTTACAAGCCCCACACTATTATTTGGATGCCTGTAAATATTGTAGACTGACATCTTTTCTTCTCTCCCCCTTTCCCTTCTCCTCCTACATATGATACACTACCCTACTGTGCATCACGTCAACAATTGGTAATGCAATTTGGTCCATTTGTATACTCCTACGTCCTGTCCCCTTTCCTCCATACTGTATTTATTTATTTATTTTTATTTATTTATTACATTTGTTATACGCCCAGACCCTGAGGTATCACGGCGTAGTTACAGACAGTGGCAAGATACAATCTTAGAATAGAGTACGGAAATACAGGAAATAATACAGTGACACTTTTATAACAGTTATATACACATGGCATGTGGGTTAGGTATACGTTAGTTAGGTTCTGTATTCATGTTAGAAATTATTGCACATCCAGGTTTTTAGTGACTTTTTAAATAGTGTTTAGGAGGTTTCATTCTTGATATTAGTGGGAATGGCATTCCAGTCCCTGGGGGCGAGAACTTGAAAGCTGCTGCCACCTGCTTTTTCTCTTTTGTATTATGGGATGAGATTTTCACTGTTGTTCGATCTGAGGCGTTCAGGAGATATTTTGGTGCTTTGTTGGTGATACATTTGTGGGTGATGCTGAGGGCTTTGAACAATATTCTGGCTTGAATGGGGAGCCAGTGGTTAGTTCTCCTGGTATTAGAAATGTGATCGGATTTGTTTATGTCTAATGCGCTCGAAGCGCTTTGTTCTGCATAAATTGGAGTTTGGCTAGATTGGTATTGGAAGAGGATGTTACATTAGTCAAGCTTCGAAAGTATGAGTGCTCTTGCTAGTGTAACGCAGTTATTGGCAGAGAGGAATTTACGGCTGAGGGAGATGAGTTTGGCTGTATATGAGGTGGAGGAGGCTAGGGTGTTAATTTGTTTGGTCATGCTTAGGGTGGCGTCTAGGTATACGCCGAGTGTCTTCACTTGTTTAAGTACTGGGATTGTGGTGCCATCAATGAAGAAGGATGAGTAGACATGCTGTAGGGAAGCGATTTTAGATACAGAACCTAGTATGAGTAGCTCTGTTTTGTCATCGTTGAGACAAAGGCTATTGTTGGCCATCCAGTTTTGGATTGGTGAGTAGATTTTATTAATGAGGAGTGTGCCCTGCTCGTGATTCCCTGTTAGAGGGATAAGGATCTGTGTATCATCTGCAAAATTGGCGTAGATGACACTCATAGAGTCCAGTGCTGCAAAAAGTAACTTGGTGTAAGCGTTGTAAAGGGTGGGGGATAGGCAGGAACCTTGTGGGACGCCTAGAGGAGACTGGTAGGGGATCAGCTGCTTCTATATCTATGGCCTCTCTTGAGTATGGGCGTCCCTCGCTATGGACGGGATATGGAATCTTTTTCACCAGAAAAATCCTCTAAATTTAGATGCGTATGGGGGCGCGGCCCCCGGCGGCATATGCTTCCCTGACACTGCCCACTGGTGCCACTCCTCCGTCCTCTTTTCCGTGTCAACGGGAACTAACCGCTTTCATCAGCGCTCCTGTGTTAGGCCTCCGGCCTTGTAATTCCATGCACTCTTTCCTGGAAGAAGTATTCTGTTTTTTCCTTTTTCTCTTCCAATTGTCACATACTGCTCTGTCCTCTGGTGCCACGCTCCTCTCCGGCGCATGTCGACGACAGCAGGCTTCAGCAGGTGTCCAGCCTGCAAGATTCCCTTCACAATGTCCAACCCTCACGCACTCTGCTTCCGGTGCCTGGGCCCTGACCACGGCTGGGCTGGCTGTACCGCATGTGACGCCTTGACTCTGCGCGCCCTGAGGAATCGGCTATCCAGGTCGAGGGAGCTCTTTGAAAGATCACCTCGAGAGGACCTTAAAGCATACATGAGAAGGAAGACCTGGCCCAAGGTAGGTCCCCTGTTCTCCTCTGCACACTGCAAGGGCGACTCCTTCCCAGGGAAACGCCCAAGCGAGAGGGACATTTCGGGTTCTAAACTCAGCAGGAATACTGAGGCTACTCCAGCTACCGGCCCACAGGCCGAGGGGTTGCAAGATCCTACCGGCACTTCCGCTGAGGGGCTGGCAAGGCTTTATTACCATGTCTGAGCGGCGCCTGTACGCAGCACTACCGGCACCATGGCCGAGGGCACTTCGCCTACCAGGTCTCGACCTGAGGTGCAGGGAAGGTCACAACCATCGCTTTTCAGCGTGCAGGTGAAGCCCGGACCCAGCTCAGCCAGTACCACGACTCAGCATGTAGCACTGAGCAAGACAAAAAGGCTGCTAGGCCAGACAAAATGGCAGCTCACCTGGCGCCCTTCCCACTCAGAGATCAGACAGAGGAGTGCTCTTCCAGGTGGAATTGGACAATGTATGTCATCTGATCCACATCCTATTCCTCGGCTGCAGCCTCCGGGCCCGACCCCTATACCTGCAGGAGCTCCTGTACTATACCATTAGGCACACCTGCATGCGAGGACAGGTTCTTTGAGAAGTTCCTCACCCTCATGAGATCACCACAGATGGGTACCATCCTCAGGGACATAATCAAGGACATGCTCCCTCCGGTACAGCCACAAGCACCCACTGCGGTACCGGCCCTGGTTCCAGCTCAGCCTCTGGCTCTCATGCCCGCCCAATCAGAGCAGCTCAGCCACCGGCTCAGTCCCCTCAGCAGCCTCCGGCACTGACAGTCCGCACGCCGCAGCTGTACGCGCCCAGCACTTCTTCTGCTCCCCCAGATCTGCAGGACACAACTGTGGACACAGACGAGGAGGAAGACCCGGACACTCCATCGTCAGCCAAAGCATTCCATGAGAGGCTGGCGGGTCTGCCTGAGTATACCTAGGCATTCCGCATCCACAGGTGGAACAACCCGAGGCGGGGGTCCTGGCGGAAGTACTTACGATACTACGTCCTACTAGAACTGGAATCCCACTTCAGAAGGATGTCGAAGCCTTAGCCAAAAAATCCTGGGTCAAGCCACACTCTCGACGCTAAGTACAGGCAAAAAGAAGGGGATTCCCTCCTATTGTTGGTGCACCCCCAACCGCACTCCTCAGTGATAGCAGCTGCATCACTATATTCCAAACCCCAGTCTTCCTCAGCAGCTTCAGCGTCTGCACTCCTGTGCAAGGAGGAAAAGCTTTTGGAAAGAAAATGTATTCAAACGCCACTCTCCACCTGCGTCAGGCCAACGCTGATGCCATGTTGGCAGCTGTCAATCAGAAGCTGTGGTGGGAGACTGCAGACTTCCTTCCAGAGCTCCCCGCCCGCAGCCAGGCAGTGTTCAAGGACGGGTTGGCGGAGGCCAAAATTGTCGCCCAGGATATAATGGAGTCCACTGTGGCCCACATTGACACCTCAGGCCGAGCCATATATATTGCCGCCGACATGAGAATGATGGCCTGCTCAAGGCAACAAGATTCAACCCTTATGTGCAGGAGCGCATACTCGACCTGCCTTTCGAGGGGGACTACTTGTTCCATTTGACAACGGATGAGGAACTCAACAAGAAAAAGAATAGCTCCCAGACAGTGAAATCTTTATATATTCTAACTGAGTCCACACCCAAGGCCTACAGCCAAACGCTCCAGCGCTCGTACAAAGGTCAGGCCTTCTGAGGCTTTAGGGGCTTCCAGTAGAGATGATCCAGACAACTGGATAGATACCCTAGCCAGCACAGACTCAAGCAGCATAAGGCGGCTAACAAGGGGTTTGTCCAGTCCCCCTCCTCAGCACCAGCCTCAGAGGAAAGAAAGTTGTGACCGGTCCATCGCGATCAACGAGTCTCTGGTAGGGCGCAAGCTTGCCCTTCACGTACACTCCTAGCGGAAAAGGTTCACAGACCCGTGGATCCTCTCAGTGGTACCCACGGGCTTCCGGCTGCCAATTCCTCTGTTTCCTCCTTCCTCCCCTCTGCTCCCGCAGATTGGTACAGCAACTCTGTTGGCGTAAATCTGTTCACTTGCAGCGAGCAAGGCAGTGGAGGAAGTCCCAGCCTCACAGCGAGGCAAGGGCTTCTATTCAGGAATTTTCGCCATACACAAAAAGAACCACTCTGGCCTAAGAGTTGTGCTGGACCTTTCTTCCTTGAAACTTTCCCTTCCCCTCCAAAAGTTCAAGATGGTTACCCCAGCCTTCATTGCGGAAGCCTTGTGTGTGGGATTCTGGATGTGCTCCCTGGATCTGAAGGATGCCTGCCAACATGTCCCGATTTTGGAACCCCATCGGTCCTTCCTGAGCTTCAGGATCATGGGTTTTCACTTTCAATACAGGGTTCTACCCTTTGGACTCAGTTAGGCCCCCATGGTCTTTACAAGACTAATGAACGCAGTGGCAGCTCTACTTAATGCACAGGGCCACCACATTTATCCATACCTAGATGACTGGCTAGTCAGGGTGGGGTCTCCGGAGGCAGTACAGCACACGGCCTCCAGATCTCATGGATACACTATACAATCTGGGATTTTCTCTCAATCTCAAAAAGCCAATTACTGCCCACGGGGACCGAGAGAATCTTCCCCTCAGCGGACAAGATTATAGCTATCAAGAGGGCCACATATCATTTTCTCAGCAGAGCAACGACCTCGGCGTGGTGGTACAAGCACCTGTTGGGAGTCATGACAGCATGTCTCCTCGCAGTGCCACATATGAGGCTCAAAATGAGGAGGCTGCAGCTTAATTTCTCAGCCTCCTGGAATCAGGAGAATGGATCCCAGGCGGAGCAAGTCAGCATACCACAACATCTCCTCCAGGATCTAGTCTGGTGGGTTACAGACACCAACCTGCGGATAGCCAGGCCCTGCCAGCAGCCTGCACCTCAGGTCACCATTACCACAGACTTGTCCCTAGAGGGATGGGGCGCTACCCTGAACAACTACAGTGTCCATGGAGTATGGCCTCGTCAGGAACAGCTGGAGCACATCAACGGGCTCGAGATGATGGCTGTCTGGCTTGCGCTCAAAGCCTTCCTCCCCATGATCACCGGCAAATCTTTTCGCATTCAGACAGACAGCTCCACCTGCATGTATTACATCAACAAGCAGGGCGGCACCAGGTCTCCTCCCCTCTGCAGACTGTCGATCAACATTTGGGAGTGGGCTCTAGCCAACGACATGCACTTGTCAGCAATCCTCCTTCGTGGAGAGTCCAACCTAGAGGTGGACAGGCTCAGTAGGCTGTGATCGGACAACTACGAGTGGCTGTTGAACGAGGAGGTCCTTCAGGGGCTCTTCACCAGGTGGGGTCACCCGCAGGTGGACCTCTTCCCCACCAGTACCAATAGGAGGTGCCCCCAGTTTGCCTCATGGCTGGGGCAAGTCAGGGGTTCGTTAGGTGAAGCTTTGCAGATCCCACGGAACAACATGAATGGGACAGGGTGTCACAGAGCCTCCGGCTCGTCCTGATAGCGCCATGGCAGCCAGCGAGACCCTGGTTCTCGGAACTTCTCAGCCTGTCAGATCAGCCCCCGGTACACAGCCTGGTGGGCCCAGCCCACTTACTCTCCCAGCAAGGGGGCACAGTGGTTCACCCCGCTCCGCACAAGTTAGCCATCGCGGCTTGGTTCCTGAACAGGTTACCCTGAAGCATCTCCACCTGTCCCAGGCTAACCTGGCTATCATACAAGGGGCTACCAGGAGCCAGTACAAAAGCAAGTGCACCAGGTTCTGTCACTGGGCAGAATCAAAGGAAATGGACCCATTGACATGCTGACAGGATGACGTTCTATCCTTCGCACCTAGCCCATTCAGGGGTGCAGGTAGACATATGCCGCACGTATCTGGCGGCCATTGGAGCCTACAAGAACTCGGGCGAGGAGCTCTTTTCATCCTCGAATCCAGTGGTTAAGAGACACTTGGCGGGTCTGACTAGATTGTATCCACCTATCAAAAAACCACACCCAGTCTGGGACCTTATTGTGGTGCTGGCACATAAACCATTTGAACACATGGCGTCTGCAGACATCAGGCTAGTTACCATAAAGACGGCCCTGCTAGTGGGCCTTACCTCGGCACGCCAAATGAGTGAAATCCAGGCACTGGTTGCTTCAGAGCCATATACTGCATTTCACACCCAGCATTTCTTCCTACGGTTGTCTCCTCTTTTCACCTGAATGAGGAGATAGTATTATCGATATTTTTTGCGGACCCTAAAGATGAGGCTCATATGGTATTGCACTGTCTGGATGTCAGGCGTGCGATAAGATTTTACCTCGACAGAACCAAGAGCTTCCATAAATCGGATGCCCTCTTCGTCACCTTTGGGGATCCAAACCAGGCAGTCAGGCCTCCAAGGCTTCCATTGCAAGCTGGATGGTGATGGCCATCAAGGAGGCGTACAAGGGGCAGCACAAGCCTTTGCCAGCAAGCATGCACGCCCACGCCATCAGAGCCAAGACCACAATGGTAGCTTTCCAAAGGCATGTCCCGTGGAAGACTATCAGCAAAGCGGCTACGTGGGCTACTCCCTCTGCCTTCTGCAAACACTACTGCTTGGATGCCAGCGCCAGTTTGGACGCGGCCTTTGGCCAGGCAGTTTTGAAGAACTTGTTTTCTTAGGAGGGGCAACTCACCACCCTGGGGCTACATTCAGTTGTAATCACCCATATAGTATGGAGGAAAGGGGACGGCACGTAGGAGTAATTATAAGTTACTCACCATAGTGACTAACATACTCCTAGTCCATAGTCCCCTTTCCTTCCCGCTAATAAAACTGGTGTCTTTAGACAATGTTAATATTGTCGACTTGTCAAAGGGGACTGAGGAGTGGCGCTGGTGGGCAGAGTCAGGGGAGCACATGCTCCCGGGGCCGCACCCCCATGCGCATCTAAGTTTAAAGGGAAAAATGATTTTTCTGGAGAAAAAGGTTCTGTATCCCATCCCTAGCGAGGAACACCAATACAGTATGGAGGAAAGGGGACTATGGACTAGGAGTACGTTTGTCACTACAGTGAGTAATTTAGAATTTCTCTGTACAAACTACTGCTTTAATAATTCTGATGTATTCTACAGCATGTTGAATCCATTCATGATAAATGTATAACATGACTGTTTAATGTGGCAATTTTCTATATGTATTCATAAAAATGACTGTTCGAGCCTTGAAAAAGACTGCCTTAGGTCGAAACACATGTCGGCTATAACAGCAAAACGGCTATGACAGCAAAACAATACATAAATTAAGAAACTGGTCTTACAGAAATACTTACTGTGTTTTGCAATATATAGATGGGATGATCTTGCTATGGGACTAGGAGAGATTGCATGTGTTAACGCAGGTATACAGTACAGAGGTTGTACCCTGTACTGATAATCAGCTTTGTAATGTAATTTACTGAAAACATTTAAGAAAGGTGACTAACAAAATGGCTTTGTGCAGGGAAGGGGAACTGGCCCATTAAATTAGTGTTGACCTGCTTCAGATTATATTCATTTAGCACTCCTTCAATACCTCTTTCTTCTTTATTTAATTTTTTATTCATTGGACATTTGTATGGCGCCTATAAACAAGTATTTCCAGGCGCCAGAAGTCAAATTTGTGGTGGCCGGACATAGGAAAAGAAAGCTAAAAAAACAACCACGGTTATATTGGCCTTGTGACAATTCTACCGTGCAAGACAAAGGTGGTAAGTGGGGTAGAGGAGGAAAGAGGGAAAAGTGCAGGAGTAAGATGCCCAAAGGGGCCGTGGGGTGAGAAAGTGATGGGGGGAGCCAAGACGGCAAGTGCCAGGGGAAAGAGAGGGGAAAGGGGGGAATAAGTGTGATGAGCGGGGTGGACCAGGTGGGGCTAGTCCGGGAAAGGGTGCCTGAGGACAAGTGCTGGCAAGGGATGCTGGGAGGACAGGTAGAGGGGTGGTCTGGCACCTGTATGATTCAGAAGGGACCAGGTCCTAGTTGCCGCAGCAGAGGGACGTCAGCACAGTAGGGGGTGAGGGAAGGAAGAGGAGAAAAGGAAGGTCTTGAGAAGTTTCCAGAATTTAGGAAAATACAGCTCAAATCTGTAGGGGGCAGGTATGCTGTTCCAGTTGGAGGTACCTGGCGAGGAAAGCGATCTACCTCCCACTCTCTGCTTGGAGAAACATTTGACCAGCAGAGCGTTTGAGCCAGAGGACTAAAGCAGTCTAGCAGGGAGGTATTTGGAGAGGGAAAGCTGGGTTTAGAGAGTTCCCATGCCCCAGACAGCCTTGTGAATGATGCAACAGGTTTTGAATTTGATCCTTACGATCACTGGCAGCCATTGGAGAGATTTTAGGGCTGGAGAGATGCAGTCCCTGGGTATGAGGCCAAGGATAAATCTTGCAGTCCTAATCTGGATTAGTTGAAGGGGTCGAATGGAGGAAAGAGGCAGATTGAGGAAGAGGCTGTTGCAGTAGTCCCGCATAGAGAGAACCAGGACTCTGGAGGTGTTGAGGTTCTGGGGTAAGGTGATAAAAGGTAGAATGCCTCTGAGAAGGTGGAGCTGAAAGTTGGACTTCTTGACAAGGTCTGCTATGTGTGGAGAGAAAGCGAGAGAGGAATCAAAGATACCTGAGGGCTGTAGGAGGACCACCCCATGTGGCACTATTAAACCACTAGGCCGGTCACATTAAGTGGATGACTGGTGGGGCAGGGTCAGTGACATGTCACATGCTCTGACCCTCTATCATTTCATTTGGCTTTGATCATGCGAATGGTGCCGTGGCACTCTCAGGGTATTTTTCTGCAGCTCCTAAAAGACATGGGCTGTTGGAGGACAGTAATGGCCGAAATAACAAGTTCAAAGGTATCTTACTACTCACTGGGGCTAAAGCATACATTTAAAAAAATCCTTCAAGCGGACAGGTATGATGTAATAATGGAACAGAATGAAAATAGCCACTTCAAATGCAGTGTGCCATGCCACGTATTCCTCATCTTTGATATTCAATATCCAGCTTCAGCTGCTTCGGAAAATACATTTTCGCCAGAAAGCGATGTGCGTCGATGCAGTCTCGAGGATATCATTGAAGGTATATATAGCACGCACAGTGCCCGTTGGCTTCAGTTCCTTTTTTCTGAGTAAGCTTATGCTTCGGAAACTACAGCACACTTAAAAAATCGAAAATGTCATCATCTTCGACACCGACTACCCCGAAGACTGGGTTTTAAAAAGTGTCAGGACTGCGGTTCGAAGATGTTGATAACCAAACTGCATGGAGTATGCTCGTGGTGTCTTGGTGTGGAGCACAAGACCTCGGTCTGCTCGAAATGCCAATTGATGATCGAAAATGCTCTGAAGGAGTGAAAGGGGAAATTGGCAACAGGTAGAAACCCCAAGAAATCCCAATAGACTACCCCAATTGATGAAACCTTCTTTGGACACTGCTAGAGGCGACTCTCCTCGATGGAAGAAGGTGAAAAGGTCTGGTTCAAGGAGTGGCTCCCACCACTCCTCGTCATCATCGAGGAAGTCAAAGAGGCACCATAAGTCGCCCACTATATCTTGTCCCACAAAGGCAACCTCCACTCCTGTCGAATGGGAAGCATTCAGGTTAAAAATGTTGAACATTTTTGAAAAACAAAAACCCTTGACAAGCCTCGCTCCTACCGCGCCTTTTAAAGCTGGTAAGGAAAGGGCTCAAGCCAAATCCTGCGCACCCTCGAGCCCGAGACGAAGGCCAGATCCACATCGAGAGCCGTCAAGGCCTCGACGCGATAAGGAATCATCGAAGGATCCTTCAAGCCACAAGTCAAAGAATAAGTCGAAGTAATCGACACCATCAACCCCCTTGACACCTGCCGTGCCCTCGACGCCTGCCATGACCTCTACGCCTGCCACGCCATCTACAACAGCTGCGCCGTCGATGCCAGCTGTGCCATCGACACCAATGGCGCCTGCGACACCATCAACGCCATCGAAAACTTCGGTGCCCTTGAAGTCGAAAAAGACTTCATTGAAAATATAGACAACTCCTCAAGCGTCGGGTTCAACATTTTTGAAACCTTCAAAGCCCTTACCACATAAAACTTATACTCCTTTACCTAGAAAGGATTATTTTAAAAGTCCTTAACCTCGATTTATGATGACAATGAGCCATCGGAGAACGATGCACCATTTGGGTTACAGAGGTGTAGACAGGGTAGGGCCTGAGCGGACAAGGCCCAACCAAAATCTGTAAATGCCCACTCAGCAGCGCTGTGTGGGCATATACAGATGTTAATGTCACTGCAGTGGGCCCAACTACATTAGCTTCAGACCCCACCTGTTATGCAATCCTGGCTATGCCTCTGTTACAGTATGGTGCACCAAATGACCCTGATAGCTTTATATCTGAGGAGTCAAGGCTAAAAGATCTTTATGAAAACTTAAAAACAGCCAGTGGAGTGGACACTTCATCAGAATTAGAATTTCGTAAACCTGATTCTGATGAACATGCAGATGCATCATATAGGCAGTTGATGTCTAAAGTTGTAGATTACTTGGGGTGGAGTAAGCCTAACCTCCCCTTCGAACAGGATGATCTAACAGACATCCTTGATAAGGGTCTGCAAAAGGATCCCATTTTACCATTCCACATTGCATTCCAAAAAGATTGTCTGCCAATTTGGAGGCGCCGGAGTGAAGTCTGGCAGTAAACAAGAACTTGACAAGAAAATACTGCACATCCAGTAGTGACCCCAACTACTTATCAAAACACCTCACCCAGAAAGTCTGGTGGTGCAGGCAGCTACTGCAACCTCAAAACAGGCCCACCATCCCACCAGATAGTGATGTCAAAAGGGTAGATGCATGGGCAAGGACAGTATATTTCTGTGGGAAGCATGGCTCTTGTGCCGACCAACTCCACATGTGCCTTAGCAAAGTTTTCATTCACTCTGTGGGACTGTATTTCCTTTTTTTTTTTATTGGTATTTCAGTTTTTATTAACAGTAAACATTCCCCCCCACCATGCCCTTTCCCACCCTCCTCCCCAACCGCAGATCTTTATTATACTGAGAGTGTTCGTATCTATGCAATGCCCAAAATGTGCAATTTATGCGGGCAGAGTGCCACGTTATAGTCCTCTTATAGAAATCTCAGGACCGTACCCCAGTCTTCCTGAAATGCTGTGTGCATCCCCTGAATGCCATACATCAACCATTCCATAGCAACAATATTCAAAATTTTTAGGAACCAATCATGAACATCTGGGAGATCTTTATCTTTCCAGTGTTGTGCGATTACCACTAGTGCTGGCACCCTTAAAATGGACTGCACTTTGCGTTTGTGTTTTGGCCATTTGCTCTCTTCTGAGGGCCCAAACCTAGCTGAGTGTCTTTTGCTTCTGGATGGGAGGTTTTCCCAAACAGATCTTTAATATATTTGTTGATTGTTCCCCAATAGTGCGCCAACTTGGGGCATTTCAGCCAAATGTGCATCCAATCTCCAATACCATTGCAGTCCCTCTAACATTTATCTGTATTAGTCAATTTCATTTTATAGAATCTATATGGAGTGTAATGTCATTGCATCATTGCCTTATACCAGGATTCCCTAATTTGTAGAGAGCGTGTCAGCTTGGGGATTTCCTTCCATAGAGTCTGCCATTCTTCCTTTGATATTATCCCCAACGTTCGATGCCACGTCTGAACATACCTCAAGTTACCTGTTGCACACTCCTCTTGAAGTAACCGATATAGGTTTGAGATAAGAGATTTCTCACCTGCATCCGAAACCAGGAACTTTTCAAATGCTGTCAGTTGTCTAGTGGCCGCAGTCTTGTACGGAGGGGCCAACAACCAGTGTTGAACCTGAAAATATTAAAATCTCTCCGATTCCTTAAGACCCAGTTCTTTTTTGCGTTTATCGAACAATTTGAAATGTATACCTTGATACATATCTCTTATCTTATTACAATTGCCGTTTTTCCATTTAATAAAGATAACTTTATCCTGCCTCGGTTTGAACTGTGGGTTATTAAAAATCGGGGGAAACGGGGAGGGATATGTTGTAACCTGGCATTGAGAGACCCCCTTGTTTCATATCCTTTCAACTAGTTGGGTTATTTGACTAGCATGCATATTTTCTGGGCGATTTTGTTTGGGAAGCCATAAAGGTTCTGCGATATGTGGACCACAGATCGCTTGTTCCATTTCAGCCCACATTGATTCTGTCTTTGACTATAACCATTCCTTTACCACTCGAAAATGTACTGTTGGATAATATTTTACTAAATTTGGCACCCCCTTTGGAGATTGGCTCCATTAGAGTCCTCATTGCTACGCGAGGGGTTTTGTTATTCCATGTACATTTCAATACCAAACCTAATAGTTCTCGAAAGAAGGCATGTGGTACCTCTATTGGTGGAGCCTGAAAAGGTATAACACCTTTGGAAGAATTGTCATTTTTACTGTATTAATCCGCCCTAACCATGAGATTGTTAACGGGCCCCACTGCTGCATTAAGCGTCGAAGTTCTAAAAGAATCGGGGGGAAAATGTACTTTATATATTGATTGTAGCGAATGTGTTGTATAAATACCCAATAATTTAACTTTCCCTCCTGCCCATGTAAATTGTGTTTTTTGAGATACCCGAGTTACTAATGCCGGGGTATAGGATAGATTCAAAATTTCGGATTTCGTATAGCTTATTTTAAGGCCAGACACTTTCCCAAATTCTTCCAGCTCATGCGTGACCATTATCGGATTCGTCATGGTAATCAACATGTCATCTGCATATGCCATTATCATATGTTTGTCCGTCCCAAACGGAATACCATAAATTGTGTCAGTTTGTCTGATTTTAGTTAAAAAAGGTTCCAAATTGTATTGTACTTTATTTATATAGCGCACCTAGCCCTTGGGCATCTGGGCACATTTCTTATGGTTACATGATAGCACAAATACATGAATGAACAGTTACATTATCTTATAATTACATGATTGCGTAGTGACATGGACATAATTTACTTATTTACAGTTAGATGAAACAATTCCAGTTGCAAAGGTAGGTATTACATAACCAGACGTATATACAAAGAGATAGAAAGAAAGAAGACACAAGGCACACAGTATAAGGCACCTTCCCTGTCGTGAGCCTGTCTGGAGCCACAGGGAGCCCAGGGCCGCAACCCTTAGAGCTACGCCCTCCACCCCTGGATCACCTGCACCCACTGCAAAACCTTGATCCCAAGACAATATTTACTCGCTTCACCAAGCTGCTAACTGCACCTGGCGGACAACGGTCTCAGACCCATGTAAGAAGTTATACTTTACCACTTTGAACAGATTGCGAACTGTTACCCTTTTACTGTTAAAGCTTGCCACCTGATGTCACCATTATTACACATCTGCCTTCAAGAACACGCATTTTTTGTCTAGGTATTACGCATGTATCTCACGTTTCCTTGTTTCCCTTTCCTAACTTGCCTACCTGTATCCAGTAGCATTGTTCATTGGCAATATGATCCTTATGTGTTGTCCAGTTGTGACCGGCTTAGCACTACCTAGCACACGTCAGGAAACTGCAACCAGGTTTTATAATTGCTGCTCTTAGTTTAAACGCTATTGTAATCGCTTCTACCTGTCTGTACAGGCCATCCCCATAGTCAGACACTGCTGCCATAGTTGCTGTTACTTGTCTGCACACTGTATTTTACCCCAGTTGTGATTTTCGAATCTAGACAGGTTGCCATAGTTGCTATTACTTGTCTGCACACTGTATTTTACCCCAGATTGGTATTTTCGAATTTAGACAGTTTGCCATAGTTGATTTTACCTGTCTGCACATTGTATTTCACCCCAGATTGTGATTTTCGAATCTAGACAGGTTGCCATAGTTATTATTACCTGCCTGCACACTCTACCCTAGCCTAGGTTGTGATCTCTGAATTTAGCCAAACCTTTTGTCGCTAAAACTGCCCCAAAGTTGCATTTAGCAACCACCTGCCTCTCAATTCGACTGCTGCATTGATTACTGCATTCTGCACCTTGCTGCCCTGCGAACACCACCACTGTCAACCTTGACAGAACGCTGCCTAGTAACCTAGTCACCTGACCCCCTATCCGACTGCTGCACTGGATTATTGCATTCTGGTACCTAGCTACCCTGTCTTTGAATACCACCCGGGCATCGAAGATGCACCTAGTAGCTACCTGCCCTGCCATCTGACTGCCACACCCTACCTACACCTACAGAATGTACCTCCCAGGCACCTACT
The DNA here is from genome assembly GCF_040938575.1 of Ambystoma mexicanum. NCBI lineage: Eukaryota > Metazoa > Chordata > Amphibia > Caudata > Ambystomatidae > Ambystoma > Ambystoma mexicanum. Next base: position 1,490,139,157 of record NC_090932.1, on the reverse strand, counting down.
CGGCATTGCTGAGAGTAATTCTCCACCTCATCCATTTATCCGGCCAGCCTAGCCCTACCTTTAGCTCTGCCTCTATAGGCAACATTCCCCCACTCATTATGTATCTCACTACACCATGCAGCCTCACCGCTAGAAACGCCAAACTACCGGCCAGATTACCCAAACTATATGAACCTCGAGCCAGGGATGCCATCCAGTCTAAATTGACGAAGCGGACCCCACCTATGTACACAGTCACCCCTACCAACCACCCAATGGACACACCCAAGCATAGCCTAACTAAACTAATACTATGACCAAGCATAAGGCTCACAACTTAACCACTTACACCCACCTGTACCAAAACTATCTCCACGCCCAAAAGAGGCGCCTTAATTAATGCGTGATCTGTAGTAGCCCATGCCACAGATATAGCAGACCTTATTCTTGCAGATGGACTAGATTTCTTAGCCATCACTGAGTCCTGGCTCCATGCAGCCGCTGGCCCAGCTCTCTCACTAGCCATCCCGGATGACTATACTATCCTCCGAACGGATAAAGCAGAATCCAGAGGCGGAGGCCTCGCCTTAATTGCCAAAACGCACCTAAACATTAGACTTGACACCACAAACCTCCTCACTTCGTGTGAATCTCTCACAGCTAAGCTTCCCACTGCCAACTCCCAAACCATCAACATCCACATATTCTACGGACCTCCTGGTCCTTTAGGTTCCTTCGAGGAAGACCTTACCACCATCCTCACCAACAACCTAAAAAAATACTTCCCAGAGTCTCCTTCTAGGAGATTTCAACCTAGGCCTCAAAGATCCCAAAGACCTCCAGGCTACCCTCATTAACAATACCCTGTCAGAATTAGGCTTTACCCAAAGAGTATCCACTGCTACCCACAACAAAGGGAGAACCCTTGACTGGGTAGCAGACTACAACTGTGTGGCCTCCATCACTGCTAATGCCCCTCAACCATGGTCTGACCACTACATCCTCACTTTCAACCTCGAAGCCTCACGCACCATCACTAATAATTCACTTGCCACAGCTATCCCTACGAGAAGCAAGAGAAATATCACAGCTGAAAAACTCATCCCCCTCATTCTACCGACCTTGAACCAACTCTCAGCTACCTCCAAGCCCCACCACCTTGTAGAAAGTTACAATAACTTCATGCGCTCAGCGTTAGACTCTATTGCACCCCTCAAGCTGAGAAAATGTAAGCCAAAAAAACACCTGAACACTTGGTTCTCTACCCACCTAAAAGCCCTCGGACTAGAGAAACGCATAAAGGAACAAGCTTGGAGAAAATCTCCTACAGATACTAACAAGCTGATCCTCAACAAAATAGTCTCCTCATACAAAAAATAAATCATCCTCGCTAAACAAGAATCATATAACCAGAGAATCTCACAAGCCAAATCCAGCACGAAAGAACTGTTCTCTATTATCAAAGAGTTAGAAACTCCTGTCCTAGTCCCAGACACATGTGTGAAAGATAAACAATGGTGCACAAGTGTCCAAAATGCCCTGTCCAATAAAGTCACAGGCCTTCAAATCAAAATCAACAACAAGAAAGAATCCCTAACCAACTCTACTAACTCCACCAACACTCACCCACGCCCCACACCTCAGAACCCCATACCCAACCCACCCACCCGCTTCAGCTTCTCCAAAGTCTCTACATTAGAAGTGGAAAAATTCATCCTCAGCCTTAAACCGTCTAATTGCCAGGGCGACCCTTGCCCCGCACAAATCATTAAAGACGCAGCAAGAGACCTCTCACCATTCATTACCAAACTCATTAATGCTTCCTTCTCTTCAGGCATCATCCCCAACAATCTTAAAGAATTGTGGGTCCTCCCTCTACTCAAAAAACCCTCACTAGACCATTCCATACACACCAACTACAGACCCATCACCACCGTCCCCTTCCTGCCCAAAATATTAGATAAGACTGCCTATCAACAAATACAAAAATATCTTGAACAAAACCACCTCCTGGGAATCAGGCTTTAGGCCCCAACATGGGACAGAAACTGCTCTCATTGATCTTAAGGCCCAAATCGACACTCTGAGAGATAATGGAAAAACAGCTCTACTACTCCTCCTAGACCTCTCAGCAGCATTTGATCTAGTAGATCACAAAATTTTATGCAACCACCTGGACTCGGCCGCTCACTTCTCCCAAGAAGCCATGGGTTGGATTGAGTCATTCCTCAGCAACAGATCTATGCGTGTCTTCTCCACGTCAGCTTCCACCGACCCCATCCCCATCACATGTGGGGTCCCTCAGGGTTCATGCATCTCCCCCACACTGTATAACGTGTTCACGAAGCCCATGTTTGATGATCTTGACGGTCTGGGTATCATCTACACTAATTACGCCGATGATACCCAGATCCTCATCCCGTTGACGGGAGATTACAACAAGGATTTGGCCTTGGTGAACAGGGAGCCATTCAGGCGTGGATGGCCTCCCACAGTCTATGCCTTAATGATGACAAGACTGACCTCATCATCCTCGGATCCACCACTAATCTAAATAAACTGGACCATAACTACACCAGCTTTATTATAGACGGCAATCCCATCAAGGTATCTAAAGAAGTGAAAACCCTAGGAATCTGCCCTCTCCTTCCATAAACAGGTTAGTTCCAGGGCCACCTCCACAGCCTACACATGTAAGCTCATAAGAGCAGCCAAACCTTTCCTATCCACTCAGAACTGCATTACCTTAGCCAGAGCCCTTGTATTATCAAAACTGGACTATTGTAACGCCCTCTACGTAGGAGCCAACAAACAGGTAACCAATAAAATCCAGACCCTACAAAACAATGCTCTCAGAGCAGCACTCAGCATCCCCAAGAGAGAACACATCTCTAACATAAGGAGAACTCACAATTGGCTTACCACCACCGACAAAATCCTGCTCAAAGTAGCCTCCTTAACACACACATGCCTCAATAATGCAGCCCCCTGCTTATAGCCGACAGAATAAAAAGATACACCCCTAACAGGTCCACCAGATCCACCAATGCTAACTTACTTACAGTTCCCAGATTCAATCGAACCAAAATGGGCGGCAACAGTTTCCAAGTGAAAGCAGCCCAACACTGGAACTCTTTACCACCCTCCCTTAGGACACCTCAAACCTATCCCCACTTTAGGCGTAGATACATTCAGTGGTTAAAGAATAATGACCAATAACTGACCTCGCCTTTACTAATCATGTAACCATGTATACCTGTAAACTGTATATTACTGCATCCTTCGCAACTGTATCAGCCTGTGTACACACTGTAAATTACTGTACAGCACTGTAACCAAGCTGAGAATAACCTTGCTGCTCCTGCGCCCTCATACCTTCGGGTCTGGCGCGCAATATAAATGAATAAACATAAACATAAACATATTTAGTAGTTGCAGCACTAACGCGGTGGAAAAGCGTCAGGCTTAGATAAGGATAGCGAGTGGGGGGTTAGGCTTCATACTTGATGAGTCAGTGTTTGACACTCTTTCGGAATTCGTGGTAGGAGGCTCCAATCTAATGCTGGAGGGTAGGGCATTCCAGGCTTAACTGCAAGTACTGGGAAGCTTCTGCCGTCTGCTTTTTAGAGCTTAAACCTTGGTATGATGCGGGCATTAGAATGGTATGATCTGGTTAGTCGGTCTTTCGTGTAGAGTTTCAATTTATCGCACAGGTAGCTGGGTGCTTGATTGTTCAAGCATTTGTAGGTAAGTGAGAGGGTCTTAAATTTGATTTTTTTTGGTTTATTGAGAGCCATCGGACACTGTGCCTAAGTTCTGAGATGTGGAGTGTTCTCGGAAAGTTGATTGCTGCTCTAAGCGCATTGTTCTGATATGTTTGCAGTTTTTTAGGATATTAGTACCCAAGTATAAGGCATTACAGTAGTCTAACTTGGTTAGTACTTAAGCCCTAGCTAAGGTAAGGCAGTTGTCAGTGGTCAGAAAAGGGCTACAGGCGTTGATGAGCTTGCAGGTGTATACAGTAGTGGAAGCCATAGCGTTGGTTTGTCTAGCTAGTTTTGACGTCCTTCGACCTTGATGTTGTTGCCGTCAATATTGATGGTGTTCTGGTTGTCGAGTTTAAGTCTAGCGTGTGTTCCTACTAGGAGTAGTTCTGTCTTGTCATCATTAAGAAAAGTTTATTGCATATAGTTGGGGAGATGGTGGTTATCCCTGTTTTGTACCACGGCTCAACGCTATTGGTAGAGAAAGTTGACCGGTTACTAATTGTGGGATCTTTATAATTTGCCTATAACATTTTCATGAACCCTGAGCCAAATCCCATAGCCTCCATTGTTTTAAAAAGAAACAACCATTCCACCCTATCAAACGCTTTTTCTGGTGACAGGCCCTTCTGATATTGTCATGGGTTTGGCAGTTCTTAATAAACCCTGACTGATCGGGATGAATCCATATTGGAAGAATATCTATCAATCTATTGGCCAAAATTTGAATGTACATTTTTGCATCTAGATTGATCAATGCAATAGGTCGATATGATCCGCATGCTGTAGGGTCTTTGTTGGTTTTAGGCAAGAGTACTAATTTAGCTTTCTCCATAGATGATGAAATACGGCTCGTGTTTTTGAACGAATTATATAATTTTAGCATTTTCGGGGCCAGAATCGTTTGATAGGTTTTATAAAACGGAGCAGTATAGCCGTCCAGACCTGGAGCTTTATTCATTGGAAGCTTTTTGATTACATATAAAAGTTATTCAGTCGTGATCTCTTTTTCCAATTGCTCTCGTGTCTGGGGTGTAATTTTTGGAAGCTTGACTGAGCTTAAGTATGTTAGAGGATCTGGATTATCTGAGTCGTATAGTTTAGAGTAAAATTCAACAAATTGCGAAATTATCCAAAGTGTTGCTGTTATCAACTCACCATTTTTATCTTTGACTCCTACTATTTTGCATGAGGCCTGGGTCTGCCTTAATTGTCTGGCTAGCAACCGGTCTGCTTTATTTGCTTGAATATAGAATTTTTGTTTTGCATATAATAGCTTTTTTTCTGCTTTTGAGGGTAATGACAGATGTAGCCTCCTTCTAACATTCCTATAAGCTTTTTTAATAGCTGGGCTGCCCTCAATTTCCATTTTGTTCCTAATTAATGTCAATTCTGACTCCAATTCTGATTCTACTGCCCGCCGTATCTTATGTCTAGCTGCCCCATCAGAGATCATTTCCCTCCTGAACGATGCCTTAAAGGAGTCCCATAGAGTGTCTATTGAAATCCCCCCTGTATCATTTAACGCAAAACATTATTCAATTTTTGCACCCAGCATGTCTTTCTGAATATGATCCCGGAATAATTCCGAAGGACAACCCACATTCGCAGAAGAGATAGCTTCACTTCCAGGGGAGAGTGATCTGAGATGATCATTGGAAGTATCTCTATATTTGAATCATTTCCCATCAGCACTGCCGATAACCAACCATAATCTATGCGTGAAAACGATTTATGGACATGGGAGTAGTGTGTATAACCTTTTTCTTTTTCCCTTCAAGGTAGTCCAAACTTCAAGGACCGCTATCTGATTTATTTTATTGCACAACTCTTGTGAAGAGGAGGGTTCTGTATGTTTTGTCCTTGCACTTCTATCATTCAATGGTTACCACGCCAAATTGAAATCCCAAATATTAGCACTTCCCTTATCGTGAATGTTTCCAGTTCAGTTAATGTTTTTTCTCAAAAAGCTATCCTGGCCCGTGTTTGGAGCATAAAGTGATGCTATGGTCAATTTAGTCGAATCAATGTTGACGGACACAAAGAGAAATATACCTTCCTTGTCTGTTTTTTTGTTATTTATTTTACATTGTAACCCCTGCCTAAATTCTGTTAAAAGCCCGCCACTTTCCGTAGTGCATTAGCTTGAATAATTATCGGATAATGTCTGATAAATAGACGGGCCTTGTCTCGGCTAATCTGGGCTTCCTGTAAAATTAAAACTTCAGGACGATGCCGTGCTAGGAATCCCTCTAATTTCTTGCGTTTGACCAGGGTATTCAGCCCTTGAACATTAAAAGATATATACTTAAATACAGTTCCTATTTTATGACACTATTTATATACAGCACTCTACCCCACACACTCTGGCATTAAAAACATTGCCTAAAACTTTCAGCGGTTGTCCCCACCATACATAGCCCCCCAAACTTCCCTCATTCCCAACATCATATCCCCCAAACCTCTGCCTCGCCCCACACCCCCCTTGTGTGACCCTTTGTACCTATAGTACGTATAACCTTCACTTCTCCCACGTGGATCACCATTTCCTCCAGGGTCCCCCATATGGTGTCCTAAAACCCTCTTTTCCACCACTCCGTTGGTTCCAAGTGGAGCATTCCGTACTTGCACTATCTTCTTCCCAATCTGGTTAGCATCCTTAACTGGAGAGCCAAGAAATTCCCCTCATCAATATCCCTTTTGTATCATTTTTTCTTCTCCATTATCGGGACTCGCAAATGAATATCTCTCTGTATCCATTCAGGCCCCCGTTCCGGGTGCTGCTGATATATCTGATGATTCTTCGCCTTCGGCCCTCTAGGCCCGTCCTTCCAATTGCACTAATTGACTCCCTGCGGTTTCTCCTCCATCTTCATTTATTTCCAACAGCTCCATTCCTTCTACAAGAGATGTGATTCTGTGTAGCCTCCAGTTAAGTTAGAAGGTGACGCCAAATGGGAATGTCCATCTATATCATTTTCTTTATTTGCAGCATTTTTACCACAGTTTGCATTTCTCTGCATTTTTGGAGGATAGTCGAGGAAAGGTCTTGGTATTGCTGCGCCATTATAAGCAATTGGGCCTGTTTGCCTAGCTGCCCAGAGAATTTGTTCCTTTTGCGGATATAACCCACTCGCTACCAGCAAATCTCTAGGGCGTGAGCCTGGATCGACTCTTTTTGGGCCAACCCTGTGGACACGATCGATTAGGATCTCTTCCTTTGCCCCGAGCAGCTCTTTAAAAATTGAAACTATTGCCTCTGTAAGATCAGAGTCTGTAACTGATTCCGGAAGGTTCCTGACCCGAATGTTCACCATGCGCGACCTATTCTCTAAATCCTCACATTGGATCTCAAGATTCTGGGTCGCTCTAGCCAACTGTTCCAGCAGCTCCTCCGATTGTCGGCTGTCCAAGGTCAGGTCTTGTATCGTTCTTTCATTGGCATCAGTACGTTCTCCCAATTCCGTTTTATTATTAATTAGTTGTTTAATTTCCGTTGTGAAGGTGGTAAATTGCATCTGAAACGAGGCAGTGAACGTGCTCTGGAACTCCTGGAAGCTTTTCCTGACGTCATCTTTGGAAGTTGCCATTTCTGTTGTAGCAGCGTCGGATTGAATTTTGAGAGCTATCCGGATGGGTCCTGGAGGTCCTGGCCCAGATGTTCTGTAGAGGGCTGTCTTTAATAGGCTATACGTTCGAGCGAGGAATTGATGAGGTCTTCTTTTTTGTGCCTGGCATAAGGTGACTGCCTCCCTAATTTGTGCTGACCTTGTAGCAACCTTGCTCGCTGTGAACTGTCACCTAGCCCCTCATGAATCTACGTCTTCTGCGGCTATGTTCAGCTCTGACTGCCTTTCAGTATTGCTGTGTCCAGCCCCTTTATACCTGGCCTCCTGTAATTTTTCCACTTGTTTCTTCAGGCACTTAATGTTTCTGCTGCCTGCTTCCGCCCATCGGAGACTCCCCAGCAGCAAAGCCTTTATTGCCCCTGTCTGTCCTGATCCACTGCAGACCAAAAGAGTCTTAGCTTGGCTCAATACAAAAGAGACTATGACTATGACTGTGCACTGTGTGTGTGTGCTTTATTGTAGGCTTTGCATGTTCATATTTCACTCGTGTGCCACTCTGAGATTTAACTCGTGACTGCTTTACTTTCTGCTAACTTTCACCTTATAGCCACACCCAAGCCATGCATTTGCAGCTTGTTTTCACCACCTCTGTTGAGTTTTGTTGCTTTCGTTTCTCCCAGAGCACACAAACTTAAATAAAGTGATTCCTTATGGGTTAACTGTGTTTTGCTTCTCAATGGGGGTTCAATTGGCCTGCTGTGTTTCATTTTTTTCTGTACTCAATAAAAGTGCTGAGAGGGATCGCGTTAGGCCTACCTTAATTCAGGCAGCTCCAGTTGATGCCGTCTTTCTTTTACAGTGTCTCCCGGTGTCGCGCAACTCATATTTCTGTTATCCTGCCGCACTGCCATGTATTCAGGGAATCCTCCGAAGCGGGTTCACGATCCTCGCATGGCTTCCACTGCTTCCGTGCTAGTCTTTCCACATCCTTCCAACTCGCTAGAGGACTCCGACTGCAAATTGCCTCATCAATGCAGGTCACCACATATGCAGGGTACAGCACTCTTCGTAACTGGCGTGGCAGGGCCGTAAACGCGCCAAATCAGATCTTATTTTTTCGTATGCACATCCAATTCTAAAGTGATAAGAGGAGGCTTACTTCACCAAGTTGGTTTCCGAAGCTTGTGGTGAGGGATGCTGCTTGTATAGCCTTATTTTAATGCCGTTTGCATCAGATTATGCACGGAGCTCCGCCTGCACCCCCACCTCAGTGCATAGTGACCATCTTGGAATCCGGGACTGTATTTCTATGGTGACTGAGCATATTCCTGAAAGGGAGGAAAGAGACGGTTTCTTGGCTATTGCTAAAGACGGCAAAGAAGCCATGTGCAAATCTCTTCAGTCGGGTCTGAATTCTGCTGACAGCATCAGCAGGGCCATGACGGCAAGCACCTTAATTCACAGATTTGCGTGGTTGAGGAAGTCTGAATTTGCACCGGATGTGCAATCTAGACTCCTTAACATGCCTTTTAACAGGTCTCACCTTTTTGGCAGCAATGCTGACAAAAGTCTTGAGAAGCTGCAGGCCTCGAAGGCGGCAGCCAAATCTTTAGGTGCCGCTATTAGGCAGCCTCAACCCTTTCACCCCAGTGGACAGCCTTGGCGGGGTAGATCTTTTCGCTACTACTCCTCATTTGGTAGAGCGAAAGGAATGGCGCGTCAAAGAGGCCAAAGAAGATTCCCTTGTGGTGGACGAGGGAGAGGTGCAAAGCCTGCTCAAGCAGGGGCATCTTTACCAACGGACACTGCTTCAGCCGGCTCAAAACCATTCTAAGGTCTTGAGTCACGACACCACAATGGGAGGAAGACTGTCTCGGCATCTGAAAGAATGGCGAGACATTACTTTGGATGCTAGGGCATTAGAAACCATAGCCCAAGGTTACTGCCTTCCCTTCATTCAGAGACCTCAGAACCATCCACTGGGGAGCCATTCTTTGAAGATTCCAGATCCGTTCCTTGTGCAGGAAATTTTGACCCTGATAGAGAGCTGCTATAGAGCCGGTACATGTAGTGGAGAGGAACAAAGGATGGTGTGCTCCATATTTCCTAATCCCCAAGAAAGATGGAGGACTGAGACCCATCTTGGACTTGAGCTACTTGAACAGGTTCCTCGGGAAGGACGAGTTCAAGATGATCACATTTTCTCAGATCCTTCAGGCCCTCCAAATCCCGGAATGGATGGTGTCATTGGACCTTCAGGATGCTTTTTTTCATTTGCCAATCCATCTCAAACACAGAAATTACCTGATGTTCGCCATTGGTGATTCTCATTATCAGTTTTGAGTTCTGCCATTCGGGCTGACCTCCGCCCAAGGGTCTTCACCAAACTGAAAGCAGTTGTGACCGCGAGTCTCAGGAGAGGAAGGATTCACATCTATCCCTACCTGGACGATTGGCTGATCAGAGCGCGTTCTCCCGAACAAGTTCTAGATCATCTCAATGCCACCTGCCACTCTCTTCACAGACTGGGCTTCTCCCTCAATAACAAGAAGTCCCATATGTCACCTTTTCAAAAGCTCCAGTTAATCTGGGCTGTACTGGATACATCCTGGGGAAAGAGCTCGCCACCCGAGGTGAGAGCTCAAGACATTCTGCAGATGGTCACCAAGTTTCAGAGTGCCCAGCGTCTCCCGCCCTTTGACTTTTTGAGTTTGCTCAGCCTCATGGCATCCTGCATTTTTCTGGTGCCAGAGACTCGCCTGAGAATGAGATCCCTTCAATGGGCTCTCAGAACACAAAGGTCTAAATTCTCGGGCAACATGTCAGACCTACTTCAGGTTCCAAGCAGGGTTGCACAGGATCTCTTGTAGTGGGCCTGCGAGGACAACATTCTGAAGGGAGAACCTTTTTGGCAACCATGGCCAGAGATAACAGTAGTGACGAACGCCTCACTCACTGGGTGTGGAGCCCACGCCAACGATCTGACAATCAGCGGTCGTTGGTCTACATTGGAGTCTAAACCACGCATCAATCTTTTGGAGCTGAGGGCAATCAGACTTGCACTGAAGGCCTTTCTACCATCTGTATAGGGAAAGAATGTCCTGATAATGACGGACAACACAGTAGCCATGTACTACCTCAACAAGAGAGGAGGTGTAGGGTCACTACCACTATGCAGAGAGGCAATGCAGCTCTGGTACTGGGCAATACAAGAAGGAATCTCCCTATCGCCAGTTCACCTACCCGGGGAGGAGAACACGGCGGTGGACGCTCTGAGCAGGCAGAACACAGTCTCCCACGAGTAGGAGCTAGCTCAGGAAGTCCTTCAAGAGATCTTCACCCTTTGGGGAACCCCTCAAGTGGATTTGTTGGTGACCAGTGTCAACTGAAAGTGCAAACTGTACTGTTCCAGGTAATTTCCTCCAAGAGGAGCTCTAGGAGACGTGCCCGTGGTGGACTGGGAGTTTCCACTCCTGTAGACGTTTCCTCCAGTCCCCGTCATTCCTTGCGTGATCAGGAGGTTCAGAATGTTTGGAAAACTCATGATCCTAATTGCCCCAGATTGGGCCAAGACAACGTGGTACGCGGACCTTCTGGACATGTCTATCTGCCCTCCAATACGTCTTCGGCAAAGAGAGGACCTTCTCTCGCGAGAGGAGAGTTGGGTGCTCTCAGCCTTCACGCATGGTTTCTGATAGGTTGAGATGCAATTATTGGGACCTTCCGGATGACGTAATGGAGATTTTGCTTTTTTGCGAGAAGGCCAGCAACAAAGTCCTTGTACCGCTGCCGTTGGAGCAAATTCTGCAGCTGGTGCCGGGTCGAGAATATAGACCCTTTACTATGCAAAACACCAGAGGTGTTATCTTTTCTACTGTACCCAGCCAATCTGGGGTTGCAGGTTGGAACAATTAAAGGCTGTTTGGTGGTGCTATCCATCTTTAATCGCTCGTCTGAAGAATCTTCATATTTTAATATCCCACTGTTGACACAATTTCTGAAAGGACTCACCAATGTGTTCCTCCATCTCCTTTCCAAGTTGCTGTTTGGGACCTTAATCTTGTGTTAATATGTCTTGTTTGCACAATTTGAACCACTCCATTTATGTCCATTAAGGTTACTAACGTTCAAGACCATTTTGTTCATAGCACTAACTTCAGCCGTAGAGTGAGTGAATTGCAGGCACGATCATCTAAACCGTTTACAATTTTCCACAGGGATAAGGTCGTCCTGTGTGTTAAACCTTCATTTTTGCCTAAGATCATTTCAGATTTTCATGTAGGACAAAATGTTGTATTACCCACTTTCTACCCTCCACCTCATCCTGTCAAGGAGGAATAGAGGTTGCACAGATTAGATCCACCTAGTGCTCTGAGCTTCTACATTTCTAGATTGTCCAACCTTCGTCTAGATGATCAACTTTTTATAGGCTATACAGGACACAAACTGGGTCAGGCTGTGACAAAGCAGACCTTATCCAGATGGATTATTCTAGCAATTTCTGAATGCTACAGGCATATGGGCAAAGATCCTCCAGAAGGCTTGAGGCCCATTCCACCAGAAGCATGGCTACCTCTTCGGCTCTGCAAAGAGGGGTTCCTATCAAAAACATTTGTTAGGCAGCTATGTGGTCTACAATACACACGTTCACAAAACATTACTGCCTTGATTCTGTGAATCAGCATGGAAGCTTTGGAAAAGCTGTCCTCCGTTCGGTTCATGGAAACCATTGATGACAAAATTCTTACTCCCTCCACCAAAACAAACACTGCTTTGGGAGTCTATCAAAGATGAGGAATAAGTGGGAGGACACAATCCATTCGAAGAATAAGTTACTTACCCCTGGTAAAGTTCTTTCGATGGATGTTCCTCCAACGTATTCCTCATCGCCCTCCCACCCTACCCCACAGTAGAATATCCCATGCTATTCCAGCTTTTGCGCCTTCAAAGCTTAGTATGGTCAAACATGTGTTTATGCCGGTATTTCTACTGAAAGAAAAACAGAACTGAAGCCAACAGGCACTGCATGTGCTATATATACCTTCGATGACATCATCCTCGAGACTGAGGCCCTCGAGGGACATCGAGTTGACTGTATCGACACATAGCGCCCTCTGCCGAAAAACAATTTCCGAAGCAGCTGAAGCTGGATATTGAATATCAAATATGGGGAATATGTAGGAGGAACATCCAGTTGAAAGAACGTTATTTGGGGTAAGTAACTTGTTCTTTTGAGATTGCCCTTGTATGACCTGAAGAGGGCCCACTTCACATCACATGGTCAGTGTAGAGCAAGAGCCCAATTCATCAAATGTAGGTATTGCAGAGCTGTGGAGATTTGTTTGAGGTACCATGTACAGTAGAGCAAATGTTATCGTTATGGTAAGTATATATTGTTACCGTTTTTGTGGTGCAACATGCACTACCTGTGCAATTCAGTAGAAATATATCTAATTGTTTATTCACTTGCTATCAATACAATGCATTATCCTAAATAGCTGGATAAAAGATTTAGAGGATGCAAGTAATACAATGCATTATCCTAAATGGCTGGATAAAAGATTTAAAGGATGCAAGTTGACCCTCACAGAAGTGGGTAAAGTGGCATTCACACACTCTATCTGAGGACATTATACCTGCTTTAGCCTTCTGATTGCTTAACTCCTTCCGCTTCAGAAGTATTGAATACTGCAATATTTGCTGGTTTTATTTTATAAAAATGTTGCCTTTTTTATTCAGGTGATGCAGTCTTCAATAGCCAGCTCCAAGATGAGAAGTCATCCGTGGATAGCCAGGTACAGAATATAAAAATCAGAATATAAAATGTTTAGCATGCTGATCTGGGATTGGATTATAATCAGTTTACAAAGAACTGCTGAATGGTTGTAGTGTCAGCAGGTTAGCTTACTCCCACCCTTCAGTATAATTCTTTTGGTGTGTCATGTTGGTAAAAAAGTCTTTTAGTGGGATGGATAACTTCAGTATTTGAAGTTTCTTCTTTGTTTCGAACATTACCTTCAGAAATAGAGATTTGAAACTCTGGTACCAAATAGAATGTTAACCCTCTAAAAGCTGCCTGTCTTGTTTGTAAAATCCACCAGGGAAACTGGCTTTTGTGGAATATTGCTGACATTTTTTCGAGTTGATTTTTATATCATTTAAATTTAGAAAATGGCAGTCCATGCTGGGGGTGGGGGGCGGAGTAGTCAAAGCAATTTACCTACCTTTGTCATTAGTAAGTTGGTACATCTGGTATTACTTTGGTACCCTGGGCGACTGCCAGAAGAAATGTAAACAGTTGCCTTCCATTTAAGGAATTCTATTCACATATAATAGTAAAATGTACCCAACCTTGTCCAGCTTTTATTACATAATGAAGATAGCCCCTGCTTACTGCTCAGGGAGTCTTGATTCTATTAAAGACACAGAGGCAAGCATTATGCTTCAACTTCTTTACTTCTACTCTTCAGCAGTTTCAACAAATAAACGGAACATGACACAAACATCTAATTTTCCTTTTTCTTGTTTTTTTTACATCTTTAAAATGCATTTCCCTCTTTCCATGCTCTCCTCTGTAGTACATCTTTTTTTCTGTCTTTGGCTAGTAACCATTTCCTGTCTCTATGCTCTGCCTCTTCTTTGGATGGTCTGAACTAATCCTTAACATTTTGCAACTGGAACTGAAGTACACTTAAACAAAAACAACCTTGAACTGGATACTTCTCAAGACATGGTCCGTTATCCAACCATTCAGTCTCTCCTAAGCCCCTGCACGAAACCGATCTTCTCACTTCTTCCACTCACTCAACTGTTCTTCTGGTCATCTCCTGATAAACAGAGAATAACATTGTTAAGGGTGGGGAAAACATTGTCCTGTGCAAAGAAATCAGCATACCATTTTTAACATGTCAATCATATGCAGTGCAAGCGCCGGGTGGGATAGTAATGCTCGCCTGTCTTTATTAGAATCAAGACTCCCTACGCAGTAAGCAGGGGTAATTGTCATTCTATGTCAAGACCGGAGACAAGCATTTTGCTTTTTCAATGCTCTGTACCACTGTTCCCACTATCGGAACTACTGGCTCGAAATAAAAAGTCTTAACTGAGCTGTCATTTGACCAGTCTGCTGATTTTAAGATGTCTACTAAGGCCACACCTGCTGCAAAGGCCGTGGAAGCCTTGCCTCGCCTCCTCTAACAGAGTGCGCTCGGAACTGCGTCAAATCTATGCCTGCTTGCTGCATTATCTTGCGCACCCATCTGGCGATGGTTGCTATTGTTACTGCTCTGAACGGCTTCTTACGTGCAATTTATAATTGCGTAATGCCGGCTGAACAGAATTCTAGTGTCCTGGACTCATACTCCCGCATACACTCCCCCACACATAGCTTTGGCTGCTGGTGCAGATAGGGAAGACAAGTATGTCTTTGTCCTCCTAGTCATTGTAAAAGTGATACCTTCTGGCCCCTAGGCCTTTTTTGTTCACGTCCAACGCTCCAACGTCTGAGACACACCTCCAAGACACTAAACACAATAGCATAGCTAATTTCCAAGATAATTACGAAATTAATAAGTACTGGCTAAGTGGTCAGGAACTGAAGTACTACGTTCACGTCCCATACGAATGTGTACTTAGATGCTGGGGAGCTTGAAATTGTGCCCCTTTCATCAATCTGGATACCGACGGTTGGGTGATCTCCTATCAGTAAACGATCCAGAGGTGCATGGCTTGCTGGAATCGCTGATCGATACACTCCCATGGTCCTAAATGCTTTGCCCTCTTTCCAGAGCAAAGCTAGCAAATTAGGCACTGATACTACTGGGGCAGAAACGGGAGAAATATTTTGCCTTTGACCCCAGGTCTCCCATCTACTCCATGCTGTGTCATAGCTCCTTCGTGTGAATGGGGCCCATGATTCTGTGATGAACTGTGCAGCTTGTCTTGAAATGCTTGACACGTTCCATCTTCTGCTGACACCCTGCATGCCATCAGCGGGAGCGTGGCCTTCACTCTGAGGATTAAATGACCCAGCTGGGTCCGTGAGGAGGTGCGTGCCTGACTGGAGAATCCGCTGGGAATCCGAGAAAGTTCCATCAGTACTGGAAACCAAACTTGTGATTTCCAAATGGGCGCTATTATCATTATGTTCCCTTTCTCTCTGCGGACTTACGCTTCTACTCTGCACATCATTATGAATGGGGGAAAGGCATAGTGTAGTTCCTTGCGCCAGTCTTGCAGGACTGCATCTGTCCCTTGCACGCTCAGGTCCAGTCTCCAGATGAAGTACCGACTTGCCTACGTGTTCACCCGGGATGCAAATAGGTCTGTGTGGATTGGTCCCCACAGCCGATCTATTCACTGCAAGATTTCCCTGTCAAGCCTCCAGTCGCTGTAATCTGTCAGGTGACGAGAGTTCCAATCTGCCACTATGTTCAGTGTTCCGGGGAGGTATTCTGCTGTTATAGCTATCCCTGTCTGCAGGCAATAATGCCAAAAATCTTTTGCTAATTTTGTCAGCAGTCTAGATTTCATTCCTCCTAGATGATTTATGTATATGACCACTGAGATGTTGTCCATCTTTAGCAGAATACAGCAGTTTGCTCTTCCTTTGGTAAACGCTTTTATAGCGAAAGACCCAACTAGCAGTTCTAGGCCATTTATGTGCAGCTGCAACTCTCCTGCGCCCCACTTACCTCCTGTCTCTAGTCCGCTGCAGTGAGCTCCCCAGCCTGCTCTGCTGGCATCTGATTCTATGACTAGATCCGGACTGTCTCCAAAGATGGCGCGTCCGTTCCACGAGTCCATTTTCTAAAGCCACCAACGTAATTCTGTGATCGATTCCTAATCTAATGTGACTGTCTGATGATATCTTAGACCCTGTCGCAGACGCCTTATCTTTAGTCTCTGCAGGGCTCTGTAGTGCAATGGTCCAGGAAAAAAGGCCTGAATGGAGGCTGCAAGCAGACCTACTACTCTCGTGAGCGCACGAAGAGAGATGGTCTGTTTGTCTAGGCACATCTGTATCACCTTCTTGATCTCCCGGAGCTTCTTGGAGGAAGCTCTAAGGTTGCTTTTCTTGTGTCTACTACAAATCCTAAGAAATCTAGTCTTCATGCCGGTGACATGTCTAACTTGGTTCACTAGAAATCCCAGTGACACTAGCAGGGTCTTCACCCATTTCGTCTGATACTGTAGCGTGTCTGTCGCTTGCTAGTAGCAAAATGTAATTGAGATATATAATTATAGTTATGCATTTCTCCTTGATTGCTGCTGCTATTGGTCACATGAAGTTGGTGAAGGCCCATGGTGACGGCGTCAGTCCGAACAGCATTGACTTGAATTGACAGTATTGTCCTTCCCAGGCGAATGCTAGAAACAGTCTGTATACTATAGCCACAGGAATAGTGAGATATGCGTCTTTTAGATCTATCCTTGACAACCAGTCGTCCTCAGAATGTCCCTCAAATGATGGATGCCTTCCATCTTGAAGTGCCTGTACACTATCCAACTGTTTAGCTCCTTGAGGTTTATGACTGGTCTCACTTTCTCTTTCCTGTACCCCTTCTGCCACTGCCTCTGCCAATTAACTTCCTAGCACCTGTTTAAAGCTAAGCACTAGGTCTTGCACTTGCTCTCCCCCCCCCCCCCACTCTTGGTCTGACATATTTGAGTGGCTGGGCGATGTGTGCCCAATACCTGTACTAGCAGGCTGCTGTGCACATCCACTGTTCAGTTGGTGGTCAAGTTTTGTGGCTTGCACCTTATTAATATTTTGTTCAAGAGAATAGCTAACTTGACTGTTCAGAGGCAGTTAATTTCCACTTCTCCGTAACTGCTGCTACAAGCGCTGGTATCTCCCGTGCAGTAAATCGTGCTGCTCTCACTTCAGAGACTTAGAACCTTATACGCTTCTTTCGTATCGTGTTGCACAAGTGACAGGCTCTTGGATGTGGCTGCTCCCACACAAGGGAGGAGCCGCTGTATGCTCCGGGAGTAGTTTGCGAGCCTGTCGAACGAAACCTAGGACATGTTTGAAATGAAGCACAGGGTCTCGTTCAGCTCGAAGTGGGGTGTATTTGCTTACTTCACTTCGTGCTTAGGCCGCGTTGCTGCCATCAATGCCTTAGCTGGCGGAGATCGATAATATAAATAATGTCGTACTGTCAGGTTAAGCTGTGCTTCGCTGCGAATCTAGCTCTGCAGACTTCTGCGTTCATACAAATGCATATATAAATACATTGTGAGGCTCTACTTGTCTCTTTTCTCAGCGTACGTGCTCTACAGTAAGAATGATTACTTATCTTGCTGAAGAGCAGGAAAAGAAGAGGCGGCGGAGCATAGAGACAGGAAATGGCTACTAGCCAATGACAGGAAATAAGATGGACTACAGAGGAGAGCATGGAAAGAGGAAAATGTAGTTTAAAGATGTAAAAGAAGAAAAAAGGAAGATGAGATGTTTGTGTCATTTTCTGTTTATTTGTTGAAACTGCTGAAGAGTAGAAGTAAAGAAGTTGAAACAAAATGCTCGCCCCCAGTCTTGACATAGAAATCTAAGCAACGGGAAACATACACTGTATTTCCCTTCCCTGTATGTGCACATAAGTAACAATCCAAGACCAATTTTGCTTTTGAAATGGTCCCCTTCTTGACTTGAACCTCGTAGATCATTACCAACTACATACCTTATGGGAATGCTCATCAATCTTTTCTTAACCTCCTTGTGTTCTCTACGGTCTGCTTGGGTTCCTTTCGTATAAGGAATGTCTTGGGTATCACTACCTTCTGGCAGGTGTTCTGCCAGACGTTGGAGTCATCTTGTAACAGACAACTACATGCAGGGGACCACCTACGTTTGCACTTGCATGCTGTGCGGTTTCCTGCATGCAATTTGAATCACTCTCAAAGCAGAGAGTAAAACCAGGTGAAATTGCCTTTACTTTAGTTTTGCTCTCTGCTTTGAGAGATATGAACACTGGCTGCAAATATGCTTTTCAGGTGGTGTTGTATAATAGTCCAATGGAATCTGCCTGCTCATTAGCATGTCTTAATGGGAGGTGTATTTCATTGGAATCCATTTGATTTACACCTGCAGGCAAATCTCATGCAGGCATAAAACCAAGTGCTCACTCAAGACGGAAGAGGAAAGAAGGGTGGAGAAATTACCTCCATTCTGTGCCCCTCTTCCACCTTGTGTCAGCCGGAAAATGTGTTGGAGCGTAAACGCATTTTACTCTTTCCTTTTACACTCCAACCCATTCTAATATGGCCCATCTGCCTGCCTTTAAACCATCATATGATTCAATGTCATTGCTTGACCTTGAATTGTGAAGTGACTACACCCCATGAGCAAATATGTTTAGTTCAAGGAAGGAAGTAGGCTCCTGCTTTTCCAAACAGATACCTCAGATCACAATTGGCAGTGCTAAAAAGCATCCACTTTCCTAGCAGAGCGATTTCATTCAGGGCTTTTGCAAATTATTTCAGATCTTCTGTATATCTAAGAGCCAACCTCTGGCATGTACCTTTCAGGCCCTTGCTGTGAGGATGCATATATTGGCACAGACAGATAGCTTTAAGCCCTGCTTAAAATACTCTGAGACGCCCTCATTATTCCAAGACAGATCACTCCGTCACAAGCCTACGCTCCTTCTCCTACCACTAGACTATATGCATGACTTTCACCCTGCTTGTCATTCACCAACCAGGGTAACTGGCTTGGAACTGACATACAAAATTGATGTCTGGAGCAACGAGTTATAGTTTGAAGGAAGTTGTGGGTGTGGGGGGTGTAGTGCTGTATACAGAAATCTAACTGGCTCAATATTGAAAACACTGCATTGCAATTTCTGAAAACTTAAATAGACATCTTAATGGCCTGATCGTAATATAGGTAATTATGCATTCCGTACTAAAGCTTGCTTTAGTGCTTGTTTTGTTGAATGTCTGTTCTGTGAGTTTTTAAAACAGTTCTAACCAAACGTATTTCTTAAATTGTCAAAACTAAATAATTTTAAATGCATGTCTTTATGCTTCGGCTGAGCACTGCTGACACGCTGCCCCCCAACCACTTGAGAAATCTAATACCAGCTAGTTTATATTGGTTTAATAGAGAAGTCATTCTGGCAGTTTGTATTGAGGACTTTTCAGTGTTGGTTTACATACACTGTAGCTAGCGTTAAGATCCCATTGGGATAGTGGCTTTTGGAGGAAATGCCATAGTATACTCTGCCAAGTTAGGCCACTAGGTTGGTGCATTTGGATATGATGAACTAGTTGATGTCTGGTCTCAGTTGCTAAAAAGGTACAGGGAGTGATTGGGGATGCGCGTGCGTGCGTGCGTGCATGCATGTATGTGTTGGGGGCATAGAGTTTCAAGGACTATGCATTCTTATCACATTTTCGGAGGTTTCATAGTTCTGGTATAACCCTGTTCACAGTACAGCACGTTCCGGGGGCAGAATCCATACGTAATAGTGGATTGGGCCTCAGTAGTAGGGCTGCTTCAATTTGATCTGGCAGTCCAAACAATGTAACTGGATATAATGTTTTGTTTCTAAATCGGTTTGGCACATGCCCTGTAGTTAAAGATCTTTACCTCAAAGAGTACTTGCCTAGAAGCACAACAGCTTGAAATTGGCTCTTAAACGGCATAGTGATATGGTTGGATGGGCTGTAACTGCCTGGATTTGTGTATGCTGCAGTTGTTTTTACATCTGTATTTGGAAGGATTTTAATCTTCCCATTCCCAGAGCACTAGTTAAGCCCCCGTCGATGGGCTCACCGTAGGTGGCGGTGTAACTTTGAGAGGGAAAGATGCACATCAAACCACTAGTTTCTTAAAGGATGCGTCCCCAAGGTAGCAGCAGGGCACATTTTAAGTTCAGTATTTCTGCTTGGTCTACGATACCTGTCTTGGTTCCATTTACTTTTGTGAAGCTTTTCTTCATTCAGGGCTTAATATGGCTGAGGCACGCTGCGAGGTTTGAACAGTTGTGTTGGTAACTAGGTCCACCCTCAAACTAGTGTTGAATCTGTATCCCTGCATACATGTGGAAGTGCAAGTAGACCATGAATTGCAGATAGGTATTGAATAGCATTGTCTGGAGGGTGCATTACTCCACATGTAGAAATGGACTTACTTTATGCATGCCTCCAAGCTGCAGTTGGTATTGAAGGATACAGTCCACAGCAGGGGTGTTGCTAAGTCTGGAAAATATCCGGGGCTACACTAAGGTCCGGACTGTCAGGACTCTGGGCTAGCTAGAATTTTGCCTGTAGCCCCTGAGCTTTTATCATGGGCTACAACCAAAAGACCCAGGCTATAGCCCCTCAGCCCCCCCCCCCTCCCTATCAACGCCTGGTCCAGAGTGATGCTAGATGCCTTTAGTGAGCAAGAACATGATGAATCTTTATTGAGATACTGGACTGTGGACTTGTTTTGGAAATACTAAAGCTACCCAGTTTTTAGGCTTACACATTTATTCCTTAAAATGGAACTACTCCAGAAATTATCAAAGTGAGTGATTTTGCAGTGCAAAGGTGATTTGCTTGTGTCAAGCATGTATGTGCGAAGTGTTGTTCTTCTAGAAGGACAAGGGGCCTTCAGGTACGGTTGCCTCAATTGTGTACTCTTGATGGCAATGGGGTGGTTAATCTGCAAGGCCCTGTGGTCGTAAGTGTTATCCTGATTTTGTTTCAGCTTGGTCTTTACAGCATGTTCACATACAAATTTTGTCAGGAGAGAAATAAATATACATTCAGACAACAGTTAATCGGTCTCCCACGACAGGTCATGCTTCACATCTGACAGTCAAGTTTTTGTGGAATTGTATTTTATGCTCATGCACATTGTGTGCTTATGGAACAGAGCATTGAACAGGCATAAAGTAATGCCTAGGTAAACTAATTGACCATAAAACAAATGTATGCATATCCCACAACAAACATCTTAAAAATCCTTACTTAGATTTTGCATGATTTAGAGTATTTTAACTTGGCGCTTGCTTGCTAGTGGTGTTTCCTCTGAACTAACTGTTTTTCTTTTTCTTTTCGCTCTTTTCGCACCTGCTCCGGGCAACTTTCGCTTCCAATCAGGATATGGTTTGTTTCTGCTTCCTAATATTTATGTTACAATGTCTTTTGCTAGGTATTACAACTAGGGTTGTCAGTTTGTCGAAATACACTTTACATTGCCAAATCTCTAGAGTTTGTCTACAAATAGTAGACAAACTCTAGTTGTCTGTGCAACAAATCCCTTTCACAATTGTAATAAGTCTCGAAACTGGTAGAATGCCAGAAAGCCTAATTACAAAGACAACTTTACAACCCTAATTGTTATTTAAATGGCAGTCTTAATTTAGATGCGTTGCTAGATTTTGTACTTGGTTTAATGAATATGTAAAAATGTCCTGTTTAAGTAGCAGACATAGGATAGACTATGGTGAGAAGTCCATGGCTAAAGTTTGATTAATTATTCAAGTCACAACACAGAAAATCAAAGTGTGCTTACATTGCCTTCTCCATTGCATATCTGAATTCAAATGTATTTTTCAAGTGAGTTACAAGATTTGCTTTTAAAATGATTCAGGTTTCCAATTAAAAATCCAGCCCAACAAACTCCACATTTTATTTATGTAAACTCGATCACCGATTGCTTCATGGCTGAATGTATGTTCTTTGCTGCCATATTACATTGGTATTGCACAGCCGAACTCGGCGAGCAAATGAAATACAATTGAGAATCCAAATGCGGGTGCTGCTTATCCTTGTATTGCATGTCTTCTTTTTTTTGCTCTTGCTTCCTTTTAATGTTTAAGCAAGCAAGAGTGGAGGTGGGCTTAAAATTACATGAAATATGTTTTCTTTATTTGGGACATTCTTAGTATTGTTTAAAAAAAAATGGGTGTTCTGGGTAGGACTATGATTAAATCCATTTCACCTCATGCTCCTATTCTCCTGAATTGATCATCAGGCCTGAAGAAACAGTTAAAGTTCATGGCCGATACAAAGCAAAACGCTAGCAATTCTCATCCTGTTCTTGTCACAGAGCTTGGTACAACGTACCATGGTGTTTAAACATGTAGCCAAGTGTACAACTTTCTTGCTGTCCCTCATCCCCTTTCAATTGACTCTATTTATTCACAGATGGTTTATGAGTGTATGGGAAGATATGAGATGTTTGTCACCTCTGCCAGGATTCCCAACCTGCATAGTACACTCAAGGGAATGTGAATTTTGTTGTGTTCAGATTGTTCAGCTAGACATACGGATGGTGATGAGAACTGTGCATTCAGTTTTAACGCCGTCTGGGTGTTCCACACCTATACTCGCACTCAAACTCTTTTTTTGTCATGTTTTGCTATGGGTATCTGATTGGTAAAAAAATAACTAAAGGACACTGGCAGTAATTTGGAGTTGCTAATTTGTGCAGATATGAATCAGTGGATAAACCTAGGTTAACTGGTATGTTCATTCTATTTGTATACTGTTTCACAACTGTTACTTATAACCATATGTTGCTATTTAAACCCAAAGTTGTAGGATGTGGTCGTGTGCTACAAGATTATTGCCAGAAGCACAGCTTCTCAGCAGACTCAGTTTGACCTAAGAAGGCGCGGGTTGTATAACCAATGTTAACGCAGAATTTGCTTGTAATAAGCATAATGCTGCAGTCTGCATTGACTATTTCACAAATGGAAACATGCTGGATGAAGCTTACTTGTTTGTGCTTTGGTGGATGAATTCCATTCTGATAGCATCCATGATTACTAGTTCAGTTGTTTTTTGATCTGGCATTGATGTCAAGCCATCACTTGGGACATTCACGCAAGGATTATTTGACAATTTGTCTAATATGCTATTTAGGCAATAATGACTTCCGTGGCCTGCTGTACTAAATGGTAACGTGCCACTGCCCAGGTTAAAAACCTGTGCTTGATTCAGGCTGTAGTGCAGGCCAGTCCCATCGGGCATGGGCCATCACTGAAACATTTTTGCCATTAGCAACCCGAGAAAAAAATCGTAAGTGCTATTTTGATTTTCATTGTGAGAAAAAGGGTTGTCTGTGCTGTTTTCCTCCAAAGCAAAAACTATAGACAAGATGGGCACATGGAAAGGAAACCGGAGAGGGAGCTCTGGTAAGAATCCCTTTCCTTTTTCCATGTCAGCGAATGCAGGAAAACACAGGACAGAACAGGTAAGGGAAACATTTTAAATGTCATGCAGCAGTGGAAGGTGCAGAATGGGGAAGAGAGCCAAAGCAGCCAATAGCTTGCTTGGGATGCAGTCTATACTGTAGAGTACAGCCAGCGTTCTTTGCAACCTGATATGGCTTCTCATCCTGACACTCCCAATCCTACTGCTAATTACAGTATGAGTAAAATAAAGGGAAATGTAATCTCAGGTTTCTAAATTAACCCATATTATATGAAGAAATTTGCAGGGATCTGATGCAGGTGGATACATTATTTTCTGCAGTTGACGCCAAGATGTTTTAAAATTAATGTGTTTGTACTGCCAGGTTTGTGGTTTGCTCAAAAGAAGTGTTGGGAGCAGTGTTAATTAACAATAAGAGGCCCCATTTGGGATGCAAACTGGCTGAGGTGAGGGATGGGGAGCCAGAATTATAAAAGGCCTCAAAACATTGTCATGACTACTGTATTTAGTGTTCGACCAAGAGGGACCCAGAAAAGACTTGCTCCATACCACTGGGAATTGTCTCAAATAATCCAAAGCCACCTAAAGGAGCAATTAAGTGATTTCTCCTATAGGGTTGATTCTATTGATAATCTGGTAATGTATGACAGGGTCTTAGTGACTCACAGCCAATCAAATTGTATTCTTTACACATAATTGTTTTCATCACATTGCACTAAAATTGCATACAAAATGTGATCAACATCTCAAATCTATCAAAATCTCATTGTTCTTATTATGTTGATAGATTTGAGATGATGAGAAGAAATAGTAATTATGCACAAACACCTATCACTTCCAATTGAATGATACTTTATTTTATATGATTTTAGCTAAATGTGTTGAAAACAATTGTGTGTAAAGAATAAAATGTGATTGGATGAGAGTCACTTTAGAATGCTTTGTCATACTTTGCCACATTAGCAATATAATTACCATATTTGGTGTCAGAAAGGGTTGAACAAGTCCATTCTAATACACACCTGTTTAAACAGAATCCTCTAACACAGCTGTCTGCAGAAAAGAATGAACAGGTTCTAGCACAATGTGGAATGTTTATCTTTATTACAACCAAGAAGAATACAGTATTTTTGGCAGTCTCTCGTCAGAAATGAAAAAGGGCCAATGAAGAAAAATGAAATCTTCAGTTACGAACTTCCTTCTAAGACGAGCGTCAAGCTAAAGTTGAATTATGCACTACCAGTGAGTCAAATTCTCATTCTGTCTAGTAGGTCACTTAAGCTGAATATAGAAATAAATTGGGTCACATAGTGTTCAAGAGACATGTTTCCTATACTTGAACGTGTGCAGTGGCCCTAACAATTTAGGATGACTCTGTGAATGGAGATATTTAAAAAGTGCACTTGCCGCCTTGAGTTACTTTTCTTCTACACAAAGATGTGCCAGAGGGTTCAGAATGATTCATTCAAACACCCTATCCTTCTGGAGAAATGTGAACTTGCCATCACGACTTTCTAACCTAACCGAGAATATTGGCCAATTCCAAAAACAAGTGGACTATCAAGGATCTTTTACCAAGCCTCCACTTTGGGAGTGGAGGAATCCGCAGCAGGCTTTAGGGTAGGCACCCTATTCATTCTGTATGCCTAATACACTGGCATGAGTACATGTACGGCCTTAATGCATGATAGAGGCAAACTTAAACCACACACTGACAGATCTTGGTTGTCAATATAGGCAGAGCAGCCTAATTTGGGTTATCCATAAGCCATTCATTAATCTCATTGCAACATTTTGTGTTATTTCCAAATATTACACAATGTAGGACATGAGCTTTAATACTTCAGTAATACCACCCTTCGTCATTTTAAATGTCACAAGGGCTCCAATGTATGCTTCTCAAATGGGTCGAATAGAGGGGCCAGTAAAACTCCTAGAGGTAAAAAGAAAAACCTTCAGTAAAATTCCTCTGGCCTAGCAGATTCCAGTATTAAAAAAAATTCAACGTTTTCATTGTTCGTGATAATGCATGAAAAGATCAGGAGTATTTTAGAAGGCAATGGCATTTTTGTTGTATAGCCTTTTTCTAATGCATACGTTTCTCTGAAATATTCCTCACGCTAGAAATCTATTGAGATGCAGACTGGATCTGAAAATTCTTTACTCAGCCATCAGAAGCACCTTTGCAACTCTGTGTGGCTTGGTCACAACATCTTGGAGGCCACCCGTGCGTTTGGGGCAAAATGCATGTTACCCCATGCCTTCAGTTCAGTTTTTTCATGTCCCACAGATGGCTCTGTGGGAATTTGCATTAGTTGCTATTTCTTCTAGGTAAAACCGGATTTAAGCCTTGTAAAAGGGGCAAGAGGCTAAAGTCTCAGATCCGCACTGGCACTGCGTCTTGTTCTTTAGAGTGGATAACACATATGCCTACAGCTCCCATCAGGCCACCCACCCTAAGGCTATGATGTAAAGGGTCGCTAAAGATTTTGCTGCTCTGAGTAAGGAAGAGCCGTTTCCAGTTTCCCTGAACCTGTCATGAATCACTTTGACCCCTAACCCACCACAGATGCAGAACCTACCAAGAGTGTCAAAAAGACTAAGTAGTACAAAGTGCCAAAAGATCATGGTCCATAATGCTGGTGAGAATTTCTTACAGAAAAAAAGCAACTGAATGCAGCTGCCCCATTACCTCATGTCCCTGGGACAAAACTGCTCCCAAGGCCAGATCTGAGGCGTCAACCTCCACAAAGAAATGGTTTAGAAGAATCTGAAAGAAGAAGACTTGGTCCTGATGTAAAACGATCCCTTAGCAATGAAATGCCTCCTCAGCTTTGGATATTCCAAATACTTTTTTAAGGAGTCTAGTGATGGGTGTTATGATGCGGGGAAAACACGTCAATGAAACTTCAATAAAAATGAGTGAAGCCAAGAAAGCTTTGTATCTGTTTTACCTCGATGGGGGATGGCCAGTCCCTGACAGTTTGCACCTTCCTTTGAACCATCTCCAATCCCTTTGGCGAAATCACAAAAACTCAACCGACTCGGTTTGGAATTGACTCTTCTCCACTTTGGCAAACTAATGGTTTTCCCTCAACTTCTGAAGAGCAAGTCTGACATGACCCCGATGTTGTTCTAGGCTCTGAGAAAAGATAAGGATGTCAGATTATCAGAGAAATGTCAAAATATTCCCTCATATGTAGTAGTGAAATGTTGCAGGGGGCACTGCAGAGGACAAAAGGCATAACCCGATATTCAAATAGACCGAATCTGGCCTTAAAAGCCGTCTTTCACTCCTCCCCTTACCGGACTCGGACCAGGTGATAAGCACCTTTCAGGTCCAATTGTGAAGAATAACTGCCCCCTGAATTTGCTCCAACATTTCCGAGATTAGTGGAAGAGGATACCTATTCTTGATTGTGACCTTGTTCACTGCCCAATAGTCAATGCAAGTTCTAAGTGTTCCCTCCTTTTTGGGCACAAAAAAAGAGGGTCAAGCTGATGGCGATTGTAAGTGCCTAATAAACCCTTTGGCCAAATTCTCTGCATGATAGTCTTTTAGGTAATAATTTTCCTTTTCAGTAAGGCCATAAACCCTGCTACGGGGCAAGATTGCTCCTGGTTCTAAATCAGTCTTACAATCATAGGGTTTCCGTGGAGCTAACTTATTTTTTTTGGCACCTATCTTTTTCTTCTTTAGAAAGAGGCCCTTTAACCCTTTGTAGGAGTGGGCCTCTGAACACCTGAACTGAAAGTAAGCCCAAACTTAAAGAGCAAATGCGTGTTTGTCCATAAAGAAAGTTTATTTTAGAAACAGCCGGGAGGGGCTAGATGATGTCAAAGAGTCAAACTAACCAGAGTCTCCTCAAATCCCACAAAGAGCATACATTTTATACACTTTGCAACAGTTAAAACACTCCCACGGGTTTTGTTACAAAGTCAATCCCCCACTCATGATTGGTCAAACTTATACAATGTAATCATATCCCTTTCAGTTCCCACACCTCTCATTGGATACATTCATTTAAGCCCCATCCTCTTTAAACTTATAATTGCATGTTTCACGTTCCTTCCATATTTGGTCACATCCCCATTTCTTAGTTACACAGTTACACAACTACAAACAGTTTTCAATTATTATAGGTTCCATCTGGTTGGAAACCTTTACCTCTACTTGTGAGGTACATGGCCATTCTATAGAAATTCCATTGATGGTAATAGAAGGGAAACAAACATCCTTTTGATATATTGTTGCTGCTTTTATCCACACAAACTTGTTGGTGTCCACGTTTCATTATAAACTACGCGATTTACCATTCCAGCACACATGTGTTCAAACCACACCTTGACAACTTAATTGAAAACCCATAATCTATTGGGTCACCTTCCCTGCAAGTAACCCTTGCATCAGGTTAATTGTCCGGCCCTTAAACCCAGCCTTGCCAGGTGGCCGAAATCCCAAGTATTTGAATAACGGGCTCCCATGTACTTACAGAGATTACATCTCTCCTCCACAATAGCACCAGGCCATGAAGCAGGTCTGCATGAAACTGACTGCAGCTGCTGCTCTCTCAGGCTTCAGTCTTGCAAAACCAGTTTCCTGGCTATTCAGAGTTTTACCACGCAGATCCAAGCTTCAGTGATTCACACAAACTCCCCACAATGAGAGGACACGTGTCACAAAGAATCATCTATTCACAATATACCCCATATGTCCCAACTGTTCCAACATACTTCCTGTGTATGTATGTTCATGCATGTGTGTTATATCCTACTGTGTTCCCTCATCACAGTCTCCATTCACAACCTTCTATCTCGCGTGCGCATGTTTAACTCCTCGCGTCTGATTAAGGCTGAGTGGCACTCCACACATTTACATTTTATCTATAACAAAGTTGTGATTATATTGCTATGTGCGTGCAAATAATCTTACAAAAATAACATTAAAAGTAACATCTATCCCATTCACATTAACTACACTATAGTTGTGCCAGTTTGCAACATTGAGTTAACATCCCTGTCACCCCAGTCCACAGTATGGCGCGCAGAATTCTAACTTCACTCTACCCGTGGGACCTCTATCAACTACCCCAACACCTCCAAACCTGTTCTGAATTCAACAGAGTCCCATTCTGGGTCGATCTCCCTAGGACTTCCCGTACCATCTCCTTGAACTCTTCTAAGCTCAACACTCCTCTCACTTTGACGAACGTCCAGCTGAAAACAAGATCAATCAGGGTGCCACAAGAGGTTGGTCGATTTACAAATGCTGATAAAACATCTTTTAACTCCTCCCACAATCCACGGTAAAACAGAGAAGCTCCTTTCTCCTCTGGCCACCCACTCTCTAGAACTAATGATTTAAAGTTAGTAATGTAGCTAACTAAATCTCGATTTCCCTGCTTTAACTGCAATAGCTCTGCATTCATCTCCAACGTTACCTGTCTCCTCTCAAACTATTTACTAAATTCCACCTAAAAAAGCTGATAATCTCATAAAGCTGCATGTCTCTGACTCACTAACAGCCCAGCCCATATGGCTGCCTCTCCAGTCAAGTAAGACCGGATAAATGTAACCTTGGCTGCTGTGGACGCAAACATCTCTCGCCTAATTAAAAAATGCAACCCACGTCGAGTTAAAAAGGTTCGAAATCTCTTTGACTCCCCTCCAAACCATTGTGGTGGGGCAAGAGGTACGGGCATAGGAAACGTCCTTAAGCCACCTACAGCCCCCTTATCTTCCGCCCCATCACCCCCTTGATTCTCTTTCTCCAAACCTGGGGGTTCCCTTATCTCCCTAACTCCAGCATCGAAGGATCTAAAACTATAAGCCTCCTAAATATGAGCCACCTTATCGCTTAACTCATCTACCTTCTTAATTATACATACATTTTCAGTATGTGCCGCACTCTCTTTCCATTCCCTGATCATTTGCCCCAGGGCATCCATTTTGAGCTAAATAGGGTTCAAATCGGTTCAGGAGGACTAAAGTGTTTGGTATTTCATTCTGTCAGTATGTGAATTCTTGAGTTGCCCTCTGGAGCTGCTGACCACCACAGACCGGCAAAGGCATTGCGCTCTAAAGCACTAAAACACTAGCTGAGCCTAAACACCCGAGAGGCAAAGGGGAAGTGGATAAAATAACAAATGGTCCAGCTTCTTGGCAGTGAAGGAGATCTGTAAGGGTGAGAAGGAAGATCAGATTAGAGTTCAGACTTTATTCACCAACTTCCTGCTCCACCCATTGCTTTCCTGGACTAGTGCACCATGCCTGAATCCACTCTTCAAATATTTTAGAGGGATATTGTAAGTGATGAATTCCTGAATTGAACATTCTTCTTATTTAAATACGATGTCTGGGAAACTTCTTAATTTCTGAGGAAAGTGTTTTCCTAAATATTAACTTCAGATCCTTAGTATGAATATTCGTATTTTAGTCTGTTAAGTTAATCACTCCTTTGCACTGGATCTCAAAATTAGAAACTAATGCAGACTCGTCACTGGTTTTGTTGCTCTTGTTTTCAATGTTCTTATTAGAATTTTAGTTTGTCTAAGTATCTGCACCAACAAAGCAAATCAAACGAAAAGAAATTGCATACCTGCTGGCTCTTCTCTTGATGTTACAATGTTTCCCTATCAGAAGACCCTTAGGTGAGTTCCGCCCAGTTGGCCTTGTTATAGCTTTTCTTTGGTTTTGGCAATGCAGGTTACACTGTTCCCCTATTCTGAATCCCTCAATACGAGAGTTGCGCCCAGTTTGCCTTAATTCAATTATTCGGTATTCAACAGAATTATTATTATCTAGCAGTCTCCCTCGGAGCTCCCCAGGGTCACCTGCTTCAGGCCAAATCACTGGTAAGCCCTGGCGTCTCCTTCTGACTCGCCGGTAGACCTCTTGCTTGACTCTTCAGGGCCTCCACTGCCTTTCACAGCTCTGGTCGGTCTGCCACTACTCACGCTGACCTTCAATGGAGAGTCATCAGCTCTGTGCACTCGCTGTCATGAATCCATTACCGGAGCAGTTCACAGCGTGTAGAGAGCTTCTCTCTCTCACGGACTGGCTATATTCAATGCCGCTTCACGCTGCACGTCGCCTGCATACATCGAGTCCCAACTTCTGCCATGTCTTTTGCACAGTTTCCTGCTGCTGCCACAACAGCAACTTAAGCCTGGGCTTTTCCCTGCTACTTCTTCTTCGCCTGCACCTGACAGGCTTTTAAATGTTTGAAGGTCCCGCTCAGATCTTGGTCATTACAACTAGACTGCTCACCATAGTTTACTAACTCTGGGCCCTTCTTCCTCGTCTCAGTATGAAGAGCGTTACAGGAATTGAAGTCCATTATGTTCTTGTTTGTTCTAACTAATCCATTCTGATTGGGTGATTGAGAGGATTTTCACTTAAGGGAAGGTTTTAAAGGAGTTGATGTTTTTCCCTTTGCTTTAAGATCTAAACATAAATTAGAATCATAAATACTGGAAGTTGTAATATTAACTTCCTGACCCCCTTGTCTACCTTTCTCCTGTTTGTTAAAGGGATCTTCATACTTGACACACGTTATGTTATTCTGGGAAAGGGAGTCTTACATTGACAGCATACCATTAAATATTTAGGCACTAAGGAAATCCCATCTTCAGAAGAGGATGAATACTGCGTCTCTCTTAATGGAGTTGCCACTTTCCCTTGATAGCCATCTCATCCCATGTGATCCTCCCTACTGATATCAATCCCAGGGTTAGGATCCGATAGCAGCTGCCTTTCCCATGTCACATGGAAGGAGACGTTAGGCTGGGATTTCGTGATGACTCAGCAGGATTCATCACAGAACTCCCGACAGCTTCTTAAGGAAGCCCTGTCACTGCACTTGTTACACACTCACTCTCACCTCCCACGCCTCTAGTCTTGATGATCTTCCACACCCAGCTCTTCGTGTTAGCTGCTGTGCTCAGTTGCCTCGCAAGCCCCACATGCACAATATTTTCACTGACGACAAAATCGGGAGAGTTAGCTGCAATATAGTACGGTGCCTGGCAACCTCATGCTCCCTGTCTCAGATGACCTGCTGAACTAACATTGCTTTACAATATTGAAACGTTTGTACGCAGCCATAACACTACAGTCTTTCTTGAAAACTTGTTTCAGGTGCTTTTTTACCCTTCTTAGCGGTAATAAGGTTGAACTCTCTAGTATTTACAGTCACTTATAAACGAATACATACAACTTGCAAAAACATGAATTGAACTTAGCTGCCTCCAGTTGATGTGTCAGCTTTCTTCTTCACTTTCACTTTTCCTGATTCCTGATCTTCGGATTAGTTCTTGTAAACAATGCTCTTCAAGACTTACTTAAGGATTCTTGGCCTAACTTGAGGGAGATTACTAAAACAGGACCCGCTTCTTGGACGGTGACTAATGAAAGTCAGTTTAGAATGTTGAACAAAGATTCGTTATTCTTTCTGAAGCCACTCAGTGCGCAGTTTCATTTCTTCCATCTTGTATAGCGATCGTTTCCCTACTCAGAATACAAGAGTTAAGGCCCAAGCCAAAAGTGGCATAAGAAATAGAGATAAATATGTTCAATGTTTCAGAATCTGCCCTCAGCACACTTGGAAATCATATCATTTGGACCCTGGAGGTGACGGAGATTAGGTTGCTGAAGGTTTCCAAGCATATCCCTGATCATCACTTAACTTTTCTGAAGGTGGTTAGTGGATAGCAAATATGCTACAAAAGAGACCTGGAAGGTGTGGGTATGGGCAAACACGACTATATAGGATAATCCATAGGGATTGACTGATGCTTGAGTGCCTCCTCACTCCTGGATACGCACGCACAGCTCCTCCATGTACATCTAAAACAAACTCTTGGATATAGGGACCATTTTTTGGAGCGAAAGTCAGCGACTCGCTTGAAAAATAAGTGCCACATGCCACTGCCAAGTCTTTGGGATTGTCTGCTCCTGGTCAGAAACCATGAAAATCCAATTTCTTATTCTCCCCAGACATCCTTCTCGAGGAGAAGGCAGATTCAGCAACAGCATCATAGTTTCCTTACTTCCCATGCTAGGACCACTAGGCTACCTCTGTACCCTCTTATACCGCCACACCAAAGCCTCTTCAATTTATTTTTTATTTATTGTTTGCTTGTTAGGCGCTTACACAGCAAGTAACATACTGTTTCAAAGCGCCCACAGGGCGAGGGGAGGGAGCAAGGGAGTGAAATACATTATACAAACACAATATTTAAAGTAACAGTGGATGGGAAAGGAATGACAAACCTACTATGCCTTGTGAGTATTCAGAACGTGCAAATGCCCCAAGGAGGAGGGCAAAGGGGTAAGTGCTGAGCAGTCTGAGCTCATAGGGGAGCCACAGATGAAGTGCTTGGGTTGTTCAGTGCTACATGGCCTGGAGCCACGTTAGGAGTAAGTGTGAACCTCCAGGGCAGAGGGAGTGCAAAGACAAGCACTGAGGGTAGACCGGTGCTGGGCCAATTGGATGTTGGAGGTCAGGGGCCCTGAGGATGCATAAGGGCCCAGGACACCAATCACAGTAACTGTGGGATTAGCAGAGGAGGAGGAGGAGGAACAGAGGAAAGTCTTGAGGAACCTCCAGAATTTAAGAAAGTCCTGCTCAAGGCGCAGAGGCAGTGGGAGACTGTTCCATAGGAGGGAGCCAGCTGAGGAAATTGATCGACCACCTACCCTCTGTTTAGCAAAACACTTTAAACACAAAGAGTTGGTGCCAGAGGAACATAGTGGTCTAGACCGAGATTATTTGGTAAAATAAAGTTTAAGATACTTTTCCCCCAGAAAGCCTTGTGGATGACGCAGAGGGATTTGAATTTAATCTGTGCAGCAGCCAGGAGCCAGTGAAGACTTTTTAGGGCAGGAGAGATGCAGTCCCTGGGCGTAAGGCCATGGATAAGTCTTGCTGCCCTATTCTGGATTAGCTGGAGAGGTTGCAGAATGGAAGTAGGAATATTCAGGAGTAGGCTATTGCAATAGTCAAGCCTAGAGAGAACGAGGGCTCGGGTAACATTGAGCCTCTGGGGGAAAGTGCGAAAAGGAAGAATTCCTTTGAGAATGAAAAGCTGAAAATGGG
Organism: Ambystoma mexicanum; assembly: GCF_040938575.1. Taxonomy (NCBI): domain Eukaryota; kingdom Metazoa; phylum Chordata; class Amphibia; order Caudata; family Ambystomatidae; genus Ambystoma; species Ambystoma mexicanum. Next base: position 1,490,105,591 of record NC_090932.1, on the reverse strand, counting down.
ACTTCTTGGCAATGTCCCGAGTGTGAAGCAGGAAGGAGAGAGAGGAGTCGAAGATGACTACAAGGTTTCTGGCATTAGAGGAAGGAGCAGGGGGAGAGCCCAAGGCAGCAGGCCAGAGTGAAGGGAAGAACGAGGGAGCAGGGGTCCGATGGGAAGCATATCAGTTTTACAGGCATTGAGGCAGAGATCGTTGGAGGTGCTCCAGGACTGGATGGCAGATAGGCAGTCTCGGATGATGGAGGGTGCAAGAGGGTCAGCAGGGAGTTTGAAAAAGGGCTGTGTGTCATCAGCATAACACTGGAAGTTGGAGGAAAAGAGGTAGATGTTAAAGAGCCAAGGGGAGAGGATAGAACCCTGGGAACACCATAGGTGGAGAAGGACTTAAGAGGAGAAGGTTCCCAGGATGACTTGGGAAAAGCGGTCAGTTAGGAAGGATGTCAGCCAGTCCAATGCCCGTCCCGAGATACCAAGGGGAGCATTTGTATGAGGATGGAATGGTTGACCGTGTCAAAAGCAAGCAGAGTAGAGATCGAGAAGGATGAGGACAGCTGGGGAGGTGGAGTCCTGAGATGCAAGCAATTGAATTTCAAGCATTTGTCTCTGGTGGATGGCAGGATTGTGCACTTTAGACATCTTTGACGACTGATTAACTTGGGCCAGTGGGTCCTGTATATCATGATCAAGAGTGTTTGTCTCAAAGCCCACTTCTTCCCCTCTGCTCTTTCTCCTCACAACACCATCTTAAAGCAGAATATTGCAGAGATCCTCTTTAAGGGAGGTGTGACGAATCCAGGGTATTCATCCCTTCTCCCCAGGAGGAGCCCACACAGTTTGAGGATAAGAGGTTGACCCTGCTCAGCAACACCCTCCTTAGGGATCCGGGAAAGTGGGACCTCACTGGGGTGACTCCCCTCTTGGGGACAAGGACTCACATTCCGATAAGGAACTCCCAGTCCACAATGCATTGTCTGGGATGCCAAGGTCGGGAAAGAGACTGAGACGTAGAAGCAACCATCTCATCTTGTGGCGCGACCACAAGGAAGCCACACTGAACCTGGTAACCGACTCAGAGAACAGACTGCAGAAGGGAGCTCGGATCCCTGAGCTCCGCACGAGAAATGCATTTGCTGCTGAGACGAGCAACAGCAGGGAAGACAATGCTCCTGAGGAGAGAACACAATTGAGAGGTACAAACATTGATAATCAAGGCTAGGGAAGCCGACGAGGTTACAGGAGCCTGATAAATCCGAGCAGAGAGAACGCAAGCCTATCGGAGGGCTACATGCCTTTGGAGAGACCTGAGAAAGGATGAGACTGTCAAGGCTGTGGATGCCGACAAGGTTGTAATTGGTTATTTATGATGTGCTTAATACCCAGAGGTTTCTAAGCACGGACCCGGGGATCGAACCTGTGTTGCTCCGCATCGTCTTGCTTCCAAGACGAGCGTCTTGCCCCTGAGCTATCCACCCGACACAAGGTTGCCATGAACCACCGGATGCGTCCCTTTTAAACTTTTTGGTCCCTAACTCATAGGGGACTGAACTCAGCAGTACTCCCAACATGGCCGCTGAACGCAAAACGCTGTTTGCCAGTCTCCGCGTTATACGCTCTGCGTTCTACAAAGCAGACACGCCCCCGCGGCCATGCGCATCTCAACGCTACCGCTTGCAGTAGTCAGACGTGTGCTGCCGTAGTTCGTACAGTGATTTCCACTGATTCCTGGTTCCCGGTCCCCTAATATTCCTCCTCCTTCATCCTCCCCTTTTTGTCCTCACCTTGCATTCCTGGATTTCCTTCGCACTCGTCTTTCCGAGTGCGCTCCTCACCATTTCCTGGACTTTTTCCCAGACATCTGAACGCTCCCTGGAGACAGGTCAAAAACCGCACGCTTGAACCAGAGAACCCACGCACAGGGTTATACAAATCCCGAACTGTGCGAAAGAAAACTTCTTCGAAGATCTCGAACAAACAACACAGATAGGTGAGAAGGGGGGATTCCTGTGACAGATTGAGACGCCAACAAAATGATACAGTTGCGGAAATGGATGCTGCCGTTCAAGACCTCAGGTGCGGCATGCAGGAGTTAACAACAGAAGTTCAAAATCTTAAGGCCGAAAATGCTGCATTGAAACAACTAGTCCTGTCACGTGATTCCGCGACCAAGGAAAGTGTATTGCTGGGCGGAGTGGTGGATAAATATGATGGCTCATCAGAAAACCTTCGTGGCTTCCTCGATTCGTTTTTAGTGCACTTTACCTTTAAGCCCTACTACTTCTCCACCCCCAGGGCAAAGGTGGGCTTTATGATTTCACATCTTTCCGGGAATGCATTAACTTGGGCAACTCCATTAGTTAATTCGGGGGATGCCCTCCTGGATGACTATGATGGTTTCGTACGGGCGCTAAAGACCATGTTTGACTGCCCAGAACAGGTTTACAGTGCCCAAGAACGCTTATTGGACTTCCAACAAGGATTCCAGGGTATGCTTACCTATGTAACACGCTTTAAGCAACTTGCCAAGAAAGCAGACTGGTCCTCTGAGGCCTGTTTTACCCTCTTTCAAAGAGGATTGAATGAAGAGATAAAAGACGAGCTAGCCAGGGTAGCTCGCCCAGGTTCCTTCCAGGCTCTCATGGATCTCTCCTTACAAATAGACTTTCATATCCAGGAAAGAAACGCGGAAAAGAAGAAGACTAAAATACCCTCCCAAAAGACCTCTACAGAACCTTCCTCTAGTCCTGAGCCTGCTCCTTCCCCGACCACAGACCCAGAACCCATGCAACTAGGAGCCTTCCGCAGACCCATAACTCCGCAAGAAAGGATGCGACGGATTCACACCGGACTGTGCATGTACTGTGCTTCTGATAAACATCTTGTGAGAGAATGTCCTATCGGGAAACACCAGCTCCCGATCCTAGACGGAGCACAGCTTCGGGAGAGAGATGTTTGCTCCACATCTATTCCATCCTTGAACTCTCCTGGACAAAACAATCTTGTGATTCTGCAGGCCTTTCTATTGCGTTGCAAGAAAGAATCTTATCCCATTCTGGCATTAGTGGATTATGGGGATAGTCATAGATCATGATTGGGTCACTACCCACAACATTCCATATGAAACACAAGACATCATGCAACCTGTAAAGGCTATCGATGGAAGACCTCTCTCTTCAGGACCCATAACCCTTCAAACCAAAGAGATACTGCTTTCTATAAACCACCATCAAGAGAGGATCAAATTTGACATCATAAGATCTGCCCATTACCCAATGGTACTGGGTATGCCCTGGTTACAGAAGCACAACCCCTACATCAACTGGGCGGCAGGATCCTTGTTTCTTGGTTCAGAACATTGTATGTCCCACTGTCTATCCCTAGATTCCTCGTCAAGATCCTCTGAAGACACGCAAACAGACCAGCAAGGTTCATTCACTGTCTCGAATATCATCCAGGTTCCCAGTGCCTATCAGGATTACACTGATGTGTTCTCGACTGCCATAGTTCAGGCCCTACCCCCTCACAGACCTGAAGACTGTGCTATTGATTCTGAACCCTCAGCAGTGATTCCCTTTGGAAGGATGTTCATTCTATCAGAACCAGAGAAAAGAGCCCTCCGAGAATACCTGGATACCAACCTGGAAAATGGTACTATACGACCATCCAAATCCCCAGCGGGAGCTTCGCTGTTTTTTGTCCCCAAGAAAGATACCAAGGAGCTTAGGCCTTGCCTTGATTATCATGGTCTTAATCAATGCACCCTCAAGGACCGCTACCCATTGCCCTTGATCTCGGATATCCTGGAAGCGTTAAGAGGAGCTGTAGTGTTCACGAAATTAGACCTCAGAGGTGCCTACCATCTGATCCGTATACAGGAAGGTGACGAATGGAAAGCAGCCTTTAGAACACCCTTTGGTCATTTTGAATACTTGGTTATGCCCTTCAGACTCGCCAATGCCCCAGCGGGCTTCCAACGTTTTATGGACCGGGTGTTCTCTCTTCTTCGTCATAGTTTACCTGGACGACATACTGATATACTCCAAGGACCATCTGAAGCATGAAGAACATGTTAAAGCAGTCTTACAGCGTCTACGTGAACATAAGCTCCTGGCTAAAACCGAGAAATGCCTTTTTCATGTGTCTACTGTTCACTATCTCGGATTTGTCCTTAGCCTAGAGGGAATTGCAATGGACCGCTCGAAAGTAGACTCCATTCTATCCTGGCCTGTTCCAACTACTGTGAAACAGATTCAATCCTTCCTGGGGCTTGCCAACTTCTACCAGAAATTCATACCTTCCTTTTCGGAGATAGTACATCCGATCATTACATTGTTGAAGAACGATACTCCCTTTCACTGGACAGCAGTCCAAGATGAGGCGTTTCAACGGTTGAAGTCGGAGTTTACACAAGCCCCCATCTTGGCTCAACCTGACATTGATCGACTCTTCCTAGTGGAAACGGATGCCTCTTACTACGCCATCAGGGCAGTCCTAAAACAGGAATTTGATGACAAATTAGAACACCCCATCGTCTATCTTTCTCGCACCCTGACTCCTAGCGAAACCCACTATTCTGTTTTGGAAAAGGAACTATTAGCCATCCGTCAAGCCTTCACAGACTGGCGCCATCTACTCCTGGGAGCGAAACATCCTGTTCAGGTCCGCACGGACCATCGGAATCTTCAAGTCCTGCAATCCCTGGATTGTAGGAACAGTTGTCAAGCCCGTTGGGCCTTCTTCTTTGCCCAGTACCAGTTTCAAATCCATCATGTTCCTGGAACACACAATATAATTGCTGACGCCTTATCCCGACGTCCGAAATTCTTGAAGACCCATCCTTCCCAAAGATGTTTCCCCACGCACTATTTGTTGCCCAAGCAATCAGTCTTGTAGAAGACATTCGGATTCAAACCCAGTCCTCTGGGATCTGGAAGGAGTTTATTGGGAAGAATCTATGCAATCTGAAGACAAAAGACGGATATTTGTTCAAGTATAAAGGCCTGGTCATCCCCACGCAGAGACTGCGACAAAAGATCACAAGCCTATGTCATGATACCCTTCATTCAGGACACCGTGGCATCACCAACACTCACCGTCTAATACAAAGACAATTTTGGTGGCCGAAGATGAAGGATGATGTCCAGCATTACATCCAAACCTGTGCAGTCTGCACTCAAAACAAGCATGATAACAAGAAACCGGCGAGTCTCCTGCTCCAACCAGCGCTGCCAACAAGACCTTGGGAATACATTGCTACAGACTTTATTGTGGAACTACGACCTTCCAGGGGATACACAACTATCACGGTTACCATTGATTTATTCACTCACATGGCTCATTTTACACCTTTATATAAACTACCATCCTCCTCTGAACTCGCTGGAATCTTCCTGGAACACATATTCCGACTTCACGGACTACCCTCCAAGATCATATCTGACAGAGGACCTCAGTACATATCTCAGTTCTGGAAACACTTATGTCGTATACTAGGAATCCAACGTGCCCTATCCTCAGGTTATCATCCACAGACCAATGGAGCTACTGAACGCGTGAACCAAACCCTGGAGCAATATCTTTGCTGTTATGCCACCAAGGTCCAGGACGATTGGTCACTTCTAATACCTGTGGCTGAATTCGCCTACAATAATTCGGATCACTTGGCCGTCAAAACCAGACCCTTTTTCTGTAGCCAAGGATTCCACCCTTCGGTTCTACCATCCATACTCCCACATCCTACCCCAGTTCCTACAGTTGACTCCTGGATTGAAACCCTCATCAACGTACACAGAGAAGCCAAAGAACACCTCGAAAAGGCCCGAACAAACACCAATCATTATGCAGATTCCAAAAGAAAACCAGGGCCTTCATACGCAGTGGGTGATGAGGTCTGGCTATCCTTGAAACTACTGCCTCGATACTTACGACCAAATAAGTTGACTCCCCGGTACTATGGCCCTTTTTCCATAAAGGAAATCATTAACCCAGTGGCCTTCTGACTCAAACTACCAGAATCCTGGAAGAGGATCCATGCAGTTTTTCACACTTCTCTATTGAAACCATACGTCCAGTCCTCCCAGACTGCTGCAAGATCTACCCCTGTGGTTGTCAATGATCAGTTAGAATACGAAGTGTCCAGAATATGTGACTCCAGGTACAGACGTGGTCAGCTACAGTATCTGGTCGAGTGGAAAGGGTACCCTCCCAGTGAACGCACCTGGGAACCAGTCTCAAACATAAATGCCCCCAGACTGCTCTGAAGGTACCACCTTATAAACCCGGGCAAACCAAGAGGAACTGGGTTTCGGAGGAGGCATGCTGTCATGAACCACCGGACGCGTCCCTTATGGACTTCGTGGTCCCAGACCCATAGGGGACTGAACTCAGCAGTACTCACAACATGGCTGCTGAATGCGAAACGCTGTTTGCCAGTCTCCGCGTTGTACGCTCTGCGTTCTACAAAGCAGACACGCCCCCGCGGCCATGCGCATCTCAACGCTACCGCTTGCAGTAGTCAGACGTGTGCTGCCGTAGTTCGTACAGTGATTTCCACTGATTCCTGGTTCCCGGTCCCCTAATATTCCTCCTCCTTCATCCTCCCCTTTTTGTCCTCACCTTGCATTCCTGGATTTCCTTCGCACTCGTCTTTCTCCTCGCCATTTCCTGGACTTTTTCCCGGACATCTGAACGCTCCCTGTAGACGGGTCACGAACCACACACTGGAACCCAAGGACCCATGCACAGAGTTATACAAAACCCGAACTGTGCGAAAGAAGACTTCTTCGAAGATCTCGAACAAACAACACAGACAGGTGAGAAGGGGGAAACCTGTGACAAAGGTCCTGTTTTAGTAATCTCTCAGTTACGGGAGCCTGACAAACCAGAGGAGAGTGAAAGTGAGCCTATCAGCGGGCCATAGCGCTTCAGAGAGCCCTGAGAGACTTTAACGTAAGGCAAGCGAACGCTCCAAAGAAGTAACGCCGTTGAGAGAGGCGGACAGTCAACAAGGTTATGGGAGCCTGATAAACCTGAGTCGGCACACACCCTATTTAAACCAAGTTACAGCAAAATGAACAGAAGTTCTGAGGACTTTGGGGAGTCCTAAGAATCAAATAGACACCAACATTTGAGGCTGGGATAGCCACCAGGATTGCCGGAACCGAGACCTAGAAAGAGTAAGCCTGTCAGCAGGCCAAAGGACTTTGGAGAGTCCGAGAACCACAAAGTCTTATATAGAGAAATGTAGAGAAAGAGAAATTGGACAGTTTCAAGCATCTAGTTGAATTTGGAAAATTTGTAGTAAATAAACCTTCCTTTTCCTGAGGAAGAGTAAATCGTATGGAAGATATTAACATTTGACCAGCAGAACCTGCATGGAACATGTGAACTGTGTTTTAAGACATTGACAAACTTTGTAAACCTGCTGGAAAGAGAACCAAGTGATTGGGCAAGTCAGAAGTCAAAGACAGAGGCCATTGCTCCAGTCTCCTTCTTTTTGTTGTTTTCTTCTAAGTGGTAGAGCCAGTTACAGCCTAGGATTTGGACTCAGGGCTATTTAATTTTGGACTTTGACGAGCACCCTTAGTTTTAGTTTCATTAGGCAAGGAACGTCCCTCATAGCGGTAGGGCTAGATAGGCATTTTCTTTTTTTGAATGAAAACATGGCATATAATAGTCAGAAGCCTTCTGGTTCACCACAGGGGACATTGAAGCAGTCCCACCACACAAGTGGGATTAGGGTTGGAATTCAAGATATTTGTCGGCAAGAATGTGGGTAGTCTGCAGCTCATTCTAGAGCCTTCAAGAAGGAAATAAAATCCCGGCCCAGTTACTTTAGGACCCCCATACTCATGACTGATTTGCATCCCAGGGCCTGCAGGACATGTATTTGCAAGTCCCAATCCACCTGACTCATCAGAGTTTCCTGCGATTCATCGTTGGGGATCACCACAACCAGTTTACTTCTCTGTCTTTTGGTTTGATGTCTGCCCGGATTTTTTCACAAATGTCCTAATAGTGGTAGCAGCCCATCCCTGATGTACAATTCTCCCTTAGCCTGTCATGGGCATTAAGGCATTCTACATGAGCTAAAGAATAAGTAGGTCCTGTGACAATTCATGGGATCTCGTCACTTCTTCCCAATGGGAGCCCTTCCCTGTGAGGCTAGAGAGGTGAACCCGCTACTAACAATCCCCATAGAGGTGGTGGTCAGCGGTATCTCACAGGGAGAGACTCCCCTCTTGGGGACAGGGACTTTCGCTCCGTCCAGTAACTCCCTAAAATCTCTCCTTGGGAAACAACTATAACATCAAAGAATCAAAACCTTTCCTCCAAACCAGACACTATTTGCGACTGTAAGGTTATCGGTAATCAACATTCACCAACCACTCATACTGTGAAGAAGAATGGGAGAACCATGAAGGATAATCGGTGGTTGGCAGCCAACCCCACTGAGACGAAGAAGATAGGGAAAAGCATAATGAATCCACTGTGGAAAGAGACAAAGGATTGTGACCCTATGCTGGGGAGCGCACAACACTTACTCATAAAAACCAAGGAAGGACCAATGGATAGAAATATTGTTCCGGGAGCCCGGCAGATTCGAATACAAGCTGAGGAAGAACGCAAATCTGCCTGTTGTGAAGTGTGTGGCCCAGGCCGAGGGAAGAGAGAAGCATTCAGGAAGCACAAGCCAGAGGAAGGCCTGGTGGCGGTGGCGTGACCCACAACTTGTACAACGCCAAGTCCATACCAGGAACGAAGGAAGAAGAGTAAGGCCACGCAGATTATGTCAGATGGGTAAACCTGGAACCTGACCCAGTGGGAAGAACAAATTATGCCTATCCTCCTTAATGACAGAGGTAACGGGAACGGTGGGAGACCAGGGTGGGAGAAGTGACACAAATTGAATGAAGATTACCATGGAACCAATCCTACTCGTCCCAATATCAGTGAATGCTGGAAGATTTACAAAGATTACCAAAGGACCAAACCTTCTCGTCCCAGTATCAGTGAATGCTGGAAAATTTACAAAGATTACCAAAGGACCAATCCTACTTGTCCCAATAGCAGTGAATGGTGTAAATTAAACGGAGATTTCCAAGGGACCGCTCATACTTATTCCCAGTACAAGTGAATGGTGTAAAGATAACCAAGGCTACCAAGGGAGTAACCAAACTCATCCCAGGGCCAGTCAGGGCTGGGAAGAGAAAGAAAACTATGAAGAGGACAGTGTTGCAAGGTATAAAATACATGAAACATAGAGAGAGATGGATGGGGATAAATTCTCCACAAATACTGAAAGAATTGTATGTGAAACTAAATCCGCAGTACAGGGGAAGATCCCAAGTATTTCCAAAGTTAACAATGAACAGAGAGACTATTTTTGGTTTGGATTATAGCCAAAACCAGGATCAGTGGCTACGAAAGCTTGGGTGTAAATCAGGAACTGTCCCAGTAGTAGAAAAGGGGAAGCCCCGGAGAGACATGAGCCCCTTTGAAGAATTAAAGGAACTTGTGCACAGTATTACAAAAGCCATCCCAAGAAGGACTTGCTGTGGCTTATTAAAGCCTGTTCAGAAAAAGGGAGTCATTTTCTGGACCCTTGAGTCTTTTTGAACAGTGGTAGGGACAGAATAGGGTAGTTTGGGATGGAGGACAGTTTTTTACTTTGGACACACTCCCTGACGATGAGCACCCTAGTTAGATTTGCATTAGTTAGGGCAAACAAGATACTATTCGGGATCGACGGGCCTTTTTCGTTATTATTTAAATAAAACATTTGGTAAAATGCCACCAGCGACTCATTCCCCTTCTTCTGACCTACAACAGTGCTTGAAGTCATTCAGGCTCATTGCACTGGTGGGCAGAGGGGTACTTTCAATCTGGAGCACAGTGCCCATTGCTGAAGAACTGCCAAGCAGCTACCTGGTTATCCCTGCACATTTTTGCCAAGAATTACTGTTTGGACTATTTGGCAGGGGTAGACAGTGTTTTTTTACGTTCAGTCCTACAGCATTTTCTGGTCTCAGAATTAGGTCCTTTACAAACCGTTTGCCTGACATCTTGTCATTTCTGTTCTGTTCTGGGAGTCTAGGTTGAAGAATCAGTGGGAGGAAGGTACCCATTACAAAAGAAGAAATGACTTACCTTTGGCAATATACCTAATCTTACGTCCCATCCTGTCCCTTGATTGTTACAATCTTCCCCACACAAATTCCTCAACCCCTTTCATAACCAACTTGGCTTGTTTTTTGTGCTCGCAGACTAGCTATATGGTTGTCTTTTTGTAGCAGTTATTTCCATTTCTTGTAGCTTCTGAAGCATGAACAATTGGATTAAACTGGCATATGGGGGCATGTGCAGATTCCTTTGCGTAGAAGGTGCATCACGGATGGCGCTGGGGGTGTTTATATAGGGGTGTTGAAGGCAGGCACAGTCCCTGAGGCGCCCCTGCTTGCTGTGTGAAGCTTTCCAGAATCCGGTCTTCACCTGGCGATGTTTCAAGGCTGAGGAATGTGGGAGGAAAATTGTGCCAATGAGAGAGATTATTACCAAAGCCAATTAGTTTGTTCTTTATTGCAGCATATTGGTAAGGGTACTGTGGGAGAGGAGAAACAGCTGATGATTTGTCGTATGCGTGGTGGTTGTAAAAGTATATTGCGTGGTACTGCTAGAAGCTTCCAAAATTTACTTTATACCACAAACAGTACAGCTACTTTATAAAGAAGGAAAACCCTGTAAAGAAGAGGTAATGTTTCCCAATTCTCTAACATGGGCTTATCATTTTTCTGCTTTCTGGTAGAATTATTTTCCAGCATAAATTTAGATTCTGATATCGTAACTGTTTAGGAACAATGCTGCCACATTCAAATATTGTGTATGGTTAATGATTCCATTGCAGTAAAACTGAGACGAAGTAGGGCTTCTGACTCATCTCATGGCCTTTGCTGACTGCGCACAGAACTATCAGTATACTGTTCTTCTGTCAATGGAGTACTTTAACGTTTTAATAACCCTGTTATTCATTATGTAGCAGCGTGGACATCCTAGCATTGAAGCTGGTTGCAAACCTTCATCCCAGACAGAGTTGTTTGAAATATGCTATTGAACATGCACAGTGAACCTGGAGTGTCATCTTATATTTCATGTTGTTGCTTAAACCATTGTCTGCAGCCTAATTTTCCTCTCTTCATATGTTATTTCAGATTGATTTCCTCAATTCTGTAATAGTTGATCTCCAGAAGAAAAATGATGACCTGCGAGCGAAACTTGAAACCATGTCTGTAGCATCTCTCAATGGCAACAACGTGGATAACTACGACAGGTATTTAGTGGAATGTTTTTTATTTGCTTGTGTTTTCACTAGCAATGTGTCTTGTGCTATCTAGATCCTAAATCTGCAAAAAACGTAAAGCCATACTTTGTTGAGAAGGTTTTAAAGCATGGTGCTGGCAAGTGTTTTCAGCGAATAAATTGTAATACATTTTGAATGATTTCTAGAAATCTGCAGATTCAGAATTGTTGCTTACACTGGTAGCTAAAACAAAAGTAGACCTTGCCATTAAATGGGAATAGAGACACATTGGTGACCATGATTGTATGTAAATCAATTGAACTGGTAACTGAAGTATTACTGCATTTTAATCTCTTAAACTTCAGAGAATGACCTAGACAACATGATGCGAGTGCTCCAAAGTGTGCACCCTTTAACAGTTGCAAAGCTACACAATGGAGAAAAACAACGTAGAGCTGGCTACTATAGAGCACCTTCTGGAGCACCACCAAGGTTTCTAAATGTTTTTAATGATTGCATAGCTCTTCTTCTGAAGATACAGTAAAGGGCCCCATGGTCTTGCCTTTAAATTGGAAGGGGTATAGAAATGCTGCTTTGTTGGTCATTGTGATGAGGACATTGGTGGAATGCTGCACAATGAGGCTGACGGTTCTATGCACTCATTTATCTGAGCGTGCCCCATTTTGGACAGTAGCATTGCGATTGTAAACATTAATGTAAATGCAAAATAGAGAAACTAGCACATAAATACCTCTGCATAATCCCAAAAAGATTATAGAATTAAGAACAGTAGCAAAGGGGCATACAAGGCAACATGTGGACATTGGCAATCCCTTTTAGGTACCTTTAAAAATAATACTGGGTACAAACACCTCTGTGGAATCGAGGACCCCCTAGACTAAGAGGAATATTTCTCAGAAGATGGAGTTGGGTGATCGGGGGGGAGAATGTACAGGATGAACAACCGTGTATGGGATATTTACACAATAAATTCACTTTGAGAAACCGAACCATCACAATCACCTTCCCCCAATAATGACTACATGCAGTCTTACAAAGCATGGTACAGTATTTTGCAATGTTTTAATGTCAAGATGCAGTAAGGTGATGATAGTTCTACAAGGACAGATCCGAAAACTCTCACTGATGGTTCCCAGCAAGAGCAGTAAATCATAGCATTGAGAACAAATACAAACCAGTGCCACAGAATTCTGTAACAGTCAGGAATCATCATGTACCTGACTCCATGATTGTGGCACCAATGCAAAAATGATCATGCATGACTGCTTCCACATTAAGCACACTACCTTATCAGAGTAAGTGCTTAAACGCTATAGGTACAAAGATAGCAAATTCAATGAGATGGTAACATTTATTAATATAGCCTCCAATACCATGATCAAAACGAGTCCAGATGCATTGGAAACTGAAGACAAGCTGCAACAGACCTTGTGGTCAAGTGACATTGAGGGCTATTAGTAGCCATATTTAGATTAAAGGTTCAGCCACAAATCATTACCATGCCTTTTAACTGGCAAAACATTTTTAGAAAACAAGTGGATGACGTTTTATAAAAGATAAAGTAAGAACATGAAACTGCAACATCCATGGGTGAAGTAATGGCTACAATTCTCCTTCCAACTGGAAAGGATATACACATCTGGCATCCTCCAGTCATCCATAGTACTTTCACAGTCGGTCTCCAGCCTACCTGTGCTTAGAGTACACTTTGAGGAATATAGCATGCCTGTTACTGCTAATACCCCACTTGGCATCTCCCGTCCTATACTGTAGAGGGACTGGAAGATCTCACTTTAGGGGAAAAGGGGAAAAATCACTTGGAGTACATTTCACCAGAACTAGAAACCTAGAAGTCAAACAGCCACACAATTAAAGTCTGTCAAATGGACAGCTAACTTCCCTCTCCATCTGCCTACTGTTATATTAATGATGATAGTCCTCTTTGCCAGGCTTTGAAAGTGGACACCTTCCTCTGGTTGTTCTCTGTCCGGTGGATGGGAACTCTTTGACTATGGAAAAAACCTCTACCTATGGATAGAACAAAAAGTAATGGCACCTGATTAAAAAAAATGAAGAGTGATGTGTGCACTATAAGGATAGACCAGGAAAATGTAGAGGCTGGATCCAGCAACGGCAGTGATTTGGATATCCACCATACCTCTAAGAGGAAGAAGAGCCCTTCCCATCTGATCTTGCAGGACTTCACAGCAGGGGATTCTGGAACTGAGGTCGGAGAGTGGACAACTCGACTTGTATGTTAGAGGACCAAATGTGGAATAACCCCATTCCAGCAAAGTGCCGTGTGAGAGAGGGAGTTAATGAGCACACCAGTGATTGGCAAGGTGACAGGCTGTGCAGATATAAGGAATGGCCAGCCTGCGACTGAACGTGCAGGGAACTTTAGCAGCAATAGAAATGGGAAAAGCACCAGAAGCAGGGATGCAGTGACAAAGGACAGAGAAGCTGGGTGAATGGCTACAGGGTTAGCAGGTGGAAGACTTAATGTCCCCAAAGAAAAAAAGGCGGGAATCAAGGATGTGTAAGTGGTAAGCCCAAATAATAGGATCAAGGGCTGAGAGGCCAATGACAAAGTTTTTCAAAAAAATCCTATAGAAGTGAATCTTCACAGGAAATACGCCAAACAAGGCAGACAAGAATAGCCATTGTCTGGCAACCATGTTAGTGGTTGATCTGTTAATAAAGGAATATCCACCTTTAACTGGAATTGCTTCATTTTTTAGATCCATCCAACTTCAGGGGGTTTTCCTTGAAAGGAAGCCTCACATTTGTTGTGGACTAGGGATTAGATAGGGGTGTCCTTCCTGATTACACCATCTAAATATCCCTGTTATTGTTTTCCATTTGTCCTAAACCTTCCAAATTCTCTGCTTATTTCCCATATTCCTAACACCAGAATAGCAGCAAGATTCTCAAGGAGGTAATAGATCCCTTTCTGACAAAGCAAAAGGAAGAATAAGCTCTAGAAGAGGAACGTAAACATTGGCAGTCTACTACCCATCTCCTCCCACCACACCCAAATCAAAGGTAACATGATCTGCCCATCAGTGGGAGATCACAGTAGACTTTGATGAATCCCAAGATGTCACTTCTCCCTGAAGGGGAGCCCCTTTCCATGAGGCCACAGTGGTGAGGCCGCTATCCAATAGTCCACCTGGGAGTGGTACTCAGCAGGAGGATCTCATGGGAAGAGACCTCCCCTCTAGGGACGAGGGAGACCATCTCGGGAGAATGTGGTGTACCCGCCCTACACACATGCCATATACAAACACACCATTAGTTCTTAGACCCCTCTTCCAACACAGACTCCCAAAGTGAGAGTAGGCCCATGTACTTCTGTAACATCTGTGAGGTTAACCTAATCAAAGGTACTGGGTCGAAGAAGATCCCTGCAAGCCTTGAGGGTTTGCCTGACTCAAATATTGAGACAAGGTAGTCCATAGGAGGAATAAGGACTAACATGACAGCCACCACTGCAGGTGTGGAGGTTGCGTCAGGGTGGAGCCTACAGAATACAGAGAAAGTCAAAGAAGGACTTATCGTCATCAGGCTGTAACGAACCTGGGCAGTTCAAATGCCATACAGCGAAGGAGGAGGCAGAGCGGTGGACGGAGGCGAGCAGCCGTGGAAGTCCCGAGTAGGTCAAGCAGGAAGCAACCTGCCCGTCAGGCCTGAAGGACGGTATGGTGGCGCGGTCGTGCGGAGCTGGAAGCCGAGAAGTAGATCACAGACTTGAGCATCCGAAGAAACCGAGGGAGAAGGAACGTCAGTGCTGCCGTAAGGACGCCCAATCACAGGAAGAACCAGAGAGCTTCCCAATCCTGGTGGCACGTACGGGGAAGCTCAGGAGGCCCAGTAGGGATGCGAGGCAGGCGGAAAGAGAGCCTGCATCAGAGGTACGCTTACTGTACACAGTGGCACCATAAAAACCACTGACCACCAGAGAGGGGTCAGGGACCCACATTAAGGGGCGAGGAATCTTCATCATACCAGTACTTGGCGAGAGAGTAAGCCGATAGAAGTGAACCGAAGAGCAACAGCGGTCTGGGACCCAAACCAGGATGCAAGGTATCCTCCCCATAGTCAAACTTGGCAGGAGAGTGAACCAAGTGGGCCAAACTGAACAGTGAGAGCAGCCAGAGTCTGGGACCTGAACCAGCAAATTGCATGAGTCATCTTCCTTGTTGCAGTACTTGTTAAAGAGAGATGCCAAGTGAGTCTAATCAATGAAGAGAAGAAGCCATGGTCAGGGTCTCTTCTAACATTTGAGAACTGTGTATTTGAAGCTATATGAGACGTGGGCCAGGGTAAGGGAGCCATTCCCCCTGGTGGGGAAGGGAGTATTTCCCCATGGCAATCTGCAATTGTGCTAACAAGTGAAAAGATGGCAGGAGATGGTAGTCGTTCTCCTGGTAACCAAAACCAGGGGAAGGGAGTCATTGCCCCTGGCTATATTGAACTGTTAGAAGATCGGCAGTGGGTCTGCCAAGGAGAACTGTTAGAACTTTGCATTTTATATTTTGACCTGGGGAAGGGAGCCATTCCCCCAAGAAGAAGCCAATACTTTGAAACAAACTTCTACCCACAGTCCAGAAGAAGCGAGTAATTCTTCTGGACTAAGAAGATCTACTTTAGCTTTAGTTTAGTATTAGTATCAGGGACAGAAGTAGGGTTTTTGACACATGACGGTGGACTATTGATTTACACAGACATTCTGATGGAGCCATTTGTCTGTTACTTGAGGCAGGGAAACAGGGAAAGTTAGGTTTTCTCGTCATTTTCCCTAAACAATAAAGGTTTATAGGAACCGCAAGGGAACCTGTGCGTCAGTCTCCCCCTTCTGTACCCTTACAAGACCAGTGGGTGCTAGATATGGTACAAAATGGGTATTTACAGAACTTGTCAAAAGAAATTCCAACAGGGCAATCGCATGTCAATTTACACCATATACCTAGCCTTGTAGGAGGAATTTAAGACGCTTTTTTATCAACGGAGTGTGACAAGTGTCCCTGGGTGGCTCAGGGGGCCAGGTGCTTCCTTGAGTCAGTGGGCCTCATTACGAGTATGGAGGTAGCCATGCCGCTTTTAGCAGCATGACTACCCCCGTACCGGGTACTGGGTCTGGGTTCCAGGAATGAGGAATTACCGGGCCATTCCGACCTTGGAGGGCCCAGTAATTCCCTTTCCTGGGACCCGGACCCGGTACATCCCCATTCCATTTGAGCCCCCATAGGGCTCAATGGGAATGGGGAGGATGCTAATAATGGGCCCGTTAATGACGGGCCCGTTGTTAGCATCCTGGTCTGCAAGCGGGTCCCACTAAGGACGCCTGGTTTTACCAGACATCCTTAGCGGGACCCACGAGCAGACCTCGTAATGAGGCGGTAGAGGGTTAACGGCACCGGCAGCTCTACCGGCGCCGTTAACCCTCTACCGCCTTCCTCGTAATGAGGCCTAGTGTCACCCTACCTTGGTTCCTGGCACATCACAGATGGTGGTCACCGAACCACCTTATATGAACCTCTCCCCAACTAAGAGAACCTAAAGCTTTCTAGGCAGGCCCAAATACCTTAATAAAAATGCTTCCCTTTCTTCAGAGCCAGTTTTATTCGTTCATCGGTAATAACATTTGTACTTTTACTTGCCGTCCGTTCCCTTTCCTCCATACTCTTGGGATGTCCCATGGAACAGGGGACGAGCCGGCGTATGTTGCCAAGCAGTACCTCACCCAGGCGACCCGCCTAACCGTCAGTCCTTTTTTCTGCATTGGACGGGTACAGAGTGTCAAGCGGCAGCTGTGCCCAATTACAGGTGCAGCACCTCAGTAAGAGCCTAGCCCAGGGAGAGCAATATACTATGCAGTCAGCCACTCTGGGTTGATGGAGAAGTTTCTGTCAGGAGTATGGAGGCTGTTGGAGAGTGCTATAAGAAGTGTAAGGAAGTGCTGGAGACGGAAGCAAAAACAGATATGGAGGAGGAGGAGATGGTGCAAGAAGGAACAGAGGATCAGGCTTGGGGAATAAGATCTGAGGAGGTAGTGCTGAAACGTGAATAAGGATCAGCAGCAAGTAAGATCTGAGGAGAAGGATGTGAAGGGTTATGTTAAGGTGAAGGAGAAGGGAGCATTTCTTTAGCCAGGCCGAACAGGAGGTTTTCAGTGTGGCAAGGAGGCCAGAAAAACAGTTAGGGTGATCAAGTGGGCAAGCAAGGGACTCTAAAGAGAGCAAGTTACATCTATACCACTAGTTCAACATCCTAACAAACTTGCTAACCCAGAGAAGGTTGTCAAATGAGGATCAGCAAGAGATTTAATATACTTTCAAGGGTTTAGAAACATTTAGGAACGAGGCAATGTCACTAAGAGGAGATATTCTATCACATTAAGGTTGAGACTTTATTTTGATTTCACCAGTATCCTTTTGCTTTCATCTTGTTTGGTTACTTTTTCGATCATTACAACCTGTGAGCTATCCTTCAGTACAGACGTGTGCATGTATGTGTAAGCCTCCTTACAGAGAGCCATAGTGGAAGTCTCAAAAGGGGAAATGAATCCAGTTATGTATTCCACATACTTCTTTATTCCCAAGAAAGAAGGGAGATTCAACCCTATTTTCCACTAAACAGGTTTGTCAAAACACTCATTTGAGATGGCAATTCTATGCCTACCACTGCTACAGTAGTTTGATTACATTACCTCTGCTATAGAAGGGCCATTACTTAACCACCCTCTGTCTCCTCAAGGATACTTAATATTGTTTGTCACTGCATCTAGCCCACAGAAGATAACTATGTTTTCAGGTGGGTGCAATTCATCAGTTCAAAGTCCTCCCATTAGTGATAGTGTCAAAGTGTTAATATTGAAGGCAGTACATCTACGCAGACATGGGATGCCTTTGAATCCATACCTTGACAATTGACTAGGAATGCACAGTCCAACTCATACAACACTTGGGATTTACAGTGAACAGCCACAAACATCTAATAGTGACTCAAGGGTTTTCCAGGATTAATAAAAGGCCCTTTCCCTCACAAGAGGGGGCACAAGCCTTTTGGAACACCGTTTCCTTTTACCAAACATCACAATCCCAGACAATGAGTAGGCGTGGGGAAATAAATAACATGTTGAGTATGATGACATCTTGTAGTCGTCAGGTACCAAATATCAGGCTACTTATGGGACTTTTACAATAGTGTCTCAGTACACAATGGTCACAGGCAGAAACTGCAGGGTGCTCACATGCAGAATGTGACAGTATAAGGAGTTTGGACAAAACAACAATAACTACATAGCAATTTGTTGGACATTACTCAAAAATACTAGCCAGGCACAAATAATGAGCAAACATGTCCACATATGAACAGACAAGAAACCAAGGGAAGTTGTCACATGGAGCAATCAACAATTTAAATGTAAATACAATCAACTCTGGTGGTGGAAGGCAGGGTACGCTCGATCAGTAGTAGTAATTATATCTTCATATTTTATTGGTATAATACACACAATTTCATATAAATAGACAAAGTATTAATCGTAAAATGTATACAAACACATGAAAGTTCTAAAATCATTCCAATTTGATACTGCATGAATAAACAATATATAGTCTGTATGGAAGGAGAATTTTCTAATGTGAATAACCCTAGAACAGTGGGTACTAAATTATCGTCGTCATGACAAGCCAGCTGCCGATATAGTACCAATTTTCATAAGTGTCAGCACTTTTTGTCAGCATTTATGCACTGTTTTAGCACTTTATAATACTCTGCACGTTTGCCATCAGCATCTATGCATTTGAGACAGCACTGAATTCACAATCAGAGAGAAATATAGCCATAAGCCTTATGAAAAATAGGTACTATATGGGTAGCTTGCTAGTCATAATGAAGATAATTTCCTTGGTGTCTTGATCTTATACGTTCCCCAGGTCCACAGTTAAGGGGTTACCTATCCTTTGGCTTCCACATAAGAACAGACAAAACAACAACAATGTACTATATCTGCATACATGGAAACACACACTTTCTACAGTTCTCCATGTTAGTTCAACAAGTATGGTACTGGTGTCTCATTAGAGAGATCACACTGGATGCATTCTATGTGCCCAGGATGCAAAATAAAATTGCTGGTCTATGAAGTAGTTACCTACATGACTAACACAAATCAGAAATACATCTAAAGAAATTGGTAAATGCAGCAGTAATAGCTTTACCACTGTATGTTACTGCTCTGCCCAACTCATGATGAGGCCCTTAAAGTATGCTTTAACGTTCCCCTCATTCTCCCCCCAGAACGCCAGTGTTCACAGGTTTCTGCACAAAATGCAAACACAGTTGATGTCCAGGACCTTGGAATTAAAGTAAAAGCTATTTTGATACCCACTGCAGCATTAGTGAAGTCCACACCCTATTGTTAGAAAAGCCTTTCCTTACATTTCATAATGATAAGGTGGTACTCAGACAACACCCGCGTTTTCACTAAAAGCATTTATGATATGAAAGTTGCATGTTTGTCAAGCAATTGATTTAGCATTGTTTTAACAACCTCAGTCACATTTAGAACGAAATCCAAATATACTTGATGTTTGTAGCACCCCTCCAAACCCGTCAGAGTTCTTGTCAGGCAGCTGATATTATAGCTCCTGCCATATGTCAGGTCTTGCCTTTAGGTTCCTTGGAGTCACTGGGTGATGGCCCCATGCTTGGGCCTGCCAATTCCCCCAAGGGAGGCAAGTGCTCCAGCCCTCTGCTCTCCTTCCATCTTGACTGACCCCATGCTTTAATCTACCCTGCACTCCTTGTTTGACTCAACTGTCTGTGTGTCCATACCATTAAAACTGTATGGACCCTGATATCTATGCCTTAGCCACACATCTGTATGGTTAATTACACTATATCCCTCATATCTGCCATATATTCTGGACTGACCCACTGTGTTTGCCTGCATACCTAGCACATAGCCACATTGCCTCATTTGTTTGTATATATGCACACCTCAACTCTCTAGCTCATTATCTGTCCCTGAAAACATAGCACTGAGGAATACTGAATCATTGTGTTAGCCTACACAACAATTTCAATGTGTAAAGTTCATGATACTGCTGACTGTATAACACATAGCTAGATTGACTCTTAGTTTTGCCTGCAATTCTACCAGAAATGTGATTGATTCATTGTATTAGACTTCATAAGTAGCAATTAATCTAGACAGAATCTTTGCATTTATCCTCCACTACATCTGTACAGATAACTATATTACCACATGCATACCTAACACATAACCTGCTAATCATTTAGTTAGCCATAACAACTGCATATCTCATCATTCTGCTCACTCCGTACCTAACACACAGCTGAATTCACACATCAAATGTTAGCAGCATACCAAACATATAGCCACATATACCCAGTTGGTGTGTGCATACACACAGCACCAAGCTAGATTGATTCATTGTTTTAGCCCCACATTTGTATGGCTCTTCAAAACGCATAGCTAGCATATAACGGAATTGACTCACTTTTACCTGCATACCTACCACACTGATAGATTGGCTTGATTGCCTGTGTGTATTCTACCATAACAACTGCAGTTACATGGCTAGCTTAACTCACTTGGATCTGTACACGTGTCCATAACAACTGTTTAACTCTTCATATCGATACATGCATATCAAGCACACTGCCAGATATGATTTGTTGTACTTCCCTACATAACCAATACATTATGAGCTTGTTTTAAATTGCTTTGCTCACAACATCCGCAAATAGATTGACTCACTTTGTCACCTGTTTAACTACTGTAAAGCTCCATTGTGTGCCTGCATGCCTTACATTTAGGGAAATTGAATTGGTGTGCATGCTTCCAAAATATTTGCAGACTTTATTACTACTTCCTAGATACCTAGTACATAATTACTATAATTAAATAATTGGGCCTACGTACAAAACACGTGTAGGCTTTACATACAATCACTTAGAGACGTTAACTCATTGTGCTGTAGCCATAATAACTGCTTAGCTCATGGTATTTGTCTTGGCTCCCAGGACATAGCTGATTCGGCTTGCCATGTTTGCCTGATCAACTAGCATTAAGCTAGATCAACACACCCATTAACCTCTTCCCAAATCTGTTGTAACTGATCCATCTCTCCAAAACTAGTATCCTCACAAATAGTGTATCAGAAACAAGCAACACCTCAACTCCTGGAATCTATAACCATAGAGGCATACACTGCGCACCAAAGGAACCCTTAGATAACCTGGCTCCTAATAAATAATCTGCTCTGTATAGTCTACAAGCTAATCAGCCTATAGCATTATCGGAACAGTTCCATATTCTTCCAGCTAACCAAAGTTGTAGCAGGATTAGAAAATCCTTAAACAAACCAACCACAAATGCAGGCCCATTGAAAATCAAAAGGTAAATATCACATCTTCCATCTCTCCCTGCCATATAACCCCTTCGAATGGATTGTGTCCTCTCACATATTCCTCATCTTATGATAATCGTATCCCAGCTTCAGCTTGAGCACCGCCCGTTACCTCAGTTCTGTTTTTCTGACGCAACTGCTTTGTGTCACGAACGGCGCATCTAAAATATCTTTGACAATGTCTTCATCTTCAACTCCCTCCACACCCAAGACAGGGTTCAAAACATTTCTGAAGTGTGGCAGGAAGATGTCTATTACCGACCCCCATCGGAATTGCCTCTGGTGCCTCAGCCCAGACCATCGGGTTGATGAGTGCAGTTCCTGTCAGGCCATGTCAAATAAGGCTCTTAGGGAACGCAGCGGTAAACTGGCGGTGGGGGAAGACAAGTATAGGTCTTCAAAAAGACAAAAGGATTTGGACAAATTTGTTAGAAAATCTTGTCACGAGTCGAGGAGGTCAAGATCGGAAAGTCGCTAGAGGAAGTCTTCCTCGTCTTTGACGAAAAAGTCGAGAAAGCGACGTCATAGGTCTTCTTCCTCCTCGTCCTCATCAGAGAGGAGAGTAACTTACCCTTCAAAACACGATTCTCCAAGAAAATGGGAGGCCTTCAGGGCTTCGATGTTGAAAATATTCGAGAAAGCGGCCCAGACCCCCTCGAAGTTGCCGCGTGGTGATCATGACTCTACGCACTCTAAAAGTGACAGAGGAAAATAAAGATCCAAACATGCAAGGGTTGAAAAAGAGATGAGAGTATCTTCAAGGGAAAGCTCCCAGACACCTCACTCTAAATCTAAGCCTCCGGTGCACAAATCGGGACAACAGGAATCGGCGTCGAAGTCGAAGGCAAAACTTGACTCGACATTTTCGACGACCATAGCATCCAAACCGATTACAAAGATGGCGTTGACACCTGTAGCTTTGACAGCATCGAAGCCTCCTTCGACACCGTCGAAGCCAGCGTCTAACCTATCAACGCCTTCGACGCCTTTATTGAGGCCTTCTCTAATACCAAGGCCCAAGTCGACGCCATTTTTTATGCCTAGACAAGTTCCACCTTCTTTGCCTGAAAAGGCTTTTCACCCTCAATCTAGACAGGAATTTTTTACATCCATGTCTTCTATATATGAGGAACATTCCTCTGAAGAGGACATTACTCCAGCTGGAGTTAGATTTGGGACCTGAGAGGTCCCTGAAGAACTGTTGACCCACAATCAAAAATAACAGACTTGTATGACTGCCTACAAAATGCCAGTGGCTTGGACACTTCTCCTGAAGTGGATTTTGAGAGGCTTTCATGCGGATCCCAGTTAAAGAAATCTTATGGGAAGAGTCATCGATTTTATGGGATGGAAAGCAGCTTCCCCATATTTTGACCAGGATGACATGACTGATACCCTGAGTGAGGGTCCCTTAAAAGATCCTGTTTTACCATTCCACAAAGCTTTACAAAAAAGGGTAATGGCAAATTGGAATAATCCCGATTCGATTCTAGCAGTAAATAAAAAACTGGTACCAAAATACAGACTAGCCTTATCAGACCCAGAGTATTTATCCAAGCATCCCTCTCCCGAAAGCCTTGTAGTTCAAGCTGCAACTTCCTTTAGGCAATCAGCTTATCCATCAATACCACCAGATAGGGATGATAAAAAAGTTGATGCTTGGGCCCGGAAAGCCTTTACTTCGGGCAGCATGGCCCTGAAATCAACTAATGTCACTTGCAAATTAGCAAGATTTACTTTTACCCTGTGGGACTGTATGTCATCAGCGGCTGAATGCCTCCAGGAAGGTGAGGAACGGGATGGTTTCCTGGCTATAGTGAAGGATGGTAAAGAGGCTATGGAGGAATGCCTTCAGTCAGGATTGGACACTGCGGATAGTATAAGCAGGTCCATGGCTTCTAGCACGGTCTTGCGCAGATTCGCATGGCTAAAAAATCTGGATTTGCACCTGATGTGCAGTCTAGACTACTTAATATGCCCTTGGACGGCTTGAGGTTGTTTGGCAGCAAGGCAGATGAGAGCCTGGAGAAGCTGCAGACCTCGAAAGTGGCAGCAAAATCACTCAGCGCCGCTATAAGACAACCTCATCAACACACTTAAGCGGGCTCATCTTCCTGGAAGAGTCGTCCTTTTCACTTTTATTCCTCTTTTGGAAAAGGGTGAGGGTAGTCACAGAGGCCAACAGAGAAAACCTTTTCGTGGTGGAAAAGGGAGAGGTGCTAGATCAGCCACAGCAGCAGCTACTACCTCCTCAGCCACTGCTGCAGCCGCTTCAAAGCCACTTTGAGGTCTTAACCCACAAAACCCCGGTGGGAGGCAGAATCACTCAGTATCTGGACAAATGGCGGGGCATTACGTCAGATGCTTGGGCACTAGAGATAGTGACCCATGGTTACTGTCTTCCTTTTCATCAAAGACCTCAAGATCATCCACCGGGAGCAAGGGTTGGTACTCACCCTATTTTCTCATCCTCAAAAAGGACGGAGGATTGAGACCCATCTTGGACTTGAGAAGCTTGAACAAGTTCCTCAGGAAGGACAAGTTCAAGATAGTGACCCTTTCTCAGATCCTTCAGGCTCTTCAACTTCAGGACTGACTGGTTTCATTGGACCTTCAGGATGCTTACTTTCATGTGCCAATTCATCTCAAGCACAGAAAGTACCTGAGGTTCACAATTGGTGGTTCTCATTATCAGTTTCAAGTTCTACCATTTGGGCTAACCTCCGCCCCGGGGGTTTTCACCAAACTGATGACGGTGGTGGCAGCGAGTATCAGAAGAAGCCGGATTCACGTCTACCCTTATCTGGACGATTGGCCAATAAGGGCGAGTTCATCCGAACGAGCTCAGGAACATCTGGCCTTGACCTGCCATTTCTTACACAGTCTGGGCTTCTCCCTCAATTACAAGAAGTGACAAATGATTCCAAGCCAAAAACTCCAATTCATCGGAGCGATCCTGGATACTTCCTCAGGGAAAGCCTCGCCTCCTGAGGAGAGAGCTCACCACATTCTGCAGATGATTCTTTTTAACTGTACACTTCCTTGGAGTGCGCTTCCAGTATTCCTTTTCTGAACTTTAAATCATACAAAGATACATCTTTGATTGGTTATGCACATCTTTGTTTTTTATTTCCTTTCAAGCAAACTTTCTTCTTCTTTGGAACGGAGCGATTCCTCCATGTGTCACCTACACAAACTATGCAGATGACACTCAGATTCTCATCCCACTTTCGGGGGATTATGAGCAGGATTTGGCCTTGGTGAACAGAATATACCTCATCATCCAGGCATGGATGGCCCGACATGGTCTATGCCTGAATGATGACAAAACGGAACTCATCATACTGGGGAACACACAAAATATCAAAAGACTGAACAATGACTACTCATCATTTGTCATAGATGGCAACACCATTAAAGTAGCGAAAGAAGTAAAAACACTAGGTTTTTACCTCGACTCTTGCCTCTCTCTAACAAAGCAGGTGAATGCGATGGCCTCTAGCACCGCTTACACCTGTAAGCTGATTAGAGCAGCTAAACCATATCTATCCACCGCCAGCTGCCTCACCCTATCAAGAGCCCTGGTATTATCCAAATTGGACTATTGCAATGCTCTATACATAGGGTCCAATAAACACACACTGCAAAAAATCCAAACCCTGCAGAACAACGCCCTTCGAGCCGCCCTAGGAATCCCAAGAAGAGAGCATATCTCAGACGTCAGAAGACAATCTAACTGGCTATCCACAGCTGACAAAATTAAACTCAAAACAGCATCATTGACTTTCAAAAGTATTAATGACCTAGCCCCCAAATACCTAACAGAAAGATTCAAAAGAAGAACTTCTAACAGACCTACCAGAGAAGCATACACCAACCAACTAGCTGTGCCCCCATTTAAGTTGAGCACAGCCGGAGGCACCAGCTTCCCTGTCAAAGCGGCCCAGCTATGGAACTCCCTCCCATCATCCCTAAGGTCTGACCAATCTTACCCACACTTCAGACTTAACTGCACTAAATGGCTCAAAGAAAACGACCTATAACTGACTAGACTAGGACTTCTCACATCTGACCCACCTTTTAATCTGCAGCTGAACCTACCTTGCTCCTCGACATTCAATGTATACTGAGTACACACCCCTGTGTACATTCACCTGTGTACGTAACCATGTATATTGTCATCATTTACTTTCAATGCACCCTGTAACCTTCCTGAAATGTGTAACTGTAACATGTAAGCTTAAAGTATTCTTGAACACGCGCCCGGATACCCCCCGGTCTGGCGCGCGCTATAAATAAATAAACAAACAAACAAACATTTCCTATGGTTGGTTATTTGGTTTCTGGAACACAAATTGGCTCAATCATCCCATCTTGGACAGCAAAGTCCCCAGCACCAATGGCATTATAAAATATCCTGACATCTGTATTAGGACTTGCCGACGACAATAACTCAAATCATGGCACTCTTTTTGATTCCGACAATTCTCTGCATTTGAAAGGATGGGGAATTTGAGCCTTTGCAATTCCTGGTGAAGTTAATTGTAAATTGCTGATAGAGGGTATCGATGAAAGTAGAAGAGAAATACGTGAAGAAAAGGATTTCAAGGCAGTCATGCTTTTGTAGTTAGAAAACTCTCCTGATGAACCACGTGCGTTAAACGTGGAGAAACACGTGTTGAGAGACAAAAGGGATATGGTTATTTGAAGAAGAAAGTTTGTTTGAAAGGAAATAAAAAACAAAGATGTGCATAACCAATCAAAGATGTATCTTAGTATGATTTAAAGTTCAGAAAAGGAATACCGGAAGCGCACTCCAAGGAAGTGTACAGTTAAAAAGAATTGTTTGTTTAATATTGCAGCAGCCGCAATATACACTTCAACAGGTGCAGCATCCAGGTAACAAATAAATCATTCATTACTGCACATTAAGAAATCGCCAATTATAGGAAATCAAAGCCGCAAAGGACTGCAAAATTTATACAAAAATCACATTCTGCAGATGGTAATGAAATTTCAAAATGCCCTACATCTACCGGCATTTGACTTCCTAAGGTTGCTAGGCCTCATGGCACCCTGCATTTTTCTGGTACCAGAGGCCAGATTGAGAATGAGATCCCTTCAGTGTGCCCTCAGGACTCAATGGTCCCAGCATTCGGGGGAGATGTCAGGTCTTCTACAAGTCCAAACCCAAGTGATTCAAGATCTTCTATGGTGGGCTTGCAAGGAGAATATCCTCAAGGGGGAACCGTTTTGGCAACCATGGCCGGAGATAACGGTAGTGACGGACACCTCACTCACTGGGCGGGGAGCCCACACCAACGATCTGACAGTCAGCGGTCGTTGGTCTCCATCGGAGTCCAAACTACACATCAACCTTTTGGAGCTGAGAGCAATCAGACTAGCGCTGAAGGCTTTTCTGCCCTCTGTACAAGGAAAGAATGTCCTGATAATGACGGACAACACAGTGGCCATGTACTACCTCAACAAAAGAGGAGGCGTAGGATCACTTCCACTGTGCAGAGAGGCAATGCAGCTGTGGTTCTGGGCAATGGAAGAAGGAATCTCTCTATCTGCAGTTCACCTGGCCGGAGAGCTAAACATGGCGGCAGACACTCTGGGCAGGCAGAGCACAGTCTCCCACAAATGGGAGCTACCTCAGGAAGTCCTTCAAGAGATCTTCGCCCTTTGGGGAACCCCTCAAGTAGATCTGTTCGCGACCGGGGCAAACCGGAAGTGCGAACTGTATTGCTCAATGGAATTTCCCCCGAGAGGAGCTCTAGCGGACACGTTCGTAGTGGACTGGGTATTTCCACTCCTGTATGCGTTTCCTCCAGTCCCCGTGATTCCTCATGTAATCAGTAGGTTGAGAAAGTTCAGGAAAACCATGATCTTAACTGCCCCGGACTGGGCCAGGAGGACGTAGTACCCGGACCTTCTGGACATGTCCATCTACCCTCCAATACGTCTTCCACAAAAAGAGGATCTTCTCTCGCAAGAGGAAGGTCGGGTTCTCCATTCAGAGGTCAAGACACTCAGCCTTCACGCATGGTTTCTGAGATGCTAAAATATAAGGATTGGGACCTCCCGGATGACGTAATGGAGATTTTGCTTTCGGCCAGAAGGCCAGCAACAAAATCCCTGTACCGGTGTCGTTGGAACAAGTTCAGTAACTGGTGCAGGGATAAGAATGTGGATCCATTTCTTTGTAATACTCCAACAGTACTTTCTTTTCTCTTACACTTAGCCAATTTGGGGCTCCAAGTTGGAACGATAAAAGGTTACTTGGCAGCGCTTTCTATCTTTAAGCGCTCCTCGGAAGAGGTGTCCTATTTTAAAATGCTTTTAGTCATTCAATTCTTGAAAGGGTTGACAAATGTATACCCTCCAACACCTTTTCAGATACCCATCTGGGATTTAAATCTAGTCTTAAAATTTCTCATGTGTGCTCCTTTCGAGCCTTTACATTCTTGTCCATTAAGACTGCTCACTCTCAAAACAATTCTGTTAGTGGCTATAACATCAGGCCGCAGGGTAAGTGAGTTGCAGGCACTGTCTTGTAAGCCTCCTCACACTATTTTCCATAGAGACATGGTCATTTTAAAAGTCAGGCCATCATTCTTGCCTAAAATAGTGTCTGATTTTCATCTGTCAAAGAAGATTGTTCTGCCTTCCTTTTATCCTCCACCTCACGCTAGTAAGAAAGAGGAAAGGTTACACAGACTGGACCCAAAAAGGGCTCTCAGTTTCTATATTTCCAGATTGACAAATCTCTGACAATGTGACCAACTATTTGTTGGATATACTGGGCACAAATTGGGCCTTGCAATAACTAAACAAACTCTATCCAGATGGATAATTTTAGCCATCTCGGAGTGCTATAAATTGGCTGGAAAAGAGCCTCTGGATGGATTAAGGGCTCATTCAACCAGAGGCATGGCAACTTCCACGGTGTCCCTGTGCAGGATATTTGTGCTGCGGCCACTTGGTCATCAATGCACACCTTTGTAAAGCACTACTGCTTGGACTCTACGTCTTACCATTTTTTTGCAAAAGCCATCCTTCATTCTGTCCATAATTAAAAATTCTAGTACTCCCACCTCCAAAATTACCACTGCTATGGGAGTCTATCATAAGATGAGGAATACGTGGGAGGACACAATCCATTTGAAAAACTAGTTACTTACCAACTGTAACATTCTTTCGATTGGATGTTCCTCCCACATATTCCTCATCGAGCCTCCCATCATACCCCTCCGCACAGTTTATGCCAGTTGCACTCTAACTTCCTTAAGAGCCGAAAGACTTAAAGCCTGATCAACTGATGCGACCATGAACACCGTAAAAACAGAACTGAGGTAACGGGCAATGCTCGAGCCCTTTATATAGCGGATGACGTCGACGCCCGACGGCAGCCCTCGGGGGACATCGACTCCGCGGTCTCGAACACAGCACCACCTGGTGAAAAAAAGTTCCGAACAGCTGAAGCTGGGATACGATTATCATAAGATGAGGAATACATGGGAGGAAGATCCAATCAAAAGAACGTTACAATTGGTAAGTAACTAGGTCTTCTCTCCCGACCCTCAACGAACACAGGATAAAAACACTGTAACAAAATTCCTAGAAACCGCAAAGATAGCAGAATCGGAGCGAAAGAGTAAGAGAGAAAATTAGCAGCAGCCCTCCCCACAATTTCCATCAGTCATCCCAAGACTCTCCTGCTTCCCACTTCATTACCTCAAGAGACCATTGACAGCTTTTATCGCCAGTTACCTCCTGAAGAACCTAGATGGAACCGCATTATTATGACTAAATATTGATCAGAGAAACAGGACTCCTCAACGACCCAACACCTTTGCAAACATCTACCCTGACAGCCATCCAACCAAACATAGGACCGCAAGAAACAATGCCTGCTACTCCCTTAATCGCTAGACATCTTGCACCATCCACCACAACCACACAGTGGGAAACAATAGACATGACAGGCCACAAGAGGTGCCTGCTTAGACTCTGTGAATGAGAAAACAATAACATGTAGCCCCTAGGAAACTAATGGAACCAACCTTGAAGAACCCAATGACAATGATCCAACCATCCAAACCCACCTTGAAATGGCCAGCACAAGTGACCTCCTGATTAATACACCTTCTGTCTCCAAGCATTCCGCAGAAACGTTTGACCTCCTCTCCAACAGTCAGATACTTAATCTTCATCATAGAAAATTGGCTCTCCGATGATCAGCCCCCGGTCATCCACAAGAGTATCCCATCAGGCTGCAAGAGAATCGGCTGTAATCTCAGCAAAGGAAAAGAAGGTGGCATAGCTATGGTGTATGTAGACTCCTTCATAATCTCAATGCCCTCCATTGACATCATCCCAGACTGTGAATCGCTCGCTCTGATCTGCTCCATCGCTCCCTCAGTGTCACTAAGCTTCCTCTTTATTTACAGATCTCACTCCTACAGTCCGCATTTGCTGACAAACTGACGCCACCACTACTAACTATACTTGGAGATTTCAACATCTGGCTCAAGAAAGAAGATGACGCTGTTTCAAGGTCACTGAGGGCAGAACGTGTGCCTTTACACATCAAGGGGCTAAGGGTCCCACCCACATATCTAGACACACTCTGGATTTCTGTAATGGAAAATGTATCTACTGTCTGCTCCCAAGTCCACCTCTACTGGGGAGACCACATATTTTTTTCCTTTCACAATACTTAGTGAGACGCCACATCTTGCAAATCCTTCAAAAGAACCATGAACCAGACCATGGAAAGAAATGCACATCAACACCCTACTAGTAAAACTAGAAGAAACCAAATCTACTGTTCGCACCGACGGACCAACATTTGTTGGATGCAAAACTCCATAACATTCATAACTGGATTATTACTGCATTGGACTGTATTGTTCATAGGAAACCTTTCAAAAACTCTGGGGAAAAAAAAAGAAGCTAAACGGTTTAGCTCAGACTAAACTACTTAAAAAAGGAAAATCGAAAACTGGACGAAAAACAATATACCACATTGTGAGAAACCTGGCAGTGTTTTCCTACCTACTCCCCCGGGATCCTCTTGCAGGTGGCCAGGGAAGGGCCATCTCTTTTGGATCCCTACCCTGAGTGTTGAAAAGCGAGGGAGGATCACCTGAGTGGAGGGCCACGTGGTTTGGGAGGAGAACATTTGAGGGCGAGACATGGTATTCCCTCTTTTCCCATTCCACCTCAAAACACTTTCCCTCAGCTTTCATGGGGTATTGGGGTATTTTCAAACCCATTCTATCTCCCAACAAATACTGTGACGAGGAAGAAACAGCAGGGAGTAGGAAGATTTCCCATAGGAATAACACGGGGAGTGTAAGGGAAACAGGCTGCAGAATGAACTTAAGTTGCCCCGTTGATAATCAGGAATTTACTAATTATCACTCACACCTGACTCCACTTGACTGTTTTTCCAACTATAAAAGGTGCAGTTCTACACAGGTTAGAGAATGAGCTGGGGACGTTGTTTGGACCAGAGAAGCCAAGGAGCAGAGCGCAGCAGGATCAACTGCCCAGAGGAGAACGGCGTGCCGAGATGCTGGCATGGTGTTTCAGAGGGGCTGCTGCATGGCCAGTGAGCCATGTCTCCAGAGAGCTGGAGCAAAGCACCCTGCAGTCTGCTTTTGGCGGTCGGAACATTGCTTGTTCCCTTGGGACCTGTGCTGGCCCCAAAGGTGTCTGAGGGGCAGGTGGTGAGACCCTGACCTCAGGCCTGCACAACCAGAAGGGACCGCTTTTCAACTTGCTGCTGGGCAGGTGAGTCTTGTGAAAGTAGTAGAGCGCAAGAGAGTCTCTGGAGCATGCAGCTGATATGACATAAAGCAGCAGCACTGAGCCGAAAAGAGGAAAGAAATTAAAGGAAACTAGTAAGGCTAAATAGATTGAAAGAAGAGTGACGGGATCAAGAAAAAGTAGGAGAAAGCAAGAAAACCAATGCGTGCCAGGTGCGCAAAGTGAAAGATCTGTAAAAAGACGGCGCAAGTGACCCAAAACAAGAGAGAAGGGTGCAAGCGACCAGACAAAGCGCAAAGTGTGTACGAGAAAGCTGGAGAAAGTGCCAGGGAGCACAAAAAAGACAAAGAAGGTGCAATTGTGGACAGAGGAAGTTAAGGAAGGTACCTCTGGGCACGAGAAAGAAGTCAAGAAAACAAAGGGGAACAAGAAGGGGCGCAGAAAGCCCTTGAAGGCAAAAGTTAAGAGAAGGAAGAGCAGGAAATAAGAGTGGGGTTAAAGCTTGGAGTGGTCGCGCTTAGGAGGAGCAAAGTACCTGGTGTTTTCTGAAGTATCTGATGCTAACCCTTTGAAGGAACTGTATGTGAAAGAAAGGTACATCCTGACAAACTGAACTCATATTTTGAAACTCAAGAGGGGCCTAAGCTTGGGGAAGGGAATCCTGAGAGGCCTATCAAAGTGGAATCTTGATTATTTTGTGTTACTGAAGGAATTGAAGCTACACCTACACCCGGTGTGAAGACCACCTGAAACCAATCCTGGTTTCCTATTTTTGTTGAACCAACACTTCTTGCATTTGAAAGACTTCCTAACACATTTTTGTCAAAGAGTGAGGACAAGCATAGGTTTAGACCCAGACGTTTTTTTATTTTGGACTTCCAGACTTCGAAGGCCCTTAGAAACATCAATTAAGGGAACCATCCCTTTAGTTTTAGGTCCAGTAAGGCATTACACCAACCCAGGAACCTAAGTAAATAAAGGTTTTGAAATAAATAATCTTGGAATCTGTGTCTCTCTTGATACCATGCCTGTCTCACAACACTAACTGTTGATTTTTCTGGGTAAAGTAGTCAAAGCAAAGAAAGCACACTACTACAAATTAATTGATTTGGCCCATCCAAGCGAAAGGGAAATGTATAAGATCCTCCAAGAATTGTAAAAGCCCACAGCCTGCAACACAACCGCTGCCCCTCCCTACTTAAAAACTCTGTGACAAGATTTCTGCACGCTGCAACCCAAAGACCCTTGACATTGAGGATCACCTCAACAATACATGGTGCTCTTACCCACATGCCACCAACGAGACTCCACTAACGCTTTCCGCAACCTCCTCTTGATCATCTTTCCGTCTTCTGTTGGCAGAGGACAGACAAGCTACCATTTACTCATGCAACCAATAAGGATCTCATGAGGATTCATTTTATCGACGCAAACCGCCTCCTGGTTGAAGCACAGCACAAATTGAAACCTCCTAGGAGCACAGAGTCAGTTCTGTGCCTCATCTGGGGTACACCTGAAAACAATGCAGATGGAAATTCAGAGAGTGCACTCATCCTGTTGGATATCTCAGCTGTTTTTGACATCAGTCACAAGATCCTCCTTAAAAGACTGGAAGATATTGGTATTAAAGAAACAGCTCTACCCTGGATAACCTCCTTCCTTATGGGTAAATCAAAAACCACTATCTTGGTCCCTGGAATTCCTGGCCTTTCTGACTTACCTGTGGAGTACCCCTAGGATCCACACACTCGCCTCTACTCTTCAACATAAACACCCTTACTAGACCTCATCAACGTATCTGATATCTCCTGCTACAAAGCCTGGGATGACGTACAAATAATCGACTCATTTGTAAACCACCAGAAACCAATGCTTGAAATATAAAAAAAAATGCTTAGCATAGGTCGACAAATTGATGACTGTAAACAGATGAAACTCAATCATAGCAAGACAGACCTGATGCTCTGAAACCCTAAAGGTTCTAACTCCCCCACAATCCCTTGCCTTTGTGAGATGGGCTCTTGCCCAAAACCGTCGCTCACAGTAAGAACAACACCCTCACTCTTGATCTGCAGATCCGAGCTATCATCAGAAGTTGTTTCTCCCAGATGTGCATCCTACGCCGCATCTTACCCTACTTAAAATTCACCCACAGAGCCATGACCATCATTTCTCTAAAACTATGCAGACTAGACTATGTGAACAGCCTCTATCTCTTATGCCCAGATTCAAAATGCAATGGCAAGACTACTTCTCAGAATTAGGCAAACAAACACATCCCACCAGCTCTCCACTGGCTGCTGTGAAGGTATCATGGAGCAAGACACAGACAACAGATTTACTTTTCTTAATAAAATACTTTATTGGTCTTTATGTTAGGATGGAGTAACGCCTAACTTGCCCTAAGCTAAGGTGGGATTTCCCTGCCTAAAGAAACTAAGGGCAGTATGTGTCATTAAGTTTAACTCTAAAACCTGTTTGTGTCCAAAACCTATACTTGCGCTCACAACTATAGCTATACAATGTCTAGGGATGTAAGTACTAAATGAAACACTGTTCAAATTAAAGTTCTGAGCTTCTTCCAGCTGTGGCTTGGTTTCAGCTTCATCGTTTACCAAGTTCCAAATAGTTCCAAACGAGCTTGGGGTCCCCTTGCCCCAAGTTCAACACAGTACCAAAATGTCTCAGGGTTCCCTTCCCCAAGTTCAACACAGTTCCAAATGATCTCTGGGTTTCCCTTCCCCTAAGTTCAACACAGTATCAAATGATCTCAGGGGTTTCCTTCCCCTAAGTTCAACACAGTTTCAAAGAAACTTCGGGGTTCCCTTCCCCAAGTGTAACACAGTTCACCAAAGACCTTGGGGTTCCCTTGCCCTTTTGGTGTAATACAGTTCACCAAAACCTTGGGGTTCCCTTCTGTTGTAGGCAGCTCCTCCAACAAAACTGCTATGAGCCTCTTGAATGCTTACAGGTTTAACTTTGTAATCCTCTAGGTACTTTTGAAAACTTAAATGACTACTTTCTTTAACTTCAGCAATCACCATGCAGCACATCTTTATTTTGTGTTTCCTGGTGAACCCACAAGGGTCCTTTAAGACGAGGTAACAGTATCTGAGATCTTACTCATACATCAATAATCAGACCGACTCAGGAAGTTGCCAAACAATAAATGTTTTAATAACAATTCTTTAAAACAGGGAGTACAGCGGACACTAACGGACGCTACATAGCTCGTTCAACGAGTTCTCGAAACATTTCATAAAAAACACAACTTTATACTATGCTATGTGGCAAAATAAGAAAACCTATGTGGGGATGTGATGGGCTTAAAAGAAATATCTAAGTATACTTTCTACGGGGGCTTGGACCGGGATTGGGTCTCTAAGGTCAGGTGGACAACTATGCCCTCCCCTAGTGCAAGTCATCTTCCGTGTCATACTAATACACAACGTTCTATTGGCTTCTCAAACTATAGGGCTCCTCGCTACGTGGCTCTCTACGATTGGTTGGCAAGCTTGTACCATTCTGGAATATTCCATTTGCTAGCAGCACAGAAGTTGGTCCCCTATGTGCATGTGGGTTGGTGTGTTTATTCCTCCCCACCCATTTAGCCCAACATCCATCATCGCTCCTGCTGTCTGCCAGTCAATTAGTCTTTGAACTCTGCCTTACAGTTGCCTCTTGTCTCTGGGAATAAGTGAGAGTGAGACCATGACCTTATCTTCTGGTCTTGTTGTAGCTTGACCCAAAGTCTATTTCCAACATGACCATGTGACAGGAGACCACGTTTTGAGCTCCTTCATTGTATTTAATACTATTAAATGAATAAAACTTGGCACTTCCGGTGTTTTTCCATTGCACCTCAAACAGAAGCACGTCTTGCTTCTCACGTTCATTGTATCTCCTTGGGTAGATAACCAGGCTCTTGGCAGCCCGACTCTTGACACTGGGCCAGCAAGCCTTCTTGAATCTTCCTTCGCCGTCAGCTATTTTATTCAACTGCGCCACACTTTCAGCCCTTCTATTCACGCGGTCCAATTTGTTAAAATGCGTTGTGGAACATCCAGATTCTATACACATATATATATTGGCGCATCGCCTGCAATCTATTTACTACGTATAGCCAGCCTTATGATTAATTGGTCTGCGTGCGTTACTGCATCTGTACAATTATAAAACGGCTTTGCATTTTCTTCAGTACTTTTCTGCACATGCAATCTTCATTTTGCTCCCAAAATGTTGCTCAATTCTTTACTTCGCCATCAGATTCTATACAGTCTATTCACCTTCTTCATCAGCATCTCTTCTGGGTGCATCATTTCTGCTTCATGCAACATCACCAGTCTCCTCTTTCACTCATCTTCACGCTTCTTCCGCAACTTCCTTCAGAAGACTGTCATTTCTTCGTGGGTACATCATATGGGGTTTTCTCAATGGATACCTTGTTTCAAGGACTTTTCGCAGTATAGGTACCCTTACTGGTATTACGCATGTCGCAATTTCCAGTTCCCAACATATAAGCAACATGGGGGCGGGACTTCCGGTAGAGGTACCTAGCTCCTCCCCTACACTGGGTTCTTTCTCCATTAGGGCTGCTCAGTCTAGGCGCAGTTGTTGTACAACACGGTCCACCCATTACAGGTCACGCAACCGATAACCCTTGGCACTTTGTGATTCTCTTGGTTTTCCTTGGACAACACAGGTTTTCCTCCCTGAACCTGTTAGTAATTCACATTCATTGTAGCTTTCTCAGTGACAGTCTCTTGGCTTTGCCACAACTTGTATTCAAGTCACTCTGTCACTTTGTGATGAAAATCCTTTTTTACACTTGCTGTCTCAATGTCCATTCAAGCTCATCAACTTGTTTTTCACACTTGCTTTTCTGCTTGATTCAAGAATACTTATCATGAACTTTCACTTTGTTCATTAAATGCTTCTGACCTGGTTTTTACTGCATTCACAATTGTACATCATTCGCTTTTCACTTTGCTGTATTTTCATCTTATTTCCTTATCTTTCTTTTCAATTCGGTATTTAATAAATCTTGTTATTTAGTTCAAAAAGTACTTAGTAGTTTGTGTGGTATTCAATAACTCTTGTGGTATTTCAAAAAGTGCTTTGCCGTTTGCTCAGTATTCAGTATTCTTCCGTTCGGTTTCAAACCCCACTCTTGCAAATGTCCAATTACCCGCCACTGGAGCGCCCTGGTACAAGTATTCTCTCTTTCACACTCACTGGTACTCGGCTTCTCCTGCAGGCGTCTCTGCAGTCTTCTCTGACTCCCACTTTCCTCCCAGGTAAGCATTGAACTGCAGCGAGCAGTGCTCCCTACCAGGAAACCTTGCTGCAGCGTCCCGCAGCTACTGGGAGTCTTCCATGTTCCCCACCTCCAGCTAGGACCATGTGATTGCAGGGGCTCTGGCCCTCTCACGGCCCACTCGGGTCACAGCGCCTCTCTCCCCCTTGACAACACACAGCGTCCTCTCTGCCGGTCCTGCTCCTCGCCTTGCAGCTGCCTCCTTCATACCAGGAAGGGTCCCCCTTTTATGCACCTATCGCATTTAAATTGATCGCAGGTGCAAGTCTAACCACAATTACAATAAATAACGGGGCATGCCTGACCTTCTATAGTCCTCTTTCTCATCTCAGTAATATAGTGGTGACACTGACTAGAAGTGTGCATTACTCTTAGTTGCCTCTTCCTCGTCCCAGTTGTAAAGGTATGTGAATGTGGGACAGTGGGTGTGTAGGGAAGTCAAAAAGACTGAGTGACTTGGGGTATTCCTCCTAGTTGTTCACTCACTTGTTTGGTATAGGTTTGCAGTATCAACATAATGGCTTTGAAGTGTGTTTACCTTGCCCTTATAGAGAGAGATCCTTTGAGGTGTTCTCTTTCTAGATCTTTTATAATAAGGGTGTTCCCAAGGGCCATTCTGAAACGAAAGCAAGGGGGTCGGTTGACAGTACCCCATAAAAGCTTCTGGGATTGAAGGTTCATCATGAAAAGGAAATGGGAATACTGTGTCTCACCTAAGGACATCCTTCCTCCATTCTCCAAATCTCTTCCACCCATGTGATCCTCCTTCACATATCCACCCCCAGGGTTGGGATCCAAAAGTGATGGCCTTTCCCTGGCCACCTGAGCAGAGGATGTTTGGAAGAAGGAAGTCGGAACGCCCTCCGGTTTCTCACACTGCCCATCCAAAAAATTATTCTTAATCCTTCAAAAGTAAGTTTCATCACTGCACTCCCTCCAGAACACTTGGGTACAGCAATGCTTCCCTAGTACTAATCCCTAACTTTAATAAGAAATTACAAGGTGGATCCACTTTTTTAGTACTGGCCAGAAAACTCTCGAATAACTCTACCCAAAGGTCTCTACCTGGTAGTGAACCACTTGACTTTCAGGAATCCGCTCAATACTTGGCTTTTCAAACTACCAGTTTTAAAGAAATGAGAGATAATAGCAACTGACTAAAGACTGCACCAGAAACTTGGACTACATTATGACAAGCAATTGTGAAAATCTTTGCACTACCATACGTGGTAAATCAATCTGATTTATGGATCCTCTGCTGCGCGACAATGGTCCACACCTGAATCTCAGTGAATTGTACAACCAAGAGACAGGAAGCGACTACATCCTAACCCTTTTCCTCAACTATATGTCCTCACTACTAAAATCTTCAAACGTACACTTCCCATACCTCTTCAGACGACCAACCGGGTCTAGTGTACTTAACATATCAGACCTTATCCTTCTTTGAGCAACAACCATTCTGTCAGTTCTGCATTCTGCAGTTTGGGGCTGCCCATACAGCTAACCTGCTCCTGTCCGTACCAACCACAAACTGAGTTCTTCATACTGGCACACAGGTAACCGGTACTTCTGACCTGCCTACATTCATCAACAGCACAGGCTTTCCAGCGAGGCCAACACTATTGCCAGAAGGGCGCTATATAAGACTACTTTGCATTACATTCTCTTCCAAGTAGCAGCTCTTCCTTGGGATTCGCAACTACGAGTCTCCCCTTGCATCAAGGGACCATGAGCAGACACGCCCACTGACAGGGTGTTCTCCCCTTATGTCTCCTTCTCAGCCTATTCCTATCACTCTCTTTGATAAATTAATCCTCATTTTTGGTTGCATTTTGAATCTGGTTGGTTTTGGTCCGGATCTCAAATTGTTCTCATTATTGCTTTACAAGTAAAGTATGAGACATTAATATTGGGAAATGATGCTTCCTTAGATATACTCACTCAAAGCCAAAAGAAGTGGTTATTTAGGGGAGCCATGATGGGAAAAAAATCATCCATAGGAATTGGAAATCCGACATTTCTTTAAAAAAAGAGGACTGGTTGAAAGAAATGCTTGATCTGGCGGATGTGGAAAAATGTATTTATAGGAAACAAGGCAAGAATGGGTTGTTTATGAAAATTTGGGGCAAATTTCTGACATTGTATTGAATCTGACAATTTCATATTATATGATGTGTACCTGGCATCTGTAAGGGGGGGGAGGTATTTATGTGTTTGTAATTATGTGTATAGTTTTTGCTACAAATTTCTTTGTTATTTCATGTTTTGTTATAAGTAAAATGAAAATAACATGAAAAAAAAAGTATGGCTTTAGTATTGCTTAATTCTAGTATGATGTCGGTTACCTAAAATTATGGCATTATAAGTGTTTGTGGGTGCAGTGCCATCTTGAAGTTTGTATTTCCGTCTGCGTGCTTCCTTGATGTTAAGCAGTTGGCTTGTGCTGCTCTGCACTCTGAAGCATCATCGATGTTACAGCATGTGGTGTGTGCCTTTACTTTCCTTTCCTTAGCAGCCCACATCTTTTTGGGGCACTGGTCAACCTCTAACTCTGCCAGTGCAGGGGGAGACACTGTTCTCTTTTGGGAGATGTTTAATGTAGCACACATCCCCTTTCTGTGAAATGCTGCAGGGGTACTTTGTATCCCTTTCCCTTTTTCTCTCAGTAACATTTCTGTTACTTTTCAGTGTGTCCAAGACGGGCTGGCGACGGGCAATGTTTTTTAGCCGGGTTTTTCTTTTTTACTGCATGCATTTTACAGCATTATGCCATTTCAATCACCATCACTTCATAAAAGGCCAGGCTAAGTGCTTTTCGCCCTGTCCTTCAGCGATCTTACCCCCAGCCTTTGCCCTTCTTCCTGCTTTCTCAGGACAGGAAATGCCATATATGGTAATACCTTTGCCAGGCAAAGCATTGAGTTTCCCAGGTAAAGCGGCAGTGTGATCATCTGGCCAGATGTGGGTGCTGGGACTGTCTAGTCCCAATCCACACTCCAGCCAGGAGTATGTCTTGTTGGGCTGATGTGTCACAAGGGGCTGTCCATGATTAAAGAGCCCTGCCAGTTTGAATTGTGCAGATCCTTGCCATTGGTGGGCGTGGGGCAACCCAGCTAAAATTTGGAATCAAAAGTCCTGCAGCTGGTCTTCCAATCCTCATTTTAGCCTAGACCCCCACAAAGAGTGCAGCCCATTGACGACATTGGGCCTCATTACGAGGTTGCCGGTCCG
Organism: Ambystoma mexicanum; assembly: GCF_040938575.1. Classification (NCBI taxonomy): domain Eukaryota; kingdom Metazoa; phylum Chordata; class Amphibia; order Caudata; family Ambystomatidae; genus Ambystoma; species Ambystoma mexicanum. The sequence continues at coordinate 1,490,065,504 of NC_090932.1, read as the reverse complement.
GTAACAACGGTAACGGTATGCTTGCCGGTACCGTTGTTACCGGACCGGCAAACTCTGAGTTGTTCTCGCAGGTGCCTTTCATTCCACCAGGTCTGCCCTGGCGGAATGAAAGGCACCCGCGATCATAGCAAGGCTGTAGCACCGGCACCGTTATGAATGGTGCCGGTGCTACAGGCATCTCCATTCCCATTGAGCCCTATGGGGCTGAAATGGGAATGGGGATATACCGGCACCTGCAAAAGGGCAATTACTGGGTCCGGCGGAGCCGGAATACCCCGGTAATTGCCCATTCGCGGGTGCCGGGTTTTCATGCCGGTATGGAGGTAGCCTTGCCGGTAAAACCGGCAAGGCTACCTCCAACCTCGTAATGAGGCCCATTGGCATTGTCTCCAGCCAAGTCCCGGAGAAGCTCTGCCTCAACATCAGTCTCCTGAAGACCCTAGTGGGGACATGGAACATTGGGCTTATGGGACCAACCATTCCTGACCTCTGCATAAAGCTCCTGCCCATGAAGCGTCCCGGAACCATCCTGTGAACTGACCAGCTTCATTAAGGGCATCTCGGATGTATCCGTCTCCTTTTCAAGTTTTGGTTGTGCACATCACCAGCTCGTGCCCCAGGGACTGTCGTCCTGCAGCTGCAACTCTTCATCATGAGCAGAGCAGAGTCTTTGACGCCGCACCAAGTGTCACCTGCAGCCCCATGATCAGGTTCTTCTTGACTGCTGCCAGTCTATCGAGTCCTGGGGGTCTCTTGTCATTGTGAGACCTGTAGTGGATGTCATCTCAAGGTGCTTGGGTCGTCCAGTGTCAAAGTCAGGAACTATCTTGTTGGAGCACTGGCCCACCTAGATTTAACCAATCCCAAATCCCAAAAGCTAACACTGCACCTGCGGCCCTTTGAACCCCTGCAACAGATTGACTGAAGAAAGGGGGCCTAGCGAATATGAGAACCCTAAGGGTAGTTACTCTGTGAATCTGAATAAATGGACAGGCAGCATACTTGTTTCCACCCCCCAATTCCCACCATAGGGTTGTATGGGCATAAAGTTCTCACCCTAACTCTCCCATTTTCATGCAACACTCACCTGTTTTATTGTGCTGCTTTGGGTAGAAAAATGGTGACAAACGAAGCCATCCCAACACCATCCAGTCCCTGTGTAGGATAACAGGAAACCGTGCAGTGTCAGGGAAAACCTCTTTAAGAGAAAAAAACCCTAGTCAGGTCCCAGGTGAAGTGAAGAGCAGGATTCTCTTGTGGAGTTAGCTCGACTGGTGCAGGGTGTCTTCTCGTAAGTGGCAGTAGAAATGCCGAGTTGAAATGCAGGCACAGCAGGGCAGGAAACAGCAGGGGAGCTGCCACGTAGAATAATTTACAGAAAGGGAGGAAACGGCAGAGGAGCTGCTGCACAGAATAATGCACAGAAAGGAAGGAAATGGCAGAGAAGCTGCCCCAATGAATAATGCACAGGATGACAAAGTGTCGGGAATCAGCAGAGAGTCTGCAGGCGAGCCAGGAGTCATGAAAAGGAAAATGAAGCAAGGAACAAGTGAGAAATAAGAATAAAACTAGTGTTATGGCAACGTAGTAACGCACAGATTCACCGAACAGGAAACCTTAAGTATGCTGCTGTTCTGTATGTGTGTAGTGACTTGGGCAGTAAGTGTCTGGCATGGTTTCAGAATACTGCTAGAACTCTGAATGGAATCAGTGACCCTGGGTCGGCCGGACGCCGTCTTGGGGGAAATCCGCAGCAAGTAACATAGATATGTTTCCATCTATGCCACAATGACCAGGAGGGCCGTTGAATCCTGACACCCTAACTCACTTTATTCTGTACAGTCTCTTGTTTCATTGCTAAACTACTTCTCCTGTTTGAGGTTTATGTAGCATTGTGGATTATGCGCCTGCTACATTTAACTGTTATATGACCACATTGTAAGATTAAATATTAGATTTCATGCCACAGAAATTAGTAGAAGCATATGGACAAAAACATTATATTCTCTCTTACTATATCACAAAATAAAGCTAACACATGTTTCACTCATTAATTAGAGCTTATTTAGGGTCTTTACATTTATTTTGTTGTGATAAACATATGGAAGCACAAATTATAAACAGAGATGTTGCACAGTTTTGTCAAAATTAAAAATAACATGGAAATCAAAAACATGGAAATCAACATAATATCAGTACATTGAGCCATTCCAAAGTGAACGATTGTGCATGCAAGAGTAAATGAATACAAATAAAAGTTAAAGAAAAGGGAGAGAAAGGAAAAATAAGAGGTTATGTTAGCCTCAAGTACGTATTGTTGTTCTTCTATCGGCTGTACAATGATATTTCAATTATCATTATTACTTAGAATCAAGTTTAAGTTGGTTGCTTTTACATTTCAGTATTCACGATATGTATTTGCTCAACAATATGATGTATAATCGTGGAACAGCAACTACTTTAAGTACAATCAAATATACTACCACCCCATAGCAGGTATATATTAATTTAAAAATAATTGATTATTCAATTATTTTTTTAGCCATAATTGAATTTATATTAACTAAACAAACCTTTTAGTTTCAAATGGTTCCTGAATTTCTTGATGATTAGTTACTTCTATCTGCAAATCAGTGTTCTGTTAACTGCTGATTATTGGCTTGTTCTCCTGCATGTAGCATTTCTGTTGATAACAGTTAGTGATCCATAAGCACTTTAGGGCCAGTTCTATAAAGCATAAACTAATATAGTGTTGAAACAATACCTCCAGTTATTGGTACCTCCCTCCAAGCAAGTGTGTGTGATTAATTGCATCAGTGATGGAAAAAAACACTTAGTTTGATCATATCTTGTTTGATTGTCGTCTGAAAAGATTATATTGAAATTCTTAATGAGTGCTGACGAACAATGCCATATTGGCTATTAACACATTAGCCCAAACTGCATTACAATCGCTTATTAATGGTTTTGCTCTTCTTTTTGTGTCCCATATCATACTGCTATTAGAAATAAATAGAAATGGCCACCATTGTAGTTTAACTGTTATTGTTTGATTGTTACGTGCATATATTTGTTTAGTTCAAGGACTCATGTTTCAGCAATAAATACTTTTGGGGTGAATCTGTAAGTCCATTCACTGCATGCTACACACTCTCCTTGTGGTTCCAGCATCTGCATTGTGATATGTTGTCCTCTCGTTCCCCTAACAATGGTAACAAAGATGACTAATCACAAATACGCGTGATCATGTGGCATCCATCTTAGTTTAGGATATTTGTGATACTTCTGTGCACAATGTTACCATTTATATCTGTTTGACGCGTTTTTAAATATGTGAAAAGCATGTCTATGTTCAAACACCTAATATCTATCTACTAAAAAGTGTTATTTTTAACTTATTGTCCTGTTGTAACACTAAAGCATGTGCCTAAGTTTACATAGTTTGAAATGCATTCTCTGGTTCCCATAGCAATCGTGGTTATGAAATAACAGCATGTACATATAGGCATGATGCGTGATGGCCATCTGGGATGGTTGTGATCATTCTATGCGCAATGTTAAAGCTTGTATGTTCAGATGATTCTTATAAAAGTTGTATCTGAAAGATTACAAATTTCACTGTGATCAAAGCTTTATATCTGTTGAAAAAAGTGGTTAATTCTGATAAATAATTATTTGATACTAATGCGGTATACCGTTCTTTCATCGACAGTTGTAATTTTGATGGTTCTTTTATGAGTATATTTTTACCGAAAAAACTCATCCAAATATATAGGGGGGGGGGCGTGGCGGTTGGGACTAGTTTAAAAAAAAATAGGAGATAGGGTTTTGGGGGTGCCCCCTCTCCCCCAATATAAAATAAAAGATTTCAATTTGTTTTTTCGGTAAAAAGTGCTCTTAAAAAAACCATCGAAATAACAACCATTGATGAAATGATGAAATGACATAGAACCTACTAAATCATGTCTCTCTAAGTTAATTTAGTGCATCAAGTTTTAAGAGTAACTAATATATTGTAATTATCGAATGTTCTAATTATATCCTGAGGGTGTCCTCTGTAATGTTTATTCAGTTTTGAAAATTATGCTTTGTACTGGCCAACCCACCGATACCAGTATTTATAATTTATTATTACAAATGTAGCCAGTAAATTGATCTATGACAAAATTTGTGACCCCAGTTTAGAACTTACCATATACTTTTTGTTAGAAGAAATTGTAAGTGTATCCCGGCTATAAAAATATATTCAGTTTATGATCTGTATTTAATCCTTTTATTCCCTAGGGGACTGGGCAAGTGGACCTCACTGGGACTGACTCCCCTAGTGGGGACAAGGACTCCAATTCCAATAAGTAACTCCCAGTCCAAAACACAATTTCTGCCTACATAGGAGTTGGAAATACTTTGATACCTCCCATGATGATTACAACAAACAAGGACCCTTCTTTCACTAAATTGGCTTCAGATAATGCTGAACATTGCCTGAATGGCATAATCAAAGAAGACAGATAACTTTATTTTGTTTCCGATTATGTACATAAGAACAGAGTGGACCTAGAGTCAAGGAGAGACTCATACGGAGGGAGGCGAGTAATCCCTACACAGAGGCGAGCCTCATCCTGGAGGGGGAGAGCCATGCAAGGCCAGGGAACCAGCAGTGGCTTGGAGGAAGAGAGAACCGCTAGCTGGAAGCTGGAAGGCGGGCGTTCTGACCAAGCGAGAGACTCCTGTCAGGAGAAAGACAGAAACACATGTGTCTCAACTGGTGGCTCCATGTTATTTCAGCTAATTAAATTACTTTGTTGTAATTTACTTCGTAGGCATTACTTTGAAATTCTACTTAAAATGTATTTCTTTTCCTTTTTGGCAGCTACCCCCTTTCCACATCACGACCTGAATCCCTTCCTAGCCTTTTGTTAGCCCTTCCCCCACAAAGGCATATAACAATTCGAAGTAATACCCACAAAGTAAATTATAACTAAGTAATTTTGTGGAAACAACGGGATACCCACAGGCGAGCAGTGGTGGGACTGGCGCCCAGAAACCGATGCTGAGAACAGAGGGAAGAAGGGAACCCAGGTCCCAGAGTTCCTCACAGCAAGTGCCTTTGCTGCCAAGGCGAGCACCAACAGTGAAGCGAACACTCTCGAAGTGAAAACGCGAGTAAGGGCTATGAACTTTAGTTCCAAGATTGGCAAAACTGCTGAGGTTACATAGAACGAATAATTACGAATGGAGATAACCACGGCTGGGAAAGCTGACAAAGTTGCGAGAGCTTCAGAGAATTGAATGGGCCCACGCCCCATTGTAAAACAGAGCGAGAAAGCTATAAACACTTTATCCAAAGGCTGGAGAAGCCGCTGAAAGTATGAGGACCTGAGAGAACTGAAAAGGGCAAAGGCCCTATGTAAAACCGAGCAAAAGAGATGCAAATCATTTATGTCAAGCCTGGAAAAGCTGACAACAATACGAGAGCCTGCCGGAGCTGAAGGGCAAACATCCTATGTAAAACAGAGTGAAAGAGATACGAGTGCTTTATACCAAGACTGGGAATGCCGACAAAGGTACGAGGAACTGATGAAGATGGATGGGTATGCGTCTCACGTGAAACAGATGGAAAGGAGTATGTATACTCCACGGCATGACTGGAAAAGACAACTAGGTTACGGGAACCTAGGACCCCCTATAGCGGGCAGACGCCCTAAGTCTTTTAAGTTGATTGAGAGCACTAAGCCTACCAAAGGGCCAGAGGACTTTAGTAAGTCTAAGAGCCTCAAAGGTTTGGCATAGAGAACTGTGTTAAAAGTGATCCTGCAGGGATTTGAAAACGTATCTAAATATGAGAAAAGTGGCCTAAGAAGAACCCTTCTTTTCGTAGGGCGGAGAAGAAGAAACAATCTAGAGGATGTTTGTCTTTTTAGTCAACAGAATCTGCAAGTAAACTGTGAACTGTGTCATTATATTCTAAAGGAACATAAAAATAAGTAATCTAAGTGATTGGGCCAGGCAGAAGCCACTGACAGAGGTTATTGCTCCAGGCTCCTTTTTCGTTTGGTTGGATTTTCTATAGCAGTAGGGCCAGTTAGTTAACTAGGATTTGGATGCAGGACTATTTCTTTTGGGCTTTGACAAACACCAAGGCAGGGAACTCTCTCATAGCAGTAGGACCAGTTAGGCATGTTTCTTTAATTTCAAATAAACACTCTTGATTCATGACCCACTGTAGTCTGAGTCCTCATTCTGGTTTTCCACACATCCTTCTCGCGTAAAATAAAGTTCTTTGTTGCCGCCCCTGTCATCAGAAATGATTTTTTTCAATGCATGCAAATCTGCTGTCTTCGACATTAACTTTTGCATGCTGTTTTTGCCAATGCGCTGAGGAATGGTATCTTGTATCTGCTGTTCTGATCGCATGTAGATGTTCAGTAATTCTGACCTGTAGCTCTAGTACTGCCAATATACTTTTTGCCACATACTGTGACAAATCTGAAGATTCAGTCACTTCTCCTCAGAGTGGAGCCTCTGCTTGTGAGACTAGGGAGTTGAGCCAGTTACGCAATATTCCCCGTGAAGGTGGCGGAAAGGGGGATCTCACAGGGAGAGACTCCCCTCTTGGGGATAGGGATTCCTGTTCCGAGAATGAACTCTCTTTGCATCTCACTCAAGGGACAAAGAAGGAAACATCTTCCTCACCAGAATCCTTCTACAACTATTATTGTGGTATCTCTACTGAGGAGTGTCCATTTGGTACTCGCACGAGTAAGGCCCAGAGAGTAATAAAGAAAGAGATACAGCCTGACACTGAGACGAGGAAGCCGAATTTAGTGAAACAGTGCCTGGTCCAAACACAAAGGAAGGACTATGGCTGGAGCTTGGGGAAGCCTCAATGTGGTTTTATAAAGATTGGAGGAGCAAAGGTAACATGAAAAGATACCAGGAAGTTTGAACGGGTTGTGCAGAGACGGAGAAGCTGGTAATCTGTCTATCGTGCAGAGTGGAAGAACGGGTGTTTGAGAAAAAAGTGAAAATAAATTTGATGGCAGAGAGCCTACCGAGAGGCTCAGTCATGGACAAGCATCTCAGGAGAGATTCGCTCGTAAGAGGATCCAGTCAGAGGTCGGAGGAAGAGGGGAGACCTCTTCAAACTAACTCTGTTGGTGTGGAGGTGCCCCTGGCAGTACCGAAGGAAGAAACAAACGAGAGAAGCACCATGTAACTGACATAGGGTGAACAAGGGAGAGAAGGTGAGAAAAGCTTTCTCCAAGCAAGAAGCACCATCCAAGAATTACACCAAGCCATAATGTGGAGCAACCAGAAGGAAAGCACGGAAGCCATCGAAGGATCAAGATGAGACGCCAACCTGGTGACACAAACCCGAGACTAGGAAGTGCGGGAGACACGGGGAGTGGGCCTGCTAAACCTCAATTGGCAAGACAATAAGAAGAGTGGTAATACGCACGGGACCCCTCATACATGTCCCAGTAGTGCAGAGAAACCCAAGAAGTGTGAAAATAACTACGGGACTCTTTATACTCATCCCCATAATATTGAAGAGCATATAAGGAGGGAATCCAAACCCTGGATACATTACACATATCTCCGGGGAGAAATGGAGTAACGTGAGTCATAAAATTTAGTTTCTTACAGCAAGAACCCATACTGCTAGGAGAGAAAGAGACAAAGATACTGTTTCTCAACAGGAACCAGACACAGAAGAATCTACTGGTCATCAAACCTGAGGATAGTATAATACCAAAGGAGCCAGAGAGAATATATATACCCTGAAAGAACCAAGACACAGAAGAAGTCAGGGGTCAATACCCCTGTAGAACCAACTTTCAAGAATCTAAAATGATTATCCAACAGGACGTGGAAAAGTCCTATAAAAGAACTGAACAAATTTGTGGAAAAGATAGCCAAATGCTACTCAGATATTCCATATTAAAATGGAATTAGTCTACTGGGAAGTAACCTTTCCAACGGCAGGAGAAGGGAGTCTTTCTCCTGGTCTTTAGTTGTTTAGAATTAGTGGTAGGGTCAGGATAGGTTCGTTTTGGGAATGAGGACAGACTCTTGTTTTGGACTTGTACACTGACGTGGAACACCCTCGTTTTAGTTGTGTTAGGTAGGGCTGCCCTTTTGATTAGGGAAAGTTAGGCCTTTTTGCTTTAATTGTAATAAACACAGTTGAAACCTGGCAGACTCTGGTCTGTCTCATCCTTCTGACCCGCCACAATACACATTAAAAAACAGACACATTCAAAAACAGGGTCAGGTGCTTCTCCAAGCAGAGTGGGGACAGATCTCTTTCCTCGGCTGGGGCCTCCCTCTGGAACAGCCCCCCTGCCTCTCTCAAACTTGAGCAGAACCACCTTTGGTTCCGGAAGCAACTCAAGACCTTCCTTTTCGCTTCCGCTTTCTCTCTTCCTCTCCCCTTCCTCTCCCCTGCTGATGTCCCTGATTGCTCCGCGCACGGGTCACCTGGTCACCCACTGAACTAGGGCCCGGGGTCCTGCTTATGCAGTTGCCCTTGCACTGCCTCTGGGATCCCCCAGCACTTAAGGGTCTGTATCTGCAACCCTACAGTCCCTTCTCTCTGCACTTATAACCTGCACTTCTCCCTCCCCCCGGCACTTCTGCCCTCCCTCTTCCCTGTACTTGCACGATCTGAATGACACAAAGGCTAGTAAGATCGTTGTTTTGTCCTCCTTCTGTTTCCCCCTCCTTGTCTTGTCGCGCCTAGAAACACTTATGTACAGGTGTGTTATAAATGACGTATCATATCATAGTATATCATACCCAACACAGCGACATAGCTGCACTTGCAAGCTATGAATACTTTGATTTTTTTATATTGCAGTCATTGATTTTTTTTATCTCTGACTTTGTCTAATGCAAGTTTAAAGTAATTACAATCTTCACATTTGTAGAAAGATCAGTGACAGATGGCAGAGATGAAGTTAGTAATATGTTCTGAGATATCTTCACTGAGGGAAGGAAGGGAGAAGATCTGGGTGGTTTTGGTAAAGAGGTGGTAGTGGAAACCACAGGGCAAATTGAGTTTAACCAGGGGGAGGGTGAATTGGAACAGCCCAAGGTCTGATCCTTCGAGGGCACCCACTGGAAAGGGAGAGGTAAAAGAGGGGGGGTGTAAGAGAGAGGGTTCTAGAAATCCAAGAGAAGGAGCAGTCAGAGAAGAGGCCACACAGTTAAGTGTGGTGTCCTTGAAGCCAAGAGACATAAGGGTTAGGAAGTGGGTGGGATGATCCACGGGGTGAAAGATGGCAGAGAAAGTACAATGAGGTTGGCGTGGTGAGCAGTGTTTAGTAAGTTAGAGATGTGCGCAAGTGACATTTTAGTGGTCTGTATACTGCAACATCCACATTGAAGAAGCTCAGATAGTGAGTGTTCCTCGGGGTAGTTGACAAAGCAGTTAAAGACCACCCTCTTGAGGATTTTTGAGTGGTGGATAGAAAAGTGAAATGATTATGACTGGGGCCATCTAATAGCAAGCCAAGAAGATGCTTGTAGCTAGACATTGAAGAGAGACGAGTAGGGGAGCCCACGTAACAGGAGCATGTTTTTATCATTTAGGGTGAAAGGGGTCAACTGCAGTGCAGGATTGGCTGAATGAGCATTGGCACAGCAGGGCAGGCGGGATTTAGCAGAGTTACAGCAGAGAGGGTGATTAGGGGAGGCGGGAAGTAGTAGGAGGAATAGGAGTGAGGACAGTGTGACATATAGATATATATAACCAATTACAATATTTCAGTGGTCTTGGAGGAGAAGTAGGAGATTAGATTCATTTGTAGAGAGGGAGGACAATGTAGATTGGTGTGTTGTGGGGGCAAGCTTGGACTTGAATGGTCATAAATGGCTTTTGAGGGTGTGAGCAGAAATAGGTATGAGATTGATGTAGTTCAAAGATTTGACAGCATCAAGATAAGTGGAGAGAGCGATTTTATGCTTTCTACATAGAGGAAGGTGCATGGTGGTCTTCAGCTTTTGGATGACTTGGGTGTTTCATGTACGAGGATGGGGGAGGGAGGGGATGAATGAGAAAGTGGGATCATGCAGGTTAAATGTGAGCCAGTGTGCTATTAAACTCCATGAATACAAGTTTGATAGAGTGAGCAAGCGGGGGTCGGGGGTGCTCAGGAGGTCCATAGCTGAAGAACAGGAGAGAATTAATGAACATGATAGTGCACGCCAATGCGATGGCCAATGCAGAATTCAACGCAGTGACTGCATGGTTGATGAAATGAGCAGACCTGGGATGAATGTGGGACAGAGGGCAGTCTTCAATGGAGGTCTTGCCCTAGTCAAAATTTGGGACAATTAGGAGTGGTTTAAAATTGTGTTTGATAGTGGATGGGGAAGTGAAGAGGGGGGGCAAAGATGGTAAATTGGTTGAGTGTTGTAATGCATGAGGTACGCAAGAAATTGCTGATCACGGCCAGATGCCCAGTCATCAACCAAAACAAAGAATATGGGGACCTAAATCAACATCAGTATATATCAAGTATGCCAATTTTGGAGGGAATGGAAACCACTCTGCGTTGCCAAAATACTGTTGGGAAATCAAAAATTAGGACACGAGATTTCATATACAAAATATGCACTATTGAAGCTTAGGACTACAAACAAAGGATAAAAATGATCATCAAGAGGAAACCAACAACAGAATATGCAACATAGACTGAATGTTGAATATATGTTTTAGAATAGTGAATTCAAGCACTAGCCTCGAAAAAGCCCATAGGGCGAAACGCGTGGCCATGATGTCGTCTAACTAGAGGAAATTTGCATTAGGAATGAACAATTATTCAACCAACCTGATACATTGAATATTCAACAATTTGTAACACCACATCATGCTGGTAACACTGTTAATGTAATATCATTATTCTTTGATTAAATACCATGTTATCTATATTATTGAACTAATAGTCTTTCTAATATTTGAGAGTATTGCGGTGCTTAGATCGAGGCCAAAAAAGACTCTTAAGTAGTTGAGAGAGGAGGAAATGAAGATCAGGTCAAGCAAGTTGCCATAGGTGTGAGTAGCGAGTTTGTGATGGCAATTTATTCAGCTTGAGGTCGCCCCTGATAATGGCTGAGGCATCAGTTGGAAGTGATTTGAGTAATATGTCGTGTTGAGAGAAGAAGAGGCTAAGGGTGTCATGTGAGGGGTAGATAAACAGAAAATTGAGGGCGGGTGAGAGCAAGAGTTTGAACAGATATGTGTGTTGAATGGGTGATGGAGTGTTATCGGGAGGGACGGGTGGAGGAGAGGGGCTGCTAGTGTGTCTTTTCTGATCATCAGACCAACACCACTCCCTTTTATTTTTTAGTTAAGGGGACTGGGAAAAAGTAGCCTCTGCATGAGATCACTAGAATGGCAGTGTCATAAAGTGAGGGGTCCATGTTTCGTTGAAGGCCATCGGAGAGAGTTTAGGCAGTCAAAGTGGTCAGTGAGGAAGAAAATGTTATCTCCGAAATTACATATTTCTGAAACCTAGAGTGAGTTCAATAGGTGAGGCTAGTGTGATTGGAGTGTGGGGTAGTGGGTGGGAGTAACAGACCAGGGTTCTGTTTAAGAGAGATGTGGAGAATGGGAACAGCGAGTGGGGGTGAAGATGAAATGAGGACTGGTGCTGTAGTTTGTGAGTTAAACTGTAGGCCCCAAGAGATGGGGGGGGGGGGAGTATATAGAAGTGTTTGGGTTAAAGGGAACATGGCGATTCGGTGGTGGCATGGAGCTGGGTACTGATGGATCTGAGGTGGTGGTGGTGCTTACACTGCTAAGTAGTATGGGTTAGCAGCCTAAACGGGGGCTCTTTGACCCTGGCAGGCCCAAGCCTCATCAAATAGGTGATGCAATGGAATTGGCATAAGGGTGGCATAAAACCACATCAGCCAGTGGGTAAGCAGCCTGGTGTCAAAATGGCTGCTCGTCTGGTTTAGGTAAGGCATTGAAGGTGGTGTCTTTTGTCATTTCATGTCTCAGAGGAGTTGTGGTGAGCCTTTTAGTTTCCCCGTGTCAGATCAGGGTAGGAATTATGCCTATAGTCCATTCCCATATGTTGAGACTGCATTAATGAGTTCAGATTTTTGAGTTAGCCATCTAGAATTCATGCACAGGAAATTGTCAGAATACAGTTTTGTTGGTGAAGGGACAGGGCTTCTGTCTTGTAGATTTACAAACATGTGGCACATTTAAAAAAAAAAAGATGTTCACTAAAAAATGCTTCTTTTATTTTAGCTTAAACGGAAGGGAGACGAAGAAGAAACCACCACCGCGCCTTTTCTGTGATATCTGTGACTGCTTTGATCTCCATGATACTGAGGATTGCCCAACACAAACGCAAATGCCCGATTCTCCTCCACATACTACTTATCATGGTAGTAAAAGTGATGAACGCCCCTATTGTGACATATGTGAGGTGTTTGGCCACTGGGCAAGCAACTGCAATGATGATGAAACCTTCTAATCCATTGTAAAATCTGGAAGTGGAAGACTGTGCACTCCTATTTGATAGTTAACACCTGAGTGCAGTCCACAAGAAAAGTGGTCGCTTTTTTTTTAAACCCCATCAGGTCTACTTAGGGAAATGTGCAAATATTTTCAATGAATAATTTAATAAATAAATACATTGGTGTTTTCTGTACTTGAGTCACTTAACATTAAAATATGTATGGCTTTGACAGGAAATTACTCATCCTATTTAAGTGATGGGTTTCTCCATCCATCCATCCCTGCTGCTTTCCGAAGTCTAACCATTCAAGCTTTCAGTTGCCCTCTTCACAACCCTGTTTGAGTACAGGGCAACAGGACTTTTCTAGCTGAAAACCGGTTTCATTTTAAATTAATTTAAGTTCCTAAAAATAATTATTTTCATATTTGCACTACAATATTTTATAACTTCATTTGTACATTTAATGTTCTTTAGCTTTTGACACTGGAAGGAATCGAGAAATGTTGCACATTCATTATTAACTCACTAGATTTTTTTTTGTTTTAAGGCAACACGCAAACTGCACTACTTAAATATTCCTCTGAACCTTGTTTTCTAAGGGTTTTCACTTCAGATACAAAACATCAAATTTAGGAGTGGAAGTGTTTTTCTGTGCAGGTTTGAGTTGTATTTATCGAATCATGGTGTCAACACACAGAGAGCTAAAACACAGTGAGGCTGCAATAGTAATGGTGAGGGGACTTTATTTTAGTATCCAGGTGCTCATACACTAACTACTGTTTGTGCGATATCCCTTTCTGCGTGATTTTAGTAGTTTATATAAACAAAGCTATTTTTTGAGAAAAAGATTATACAAATATTCACTTTCGAGTTTTTAACAAACAATTTTAAAAAAAGACCCTAATTGTGGGAAACTAATTGCTACCCAAAACAAAAAACACTGCGTTTGCTATTCAACATGTCAACTTTTGAAACCTCAATTTTGGGAGATATTTCACAGTGTATTTGTGATCAATTTCTGCCAGTGACACCGTATCCTGTAGCAGGTATTCATAATTTCATTCTAAAAGAGCTATTCCACCCATTGTTTCAAAGATCCATTTCCCTTTTGAAAATGTTTGTTATATTTGAATGTCAGAATATCCAGCAGTTGAAATTGTGGATTTTCTTATGATCTGAAACGGTATTAAGCTTAAAACGGAAGAAACCAAACAAATGGCATTTTCTGACTGTTTAAAAAGTGTATTTGAATGTCTTCAAGCATATGTACAAACTAGGAATCTGAACATAATATTTCCATGTTACCTGTATAAAGTATGTGAGTCAAACTCGTACATAAAACTGTAAATATGCCTTTGATGTATTTTTTCAAGAATATTGAGTACTTGAACACAATGATTCTCTTCTAATTCTAAATTTTGGGAATGTATGTAATATATTAATATGACTGTTCTGGAAAGGACAACTTGGAAAGCAGTATTATTTGGTGAAATGAGTGGACTATATCTACTTTAATAAATTATTATCTTTTGAGTATTTGTCATGTGCTTTGTGTTATAGTTGATTGTGTACTGATACATTTCTTTGCAATATTTTCGATTTATCTTGCCGTTTCTTTTTTAAATTTGTTTTTTAAATGTATTGTTTTGGTTCATACAAACTTTTACAAAATTACAGTTACTAAAATTCATAACAATAAATAACAAAAAAATAGTTTTAAATCACAAGTCCAATTACAGTTCCGGCTACATTACATATTCAATTAACCTTTACCGCTGCATCTACAACTCTGCTTTAGGTCAGCAATATATCAAGACATCCTAAAATGTGTTTATTCGGCTTTGTTGTACTTTGCCCATGTTTAGGTATAACCTTCGAATATACTTTTGGCTCGAATAACAATCTCCTCTTTATACAACGGGCAGTGTTATTATTCTTTGATGTATCACTCACGGCTTCAATCATACTAAGCGACTGATGTTTTGTAAAAATGTGTTCACCCTCATTTTCAGGGCTACAGAGTTTCCATGCAACATTTTGCACCAAAGTTTGTCTTTATCAACATTTGAGATGTCATTTAAAAATTTAAAAAAACATTATATTCTGTGTTGCAGTAGATTTGGACAAACCAAGAGCAAGTGCATCAAAGATTTCGTCACACCAATTTGCTTGCAAAACCTACACTGGTTGCTCCCCATAGCACTCTTACCACGAATTGCCAAGATCTCATTTGTATTCAGAACATTAAATCTAAAACGCATGGTTAGATTCCTAAAGGACCTTGAGGGGGGCTATTTAACTAGATAATTATCTGGTTTCGGTGTCCATTTCCAAAACGAAATTACTTGACAATATATCTTACTATTTAACACAATTGCATTATTTTCAAGCTAATAAAAATCTTTTATGATCTCCTTGACCTTCACTGGGTTACTTAACAAAGTCAACAGTGGCAGACCCAGGTTTAACAGTTTTTTCTCACAGGTCATTTTCAAGGCATGCATAAAATTTCATAATTTGCATAAATCTTCTTTTATATAATAGTACAGTGAATCCTCCTCAGCCACCATACATTTCCTTAACTGGTAAAGTTTTTTAGTATGCATGATACAGGTGATTGATTGGAGACCAAGTTCATATCAAATAATTTCTAACGGGATACACTTTTGAATAAAGAATACGATTTTGCGCCAAATCATGGCTTCCAATTGCCTCAAAAATTGCACTAGTGATTCCGGAATTCCGGAAAGAATTCCATACCATATGTTAATCTTGGAATGACTTTTAACCGGTAGAATTGAATGCATGGGGCCAATGTGAATTTCCCAAATTTTCTTTCTGTTGCCTTAATTTGATTCAATGATTCTTTGGCTATCAGCAAGAGGTTGTTTTTCAACAATACACAAGAACTAGAACTGGAGAATACATATCCCAGGTATCTTAACACCGCTTGATTCTTTATTTTCGCCATGCTAAAACCCCAGGAAGAGAAAAATGGGCTCACACTTTTACCGCCAGTTTAAAAAATAATGGTTTTACTAGGATTGATTTTTAATTTCCTTTCCTCTATGAATTTGCCAAAAGCCGTAATCAGTCTCTGTAGACCTATTTTTGTACCGTCAAACAAAAGAAAGGCGCCCGCATAAGCGACCCATCTGATAGTGATCCCACCTATCTTTGGGCCAATGAGACCACTCATATTTAATGTCTTTCCTGCTTGTGATATGTACAAGTTAAAGAGGGTGGCCACCAACCTGCACCCCTGCTTCAAACCATTAGAAGTTGTTATTACATTAGACAGCCCTTTATTGTTTAGCCTCACCCTCATCACTGTTTCAGAGTACAAATAGATGATTACATCTAGCAGCCCACTTTCTATCCCTAAAGATGATAATGTTTTCCATAGGGTTGGTCTGTCTAATAGGTCAAACGCTGTGGTCAAATCCATCGACTCAATGTACAAGTGTTCCAGTGATTTGAGTTTGACTAGACTCAATAGTTGTGATACAGGGAGATCTCCCGCATCAGTCCCAGTTAGCCAGCGGACTCCTATCTGTCTGCAATCTAGTATGGAGTTATCATCCATCCATGATGTTAATTTTTCCAAAACAATGGCGGCAAAGGTTTTAGATCAACATTTCGTAAAGTGATGGGTCGACAATTTTTTGGGAAGAGTCGATTCCCTTTCTTAAAGAGCAACAGTACATAGGACATTTTCCATGAATCGGGTGTCTTTTTTTTAATTGCATATATCCCAGAAAAGTAAATGTAGAAGTTTGGACCACATGATAGCGTGACTCTTTAAATTGACAAACGACAGGTGGTTGGGACCTGGTGTGGAGGTGGATTTTGATTTCTTAATTAATCTTAGAATATTAAAGACTGAAATATCCAAGGACCACACAACCTCTCTGTCATACTGTGGTACCCAGTCCACTAGTGATTTCTTATATAAGGACCCAAAATATTCAGACCAGTCCAAAGAGTCAATTGGGTTGGTCTGCAACTGGTGTTGAGAAGTATATAGACTATTTATAATAGACCAGTACTTGCGTGAGGTGGAACCCCTCATTGCTTGAATCATGTTTCACCGTCCTTTTAAGCGATTGACGCTTTAATGCTTTTAATCCAATTTTTATATGTTTGTTTGCATTGTTTGATCTTCAGCTTTGCCTCCAAACCCCCATTTTCGCCATTCTCTATGCTCCGAATAACTTTTCTAAGATTTGCTTTTGCATTTTTTATGGCTTGAACAAATGTATGCTTGTGGATTTTACTCTCACCTTGTTTTTCAGTTGTGAATGATTTGCTACAATTTAGTGCACTTTCTAGGTATTCTTTAATCGAATCCACAGAATATATAGCAAGTTTCATTTCATAAGAAGTGCATACCAAATCTTGTGTCACGGTACAATTAAATTGTTCAAGTTTACCCTGGGTCCACTTCACTCGCCTACAGTTGCTATTAACTTCAATCTGCATCAGGAAGTGAATGCCCTCTTCGTGATCCTTCACCCAGGGTAAATCAAGACAGAGCAGGGCATGGTCGCTATTCAATGAATTCATTACTTTGAGATTGTTACACATCAGTGTATTGTAAGCACTTGCAAATATATATTCGAAGGGATTGTGTCCTCCGACGTATTCCACATCTATGACAGTAATCACCACAGCTGTGCTGCTTTGGAAAATTTTTCAGCGTCGGTGTCCTACGTCGATGACGTCGATACGCTGTCTCTCGAGGGCCTCCGTTGAGCCGATGTCACCGGATGTTATAAGTAGGACACACGACGCCTCCAGCCTCAGTTCCGTTTTTTCCGTGAACGTGTTTGCTTTGGAATTTCCGCACGCCTCGGTTCCTCTCCTGTTGAATCGGTTCTTCGTACTTGGTTTGTTTGTGAGAATCATGTCTTCATCTTCTTCTACCTCGAGGTCGGGCTTCAAGAAGAGCTGCGATTGCGGTTCCAAGATGTCGATTACGGACCCACACAACGTCTGCCTGTGGTGCCTCAGTGAGGACCACGCCACCGATGACTGCGATGAATGCCAATCTTTCACGTCGAAGGCCTTGCGGGAACGGAAGAAGAAGTTATCTGTAGGTAGGGTTTCCATACCCCGTAAGTCGAAATCCGCTGTGCTTTCGACCGACGATTCGAGGAGCGACTTGCCGCGTCGGCGTAAGTCCAGGGGGTCTCGCCATTCCTCTGCCTCTTTAGGCACTCTCAGAAACGCCGTCATTGGTCGCCTTCCCCATCCTCGCCCGAGGACTCCGCCAGACGACGGGTAGCTTGCCCCAACAAGCATTCATCTCCGGCGAAATGGGACGCATTTCGCAAGGAGATGATGGCGATTTTCGAATCGCAGGGCTCCATTCCGTCTGCGCCTTCGAGAGAAGCCGGCAAGGAACGTGCTAGGGCCACCGCTTGCACGTCTTTGGACTCGGGCGGTGGGCACGATCATCGGGAGCCGTCGAGGTCCCGATCGGACAAGGTAGATCGCTCTAGCCATGCCCGCTCCAGGTCTCGGTCCTCGACGCCCTCAAGACCGTGAAGCAGCCACATGGGCCTCTGTCCATACTTTTGCAAAACACTACTCCCTGGATTCCATCCATGGCCAAGATTTGGCCTTTGGTAAGGTGGTGTTCCATTCTGCAATTTGATTGGGCATTCTAAAATTCTAAATTCTTTCCCTCCTCCATAAATTGGTACTGCTTTGGGAGTCTGTCATAGATGTGGAATACGTAGGAGGACACAATCCCTTCGAAGAACAAGTTACTTTCTTACCTGGTAACGTTCTTTCGATGGGATGTTCCTCCGACGTATTCAACATCGCACCCTCCAAGCCTGCCCCTCTACAGAATTTCTTATGCGATTGCAGCTTACGTTTCCGCAAGGCTTTCTGTAGTCATACTGGCAGAAGATTGGTGCCCCACGTTCTTGGAAAAAACTACAACTGAGGCTGGAGGCGTCAGGCATCCTACTTCTAACATCCCGTGACGTCGGCTCGACGGAGGCCCTCGAGAGACAGCGTATCAACGTCATCGACGTAGGACACCGACGCCGAAAATGTTTCTGAAGCAGCACAGCAGAGGTGATTACTGTCATAGATGTGGAATAGGTCAGAGGAACATACCATCAAAAGAACGTTACCAGGTAAGAAAGTAACTTGTTCGTCTCTGATGGAACTGACCCCTCAGGCTTGCCATGTAGGTATGATGTTAAATAAGGGTTCCATACCCCAACTCTTACCGAAGTCTAACCACTGACTCCCTCTGAATCTTTTACTTGAGACCTATGAAAGATCAGACCTAAGGGCAGCCAGGGGCATCTGCATTTCATCTTTTGTAATGTTACAATCGGCATTTAGGTCCCATGCAAGTAAGATGGACCCCTGTGGGTGAATATCAAGCCATTTACCAATCTGTACATTGCAACACTCAAACAGCTTTTCCAGTTTACCTTCATTCGCTAAACATGTGTTCCAATAAATGTTAAACATCAATATGTAAGCATTGCCATCTTTGGTTACAAGTTGAAAACTGGCAGAAATGGTACAGTCCATAATGAGGGAATTAGCCTCAAGTATAATTCTATTATCGTTTCTATATTCCAGGGCTAGACCTCCACTTGGCCTGCCCCTGAACCCTTTTTTTGCTGGCAAACAGATTGTGTTAAAACCATCCATGAACAGATTACTTGTGGCCCAGGTCTCTTCTAACATTTAAAAATCAAACTTTTCCAGTGTAGCACATTCTTCTGTAACCTGGAACAATTGCTTGTGACCCCTAGTATTCCAGGACACCAACTGAAAATGGATCTCTTAAGGGGTTTATGTGCCTGTTTTAGTTGTTCTATTGATTCTCGCAGTGATAGAGCCAGCCATCGCCATTCCTGCATATCTTTTAAATAGGACTTGGCTTCATTTATCACTTGAGCCCCTTCATTTTGTGCCAGGGTTCCATCAATAGTTTTTTCTTACATTGCCGTTTTTATTTTTTGCTTTGCAAATGTGGACCACAATTGAGGTTTTAATCTAGATAATTGGTACAGCACTCTTAATCACAGTGCTCAAGCTTGCTCATTGAATAATTTAAATGTATAAAAAGAAAAGGCAAAGGAAATGTGTCTCATTAAGTCATCTGGTAATTACTGTAAACCTCTGTCATGACCAAAACGACTCCCCTTAAAAGGGTTACGCTTCAAAATCATTCCGGACAAAAATCAGTGGTCTCAAAAGGACTTTGCAATTGGATGATTTCAAAAGGAATAGTCATACAATTTAGGCTTTTTTGTTTCTTTTAATTTAGTAATTCAGTTTCATTCACATGATTTCATTATGTATTGCCATTTCTATAGCATGCACATTGCTCAGTAAGTGTTCAAATTTTGCTACTTAAAATAATTTCTGACTAGGTTTATTGTTCACTTTTTTTGTTATTAATAACACAAGTTTACACTCTTTGTTATGAATTACTACTTTTAATTGCATACTTTTTAAAGCCTTCTTTTTTCTTAAGAACCCAGTTCCATTAGATCACATTTATTATTCATTCAGTTTTCTTGACAATTCAAAATGTTTTTATGCACCTTTATATAAGATTAGTCTTTTTTTGTGAGCCCTTATAGTTTATTTGAATATGTCCTTTTGCCGTTAGGTCTTTTAAAGACAAGACCATCTTAAATTCAGCCTGGTTTTGTGTTACGCACTTTGCAGGTCTGCACAGCAGATGTTCTCCTTCGCCGTAAAAGATTGCAGAGATGTTCATGTAAAACTAAGGACCCCGTCAAAAGATTTAGTTGACTTGTAGGTGGAAATGTTAGGCTCTACAATAAGTACCTTGAGGGCAGATCATCCGGTGTTCCTAAACTACTGTTGACTTTTTCACACTGTGTGTTTATTCTGATTAACAAGCACAGAATAATTTTGGCAGCATTGTACAGCATGTTTTAGGATTTTCCATTATCTCCCTTGCCCATAATTTTTATGCATGAAATGTCCACCAGCATGGGAACACCTAAAGCAGAATTTTTCAAGCTTTTCATTCTTTTGACCCCATTTTGGCTAAGTAGGCCAGGTGCAATAGTGTGGAGACACTGCAACTTCCGTTTTCAACAATACTATGATGTTAATGTGGTCTAATTGTAACAAGGCAACTCTGAGGTGACATCCTTTTATAGTGTTTTTTCTGCCTCTCAGCTGAGGTCCTGCCATAGAACTCTAATCTTACTTTAGTAATGTCAGGAGTTTTCTTCTTTTGCCTTTTACTTTATAAAGCCAGAAGCCAATTCACAGCCCACCTAAAGCTGTCCTGTTTTTTTTCACCAGCATTGGACATGACAGTTGCCTTTGCAGTTTTGTACACCTATTTTCTTTACTGTTAATTATAAAAATGTTTTATTAATGCTGGATTGTTCCTGTTTCTAAGAACTGTAATAATAGCTCTAATCCAATGTTGTTACTCCATGATAGGTTAATAAATTGGATGGAAGAAATCCACATTTTGTGTGATTGCAAATTAGGGTTTTGTAAAGGTGTTGACACAGTCTATCAAGGAATAAATCTTTCCTTAATTTTATCGCAGTATGTGTTTGGTTTATAAGCTCCTCATTATGTTTCATGTATGGATATCACAACAGCTTTTCAACATGTTGACATGGCATTAGTGTGGGAAACATTGAAAAAAGTGGGCATTCCTCTGGGTCTATGAACTATAATAATGGATCTATATATTGATAATGATGCCAAAATGCGTTCTGGCATAAAGAGTGACATAGCCAAATCATTCCCAATAGAGAAAGGAGTGCATCGGGGTTGTGTCCTGGCCATAACGCCTTTTAATCTCTGTACCAATAGTCTGTCTGAAGGATTAGAGGAAGGTATTAATGCAGGCATATCTAGAGTAGGGTCCAAATGAATACTAGTATTAAGTAAAGCAGATGATGATATTTGTATGGCAAGGACTTCATCAGCATTAGTTTAATTAATGGCAGATATGAAAGAGAGGGGGCTAATTGTGAACTAAAAAAATCAAATGTAATGATATTTTCTAAGAAATTAATTTCCATCAAGGCCATAGATATAGGAGAACATCAACTAGAGCTTTCTAATAGCTTTGATTACTTTGGTATTAGTTTTAACTCCACATGTGATTGGAATGACCATTTGGTCAAACAATTTACTAAAATGAGTCAAGAAAATCAGGGTTTTGTACGCTTAAAGAAGAATTTCGAGTTCCATGCAATGGGCACATTTGTGGGGAATCTATAAAACAAATAGCATATCTATCGGGATGTACGGTGCTGCCATTTTGGTTGCCAACAGGGGACAATGATACAACATACCCAAAATAAATGTTTATGCTTCATCCTAAATGTACTCAAATGGACATCCACTTATATGATGCACATGGAGTTGGGCTTGCAATATTTTGACAAACTGACCTCCAAAGCTCAGCTTTATTTTGACTACCAATATGGCAGAACAACTAAGTTACTTCAAAAAGGAGTCTGTGGGAATGTCTGTTTCTAGTATACCCTGGCTGATCCATTTTAGGAAATACCTAAACATTTTTGTCTAGAAAATGGTTTACCTGCCCTGAAGAAATCATGGCATGGCCAAAGTCAATGGTGAAAGCTGTATGTATGGTGAAAAGGAATGTAGCCGTGTAGAGCACAAGAAAGTATCTGTAAATTTGTATATACCCCATGCACCTTTAAATGGTATGGCAGACTGCCTTGATTGGGTTACCAAGAAACGACATATAGTGGTCCTTGCCAGACTTCGATTCAGCCTGCTTCCCATTAAAACGAAGTTCAGTAGAAGTACAGAAACAGAGGAAAATGGCCTAACGTGTTCTTGTGGAGTGGATCAATAATCCTTATAAAACTTTATAATCATTTGTAGTTTATACACAGATATCCCAAAGAAGATTTTAAGTGTTCAGTGGAAAAAATAAAACTAAGGAGTATTAGTGAATCAAGAAGTAGTATACATTCTTTAAGTAGCCCCTGTTTTTGTGAGATGGTGCTATGCTACTTGTTAGTAACGTTGGGGAAAAAAGGAAAGCTGTATTAAAGTAAGTTGCTGGAAATCTAGGAGGTAACTGACTTGTGGCTACTGGTGGATTAAGTACTAGGGTTGTGGAATGCTGAGTAATAATTGATTTGATTGCTTTAAACATACCATAAGAAAAAGGATCTTGCAATCTTGATAGTCTAATTGTATTTATTATAGTGTTCTATGTTCTATCCCCTCACTCTAGCCACCCTCTATCGGTTCGACTCCTCTCTTTCCTTCCTCCCTCACATCCAGGACCTTGCCAAGAAGGCCCACCTTCAACTCCACCTCCTCAAAGGAATCCTTCCTTTCCTCACTTTTCCCCAGAAACTCTCTAAAGCTTTGGTACTCTCTAGGCTTGACTACTCCAATAGTCTCTTCCTTAATCTACCCTCTTCCTCTCTACATCCCCTCCAGCTAATCCAGAATAGGGCTGCAAGATTTATCCTTGGCCTAAAGCACAGGACTACATCACTCCAGCTCTAAAAACTCTCCACTGGCTCCCGGTTGCTGAAAGGATCAAATTCAAATCCCTCTACATCACCCATAAGGCTGTCTGGAGCTGGGGACCCCGCTGTCTACAACCGGCTCTCACTAAATACACTCCCTCTAGGTCTTTACCTTCCTCCGGCACCAACTCTCTGCGTATCAAGCGATTCGCTAAACAGCGAGCTGGTGGACGATCGCTTTCCTCGGCTGGCTACCTCCTATGGAACAGCCTCCCCCTTCCTCTTCATTTTGAGACGGATCTCCTCAAATTCTGGAAGCGCCTCAAGACTTTCCTTTTCACCTCCTCCTCCACCCCCACCCTCCTTTGCTAAACCCCACAGGCGCTGAGATTGGTGACCAGGGCCCTTATGTGCCCACTTGGATCCTGGCCTCCCACCCCCAATCGCCTTCAGCCTCTGTCCACTCCCAGCACTTGCCTTAGGTGCCCACTGGCCTGTGCTATCACTTTCACCAAGTGATCTCTGCCAGTCACTTAACAGTTTGCAACTTACTCCCTACCACTTTCCTCCTTGTCACTCCTAGCACTTACCCACCCCCCTCCCTCATGCCTCCCTCTCTCTCTCTCTGCACTTGCACGCTCTGAATACTCACAAGGCCTAATAGAAACGCCTTGCTCCTTCTTCGTTATATTGGCCTTTCATTCCCATGCCCCCCGCTGTTGCCCTGTGGGCACTTTGAAACACAATTTACTTGATGGATAAGCGCCTTACAAATGCACAATAAATAACATTAAAATAAATGATATTCTGTGCAAAATTGTGTTTATTATATCCTAATTATATGATATATTTTGTGCAAGTGCTTTTATTGTGTGCGTAGCACTCCGAAATAAAGGGTTTATTCATTCATTCATGTTACTCAAAGGTACTGGTCAGAAGTTGTGCTAGGGCATTTTAACTTTTCTTGCATGGACTTCTTTTCACTGTATTTTATTTAGATGTTTCCTCCAATTAGTGTTTTGTTTTCTTGCAGCTTTTATTTTTCTTTGTAACTAGAGTTTTCAGAGAAGAAAGTTCATTTGACAACTGAGACTGTCTTCCATATCACAAGTGTTCTGTGACAAGCAGCCATTTTGACAGAATCCGCCATTGTTATTAACTTCATGACACTCTAAGCATTCTTTTCAGTAAAGGTTTTAAAGCCCATTACTCTCATATGAAGTCACATTCTGCACAAGACTAAGAAGTCAAGATGAAGATACAATTCCCTTTTCCCCCGAATGAAGGCAAACATTGTGTCCTGTTTTAATGCCTCTTTACCTCTTTTGAGTTAGGAGTGTGCTTTTGCATAGAGTTTACATGTGAAATGTCTATCTCCACTACCGCTAAAGTGGCAACCACACCACATGCTGTTGGCAGTAACTGCGTTTAAAGGGGAATGTCCGTGTTTTCCAAACTTACCTTTACCATTGGGAACTGCATTCTTGACTCCTGGGTATTTAACAAACATCCACTGTGCTCCGGTCCCCATGTAAAATGCCTTCAAGAGACTGACCATAAAGATACTAATGGTTTTGGATCATGCTCTTGCTGGCGCAAACACTTAACTGTTGGGAATTCTATGACTAAAAGGTACTGCTTGCCAAGGGCTGCATACTGAGGCACTACCTTCTCCTGAGCACGTGGAAAATGGCTGTCCTCCACTCATAGCCATGCTGCCAACTCTGGAAACAACACCTAAGACAACAGATTGCCCACTTGAAAGGGTGTCCAAATGGGATGAAATTAAAAACAAAAAGACTCCGCAGAGGAATCTGAAAGGTGGTGTGAACGGCAGGAATACAGGAACACATGGGAGTTACCAGAAAGAACAAAGGCTTTGCAATACACCTCCAACCTGCCAACCAGCCTAATGTAGGTAGAGCTCCAAATGTACATGCTAACCTGCCTGAAGAGAAGGGTTGGGTCTCATGATCGTCCTATCCACGGAAGGACTGTTCTGGCACCTGTTTTCACCCAATACTTCACTGCACTGTCAAATCATGTGCACCTGGTTGGCAGCAGACACCAAGTGGCCACAGCCGTAGCAATAGCCTGCCACAAAGGAACTTGAATGTTCCACTCTTTCTCTTGTCGCCAACCTGCCTGATGAGTAGGCGTGGGCCTAGCTAAGAATATTGCCTGTTTTCTGGGCTCACTGCTGAGTGGAACCTTTGAAAAGTGCCTGCACACCACCTTTTAGGAAAGCACAGTTTCTCCCCTGGGATTGCAATCTCCAATGCCTCCCCTCTGAGCTGGATCTGGGTTCTCTTTTTCCTTCACCCCTCAGAGCTGATTCTCGGTCTCCACTCATGTCTTCTGGGTTTGCTGGTTCTGGGTGCTTTATTTTCCCCTATTTGTTCGTTCTGGGTTCCCCTTCCTCTTCTCTGAGCCGATTCCATATCTCCCCTGTCATCCACCTTCCATCTGGCTGGGTCTTGCTACTCTTCCTCCTCTTTGGGCTCATTCTGGGTTTCTACTCTGTGTTGGCTGGTTCTGGCTCTCGTCCGGGCTTGATTGTGGTTACCTCTTCCTCTCCTCCCATCAGATATCTTACTTAATTGCTTATGGTCTCCCCTACTCCAGTCATTTTCTCATTGTACTGCACCTATGAATGGGGTTGTTATTGCTCTGTTTGATCCTATGCATGATGTTTTTTTTAAGCCACTTCTTCTAACCTCAATACAATGAAAATATGATACAAAGAGCTCATGACTTAAATCCACATAATATTGGCACAGGATGGGATTAAATTTGTTGACCAACTGAGGGTGGTCTCAAACATATTTTTCTACTGAATAATGAATCAGCAGATGAAACTAAGTATTGAATAGAACAAACATTATCTAAAGTGCATACTTTTTTTCTTCTCCTGTCAAGAAAACACACAGTTCTTCTTCCAGGCCTAATAGCCAAGTGAGTCCTAAGAAGCCTACTAAACCATTGACAAAAGAGATGCCATGAAGATGAAGCCCTGTAATTCCCTTCTGGTCCTGACACCCCAAACTGGAAGGCAGGTCCAAATGCACCCTGCCACCACACTGAGCCTCAAACCCTGAGTCACTATGTTGGTCCCGACTTCTCAGGCAACCACACTGGTCCTTTTGCCCCATGCCAAGTAGCTTCAAACAGTAAGTCATGACACTCTGCGCTATCTGCCCCAAGTGATCACTTTATACAATCTTGGCTTGTGGCCTCTTGCCTTCCACTTTGTCAAAGAAATGTTTGACTTTCAATACCTCTCTACTTGTGTAAGTACCCAGCACATGCAAGATATATATGCGATCTCCAGAGGATAGCCCGGGGGCAACGTGCTCGCCTTGGAAGCAAGACAACACGGAGCAACACAGGTCCGAACCTCGGGTCCGCGCTTAGAAACCTCTGGTTATTAAGCACGTTATAAATAACCTATCATCATCATATCATACAAGACCCAAAGGATGGCATTGATGTGTGAAACAAACGTAAATGTTGTTTCGGCTCTGACCACTTCAGGATAAATCTTTGTCACAGCGCTGCGGAAGGCAAACTCATAGCAAAGAGACACCTGTACATAAAAGAGTACCTCCTCCTACCCCCTCAAGATCCAACAAGCTTATATATCTTTACCACATAGGATTCAATACAAAGTGATTGAATGTTAATATGACCTCATCAAAGTGAAACTTACATTAATGTGTGTGTTGTATATGCCATTCTAACCAGGTACCTAAGCTGACATGTTTGATTAACGAAAAGATTCAAATTGAAGCTTCGCTACGTCAGTAACATAATTGAATTTGAAGCAAACTAGCAGAATCGAAAAGGCACAGTCTGTATACAGCCTCATTAAGGGGAAGGTTAATATTGAATGCAGTTTCTGGAGGCGTTGTGGTCATATGCATGGGTCGCACGGAAACTTGCGTCTTGAAACACTTGTATATAGGCACGCTATAAATAAAATATCATATCATATCTCATGTGGTGACAACCCATGTTTACCGTTGGCATTATGCAAATATGAAGCAGAACAAGGAGCAATGCTTCAGGGCATTTGAGGCCAGCCTTTTGACAAATCTTCAATAGTCTCATCTTAATGTCTCCATTTCTCTGTGCAAGCAGTTTCCAATTTCTAATTGTGCTAACGTGGCAGATTATAAACTTGCAGTGAATACTTCTTTGTCAGTCTCAGTCGATCCATGTGCTTTTTACAATTTCTAGGGGATAACATTATGGTACATTTCAAATTATGTTTCTTGCATCAGTTACCCTCCTCTGAGGCATATAGAAATTCAAATTTCAATTCAATTCAAATATGCTGAATAATCCTTTCCTAGTAACAGTCAATACTCCCTTTGGACAATTCCTCTGATAACTTTGCGAACATCATTTTCTTTACTGTATTTGATATGCTTTTGCAAGTACAACTGAGTGAATACTTCAAAAGTAGGAATGTGCCATACATCGCAATTTCTATTGTCAGCAAAATCAGAACACCATGTATTATGGAAGTTCCTAAAGATCTTATTGACCCAGTAAGCCAGCCCCACAAGAACCAGCCCGTGTCTGCGTTTTCTCAATAGAGGGCAGCTGCAGACTTGCGAATATGAGAGAGATTGGCTCGATTACTGAAATGTTGTCATGATCACTGGTGGTTCTCGCCCTCACATTCACACCAGAACCGCTGCAGCTCAGGGCAGTCCCAATACATGTGGAAAGGCCCTGCTTGTGGGGTGCCGCATTTGGGGCATTCGTTCGAGGAGTCTGGTACAAACCTCGCTGCTGCGGCCGGTGTATAGTGCAGTCTGTTCAGAATTTTAAATTGTATCTGGCACAGCCCTGCATTGAGCGAAACCCTTTTAGTGAGTGTACAATACTTTACCCATTTCTCATCAAGAATGGCCGCCTGCAAATCTGCTTCCCATTTTGTTTTCACATTATTGATCGTGGGGGTGTGGGCCTGCACCGATGCATATAATTTGGAGACTCCGAGACCCCCCTGAGTCGTGATCATTTGTAAACAAGGGTGTGAGAGTGGCTCATCAGGAAATAGGGGCCATCTAGCCTGCAATGCTGATCTCATTTGGTAGTATTGGAGCGTTCGAAGCGGTCCTCTCCCCAGTGCCCTTAAAATATCTGTTAAGTTAACAAATTTCCCCTCTATGAACATATCCCCTACCACCATTTCCCTATTGGGGTCCCATGCTTCCTGCA
Organism: Ambystoma mexicanum; assembly: GCF_040938575.1. Lineage (NCBI taxonomy): Eukaryota > Metazoa > Chordata > Amphibia > Caudata > Ambystomatidae > Ambystoma > Ambystoma mexicanum. The sequence continues at coordinate 1,490,037,288 of NC_090932.1, read as the reverse complement.
TGTCCGTGTCGAATGTGGGAGGAATGCCGGGAAAGTTCCACAAGGGAATCTGTGCGTTATAGGGCCTTTCAATTTTAAGTCTCCGGCATATTGCCCCCCAAGCCCGGACAGTGCAGCTCGCCGGGTCGTATTCACACACGTCTCTATGTCGTGGGGCAAAGATAATTGATCTCACATCCGAGGGTGCATCTGTGTGTGTCTCCACCCATGCATGCGGTGCTTCTTCTGCCGTCTCATACCAGTATCTCGCGAACTGCGCCTGGGCAACTAAATAATAAAGTTCAAAGTCCGGGGCTGATATGCCTCCGGTACTGTATGGTTCCACCATTTTCTCCCATCCCATTCTAGCAGTCTTCCCGTTCCATAGAAATGTGGTCTCAATTGATCGCAGCCTGGAGAAGAATTCCCTGCCTGGCCATATCGGGATATTCACAAACAGGTACAGCAGTTTAGGAATGACGGTCATTTTTAGCACTGCTATCCTGCCATGCAGTGAGATAGGGAGGTGCCTCCATATCGCAAGCTTCGCATTAATTGACTGTAGCGCCCCTTCGTGGTTATCGGTAAATAGAGATTGTCTGCTCCCGGAGACCAGAACGCCCAGGTATCTAATATATCTCTCCGTCCATTTAAGGCCCTCTGTCGTTTCCGGGCATTTAGTACAAGGGGTGAGTGGGAAGATTTCCGACTTAGAACTATTCACAGTGTAACCAGAGTAATCAGCAAATTTGTGTATATCTGCCATTATGGGCGCCTGGTTTTTGTCGGGTTCACGGATATATAACAGCGTGTCGTCCGCATAAAGCGAAATCCGCTGATTAGAGCCTTTCATGACTATGCCTTTATCTTTATGGCGCAATCTGACTGCAGCAGCCATGGGCTCTATTGTAAGAGCAAATAGGATTGGCGAGAACGGGCATCCCTGTCTTGTGCCCCTCCCCAGTTCGAACATGTCAGACATGGTTCTGTTAGTGTATACTCTCGCCCCGGGCTTTGTGTAGAGTAGGCGGACATATCTGATAAAATTGGGTCCCACCCCGAACGCCTCCAGCACTGAGAAGAGGTACTCCCATGAGACTGAATCAAATGCCTTCTCGGCGTCGAGGGACACTGCGACCGCCTGCCTGCCCGGGTCTATTTGTGCCATGATTCCAAACAGCCTGCAGAGGTTTAGCGCTGTAGACAAAAGGGAATGAACCCATTTTGGGGTGGGCGTCTGGGCTTGAGAAGCACCGTAACAATAGCTTCCCTCATTGTAGGGGGCAGTTTGTGCTGTTCGAGGGCCTCCTCCCAGGTTCTGAGTAGAATAGGGGCCAGCTCCTCATGGAACTCCTTATAAAATTCGGCCCCCAGTCCATCAGAACCCGGAGCTTTACCCGACGTGAGATCCTTGATGGCTTCAGTGATCTCTTCTATTGTGACAGGTAGCTCCAAAGCCAATCTATCTTCATCTGGGAGTGTCGGGAGACCCAGTGAGGCCAGGTATTCTTTCGTCTCAGTGGGGGTTTTCTGGTCTCTATTCGTGTAGAGTGTTTTGTAATATTCAACAAATTCATTGTTAATACCTTTATCGTTTGTGACCATTACAGTTGGGGCTGTTTGAATAGCGGCTATTTGGGCGTTATTTGTTTCATTTCGAAACAGGTTGGCCAGCATTTTCCCCGTCTTATTCCCCTCCCCATAGCGACGCGCCCTCCTGGGGGCTGCAATGTATCGTACCTCCCTCGTGGCTAAATTGTCAAAGGTCCTAAGGAGTCTATGAATTTCAGCAAGGGTGTCCCTATCGTGGGTGCGGCTATATGTCTCTTCCAGCTCTTTCAGTTCCCGTTCCACCCCTTCAAGGTCCCGTCTCACCCCCTTCAAGAGTCCTGTTGATTTGGACATAAGGACCCCTCTAACCCAAACCTTAAAGGTTTCCCAGACCGTGGATATCCGGTACACCGTCCCCAGATTGTCTGCAAAGAAGTTGGTTATCTCTTCATGTAGTGATTCGGCCACGTTTGCATCTCCCAACAGTCCCCCCGGCATTCTCCATCTCCTGGCCTGTCTAGGAACCTCTTGGAAAACGAGGCTCAATAAGACCGGAGAGTGCGGGGAAGGATCGTGCAGTGTCGCACCGTATTCGAGATGTCAGAGGATATGAACCAGTAGTCTATACGCGATTCACTGTCATGCACTGTTGAGTAATATGTATATTGCCTATCATCTGGGTGCAGCACCCGCCAAGCGTCTATCAGTGACAACTGCGGGAGGAGTTGGTTCAGGGTTATCGCTGTTTTAGTGGGAGCCCTCACTACACTGGTTGACCTATCCAATATGGGGTCGAGTGCAACATTGAAATCGCCGCCTAATATATTGATTTCTGTGTCGTGTTTGTTGAGAGTGTCAGACATTTTCAGATAGAAATCCGGGTCAACTATGTTAGGGCCGTAGGTGTTAACCAGGGTCACTCGTCTGCCGACCATTTCCCCCCACACCAACACATATCTTCCCATTGGATCGGCCTCGTGCCCCTCAGTGCGGAATCCCAGCGCAGGATGTATGAGTGTTATGACCCCCCTGGATTGTGAAGAATATTCTGTATAATAACGTAGCTTGCCCCATTTAGCCATTATGTTACAGTTAACCGCTCCCTGGGCGTGTGTCTCCTGGAGCATTAGGATTTGAGGACCATGTCTGGCGACATAATTTCCTACCTTTCTGGCTTTCATCGGGTTGTTTAGCCCTCGGACATTCCAAGATAATAAAGTTATTTTCACCCCGTTACCCATTTCTCCATATATAGAATCCATGCCGTGCCATTGCTTCCACCATGTCTAGTGTTTATCTGCTGTAGCCGCATCGTGCACCCGCCAGACCTGATTTCAACCAACCTGGAACTGAAATTAAACCAATCTAAATCCCAGGTCCCAAACATGCCCTGGCAGCAATAACAATCTGTAACTTCCAGATTTCCCCAACCCCACCCTCCACCCACATCATCCACCCCAACTTGACGATGTACCCTTAAACTTTTTTGGAACTTTCCTGTGGGTGCCACGTTGTCGTCATGAGGCCACCCGAGTGGGCTCACGACCCGTTTCGAAGGTTACTCGGAGCCCCCCAGTGGGAGCAGAATCCCTTTAAACATCGACAAAACAGCTGCATAGGATAAGTGCGCAACCAAGTTCAGTCAACAGCACCCCGGTCTCCCTCTCCCGGAGGTGATCTTCCGTTCTGGTCCGGTCCACGGCCTCTAGGTAGTAGGGGTATATTTGCTTCCACATATGCCAGAGCGGCGGACGGAGTCTCAAAAAAGTGTGCTCTTCCTCCATACTGGATTCGCATTTTAGCCGGGAATATCAGCGCATACAAGACCTGACGCGCCCTCAGTAACCATTTGACCGGCTCATATGATCTCCTGCTGGCCTGTACTCCCGCAGCAAAGTCCGGATAGACATGTATGCGGTTCTCCTCATATTGTAGTGTCCCAATTTCTCTGGCCTTCCTAAGTATTGCATCTCTGTCCCTGTAAATCAACAGTCTGGCGAAGATAGTACGCGGCGGGGCTCCAGGCTTCGGCGCGGGGGCCAGAGTGCGATGCGCTCGCTCAACCAGGAATTGGCTTGAAAAGGATTCTGTTCCAAAAAGAGTCTTAAGTTCCACTTGCTGTTCCATAGCGCCTTTGCCGAACTTTTCAGAAACTCCCACAATCCGAATATTGTTCCTTAGGGATCTGGATTCTAGGTCTTCACACTTACTCTGCAGTGCGGTCATGCCCGCCTTGAGCTGCGCTATGTCGCGATCGTGTCGCGCAATAGTGTCTTTGCTTGTATCAATTCTGTCTTTGGCCTCAGTGATTCTAAGGCTCTCTTTGTCAACTCTGGTTTTCAGTGCTCCTATAGTGTTGACAATGTCATCTAGTTTCACATTCAGGGATAGGAAGCCATCCTGCACTATTGTGGTAAGGCGATCAACCCTGTCGCCGACCTCCACACCGGGCTCCGCCGTTGACGCCGTCGACGGATCCGGCTCGTGGCCAGCTGCCTGGCTACTGGTGTACGAATCCATCGGACCTTTCTTTTTCCCAGTCGCCCCTTCAGCCGCCTTATCCTGTTTCCTAGTGTTGCCCATGTTCGCCACACCTGCCGGTATCCCACCACAACCCGACGGGGGCAGCGGAATCTGTGTGACTTTACCGCAGAGGCAGGCCGCCTGTGCCGCGTAGGATATTGTTTGTCAAGCGGGTTCGCTCAGGCCTGGGTATCGCAACAATAGTGTTTCATGGAGCCATCAACGGTCAGGTATCAGCGGTAGTTTGCTAATTCGACCACTCACGCGTAGAAAAGAGCTGCACTGTCCCGCAAACTTGCAGGGAATGTAGCACGCGTGGTGCGCCCCGGCTGCCGGCCAAAAAATGCAGTCGATTCCTCGATTGGGGAGGAGAGGATATCACCCCGTCCCACGATGGCCCACTTTCCAGCACCCGCCGCGGCAGGGAGCTCCAGCTATCGCCCAACAGGATGGTCTCAGTAACTGCGAAGGCAGGGTTCCACCAGGCACACCCGGTCAAAACCTCATTTTCGGTCCGGAGCAGGGCCCACGAGCCAGCAACGCGTGAACAGCCACTAATACGGGGCACAGGGGGGGTCACTCCAGTCGCTCCGCGCCCTGACGCGCCCTCAGTAACCATTTGACCGGCTCATATGATCTCCTGCTGGCCTGTACTCCCGCAGCAAAGTCCGGATAGACATGTATGCGGTTCTCCTCATATTGTAGTGTCCCAATTTCTGTGGCCTTCCTAAGTATTGCATCTCTGTCCCTGTAAATCAACAGTCTGGCGAAGATAGTACGCGGCGGGGCTCCAGGCTTCGGCGTGGGGGCCAGAGTGCGATGCGCTCGCTCAACCAGGAATTGGCTTGAAAAGGATTCTGTTCCAAAAAGAGTCTTAAGTAGGTTTTCCACTTGCTGTTCCATAGCGCCTTTGCCGAACTTTTCAGAAACTCCCACAATCCGGATATTGTTCCTTCGGGATCTGGATTCTAGGTCTTCGCAGTTACTCTGCAGTGCGGTCATGCCCGCCTTGAGCTGCGCTACGTCGCGATCGTGTCGCGCAATAGTGTCTTTGCTTGTATCAATTCTGTCTTCGGCCTCAGTGATTCTAAGGCTCTCTTTGTCAACTCTGGTTTTCAGTGCTCCTATAGTGTTGACAATGTCGGCTAGTTTCACATTCAGGGATAGGAAGCCATCCTGCACTATCGTGGTAAGGCGATCAACCCTGTCGCCGCCCTCCACACCGGGCTCCGCCGTCGACGGATCCGGCTCGTGGCCAGCTGCCTGGCTACTGGTGTACGAATCCATCAGACCTTTCTTTTTCCCAGTCGCCCCTTCAGCCGCCTTATCCTGTTTCCTAGTGTTGCCCATGTTCGCCACACCTGCCGGTATCCCACCACAACCCGACGGGGACAGCGGAATCTGTGTGACTTTACCGCAGAGGCAGGCCGCCTGTGCCGCGTAGGATATTGTTTGTCAAGCGGGTTCGCTCAGGCCTGGGTATCACAACAATAGTGTTTCATGGAGCCATCAATGGTCAGGTATCAGCGGTAGTTTGCTAATTCGACCCCTCACGCGTAGAAAAGAGCTGCACTGTCCCGCAAACTTGCAGGGAATGTAGCGCGCGTGGCGCACCCCGGCTGCCGGCCAAAAAATGCAGTCGATTCCTCGATTGGGGAGGAGAGGATATCATGCTGTCCCACGATGGCCCACTTTCCAGCACCCGCCGCGCCGCGGCAGGGAGCTCCAGCTCTCGCCCAACAGGATGGTCTCAGTAACTGCGAAGGCAGGGTTCCACCAGGCACACCCGGTCAAAACCTCATTTTCGGTCCGGAGCAGGGCCCACGAGCCAGCAACGCGTGCACAGCCACTAATACGGGGCACATGGGGGGGGTCACTCAAGTCGCTCCGCAGTGTCCACGGTCCCGACACCGCGACCACGGCACAGGAGTCCCACCTCTCTATGTCTCTCAGGCTAGAGCGTCAGCGGCGCGGGGCGTAGACCAGCCGGATGTCCTCTGCGGCCAACTCCCGGGCCTTCTCCCGCTCACCACGCCAACGCTGATATCTCTGTGAGTTTTAGCCCGTCGCTCTCAGGATTTCGATCGGGCGTGGACTGGGTCAAGGTGCACCCTATGCTCGACTCCACTATCGGCTGGGGGCTCCGAAACAGGATTCAAATGTAGTTTGGATTTCTGTCGGGTCGGAGCTCTCACATCAGGCGGCCATCTTGGTCGTGCGCAACAGCGCCCCCCCATCCGAGATTTTAAAGGATAGTTCCGGGACTTTTTTTTTATTGTTCCTATGGTTCGGCCATGTGTTTTTAAGCATAAATCGGTAGATCGTAGAAAACTTTCCTATGGACCTTACCCGACTTTTCGTCCATTAACGCACTCGAAAACATCCGCCATTTTATGATAATCCTATCACTTGCCGCATCGCCCTGGCTCACCTGCTTTTGCGGCACTAAATCAAATCCCCCGCCCCTGAAACAGACTTGATCAAAACATTCATATTCCCCGCCTCTATCCGTGACGTGACTGTGCTGCGTAGGCAAACGCGCCCAGGCGTCTTCTACGCGACTCCACACAGAACCAGGAAATCAACACAGATGAGCTCACACAACACAGCGCGCCACAATTGGGAATATGAAACTGTACTTTTAAATTAAACCGCAAGATTGTAAATTTGGTAAAGTACATTTATTTGACATCAAATGTTTTGAGAATATTCAGCGATTTGCATTTTTATTTGCTCACGTTCCAAAAAGTTCCTTTCGAGGCACACGATGTTCCTTTGCTGTACACAGGGTCTTAGATCATCTCACAATACAGCGCCACAATTCGGAATATGAAACTGTGGTTTAAAAGCAAACGGCAAGATTGTACATTTGGCAAAGTACATTTATTTGACATCAAATGTTTTGAGAATATTCAGCGATTTGTATTTTTATTTGCTCACGTTCCAAAAAGTTCGTTTCGAGGCACACGATGTTCCTTTGCTGTACACAGGGTCTTAGATCAATGAATTTTTATTTGCTCTCGATCCAAAATATTTCGTCTTGAGGCAAGCGATGTTCGTGTGCAGTAGACAGGGTGTTGGTTTACGATAAAATAAGCTCTTCGGTCGCACTGATAATCGCATGGCTGTTCCAACAACGAGGCACTAGGCCACCACAACGGTCTGTATGTTGCATCTAGCCGTTAGTACCGCGTAAGGGCATACTTGTACTTGGCGATCGTCCCACAAAATGGTCAGGGTGCTAACGTTGTTCACGCGGAGAAGCAATTGGCGATTATAGAAGCCATCCGCCGGTGTCTGGTACTCGTGACACAGACAATAATGGACGATGTATCTATTTGAAAAACATAAAAAAAGGAAATTAGTCTCACCATCAGATCTTTATTAAAATTATTCATTTTATATATTAGGTCTGGAAATTATTTCATAGCTAGGACAGTGCAACTGGGTTTTATACGTCAAGGGGGGGCTGTAGGATACTGAGACAGTCCCCCAGTGCAGGGGTTGACAGGGAGGCAGTGCAGGTGGAGAGTGGAAGGGCCCAGGACCGAGGTCGCAGACAGTGGACCAGTTGTAGCAGGGGAGAGGGAGAGAGAAAGCAGAAGCAAAGAGGAAGGTTTTGAGGTACTTCCGTAAAAGGAGACGGTTCTCCCCAAGATAGTGCGCGGTACAAAACAATATGCCACATAGAATGAACAAGTACAACTTAACCCGTCTTTAAAGCTACTGTATAGTAATTAAATTGCGGTATAAACTCATCTAAAGAGTTACTTACATTATATTTGCATTTTCCATTGTGTCTGTGCGTAGGGCAGCCCCGAAATACCACTCCTTCTATGCCGACGTTTTATTTCTTCTAATGAACGAACATGAAATGGCTTTCGTTTCTGAAATTATATTCATTATCGTTTCTTACGTGGTCCCGGCCTGTCAAGGTCAAATAACAATAGAACCTTATACTGAGTCGTGGGCCATTCTGGCACCCGAGAAAAAATCAAAGCAGCTGACCTTCACTTTGAACGAACACACATTCCTAGTTAGCTACATTCAGTGTAAGGCCGTCTTACAGGACTTGAAATTTACACTCCATCTTTGCATTTTGTCTGCGTGCTTTGCAGCCCCACAGAACCATAAATACGGAGACATTCTATATTTTTGGAAAAATCATTTATATTACTGTTTGGTTTAATTTAATGCGCAAATGAACAAGGTTGGATAGATAAACATATTCATTGGGCCTGCGACATGAGGAGACTCGAGAGAACAGACAATCAAATTACAATCATTTAAACCGTGATGTGTATTTCTCAATGAGCTCTTCTTTAGGTGGACATGGAACAGAGGCAATGTTGGGTGGCAATGCAGTTGTCACCTGCACAGGTTCGTTCACAACTCCATTTATGTGCCTATCTAGGACGTCAACAATAAGTCTCTCAATAAACTCATATTGCATATCCTCAAACACTGGTTTGATCACCCATTGTTTACTTCTTTTAGTGAAGGCCTTATTGTAGCGAAGCGTCCCTAAAGTTCCGGTCGTCCTACTTTGTTGACGGCCGACATTATGGTTATGTGCCAAGACCGCTAAAAGAGTCCGATTTATCATGCCCTCCATGCCAAAATGCAATCGTTTTGGCCTGTACTTTAGGCACATATTGTGGAACACCTCCAAATCTCCTGTGTGGCAGAATTCCGTGAGTCCCCTCAAAGCTTTTGTTATAGTTTTATCAAATACAATCCTTTCAATGGCTTTGTGAGTGGGTGATGAAGGAATCAACCACTTCTTCTTCCGTGCCTCCTCTGTGGACAAATGGCCATGTTCACAATTGTGGAAATGTTGGTTTGTGTTCCAGCTGTGCACGTTTGTACAGTGTAGCATTACTGACCGCCATTTTTCCAGTAGAATTTCCAACGACCCTCCACATGTTTTTGAGCTCCACCAAAGATGGTTGCTGATTGACTTGGACCACTGTGAAATACCTTGCATATCTTTTTTTTTACCTGCAGCCGACAATTTTTTATTGATTGTTTTTGCAAGATGCCAAACGTCAAATTGGTGATTTATATTTTTGTACTCTTCTCTCATTGTCTTGGCAATTGAAACGTGTCTGTCCGTGGCTATCAGGTCGATCACCATTCCCCGCGATTGTAGTTCTTGCAATGATGCTGCAAAGCCAACTTTCTCCATGGCCACTGATGATGTACTTTGTGACACCTGCACGACCACCGAACTCACAATTTTCTTACTTTCCATGTCCTGAAAGTGGTAGGTGCAGTACTTGGCTGAAAATCCTGGGCTGTCGCACTGTCCATCACCGGCTAGCCTGAACCGTTTGCCCGCGAATGTACTATCAATAGACATTTTTTCCATTCTCCAAGCTTCGCTAATGGCTGGAAATAGATAATCGGTTTGGTATTTGTAGAACTGAGTTTTCGCAATGAAATGGATTCCCACAAACTGAAAGAAAGACTCTAACTTTTTAAAACTTGAACCACTAAAAAGTGCGGCCGCTGCACAAAGTAGATTGCCTGCTGGCAGTTGCCCCAGCATGGGTTGTGCAGACCATGAGAAAGGATGATATTTTGTACAGGTGGCATGTATTTTAAGGTTAGTGCCTCGAATTGCACGAGTCACATTAATCAATGGCTCCCCACATACTTCCCCACCTACCGAATGCCCACATTTCAACTGAATAATAATATCAATCAAACAACTATCGAATACAATGAATTTGGCCTCTTTCCTTATACTGTCACTCTGCATCCCAGCTGGTTCGGCCTGTAACGTTGAGGACATGTCACTCACATGAAAGGTAGAATCTCTGATATCGTCTTCCGCTATGTTCAGTGATATTGATGGTGTTTCATTGTAATCCACTTCATTCTCTTCCATTGCAACATCTGTTCCTTCTCCGGCGATGGGTGAATAAGACAATTTCTTCAACTTTCTCGCGGTCTTAGTTTTTGCGGGTGTGGATTCTGTGAATTGATCTCCGACTGCATCCGAACTACCAGGAGGACATTCACTATCAATGGCTGGTGGTGGTATAGCTCCGTTGTCAATCACTTCATATTCTTCCCATTGGCACGATGCATCTCCAGTCTCAAGTCCCTGCCAAAAGGTTTGACAAGCAACATCTCTCGTTCGCTTCACTGTCTGTGTAGATCTAGTTCGTACACCCACTCGCAACTAGAGGACAGATTGGAAAAGGGATGTTCAGTTTAAACACAACTTACAGTATTGAACTATTAACAGTGAAAAACAACATAATATAGTGACAGGACACTAACCTTCTTTTGCTTTCTTTTCTTTGAAACTTTCTTGCCTCGAACTTCAACATCAGGACGCTGTTGCTCCGACTCGTGTGTGCATGTCTCCACTTCCTCTTGCGCTGCAACGACTACATTTTCATGATAAGCACATCCATCACGCACTGACGCTCCATCGACTCCCTGAAACATAGAACTTTCATTAGTATGTATAATAATATCGAACACACAAAATGTACTTGGGGACCAATACCCACGTACATCTCAATAGCAAAACACGAATGAACGCTTTGTGTAGAACATTCAAACGACAATTATTCACGCATTGTTGATCTAGTTAGATGGAACTGTCAAGATCCATTCCTCGGGCTCCTCATAGACTTCCATTGATGATATTATTGAAGATGATGCTTCAGTGACTCCCTGAAACACAGTAATTGCATTAGTATGGTTTTCTATTTTGATAAAAAGAACAGAAACTTTGTTCAGGCGTGAACGGCTCATCTAAATAGACCTGCACAAATGATCAGTTGTCTAAAATAAATAATGGATATGTAAATATGATTCGATTTGCTTGATCGTTGGAAGTGTCACCACCCAGAGATCTGCATCAACTACTAGGGGTGATGTTCTTGTAGACGAAGCTCCGTCATCTCCCTGAAACATAGTACTTGCGTTAATAAAGAAGGAAGTATAGCGGATGTAATCACGTCATATGATTTCACTTTATCGAACTGTCAGTATCCATACCTCGAAATGCATAAGAACATCAAGGGACGATGTAACTGCGGTGCACACTTCTGCAAGCTGTTGCGCCGACCCGTAACTGCATGCTCCCCCTTCTTCTTGGACTAATGCTCCATCGACTCCCTGAAACATAGGACTTTCATTAGTAATGAACACAAAATTGAAAAAAGAAGACACATAGGAGGGCGACGGAACTGTCCTGAAACGTACCTCGAGCATCTGAGTGACATCAACGGTAGTCGTCAATACGTTGGACTCCTCAGCATCTCCCTGAAAGACAGTACTTGCATTATTTTGGATAACAATAATTATAACTGAAAACAAAGACTAGAGGACGAGTACAAGGGTGTACCATTAGGTAACATAATTACACGATAAATTAAAACTATTGATTTACATGCCTAAAACAAGTCAGTGGCAGAATAGCCAAGTAAGATTACCCGATAGGCGCTTGAAGTGGCTGATGACTGCAATAACGACACGGATGGAGAATCTTCCGCCTTCATATTGAGTGGATACATGAATGGGGAAATTATTGTTAGCTAATGCTACACACTACCGCAAGGCCAAGAGATAAATACGTAAACTTGACTCACCAGTGGAGGGATGTGGACGAATAGAGTGGGAATAGCGGTTGAGAGCAATTTTTGCCTCGCTCGCGGTGTGTTCTTCTTTATTAGCAATGATGTGGAGTACATGTCAGAGGTAAAGTGCCTGCTGCAGATGCGGTATCGATCACCCCTCTTGTCCGCAAAGACCTCTAGGACTCTACTTTCAAGCTCAGACGGTGGATATCCGCAATATCGGACCCATTCTCTTATCTGATCTATTGTTTTAGGGAAAACATGCATTATAGTACCTTCAGATTTATTATGGGTCTTCGAAGGGCAACCGCCAATGGAACAGGCAGGCATTGTGGAAAGTTCTGAAAAGTAAAGATCAACAATTCTCTATGAATACCAATGTAAACTCAGAACATGTGACTAGTTCCTTGCATGTACTGTCTTGAACGAAAAGAAATTGGACGCAAAATGATTATGGTACATGGCCTTACCTTGACTAACAAACAGTTAGATGCAGGGATCAGAGTAGTTTCTTGTCGTAGAACAGGGAGCAGTTCACAGGTTGCAAACTGACGAGTTTACTCGAAGTGGTCACAGAAGTTCACAGAGACGAAGAGCAGATAACCAGCACCTTCACGGGTTGACTAGCAAAGCGCAAAGAAGTGCTCATTAGAAATATGAAGTGGGTTATAAAGAATTCGAAACAGGGGTGTGTTTGTGAATGAATGACGTGTATATGTCGTGGCATTATGTGGATTGCAGGGGGCCGTCCAGCGTGAGGGGGGATGCTTGGCAGGAGACACGGGGTCTGGAGGTAGACATGGGAACAACAACCCATGCTCTATAGACCACTTTGAAGTGTACATGGTCTTTGGCACCTCTTGGCCTTTATCGCTCCCTGACTGCTCCAGTTGCCAGCACAAGTACCCCGGTGCGAAATGCCTTTGATAGGGCGGGGGGTGGATTGGGGCGGTGGTCGTGCAGACAAGACACAGGAAGACTCGTGAATGGAGACACACTTATGTGGATTGCAGGGGGCCGTCCAGCGTGAGGGGGGATGCTTGGCAGGAGACACGGGGTCTGGAGGTAGACATGGGAACAACAACCCATGCTCTATAGACCACTTTGAAGTGTACATGGTCTTTGGCACCTCTTGGCCTTTATCGCTCCCTGACTGCTCCAGTTGCCATCACAAGTACCCCGGTGCGAACTGCCTTTGATAGGGCGGGGGGGTGGATTGGGGCGGTGGTCGTGCAGACAAGACTCGTTTGCCGCAGGGCCTCACCAAGGAGAGGCCATCTAACTGCATGTAAGAGGCTGGCTGCAGGATCTAGTACATGGAAGGCAGGGGGGTGAGTTTATAAATTCCTCACCCTCCCAGGAGAATATATGGGTGCAGTTCACCCTGGAGACCCTGGATGCCTAGGCAGTTAGTCAGCAGCAGGCTGGCCTGTGGTGGCAAGGTGGCACGGGCCAGAGGTGGTCATCTCTGTACCCGGTGCCCAAAAGGATGATTTATTATGATCAACCATATTTACCTATAACCATGTTTTGTATCAATAAAATACAACGGCCTTCCTTTTATTGCCAACGCTTGAACAAATCAAAACAACCATTGTTAAAATATATGTTGGGTTTTATTTTGGATCTTAATTTCAATTGAACATAAATAATAAACATTACACATTGTAAATTTGCGGTTGCAGCACATCCAGGGAAAATCCGCGGTATTGTCCACTGTCGCTGGGGAAATGTTGTCTAATGGCAAGTACCGCACAGGCAGGTATTGCTCTCCGAACGCGGTGTCCGAGCCTCCCGTGAAGCCACCAAGTGAAGCAACGATAGGCCACCAGCCTGTACCACCTGTGAAAATGAAAGATGCAAACTGTATTAAAATGACAAAACTTTCTTATCTCTGTCGATTCAGGTAAAAAATGTCATTCTGCTTTGAAAAAAATTCTATCTAGAAAATGCACAATATGGAACCAATTTACATGCATTCGAATGATATGTAGATGTAATTTTGTATGTGGGAGACGACCATGACATAGTAGTGGCATCACTGACATCACAACCAGAGTATACTTACTCGTTACTCGGATTACGCGGACGAACAGTGCCGCGAAGTTCGTGCATAAGCACCATCATCATCCTCAACACGGTCCGTGAGAGGCAGGCTTCCCTGAACTCTGGCAGCTCGGTGATGCATTGCGGACTTGGCTCGCCTTCCGAAATGTAGGCCAGGCATCCCGAGTTTTCTCGGCAGCAGCAGTTCTCCTCCTCAGTTGGCATTAGCTCGCACCGATTGCACGTGCACCAGGTGGAGACGCCGTCCATGCGACATGGTCCAGGCTCTTCATCCGTTGACTGGTCCTCCCAACTGCCGTCCGAATCCCCATCGTTTTCGCGTGCTTGCCTTTCCAGTAGTTCTTCCTCGGTGTACTCGGGCTCGTACATATACGGCATTATTGTAGCCATTATGTGGTAAAGAAAGTCAAATAATTTATAGCGGTGGTACTGGTATCTGTTCACACGGGCTACAATCAACAAAGGTAGCTGACCAGAGCAGAGAAACGAGTCACAGAATACTCAAAGTAACACAGAGAGAGGAATGAATTCGAAAATCTGCTGCTGTGTGTTGTGAAACGGTCTGTTTATACTTATTGAGGAAAGAGGCGTCCTGCCATTTCCATGGCGACACTTCATTAGCTGAGGCGCAGCGATTGTTGACATGAAACGGGAAATGGGCGGTACGCGTCTGCTGATGTCAGGCTCAGGGGCGGGGGATTTGATTTAGTGCCGCAAAAGCAGGTGAGCCAGGGCGATGCGGCAAGTGATAGGATTATCATAAAATGGCGGATGTTTTCGAGTGCGTTAATGGACGAAAAGTCGGGTAAGGTCCATAGGAAAGTTTTCTACGATCTACCGATTTATGCTTAAAAACACATGGGCGAACCATAGGAACAATAAAAAAAAAGTCCCGGAACTATCCTTTAAATATATCGAAACCGAGTGACATCAGTGTGGGAGCCGCATCCAACAGAATGTCAAAAATGATCCTTGAGTTTAAATGTAGGATCACCTTGTCATTCAGCTTTTCTTCCGCAAACTCCACAATTTTTAAGTCACTGGATTCGATAGTTCGTAGGCTGGGCACATAATGAAGTAAACACAACACATTGTTTCGATTCAAGATGAAGTTAGCACTGCTTTCAATGTGTTCCAATCCAATCTTGAATAAGGCATGTGATCTTTTTTCAAACCTTTCTGTTGTTGTTTTAAGGTTTCTTCGCCCATGTCTCTGAGCCTCTTGTCTTGAATCATGAAGTTTTTCAACATATTTCTTCCCAACACTTTGAGATTCATTCGCGAGTTGGAAAACTTCATTGCACTTGGCTCTTGCTTCATTAGTAGGAGAATTTTTTGTTGAGGAAGCAACTCCTTTCTTTGTGGTCATGGTACAGGATTCAAGTGCTAGTTTTTCCCACCTTTTACTTAGGGGAATAAAGGGCACAGTAGTGTGATTTAGTGGAGCCACTGCCATTTGGACCGCTGGTTGAGGCAATGTGCATATTCTCGATGGAGGAGCTGGTTTAGTCTCGATAGTTCTGTCAATTTTAGCAGCATCTTGTCCCTCTAATTCAGTCAGCGTGCATGTTCTCCCTAAAGGCATCACTTTAGGCTCGTTGACTCCATTCGTTTTTTTATTCCCTTGGCCAGCAGGTTGAATCAAGATGCAACGACTCCCTAAGGAAACCGATTTAATCTCACCATTTCCATCAATTTGTTGATCCTTTTGTAGTGATGTATTGATGTTTATTAATGAGGCCATTGAAGGGCCCAAGTCTGCTTGAGTATCCAAAACAAACTTAGGAACAAGTTCATCTTCTGAGTTCCTAGCATTGAATCTCGGTACAAGAGTTGAGTGTCTGAAGTTTCGTCTTCATATGTAGACAATTCCATCAGATCAATTGCAATCTCATCAATACACAATGTTTCCTTTGCAATCTTGGTTTTCGGGCTTCGATGTTAATTTTGTGGTTTATTGCCCTTTAGAGCGTTACTATTAGTGTACACAATAACGTTAATCATATTAATGTTACGTAAAAATGTCCTCGATGAGTGTGTTGTACATTGTTTTTTTGAGTTCTGATTTTTCATTTTTTTACTTTTCACATTTTTGCCAGCCTTAGTGTTAGTTTTCACAGGGTGTTTATTAAAAATGGAAAAAAGTTTCAAATTATTTTCTTTCGTTTTGTTACATACAATATTACTTTCAACCGGCGCCTCCCATTATGCCAGATGTAAGTGGCTCAGATTTCTTTTCTTTTAGTTCAAGGTACTCAATATTGTTTTCGAAGTCGCTGGCAACTGGAGGTCATGCATAGCTGGATTGGCTTTTCCCAGACTGCTCTTTAGGGCACTTAAAAATGAAGACGACATGGTTAATTCTTGGATGTCCTCAATTATGATCACTGCATCTTCAATGTTTACAGTCGTAGGCACCCGCGATATTGGTTCAGATTCTTTCCGAGGTCATCGGGCGCCCACTTACTTGTGTACTTGGTAATGTGAATTCAGGAAACTCCACAGACCCGTTTTCCATCCGCTTGTCACCAGACTCTAGTCCGAGGTCGGGATCGGATCTCACTCCCATGAGATCCCGTCGTATTTGTGCACAAGTCTTTGGTTGGAATGTTTTACTTCGCTCGCAAGCAGGAAGCATAATGCTTGTTGCGTTCCTTCTTCCCGCAATGTACTTGTGATAGAACAGTAAGTACAGTACAACAGTCATACAATGACACCGAGACTCGGGAGCTGCACGGGAAGTATTCACGTTCTTGCTGGATACGGCACAACAAACAACAATACAGCAAACAGCCAAACAGTCGGCTTGACAACTCCTCGCCCTTAACTTGCTCGGGCTTCTGGAGTTTAAGAAGGTCTTGCACTGGAATATGGATTGGCAGAGCTTGAAAAATATAGAGAGATTTTGAGAGCAGGGTCATTTTGGTTGCACTAATCTGTCCCAGCTACGAAATCTCTAGTAAATTCAAACGTTTCAACATTTCTTTAGCTTCCACCCATAAGGGAGGGATATTGGCTCTCGTAAGGGATTCATATTTCGTTGTAAGGTACACTCCCAGATAGTATATCTCCCTGTCAGCCCAATGAAAGGGAACATTTGATTTCAAAGAATGTAGAACATCTGGACGCTCAGTTATATTTAGGCCGATTGATTTCTCATGATTAATATGAAACACTGATATTGAGGCGAATTACCCCAGTAATTTCAGCAGTTCCGGCAGGGAGGACAGTGGGTCTCATAGGAAACACAAGACGTCCACATAAAACGCTACCTTATGGGTGACTCCTCCATGTGTGGACCCCATGATACTGGGATAAGATTAATCCTCTGAGCCAGTGGCTACATTGCTAAACTGACCACAAGCAGGAATATGGGATAGCCTGGTCTAGTTCCCTTGTCCAAAGGAATCAGGGGGAATAAGGGGGAATAAGGGGGCATAGGCCATTCACCTTAATTCTCATGGCGGGGATCAAGAAATTTGCCATAACGAATTTGGAAAACCTTTGACCAAATCCATATGCCGGTAGGAGTACCCCTAGGTAATCCCAGGACATGCTATCAAAAGCATGGTGCGCATCCAATGAGAGAAGTGATAGACCCTCTTGAGCCTGGGGAGCCCGAGCAATGAGATCTAATACCATGCTAATGATAAGATGTGCCCCCCTATTTCATGTGCCCCATATTTTTAATGAAACCTGTTTGATCATTATTGATAGTGGGAGAGCCTTGCTTAGTCTGGAAGGAAGTATCTTACTGTATAATTTTTCATCTGTATTTAGGAGGGCAATGGGGCGGTAGGATGAACAATCTTCAGGTTCCTTTCCTGGCTTCAGAAGAAGGGAGGTAGCTGATTCAGCCATGGAGTCTGTCACCCTGCTCATGTCCAAAAAGGAGTTGAATAACCTAGTTAAAAGGGGGATCATTATTGCAGCAAAGGATTTCTAAAATGTATTGGAGAAGCCGCCCAGACCGGGGGCCTTCCCCAGTGGGAGGGAGCGAATTGCTGGTGCCAGTTCCTGAGCAGTTATGTATGATTCCAGAAAGTCCCTCACCTCATCAGAGACCAGAGGGAGGGCAGACTTGGTTCTGAATTCATGGGTTTGGGTGAGGTCACCCAGGTGTTTGGTTGTAACCTGTCAGAGGTATTCTTCCATAGTCTGCAGCTTCCCTATTTCATTAGTAACCAGTCTCCCTTTTATGTAATTAGAGCACCTATATCGTTGTGGTGGCCTTCTTCGGTAGCTTGGCAGCTAGGAATTTGTTCACCCTGTTCCTTTTGGAGTGATAGTGTTGTTTTGTGAATAGTATGGAGTAGGCCACCTATTCCATGAGATGGGTTTCTAATGCCTGTTTTGCTACCCAGAGATCCCAGAGAGAATGCCTGGTCCCCTTTAGTGTATGTTCCCTCTCCTTGTCCCAGACCTCCCCCTCCATAAGAGTTCAAATAACTTCTCTGGCTCTCCCAAGAGCTGCAGCTTGTTCTATTATTGTCCCCCTAATCACTGCTTTCCCAGCATCCCACACTGTTCTGATGTCAAGCTCTCCAGTATCATTAACTCGGAAATAATTGGCAAGGGCTTCTGAAATGTAGGTTCTCATGGCAACATCCCTGAGCATGAAGTCGTACAGTTCCCATAAGGGTTTGGGTGAGGATGGAGCTTTGTTCAAGTCCAATACAGCTTGGTGCAGGTCCAATATTAGTTTGAGAAGAGCATGGTGTGACAGGGTTTTAGGGTGTATATCCATCACGGCCACTTCCAGGATTAGGGTATTTGCCATGAGAAACATATCTAGCCTCGAGAAACCCTTCTGAACCGCTGAGTAAAAAGTGTATTCCTGCTCCCCAGAGTTAAAAAAGTACCAGGTCTCAATGAGGGAGTTATCCCTTAATAAAGTGTTATTCACTTGAAATGTCTATCATTCGGCATAGGTGGTAAAGGTTTGTCTATAGTTGGGTCTGTGACACAATTGAAATCCCCTCCAAGTATCACTTCCCCTTCTGCAAAACCTGCTAACACCTCCAGAGAATTTTGGCAGATAAGCATCTTGTTTTTTGTTGGGAACATAAATAGAGGCCAACATGATTCTGTGTTCATCTCTTGGAATCATCAAGATTGTTAAGGGGGTACCCTTACAGATCATGATGGCTGCTCCATGCTTTTTAAGGCCACTGAGTGCAAAATAGATCCTGGGATATGCTTTAATGCTGAGTCGAGATTCGTCGATAGCCAATAGCTGAGTTTCTTGGAGCAATACTAAGGCTGCATCTAAAGAGGACAGCCTCTGCCGTAGTGCTTTATGCTTAATCGGCAAATGTATGCCCTGCACATTCAGGGTCACACAGGATAGATCAGGACATGCCATCATTTATCACTTAGGGTTGGGCATGGGTCTAAGACATTCCCAAGGTATGGAGTTGGGATGGGTCACAACCATCGACTTTGAGTAAAGCCGAAGTGCTCAATAGTAGACGGAATTGAAAGAAAAAACAATATAAAGTAAGTCTAATTCCAAACCCATGGGTGAAGTATTTTTATCTGGCGATAATCCCCGGGAGCACCCTACATAACCCTCTTCTATACCCCGTCATATGATGTCAGAGTTATAACATTGGAACAATAACTTTTAGAACTGGAAAAAGCCTTCCAAACGAAGTAAACCCAAAAGACTGGGTTACATTTAGTTGGTTGTTCAGCATCTAGGGCCTGAGGCCTCAGTGTGAGTCAATTGGTGCTGCTCCCAGGTTTTTCTTGGACAAGCTCTTCAGGGGGCCCTGTCTGCCCTTTGGTTTCCTGGACGAGCCACAGGGGTTGGCACCCGGATAAGGTGATGAGTCGGTCTCTTCCTCTCGTGACTGGGCATCCAAGGAAGTCTCCATTAATTCTGCTGCTTCTTCCTCCGCACCAGTGGCATAGTGCTGGTTTTGGTACTCTAACTGGAGCTTGCAAGGAAATGCCCCTCTGTACCGAATGTACATGCTTGTCACCAGACCAATACCACGTTCACCTTGTGCCGATTAGCTAGGGTTCGTGGTGAAAGGTCTTGGAAGAAAGATATTGTCGCCCCACAAAATTTAATGGGCTCCTTCGTTCATGCTGCTGTCTTGATTGCCTCTTTTTTTTGGAAGAAATGCACTCTCGAAAGCATGTCAGGCAGGAGATTGCGACGTTGCTGGGAAGAGGAATGGACACAATGTGTCCTGTCTAAGGCCATATCTGCAGTGCCAGGGAGGTCCAAGAGTGAACGGAATAGGTTGCAGGCATAGTCAGCCAGATCTTGGTCCTGGATGTGGCATGGAAACCCACGCAGCCGGATGCTATTCCTCTATGATCTGTTTTCAAGGTCTTCCTGCTTAATCCAGACTAATTCCAATTGTTCCTCCAGACCAACAACCCGATTAATGAGGTCTGCTCGGTTGTGGGTTTGCTTGCATATTTTTGCTTCTACGTCACTCACCCAAGAGTCCAGGCCTAGCATGTCGGTTTTCTAGATTTCGTGTGTAATGTCCTGTATCAAGGTGGAGAGCTACGGGAGTGCATCAGAACCACCGTAGGAGGGGGAGAGTGAACCTCTGCTCAAACTGCTCGAGAGTGCTTAATTTTGCTGTCTTGCATGGTTAAGAGGGTTTTAATATCCACTGATTTAGACTTTGCTGTAGATTTGGGCATAGCAGGGCTGAAAGGATGGAAGTGTGCTGCAATACTTGTCAGCACAAGGGATGAAGAGTTTTGGGGCTGTATAATTTGTCTTGAATTTGTCAGCATTGGCTGATTCATTGGCTAGTTAATAGCTGCAGCGGTGGGAGAGCAGGATCTTCTTAATTGCCGACCTGAGTGGCTTTCTACCTCCTTTAATGTCCGGATGCCGGCATTAGGTGCAGGGTAAATTGTCAGACTCCCAGTAGATCACGGTTTAAAGATGCCAGCAGAAACACAAAGTCCTAATTGGAAGGAGAAGACCCAGTGAAAAAGGTCCAGTAGCTGCAGTCGAGCGTGGAGAAGTTTGGCGGTGGAGTGGCCCGCCTCTACTTTGTGTGGCAGCGAAAAGGGAGCGGCAGGAGTGGCCGCACCAGTTATGGCCAGGAGCAGGGTCCAGATGAGAGGCCGCTGGCAATAATTGCTCCTGCGCCCCCTCCACTGTTGGATTAGCAATGCGAGAGGGAGGTTTATTTGTGAGCAGCGCCGATGGAGTCCTCCTGCTCCCGCCACCGGTTGAAATCAACAGGCCAAGCACTCTGCCCCGGATCGCATAGGCAGCACACTCATGGTTTATAGGAAGCCCAAGCTAGAGATCCTGCGATCCGGGAGCTGGACTCCCATACCGAGGCCAGAGTCCGCTGGAATGCATCAGGTGCGGGATTACAGTCATGGGAGCCCTGCTGAATCTCCTTCAGAACAAGGCCCAGGTGCCACTGTTGGAAGACCCACGCGGTAATGGTAGGAGGTCCTGGAGTGCGGGCACCTCGCCATCTTGGGGGAACCGGCAGAGGAGGCTCACTGCAGCTGTGTTCGGATGGGATGATGTCTGCTCACCCACAGTGCTGCCTTAGCAGGTTCCAAATTTTAACTGGATAAATACATCAGGTTGGTGGGGGTAAATAAGGCTTGTGAACGCTGCTCAAAGGGTTACAAGCGTGCCGGTCAACAAAGCCTGCAGCAGGCACGTCTTCATCGGTTACCACCTGGCCACGCCCCCTGGGCTCCACAGTTCTACTACCGGGCTTAGGCCTGAGGGGGCGCCTGGACATGAAAAGACAACCAGGCCAGGGTCTTAGGGCAATAAGCCTCCCAGAGCTTTGTCCAAGGTTATTCTTCTTACCCGGAAACATCTGAGGGCAATAAGGAGCCTATCAATCTGGGCATTGCACCGAGCAAACAGCCTCAAGGTATCCCAATTAGACCTCGTCCAGATATGGCAGCCAAAGAAGTTGACACACCATGGCATATGTCAGAAGAAGATTCACAGTATTCAGTGGGTTCTTCCCCCTCAGAGTGGGCCTCAGAGCCGGGCAGATGTTCATCAGTTACTACACCATCAGGCTATGGGGATTCTGCAACAAGAGGTTAACGGCATCAAACCCAATCACCGGTGTATACCTCATATCCCTTACCCTCTGGAAATGTAATGGAGCCTACCGGTTACCACACCAAACACGTCTCAGAGAAGCCTTCTGCTACTTATACCCCAGCGGCTGCAGCAGCTGCTTCACAGAGACACACATCTCAAGCAGCATGTGAAGAACAGTTCTTAGAATGTTTTATGTCGCATATGAGATCTCAACAAATGACTGGCATTTTGAGGAATTTAATTAGAGAAGTTGTACCACAGGTTTAACTGCTGAGGCCTCCACCAGAATGCAGTTATCTGCTCCGATGCATCCACCTCCTCCTCCTCCACCACCATCTCCACCTCCTGTACAGGTGAATGTTCCACCAACACAGGCAGTTCCTAGTGCTATACAAGCTCTGCCACTGCCTATACAGCCACTTGACACAATTCCAAATGTGACTTTGCAGTCTGGTACCCATGAGGGAAAGTCTCCCAACAAAGACACTAATGATGTATTAGTGTTTGTGAAAAAATGATGGCTTAAACCTCACACTACTAGTGTCAACAAACAAATGCCTTGACGCCAGGTTTAGGCAACTGGAAGGAGAATCCGTTCTGTTGGCCTCTCATCCCCAAGAAGGAAGATGAATGGGCACCACTTGATTATACGTCCATGTGTTGCAAATATTTGAAATTCTAAAACCAAGCAAAACGTTTGTTCCAATAATTTGTGTTTAAATATTCAGAGGGGAGCTGGCTGAGACGAATTTGGAGACACCCAAACTCAAAATACATGTGAGGCAGAAAACCAAGTAAAATACAGGGTCACACAGCCGCTCTCCAAAAGGACCCGATCCGGGTGTATGAGTAGTCTAAAACTTCTTTGAAAAAATATATATACTACAAAGTGAACAAAAAATTATCTTTTGATTGAAAAGAATAACAACAATATTAAGATTCAATTGTTTTTCAAGATGGTTTTATCCACAAAAATTCTATCAAAAAAATAAGTCTCATAAAAACATGAGAGATCACTAATGCTTTCTTAGTGAGGAAGAAATCGCCACATTCGCTTTTTCAATCAGACCAACAAATTGCCAATGCATATAATGGTGCAAAAAAACACATTATATGTTGGTTTTTGTACCATGATGAACTGCTTTCTTTATTATTGTTGAATTTATGTACCCATATACATTACCTGTAGACCTGCCCTGATGAAGGAAATTGAATTCCGAAATGCATTGGCAATTTGTTGCAGAAAGAGTCGCCGGATGTTCCGGAATTACCGGCACAGCCTTAGTAAGGGCACATTCAGAATACCGCCTACACAGAAACACTGCCATAAAAATGCTGCCGGCACCGCAAACACTGCACCTGTAATACCGGCACTGCGGGCCAGGCGTTAAACAGTGCAAGGTGTCCAAAACCACCACAGCTGCAAACCATTGACCACTGTGAATGCAGAAAAGGAATACACCCACATCAAACACCCCTCCCAACCCACCCATGCTGGCAAACAGGCTATAGGTGTACAAAATTAGCCCAGCTGCACACAGTTGACCACTTGGAATGTAAAAAGGACAACACCCAACCCACCTCCCAACCCAACCATGCTGGCAGTCACTGTAGCAGCAATTGGGCTGGGGAACCTGCAGGGAGGGATTGAGGATGAAGCATCTGAGAGGCAGAGGAGGTGGCGTAGGCGGCGAAGGAGGAACCAGTTGGCCATGCCTAACATCAATGTCCAGCAGGTAGCACACCGCAGGCAGCCCCCAATACCCTGCATCAGGGCCTTGCCCTGGAACCTGACTCCAAGCCAAATCGGCACCTTGTACCGGCTTGACAGGGAGACCATAACATCAATATTCACCCTCATTCATGAAGGCATCAGCAGCTGGATAAATATACGGTCTGCAATTTCCTTCCCCACTTATTGAACGTATTGTCGGTACTGCACTTCCTAGCGACCGGCACATACCAACACACCACGGGTGAGCTACATGGGCTGTCACAACCCTGTTTTTCCAGGGTCTTGTTCCAGGTACTGGATGCACCTCTGCGCCATGTGACAGACCACATCACCCTACTCCGAACCCAAGCCCAGGTTAATGCCATCAAAGTGGCCTTCCATGCCCTAGCAAGCATGCCCAATTGCATTGGTGCGTTACATTGCACACATGTGGAGTTGGTGCCCAGACATGTCATTGAGGCAATGTATAGAAACCGCAAACAATTCCACTCCCTCAATGTGCAGATGGTCTGTGATGCTGAACATCTCATCACTCATTACTGTGCACGGTTTATGGGATCCACACACGACTCAATGGTCTTGCAGAACTCCACGTTGCCAGGGTACATAGCACGGCATATCAGAGAGCGCACCTGGCTGTTGGGTGAGTAGAATGACCAATCCATAACCTCTGTGTAGTTGGCAGGGGGTAAATGGGCACTCACCAGAGTGCACCGGGCTGTTGGGTGAGTAGAATGACTAATGCATGACCTCAGGGGGCTGTGGAGAGTGGTAGAAGCACAGTCAGCAGAGCATGTGGCAAAAACAACCCAACACAAATACATTGCATCCCTTATTCCCAAGGCATGTAACTCATGTACCAAACGTGCAAATGGATCACACCCGATACCTGTCAATTGAAAGTCGAAAGAGGCAGCACAAAACTACCACATGTACCAGAATACCTCAGACAACCTACAAAAGGGCCTGCTAAAAGACTGAACATCCCCCACCGCCTGCTTCACAGACAAGTCCAAATAATGCAAACCTACACACCATCAGCATTGAACCCCACACCAGGTATCCAGTGTACATGCCTACACAACTGGTCAGCAAGCACCAAGTGCTCCGTACAGGTCATACACCCGCCTCAAATTGACATATGAGCACTCTGAAGAAGTTGATTAGCATGGTGAAGCAAGTAAAACACACAACATGAAAGAACAATGAAGTGGGTTTGGGCATCAATATGTGAGAGACATCAATGCCAACACACACATGGGCCACATCCATAGGCCTGCGGGAAGCTCGAGCTTGCCCCGGCTGGGCTTGTGACGGACACCACACACCTTACATACACCTTGCTTACCAGTGCCACTGGGCCATTACAGGTTTCTGTGGCACAGGGAGCCAAGTGCCAGTAAAATGCAAGTTCCCTGAAACCATGGAGTGCCACAGTACGCAATGGGGATATGTACATGGGAGTATTGTCACCAGTGAGAAAGTAGCTGGTGCTCCCCTGAGCACACTGCCTGCCAGCCCAGCTGCGCACTGCCGTGTCTGGCCTCTTGGGCGCTGAGGGTGCGGTAGGCAGATTGTTAGCACCGTACAAGATAGGAGGCTCCTAGGAGGCAGCCTCGCACAAGCCAAAATAAATGTAGTAGCATGAAAGGCCATATCATGACTGCAGACAGTAAGCAGGCCAAACA
Organism: Ambystoma mexicanum; assembly: GCF_040938575.1. Lineage (NCBI taxonomy): Eukaryota > Metazoa > Chordata > Amphibia > Caudata > Ambystomatidae > Ambystoma > Ambystoma mexicanum. Next base: position 1,490,012,076 of record NC_090932.1, on the reverse strand, counting down.
GTCTCAGATCGAATGAGTGACCAAACATTTGAATATGGTCAGGGCATTACATGTAACATTGCAAAAATCAATAGGGTCATCTGTGGCATGTGCTACGTCTTGCTAATTAAATGTTGGAAATGTGTACATGCTCACATCACTGACATGAGATTGACACCACAAACATGAAATCCCCATTCTGTCACTCCCATGCAGGTGGTGCCAGATACCCCCTCATGCCATGGCTGATGACACCCATTAGATGACCACGGAACATACACAAGGAGGCCTACAACCGGGCACATATCCATACATGGAGCACTATAGAACAGACATTTGGACTACTCAAGGCAAGGTTCCGCTGCCTCAGCAGATCCGGCGGCGCACTTAAGTATAGCCCCATCAAGGTTGGCAAGATTGTCCTGGCATGTGCAATGTTGCACAATATGTGTATTTGACGCAACATTGCACTGCCCCGGACATGGACCCTGCAGAGGAGGAGGATGGGGATGACTGGATGCCAGTGAGACCCCAGCAGGAGACCATGGATGGGCAACATGCACGGGATGCACTGATACACAACATCTTTTGAACACTACTCACAAGCACATGGTGCACAACTGGTGGCACGTATTTTCAAGCACTTCTATTAAAGAATTAATACTCGCACAGAAACAGAGTCTCCAGTCGTGTTTGATTTGCAGAACCCAGTGTATTCTTAATTAGACATTTGAAAAACAGGTGCAACATCAATACCCACCCAAACTTACCCCCCCTCCACTCCCCAACTATCTCTCCCAACTATGAACCCCCCTCCCATGCCCCAACTTACCCTCCCCCTCCCCAACTATCTCTCCCAACTATGAACCCCCCTCCCACTCCACAACTTACCCTCCCTCCTCCCACTTCCCAACTAGTCACACGTGGAGCAAGTGTCTATGGTTCCACACTACTTGCGGCCATGCTTGGCGGCATGTGTGTGCTTGTGAGAGGAGCCAGACAGGTGCAGGGATCTCCACCTATGGCAGGCTGCCTGGGAGTTTTTGCAGGCATGAAACTTGTGGAAGGCAACAGTGGATTTTCGCGAGAGAGTCAGGACATGTATGTCTGGTGGGCCAGTGCCATTTTCTCTGCAATATTGGACTGTTCGCGATTGCCCTCACGGACCCTCCTAGCCAAAAGTATGGTGGCACAAGCTGACCACCCAATGGCACAGGCAACCCGCTGTCCAATTGCCTGATTACTCTCCCTCATGAGACGGGACTCTTCCATGTGCTGCTGCACCAGGGCAGTGAGTGTGTCCTGGCGCTCCTCCATGCGTTGGAGATGTGCATTCATCTCACGTACTGAGGGCTAGGGCGAGCGCTGTGGACTTCTCTGGCTCATGGGGCTGAATGTGCCCAACGTATCTGGGGTGTGATCTGTGTCGTTGTCGGTGTGAAGGCCTGCCTCAACAGCTGCATCCCCATCACTGCTGTCTGTGGCATGTGAGTCGGGCTGCTGGGGGGGTGGTGTACGTCCCCATGGCATTCCACTTGTGTGTCCCTGTGGTACTGCCAATACTGCCAGGTGGTCCGTCGCAGCTGGGGGTGCAGGCACAGGGGCTGCCTGGGTGACAGGAGCAGCTGGGGGTGCAGGCACAGGGGCTGCCTGGTTGACAGGGGCACTGGGGGTGCAGGCACAGGGCCTGCCTGGGTGACAGGAGCAGCTGGGGGTGCAGGCACAGGGGCTGTCTGGGTGACAGGGGCAGCTGGGGGTGCAGGCACAGGGGCTGCCTGTGTGACGGGGTAGCTGGGTGTGCAGGCTTGCCTGGGTGACGGGGGCAGCTGGGGTATCTGCTGGGGCTGCCTGGTTTACTGTGGCAGTTGTCACTTGCACAATGCCAGATGTGCCTGCACGGGATGTTGTGATGTGCCCCTTGCACGTCTGCTGGTCCTCGATGGCTCAAGTGGGCCGGCGTCCGTGTCAGATGATGTTGCTGTGGTTGAATGAAAGGCAAGATGTTGGAGACCTGCCTGGCTAACAATTGTACATTTACATGCAACATGGTGATCGTGCAATATTACATTGTGGCGGCATGCAGTGCTGCATGGTATGTCTAACTCATGCATGTGTTGTGTGGACTCAGCTGCAGGCACTGTGCAGCCGGCACATGTGACACAGCTGTGCTGGGACTGCTGACATGTACACCCGTGTTTGGCTCTGGGTAGTGCCATGCCGGTCTGCCCCAGTGCAGGTATTTGGGATGTGTTGCAGGGGTTGTTCGGGGGGTGAATGCCTGTAGTCGATGTGTGACCTGGTTGCATGCCCAGGATGTGTGTGGGGTGTTTGTGGTAGGGCTGGCAGGGTCATGTAAGGGACATGCACTCCCCATTGGGTGGGTGTCCATGTGTACGTGCAGGTGAGGGCCTACCACTGTTGTGCTTTGGTGGCAGTGGCAGCACGGCAGACACATGTGCAGTACTCATGGCCAGGACGCAGTGTCTGCATTGTGGATTCAGTCTTTTTCTATTGTCAGTTGAGGCTGCCTATGAGTTGCTCATCAGTGTTTTCGAGAGCGGGTTAGGGGGGTGCCTGCCAGTGCTACCAGCGGGTTGCTGCTGGACCCAATAACAATTACCATTTCCTGGCTTCCCGGTGCCACTGGCTTATTACAAGCCAAGGTGCCGGGAAGTCAGGCAGCAGAAATGTTGTTGATACACATTCCCTTGGAGTCCCATAGGGATCTATGGGGGTGGGTAGGCAGAAGCAGCAGCAACGTTGTTGACTGTGCCGGTGCTTCCATGGCAACTCAGCATTCCAGGACCGCAGCACCCGCCATAGACAGGCCTGTTCGGCGGTACAGCCTTGGCAGCCACTGTAATGGGGCATCATCATGTGTGTGCCCATCCTGTGACGTGTGTCGGTCACCTTACAGACACCCTTGTTTCAGTTCTCACACAGTCATGTGTGGTGCCTTGTCATGTGGTTGGGTATGGGGCATGCATGAGGGAAGGGCATGTGACTTGCTTTGCACAACATTCACTGGGGGGGCATGGGAGTGCTGGTTCTGGTCAGGGTGATGTGGGCAGTGCTAGGGCCATTGATGTGCAGTGATGGTACGGCGGGCAGGGTGGGGAGGTGTGAGCTTGATAATTGTGCAGTTTGTGTACTCAGCCAGCCTCGACAGGTGTCCCAGCTCCCGCCTCCTCTGCACCAACTCCCTCAATACCCTCCAAAGGCAGCACACCGCTGCACTTCTCCTCCTAGGGCAGCAGCTTGATGGGTGAGGGTGGTCCGCTGCCTGTAGCTGTGCAGTGCCTGCGATGTTCAGCAAGAAGGTTGCGCACCCTCAGGCGCAGATCGTCCCACTGCTAATGGCAGTCTTTAACACTGCGTGCTGTCACCCCCACAGCAGTGACCTTCCGGGCAGCTTTCCTCCCAGATTGCTTTCCTCCGGAGCTGCGTGCTGCAGCGCTGGTCCACTGAGAATGGCTCCCCGGAATTGTCAACAATGTGGTCGACCAGCATGTTCAGCTTGGCCTCCCCGAAGCGTGGCTTTCGCTGGTGGGAATCCTGGATGACATGTCCCTAGATAGGTTCTAACTGTCAGAAAGGCTGGATGGCATTAGGCACAGGGAGATTGCAGTGGATTCTGATTTTTGTAATGGCCGCCAGGCTCTTTCCGGTTTGCGGCGATAACGCTATTTCCGGATCCAGTGTTTGCGGCTCCATGGCCGCGGTGCTGCTACGTCCGGCATACACACGGCAGAGGCGGTTGCACAGCCAACATTGGTGGTGGTACGTCCGTCTCCACTGGTGGTACTGTGATGGTGGTGGCACCGGTTCTGCAGATAGGGAATGTGCACACGGCCGTCAAGACGGAATCCTACCCTGTTTCTGGGGCCTGCAGTGGCAGAACCGGTGCCACCGCCATCACGGTAACACCAGATTTTTAGCACCACACTCTGAATGAGGCCCAAAGTTCTAAATTGGCTGGATGTGTGCAGAGCATTAACGTTTTACTTGGATAGGACCACACATTTCAGAAAATCAGAAGCCTTGTTTGTCACCTTCGGTGGTTCCTCTCCGGGGTCACAAGCATCCATAGCCAGATGACTTGTAGCAACAATTTCAGAATCCTATAAATTGCTGGGTGAACGTCCACAAGCAGGAATGCATGCACAGAAATGGCGTTCCAAAGACAAGTGCAGTGAGATGTCATAAGTAGGGCTGCCACATGGGCGTTGCCTTCGGCTTTCTGTAAACATTACTGCCTTGACACTAGTACAAGGTCAAATGCAGCATTGGGACAGGCAGTACTTAAAAACATGTTCTCCAATAGCTCGTAATAAATGTGGCCCCCTCCCTGAGAAATGGTGCGTTGGAATCACCCATTCAGTATAGAGGAAAGGGGATGGGACGTAGGAGTAATAAAAAGTTAATCACAGTAGTGACTAAAGAACTTCTAGTCCCTAGTCCACTTTTCTCCATACGACCCACCACCATCCCGTCAAATAAAAGATCTAGCAGACTAGTTTGTCTCGGTTCTGATGCTACAAAGGGGGCTTACGTAAGGCGCGGGTGGGCGGGGCGTGGTTGCGCTTGCGCCCTAATGTGCCTCAAATGTAAAGGAGAAATGACATTTTTGGGAGGCAAAATGGCACCGGTCCCGTCCCTAGGAGTACTTCAGTCACTACTGTAATGGTTATTTTTTTGTTTTTGTTTTAAGCCTTTGTTTATTCGAGTTTTCAGTGTACACAGGGATCAAAATACAGTACATATGACAACTGGCAACATTATACAATAATGAGTAGGGTAAATCCAATCACATTCTGACTTTCTTACCAACCCCTCCCGGCCTATGCCATGGGACCCAACCACCCCCTTTACCCTTACCCTCTTCACCATTCAAACATATCCCCAGCCCTTTGTTCTACTTGGCTTATCTCTTACCCCCATTGTCAAGGGGGTTTTAATTCCGCAGAGGAGCACAAACAAATCATTTGAAATCGGCCCCCAGTCCATCATCCCCCGTTCTTCCAGCTCTGGGTCCCTAGATCTCTGTAATGTGTAATGTAATGTGGTTTTCCAATCTCTCCATGACCTTGCTCCCCCTATCTCTCTTCGCTCCTCTCATTTTACACTCCCTCCCATTCTCTCTGCTCTACTGACCTCTTCTTACTCACTGTACCCCTGTCCCCACGTGCCTCTTCAGCTCTTGACCCCCCCTACATTGGAACTCCTTACCTCTCTCTATCCGCTCCATCCACACCTACACCTCCTTCCGCACCTCCTTGAAAGCCCTTCTTCACTCCCCCCTTGACTTTCCTTCTACCATCTCTCCTCCCCATCTCTCCTATCCCCTTCATACCTTCCCCTCCCTTCTCACACCCACTTGAATTTGAATCAGATAACTGAATTATTGTTACTCTTCCCTTGACTACCTCCTCTCCCTTCCTCCTCGCCCTTCCCTCACATCCTCCATCTAAGTAAATTGTTCTACATATTGTTTCACTGGTTTGTTTCGTGATTGTAAATATGCTTCTTTCATTATTGTACCTTGTTGTTATATTGTAAACGGCTTTGGATTAAAAAGCTATATAAACCTAGTAAACATAAACATAATATATCCAATTCCGCCATCCCCCATCTGCATACATCCTCCATCCAGTGGGCCACTGACGGGCCCTGGTGCCTCTTCCAGGCTATCACAACCCGTCTTTTTGCTAATATAAACCTAAATCGAGCCATATGGTTTCTTGTTTTGCACTGTCTTCCTCCCTCCCCCCGACCCCCAGGAGAATGCCCCACAAACACACCTTCGGGCTGGATTCAAAACTGGAACCCAGCAAACCATTAACTTTCGACATCACTACCTGCCAATATCGTTCCACCATGAGCATCCCCACAGCATATACCAGATCCCTGCCGGCCCCATCCCACAGCAGGATCAGTCCTGACTCAGGTTACTGTTCATAGCATGCAATTTAACCGGGGTCACATAAACCCTGTGAAGGATCTTAATTTGGACTAGCTTGTACTTGGCTCCACTGGGATTTCCTACAACATGGCAGCCAGTATTCTAGTTACCCTCACCTATGTTAGGAACTGCCCCTTTGGGACCCCATATCGAGTACTCCATACCTCAAATAGCATCAGCTTCCCATTTTCAAACAAGTCTCCCACGACCGACACCCCCTCTCCCTTAGATCAGAGAGCCCCATCCTCTCCAGTGCCAACTGAAGCCTCAGCTCCGCACTCCATGGCAGTCCACGCTATAGATCCCTGTCACATGCAGCTTCCCCAGAAGCTTCCTCCAGAGCGCCCTCACCACCTGGACTAAATTGGTAGCTCCCTCCACTCCCACAGTGCCCTACAACAGATCTATACCCCGCTGATGAGCTGGAAGGGTCCTAACCCGTCCTTTTAGCAATTCCCCTGTGCATTTGCCCACTCTAGTATTGCCTGCAGTTGCGCTGCCATGGAGCGAGTAACATTTGATTTCCTTTGTATTTCAGAAGGTGGGGGAAGTTCAGAGGTCTGGTAAACACAAATGAGGACCCGTGGCCTGTATAAGCGTTAGGACAATCTGACTCTCAGAGAATAACAAATGCCCCACAATTAAAGGAAGTAGGTGCCATTGGGAAGCTAGAGGCAATGTCATGGGGAAGGTGTGTAGATCCAGCAATCGGATATTTTCTGAATACAGACATACTTCCAAGTCAGATGTAGATAGCTGTTCTCGCCTTCCCACCGAGGGTGAACACCATGGTCTGTGAGCGTATGTCAAGCAATTTCAAAAGCACCTAGAGTCAATACTGGAAATGGGGTAATGCGATAAATCAAACTGTATGCTTACTTGAGCTCAATTTATATTCATGCACACAACAAATGCAGTTCATGTTCAATACAGTGCATGAACCAACACTAGCTCTATTTTTCTTTTATTGTTAAGCTCGAGAAGCAGAGCGCTGTACAGGGTGCGGGTAGTGTGAAGGCATCATGAAGTACAACACAGCCAAGAGATATCAAGTTGAACAAAAGAATAGTTATTACCTTAAATGTCAGGATGGATGAAGGCCTAACTTGCCCTATGCTAAGGTGTAATTTCCCTACCTGAATAAAAGTAAGGACATTCTGAGTCATAGAGTTCAACTTAAAGGAATGATTCGGTCAAAAAATATTATTGTCCCTATAGGTCGGCCATGTGCTTTTAACCATAATTTGATCGATGTTACAAACATTTCCTATGCACCTTACCCGAGTTTTCGTCTCTTGAACACAAGCAAAATCAGGCAGCAGGGCACGGCCATTTTGTGATAATCTTATCACTTGCCGCATCGCCCTGGGTGACCTGCGTTTGCGGCACTAAATCATATCCCCCGCCCCTGAGCCTGACATCACTAGATGCATACCGCCCATTTCACAACGCCAAAGAACGTCTCCTGTAAACATTCTCTGTGCCTCAGCTAATGACATGTCACCATAGAAACAGCAGGAAGCCATCTCTCCTTGATAAGTATAAACAGAGCGTTTCACAACACACAACAGCAGATTTTCTTTTCCATTCCTCTCGCTGTATTTCTTTGAGTATTCTGTGACTCGTTTCTGTGCTCTGGTCAGCTACCTTCGTTGCTTGTAGCCCGTGTGAACAGATACCAGTATGACCGCTATAAATTATTTTAGTTTCTTTACCACACAATGGCAACAATAATGCCCTACCTGTACGAGCCCGAGTATTCCGAGGAGGAATTACTGGAAAGAGCAAGCTCTGTAAACAATGGGGATTTGGACAACAGTTGGGCGGACGTTTCAACAGATGAAGAGCCTGGGCCTAGTCGCATGGAAGGTGTTTCAACCTGGTGTACCTGCAATCGGTGCGCGCTAATGCCAACCGAGGTGGAGAACTGCTGCTGCCGAGAAAACTCTGGATGCTTGTCCTACATATCGCAAGGCGATCCACAGCCGCAATGCGTTACCGAGCTGCCAGACTTCATGGCAGTCTTTCTCACACGATCCGTGTTGAGGATTTTGATGATACTTATGCACGAACTTCGCGTAACAGTTCGCCCTCGTAATCCAAGTAACGAGTAAGTATAGTCTGGTTATGATGTCAGTTAGGCCACTACTATTTCACGGTTGTCCCCTATATTCTCGTAACTTCAAGATATCATTGTCATATCCGTTTAGTCTTGCAATTCTCTAGTAATAGTCGCATAAAAGTCGTTCAATATTGTGCAGTGTCTAGTTAGCATTTGTCCTGGCAAAAATGCCATTGCATAAAAGAATTGCCATTGACAACTAAGGTTTAATACACTTATATTGGTCATTTAAAAACAGATTGTATCTTTCTCTTTCATAGGTAGTACCGGCTGGTGGCCTATCGTTCGTACACATGGTGGCTTCATGGGAGGCTTGGACACAGCGTTCGCCGAATAATACCCGCCTGTGTCATTGGCGCCATTAGACAAACTTTCCCCAGTGACAGCGGTCAATACAGGGGATTTTCCCTCGCAGAGCTGCAACCATACCTTTACAATGTCTAGTATTTTTGTGCCATCAAAATAAGAAACCAAATAAAACACAACATAATTTTTATCAATGGTTGTTTCAGTTTTTAAGTGAATCAAGTGTGTCTCCATTCAGCAGTGTTCCGGTGCCTTGTCTGCACGCCTCCCGGCCCATCCATCCCACCCCCCACTATCAAAGGCAGTTCGCACCAATGGATGTGCGCTGCCATGGGGTGCTGTCGGGCACAAACAGCCAAGGTGCCAAACAACATGTACACTTCAAAAGGTATCCTAAGCCCAGGGGCCATTGTTCACATGGCCTCCCAAGACCCCATGTCTCCAGGCAGGCCTCCCCTGAAGGAGACTGTGCCCCTGCAATCCACATAAGTGTGTCTCGATTCAGCAGTGTTCCGGTGCCATGTCTGCACGCCTCCCGGCCCATCCATCCCACCCCCCACTATCAAAGGCAGTTCGCACCAGTGGATGTGCGCTGCCATGCGGTGCTGTGAGGGGCGCGAACGGCCAAGGTGCCAAACAACATGTACACTTCAAAAGGTATCCTACGCCCAGGGGCCATTGTTCACATGGCCTCCCCAGACCCTGTGTCTCTAGGCAGGCCTCCCCTGAAGCAGACCGTGCCCCTGCAGTCCACATAATACCACGACATATACATGTCATTCATTCACAAACACACCCCTTTTTGTTATTCTTTATAAACCACTGGATATTTACCATGAGAACATCTTTAAGCACTGCAAGTCAACTTGTGAACCTGCTACTTTGTGACCGCTTCGAGTGAACTCGTCAGTGTGCTACCTGTGAACATCTCCCTGTTCTCCTGCCACTAATTACTGTGCTTGCTGAATCCAACTGTTTGTTGGTCAAGGTAAGGGCATGTATGCTCATCATATCTCCTTCATTTGTAAATTTATATCTATTCCGAAGTATCGAACTCCGTAGTGCATTGCTATTGACTTGAGTTTCTTTTGTTATGTTATCGATATGTATCAATTTTTATCAGTGTCCATTGGCATCGTATTGCATTCATTGCGGACCGTGTCTATAATATAAGCATGTTTCCTTTTCATGCGCGATAGTACATTCAAGGGACAAGTAACATGTTCTGATTTTCAACACATCAATGAATCGCTTCTGCAATTTATCACATAATACAGCCGCACACGCTGCACTGGTGTTGACCTTTATTTTGTAGAATTTACAACAATGCCTGCATGTTCTATTTTCGGTTGCCCTTCGAAGACCCATGACAAATCCGAAGGCATTACAATGCATGTATTCCCTAGGACTGTTGATCAAATAAGAGAATGGGTCAGACGTTGCGGATATCCATCGGAAGAGCTTGAAAGTAGAGTCAAACAAGTCTTGGAGGACAAGAAGGGTCATCGATACCGCATCTGCAGCCTGCACTTCGACCCCGATATGTACGACACATCCTTGTACACAAAGAGGAATCAACTGATAACAACTCGGAAATTTCTCCCAAACGCTATTCCGACTTTATTCGTGAAAATGCCACCACAGGTGAGTCACGCTTCCGGATTTAGCTTTACGCCTGTATTTTTGGTGTAAATGTCAATTACAGTACTTTCCATATTTATGTAATTGAATAGCTGTTGAAATAATGACTATTTTGCTAAACATCAATCCTTGTTATGTAGAACCCACATAGAAAAATGATTTATGGGGACGGATAGCTATGCTATAGTATGCATTTCAATAAGTGTAATTTTCTCGTATTCAGTCTCCTTACATGCCATTTTGTAATGTTGGAATTTCTAAATGGAATAATACTTTCCCTTTACCACTCCAGGACTATCCACTGAATATGAAGGAACAATATTCAACATCCATGTCTTGCCGGGAGTCATCAACCACTTTGAGTGAGTATCAGGTAATCTTACCTAGCTATTCTGTTCCAGACTGTTTTTATGCACGGAATTCTAGATAATGTGATCATATTTTCGCAAAGTATCATCGCTTTACACAATGTTTCATTACTACTTTACTGTTGATATATACCTTTGTCGTCTTTCCAAATTGTGTGTCCCGTTTCAAATCATTTCGTCCTTACTAGTGCAAGTACTGTGTTTCAGGGAGATGCTGAAGCGTCCACTACAATTACAACATCGCTCTTAGTCGATCCGGTGCCAGTGGTATGGGTCTTCATAGCTCAATAGGACGAGATAATCTGATCATATTTTCATATTGTGTAATAGTTTTACACAATGTTTCATTCCTACTTTATTATTGATATTTACCTTTGTCGTCTTTCCAAATTGTGTGTCCTGTTTCCAATCCTTTCGTCCTTACTAGTGCAAGTGCTGTGTTTCAGGGAGATGCTGAAGCGTCCACTACAATTAGAACATCCCTCGTAGTAGATCCGGTGTCAGAGGTATGGGTCCTCACATTTCAATAGGACGAGATAATCTGATCATATTTTCATATCGTGTAATAGTTTTACACAATGTTTCATTCCTACTTTATTATTGATATGTACCTTTGTCGTCTTTCCGAATTGTGTGTCCAGTTTCAAATCTTTTCGACCTTACTAATGCAAGCACTGTGTTTCAGGGAGATGCTGCAGCGTCCTCTTCAATTACATTATCCCTTGTAGTTGTTCCGGAACCAGATCTTACAGTTGATCGGAGCCAGAGGTGTGCGTACTGACAGTACCATCTAATGAAAGAAAGTCGGTCTAATTATATGTGTAATGCCAATGACTTATTTTAAATGGATACTATTTTTTGTAGGGATGTATACTAGATCCGTATATTGAACCGGAGGAACGTGGATCTGAGTCGGTGCGCCAGTTTGCTGATGTTAGAGTAAAGAGGTTTTCAAAGAAAAGAAATAACAATAAGGTTAGTTATAAACACTTTATATATCAGTACGAAACCACATTGTTGCCAGATGACAGTATAATAAGAGGCCAAATACATATGACCCTGTTGCTAAGTGAAAAACGATGGCGGTAAATTTTTACCGCCATCGTTTTCCGCTAGGTCTGATCATGACCCGTGACCGTTAACTACGATGCCATTAGCGGCATCGTAGTTAACGCTGCCGCTAACTGCACCAAGGACGCGCGCACGCACCCTCCCACACCGTAATTACCGGCATGGCGCAAAGGTACGCGAATGCCGACCCAAGCGGACATGCACCTAACGCCATCACCCAGCCCGTTAAGTACCTTACCGCCATGGTGCTAATTACGCCATCGCGAACCAACCGTAAAGGGCCTTGTGCAGTGAATCCAGCTGCCACAGGTCCACAGAATCAGCACAGGTGGAGGTAATACAGACTCAGGAAGTAGAAAAAGAGCACACCCAAACCCTTCCCAGACCCAGTCACACTCCACAATGATACTAATAGGACTAGCAATGTTGGGGCTGGAGGACCTGATAGCAATGCAAGTGCTACAACTTCAACTACAACAACAACAGGCTGCACAGAGGAGACGCAGGAGGAGGAGGAGGGCAAGGCAGGGCCAGCAAAACCCAACCAGCACAGCCAGTGGCACCACGCAGGCAGCCCCAAATCCCACGCATCAGAGCCAGTCCATTCAACTTCACCGCTGAGCAGATCCACACCCTGTACCGACTGGACCGGGACACCATCACCACCATTGTGGACATGATACACGACGACATCGTCAGCATGATTGAAACACCCACCGCCACCCCCCCCTACTGAAGGTAGTGTCCGTGCTCCACTTCCTGGCCACAGGCACCTACCAGCACACAGTGGGGCACTTGCATGGCATATCACAACCATTATTCTCACATACACTGATCCAAGTGCTCGATGCCCTCCTCAAGCACACAGACGACCACATCTCATTGCCACGGTCTGCCCAGGAGATTGCTAACACCAAAGTGGGTTTCCATGCACTAGCTGGCATACCTGGTTGCATTGGTGCCATCGACTGCACCCATGTGGAATTGGTGGTCCCACATGCCATGGAGGTAGCGTACCGCAACCGTAAACTATTTCACTCAATCAACGTGCAAATGGTCTGTGACTCCAACAGGATCTTCACACATTGTTGTGCCCGATTCCCCGGATCAATCCATGATTCAATGGTCCTACAGAACTCCACAATCCCACGCTACATGGAGCGACATGCAGGCCCAAGATCCTGGCTACTCGGTGAGTCTAATGTCATGAGCATGGAAATGTGAAGTGGGTAGGTGATCGACGTACCAATGCATACTTCACCTGGCAGAAAGGGGGAGGGGGAATGATGCATACTTCACCTGGCAGAAAGGGGGGGGGAATGATGCATACTTCACCTGGCAGAAAGGGGGGGGGGAACGATGCATACTTCACCTGGCAGAAAGGGGGGGGGGAATGATGCATACTTCACCTGGCTGCGACTAGCAGTAGCCAGATCATACCCTGAGGCAGCACTTACGTCATCTGACAACTGTATACATGATGCCTGACCTAAGCAGCCCTAACATGGGAATGAAGCTGTCTCCCAACCATGACACAACCATCTGCAAGTGCATTGTACAAAATGTGACCACATTGACTCCAACGAAAAGCACCTACATGCACGTCACCATACACCATCAACTGAAAGGCCTGTCCCCCATAACCGCGCACAAAGGAGGCACATGACGGACAGGAACATCAATACACCACAACACAGACAGCAAGGCCCACAAACTGTCCCTATTGACATCAGTATTGTTCACTGGGCTCATAATGAGGCAGACAGCAATGTTGCAATCATGTGAGCGTTGACCTCACAGGACACGTGCCAGGTGACCTAAAGAAACGGCCTGAACGGACACAGTGGATGGGCACTCACAAGGCACTTGTCCCCCCTGCATTGTGTCTTGGCATGCAAAACTGTACATGAGAGCCATGAACATATACCGGTTGCATAGTGTGAATCCATTAGCGCAACTAAAAGTGGTGCAAAGTAACAGTTGAATGCAAGGCATGGTGGCACGTCATGTGCAGAAATCAATCTCATCCCTGACACATACATTGTTGCCCACTTACAGGTGATGCAGGCTATCCCCTGAAGAGGTGGCTCCTTACACCAGTCTGGTACCCACAGAACCAGCATGAGGAGGACTTCAACCGTGCCCATGCACGTACCCGTGTGGTGATTGAGCAGGCATTCGGCCTACTGAAGGCACGTTTCCGCTGCCTCAACAGGTCTGGCGGGGCACTCCTGTACCGCCATGAGAAGGTTCGAAGATCGTCATGGCATGTGTCATGCTACACAATATGTGCGTCAGACGAAATGTGCCCCTGCCCCCTGACGCAGAACTGCAACCACCTGACGATGAGGATGATGAGGGTGGGGATGGGGCAGCACCTCAAGGAGGCAGCGATGCACAGGAGGGGCGTGAAATGCGTCAGAATCTCATTGACCAATGCTTCTAGCACACACGGCGTGTGCGTGCAACATGGAGACGGCACTTGGGGCACTGTGTGTGTCTGGGACATGCACACTGTGGACTGTACAACAATAAAGCACACATACGCAATGAACAATGTCCACACATTTGATTTGTGCTAAACGAAAAAGTGTATTATGATTGTGAAAAGGTATGACACACCCACTCCCCCCTCCCCCTGAACACCCCAACACACCCACTCCCCCCTCCCCCTGAACACCCCAACACACCCACTCCCCCTCCCCCCTGAATACCCCAACACACCCACTCCGCCCTCCCCCTGGAATCCCTACGAAGGTGTGAGTGAGTCTGTGCAGCAGTGTGTGATGTAGTAATTCTCCACTGTCCAGCCACTAATGACAGTCCCCTCCCCTGCCCCCCGGGGCACCCCTGACCATGCCGCGCAGGTTCCTCCCTGATCGTCGGATGGGGCTGCTCTGTGCCGAGCTGGTTGACGAGGATGTTCCTGCATGCACATTTGGACGCATGTCCCGAATGGTCTGCACCAGTTCTGAGATTACGTGCCGCACAGCGGCGAGTTCTGTGCAGATGTCCTTCGTGGAGGACTCAATGGCAGCCGTGACTCTGTCTGCACATCTCTCCATTGCATCCCTTGCCCCCCCACACTCTGCAACGTGCTCATTGAGGAGCGAGGATAGTTGCTGCTGCCGGGTGACGATCTCATCCAGGGTCAGTTGATCCCTCTGGCTCATGACTAATGGCATTGGCATACCCATTGGGCTGCTCACCTCCGGCAGCGGGGATGGGGTGGCTGGCCAATCCTCGTCCTCTAACTGCCCCTGTGTGGCATCCGCATGCAGGCTGCTTAGGGATATGTTGGGGGAATGTAGGTGGGCAGTGGGGCTTGCATCCTCAATCTCCTCAATGATCCCAGCTTCACTATCGGAGGAGGCTGCAATGGCAGCGATTTCGCCAAGAGTGCTGCTTGCAGCAGAGCCTGTCCCTTCGGTGGGCACGATTTGTGTAATGTGCGCTGCTGCTGCTGATTCTGTGGCGACAGTTGTGGTGGCTGTCAGTGCCCTGTCCTCTTTCCCTGGCAGGGATTGTGGCTGCTGTGGTGTTTACCTCGGGACGGCAGAGGTGGAGGCTTGCGGTCTTGGCACAGTTGTCCTGGCCCTCTTGGTGGCTGTGGAGGCAGTGGTGTCCTCATCCTGAGGGTCTGAATCTGAGCCTGTGGTGGAGCAAAGGAGGGATAGTGTTATTGATGGGTCAGCGGACATTGGGCCTGCATTGTGACAAATGGCATCTTATCAGTTAGTACATGCAGCACATTTGAGGCAGGGGCATACAGGTTGTCTGCCTTTTGTGTGGAAGTAGCATGGAGGTATGTGGGTGCCGGCAGTTAGGGTGTGCATGCTGCATGTGTACAGGGTGGAGATCGTATGTGTCTGTGGGCAGTCTCCTGCTGCTGTGTTGCATTTGCACTATGGGGCAACATTGAACTTCACATGATTGGACTTTGGTGAATTTTGCATGGCTTGATTTGAGCCACCTACCTGCATCTCCTGATGTCGGGACTCCTCTCTCCATCCCTCCTACTCCTTCTATGCTCTCCATTCCGATAGTGGAGGCACAGATTTCCTCCCATGCTTGCAATTTGATGGGTGATTCAGATCCTCCCTCGGTTGCCGTGGCCAGGTTCCTGTTCGCCGAGAGGATGCTCCTGACTATTAGCCTCAGGTCGTCCCACCGCTTTCTACACTGCTGTGCGTTGCGGGGTACGGTTCCCACCGCACTGACCCGCTCTGCCACCAGGGCCCATATGGCCTTCTTCTTGGCAATTGCCGGCCTGGTCATTTGCGTGGAGAAGACCACCGAAGCATTGTCCTGGAGGGTCTCCGCAAGCATGGTGAGTTCCTCACGAGAGAAGCGGTCCTGGCGCTGCCGATCGCAGGCTTTTTTGACAGCTTTTGGCATTTTCAAGTTGGTAAATGGGTGGGTAATGGGATATGACAGGTCTCAGGGTCGGATGTGGAGTGGTTGGGAAGGATGGCAATGGATTGTGTTTTTAAAGATGGCCGCCGTGCTCTTTCCCGTTCTGCCGCGATGACGCTACTTCCGGTTCTGCTTATTTACGGTCACCGCTAATTACGGTCATCGCTAATTATGGTGACCGCTAATTGCGGTGACCGCTATGATGGGTGGCGTAAGTGCACCTTGCACGGCGTACGATGCCGGTAGGGGCCGTTTTGGGGTCATTTACGGCATTGCGTACTTTACATTACCACCATGGCGTAATGCTTGTGCGCGATGGGTCGGAATGTGCCGCACTTTACGACATGGGGCCAGGGCATAAACGTAAATTACGCCATGGCGGTAATGTTCGATACTTACCGCCTGGGTCGTAATGAGGGCCATTTGACAGCAGCTTGATGGAGATTATACAGATGCTGAAATGTGTGCATTCAGTGGGGGGGGGGAGTATGTGGAAAGCCATTGGTGAGCGTGACTCGTCTAACACAAGGCAGTAACCTCAAAATACATGTCACCTGTGAAAAGTCACATAAAGCATTTTCATGGTCCGCTCAACTGATGCTGGGGATACTGCCAGCTGGCAGTCTACTGTGTGCAGCAGCTTTACTTTTCAGTGGCTCTAGTTTCATGAAGTTATCCAGTTTCTTTCAGTTTGTGGGACTTTCATTTCTAAAATGCAATACTACAAATACCAACGTGATTATCTATTCCCTGCCATTAGTGAGGCTTGGAGAATTGAACAATTGGCTACTCAAAGTACATTCCCCAACAAACGGTTCAGGCTAGCCGGCGATGGACAGTGTGACAGCCCCGGATTTTCTGCGAAGTACTGCACCTACCATCTTCAGGACATGGAAAGTAAGAATATTGTGAGTTTGGTGGTCGTGCAGGTGTCCCAATGTAAATCCTCGGTAGCCATGGAGAAACTTGATTTTATAAAATCACTGGAAGATCTACAATCAAAGGGAATTCAAATCGACCTCATGGCCACAGACAGACACGTTTCAATAGCCAATAAAATGAGAGAGCAGTATCCAAATATTAAACATCAATTTGATGTATGGCATGTTGCCAAATCAATCAATAAAAAAATCTCAGCTGCAGGGAAAAAAAAAAAGGTTTGGAAGGTATTTCGCAATGGTCCCAGTCTGTCACGCCCCTCCGAAGGCGGTGGTCCTTGTGGCATCGATGGACCTTAAGACGGCGGGTGTCTGTCATTTTTACTAGCAAGATGGCCGCCGCAACTAGAGATACGGGTCTAGTCTCTGCACGACTCGGTATCCAGGAAGTACTGTCTCCCTACCCGAGTGTAGGTATATCTGTTCCTGTGATCAGCACACGAATGCGTTGCTACTTCGCTACAACAACACTACGTAAGTTCGCATCTAGGTATCCTGATACGTCTTGCTAATCACTAACCTTTCGGCATTCTAAACATTCCTACCCTGTCTCAATTTCAGTGCATTCCTCACCGCTTCTCTGTCTCCCGATTCCCCGGATTCCATCTCTTTCTCACCTAAGTTTGCCCGCCGGTCTCGTTCCGGAGCGCGGTAAGCTTCATTCGGGACTCTCCGGCATATTGACTTCCCATTTTCTCTACTTTTCCCGACTCACTATTCCATCTTCCTTCTCATAGTTACAGGCTTATGCTACACCAGTATTGTGACCGCCCGTGCAAAACCCTGCACTATCGAAACAACTCCTAGCTCCGCCCTTCTTGCCTCTCAGGTAAAGATTCCCCTGTGGCTTTCCTCTATTCGATCTAGATCTCTTACTAGTTCTAATCACAACCTTTCCTTACTATAGTAGAGGTTTTCTGAAGTTTCTGACTGGCACCTTTCTCCGCACATTGTTCCTGTTTAAGGGTAATCTACATTCCTAACCTCTTACATTTCCATATTTCACTTACCTGCTTATACTTACCAGTTTCTTTCTCTTTCAAGACAAACGTCCTCCGGACTTCACCTGAATCTCCGCTGCAATTGAAGACTTCTTTCCCGCAACCTTCGACACAGGGTTTTCTTCCCCAGAGGGTTTCCCTGGGACCTCTTCTCCTACCTGGTTATCTGGGTGAGGGAAGAGGTACTTGGGAGGCTTTCACTTTCATCTCCCCGTTTGGAACAAGGAGAGTCTTCCCCTGCTGGAAGGTGTCAGTCACAGGATAGGAAGAGAGGTAACGGTGAGTCCTTGGGGTAACCTGCCAGCTGTTAAAGTTTGTAATGATTATTGTGACTATCATCATTTCTGACAGTTAGCAACGCCCAAAATCATATGTTTTTGAAATTTAACCTGAATTATCAGGAATTCTGAGCAGGTTATCTCAGGGGTTCAAGGTTACAAGGGAAGATGGACGGAGCCCAACAATAGCAATTAGTTACTGCTGTACAAGCGTTGACGGCTGAAGTGCAGGCTTTAAAACAGGAGAATGCCTTTCTCCGACAACAGGCAGAGTCCCTAGTTGTTCTGAGATACCTCCTGGCCCAATTCCGGGGGGTTTATACGATGGTAATCCTCATAGACTCAAGACCTTTATTGAGGCTTGTACCGTTCAGTTTTCATTCAAGACAGCCTTTTTTCAAAGTGACCGTGATAAAGTAGGACACATGATTGCAAATGTAACAGGTCCTGCTTTAGCCTGGGCCACGCCCCTTCTTACTACAAATAATGTTTTTTTAGATTCTTACCTTGCTTTTTTGAACATTCTCAGAGCCATGTTTAGCCGTCAAGAAATCACGATTTCAGCCCAAGAACAGTTATTGGATTTCAAACAAGGATCCCAAGATCTGTTGTCTTATATCACCACTTTCAAGCAGTTAGCAGCTGGCACGTCATGGGCTGACGATGCTCTGATCACTATATTCCGTAGGGGATTAAACGAGGAGTTAAAAGATGAGATCTCCCGAGTACCCAGACCTCCAAATCTGGCAGAATTAATAACCATGGTCATGCAGATGGACTACCGATTGCAAGAAAGATTAAAGGATCGACGTCGCGGCCGTCCCGTGAGACAACCTGCTACATGCTCTCCTAGTGTAGGGAAATCTCAGACTGAAGAACCTATGCAGATAGGAACTACCAGAGGCCGTCTTACCCCGGAAGAGCGCAATAGACGTCGAGTCAAGGGGCTGTGTATGTATTGTGGTTCCAAGGAACACATCATTCAAGATTGTCCTCTCATCCCAGTCAAAGACAGGGAAACGCCATTTCCCAACCGCAAGGGGAACCGCGGCTAGGGAGTCAGTAACAGGCTCCTCATCCACAATGTTACCATCACAAGTAACAGAGATCCCCGATCTTACTATGCTGGCCTTGCAAGTCCAAATCAAATGGGGAGATTCTGATTCAATTCCGGTCACGGCCTTAATAGACTGTGGGGCCGCGGGGAATTTTGTCGATACCTTCTGGAAGACCACTCATAACATCCCGTGTTCAGTGAAGACCTTGGCAATACCAGTTGAGTCGGTGGATGGTAGTCCGTTAACTTCAGGACCCATAAAGGAACAAACAATACCCTTGCGGATGAATATTTCCTCCCATCAAGAATCCATTGTCTTTGATGTAATCCGTACCGCACACTATCCAGTAATTTTAGGGTTACCCTGGCTTCGAGCCCATAATCCTTATATCAATTGGAAGGCGGGCACTGTCTTTCTGGGTTCTGAACATTGTTTGACGCACTGTCTCTTGGACGGAGCTGTGGGGTTTCGTCCTACAATTTCCATGTTAGAAAATACGGGTTCCATCTCTATGTTGAACCAGATTCAGGAATTACCCCTTGAATACAGGGAATTTCAGACAGTATTTTCCGATTCAGAATATGCCGAACTACCCCCACATCGGAGAGATGACTGTGCCTTGGAACTAGTTCCAGATGCACCGATTCCTTTCGGTCGCATGTATGTCCTATCAAGACAAGAACGTGTAGTCCTTAAGGAATATCTCCAAAAGAATCTTCGCAATGGACTTATTCAAGAATCCACCTCGCCAGCTGGAGCCTCCTTATTCTTCATCCCCAAGAAAGATTCCACGGAACTCAGACTGTGTATAGATTTCCGGGGCTTGAATAAAATCACAATCCCTGATCGCTATCCTATGCCCCTCATACCAGATATACTCGAAGCCGTTAAAGGAGCTACCATCTTCACAAAACTAGATCTCCGCGGGGCTTACCATCTCATTCATATACGAGCTGGCGATGAGTGGAAGTCGGCGTTCCGTACTCCTTTGGGACATTATGAATATAAAGTAATGCCTTTCGGTCTGTCCAACGCCCCTGCCGTCTTCCAAAGCTTTATGGACCACATATTTTCAGATATTCTTCTTCACACAGTTATTGTCTACTTAGATGATATTCTGGTTTTCTCTACATCCCCATCGGAACACTGTCAGCATGTGAAGGAAGTCCTAAGGAGACTGTTTAACAATCATCTCTATTGCAAACTGGAGAAATGTGAGTTTCACAGGAACCAGGTTGCCTATCTGGGATACATAATATCTGCAAATGGGGTAGCCATGGACCCTAGGAAAGTATCAGCTATTACTGACTGGCCTATACCGATGTGCACCAAGGATCTGCAGAGATTTCTGGGATTTGCAAATTTTTATAGACGTTTCATCCCACATTATTCTCAAGAAATTCTCCCATTGACTGCTCTTCTTAAAAAGAATGTACGGTTCCTTTGGTCAGAAGAGGCACAACTAGTATTTGAGAGACTGAAGCAACATTTCCTCACAGGACCCATCCTGATTACTCCAGATCAAGCCAAGAGATTCATTGTTGAATCAGACACATCTCATCAGGCCCTTGGGGCCGTTCTGCTTCAAGAAAATGATCAAGGAATAGAATGTCCTATAGCCTATCTTTCTAAAACACTATCTCCCTCTGAAATAAATTATTCAGTGCTGGAAAAGGAACTACTGGCTATAAAAAGGGCATTTGAAGAATGGAGACACCTGCTATTGGGAGCAAGACACCCAGTTGAGGACCGAACAGATCACAGTAATTTACGCGCCTTACAATATTCTCAGACCCGAAATAGCCGACAGGCACGTTGGGCACACTTCTTTTCACCGTATGAGATTGTATTCACCTTTATTCCCGGAAGAGCCAATCTCAAGGCGGATGCTTTGTCTAGAAAGGATTATAACTCCTCTACGCCCTTCCGAGCAGAGCCTCTGTTTCCCCGAGCCAAATTCGTGCAGGTAGTTACCACATTTCTTCAAAACGTGGCTAACTCGACTTTGCAATTCCTCCAGTTGAATCCAAAATTTCTGTCAACCTGGAAATTTACCTTGGTCCAAGGATGTGCTTATAATGACAAGAAGCTCTTTCTCCCTTCGAGTGAACTACGAAGAACGGTTCTGAATCTTTGTCACGACTCTTACCTAGCTGGTCACAGAGGTGTGACTAATACTAAGGAATTGATCCAGCGAAATTTCTGGTGGCCGGAAATGACTTGAGACATCATAGATTATGTTTCCGCTTGTGCCATATGCTTGCAATCTAAATGCCCGCGATCTGTCCCTTCAGGTCTCCTCTCAGTAATGCCAGTTCCTAACCGTCCTTGGCAAATGATTTTAACAGATTTTATTGTTGATCTGCCAATCTCGGACGGTTGCACAGTAATCATGGTCACAATCGATTACTTTACAAAATTGGCACATTTTGTTCCACTTCCACGGATTCCTACTGCATCCCAGATGGCAAAGATTTTTCTTTCGCAAATTTTCTCTCTTCACGGACTTCCTGAGACCATCGTTTCTGATCGAGGTTCACAATATACGTCTCGATACTGGCAGCAAGTATGCAAGAGTTTGCCTATCTCCCGAGCGTTGAGTTCAGGATTCCATCCACAGACGAATGGTCAGACAGAACGTCTAAATCAGACTCTGGAGGGTTATTTGCGTTGTTACATCTCTTCCTCGCAAGACAACTCGTGTCCCTTGTTACCTTTGGCAGAGTTTGCATATAATACCTCTCGACACTCAGCCTTGGGGTTCAGCCCTTTCTTTTGTTCCTACGGATATCACCCTTTGTGTTTTCCCAGTGGTCCAATCTCTGCATCCAGGTTTCCCGATGTGGACGATCTCGTCAATACTATTCAGACGGGACATCAAACGGCCAGGACCTCTCTTCTGGAAGCCCAGGCCCGTGTCAAACGCTCTGCTGATAGACATCGCACTCCAGCTCCGAGATTGGTGCCGGGAGATTTAGTTTGGTTGGCTTCCCGATTTTTGCCTCGCCATCTGGTGCCGTCCAAATTGTCCCCAAGATACTTCGGTCCCTTTCCCGTTTTGCAATGATTGGGATTGTCTGCTTACAGGCTCAAACTCCCTCCGTCTTGGTCCAGGATTCATCCTGTTTTCCATGTGTCGCAATTGAAGAAAGACGTGGTGGATCGTTTTTCCCGAGTACGGATGGGTGCACCCCCTCCTGTCATCACCCCGATGGGTCCCGAATATGAAGTGGCTGGTATTTGCAATTCTCGTCTTTTTCGAGGATGTCTACAGTTCTTGATTGACTGGAAGGGGTATTCTCCGGCTGATCGCTCATGGGAACCTGCATCGGCTGTTCATGGTCCGGCTCTGGTCCGCCGGTTTTTTCGATCCCATCCGAATAAACCGGGTGGCCCGGGGCATTCGAGGGGGCATACTGTCACGCCCCTCCGAAGGCGGTGGTCCTTGTGGCATCGATGGACCTTAGGACGGCGGGTGTCAGCCATTTTTACTAGCAAGATGGCCGCCGCAACTAGAGATGCGGGTCTAGTCTCTGTACGACTCGGTATCCAGGAAGTACTGTCTCCCTACCCGAGTGTAGGTATATCTGTTCCTGTGATCAGCACACGAATGCGTTGCTACTCCGCTACAACAACGCTACATAAGTTCGCATCTAGGTATCCTGATACGTCTTGCTAATCACTAACCTTTCGGCATTCTAAACATTCCTACCCTGTCTCAATTTCAGTGCATTCCTCACCGCTTCTCTGTCTCCCGATTCCCCGGATTCCATCTCTTTCTCACCTAAGTTTGCCCGCCGGTCTCGTTCCGGAGCGCGGTAAGCTTCATTTGGGACTCTCCGGCATATTGACTTCCCGTTTTCTCTACTTTTCCCGACTCACTATTCCATCTTTCTTCTCATAGTTACAGGCTTATGCTACACCAGTATTGTGACCGCCCGTGCAAAACCCTGCACTATCGAAACAACTCCTAGCTCCGCCCTTCTTGCCTCTCAGGTAAAGATTCCCCTGTGGCTTTCCTCTATTCGATCTAGATCTCTTACTAGTTCTAATCACAACCTTTCCTTACTATCGTAGAGGTTTTCTGAAGTTTCTGACTGGCACCTTTCTCCACACATCGTTCCTGTTTAAGGGTAATCTACATTCCTAACCTCTTACATTTCCATATTTCACTTACCTGCTTATACTTACCAGTTTCTTTCTCTTTCAAGACGAACATCCTCCAGACTTCACCTGAATCTCCGCTGCAATTGAAGACCTCTTTCCCGCAACCTTCGACACAGGGTTTTCTTCCCCAGAGGGTTTCCCTGGGACCTCTTCTCCTACCTGGTTATCTGGGTGAGGGAAGAGGTACTTGGGAGGCTTTCACTTTCATCTCCCCGTTTGGAACAAGGAGAGTCTTCCCCTGCTGGAAGGTGTCAGTCACAGGATAGGAAGAGAGGTAACAGTGAGTCCTTGGGGTAACCTACCAGCTGTTAAAGTTTGTAATGATTATTGTGACTATCATCATTTCTGACAGTCTTTCAGCAACCATCTTTGGTGGAGCTCAAAAACATGTGATGGGTCTGTGGAAATTCTACTGGAAAAATGGCGGTCACTAATGCACGACTGTTCCAACGTTCACCACTGGACAGAAAACCAACATTTCCACCAAATGTGAACATGGCCCTTTGTCCCCAGAGCAGGCACGGAAGAAGAAGTGGTTGATCCCATCTTCACCTCCACACAAAGCCCTTGAGAAGTTTGTGTTTGATAAAACTCTATCAAGAGATCTTAAGGGACTTACAGAATTCTGTAAGGAGATTGGAGGTGTTCCACAATATGTGCATAAAATACAGACCAAAGAGATTGTATTTTGGCATCCAAGGGATGGAATATCAGACTTTACTTGCGGTATTGGCGCATAACGAGAATGTAGGCCGGGAACAATCTAGGACTGCAGGAAATTTAGGGATGCTTCGCTACACTATGGCCTAGACGAAAAGAAGCAAAAAATGGGTGTCAAACCAGTATATGAGAAAATGGAATTCGATTTTGTGAAAGATCTTATTGTAAATGTCGTCGAGATGCATACTCATGGAATCGCGCACAAATCTGTTCAGAGCACACATGCATTGCTACAAAACATTGCCAGTGTGCCATGTCCACCCAAAGCAGAGCTTGTTAAATCGTTCAAATCACGGTTGAAATGATTACCGTCTGTTTTTAGTTTTTCAAAAAATGTTTCTATAAACTGTACAAATAAAGTATGCAATTTCTCTTTTGAAATCTATCCTCTCAGTGCTTTTCTTAAAAATATATTAGAACTATTAAGATTGCTTTCACATTTCACAGTTTAGTCAAGATACTGTGGAACCTTAATTTTTCGCGTTAATGACCAATGGGTAACAGTGTTTAAGAATATTTGGGTTTTGGCAGTTGACTTGCATGCTCGTCCTACAAAAGGGATTAGACCTAGGCCACAAAACATTCTAGGTACGCAAGAAGTACTGACTGTGAAAACATGCCATGGGGTAGGAGGCCATGAGATAAGCAGAGGTGGGCCTATCACTAGACACATTTGGACTCATTTTATGTGTTACATCGACTATAATTTCGGAATAGGGGGCATTCTGTCGTTGTCAATTTTTCCCCTACAGCTCAGCAGCGCCACGAAAAACGAGCAGTGACAGCCACAAAATTCCCTGTGCCCGTGCTTCAAAATTCATGTTATCATGGATGAGTTGGCACGGGATGTTGCGAAGTAAGAATGTATGTTCATTTTGAGTGAAGGTCACCAGCTTTGAATTTTTGCTTGGGAGACGGGAGACCCACGCGTCCAGCGCACAGTATAAGGTTGTATTGTTTTTTGACCTTGAGAGGCAGGGACCATTCCGAAAGGGATTGAATTGAAGGGGGGGGTGTAATAACGTATGATGTGATAAGGTTGCCCATTCTGAAACTGCACCTAGTTACATATAAGTTCAGTTTATGAGAATTCATTGACACAAACGGAGGAGTCTGCATTACGGTCTGCAAAGCGTCAAGAGAATGGAAATGCCGAATATAATGTAAGTTTCTTTTTAGACGATTTCATACCAGAACTAGTCGAAATACGAATAGCTGACCGTTATTGCTGGGTCACATTGTACTTGTTCGTTCGGTGTGGCATATTGCAATGAAGTGCTAGTACAACCTTTGTGTGCTGGGCTATCTACCGGGCACATGGGCAGGCCAGCATCGAGACGCATGTAGACCACCACTCGTTTCTCCCTGGCTCTACGCTAATAAATCATTACATTGTTTTTGCTGCTCGAATTCTTGCCCCAGTTTACGCATTATGTTTAGAGCTCAACATTCTCGATCGCACTATCCTCGGAAGCCAATTGCAGCGTACTTTGATATTCCACATTGTATTCTCTTGGTTCACATTGTGTCACCTCTGCGCTAATAAAGAAAATGATAAATTGTAATAAAGATCGGCTACTGAAACACATTTCGATTTTTATCTTTTGCAAACAGGTACATTGTGCCGTTCTGCGATTGTCATCTATTCCAGACCCCGACCAATGGCTTCTTCAACCGCCAGCTGCAGCTACATGTCAATCACTGGATCTACTTAACCGTATTTTGGGACGATAGACAAGTTCCAATCTGTCCGTACGCGGTACCGACGATTAGGAGCAACATAACAACATTTACGATGGTCTAGTGCCAAGTTGATGCACCAGCCTGGCAATTCACAGAGCGACCAAAGTGCTTCATTTAGACAAAACGAACACCCTATGTACCCAAAAGGAACAGCGTGTGACTCACGATAAACATTTGCAGATTTATGGAACCAGAGCAAAGAAAACATTTTCCAATTTCTAAATTTGTCAGACGCCGAATGTTATCGAATCAATTAATGTGAAATAAATATACCTTACCAATTGTACAATCTTGCTTTTTCCTTTTAAAGTACAGTTTCATATTCCTAATTGTGACGTGCTGTGCTGTGAGACGATGTGTGTTGTTTTCCGGGTTTGACTACGCTGCCCAGCAACGTCACGGAGAGAGGCAGAGAATATAAATGATTTGGTGATGTCAGGCTCAGGGACGGGGGATATGATTTAGTGCCGCAAACGCAGGTCACCCAGGGCGATGCGGCAAGTGATGAGATTATCACAAAATGGCCGCGCCTAGCTGCCTGATTTTGCTTGTGTTCAAGAGACGAGAACTCAGGTAAGGTGCATAGGAAATGTTTGTACGATCGATCGAATTATGGTTAAAAGCACATGGCCGAACCATAGGGACAATGATATTTCTGACCGAACCATTCCTTTAAAAGTCTATCTGTGTTCAAAACCTATCCTTGCCCTCACAATTACAATAAACCAATGTGTAGGGATGTAAATATTCACAAGAAACAGTGTTCAACAAGAGGTTCTGAGCTTCTTCCTGCTCCCAGCTTTCTCTCAGCTCCCTTCCACAAGTATAAAACAGTTTCCCAAAAAATCTCAAAGGTAGCTTTTCCCAAGTTCAAGATTATAAAGTTTTGAAACAATTCTCGGGGTTCCCTTCCCCAAGTTTCAAACGTCACAGTTCAAAGAACAAAAGAAAGAGTCATGAAGTCTCAGGATTCCCTTCTCCAAGACTTGTATTTCATCATTGTTCATAACACAAAAGAAATGTTAATGAAGACTCAGGGTTCCCTTTCCCAAGACTTGTATTCAATCACAGTTCAAAACAAACAAAAGAAAAGGGCCTTGGCGGTTTTCTTTATCCCCTTTTTTGCTCAGGCAGGTTCACTTCCCTTCTTCACATTAGAAAGTTATCTTCAGGATTCCATATGATTAATGGAGTTAACTTCCCAACGTTCAGTGGTTTAATTAACCTTGTAAGTTCAATTGCTTCATAAATGCAGCATGTAGTGATGGTTCCATGTGTTTATAATGCCAACCAAAATAACGACATACATTTTCAGTGACACCTTAACCCCTTCAGTGCCAAGGACGAGGTATCTCGTCCTTTTTGGCACTTCACTTTGTGCGATCTCTGCAAAGCAGCGATCACACAAAAGTGAAATCAAACCCACAGGCTATGAGAGGAGGAGGTTCCTCCTCACGGCCCGGGGGTTGGATTTCCTTCAGTTTCACGTCAGCATGCGTAATGCACGTTGACGTGAAACAAAGTAAATTTCACTGCGGCAGCCATATTCGACTGCCTCATTGAAAGAGAAGGTAGGTTTTCACCTTCCTCTCCCTCGATCTCTGTCATTATTGTGCCATTGAGATTGAGGGAGGTGTCATTGGAAAGGAGATACTCTCCCCTTTCCAACGACACCTTCTTTGAAGCAATGCTGGACGCGGATCACTCAACCCTGGCCTCCAAAGCATGGGGCAGCACGTTTTACCCCCCATAGGGACAGATGGGCACACTAATGTGCCAATCTGCCCCTAGGGAAGGGGCTAAACAAAACAAAAAGTAAATACATTTGAATATGTTGGTGTTGGGGGGCACCCTAAACCACCAGTGATTTTTCAAATGGAAAGGGGGGTGGCCTTCTCCCCGCACCCAAAATGGGCAGGGGGGCATCTCATGTAGCCCTCCCTGGGGGCACATTTCTGCCCTTAGGAAGGGGTACATGAGAGAGCGTGCATCAGGAAGTGCCTTCAAAAGTGCCTGTTAGGCCTGTCCATGCTGGGAAGCTGCCGTTGAATTCCATTTACTGTCATCCTACAATCAAGGTTTGCAACTCAATACACAGCTCATTGTGAATAGCAAAGTCAAGAATACACTACTTGGACTTATAGTATCACTTTGCAAGCCTTATTATGCCATATTACGCCTGTTATACCTTTTTATTTTAACTTCGCTTGCAGGGTTGCTAACCCCCGCCCCCACACTCCCAGCCACCCTATATTAGGCATGCGCGCACACATCAGGAAGTGCCTTCAGAAGTGCCTGTTAGGCCTGTTGGGTCGGTTGGACGGGGGTCAGGCATCTACATTACTTTATTGTTTTGGTAAGCCATATTGTTACCTTTCTACTGCTTTTATTTTCTGCAGTATGCATTTCGTTTGACAGCAAATGTATGGCTCTCGCATTGGTCAATCGGTTTCTCGTTGCCACAAGGTAATTTCAATTGATCCATTGGCTTTACTGTGCAGTGCTGTCATACTTGTTTATCCAGTTCTGTATTCTTGTGGCAGCCGCTCCATGCGCATTTATTGAGCGGTGTCTTCTACATGCACGCTTTTTCATCTTCGTAGCTCTCATTTACTTCTTTTGAATATTGAGCAACACTACGGAGCGGTTTGGTTCTACCTTTCCCACATCGAAAGCTTTGTTTGCTAACAAATTGTTTACTTTAAACATTTTCAACAGAATGTGCACTTCACATTGACTTTCTAACGCACTGTTTGGAAAACACTACGTTCGAAACATCGATGATGTATGTTGTTCATGAAAATTAAAAGTAAGATTTTCATTGGTTGAACTGCCATTGCTCACAGGCACCTCAGTCTTTATACTCCATCTATTCTGCATTGTGGTTGAAGTTTGTTAGTTTCATTCTTGTTAGGTCTCAGAAGTGGACGTCAGCGAGCAGTTTTATTGAAATCTGCTTCTATGTCAAATCCCACTTCGATGTCAACCACTAACACTACCCCTGACCGAACTCCCCACATCAACCCCATTCCTGACCACATTGTCACAAGCCCTCGGTGTCCCACAGTACCATTGGACAAGTCTGTTCACACCCAAACCAAAGCTATTGGCATCATTCCTAGTTTCACGCATGCACAAGTTCACAGCTCTTTCTCCTGCAATCGTGGTGTGTCTACCTTTTCTCTTCAGGATGCATATAACATTAATTTTCCCTTTGTAATTGACCATCATCACACATTCTCTTGCTCCAACTCGCTTGCACAAGAAACTCAAATCTTACATAACCTCAGTTGCTCTGTGTCAGACGTGTCCATTCTGGCACCAGCGATTATAGAGGAATTGGGCAAGTGAGTTAGTCTCCCTCTGGAACCATGCATTCCTAACCTGTTCCCTCGCTAGTCGCGACAACATCGATGATGTTCATTTATTCTCTCCCGCTGCCTCTTTACATAAAGAGCAACAGCTCAGAGAGCAAAAACCACTTACGTCGACTCACATTCTCAAACCACTGGCATCAAATGTGAGTTTATCACACATCAATATAGGCGAGGGGGGTGCCTTCACGGTTCCTAGCAATTATTCAAATTCTGATTTTAAAAACACTAACCCACAATATCCATTGCCCCCCCCCGGCTCACTCCAGTGACATGCCCCATCCTAATTTAGGAACCTCTCATACTCACCAATCCACACCCCAAAAAGATTTATTTCAGGACTCAGCGTATTCTGAAACATATTCATTTCCTATCCTAACAACATTTTTGAATCTTTTAGATAAGGGACACAACCTCACTCGTACCCAGATTCGTCAAATGCAATCTAACTTATCCGAGGTCTTGCAAAAGCTTCATCGGTTGGAAGGGTTTATGTATGCTCATCAAACATATCCCGCTACACAACCTGCTAACAGGAGCAGCACTCCAGAGGTCACACTCTTCTCTATAACCTCACAAACTCAACCCACACGACCATGGAATGCAAGAACTCAAACTTCATCTCCTACATTACTCGCACGATCACGGTCCAGAACAACTCAAACCAAACTCCTTACCACTACGCCCTTGTTGTCTATGCCCTCATATGCAGCTGTAGTTTGTAATTCTGATCAGCTGTCCGACGCTATTTGACCTCGGAATCCTAGGGAATTGTGGGACTGCATTAACATTAATGCACAAAAAATCAATGATCTTCAACATTGCACCCACCACGACACTTTACCCTTAATAGGGCACTGTGATTCTAACAGTTCCAACCAACACAGGCTGATTTAGAGGTGACCTCTGTTGATCCTAACAGCCCTTCTCTGGTTGATCTCATCAACGTCATCGATAAAGCCATCAATCCAGACTCAGAATTAGGCATAGACAGCAATTCGTCCATTACACACACTAATTCCTCCACATTTTCTATCTCACAAAAAAAGAGATTGGAGATTCAAGCAGCTGAAAGATGCGCCACCAAAGCTAAGAAAAAAACTCAAAATCAGCCTAATATAACATTTCTTCTCATATCTCCAACCCAAAAACGCCCTGTAATCTTTCAGCGAAAGACCAAATCTTGGACTTTCAACAGCTGGATAATGAAAGCAGAGTGCTTTTAGAAGTATCAAAATCTCCTGTGGGATCTGTGTCTGCCCCTTGTGCGGCAGACACCAGGACAAATTAAAAAAATAAAAATGCAAAAAACTCAAAAGAAAACATCAATGTGAATATTCAATCTCCAAAAAAACAATTTCATGACTCCTTTAAAAATCCTGTACATTTATTGACGGATAATGCAGCCATTAAGCAATCACAACTCTCACATTTTTACTTCATTACCTCTAAAAAAGAATTCTCACCGACCATCTGTTCCGGTTATTTTAGCCGCAGCCTCTAATACTCAATGCCTCAAGACCCCCAATACTAACTTGCCTATTTGACCCCAAGACACAGATAGTTCATCTGGTACCATGGATGGAAGCATTCCTCGTGTTCCAGCAAACGCTGCAATGAATGATGCTCATTCCGAAGTTATTTGTCTCTCCGACAAGACAGTTATACCATCTGCTACCACTCCGGGTAATATCCCTCCTGTACCCGACATGATGGCTATGAATGGTGCACATTCTGATTCTTCCATACCTCCCAGTAATGCAACAATTCAGGAAATCACTGACAAAACTTCCACAATCCTAGGTTGGACAAGCGATCCGAAGGTTAATGGAGTCTTTCCTGAATCGCTCTTTTCTACTGAAGTTGCTTAATCAGATTCCCACCTTAAGAATTCTTCACTCTGATGGCATTAACTGGCTCAAATTGCCCAAAGAAAATAACAAAAGAATGATTTATCAGCTTCAATTCGGGATAATCTTAAAACTAATTTGGGATCATCGTAACGATCTTGCCCTTCTGGGCACTCAGTTATCTCTCTTTGATTCAGAAGCAGATGCCCTTCTCTTTCTTGAATTTCAACCCCCTGCCCAGTGTATTCCAATATTGGACGTTCAAACAGTCAGGAGACTCAACTGCTCAATCCGGCGCTCATATCCCAGGTCATTTCTATTGTGTCAAGCATTCGGGACTGGTCCTGGGTGGAGCCCCTCTTGAAGACAATCGTAGCGCAGACCAATAAATCTCCAAATCGTAGCCACTCTAACTTGATCTTTCAGACATGGAATTCCTGTGGTTTCAACATCTCGTCATGTTTCAGGATGCATCCTATTTTTCTTGCCCCTTCTATCATATTAATTCAAGAAACCATGAGTTTGTGTTACGCTCACCTGGTATCCACGGGGACGCCACTCAGCCCTGGTTGGATGATATGCGCCTCGAACCCTCTCCCCGATCCCTGGGTAGTGCCTCTGATGGAAGTTGAGCCTGAAATACAGGAGGGCTGGATTCAAGACTTAACTGTCTCTGGTAGGGTGTCTTCCCACCTCCCTTGGATTCAAATCCTTCCTTTGGCCCTCTGCTCACCTTAATTCTTTAGAAGGCATGCTCTCCGTCCTGCTCTTCGTGGCAGGGGTTCGTAGCCTCGTGTGGGCTCGAGCGACCAAGTTGCTTCACTGGTGCGTGCCCTTTTGAGTGTCTTTAAGGTAGGTTTTTGCTGCTTTACATTCTTTGTATTCTATTCTGTTCTTTCCTTCCTTCCTCTTATTGTATTAATGTCTTATTTCTTCTCTTTAGGAGTGCAAAGAGATTTTGGCGTTTACGTGCGGGTTGGAGCTAAGCATGCGCCGGTAAATGAAGGCGTGGTGTGTGCGATGCTGTCCAGTAAGTAATGCGTGTTGCGTGGCGCTGTTTTGCCTTGTACATGCTAACCTGTGCCTTTCCCTTTCCGTCGTAGGCCGCGGTGCTCTTTGCCGGTTGCACTGATGTTCCGGAATGATGCTGAACAAGAGGTGACTAATCTGGTAAGGATCTTATGATTTTCGTTGTTCATGTGGGACCGTGTGTATGCGCTCACTAATGCTGTTCTTCTCTCTCCCCTTTTCAGTTTGCTGCGTTCCAGTAGGCATGCAGTGCCCTGATGATGGAGTTCGCTGGATCGAAGGTCTCCAGGTAAGCAGAATCAGGAGCTGACGATAGGGCCGAAGACAGGATGCTACTCATAGGTAAGATTCCAATAACAATGTTCTTTTTCTCTCTGCAGGCATGTGGTTCCTAGAATAGCTGGCATCAAAGAATACTGGAGACCCAACTGGACACAGTGAGCGTTACGCTGCAAACAGCAGAATAACGCAAAGCGTGTTCTGCTGTTTGGCTGTGGTTTAAATAGTCTTCAGGTAAAGTAGTCCCAGGCCAGCCACACCGTAAATACTATACCGCATAGCTCAGTTCTTGGGAACTGAACTATGTGTGTGCCTCCATGTTGACTGAAGCCCCAAGAAAGTAGTTCCAAATAAAATGGTCCCAACCTAAAGGTGTTCTCCATAGTGAGTATGAGCTTGGTGCCAAAGGCGCCAGGACTGACTCCAAGAGAGTCTCAGGTGAGATTTTAAGGCCTTTAAGGCCTTAATGGAACCCCGAAACCTGGCCTTACCTGGCAGGCTGAATTGCCAGTGGGGGTCAGGGGAAGGGATTATGACAGCACTCCCCCCCCCCCTCCCCTGAAGGCCCCTCTCAAGGTAGTCCTTCTGCCTGGTCCTGGTTTGGTTGGATAAAGTTTGCAAAACCCAGCATACTCTGGATTCCTTTAAGCGAAGTTGGTGACAGGCAATTTAGAATAGCATCTACCTTGTGCATGTCCATTCTGATGCCTTTCGGAGTGAGGATGAAAACAAGGAATTAATCTTTGGTTACATGAAAAGAGCATTTTTTGAGCTTAGCATACAGTTGATGTTGGTGGAGCTTGGTAAGAACGGAGCAGACGTGCTTGACATGGTCCTGTTTTGAGGAAGAATATACTAAGATGTCATCAATGTAAACCAAGGCACAAACATCAATTAATTCCCGCAAGACATTGTTCATGAACTACTGGAATGCAGCGGGAGCATTGCAAAGTCCAAATGGCATTACCTGATATTCATACAAGCCATATTTGGTACGAAAGGCGGTTTTCCATTCATCTCCTTTCTTTACTCGAACCGGATGATACGCCCCTCTAAGGTCTAGTTTGGTATGAATTTGGGCATCCTTGACTTGGTCTAATAATTCAGGAATGAGTGGCAGTGGATAACGATTATTTACGGTGATCTGGTTTAGTGAGCGATAGTCGATGCAAGTGCTCAAATCTCCTTCCTTCTTTGGTACGAAGAATAAGGGACTGGCTGCCGGTGATTTAGACGGGCGGATAAACCCATTTGCCAGCTACTGGTCTAGATAAGATTTCAAATGGAGGTTTTCTGGTTCTGTGAGTGCATAGATTCTGCCACAAGGAATTTGCACACCAGGTATGAGGTCAATCTGACAGTCGTAGGGCCTGTGCGGTGGTAACATATTAGCTTGTTCTTTCTGGAAAACATCCTGAAAATCTTGGTATTCACTTGGTAAAGTACTAGTCGTGCCAAGTACTAATGCCGCCGTTCTGGGAGTTGCAGCTGGACATACGTCGGGTTTCTCCTTGTCTTGGTAATAGCAGGTAAGAGCACAGTCATCGGAAAAGGCCAGCTTCTTTGCACGCCAATCTATTTGAGGATTGTGAGCTACTAACCATGGCATCCCTAATATTAGTCAAAACTGAGGAGCCTTGATGAGATCAAAAGCAATAGATTTTCGGTGTCCGTCCTGGCACAGTAGGGTTAGTGCTCCTGTACATTGGGTTACTGGTCCGGAAGCTATTTCTGTCCCATCCACAGTGGTAACCTTTTCAGTGGTTGATTTTGAACATAAGGGAAGCCCCATCTCTGCTGCCAGTTCTTGATCTATATAATTCCCAACTGCTCCGCTGTCTATGTATGCTTCGACGGCATGCATCCGAGACGGTTTTTGGTGATTGATTAGGATCACTGGTATTGCAAAGTGTGAGGTCGGTGTCTCATTCTTCTCACTCGACATACTGACCTCTACGCTTGCCGAGCTTGGTAGTTTTCCGACTCATTATCTTCCTTTTCTGTGGCCCCTACAATTCTCCTTGGAGTTTTCACTGGACATTCTTTGAGGAAGTGCCCTGATTTTCCACAGTATAAACATAGTTGCTGTTGCCTTCTCTTGTCTCCTTTGGTTTTTGTTAATGGGGTTCACTGGACATTCTTTGAGGAATTGCCCTGATTTTCCACAGTATAAACATAGTTGCTGTTGCCTTCTCTTGTCTCCTTTGGTTTTTGTTAATGGGGGTCGTACACCTCCAATTTGCATGGGTTCTACAGTGTTCTCCGATGCACGTGATACATTATCCTTTGACCGAATATTCATAGCCCGAGTGTCTAATCTAGTCCGGTATGCCTTTCGGTCTTGTAATCTGTGATCTAGTTGCACAACCAGATTGATGAATTCAGCACAGTCTTTAGGTGGGTCAACCACCTGATCTAGGATGTCCTTCAATTCTCCCCGTAGACGTCGATGAAATAGTGTGGTTCTTTTGTTTTCAGGCCACCCAGCTTCAATGACTAATCTATTAAAGATTGCTATATACGTTAACAAGTCTTGATTTCCTTGACGGAGTGATAAAAGTTTGTTGTCTAATGCTTGTCCTTGGGTATGACGAGCAAAGAGTTTCTCCATTTCCATCTGAAACCCCCCAAAGTCATGTAACAATGGATCATCTTGACTTACTTATGGTACCGACCAATCCGCAGCACTGCCACTCAGATATGATAAAACAAAAGCAACCCGCGCCTGGTCGTTGGGAAATGCACCAGTTCTGCAAAGGAAATTAAGACAACACTGATTCATGAAGTAGCATACTTCCTGGGATCCCCCGTGAATCGTTCAGGTGGAGCTAAAGGAACTGCCCCAGGTAGAGTTATTTGTACTGGACTGGTTGATGAGGTTGGTGCTTGTGCCGGCGGAATGCTTCCAGGCAATGGGGGTTTTCCTGCCTGTGATTGGAGTAATTATCTACTGATTTCATCGGTATGATCTTTAGTAACAATCAAAACCCTCCTGAGAGCATTGGTTTCTTGCCTGGCTGAATGTACCTCAGCACGCAACTGTCCCAACAACTGAGTCAATTGGTCAATTTCTGATGTCTTCATGACGCCCAGGTGGATTATGTTATTTAGGCTTCGCGTTCTGTTGCGCTCACCTGGTATCCACGGGAACGCCACTCCGTCCCTGGTTGGATGATATGCGCCTCAAACCCTCTCCCCGATCCCAGGGTAGTGCCTCTGATGGAAGGTGAGCCTGAAATACAGGAGGGCTTGATTCAAGACTTAACTGTCTCTGGTAGGGTGTCTTCCCACCTCCCTTGGATTCAAAACCTTCCCTTGGCTCTCTCCTCACCTTAATTCCTTAGAAGGCGTGCTCTCCGTCCTGCTCTTCGTGGCAGGGGTGCGTAGCCTCACGTGGGCCTGAGCGACCAAGTTGCTTCTCTGGTGCGGGCCCTTTTGAGTGTCCTTATGGTAGGTGTTTGCTGCTTTACAGTCTTTGTATTCTTCTCTGTTCTTTCCTTCCTTCCTCTTATTGTATTAATGTCTTATTTCTTCTCTTTAGGTGTGAAAAGAAATTTTGGTGTTTTTGTGCGGGTTGGAGCTGAACACGCGCCGGTAAATGAAGGCGCAGTGTGCGCGATGCTGTCCGGTAAGTAATGTGCGATGTGCGGCGCTGTTTTGCCTTGTATATGCTAACCTGTACCTTTCCCCTTCCTTCATAGGCCACGGTGCTCTTCGCCGGTTGCAGTGATGTTCCGGAATGATGCTGAACAAGAGGCGACTAATCCGGTAAGAATCTTGTGATTTTCGTTGTTCGTGTGGAACCGTGAGTATGCGCTCACTAATGCTGTTCTTCTCTCTCCCCTTTTCAGGTTCTGCGTTCCGGGAAGCATGCGGTGCCCCGATGATGGAGTTCGCTGGATCGAAGCTCTCCAGGTAAGCAGAATCAGGAGCTGACGATGGGCCGAAGACAGGATGCTACTCACAGGTAAGATTCCAATAACGATGTTCTTTTTCTCTCTGCAGGCACGCGGTTCCTAGAATAGCTGGCATCAAAGAATACTGGAGACCCAACTGGACACGGTGAGTGTTACGCTGCAAACAGCAGAATAACACGAAGCGTGTTCTGCTGTTTGGGTGTGGTTTAAATAGTCTTTAGGTAAAGTAGTCCCAGGCCAGCCACACCCTAAACACTATACCGCATAGCTCAGGTCTTGGGAACTGAGCTATGTGAGTGCCTCCATGTTGACTGAAGCCCCCAAGAAAGTAGTTCCAAGTACAATAGTCCCAACCTAAAGGTGTTCTCCATAGTGATTATGAGCCTGGTGCCAAAGGCACCAGGACTGACTCCAAGAGAGTCTCGGGTGGGATTTTAAGCCCTTTAAGGCCATAATGGAACCCCGAAACCTGGCCTTACCTGGCAGGCTGACTTGCCAGTGGGGGTCAGGGGTAGGGATCATGACAGTTTGCAACATTTTTGCATTGATGGCTATACTTCTTACACTGCAAAAGCCAAAAACGGGGTGACTGGTCACCCCACTGGTGGGCTAGCAATTCTTGTACATAACAACTTTAAAGCTGGCACCAAGTTGATCCATTCTTCTGAGGCTTTACTGGCTGTTGAATTCTCTCTGGATACTCTGTTGTCGAACTCGATCCTACTTATCTCTATTTATTGGAACCCTGCCAGCATGGATTGGTTTAACATATCTGAACAGCTTGGTACGCTTTTGCAGAATTCAATACTCAATAATCCTGACTATGAAGTCATTCTTGCAGGTGATTTCAATACCAATTGTAGTAACATCACAAATCTGGTATTTGTTCAGCCTCTCAGTCCTGGTGGCCTATATTCAAATTATAGACGTCAAAACTGGCTTCACTTCGTCACGTGGGATCTCCATCTCGCATCGAAAGCCAGCAACACTTTGCCATTTACTTGGCATCGAGGCTCTGTCTACTCGACCATTGATTATTTTTTATATCTTCGAACCTTCTCTTTCGCTGTCAACCTACGACATCAACAGCAGTAAGTTACAGTGACCATTGTATCATCTCGCTCGAACTTGGTTGTGTAAACACACTTCACACAATCCTGATCTTACTCTTATTGAAATTCAGCGGACTGGCATTGCAGTTCATTGGAATCCTAAAACTAATTTCTCTTCTCAAAAACACTCCTCTTAACTACCCACAAGGTAGTTTTTCAGCAGCAGATATTCAATCCATTGAAGAGCAAAATAACATCCTCATTCGTTCTCAACTTCTTTCTATATCTGATCACAAGCAATCTCACTCTCATGTTCATAAACACTACTATCTCCAGGAAATAGCCACCCTAAAACAGCAAAAAAATTAAATTTTAGGAGCCCTCGTCAAAGAATCTCTGTTGTGGGGGGCGTTGTTGCACACAATAGAAATGGCTGCCTGATACGTGAGCTCCCACCCGACTTAAATTCTAAGTCAATTATATCATACAAGGGGCCGACCATGGAGCTGAAGCTGATTCAAACATGCAGCTAAGTAACCCAGATGTATACAGAAGAAATTCCGACCAGAAACGGCCACGCGACACCCGGCGACGACCGTCTGAAATGAATTCCCTGGTGCAGGGCTGCGGCTCTGGCCAGGTTGGAGTACCACAGGCCGTTGCTGGGCGGTCGGGGACGTTGCAGGAAGGAGGGCCGCTGGTGGGCAGAGCCTCAACTGGTGAAGCGCGCCGACACAAGGAGTTGGCTGAAATATACCCTCAGAAGACTGCCAGGGAGGCCGTCGTTGGGAGGCGACTCCGCCGGAGCCATAAAGATCTGTACTGTGCAGCGGGGTCTGGCGCCGGAAGCTGATCCTAAAGGACCTCGCAGGGGGCTGAGCTGAGACGCCCCGCAACACATCTCCCCTCCGCATCCACACCTCTGTGGATTTCCACGAGTGTCCCCTTTTCAGAAATGCATGGGGTTCCCAGTTTTCTTTGCTTGCTTCGACAGCCTTGGCCCAAATCTGTAGGTTGCCCATATGAACATAATGTGCTGTGCCGAAAGGCTTGGGGTTACCAGTGAGTTACCCTTTTCCTTTTGCACCCCCGGTAGGTGCATCCACACATGTGAGGTACCGTTTTCATCGGGACATGTGTGGGGACGCGGGAAAGTAGGCCATGTGTTGTTGGCTGTGTGTTTCGGTGGGTGGCCAGAGCAAAATGTCTGAGAATTGTCTTTATTTCCAGCCAATTTCAGAGACATTTCCCTCTGTCCACTCATCGAAACACGTCGCTAACAACAGATGTCATACCTTCCCGCGTTCCCACAGGTGTCCCGACGAAAACGGTTCCTCAAATCTGTGGGTGCACTTACCGGGATGCAAAAGGAAAAGGGTAACTCACTGGTAACCCCAAGCCTTTCGGCACAGCACATTTTGTTCATATGGGCAACCTACAGATTTGGGCCTAGGGTGTTGAAGCCAGGAAAGAAAACTGGGAACAGGTTGCCCATCGAGGCCTCTTCCTCAATTCTTCCATTTCTTTGTTCGGAGAGCCCGTACGGCCGCCATCTTTTATTCCAGGTGCTGTCCTCCACCGCCAGCACAATTTTCGCAATAACCGCACTAATACTTAGTGGAATACTCTGGGTCATTCGAAGCAGCTAGCGTTCCCACCGACTCTGGTCTGTCTTCGGTGGCGAATGTTCAGGATTATGGTGCCGATGTACCAAAGGATCATTCCGGATCGGCAGGAGACGGTCTGAAGCGCGTCTTACTCCATGGCCGCCTAGCCACGCCCCTCGGGGTAAATTCAATATATACTAAACAAATAGGATGCCCTATGTGCTGAAAAACTCAATAAATGTGTTTCAGAAAACGCATGCTGAGGGCCAGAGAGTGTGTTCTTATTAAAAATATATCATTTTATTCTGTTACAATTTCATAAACTACATAATGTCTAAACAGTTATAAGACAACAATTCATTTCCAACAAACAATTAAGAGTCACTGAACATTGATCAAAACTAAGGAATAAACAGCTTAATGCACCTCTTGTGACTCACTTTCTGGAATGTAATCATAACCCAGATACTTTAAAATGGTGGGCCATTGAGAAAGTAAGAGTTACAGATTCAGCAAATACTGCCAAAAGGCTTTCACAAAGGGAACAATGGTGGATTTATCATACCAAAAGTTACACTGATGGGCTCAATTCGCAGGAGGAATAGAGTTAATACATCTGCTATGGTTAGCATACCCTTTTGTCTAGAAATGTTGTGAAACATCATGAACCAGCGTTGGTAGTTACATTATTCTCAAATGACAAAATAGGCATTTAGGTGTGCCTTTTTGATTCGTTTGGGCTGTATTCACTTTTTTAGCCTTTGTTGTATTCCATCTTTATACACCAGTGAGCGACTTTACTCAAATAAATTCTGAAGAAATTGTCAGTTTTTTGTTTCTATGCCCAGACTCCGGAGCACTGAGGTGACGGCTAGTCCTCTTTCTATCTTCTTCCTGTTTGAAGGAACTGCTGCGCGATTGGTAGACTTGAGTGCAGCTATCCTTTATAGGTAAGCAGGAAGAAAACCTTTTTGATCCATTTGGGCTGTATTAACTTTTTTGCCTTTGTTGCATTCCATCTTTATACATCAGAGAGCAATTTTGCTCAAATAAATCCTGAAGAAATAGTCAGTTTTTTGTTTCTTTTGCCCAGATTCTGGACCTGTGTTACACTGCGGTAACGCCTAGTCCTCTTTCTTTCTCCTTCATGTTTGAAAGAGCTGCAGCGCGATTGGTAGACTTGAGTGCAGCTATCCTTTATAGGTAAGCAGGAAGTACACCTAGTGCTCAGTTCGGCGCAGCTGACCTCCGCGTTGCTGTTCCTCGCGTTGTTCTGAGCAGGCTATTCTCTTTTTCTCTTCCTTTCCCCCACCCACCCCCCTTCCCTTTTAGTCAATAACAGTTTGACAAATTTTGCAGTGGGGAAGCACGTGTGCCTTGGTTTGCTAGATGCTTAGTGAAGGTAAAATGCCTTTTTTTGTGTAAAATCTGATACACCTTTACAACCACTAGCACTTTAAAGACCTAAAGCATAACAACGTAACACCGCTTTTGCAAACAAGAAACATATTATGTTTCAGCTAAAATTTACTTATATTATTGTTTTCAATGCCTACAGGAATTGAATTTAGCAGAAAACTTTGCCTCTGAAGTGGAACTAGAAAATTTGTATTTGTTCACTGAACGCTAGTGAGAAGACACAGTGGGGAACCATGAGAATTGGAACTTTTTTGCAAAGCAGCAAAAAGAGTTTTCAAAAAGGACGTTTAAAGGTATAGATGAGATTGCCTTTTTTCACAGATATATATATTTTTTCTTAAATTTAATTTTTATTGGTTTTGAAACAAAGGTAGTATATACGAATACAGTCATGTTAATTTCACATAGGTACATCGGTATATTGTTGGAATTGAGGTCATATTGTTAACATATGTAACTTCCCTTTTACGTTAGGTGTTCTCAGTCCCTTCCCCTCCTCCCTCCCCAAGACGGTCTAGCAAGTTTATCCATTTTGTTGGCAAGAACTTAGTCTGTGTTTGACGTAATATGGGGTGTAGATCTCAGTTGGGTGCATGTGTTCGTTCGGGGGTGACAGGTCTGGCCGTGTCTGGGCTGCTGGGCGGAGTCCAGATCTCGTCCTCAGGTGTCGGTTACCGTGACGCTGGATCTTCCGATGTTGTTCGTCTTCGGCTCGGGATATGTATGTTAGCAAAGTCACACCAGGTTTCCTCATGGCGAGCTGCCTTTCCGTGGAGGGCAGCTGTAATTTTCTCCATTGTGTATATATTTGTTGCAATGGTGGTCCATTCCTGTTTTGCTGGGAGGTGTGGGGATTTCCATTTGATGACAAGGGCGGCCCTCGCTGCCAGTAGGAGTGGGGATGCCAACCCCTTTATCCTGGTTAGTTCATCCTCTTCCTCATCCAGGCCGAATAAAGTCAGGAGGGGAGATGGTTCCCTCTCGATACCGTCCATTTCTTTGATCCATCCCAGCACTTCGTTCCAGTATATACGAACTCTGGGGCAGTCCCACCACATGTGCCAATAGTTGGCCTCCATTCCACATTGTCTCCAGCATTTTGGGCTGTTGGTCTGATACATCTTTGATAGTCTGTGAGGATCATACTGCCATCTATGGAGTAGCTTTGTAGCATGTAGCTTGTATTGTGTGGCGATGGATATTCGGGATGGTGTTTTACAGATTGTGGCCCACGTTTGCTGGTCAAATACTCTATTAAAGTCTTTTTCCCATTTCTCTTTAAAGCAGTGATTCTGATTTTGGTCTTTGCTAATCAGGGCACCATATATGCACGCAATCAGGCCTTTGTGTGTAGAGGTTGTGTCGAGAATCTTCTCGAATGGAGTGAGTTCTCTCTGTATCTTGGTTTTCTATTCCCATTTGGATAGGACTCCCTTTAAGCAGAGGTAGAGGAGAATCGGGATTGGATGTAGCTGGAGGGCGTCCTCGAGATCTGTGATTGGGATGAATTTGTCATCTCTCCATAGTTGTCCAACCCTTTCGAGTCCTGCGTCGAACCAGGTTTGGTATCTAGAGTGCTCTGGGATTTCTTCTCTGATCCGAGGGGCCCAAAGCTGGCTCAAGGGGGATGGCCATGCTGTCACTCCCACCATCCCTTTTCCCTCTTTCCATACGTTCCATATGGTCCCCAGTATTGGATGGTTGCATAGCTTTCGTGTGAGTTGTGGTCTGGAGACCCATAGCCACTCTGAGAGCATTGCGGGGGTCAGGTTGTCGTTGTCCAGCTGGATCCATTGCAAGTCCTTCCTATCTCTGAGGTGGGGGATGAGGACTCTCAACTGTGCTGCCTGGTAATATCGTTCGATGTCGGGGAGGCCTACCCCTCCCTCGTCTTTTGGTAATATGAGCCTTTCGTAGGGTATTCTGGGCTTCTTTCCTTCCCACAGAAATTCAGTTATTGCTCTTTTCACCTGTTTGAAGAAGTTTTCAGGGACTGTCACAGGAAGTACCTGGAAGGGATACAAGAAGCTTGGGAGACTAACCATCTTGATGGCGTTCAGGCGTCCCATCCAGGAGACCGTGAGGGGTTGCCATTTAGGGAGGTCAGCCTTGAAGGCGGCGAGGAGTTGGGGGAAGTTGGCCTTGTATATGTCGGCTATGTCTCTCGTCAGGTTAATACCCAGATATCGAAGTGTAGTACCCCCGATGGTGAGACCCAGTTGTTCGAGTTCCGCTCTTTGACTCATGGTGGATTCGTGTAGCGGGAAAAGGATTGATTTAGTTCTGTTAATTTTGAAGCCGGACAGTGCGCTATATTGCTAAATAAGGTGGACCGCTTTAGAGATTGACGTCATCGGGTTTTGCACATGAAGTAGTATGTCATCTGCATACATGGGCAATTGATATTCTCTTCCGCGCACCTGGAGCCTTTCCACTCCTTCGTTTGCTCTGAGCATTTGCGCCAATGGTTCCAATGATAGCGCAAACAGGATTGCTGAGAGGGGGCATCCTTGTCTCGTTCCTATGCTCAGGGAG
The DNA here is from genome assembly GCF_040938575.1 of Ambystoma mexicanum. Taxonomy (NCBI): domain Eukaryota; kingdom Metazoa; phylum Chordata; class Amphibia; order Caudata; family Ambystomatidae; genus Ambystoma; species Ambystoma mexicanum. The sequence continues at coordinate 1,489,969,244 of NC_090932.1, read as the reverse complement.
AACCAACAAGAGTATTGGGAGTTTACTGCGATCGAAGCTCGGGCGAGTTGTATACAGCCTTGATACCGCATCGGAGGGTAGGACCGAGACCTATTTTCGTTAAAGTTGCTTCCAGGAAGCGCCATTCCACCCTATCGAACGCTTTTTCCGCATCAATCGAGAATAGAGCAGGTGTATTTGGCATTTTCTTGGCTTCGTGTATAAGGTGGAGGGTCTTGCGAGTAGAATCTGCGCCCTGTCTTCCAAGTATGAATCCCACCTGATCGTTGTGAATTATGGCAGGCGCATGGGTCTCCAGCCGTGCGGTGAGAACCCTTGTGTAGATTTTGGCATCTGTATTTAGGAGGGTAATAGGGCGGTATGAAGCACATTGTGTGGGGTCTTTACCTTCTTTGGGGATGACCGTAATCAGTGCTTTGGAGAAGGATGCGGGTGCGGTACCAGTTTGGAGGATATGATTGAAGGCTCGACGATAACTGGAAGGAGGGTGTCGCCGAAGGTTTTGTAGAACCCCGCTGTATAGCCATCATTTACAGGTGCTTTTCCTGTTGTGAGCCTTTTAATTGCATCTGTTATTTCCTCGCCTGTAATGGGGGCATCCAGGGCTTGGGCAGTGTCTCGAGGTAAGCTGGGGATGGTTATCGTGCTCATGTATTCTGCGATTGCACTATCATCTGCTGAAGGATCCGAGGTGTACAATTTCTTGTAGAAGTTGGCGAAGGCGTCAGGGATGCCGGTGGGGTGATCCCCGTGAGATCCTGTTTCATCTCGTATAGTCGACACCCATCTCTCCTTACGTTGTCCTCTGAGCCTCGCTGCGAGCAGCGTGTCGGCTTTTTCTCCCTTTTCGTATTGTTTTTGTTTTAGGTATTGGAGTTTGCGCACAACCTGGTCTATTTCCAACTGTCTAAGTCCCTCTCTCTTGCTGGCGGCCTCCTCTATTTTCCGACTTCTATCAGTGCTGGCGGATTACACGCTAAGGTCTAGCTGGGTTATTTCGGCTCTTAGCTTGTTTTCTATCAGTTGGCGCTCCCTTTTTCGTGCTGCTCCTTCTTGGATCAATACTCCTCTCCATGTGGCTTTCCCTGCCTCGCATGCCGTGTTTATCGGGACTTTGCCTGTATTATTCTGCTCGAAGTACTGGCGGATCTCCTTCTCAAGGTGTTCATGGAATACTTGGTCTTTCCATAGTGTTTCATTGCAGTGGCACTTCGAAATTCTATGGGGGGGGTGCCGTACGATTGAGGGTAACTGTGACCATGTCGTGGTCTGACCATGTTATGGGTGATATATCAGATGAGGACATGGCTTCCGTTAGCTCTGTTGTAACGTATAGTTAGTAAATTCTGGTATAAGTGGCGTGCAGCGCTGAATAGAAGGTGAATGTTGTTTGCTGCGGGTTCATGTGGCGCCATGCATCTGTTAGTTTGCAGACGCTCATCATTTCGACTATTGTTGAGCAGCCAGCCTCTAGTGGAACATTTGCCTGTGGGTTTCCGGCTTGTCTGTCTAAGGTCGGGTCAGCCCACATGTTGAGATCACCTCCCAGAATCACTTTGCCTTCTGCTTCGAACATGATTTTGGGGACTATATGCTGTAGGAACCTGGATTGTCCAGAGTTGGGAGCGTATATGGATGCAAGTGTAATGGTGGTGCCCTGTGTCTTGCCAACCAGCACTAGCGCTCTGCCACTTACGTCCGCGCACGTTTTCTGGACTTCAAAGTGTATTCCTTTGGCAATCAAGATGCCGACGCCTGCCTTCCTGAGTGGGCCCGAGCCCCAATGTTCGGTGCCTGTCTTGGCATTTAAGATCCTTCTTTCCTCCCCTTTGATGTATTTGGATTCTTGTAGGAAGAGTATGTCAAGCATTGCTCTTTTGAATTCTCTGGCCACGAGTGTCATTTTAGTGGGGGAGTTAAGCCCTTTGATGTTCAATGTCCCAATTTTGATTGTGGTTGACCTGTAGCTTACCGGACTATGGTTATCTGCCATTGGTGTGTGTTCTTGGTTTGTCTATCAGGTCCCATCTCTTATCGTAAGGTGCCAACGAAGTCGGAATGTTCCATTGAGTGTGTCTGACCGTCTTAGATTTTGGTATTTTTTGTTGTCCCCCCCTCCCCTCCAGGGAATACAACACAGTATCCCCTACCCTCTACTCCTTTTGTTCATCATTTCTCCTGTCGTCGAGGGCTTGCATGTGTACTTGGTGGTGTCCGATTAGGACTGGATGGAAACAGTCAGTCCGACGTCGGACCACCAGTGGGAACCGTTGCCGCACGGTCCTATTCATACATATAATCATTTATTACAATTTGAGCCCCCTCCCGCTCTACCCATTCTCCCCCAACATTTATAACTCCACAAGAACTTTTAAGAGAAAAAAGGTTATTTTGATGCATGCAGTTCGCGAGGTTCATTGTCGGCTGGTTGTCCCGCCCTTCCCTTTGCGGGGGGCTTTGTTCACAACTCTGGCCCCATGCTGTAGGTGCATGGATGGCCCAGGTTGCGACGAACGCCCCTGTTGTTTTACTGGGTTTCAGGCTTCTCGGGTGTGGGCCGCATCATGATGTCCTCAATTGTCGTTGTCCGGAGTATTGTTGCCCCTTCTGTACTTTCTGGAGCCCTTCACTCTTTTCCTCCTTGGTCCCTGGAGTTCCCATCGCTGTCTGTTTTGTTCGGGCCCTTCGCTGTCTCCTTCCTTTGGCCCTGTTCCGAGAAGTTTTGCGATGCAGTCACGGATTTCTCCTTCAGATCGTAGCTGTATCCTCTACTGCCATGTTCGAAGGTAAGGGAGAAAGGGTATCCCCACCTATATCGGGTACCCTGATCTTTGAGCCATTTCGTGATTGGGCTACAGAGGCATCGCAATGCCAAGGTGAGCGAGGGTAGGTCCTGAAAGATGGTTATCTGGCCACCTCCAAGGGTAAGGGGGCCTCCTGATCTGGCCTTCTCTAATATCCTGGCTCTATCTTGGTATCGGCGGAATCTGGCGAGGACTGACCTTGGCCTGCCGGGTGGGCCTCCAGCTCTGTGTATTCTCTCCATTTTGGGCTCGTCAATATCCTCGTCTGCCGTCACGATTTTGATGATATTGTGAATGTTTTTTTTTAGGTCCTCCTCCGATTCACCTTCGTGTTCTGGAATGCTAAAGAAACGTAGGTTGTTTCTCCTCTCGCAATTTTCCAAATCGTCCATCTTTAATCGGAACTCCTCCTCTCTCTTCTCAATTTCTTGTATTCTGAGGTCCATTTGGGTTTCAAGAGTGTCAATGGAGGCCTGATTGTTCTCGACTCCCTCCAGTCTTTCTTCGATGTTGTCCATTCTCTGCGTTATTTTGTCGATTTTGCCGCCCAGATTGTCTCCCATGTTTTTTATTTCGTTGAGCAGGGCTGCAATGTCGCCTTTGGTGGCAGCTGCACCTGCTTCTGAGGATTCCATTGTCTCTGTGGCCCCGGTATCAGGGATCAGTGGGGTTGGAATGTAAGCGTATCTGGCCAGTCTCGCCCTAATGTTCATGAGGTGGTGACTGCGGCAGAGGAGGCACACGCCCCTGAGTCGGGGGCCCAACCCTCTGCACTGTGGTGTTCACGGGTGGTTTCAGAGTGATTCCAGATAAAAGGTGAAGTCCGGAGCCTCCATATCCCTAGGCAGCGGAGGGGAGGTGTGTAGGGCTCATTGGTTTAGTGTGCGCTCTGTTTGGTCTCTTATCCATGGGGGGCTGGTTCTCGGGTCTTCCGGATCCCTGAACCAGCGTCCCTATCCTGCGATAATTGGGGGCTGATATTCGTTCTATGCAGTCCCATGTATTCCTTGTTGGTTGCTGTTTTACTTAGGGCCGATGTTTCTTTTCAGATGGAAAGTGACGAGATAGGGTGGTGTGCTATAATCTACTGGTGATATGAGCTCTTTGGTGCGACCCGGTGCCAGAACGTGTGGATGGTGGGGAAGATGACCCTTCGTTCTTCTTTCGGATGGGTAGGTCATTTGGGTCTGCTGACAGTGTTTCTGAATAGGAGGCTGGGTGTCTGGGCCTCCATGGGGCTTTTGCAGTTAAATGGGCTGGTACACCCTGTTATCTCTGCCGACTATGCAATAGAGCGTGCCCAGAGGCTTGTAAATGGAGTTTACAGGCTCTGTTATGTTTGACAGGATATCCGGCGAGGAAGGGGGAAGGCAGTGGGCCAATGTCTGGTATTTGCACCTAATGTATCTCAGTGCTGTACACAATCTTTAACACCCTGTGTTGTAGCAGAGTTTGTGACAGGGTGGCTCGCAGGCTCAGGCTCCTCCTGGGATTAGCCCGAGTGTGCTGTGTTCAGCAGGCGTATTGTTTGCATATTAAAAGTCCCGGAGGGTTTCTTTTTCCTTTTTTAAATTATTTATATATATATATGTATGTATATATATATATATATATATATATATATATATGTATATTATTTATTTATTTATTTATTTATTTATTTTCTCACCCCCACCCCCTCTGTTTACTAGAGGACGTTGCGTATATTTATGTGTTGGAGGGCTCAAGGGTCCAGTAGGTGTGCGCTCTCCTCCTCTCCCTCCTGACTTGCATCGGAGGACACAGGCCACAGGCCCTGGGCCGGCAATACTATCTTCACAGCCCACGGCCACCGGCAGGGGGAGGGGGGCGTTGCCGCATTGATTTTCAACCTGCACGCAGGGTTAGAGCGGCTCCCCGCCGGGGGTTTAGCAGCAGTGTGCGGTGGCTGTTTACACTGCGCTGCTCCGTGGGCAATGGGAGGGGGGCCGCTTACCATATCTTCTCGGAGAGCATTCTCTGTCGCTCCTGGGTGCACCGGCTGGCGCGTCCTGCAGCGCAGTGCTGCAGCGCGGACAAGCAGAGCATGGTGTAGGGGGCAGGATTTGTTTCCTCCTCAATCCCAATGGGGGGACTCCGACCGCACTGGGGGAGAGTCGGACTGGGCCTTGCCTCAGCCACACGGACAAGGGCCCGCTTCTGATGACTGTGTGGGCTCTCTGGGGTTCAGGTTCTCTTCAGAGCGGTCGCGTGTCGGTTCTTTTTCGGGGTCGGGTTTCTCCACTCTCCAGGATCCGATTTCAGTCGGGTTTTCTACCAGTGGAGGGGGGGATCTTCCACTAGCTTTTCCTTGATTCTGGGTCTGGGGGTTCACAAGACGGGGGCTCAATTTGCATCAAGGACCCATGGCCACGGAGCTCACACGGAGTTAGGACTCATCCGTGCGCCCCCTGGTGGCCAACTCGGAACCTTTCACATATATTTTTAACCCTTTTTTTATTGTGCACCTTTGCAGGCTTATATATATATTTGTTTAAGCTGACATTTGAAGGAATGTATAGTAAGGGTGTTTCCTGGTTTCTATTTGAAGACAGTTGGAACTTATTTGCCCATCCTAACAGTGTTAATTTATTTACCTTTTTGTGCACAGGGAAATTAATTAACCCTGAGCATTCTGGGTTTGAGTCTATACAAACATTTTAGTTTGCTCCCCATTCATGAGATAACGGTAGCATACTGAGGAAGTTCAGAGATTGTGTTTTTAATGTTGTTTGCCTATGTTTTTAAGCATTAGTTAATGTTTTAAATCATGGTGGTGTTGTTGTTTTTATATGTTGTAGCATTGACAAAGCCTTTGAATAAGTCTACTAATCCCGAAGAAGACGTTGACCAATGGTTATGAAAAATCTGGCCAATTGATGTCAAGTCGAAACTATACAAAAGGAAATCCAATGATGAGAGGAATACTACTAGAATAATCTTGGATACTTGTAGTTGATGTATAATGGTGGACTGTCAAAGTAGGAATATTACTACTGCAAAAGTTATTTAGAATGTCTTTATACAAACCAGATCTGGTTGTGAAAATGAATTGTGTATTAGCGATATATGTATAGGAGAAATGTTTACACAAAAATGCTGCTGCGTATTTGCACAAAAAAAACTTTTGTTTACTAAAAATATATGTTTGTTGGAAATGAATTGTTGTCTTATAACTGTTTAGAAATGATGTATTTTATTAAATTGCAACAGAATTTTTAATAAGAACAAGCTCTCTGGCCCTCAGCATGCGTTTTCTGAAACACATTTATTGAGTTCTTCAGCACATAGGGCATCTATTTGTTTAGTATAACGCAGGACGGTAGGCCATGTGTTGTTGACGGCGTGTTTCGGTGGGTGAGCCGAGTGAAATGTGCGTAAAATGCATTTTTTTCACCAGATTTCAGCCTTTGCCGGGGTTTCTGGGTAATAAATTCTCGGCCGATTTGCGCAAGTCAGACCTCTGCAGATTCCCATGGGTATCCTCTTTTCGGAAATGCATAGGGTTCTCTGTTTTCCTGGGTGGCTTGGACACCCGAGGCCCATATCTGTATGGTGTGCCCGTCTGGAAAAAGTGTGAAATTCAGCTGTCAGAACAGACTTGGGGGTAGGGGTCTTTTAGGCTTTCCTCTTGGCACCCAGGTAGGTACACCCACACATGTGAGGTACCGTTTTCATCGGGACACCTGTGGGAATGCGGGACGGTAGGCCATGTGTTGTTGGCGGCGTGTTTCGGGGGTGAGCCGAGTGAAATGTGCGGAAAATGCTTTTTTTCTGCTAGATTTTGGACTTTGCCGGGGTTTCTGGGTAATCAATTCTGGGCCGATTTGTACAAGTCAGACCTCTGCGGATTCCCACGGGTGTCCTCTTTTTGGAAATGCATGGGGTTCCCTGTTTTCCTTGGTGGCTTGGACACCCGAGGCCCATATCTGTATGGTATGCCCGTCTGGAAAAAGTGTGAAATTCAGCTGTCAGAACAGACTTGGGGGTAGAGGTCTTTTAGGCTTTCCCCTTCGCACCCAGGTAGGTGCACCCACAAATGTGAGGTACCATTTTCATCGGGACACCTGTGGGAACGCGGGACGGTAGCCCATGTTTGTTTCTTGGTTTGTTTGTTTGTTTGTTTATTTATATGGCGCCAGAAAACCCTTGAGTAGCTGGGCGCACAGAATAACAAGAATACTTAGAGCTTGGTTACAGGTTGCAGATTATAGGTTGTTGGTATCGTATATTATATACAGTAGTTACATTATGTACATTCTTTACATGTAAGGATAGAGGGTAACATATAAACAGTAAATACATTATGTACATTTTACATGTGAGAGTGGAAGGGTACGTATGGCATCAGATCACAGTGCATATGGTTGCAGGTTTCAAAGGTCATTGCGTCGAAGCTAGGTTTGAGTATGGTGCCTGAAGCTGTTGTAGGGCTGGTCCCTTCTTAGTTCAAATGGTAGGGCGTTCCAATAATGAGCTGCTTGCACAGGGATGCTATTGCCTCCTGTTTTCTTTTAGTCGGAATCTAGGGGTTTGGAGGCAGAAAGAGTTGGCTGTTCTGGTTGGTCGTGCAGCGGTTTTTCTTATTATTCTATCCCTAAGGTATGGGGGGTGCTGCATTGTTCAGACATTTGAATGTTAGTGTGACAATTTTGAAGGTGATCCTATCGCTAATTTTTAGCCAGTTGTAATTTCTACGCACATTCGAAATGTGCTCTCTGGCTGGGAGGTTCAAGGCCGTTCTGAGCGCGTTGTTTTGCCGGGTTTGACGTTTATTGATGATGTATTTATTTGCACCTGCATAAAGTGCATTGCAGTAATCCAATTTTGAGAGGATCAGTGCATTGGCTAGGATAATGCAGCTAGCTGGTGAGAGGAAGGGTCTGCATGATTTAATAGGTTTACCAGTATAGGCGGTGGATGAGGCCAGGGAGTTCACTTGTTTCCTTAGGGACAAAGTGGAGTCCAAGTAGAAACCAAGGGTCTTCACCTCTTCGGCGACGGGGATTATGTTGCCGTCGATATTGAAGGAGCTGTAGTTGGAATGGAGTTTTTTTAAATTGTTGGGTGAGCCTAGAATAAAGATCTCTGTTTTCTCGTCATTCAGGCAGAGGCGGCGTGTTTCAGTGGGTGAGCCGAGTGACATGTGTGGAAAATGCGTTTTTTTCGCCAGATTTAAGACTTTGCCAGGGTTTCTGGGTAATACATTCTGGGCTGATTGGCACAAGTCAGACCTCTGCGGATTTCCACGGGTGTCCTCTTTTCGCAAATGCATGGGATTCCCTGTTTTCCTTCGTGGCTTCGACACCCGAGGCCCATACCTGTATGGTGTGCCCGTCTTGGAAAAAGTGTAAAATTCAGCTGTCAGAACAGACTTGGGGGTAGGGATCTTTTAGGCTTTCCCCTTGACGCCCAGGTAGGTGCACCCACACATATGAGGTACCGTTTTCATCAGGACACCTCTGGGAACGCGGGACGGTAGGCCATGGTTTGTTGGCGGTGTGTTTCGGTGGGTGAGCCAAGTGACATGTGTGGAAAATACATTTTTTTTGCCAGATTTCAGACTTTGCCAGGGTTTCTGGGTAATAAATTCTGGGGCGATTTGCGCAAGTCAGACCTCTGCGGGTCCCACGGGTGTCCTCTTTTTGAAAATGCATGGGGTTCCCTGTTTTCCTTCGTGGCTTGGACACCCAAGGCCCATATCTGTATGGTGTACCTGTCTGGAAAAATCGTGAAATTCAGATGTCGGAAAAGACTTGGGGTTAGGGGTGTGTTTGGCTTTCCCCTTGGCGCCCAGGTAGGTGCACCCACACATGTGAGGTACCATTTTCATCGGGACACGTGTGGGAACGCGGGAAGGTATGACATTTGTTGTGTTTGTGTGGTTTTCATAAAGTTTTGTCCCATTTGCTGGTGCCGTTTGTCACACAACCCTTTCATTTCCCAAATGTGCCCTACATTTAGTCGCTGCTTTAAGCACCATACACTTTTGTAACCTGCTCCAGTCACCTACCCTTGAAAAGGTCTGCCTGTGCTCTCTCAAAAAATGTACGCTTGCCGTTCCTCACCACATTGGTTTTCCTTATTTACACATGCTAAGTATGTCTGTTCAGGCCGTAAGCATAGCGCTCCTGTGTACCATGGCTCAGTGTTTGGCTTGTGGTATTGCTTGTTTTGTGAAACACTACAAAAAATATGTGCTTTCCTAACTGCAAGAGTCGGGGGAATGTAGCGGGCAATGTTTTTCTCAAAATTCATAGTAGCCATTGCCATACCAAGTCAACCATGTCCACCACATACCTTTTTTTCGGTCATTTTCCCGCTTTTCCCCCCAATCTATGGCATTTTCCCCAACCTAGTTGTTGCCCAGCCTACGCAAATCACCCCTTCCTAAACTTGGAATTTTGTTTACTTTTCAGAAATGTATGCCTTTCTGTCCTCCAATTCGGCTTTCCTACCCTTTTCTTCCATTCCGTCCATGCATGTCCAATTGGCAAAAATGGCCAAAATCGCCTACCTCTCACAAAACGGATGATAACCACATCAAAATAATTTTATTCTGTTCTTGAAAGCCAGGAAATTGGGGAATTCAGCACAGCAAACCATTTGTTCCTAGCTCTTACAAGGAAAAATCCACAGGCTTCTTTGTACAACATTTTATTGGCATTTTTTCAAAAAACCCAACATTTTCACACTTTTTGGTTATTTTCTCTCACCCCCTATAGCAACCTAGGATTCCTGTGTGGCGTTACGACCGCCTACATGTGGGAAAAAAAGGGGCCTCATTTGGCAGCGATATCTCATGTAACAAAAAAGTTACAAGGCATTGAATGGCGACATACTGAAATCACCAAAAAAGACCTTAGCACTGGGAGGAAATACCCATGGCACTTAAAGGGTTAAAAGACCCAACTGTAGTCGAGTCCCTACACATTGAAATAGAGGAATTTTTTGCCAATAATTTAGGAACGGTCAACGAATACTCTACCCTCTGGGAAACGTTTAAGGTGTGGATGAGTGGGGTACTAATATCAAAAACAACAGGCTTGTTGAAATCTGTCTGACGGGAGCTGGCGGACGTCGAGAACGAACTCCGAAAACTGGAAATAGCCTATAGTATTACCCATAACAGAGCAGCCCTAGCAGAAATAAATAAGCTCATAAAAGAGTTTGACGGATTAGCAACCAGGGAAATCCAATATATTGCGGCTCCAGCCCGAGCACGCAGATATCGGGAAAGCAACAAAGCATGTAGATCATTAGCTAACATCATCAAGGCCGACCGCCAACAGACCCAAATCACAAGTATCAACACAACAGAGTGGGGGGTGATTACAGGAGAACAGGCCATAAACAATGAATTTACAAAATTTTACAAGGACCTATATTCCAACCGGGACGTAAAATCCAAGTTGGATATACACCTGTACCTAGGTTAGTTCCCAACGTTCCCCCTAGAGACCAAATTAGCTCTTGAATAACCAATAACGGAAGAAGAAATTATTGAAGCAATAAAGGAATTGACATCTGGGAAAGCGACGGGGTCAGATGGTTTGGGGATCGAACTCTACAAGGAGTTTTGCACCGAACTAGCACCAATAACGCTAAATGTATGGGAGGAATCACTCGAAGGACATATACTCCCTGAAACATTGAGGGAAGCAATAATAACAGTATTACCGAAACCCCGTCGCCCTCCACAAGTCATGTCGTCTTATAGACCCCTGTTACTAATCAATGCTGACGCCAAGGTATTCGCAAACGTACTTGCAAATAGGCTGCTACCCAGCATGCCGATCCTGGTCCATCCAGACCAATGCATATTTATACCTACAAGATCCACTACGTTAAACCTACGCAGATTAATTGGTATAATGGCACAAATAAACCCCCAAGCAAGTGCTGTGGCAGTATCCCTAGACGCCGAAAAGGCGTTCGACTCGGTGTCATGGGAGTACCTGCTCTCAGTACTAAAGAAATTTGGAATCGGCCCCAACTTTATAAAATACGTTCAACTATTATATACGGCTCCAGGCGCCAGAGTCCTTAGCAACTACACGATCTCTGGGCTATTCCTTTTGGGCAGAGGCACAAGACAAGGCTGCCCGTTCTCACCCATATTATTTGCAGTTACCGTAGAGCCAATGGCACTATGGGTAAGACAGAAACACGGGGACAAAGGGATACGAATGTCAGGTCCGCCACAATCCATCTCCCTATATGCAGACGATACCCTTCTATATATTCGAGATCCTGAAGCCAACCTGACACCTGTCATAGCTGGCATTCACAAATTTGCTAAATACTCAGGATACAAGATTAACAAAGGGAAATCCGAGATCTTCCCACTAACACCAGTCACCACATGCCCGACGACAACCTTGGGGCTCCAAAGGTCAACTCAACATATCCAATATTTAGGAGTACTGGTATCCAGGGATAAACAGACACTCTACACAGACAATCACAAACAAGTCCTGCAGCTACTTAGTGCCAAGCTCCTGACCTGGGCCAAACTTCCCATATCAATGTACGGCCGGGTAGCCATACTGAAAATGATAGTCCTCCCTAAATGACTCTATCTTTTTGTAAACATACCTATATGGCCCGGAAGAACATTCTTTGCACGACTACGCTCGATGGCTGTAACGTTCCTCTGGGATGGCAAAACCGCCCGTATGAAATGGGAGAAAATGGTTGAACCGTACTCCTCCGGGGGAATTGCGGCACCAGACTTCGAACTATATTTTCATGTAGCACAGACACAATTTGTCAAACACTGGTATGACCTGTCTGACCGCTCACCTCACATATGGCTAGAGGAGTTTGCTGCATCCCCTATTGACCTACGGTCCATTATCTTTAATTCCTAACTACAAAGACACATGTCTCCATGACCCTGTGAGTTGTACGGTTTGAGCATGGGGCGCACTATATAAAAGATTAAAAATGGACACACCATATGACCCAGATGTCCCCCTCTGGAACTATGCTGACATCCCAAAAACATTGGATAAATCAATACAACGGCTGTGGGACCCATACAAGTATATCAAACATGTTCCCGAACGGGAAGTTTGTGAGCATGAATGAATTCCATGATGAAGTGGGAGGGGGGGCCCTCAGAACACTCCAATATTACAGAATGAAATCAGCGTTTAGCACACACTGGCCACTCTTCCCAGATGAACCCCCCACACATCCATGCTTACAGACGGCAACGTCCGGTTCTGGACTGGGAATCTCAAACCTGTATGCGTTGACACAGACACACTCCCCTACACTAAATGAGGTCAAGACCAAGTGGGAAAACTACTTAAAAACGACCATCACAGATGAGAAATGGTCTAGGCACTGAATGCTCACCAAGTCCTCAACAGACTCCATTACACCCCAGCCAAAATAGCCAAATTCACAACTGTAGGCACTGGAGACTGCCCCAAATATAAAACACCTCAGGCGGGGTCATTTCATATGCATTGGGAATGCCCGGCGGTAGCTGAGTTTTGAGGAAAAGTGGCAGAAATGATAGAGGAGATAACTCAGATTCCGGCCTCCAAGACCCCCAAAAATATTTATTCGGTGATATTGGCAAGTGTGCTGAGACTATTAGACGACTGTTTAATGTTTCATGTGTAATTGCAAAGAGGTGCATTTTGACTTGTTGGAAAAATCCTTCACCACCAAGCATTGAAGAATTTCTATGAGAACTGTCATACGTGAATGAGTGTGAGGAATAATATACGATGACTGTAACCGTAACTAAACGCCCCAAGGATATATGGGCCCCGCTACAAACGTATTTTTGTGAAATGTCCTCAGATGAAGAGGCTGCCATATAAATGTTAATATACCACGAGATAACTGTAATGTATTTAATAATATATATGTAAGATTTGTGCTTGCAAAGTGAGTTGTATCTGCCAAGACCATCAATAAACAGAAGTTAAAAAAAAAGAATCTCTGTCGTGGGAAAATACTCTAACCTTCAAAAAACACACTCTTCAATCTTATAAAAATTCTATAAAGAATTTAAAACTTAAGATGTACTGTGCCGATAATCAGACTATCATACGGTATCTCTGCAAGCATGATGTAAAGTCAACGTGGACCATGATTAAGAATATCACCAGCAAGAACTCTTATACTATGAATTCAGCCATTTCAGCCTCCACTTGGTCTCAGTATATAGCACTCACCTTTCAAATTCCATCTATTTACTCTAGCGCCTCTTTTCCTATTATGAAAATCTCTTTGATGCTGCGCCCTACCTGGTCTTCCATTGACATCATCTGGGCCATCAATAAAATTAATTTCTCGAAGGCCTCTGGCCCTGATGGCATCCCGCCATGCGTCCTGAAGACCGACACCATCTTTTGGGCTGATATTCTGAAGATTAAATTTGAGAACATTTTTCACACCAATTATATTCCACGGTCGTGGCTGACGTTTATCATTATCCCCATTTTCAAAAGAGGCAATCCTTCCCTTCCATCTAATTACTGTCCGATTGCCATCATGGACGCGTCTTACAAAGTCTTACTATTACTTCATGAACTGGATCAGTTTATACGTGACCATGATCTGCTTTCACCTTTTCAAACAGGATTCTGCAAACATATGGGAACCTTTCTCAATGCTACAGTGCTTGCACGTGTACTTCAGACCTAAAAGAAACCACCTCTGGAACCGTCTACATGGCAGCACTGGACATGACCTCTGCTTTTGACAATGTCATTCGCAATATGTTGTGGGTCAAAATGAAAAAGCTAGGTTGTCCTTCATTTCTCATTCACACTATTGCCATGCTCCATCGTGCAACTTGTTTTAAAGTTTGCATTAATCAGGCTGGCAATCTTACAGATGAGATCCCAACTCATATTGGGGTCAAGCAGGGTCGCAACCTTGCATGAACTCTTTTTAATCTGTACATTTCTGATATTGACACTTTATGGTCGAGTATCACCATTTATCCAGTCAGGATGGGTCATCTGCAACTGCATTGGTTGGCATTCGTAGATGACCTTTTTTGACAGAACTCCTTATGGTCTACAGCATAAACTTGACGCATTTGCTTCATACGCTTCTCAGCGTAATCTTAAGGCTAACCCTGCGAAGTCTAAAATTCTCATCTTCTTGGGCAACAAGAAAAAGATTCCCTCATTTACTTGGACACTTCATGGTTCTCCTATAGACAAATCCCATGGTATTTGTTACTGGGCTACAATTTGTCAGATGTGCCTTTCATCGCAAATTGGCACCTCTGTATGCCTCCTCTGAAACCCAGCTCCTCTGGGCTTGCCCGGATGGATAAGATGGAATCTTCGAACCAGCCTTGGGGCATTCATGTTTGACATGGGTTCCCAGGTGCGTTCACTGGGAGGGTATCCTTTCCATTCAACCAAATATTGTAGTGGATCACGTCGGTATCTAGAGTCACAGATTCTGGAAACCTCGTATTCTAAGGTGGTCACTTACAGTCACAGGGGTAGTTCGAGATGACTGAATATATGGTTTTAGCAGAGAAGTATGGAATACTGGGTGGATCCTTTTCCAGGATTCTGGTAACCGAAGTTGAAAGGCCACTGGGTTGACGATTTCTTGTATAGAAAAGGGACCGTAATACCTGGGAGCCAATGTATTTGGGCTTAGATGTTGAGGAAGGAGCTTCGAGGATAACCAGACTTTATCGCATACAGAGTAGGAATGTCCAGGTCTTCTTCTGGAGTCAGCATAACATTTGACGTCTCTTCGGGCCCTTTCTAGATGTTCCTTAACTTCTTTGTGTACTGTAATAAGGGTTTCAATCCAGGAATCTACCACAGGCACTGGGGTAGGGTGTGGGAGTACAGAGGGTAGAACTGATGGATGCAATCCTTGACTACAGAAGAAGGGACTGGTCTTGATAGCTGAATGATCTGAATTGTTATAAGCAAATTCGGCCACAGGTATTAAAGGATAGTTCCGGGACTTTTTTTTTATTGTCCCTACGGGTCGGCCATGTGTTTGTAAGCATAAATCGGTAGATCGTAGGAAACTTTCCTATGGACCTTACCCGACTTTTCGCCCATTATCGCACTCGAAATCAGCCTCCATTTTGTGATAATCCTATCATTCTGCCGCATCGACCTGGCTCACCTGCCTTTGCGGCACTAAATCAAATCCCCCGCCCCTGAGCCTGACATCAGCAGACGCGTACTGCCCATTTCAAGCACGTCTCGTGTCAACAATCGCTGCGCCTCAGCTATTGACGTGTTGCCATGGAAATGGCAGGACGCCTCTTTCCCCAATAAGTATAAACAGACCGTTTCACAACATACAGCAGCAGATTTTCGATTCCATTCCTCTCTCTGTGTTACTTTGAGTATTCTGTGACTCGTTTCAGTGCTCTGGTCAGCTACCTTCGCCGCTTGTAGCCCGTGTGAACACCTGTACCATCTCTGTAAATTATTTTACTATCTTTACCGCACAATGGCCACAATAATGCCGTATATGTACGAGCCCGAGTACACCGAGGAGGAACTACTGGAAAGGCAAGCACGCGAAAACGATGGGGATTCGGACGGCAGTTGGGAGGACCAGTCAACGGATGAAGAGCCTGGACCATGTCGCATGGACGGCGTCTCCACCTGGTGCACGTGCAATCGGTGCGAGCTAATGCCAACTGAGGAGGAGAACTGCTGCTGCCGTGAAAATTCCGGGTGCTTGGCCTACATTTCGGAAAGCGAGCAAAGTCTGCAGGAAGGCGAGCAAAGTCCGCAATGCATCACCGAGCTGCCAGAGTTCAGGGAAGCCTGCCTCTCACGGACAGTGTTGAGGATGATGATGGTGCTTATGCACGAACTTCGTGGCACTGTTCGTCCGCGTAATCCGAGTAACGAGTAAGTATACTCTGTTTGTGATGTCAGTGATGCCACCACTATTCCATGGTCGTCTCCCACATATAAAATTTCATTTACATATCATTCGAACGCATGTAAATTGGTTCCATATAGTGCATTTTCTAGATATAATTTTTTTCTAAGAAAAATGACATGTGTTACCTGAATCGACATTGATAAGAAAGTTTGGTCAGTTTAATACAGTTTGCATCTTTTTTTTTCACAGGTGGTACAGGCTGGTGGCCTATCGTTGCTTCACTTGGTGGCTTCACGGGAGGCTCGGACACCGCGTTCGGAGAGTAATACCTGCCTGTGCGGTACTTGCCATTAGACAACATTTCCCCAGTGACAGTGGACAATACCGCGGATTTTCCCTCGATGTGCTGCAACCTCAACTTTACAATGTGTAATGTTTATTATTTATGTTTAACTAAAATCTAAAATAAAGCCCAACATATATTTTAACAATGGTTGTTTTGATTTTTTAAATGAATCTAGTGTATATTCTCCTGGGAGGGTGAGGTATTTATAAACTCACCCCCCTGCCTTCCATGTAGTAGATCCTGCAGCCATCCTCTTACATTCAGTTAGATGGCCTCTCCTTGGTGAGGCCCTGCGGCAAACGGGTCTTGTCTGCACGACCACCGCCCCGATCCACCCCCCCCGCCCTATCAAAGGCAGTTCGCACCAGGGTACTTGCGCTGCTGGCAAGTGGAGCTGTCAGGGAGCGATAAAGGCCAAGAGGTGCCAAAGACCATGTACACTTCAAAGTGGTCTATAGAGCATGGGTTGTTGTTCCCATGTCTACCTCCAGACCCCGTGTCTCCTGCCAAGCATCCCCCCTCACGCTGGACGCCCCCCTGCAATCCACATAAGTGTGTCTCCATTCACAAGTCTTCCTGTGTCTTGTCTGCACGACCACCGCCTCGATCCACCCCCCCCGCCCTATCAAAGGCAGTTCGCACCAGGGTACTTGCGCTGCTGGCAAGTGGAGCTGTCAGGGAGCGATAAAGGCCAAGAGGTGCCAAAGACCATGTACACTTCAAAGTGGTCTATAGAGCATGGGTTGTTGTTCCCATGTCTACCTCCAGACCCCGTGTCTCCTGCCAAGCATCCCCCCTCACGCTGGACGCCCCCCTGCAATCCGCATAATGCCACGACATATACACGTCATTCATTCACAAACACACCCCTGTTTCGAATTCTTTATAACCCACTTCATATTTCTAATGAGAACTTCTTTGCGCTTTGCTAGTCAACCCGTGAAGGTGCTGGTTATCTGCTCTTCGTCTCTGTGAACTTCCGTGACCACTTTGAGCAAACTCGTCAGTTTGCAACCTGTGAACTGCTCCCTGTTCTACGACAAGAAACTACTCTGATCCCTGCATCTAACTGTTTGTTCGTCAAGGTAAGTCCATGTACCATAATCATTTTGCGTCCAATTTTTTAATTTATATCTATTTGCTAGTAGTCATCAAATTGCATCCATGTTTTCTTTTCGTTCACGACAGTACATGCAAGGAACTAGTCACATGTTCTGAGTTTAGTCAAATTACTTTTTCTATTTTTTGAAAGTTATTGAAATACTTATCCGCATGTGAATAACGTGTATAGTTCCAAGAACCAAAACGGACCTTGCATTGAACCTTTTATGTGTCATTTAATGTTTTAACACATTGGTATTCATAGAGAATTGTTGATCTTTACTTTTCAGAACTTTCCATAATGCCTGCCTGTTCCATTGGCGGTTGCCCTTCGAAGACCCATAACAAATCTGAAGGTACTATAATGCATGTTTTCCCTAAGACAATAGATCAGATAAGAGAATGGGTCCGATATTGCGGATATCCAGCCTCTGAGCTAGAAAGTAGAGTCCTAGAAGTCTTTGCGGACAAGAGGGGTGATCGATACCGCATCTGCAGCAGGCACTTTAGCCCAGACATGTACTCCACATCATTGCTAATAAAGAAGAAAACACCGCGAGCGAGGCGAAAATTGCTCTCAACCGCTATTCCCACTCTATTCGTCCACATCCCTCCACTGGTGAGTCAAGTTTACGTATTTGTCTCTCGGCCTTGCGGTAGTGTGTAGCATTAGCTAACAATAATTTCCCCATTTATGTATCCACTCAATATGAAGGCGGAAGATTCTCCATCCGTGTCGTTATTGCAGTCATCAGCCACTTCAAGCGCCTATCGGGTAATCTTACTTAGCTATTCTGACACTGACTTGTTTTAGGCATGTAAATCAATAGTTTTAATTGATCGTGTAATTATTTTACCTAATGGTACACCACAGTACTCGTCCTCTAGTCTTTGTTTTCAGTTATAATTATTGTTATCCAAAATAATGCAAGTACTGTCTTTCAGGGAGATGCTGAGGAGTCCAACGCATTGACGACAACCGTAGATGTCACTCAGATGCTCGAGGTACGTTTCCGGACAGTTCCATCGATGGAGATCATCAGATCTTGCATTCTTGTAGCGTGATTGTTACACACAATGTTTCTTTCGTTTTTAGCCATTGGTATGTCCTTCTGTCGTCGCCCTCCTATGTGTCTTCTTTTTTCAATATTGTGTTCATTACTAATGAAAGTCCTATGTTTCAGGGAGTCGATGGAGCATTAGTCCAAGAAGAAGGGGGAGCATGCAGTTACGGGTCGGCGCAACAGCTTGCAGAAGTGTGCACCGCAGTTACAGCGTCCCTTGATGTTCTTATGCATTTCGAGGTATGGATAGTGACAGATCAATCATGCGAGATCAAATGACGTGATTACATCCGCTATACTTCCTTCTTTATTAACGCAAGTACTATGTTTCAGGGAGCTGACGGAGCTTCTTCAACAAGAACATCACCCCTAGTAGTTGATGCAGATCTCTGGGTGGTGACACTTCCAACGATGGAGCAAATCGAATCATATTTAGATATCCATTATTTATTTTAGACAACTGATCATTTGTGCAGGTCTATTTAGATGAGCCGTTGACGCCTGCAGAAAGTTTATGTTCTTTTAAACAAAATAGAAAACCATACTAATGCAATTACTGTGTTTCAGGGAGTTGCTGAAGCGTCATCTTCAATATCATCATCAATGGAAGTCTATGCGGAGCCCGAGGTATGGATCTTGACAGTTCAATCTAACTAGATCAACAATGCGTGAACTATTGTCGTTTGAATGTTCTACACAATGCGTTCATTCGTGTTTTGCTATTGAGATGTACGTATGGGTATTGGTCCCCAAGTACATTTTGTGTTTTCAATATTATTATACATACTAATGAAAGTTCTATGTTTCAGGGAGTCGATGGAGCCTCAGTGAGTGATGGATGTGCTTATCATGAAAATATAGTCGTTGCAGCGCGAGAGGAAGTGGAGACATGCACACACGAGTCGGAGCAACAGCGTCCAGATGTTGAAGTTCGAGGCAAGAAAGTTTCAAAGAAAAGAAAGCAAAAGAAGGTTAGTGTCCTGTTCACTATATTATGTTGTCTTTCACTGTCAATAGTTCAATACTGTAAGTTTTGTTTAAACTGAACATCCCTTTTCTAATCTGTCCTCTAGTTGCGAGTGGGTGTAAGAACTAGATCTACACAGACAGTGAAGCGAACGAGAGATGTTGCTTGTCAAACCTTTTGGCAGGGACTTGAGACTGGAGATGCATCGTGCCAATGGGAAGAATATGAAGTGATTGACAACGGAGCTATACCACCACCAGCCATTGATAGTGAATGTCCTCCTGGTAGTTTGGATGCAGTCGGAGATCAATTCACAGAATCCACACCCGCAAAAAATAAGAGCGCGCGAAAGTTGAAGACATTGTTTTTTTCTCCCATCTCCGGACAAGGAACAGATGTTGCAATGGAAGAGAATGAAGTGGACGACAATGAAACACCATCAATATCACTCAGCATAGCGGAAGACGATATCAGAGATTGTACCTTTCATGCGAGTGACATGTCCTCAACGTTACAGGCCGAACCAGCTGGGATGCAGAGTGACAGTATAAGGAAAGAGGCCAAATTCATTGTATTCGATAGCTGTTTGATGGATATTATTATGATGATGAAATGTGGGCATTGGGTTGGTGGGGAAGTATGTGGGGAGCCATTGATTAATGTGACTCGTGCAATTCGAGGCACTAACCTTAAAATACATGCCACCTGTACACAATATCATCCGTTCGCATGGTCTGCACAACCCATGCTGGGGCAACTGCCAGCAGGCAATCTACTTTGTGCAGCGGCCGCACTTTTTAGTGGTTCAAGTTTTAAAAAGTTACAGTATTTCTTTCAGTTTGTGGGAATCCATTTCATTGCGAAAAGTCAGTTCTACAAATACCAAACCGATTATCTATTTCCAGCCATCAGCGAAGCTTGGAGAATGGAAAAAATGTCAATGGAAAGTACATTCGCGGGCAAACGCTTCAGGCTAGCCGGTGATGGACAGTGCGACAGCCCAGGATTTTCAGCCAAGTACTGCACCTACCACTTTCAGGACATGGAAAGTAAGAAAATTGTGAGTTCGGTGGTCGTGCAGGTGTCACAAAGTACATCCTCAGTGGCCATGGAGAAAGTTGGCTTTGTAGCATCATTGCAAGAACTACAATCGCGGGGAATGGTGATCGACCTGATAGCCACGGACAGACACGTTTCAATTGCCAAGACAATGAGAGAAGAGTACAAAAATATAAATCACCAATTTGACGTATGGCATCTTGCAAAAACAATCAATAAAAAATTGTCGGCTGCAGGAAAAAAAAAAGATATGCAAGGTATTTCACAGTGGTCCAAGTCAATCAGCAACCATCTTTGGTGGAGCTCAAAAACATGTGAAGGGTCGTTGGAAATTCTACTGGAAAAATGGCGGTCAGTAATGTTGCACTGTAGCAACGTACATCGATGGTCGACAAATGAGCATTTCCACAAATGTGAACATGGCCATTTGTCCACAGAGGAGGCACGGAAGAAGAAGTGGTTGATTCCTTCATCACCCACTCACAAGGCCATTGAAAAGATTGTATTTGATAAAACTATAACAAGAGATTTGAGGGGACTCACGGAATTCTGCCACACAGGAGATTTGGAGGTGTTCCACAATATGTGCCTAAAGTACTAGCCCAAAATATTGCATTTTGGCATGGAAGGCATGATAAATCGGACTCTTCTAGCGGTCTTGGCACATAACCATAATGTTGGCCGTCAACAAAGTAGGACGACCGGAACTTTAGGGACGCTTCGCTACAATAAGGCCTTCACTAAAAGAAGTAAACAATGGGTGATCAAACCAGTGTTTGAGGATATGCAATATGAGTTTATTGAGAGACTTATCGTAGATGTCCTCGATAGGCACATACATGGAGTGGTGAACGAACCTATGCAGGGGACAACTGCATTGCCACCCAACATTGCCTCTGTTCCATGTCCACCTAAAGCAGAGCTCATTGAGAAATACACATCACGGTTTAAATGATTGTAATTTGATTGTCTGTTCTCTCGAGTCTCCTCATGTTGCAGGCCCATTGCAATTAAACCAAACAGTAATATAAATCATTTTTACAAAAATTATAGAATGTTTCCGTATTACAAACACATGGCCGACCCATAGGGACAATAAAAAAAAAGGCACGCAGACAAGATGCCCTTACACTAACTGCAGCTAACTAGAAATGTGTGCTCGCTCAAAGTGAAGGTCAGCTGCTTTGATGTTTTGCTCGGGTGGCGGAACGGCCCACGACCCAGTATAAGGTTCTATTGTGATTTGACCTTGACAGGCCGGGACCATCCTGAAAGACTAAGAAAAGATAATGAATAAAATTTCAGAAACGAAACGATGAGCCACGTTCATTAGAAGAAGTAACGTCGGCAAAGAAGGAGTGGTGTTTCGGGTCTGCCCTACACAGAGACACAATGGAAAATGCAAATATAATGTAAGTAACTTTTGATGAGTTTATACCGCAATTTCATTACTATACAGTGGCTTTAAAGACGGGTTCAGTTGTACTTGTTCGTTCTATGTGGCATATTGTTTTCTACCGCGCACTATCTTGAGGAGAAACATCTGCTTTTACTGAAGCACCTCAAAACCTTCCTCTTTGCTTCTGCTTTCTCTCTCCCTCTCCCCTGCTACAACTGGTCCACTGTCTGCGACCTCGGTCCTGGGCCCTTCCACTCTCCACCTGCACTGCCTCCCTGTCAACCCCTGCACTGGGGGACTGTCTCAGTATCCTACAGGCCCCCCTTCCCAGCACTTGTTCTGCACTTACCTTGCACTTGCCACCAGCTGGCCCTATTTATTTATTATTTTATGCTACTTACCTTGTACTCCACTCCCCCCCCTCCCTGCCTCGCCACGCCTTTAAACACTTGTGTACACCCAGTAGCGCTGTCCTCGCTATGATTTTAATAAGGATCTGATGGTGAGACTAATTTCATTTTTTATGTTTTTAGGTACATCATTCACTACTGTCTGTGTCACGAGTACCAGACACCGGCGGACGGCTTCTACAGCCGCCAGTTGCTTCTCCGCGTGAACAACGTTACCACCCTGACCATTTTATGGGACGATCGCCAAGTACAAGTATGCCCTTACGCGGTACTAATGGTTAGATGCAACATACCTACCGTTGTGGTGGCCTAGTGCCTCGTTGTTGGAACAGCCATGCGATTATCAGTGCGACCGAAGAGCTTATTTTTATCGTAAACCAACACCCTGTGTACTGCACACGAACATCGCTTCCCTCAAGACGAACTAATTTGGATCGAGAGCAACGAAAAATGCAAATCGCTGAATATTCTCTAAACATTTGATGTCCAATAGACGTACTTTGCCAAATGTACAATCTTGCCGTTTGCTTTTAAACCACGGTTTCACATTCCGAATTGTGGCGCTGTATTGTGAGATGCTCTAAGACCCTGTGTACAGCAAAGGACCATCGCGTTCCTCAATACGAACTTTTTGGAACATGAGCAAATAAAAATGCAAATCGCTGAATATTCTCTAAACATTTGATGTCAAATAAATGTACTTTACCACATTTACAATCTTGCGGTTTGATTTCAAAGTACAGTTTCATATTCCGAATTGTGGTGCGCTGTATTGTGAGCTGATCTGTGTTGATTTCCGGGGTCTGTGTGGAGTCGCGTAGAAGACGCCTGGGCGCGTTTGCCTACGCAGCTCAGTCACGTCACGGATAGAGGCGGGGAATATGAATGTTTTGATAAAGTCTGTTTCAGGGGCGGGGGATTTGATTTAGTGCCGCAAAGGCAGGTGAGCCAGGTCGATGCGGCGGAATGATAGGATTATCACAAAATGGAGGCTGATTTCGAGTGCGATAATGGGCGAAAAGTCGGGTAAGGTCCATAGGAAAGTTTCCTACGATCTACCGATTTCTGCTTACAAACACATGGCCGACCCGTAGGGACAATAAAAAAAAAGTCCCGGAACTATCCTTTAAGAGTGACCAATCATCCTGGACCTTGGTAGCGAAGCAACGAAGGTATTGTTCAAGAGTTTGGTTTACACGTTCAGTAGCCCCATTGGTTTGTGGGTGGTAGCCTGAAGACAAGTAAAGTTGGATTCCTAGTATATGACATCATTGCTTCCAGAACTGAGATATGTACTGGGGTCCTCGGTCAGAAATGATCTTGGAAGGTAGCCCATGAAGCCGGAATATGTGTTCCAGGAAGATTCCGGCAAGGTCAGATGAGGATGGCAGTTTGGATAAAGGTGTAAAATGAGCCATATGAGTAAAAAAATCAATAGTGACCATGATAGTCGTGTACCCCCTGGAGGATGGTAGTTCCACAATAAAATTTGTGGTGATGATTTCCCAGGGTCTTGTTGGTATTGCTGGTTGGAGTAGGAGTCCTGCCGGCTTCTTATTATCATGTTTGTTCTGATTGCAAACTGTACATGTCTGGATATGGATCCTGGTATCATCCTTCATTTTCGGCCACCAAAACTGTCTTTGTAAGAGATGGAGGGTGTTGGTAATCCCACGATGTCCCGAATGAAAGGTATCATGGCATAGGCTTGTGATCCTTTGTCTCAGTCCAGGAGTCGGAATGACCAAGCGATTGTCCTTGAATAAATATCCGTCCTTTGTTGTGAAATTCCATCTATAACTCTTTCCAGGTTTCAGAGGATCGAGTTTGGCTCTGAAGGCTCTCCAGCAGAGTGAGTGCTTGGACAACAAAGATTGTGTGGGGAAACATCTTTGGGAAGGTCTGATCCTCAAGGGTTTCATAATCTGGACGTCTGGATAAGGCATCGGCAATAATGTTATGTGTTCCGGGGACGTGATGGATTTGGAACTGGTATTGAGCAAAAAAGAAAGCCCAACGGGCTTGACGACTGTTTGTGCATTCTAGGGGTTGTAGAACCTGAAGATTCCGATGGTCCGTGCGAACTTGTACTGGGTGTTTAGCTCCCAGGAGGAGATGACGCCAGTCAGTGAAGGCTTGACGGATGGCTAGTAGTTCCTTTTCCAAAACGGAGTAATGGGTATCACTGGGAGTTAGAGTACGAGAAAGATAGGCGATGGGGTGTTCTAACTTGTCGTCCAACTCTTGTTTCAGAACTGCCCCAATGGCGTAGTTGAAAGCATCAGTCTCAACAAGAAAGGGTCGATCAATGTCAGGTTGGGCTAGGATGGGGCTTGTGTGAACTCCGACTTCAAGCGTTGAAAGGCCGTATTTTGGGTTGAGGTCCACAGGAAGTGGGTATCTTTCTTTAACAGTGAGACGATAGGGTGCACAAGCTCTGAAAAGGTTGGTATGAATTTCCAATAGACGTTAGCAAGCCCTAGGAAGGATTGAATCTGTTTCACAGTAGTTGGGGTGGGCCAGGACAAAATGTAGTCTACTTTCGAGGAGTCCATTCCAATTCCTTTTGGACTGAGAACGAATCCGAGGTAGTAAACAGTTGATACATGGAAAAGGCACTTCTCGGGCTTGGCCAGGAGTTTATGTTCACGTAGACGTTATAAGACTGCCTTCACATGCTCTTCATGTTTTAGATGGTCCTTTGAGTATATCAGTATATCGTCTAGATATACGATGACGATGAGGAACTATATATCTGAGACACTCGGTCCATGAAACGTTGGAAAACCGCTGGGGCATTAGCAAGTCCGAAGGGCATAACCAGGTATTCAAAATGGCCAAAGGGGGTTCTAAAGGCTGTTTTCCATTCGTCACCTTCCTCTATACGAATGAGATGGTAGGCACCCCTTAGGTCTAATTTTGTGAAGATTACTGCACCCCTGACTGCTTCTAAGATATCCGAGATGAGGGGCAAGGGGTAGCGGTCCTTGAGTGTGCACTGATTAATGCCATGGTCTGAGTTCTTTGGTATCTTTCTTGGGAACAAAGAACAATAAAGAACCCGCTGGGGATTTAGATGGTCGTATGGTGCCATTTTCCAGGTTAGTATCCAGGTATTCCCAGAGGGCCCTTTTTTCAGGTTCTGATAATATAAACATCCTGCCGAAAGGAATCACTGCTGAAGGTTCAGTATCGATGGCGCAATCCTCTGGCCTGTGAGGAGGGATAGCTTGAACTATAGCGGTCGAAAACACATCAGAAAAGGCTTGGTAGGACCTGGGAATCTGGATGATGTTAGAAACGGTGACTGGATTTTGTTGGCTCTCTTGCGAGTCTTCAGAAGGCTTCGGTAAGGTATCTAGGGACAAGCAGTGAGACATACAGTGTTCAAATCCAAGGAACAGGGAGCCTGCTGCCCAATTGATGTAAGGGTTATGCCTTTGTAACCAGGGCATTCCAAGAACCATCGGATAATGGGCTGATTCTATAATGTCGAATTTGATCCTTTCTCGATGGTGGTTTATAGAGAGTAGACTCTCTTTAGTCTGAAGGGTTATGGGTCCTGAAGAAAGAGGTCTCCCCTCAATGGCCTCTACCGGTTGCATTGTTACTCGGCTTTCATGTGGAATGTTGTGAGCAGTAACCCTATCATGATCTAGGAATACGCCCATAGCTCCGCGATCTATTAATGCCAGGATGGGGTAGGATTCTGTCTTGGAAGGCGATAGAAAGGCCTGTAGAACCACAAGATTATTTTGTCCAGGAGAGTTCAAGGATGGAATTGATGTGGAGCAAACATCTCTCTCCCGACACTGTGCCCCTTCTAGGACGGGAGCTAGCGTTTCCCGAACACCGTGGAGGAGCAATAGGGCATTCTCTCACAAGGTGTTTATCGGAGGCGCAATACATGGACAGACCAGTGTGGATCTGTCACATCCTTTCTTGTGGGGTAATGGGTCCACGGAAAGCCCCTAGTTGCATGGGTTCTGGGTCTGTGGTAGGAGAAACTGTCGGCTCTGATCTAGGCGGATCTAGATCTAGGTAACATGTACCTCCCCAGTTTCTGGGCAACCAAGGATATGCTTTCTCTCCACATATAAAGTAAACTGGATCTCACACATATACTGGTTCTATTTCCCATTTCAATACCACTGTATTCATGCATCCAGTGTATGTTCCGACTGAAAAGGAGCCTTTCTTTTTTAGACAAAAAGGGACAGTTCTTGGGCTATAATTCACCGTGTAAGATGGGGGGGATTGCATCTTTGTCCCCATCTGTTCTTACACAAAACGTCATTACAGATGTTTTTTCTGGTGGGGACAATCTATCATCTATTTTGTCGTGTTATCTTTCACGTACTTTTCCTCGTGGGCTCTGGGGCCATTACTTGTGCTTTATGGAATATGGAACAACCCACAGGCTTCGTTATTATTTCCTCAAACTCATTCATGTTGGTTCTATCTAATTGACCCGTACTACTCTCATTCCATTTCCCATAGAACATTGCACCTAAAGATTCAATACATGCAGAACTTAATGGTAATGGCTGTACATACCAACCTATTCCTTTCCCAGCATGCTGTGGTAAATGGGCACATACCCAGCAATTTGTTTTCTTCAGAATTGCATGTGTCATGTTCATAATTAATAACAAGGTGTTATTCCCAAACCCTTCCCTGTGTCTTTCTTCCATTGGGGGCAGAGTATAAGTAATCACCTGAACCGGGCTTTCAGTAGTGGATATATTAACTATTGGTAAAAACATTTCTAATGGGTGTATCGATTCCACATACCATAATATTAGGGCTGTCGTTATTGGTGCTAGCACGCTCATAAAGCACATAATTATTGTCAGTGCCAGCATACAATTCTTTTTACCATGCGTTTTTCTTAAGCTTACAGTCTTTATAATTGACTCATTCTCAGCAGTGGTGCAGGAGGAGGCTGGAACCGGTCCCGACATGTTTCTCATCGTCCTTCTTCTTCCTTATTACAGTTCGTCGTGGATGTCTCTCTTTGTTGCACTTGCTCTGATGTCAATAAGTTCAACGGAATTGTCACAGTTCATTTCTGCCAGTCCTTTATAGCCTGGATTGCTTATTTATTTTTAGGCAAGATCACTTGTCCTTTCTCATGCTGCTCAGAGGACTTTTGATCAGTTATCTTTTTGCCTTAGTACCATGTGCGCCCAGCTTGTCCACTCTGGTTCAGGACACATGTACTTTTTATGATCGCACTGAGGAGCCGCGAGTCTTGAATTGTCCGACTTGCACAATTCTCACGCTTCTCTCCTCTACACCTCTGGTTCCTTCGCCCTCCATGAGCATATAAAACGCCAAAGAACTGTGGATCACTTTGTCTTTCGAGGCCGCAAATTGTATCGCCTCACTCCTGGTATTGTGTGATCCGTGAACAGTGCCGGTGCATTTCGAGATTCAGGCTCAAAGTCAGCCTGTGGCGCTACTGCAGGTGCTGGTGTGCGCCGCGCCAGTGATGCAGATTCGTTCTTTGGCGTGCTGGCAAGTGCTGGTGGGCGCCAAAGGGGTACACGTTTCGTTTCTATTGTTAGTTGCAAGGCAGATTTCGTGTCGGCCAACAGTGATGTCGATTCTGCTGGGCAACGCTGGGGCACTCTTTGCCCTTCCCCCTTTTTGGCAATCGTCTCAGGCTTTGTTTCGAGTTTCACTTCTCGTTTGGGCAGATTTGGTGGCTGCTTACTGGCAACAGTTTCTTCTGTTTCTGGGACCGCTGTCTCTTTCCGGTCGTCTGGGTCAGGCAAGTCTTTCAGTGAAGTTGGAATCTTTTTGGCATGGGTGACATGGATCCACGACTTCCGCCCATCCACCCGTATCACCGTCTGCGTTGCCAAGGTACTTGATAGGGGCCGTGCCACCTGGGTGCTAACAATGACTTTCTTTCAAAATTTTTAAGCAGCACCCAGTCTCCTGGCTCCAGCGCGTGCCCCGGACCGGTGTATCTTACTGGTAATGCCTCCTGCACCTGCTGATGAATCAAACGCAATTTCTGCATTAAAAGGCCACAATAAGTACAAAGCACAGGATGTTCTACCTCTCTAAGTCGGTTTGGCTGAGGTGCGCACCAAACATTTGCCGGCCTCCCCACTACGATTGCGTACGGGGAGAGCCCAGTTTTAGTCTGTACAGACGTACGCATGCATAATAGCGCTATTGGTAATGCATCCACCCAACTCAACTTGCTTCCCGCACATATTTTACTGATCTTTGATTTGAGAATCCTGTTGTGCCTCTCCACAAGACCGGCCGAACTCGGATGCCTTGAACTATGGAATCTCTTATCGATCTGAAGACCCGCACATTTCTGTAACACCACTGCACCCACAAAATGCGGGCCATTATCGGACCATAAGACACGGGGCAAACCAAAACGGGAAAAATATTCTTTAAGCATTACTTTTGCCGTGCTCATTGCTGTGCAGTCCTTTAAGGGATATGCCTCCACCCACTTGCTGAACGCACAGATCACCATTAAGACTTACTTTACATTTTGGCATCTCTCCATCTCTATGAAATCAAAGTGGATCACCTCAAACGGCATAGAGGGCGGGCCAAAACTGCCTATTGGAGTCACTGTTCCCTTTCCTACATTGTGTTGTAAACACGTGACGCAGTTCTGCACCAACCTCTCTGCATTCTTCTTTATGTTTACATTCTGCCATACTGTAGATAGGTGCTGTATTATCTTTTTCGCACAGATGTGGGTAGGGCTGTCGTGGGCCATTGTGACCATTGCAGTCACATAGGAATTTGGCAACATCCAGTTTATAGTTCCCTTGTCCACCCAACAACCTTCCAGATCTAACTCAGTAGAGCCCTCTGCACACCCTTGTATTTCATCGGCCGTAACTTCGGCCTGCATTTCTTTGACAGTGGCAACTCCATTTTCTATCATACAGGGTACTTCCTCAGTCTGAACCGTCATCATTTTGGTATTTAAATCAGTGGCAGTTTGTTTCGCAATTCTGTCTGCAAACGCGTTTCCCTCTCCTACTTTGCATGTTACCTTTTGTGTGCCTTGCATTTCACTATTGCCAGGCGTTTTGGAAGCGTGAGTGCAGACAGCAATCGTACAATCAAAGGGCCATGTTGAATTCTGGCACCATGTGATGTCAAAAACCCTCTCTCAGCCCAGAGTCGACCAAAGTTATGAACCACCCCAAAAGCATACAGACTATCAGTATATATATTCACATTCAAATTTTCAGAAATCTCGCAGGCTCTGGTTAATCCTATTATCTCTGCGGCTTGTGCCGAATTGTAGGGTATTCTTTTGCTCTCTACAACGCTCTCTAGGGTAGTGATAGCATATGCGGCAGTTGTCGTGCCGTCAGGTAATTTAAAACATGAGCCGTCACAAAATAACTCTCCATCTGGCTCTTTCTGTGGGGTATCACTTAAATCAACTCTCCCCTTGGTTTCTTCCTCAGTGACCATTAAGCAATCATGGGGGGGGTGATTCATTCTCCCCAATTTCTTTTATGGGTAGTGGCATTAATTCTGCAGGATTCAAAGCGCTACACCTCATAATTTGGATATGGGGCGCGAACAAGATAATCTCATATCTTGTCTATCTAGCAGAGGTGAGGTGTTGCGTCTGTGTCCTATTTAATAGAACGTCTATGGCATGTGGCACCATCAGAATTAAAGTGTGCCCCAATACCATCCCTTCCGTTTGTTTCACTGACGCAGCAGCTGCCGCAACAGATCGCAAACATTGTGGTAGTGCGCGCGCTACAGGGTCCAGCGCAGAAGAAAAATAGCTGCATGGCCTATTTCTTCCACCTTGTTCCTGTGTCAAAACCGCCAATGCACATCCTTCACTTTCACACACAGTCTAAAAACCCTCTCATAATTTGGCGTGCCCAAAACTGGAGCCAAACATAATGCAGTTTTCAATTGATGAAATGTTTTCTGACATTCCTCATCCAACTGCAAAGGCATAACCGCATCCTTTCTAGTTAAATTCACTAATGGTTTCACAATTAACGCAAAATTACCAATCCATTGTCGGCAATATAAAGCCATGCCTATTATGGCTCTGACTCCTTTTTGTGTCTTTGGAATAGGCATACAAGAAATACTTTCTATGCGTTCTGGCGTTAGCCTTCTCCCTTCTTTTGAAAGCAGGTAGCCCAAATTGGCCACCTCCATTCGATTATATTGAAATATCTTTAAACTAGCTTTATGGCCATGTGCCGCTAGGTGTGACAGTAGTAATACAGTGCTTTCTTTACAAATCTCCTCTGTGTCAGCAGCTAACAATAGATTGTCTATGTATTGCAAGAGTAAGCAACCCACTGGTAAGTCTAACATGTCTAACTGCTCTTTAAATGCTCTACTGTAAATACTCTGACTTTCCATGTAACCTTGCGGAATCCGCGTGAATGTAAATGATCGTCCTCCTAATGTGAACGCGAACAAATATCTGCTGTCCTTGTCCACTGGAATGCTGAAGAACGCATTTTTCAGATCAATTACACTAAAATATTCTGCTGAAACAGGTATCATTGTCAATATTGTAGTGACATCTGGCACTAAAGGAAATTGTGGATCTACTACCTTGTTTAATGCGCGCAAATCAATTATAAAACGGTATGGTACTTCATTGCCTTCTTTTTTATAAACTGGAAGAATCGGGCTGTTGCATGTACTGCCTGTAATTTCTTCAATTACCCCTAATTTCACCAAATCTGTAACAATACTCTTCAATCCTTTCTCACCTTCAGCCGAAATTCTGTGTTGGGGAATACGCGGTAGGGTAACACCTGCTTTCAAAATGATCTTTACTGGCTCTATTTTCAAGCATCCTACATCGTTGTCATGCATTGCCCATATACAGGTTGGCACTTTACTTAGTTCTCCTGGTAAAGTTTCAGACATGAATTCTGACACGGGGGCATCGTGTGGCCAAATCGTTAGGAACCCCCCGTCTGCCGTGCAATGTATAACAGAACCTAATTTTTTCAACAAATTTAATCCCAACAGGTTCTCCCCACAATTTTCTGTTAAAAGGAAAGGACAGTGTTCAGTGAATGGTCCTATAGTAACTGGGACTGGTTGGGACACTGGGTTTATGACTGGTGTACCTGCGAACCCTACGGAAACATTCTTTTGCCCTGACAGTGGTATATCCAGAACCAAGTGGTGGTCTATTGAGCATTTTTGCGCTCCTGTATCTACAAGAAAGCGGTGCTCCTCATTCCCGACTCTCATTTCTACGTAGGGTCCTCTCTGATTCACGGGAATAGACACTGGTTCCGACCCCTGTCCTGGGCTGTCCTATTGGGGAAATAACACATCGTCTGATGTGTAATCATTGCTGTTACTGTAATACGTGTTTGGCTGTGTATCGAAAACGTTCCCACTCTTCCCTCTATTTCCCCCACTCTGGTTTCCATACTGTTGGTTTTGCTGCCCCTGACTCTGGTTAGGGGCATTTAGGTTTTGGGTTTGGTTTTGATTACCTCCATTATTGTGGTGCTGCTGCATACTATTCCTATTTGGGCAATTCGCTCCTTGGTGTCCTCTATGCTGTCTCCTCTGACTAGACCCATTTCTATTCTGCAGATGCGGACATTGCGCTCGCCAGTGTCCTTCCTCCTTACAATATGCACACTGATTTGGTCCCACTGTTCCCCCATGCATATTCAAATTACTCCTTCCTTGTGCATTCCCTCTCCCTCTATTGTGTCCTACTACTTGCTGTAGTAGTACCTGCGTTTTCAATAGGCATGCTTTCAAGTCTGCCCCCATCTGTTTTAACAACGATAATTCATCCACCATTTCCTTCTGCCCTGGTGATGGTAACTGCTGCCATTCATTATGTGACCCCTGCATTCCCTTCCGATGTCTCCCGATATCCCTACTCCTGTACCCAGGTGTAGTAAACATTTCGGCATAATCATTATCTAATTCATCTTTAAGTTCAAAAAGTCCATATACATGTTCTCTCACTTCTTCATCCCTCTCCCTACAGCGTGCTAACGCATTCAAATCTAACAATCGCTGCGGTGGTAATTTCCCAATTAACTGTTTCCATTTCTCTACCAAATATTCACCCATGCATTCCAACACTACCTGTCTTTCGTTGCTTCTTCGGAAGTCATATATCGAAGCCAATGTTGTCGTCCCATCATTCCCGTCTATATACATCTCTGCCTGTTGCTGCAATTCCACCTTCCTTTCTTTGCTGATCGCGCTGCGAGTTACCCTCGTGCATTCCCGTTGTTCAGTCCCGCCTCTCGCCCCCGTGGTTTCAACTTCAAGCCCGGGAGGAACGGACGGTACTGAGTCTGTGTCTGAGGCGGGAGGTGCGGATGGGACAATGGGAACAGGGAGTGTCTGTTGTGGGCCTGGTTGGCTAATAGGAAGTATTACGTGCGCGGTCTGTGGTTGTTGGAGGGCTTGAGCTACCGGAGGAAGAGCTTGGGCTACGGGTGGGGTTTGGGCAATAGTTACTGACGTGTCTGGCCTCTCTTCTGATCTTGGGCTTTGTTTTGTATGGGTCAATATGTTTTCTATCAATTCATCTGCTATGTGTAATTCTCGATGTGGGTATATTTTTTCTATATTCAACTGGTCACGCCTACCTGCCCTTCTTAGACTCTCAGTCCACTCCTCCTCTTCTTTCTCTTCCGCTACTTCACCTTTCGATTTATGCCTGCGCGCATGCTTCGCTCTACTTCTAAATCGGAGCATTGCTTCCCTCCTCCAGTCTTTAATGATTTCAAATGCTGCAGGACGCTCTTTCTTTCTTATCAACACCCTTTCCAAGTTATCTATTCTCGCTATCTCAAAACTACCATTAATCGGCCACTGATGGTCTTGTTGCTTTCTGGTTTGCCTATGCCAAGTCTCACAAAATATTATCGCACCCACTCCATACTTCACATACATCTCATACGCCGGCGTTCCCCCAGGTGATACAATTTGGCCATCTTCCAAAGATTGTCTACCACAGCGGAAAAACCCTGCTAGGGAGGACAATACCCCAGGCATGTTTCAACCTTCCCCCTGGTTAATCAACCTTACCTAGGACGTTTGATTTTGTAAAGTCAACTCTCAACCAATATCAGGATTACTTTGAATCGGGGAATGACTCACCTGATAAATCAAGTCGTCTGTATACTGACGCACCAAATGACGTTGTGTCTGCGTTTCTTGGCTTCCGCCTCGTTTCGGGACCCTCGCCTCCTTGTTCTCTAGCCAGGCACGTCGATCAGGGATCAGATGTGTGCAGATCTGCAAAGGAGTCTCTCATCACTTCTACAGGGCACCCCGAACACCTCTTGATCCCGGCTCGATCATCCCGTCCTCGCCGTTCTCCGCCTTACTCAATTACAACGTATGCGATGGAACAAGTGGGGGAGGGTCCCTATTCAGGCGCCATCTTGAAAGGGGCCCCTAGGGGTCCCTTACGTCTATGGAAACAAGGCGAGTCATCACACACGATAGATACGCCAGACACGAGGTTGTATTCCCAAAGCTAGGGTTTATTGCAATGCAAAAAGTCTCCGTTGGCCAACTCGGTCTCACGCCCCGCGACGTGTATCTCTAGACCTCGAGGGACGCAAGAGAGCGAATTACGTACATCAGTTACATATATGCAAAATGCATATCAAACAATCAGCTATGACATGTTTAACACCCCCCTTTATTCGGTTTCTTTGAACTTAGTGCGATGATGGACACTTTCGACAGCTATGACACCTTCAAATATCTATTCTAGTAACAATTTGCAATTTGTGAGTTCGGAGGCATCTTTCAGTTGTTGAACAGAACACAGCGCTTCTGTTCCTGGAAGCGAGCAACATACGGGGGAGAGTTGCATTCCAGACCTTGCTATCTATGAGGTGCTATTCGTGTCCTGTGAGCCGACACGCTCTAATGGGGCTGAGCAAAGGGGGGCCGTAAGAAGAGCATAATTCAAGCATTTAGCTGCTTTATTCTAACATATTCTACCATGTAACGAGACTGGCTGGCAGCTAACGAGACTGGCTGGCAGCTGCGAAATGGTTAAATGCCCTGCAGCTCTGCTTCAAGGCTACATTCGGGAGGGAGCCGGGCATTCTTCCTGGTGCTGCCTACGTTGTGTTTCAACTAACTCTTGTTATCCTCGCGGCCCTGCGGCCTTGTCCTTTTACGTGCAGACAACAATGTTTTACAGTCGAGCAGTGTAAGAAGAAAATGTACTGCGAAGCAATAAGAACAGCAAGCAATGTGCAATGGTTAGAAAACAAAATGGCGATTCTTGTTACATCAAAATGGCCACTCATTGGCAAACTCGGAAACCTATATCCTGTCATATCGTGCATGAGACGGTTGGCCCACGGCCATCAAAATACGTTTGCGGTCAGACAGTAGAGGTATCCATTTTTCTAGACTGACAATACAAGAGAACTGGATATAAGGCTTAAATGTCTCTTGGATTGATTCCCACCTCCCTCATCCTAGAATTCCTCCCTTAAGTCGAATTCCTCTCCTCACCTTAATATTAGGTATGGTGTGCTCTCTGTCCTGCGTCTCTGTGCAGGGGCGTGTTGGAGGTGTGGGCGTTCTGCGACCTAGTTGCTTCACTGGTGCGTTGCCCCGTGTTTGGGTCCAGGCCTGCTGTGACTCCGATTTGCTTGATGAGGTAGGTACTACTGTTTTACAGTCTTGTATCTTGCCCTTTTCCTCTTTGGCCTGTTTGTTGTTATTAATGTCTCTAGTTTCTTTGCCTCCGATGAGTTCAAGAGTTTTGGCGTTGCCGTGCTGTATAGGATGAGAATCCCAGCAAGATAAGTGAATGCGCGGTGCGCTGCGCTTTCTTGCCTTTTTTTTTCTGAGCTGTGCCTGCACCGCTTCCTTTGCAGGTCGTTATGATGTTCCGGGCCGCTGTGATGTTCCGAGATCAAGGAGAGACTACACCTGGTAAGTGGTATGTTGATCAGAGAATTTATTTTGTCTTTCTTTAGCTTGAAGTAAATGTCCAGTTGCCTCTTTGAAGGCTTCAGTAATGGTTGTATGTAAGGTTTTCACCGCATCTCCAGAGCCCTGGGGGCATCTAATTCAGAGATGCGTGGATGCCTACCATAGGGCTTTTCCATAGGGTATAAAAAGGAGTTCGTCCCATGCAGAGAATTATTATAGGCATATTCTGCTATCCATACTAAATCCTTCCAACCTTCTTCAACTTGGTGTAACATATAGCATAGGTATTGTTCGAGTGTCTGGTTTGTCCTTTCCGTTTGGCCATCCGTTTGGGGATGATGGCTGGTGAATAATTGAATATCGATTTGGGCCATTGAACAGCACTTCTTCCAGAAGCTAGATACAAATTGACTAACTCGATCTGAAATCAGGACAGAAGGAAAACCGTGTATTCGTACTATATGTTCCAGAAACACCTTTGCCAGACTGGATGCATTTGGAAGACCTTTAAATGGAATGAAGTGTGCCATTTTAGAAAATAAATGTACAACCAGTAAGATGGTGTTGAATCCTTGACTGGGAGGCAAATCCGTGATGAAATCGAGAGAAAGTGTGTGCCAAGGTGCGGGTGGAATTTCCAAGGGTTGTAGCAGACCAGCTTGTTTTTGCTTTTGAGATTCATTTTGTGCGCACATACCACAGGTAAGGATAAAGTGAATAATGTCTTTGCGCCATGTTGGCCACCAATAGTTTCTTTTCACTTTGGCTAAGGTTTTGGCAATTCCTGGATGACCTCCATCAAAGAGTCATGATAACCGGAGATGACTTGCTCTTGTAACTCTTTACTTGGCAGATATAAACGATCTTTGAAATATGGTAGTTGATCCTTAAAGGCATGGTCTAGTAAAAAATGTTATTTGAAAAATAGATAGGCAACATAAAAAAAAATACTAGCATTCTCTTCCCCGTCCTCCGCGTACAGCACTAATGAAGGGAAAGCCACCCAGCGGTAGCTTTTGTTTACTACAGCTGGCTGGCTTTTCCTTCATTAGTGCCGCAAAAGCAAAAGCCAGCACAGGAGGGCATCCATTTCACAAAATGGATGCGCCCATGTGCTTGCTTTTGTGAATTTGGAGCTTGAATAGCTCAAAATTTTACATAGGAAGTTTTAAAAAAGAGAATGTTAGTATTTTTTTTTTATGTTGCCTATCTATTTTTTAAATAAAATTTTTTACTAGACCATGCCTTTAATTATATGATGTTCGTTTTTTGAGTACTCCATTTTTGTAAGGTCTCGGGATTCATTAAGAGCTGGATCTTGTTATGGAGTTCACTTTGGGTTAGTGTTGTTGTCAGGCCTAATAATTTGTCATTCGGAATGATAGCTACTGGATTGGGGGTTGTGTATACTTTTTCATCAATACCCATGTGGGATAAAGCATCAGCTTTTCCGTTTCGGACTCCCGGTCGATATGTGATCACGTAGTCCTATTCTGCAAAGAAAAGTGCCCATCACAGCTGACGTGAAGATTGAGCTTTTGCAGTTTTTAAGTATTGAAGATTTCGATGATCAGTAATCACATTGATGGTATGTCTAGCACCTATGAGATAATGTCGCCAAGCCTTGAAAGCTGATTTGATAGCTAGAAGTTCTTTGTCCGTGATAGCATAATTGAGTTCTGGAGGCGTGAATTTGCGTGACCAGAAGGCCACAGGATGCAGCTGCCCGGTATCGGGATCCCTTTGTGAAAGAACTGCTCCCATTGCCATGCTAGAGGCGTCCGTTTCCACCACATAAGGGAGATCTGGGCGAGGGTGTCGAAGAATTGGGGCGGAGGTAAATCTTTTATTGAGTTCTAGAAAAGCCCTTTCTGCTTCTTATGTCCATTGGAATTTCTTATTGTTTTTTCATAACAATGACGTGATCGGGTGCACTATCTGAGAAAAGCTTGGGATGAATCGGCAATAAAAGTTTGCAAAGCCCAGCATGCTCCGGATTCCCTTGAACGAAGTTGGCGACGGCCAATTAAGAATGGCATCTACTATCCATCATGATCCCTTTTGGAGTGAGGATAAAACCGAGGAATTCAACTTCAGTAACTTGAAATGAACAGTTGTCAAGTTTAGCATACAGTTGATGTTGATAGAGTTTTGCCAGAACTGAACGAACATGTTTGACATGATCTTGTTTAGAAGAGGGGTATACTAAAATGTCATCAATATAAACCAAAGTGCACACGTCGATTAGTTCCCGTAAAACATCATTCATAAAATACTGGAATGCACCGGAGCATTGCAAAGTCCAAAGGGCATTACCTGATATTCGTACAGCCTTGATGAGGTCGAAAGCAATAGATTCCCGGTGTCCATCCTGGCACAGAAGGGTTAATACTGCTGTACATTGGGTTACTGGACCAGAAGCTATTTCAGAACCATCAACGGTGGTGAGCTTTTCAGTAGTTGGCTTTTTGCATAATGGATGCCCTATCTCTGCTGCCAGATCTTGGTCTATGTAGTTTCCAACTGTCTATGTATGCTTCTACGGCATGTATCCGCAATGGTTGTTGGTGATGGATCAAAATCACAGGTAATGCAAAGCGTGAGGTCTGTGGCTCATTCTCCTCGCTCGACAAACAGACCTCTACGCTTTCCGGGCTTGGTCGTTTTCCGTCTCCTTGTTGTCATCTTCCTTTTCTGTAGCTCCAACTGTTCTCCTCGGAGGCTTTATTGGACATTCTTTGAGGAAATGGCCTGACTTTCCGCAGTATAGACATAATAGCTGTTGCCACCTTTTGTCTCTTTCATCCTTAGTTAATGGAGCCCGTACCCCTCCGATTTGCATGGGTTCTACAGTGTTCTCCGCTGAATGCGAGACATTGTCCTTTGACCGGACATACATGGCATGAGTGTCAAATCTCATCTGATCGACCTTTCGGTCCTGTAGCCTATGATCTAACTGAACAACAAGATTGATGAACTCTGCACAGTCTCTTGGTGGATTCACCACTTGTGCTAGGACGTCCTTTAATTCTCCCCGTAAACCCCGGTGCAATAATGTGGTCCTTTTCTCTTCAAGCCATCCCGTTTCAACAACTAACCGATTAAAGGTTGCTATATATGATAACAAAGTCTTGGTTTCCTTGACGGAGGGACAAAAGTTCATTATCCAATGCTTGTCCTTGGGTATGTCGAGCAAACAGTTTCTCCATTTCCTGCTGAAAACCTTTAAAGTCACGTAGCAGTGGATCATCCTGAC
This sequence comes from Ambystoma mexicanum, assembly GCF_040938575.1. Taxonomy (NCBI): domain Eukaryota; kingdom Metazoa; phylum Chordata; class Amphibia; order Caudata; family Ambystomatidae; genus Ambystoma; species Ambystoma mexicanum. The sequence goes on along the minus strand of NC_090932.1, from coordinate 1,489,931,011 downwards.
TTACTAATGGTACAGACCAATCTGCAGCACTGCCACTCAGATATGTATGTATGTATGTATGTATATCATCTTATATAGAGCCGGCCGCCCGCAGGCATCAGGCTGCTTTGACAATTCAAACACAAAGCTATCGAAAAGGACCTCCTGTATCTGACTAAGTAAACTAAGACAGTGGCTGGACATATGATAAAACAAAGGCATTAAGACATATGATAAAACAAAGGCAACCCGTGACTGATCGTTAGGAAAAGCCCCAGGTCTACAAAGGAAATGAAGACTACATTAGTTCATGAACATTGTGTACTTCTTTGGATCCCCAGCAAACCATTCTGGTGGAGCTAAAGGATTTGTCCCAGGAAGAGTTATTTGTACGGGACTGGCTGGTGTTGTCACTGGCGGAACGCTTCCAGGTAAGGGGGCCTGTCCTGCCTGTGATTGGAGTAATTGCTCAATTCCTCAGTACAATCTTTAGTAACTATAATTTCTCTCCTAAGGGCGTTGGTTTCCTGCCTGGCTGAATGTACTTCAGCACGTAGCTGCCCCAATAACTGGGCTAAATGGTCGATTTCTGATGTTTCCATGACGTCCAGGTGGATAGTTATATAAGGCTTTGCATTCTGTTATGCTCACCTGATATCCACGGGGACGCCACTCAGCCACGGATGGAAGATTAGCACTCTCGAACCCTCTCCCTTGATAGTGTGTTGGACGTGGATAGCACCTGCAATGCAGGAGAACTGGATATAAGGCTTAAATGTCTCTCTTGTATTGATTCCCATCTCCCTCAGCCTCGAATTCCTCCCTTAAGTCTAATCCCTCTCCTCACCTTAATATTAGGTATGGTGTGCTCTCCGTCCTGCGTCTCTGTGCAGGGGCGCACTGAAGGTGTGGGCGTTCTGCGACCTAGTTGCTTCACTGGTGCGTTGCCCCGTGTTCGGGTCCAGGCCTGCTGTGACTCTGATTTGCTTGATGAGGTAGGTACTACTGTTTTATAGTCTTGTATCTTGCCCTTTTCCTCTTTGGCCTTTTTGTTGTTATTAATGTCTCTAGTTTCTTTCCTTCGGATGAGCTGGAGAGTTTTGGCGTTGCCGTTCTGTATACGATGAGAATCTCAGCAAGGTAAGTGAATGCGCAGTGCTTTGTTGCCTTTTCTTTTTGCTGAGCTGTGCCTGCGCCGCTTCCTTTGCAGGTCGTTACGATGTTCCGGGCCGCTGTGATGTTCCGAGATTAAGGAGAGACTACACCTGGTAAGTGGTTTTCGTTGTCCTTGCATGGCCGTGAGCGAGCGCTCACTAATAATGTCTTTTTGTCTTTTTCAGGTTGCTGCAGCGTTCCAAAGATGGATGCAGCGTCGTGATGAAGAATCCCCGGACGGTGTGTATTCAGGTGAGCAGCTGGTGGTAGTTTGAAGATGGAAGATTCAAGACCAAAGCCAAGCTGCTGTTCTTCTTCTTCCAGATACAAGATTCAGCACGTGGCAGGATGCAAGAAACACTGGAGATCAGAACTGGACATGGTAAGCGTTACGCTAACTGCAGAATAACGCGAAGCATGTGCTGCTGTTTGGGTGTGGCTTATATAGCCCATGTAAAGTAGTTCCAGGTAAAGTCGTCCCAGGCCCAGCCACACCCGAAACACTAGACTGCATAGCTGTGAGTGCCTCCATGTTAACTGAAGTCCCAATCCAAAGGTTGTCCTTCACATAACACTATGAGCCTGGCGCCAAAGGCACCAGGACTGGCTCCAAGAGAGTCCCTAATGGTGTTTTGTGGCCCTTGAGGCCACAATGGAAGCTTGTAACCTGGCCCCAACCGAAAGGCTGGTTTGGCCATGATGACCAAGGGCATGAATCGTGACAGTTGTTGATTGATACTGACTTGTCTGAGTTTGTCACTGATGCATAATTGTAATATTCAAATAATTGTTTGATCTTTTCGATCATTTTGCTTCATCTTCCACACAGATTTGATGTCTCATGAAATGTTATCTTAGAAGCTCCAACTCATATGGATAGGGCCTGAGACATCACCCCCGACCATCCTTGAGCTCTAGCTGGGTTGCGTTACACCTTCTCCCTCTGGGAAAGGACGGGGAGCCTGCCGAGGTTCCCTGAAACTGCTGCTGGACTTGTGGATGGTCAACCCACATGAGGGATAGCCACCCAAGGCCAGGGACATCACCCCAGACCATCCTGGAGCTCTGGCTAGGCAGCATTATAGAATTACCCTCCAGGAACAGACAGGGACCCTGTCTGGGCTCCCTGGGACTGCCGTTGGGCTTGTCGACACTTTTTCTTTTCCGCCCATGTAGGTGCACCCACACATGTGAGGTATGGTTTTCATCCGGACACCTGTGGCAATGTGGGAAGGTATGACATGTGGTGTTGGCAGTGTGTTTCTGTCATATTCCCAGTCAGTGGACATAATCCTTATTCAGGCTTTCAGGCTAGGCAGGGAACATTACGTAAACCAGAAGGTCAAAGGTGGGTGTTAGCCTGGCACACATGGCATTTACATCATTCTCAGCACACACTTCCATAGACTATTGTGATGTTTTACAGTACATTCCATACACTTCCATAGACTATTGTGATGTTTTGCAGTAAATCCCATACACTTAACATGGCCGCCGCACAATCCATTCTTAAGTTGCAGCACGTTCTATTCATATTGCAGAGGGAGCTATTTAAGCCCCACCTCTGCCAGAAAGCACACCTCGCGTCTGAACCTCTGACAGCGGGTAACGCCACTGGCGTTTCTCCTAACAGAACCTGTAAAAGGAGATTATAGAGACATTAGCTTTACTGCAATTTACAGAGTTCAATAGTTAATAGAAAAGACCTACCTGTTCAAAGTTATCTCCGAAGCGATTATCTTCCATCAGAAGTTTTACACTCAGCCACAGCATTTTCAGTCAGTAGTCTCCGTTCGTAGTTGCAGCATCTTCCATCAGAAGTTCCACTCACCGCCACAGCATCTTCAGTCAGCAATTTCCAATCAAAGTCCCACTATCTTCAGTCAGAGGTTTGTTCCGCAGCCACTGCATCTTCCGAAGGTATTTTTCCTCAGATTTCCGAAAACCTGCAGACAAAACAATAGGTATTTAATTAACAACAGACAAACTTTATATATAGTTAAAAGAAGACGTTAAATAAGGTTGTTCAAGTTTTCACCTCACAGTTGTTTCCGCGCTCATCCCTGAAGGCTGCAATTACTCTGTATAGGTGAACTCAGGTTTAATAAACGTTATCTCATTCTGGGTAACTCTGCAGCCCTTCTCAGCTATAAGCTCTTTTCCTAAACTCCACGACCCTGCAAAAGAAAGAAAAAAAGAGCAAGTCATTAGAAAGAGAGATCTCTCCAACGTAGCAATCTGATTTAAGGCCTCAATGATTACAGTATATTCACCAGCTATTTACCCCAAGACTCATTCTTAAAAGTAAAGACATTTATTTGACAAGAAGCTATAGAGTACAACAGCTACCCAAGTTATCATTGTTTCATTGTTTCTTCACCTCAACACGCCTCTGTAGAAAAGCAGGATGGGGAGCTCCACAAAAAATAAACACAGGTGAGAAGGGAGGGATTAAAGGAGCACACATGTCATGCAGTAGCATTTTAGTTTATAGATGTTAGTGTTTTATTGTTGTTATTGTTGTTTTAAACAGAAAAAGAATCCAAAAGGTGTCAATTACCAGGTCCACAGGGAGAGAAGGCATTACGCTCCTGAGGAGTCCAGGTAAGCGTTACAGTTTCAGTAGTTTCCAGTTGGTAAATGGTCTGAAAATTGAGGTTTCTTTCCTAAATTTGGGTATTTGCTGGGGATTGTGGGTAATACATTCTGGGGTGATTCACGCATGTCAGACCTCTGTGTATTCCCACAGGTGTCCCCTTTTCGGAAATGCATGGGGTTCCCTGTTCTCCTTGATGGCTGCGACACCTCAGGCCCCAATCTGTAGGTTGTCCACAAGAGCAAAATCTGCTCTGCCGAAACACTTGGGGTTACCAGTGGTTTATCCTTTTCCCTTTGTTCCCAGATAGGTGCACCCACACATGTGAGGTACCGTTTTCGTTGGGACACCTGTGGGAATGCAGGAAGGTAGGACATTTGTTGTGTTCTCTTGGTTTCATAATATTTTCACACATTTGCTGCTGCACTTTGTCAAACAACCCTTTCATTTCCCAAATGTGACCTACATTGCTGCTTTAGGCACTATACGCTTTTGTAACCTGCACAAGTCACCTACCCTTCAAAAGGTCTGCCTATGCTCTTTCAAAAAATGTATGCTTGCTATTCCTCACCACATATGTTTTCCTTTTTTACACATGCTAAGTATGTCTGTTTGGGCCGTCAGCATACTAATCCTGTGTACCATGGATCCGGTTTTGGCTTGTAGTATTGCTTGTTTTGTGAAATATTACAAAACAATGTGTGATTTCCTAACTGGAAGACTCGACGGACTGTAGCTGGGCATTGCTTTTCTCAATATTCACAGAAGCCATTGCCTTACAGAGCCAACCATGTCCACCACATACGTTTTATATCTGTCATTTTTCCAATTTTCCCCCAAACTGTGGGAATTTTCCCTGCATAGTTGATGCCTGACCTGCACAAATCACCCTTTTCTGAATTTGGAATTCTGTCTCCTTTTCAGAAATGTATGCCTTTCTGTCTTCCCATTCAGCCCTCCTACCCTCCTATTCCATTAGGTCCACACATGCCCTATTGGAAAAAAAGGGCAAAATCGCCTACTTCTCACAAAACTGATGGTAATCTTATGAAAATATGTTTTTTTGGTTTCCAATCAACCTGTTCTTGAAAGCCTGGAAAATGGCGAATTCAGCACAGCAAACCATGTGTTCCTAGCTCTCAAAAGTAAAAAACCACAGGCTTCTTTGTACATCATTTTATTGGCATTTTCTGAAAAAACACAAAATGTACTCCCTTTTTGGTTATTGTCTCTCACCCCATACCGCAAACTAGGATTCCTTGGTGGTGTTATGGGAAGAAAAGGGGCCAAATTAGTTTGAGATATCACATGTAACAAAAATGTTACAAGGGATTGAATGGCGACATACCAAAATCACCAAAAATGGGCTTGGCACGGGGGGGACCCTTGGCAGTTAAGGGGTTAATAATGAAAAAAGTAAATTATTTTAAATTTGGGCCCCCACATACCCCATATTTCTACAGCCTTTTTACCCTCCCCCCAACTACACCCACCCCTTTTAATCCCTTACCCCACCCCCATATATACTTTTACTAAACAAAATTCAACTTTTTTTTCAGGTGTCGTTTAAAATGTTTGTCGTTATTTTATTTCATTAATAACACTGCATACCACAGTGGTGATAAATGATTGCACAGTATCATTCACTGCTAAATTCAATATGCAGTGTTTTCTATTTAAATGTATAAAGTTACAATTCAGTTCAGTGTTCTCTGGACATTGATTGGGCTTACGACCCTGTTTTCATTTATCGCTTTTAAATATTTGTGCCTTCCACTTTAAAGAACTTCCCAGTACTCCGAGACTTTCGAAACTGTTCTGCTTCAAGAGACGTGACCACTTCAATTCAAAGTATTTCTGATACTTTAAAGTTTAATAATGGAAAAGCCTAGGAGCGGAGACCTTTGAAAACATGCTTTTCTAATGCACGTGACCACTCCGCTACTAGCTACAAAATATTTCAGCACAATGGAAATGTACAGTCACTCACGCTTCGTGTACCGGGTTTATTTCTCAGAAACTCAGTGGTCTCTAAAGTAGCGGTCCTCGCAGCACTGAGCACACGATCTGCAGCTTCTGCTGCTTGGTGTCCAACCTCTGCCCCTTAGACACCCCTGCGCCGGCATCTCCGAAACAGGGAACAAGCACTTTACGTGGAAGGGAAAGGGGCAGCCTTTCCACCCAGCTCCCTTGTCTGCTGCCAGTCCGCCCCACGGAGCTCTTGCTCCAATGGCAGGCTGTCTCAGGTCCTCTCTCTTCACCCGAGTACTAAAGTGGTGAAAGTGTAAAGTGTTCATTACTCTCAATTGCCTCTTCCTCATCTCAGTACTGTCAGGTGTACTGTATATTGTTTTGGGGGGGACTGACTTAAAATAACCAATAAAGGTCGGGCAAGGGTTAGGTTGTTCATCACTATGAAAAGGGGAATACCATGTCTTGCCTGAGGTAATCCAACTCCAAATCATCAAGGATCCTCCACCCAGGTTATCCTCCCTCACCCCCCACCCCCCTGGGTCAGGATCCAAAAGCAATGGCTTTTCCCTGGCCACCTGCGTAGATGATTCAAGGGGTTTAGGCGTGAGAAAACCCCCAAGTTTCTCACAGGATCCAGTTTTTGGGCTCCGATCTTTTAACAGTAGCGCATTACTGTAAGTTGAAGTCTATGCATCCTTCAGGATTAGTCCTTGGTCAGGTGGTGTTGAAAAAGATTTGAGAAACTGGAGAATTATGGGGGCATTCTGAGCCGATACAGGATTGAGTAGCAGAGGGTGGGTACGTGACAAGAGAAGGGTTGTTTGCGGGTCCTTTCTTTGCGGACGAGATGTGATTCAAGCCGCTTTATCAATTTGCTGCATGAGGATCGTATGCCACCATCTGTACCTCACACTTAGACATACATAAAACTCATAAAGGTACAATATGGCAATTCAGGTTTCAGGTTTAACAGAAATAACAGTCATATTCAACATGAACCTGATAACTTTATATCCTTGTAGCTGGGGTCGGATCCCCTCCCCCAGTTCAGAATTTCCACTCTGAAAACCCTCTCAGGGCCGAACTCCGCTATCACAATAGCAGCGGCTCCGGCTTATTCAGTTATCTGCTGCTGCAACTGCAGCTTACAACTCCCACTGCTGCTCCACCTCCTAGTTCTAATGGCCTGCACCTGAGGGGGGCCTTATGTATTCAAAAGTCCTGCTCAGGTGTGGGTCATTAGAAGCCTTAGACTGCACATTGCCATTTAGTGCCTCTGAATCCCTCTTCCTCGTCCCAGTACTTCGGTCATTGTGGGACTTGAAGTCCCCAATGTTCTGACCTCTTTTTATATCACAAGTAGGGTTTTCCATTTGAATGAATTCACTCTTTTTAGTTAACACACCTTTAGGGAAAGATTTGGGAAAGATTAATGATTGGTTTAGATTTAAGGGAGAATTATATTCATTGGAAGCCTGGGTCTTAATGCTCTGCTTCCATGTATATTCTTCCCATGTTGATGACAATGATTTTCACTACAAACAAAGCGGGTAGGTTTAAGAAGAGAAACCTTACTCTGACAGCAAGCCATTAAATATCCTGGCATCATAGAAATCTCCCCTTCTGAAGAAGATAAATGCTACGTGCCTCCCAACAGAGCTATTTCATTTCCCTGGGGCCCTTCTCATCCCAGGTGATCTTCCCGCTAATACCACCCCCAGGGTTTGGATCTGGTAGCGGCTGCCTTCTCCTTGCCACCTGTGAGTAGACTTTAGTCAGGGGTTCTGTAGGACTTTGCAGTGTTCATCACAACAGGCTGCTGCCAACGGTGTAGCCAAAGGTTTTACCTGAATCTGAGAGCTACGCATCAAATCAATCTAGGCGCATGTCATTGAGCTATTGTTGGACAATGTTTTGTTTAGCGGGAAGACCGATGTGGACTATTTCAGTCTTGGATGGGTTAAGTTTCAGGTAGGCAGTCGACATCTATGACTGGATGTTGGCTAGGTTATTACCGAAACGACTGATGTCTTGTGGACTTTTTACTCATGTACAATTGAGTATCATCCGTGTGTTGGTGGATGGCTATATCCAGATCTTTGAAGAGTGTTCCCAGAAGCTTGATGTAAAGGTTAAAAAAGGATTGGTGACAGGAAGGAGCCTTGAAGGACTCTGCAGGAAATTGGGAATCAGTTACAATGTAACATGTTTGTCTGGACAGCCTAGTGTCTGCCTGAGAGGCAGGAGGTAAACCAATTCAGAACAGTACCAGAGCATCCCATCCTGTCGGCGAGGAGGCAGAGGATAATGTGCTGGTTGACTGTATTGAATGCAGCTGAGCATGTCCGGGAAGGAGCCTCCTGTAAGGAAAGCCTTAATGATGCTTAGGAGTACGTTGAGCGCAGGGCCCATCAGTTGTATAATGATGGAGGCTGGGATGATATTAGCAGAGTAGGAAGTAGGTTTGAAAGAGGCAGCTGTTTTAGGAGGTCTGAGGGAGAGACAGGAGAGAATTTGGTCCAGAAGGGCAGTGTGCGTGCTGGGATCCAGGGGAAACGAATGTTGTGGTAGGTTGATTCGATTGGTCGGATTTTGTCTGTTTTTTCAATATTAGAGTTAATTCAGTTGCATTTTTCCTCAGTTGCTGGTACCTTTGGGTTGGATTAGGGTTTGGTACAATGCTTTCTACTTCACAGAGTGCTTTGCTACTCTATGAGACTTTTGCAATGTTGGTGATTATTAAGCAGCTTTGGCCTTGATAATCAGAATCTTATGGTTGACGCTGAGAGATATGAGATTTGTGTGATCTCCTGGGTTACGGTTTTTGTGACACTGTTTCTCTAGAGCTCAGATTAAGCGCTTGCTGGAGACGAGCGCGGAGGTGAACCAAGAGGCAGATGGTTTGGTTTTAGTGCGGCTGGTTTTTAGTAGGGCATGAGTACCAACCAATTTCATAGCAGAGTTGTTGAAAAATTCTAGGAGGGCCAAGGCGTTCTATCTGGTGGGTAAGTCTGCAAAGTTTGCTTATAGCTCATTGACCGAGAAGGTTTTAAAGGAGTGGTGATAAGTGAGGGGGTGTTTAACTTGACCTTTGTGGGCCATGGTCAATTGGGTGATAGACAGTGAGATGACAGCAAGGTCAGACCAGTTGAGTGGGATAGAGTTTGTGCAGGTGATGAGGGGCGGATGTAAAGACTAAATCTTGCCTTTGTTGTGTATGCGGAAGAGCACAATTTGCTTAAGACCAATGGATCTGATCAGTGCGAAAAGCATACTTTGCGTGTGGTTGTCAGTGTGAGACTCTGGGACGTTAAAATCTCCTAGAAAGACATTGGTGTACGCTTTTGGCAGAGGAGAGACAGTTGGAGATGTCCGCAATGAAAGTGACTCCTGTGTGGTGGTCTGCAGATGAGGTGGAATGTGGTGGATTCTTTATGAGATGAAGGGAATTGGCAAGCAAGTGAATCAAATGAGATTCTTATGGGAGAATGGGTGATGGAGAATGGCCAATCAATTCTGTGGATGATTGCCACTCCGCCTCTTGCCCTTCCTGTCCAGTGACATTTTGGATTCAAAAGCCTGGTGGTAGGAGGACTTCAAAAACATGTGGGGAGGATGGGGTTCTTCACAGTGCTGCAATGGGTCTTCTGGTGGCAAAAATCCCCACAAGCAACTGGTCTTGCCAAAGGCAGAGGTAATCACCAGGATATAGAAGTGACCGAGTGGGGAGCTTGCTGTCTGTTTGAATTATAAGAAACTCAGACTGTATATACACCAGGATGAGAATTCCAGTAGCCAAGAGAAAAACTCCAGATAAAGTTCTTTGCACATCCTTCATTCAGTCACGCCTTCAGTCACTTTCTTGGCAAATAAAATTGAAGCAGCAGGAGTGTGTGCTGTTTGGTGGAACAGCGCCTTTGCTTACATCACAAAATGCAAGTACATTGCTGTTAGTGGCAAGGGCAGGGGTTTTACCTCTGTGAGGCTGTGTCTGTATGCCTCGAGCAGCAGGAATGGGCAGGGTTTCACTTTCTTCTGCAGTGCAAGCACTCAATGGATATGAGGCAGGAACATCAGTTCAATTTGACATCAGAGCTGGTGCTGGCCAGTATCTACAGGAATCGTTGAAGGAAGTGGTAGCAGGTATGGTTTGTGGCTGTCGCAAGACTTTGAGACAATGTTAGGGATTCAGGGGGTTGCAACATCTTCTTGCATGCAGAGGAATGTGTCCACAAAGAATGTCACAGGGACTTGGCAGGTGTCTTTGTCAAGAGGAAGATCTGATGTGGGGCAATTCTACCTTGCCTGGAGCATTGACTACCTCTGATGCACACTGGTGTAAAACTATCCCCCTGGCTTGAGCGATGATTGGGTCCACTGGGAATTTTAGGCGTGGCTCTTTCACATGGAATTAGATGGATCTGACCGCCTTTAGAAGGGAATTCAAGTAGTTCAAAACCATGTCCTCATGTCCTCATTAAGGTGAAGGTTAATTCTTCTATTTTTTTAAAATTTTATTTATTTATTTGTATATAATCTAAAAATAGATTTTTACAAAAAGAAACCGGAGATGGAGATTAGACATTTCATTCATTTGATCAAGTAGAAACTCATAAGTCTATTTTTTGAGATCTGAGTACTTATCAGCAATTTTACAGCCTCTACTATAATTTTGCAGCAATTTGTTCATTCCAGAAAGAAAAAAAAAAAGAAGTTTTTCTGAATAACTACAGCGTCGCCGGCATTTGGGGAAACAGCTCCTTGACTATATATTGCATAATATTGACCGTCGCCAGTAGCCATGATGTTCTGCCTATGCATCGTATTTCGTATTTACAGCTAGTTGTATGTGAATATGAAGCCGAGCAAGGGGCAACATTTGACGCCATTTGAGGCCAGTCTCTTGATACATCTTGGATAGTCCAAGGCCTATAGGTTAGTAGCTCTATAGAAAAACCCAGATAGTCTTCTCTTAATGGCTTCATTTCTGTGTTCTACAGTACCACTGGACTGGTGTGTTAGGCACAGTGTAGGTGTTGTATGACATTTAGAGTGTTTCCGCCAGCCCTGAAGATAAGGGGTGTATCGTCCACTTTACTTCCTAAAAATAGGCAAATCCTCCCAAAAAATAAAAACAGGGAGTAGAAATTATCCCAACAAAAAGTAGTAAACAGACCTTGTGATCCTGCTTTGACCTACACAGCTCCATGGAGATTTTTGGACCAGTAGGGCACATAGTACCACAGAAAGAAACTACGATTAGTACTGCCTGATTGGAAGAAGTAAACATGTATCTTTTGTAATGTGTATGAATAACTAGGTGCAAAGGAATAATTATTACAAAAACATTTCCGTTTTCCAGTTAAACATTTTTTGCTCACTTCCCCATTGGGAATTGGACTTACATTTTTACTCCCTAAAAAAATCATTTTACTCCCAACTTAAAAAAAGCGGGGAGGAAAAAAACGTATCTGGGCACACTGGTTGCATAATAACTGGTCTCTAATAACCTGGTAGTAAAGTGAATCCCATTGTAACTGATCTTGGGATGTCAAATGGGGGAATGTTTCCCGCTAGTAACCTTTTCGCCACTGTGATGGTGCCTGCTTTCCTACAGGGATAGGACCCACCCCAAAAACACATCCACTAAAACGAAACAATAGACATAAAATAGTCCTTTAGGGAGTTGGGTAAAATCTGTTTGGACATTGTGGATATTCTGGAATGGCCCTTCTTGAGCCGAGCATGTGGAAGACAGTGTTTTGACAGCCACACCAATTTTAAGAGCTAGACATATGGGACAGGTACTACAATAGTGGTTAGCTGCAACCAATAGGTGAAGTAGGGAAGAGTGGTCTAGGCACTACTGGGCGGCCATCAGGATTGTGTCATTGACTATCACTTCCCAACTTACAAGTTATGCAAGAGCAATAAGCCTTCTTTTGTTCAGGAGCTCAACCCCACTAGAGAGGGTGGAAATCCAGGCTGGTGTGCCAAAACACAAATATCATCAGCTGCCAAAAGACCTGAAGGGCCTTTGCCCTGGCTGATTTGTCAGCGAAGTTGTTTCTTTGAGCAAAACCATAGACCGTGTGCCTTGAGCTTACTTTGGAGGGCAGAAGGATGCAGTATGGCCCCTAATAAAGTGGCTACATAGGATTCAGTGCATAATGGGGTGCCTGCTGAGGTTAGGAAAATGAGCTGTTTCCACAGAATGCCAAACTTGTGGGTAACATCATGGGTGTAACAGGTATCTGTATACATGTTAGTAGATGTTTCTTTTTCTATATCACAGGCAGGGTAACTGTCAACTGGAGTGTCACAAACAGCACACTGACCCAAGAACACACAATGGACTAACCTGTTCAGGTGCAGCCAGCTGTGATGAGATAAGAATCCCCCTACCATCTCTACCAACCTTATGCAAAGGATTAGGTTTGCAGAAACAGAAGGGAAACCCTTGTAGAGTCCTGTCCCTATGTTGCCTCTAGGTTGGGAACCGGAAATTGCGACATGCGCAATACCAGTGAGGGTACCTATACCGTGAAAAGTTCTTGAAACAAGGTCTGCATTGAGAAAACCCTATATGATGTATCCACAAAGAAATGACGGTCTTCTGAAGGAAGTTCCAGAACAATGTGAAGATGAATGAAACCGAAGACTGGAGACATCACATGAAGCAGAAATGACGCACATAGAAGAGATGCCGATAAAGAAGGTGAATGGACTGTATAGAATCTGATGGCGAAGTAAAGGATTGACTAACATTTTGTGAGCAAAATGAACATTGAACCGGCAGAGAAGCACTGAAGAAAATGCAAAGCCGTTTTAGAATTGTACAGATGTAGTGACGCAAGTAGACCAAGTAATCATAAGGCTGGCTATACGTAGTGAATAGACTGCAGGCGATGCCGCCAATATATATATATATATATATATATATATATATATATATATATATATATATATATATGTTTATAGAATCTTGATGTTCCACAAAGCATTATAGCAAATTGTACCCCATGAATAGAAGGGCTGACAGTGTGGCGCAGTTGAATAAAATAGCTGATGGCAAAGGAAGATTCCAGAAGTCTTGCTGGCCCAGTGTCAAGAGTCGGGGATGCCAAGAGCCTGGTTATCTACTCGAGGAGATACAATGAACGTGAGAAGCAAGACGTGCCTCTGTTTGAGGTGTAATGGAAAAACACCAGAAGTGCCAGGTTTTATTCATTTAATAGTATTAAATACAACGAAGGTGCTCAAAACGTGGTCTCCTGTCACATGGTTAAGTTGGAAATAGACTTTGGGGCAAGCTACACCAAGACCAGAAGATAAGGCCATGCTCTCGCTCCCTTTTATTCCCAGAGACGAGAGGCTACTGCAAGGCCGAGTTAAAAAACTAACTGACTGGCAGACAGCAGGAGTGATGATGGATGTTGGGCTAATTGGGTGGGGAGGCATGACCAAGCCAACCCACATGCCCCTGGGGTAACCAGCTTGCGTGCTGCTAGCGAGTGGAATATTCCAGAAGAGTACAAGCGTGCCAACCAATTATAGAGGGCCACCTAGCAAGGAGCCCTATAATTTGAGTAGCCAATAGAATGTTGTGTATTAGTATGACGCAGAAGATGACTTGCACTAGGGGTGGGCTTAGTTGTCCACCTGACCTTAGAGACCCAATCCTAGTCCAGTCCCCATAGAAAGTATGCTTGGATGTTCCTCTTAAGTCTATCAAAATCCCCCGTAGGATTTCTTATTTTGCCACATAGCATGACGTCAGTGATGATGAATTTGTAGCATAAAGCTGTGTTTTTTATGTAAAATGTTTGAGAGACTTGAGCAAACGTTGGATGATGTCCATTGCACTCCCTGTTTTAGACAATTGATAATAAAACAGCTGTTTGTTTGCCAAATTTCCTGAGTCGGTCTGATTATTTATGTATGAGTAAGATCTGCATCCCCATCCATCTCAGATACTGTTACCTCGTCTTAAAGGACCTTCTGGTTGACCCTCAAGGAGGAAAACACCCTGTAGTCCTCTTTTCTTTGATAGCGTTGTCACTGGCTCCCCCTGAAGGCTTTCCGCGCTAGGTTTTCACCTGTGTGTAGCAAAGAAGGACTGCTAATTAGCGGCGGGCTGAGTAGGCAGGCTGTGGATTAGAAAGGGCCGAATGAATGCGCCACTTTCGCACTCAAGACCAATCTTCACAAGAGAAGGCAGAGATTACCTTTAACAGGGATAGGGAGGTTTGGGAACCAGGAGCAAAGGCGGGTCATAAGCAAGAGGATTACTCGCACACAGTTAGTTCTACAAGAAGAGACGATACAGTGAATACACACAGGACAAGGGCAAGGATAGTTGTGAATAGCACTTAAAGACAGTAGAAAAGGAAAACAAACTCACAAGCATTATGCTGAGATATAGCAACGCGCCTTCACTCCCGTCTCTCCTGTACTTGAGCATTTCTCCCACTGTTGTCTGACGCTGAGGCTGCAGAATCCACGAACCAGAACTCCTCCTTCCGAAACACTAGACCATTGGATGCCACTTCGGCAGCCATGTTGGGGGAGCCAGGGAGTAATGCGCAAACCCTCCTCCAGCGATGCAGAAACAAATGTTGGCGGAACCGGGATATTACAGTATGCCCCCTCCCAAGAGGAGACAGCCCCTGTTTTCTCGGATGCAAACGATGAAAACGTCGGTCCAAACATGGGGCATGCCCAGTAGAAGCCAGTTCCCATGTATGGCCAGCAGGTGAGTACCCATTACAGTTGTAAGGAAGGCATGGTATCAAACAGTAAAATAGACACTTGATCACAATTCAAGGGTGTTTATTGAACTTCAATCGGGTTTGAAAAATGCCTGTCTAATCCTAACTCTAAAGATGGGAGCAAGCTACGACCATCATATAATAGTTACACAGTCCTAGTCGAGTCTGTCAAAGTAAAAAGGGCCTATACTAATAAACCTATTGCCAATCCTTTCTTCTAAATACAAATAGTGTGGGATACAATGTTATGCAAAAGAAGTGTTCAAGAAATGATATGTTGGGATATTCAAGTCGTTGGCTTCCCTTCCCCACGTTTTGTGGATGGGACAAGGCAGCACACTCAAGCTTAGCACACTCTCTGGCTTCTCTAGCATAAGGATGCAGGTCTAAACTTCCACATCAGGGTCTTCTTTGTCAAAGTCTCTTTGCCATTCAAAGTCTCTTATTTTACAGGTGCAACACGACAACACATTAAAGTTCCTTTCGTCTCAGGATTTTCACTTATACAACTTTTCTGGTGTTTTACTGTTCACCCCGGTTCCCCCTCCGCTGGGCTCAGACCCACTTTAACCTCCAATTAGTCTCCCTCTGCCGTGCTCAGACCAAATTCATGTACTTTTCCAAACATTCCCTACTTCATCAAAATCGAAGACTTTTGACTGTGTGCAGGATTTTGCTCGACTACTTCGATTCACATTTATTCGTTCTCTTTCAATTGATCTCCCTATACCGGGCTCGGACCAAATGTATCTACTTTTGTCACTTTTCAACTGGGTACCTTACAGAGACCTTCGATTAAGCACCCACACAGTGCCGGACCACTCTGTCAAAGGTATTGTAGCTTGCTTTAAAGTTCAATCACTCATCAGCAGTTCAACTTCACTTGCACCTCTTATCACACGCGTTTTAACAATGTTCATTCCAGCGCTCGCCATACAATGTTGCTGCTTGCAACTTTGGCTTCAACACAGACCTGTCTTGTATCTGTCTGCCCAACTCACTGGTCCACCCCCAGGAACTGGATCCAAAAGCGATGGCTGTTTCCCGGCCACCTAGAAGACAGATGCCGGAGGACTAGTGGGTGAGACACCTTCTGGTTTCTCGAACAGTCCACCATATACTGGAGATGCCCATGAAAGTAGCGGGAATCACAAATGCCTGCAACCTCACACTCCAAACCTGAAATTGTAGTGATCAGAGGGGGCGAGCAACAGAGGGTATCTGGAACTGATCCAGGACATCAATTGAGACACGGAACACAGGATGCAATCTGGACCAGGATGGGGGAAGACTTAACAAAAATGCAGCAGACCCCCCATATACAGAATCTGAAATGGGCCAAAATACTTCTCAGACAACTTGGATGGAACCAGATGTTTGGGGAGAAAGCGGGAAGACAACAAAACTTTATCTCCTGGGCCTAGCGGGGGCAGCAGTTCTACGACGGTCAGCGGAGCGCTTTCAACATTCTTGGCCTGCAGTAACAGCCGTAATTGTCTGTTCATGACCCTGATGAATGCAAAAAAGCAATTCTGGATGCAACCTATATGTACACTGGAAAGGACTATCACCCAACTAGGAGTGCACAGCATTGTTATATGCAAACTCTGCCAATGACAAAAGTGTAGCCCAATCGTCATAAACAGAGAAGATAAAACATTGTAAGTAACCTTCTAAGGTTTGGTTCAACCTCTGTCTGTCCGTTGGTCCGAGGGTGGTAACTGGAACTCCGATCCCTCGGAATGTTTAGTGCTGAACAGACTAGCTTCCAATATCTAGAAGTATACTCAGAGCCTCGATCCGAGGCGATCGTGTCCGGGAGCCTATGACGAACATAAACATGATTGGTGAATAAGCGAGCCATTTGGGCTGCTGTGGGAATCTGGCATAATGCATGAAAGTGATTCAATTTTGTGAAATAGCCAATTGTTACCATGTTGGCAGTGTTCCCACACAAAACTGGGAGAGCAATGATGAAATCTGTGGCGATTATTTGCCAAGATCTCTTGGGTCTAGCTAAGGACACCAGCTGATCCAAATTTGACCTTCTTGGAACCTTGGTTTGCAGGCAGATGACACAACTTGAAATATAATCCTCAACATCAGATCCCATCTTGGGCCACCAAAAATACCTCTATAGAAGTGTCCGGCTATTACTGTGTCATGGCATATCCTGAGTTTAGTTTAGTTTGTTTATTTATATAGCGCAGCCAAACCCTAGGGTAACTGGCCGCTTTAGACTTGAGGAGCAACAAAAGTTACAGAAAGAGTGCTTCCTTCTGTACTGCAAGTGAAGGCAGAAATACTAGATGGTCATGGAAGAACAGACCGTCGTCTTGAGTTAAGTTATGTTCAGTGTCGCTGTTTCCCGTTTGACTATTTTCAAAAAGTCCATTAAAGCATAAAGGAATTTCACCTTTGGGAATAGATTTTCTGGTTGAAATCTCGTCCTCAAAGCACTCACCTTTCTAGATAGGATGTCTGCCATAATATTAGCCTTCCCTGGTATGACATTATAGGTAATGCTGTAAGGGGAAAATAAATGTGCCCAACGAGCCTGAAGGCTGTTTTGTGTCTCTGCATATTGCAGGCTCTTTAAGTTCGGATGATCTGTCCTGACTTCGATGGAGTGTTTGAATCCTAGAAGATGTCCACTCCTGGAAGGCCCATTTGATTGTGAATCATTTTTTTTCTAAAACCATGTAATTGGTTTCTGCTGGTGATAAAGTCTTTGACATGTACGCAATGGGGCATTCATCTCCATTCATCTCCGGTTCCAATGTTTGCTTCATCAGGGTTCTTTAGGACTGGACCAGTATAAAAGGCTTTCTTTAGTGTTTCAAAGGCATGATCAGTGGTCATTGTTCATGTGAATTTAACACCCTTCTTCAACAGAGCTGTCATTGGTAGTATAACCTTAGAGAAATCTGCTATGAATTTACAATAACAGTTTGCAAAACCTCTAAATCGTTGTAGTTCTTTCACAGAACGTGGTGGCATCCCGTCGAGAATAGCTGATACGTTACTAGGGTCCATAGAATTCCCTCTGGAGGACAACACGTATCTGAGAAAAAACATCTTGAAACATGTTGTATTGCTCGGGAAGTTTATGAATCTTGCTTATACTTGTACCAGCGGTTTCACCAAAGGATGAAGTGGAAATGGATTGAAAACCTGCCGTACAAGAGGTTAGGCAATGAGTTACGCAATTTTCGGAACCTAGGAAGAGTGTGCTGGCCTTCCAATTGTATATGGGTTGTGTTTGTTTAACCACAGGAGTCCTAAAATGATAGGATGGTGAGCCACTTTAATTATGTTAAATGACAATTCTTTCTGATGTGATGACAGTCATACGCAAGGTTTTTGTTTATTCGCAGATTGGACCTGATATCAAAGGAGTACCGTCCACTCCTCCTACGGGGATAAGCACTTTTTTGCCACTCAAGGAATGTGATGCAATTTGGCCCACTCGTCATCTATAAACAATCCGGCTGCTCTGCAATCTGAGGGCAGGTACGCCCTCTAGGTCAGTGTTTGCAAAAGCCAAGTCGATCTTGATAACCACCATGTGTAGATTCTGTATTTGTTGCTGTCTTGGGACAGTTTCCGATTTCTGGTACCCCTGTACTATTTTCCGCAATTGTGGGTTCCAATATGATTGGGAATTGGCGTTTCCCTGTCGCCTGAGAGGCACCAAAGGACAGTCTCGCACCAGATGTGTTTTAGAAGCACAGTACATACGAATAGCATAGAAAGACAATGGAAAAGGAAAACGAACTCAAGTGTTTTGCTGAGAAATAGCAACGTGCCTTGATTCCAGTCTCCCCTATACTTTATCACTTCTCCCACTGTTTACTGAGGCCGAGGTTGCAGAATCCATGGATTCCTCCTTCCGAAACACTAGACCGTTGCATGGCACTTCGGCAGCCATGTTCGGGGAGCTGGGGAGTAATGCACAAACCCTCCTCTAGCGATGCAGAAACTAATGCTGGCAGAACCAGGATATTGCAGTAACTGTAGTGAGCTAAGCAACTGGGCCAGAATGGGTATTTGGCAAGCGATAGGCTTTGCTTATTTCATACTAAGTGCAAAGTCTGTACACCACTATACATATGCCAGGGGATCCCTCAAAAAAGACCCATTAACACAGAGAATCTGATCCAGATTCTGTATGGGTACATCTTCCAAGTCTCATGTAAGGGTTAAGAGTTGTTATGTGAAATTATACAATCATGGGAACATGGTGTCGGAAGCAGGGGCTCTTGGTGTGATGTCATCTGCTCAGTGGCAGTTCAGTGGCAGTCCACCAAGTCCATCTCTGCTTGCTGTTGGCACACATTTTTAAGTTGGTGCTGGGAGAGGGGCATTTACCAGTTGTGATGCCCCATGAGCATAGTGTTACATCTCTTGTTATCTTTGCCCAATACAGGCCTTAACATTGGTGCTTTCAAGGGCTACCTGGTGGCCTTATCCATCTTTTCAAGGACTCCTGAGGGGTTGTATTTTTCTGATTCCTACTCTAACGGTTCCTAAAAAGGCTAGTTAATACCTTTGCAGCACCCACCCTCTGTGTGGGATCTTTACTTGATCTTGATGTTCTTGATGGTGACGCCTCTTGAGCCCTTGCATTTGTGTCCATCGAGGGTACCCAATAATAAAGTGGATTTTCTTTTAGTGGGGATCACTGTTGTTTAGTGGTTTGCTGAGTTTTAGGCTTTCAGTTTTGCCACTTCACCTTTTATTTTCTAAGGAACGTTCCTTCATCAGAATATGCCAGTTGAAACACTTTGTGCCCTATCCAAAATCGAAGACCCTTTTCACAGATTCGACTCCAAAAGAGACTTGTATTTCTATTGGTGAGGCTGAAGGAGTTCCATCTGGATTATCAGCACTGGATTGTCTTGTGTATCAATACCTACTATGAGTTAGCACACAAGGATGTCAAAGGGAGCACTAGAGCTCACTCTGTGAGATGTCAGAACGCTCTTTCTTCAGTAGGCAGCGGGGTAAAACCAAATCAATAAGGAATACACAGATGGGACTAAGGAAACTCAATTTGTGTTACATTTAACAGAAGGGAGTGGCAATTGGACAATGGAGTATATTTCAATGCAAGAGTTAGTATGGACCTTTCCACAGCCTTTGAAATGGTGAATAGGGTTTGGCTTTTTAGAAGGGTTAAAGATACATTTGCAACTCCTTAAAGTGATTAAACTTGTACATTGTATTACCCAGGCAGCTGTGCGCTTTGGACCCACAGGTGAGTGTAGTCAGTACTTCAATATAAGAAGGGGGTTCAAGCAGGGGTGCGTGTTGGCCCCACTGCTTTTTAACCTTCACACCATCGCATTGGAGACTGAGTTGAAGGCTATGTTTGCTGATGTTCCTATGACTGCAAGCACCCAAACTCCAGTCCTGAGCTATGCAGATGATGCAGTGTTGATAGCTAGGAACCCAAAGGCATCGCAGGTCCTGATCCGCAAATACTCCGAATGTATGGGTGCAAGAGATCTAAAAGTGAATGCCAGTATATACAAGGTTTTAATGATTGGGGCAAATAAAGGTTGCTATATCTTCTTCTTTAAAAAAAAATCAAACCAAAGCAGGTAAACCACTTTAGTTATTTGGGGGTGACATTTCCAAATAAATGGCATGGGATGGATCATTTTTCTAACCAAGCCAAACTTATGGGCAAGTCATGTGGTGCTATAAATAACATCACAACCACCTTAGGATACCAGTCTGTTGAAACCACTTTAAAAATGTACCGGGCAAAATCACGTGCTAAAGCAATGTCTGATGTTGAGCTTTGGGGGTTTGAGGACTTGCATTTAATTCAAGCAAGGAGGATGCTTTTATTAGATTCTACTCAATCTCCCGCAATCTGCTCTGCTTTTCACCATGACTGCAGAATTAAATCATCCCTTTATAGGTGATGAACTTAGGCCAAAACCCATTTTGTATGTGGATATCATTATGGACCAACCCTGCGGCTGGTCTTTCCCAGAAAATACTGAAGGACCTCATGATGAATGAAAACCTATACAAGATCCCTTCGATAAAATATGTTTGTGGCACCCTGATAAAAGTGGGTGCTGGAGGATTGTTTACGGATCCCAGCAGTATTTCTAAAACCGACATTGGGTTGATTACAGGGATATTAAAACATTTCTAGGATATTGAAAGTAGGGAAAAGGATCATAGCAAACTGATAATAGGAGGCATACTACTATTTCTATCCCAAGCTAAAGGAGTGGTCATCTGGACCTAATTGTTTCATGTAACAGCAGGTCACATATAACTTGCCTTAGGTTCGGTTTCTTGCCAAGTGGAAAGGTATCTAAGTGGAGTATACACATATCTTCTGAAAACTTGGCCTTCCCACATTGCCTGCAAGTTGAGGACACAGTACATTTTATGTTCTTGCGTGACCTATACAGGAAGATTAGGCAGAAGACCCTCCTCCCTGTGTTCAGACGTGCAAGCATTAGAACAATTGGGCAGGCTTTGCAACATCTGTTGGCTGTAGATCCAATAGCCTTAGATTCAACCCAGATTTATATTGCATTGCGTGAAGGACAGCAAACAATATCTCGGTGGGCTATCGCCATAAGAATGTGGTTTTACTTTCAAACTGTATGGCAAGTGATTGGTTAATAATTATTTTTGTATTTATGTAATTGATGTATGTATAACGTTGTTGCAATGTATTGTACCTTTAAGGCTTGTGTCGAATAAAGTTATGTTTATGATGATGATACTGCATTATTAAGGTTGAGAGTCATAGTTTGGGCTACAGCATACTTCTAATACATTTCTGCTTTAATATATGCAACAGTTTAAGATATATTGTAGATAACATATTAATGTCCTTGTTATGGTTATAATTTGCAGATTTATTTGAATTTAATGAGTTATGTTTAATTACAATATGGAAGAGGATTAATGTGTTTGTTTATTTATTTGTAAAGCGCTCTTCCCCCAAAGGTATCTGGGCGCTACAAGAATGTGGAATTTCTTAGTTACAACACAAAGAGATACAGGCTATGTTAAAATACAGAATGGTCCATAATACAGGTAATATAAAAAGGGTATGTACAGGAATAATATACATATATGGCTATTTTGTTGTTAACTAGGCAATTTTGAGGGTGCTAAAGACGTGTGAGGTCTTTGGATATGAGCCAGCGTTTGGTGTTGTCCCTGAATTTATGGAAGGATTGAGTGACTCTTGGGGAGGATGGTAGGGAGTTCCAAAGTTGAGCCGCGATGACTGGAAAGCTACTGTCATCGGCTTTAGTTAGCCTTAACTTAGGGACTCTTAGGAAATCGTTGTTGGAGGTCGTAGTAGGTTGTACCGTGTTGTTCTTGGTGAATTTCTCAGTGAGGTAGAGAGGTGCTCAGTTGATTGAGACTTTTACATGTCAGGGAGGCAGTTTTGAGATGTATCTATCCATAACGTAAAGCCAGTTATTATTGCGTCTTATTGCCGAGATATGTTGTCTTTTGGAGATGCCTAATGCCGTTCGCAGTGCATTGTTCTGGAGAATCTGGAGCTTGTTAGTGATGTACTTACTGGCATCTAGGTTTAGTATGTTACAGTTCTAATTAAGTATAGTATAGTATATTACAGTTCTAATTAAGAAGTTGTGACAAGACTTGTACACTGGCCTTGTCAAGTGAGGATGGAAACCCTCTCGACTAACTGAAGAGGGAGAGAACAGTCAGTCCTAACCCTGAGGACAGTGTCTGCAGAGAGAGCCCCACTTCCGTTTCCTCCCTTTGTACCAGCATATTTCTATTTAGACCACTCTTATCTCCAGCCTTGCCTCCAATGTCAGATACTTGCCAGTTTATTTCTATTTCTTTCAGAGCTCTGACATTGGAATCATGAGCCAAGACAAACCATGAAACCGGAAAAAGATCAGAAACACTGCCTGTCCACTGTAGTGATCTGCTGCAGAGAGACCGGCTTCTACAGACATGCAACAGAGGCAGCAATGCCCTGTGATGAAGAGAGAGAGAGACGCGCACAGAAGCTGCTTCAATACGTGACAAAGGAGGCCCTCACAGAGCTGCCGAAGGAAAGTCGGCAATTATGCACAACATCCCAGAGCCTCCTAAACTATGTGGGACCTAAAGGTGAGAAAGACCCAGGGCGGTTAGCACAGGGGCAACACACTGGTCTTGGCAGCAAGACCACGCAGCACAACAGAGGTTCAAATCCTTGATCCACACTTAGAAACCGAAACTCGGGTATGGTATTAGGCGCATTCTAAAAAACCAATTAAATAAATAAATAAATCCCCTTAAAAACTTAACAGAAGGTCCCCTCGGAACAGGGTCTCGGAACACGAACATGAACGCTGGCCTTACCAGGCCACCATCGCCAGTATGCTTCAAGTCTGAAAAAGTGGATAGGGATTAGCTCACTGTTTATGATTTTCTAAATTAGACACACACACATCCCAGGTGGCGAAGATAGGGACAGACTGGCCATGGAAAGAGATCCAATCATGGCCAAGGGGGAAAATATAAACTGACTACAGGAAGCAGGAAGTGTGTGTTATTTGGTTGAGGTCAGAGGCGAAGGACAGCCAAGAGACCAGCAAGAGGGAGGAAGGAGTAGCGGACTGTGGAGGCAATTTGTGGAGCAGATGAGGTAATGCCTAGAGTTTGCAGGTGGTAGTACACTGTGACTGTGCATGTTTGTTTGGCGAGTGTGTAGAAAACTAATGTAAGGAGTGATTGTGAAGCAGATGATACTGAGGGAAATAGAGGTGTCCGAGTAGTGTGGAGGGCGAGGTGTGGAGGAGGAGGAATAGTGTGGCGGGAGAAGTAGGAATGTGGAGGGAGTACTGGGAATTTAGAGTGAGTAGTCGAGTAAGAGTTAAAAAAGGGAGAGGTAAGAGTGACCATTTTAAAAGGGGCATGAATCAAACAGCATATTTGCAAGGGACCATCCAGACCCATATTAGAACACTAATCACTAGATGATGTAGGGAGAGTTGGGAAGTCCCCAAGGGAGTCTAGTGAAGTGAGATAAGGCATTTTGGTCTTTAGCTCCTTACCACTAGCAGAAGATGGGCAGAAGGTTTTCTTCCTCTGAATCTATTTACCTGGGGTCAGTGAGGCTTGGGTTAGGGTGGAGGTTTTACACTATTCGTAAGAGAGAGGGACAGCAATAAGCCCCACAAAATCTTCAATCAAAACCCTTGAATCGCCTCTGAGAATGAGAGCAATTCTTGAGCCATCTGTGACAATGTGTATTACTGTATTTTGCACTATTTAAATGTTTGTTTTCTTCTAATAATTTCTCCAAATTTCGATTTTTACTTTAGAATGTGTGCCTCTTCTGTTGCTTATGTATGTTATAATAATTTGTGTAAGCCGTCCTGCAGCAATATCATTGTGATATTCAAATTAAACGACAGTGGATTTATGTTCAGAAATCCAAATAAGTTAATTTGTCTGATTCACTTTTACTAACACCACTTAAAGGATGCCCCCTGAAGAAGAGAGATTGCTCGAAACACTAAATTGTTAGAATGTGTTTCTTGTATGTATGCTCCCTCCATTGGATAAATACTCCCACCATGGTCGCCTCCTTTTCTTCCTCATGTGGGATGACCACCTCTCAAGGGAAGAGATCATCAGCAGTATCTACCAATACGATAGGAAACATGAAGCCAACGCAGCTCCATACTACCCTCACATGTGCGTCTTTGATTCCTCTTTTCAGTTCATTTTCTTCGACTATAGGAATTGGGAGCACCATCCTTTCTCGTCTTGTATGAGAATCCCAAGCATGTAGAATAGCGTTCTTGATTCTGATTTGGCAGTTCGGTTTTCCTTCTGACTTCCCAAGTTCCCTGTTGCATTGCTCAGGGCGTACGATATCCACATCCTACATGGCTTAGTTTTATGCTAGTGAGCCGCATCTGCTGGAATTATGGTGTCTGATTTTTTAGTTTTTGGGACATAAAAATGTATTTCTGTATGTTGACTTACACTTCTTGATGGAGACCTGACACCACAAGCATTTTGGCAAAAATGCAAGCATAACCCAGGAAAAATGTGCATATTGGCAAAATATGTACCCCTTGTTGATAAATTAGATACCAACCAGATTGCAATCAGGTCAAAGTCTTGTTTGGCCACTGAGATCGCGATCCAGAGACTTGGTCGATAGGATACATTGCAAACGTCCAATCTCTTGGCGGAAAATAGGAGCATCTCACATTTCTAACCTCCTAAATGACTGGTATGACAATCACAGGGTTACTCCCATTACAGCCATCTACTCTTGCCATGTCAGGATTTGATCAAGGCTGTTGGAGTCTAGCTGCCACCCTACAACCCCCTATCAGAAGAACATTGTACATGTATTGAAACACTTGTGTATAGGCGCGTTACAAATGCCATATCATATCATATCATTAATTTTGGGTGTTTTCCAGATGGGGAACTATAACTCTGATATTAGGTTCCTGATGTAAGGCAGCCAGCTTGCTTTCAGCTATCTTCATTGAGAGAAATATGTCGGCAACTTGAATAGCTAGAACAAGGGGTTTATTGTAAGGTTGTTTCATCTTCTTTCCGCCCATTACAGCCATTTTCATTCTAGGATGCCATTTTACTTTCCATTGTTGTCCGTAATGATTTTATTTTTATTATGCAGTTATTTGGACAGAAAAAGCCCGATCTCAAATATTTTCTTCAGAAATGTTTCTTTTGAATAAGTCCTGTCCAGCCTTCAGACCAGCTCCAGTGCACTTCTAGGGCTCCTGGCCTCCACGACACTCCACCACTCCAAGCAGCCTGAGCGCCATTGAAAGGGCCTGCTGGTTTTCCACCACTAATGGGACTAGAATGCCATCCCTATTCAAAGATGGCCACCGCCATAGTCCCGAAAGAGCTGTACCCGACGAGGAGAGCAGCGTCATCGAACCCTGATTGGGCAGCATGCAGGATGTACCAGCTCTCTGGCAGGAGCCGGCAGGCGGAGCCAGCTCCTCCCCAAGGCTCCCTCCTAAAGCCTTCAATGCCTGTCTGGGCCTGTACCACACCAGTCCAGCTCCCAGACTGGCTCCAGTGCACTTCTAGTGCTCCTGGCCTGCAAGACACTGGGCCACCCCATGTCCGATCACCCTTGAAAGGGCCTGCTATTTTGCTGCCACTAATGGGACTAGAGTGATGTCTCTATTCAAAGATGGCCACCGCTACAGACCCGAAAAAGCTGCACATGACTAGGAGTGCAGAATCGTCGAGCCCTGATAAGGCAGCATGCAGGATGTCCCAGCCCACAGGGAGGAGCCGGCGGTCGAAGCAGGTCCCTCCCCAAGACCCCTCTCCTAAAGGCTTTGATGCTTGTTTGGACCTGTGCCACATCAGTCTAGCCCTCAGACCAGCTCCATTGCTCTTCGAGTGCTCTTGGCCTCCAAGACACTGTGCCACCCGATGCCCGAGCGTCCTCGAAAGGGACTGCTGGTTTGCCACCACTAATGGGACTAGAGTGCCGTCCCTATTCAAAGATGGCCATTGCCACAGACCTGGAAAGAGCTGCATCCAACGAGGAGAGCAGCATCATCGAGCCCTGATTGGACAGCAATGCAGGATGTGTGCCAACCCTCCTAAGGCCTTCAATCCCTGTCTGAGCATTCCTGGCATCATGGCCCCTCACCTCACCATTCCCCAAGCATCCCACTATCGCCCTCTGCTGCTGCTACCCTTTTATGCCCCAAACACAACGCACACCAGCCTGCGACATTCCCTGCACCACATCCTCCAACCCTCCTCCCGCCAGCAAGCTGCAGTCCAGCTACAAGGTATGACGGGCCCCTGGGGGACCCTCATGCATGGAAACAAGGCACAATCACCACACACGAACTGATACGCCGGACACGAGGTTCAATTCCCAAAATCTAGGGTTTATTGCAAAGCAAATAGTCTCAGTCGGCCGACTCACATCCCGCAACGTGTGTTACCAAGACCCTGTGGGACGCAAGAGAGAGAACATTTTACAACAGTCACATATATACAAAAAGACCATCATATCATCAGTCGTGACTCATCGAACACCGCCCATAATGTATCTTCTTTAGCAAGGGTTCGGTGATTGACAATTATGACGAATGACACCTTCTAAGACATTTATTCAGCAACAGTTGCAATCTGCGAAGGTGCATACACTATTCTTTGTTACAGAGAACATAATGCTCTTATTCTGCAAGCAAGCTGTGTTCGTAGGAGAGACACATTCCCAGCCCTGCTATCTCTTGGTTTCTATTTGTGAGCTAGAGGTCGGCTCGATTTAAAGGGGTCCAGGAAAGGGGGGCCGTGAAGGAGAGTATCATTCAAGCCATTAACTGTCTATTTCTACAGTTTCTGCCATTTCCTGCTTGGTGATTAAATGCCTTTCTGCTTACTTTCAAGGACTTGTGAGGGAGAAAAACAGTGTATTGCTGACTGGGCTGTCTGGGCTAGTCTCTCAGCATGTAACTTGTGGCCTTGCTCTGTGCATGGGCAGAACGAAATAGAATCCACTTTAGCAAAGCGTTAGAACAGAAAATCAAGAGAAAGCAAAATTGCAAAATGGCGAATTCTGTTGGTACAATATGGACGCTCTATAGTTATGCTGACGATTCTGTGGCTATGCTAGACATATGATGCGGTTGATTTTCGGCCAAAATGATATACTGTCTATGCTATGGTAGGGTATTTTCTAGACTAACAAACCCTCCTCTTGGCCGTAAGCCAAACGCATCAACCATACATCGTGTCTTCCTCTGACCATGTATCTGATTCTGAACTATGCATACTGCTGGAATCGCCATCGTCATTATCAATATTAATGGACATGAATTCTTTCATAGTTTGCATTTCGTGATTCGTATTCGTATTCACTTTGGGAATTCTTTTTTGTGTCACCATGTGTATGCATTCATCACTTAATTCAGTGCAGATTATTGATAGACAGTGTATGCAACAACATCATGTTAGGAAGATTCTGAGGACTGCTGCTAAAATTGCAACTAATTTCCATCCCCATGAGCGTAATAACTCCCAAAACCAGGAACTTATGTTCAGTTCCCAACTGCCTGCCAGGGGGTGGAGGTCAGAGCTCAGGACGTGTAACTTCTTTATTGCCTCAAAAATCGTAGGGGAGGAGTCACTTACAAATACGCAGCACGATGACCCCACGATTTTGCAAACTCCTCCACGGTCAGCCAAAACTATGTCAAGAGCCATTCTATTTTGAAGTGTCATTAATCTAATTGCCTTCTCTTCCAGAGTCATATTATACAATATATCCGTTGTTCCATTTATTGTTTTTTCCAAGATTCTGGACAATTGTCTTATATTTATGTGACTGTATTGCTTGACCCCAAAATGGTATAAATGATTTTGCTATATCTTCTGCAATAAATCCTGCTTCTTCATCCCGTCGTGGCCATGATCTGGATAATTTCGCTATGTCTGACGTTTTTGAAAGGAATACCCCTGGCAAAAGAATCCCTAAGTAAAAAGTACCTCCCCAATTTCTAGGCAACCAGGGATAAGCTTTTTCCCCACATATGAAATAGACAGGATCACCTACATATACTGGTTCTTCCTCTCTCTCTCTCTCTCTCTCTCTCTCTCGAGTACTGCAATATTCATGCACCTATTGAATGTCCCTACTGAATAGGAGCCTTTCTTTCGCAGGCAAAATGGAACAGTGCGAGGACTGTAATTTATTGTATACGAGGGGGGCACTGCATCTTTGTTCCCTAGTGGGTACATGTGAAACATGATTACAGATGATTTATAGGGCACATACAGTCTGTCTCGTGGCATTACTACTGGTTTTATCACTCTTGCTATGTTAAATATAGAGCAACCTACAGGTTCCATTAACACTTTTTCAAATTCATCCATATTTGTCCTATCTAATCGACCCGTTTCGCTCTTATTCCATTTCCCATAAAATAGTGCACTTATTGATGCATAACATGCTGAACTAAGCGGCAATGGCTGTACATACCAACCCATTCCCTTTCTACCATGTTGCGGTAAATGCATAAACACCCAACAGTTGCTTCTGTCCAGGGTTGAGTGTCCAGGGTTATTTCCATAACCTTCCCCTGTGTCTTTCTTCCATTGGGGACAGAGTATAAGAGATTACATGGATCGGGCTTTCGGTGACAGAGGCCTTACTAATAGGCAAAAATGCACCTAATGGATGTATTTTCTCTAAATACCATAATACCGGGACTACCGATATTGGTGCAAGTATACTCACAATGCACAGATATGTTGTGTCAATAAACATACATCTTTTTCGGCAACTCTTTCTAGGCAATTTTATAGTCTCTATATTTACTACATCATCAGCATTGGTGCAGGAGGGGGCGGAAGCAGGTATGGGCATCATGCTTGACTCTTCTTCTCCAACAGTGTTTAGGCCAGTTCTCGACAGCCTGGATTGCTAACCGTAAGGCAAGACTATTGTGCTCCTGCACATTGCTCAAAAGACTCCAGAGCAAACATCAATTGCCTTAGTACCATATGCGCCCCGCTCATTCGCACGGGGTGATCAACAAATGGATTTTTATTTTCAAAGATAGCACCGGGAAGCCGCGTTCCAGAGCGGCCAGATTGGTACAACCCCCACGCTCCGCTTCCCTAGGCCTCCGATTCCCACTTCATCTGTGATGGGAATAGAGGCAGCAAAATGAAATACGAAGATCAGATCACTTTCGATTTTGAGAACGTAGGTTGTACCTATTGCTCCAGGTTGTGTGTGATCGATGAAAAGTGCAGGTGCACTTCCAGATGCAGGCTCAGAGTCAGCCTGTGGCGCAGCAAGTGATGGTGGGCGCCAAAGTGATGATGCAGGCTTTGTGTCAGCCTGTGGCGGTACAGATTCAGCTGAACAAAGTTGGGGCACACTTAGCCCTTTCTCCTTTTTAGCACTCCTCTCGGGCTTTCTCTCAGGCTCAGGCAGAATTTGTGGCAGAGAACTAGCAATGGTGTCCTTCGAGTCGGAGGCAGCTGTTTCTTCCTTGTCGTCTGGATCAGGCAGTTCTTTCAATGGCGATGGAATTATTTTCGTGTGGGTGGCATGGATCCACGCCTTACGACCGTCCACACGGACTGCGGTTTGTGTTGTCAGGAGTACCTGATAAGGCCCACGCCATCTTGGCGCCAGTGATGATTTCCTCTTAAAATTCTTTATTAGGATCCAGTCTCCAGGCTGCAGACAATGCCCCGGGCCGGTATATCTGACAGGAAGAGCCTCCTGCACCTGCTGATGAATTAAACAAAGCTTCTGTATTAAAAGGTTACAATGGACTTGATGACGACTTTGGCGGTAACCCTTAAATCCGGCGGTAGCGCTAATACCGCCGGATTTAAGGGTCCGCCAAATCAGGACTTCGGCGGATTTCACCCCAGCTCTTAGCTGGGGGGAAATCCGCTGAAAATTTGCGCTATTACTGCCGGCGGGAAATCCGCCGGCGGTAAGAGCGCGAAATTTCCCCATTGAGCCCAATGGGGCATGGGGCATTCCCGAATGGACTCAATGGGGAATTACTTTACCGCCGAACTCGTGATCCGGCGCTATTAGCGCCGGGGAGTTCGGCGGTAGGGCTATTACCACCGGCGGTAAAACCCTTCGTGGATTCCTTGATTCTTGTTTGGTTCACTTTACTTTGAAGCCCTACTACTTTTCAACCCCTAGGGCTAAGGTTGGCTTCATAATTTCACACCTTTTCGGAAATGCTCTAACTGGGGCTACGCCCTTAGTCAATTCTGGTGATGCCCTCCTGGATGACTACGACGGTTTCATACAAGCCCTTAAAAACATGTTTGACCGCCCTGAGCAGGTCTATAGTGCCCAGGAGCGCCTCCTAGACTTTCAGCAAGGATCCCAGGATATGCTTACGTATGTAACCCGATTCAAGCAATTGACCAAGGAAGCTGACTGGTCTCCTGAAGCAAGTTTTACACTTTTCAGAAGGGGACTGAATGAGGAGATCAAAGATGAGTTGGCCAGAGTGGCTCACACAAGCTCATGCCAGGCTCTTTTGTACCTTGCCATGCAAATAGATTTTCGTGTCCAGGAAAGAAAGGCGGAAAAAAGGAAATCCAAAGTAACCCCCCCGAAGGCATCCTTCGAGATTACCTCCAAGACTGACACAAATCCAGGGTCAGCTGCTGAACCAGAACCTATGCAGATAGGAGCCTTCCGTGGACCCATATCCCCGCAAGAAAGGATGAGAAGGATTCATACGGGGTTATGCATGTACTGTGCCTCGGATAAGCACCTGGTTAGAGAATGCCCTCTAGCCCCTCCTTGGCGTTCGGGAAACGCCAGCTCCCGATCCTAGATGGAGCAAGGCTTCGGGAGAGAGATGTTTGCTCCACGCCTATTCCATCCTTGAACTCTCCTGGACAAAAACAGCCTAGTGATTGTACAGGCCCTTCTGTCGCCATCCAAGAATAAGACCTACTCCATTTTGGCCTTGGTTGACTGCGGAGCTATGGGAGTATTCATTGATCAAGATTGGGTTACGTGTCACCACATTCCGTACGAGACACGAAGTACCATGCAACTGGTGGAAGTGATCGATGGAAGACCCCTCACTTCAGGGCCTATAAGCCTGCAGACTAAAGAGATCCAACTTTCAATAAACCATCACCAAGAGCTGATCAGATTTGACCTCATTATGTCTGCTCATTATCCCATGGTCCTGGGTATGCCCTGGTTACAGAAGCATAATCCTTATATCAACTGGGCAGCAGGATCCTTATTTCTTGGATCTGAGTTTTGTATGTCTCACTGTCTATTCCTGGAATCATCCGTGACACCTTCCAAAGAACCATCAATAGATCAGCAAGTTCCACTCATGGTTTCCAATATCATATCGGTTCCAAGGGAGTATCAGAGTTATGCTGATGTGTTTTCAACTGCCATAGTCCAGGCTCTAACCCCTCACAGACCTGAAGACTGCGCCATAGACACAGAACCCTCAGCAGTGATTCCCTTTGGGAGGATGTTCATCCTATCCGAACCTGAAAAGAGAGCCCTAAGAGAATACTTGGATATCAACCTTGAAAATGGCACCATAAGACCATCGAAATCCCCAGCTGGAGCCTCACTGTTTTTTGTTCCCAAGAAGGACACCAAGGAACTTAGACCTTGCCTCGATTATCGTGGATTAAATCAATGCACCCTCAAGGACCGCTACCCTTTACCCTTGATCACGGATATCCTGGAAGCGGTGAGAGGAGCTGTTATCTTCACGAAACTGGATCTCAGGGGTGCCTATCATCTGATTCGTATCAGGGAAGGAGCCAAATGGAAAACAGCCTTTCGAACACCCTTTGGACACTTCGAATATCTGGTAATGCCCTTTGGACTTGCTAATGCCCCTGCCGTCTTTCAACGTTTCATGGATAGGGTGTTCTCCGATATGCTGTTCATCTTCGTCATTGTCTACCTGGATGATATCCTGATCTATTCCAAGGACCTTCTAAGGCATGAAGAACATGTTAAGGCTGTCTTACAATGACTACGTGAACATAGACTCCTAGCCAAACCCTAGAAAATGCCTGTTTAATGTGACCTCTGTTCATTACCTAGGATTTGTCCTTAGTCCAGAAGGAATTGGTATGGATCAGTCAAAGGTAAAAGCCATATTATCCTTGCCGGCTCCCACTTCTGTGAAACAAGTTCAATCCTTCCTGGGGCTAGCCAATTTCTACTGGACGTTCATACCCACCTTTTCTGAGATTGTTCAGCCGATCATTGCACTCTTGAAGAAAGACACTCCCTTTCTCTGGTCTACACCTGAAGACAAGGCATTCCAACGTTTAAAGACAGAGTTTACTCAATCCCCCATCCTAGCTCAACCCGACATAAATCGACCATTCATAGTGGAGACAGATGCCTCTAACTACGCCATAGGAACAGTGCTGAAGCAAGAGTTCGAGGACAAGATGGAACATCCCATTGCTTATCTTTCAACAACTCTGACTCACAGTGAGACACATTACTCTGTCCTGGAAAAGGAACTGTTAGCCATCCGTCAAGCCTTCACCGAATGGCAACACCTACTCCTGGGAGCGAGACATCCAGTCCAGGTCCGCACGGACCATCGGAATCTTCAAGTTCTACAATCCTTGGAGTGTAGGAACAGTCGTCAGGCCCGTTGGGCCTTCTTCTTTGCCCAGTACCAGGTCCACATCCGTCATGTCCCTGGATCCCAGAACATAATTGCTGATGCCTTATCCCGACGTCCTGACTACGAAACAATTGAAGATCGGACCTATCCCAAGATGTTTCCCACACGATTTTTGTAGCTCAAGCGGTCAGTCTCCTCGAAGAAATTCGGATACAAACCCAATGCTCTGAGCTCTGGAAGAACATTTCAAGGAAGAATCAATGGGATCTAAGAATCAAGGATGGATACTTGTCCAAGGATAATGCTCTAGTCATCCCCACACAGAAATTACAACAAAGGATAATCAACCTTTGCCACAATACCCTTCATTCCGGACATCGTGGCATCACCAACACCTTCCGTCTTATACAAAGACAATTTTGGTGGCCCAGAATGAAGACAGACGTACAAGTGTACATCCAAGCCTGTTCTATTTGTAGTTAAAACAAACACGATATCAAGAGACCAGCGGGTCTCCTACTACAACCTACTCTGCCAACAAGACCATGGGAATTCATCGCTACAGACTTCATTGTGGAATTGCCACCTTCCAGGGGATATACAACTATCATGGTTACCATTGACTTGTTCCCTCACATGGCTCACTTTACACCCCTGTATAAACTACCGTCCTCATCAGAGCTAGCTGGAATATTCCTGGAACACATTTTCCACCTACATGGACTTCCTTCCAAGATCATATCAGACCGAGGACCTCAATACGTCTCACAATTCTGGAAACATCTCTGTCGCATTCTGGGAATCCAACGCGCTCTCTCATCAGGTCATCCACAAACCAATGGAGCTACGGAACGTGTAAACCAGACCCTGGAACAATACCATCGTTGTTTCGCCACAAAGGTTCAGGACGACTGGTCGCTCCTAATACCCGTGGCTGAGTTCGCGTACAACAATTCCGATCATTCGGCAATCAAGACCAGCCCCTTTTATTGCAGTCAAGGATTCCATCCATCAGTGTTACCCTCTGTTCTTCCACATTCCACACCTGTTCCTACCATTGACTCCTGGATGGAAACACTCATCAATGTACACAAGGAGGCCAAGGAACACTTAGATAAGGCCAGAATACGAACTAAACAAAATGCTGATTCTAAAAGAAGTCCAGGGCCTTCATATGCAGTTGGTGATAAAGTCTGGCTGTCCTCGAAGCTACTACCCCGACACTTACACCCAAACAAACTGGCCCCCGATACTATGGTGCATTTCCCATCAAGGAAATCATAAATCCTGTCTCATACCGACTCAAGCTACCCGACTCCTGGAAGAAGATTCACCCAGTTTTTCACACTTCTTTATTAAAACCCTACATCCGATCTTCCCGGAAATCTTGCAGACCCCCTCCGGTGGTGGTGGACGACCAAGTGGAATATGAAGTGTCCCGAATATGCGATTCCAGGTATAAACGGAGTCAGCTTCAATACCTGGTTGAATGGAAAGGATATCCTCCAAGTGAAAGAACCTGGGAACCAGCTTCTGACCTGAATACCCCTCGATTGCGCAGAAGATACCATCTCATACACCTGGGCAAATCCGGTGGAACGAGTCTTCGGAGGAGGCATGCTGTCATGATCCACAGAACACGGTCCTTTTGGACCTAATGGTCCTTGTCACAACGGGGCTTGCACTCCTTAATACTCCCAACATGGCCGTCTAACGTGCAACATCTACCTTGTCTTTACGTCAGACGTAGCGTATTTACAAATAGGCCGTGCCCCTGCGGGCCCGCGCGTCTCAATGCTACTGCAAGCAGCGACTAGATGTGTGCTCCGTAGTTCGCTACACTGTTATCCTTGTTCCTGGACCTCCTAATTACATTCCCATTATCCTCTTCCTTCTTCCTTGGTTCCTGGACTCGTGTGCTGTGTGCTCACTTTCTTAATTTGTGTGAATCTGAAAGAATGCCCTTCCAGTGTGAAAGCAAATAGGTATCTGCTATCTTGGTGTACGGGAATGCTAAAAAATGCATTCCTAAGATCGACTACACTAAAATATGCAGCCGAGGCTAGAATCATTGTCAAAATGGTAGTGACGTCTGGGACCAACAGAAATTGGGGATCTACTACTTTATTCAATGCACGTAAATTAATTATAAAACGAAACGTGATTTCATTACCTCCTTTTTTATAAACTGGATCAATGGGACGGTTACAAGTGCTACCAGTAATCTCTTCAATTATGTTTCTTTTAACCATATCTGAGACAATGCACTTTAATGCTTTCTCTCCTTCCACCAAAATTTTATACTGGGGAATACGTGGTAATGTTACTCCCTCTTTCAAAACAACTCTCACCGGCTCCATTTTCAAACAACCAACATCATTATCATCCATCGCCCATATGCAAGTTGGTACCTTACTTAACTCTGTTGGCAGGGGTTTGGACAGGAATTGGGACACTGGCATATTTTGTGGTGAGATTGTCAAAAACACTCCATCAGGAGAACAATGAATAACTGCACTTAGTTACTTCAATAAATTTAAACCTAATAGATTCTCGCCACAATGTTGTGTCAACAGAAAGGCAAGACTCAGTGAATGGTCCTAGGGTTATCGGTACTGACTGTGACACAGGACTAATTACTGGGGTGCCTGCGAACCCTATTGAAACGTTCTTTTGCCCTGACAGCGGTATCTCTGGAACCAAGTGGTGGTCTATTGAGCACTTCTCTGCACCTGTGTCCACTAGAAAAATGTGCTCCTTATTCCCAACTTTCATTTCTACGTAGGGTCCTTTCTGGTCAACGGGAATAGACACTGGCTCCGACGCCTGTCTTGGGCTGTCCTAGCGGAACAATACATCATCTGATGTATAGTCACCAGAATAGTATGTATTTGATTGAGCATCAAAAACATTCCCATCCCCAACTTCATTCTACTGATTCTGATTTTGGTTACTATTTCCTTGATTATTCTGATTTTGTTGTGTACTATTGTTTCTATTCTGCCCCTGTGCTCCCGGGCGACCTCTGTTCTATCTTCTCGGCCCATTCCCATTTCTATTTTGCAAACGTGGACACTGTGCTCGCCAATGACCCTCTTCCTTACAGTATGCACATTGGTTTAGTCCAAGTGAACCTCCATGCATGTTCGAATAATTTAATAATGTGCATTTCCTCTACCCCTATTATGATTCGCTACCTGCTGTAGTAACACTCTTGTTTTTAGATTCACTCTGTCTTTTACCTCTTTTTCTTTTTCTGTATTTACTCTATTTTCATAGTACTGGGCCATGTGTAATACCTCACTCTGTGATTTTGCTTGCCATGCACTTTCAGGTGTCATTATCACATTTTGGATTTGAGGTACCAACCCTTTCACATATTTGTCAACAAATAGTCTTTTTATTTATATTATATTTTATTGTAGTATTTTCAGTGCTTAAATCTTGTCCACTAAAATCTGTAAACACTTCTTCAAATCTATTGAAATAGTCCGTAGCCAACTCATCTTTGCCTTGCACACATAAAGTTAATTTGTCCCATATAATTCTTCTTTCAGTTACTATAACCTTCAATTTCTGTACTAGTCATGCTGGTAACGATGACATATTTGACGATGGCTTTTCTCCTGCTTTTCTGTCCGCATCCTCTTTTATTAAATTCTCTCCTGTAGCACCCAAACTATCCTGATCATCTACATTCCTAATTTGCTTCCATGTATCTGCTGGGAGAATTACAGGAAATAATAGGTCAATGTCGCTGTCGCTCATCGTAAAAATGGACGATATTAAATAGGACTCAATTTCTTTATAGAATCCCGCCGGATTTTTTCTCAAATAAGGGATGGTTTTGTTTTATATTATTCACCTCTTGTCTGGAGAAAGGGACATGTACATATTGTGCTGTGTAATGCATTTCTGTCACCTGCGCTGGTTGCCCATTTGTGGCAGGAATTTCTACTTTCGGTACAAAAGTGGGTGGGATCTCGCTCATGGGAAATATTGCACTCACTCTTCCTTCTCCCTCTCTCTTATGAAGCACTATAGCTAGATCAAGGGATAAGGCAGTTTCTCCAGTATCCCGTGAAAACGCTCTTTTGTACACTGCCATTACTTCATGTGGGCAGCTCTGCTTTTTCTCTGCATATCTATCTTGCAAATATTCAACCATTACCTGCAATGCCTTTCTTTGCATCCCTAATGTATACTGATCAAATGTATCATGCACCTCCATTGTAGGGATGCTAGCATCTGTAATCCATCTAAGCGCCTCTGGCGTACATATTTTCATTTCTTCACTAGCCTGTTTTGATGGTCGAAAAAAATCGCTGTTGCACATATGGTGCTGTCTCTTGTCTCCCTCTTCTTACCTCTTTGTACCGAAACCCAGGAACAGAAAACATCTCTGAATACAATTCATCAAGTTCATTCTTAAACTCAAAAAGCCTGTCCACGTGTTCCTTCATCTCTGAATCACTTTCTCTTATACGCAAAAAGGCATTTAAATCCCGTAATTTCTGCGGTGGCACCATACCAGTTAATTGCTTCCATCTTTCCATAAGATATTCTCCCATGCATTCCAACAATACCTGTTTTTCACTGAGCTTCTTATAATCATACATCGACCCCAGTGTCGAGGCCTCATCATTTCCTTTGATATATATTTCTGCCTGTTCTTTCAACTCCTTCCTCCTCTCCTTGCTGACCGCACTACAGGTTATTCTAGCGTACACGCTTTGTGCAGGCCCTGCCCCTCCCATACTGTCTTCTCTGATAGCTGTGGATTCAAGCTCGGTAGGTGGAGGGGGGAGTGGGATCACATGTTCAGGAGGGGCTGGTGCAGATGGAACAACTGGAAGGGGGAGTGGTAACTGAGGCTGTAACTGAGTCTGAGAGGCGGGGGTGGGCTGGAGCTGCAGCTGAGCAATGGGCACTGGTGCAGTTATGTCAATCTTACTTTTAGGGCGTTCTTGCCTTTTCTCATTTAAAATCTTATTGATTAGTTCATCTGATACATGCAACTCTTGTTGAGGATATATTTTGTCTATGCCTAATTGAAGGCTCCTGTGTGCCTTTCTAATTTGCTCGTCCCACTCTTTTTCTTCCTGTTCTCGCGCTCTATCTGCATTAGATTTGTGCCTACGCGCATGTTTCTCTCTGCTTTTTAAGCAGAGGTTACCTTCCTTCCTCCAGTCTCTAATGACATCAAATGTCGCAGGGTGTGCTTTCTTGCTCAGCAATACTGATTCCAAATGCTCTATTTGCGCCATCTCAAAACTCCAATTTTTAGGCCATTGCAAATCTTCTACGTGTCTGGTCTGCCAATGCCAAATTTCACAAAACATTATTGCCCCTATTCCATACTTCACATACATCTCAAACGCTGGTGACCCTACGGGTGGCGCAGCCTGGCCAGTTTCCAAAGATTGTCTACTGCAGTGGAAAAATCCCACTAGACAGGAAGACAATTTTCCAGGCATGTTTGCTCTTATTAGTACCTTACCCTGGGCGTTTGATCTTGCAAGAGCAACTCTCAACCAATATCAGGGCTACTAAGAATCGGGGTACGACTCACCTGATCAATCAGTTTGTCTCTCAAGATGCAATTCCTCCTTATACAGACGTAACCAAGGATCGTCGTGTCTGCGTATCTGGCTCAATCTGCCTCGTTTTGGAACCCTCGCCTTCTTGCTCTCTGGCCGGATGCGTTGATCAGGGACCGGTTGTGTACAGATCTGCAAAGGAGTCTCATCACTTTCAAAGGGGTGCCCCGAAAACCTCTCGATCCCGGCTCGACGGCCTCGTCCTCGATTCGTTTTTTTTACCTTCTTCAAATTTCAACGTACACGATGGAGCAAATGAGGGAGGGTCCCTATTCGGGCGCCATTTTTTGACGGGCCCCTGGGAGACCCTCGTGCATGGAAACAAGGCACAATCACCACACACAAACTGATACGCCAGACACGAGGTTAAATTCCCAAAATCTAGGGTTTATTGCAAAGCAAATATTCACAGTCGGCCGACTGGATCTCATGTCCCGCAGCGTGTGTTACCCAGACCTCGTGGGACGCAAGAGAGAGAACATTTTACAACAGTCACATATATACAAAAAGACCATCATATTATCAGTCGTGACACCTCGAAAACCGCCCATAATGTATCTTCTTTAGCAAGGGTTCGGTGATTGACAATTATGACGAATATGACACCTTCTAAGATATTTATTCAGCAACAGTTGCAATCTGCGAAGGCGCAGACACTATTCTTTGTTACAGAGAACATAATGCTCTTGTTCTGCAAGCAAGCTGTGTTCATAGGAGAGACACATTCCGAGCCCTGCTATCTCTTGGTTTCTATTTGTGAGCTAGAGGTTGGCTCGATCTAAAAGGGGCCAGGAAAGGGGGGCCGTGAAGGAGAGTATAATTCAAGCTATTAACTGTCTATTTCTACAGTTTCTGCCATTTTAGCGGGACTAGCTGGCACCTGCTTGGTGATTAAATGCCTTTCTGCTTACTTTCAAGGACTTGTGAGGGAGGAAAACAGTGTATTGCTGTCTGGGCTAGTCTCTCAGCATGTAACCTGTGGCCTTGCTCTGTGCATGGGCAGAACAAAATAGAATCCACTTTAGCAAAGCGTTAGAACAGAAAAGCAAGAGAAAGCAAAATTGCAAAATGGCGAATTCTGTTGGTACAAAATGGACGCTCTATGGCTATGTTGACAATTCTGTACTGGCGATGCTAGACATATGATGCGGTTGGTTTTCGGCCAACATAATATACCGTCTATGCTATGGTAGGGTATTTTCTAGACTAACAGGTAAGCCAAAGCCAAACTCCCCTCAGCACTCCACTTCTCCTCCCATGCCCCCAACCACAACGGCCATCTTCCCCAACTGGCCTAAACCCACACCATTCTGACACGGCATTATAAGACCACCGCTGCATTCTTGTGTGATCCTCCTTCACTCGAATAAGTCCCCTATGCCCAAAGCCATAATTTATCACTGCAGCCCTCCTGCCAACAGCTCCCTTCGAAACAAAACTCTCCTGAAACCCACCCTCTTCCTTTCCCCCTCCATGAAAAAAGCCTGACCATCTTCTCGTGCAACACGGCTACTACACACCTGCCCATCCACAGACAATTCCTACCTCAGACATCCCCTCCCTCTTCAAAGATTACGTTCCCCCACCAGCCCTCCAAATCTCACTCCCTATACCACACCCATTTGAGGGAGCACCAGAACACACACTCTCATCCATACTCTGTCCTCCTCCCCCCAATTCCAAAACCCCCAACAGCATAGAAATAACCCTCTCTGAACCTACTCCTCAACACATCACCCAACTAAAATGTGCACTCATAAATGCCAGCTCACTATGCGCACACACATCCATGACTTCATTATAGAAGATCATCTCGATGTCCTTGCAATCACCGAAACATGACTCCACAATTCAGCTGGCAGTAGACTCTCCTTAGCCATTCCTCTGGGGTTCACCATATTGAGAGCCGGCCGGACTGACAAACCAGGCATAGGTGTAGCCATCATCCACAGGTCGGCTATAGTCATCAGAGAAATACCTTTTCCACCCCAATTAGGCAGTGAAACTCTACTCACTAAGATTTCACTTAAACGCAAAACTACCATCAACCTACTCCTCATTCATCAATAACCCAACCCTCGACCTCCCCCGATATCCCTCTACACATCTACCCCTTAATTAAGCCCAGCACTAAATTCATACTACGAGACTTCCACCTAGATTTTAACCACCCCACCGACTCCAAAGCTACAGCATTATCGTCCTCCCTCAATAAGATGAACTTCTGCCAACTCATCACAGCTCCCACCCACAACAAAGGCTGCACCCTAGATTGGTTGCTCACTCTCAACATCGCAGCCAGCATCCCAGATGTCTATTACATACCATGGACCGATCAATCGATCATAGAATTCGACATACTACATCACAGTAGTACTACTACCAAACCCACACCCATTCTCACCCGCAACACCCAAAGACTTAGAGGCTACCCTCACTCGCACCCTACTAAAACACCTCTGAAACCAGGTTACCAGCTTGGCCAATCCAGAGACCATTGCGATACACATCAACCAATCTCTCACGCGCACACTCGACCAACACAGTATTAGGTCAATAGACTTTTTTTTTTAAAAGCAAATAAAAAAAAAACAATTTAGAAAGACCGCTCTGTGACCCCACAGGGCGGTCTTTCTAAATCGAACTGTCAGCCCCTGCGACGCACATGAGTGCTGACCGGCATGCCAGGACCCGGAAGCAGCTGCGATGCAGAACAGGTAAGTGCATGTTTGTGTGTGTTGCGTGTTCGTGTTTATTTTAGGGGAGTGTGAGGGTGCTGAGGCAGAGGGGTGGAACCCCCCTATTTTGAAAATCCTGTTGGGGAGGGTGAGGGGGGGGGTGAGGCAATGTGCATTTTTGCTTTTTGTCGGCCGCCCAAAATCGGCCAAAAGAAATGGTTCTTTTTGTTGGGTGAAATTATCACATAGAACCAACATGCATCCCTCAAATCCATAGTGCCCAAACCACGCAAACACCCTAACATCTAGTTCTCAGACGAACTTACTGCACTCTGCAGACAAAACGAACAGAACACCACCTCTGGAAAAGACACCTGTGAGAAACCTGAAGGTGTCTCACCCGCTAGTTCCCAGGGGTCGGTTTTCCAGGTAACCAGGACACGGCCATCGATATTGGAACCAGTTCCTGGGGGTGGACAAGTGCAGGAGAATCACCTGGATGAGGAGTACTCAGGGAGTGGAAGTGGGACACCGGAGGGTAAGACGCAGAATCCGCCTCCCAATAGCACCTTTTCTCCATCCTGACAGGTAGGATACATAGGAATTCAACCCCCCCGACCTTTCCGTCACAAACACTTTCTCACGAACAGGTCACTGTGAGCAACAACGGACTAACACCAGAGCCGTATACCTGACATGTGCCAACACAAGGGTGAGGCAATTACTTATAATTACACACACCTGACTTCCATCACACTTCCGCAAACGGATAAAAGGTGGAGCATGAAAAGACTAAGCAAGGCTAACCGCATGAGGAAGCAGCAATTCCGAGATGGCAGTTTAAACAGAAAAAAATGTGGCAAAACCAGACAGGGCGGCAACGAGGGAACTACCCTTGACCTTTTCTGAGAAGAACCGCGACTTTCAAGAGGCCTAATGGAAAAGAAACATAAGACCGGGAATTGCAGCTGAAGAACGGTGCACTGTGTGTCGAAGATATACGGGGCCCTCCCGCATTGATAGCCAAGGCGGGGAGAAGCAATTGCATCTGTGATACTGTCCTTGGCTCCGACAACAAAACAACGCCGATCAATTCAGCACAGCCGCTGAGTCAGAGAGACTGATAGCAGACCGGACTGTGTTACGCTCAAGGTTGCAAGCGGCAACACTGTATGAGGAAAGATGACTGGTATGTGATTGAACTTTATGAAACCAAAATAGGTACCAGATACAGAGTTGTCCAGTGCCACGTGGGTGCTCACTCAAAGGTCTCTTTTTGGTATCCAATTGAGGGTGTGAGAATTATTGAACTGTGAAATCTAAGTGGTCCTGCAGCGGGTCAAGCTAAATACTTTGCACATTCGAAAGTCTTCGATTGCTTATGAACTGAAGTTGGTCTGAGCCGGGCTGAGGGAGACTCATTTTATAAGAGGGGGATCTGGGGTGAATCGTGAGTCACCCGAGAGGATATTGCTGTGACAAATGTGAACCTGACTGAGGAATGTCTACAAACTAAAATTGGTCTGAGCCCGGCTGAGTGTCATGATCCCAGTCAGTGAGCATGATCCTCATTTGGGCACTGAGGCTAGGCAGAGAACATTGGATCAGTCAGCGGGTTAAAGGTGGGTTTCAGCCTGGCACAGATGGCATTAACACCATTCACTGTATCAGCTTCCACAGACTCCCATGAGGTTCAGCAGTAATTTATTACACTTAACATGGCTGCCGCAAGACCCATTTACTGTTACGCTCACCTGGCTCCCACAGGGGCGTCGATCGGACCCGCACAGCTGCGGTCTCCTCCAACGTGAAGCGTAGTGCAGAGATGACAGACTGTACTGGCTTGCTTAATCTCGTCTGCTTGACCCGTAGAAGTATTCTCCTGCAAGTGGAGAAAGGGATTTAGCCAACCGTGGATTCTAGTAATGGCACCCCACTGTTCTCCCCACTAATCACCTCCGATATTCCCTTTCAGTAATCTCACCTTAGGTTTTTGAATGATGAGCTCTCCATCCTGTGTGGAATGCAGGGGCGCGTAGATACCAGTTACTTCACTGGTTCCAAGGCGTTGGAAGAGTTCCGGATGAATATTGACTCCGAGGTTCCTGGCGAGAACCCGTAAGTATAAAGTCCAAAGAGTTAAATATGTCCTCCGATGTTCACTCTTGTCCCATTCCCTTCTTGTGTTGCAGCTGGGTCCAAGAGAAGATTGTCTTGTGGCAGCTGATGGCGTTCAGGTAAGAGTCTGTATTACCCAACACTGTCCGGTAAAAGATGTGTGTATTTAACTTGTTGTTTTCTCTCTCCTTACAGGTGCGGCGTAAGAAGTTGCGGGATGTTAAAGAATGATGCCTCCTGTGGTAAATCAGGTAGGTCTATGGTGGTAAAAAGAGATTGCATTTGTTGGCTCTCTCGGCTCACCTTATATTTCTTTTGTCTCCTAGATGCTGGAGTTCGGTGAAGAAAATGATGGAGGCAGCGCCGAATCGAAAAATGCTGTGAGGACTGGTGAGTATGGTGTGGCGCTGCAGCTGGCGATGCAACGCGTGCAGAAATAATGTCCTTTCCAAGTTCGAAGACGTGATGGAGCCGGAATCAGGTAAGGAATTAAAATAATGTCCGTGTTCTAACCTTTCCTTCTTCTTTCCTCTTTTTCTAGGAGCTCTGGATTCACGGCGGGCGTGGCAGAAGACTGGATGCTGACTGCAGGCACGGTGAGCGTTATGCTGCTGGATGCAGAATAACGCGAAGCATGTGCTGCCGTTCGGGCATGGTTTAAATAGCCTTCAAAGTAGTCCCAGGTAAGAAGTTCCCCCAGAGCCACACCGAGTAAAAGAATTGTCCCTGAAGTAAAGTAGTCCCATTCAGGCCTCACGTTGGCTTGACTTCATTGCAGCATGGTCTGCATGAGGTAAGTAATGTACATGAGCCGGGCGCCAATGGCGCCAGGACTGTACCCAGACAGCCCCTAGCCGGGGCTGCTCGGCTTTTAGTAAGCACCTGGATGCCTGCTCCCGGGGCTGATGGGCTTGGTCCGGATGCCTGGGGGTAGGCATCATGACATTTACATGTAGCAGCACTGTTCCATTAATTTTGCAGAGGGAGCTACTTAAGCTCCGCCTCTGCTGGAACACGCGATTTGCGTCTTCTCCACTGACAGCGGGTAACCCTACCGGCATCTCTCCTCACAGAACCTGTCAAAGAAAGAAGATAGTAGAGACATTAGTTTTACGAATAGTTACAGAATACCTTTGTTCATAGAATAGACTTACTTATCTGAAGTTATCTCCGACGCAGTTATCTTCGGTAAGAACATTTATTCGTTCAGTCAGCATCTTCCGTCAGAAGTTTCACTCACAGCATCTTCAGTCAGCAGTTTCTTCGCTCGCAGCTGCAGCATTTCAGTCATAGGTTTATTCTGCAGTCACTGCAGCATCGGAATGGGTTTTTCCTCAGCTTTCCGAAAACCTGCAGCAACACAAGAGATATTTAAGTTAAATAACGAACTTAACAGTATTACAGAAAAGAAGTTTATAAGCATTTACGTGCCTGAAGGATTGTTCAAGTTTTCACCTCACAATTGTTACTGCGCTTCACCTAGAAGGCTGCAGTTACTCCATATTGGCAAACTTAGGTTCTTTAAAGACGTTTTCTCTTCCTCAGTAACTCCGCAGCCATCCACAGCCCAAATTCTTCTCCGAATTCATAGAACCTGCAAAAAAGATAAAGAAGATAAATATAATTAGAAAGAGGGATCTCTCCAACGTAGGAATCATTCAAGCCCTAAAGGATTACAGTATATTCATCTGTTATCTTACACAAGAAAATCAATCTCCATGAGTAGACATTTCTAAGCAAGAGACCTTAGAGTTCAACAGTAACCAAAGGGACCACTGTTTCGCCATTTCA
This sequence comes from Ambystoma mexicanum, assembly GCF_040938575.1. NCBI lineage: Eukaryota > Metazoa > Chordata > Amphibia > Caudata > Ambystomatidae > Ambystoma > Ambystoma mexicanum. The sequence goes on along the minus strand of NC_090932.1, from coordinate 1,489,886,179 downwards.
ACGCGCGTCTGTAGAAAAGCAGGATGGAGAGCAGCTCCACAATAATAAAACACAGGTGAGAAGGGAGAAAGTCAAGGGAATACACTTTTCATGCTGTTTTATCTTAGTTAGTAGATGATTAGCATTTTCTATTGTTGTCATTTGTTATTTCAAACAGAAAAAAGTTCCAAAGGCTCCAAGGTATCAGGTCCACAGTTTGGGAAGGTATTACACTCCCGAGGAGTCCAGTGTAAGAGTTACACTGAGGGAGGCTAATTGTATGAAAGGGGATCTGAGACCAGCAGAGGGGGATCCAGGGTTAAGAGTGAATCTCCAGACTTGAATATTTGGAAAGGAACTTTTTTCGTTATATTTGGTACTTCAGATCCTCTGAATCTAGAGACTTTGAATGTAAGACACTTGGGCACAGAAAGCCCTGATGTTGGTAAAAGGAACTGTATCCTAACCCCAACGAAGCCGAAGAGTGTGCTATGCTCGAGTGACCCACCTTGTACCATGCTAAAAACGTGGGGAAAGGAGCCCAACGGCCTGAACATCCTGACTTATCATTTTGTGAACCCTTCTTTCTTTTTCCTGAACATTACCCCACACTATTTGTAACTAAGCGGTAAGGATTGGCAATAGGTTTTTTAGTATATGCCCTTTTTATTTGAAGGGACTCCACTAGGACTGCATTATTATTATTTGATGGTTGTAGCTTGCTCCCATTTTAGATTTAGGTTTAGATAGCCGTTTTTCACACCCTTGATAAAGTTCAATAAACACCCTTGAACTGTGGTCACTTGTGTCTGTCTTACTTTGACACCATGCCTTCCTTACACACCCAACAACCATTCAACTTGGCTGCCAAAGCCTACACAGACAGCCTGATTACCATACCCCCATAACACAACAATCCTAAAAGCTGGCTCCAGCACACGAGAACTACTCTTGATCTTAAAAGAGCTAGAAAACCCCATGCCCCCCACCACGTCGATAGACTCAGACAAACTTGGTGCTCCACCATTCAAACTGCCTTATCTGGCCAAATTGTGAAACTAGGTGACAAAATCACGTCTAAAAAGGCCCAACTAGCTTCCAAAGCGCCCACCACAATGCCCTCCACCCCTTTGACCATAGCTACCCTTCTCAGCACCATTCTTCCAGTTCTCACCAGTTATCATCAAAGAGGTCTGCATCGCCATCCAGTGCCTCAAACCCTCGAACTGCAGAAGGAACTCTTGTCCCGCGAGCATCTTCAAACTTAGTGCCACTACACTCGACCCTTCCATTAGGGATTTTATCAATGCCTCATTCACTCCCAGCACCATCCCCACCCACCTCAAAGAAGCCTAAGTCTCACCACTCCTTAAGAAGCCCTCTCTTGACTTTTCGCTTCCTACCAATTACCAACCCATCACCACGGTGCCTTTCCTTCTCAAAATCCTTGATCGCATGGCGTACACCAAAGTCCAAGCACACCTGGAACACTCATCTCTACTAGGCACCAGACAATCGGGTTTTTGACCCAAACATATCACAAAAACAGCACTCTTTGACCTTAAAACCCAACTTGCTTGATCCGCGACACTGGCAAAATTGCAATCTTACTACTTCTCAAGCTATCAGTGACCTTTGACCTTTTGGACCATAACATGCTGGGCCACCAGCTCTCCACCAACTTCAACATCTCCCAAGATGCCACCACATGGGTCAAATCGTTCCTTACTAAGCACTCCTCAAGAGTCTTCATTGGAGATGCCTCCATCAATCCCATCCCCATCCCGTTGGGCATCCCTCAAGGCTCCTGCACCTCTCCAGCCCTCTACAACATATACACCAAACCACTATTCGACCACTTTGACTCTATCAACACCCTTTACACCAACTTTGCTGACGATGCCCAAATCCTCCTGCCCATTACCGGTAACTATGCCCAGGACACTGTATCAATCATCCAAATTTACTGTATCATCCAAAACTGGATGGTCACCCATAATTTATGCCTAAACGATGATAAGACGGACTTGCTCATTGTAGGCCCCCCAAACCATCTAAGAAACCTAGACCTAGCATACCTGACCATCCACATCACCCACATACAAGTGTCCAAACATGTCAAGACACTGGGTATATACCTGGACGCAGAACTCTCGATGTCCAAACATTTGAACGCCCTTGCATCCTGTGCTGTGTACACAGCCAAACTCATCTCACTCAGCGCAAATTCCTTTCCCCACAGAACTGCCTAACTCTAGCACAAGCACTCATAGTCAGCAAACTCGACTATTGCATGCAATGTGCTATTAGGAGGTGATTCAGCCAAAATACTCACCAAACTCCAGTTACTTCAAAACAAGGCCTGAGGAGTCGCCACAGGGCTCAAGCCATCAAACACATCACTGCCACCAGGAGGGAATCACAATGGCTCCCTATAAAAGCCTGAATTAAATTCAAAACGCTCTGTATCACTCACCGCTGCCTCCATAGCGATGCGCCAGCCTACCTCACTCACCAAATTGCCCCCAAAATCCCAGCGTGCCCCCTTTGTTCATCAGGCATCATCACCCTCCTCACTCCCAGGTTCATTCGCAAACGAGCAGGATGCACCAGCTTTGGCTATGCAGCTCCAGTTCTTTGGAACTCTCCCCAGATTCATCAGAAACGAACCTTCCTATAACACCTTTAGAAAATGCCTGAAGACCTGGCTGTTCAACAAATATGACTAAGCTGCCAGCCACCTTTGTTTTGTTTATGGACAACTGTTATTATCATATGTGACCGCTCTTTTTCACCTCTTGTACCAGCACCGTGATACCTGCGGGTTTGGGTGCTACATAAACGTAATAAATAAATAATAAATAAATGACTTCCCATAAACATATTTCAAAATTATATCTATTAAAAAAATGTATTGCAGCAAATTAATTTGAATTGTACAGCATTTTAATCAGCCAGCCGTCTTTTGGGGCTCCCATGTTCATGTTAATGGTCTCTAGTACTCATGTCTACATAATGTGAGGAGCCAGTCGGAGGGAAAACTGAGGAAAGGGATGGCAAATGCGCCACAGAACAAAGTTTGAGGACAAGGAGGGAAGAGAGGAACAAAGTGTTAGAAGATGGGATGTGGCAGGTATCAATAAATACGGCTAAATCTACATGAAATGTCCTCAAGGAGTGAGGCAATTGTGTGCAGTAGAGGGGGAAGTCCTGGATGGTGTAAAGGGATTTGGAAGTGTGAACCTAGATCTGTGCTGACACAAAAGCGTTTGGGCCGGAAACTGAACTAAAAGAAACTTATACACAGAGGGAAAAGAATCGCCAGTAATTAAATCCGTTAATACCCTCAAACTCATAATGAGGTCGTATTATCTGACAGGTTACATGGACGGCCAGTGACTCCAACTCGTAGGCCACTGTGGGCACAAGAGGATAGGAAATGTATATGACTATTTGCACCCCGATATAGGTTAGCTCTTATTGAGAGGGACCGACAGCTAACGATACCCCAGGGAGGTTATGGAATTCTTTTTTCACCTTTTTGGAGGGGGATTCTTCAATTCTTGTACCCTCAGATCAGTTGAAACATAGTAGTAAAGTTCCTAAATTTTACTAGCTTAACCACACAGTATGTCTCTATTACGAATATCCATAGTAAAGGGTCTCGTAGGAGATAAGGAAGCCTTTTGAAAAGTCTTACTTTCTAATTTCCTCTGGGTCAGGAATCTGGAAATTCCTTACAACCTCCAAGTCCCTGGTCTGCTCGCAGGACCCGCTAAGGGTGCCTGGTAAAACCAGGCGTCCTTAGCGGGTTCCCATGAGCAGACTCGTAATGAGGCGGTAAGGGGTTGACGGCTCTGGCACCTTTACCGGCGTCGTTAACCCCTTACCGCCTCACTGTCAAGTTGGGAAGCCCGAGAGGGCCGCGTACCTGATGTCTTGGAGGTCGATCTCGCAGAGGTCGCCAGTCTGGAGCTCGTGAAAAGATGAACAAGTGGCACGAAGAACCAGCCTCTCCACCACCCACGATTTGAAATGGGTGGAGGATGGACCGACTCCCAATGTCACGAAGGCACTCTTCTGATAACTGTGACAGTGGGACTGTGCAAGCACAGACAGGTGAGGCCAAAGTCTTGGTGAAGATTGCTGGCAAGACGAAGTCCGATGACAATACTCCGAAGGCTCAAGAACTGCAGTAGTAGTCAAAATGTCCGACGCGGCAAGACAGGTCTATACCGCAGAAAGAAAAGATCTTGGCAGATGCTGGTGGTCCGACAGGAGCAGGCCAGACAGGAATGAGGGAGACCAGATATAACTAGCAGACTGGCCCTAAAAGGAGCCGAGTAGGCGGACCCAGGGTTGACCCGGAAGAGTTGCTTGGCAGGACCAAGGCAGGACCCAGGTAAGTGATTGGCAGGCCCAGAACGGGATTATAGCAGGAGTGAGCAGGCAGGCCCAAGACAGGACCCAGGTAAGAGTAGCAGGCAGGCCCAGGGCAGGTCCCTGGTAAGTAATTGGCTGGCCCAGGACAGGACCCAGGTAAGGGTAAACAGGCAGGCCCAGGGCAGGACCCTGGTAGGGGTAAGCAGACAGGCCCAGGGCAAGTCCCAGGAAGGTAGAAGGCTGGCCCAGGACTGGACCCAGGTAAGTACAGGAGCAGAGGAACAAACGAAGCGGAGTGAAGCAAACCGCGTTGAGACGCGGCTTGCATCGATTCGTGGCCTCTTTTATGGGTCGCCGGCCCCCGAGAGGCTTGGAAGGCAAGCCGCTTCGTCTCCGGGCACCGGCGAACCCATAACGAGGCCTGGAAGGCAAGCCCTTCCAAGGAGGCGAGCCCAGTCCACGGCGCATGCGCGGAACCGCAACAGAGGTCTCCCGCTCATGCGCCGTAGGCCGCCGGGCCCAACACCCAACGCTCCTCCCCTGGCGAGTCCCCAGACGCGAACGCGCGGGTAGACTCGCCAGGAGGAAAAGGGAGCGGCAGACTCCGGTCTCCGACGTGACATGACACTATGCCCCCTCCCAGGAAGACCCGGGGCCCCAGGTTTCCAAGGAAACCGTCTATAGGACTCACGTACCAGACGGGGGGCATGCACATGCTGGTGCGGTTCCCATGTACGATCACAGGCCGGGTACCCTTTCCAATCTACCAAATAGTGGAGTACCCCCCTGCGATAACGGGCATCACAAATCTCGTGAACCTCGAACTCTGGAACGCCTTGCACCAGGACAGAGGCCGGGCGAGGACGGGTGCGGCCGTAGGTATCGACCACGTAGGGTTTCAACAAGGACACATGGAAAACGGGGTGTATATGCCAAGAAGGGGGTAATCGGAGACGGAAAGCTACAGAGGACAGCCGCTTGGTAAAAACGAAGGGCCCAAAAAATCGGGGAGCCAGTTTGACGGGCAGGTTGTGAAGCGGCAGGTTCTTTGAGGATAGCCACACCCTGTCTCCCTCCTGAAAATCTGGTTCTACACTCCTCTTCCTGTCTGCCTGTATCTTCATCCGATCTTTGGTTTCTGACTGACTCCAATGGAAGCGTGAATTGTATTGTTGTAAGACACTTCTGCAAGATCTAAACCAGCTTTCCAGTTGGACTGAGTAGCATTAGCAAAACAGCGGAGGTACTCTTCCAAAGTTTGATTGGTCCTTTCGGTAAGCCCATTGGTCTGTGGGTGATAGCCCGAGCTTAGAGCTCTATGAATTCCCAGATGACCACACACCTTGCTCCAGAATAAAGAGAGGAACTGGGTCCCTCGATCTGAAATGATCTTATCAGGTAGACCATGTAACCGGTAGATTTCATGCAGGAACGCTGAAGCCATCAGGGTTGCTGTAGGGATCTTCTGAAATGGGATGAAATGGGCTAGTTTAGTGAAACTGTCCACTACCACCATTATGCAAGTAAACCCTTCTGAAGGAGGTAGATCCACAATGAAGTCTGTGGCGATGGTATGCCATGGGTAAGGTGCTATTTCAGTAGGTACCAGCAATCCCAACGGTCGTTTTCTAGGTATTTTGCACTGGGCACAAATTGGACAACCTTCGATGTACTTCTGGACTTCAGTAGCCCAACCAGGCCACCAAAACTGTGGGGATATCAACTCCCGTGTGGCTCTTATCCCACGATGTCCTCCAATAGGTGAATCATGGAATCCATGCAAAATGCCATTCCGAATAGCTCCCTTAAGAATATACAGCCTTTTTTGAAAAAACAAAAGCCCATCTTGTTCAGACACAAATTGACGACTGAGAAGAGTCGCTCTTTCGGGATCAGTTCGAGTGGCGTCCACGATGGACTCAAGGTGAGGAGACAAAGTCAGCAAGAAATGTTGAGGGGAAATCAGTGGCTGAGCTGGGCAGGACGCCTCTTCCACATTCCCTAGGGATCTAGAAAGTGCATCTGCTTTCAAATTGGAGGTTGTAAGTAACATGAAACTCAAACGGAGAAAAGAAGAAGGCCCACCTGGCCTGACGAGGAGTTCGACATTGCAAGGAGCGAAGGTATTGCAGATTGCGATGATCTGTCCGTACTTCCACGGAAAAGCGAGCTCCGAGAAGGAAATGTCTCTATTCCTCAAATGCGGTCTCAATAGCCAACAGTTCCTTTTCAATCACCGCATAATTTCTTTCGCTGGGATTCAGTTTGCGAGAAAAATAGGCCACTGGATGTTCAACCAACGTAGTCGGGTCTTTCTGTAGGAGGACAGCACCGACCGCGAAGCTGGAAGCGTCGGCCTCCACAATGTAGGGTAGCTCCTCCTGTGGATGGCGCAGAATCGGGGCTGCCATAAAGGCTGACTTCAAGATGTCGAAAGCCTGAGAAGCCTTGGAATCCCACGAGAAAGCGATTTTGCAGCTGGTTAGCCTGGTGAGGGGCGCAGAGATCTGAGAAAATTGAGGAATGAAGCGCCTGTAGAAATTAGTGAATCCCAGAAAGCATTGAAGGGACTTGATATCATGAGGAGGTTTCCATTCTTGTATGGCTTGCACTTTCTTGGGATCCATCCCAATTCCTTCCTGATTAATCACAACCCCCAAAAACTCGATGCTGGGTTGGTGAAAGCAGCATTTCTCCACTTTGGCGAATAGATTATTAATGGACAACCGACGAAGGACCTCACGAACATGTTCCACGTGCTCGTCAAAGGATTTGGAAAAAACCAGGATGTCATCCAAATACACCCAGACGGATAAGCCAAGCAGATCGCCGAAGATGTTGTCCATAAATCGTTGAAAAACAGAGGGGGCATTGCATAGGCCAAAAGGCATGACTCGATACTCAAAATGCCCGAATGGTGTCTTGAAGGCTGTCTTCCACTCGTCCCCGCTCTTGATACGTACCAGGTGGTAAGCTCCGCGTAAGTCCAGTTTGGGGAAGACCCGAGCAGTATGCAAGGATTCAAGGATACTGCGAATCAGAGGTAATGGATAACAGTCTTTTGCTGTTATATCGTTCAGTTGCCGATAATCAACACAGGGTCTCAAAGTGCCTTCCTTCTTCTTTACAAAAAACCTGGGGAATCCTGCGGGCGATTTAGACGGCACTATGTATCCTTTTTGTAGACTCTCCGACAAGTACTCCTGAAGCACCTGCTTTTCATCTCCTGTTAGGGCATACAATTTCCCATGGGGAATGGCACAGTCCGGCAACACTTCGATGGAACAGTCAAAGGAACGATGCGGAGGAAGAGGTATATCGCCAGGTTCAGAGAATACCTGTTCGTAGTCGATGTATTCCTGTGGAATCAGAGACGTGGAACATAGACTGACCCCTCTGCCGTATGTTTCCAGGGAGGTTGAAACGGCCAGGGTAGGAGCTGGTAGCTTGCATTTCTGAGCGCAAGCAGCGGATGAAAAGGTTAAAGTCTGAGTTCTCCAGTCTATCACCGGGTTATGGTATTGCAGCCAAGGTAACCCCAAGACCACTTTGTAGGACGGGGACTTTATTACATCCAAGGCGAGTTCTTCAAGATGGTCCGCAATATGGAGGACTAGACCTACTGTGAACTGACAAACGGGCCCGGAAGACAAGGGAGTTCCATCAATGAGCTCCACGGTTAAAGGTATGTGTCTGGAAATGAGTGGTATCTTGTGTCTGGAGGCGAATGTCTCGTCGATGTAGTTGCCGGAAGCCTCACTGTCCAACGGGCCTAATACTTCCAGATTCTTGTCAGGCAACTTAATCTGGATCTTCAAGGTCTGTAACACTGCTGGTTGCATGGGAAGACGAATCGAACAAACAACTGAAGGGTCTGAAGATGGATTGAGACCTGTCGTTGCCCTTCCAGTACACGACAGGTCTCCTAGTTTCCCGACTTCTTCTTCTGCGGACGCAAAGGGCACGTACCGAGATAATGCCCGGCTGCTCCACAGTAAAGACATAAACGTAAAGACCTCCTCCGTCTCTTCTCTTCCTCAGATAATGGACCTCTTATGGCTCCTAGTTGCATTGGCTCCGATCCAGATTCAGTAGGACCGAACGAACCTGCGGGTAAACTGGACGTCCTGGGACTGTTTCTTTCGAGCCGACGTCTCTCAGCCTTTCGTTCGGCTAACCTCTGGTCAATACGGAGCACCTGATCAATCAACTGTTGGAGGCTCTCTGGTTCGGGGATATGGAGTAACTCGTCATTGTACTCCTCTCTGAGGCCTCGGCGAAACAGAGTCTTCTGTGTAATTTCTGGCCATTGGGAGTCGGTAGCCAAAAGTCGGAAGCGGCTGATGTAAGCTATAATGTCAGCGCTTCCCTGCTTGTAATCCATCAGTTGATTCTGTGCAGCGGAGGCCAAATTAGGCGTCTGGAACACCTCAAGGAATGCTTTTTCAAAGGCAGCAAAATCATTCAAAATGGGACTGTTTGTAACTACAAACGGAGTTGCCCAGGCTAACGCATTTCCAGTTAGATTTCCCAGGATATACCCGATCTTGGCCCTATCATTGTTGAAGTAAGTAGATCTGAAAAGGAAATGTATCCGACAGTGATTAAAAAATTCAGCCACCCGTCTCGGGTCTCCATCAAACTTGATAGGTGTAGTGTGAGCCAAAGATCCCTCCACCTGAGAGGTACTAGGTGCTCCTTGGGTTATCATCTGGCGTAACGTCTGATTCTCCTGACGCAGGGCGGTCATCTCGGCCCTGAGTGCTAGTAACTCATTCCGCATGTCTTGCGTATCATCCATTTCCAGGTCAGAAGGCAGGCGTCTCAATCTGTCAAGTTGGGAAGCCCGAGAGGGCCGCGTACCTGATGTCTTGGAGGTCGATCTCGCAGAGGTTGCCAGTCTGGAGCTCGTGAAAAGATGAACAAGTGGCACGAAGAACCAGCCTCTCCACCACCCACGATTTGAAATGGGTGGAGGATGGACCGACTCCCAATGTCACAAAGGCACTCTTCTGATAACTGTGACAGTGGGACTGTGCAAGCACAGACAGGTGAGGCCAAAGTCTTGGTGAAGATTGCTGGCAAGACGAAGTCCGATGACAATACTCCGAAGGCTCAAGAACTGCAGTAGTAGTCAAAATGTCCGACACGGCAAGACAGGTCTATACCGCAGAAAGAAAAGATCTTGGCAGATGCTGGTGGTCCGACAGGAGCAGGCCAGACAGGAATGAGGGAGACCAGATATAACTAGCAGACTGGCCCTAAAAGGAGCCGAGTAGGCGGACCCAGGGTTGACCCGGACGAGTTGCTTGGCAGGACCAAGGCAGGACCCAGGTAAGTGATTGGCAGGCCCAGGACGGGATTATAGCAGGAGTGAGCAGGCAGGCCCAAGACAGGACCCAGGTAAGAGTAGCAGGCAGGCCCAGGGCAGGTCCCTGGTAAGTAATTGGCTGGCCCAGGACAGGACCCAAGTAGGGATAAGCAGGCAGGCCCAGGGCAGGTCCCAGGTAAGTAATTGGCTGGCCCAGGACAGGACCCAGGTAGGGGTAAGCAGGCAGGCCCAGGGCAGGTCTCAGGTAAGTAATTGGCTGGCCCAGGACAGGATCCAGGTAAGGGTAAACAGGAAGTGACTCAGGAAGAGTGAGGTAGACGACTGGAGAATGTAGGTTGAAGGGGAGGATGAAGAATGACCAGAGGAAGTGGTGGAGGTGCAGAAAAGTAACAGCTAAGAAGGTGGTGAAAGAGCATCTGTTGCAGGGTGACATTGTGGGCAATACAAACCAGTTTAGGGATGGACTGGGGAACTTGAGGGATCATCATATTCTACTTCCAGGGTCTACATCAAGGAGATTGAGGTGGTCCCTGGCTAGGATCTTGCTAATCGCAACCTCTAGCTTTAAACATGCCCCATGGGATGTTTTCAGTTAATCCTCACTAACACTGATTTGTTTAGACGGTCCTGATACATTATTCTCATACCTTGCTTCAGAAAGCCTTTTCCTTATATGTCTCACACTACATGTAACTGGTTTCGCAACAGCTCCCTGATGCCCTAGGGCTGAGGCGCTTTACAAATGGAAAAAAATTAAATAAATATATTACATCCTGACAACCTATCAAACATTGTTTGAATCTCACATATGTCTTGCCTGTGTTTTATTGACCCTACTTCACATTACACAGGTGCTTCAAGTATCAGACTGTTTTTTTCACGTGACGCACTGTAAGAAATATTTGTCGCACTATGGATATAGCCAAGTCGAGAGTTCCAGAGTTTGTTAGTAAGAAGATGGGTGCTTGAAGAAAGGGATATCTGCAATGTTTACGTATTGTGGCAAGCTCATCTGTGACACTCAGTTTTGGTAGGAAAGAACAAACCATTTATTTTGTTTGATAAATTGTGTTGACCGTATTGGCAGTTCCTTCCCAGTTCTCCTTTGGATATTTAATAAACAACCCCACGATTCTCACCAGGAATCATATAAAGGTAGGTGATCAGGAGTACTCCAGCCCATCACTACTTCGGACATTGTCACCATGGCCCAAACGGACATCCAGCAGCTGCGGGATGAGGACATTGTGGTGGTGGGACAAAACACCAATCCCTTTGAGCAACAACTTCCCAAACCAGGGAGGGAACTTGCTGCACTTCCTACAGGAATCGGTAACAGGCATCCACTCTTCCACCTCCTTCTCCTCTGCCCATTGCTGCTGGTGCCACCTTTTAAGCTGTGTGCCACTTGGCCACTAGTAATGCTTCCCTCTGCCACCTGATGGCGGGGGCCAGCCTGCCGCATTCACAGTCGCAGGTTGCCTTGATTGGGGGGCTGAATTGCCAGCAGCACTGCACCCCAACTCTTTCTCCACTCGGCCCTTCTCTACTCCTACAATTGGACAGCAGTCTCTACCCAAACTCTCACCCCTTACCACTGCCCCTGCAGTCCACAGTGTGCCCACCCACAGTTGCTAACAAAACGGGGCTGGTGGCCAATGAAGTGTAGGGAGCAGAGGGGTAACCCATCCCCACCTAGGTTTCTGGACGTTTTTGTTTTCCTTACAAATGTTTTCAATTTCTTGGTACTTTTCTTCCATTGGCAATGTTGGCCCCCATTTCCACCTGGAATTCCTTTGCTGAATCCTGTTTTTTCTTTACATGCAACTTGCCCTGGATAATATTTAATTAGGAGTTTGCACCCCACACCCACTTGGGCAGCACCACTCGTCCCAGCTTTCCCTGCTCAGGAAAATGATGTTCATGAGAGTATCTCATAATCTTTTCATTGAATTTACACTGAAGTAGAGGATGGGCAAGAGTGATGCGCTTCCCTCTATTACAAGACATTGTTGATGCATTCTTTACACAGGACTAGGCCATCCATATTATTCTGTAGAGACCCAGTGGCTGCTTGTCATACCCATCGCTGTCATTGTCTGAGCCTGCCTCATCGGGCCTTTTTCCTGCCAGTATACGAATGCACTACCAGTCCTGTGTAAACACCAGAACCTGTTTTTGAGTACAACAAATGCTCGTTCATTGGGGTGTCGGTAGCAGGCATCAGCTGAATTTGTATGATGTTGTGGGAGGGGTGGGGGCACTGGAGTCTGCAGTGGGGTCATCAGACAATAATGTTTGCGACATTGTGTCACCTGGGGAGTAGAGGGATTTGTTGTGGTATAATTTCTTGTACTTTATTTATTTTTGGTATTTTATTGAGCATACAGCTTGCTTTGGGAAGCAATTGAGTGCTTTAATGAGCAATAGGGGAAACTACAGGAATTGGGTAGTTAGTAACAAGATAGGGGTATAGCATAGGAACAGGGAGAGAGTGAAGAAGGGGGCAGAGTGACAGCCCAGAGATTCAAGCAGTAGTGGGCCAGAGTCAGATAAAAGTAGAAGCAACTGGGTTTAACATAGAAGAGGGTACAGTAGTGCCAGGTGGAAGCACAGCATGGGGTGGGGGGGGGGCAATGCAGGAGCGGTGAAAACGTGTCCCGGCCACGGGCAGCAGGGAAGAAATGGGCTATTAAAAGGGTAAGGCGACATAGAACAACCCCAAGGGTCTAGTTCCCAGCCAGAGCAGGGGTGCAGTGCTAGATGTATTTCAGTATGTGTGGTGGAACCACCTTATAGTTCTGATTTCATGAAACATGTTCCAGTGACTTTCCGTGCAACGTGACAGTGTCCTTTCTCCTCAGCAATGCATGGAGGATAAGTGAGCAGCCCATGTATGTGTCAGGAAGCAGATGAAGGGTTTGTATGTGAAGGGCACAGGAATAGGAATGGTGTTCATTTAGGAGAAATTGAAGGATCCCATGTGCCACAACAGGATGTGTTTGCTGCTTCTGGGCAATAAGGATTCAATGTTTATGTGGAGATTCCACTGCTTATGATCATCTCCCTGGGCGTGTGTTGGGTCAAGCAGATGGCATTAATCTGTTACATGACTGGCCGTGGTCCACCACAAGGTGAACCTCTTTGTGACCAAGTCTTTCTTCCATCTTCATAGACAATGTTATGCAAAGATTCATCTGGGATGGGAAACCACCAAGGCTGGCAATTTGGAAATTACAACTTCCCCTGAAACGGGGAGGGATGAATTTGCCAAAATTTTGTGATTACCATCTATCTTTTTCTGCACGCCATCTATGTAAGATCATTGATTCTAGTAATGAACGACCATGTGATTTGGTGTGGGAGTGCGGCATGGTGTCCCAACTGGATCCATAAGCTCTGTTGACCACTAAGAAACGTAAATCCAAAGAAGCAAATCCCTTGACTAGTTTCCTGCAGGATTGCTGGTGTGAAATATCCAAGCGTATGAATGCAGATCCTTATCGGCACTTAAATGCCTCCATTTGGCTCAACCCTGCCTTGAAATATCAGGGAAAAAGGTTTTTTTGGCCGGAATGGTTCCTGACGGACATTAAGTACATCCATGATCTTACAGAAGGGGGAAATTGGATCTCATACACACAACTTTGCCTATCTTATAACATGGCGGATTGTACATTCGCTGAATACTGAAAATTGAAAACTATTGTGGCAAATTGTTTTGAAATGCCTCATTTTGAAACTCAAAATGTCGCCTGGTCGGCACGACAAACACGTTCAAGTGCTTTCCATCCAGCTTCCACGTTATATGGATTCTTGAAGGCTTGCCGAAAGGGGGACCTAAGATTACCATTTATCTGGGCAGAAGAGCTGGGAGAGGACATTGATCCAAACTGTTGGCAACGGTGCCGCGAGAATACTCGTTTGGTGAGTTTGGACTGGGGCCTTAGAGCATCACAAACTAAAATTCTTTTTAGATCCTACTAGACACCAGCTAAGTTATTTCGGAAGTAAACTCTTGGAGGACGATCTCTGCTGGAAGTGCAAAGGTGCAAGTGGCTCCCTCAGTCACTTGTTGGGGTTCTGCCCGAAAACAAGAACATTTTGGGAACATGTATGTGAAAGATTAGTATTGGTTTTGAACTGTACAATCCCTCTTTCTGGCTCCCTTCTGATTTAGGTGACATATCTCAGTTTGATGATTTAACCTTTGGAAGGAAAACTTGGTTACTCCGGGCTTTATGATCGCCAAGAGGATGATACTGAGAACGTGGAAGTCAAGCAGCTCCTTTAACATTGACGAATGGGTGGAAGAACTTCTCACTGTCTGCACTTATGAGAAGGCCATTTACAGAGACTCAGAAGACGCTGAGAAATGTTGGGACATTTGGGGAAGTTTCCTTGAAGTTTATGGTTGATATATACCTATTATTTGGACTGCAAGGTCTCAGGTCTATTAACTACAATGCCAACATGGTTCTCTCTTTGATTTATTGTATGATGCTTTATTTACTGTTAGCAATGTTTGATAGTATAAATATGTTTTGGTTCTTTAATCTTTGATCTATTTTTTTTTCTTTTTCCTCTTTTTCTTCTTCCTTTATTTCTTGCCTTTTTTAAATGGCCTTGGTATTTATGTGATCTGATATGTTATTGTGCTGGTTAACATTTACTAGATGCTTTTAGGTTACTTGTTGATGACATTGGTTCATTTGTTTTGTGTACTTTGTTTATTTGAAAATAAAAACTTTAAATCGATACATCCAAAATGCCCCCTGCAATTCACTGAAAGCGTGTTTGATGCTTCTTTTGCAGGTTTGACTGTTGAAGGACAACAGCATTGTAGTGCCCGATATCAGGGACATCACACCTACTGAGGATTGTGTGCTTCCTTGATATGAAAGAGGTACACCAATAAACTGTGGTGCAAGCAGAGTTGGGTCAATAATCACTCTACTGTATTTGAGGATTGCTGCACAAGGGGATGTATGCTCAGCACATGGGTCCACTGGAAGGGGAAGTTTGTGGATTGCTCTGATGGTCATTGATCTTGTTCCCCAACATGTCATATACCAAGCACAGGTCCCCTGACTGGGTGAGATCCAATGCAACCTGTCCCACTTGCACCCAAGTCATAACAAGCGAGTATCCCATCACTTCAGCAAGCCGTCACCCAGATATATGCACAGTGGGAATAGTTAGTCACATGCAGGATAGGTGCTTTGTATTGGCATAAATTAGAGGAGTGTGATTTAATATACATACACAGCAGCTAGACTGGTGCAGAGGTATTCCCTCCATGATGGTTGGGAGGTTTGCTCTGATGCAGGATCAGAGAGGTATTGGCAGAGACAGGGAATCTGGCCCACATGCATGAAGAGCAGGTCTACATCGAAGACCATCTACATGTTGATGAAGAGCTGCAAGTGTCTGTTTAAGAAGACCTTCTCTTGCCCTTGGAGGCAAAAGGGCCACGTATGTGCAGTCCAAGGACCACAGGATCAGTGTGAGTGAAATATAGTGCTGCATCAATCTCATCATGGTGACAACACCTGTGAAATGATGCGAGTAAAGCAGAGCTGGGGGATGCTGTGCGCCAGAATCACAGTGTGCCAAAATGTGCTTGTGGTGCAGAAATGAGTCAATGTGATGGGCTTCAAAGGGACCGGAAAGGGGGAGTGTTACTGTCTCCCTGCTGTCCTAGGTGTAGCGCTCAGATTCTGCCAGGAGACTGAAGATCATGGCAAGGGCCTGCTGATCAGTAAAGGGTTGGTGAGACAGCCTGGCCCTGTACTCTCTCTACGTATAGAGCTTGCGAGCTCTCCTATCCATACACCTGTCCTGGTACTGATGCTGGGGGAAGGTGGGGTGTAGCATACATGCCAACATTCTGGAGCACTTGGGAGGGAGATTTTGCGACAGAACGTGGGAGGAAGATATTTTCCCATAGGATTTCATTGGGGATTTAATTACTTTAGGTGTAGAAAAATAGCAATATATATATATATATATATATATATATATATATTTTTATTTGTGTCTATGACCTAAATGAATAGACCCTAAAATGTGTGTCTATTGCCTAAATGAATAGACCTTAACATAACTCATAAATACAACAATTACAACCTTTAAATTACCTTTTTATAAAATAAAGAGCATTAATAAAACAGCACAAGATCATTTTACAAACCTTATTTCCTTAAATAAGAATAAAGTGCAATTAATAATGATCTAGAGCAATGATCCAAATAAAAACGCTCCCATAGAAAATCCCAAGGAGGCGATCTCATTCTCTCAATAAAACTACCAAAGATGCCATTCCTCGATGTAATCGATACTGAACATTCACACACAAAGAGCCTCCTGATTTATGGAATTTTTAGCATTGTGCAACATCAAGTTGTACTGGTGCAAAGTGCAAAAACCCTGATTTACAGAACAGTGCAAAGTGTATTTTTACAGTGCAAAGTCACTGTGCACTGCAACAATATACTTTACACTGTTTTGTAAATCAAGGTGTTTGATGGCAGCACAAAGTGAATTTGCACCAGTACAAACTGACTTTTCTCCGTGCTAAAAATTCCATAAATCAGGCTCTATGTGTTTTAGGATTCTACATACACCTGGCAGTATCAACAATTGTATTCTCCACATCTTTAACGTTCCAACGCAACTTATTTTCCTTGGTCGGAAGTAAATTTAGTCTGAATCGCAACATAGTTCTTGCAAAAGTCCAAGAAGGGTACAATAGCAAGTATGGAGCACAGGAACCCAATTTTCGATTAGCTTGTTTAGATCGTTATAACACCTATAATTGTTTCTTCCTTGCTGGCAGACTATTGGAGGCTGCCTCTTCCAAACGTATAGAGGCGTTGCTTAAATGCGAACAACATGGCTGTATACAAAGGCATCTGTTCAAAGATGGAATTTAAGGGTTGTTGGCAAAGTTTCATACAGAATAGGGTCCACTTCCATAATACCTTAGAGGTAAGGAAATTCAGACCCAACTTCGATCGATCTACCACCATAGGAACTGATTTATGGAGGCCCAATGTACTTTTCCACAACAGCCCTTTTACATGATAAAAATTATACTCTGTCAATTCGTGGTGAATTTCTAACCCATAGCACATGATCGTGACCACTTTGGATTCACAAAACTTGACCACCGGCTTCAGTGAAATATGCCTGGTCTTGACGAGTACCAGATCAATCAAAAACGTTTTTCCCTTTATTACATCAACATTGAAACCTAGATATTTCAGGTTTCAAATCTCGTCAATTCTTTGGGA
This sequence comes from Ambystoma mexicanum, assembly GCF_040938575.1. Lineage (NCBI taxonomy): Eukaryota > Metazoa > Chordata > Amphibia > Caudata > Ambystomatidae > Ambystoma > Ambystoma mexicanum. The sequence continues at coordinate 1,489,869,190 of NC_090932.1, read as the reverse complement.
ATTTAACACCCAGCTTGTTGAACGTTTCCTATGGCAAGCATGAAACACCATAATTTTTGATCTCATTGTATTGATGATCAAATCATTTTCCATTGCATAATGACCAAAGGCCTTTAGAAGCCATTGGATGCCGACCCTCGATTGGCCCAGGATCAAGATGTCATCACATATGTGAGCCAAAACAATTTGCAACCAAGCACAACAGGGGCCGCAAACATCTGCATGTTCCACTCCAATATTCGACAGGTAGATGTTAAATAGGATTCTCATCCGGGAAAGGCAGATTGACCAATCACAATCTGCCTTCCCGGGTGCGAATGTGCATCCATCTCCTACACTAACTACGCCGACGACACTCAGATCCTCCTTACCCTCACAGGTAACTATGACTCCCTGACCCTGAACAACCTCTACAACACCATCCAAGCCTGGATGGCAGAAAACAAACTAAGCCTCAACTCTGACAAGACGGAACTCCTCCTGGTAGGTTCCCCGACACACTAAAAAATCTAGATGCCCAATTCAGTCACTTCACCATAGACTCCATCAAAATTCCTGTCTCAGATTCTGTCAAAACTCTGGGAGTCTACCTGGATTCCAGCCTATCCATGGATAGACAAGTCAACGCAATAGCCTCCGCAGCTGCATATCATACCAAACTTATCAACGCTGTCAGACCCTTTCTCTCCAAAGAGAACTGCACCAATATAGCCAGAGCCATCACCGGCTCTAGGCTAGACTACTGCAACGTACTCTTTCTAGGAACATCCAATAAAAACTTAGAGAGACTACAAGTAATACAGAACAACGCTCTCCGGGGAGCCCAAGGCATTGCTAAAAGAGAACACATTTCTGAGGCCAGAAAACTAGCCCACTGGCTCCCAATAAAGGAAAGGATCGTATTCAAAGCCCTGACACTGACCCACAAGTGCATTCACCTCACTGCTCCTGCCTACCTCTCACAAAGGATACACCCCGTCTCCACTACCAGGCCAACCAGATCACCATACACCAACATGCTCTCTGTGCCACTAGTAAAAAGAGTCAGAGCGGGCGGATCCAGCTTCCCTTATCTCGCACCCACTCACTGGAACGCCCTAGCTCCCACTATCCGAGGTGAGGCCTCCCTCACCACCTTCCGCAAAACTCTGAAAACTACCCTCTTCACATAAGGCCCGACACATCAGCACGAATACCTATCATATAAGTTGTAATATATGACCAAATGCAATATCTGTAACAGTAAGTTTTGTAGTATTCATAATGTGTCAACAACCGCTATCATGCCTGTACCCTGTAACCAGGTTATTGCAAGTAACAGCACCTCAATGCCCCTGGGCTGCTTGCGCGCTATATAAATAAATAAATAAATAAATAAATAAATAAATTCACCGCCTGCGGTGAAAAAAAAAGTGAACAGAAATGGATGCTGCCATAAAAATAGAAAAGAGACTAGGTCCCTTTTCGGATGACAGCCGCCATTTTGGAACCTGTTTTATATGGCCGCCGTCATCCGAAAAGGGACCTAGTCCCTTTCGATATTTTATTTTAATGGCAGCCGACATTTATATTTTATTCTGACGGGTGTTGTCGACGATAGAGAATGCTTGAATTGTAGGTTGCTTGCAAGTGGAGAGGCAAGAAAATCACATCAGTGGAAGTGAGCGGTGACACACGAAGTGAAGAATCCTGTGAAGAAGACAAGCTGGCCATCATCATGGTCAACAGTTCCACTGCATGGAGAGAGAAGCCGCACTGCATGGTCAGGGTTGATGGAAATGAAACCAGGGTCATGGCTGACTCCAGGTCAGACTTAACCATTCTACCAATTCGCACGTACCAAGAGATGGTAGGCCGGAACAAAGTTGAAGTCTTGAAAATGAAACACAGACCTACCGTGCTTGGTGGCACATCTGTTCGGCAGTTAGGATACATCAACAGTACAGTGGAGTGCAAAGGGAGGACAGTTTACATGAAGGTGTACTTCGCCAAAGAAGGTCCCGCAGTGCTAGGGTGGGATGATCAGGCAAAATTGGACATAAATCTTGACCCGAGCACTGAAGATCAAGTTCTCTCAATGACAAGCAGAGAAACATCAGTATCGAGGGATGACTTTCCAAGGTTATTTCTGATGTGCCTGACAGAATTAAAAACTTTGTGCACAAAATGAGTCTACGGCAGAATTCCATCTCAGTCAAACATAAAGACCAGTGCCAGCCACAGCGCGGCAAGCCCTGCAAGTGCAGTTGGAGAAAATGGTCAAAGAAGGCACCATCGAGACTGTGGAGTCATCAGAATGGCTGAGCCCAGTATTACTTATAAAGAAGCAAGGCATAGAGTGTGTATAGACGTACACAGCTCGAACCTGGAAGTTATCACTGACAGTTACCCACTTCCCAGCATCAATGAGCTCATCTTGATGATGAAAGATGCAAAGGTTTTCTCCAAATTGGATATGCAAGATGTGTACCATCAAATTACGCTACATAAAGAGTCAAGACCACTGATGGAGTTCATCACCCCATTCAGCACATATCAGAACACCTGAATGCTGTTTGGGTTGTCCTCTGCTGCGTCATCTTTCCAGCGAATGATGGAATCTTTATTAAAGAACATCTGCAGCGCATCCTTTTTTCAGGATGACATTCTAATATACGCAGAAGATACAAAAACACATGACAGCGTGTTGAGGACAGTGCTCCAGAAACTACAAGTTGACGGTACAATTGCGGTATGAGAAGTGCGTAATCGGGACCAAGGAAGTGGAGTACTTGGGATACACCATATCTAGAGAGAGCATAAATCCCAAGAAAAACACTCTGGTACCAACCAACAAGGAAGAATTGCAGTCCTTCTTAGGGCTAGCTGAATACTATGCCACGTTTGTGCCAAGGTTTTCGTAGGTTACAGCACCCCTGAGAGAACTGTTTACGAAAGGGGTGGAATATGCACTGCATCAGACCCAGAAGAGTGCGTTTAAGGAAGTGAAAGAGAGGATTATATGTGCACCATGTCTCCAACCGTTTAATCCCCACTGGAATACGTTCATCACGACTGATGGCAGTGCATATGGGTTACGTGCAACGCTCACCCAGAAGAAGGGCGACACTGAGCACATGGTGGCCTTTGTGTCGAAAGCTTGGCCCGTTAAATAATTCCAGACTTATGCGCGGGGCACCAGATTCACGCTCCTCACTGATCACAAACCACACATACACATGCTGAGCCCAGGTGGTCCTGAAACATCCACACCCAGACTAGCATGCATAGCCGTGAAGTTACAAGAATACATATATGAGATTGGACATATAGCAAGATGGAAAAACTCACAGGCTGACTTTATGTCGAGGCTGCCAGAGGCAGGAGGAGCAAAGTCCATGTTCTTAAAGGGACAATGTGATGTGGCATCCATTGGAGAGCTGAGCAGCAAGACGTACATGGAAATGGATGAGAACCACTGGAGGGATGAGGCGGAAAATTATCCTGTGATACAAAAGATAACAGACTGGGTCAGGGTGGCCCGATGAAAGGATCGTCCCAGATAGGCTGAGATCATTCTGGAAGTGAACAGATGAAAAATATGAAAGGATTTGGCTTACTATTGAGAGGTGATCAAGTCATACCAGCAGTGGGTATGAGGAAGATAATCCAGTGCACAGCTCATTCGGGACACCTCGGGAGCACCATGACGCAATGCTGTGTCAGGGATGCATATTGGTGTGCGGGTATGGACCACAACAGCCAAATGATGATGGAGCGGTGCCATCAATACTTAAATAGCCACAAGCACCTAAAAGTGCACCAGGCACCACTGATTCCGAGAGATACCAGAAGGGGTATGATACAAATTGGGATTAGATTTTATAGGCACGTTAGATTCCATGTCGCCGCAGCACAGATACTGAATAGGGTTGATCAATTACCTGTCCAAGTAGGTAGAAGCTGAATTTGGCTCGGACATTACCACAGCAACGGTCATTGAAGTAATGACTGCAGTGTTTCAAAGGGGAGGCCTGCCCAAACTCTTGATGGAGAACAACAACAAGCAGAACAAAGCCTCTCTGTATCATTATTATCAAGCCAATGGGTTGGTCGAGAGGGTCAACAGATTTATCAAGGGCACCTTGCAACTGGTTAGGGCATCAGGCATGGACCTGTACAAAACAGTCAAAGAGGCCATTGCAGTTCATCGCCTCCCTCCCAATGGGGCCACCAATGTGTCACCATTCCACATGTTACGTGGTAAAGGGTGGTGTCCTCACTGATACCTCAGTGGCTAAAGAGAGTGAGGGAAGATGGAATCATGGACATGGAAAAGGTTGTACGGAGAATCAACAAGAATAAGGCAACCATGAAGAACAGAAGTGATAAGAAGAGGGCTGCCCAGAAAACGGTAGTACAGGAGATGTAGTCAGAATTCGATTGCCCCACAAAGATCATACCACTGGTTTCAGGTTCAGCAGACCGATCCAGGTGCGGAAAGGATCAAATCACATATGCACCCAGGATGGCAAACGATGGAACCTGGAAAGGGTTGTCATGTACCAGCGGTCATCTGCAGGGTTAGAAGAACCCAGAATGAGAGATCCAACGTACAGGAAAGTAATAATGCTCTTCCAACAGGTACCAGTTACAAGGAAATTGCAAAGGAATACCACCAGGAGATGGAAGAGTACAGATTCAGCATGGAAGGTGAGGGCGAGAGTCAAGGTGAATGGAGCAGAGTAGAGGCAGACAGAGTAAGCAGAGCGTCCACTGCTGAGTCACCTATCAGAGAGAATCAGGAGGGTCATCCTCACCGAGAATAGTGCAGACCAGCCAGGTATGAAGACTACGTGATGGAGTGGGACAATGCTGCTCAGCAAAAGGAGGTATGTAGAGGGAACAGCTATCTGTGCTAAAAGTCTGTATACCTATAATGGGACATCTTAAATATTTGCCCACCGGCACCTCCTTGTTGTAAGTGAACTACAGATATTTTAATGTGTCCTTTTAAGGGTGCATCACGAGAAAGGAAAGGGTGGAGTCAGCAGGGGAAAAAAAGGAGTCCGAAAGACTTAAGAAATGTGAACTGCATACACACCTCTGTGTCCTCCTTTCATGATCCGTGTAGGCCCGCTACACTTCCAACAACTTGTGACAAAGGAAATGAGCCAGCATAGACTTACAGCATCATCCGCTGCGTTTTCTCGGCTCGGTGGAGAGCTGTCCTTCCCGCATCATCTGATGTGTCCTGTTGGAGATTACTGATGTCCTGTGCCTCCAGCGCGTCTTCCAATGCCTGCAGAGGCCACAGCGTTGCATCTGCTGTAAGGAACGCATGGTGGCAATAGTAAGACTGACACAAGTGACGCTAGTTCAAGGGTGTTTATTGAACTTTTGCAAGGGTGAGATAAACGCATATCTAAACCTAAATCTACAGATGGGAGCAAGCTACGACCATCAAATAATGAATAATGCAGTTCTAGTGGAGTCTTGTCAAATCACAAGGGCCTATACTAAAAATCCTATTGCCAATCCTTAATACTAATTTACAAAATAGTGTGGGTGAAGTTCATGAAAAAGAAAGAAGTGTTTACAAAATGATAAGTCTGGATGATTGGGCCGTTGGCCTCCCTTCCCCACACTTTCAGCACAGGGCAAGGCGGTTCACTCGAGCAAAGCACACACTCTGGCTTCGGTGGCACAAGGATACAGATCTATTTTCACAGTTTAGGACCTCTTAAGTCCAAGTCTATTTGCTTCTTTTCCTTTTTACCAGTATTCAGTTTGGGTGTTCACCCTAGATCCCACTCAGCTGGGCTCAGATCCATTTTCAAAACAAAAGGTTCCACGTTGGATCCCCCTCTTCCAGGCTTAGATCCCTTTCAAACTATGTTCAGATATTTTCTTCTCAGGGGTTTCACGGTTCACCCCGAATCCCCCTCAGCCGGGCTCAGATCCCTTTCTTTTGGTCAATTAGTCTCCCCCAGCCATGCTCGAACCAATTGCGATGCACTTTAAACTATCAAAGACTTTCAAATGTTCACAGGATTTAGCAAGACCCGTTGCATGACCACTTCGATCTCAGTATTCCTTTTCTTCACATTCAGCATCAGTTGTATACCTAACGGAGACCTTCTAATGAGCACCCATGTGGCACCAGACCAGTCTGTGTATGCTATCTTGGGTTGCCTCCAAAGTTCAATCACAAAGTTCAATTACTGCTTTTAGTTTCCAATTATATCTGCGTCGCTCTTCGCAAACGCCTCACACACTGTTCTCTTTGTACAATGTTGCCGCTTGCAACCTTAGTTCAAAACACAAGCTGGTTTGCTATCAATCTCTCCAATTCACCGGTTGTGCTGTCTTTTCTGACACCCCTTTGTTGTAGGAGCCAAGGACAGTACCACAGCGGCAATCGCTCCTCCCACCTTGGTTATCGACGCAGGAGAGCCCCGGGTATATCCGACACACTGTGTAGGTTTGATCAGCTTTAGTTGCTGGTCTTCGGTTTCTTACTTTCCAAGGCTCATGAAAGTGACGGTCTTTAGAGGTCACGGTACTTCCCTCCTTGCGTCTCTCTTTGGTCTCACTGTCTTTCTCCTTGTATTAAACTGCCATCTTGGAACTGTTGTTTCGTCATGTGCTTTGCCTCGCTCAGAGTGTGCTTTCCTGCTCCGACTTTTATCCATGTGGGTATGGGTGATGAAAGTCAGGTGTGTGTAATAATCCGTAATTGCTGACCTTGCCTGTCAATGGTGTTGGGACATTTCAGATATACAGCACTGGTGCTAGTCCATTGTCGCTTGCGTTGTACTGTCTGTGAGTAAGGGTTTGTGTCAGAAAAGGGAAGGTGGTTGAATTCCTAGGTATCCTACCTGGTAGGAAGGGGAAAATGTTATTGGGAAAGGGATACCGCATCTCACCCTCGGGTGTCCCACTTCCACTCCCTGAGGAGCTCTCACTCAGTTGATCCTCCTGCACTGGTTCACCTCCAGGAACTGAATCCAAATGCGATGGCCGTGTCCTGGTCACCTGGATGACAGATCCCCGGGGACTAGCGGGTGAGACACCTTCAGGTTTCTCACATGCCCTTCCCCTATGCGATGTAGCCGCACTGTTTCACTGGGGAACTGAGAGAGGAAATCCACGCTCCTTTGGTCTTTACCTTTCCGGTGCTCAACAGTGAAGCAGTAGGGTTGCCAGTCTAAGAACCATCGCATGACTCAAGGGTTAGAGTCTTTTTGTTAGCTAATCCAAACTAGTAAAGAATGGTCAGTGACGAGTGTGAACCTTCTTCTAAGATGGAAAATGGCCCACTTGACAGCAAGGGCCTCTAATTCCAGCACAGAGTAATTTTTTCACATGGGAAAAGTTTGCGACTCATAAACAAGATGGGATATTCCAATCAGTCGCAGATTTGTGATAAGACTGCTCCTAGCCCTGTAAGGGAGGCGTCTGTCTGCAGTCAAATTCTTTTGAGAAATCTACTACCTTTAGGATCGGGTTCTGGTACAGGGTTTGTTTTAGGTTGTTGTAACATATATCATCCTCGTTGGTCCAATGAATTTTCTGGGGCTCAGCATTCTTTAGTTTATCTGTCAGCCTAGCTGTCCTGTCTGAGAAGTTTGGGATAAACCTACGGTAATAACCGATTAACCCTAGAAATGCTCTGAGATCTCTTTTAGTTTTAGGTGTAGGGGTATCTAGTATAGCTTTCACTTTCTCGCGTTGAGGTTGCACACTACCATTCCCTTCACGGCTGATTGGGCCAGTCTGCATTTGGATACTCCGAGAGCTCTCATAATGGTAAAGAGATGGAAAAGGTGGTCTTCCCAAGTTTTACTATAAATGACGTTATCGTCAATATAAACTCCACAGAAATCAGAGCAGGGGTGTAATATTTGGTCCATAAGCCGCTCATAGAGATATGAGAGTACACCATTGTGGGTAAAGGACATGAAGCGGACAATGGTCACCGCTACCAATGGGAAGAAGGAAGTGACAAGGAACGTGTCGTTTTTCAAGCACCGCATGTCTGGAAGAGAGAACGACACAGACCAGAAACGAAACGGGTGGAGATACCGGAAGCAACAGGAGGTGAAGAAGAAGACGTACAGCAAGGGGAGTCCATTGCCCCGGAGAGAGAGTATGGGGGAGATTACCGACTGAGACGGAACATCAAAAGACCCAGCAGATTCATTGAAGAAATATGAGATGGACGTAAGGAAATATGTGTGGGGGAGGTGTTGGAAGTGAACTGCAGATATTTGAATGCGCCCTTTAAGGGTGCCTCATGAGAAATGAAGGGGAGGAGTCAGCCAGGAAAATAGAGGGGTCAGAAAGAATAAAGAAAAGTGAACTGCATACATGCCTCTGTGTCCACCTTTCATAATCGTGTAGGCCTGCTACACTTCCAACACCTCCCCCATCTACCCGCCCAGCCGCATCCCCAGAAAATCAAATGGCAGCTCTCCTGTATTGTGTTTTCATATACCTCGTGGACCTCCCAGTAACAGGGCCCCCGTACCTGAAGAGAAGACACGGACACGTCTTCCTGTTACTGGCTCCCGGCGGCAACTGCCTCACACGGGGTCCCCTTTATTCATCGTGCATGCGCAGCCCTCCTTGTGGCTCGCGCATGCGTACGGGGTGTGCATCACTCCGTAACATTCCTCCTTTTTCATAAAGAACAAACAGAGTGATAAAACAAACAATAGTCAACTGCCCAAACAGGGCGCATACATTAGTGCAAAAACAAGTAATAAGTTTACCGGCCTAATGTGGCCATTACCATCCTCTCTGGGCATCAGGGTCCATTATGAAATCACGGAACCTGGCTGGGCACCTTCGACCTTCCCGACTTGGATACCTTCTGCCCTCATTCCTGGACTGATGGGGAGACTCGGTTGGTGCCAGACTTTCTCGATCCTCGCTGTCTTCGGGCATCGGAATTGGGCGCTGAGTCATGGGTTCACCTGCGATGAGGTCGTCCTCTGTGGATCTGATGTCCACTTTCTTGAAATAACAGGAGTTTCTCGTGACAGTCCCTCTGCAGTCTGATGCAGGCACCATTGACCCGTTCATGTGAGTCTCGCCCATGGGGCTGGACTCATATGTGAGAGAGAGTTTTCCTTCCGGGTGCCTATTGCGCACCAGGACGGTGTCCCCCACTGCACTATTGGGCTGCTGGAGGTGCCTCCTGACATTCTCGCGCTTATTGCACATCTGCCACTCCTCTGATACCCTCTGATCGTCAATGGTCCCCGGGTCGCGCCCTTTCATCTCCGGTATCAGTCCTCAGGAGCACCGATTGAACAGTCCCTCTGCTGGGGCCATCCCTGTGGACTGATGGTGTGTGGTTCTGAATATTTTGTTTAGGGTGTGCATAAACCGCTCTGCTTCTATGTTGGCCCTGGGCCATAGTGGTGTCACCTTCCGGTGAGTTATTCCGCACTCCTCCATGTACTGCGCAAATTGATGGCCTTGGAACGGGGGTCCATTGTCTGAACATAGCTCAAGGGGGAAACCATGTGTGGCGAATGTCCGCTCCAGCGCTTGAATGGTGTGGTCTCTGGCGGTAAACTCGACATACTTCATCTCCGGATATCGAGACCATTGGTCGATTACTGCTAGAAAGTATGTTCCTCTCCCTGTGGAACCGAAATCAGCATGTACCGTGCCCCATGGCCTGTCACTTCTCCCCATGGACTCAATACAGGCTTGGCACCATATGCAGTGTTGCACATACTCGTCTACACGACGTTCCAGGTCTGGGAACCAGACTTTGGTCTTCAGACGTGCCTTAGTTTTGGCCGTACCCTGTTGGCCACTGTGGGCTAGTTTGAGCACCCTCTCAACCAACAGTCGCGGTACTACAATCTGCCGTCCTCTTAACAGCAACCCTTCATCTGACACAGACATTTCATGACGGTAACGCCACAGTGCTTGCAGCTCTTGTTATGCGCCTTTTGACCTTCGTGACATGTTTGTCAGTGCCACTTTCCAGTCCCCATCGGCCATAGCAATACGGACCAGCTGAAAGCACTCATCATTCTTGGAAGCGTCTGCCAGCTCTGTCATGGTTAACGCTATTGGCATGATGGCGTCTACCATGTCTGACCACTTCGGCGCAGTCTTCTCTGGCTGGTCCATCTTGCGAGCGGCTGGCCCCGGGGTGTCAGGACAGGTAGTCTGCCGGGTTGTTCGTACCAGTACGGTACTGGAGCTTCACTCCGTACTCCATCAGGGATAACATCCACCTTTCAAACCATGGGGGAGGCTTAGAGGAGGGCCCCGTCATGATGGGAATCAGGGGTTTGTGGTCTGTGATGACCAACACGGTTTTCCCAAGATGTATATACGGAAATGTTTGCAGCCCCACAGGATTGCCAGAGCCTCCCTCTCGATCTGTGAATACCTTCTCTGTGTCGGTCAGGACTTTACCAGCATAGGCTATTGGCCTCATCTGCCCATGTTTGTCAGGTTGCAACAGCACTGATCCCAGGCCTACCGTGCTGGCATCAACAACCAGTTCTGACTCCTTATTGGGGTCAAAAAACGACATGGTCCCTTCCCTGGTTAGTGCTGCCTTAATAGTGTCAAATGCCTTCTGCTCCCGGGTGGACCACTCCCAGGTGGACCACTCCCAGGTGGTATTGATCCTCGTGAAAGCCCTAAGCGGTTCTGCGAGGGAAGCCAGGTATCTGATAAATTGGCCACAGTAATTTACCATCCCCAAAAAGCTTCGCACATCTGATTGTGAGTCGTGGCGGGGAGGGCAGCTTCCCGAATGTCCTTTACTTTCTCTGGGTCTGCAGATATGCCTGTAACGCTCACCTGACTCCCACGGAGGCGCTGGCCTGGTTCGCGCTGCTGTGACCTCTTCTAAGGTGATGCGCAGGGTTCGGAAGACAGACTGGACCGGGCCCCCAAATTTGGCTTGTCTGGCTCGCAGAAGTATCCTTCTGTAGGCGAAAATAGGGGATTAACTGTCTGCGGGGTAATGCAATCGGCCTCCCACTTTCCCCTCTCACCCTCCTCGAAACCCTTCTGTGATTCCTCGTAGCGTCTCACCTTAGGGTCTGGAAGGACGAGCTCTCCATCCTGCTTCTGATGCAGGGGCGCGTTGGTATCCGGTTACTTCACTGGATTTTCGGATTGGTGAGAACCAAACTTGCTTGGCTTCCAGGTAAGTTTTTTGATAAGAGGTTCCCCTTGTGTCCATGCATTAATGTACTAATGCTAGTGTCTTTTTCCCCATAGGGGCCGGGGTACGGAATGCCGGGGAACAGGCACTGACCCGAGATGAGAGGTGAAATCCTTGTAGAAATCAGGTAAGTCTTTAATGAGCGTTTTTTGGTAATGTCTTTTCATTCGCTCATTAACGCTGATGTCTTTTTTTTCCCCTTAGGGGCCGGGGTCCGGAAATGCCAGGATGCGGCGCGGACCCGAAATGAAGAGGGAATGAATCAACAGGTAAGTCTTAACATGGAGATTTAGCTTTCCTTATTCCCTTCTCTCTCTCACCTTTTGTTCTGGTCTTTTTCTCCCTTGGCGCTGGGGCGTGACTGCGAATCCGGATGATCGCTGCTGAACATGGAGGCGCCCTGTAAAGGTGAGTGGAATGCGGTGCTGCAGCGATCGACGCGATGAGCTTTTAAATAAAAGTCTTCCTTTTCAGGATTGTCGGCGAGATGTCTCCGGGATGCGGCTTTAGCAGGTAAGGACTTTTCCTTTTTCTGTTCTCTTCTTCTCTTCCTTTGCAGGTGATCCAGGATGCTGGCAGGCGTGGCAGAAGTCAGGATGCAGGAGCAGACACGGTGAGCGTCCAGCTGCTAGATGCAGAACAACGCGAAGCACGTGTGGCTGTTCGGGTGGGGTTTAAATAGCCTTGGAAGAAGTTCCAGGTATGTATCCTTCCTCCAATCAGGTATGTATCCTTCCCCGACCACGCCCGGATGGTAAATTAGTCCCACAGGTAAAGTAGTTCCTTTCAGGCCTCAAGGAGGCCGGGATCCTGCAGCATGGTCTGCATCAGGTAAGTGCACCCAAGCACTCCCATAATGAGCCTGGCGCCTATGGCGCCAGGACTGATGTCTTTTATGAGCCTGGCGCCATAGTCGCCAGGACACTGTCCAAAGGGTCCCTATATGGGGTTGCTGCGTCCTTCCTTGGGAACTGGATGTCCGCTTTCGGGGACGCAGGGCTTGAACCGGCTACCCGGGAGCGGGCATCATGACAGCACTCCCCCCAAGGCCCCTCCCAAGGTTGTTCCCTCCTGGGGGTTTTGGTTTGTCTGGGAAGAGTCGTTGGAATTTCCTGACTAATCAAGGTGCATGCACATGGTCGCTGGGTTCGCACGACCTCTACTGAGGTCCGTACCCCTTCCAATCAATTAGGTAGAACAGTTTTGACCTAAACATTTTTGAGTCTAAAATGTTCTTCACTTCGAATTCGGGCTCCCCATCTATTAGAATAGGTTCTGGAGGTTTGAGTAGTCGGGTTCCGGGTACCACTGGTTTCAGAAGTGACACATGAAAAACAGGGTGAATTTGCATGCTAGTTGGTAAATCAAGTTTAACAGCCACTGGGTTAATTATTGCCGTAATAGAATAAGGTCCCAGATATTTTGGGTTAAACGTTCAAGGCCCTTTGAGTGGTAAATGTAGGGTAGCTAACCACACTTGATCCCCAATCTGATACGGAGGTTCTTCACTCCGATGTAGATCAGCATTCTCCTTGTATTTTCTCTTGGCTTGTTGTAAATGCGTAGTTGCCTTTTTGAAAGCTTGGGTAATTGTAGAATGCAGATGTTCTACTGCAGGCATTCCGAGGTTCTGAGGTGAGTCAAGGTTTGAGGTTCGAGGGTGATGCCCAAACAAAGTATAAAAAGGACTGTGGCCAGTTCCAGAGTGTACCGAATTATTATATGCGTATTCGGCTATCCAAAGAATGTCTTTCCAGTTGCTTTCAGATTGCTGTAACATACACCGTAAGTACTGCTCAAGGGTCTGATTTGTCCTCTCGGTCTGACCATCGGTCTGAGGGTGGTGACTGGTCGATAATCTTACGTCGATCTGCGCCATTTGACAACATTTGCGCCAGAAGTGGGAAATGAATTGGCTTCCCCGGTCAGAGATTAGTATAGATGGGAATCCATGTAGCCGAACAATATTTTCGAGGAATTCTTTGGCTAGGACAGAAGCTGAAGGTAAACCTTTCAAAGGAATAAAGTGGGCCATTTTGGAAAACAAATCCACAATTACCAGAATAGTATTGTACCCCGAACAAGGAGGCAGGTCCGTAATAAAATCCATTGATAGGGTGTGCCAGGGTGCTGGCGGTATGTCTAGAGGTTGAAGGAGACCGGCTGGTCTTTTCTTTTGACTTTTATTTTGGGCGCAAACACCACAGGACGTCACAAAAGATTTAACATCTTTTCGCCAAGAGGGCCACCAAAATTGTCGTTTCACCTTTTGCTCTGTCTTGGCAATACCGGGGTGTCCCTCTATTAATGTATCATGATAACCGGAAATAACTAGTTTGTGTAATTCCTTATGTGGCAGGAATAAGCATCCTTGGAAATAAGGTAAACCATTATCTATGGTAAAGTCTGATCCCTTTTGTATCCATTCCTGTAAGGTTGTAGGGTCCAGGAGTTGTTTCACTCTGGCTTGAATGTCTTCAAGCGTCTGTAACAAAGTCATGCCTAGAATCCTCTGTTCGAGAATTATTGGTACTGGTTCTGAGTTTGTATCAGATTCTCCCATTCCAATTTGGGATAAGGCGTCTGCTTTGCCATTCTTGCAGCCAGGTCGATAGGTAATTACGAAATCAAATTCAGCAAAAAACAAAGCCCATCGGAGCTGCCGTGATGACTGAGCCTTGGCGGTTTTCAAATACTGTAAATTCCGGTGATCAGTGATCACTGTGATGGTATATCGAGCGCCAAGCAGATAATGCCGCCAGGCTTTAAAAGCGGACTTAATGGCTAACAGTTCTTTGTCCGTGATTGCATAATTAACCTCGGGTGTCGAGAATTTTCTGGACCAAAATGCTACGGGATGCAGTTGGTTGGTTGCTGGATCTCTTCAGACCATTCAAACCGTTTATTTTTCTTCAAGAGTGCAGTAATGGGTTGTACCACGCGTGAAAATTCTGGGATAAACCTGCAATAGAAATTGGCAAAGCCGAGCATGCTTTGAACCCCATTTACAGAGCTAGGTGATGGCCATTTGAGGATGGCATCCACCTTTCTTGAGTCCATTCGGACTCCTTTGGGTGTCAGGATGAAACCTAGAAACTCGACTTCTGTGGTATGGAAAACACATTTCTCCAATTTAGCAAATAGTTTGTGTTGGCGCAGTTTTTCAAGTACTGCCCTGACGTGTTTTCTGTGATCAGATTCCGAAGAGGAGTACACCAGAATGTCATCGATATATACGACAACACAAACATCGATGAGTTTCCGAAGGACATCATTCATGAAGTATTGGAAGGCAGCCGGCGCGTTACACAATCCGAAAGGCATCACTTGGTACTCGAATAATCCGTATTTAGTACGGAAGGCAGTTTTCCATTCGTCGCCTTCTTTAACTCGTACCAGATGATAAGCCCCCCGGAGATCTAACTTGGTGTATATGCAAGCGTCCTTCACCTGGTCAAGGAGTTCAGGGATCAGAGGCAGAGGATAATGGTTTTTAACAGTTATCTGGTTCAATGCGCGGTAATCGATACAAGTTCTAGGGTCGCCTTCTTTTTTGGGCACGAAGAACAAAGCCGAGGATGCCGGGGACTTTGACGGGCGAATAAAACCATTAGCTAGGTATTGATCCAAATATTGTCTCAAATGCAGAATCTCAGGTTCGGTAAGGGCATAAATCCTGCTACAAGGGGGTTGTGCACCGGGCACCAGATCGATTTGGCAATCGTACAATCTGTGAGGAGGTAACGTGTTGGCCTGTTCCTTTTGGAAGACGTCCTGAAAGTCTTGGTATTCCGGAGGTAGTTGCATGGAGGCAGAGGTTACAGATGCTAGATTAATCTTCAGGTTTTCTGGGTAGCAGGTTTGTGTACAATCCGGGAAGGTTATTCTCTTAGCTCGCCAATCAATTCGAGGATTATGTGTCTCTAACCAAGGGATTCCAAGAATAACCTGAAACTGTGGAGCCTTGATTACATCAAACACAACACCCTCCCGATGGCCATCGGGACCAATAAGAGTCACCTCAGTAGTGGAATGTGTTACCGGTCCAGAGGCAATTTCAGTTCCATCGACTGTGGTGATGACATCTTTGCTGGTTTTAGGACGGAGAGGGAGGTTAATCCTAGAGACCAATTCACGATCCACATAGTTTCCAATAGCCCCACTATCGATGTATGCCTTTATTGCATGCAACCGCTTAGGCTGTTCTGGATCTACGAGAACCACTGGCACAATGAAATGCGAGGTCTGAGAGTTAGTTTTCAAGCTCAGCAAGTGGACCCCTACACTTGTGGGGCGGAGTCGTTTCCCGAAACAGAGTCTTCATGGTTTTTATCAGCGGCTCCTACAGCCTTTCGGGGCGGTTTTGCCGGGCAATCTCGTAGAAAGTGTCCAGAATTCCCACAATAAAGACATCATTTTAACTGCTGCCTCCTTTCACGTTCCTTTTGAGTTAAGGGTCCTTTAACCCCTCCAATTTGCATAGGCTCAGAGACATCAACTCCCTTGGGATTAGCATGGGTCTTGACCAACACCCGGGTCTCAAACCTGGACCGATCTGCTTTTCTGTTTTGAAGTCTGTGATCCAATTGGACCACTAAGTCTATATACTCTGTGCATTCTTGGGGCGGATTTACAACTTGGGCCAAGACATCTTTAAGTTCTCCGCGAAGGCCTCGATAAAACAACGTGACTCTTTTATCCTCTGGCCATCCCGTTTCCACAATTAGTCTATTAAAGGTTGCAATATAGGATAGGAGGTCCTGATTGCCCTGTCGCAGGGATAGAGGTTTGTGATCCAGAACCTGCCCCTGAGAGTGTCGAGCAAATAACCTTTCCATGCTTGCTTGAAACCTTTGAAAATCACGGAGAATCGGGTCATCTTGTGTAACCAGTGGAACTGACCAATCGGCAGTGCAGCCGCTGAGATATGACAATACAAAGGCTACCTTGGTCTCATCATTAGGGAAGGCCCCAGGTCTGCATAGGAAGTGCAAACGACACTGATTCATGAATACGGCGAATCGTTTGGGGTCCCGAGCAAAGCGTTCGGGTGGGGCCAGCGGCATGTTTCCAGGTAGATTATCTGCACAGGGTTACTGGAAACCACAGGAGCGGGGTTCCCTCCGGAACCGGGTAGAGGAGTTTTCCCAGCTTGACCTTGCAAAAGCTGTCTGGCCCGGTCATCAGTTCTTTCCTTTGATATTATTAATTCCCTCCTGAGGGCATTAGTCTCTTGACGAGCGGCATGTACTTCGGCCCGTAATTCCCCCAGTAATTGGGCCAACTGATCAGTCTCAGAACTTTCCATAGCGCATGGGTGGGAATTTGTAGGAAGGCTTCGCATTCTGTAACGCTCACCTGACTCCCACGGAAGCGCTGGCCTGGTTCGCGCTGCTGTGACCTCTTCTAAGGTGATGCGCAGGGTTCGGAAGACGGACTGGACCGGGCCCCCAAAACTGGCTTGTCTGGCTCGCAGAAGTATCCTTCTGTAGGCGAAAATAGGGGATTAACTGCCTGCGGGGCAACGCAATCGGCCTCCCACTTTCCCCTCTCACCCTCCTCGAAACCCTTCTGTGATTCCTCGTAGCATCTCACCTTAGGGTCTGGAAGGACGAGCTCTCCATCCTGCTTCTGATGCAGGGGCGCGTTGGTATCCAGTTACTTCACTGGATTTTTGAATTGGTGAGAACCAAACTTGCTTGGCTTCCAGGTAAGTTTTTTGATAAGAGGTTCCCCTTGTGTCCATGCATTAATGTACTAATGCTAGTGTCTTTTTCCCCATAGGGGCCGGGGTACGGAATGCCGGGGAACAGGCACCAACCCGAGATGAGAGGTGAAATCCTTGTAGAAATCAGGTAAGTCTTTAATGAGCGTTTTTTGGTAATGTCTTTTCATTCGCTCATAAACGCTGATGTCTTTTTTTCCCCTTAGGAGCCGGGGTCCGGAAATGCCAGGATGCGGCGCGGACCCGAAATGAAGAGGGAATGAATCAACAGGTAAGTCTTAACATGGAGATTTAGTTTTCCTTATTCCATTCTCTCTCACCTTTTGTTCTGGTCTTTTTCTCCCTAGGCGCTGGGGCGTGACTGCGAATCCGGATGATCGCTGCTGAACATGGAGGCGCCCTGTAAAGGTGAGTGGAATGCGGCGCTGCAGCGATCGACGCGATGAGCTTTTAAATAAAAGTCTTCCTTTTCAGGATTGTCGGCAAGATGTCTCCGGGATGCGGATTTAGCAGGTAAGGACTTTTCCTTCTTCTGTTCTCTTCTTCTCTTCCTTTGCAGGTGATCCAGGATGCTGGCAGGCGTGGCAGAAGTCAGGATGCAGGAGCAGACACGGTGAGCGTCCAGCTGCTAGATGCAGAACAACGCGAAGCACGTATGGCTGTTCGGGTGGGGTTTAAATAGCCTTGGAAGAAGTTCCAGGTATGTATCCTTCCTCCAATCAGGTATGTATCCTTCCCCGACCACGCCCGGATGGTAAATTAGTCCCACAGTTAAAGTAGTTCCTTTCAGGCCTCAAGGAGGCCGGGATCCTGCAGCATGGTCTGCATCAGGTAAGTGCACCCAAGCACTCCAATAATGAGCCTGGCGCCTATGGCGCCAGGACTGATGTCTTTCATGAGCCTGGCGCCATAGGCACCAGGACACTGTCCAAAGGGCCCCTATATGGAGTTTCTGGGTCCTTCCTTGGGGACTGGATGTCCGCTTTCGGGGACGCAGGGCTTGAACCGGCTCCCCGGGAGCGGGCATCATGACAATGCCTCCTGCGTGAAAAACAAAGCCGAATAATTAAATTTTATCTTTGAAGAACTTGCATTTCTCTCGATGGAGGGTTAGCCCCAAGTCTCGGATCCTCTCCAACGTCTTCTCGAGTCTCTTCACATGTTCCGCTTCAGAGGACGCGTACACCAGAATGTCGTCACTCAAATTTAGTACCCCTGTTAGACCTGAAGGGCACCTCTAATCACGTTTTGAAAGACTTCAGCAGCTGAAGATATTCCAAAACTCAGTCTTTTGTATTGGTAAAGACCATTGTGTGTGGTGAAGGTGGTTATGTACCTGGAATCTGGGTGTAACTCGAGCTGGTGGTACCCCGACCGAAGGCCCAGTTTCGAAAATATCTTGGCTCCCTGGAGTTCTCCTACCACATTGTCGAGAGTTGGTGTCAGGTGACGCTCCCGTTTAATGGCTATGTTGGGCAGGCGCATGTCCACGCAGATGCGCACTGCCCCGGGTTGCTTGGGTTTGGACGCCACCACTATTGTAGACACCCACAGGGTGGGGCCTTCCACCCTTTCTATGATATCCAAATCAACGAGATAATGCAGTTCTTGTTCTACCCGCACCCGCAGGTGGAATGGGATCCGGCTGTGTTTCAATGCGGTTGGTCTCACGGACACATCAATGTGCAAGCGGATAGGTTCTCCCCGCAGTTTGCATATCCCTTTGAACAAATCGGCATACCTTTCTGTAATGTCAATAACGTCGCATTGATATACTGACAAGGCGAAATGTACAATGTTCAAAGCTTCAGACGCTGCAGAGCTTAGCAAAGAGTATGGACTGACTTCTGTTATGAAAAGTTTGGCCTTGATGGAGTGTTGGCCGTGAGTGACTGACGTGGTGAACACCCCTTGCAGGGGAAGGGGTTTATTGCCCCAAAAGTGTATATCCTGGCCTTTGTCTCATCGAGCGTTGGTGGACCTGGCAGCGCCTCATAATGTCTAGCGGCCATTACGCACAAAGATGCTCCTGTGTCTATCAGCACTGGGGTGTGGGTTTCACCAATTTCCACCACACAGGTGGGCTGCCATCGTTTCCTCGAGCCAAAGATAATATTCGAGACGAAGAACACCTCTTCATCCTCCTCGGCCAGTTCAAGATCTTGCATCCCTTGTTCAATGGCGGCCACACCATTTTGTTTTCACGGGCCATTACTGCCGGCCCTTGCCGGCCCTCGCGAGACCGCCACAGGGTTGGCTGCTCTGAATACCCTAGCAAAATGTCCTGTCGTGCCACAGCGCCCACACAGCCTTAATTTTGCTGGGCAGTCATTGGCATACGTCGTAGCCGCAATACTGACATGGTTGGGGCAGGCCGGGCTTCTGAGATGACTCTGGTCTTCGCTGGGCCCATCTCGGTCTCTGGGGTGCATTTGTTGCTGGGCAACCAATGGCGTAGGCCTCCTCACCTTTCCCTGGCTGGACAGCTGTGTCCATTCTCGCTCCTCTGCTCTCCACCAGTTGATACGCTCTGCCCATGTCTAGAATCTGCACTAGAATCAGCCCTGGCTCACGGAGTACCTGGTGCATGAGCTTCCCAGAGCTGCATCCCTGGATGAGTTGGTTCCGCACCATCCCCTCCTCATTTTCCCACTGACACATGCTGGCCAGATGTCGAAGCCTCCCGCAGAATTGGTCCAGTGTTTCCTCCCAGACTGTCTCTCGCTGCACATTATGAACCTGTCAAAATCCTGATTGGCTAGGGGCAGAAAGTGTTCCTTGAGGGAATTTTTGACCTCCAGGTATGTGGTAGCCGGAGAGTTCAGTGATTCAAATATGCAATGCACCTCGGAACTGGCGGCATACAACAGAGTCGCAACCTTGGGATTGTCTTCCGTCTCTCCCGTGGCCCTGAAGTACATCTCCAACTTTTTGACACATAGGAGCCATTTGGGCCCCAATTTGGACGGTGGACGTGACATGTCGATCTCTGGCATGGGTGCCTATGTACCTTGTTGTCTCCGAAGGGGTGGAGCTTGTGCACCGGTGTCCACTTGCTCTTCCATGGCTGCAGACCGCACAGGCACCTCCCTCTGTACAGAGGCTGCAAGTCAGCACCAGTAGCGTAGACTCTGCGGCGATGGCAGCAAAGAAAAATGACCCCAGTGAGGGAGTAATGTCCAGTGGACCCACTGCAGTGGGAATGGGGTGAAGGTCCTCAAATCCTTCCTCAGGCTGAATGTGCAGCACATAAATCACACATGTGCACAGCTTGCACAAGAATCCACAGCCATTTGTGGAGAAACAACTGTGGTGTATCCAAAAATTGCTGAAAATGCACGAGCACCCCATGAGGGGCCGCTACCATTAATTTACAAAATGGCGGCCCGCATGTGCCGTGTAGGTGACAGCGTCTAGTGAGCACCGAGAAAATTTCATGGAGATCAGATGTTGCGATCGTGATATTTTCTCTCCCCACTCAGGCCCGTCCTCGTTGCCAATATTGTGTTTTCATATGCCCCGTGGACCTCCCAGTAACAGGCAGACATGCCAACTCTCCCGATTTAGGCAGGAGACTCCCGATTTGGAAATGAAAAATATAGCAAAATATTGCTATTTTTCTTGTTCTCCCAACTAAACTCATGCTAACCCCAATGCATTCCTATCTGGTAATTAATTTCTCCCGAATGCTCTCGTGAAATCTCCCACTAAGGTGCCTCATAATGTTGGCATGTATGAACAGAGCCTCCGTGCCTGAAGAGAAGCCATAGCTCTCAACTCTCACGCTTTTGGCGGGTGTCACCCGCCTTGTAAACAGCTGACTAACCCGCCAAGCCTCCTGCACGCCCATTCATGTCAATGGGCCTCTCACCTGCCAAAAATAAAATCGGGTGTTTTCACCCGCCTTTGCGACACAAATGGTTGAGAGCTATGAGAGAAGCCACGGACACGTCTTACTGTTACGGGCTCCCGGCGGCAACTGCCTCACACGGGGTCCCCTTTATTCATGGCGCATGCGCGACCCTCGTTGTGGCTCGTGCATACATACGGGGTGCATACATGCCAACATTTTGCCACAGCTGGGAGGGAGATAAGGGAATTTTCCCATTGGATTGAATTAAGGTTACAATTATTTTAGGAGGGAGAAAGTAAAAATGAGCAACATTTTTGATGAAAATCGGGAGCGTTGGCATGTATAGGGGTGTGCATCACTCTGTAACATCCCGTTCCTGTGTGCAGTCATGATTTTACATTAGCATGTTGCGCTCTCAAATTTCCCCACTCGATGCGTGAAAGTATGATTTCCACTCATACTTTTCCGTCTGAAAATGTTAGTTTTACTTTTCTCACGTTAAATGTAGGACACGTTCCAGAATTAAAAGAAAAACATTTGGTTAACATTTTGAAGTCAGCATGCCCGATCCCCCACCCCCTTCCTAAAATAAGTCTAGTAATTGGAATACACTAAACCAAAACATCGATTATCATCACTCTACCTTCTCTCGAAGCAGTATTTAAGGAAACGAAAGATTTGACTCCGTCTATTACAAATGGAGTACAGTTAAAGATGGCCGTCACATTACGATTGGTTCTTATTGGAGTAACGCCTACCAAGCCCTTGCAGAAGTCATGTGACATGGCGGTCACGTGAGCTGTCATTGCCTGTGTAGTAGGAGATGGCGGCTCACTTATCTTACGGTAGGGTAAATCTGAACGTACTTCGAGAGGCTGTACGGAAAGAGCTGCGGGAGTTCCTGGATAAGTGTGCTGGCACCAAGGTGAGAGTAAAGGAGGATCCTGCTGTAAAGAGCCCTGGCACTTTCCCTGACTGCAGTCCCAATGCTGAGCACTATGCCATTTATATCTTTGGGTAACTGAGTGTCGCTGACCGGGTTATCTACGTATTTGCTTGTTTATGCCACGTACGTATATTTATAGATATGTCATTGTAGGGCAGTGTCCCACAGCGTGTATCTCTTTGAACGTCCTCGGCGGTCTTTTGTGTGTACTGTACTATTAGAGGTCCCGCAGTACATTGCTCGCAGTTGGTTTATGATGTTTATGTCAATGCTAGCATCTGTTCTGTGATGGTGTGTGTGTTTAATTTGTTAGGTCCTGTTCTTTGTCTCCTCTCTGATATTTATGTATTTCTAACACTGTTGTGTAGTGCTATGGTGTGTGTATCACAAATGAAAGTGAGACTTCATCAATAAAGTACGACCAAAAGCTAAAATATCCTCTTCTGTGTGAACAAGAGTACAAAAAGCAACCCCAGTCATACGTTTCTCCCTTATTGACCAAAGTGTGGTGCAGCTGATTCTCTGTAAGGGGTCCATATCTAGATTGCCCTTTCTTGTTTCTGTTGAAACAGGGAGCGATAAACATAAAAGCACAAAAGGTTGTGAGAGAACCTCAACCAAATTTAACAAAAGGCAGAGCTCTCAAAATGTGATTGCTGAATTTCAGGGGCTTTGTTGCGTTAAATCTGAATTTCAGGGTTTTTGTTGTTAAATCTGATCACCTTAACACACTCTTAACCAAGGATATAAATTGCTGGGCCATATATCGATATATAATCATTGCAGTGTTCTGTGATGTTTGTGTCTATAACTCATTGCTGGACAGTGACTTGTAGTTGCTATGTGTTTGTACTGTGTGCAATCCCCAAAAAGATCTTTAGCATTAAACTAAATATTTTTGTGTGCAATCACTTATACTTTGTCAACTGTTTTATGTGGTGTTTTATGTGTTGCACACACTTATTTGTTGAACATCTAAATACAGATGACAGGAAACTAATTTAAGAAATAAAAAATGTGTGTTCTTGGATAGGATAGCCCGTATAGTTGAGGCCATTCTTATTGGGGTATTTTCATTCTCTTAAAGTTTTTCATATATTTTCTGTGGTTTATCACATTGCAATATATTCATTTATTGGTGTTCTTTCAGGCAATCGTTTGGGATGAATATCTGACGGGCCCTTTTGGATTAATTGCTCAATATTCACTTTTAAAGGTAATCCAGAATTTTATATATTTTTAGTAGGTCTTTTTTATGTTCTTAATATAATCAGCAAAAAAGAAATGCTGTATCTTGTATGAATTGTATTCTTCATGCTAGTATGTAGTAGCTAAGCCTCTTACCCCATCAGAAAGGCAAGAACACTCATCTGTTAACGTTGGATCACAGCACCTCATCCATCGTGATTTCCTTTGTCTTGGCCTCCCCTTCCTCCTCCCGAATGATAACATTGGGGCTGGTCCTTACCTGCCATCATATATAGTTAACAGCACATGCTTACCTATTAACACAGATAAGAAATGCACATCTTGCTTTCTATTGTATTAATAAAGACTTGGACTGAAATTTGACCACAGGCCAATATGAATCCCTTATGGACTAACGTGGTTTATCTAGATCCCTGCTAATTTGATGCAATGACTAGTGCTCTCCAGGAGTACAGGGATGAGTAGTGGCTAAACTGTCTACTCGGCCCCACGACGCTACCAATAAAACCAGCAGTGATCCCATTCACAAAGGTAAGATGGACACAGCCGACATGTATACCTCCTTTTACCTTCTGTAGCAACATGGGCTGAGGGCAAACTTTACTCTCAGGAATGGTGCAAGGTGATTGCAGCAACTCAAACCTCAATCGTGCAGATGCCAAAATGAAATAACGTTGAATTAAGATTCTATACAAATATATATATATTTCACTGACAAAAAACTTTGTTAAAGGGATGTTATGGTTAAGTTGCACTACTAAAAACCTACGCAATTCAATGGACAAATGTTGTTACAGGGACGTTATGGTTACAGGTAAAACCGAAACCCCCTGAAATTCACCATTTATGGCAAGCTAAGCAACCATACCTCGCGCTACCAGTAATAACACCCATGACATCAAAGATGACATCACAAAGTCAAGCACCTTAGAGTGGCAGGAAGAAAATTTCCCTCATGACGCAATGACTTAATAGTAACCCCATTGGTACTCACAGTAGTGTGAACCATAAAATATGTAATATATATTGCTGCATGTACACCAAACGCATTTTCTTTTCAGTAAAAGAACGTATTGGAAAGGAAATCATGGCAGTACAAGCGGCAACCCTTCCACAACAGTATATGGGCATAGGAAAGGAAAGAAACTCTGTGTATAGGAAAATGGACAGCCTGGAAGCCAAAGTGGATAAATTGGTCAACAAATGTGCCACCTTAAAGTTTGCGTACAAAGATATATTTTGGATAAAATGAAACAGAACTGGCACACCTGCACGTGTACTCCTTCCCCATGTCAGAGCTCGCCATCCCCTCAAAATCCGTGTGATGGGAGACGTTACAGTGATGCGTCAATCTCTTCCTCCCCTCACAACCAATTTGTGCACATCCCCCATTTCCCCACAATAAGTATCCACTTCTGCTACCCCTTCCCTTTCCTAATGGTGTGTAAAAGTAAACGTTAATAATGAAAATGTTGTTGAGTGTATGTGTGGTATTGTTCTTATGCTGAAATGCCATTCTGACTCAGCGGCACACGGTCCTCATTGCAATGACCGCAATTAAGAAAAAAGTAGGTCTCCTATGGACACCGCAGCTGCCCGGCCTATCCACAATGGCAATGGAGGTATCTGTACAATGCCAGCAGGCTCTGCATGTCCGCATGTTGTCCACCACCCATCAATGCGTGTGGGAGAGGACGTTTGTTCGTTGTGCAAGTACACACATGTGTATGTGTTCCTCTGTGTTCTGGTAACATCGGCACTGTGCAGCATATGCAAAGGAACGTTAATGAGGTTGAGGCGGCCACCCACCTCCTACAGGTAGCTATACAAATAAACATCCTACCTGCTGTACCCTATAAATAGCCAGCGTCTCCCAAAGTGGTCGGCGCATTTGTGGCGCTCTATTAGTCAGTTGAGCATAGGCAACGGTGAGCATAGGACACCCATGCACACCACGTATTCCGCCCAAAACGCGTCCAGCCGCCCCAAAGGAAAACAGTGTCGACATCACCATGCGACCAGGCTGCGCGTGGGCCCTTATTGCGGGGACACAAGCCCATATTGTAGGAATTACTGAACCAGATCATATATCATTTTATGGAGTAAGTGCTGAGATAATGGCGGGGAGATGTGTTTTATGTATGAATGTTTATAACATAGTAAATTATGCTAAACAAGAGCAGCAATGTATTCCTGCATATGCAGCATAATGTTATGTAGCTTGTCCCAAACGGAACCTGGCCATGCACCCTGGAGACTCTGCAGCATCCCTTCTATGTCAAGAAAGACAATTTTGGAGGAGCTCTGCTGGTATCCAGTGACCAAGTCAAGAGTATTTAAGCCCCAGGCCCAGCATCAGTCTTCAGGACCTGGGAGCCAGCGACGGATGACACAATGCTGACCAGAAATGGCAGAGTCCTCTGCCATTTCCCCAATCGTCATGATCTGTAAAGATTAGTCTTGTTTTCACTTAATTCCCTAGAGGGGTGCATTTACTCTGATTTGAGGGTGATCAGGGGGTACCCCAAAAATATTTAAGGGGTGACCCTGTAAATTGGGGTTCGCTTTCAGTGGGGATGGCCCGACGTGTTACTTAGTTACTTCCCCTGTACTTTGCGAAGCCCTAGGCAGTTCAGCCACGCCCAACTGTAGTGATCAGACTCCTAACTCAAAAAACCCATGTATCCTGAACGACTTTAGTAGAAGCCATTTTAAAAGAAAGCCTTTCTGCTCACTGGAGTGGGGCGTGGCTCCAGAACAACAGGCATGGGGACTTCGAAACAGAGGGAAACTCAAGTGAAAAAACACCCACATGAGCATACTCTTGCAGGTGATAACAAAATGGGAAAATGTATGTGTTTGTTATGGTGATGTGAAAGATATGGTATGGTGATGTACGAGGTCAGTGGAATAGATGGAATAGGACTTTTTGGTGATGTAGTATTGGTAATATAGTGTAAAATAGGACTTTTGGTGATAAGGAATAAGATTCGATAGGATAGATTGGATTTCAGGTGATGTGTTGAGGAGTAGATTGGATAAGAGGTGGGTTATGTATTGCAATTGTCACGTATTTCTGTTTTTCTACTTTTTATAATGGGAAGGAAAGGGATCCCCAGCTTATAAGGACTGGGGGGGGGGAAGGGATCCTCAGCCGCTATAAACAGGTTGAGAAGGTAGTACCACACATTGGTCTTCTTAATGATGGTAAAAGCAATAAGTGGTATTACGTAGTGTCTCGGTATAAGGAATGGGCATGGATGGTAGTCTTTTTTTTTTTTTTTGTATATTTTCTCTTGCTGTCTTTTGTGGGAAGGAAGGAATGTGGATGTGTCGTGGTGTGTGTGGGTGAAATCAAAGTGAAGAAAGTGTAAAAAAGGGTGGGAAAAAGTGGGTTGATCTATATTTTTGAAGCAGGTGCAGCATAGCAGTAGGGTTTAAGTGAAGCATTAGGGACGCACGCAATATTATGTAGGAAGGAACTCCAATAAAACACATGCATAGGGTTCTGCCACTGTGTTGTGACGGAATAAATAAACAAATGATAGTAGAAACAAAGGGGGGACGTCCTGCTCCTGGCCAGAGCAGGGCTCCCATAATAGAAACATGCTAGAAAAAATGTCCATCTTTGTAGCAGCAAAATATGAAGGGAACAAGATTCTAGATCTCTGTAAATTAGTTGAGGATATAGGAGATCAGGAAGGTGAAAAAGAGATCCAGTGTAAGGGGATATACCCCGTAACACCTAAACCTGTAGTGGGGTATAAAAACCCAGTCTATAAGCCTCCAGAGGTAGAGAGTGTCAACAGGATTAGCAGGATTACCAACTAGGAGGGGTGACTCAAGAGCTTTTGCACCTCAATATAACTCCTCCACAAGCTCTAATTTGCCCGTAGCATTAGTGTACCCAGAGGGTCCACAAGTAGACATTGACAATGAGCTAAGAGCATTGCAGGAAAGGTTGGTCAGCTTACAAGAACAGAAAGAAGTATCACCAGAAATAAGGCTACCGGTGCAGAAAATAGGGGATTGGAATCCAGGAGATTTTTTGTTTCGTTAAACCCTTGGGCAATAAGAAATGTTTGTGTTGAAAAAGATGATGGACAGAGTGTATGGACAGTCCTGGGACAAGAAGTAGAACAAGCAAGGTATAATGGAGGGGAAGATCAAGGTGGTAGAAATAATGAAGAGGTAGGGCAAGAAGGAGATCAAGGAGAGGAGGTGGCGAGAAACCCGTCCCGGCTACAAGAGGCAGTGGGGAGGGACAGACCAAGAAATAGATGAGATTTAATCATGGTAGTTCAAGATAAGAAGAATACTAAAGGGGTAGAAAACAAAATGCAGATGCCTCTAATACATAAAGGAGTAGGGATAATGCAGTATGTGTTTTGGCCTCAAAAGGACAAAAATAATGTGACTAAAACTCTCCCCCAGCTTAGAGACGGTGATAGTAAATGGATCTTCTATGAATTTGAAAAACAAACAGCAGGGGTAGCCTTAGCAGTAGGAGACTTTAAGAATGTACTGGTCACCTTAGTTGGGCACCAGGCCGGGGACATATGGGCAAGGGCTGGGTTAACTCTTGCAGATAATGGACATGATGGAGAAGCCTTGATGGAGAAGCCTTTGATGAGGTAAGGGCAAGGGCATGGGATGCCCTACGAAGGGATGTACCCAGATACCCCATACTTGCATTCTTTAATGCAGTACACAATGGGTGAGGATGAGAACCCAGTTAGTTTTATTCTTAAGTTATAGGAAATGTGGAGAGTTGAGACGGTTCCATTTTTCTATTGTATTGTAAAGAGGGGACTACCAAAAGAGGTCCAGAAGGCAATCGATACATTTGTGGGAATTCAAACCAAAGGGTGGACAGAGATACAAAGTATAATAGTCCACAATTGTAAGAGAATTAAGGAGCAGGACAGGGAGACAGCCCAGAAGCAGCAAATTGACAAGTCAAAATGAGTGGAAAAGAAACTAAATAAGCTTGTCGTTCAAGCACCAGTGAAGCACCAGCTCAGGGGGAAAGGACACAATTGCGGCACTATGGGGCGAAGGAGGACGGGGTCAATGGGGTTGGGGGGAATACAGTACCCCAACCCACAGTGGCAATATGAAGGAGTACCAAGGGGAAAAGGAGGATTTCGAGGAGCAAGAAGCTTTGGGAGGATAGGGCCTCGGGGAGGAGGATTGCGACCATCACAGTGCTGGTGTTGCAGGAAATGGGGGCATTTCGCAAGGGAATGCAGGAACTAGCCTGGGATGAGATTTAATTATGGGCCATCACCTTCAGGGCAGGGGTTCGAAGGGCCTTAAGGAAGGAGACAACAGAAATTTGGCGAGGGGGTCAAAATCAGTTTCCTTATGGGGCCGACAGGCAAGGGCAACATGGGCAACAACTACAGCAGGGTGAGGGAACACAGTTTAACAGAATGGCAGGGGGATCAGGTGCCCCATTCCAAGGAGTTACAATGACGGGGGTGGCCCTTTTTCATTCCCCAGGACAAATACATATTCTGATTAGGACAGCCCACAGAAAGCATGTGCATGTCCTGTCCTATTGATAACCGCAGACCCTGAAGAGGAGCCCTTGGTGGAAGAGGAAATAGGAAACCGGCAATATATATTTATGGTAAATTCCGGTGCAACCAAATCATGCACCATGGAAGGGAACTTTCCATTATCAGGTAAAAACTCTTTATATGCAGGGATTCTCTGGGGCTATTTCTAAGTTCCATAGACTGAGGAGCTGGATATAAAAGTGGGAGGGGAGTTAGTATGAGCCCTTGTTATAGTCAGTTCCCCTGTGAACTTGTTGGGTAGGGATCTGCTCAGTAAAATAAATATAACTGTATAATTCACAGATCATGGGGTAGTGTGTTCCACTCCAGGGATGTATGTAACTCAAGCAATGGTAATAATCAATGCAATAGCAATTGAGTCAGTAGTACATGGGGTTCCTGTGGTCCCAGATATATATATATATATATATATCATTTTTTTTGTTTTGTTATGGTATTAAGATATTAGTAAATGCAGTGCCTCAAATTGTGACAGCGTTGGCAAGTACCTACAGATTTTATTTTCCGATCCATGGTGCCACCCGAGATGATGGCAGTGACAATGTTGTCATTAGATTTGCAAGGACAAGTAGTGTCAGAAAAAGAGTAGTCCTGATTGGAAAAGACCAGGACTGGTGTGAGTAGCACACAATATTATATATATACCCGACAGTGTATTTAAAGGAACTGACGGATAAGGAGTTATTTGAGGACAGTCAACAAAGTGGGGAGATTATTTTGGGATTCTGCATCCCCTGTTCATGGTGCACCATAGGGAGGTACAGTGCCCCCTGATGGCAGTAGTAACTCGGATGTTTTTATTTTTGAGGAGGACATGGGATATGTGCCAGCACAATTATGGACTGTTAATCCACACGATGTTGGGTTACTGAGAGCTGTGACCCCTGTACAGATTACATTGAAGTAAGGTACTTGGCACAAATCATCCAGTATGTGGATGATCGGTTGGGATGTAGTGAAAATAAACATCAGTACAGGAGGGATTCTGTTACATTATTGTAATTGCTGGCTCCCAAAAGATACAAGGCAGATACAAAGAAGCTACAGTACTGCCAACAGGAGGGACTATACTTGGGACAACTCATTTTTGTAATGGGGGAAAAAAAACTTATCAGATAGGGCGGCGGCAGTGCGCACCACCCCTAGACTCAGGACTGTTAAGGAAATGTAGCAGTTTTTTGCCCTTATGTAATTTTTGTAGGGCATGGATCCTAGACTATGCAGTCTACACAAGGCCACTGTTACAAAGTCTCAGAGAAGGACAGAGGACTTAAAAGTACATTTTAATGGACTGACAAAATGACTAGACAATTTGAGGACTTAAGCTATTTTCACGGCTTCTGTTTTAGCAACTCTGGATTATTTGCAGGAGTTTTATTTATTTTCACACTCTGAGGAACGGCTCATGAAGGAAGGAGACATATTATATGGTGATGGGTCATAAATAATTGACCAGGGGGCGGGAGGGAAGCACACGGGGGCGGTAGTGGGACACGGTAAAGGGGGGGGAGAAATAGTGACCACCCCTGTAGAAAGCGAGACCATGGTTCCATACACAGCATTGCCCATATTACAACAGGACCATCTGGGAAACTGATCATCCCCAGTTTTAAAGGTCCATATGAGGTGGTGGTCTGTACTCCTCTCGCCGTCCGTATGAAGGGGTTGGCTATTGGGTGCATCTCTCGGATGTCCTTAGAGCACCCAAGACCAGGCAAAGTTTAGTAAGGGCATAGCCAAAGAAGAGACATTTTTGAGGATCCATGCCAGGGTGGTGTGCAGTGGCACACGCCGCCTTTTTTTCTTTTTTCATTTTTTCCTGTTTTTAATTTTTTTTCTTTTGTCAAATTTTATTTAATTTTTATTTAATTTTTTTTCTGTTTTTTTCTTCTCTCTTGCTCTCTCTCTCCTTTTATCTTGCACGCCCTCTGTCTCTCTCCTTTTCTCTTGCACGCTCTCTCTCGCTCTCCTTTTCTCTTGCGCTCTCTCTCCTTCTCTCTCTCTCTTGCTCTTTCTCTCTCTCCTTTTCTCTTGCGCTTTCTCTCGCTCTCCTTTTCTCTTGTGCTCTCTCTCTCGCTCTCTCGCTCTCTTTCTCTCTTTCTTGATAACCTTTTTTCTCCTCTCCAGGAATAAGCAAAGATGGCTGACCGACCTCCCTGTTATGTAGGGATTAGATTAAAACAAAAGTAATTTGTTCTATGAACTATGTATTATATAAAGTACTATGTTTTGTATGACACTGGTTGTGGTTGTTGGAGTGGATGAAGGGATGTTTGTTATATGGGGTGGCCATATAAAGGGGGGAGGAGGGTATGGACAGTTGGGGGAAAAAATGCTAATGTCTATAAAAAGGGGAAATAAAAAATGTCTCAATTTTTACCGGCCACCCCTACCAGTTTTCTTAAACGAATGAAACGGGAAGCATGAATGACGTATGATTTACATAAAGTGTTGGGTTTTGACACTATTTCTGACGTCCAGAATGTAGAAACATTGAATAGCTAGTACTCTGATATGCGCCTTGCAGGAAGGAAGTCAGTGAAAAATGTTACGTGTGTGCATTTATCCCGCACACATCAGGGGCATCCTAAGGTTTTTAGTTCCACATCCAGTCCCAATTACAGAGGCACAATGATTGGCACATCCTGCACTATAAGGGATAAAGGGCACATTCCAGGCACATAGTGCGCAGTTGAGGAGCATTGATCTAGATCCAGCGTTCTGCAATGGCAACACAAAATACTGCCAGTGTCTACAAGGACCATATTTCTGTTTGGGAGGTTACTCAAATGACAATGACAAATGACAGGGAACCACAGTGATGTGCCTGGCAGATGGGCTGATCGAGTACAGCAGAGAAACAATATCTCAAATAGAGACTATGTGTGCGCAGTATGGTCCCAATACATCACATGGCTGACACAGATCGCAACAATGAAGAAGCCAGTGCAAATAGATAGGGCTAAAAATTTTGAACTTTGTTTTAGCAATGAAGGAACAGTTCCTGGTGGCACAAACACACAGTGCAACAACACTCTCTTGTGATCCCTGGCATGACGAAAGGTACAGCAGCAGTGATGGATTACTACTGGGTTTGTGGCCGACAAGCCTACTTGTAACTCCTACCACCTGCGAGAGGCAAGTGTTCACAGGCCACCCTGCACTCAGTGCTACTAGTAATCCTGGATGAACACCTGAAGGGAGAAGAAAGGCCTGTCGAGGTGCCACCAGTCACACTAGCACCTAAAGAAGCTTGCAGATCACACAAGAATTTGGTATGCTGCCAGAAAAAGGACGATTTCAATGGCGGGGAAGAAAGAAAAGCTCAAACTGTCAAAAGACTGTTCCGCACTGCTCAGAGGAATACCTGACAAGTATTGAATTTTTAGCTCGGCAGAGACTTTCTTTTTTGGCTCCTGGGGTACAAGCAGCTACTGCATTTTTCTACCCCCGGATGATGCTGCGAATGGGTCACTATCCCAAGTCATCAAGGCGGTGCACAATCCAGGTGTTCAAATGAAGGAATAAGGTGGAGTTCAGAGCAGATTGGCTATCGCTTGCCTTTGATTGGGTCCTGTCATGGCTGGGGGCAGCAGTAAGAATACTGGTTCCTGTGATCATGTTGTTCTTTGTTCTATTCTGCATGTGCCAATGGGGTCTCCAATGATGTGTTCCTATAGTCCCTAATAGTGCAAAGATGATGGTATCAATTGGGGGACCTAAAACACCTTGCCATACAATAAGCAGCGAAACTCAAACTAATATTTCTGGGGTTGTAGATATGTCGGGTGGGGATGAGTTTGTTACTATAGAAGTAACGAAAGGGGGAATGTTGGGAGGAGCCTAGTGCTTTTCATTTCCAAACTTTCCACGCGCTTTAGAACTAGGCAAGATTTCTGTTAACTCTTTTCTAAGCACTACACGAGTCCAGGGGGGAGGAGGGTCACTAAATAAAGATAGTTAGGATTGAAACATAAGTGCAAATAACTATTCAGATGGATATATATATGGGAAACTATTACATTGTAAGTTAGCTTTGCTCAAAGCACACGGTAAAGTCAGGCTGTGCTAAATATAAATTACAGGCAGGCTGGTAGAGGGCACGAAGTGGCTGAGCAGCTGTTCCTGTCAATCACAAGCCAATGGAGACTAAAAAAGATTCAGCACGACATAGAGTACTAGGAAAACAAGGTTTATTGTAGGAATTACTGAACCAGATAATATATCATTTTATGGAGTAATTGCTGCGATAATGGCGGGGAGATGTTTTTATGTATGAATGTTTATAACATAATAAATTATGCTAAATAAGAGCAACAAAGTATTCCTGCATATGCAGCATAATGTTATGTAGCTTGTCCCAAGCGGAACCTGGCCATGCACACTGGAGACTCTGCAGCATCCCTTGTATGGCAAGAAAGACAATTTTGGAGGAGCTCTGCTGGTATCCAGTGACCAAGTCAAGAGTATTTAAGCCCAAGGCCCAGCATCAGTCTTCAGGACCTGGGAGCCAGCGATGGACGACAGAATGCTGGCCTGAAATGGCAGAGTCCTCTGCCATTTCCTCAATCCTCATGATCTGTGAAGATTAAAGTTTTGTTATCACTTGCAAGATAGACTCATGGCTTTTAATTCCCTAGAGGGGTACATTTACTCTGATTTGAGGGTGATCAGGGGGTACCCCAAAAATATTTAAAGGGGTGCCCTGTAAATTGGGGCTCGCTTTCAAGACACATCACATCACCGCACACTGCGTAGCATCAACATTTTGACTGTGCAGCGAACTGGTACATGGGATGCTGAAGCCGATCCCGATATGCCTAATTTTAGTGGGCACAATGCTACGTACAAGAGGCCCAGCCATGCACACAATGGCTTAAGAGCCTTGGCACACACACCACAACACTATCCTCCGATGCACCGGCCGCGTCCAATGTTCGCAAACCTCACGGCATACTGGAAGCCAATGAGACTTCGGCCCGCGGAGCGAACACGGAAATGGGTCTGCAGAGCGGACCCATATATCACTGATTTTTTTTTTGAGACGTACATTTCAGTTCTCAATAAAAGTACTGGTCGGATTTCCACTAAACACACAAAAGCACACCTTCTGACCCAAGTCACAAAGCGTTTCCCCATTCAGTCTATGGAAGAAAATTGGGACCCCCCTATAACGAAACCTCACACAACTTGCTGAAAAAATTCATACTTTTTTTTTTTTTTTTGCAAAGTTTGGTGGATACCCATAAATATATATCGCCTTAACATCACTCACCTAGACTTACAGGGTTGACACTTGTATATCATCAAATAGTTTTGGCTTCAATAATTGTGTGCTCTTATCATTCACCATTCCATAACCAGGAATGGATTATTCTTAGAGATTACACTGCCACCAGTCAGACAAGTCAACAATTATTGCATGTTCGATCAGATGGGAAGAAGTTTAAATGCTACCTCTGGCTGCAAATGACTTTGGGTTACAGGAGCTGTCTTCATACACTTGTGACATTTTGACCTGCCCTTTGCTACTGGAGAGAAGGGGCTGCGATTGTCAGGTGGATATTGGTGCAGCAAAGGCATATGAATACACTATGCTTTTGGCATGGAGCTTTTTGGAAGTGTTGGGGGTGGGAGCATTCTGTATCTTTTTAAGCCAGTGCTTTCACACCCTTGCAGATAGCAATCCATCACAGCTAATCCATGTTCTTGAATGTTCACATTTTAGTTGCGTTTGCCTTCATACCGCTCATCAACTTATAAAGTGACAGAAGCACACTTTTACTGACTAACTTGCTCCCCGCCTAATGCTAATAAAGTGGGATACAGGTGTTGCTGGCATATTATTTTAAATCTCATCCCCTGCATACCTTTGCTCTGCAGTTGTTTTGGATTATAACTCCCCTCGCCCCAACCAGCATTGACAATGGCAAGGGATCATGGGAGTTATAGTCCAAAACATCTGGAGAGCTGCTGGTTGCAGCCCCCAGAACATATTCTATTTATGCTGGGCTAGTGGTTGCATCAAAGTGACTTTAAAGTACCTTGTTGAATTCAACATTTCATTGTAACTCTCCAATGTAAATTAACCTATTGTTTGCTGGTCATGGTCTGGTTGCAAAGATTTAGCCAGCACCAACACTGAGGCTTGCAGCCAACGTATGGTACATTGTATATAGAGAAGAAGCTTATGGTGCACTACATTAGATGCTGATGACAAATACAGTACAAGATAATCAGGTTTAGGATTTATTTATTTAAATGGCTTTGTTAGTACACACCACAAACATAATTTTTGCTAGTGCGCTGCAGAGACTAAGCAGACCAGAAACTGAAGGCAACTCAGGCATTCAGAGGAACTTCAAGCTTAGTTGTCTAACCAATTCTTCAGAATTTTCATGAACTCAAGTTCGAGAGAGGAAGTTCCACAGGGCTGGAGCAACCACAGAGAGATACTATGGAGCAGCAGTAAGGGTAGATCTTGCGGGTCAAATAAGTGGGAGACGCACCATGCAGACATTTGTATTTCAGGCATTGGAGATGAACTCCCCATCCTAACGTGTAAGGGGGACGAACTGCTAAGGATTGGGTTTCTCCGGCCACTACCCGATGTACCTCCTATAGGGTGAAAGGCGAGGGATCCTGCAAGGTCACCACCCCACCAAGGTGGGAAATTTCATCTTTAGAGGTTTTGCAGGTCCCTGTTCCAAAAAAACATTGGGAAATATTTCTGGGATATTTAACCAAAGCCTAGTTCAAGAAAACCATACAAATGCGCATGGTACGTCTCCGGTGTCTGAACTACAGCTGGAATACACTGCATTGTTTGCTCCCATGTTAAAACCCCTACTAGTAAGGAGAGAATGTGATCTGGGTCAACAAGTATAGCGTTCAGGTAATCTGACCAAAGAGTGCACACAATGTAAACAGAGAAGTTCTCAAACATACCAAAAGAATGGTTCAAACAGCCACAGTATTCACTTTAGAAGAGGGACATCAAGACACCACAGGCCACCATCCTTCAGATGTGGAACACCGCAGGTGCCCGCACACGCACTGGTTGGATTCCATGAAGTTGGTGACTTTACAAGCTGCATTTAAAGACGCAGAACGAACAGTCTTTCCCAATGCTGGGAAATCCAAAAAGAGGGATCTGAGTATCTATTAGAGGAAAAGGGACCAATCCAAATTCCAGAATTGAACCTATAATGGCCCTAGCTAATTCAAAAGGCACAGGTCCCAAAAGCCTGGAGGAAGGTAAAGAAAGTGGAAAGATGTAAGGAGCTTTGGGAAAAGCTTGGCAGGAAGCTGGCACACTTCCAAGCAGACCCTAGAAATAGGTAGTCCACGCCTTGGCCAAACAACAGCAGTGTCTCTAGAGAGATATATCCCAGAGCACAGAGCTACAGGAAGGTAGTCTGCTGCCATATCTGATGAATTGTTCCGAGCCAAGCAGGAGGCCTGAAGGTGAGGGAGAAATACCCATCAATGTGAATACTGGGAGAGACTTGGCTCTGCAAGTAGGGTTGTGGTACATAGCTTTTAGTTTCTTCGATGTCCAGTCAAAGAGCCTGCAAAAAGGATGCTGTGTGAAGGAACCAGAGAACATGGCACTTGGGAGAGGTCCTGAGTTATGGTTAATGAAGAGGGGGTTGAGATTGTGAGTAAACCCTGGAAGAGCTTTCCCAGTAGAACCTCTCTGTTTGTTATTTAAGGATTGGATATATAAGATTCAGACTCTTTTGTTGGCCAAATCTTGAAACGTTTGTGTTGTGAGTTTCGGGTAGCCAGGTGGCTAAAAGACTTGTTAAGATTAAGGGTTTGAACTTTCTGTTGGCCCCATCATTTGTATATTATTGTGTAGACTAGGGTGTCCCAGGTAGGATTAAGGGCTTATCAGAATAGCTTAAGAACTTTATGATGTTGGTACTTCTCTTTACAGGTGTTTGACACTTGAAGAAAGAACCACTTTGGGTGGACAATCCCTGACACTGTTTGCTTTAGGAACATCCTTATTATTTGTTGCCCCTTTGTTGTCCAACCATGTCCCTGAAGAAATAACTAATAAAATAATTCAGTTGAACCACATTCATACTGTCATGTGTATCATTGTTCAGCCATATCACAGCGGCAAATGGAGTTCTCCTACGAAAGGGGGAAGGATAGCTGTTTACAGATGCCAACAATGAAGAAACCAGAATCTCTTTGGACCAACTGAAGTCCTTTTAATTTGTAATCGGAAAGGTTAGCGTAAAAAGCATTCGCATAGTCCATATGGGAGTTGATAAAAGTTCCTCTTACTCCTGGTTCCATGTGTTAAAATCGCAGCAAAAATGGCAGTTTGCTCAATAAATCGCTGCAAAAAGGCAGTGGTTTTGGCGCTGCAAACCATGCAATGGATGCGGGGGACACCCCTGCAACTATTCAGTTTAAAGGGGGCGGGGGACAACACCCCTGCATCCCCCACTCACCTTAAATGGTATAATGGGTACACCTTTACCGGGTCAAACCACTGCATTTTTGCCGCTTTTATTTTTTACAGACAACTTTTTAGGAGGTTTTCCACTTGTACTGCAGCCACCTTGCTCGACTCCAAGATGACAGCCGCAGTCAAATACAAACTGGCTTACCTCCAGTGGCCGTTATGGAACTCCCACAGTTGGGGATAAGTACCAGAGACTAAAAGGGAGCTTTTTGTCTCAACGCTAAGGTTTCTGTACCATAGCTCAGTTCGCATTGTCCTTTTTTCTCTTTTCCCTTGTTCTTCTTTCGGGGTCCTTACCTCCTTGTTCTTCCTGTACCCTGTCTCTCCTTGCCTCGTAGCGACCTTGCTCCCTTTTTGGCCTCTTCCATTCCTCTGAATCCTGCATTGCCTTTTTTTCTATCGGCTTTATTGCTATTGACCGGCCTCTATCGTTCGTCATCTGGATCTACGTTTTTTCTTTCTCACAAGGGTTTTCCTATTTGTAGGCTCTCTCTGGGTGTCACCCAGCCTAGGACGGTGGACCAACAGGCAGGGTGGCATCTAGAGAGAGTCACACCTAGCTGCACGAATCCTGATTCTGGACCGTGATTGGCGGACACCTTGTCCATCAGCAAGACACGAGAGAGGTCTTGCCTACAAATTTATTCATCTGAATTGTCAGACGCTGTTCTGGACTTTAAACCTGACATTAGGATTAGTAGTGAAGGAGTTCTAGTGGCTGCAGCGAAAAGCATGTCATCGTGGTCATGGACCAGAGCAGGGTCAGTGCCATCTTTGTTTGAAGCTAGATTGGCAGAGGCTAAGTAGGGAGTTTCCTTCAATGTGAAGTTGTAGTTGTTTCGAGGCATCTTTTTAAAGTATTTTTGCAATCCAGTGGAGGCCAGACATAGAAAATTAGTTGGAGAGAACAAAGCCGTAGAGGTTTGGGAATCGTAAAATGTGTAAAGGAGCCCTCAAAGCAGTTGGGACTGAACCATGAAATAAAAAGAAATTGATTAAATGGGTCATTCGGTATAAAAGAATGTTTGTACAGTCGGTGGCAAGTGCTGTTGGGCAGATGTCCGCAGATTATTTAGCTGGCTAGAGGTGTTTGAGAAGAGGTAAAATCTTGTCAGGAGAGGTGTTAGGAGTGGGTTGGAGGGTTTGTGTTGATGAGTGGAATCCCTCTATAGCCAAATCTGAGATTTTGTTGCATAACTCCTCAGAGTGAGGAACGGGGGGTTTTGAGCAGTCGGGACAATTTGGAAGATGGCTCTGAAATAGGATTTAAATATCATTTTGAATTCTTCAATGTTTTCTGGGTTGCGGTCTTGGGAAGGGGAGAGCACTTCCGATAACTGAAGTTTTGATTAAGATACTCATCGAGCTAGAGCAGGGGGTCTTCAACCTTTGCCTCTACAGATGTTTTGCTCAATAACTCCCATCCGCATAGTCATTGGTGAGGGACCGTAGGAGTCGTTGTGCATATCATCTGCGGAGCTGATTGCTGCAGACCCCTTTGGCCACAGTTCTGAGTGTGCAACCTACATATCCATGACAGTCAGTCTGGGCTATTTTTAGTTTTTATTAAGAGGGCATTCTAAGTGGGAGTAAACCCTTTATGTTGCACGCTACTAGTCGGTCCTTATTAGTCAGTTGCCCTCTCAATTCCGCACTTGCAAAAAGCACACTATTTCTTACTCGCCAAAAGTCCATAATAATGCCTGCTGAAGGTGTAGGTTGAAAGGGCATGTCTTGTCAAAAAACGTTCTCTCAGGCTCGCATTGCCTCCTAGGTTTAAATCAATTTGTGAATCGGGCATTGGATAAACAAGTGATTTAAAGATTGAATGGAATTGCTTTGATTACAGTATGAACATCAATTTGTGATAACATTGTTTTTAGAATGCAAATAAAGAATTTCGCCTGTAGGAATAACATCCAATCTAAATCGTAAAAATTGCATCCTCCAATATGCATTAGGAAATGTTCTCAAGTAGTTTGGTAACGATCCCAGTGGTTTATCAATTACAGAATTGTTTTTATATAGTGTTGGATTTTGTGCTGCATTTACAGATTCCTATTGTATCCCTGTCTGCTTTTGTTTATAAGTGTAATGGCTGTATTTTTGTCTTTCTTTTCCCTCCCAGGAACATGAAGTGGAAAAGATGTTCACCCTTAAGGCTGGTCGGCTGCCTGCAGCTGATGTTAAAAACATAATTTTCTTTGTTCGGCCTAGATTGGACTTAATGGACATAATTGCAGAAAATGTGCTCAGGTAGGGTCTTCCATGAAAACACTCCACTTCCTATAGCTTCCTTGCAAAATGTGTCTTTGGTTAGTTTCGTTATTGTATAAATGGTATCCAGGGAAAGCTGGAGGAGAGAGTTGGAGTTGGGGTGTGGATGTTATGTGGGGCGTCTCCTCCGAGTGAATGCTGTCAATTAATTGAAACGGCATAGAGCTGTCAATTAATTGAAACGGCATAGACCCAGTGTGGGGTGAACCATTGTTTGCATTAGTTTCATTCAAACTCTTACACAAAAATGTTGGCAATTGCTTACAAATAATTTGCATGCTTAACTTAAGTGGCTCAACTACGGTCTAAGAATGAATGTTGACCATTAGTAAACAAATCTTGGGTATTTCAAGGTTTCTATTTACTTGTGGAGATGGAGCTTTTTTTATAGATGTTTTCAGTTTACAATCAAACCTTTGCTTTTCCCTCTTCCCTAACTTTGTTGACAACTTTCCTACACGATTTCTCTGCTTTTCACCGATCTGTTACTTTTCTTCTGTCTCTCCTTGCCCTCTCACAGGAGTCCTTTTCATTCTTTGATTAAGTTTTCCTCCTTTATCCTCTGACACCCCAATCTCTGTTCAAATTCTTGTCAATCTCTCCTCTCACTGTCTCTTCTATTCTTTTCTAGCCTTTATCTCTGAAACCCACAGTCACGTCTCCCCTCTGACTCAAATGCACGGTTATTCCATACAATAGCCATCAAATGTAGCTGCTCCTTAATCGCGTAGGTTTTAGAGATGCCTGCCCACATATGGAATTCTTCCTTCACTATTTTGAAGCATAATTTGTAATATATTTAATTGACCCACATTGTTAAAGACCTCCTCATCCTCTGGGAGCCGGTGCAGGTCTCCCGGCCCCCGAGGAACCTCTGCTTTTAAGCTGCCTTCAGTGCTGCTTATCAGGACCCTGTTTATCAATTGGTGTATTTCTAAAACCGCTTGTCTGAGGATAGTATAGCGCAAGGATCGAACCTCTGGCTATAATGGAAGGCCCCTCTCTTCTAATAATTATATCAATTAAAATGATACAAACACTGTTGACCGGCGCTCCAAAAGAAAATTTCTTTATTCGTCTTTGTATTTTCCAAATTATAATAACATCATTAGCTGTAGTTTTTAAACAATATCGATGGCCCCCGACACGCATTTCCCCTTTTTTTCATCAATGGTTCATCAGGAGGGATAAACAATATAAACTTTTAACCCTTTAAGTGCCATGGGTTTTTCCCCCCAGTGCCAAGGCCTTTTTTGGTGACTTTCTTGATGAGTGTCGCCATTCAATGCCTTGTAACTTTTTTGTTACATGAGATATCTCGACCAAATTTGGCCCCTTTTTCTCCCACTTGTAATCCTATGTTGCTGTAGGGGGGTGAGAGAAAAAGGGCGAAAATGTGTTTTTTCAAAAAATGCCAATTGGGCGCACCTACCGGGGCGGAAAAGGGTAACCCACTGGTAACCCCAAGCCTTTCAGCACAGCACATTTTGTTTGTGTGGGCAACCTACAGATTTGGGCCTAGGGTGTCGAAGCCAGCAAGGAAAACGGGGAACCCCATGCATTTCCCAAAAGAGGACACCCGTGGGAATGCACAGAGGTCTGACTTGCGTGAAGCGGCCCAGAATTTATTACCCAGAACCCCTGGCAAAGACCCACATGGGAGAAGGGTGCCCAAGGCCAGGGATATTACCGCCGACTTTGCTGGACCTATGGCTGCCCTACGTTACAGCTTCTCTCCACCAGGGAGTCCCGGCAGTGTGCCAATACCTCCCAGAAGGGAAAAGCTGTAATGCAGCCCAGCTGCAACTCCAGGACGGTTGGAGGTGATGTCCCTGGCTTTGGACATCCATGTACCATGTGGGTGTACCGTCTCCTAAGCACAGCGGCAGCTCCAGGGAGCCCCGGAAGGTTCCCCATTCCGCCCCGGAGGTGACATCTGTAACATAGCACAGCCAGAGGTGGAGCCTGGGCTTGCAGACGGACAAGCCACATGGGAGGGATCCACTCCCAAGG
This sequence comes from Ambystoma mexicanum, assembly GCF_040938575.1. NCBI lineage: Eukaryota > Metazoa > Chordata > Amphibia > Caudata > Ambystomatidae > Ambystoma > Ambystoma mexicanum. The sequence continues at coordinate 1,489,827,906 of NC_090932.1, read as the reverse complement.
AAACGCCAATGTTCTGCTGGCATGGGGGGCAGTTTGTGGCCGGCCCCTGCAATTGTGTCCCAGCCCACCAAAATATCTGCCCAGACGGCCCACTCCCACCAACAACCCAGCCCCAGTCTCACCCACTCCACTGACAGTGGGCCCTTACCATAGAATAATAAAAAACAGTACTTGCATAATGTTGCAGCTGCTCGCGTAGAAAAAGCTGTAAACAAAACAAAAAACATGTGTTACCTATGGTCACACCAGCAAAAAGAAATCAGTACTTTTCAAGCATCCCCCTCCCCCTGTTGCAAGCCATCCCTGGTGGTCTACTGAACCTCACCCCCCCAGTGAAAACCCATTTGCCCCTTCCTACGGGCAGATATTTGCCCCCAGGGAGGGCTGCATGAGGTGCCCCCCCCACACTCCATTTGGGGTGGGGGTGGGGAGAAGCACATCCCAAAACGTCAGACAGGCCCTCCAATGGATGGGGAAGTAGGGTTTGGGCACCCTTGGGGCAGATTGGCACACCAATGTGCCAATCTGCGCCAAGGGAAGTTTGGTAAACAAACAAATTGAAAATGGCAGGCTGCACTTTAGTGGGGGCTGAAGGGCACCCTAAACTGCCAGAACATTTTGAAATGTAATAGAGGGTGCACCTCTCCACCCCCACCCCAATTGGAGGGGCGATGCATCTCATGTAGCCCTCCCTGGGGGCAGGTATCTGCTCCTAGGAAGGGACACCTGACTTATCTGCCCCCAGGGAGGGCTGCATGACATGGCCTCCACTCCATTGTGGGTGGGGGGGTCACCACCCCTTCCCATTAGAAAATTCCCTATCTGTTTGGGGTGCCCCACAGCCCCCCCCCTAAAATGCAGTCTACCATTTTCACTTTTTTCCTTTGGTAACCCAACTCCCCTTGATGCAGAGGGACACATTGGTGTGCCATCTGGCCCCAGAGTGCCCAAACCTGACTTCCCCCAAACACAGGCCCAGTGTGTGTAGTGAGACACACTTATATATAAGAAATAGCACACATTTCACTCTAACTTTGAAATTTATACCACTGTTAATTATTTTTATTAGGAACTGTGCAAATAACTTTTTCAATTTCAGGTTTCTGCTGAATTTGAATAAATCAACCCTTGTTTTGAAAAAAAACATATTATTGGTAGGGCAGAAGGATAAGCCTTTGGTAAGTGCAGATATTAAAGGCAAAGGACATTCATTTTTAGATAGATTCAATATTAGGTCTTCTTTAGTCTTTGTTCTTTTGATCTCGTCTTGACTCCTCTTGAGTTAGCATCTTCTTCTGATGTTGCCTCTGCCTCTCCTCCCTTTTTGGATTGTCATATGCTGGGGTAGATTTGTTTTCCATTGTTTGTGTTTTCTGTATTCTTCTAAAAAAGAATATGGAGTAGTGTTTTCTATGTTGTCTTGATTTGTGAGGTTTGAGATCTCTTGTTCTCCTTCACTGGTTGATTCTATTTCTGATGACCGTGGTGAGGCATTTGGTACTTTTGTTTTGGGATTTTTTTTTTTTAGATATGAACCCTTTTGGTTTTCTATTTGTTTGTTTTGTGAAGTATAGACCCTTTTAAATTCATAGTCCATCTCATCTCTATGAAATGTTTGTTTTCAAATTTTTATTTCCTGTTCATATTTCGCTAGGTACTCTTCCAAAATGTGATAATTTTTAGATGTTGCTTCCGGGATGTTAAGGTGCTTGATTTTACTTTTAATCTCTTCAATTTCCTGTGTTAATTTATCATGAGATTTTTTTAGTGTTATTATCCTATGCATCATCTCTTGTGAGGTTGTTTTTAATAATTCCTCCCAGTCTCTTAGTTCTTCTAAATCTTCATCGAATGAGGGAAAGATGCAGATGCGTAGACCTCTGATAATTCTTCCCACCTGTAGCTAGTTTTCCAATGAAGTGAATTCCCACCATTTGGAACGTTCCTTTTTTGAGGGATTTTCTATTTGTTCAAACAATTGTTTAAGTGATTTAGAATTAATATTGGGTTTTCCAATATTTTGAGTCTGTAGTCCAGAAAATAGTTGCTTGGCTTCTTGTTCATGCATTTTGTACTTGTCATTCATTATTTTGTACCTCAATTTGATTTAGGGTTTGATATTGATTGAAATACAACTCAGCCTCTTAAGACAAAGGTTACCTGAAATCTCAAATTTGCAGCCTTAAATGACAAACTGCGGCGAGTGGTTTGTAGAAGTATGTTTTGCTGATGGAATAATTTGTTGGTGCTGCCTACATTTGATGTTTGTTGCTCTAAGAGCTATCCGTTTCTGACATAGTTTGCTTAAATGTAGTCTTATAAAGATCTTATCATTAACTTATCCTTCCTTTTTATATCAGTCTGGCGACCCTCCAGTTACCCTAAATGCATCCCCATCAACCTCAGATGCCATTACTTCAATGCCAGACGTCCCTCTGATTGAAAATGTTTGATGGAAAACAAGGCAACGGCTAATTTGTAAACAGTTATCCTTTCCCTGAAAGAGGAATTTCTATCAGAAGAAAGATCTTCCCTTCCCATGTGCAGAGTTTACCTAGTGTAGTCTCTGTTTAATTCTTATTTTATCTGTTCATAGAAGATTAAAACATCACACCTTATGAGTGTTTCTTGATTATCCTGTTAATGAATGTGTTTTTCTTTTGCTATGTTTGTCTGCACCCTTCACCTATGTTTGTCTGCACCCTTCACCTAAGAAGGGGCCCCTCTCTTACTCTTATTAATGATTGACAGTGGTTTTCAAACTATTTATGCTCCTTCGTATATGCCAAATATCTCCAAAGTCACTGCGCCAATTGCATTCCTCACCTTTTCCCCATCTGTGCACCAGCCGAAAACTCATCAAGCCTCCTCAGCTCCCTCCCTTTAATCACTTTCTTTTATTGTGATAGCACTTCAGATGAGCCAACTCTAGATCTCATCATAAGCATCATTTTGTGCATAGCTGGATATAGCAAATGGGTCATGTTCCCTACTACCTGGAGTTTGTCTATACATTTTTGAAGTTCCAGAATTTACTACGTGTGAGTCAGTTAATGCCTGGGTATGCCATTAAGCTGGATGCCTGTACAGGTTTCTTGGCTAGGTCAGAGATTCAAGTTCCTACCTCCTTAGTTGCTGTTTCCAAGAAATTAGATATCAGTTCTTTAATCTTTTCTGAGTGCCCTTGATTTCAGAGACCCGCAGAATCTGAATATTATTGCCTAGTCAATACTACTCTGCACATTCTGAGGTTAGTTCCAAACTCTTGGCCGTATCCTGGAGAATTGAGAGCAGGATCTGCATAACATTAATTTCTCCTTCATCTAGCCTGATAACGACCCAGCGGTAGAGTGTGGTCTCCCTTCTCCATATTGTGATGAATCCTGCAGAGTCCTCACTGGTCCCCAGCCTGGAGTCTCCTCCCATGTGGCCAGGGGAAGTTAGCCGCTACCTGATCCTTACCCCGGGGGTGGTATTCTGAGGGTGGATGACATGGGAGGAGATTGCTGTCGGTGGGGGGGGGGGGTAGAAGGGGGTGGTGAGCACTCCAACAGGAGAGACGCAGTATTCTTCTCTAACCAGTGAAGAAGGCTGTTTTAATTCCGGAGTCCCTGGCGGCATGTTGACATTATTCAGAACCCTTCAGTGGTAAAACTCTGAAAACCCCTTTTGTTAAACTTTCCAAACATAACTCTATTTATATATGTACATTACTGCTCTAAAACACATTTAACATCTCATGTTTATGATGGCTCTTATTTAAACAAGAATTGTCTACAAAGTAATTAATTTAAAACTGTCTAAAATGCCTTTGGGCTCCAGGTCCCCAGAAAGCCTCAAGTACTGGGACGAAGAGGAGGAGCAAGGTCAATCTGGAATGAAAGTAATACCAAGTACAACATGTGGTCTAGTTGTCAGGTTCACAATCCGCTGCATGGGACATTTGAAATTGAAATCACCTGCAGGTGAGGGAAGGAGACGAGAGCTGGCGAGAGCGCGGAGCGGGAAGCAAACCCAGAGGCAGATTCACAGAGACGAGCCCTGCAGGAGGAAGAAACGGTCACAGGCAACCGCCTGGAGGTATATCATACCAGAGGAGAGGAACTCCGGTAAAGTTAAAGCGGGTGCCGAGGAGGGATCGATAGAAGTGAGACAATTGCTGTGTGACTTGCCGTTTGACTGGGGAAGAGGCCGTCTTGTGGAGTGGCAATGGTTCCTTCGGCGGAAGAGCGAGAGGCCGACGCAGGATCTGAAAGACGCTGCTTAGCAGGAAAAGCCTGCCCAACACCCTTCACACCAGCTGCACGTTGCCCTGGTGAGTCAACCAAGAGGAGTTGGAGTGAGGGTGTGGGGGCCCTGGGACGTGCCAACAAGTTAACATACATTTGGGACTTAAATACCGACCAAGTAGAATTGAAGGACAAGGGCAAAAGTGGTACAAATCTTCTTAGATGAGATGCCAATTTGGGGAAACCTGGAACCCGCATTGCCATAATTCAAGAGACACTAGAGAAGAAATTAAAGGGCAATAGTTGTACAATTATCCTTATGAGATGTCAATATGGGGAACGTGCACCAAGCATTGCCAAAAGACACTAAGAAAGAAGTTGACAGACTGAACTTGAACAGAGCCCCGTATGTGGGATATCAATAAGGGGGAAGTTCGAACGAGTGAAACCTAGAGTCAACCAATTCTAAACACTGAAGAAGTGCAACTGTGCTATACTTCAACTGTGTTATATCTTGTAGAAAAGACCTGGTGAAAAGATATGCATCAGGAAGTGAGCTCTTTTTTGAAAGAGATACCTGGCAGGAGAGTACACCAGGGGATCTGCGTGAAGGGGGCAATTCCTGGCTGGGGAATACACCAGGAATTCATAAGGTAGATGAAAGAAAAAGGTAAATTGAAAGATGCCTGACAGGAGAGTACACCAGGATATCTGGAGATTCAGTTGAGAAATTCCTGGCCGGAGAGTATACCAGAAAATCTTTTTTTTAGCAATTGTGGGAAACGGATACTTTTTCATTTGAAGCAGTTGTTCAAGTTAAACAGATTTTGCCATCCTGAGAAAAGTGTTCTATAGAAGAGACATTTGCTTAGCCAATCTGAGGAAAGTATTTTTGGGAGAGACCTTTTCATTGACTTTAACAGAACATTGTTGGAACAAAACACTATCCACAGTTTCCGTGAAATAGTTCTGGGGAAGGCAACCGACTCCTGGACTCGAGGAGTGATTTGCTGGAATTGCACGTTTTGTTTTGAAATGCAAACTGAGACATTTGCATTGCACCTTCTGATTGTGTATGTTAGTGTAAGGGTCAGATATCTTTTGGACAAGGTCAGCTTGTTTTATTTTCATAGGCAGGGACATTCTCGTTAGGATAGGGACAGATGGACCTTTATCCAAACCCCTTTTTATTTGAATAAAAATGCCTAATGTGAAAATATTACAACTTTGTGTCCGCCTCTCATTTCTGACCCCCCCCCCACAATCTGCACATAGAGCCTTTGTTATATCTCTTTTGTTTTCTGAGCTTAACTTCTGGATCCTTTCTTCCTCTACTTGGATTAACTTACATTTACTGTGGCTGTATTTTCAGCCCCAGGGGATGTGAGTGGTCTCTTAAAGGTGCAAAGTGCTCTGTATTGGACGCAAGAAGCCCTCTGCCTCCAACTGCAATGTGTCTGTAATGCATGGATGATCTCTGACTTTTTGGTATTGTTAGAAGAAAGATTATACAGAGGATGTTCTGTAAAAAGCTTAAGAGCTCAGTGAATTGTGAATCATGGGTAGACTATGACCCCCTCCCACCCTGAGTCAAAGATGCCCCAGACTGTTCTCTAGCATAGAAGTAGGATAGCACTCTGAGTCTGTCTTCTTTTTTTTTTAAAAACTTCTTTTTAATTATTTTTTCAACAAAGAAATACATTTCCCAACTCCCACAACAACCCGCCCCCCCTGAAAGCAGCTGCATTATGTCCTTGGTCCATTACTTCCATGGATCGCTTGCCCGCACATATAAAACAATTACACTCCACAACTTCACTCCCTCCAACTCCAACCCCCCCCCCGCCTCCCCCCCACAACCCCCCCCTGAGAGCAGTCTGACGTCGTCCCTGGTCCATTACCTCCATGGACTGGTCGCCAATGTTCATTGCAGGTCCAATAAACGCAAACGTTGCAGGTGCCACCCAATTCGGAAGTCGTCCCTAAGGAAGTCCAGGGTCTCCTTCCAGTCCCTTGCGAAAGATTGGATATCGCTATTCATAGCGTATGTTGCCCACCCAAGGGCCACAATTTCCCAAGGTTTCCGCAGCAGGTCCTGCAACAAGAGAACCTCCTTACTCTTCCACCTCTGCGCTATAACGGTCATAGCCGCAAGTATGAAAATCGCTCTTGCCTCTTCCTGAGATCTAGGTTGCTCTACCAAGGTGTCCCATCTAATTCCCAGAATAACCTCCCCAGGGGATCTGTTATTTCCCGTTCCTGTACCTTCTCAACTTTCTGCCAAAAGGGCCTTATTTTTGGACACGACCACCAGATGTGCTGCGCCGTACCCTCCATCCGGCATTCCCGCCAACAACTACCAGAGGTGGTATGGTATATCTCCCGGAGCCGGATAGGTGTGTAATGCCACACAAACAGGATCTTATACCACATTTCCTGTAGTGCGGGCGCTTTGACCAATCTAGGGATTCTCCTCCACAACCTCTCCCACTCTTCCCCCTCAATTGCCCTTCCCAGGACCTGTTCCCACCTCCGCATATACGGCCACTGTCCCCTGGTACATGCCTCGTCCAAGATTTTATATAGGTTAGATATTGGGCCCTTAGATCCGTCGTTAGTTGACCGGAATCTCTCAAACTGCGTCATTTCCCTTATTGCTGCCTGCTTGTTTGCAGGGCTCAGGACCCAATGGCGAATCTGCGCATATGAGTCTTTCCTCCTCTTTAATCCCGTATTCCCTCTTACACTCCTCAAATGAGAGAATTCTCTTCCCCCCTAAACATGTCGCCCAAACGCCTACAGCCCCCCTCTTGCCATTGCTTGAATGCCCCCATCTCCAACCCAGGGGTGAAATCTCCATTGCGAAACAGGGGTGTGAAGGGGGAGGGGAAAGTCGTGATTCCCTTTGTTCTCGCCAACTTGTCCCAATTCTCCGCCATCAGTTTTGTAATGGTGCTCTCGTACACATGTTTTGGCCTAAGGTGCCTTGGAAGCCATAGAACCTCCGCTAGGCTGCGATGTGCTACAGTCCTATCCATTACTACCCATCTTTTATCTTGCGTAGCCTCCCCCTCCTGGAGCCATTCCCTGATTACTCGCAATTGGGTGGCCTCATAATATTGTTGGAAATTCGACAAAGCGAGCCCTCCCTCTCCTCTGGGAGCCATTAACTGTTGGCTACTGACACGTGCTTTTTTCCCTTCCCACAGAAATTCTCTAGTTAAAGATCCCAGCTCCTTAAAAAAAACCCGCAGGGACTGCCTGAGGTATTGCCTGGAAAAGATATAACAAACAGGGGAGTGTTACCATTTTGATCGCGGTCATCCTGCCCATCCACGAAATCCTCAGGCCCCTCCAAATACAGTAGTCCCATTTGATGTCCTTTAACAACGGTGGATAGTTAGCCTGATACCACCCTGCAAGGGTTGGGGTAATTTTCACCCCTAGATATTTGATTCCCCCTGGGCTCCATAGAAATGGAGTAGCCGTCCTCACTAACTCTCGGTCCCCTGCCCTTAAGGTCAGATTCAGGAGTTCTGATTTACTAATATTGATCTTGAGACCGGAGGTTTTCCCAAATTCCTCCAGAATGTTTCGGCTTGCAAGGATGGACTCCATCGGCGCCGTCCATGACAGTAACATGTCATCCGCAAACGCCGCTACTTTATGTTCCGCCCCTCCGAATTGTATGCTCTTCATCTCCTCCATCTTCCTCATGGCCTGCAGGAGAGGCTCCAAGTAAATTGCATAAAGCATAGGTAACGGGTGACAACCCTGCTTAGTGCCCCTACTAAGTTTAAAGGACCTAGACATAACCCCATTAACTGCTATCCTCATGGCAGGATTCTGGTAGTTGGCCTGAACTAGACGCAGAAACCCCCGCCTATTCCCATCTTCTGCATAACCCTAAATAGAAAGGACCACTCCACGCAGTCAAACGCCTTTTCTGTGTCTAGAGAAAGGAGGACTGTGGGAGTGTCCTTTCTATCGGCCTTTTCCACCAAGTGGGCCACTCTTCTGATGTTGTCTGTCGGCCTGTTATAAAACCCGCCTGGTCCGGGTGGATCCAGTCCGGAAGATAGCCCTCTAGCCTGTTCGACAACATTTTTGTAAAAATCTTGGCGTCAATATTAATTGACGCTATGGGCCTATAAAACGTTTTCTCTTCAGGGTCCTTGTTTGGCTTCAAAATAAGGGTTAGCCTGGCCTCCTCCATAGAAGGAGTGATCTTCCCCGTTGACCTAAAGGTGTTGAAGAGGTAAGTCAGGTGAGGGATTAACTGAGATGCAAAAGTTTTGTAAAAAGCTGCGGTATACCCATCTGGGCCCGGGGCCTTATTCTGGGGTAAATCTCTTATCACCCTCCTCACTTCCTCCTCTGTGATCTCATTGTCGAGCAATTCCGATGCCTCCTCCCCAATTTTCCCCAACTCCACCCTGTCTAAGAACTGTACTTGCCTCCATTCCTGGGGATGCTGTGAAGCATAGAGCGACTCATAAAATTCAACTAGCGCTTCCCGTATCTCCCCTGCTCTTGTCACCCGTTCTCCCGATCCTGATTTTAGGGCCGTGATCGCGTTCCTAGCTGTCACTCCCTTTAGCAGACGGGTAAGGAGAGAATCTGCTTTATTCGCTTTCGTGTAAAACTTTTGGTGAACGCTAAGCAGAGCCCCTTAGGCTTTTTTTGGTTCTGAGGAGCTCCAGTTGACCTAATGCCCTACGATACTCCCTCATGGAAGCCCTAGTCGGAGTCGCTTACGCCTTGCTGTCTCAACCTCCTCTTCCAGCTGCTTCTCCAATGCCCTCTGTTGCTTCTCCCTGCACTTCGCTGCCGCTATTAATTCCCCCTTCAACGTAGCCTTAAAAGCGTCACACTTTGTCTCCTCCCTTGTTTCTTCCCTTACGTTGATCTCAAAGAAATTCCTAATCTTTTCTTCTATCTCTTGCCTAATTACCGGGTCTCTGAGAAGATATCCCGGGTATTTCCACGTCCACACCCCTCTTTCCCGATACCCCAGGTCCATCCTCATGGAGACCACTTTGTGGTCAGCGATACCAATGGGGCCCGTCACTACCTCCCGGATCCGACCCACCAGACTCGACGTTACCCAAATGTAGTCGATTCTAGATTGGGAACCGTGGACCCCGGACAGAAAAGTAAAGCCCTTTCAATTCTCGCCACACGTCTCTCGTCCCCGCACCGTGTACTCTTTCTTTAAGGTCTGCCGACATCACCGCTCCACCTCCTCCCACGGGGCGCCCTGACCTATCCCGTTCCCTCTCCCAGGCTATATTGAGGTCCCCCAGCAAGACTATCGGCCCCCAGGCCTTGTCTTCCAACCTTCCCAGGAACCGCTTCAAAAACTGCTCCTGGCCTGAGTTTGGGGCGTACGCTATCGCCAAGGTATATGGACTATCATGGTACTTCCCTTTAACGACGATATACCTACCCTCCTTATCCCGTATAGTTTCCATGACCCCTGAAGTCTACTGAATTTCTAATAGCCAGGGCCACCCCCCAAGACCTACCCTCCCCCGACGCATGCAGGATCTGGTCAAACCACCGCAACTTCAGTCGCCCCTGGTCTCTTTGTCTAAGGTGTGTTTCCTGCAGACCCAGGATGTCCGGGTTCTTTCCTGGTGAATTGCTCCAATTTCTTTCTCTTGAGTGGGGTATTAAGTCCCCTCACATTATGTGTTAGCCACTTGAAAGTTGGTTGACCCGTCCATATTCTCATGATAGCTAGGTCCCCACATTTCTCCTCCTGAGGGGCCGTCCGAATGGCGAAACCCCCTAGACTCTCCTCCTGCTCCCTTATGTATTCCTCACCGTTAAAGAGACACCCCCTAACTCCTGGCCCTCATGAGGTGCTCTGCTGCCCTCTCCCCCTTCTTTCCCAACCCCATTCTGCCTCCCCCTTCCCCCTCCCCTCGCTCCCCCTCTACGGGTATACCCACCCTTTCTGATTCACAGATGGATGCCCCCCCCGCCAAATACTCCCTATAGTGGTCCACCACCCTTATAGCACGTTGTGATTTAAGACTCCACTTGTGCGTCCCGACCCCTACCCCACCCGGTGGCTTGTCTTATTCCTTTCCTTAGATGACATACCGCTCAGCTTCACTCCCCTTCTCTTTTCTACTACTGTTGTCCAGGACCATGGTTTTGACTCTGATCTTGTCGTCAAGGTTTGCTTTCCAGAGCCACTGGGAGCGTCGTCCAAGTCCAGTTGCAGAATACTCGCCCCATCCCGCAGTGTGGTTACCCAACTCGACGCCCACTCCCACTCAAACAGCAAACCAAATGGGAAGGTCCACCTGTAGTTAATCCCCCTGTCGTTGAGTGCTTTGAGCACCGGTCCCATTTGGTGCTGCTTTGTCAGAGTGCTGCTTGCTAAGTCCTGAAATAGTGCGATGCGATTGTCTTTAAACATTATTGGTTCTGGCTTTCTTGCTTCCCTGAGAACTGCCTTCTTTTGAGCATACCTGGTGAACGCCGCCAGAACATCCCTAGGTCTCGACCCTGACCCCTTGCCTCCTCTGCCCACTCTATGAATGCTATGGAGCTCTATCTGATCAGGGGCGAGACTCAGCAAAGATAGATTGAGCCACACCTTTTAGGTCTTTGTCTTGGACGGTTTCCGGCAGCATTTTAACCCTTATATTAATCCTCCGAGACCTGTTCTCCATGTCCTCCATTTGGATCTCCAAGTTTTGCGTGGCTGTATCTAGCCGATCAATCACTTCACTATTGGCTGTCACCTCTTTATCCAAGTCCTGCATGCCCCTTTCCAGGCGGTCGGTCCGCTCCCCCTGCTGTCGCAACACTTGCTTTATTTCCCCCAAGGCCGAGTTGAGGTCTGCCCGTATCAGTTGAAATTGTTCCTGGAACGTCTTAGTTAGGCTAGTTTGCAGGGTGAGCATCTCCCCCTTGAGGTCTTGCCTTAGCATCGTGATCGGGCTCTCCCCTTCGAGTGATGAATCTCCTCCTTCTGAGCCCGCCTTCATAGTTTTAGCCAACTCCCTCATCTCCTGTATCGGCCAGATAGTGGGAAGGGTGCCCGGGCCGTCCCCCGGAGTCTGCGGCGCTCTACCGCCCTTTCCCTTATTTTTGGATGACATATCAGCGCATCTTTTGTCTGTGCGGTCCACCCACTCTGTTGTTGGCGATTTACCACCCCACCGGGCACACTGCCACCCGAGGATCTTTAAAGAATCCTCCCTCCACCACGGCCTTCCCACTGTCCCCTCTCCGGTGGTTCAATACCTTCCTTGCCGCCTACTCCGCCGTGCACTCCCCTGAATATTCCTGGCAGTGGGAGGGTATGCTCAGCCCCCGCACTCTGACAGGGACTCTCCTATGAGAAAGAAGGCCCCCGTGCTATGTTGTGCCTCCTGTGTATGCCTTAGGCACTGAGATCCGCCAATTACAAGCTTTATGTTAGTGCGGCATGGGCAACACCCTCCCCTGGTCTCCTGGTGTCCTCCTCTCACCTGCCAGCCAGGGCTCTCTCCAGCTGCACCAACCGATGCTCCGTCCGTCTCCCCGCTGCTGCGACTGCCTGCACAGTCCTAGTAGACAGTGGTAAGCAACCCCCAGCGGGGACCTGATCCGCCAAGGTAACTGTCAGAGCCACTGAACGCCTAGTGGTCCCAGTGGCGTTCAGCTGCACCATCTGGCTCCTCTCTTCAACCAGCAGCAGCGCTAATACGGGGCCTCTCCAGTCACCTGAGCCGCCACTAGCCTTCTGCCCCCTCCTTCTCTGGGATCGGGCCTGTTCAATACAAGCTCTGTCAGTGCCGATGCATCCTCTTCCCCCCTCCTCCTCTGTGGCGGCCTCCGGCACTCGCTCCCGCAGATGCCCGCTGCTGCTCCGCTTCACCTCGTTCCTGGGGAGGTAGTCCCCACTCCTCGTATGGAGACGGGCTTGACACCGCCTGCCTCCTCCTCTGCACAGAGCAGGCATCTGTAGCACTGGCCGCACGGCACCCCAGGTGATCACCGCCCGTGTCGCTCCTCGCCCACCGGGAGGATCCACAGCCCGCGAGCTGCCACTGCACGTTCTTTGCCCGTCCCGCCGGGAGCCTCAATACCGCTCCTCCTCCTCAGCGGGTCCTGCAGCACCACCGGTGGCCACCCGATCGCCGCCCTCCTCTTCTCGGACCCCTTCACCTTCAGCTCAGGAGGGGTACAGAGCACCGCACAGCAGGGTCGCAGCGGCCCTCTTCACCCTCGGCCGCCAACGCCGTTACTCCGTCGCTGCAGCCGACATGGAGGGGAGTCCACCAAGCCGTGTTCTATGCACTGCAGAATGTCAGGTGCCTGCCTCGCAGATTTCTTCCCAGTTGCCGGGTGGTGGGCCTTTCCTAGCCTCAGGATGCAGGAGAGCTCCGCCGACACGTCTACCCCCTGCAGGCGGCCATCTTGGAATCCTGAGTCTTTCTTCTTAAGATTAAATGTGTCTGAATGTTTGTAGCGAGAGCCCTAATTACTGTCCGTTTGGCGGGGGGGATATGGGAGGAGTGAAGCAGCGGGGTTGGGGTGGATGCAGGGTGCAACATTGAGGGGAGCGGGCGATATTTAGCTCCTGCTTGTGGCCTAGACGAGCCTGGTTAGCCTGACGGCAACAGCAACCAGGAGCTGGCTACCTGTGGCTCCCCATGCAAACTGATCCTGAACATACACAACTATGTGAATGAATCTCTGTGCGCTTGGGAAAATCTATAAATAAACATTAGTATAAATCTATACAACATTTAAAAGTATAAGGGGTCATAAATAATGGACAACATGATATGTTTGAATCTTATGTGGTAGTTAGATTTGCTTAACGCTATGTACTAGCTCCTTGCTCTCCAGCGGTAGCTCCTGGTAACTGGTTTATGCTGGATACTCAGGAGCTGCTTTTAGCTCCTGCGTATCCATTCTCTATTTCGATCCCTGTGGATAGGAATGGGTGAGATGGGGCAAGTGGGGAGGGATCAGGGATGAGGTGGTATGGTCTTTACCCTGCCCTGCCTCTTTACCCTGCCTCCTGATCCATTTACACCACTGTAGTCTGTATTGTTGGTGAAGGAGGTAGAATGCATTTCAGTTGTGATATTCGATCTCTTCACTGTGTGTCCTACTTTTGCCATACTATCTCCCTCCTCCTTTAGCCTGGGTGTATCCCACTAACCCTTGTGATAAATTGGTTCTCACTTGTAAGATTCAAAGTGGCACTAAAGTGTGAGGCTTTTTCAGTGGGTCTTTATAACCGCATTTTCACTCCCCTTGCCCTGCTGCTTCCTGGCCTGGCCTTATGGCAGTTCCCTCATAGTGCCCCTGGATGTTAGATGTCCGGGGAAGGGGATGCGAAAAACCAGAACAACTTATTAAGAATGCAGTAGGCCAACAATCGCAGAAAAGCTCTTTGCTGGTAGTAGTAGCTCTATGACCCTGGGATTTTCACATATTTCTTCAAAAGTGTCTACCAGTGTCTCTCAGTAATTCCATGTAAGGTGCAGGAGAGAGTAATTTTGGAATGTAGTATCGTGCTCCCCACTTCAGTGTCGCCGAGAGTGTGCAGTGCACAGCCGTCACCCAGTATAGTTGCTGAGGGCCGAAGTTCAGCACCTGAAATTGTGTGGAATAGGGCTCTTTTTTTTCATTGCTGTAATATTTCTAGTGCTTAAACATACTGGTGCCAGGTGCCAAATTCTCATATGCTTAGGAGTCTAATGAATACTATTTGACCAGATTTATCCTGGTGCAGTCAGTGGTTTGTAAAATCAGACTTCCACTCGGATTAGCTAGAGGCATGGTCAAACATCTAGCTTTTCAACTGTAAAAACCTTAATCTGTGCTATTGATCTATCAAGGCCAGAGTACAGCACTATATGCTGAACCATGCACAAAAACAAGTGAGGAAGCTGCAACTAGTTCCAAACCAAACACATTGATTAAACATTAGAGTTATTTGGAGCAAGCACATTGCCCCATCATTGTAAATCACAAAGTGGCTTCCAATAGAAAAAACAAATTAAAATTCTGCTTGTTATGCATGGGACTTTATAAAAAAACAGGTGGTCCTTTTTGTGTTTAGTTTTAGCCTTTTAGTTTTTCTTTCCTTTTGACCATCCTGATCCTTGCATAGGAAAATATAGTTCTACACATTCATCTGGTGTTCGTGACCAACTTTGCAATTTAATGGTTTGAAGGGAATAAAGTTGAGCATGGAAAGTTAGAGTTGATCAGAGATAAAGGAGATGTGTTGTAAGGCCCTCGATTAGGTATAACTGGAGGTTTTCTGGTCACTTACTATTCTTTCTACTTTAACCTTTCAGCTTCCAGGTCTTTACACAGAAAGAATACCGTAGCCCTCTCTAAATAATATCAAGTGTGCAGTAAAGAAACTGTTACTGGTTTTACACTTCGTTGGGATCTTCATAATTCCAGGTGTTTATATGTTGACTTGAGTATCTTGGATTATGGAAGGGGCGAGGAAGACCTGTATTGAATCGGATTTATGATCTTCTGTCTAAAATCCTTTATTTCCCACAATCAACCCACAAAATCTTTAATGGCAGCCTCCTCTCTCTCCTTTACACTGTCCCAAAAGAATACAAGAATTGGCTTTTTTGGTCCAGGTTATTGGCGCAAACCTTTGAGATCTGTAGGATGAGAATGTATTTGTTTATGCAAGGTAGCAGAAGGCACCAGACTAGTTCATCATAACCTGTTGCATGCACCCTATGTGGCTGCCATGTTGTGGTTTCTGACTCATTTATTTTTTTAAGATCTTTTGGGTTCGGTCTCTCTGTTTTGCCAGTTTATGTACACTGCCCAGATCATAGAAGAGACCTGGTCTCTATGGTGAATGCTTTATTCATGTTGGATTTGTATTAATCTGTGCTTTGAAATATTTTTTTGCAGTGAAGACCGGAGTCGTTCTCCTCCGAGGGAGTTCCACATCTTGTTTATACCACGTAGAAGCTTGCTCTGTGAACAAAGGCTGGACGATAAAGGGGTCTTGAGTTCCTTTACTCACAAAGAGGAGTACAGTCTTGACTTAATTCCATTTGATGGAGATCTATTATCCATGGAATCTGAAAATGCTTTCAAAGTAAGTGCAGTGATGCATGTGCTTCAAATACTTATTGTATACAAAAACCTTGTATGACTAACAATTACCGCACATTAGGGATGAAATGGTCTGCGTCTTAATGAATATTGCCTAGTTACAAAACATTTATTATTGTTCAGCAAGAGTTCTTGACAACATCTCATCCATCATACAATATACCACAGACATAACAAAAATATAAAGCAAACACATAAGAACCGTAATATACTTATCTATTCAACATTTTCTTCCAAAACCTGTATCCTATTTTTGCCACCTTCTTTAGTCAATTGAAATCACTATGGACCCCCCGGTCCTCCCAGCCTAGGTCACACACCACAGCTTACAACCACAATCCGCCTTCTGTCACCCAATTACTTTTATTCTGAAAGAATTTCCAGTAAGTCTTGCGGGGAAATACAGCTTATTTACATCTTTCAAAGCATATTCTATGAAGGGAGTCCAATCTTTCCCAAACAGTGCCAAATTGCCATGTATGATTGCAGTCACATTCTCCATACTAATGAGATCCCATATAGCATAATACCATTGTACAATGGAGGGCACCACTCTCCTCTGCCACATCCTAGCAGTGCATCTCTTAGCCCCTAGCATAAGGTTCGCTCACAGTACTCCTCTCCTCCCCCTAAGCACGACACTTCCCGCCACATATATTTTCAACATCACCAGAGCTAGATCAAAGTTGACGCTTCTGTCCAAGATCTTGCCAACCCTTGACTAGACCTCCTGCCAGAAGTGTTTCAGTTGTGGGCAACCCCATCAAATATGCCTCACTGTTCCCTCCTCTCCACAGTCTCGCCAGCATAGTGGGGGAGCTAGAGCCTTTCATTTTATGTAACTTCTGCACTGATGCAAATGGGCCAAACGCTCCTCGAGTCGCTTGATCCTTCTCCACATCCATTTGCCCCTAATCTGTAGTGGGCTCTGCTCTGCCACCCTGGATAATATTTTGTGCAGAGTTGAGGAAGACCTCTGTTTGTCACAGTGTCTGTGATTCCCCTTTCCCACTCTTTAGTTCTCGTTTTGCCCCCTCCCTCATAGTGGATGTGCTTGCACAATGTTTGAGCTGTTAATACGTAAAGAGGTCTCCCTCGCATAGCCGGAACTCCGCTTCACACTTTTCAAACGTCTTGTAGCGCGCCGCCTCCTTAAAGATCACCAAGCCCTCTCCGACCCCCCCCCTTCCATCTTGCAAACGTGGAATGAAGGCTGGATTTCGAAATATAGGTATTCTCAGCAATGGCCACAGTGATAACCTATATTGTCTGTTAACCCTATCCCAAATCTCTAGCGTGCACCTTGCAATGGGGTTCTCCCTCAACCCTGCGGGCCTATGGTCCCTCTTCGTCCATGGCATCTTCTATGTGGGCTCACCTTTTACCACCTGTTCATATGCATACAATGTTTCATAACATCCTCCCTTACCCAATCTGCCATTCTGCCAAAGCGCGCAGTTGTGCCGCCTGAAAATACTACATTATGTTTGGGCATCCCACTCCCCCCCCGCCCCCCTGCAGATTGGGTTTGTACAGGACCACCCTTCTGATACGTCGCTTCTTCCCGTTCCACACTCTCGTCTTGTACCCCCTTTAAAGCCGTTCCGGATGGCGCAATAGGCAACGCCTGGAACAAATAAAAAAAATCTAGGAAGTGCGTTCATTTTAACTATCGCTATCTGAACTAACCAGGACACATGAAATCTTTCCTGATCTGACCAGGCCCAGCAACAGGGTGGGGGGTTAGTTTGCTTTATAGACTGTTTTGGTATTTGCAGTCACATTCACCCACAAGTACCTCACCAAAACCCCAGCCCACCGAAATGGGTTTCACTTTTAAGGCGTTCCTCCTCCCTCATCCCCACCAACAAGTTCAGTATTTCAGATTAAGCCAAATTTACTTTGAACCCTGATGCCTTGGAGAACCTGCTAATTTCCCCCATGATCTCCGGTAGTGACTGTGTTGGGTTGGTCACCATTACCATGACGTTGTCAGCAAACAGCCCTATCTTATGTTAAGCGTTAACCCATTCTAACCCTTGAATCGTCTCATTGCTTCTGTTTTTGTGTGCAAAGGGCTCCATAACCATAGCAAATCGGAGGGGGGGGGGGACAAGGGTCAGTGCTTCTTGGTTGGCCTAGTGATAGGGAAGAGTCTAGTAAGCCTGCCCTTTACCTCTAACCTAGCTACTGGATGCTGGTAGTTTGCCAGAACCATCCTGGAAAAACATGGGCCCACTCCCATCATTCATAGCACCGTAAACGTATACCTCCAGTTAACTTGGTCAAATGCCTTCTCGGCATCAAGTGCCAAGAGAAGTGTGGGGACCCTAGCTCCTAACCTTGCAGTTTTGTCTACAATATGGAGTATTCTCCTTATATTATCAAACGTGTTCCTCCCCTGGATGAAGCCTGATTTGGTTTTGTTCGATCAGGCCAGGTAATACCTCCTCCAGCCTCACTGCCAGGACTTGCATGCATAACTTGGCATCCATATTGATAAGTGCTATTGACCTATGGGAAGAGCAGAGCTGTGCATCTTTGCCCGGCTTTGGGTTCAAAGTAATTTGGGCCATGTCCATAGACCTAGATATTGAGCCCTTTTCCCGGAACTCATTAAACACATCTGCCAGGGTGGCTCCTAGTTGTTTGCTTATTGTTTTGTAGAATATTGCTGTAAAGGCTGTCGACCCCCTGGCGTTTGTGGAGCTTCAACCTGCCAATTGCCTTCCAAAACCTTCTCTGTCGATATTGGCGCCTCCAAGAACTCCCTCTGCTCACTCGATATCTGGGTCCCTTTCGACACCCCCCTCCCCCACATATGCATCTTGTTCCTGCTCATTGCTGTACAGGTCCGCAAAGAAATTCTCCATCAGCTGCCTCCCTCTGTTGTTCCCACCCATTCCTTCTGGTCCAGCAGGCCCGCTAAAAAATGCCTCTGCTCCCTTGCTCTCGGGTGCCTCGCTAGAATAGTGCCCACTTTGTTTCCATGCTCATAGAAAGGCTGTTTAAACTGTAATATGGCGCTGTCCGCCAACCTATTGGTTAGGTGTTGTAGCTTTCCCTTCATGTGCACCAGCTGCCTAGCTAGTCGCACCGACTCTGATTACTTGTGCTCTGCCTCCACCCTCGATATCCCTTCCAATTCCCTCTCTTCCCTCCTCTTCGCCTCCCGAAGATCCTTCGCAATGTGAATTATATAGTTTTTAATATGGTCCTTGAACCCAGCCAACCTTTCGCCACCCACCACCCCCTAAGTCTCTAGCAGCTTCCATGTATTTATCGATCTCTCCCGCTATCAGATTACTGGTGCCTTTTATCGCTCAGCAGATAGTCAGTCCTCTAGCCTCCAGGCCCTATTCTGTCTTTTGAGGGTCCCTTCTTCCCATTCCAATGCCACAGGGGCATGATCCGAAAATGTAATCGACAATATTGTCGCTCTGTGGCTCGCTGCTATCATTCCTTGCATCGCCAATATATAATCTGTTCTCGAATACGTTCTATGCAGAGCTGAGTAAAATGAATAATCCCTCTCCTGCTGGTGCTCTATCCTCCAAACGACAAGCAAACCCAACCCACCCAGCCGGTCCGAGATGTGCTTAGACATCGACCCAGTTGCATCTCCCCGTACCCCTACAGACTTGTCCCACCCCGCAACGAAAGTTAGAGAGAGATTTCAATCATCCACTCTCCCTCCCTGAATATCTCAAACTCGTCCAGCCAAGCATCGAGAAACTGTTTTTGTCCCTGGTAAGGTGCGTATACTGATACTAACGTGCATGTCTGTCCCTTCAGTTTTCCTTTCACCATCACAAATCTCGACTGAGGATCCCGCCAAACCTGTACTCCTTCCACAGTGGCCTCTCTATGGAGAAAAATCGCTACTCCAGTCTGCTTATTCTTAGCATGGGCGTGAAATTGAGTGGGGGTTATTCCTTAATATGCAGCCTTTTCGCATCCTCCCTCTTGAGATGAGTTTCCTGCAAACATACAATGGGGGGGGTCTCTCCCTTGGCAATATTTCTCAGTTTACTAAATCTCTTGTTTGGACTATTCTACCCTCTAACATTCCACTATTCTAGCCTGAGCTTTGTCATGTTTTGGCTGTGTAATCCTGCCCCGTCACAAACTGTCGTCCTCCCCCTTCCCTCCCTGACCTCCCCATTTCCATCCATTACCAGACCACTCCCCCAGCAGCTGAGCCACCATTCTGTTAGACCTGACCCCCTTATGAACATTTTAGGTAACCCTGGAACTTCCATCCAGGCTCTTGGCATGTCCTCCATTGGTGAACTTATACCAGCTCGGCCCCTCTCTCTCCTCAACCAAATCTTTCACCCAACAACCCCCCAACCCTCCCCCGACTCGTAAAGCCCCCAAATAACAACTTGTAAAACTCTGAGTTCAAACGTGGCATTTCTGTAAACGGCCCAGTACCCTTCTTGATCAGTGTTGTCCACCTGGCACCATGCCGTCCAACAAAGTCCTTTAACCCATGACAGCCCCCCCTACAGACGGTCACACCATTATGTCTTCTTCTTGGCCTTCGTAGTCCATCCCTCCTGGCCAGTCATGGGTCGCCTCTGTGATCCTTTACTAGTGACCTCATCCTGCCGACCCATCCCCAACACCTTCAGACCCTCTTCCACACTGTTTATGATCCTTTCCTTATTCCCCATCCTGACCTGCAGCCTCGAGGGGAAGTGCCACCAGTATCCATGTTCTTCCTTATGAGATCCTCCGTGACCACTCTAAATGCTTTCCGCTTGGCCAATGTCACTTGTGCTAGGTCGTCGAACAGCTGGACCTCACTACCTCTAATGCGCACCATGCCCCGCTTCCTGGCAGCCACCGTGATCCGCTGCTTATTCTTAGACATCACGTGGCCATGCACTTGGGTCATTCTTCTTTCCACCCACCCGGTGCACCCTATCTATGTCCAGATTGTGTGCCTGACCATTGTCCACTAGGTCCACAAAGAGCTTCTGGATGTAGTCTTCCAAACTGGTCCCCCCTATACCCTCCTAAGGACCTTTTGATTCTAATATTTTCCCTCCTCAACCTGTTTCGCAGATCTTCGCACTTCTCCTCCAGCACCATTAACCTCTCCTACGCTGCCTGCATCTGCTGCGAGAGGTCCGGGATCTTCTCCACCATTGCAGTTAACTGGCCCTCCATGTCCATAACCCTCTCCCCCAGTCCCTCAAGCTCCTTCCTATTCACTGCTGTAGCTTGAGACAGGTCTTCCTTGATGTGTGCCGCTTCTGCCTTGACTGTTTCTGTTCTGTCACTTTTACATCTTGCCAGTGCCGAGTCCAGGTCTTACTTTGTGAGCAGCATCCCCCTGTCCCATTCCCCCCCCCCCCCCCCCCTGTCCTGGGACAGGAATTGAATTGCTGACTGCCTGGCGATGCCTGCTCAGTGCCTCTCCCCGGTCTCTGATCTTCTGCGGCTGACCCCTCTTCTTCGGTCCCATTTACATGCTGCTTGCCGGTCAAACTGGCCTTCATGGGTCCCCCAGTGAGCCGGTGATATGTGCGCCTGGCCGGTCACTACCACCAAACTCTGCTTCCCCTGGCTCTCTTAGCCCGTGTGTGTCCAAGAAGCCCTGCATCCACTGGCCCCCAAACCTGGACTTCTGCTGCATGTGGATCCTTCACATCAGCAAGCAGCAGCGTCCCATGCACCCAAAGTCACCACAGTCTTTGTGCCAATTCCTTCGACCCGCCACCAACTGGTACAACGTTCATTCATCGTCCATTTTATTTCGTGGCACTTTTTGAAAAAAGGTTTGCTGAAAAAAAACATTGAAAAATATGGAGGGGGACGGCATATAAGGCGTAGGGGATAGTGTTATATAGAATAAATAGGAGACAAGGGATTGGGGGTTCCCAATAAAAATAAAAAAATGTATTTACGCTGAAAATCTTTGGCAAAAAGTGCTGCGAAGAATGAACATAGAACCCAACAACACGGGCATCTCATGGTCTTTGTATTGTCCCCTCGTCTGCAGCGGCTTCAGTCATGCGGCCACCTCCGTACCCGCTGTTGCCTTTCTGTATCCTGCACCCTCCGCCTACAGGGGGTTCCGGCATCCCACCCCCCTCAACTCTATGAATGCCTGTGCCACTTTTATGCTCCCTTTGTGCTCTTCATATGTCTTGGCAGTGTTGGTGCCCACAGAATCATGGGCAGCCTGAGGCGGGCCCCTTTTATCCTCCGCCTCCTTGTCTTGTGCTTAGGTCTGGGAAGGCACTACACCTCTCAGCCAGCAAGCCCACCTCTTCCTTCTGCGCTGCTTGCCCTGTGGCCCCCAGGAAATGTCCTCTAAATTGACGTCCAGCGCTGTTCCTCTGCAGCGTCTGCCCACCACTCCTAGCTGTCCTCCACCTGCACAGAGGATCCAGGTGTACAGGGCCTCCTCACCATGATCTACTCTCTCACCAGTGGTGCTTCACTGTCTCCACGCTACTGTCCGGAGTCTCTGCTGTCTCGCTCTCCCTATGCCTCACCGTTGCACCGCTTCTCGACTCCAGCTGCCTTCATAGCCCCTGCACCCTGGGCTGCTTGTTCATCTGCTCCCCTGTGCTCTACAGTTAAACCCCAAAACTCTCCCACAGCTCCATAATGTGCCTTCCCTCCCCCCCCCCCGGGCTGCGCTCCGCTCCACACCGCCCATGGGTCTCAGGGCCCGGAACGCTTGCTGACTGCCATTAGAAAGCTCTGCGGAGGGGGCATCCCGCAGCTGTAAAGCGCAGGCCAGTAACCTGGAGAATAGGAGGGGACAGGGGCAAAAGTACCGGCTGCAAGGTCAGCAGCCGGGAACACAAGGGAAGCCCAACACCTCTCCCACTAACCCCCCCCCCCACCCCACCCACAGACACACAGAGCCAGGCAGGATGCCGGGCACAACGGGCCCACAACACAATAGAAATCAGGGAGGCAGAAAGTGCCCTGGTAGGGAACAGTGAGCACTACAAGGTGTTAACTGTTGTTGGCTCCAGTTGGCCAGTGTGGCGTTGCCCCGGAAGGGCTGCGCACGCGGCGGCGTGACGTTGCACGTCGCCGCGTGCGGCTTAAATAAACTGGGTGTTCCCGGAAGCGGGAGAGCGACCGGGGAGCCCGAACCTGACGGACGTGTGAGTGTGAGCTCTGTTGGGTTGGGGGCTCACGGGCACGCCTGGGGGGCAAAGGACAGACCCCCAACAGTGGCGACGAGTGATGTCGGATGCACGGGCCCGGCGGTGAAAGGCGTCTGGAATTTTTTCAAACGATCGGAACGTTCACGGACGTTTCGTTTCATGCCGTGGCTGCAGACCGCACACGCGGCTGGCGGCCATTTTGCATACGAGGCCGCAGAACTTCTCGGAGCTCCGGTTCGGACCGAGAAGGTGATCCGGGTCTAATTTTTGGATTTTGTGGTTGCTGAGTGCATGACCTGCACGCCCATACCCAATTTGTGTGTTTTCATCAGATTTTGGGACTGTTACGTCGAGTGTAAGCCAGGATAAGGACTAATATGGTAGGGCCTGCTTAGTCCAGTCCATCCACGTGGCTCAATTTTTGGGACTTCTATACGGCAGTGCTTTGCTGCAAGGTGGCAACAAGGCACTTCCTTGCCCCCTTCATCATCAGGACACTCTTTTTGATCCTCTTCATCATCACGAGGTGGTGGCCGTTTTGGAAGTTCTTTGTGTGTTTGCACCAGGCTGTGTGTGGCACGGGGGTGCATCCTTCCGCATGGTGATGGTGGGAATCTGAGTTGCGGCCCCAGGTCTGGTAGTGGGGTGCCTGTGCGCTCAGTCCCATGTCCGACAGCGACCAGGACGGTGACGCCACGGATCCTGGGGAAGAATCGCAGGACGAAGGTCAGGCGGCCCAGCCTGCAGCTCTGCAACCGCTGCCACCGGGGAATCGGGGGCCTGCACCACAGGCACCACTAGGGGCACAGCCTGTCGCTCCACAAGGGCCCCCCATTATGGCTCAAGCTAGAGCCCAGGCGGCCCTGCAACCGATACCAGAATTCGATCCTACGGGCCCCCCGTCCAGTCTGGGGCCCCGATGGAAGAGGTGGGTGGCCCGCCTGGACATGTACTTCAGGGCTGCTCGAGTGGATGACAATGACAGCATGGTAGCCACCATGCTGTACTCGGCGGGAGCCGCGGTTCAGGAGATCTTCGAGTCGCTGACTCCGGTGGACCAGACCTATGGTGAGGCGAAAGCGGCTCTCCTCGCACACTTCCTTCCACTTGCCAACGTGGACTTTGAGAGATTCGTGATGCTGTCGGCCAAGCAGAAAGATGAGACCCTGGACACGTTTTACGGCCGCCTACGCCGCCTTTCCCAAGGGTGCGCGTGGGGGGACGCGGAGGACATGATACGGACAATGCTGATCCAAGCATGCTCCTCCGGCAAACTGAGGAGACAGGTCCTCAGAGAGCCGGGAATCACTCTGCCCCGTATACTAGTACTGGGTCGGTGTCACGAAGTGGCTGAGGCACGGGCAAACAAGATGGAAGCGGGTTCACGCTCAATCAAGGCCGAAGAGGTGTGCGCTGTGTGGCGGGGCGGCAGAGGAACAAGAAGGCCTGGTGGAGCCCCCCGAGACAGGGCAGGAAGATCGGGGGAGTCATGTCAGAAATGTGGCTATGACCTCCCCCACCCCACAGAGTGCCCAGCCGCAGGAAGAACATGTGGCCGATGTGGACTGCCGGATCACTTCTCGAGAGTGTGTAAGTCGGCTCTACCTGTCATGGTACCCAGAGGTCCTGCCCGAATCTGGACTCCGCGCCAAACCCGGCCATCCAACGTGGCCCAGGTGGATCAAGCGGAAGAGGAGGCTCAGGCAGAGGAGGCTGAAGTAGAGGAGGAGGAAAACATCTTCTTCGTCTCAAGCATGGGGATCCTGAAAGGCAAAAGCAGGAGACAGCCAAGGTGCGTGGTGGAGGTGAACCGCTCGCCTGTTCCCGTGCTGGTGGACACAGGGGCATCGGTCAATGTTATGGCGAGGGGACATTATGACGCTCTTGACCCATTACCGAACCTGGCTGTGCCAAGAGCTCGCATCTTCGCCTTCGGTGGACTCGAGCCCATACCGCTGGACGGAGCGTTCGTGGCGAAGGTGGAGCATGAAGGCTCGAAGATCAGAGCCCGGTTCTATGTGACCCCCATAAGCAACAACACCCTGCTGAGCTGTGCGGCTGCGGAGGCACTCGGGATAGTGAGTTTTGCGTACTAGGTATACCTGGAAGATATCAACGATCTACTGGACAAGTACGCAGCCCTGTTCAACGGCATTGGAAGAATGACCGGTGACCCAGTCCGGCTACACATTGACGACTCAGTACAACCAATTTCCCTGAAACACCGGACAGTTCCTTTTCATCTGAGGGAGCAAGTCGACAAAGAACTGGACAACCTGGTGGCCTTGGACATCATCGAGAAAGTGGAAGGCCCAACACCATGGGTGTCCCCCATTGTCGTGGCCAGGAAACCAAAGCAGCCAGACTCCGTTCGCATCTGTGTGGATATGAGGCTACCCAACAAGGCCATAAAAAGGGAGCGACACCTGACCCCGACCATCAATGACATAATTGCTGAGGTACAGGGGGCCAGATTCTTCTCAAAACTCGACCTCGGAGCAGGGTACCATCAAGTTGTCCTCCATCCGGAGTCCCGGTACATTACTACATTCACCACCCACCGGGGACTCTACAGGTACAAGAGGTTGAGCTTTGGGGTATCGTCGGCAGCCGAAGTGTTTCAGAACATTATCCGGGGTGCACTTGCTGATCTTGATGGGGTACTCAACATCAGTGATGACATTTTGGTGTTTGCCAACACGGAGGTGATCCACCTGAAGCGCCTGGCCAAGACCTTCGAGAGACTACAGTCATTGGGCCTCACCCTCCATAGGGACAAGTGCGAATTCCTGTGCCCATCAATAGAATTCTTTGGGTTTGTGTTCAAGGAGGGAGGGTGTCACCCGACCCGCGGAAGGTTCAGGACATAAAGAGTGCACAGCCCCCGGAATCCGTGTCGGAAGTGAGAAGTTTTCTGGGCATGGTGACCTACTGTGGTCGGTTCATCCAAAACCTGGCCTCGAGGTCTGAGCCGCTCAGAGCTCTTACCAAGAAAGAGACTGCCTGGCACTGGGGTCCACTGGAACAGTCGGCGTTCGAGGACATCACAACGGAAGACACCATGGCGTTCTTCGACCCGGCGCTACCCTCGGAGATCGTGGTCGACGCCAGTCCGTTTGGCCTGGGGGCGGTCCTGACCCAGGTGGACCGGGATGGAAACCTCCGGCCCGTAGCATACGCCAGCAAGGCGCTCTCGGAAACGGAGCAGCGGTACTCCCAGATCGAGAGGGAGGCCCTGCCGGTCTTGTGGGGATGCCGACATTTTCGCCTCTATGTGCTGGGGGGCCGGTGACTGTGGTGACGGATCATAAACCCCTGCTCCCAATTCTGGCGGGCTCGTCATCAAAGCCCCCGGCCAGAATTGAGAGATGGATGCTCGCATTGCTTGAGTACGGGGTCACGCTGGTATACCGGCCAGGTGCCAACAATGCAGCAGACTTCCTTTCCCGTCATCCCGGAGTGCGTGGGGGAGTGGCGGGAGACACCTGCGCAGAAGAAGCGGACGACCATGTCCGGATGGTGGTGGAGGGAGCAACACCAAATGCACTGCCCCTGTCGGAGCTGGAGGCTGCGGCGGCCGAGGATGGGTGCTTCCAGATACTGGAGCAGTCGATGCAGAGCGGTTCCTGGAAGCTCGTCTTGGAAGCTCTCGCAGGGCGGACCCATGAAGCGAAGACCGCCCTTGAACAGCTGTGGAAGGTGAAAGATGAGCTGTCTTTCTCGGAGTCGGGGCTCCTGCTCCGGGGGGATCGCATAGTGGTCCCCCACTCCAAAGTGGGTGAGGTGATCGCTTTGGCCCATCACGGACATCAGGGTGCTGCCAAGACGAAGGCGAGGCTGCGGATGAAGGTCTGGTTCCCGGAGCTGGAGAAAAGGGTCGATGACTTTGTGGCAGCCTGTGTATGGTGCCAGGCAGCCTCCCCGGTGCAGAGGGAACCGGCTATCGAAGCAATGCCTCGAGGGACCAGGCCCTGGGAGGTCGTGCATGCGGACTTTGGGTCCACGTCCGTGGGCACCCATTTTCTGGCCATAGTTGATGAGTACTCCCGGTACCCCGAAGTGGAGTATGTGGAATCGGTGGCATTCGAGCATGTGGTAGTCGGCGTGGAAAAGATCTTTGCAACCCACGGATTTCCCCTGACGCTGTGCTCGGACAATGGGTCGCCATTTCAAAGAGAACGCTTCTCAGAGTTCCTGGCCAGCTGTGGAGTTCAACATCGAAAGATATCCCCGCTGTGGCCTCGGGCCAACGGCGATGCAGAAAGACTGATGCGAACACTAAACAAGACATTTCGGATTGCGCAAGGACAAGGCCAGCCCCTCCAACGAGCATTGTATCAATTCCTGAGAGTGTATCGCACCACCCCACATGCCTCCACTGGTGTCGCCCCAGCGGAAGTGCTGTTTTCCGGCGATGCCCCCGGGGTCTACTGCCGGAGGTACAGGAGAGAGAACCCGGGATTATCAACGACCAGCAGGTTGAGGCCGACCGACTGGCCATGATCAGCCAAGAGAACGTGCGCCGGGGCCTGCAGCCCCAGCGGCTGGTGCTCATCCAGAACCGCCATCCTCACGGGAAGTTGTCCCTACCTTATGAACCAGCGCCCCTGGATGTGGTCGCCGTGAAGGGGTCAATGGTGACGGCCTCCGATGGGCGAACGGCTGCCACCCGTAACGTCAGCTTCTTCAAGAAGCTGGGGGACTCGAGAACTTAACCCCCTCTGGACCCTGGTGTCGCCGAGATCCCTGAGGAAGATGGGCCCCCTCTCGGTGTCCCGGCCTCTCCGAGTCGGGAGGCTACTGTTGATGGACTGCCGGTGCCGGAGGTGAGCGGGAGGTACCCCCAGAGGACTGGGCGAGGGAAACCCGCTTACCTCAGTGAGTATGTGTTGGGACAGTTGGAGAGCCGTCCGGGGTGAGGGTGGCTGACATTAAAGGGGCCTGGGTCCAGGATGGGCAAGTTATTTGTTGTGTGATATGTTGTGTTTAACTAATAACGTAATTGTGTGTCCTCCTGAAAAAGGAGGAGTGTGGCGTTGCCCCGTAAGGGCTGCGCACGCGGCGGCGTGACGTTGCACGTCGCTGCGTGCGGCTTAAATAAACGGGGCGTTCCCGGAAGCGGGAGAGCGACCGGGGAGCCCGAACCTGACGGACGTGTGAGCGTGAGCTCTGTTGGGTTGGGGGCTCACGGGCACGCCTGGGGGGCAAAGGACAGACCCCCAACAGCCAGGGGCGCAGCAAATGCCCCCACAAACGGATATAGCCTAGGGCTATTATCTGACAATAAAAGGAGCTGCCCAAGCAGCAGAGAAGCACAATTCATTTGGTACTCCTCACATACGCAGAATACTTTTTTCTCTTTGGAAACATTTGCCTGTTTCCCGTATGGTAAAACCGTGAGCTTTGCCTTGCTCCGGTTTTCACTTTGCATTTGAACGGAACAGTGCCCTACTGCCAAACACCAAGTTAGGAGCTCCACCTTGCTCCAGGCACACTCGTTGGTGGCAGTATTGCAGTCTCCCAAAGCTGGAAGCTTCACTGTGCTCCCGAAAACTGCGGGGAAGAAGTGGAAATCGTTGCCGCAATGAAGCGATTTGCAAGAGGGACGCAGCCTGGTGTTGTGGATAAGGCAAAAATAAGGAAACTCGCCAGCGGATCCAAGGAAGCGGAAGAGTGAGATGTGGGCCGCAGCATAAGGAGCGGCATCGTGGAGGAACGAAGGCCGGTCTGTGAAGGGAGGAGCCTAGCACGAAAGGAAGGAACCGGCCAAGGTTGCCACAGCAACCAGAAGGAAACTCACACTAGGACCACAGCAAGTGCAGAGCGGGGACCTGGATGAGCGGAGAGGCTGTTGGATAGCTTGTAAAGTTTGAACTCCACGGCACACACAGAGCGAGGAGTTGGTGTTTCATAACAACATGGACACAGAGGCACTAATTGTTAAAAATAGATAGAATTACAAAACCACAGTTACAGCATACCTGGCTGAATGAAAGCATTTAATTTCTGAACTCCACGGTGCACGCAGAGCTTGTTACAAAACGCACAGACACAGAAGCAGAATATTTTAAAGGAGAAAGAACTGACAAACCACAGTAGCTGCATACTTCACAACGCGAAAATGGCAGCCAAGAAGAAGTCAAAGCTCATGGAACGGGCGGATGAAGCTGAACAGATACACGGCTGGGCATGGGTGAGGAAACGCTTAAGTGAAAGTTCATATGAGGAGGAAGAAGTTGTTACTGGACTCGAGGAAACGGTGACGCCACCAAAGAAGAAAATCAAGGGGGACAAAACTCCAGCCACAGCCCGGAAAGAAGAACAATCAAGGTAAAAACCTTTTATGACTGAAATGTTGGACGAATTTGCAAACAAGTATTTAGTGCAGCAGGAATCATTAGTAAATGCCAGATTTGACAGATAAGAAAAAATGATTGATTTTGGGGAAAAACTATAAACCACGAGATCAGAAGTACTAGTGGATCAAGGGGTCAGTGGCTAAGGGCTGCTAAGGGCCCTAATCCCACCCAGAAAGAGCTATCAGGGCCCAGCACTACAGGGCCCACCACAACAACTCCAGCAATGGAAGTGGGAAAGCCAGCAACAGACAACAGCGTAGTCCTTGCGGCAACGGCGACACAAGGACAAAGCACAGTTGTCACAGCCATGCAGTTTGTAGAATAACTGAAAGGACTAGAGAACAATATTTTAAACAGGTTTAAGAGGTCCCTGGCATGGAACATAGAATTGGTGGTCAAAGAAACTTGGAGAAGGGGGTACATGGATATATTTTCACTGCTAGAAGCACAACAAAAGGGTTATGATGCGTTTAGAGACCCCCAAAAAGATTGAAGAGAAAATATTAGCACGAAAATCTCCGGTAGAACACAATTGGGATAATTGGTTGAAGGCATTCACTGTAATGGCGACAGTGATTTTGGAGAAAACACCAGATGAAGGGGTAAAGTTATTCGCTTATGTAGACAAAATCAGAGAAGTAAGAGAAGCCTTTGGGGGGATAACTGGCTCACCTAAGATGAGGGATGTAGGAGGGCCATGTCTGAACACTCGGAGATGGAATGGGACAAGGTCCGGAATGATTTGTACGTACAGGAGGTGCTCAGGGTAAAGGCACCATGCTGCGGGGGAAAAGAGCTCAATACATGTTAAGACAGCACAGCTAGGCAGAAATAAAAGCACAGAGCCAGAGAATCAAAGCAAGGGTGAAGCCATGGGTGGCTAGGTCAAATACCTGCAGCCAGAGTACTAGCAAACTCCAAAACACCAACAGAAACAACATTACATGTTGGAAATTCGATAAGGGGTATTGCTCGTGGGTCAGGGAGTGTAGGTTCAAGCACGCCTGTACAAAATTTGGGGGGGGGGGGAGCACACCAGCATTGGGTGCACCCGGTTACCTAACAAAGGGCCCCACAAAGAAGAATAACATTTCGAGGGACAAGGTCAGAGGGATGCCAGGGAGAACTCCAATTAAAGTCTGGGAATGTTCTGCATTATTAACAGCCTACCCAGACAAAAACATCAGATTATAGAAAAGGGTTTCTAGGAGGGGTTCAGCATCCCGATTTGGGGCAAAGGATCTGTGAAAATACCAAAAAACGACATCCGCAACGGAGAAAACCACAATAAAAATAAAATTCTGAAAGAGCAAGAACTATGCAGAATTGGGAGGGCCTTGAGATGAAATGCCTTTCAAAGAATACATATGTTCTCCACTGAGCCTGGTACCCAAAAAGGAGTCAGGGCAGTTTAGAATGATAAATCATTTATCTTACCCCCAGGGGCAGTCAGTAAATGATGGAATACCAGAGACAGAGACCGCAGTGACTTGTAGGCACTCTGAATAGTCAAGGAAATTGGGAAGGAGACGCTAATGGCAAAACTGGATATTGAGTTAGCATTTAGACTCCTACCAGTACACCCAAACTCTCAACGTTGGCTGGGTTTCACATTTGAAAGCACATTTTATGTGGCCAAATGCCTACCAATGGACTGCACGATATCATGCACCCTATTTGAGCATTCAGCTCCTTTTTCTCAATGGGCTTTTAAAAATAATTTACCAGAAGCACAGGTAGTGCACTATCTGGAAGATTTCATGCTGATAGGTCACCCAGGGGCAGGGGAATGTCAAAACTCATGGAAATGGCAGCACAGTGGAGCATTCCACTGGCAAAGGAGAAAACCAGCAACCCAGCGACAAACATCATTTTCTTGGGTATAGAAATAGATTCTAAAGCAGGAGTGTGTAGGATACCGAGCAAAAAGTAGAACTACTACGGGGCAAAATCAGTTCCTTAAGAGGAAAGAGCAAATCGTCAATGGCAGGAAGCCTACATTTTGCAATTCTGTCGAGGAATTTCCCTGCCTTTTCTAAAAGCTAAGGGGAACGCACTCTTGACACAGGATAACTGGCTAAACAACAAACACATAAATAAACGGTATAGACCATAAACAATATGTACATTTCTTAAATTACCTTCTGAAGTCCTGGGAGATTTCCTTTCCCCAGGGTTTAAAGTCACTTAATCAAAATGTTCAACCTTGGAAAGGAAATGTCTTAACTCTGTAAAGATGTAAAGTTAAAGCAAAAGGTCATCAACAAAATGTTCCAATGGTAACTATCTCCTCCTTTTAACAAAGGTTCCACTAGCAACTGTTAAGACGGATTTCTGAACTCTGACCTGGTAGGCAGAGGTTCAGAAGGCCAGCCTAGTTTCTTGGAACAGTGTAACCTTCTGGACAAGCCAGACCAATCAAGGTAGCTTGGCGGCAGTCAAGACTAGGTCTCAGGAGGGCTGAGGGTGACTGAAAGACCTCAATGAGCACACAGAGCAAAGGACACTTACCAATCACTCCCACTCAGGTGTATATATGTTAAAAATACAAATACATTTATTTCAAGGCCTTTCAGTTTTAACACACAAATCAAATCACAGTAACACTTTTAAGCCAACACAATCCTATCTAAATACATATATACAAGACCAATGGGGTCTGAAGGGTTAATGCACAAAATGGCTCCGTACCTAAAAGGGGAAGGAAACGGGCAGTGCAAATAGTCTTTAGTCCCTTCGGCATCAAACACACTCCTGACTAAGAAGCAGTCCAATCTCAAATGTACTTGCAATGCTGGCGTAAGCGGTAATGCAGATGGGCAAAACGGAGTCTCTTCAAGGGTCTGTAGCAGCTCAGGAAGGTGGGTGAGATGATGAAGAATAGGTTCCCACTATTCGAGGAGGTCCTCCACTTGAGGGCAGAGTTGATTCTAAGAGTTGGCAATAGTTCACTTGTTTGCACTAGCAGTGGAAAGGAGAGTGGCCCTTGGGGCAATTGGATGGAGGTGCTAGGGGCCACCAGTTAGGGTTGCGATTACTCACCGGCGTACTCCGGAACAAACTTCGGCAGTCAAGTCCACAAAGGTTGCAGGTTCAAGTGCAGCAATTTGGCGCTTCTGCGGTTTTCAGCGACGAAGATACAGTGAAGATTCCCAAACGGGACAGTGGCGGTTTCTACGCTCCTGGTTTCAGGATACTTGGATCATATCCTTCGTTCAGTGAGAACTCCAGAGATCGACATGGTATGGCTGTGGTTGGCCCTTCTCTTATCCAGAATCTCCTTTGCGCCAAAATGAAGAGGATATCTGCTCACATTCAGGCATACCATACGTAGACCAATCACGGACCCTGGTGATCCCAGGCATTCACAGCACTCCAGACTCTCTGGCACCCAGGATGTGTATTGGGGACAGACACCCCAGCCCACATCCTGGAGGTACACACACAAGGCATGCAGAAGCCCGCGAAAGCTTGGCATTTAGTGGGAGAAGGCATGCCCAAATAAGGACTGTCCCGGGTCGGCTCGACCTAGGGTAGGTGAAGAGGCAAGATGGCCAAAGGACAGGACAAAGAACCTTGTGGCATGGCCATTTCAGAGCCAGCCCCCTGTTTGTGCCAAACGCGGTTAATGCGATTTACTTGCCAAAGGGTTCAAAATATAAGAAAAGATAATCTGCCACCAGCCCTGTCCGTGACACATCTGCACATCTAAAAAATCCTTCGAGAGTATCTAGGGCCTTTGGAAATGTGGATTAGACCCAAGTTCACGGTACTGTAAGGTACTTTGTACACTTGTTACATGTTGCAGAAAAGTTGCAACATTGGAAAGGGCTAAGGGAAACAAAGTCTCCCAGTACTGACTGTCTTTAAGGGCATGTCAGTTTCCCAATAACAGTGAGCGAAAAGCCCTGAGGAGTGCAGCAGAAGGCTGGGCTCCTCTGATAAAGTCAGACTATGGTGTTTAAACAAAGCAAAAAGTTGTGGGGGTTCACAACTGGAGGGAAAATTACACATAAATGGAAATCTTTCCTAATGGCAACACATCTCCTTTTGGGTGAAGTTTTCCACTTTTCTCTTCAAGCAAAATAGCCCCAGTGGTAATCCTGGCCACAATGCTTTTTCAATCCCACCGGAAGATTTGCCACAGCTCACAAGAATACGCAATATACATACTGTTAATGTTAAACAATTCTTGATTTAACAGTTAGGATTCCTTTAAATATGGCTTCAACAGTCAAATTGGTATTCTTTGTCAGGATGCCTTCTTAATACTGCTGCTTCTACTTCAACAACTATTTTGTTCACTTTGGTTTCAACAACTGCAATGTATCATCTACTGACACCAAATCTACCTCTGGGAATACTTTGGACCACTGCCACAACTGCAATGACTTTTAGACAGCCTTTAACAATGCTTCAACCTCTTCAGGTAGGCTAGGCACTCTTTCTTCAAAGGGGCAGCCTCTTAGCCTCTCTTGTTGAACTGTCAACAATGGTAACCTGTGTTTGGCCTTAACGACTCCCTTCTCTCTGGCCTCCACAGTCTTGGACATTACAGGTTGAGTCTACTTCAAAATGTTATTCGCAAGCAGCCAATTCCTGTTTCCCAACTTCACCTGTACCTTTCTGCCAGCTTTCAGCCCAACAATTACCCTGAAGCCTTGGTGCCACTCTCTTATTCTCGGTTAACAGTTGTATACGTGTTGGGTTATGCCAATGAACTGTTAGTAACTTCACAGTACTGCTGGTTTGTTTTAAATTCTGAGAAAGGTTCAGCTTCACACTTAATAGGGTACCTCTTGGCTTTAGACATTGCTTGTTCTCTTCAGTCCTTTATACTCTTGCGAATGAAAGGTATGCCACTAATATACAAAGTATAAGGTTCAGTCTTTTAAGAGAAACCACACTTTGGCACACATGACCACTCTTTGATGATGTAATTTTCAATCTTTAAAGGTGGTTGTGAAATTGTATTCCCATAGAAGCTCTTTGTTCAGCTGAGCGTGGGTGAGCGGTCGCCGGTAGCCCGTGAGGGAACTGCAGGCCTTTGAAGCCCTGCCTGGCCCATTGGGCCTCTGTGAGTTGATTGTGCCTGCTCTCCCCTCCCACTTCCTGGTCCTCTTCTCCCTCCCGCATCCCTGCCCGCCCACCCCCGTCTGATTGGCTGTGTGGCTGCCTCCCTTCTGGGCTACTCGAAGCCCGCTCCCCCTGCTCACTTCTTTGTTCAGCTGAGCGTGGGTGAGCGGTCGCCGGTAGTCCGTGAGGGAACTGCAGGCCTTTGAAGCCCTGCCTGGCCCATCGGGCCTCCGTGAGTTGATTGTGCCATAAACTGAAGATTTGCATCCGCGCTCTGAGCGCGTTGTTTGTGCCTGCTCTCCCCTCCCACTTCCTGGTCCTCCTCTCCCTCCCGACTCCCTGCCTGCCCACACCCCCCCTCCCTCTTCCTATAACCACCCCCTCCTGGGCAGCTATCTGTCCGGCAGCCCCCTGCGGCTAAGGGCCTCAAGGCCAAGGGCGACTCCTACAGTTGCTGCTCCCTGTGTGTCTGCAGGTGTCTGCAGGGGACGCTTGGCGCCAGTACTTTGCTATCTCCACCTTCTCCCGGCCCACCCCACCTACACCTGGCCACTGCATTCGCATGTTGTCTTCACCTCACTGTCACAGTTGTGGTATACTAGGGTTTTTTTTCTCCCCTCACAGGACTCTCAAACTTAGGTGGCCTCAACACTCTGTACCTAACTCGCATACTGTTGTTGTTTGATCTGAAATGTGGTAAACTAGGGTTTTTTTTTCTCCCCTCACAGGACTCTCAAACTTAGGTGGCCTCAACACTCTGTACCTAACTCGCATACTGTTGTTGTTTGATCTGAAATGTGGTAAACTAGGGTTTTTTCTCCCCTCACAGGACTCTCAAACGTAGGTGGCCTCACCACTCTGTACCTAACTCGCATACTGTTGTTGTTTGCTCTGAAATGTGGTAAACTAGGGTTTTTTCTCCCCTCACAGGACTCTCAAACTTAGGTGGCTTCACCACTCTGTACCTAACTCGCATACTATTGTTGTTGTTTGCTCTGAAATGTGGTAAACTAGGGTTTTTTCTCCCCTCCCAGGACTCTCAAACTTGGGTGGCCTCACCACTCTGTACCTAACTCGCATACTGTTGTTTGTTCTAAAATGTGGTAAACCTGTGCTTGCCGCTCTCATGCTGTCGGCGTTCTCTCGCATCGTCTGTCTCCCCCCCGCCAACCCCTCCTATTCCATGGTGCTCTCTATCTCGCCTATCTTCTCTAACTGCTTCTCTATTGACTATCCTGCTCTCCTCACTAAATCTGGTAGGAAAAAGTTTAAAAAGGACATCCTGGTCTCCAACCCAGGCCTCCCTATCGCTGACACCTACACTAGTGTCTGCTCTAAGGAAACTCTCACTGACATCCTCTTTTTCGTGCCTTTGCCTGACCTATGGACCCTTCACATGGTCTCTGTGCTCTCTCCTTTTTCCTCTTCTTCCATTAATGGTGGCACCCGTTGGGATGTCCTCTTGGCCCCCTTCCACTCCTCTAAGGCCATCATTAATGTCTAGGCTAACGGGACCGTCTTGGTCCAAGGCCCTCAGGCCAACCTTCATCTCTTTGATAGACGCTTCCCACCCCTCATCAACTTCCTTTCCTCTCCTGCTGTCCCCCCTCCTCTGTCCTCGTCTCCCTTGCCTCTACCCTCCCTCCCCCCTCTCGTGCTCCTTCTTCTACACCTCTGCAGGGCGTTCCTCTGATCTGTACCCCTCACCGGAAGTCCTTCAAGGATGGCAACCTTCTCCACATTGCCACTCTTAACTCTCGCTCTGCCATCAAGCATTCCTCTGATATCTGTCGCCTTTTTGAGGAACTGGACCTTGACGTCCTCGGTCTCACTGAGACATGGTTCACAGCCAGCTCTGTCACCAGCTTTGACACACTCCTACCTGACGGTTACAAGATCCTCTCGTGCCCAGGCCCAACCGTGCAGGGGGGGGGGGGTGTTTATCTTCCCTGAGTGGATTCCTGCCACTGTCACTCCTACGCAGACCTACTCCTCTTTTGAATGTCTTGTCTGCCGACTCTCTCTCCTAGTCATTCCCTTACCGTGGCTACTATCTATCGCCCACCTGGTCAAATTTCCTCCTTCCTCTCTGAGTGGGCTGACCTCTCCTCCTCACTCCTGTCCGCTACCACTCATCTCCTCTTTCTTGGTGACTTCAACATCCACCTGGATGCCTCCTGTCCCCCCACTGGACTCTTTCGTGAACTCTGCGACTCTCTCTCACTCTCTATTCTCCCGTCTGGGCCTACTCATTCTGCAGGGCACACTCTTGATGCTCTGATCGCTTCTGACCTTCCCCTCTCCGTCCCTCTCTCCACTCCTCTCTCCTGGAGTGATCACTTTCTCCTATCCTCCCACCTCACCCTCCCTACCCCTCAGGCAAAGTCACCCTCATCATTGCCACCCACCTTCTCGGTCATCCGACCCATGAAGCGTGTGTCAGTTGAGGCTCCCCCCCCCCCCCCCCCCCCCTTCGGCTGATACTCTTGATATCCTTGCCCCTGTCCTTGCCCCTATCATGAGAATCCGCCTGAAGCCCAAAGCCAAATGTAACTCCTGGTATGACTCGGATCTCGTCTCGCAAGTGTAGGGTGGCAGAGAGGAAATGGCGTGCTTCATGTTCATCCTCTGACAAACTGGCCTGCCGCCTGCTCCAAAGGCAATACCATCTCTCCGTACTCACCAAGAAGAGAGCCTTTATTCAAGCCCGCATCTCTGCGCATCTAACAACTCGACTGAACTCTTTAAAATCTGCAAGGAGCTTGCCAACCCTGCTGCAGTCTCTACCTCTCTTGTCCCCTCCCAGGCCCTCTGCACTGCACTGGCCTCTCACTTTATCTCTAAAACTCAGGACATCCTGTCCTCACTCTCCTCCTATCACCTCCCTCCCTCTCTTCCCGGCTCTTCCTCTGGCCCTTCTGCAGCCACCCCTCCTCCCTCCTCCCTCTTTCTCTGCCTTTCCCCTTTTTTCTGCTGACGAGGTTTCCAGACAAGTCCGATCTATGAAAGTCTCGTCTAAACAGGTTCACCCATGTTCCTCCAAACCTATCAAGGACCACATCGACTCCCTGGCTCCTGCCCTGGCTGACTTTTGCAACCACTCTTTTGCCTCTGGAGTCTTCCCATCCCCCCTCAAGCACTCCCTTGTGCACCCTCTTCTTAAGAAACCCTCTTCCGACCCCTACTGCCCGGCTAACTATCGCCCAATCTCCATCACTCCCTTCCTGGGCAAGCTCCTGGAGAAACTGGCTATCTCCCAGCTTAACCTCCATGCTGAATCCGTTGGCAGTCTTCATGACCATCAATCTGGCTTCAGAGCGGCCAGAAGCATGGAAACTGCTCTCCTGAACATCAGTGATGACCTGCTCTTGAACCTCGACTCCAACACTCCGAGTGTTCTCATTCTGCTCGATCTCTCTTCTGCCTTTGTCACTGTCACCCATGCCATCCTGCTCAACCGTCTCTGTGATAACCTGGGTATCACTGGTCAGGCTCTGGCGTGGCTGACTTCTTTCCTTTCCAATCGACCCTCCCAGGTCCAACTTGGGTCCTTCCTCTCTGACATCTTCTTCTCCACCTGTGGTGTTCCCCAGGGATCTAATCTCTCTCCCTGGCTGTTCAACCAGTATCTGGCACTCCATGCCCACCGTATCGCCGCCCTCTGCCCCAACTTTCAGTGCTATGCGGACAATACCCAGCTCATTTTCAGGCTACCCTCGGCCTCCTCCTCTCCTTCCCTCATCTCTGCCTGTCTGCTATCCAGGAATGGTGTGCCACCAATGACCTCTGCCTTAATGCCAGTAAGACTGAGATTCTACTCATCGGCACACCCACTCCCTCCTTCCCTGCAGCTCTCTGGCTGGCCTCTCTTGGCCCTCTTCCTGCTCCTACCTGCAAGGCAAAAAACCTCGGGGTCATCTTCGACTCCACACTCTCCTTCTCTCCTCACATATCTGACATCTCTAAGAAGTCCCACTACCAGATGCACCTCCTCAGAGGTATTCTTCCCTTCCTCTCCTTCCACCAGAAGCTCACTGTCTCCCGAGCCCTGGTTCTCTCGAAGCTGGACTACTGTAACAGCCTCTATCTCAATCTGCCTGACTCCACTCTCCGCCCTCTGCGACTCATCCAGAACAGAACTGCAAGACTTGTCCTTGGCCTCAAGCCCAGGGACCGTATCTCTCCAGGACTGAAATCTCTACACTGGCTCCCAGTGGCTGCGAGGATTAAGTTCAAAACCCTCTGCATTGTCCACAAGGCCTTCTGGGGCCTAAATACCTTCAACTCTCTCTTCCTAAATATCTTCCTTCCCGAGCCCTTCGCTCATCCGTCTCCAACTCCCTCAGGGTCAGCCGCTTCTCGAAGCAACGAGCTGGGGGTAGATCTCTCTCCGCGGCAGGGGCCTCCCTCTGGAACAGCCTTCCTGCCTCCCTGAAACTTGAGGAGAACCATCTCCAGTTCCGGAAGCACCTCAAAACCTTCCTCTTTGCTTCCGTTTTCTCTGTCCTCTCCCCTGCTAAATTCTTCACTGAAACTGCACTGAATCTGCAACTGGGCCACTCTCACCGACCTCGGTCCTGGGCCCAGCCACTCTCCACTTGCACTGCCTCCCTGTCTCTGTATCCCTACAGCCCCCCCCCCTTCCCAGCACTTGTCTGCACTTACCTTGCACTTGCCACCAGCTGGCCCTATTTATTTATATTTTATTCTACTTACTTTGTACTGCACTTCCCCCTCTCCCCTCCCCTTCCCCTTGCACTTTTCCCTTCCCCCTACCCCTGCACTTGCAGTCTGAATGTTACCTGGCCTAGTAGTATCGTTGTCTGTCTTCCCCTTGTTCCCCCCCCTGCCTCGTCGCGCCTCGAAACACTTGTGTATAGGCGCGTTACAAATGCCATATCATATCATATATCATATGATATGATAGTTTATTTATATAGCGCCTATACACAATGTGTTTCGAGGCGCGACGAGGCAGGGGAGGGAACAAGGGAAAATACAACATTCTTATAGGCCATGAACAGTAAGGATGTGAAATTAACTATCGTACTCGGCCTGACGACATTTCAGATAGTGCAAGAGCTAAGACATAGATGAGGAAGGTAGCGGGAAAGTGGGAAGGAAATGGAAACAGACAGGCGACTACCGTACTAGGCCTGACAACATTTCTGGTAGAGCAGAGAAAAACAAGAGGTGAGGGAGAGGGGTGCAGAAAGGGAGGGAAGGAAAAACAAGCGACTATCGTACTAGGCCTGACAACGTTTCAGGTAGTGCTTTAGGGGGTGGGGGGAGACAGTAAGGGGATGGGGAGCCACAGACAAGGTTGCTGTCCTACTAGGTCCAGGGACAATTCTGATAGAGTAAGTGCATAGAAGAAAGTAAGGGGAGGAGAAAGGGAGAGGGGAGGGGAGGAGAGAACCAAGAGTAAGCAGTCAAAAAGAGTGGAGAGCGAATGCAATTGCAGAAGTCAGTAGTAACACGCTTACACCTGCTCCCCAGCTGCAAAGGAAAAGAGGCTGGAAGACTCCTTAAGTAGGGAAAAGAGCGGCCAGCAGGAAGCCACCAGGTGGGCGGGGCTTGCTAAGTGGTGAAAAAAAGCGGCAACCAGGAAGGCACTAGGTGGGCCGGGCTTAGGCCAGGTGACCTAGATCCACTTACTCCTGCCCCCAAGCTGAGAGTCCAGGCCTCCTTAGGGAATCACATGAAGTCACACACAACCATTTGTTGATGTAGTTTTTCCCACGATAAAGATTGCAACTTTAATATTGTCAGCATTATGTTCTGTGATGGCATTTGCAGCGTTCTCTTCTCTTAATTAAGGATACGCAACCACTCTTTGAACAAGTATAGTCTTTGGTTTTGGAACAGTGGGTTTAACAGCGTTAGCTATCTGCGCGAGCAAGAACCTTTGACTTTATACGCATGTGTTGCAATTCCATTTGTTCCAACAGATTTTGAATATAGCGATTTAATTCTACTCACTGAACATCTTACATGAGTGGCAAAGGAGCTGGTTACTATTACCGGCAATGCTTTATAATGCTGTGCTTCACTCCCGGCTTCTGAAGCGTCTGCTCTGCGCGTCACCATGCTTCTCTGAATTCAACTACAACTTCTACTGCTTCTGGCTCGCAGGGAACCCACACCCTTCTCTTGAACAGGTGTCTCCGGTCCAGCCCCACGTCCTGGGAGTTTCCTCTTTTCAAGACACTCCACTTGACAAGTGCTTCTTGCCTCAGTGTTCGACAGGCCAACAGCTCGGCAACCGCGGAAATCAGGCTCACATGAGGAAAACTGTTTCTCCAGCACGTCTTCCACTGCGCAGCCTCTGCATTTCAGAGTTTGGGGGGACAGTACTCTCTCAGAACACACAGGTGAACTCTGCTGTCTCCTCGCTTCGGCGTACCTCTTGATCTCCCACTTCTGCTTGGTTTGCCAGTCTCGTGTCTTCCTTCTGTTCCTGCCACGGCCTGCACTCCAGCTATCATTCCAGCTCCTTCCACTCCTTCCACTCCTTCCTCCTTTTTCTGCCTGAGGGGGCCTTTATGCCTCCCAGGTTCAGTGATACTATTCAGGTGTGGGCTATTATCCTCAATTGCCTCACTTCTGCAATGGCTACTGTTGGCTACTGTGCTTAATTGCTTGTTTTTGACAACTGCATGCCTCTTCAGCCCTCTTCCTCGTCTCAATTCCTCTAGGATTCTGGGACTTGTAGTTCCTTTTTAACAAAGTTAGGTTTTCTGCTATTTGGCAAACGGCCATCAATAGTGTGCGATTACGAGGAAAGTTAGAGGGGTTAATCCCAGTATCCCTGGTCTGTCCCCACAACCCCCACCCCTCCATGTGACCCTCCTTCAGTACACCACCCCAAGGGACGGGATCAAGAAGCGTCTGCCTTTCCCTGGCCACA
Organism: Ambystoma mexicanum; assembly: GCF_040938575.1. NCBI lineage: Eukaryota > Metazoa > Chordata > Amphibia > Caudata > Ambystomatidae > Ambystoma > Ambystoma mexicanum. The sequence goes on along the minus strand of NC_090932.1, from coordinate 1,489,787,069 downwards.
TGAGGGGAAGAGTAGGATGAGTCATTAGTTATTTTCACACTTTATATAACTTTGTACTCTACTGGGATGAGTATGGAAGTATTTTCAGTTTTCTTATCACTTTGTATATTACTGTGACGAGTATGATTACTCCAATAGTTATATTAGTTCTTGGGACTGTGGTAATTATTATTACACCAATCATTATCGCTGTCACTCTCCCCGTTACTTTCCTTGTATTTCCTTGTATTGGGGCTGCATCACCTTGTCAGATTTCTCCTTCTGGTTAGGGTGGTCTGTCTGCCCGGCTCACCTGACACACTTCAGTATGCTTCCTGGTAGATGGTATCAGCTATAAGAGGGGGTCCCCACCACTTCTCAGTGTTTCTCTCGCTTTTAGCTCTCTCTCGGACACGCTTTGGCGCGTGTCTTGAAAAATGGTATTGGCATGGAGAGGGGTGTCCTCTCTCTCCCCGTCTCTGTCACCCCTTCCGAGTTGTGTGTCACTCTTTGGACTACCTTCGGGCTGACCGACTCGGTCTGTCCTTTGAACAGTGCGACTCGGGCACTTGTTCCTCCCAGCTTCTCCCCTGCTTGGTAAGTAACGTTTCCTCAGGTTTTCTAGCATCCCTCTCACAGCTGGTATGAAACTCCTGGGTCTCTTGCACGTTGGCTATCTATCCTCCCACTCTTATGATGCTGCTCTGGGGCTTCCCACGCGTCTTGTGGAAGTCCTTCTTTAGTTTCAGAGTCATATTCATTATAACTCGCTTGGGTTTCTTCATCACAGTACCAGGCAGATACTTCTCTTTACATTTTTTTTTTTGTTTATTTGTTATAGCTGGTAAACCAACTTTTCAAATCTTACATACATTTTCATAAAACATAATGAAAGCATCTACACTTGGAAATTACTTGAACCCAGTTGTGCAGAATTGAGACAACAGAATATACACCCTTCTTCCAGCTTACATTGCACATGTCAATCGCTAATTCACTTTGATTTAATTTATGCAATTTTCGTTTCAGGAAAAAGTATATTTAAAGATTGCACAATTGCAATCTGTCTAGTTATTCTTGGATTAGAGAATAGGCGATTCCATATTTGTGTATAACCTGTGCCACTCTGAACCAATAATTTTCCCCCAAAGCACTTCACTCTTATATCATGTCATGCAGGGCACACAATTATAAGATGTTGTAGCGTTTCTCTTTGTGCTTTAATTTTGCAATGACGACAGAAATTCTGTTCCTTTGATATTACTTTTCTTCTAAACAAGATCTCATTTGTTTCATACTGATTTAATCTAAATCTTAGAAATTTCTGTCGGCATGCATGTGACGGGAATTTCAACAGGTATTCAGCTATTACTCCATACCTTTTGGTGCCAAATGCATCGGGATCAAAGTCTTTGAGTTTTGTACAGAGTGCCATATTGCTAATCCAGTCAGCTTGATGAATTTTATTTTTGGAACGATCAGGATTTGTCAAAAGGAGCTCAATCGATACCAACGCATCAGAAGCCGCATTTAGAGTGTGATTTCTCCACTTCGTTGACATACCATTTTTTGCTGTTAATAGTTTTTGGGCTAATACATTCAAAAAGGTAGGCCTCCCTAACCCCTCTAGCATTTTTCGTAGAAAAGCACACTGCTTCCATAATGCATGGGCATATAGACATACCAATCCCAATTCAAATCGCAATATAGCCAATGGTGTTCCAGAAGAGAGTAATAGAACAGTTTTCCAAAATCTAGCTTCGATGCTGTCCCAAAACTTACGGTTTTGTGGTACCGAGGCCTCAACCCTTGGACACTATGTTTCACTGTAAACTTGCCATATCTTCTTAGGAGAATTTTTGATTGAGATATCAAGGCGTTCAGCTTAACATTTCAGTGGTCATAGTGCTTAGGGTTTTCTTGTGCTCAATATATACTCCAAGATATTTATATTTCACAACTTTGGTTAATACACAATTTTGAAGGGACCATTCAAGATGATATTTTTTGGAGACATTGTTATTGCAAACTAGTATTTGGGATTTGGCTGTGTTAATCACAAGATTATTTGTTATTGCATATAAACCCAATTGGTTTAGCATATTTTGTAGGCCGGCGGGTGTATGGGACAGCAGTACCAAATCATCTGCATATAGTAAATATGCAACCTTTTGAGATCCTATGCGAGGCGCATCTACTACACAATTCATTAGGACAGGTCCTAAATCAAGGATAAAGAAATTAAATAGGAATGAGGCAAGAGCACATCCCTGCTTCACCCCTCTGTGTGAAGATGGCTGGTGATAATTTTCCATCCATATTCAGTTTAACTCGCATGGACGTGGTGGTATGTAATAACATTACTAAAATTACTAGGGATGTTGGGCACCGATGTAGTCTAAGGGTTACCAGCCATTTGGGCGAAAACCAAATGATCGAATGCCATTTGGTCGAATGCCAAATGGCCGAAAAAATGGTTGATTTTTTTAATGGTGGGGTTTCCCCCAACCCCTTCTTTTTTTTTATTTTTTTTATTTTTTACCAACCAAAACAAAAAAAAATATAAATAAAAAAATTCGACCTTTTTTTTTTCCGACCAAATGACTGGACACCTAGTCTAAGCTTAGCTACGAGCATATCTCTATCAATATAGTCAAAGGCGGATTTAAAGTCAATAAACCCCAAATATAAGGGGAGTCCACCATCAACTTGCTTGGTTTGTATCATTGGTAGGGCTAAAATGTTAGGTATCTTGCCCATGCCTTTGAAAAGCCTGACTGTAGAAGGTCTCTTAGGCATTTTTTGTCCACCCACTCATTAAGTTCTTTTAGTATTATTCTACAGAATATCTTAGAAGGAGCATCCAATAAAGAGATTGGACGGTAGCTCGTCGGTAGTTGCCGGTCGCCTTTTTTGTAGATCGGAACTGTGATTGCGTCCATGTTTTGGGTAGTTTTTGGTTTCTATTTATAGCAGAAAATATCTGGTACAGAATTGAACTCCAAGCTTCAGGGTGTTTTTTCATCAGAGTTTGAGATCCCGTCAGGGCCCACAGCGCTTGAGTTGCTTGAGGTCATGATTAGTTGTCTTATTTCCTTCTGATCAATATGTAACCAAAACCTCAACACCTCACCCGAATTTAGTGTTGAGACCGTGTTTAATACTTCTCTTTAACACCACAGTAGCAAATGTCTAATGATTCTTCCTGCTTTTTTCAGCAGGATTGTTGTTGGTGGAGTATTGATTGAGGTGGAAAGGGAGTTCCTCATTGGAACGGGAGCCCTTGTCCCCTTAGCGGGGGAGTCTCTCCCAGCGAGGTCCCGGTTGCCTCTACCCTTAGGGAGGGTATTGCATAGCGAGCTCACCTCCCCAGCCTCCCAAGGAAAGGCTCCCCCATGGGGAGAAGTGACTGAATCCCTTGATTCGTCACATTAGTTTACAGAGGAATACATTTTTATGGAGGGTTCAGCTCTATATTTGATTCAATATAAATGCCTGTGACTTGAAGCAATAGTAGTGTATCAAGTTATCTACGTGCTTAACTTAAGTCAGAACCCCAAATTTGCTCCAGACAATGTAAATGTATGTGGCCACAGCTATTGCACTGGATGCTCGATTCCATGTAGGTCATTTAAAAAAAAAAAAGCATACTACAGTGCTGTCTCAAATGGATTTTTAAAGGAACTGCACATGGAGGCTGTTGTATCTCGTTTTCAGTCATCTTCATAGTTGAGTTATTTTGCAGAGTTTCATCATGCTGGTCATCTATGCATGTATTTGAACCTTGGTGCTTGAGAACGAATGACCGCTAAGAAGAATGTTGGGTGTGTGAACTGGGCAAGGTTCTATGAATGCCATTTGGGCTAGTATGCAAGTGAATGGCTGATGGGTGTTCTCCCTGTCTTACAACTGAACTACAAGAAACTGGGTTCCTTTGACATACACAGTGCTCCAGATAAGATTTTGAGGTGGGAGTATTTTACTCCCTATTTTTTTTTAACTTTTAGAGTAAATGTGATTTCAACAGAGTACAAATGACTTTTCTCCTTTGCAAGAGAGTAAAATGTATGTGACATCCAGCCGCGGTGTGCAAAACTGTATGGAAATCATTACCATGCGGCAGCTTTCTGCATTGTGACAGAATACACCTTTCATTCTTTCTCTAAGGGCTGGCCATGTGATATCTCCTGTATATATTTAAATGTTGAACAACAAAAACCTAGCCAATTACATAGTAAAGCAAGCATGAATTGTATTGTGTGCTTTGAGGTTCGATAGCAGAATTGTCTTTTGATGTTTAATGAAAGTCCTAATTTCTTGGAGCCATTACTACCTAATGGTAGGCCAATGTTATGATACAGCAGTGCAGAGAGGCAAGGACTCCATGCTAAATTCTATACCTAATCTCATGGTCAAATGGTTATTTATATAGCGCTTTTGGCAAAGCGCTGTACATGGAACATATTTATCACAATTATCGCCAAACCGAAGTTGGTACTCCTTTATCGACCTCGAAAGGATGAAAGGCTGAGTTGGCCTTGCCAGTATTCGAACCTGCAACCTGCAGCAACGAGCGCTCAACTGGCTGAGCTATCTTATTGGCTAACATCTTTCAGAGGTCGGTAAACTGAGTATCGACTGAGGTATAATAATAACAGTGCCAAGGGGCCTGATTCACAGAGCGTTTTCATATGGGTTTACACTATTATAAAACACTTCTGTGAATCAGGCCCAGGTTGGACGAACCATGTATGAAGCGCTAGACAAAGTTAAATACCTCCCTGGATTATCACAGGGACAGGTTTTGCTGAGTTTCTATTTCAATTACAAATTACAAATGTAACTTTCATTTGTTTGTTTTTGAACAGCGCTTGCACATTGTAGTCTTGAAGATTTGAGAGGCTAGAGCACCTGTGATTGGTGTAATGACAATCACTCACCCATGAGCAAACACTGACCATTTATAGTAATGTTCCCCATTGACTGCACGGTTGAATGGGTTTAAACCAGACTGTGCATGCTCATTATTTTACACACTGTTTTTGAGTGTAAATTAAATTAGAAGTGTACAAATTATCTGCCTTTGCATGATTATGCACACAGCACAGGAACTCTGAAAAATACAATTGTGCAATAATGGTTTGCTTCCACTGGAAAAAAAAGCATAATTTGTTAGAAAACAATTCTAAATTCCAACTTAGTTTTCCATCTTCAATCCTAAAATGCTAGGAAAATAAATATGCACAGTGCTTCTGTTTGCTCCGTTAGCATCTACACACAACACAGCAGAAGCTGAATGGAAAGAAACCATTCATTTGATCAGTGTGCAGTTTCTTTTTTTGAAAGGCTTCAGAGAAATAAATTCTATTTCAGAGGCTTTTCTCCATGGTTTGCAATTACATCCCCGTAGATTGAAAAAACAACGGAAGCTTTCTGGTTTCTGTCAAGTAACCTGACCTTTGCACTGTCTTGTGCTCTAAACTTGCCCGTAAACGTACACAGGAAAATAATAAAACTGTCGTATTTACATGATTTTCATGTGTAAAAAGGCCTTGCACAAACCTTATCTGGAGGCCTGGACTACATGGAAGAGACCAAGTCCAGGACAGGATGAGAGTGACTGGATGCTGCAGTCGGCACCAGTGCGGAATTCAAACGCACACTCGGACACAAGGAGAAGACGCCGCTGGCGGTTGCCCACTTTGGGAAGGAGATGTGGCCACAGGAACTGTCCCGACCGAGGAAGCAGACATCCCTAGACATTGAAGGATGCTGTCTGCCCACTGCAGAAGGGCAGAGATGTTGAGGAGCTTGAGCGGAACACCTGTTATCCCAGGAGGACCCGGGGACGTGTCGGAGCCCTAGAGAAGGTAATTTAATTGTTTTAATGGTTTTAATTTAATAGTTTTTTTTATAACGTTTCTAAACGCAGATACGGGTTTCAAATCTCTGTTGATGTGGGTGTTCTTCCATTGCCCCTGTGCTGCCCTCTGTTCACTATGGTAAGGGGTGACATGCAAGAACCGGGGGGCACACGGGAGAGCTGGGTGAGCTAATGCTGGAGAGAATCCCTAGACCCCCTTTCAGTGAAGCTTCACGGGTGTTGCCAGAGGGGTGTGTTGCCCTTAATCCTCCTCTTCCCCGTACGAGAGGAAAGGCTAAGTCAACTGGCCGCCAGGGAAGGATCAAGGACCGCAGCCCCAAAGCTAGAGGGAAGGTTCCTCACTGCAGTAGCAAACATAGGGCCGCTGACCACTGGAGAAGGGTACGGGACCCGAATGTGAAAGGTAACAAGATCAGTGGGAAAGAGAAGACCACTGAACAACAGAGAGGGGTCTGGTACCCCTATTATGAGTCACCTTCCTCGTGGCAGTACTTGGCAGGAGAGTGAATCAAGTGGGCCAGCTGAAAGAAGAGCAGTCGGGGTCCGGGACCCTCATCATAGTTGGATCCTTTGGTTGTAAAAAGCCAGGTGAAGGGAGTCCTTCCCCCTGGTTTTGTGTGTGGAAAACAGTGAGAACCAGACACCAGGAGAAGGGAGACATTCTCCTAGTGGTTGAACCTGCAAGAAGGATCAAACCAGTAATCCAGGGGAAGGGAGACATTCCCCCTGGAGTGAACCAACCGTGAACTTTCTGATACAGAATATTATAGGATTGGTAGTCCTTTGTTTGCAACGTATTGGAACCAGGGGAAGGGAGTCATTCCTTGTGGTTAAGAACTTGCAACCAGAACTCTGATACCCAATCCAGGAAAAGGGAGTCCTTCTCCTGAACCAAGAACATTGGTGCAAACTTTAGTTTAATTATAAGTGTAAGGGACGAAGATAGGGAATTTTGACACAGGACGGTGTACTCTTTAAGTTTTAAGGACATTCTGACAACCCCATTAGTATTTCGGTTGAGGCAGGTAATCCCCTCTTAGATAAAGGGAAAGTTATGTTTTCTCTTTATTTTCCTGGCTAATAAGTCCATAACAATCACTATGCCACCTCTGTGTCATTCTCCTCCACCTGCATCCTTACAATGTTTGCAACATATATTTTTCTTTTCCACGGTAGGACCGTTAAGAGACACACTGATGTATTTGTGCTGTGTTAGCCTTTCAACGTTCTCTGTGCTGGTGAAATCATGAGTTTAGGGTGGTTTTGAGTTTCGGCACATCATCAATACGTAGCCTGTGTTGACCGTAGTATTGCCTTGGCTAGGATTAGTAGTGAAGCCATCAAAGCACAGAGGAAGGGCACGTGGCCAATGGCTGCCCACACATTGTTGATTGATTGTAGTAGCCTTAATATTTTGAATAGAAGAATATGATCCTTGGTATTTACCTAAAATACTTTTTTTATTTAACTATATATTGTTGAACTGTTCTGTTTTTAATGCTCATGAACTGTCTCTAGAAGAAAATAAACATAAATGCTAGGCAAAAGAATTACAGCATTATATTCATGTGTTTCTATTTAGGAGTATAAAAGACTATATTGCAAGTGCAAACACCTGTCTGGTTAGCGATACAACTGTGTAGGGAAGATATTGATAGTGTCTAATTTGTATAGATGCATAGATTCACCCAGAGGTAGCCCCACAACGATCTTGCTGTCCAATAAGAGTCTTGGCAGGTACTCAGAGGTAGTAGTTTTTCTTGCACTAATGTGCAGATACCAAACTTTCTCCAGAGTCTTGCTTCAGTACAGCAATAGTCTCTGCTGCAAAACCTGCCACAGCTCCAGGTGGGCGCTTAGCTCGCCTTTGGGGGTGGAGGTTGGGCTCTGGCATTCAGGGTATGATGTAAATCATACACCCAGGCATGTTTTGGCATCATCCGTCAGATATAGCTTGGGTCTCTGGGCACTGCAGGAACTGGACCCATGTCTGCTCATACCCGTCCCACTCAGGATAATTAAAGCAAAATGACAGGTAATGGCAGGAATATTTGGAATTACTCCTATCCTGGGATTGCTCTTGGCAACCCCCCAGACCTTCGTCAGCACGGCTGCGACTTCTTGCCTCTAACTGCACTATAGTAGACAAAATGAATGATGTATGTGCACAGTTAATACAAGACTGCTACTCTCACTCCAACACATCCTGGAGCTAGGCCACTCACGCACATTGATGGAAGTACGTGCTGGGTGGATGGAGATGACATTTCAACATGTGGCAGCCGTCGCTGTGCTGGCGGTAGGAAGAACCAACTGTGGTATCAATAAGGTTGCACCCATGAAAGATCACACAAAAGGCAAATTGCAATCTCTGCACCGAAAGGGTCACAACCCTGCGACTACTTTGGTGGAAATTTACTGCATAATGGCTAGCGCCAAGCCAGAAGAGGCTGGTGTTCAAAGTATGGTCCCATGAACAGTCTGGTGAAAGGGATTGGGCCGGAAAGTGCCAGATACCCCACAAAGGAAGTTGAAATGCAAAACAAAGGCTGTGATTCCTGAAGATAAACAGAAAGACTTGGGAGGTTGAACACAAAGGACGGTGGAGCCATGTCATTTTAAAAGGAGCAATGTGGAAAATGAAAGCGTAAAATTGCTTTTACACTTGGTTTTCTGTTCCAGCTTATTTTGCAGGTATCCAGAGGTGTAGGGGGCACTGTAAAGCTTTGGTAGTCCTCTGCATGCAATTATCATATGTTAAATAATGATACCTAAAGTGTTCCTGATTTCTGCCCTAGGATAATAGCCAGGAAGGCGCTGCCAGCGCCACTGTTGGACACTGATTTCAGAAACTCCCATGCAGACGCATTGACGTGGATTCTCTGAAAACATTATAAACTGCTCACAATTCGCAAGGCTGAGACCCAAACTTCTTGTGGGGCCTGCCAAGGTGAAGGTTTTCATGTACAGAAGGAAAGCTCCAATTCCTCTGTTAACTACGGCTAGATAGCAGGGAAACTGTATGAAGTCTGACATGGCCACGCTCCGCACCTGCATACAATTCCTTTTTGGCGACTATGAGCAGTTGTGGACTGACATACAAGGAACTCTGGAGATGTCCTGGTGAGCCACTACAATATGAGCCTCTTGTGTTGCCTGATTTTTGGATCTTCTTACCTCTTTAGCAGTCACCTCACCCCCTTTATTCCACCTCTCCTCACCTCCCACATCTCTGAAGCAAAGAGGTTGTTAGTATGTTCTTACTCATGCTTAACACATGTTTTGTGTGTGTTTATATGTTATGTTCAACTACATTTTAATCCCTATATTGGGAAAAATTTGTTTTAATATTCAGTATTTAGACACGTTTTACATATACTTGGGCAGATGACCCCAATGCAACATAATGGGGCTGGGCTTGCTCGCTTAAGTCAGTTGCACAGTGTGCATGGAGCCACTTTGAAAAGGGTTTCCATAGCTGCTTTGATTTCCCCGTCCATCCCTTTACACAATTTAATGAGCTCTTCCACAAATTGGATGTCTGAGGAGCCATGAAGTACATTTCCATATCGACGACATACAACCATGACCCCGCTTGCACTGGCCCTTTTCAATCCACCTGCACCCCAAAGTGGAGGAGGAGCTGCATAAGCTGGAGAACACTGGAATCATTGAGAAGGGGATATGATTGCTCGTACTGGCATGAAAATACAAGCACCCAGACCATGTATACATTGACATGCTTGGTCTGAACAAGGCCATATAGCACGAGATGCTCTCACCTATCTGTGATGACCTGAGAGAATATTGAACAACGCCACTTGCTTGAAAGCGGTTTCCCCCTGTTATGCACTTTCTACAATTACTACAATCCCATGGTGGGTGCAACTCTGATATAACGGTTGCCACACGCTGAGAAGAAAACAACCAGGTGGAGAGTAGGAAGAGAAGGGCCAGTTAACCAATGCTGTAGGTCAGTGACGCAGTTCTCCTGAGGAACAAAACAACTCATGGAACGTTCAAATGCCATTTGAATCCCAGCCATTCACCATCAGTACCCGTGAATGTAGCATAACTGCCACCTGTCAAGAATGATAATTTGTCCTGAGAAATTAATTGCATTTCAAATCCTTCGGCGGGCCTTTAGAAGAAGCATCCAGCCCAAGTGCCGGGGACGATTACAATGGGTAAGCGGGGTGCGGTGACCCTGTCATACTGACACTGGAAGAGATGGAGGTGCCCTGTTCCCCAAGGATCGGCCCTGTGTCCTGAACCCCATGCTGACCTGAGGCCCCAGACCCAGTTACCTAGTGAGAGAACAGAGGGGAATGCCAGAGTAATATGATGATGATGATGATGATGATGATGGAAGTATGTAGTGCAAGGATGCCGTGCTTGGGAGGTTACGGTCCGCGCACTGCCACGCACACTACTTAGTGAGACAGGACCTGTCACCACAAGAATAAAGTGCAGCTTCCCATGCATGGGTAGGAATAAGCATACCATGGAACAGAGCACGATTTGGACATTGCTTATTCATGCATTGAGGGCTGTGCACCAGATTATCCCCCACACTACCGATTTTAGAGAGGGAGAGAACGAACTTTGAGAGTTAACGAGGATTGCGTGCCTCTGTGCGCGCTGCTTCGCTGATAGCAGTTTTTGTTTCGCTGTGTTACATTGCAGATGTTGATGAAAATCAGAGAGATGTTATTGTTATCTAGATCTTTCAATCCTCTTACCTTGGAAGGTAAACACGAAGCCTTCAGAGATGGGGCCAGATTTTGGCTGAAGAATGTTTACCAAATTTGTGTGACGCTGTCTGTTCACTGTGCCAGGTTCTGGTACCTTCGTTGGTGGAGAAAAAATATTTTAGCTGACATTTGTTATCAAGTAGTGTGTCTTTGACACACCTGGGGAAAACTTTTTGCCCTAAGCGGAATGTCCTATTTGTGTCCTTGAGTCGAAAGAAAACATGAGTATTTATCTTCATAATTTCATGAGTTTTTCTCTTATTTCTTATTTTTTCGTACTTCCTTTCACACACTGTATCCATCACCAAGAGACGACTTGTGTATTTTGCCACTTTTAAATTGTTGAACAAACGAGATAGAAAAAAAAACCACGACAAGTGCCTGGGAACAAACACCTACCTCATGCTGGGGTCTCACCTTTATCTCTAGGCATACATTTTCAGATTGATCCTGCTGAATCTGGCTATGTCTGCACATAAACAAATGTTCAATCCAAACCTCGGACACTTCATACTTTCCGTCAGAGTTGTACCTGACTGCAGAAATAACCCTTCTGTTTTGGGGCCTAGCTAACCGTATACGGACCTCTTGGGCTTTCTGGTATAATATGATATGGCATTTATAACGTGCTTATACACTATACACAAGTGTTTCAAGGCGCGACGAGGCAAGGGGGGGGACAACGGAGGACAGACAACTATCATACTACGCCACGTGTCAATCAGATCGCGCAAGTGCATGGGAAGGGGGGGAAAAGGAAAAGTGCACGGGGGGGGAAGGGAGAGGGGAAAGTGCAGTACATGGGAAAGTGGAATAAATAAGATAAAATAAGACAAATAAAACAGCCGGTTAGTGGCAAGTGCAATAGGTGCTGGTAGGGGGACTGAAGGGTTGGTAGGGGGACTGAAGGGATACAGAAAAACGGTCCCCAAGTGCAGGGGTTGCCAGGGAGGCAGTGCAGGTGGGCAATTGACGGGGCCAGAGATCAGAAAAGGGTGGCCAGGTAACCAGTGCAATTTCAGTCAGGAATTCAGCAAGGGAGGGGAGGAGAGAAAGCAGAAGCAAAGAGGAAGGTTTTGAGGTGTTTCCGGACCCAGAGATGGTTCTCCTCGAGTTTCAGGGTGGCAGGAAGGCTGTTCCAGAGAGAGGCCCCTGCCGAAGAGAGTGATCTGCCACCAACTCGTTGCTTGGAGAAGCGACTGACCCTGAGGGAGTTGGAGGCAGATGAGCGAAGAGCTTGAGAAGGAAGATATTTAAGAAGAGAGAGTTGAAGGTATTGCGGCCCCAGGCCCCAGAAGGCCTTGTGTACAATGCAGAGGGTTTTGAACTTAATCCTCGCAGCCACAGGATTTCAGTCCTGGGGAGACACGATCCCTGGGCTTGAGGCCAAGGAGAAGTCTCGCAGTCCTGTTCTGGATAAGTTGCAGAGGGCGGAGAGTGTAGGCAGGCAGATTTAGATAGAGGCTGTTAGTCCAGTTTAGAGAGGACCAGGGCTCTGGAGACAGTGAGCTTCTGGGGGAAGGAGAGGAAAGGAAGAGTGTGGTAGCACATTGTTATTCAATGGCGGCACTAGTTTAGCAGAATATTTTCCCATACTTCTTTTTTGGTCAGCCATCCATTGATCTTTTTAGCTTCTTTTGCTAACTTTGGTTGTACCCTAGACATTTTGCTACTTTGTGATCTTGTGACTTCTTTTTACTGATTGCAAGCCTTGCTGTCTAAGCCATAACTGCATTTGGATGTCCTGTCTTCTTCCTGAATATTGGTGTACTGTAAAGCACCCAATGTTCTACCTGAACACCTCGCGCAGTCTGAAAATTGTGTTCAGATCATAGGCTGGTGTCAACTCTGTACGTTTAGTTTGCCTGCACCATAGTGTAGCCATTTTACCACGCTGATCACCAGTTGCTTCCTGAACAGTGCCACCATGACGAAAATAGTTTGGAAGTCTTTTGGCCTGCCATTTTTATTTTAGCCTGTTGTGTGCTTTTCTTCTCATTTTTGCCGTCCTACATGAGCTTGGCCAGATCTCCCAACATCTCTTGTGTGTGAATAAGAGTCCAGTTCAGACTGGGATAAGGTCTTTCAGATTCCTCATTTAACATGCGTGTACGTACATGTTTGTGTGTCTAAAGTGTTAACACGCCCATGTGAAAGTGGAGTGTGGGTGGCCCCAAAACTTAAAGCACTAATGGTGTTTAGGGAGCTGGAGTAGGCTACAGTCCTTTGTGTGTGTATATATCTTTGGGGACCGTGAGCCATTCAACAAACTGTAGAAAACTTGAGAAGGTGAAATTATGCTAAGGACCCTTGTTGCTGGTTGCCTTTCTGATTTATTTGATTCTCCACATGGCAAAGCCCTGACACACTCTGTCCAAGGGTGATCTGTTTTAGGCTCTTTCTAAACCTCATGCAGCAGGAATAGTTGGATCCTCCAGCACCTCAGCCCTGTGTGCCGTGCTTGAACCTTATGGATCTTTTTAATCCCTGGATTGTGATAGGGAACCCAAGCTGCATCTGCTGGAAACTGGCAGTTTTCTTCATACTGTTCACAAGTGCCGACTCTATTCTGTCCTTCCTCGAGGGGGCCCTCCTGCAGCCCGTTCTGCAGCCCTTTGTTCAGACCCAGAACCTCCTGTGAACTCTCCCTATTATGCTTCCTTGCGGCTACTACTGTTGTGTCCAGCCATTCAAGGGTCTTCCAACATCACCTACAGTGTTTCTTTCATCCAGCCATCTCGGAGGACCCTGCTTGCAGACACTACTTCACGAACTGGCAGCGCAATCAAAACTAAATCCCATCATTGGAATTGGCCTCTACCCCTGCACATTCTGGGCTTCCACAACAATTTCCTGTAGCCTGGTCTGCATCCTGGGGGTCTTCTGATTGGCTTCTGTTTTTCTTGGTATTTGGTGTTCTGGCTGCAGTACTCCTACAGGGTCTCCTGTAGCATTTACTGCAACTGGGCTTGGCACCATCTCTGCACTACTTCTTTCAAGGGCCTTTGGTTGTCAAACATGGGTCTACATCTCCTCTGCTGGATTCCTGAATTCCTGCATTTACAGGATTGCATTCCTGCAGCATTCCCTAGTCGCTGTGAATGCTTGCCTGTGTTTTACCTGTAATTCGGGGCTGCCCACGGTTTTATTCTTTTCCTCTTAAAGTCTATGGGCCAACCTTTCTGAACTGCTGATAAGCATTTCAATTACCTGTATAATTGTCGTTAATAATTGTTTAGGTTGTGGCTTGTCAGATTTTGAGGACACACTGTTTTCATATGCATGCTTTCTAGCACTTTCCTGTAATGTACATATTTCTTAATGGTTACCTTTTACATAGAGTGTATTCACTGTAATATACTGTGGTGTTCTTTTGTGTGAACTGTTCTTTTTTGACCTGCCTGATGTCCTCCGAAGAGTCCAGACTGCTCAGTCATGACTCTTTTGAGGCAATCATGACTCTTTTGAGGGAGACCGGGAACCCTTGACATACCATACATTATTGGTTGGTCTCCCAGCCCTGCCTTGGCTCTGGTTCGGGTTGAGGTGTAATTGAAGCGCTTGCTGTCTTTGTTGCGCAAATAGTATCACAACGGATAATATGGCAGTTGATATTTTGTGCAGTTATTCAGGTCCTGTTTCAGGGCATAACTTTGCGCTAGTTTGGGCTGGTTGTTATGACGTACATTGCACCACAAAAGGTCTCTACCAGCGTGAGGAGCCGTACTGGAGACAACTGTATTTGTGTGTGTTTGCACCATGTTTCCAATGTTCATAGCTTCTGCACCAAAAGGGTGTTCTAAGGTTCACACAACTCATTATATGCAAAGGAGGGTTGTGGTTTTGTGGCAGTTATGATAGCAAGCTCACTCTTTCTTGTAAAACTCCTCCATTCCTTGTCCGATTTCCTCCTCTCCACTTCCTTTTAAAATAAATAAATCTACTTGGCATAACGTTTCTCAACAGTCCAATATGAAGTGCACTGTTGGTACTACCTTTACTTGTTTTAATGCCCTTGTTGTGTCGGTGACTCTGAAGAAAACTCTGTAAAAGTAAACAAATAGTTGTGAACAATATGTGTGTCATCGAAAGGCACACAAGTGGCAACGATATAGAGCGAAGTTGAAAGTGGTGTGGGCCATCAGCAAGGTACACATTGTCAATTTGACAGATATAAAATTTATCAAACTAAAGTGGGGGCAGCACAGACAGTGGGGGAGTAGGCGCATGTCCAGTACTCGACAGACTCAAAAAGCTGAAGAAAATTGCGTTCAGGGGAAAAACACATTCACATTTTGCGTTACTGACTAAGGTTTGTGGAGGTACCAGAAATGGTAACTTCAATTTGCATATGCTTAAATAATATACTGCCTTAATCCCCAATTCACCTTTAACAAATGTCTTTGAAGTCAACAAGATTAGTTTATAATCTTTCACATTCAATTCTCTATTGCACACTTCCTTTTCAAACTTGAAATGGTTTATTAGGCCCTAAGTCAGCTGTCTAACACAGCTTTTTCCTTGTCTGCCATAATATACTTAATTAGCTTTTGTAACCAATGTGAGGTGTCTGGACAGCCACATTTGATACTGTTTTTTTCTTTGGTATTTCAAAGAAGTCCTGGAATAATACAACCCATAGGATCCTAGGTAACACGGATATAGGTCTAGATCCATTCTACTAAGTGCCTTGTCCCAGAAGTGGTAGTTTATGTTGGAGTTCCGTAATGTACCTACGAGCGTATTATGGACTCATCCTCAGCAATCGTCGTTATCTTGATGGTTCAGTTTAGATATTTTTAGAGGAGTCAAGTATAATCTGAAGAGTTTTTTGCTGCATTCACTTCCAAATTTAGATCTAATTTACTAGTTTGTATGGCACTACACAGCCATTTTCAGTTATCTTCTTTTGGACCCTCTCCCAATTGCAGTTCACATGCTTCATTCAGCCATCCATGCACAGAAGAGGCTGTCGCCTCATTCTGTCTCCTCAGATGAACTACCACTGGAGAAGGCCATTCCTAAGTAGAATCCCTAGTTCTGGCTCCACTAAGACGTTTCTGTGTTGCATCCCTTCCAGACCAGACTTTAGAGTTTTGTACCTTCCCGACTTGGGGGGGGGGGGGGGGGGGGGGGGGGGGGGGGGCGGCTATGTTGTCAAAATCATTAATAGGGTCCTTTCCCTTTACATTCATCTGTGTATTTTCTGATAGTTACCATGATCCTTGGTTTCTGTGGCAATTTCTTGTTGTTCCCTCTTAGTGCTAGATTTCTCCAAAGGGCTGCCTTCTTGTGGAGGTTACAAGTGGCAGGGCCTGAAATGTTCCATTAAGCCACGTACCCAGGAATCCACTAGTTCTGCGAAGTGAGACGTAATTAGGAAGCACACAATCACAGATGCCACACACAAGGGCCAGCTTGTCTAGGAATGCACTGCTCCTTTCTGCAGACTTTCTTGTTTCACCTCCCAATTTATTCAGAGTTCGTAACCATCTCATTATGAGCAGAATAGTGCATGAAGTGAAAACCAATCCCTCTAAACCCCCATCTTTCAGACAATATCAGCAGGTGTTGTAAGGTAAACTTTGTCTGTCTTGTCAGTCCTTCAGGAGAACAGATAAACAGCCATGCTAACCAGCTGGCGAGAAGCACACAGGGGAATGCAGCAGGGTAAAGGGGGGGAAGCACGTTGGAGGAAAAACCGAGCAAAATAACAAAAGGTGGAAAACTTCATTACAAAATGGAAGATGTGAGTAACATTACAATAATACAGTATTACACACATTTCCCTCTTGGATGCGTATCGACATCTATATATTGCCTCTTGTGTTCACTGTACAGACTGGCTCGCCTGAGGAATTCTTGGGTCAGACCTTCACGTTCAGGGACAAGGATTCATAAGATATCAAGAGGGGAGAGGGTACTTACATGGCATATGGGGTGTGTGATAGCAAAGGCACAGCACTTTATTATCATTAGTACACTGATCGGTACTCTGGGTATGAGACTTATCCTTGGCCTCAAGCCCAGGGACCGCATCTCTCCTGTCTTCAAAAGCCTTCACTGGCTCCCAGTCTCAGCTCGGATCAAATTCAAATCCCTTTGTATCATCCACAATGCTATCTGGGGCTGGGGACCACTTATCTTCAATGCTTCCTGACCAAATACTCCCCTTCTAGACTCCTTCGTTCCTCTGGCACCAACTCTTCCTGTTGAGCGGTTTTTTAAGCGAAGAGCTGGGGGTCGGTCACTTTCCCCGGCGGGCTCTCTCCTGTGAAATTGCCTCCCTCTCCCTATGCGTCTTGAGCATGACCTCCTTAAGTTCTGAAAATGCCTCAAGACCTTTCTATTCACCTCTTCCTTCTCCTCCTCGCTAATCATACCGTAACATGACAGAAATGCAGGGCCCCTATGTTTCCCCGGGGCCCTGACCCCTCCCCCCACATCCCTCATCACAGCAGCTGTCTTTCTACTGCACTTACACCTCACAGGTGGTTACACTTACGTTCTCTCCTCTTACCACTTCATCCTGAGCGCTTCTCCATGCGCACCATAGCACCTATCCTCTACCCTTCTCCCCTCTGCACTTGCACATTCTGAACACTTACAAGGCGTAGTAGGTTTGTCTCCCCTCCTTTTTATCCTCATTATTTCTACTATTAATTCAATTATTTATCATTGTTGTAATTCATTGTTTACCTTCCCCTGTCCCCACCCTGTTGCCCTGTGGGTGCTTTGAAACAGTTTTTGTTAACTGTATAAGCACCTAACAAATGACCAATAAATAAATAAGCACTTCCCTGATCCCACGTAAAGCAGTAAGATATCCAACCAGTTTAATATACGCTTATCGTTAGGGGTGCCCACCGTGGCCACTTCCCCAAACACTACTGTGGGACTTAATAAGGGCAACATCCATTTCTAGTTGTACCTGGCCATCCACTGGAAAACAGCTGAAGGTGTTTAATAGGCGGCAACTCCCTCTTACTATGCAAGGAGATAGCCCAGGGCATATGGTTCTGGACCACGTATGCAGACCTGCTCTTAACCTCCTACTGCAGGGCCTGGATTGCATCTGCTGTACCATTAGCGAAGATCTCCAGTGTGGCGGACATATTTATCAGTGCCCTTTCATGTTCGACAAGCCCCTAGGGAATCGGGCAGTATAAATGATATGATATGGCATACGGTTCTGGACCACGTATGCAGACCTGCTCTTAACCTCCTACTGCAGGGCCTGGATTGCATCTGCTGTACCTTTAGCGAAGATCTCCAGTGTGGCGGACATATTTATCAGTGCCATTTCATGTTCGACAAGCCCCTAGGGAATCGGGCAGTATAAATGATATGATATGGCATTTATAACACGCCTATACACAAGTGTTTCAATGCGCGACGAGGCAAGGGAGCGGGAACAGAGGGAAGACGGACAACGATCATACTAGGCTAGGTCACATTGAGATCTCGCAAGTGCAGGGGTGGGGGGGATAGGGAAAAGTGCAGGGGGAAGAGCATTGCAATGCATAGAATCAACAGTAAAATGAATACAAAATAAATAAGAATGATAGGTAAAAGTGCGACCAGCTAGTGGCAAGTGCAGGGGTAAGTGCAGACATCAAGTGTCGAGAGCTGGTAGGGGACTGTAGGGATACCGAAACAGCCCCCAAGTGCAGGTGTGCAACTGGCAGCGGAGGGGACCTGTGCCCGAGATCAGAGGGTAGCCAGGTGACCAGTGCAGTTTCCGTCAGGAGTTCAGCAGGGGAGAGGAGGAGAGAAAGCAGAAGCAAAGAGGAAGGTCCTGAAGTGCTTCTGGAACCAGAGATGGTTCTCAAGTTTCAGGGAGGCTGTTTCAGAGGGAGGCCCCAGCCGAAGATGGAGATCTACCACCAACTCGTTGCTTGGAGAAGTGACTGACCCTGAGGGAGTTGAAGAGGGATGAGCGAAAAGCTCGAGAAGGAAGATATTTAGGGAGAGAGAGTTGAAGGTGTTGAGATCCCAGGCCCCAGAAGGCCTTGTGGACAATGCAGAGGGTTTTGACCTTGATCCTCGCAGCCACTGGGAGCCAGTGCAGAGATTTTAGTCTTGGAGAGATACAATCCCTGGGCTTGAGACCAAGGACAAGTCTCGCAGTCCTGTTCTGGATTAGTTGCAGAGGGCGGAGAGTAGAAGCAGGCAGATTTAGAAAAAGGCTGTTGCAGTAGTCCAACCTAGAAAGTACCAGAGCTCTGGAGACGGTGAGCTTCTGGGGGAAGGAGAGGAAAGGAAGAATACCTCTGAGGAGGTGCATCTGGTAGTGTGACTTCTTAGAGATGTTAGAGATTTGAGGAGAGAAGGAGTGTGTGGAGTTGAAGAAGCCCCTTAAGTTTTTAGCCTCACAGGTGGGAGCAGGAAGAGGGCCAAGAGAGACATGAAGGGTATCGTACCAGTTAGGGCAGGTGGCTAGGGGATTTTTCACCTCTCCCCATCAGGACCTGTCCTGGACATCATGGGGAAATGGTGCAGGGAGAGTGCATATTTGAAGTAGTTACTATGCCTACAGTGCATATGCCCGTTCAATTCAGAGGCAGTGTCTTGTAAGCATCTTGTCTGCAGAGGCAGTAGAACCCGGGGTAATATAAGAATGGCAAACGTCCATGCAGGATAATGCGCACCATCAATACGGCAGCAGGCACAGAACCGGGAAAGTCTGACAGGTTCCCGGAACATAAGTCGGTAATGTTGCCAACTGTGCCTAAAGAAAAGGGGCAGTATCCTTCTCATCAGTGTAACTGCATATGGGCCCATTGGGCACTATCTTTGCAGTGGACTGATGCCATTGACCTAGATCAGGATCTGCATAAAAGGCGAGGAGTAATGGCCCACAGGAGATTTTGTGGTATAGGCGGTATTGTTTCATGCACAAAGGGGAGCTTCTTCAACTATTTTCACCCTAGCTGGTGTGGTTCTCCATACTGGTATTTCACGCTGACCACTAATGCCTGCAGCCCAGGGCAGTCCCCATACGTGGGCTCCTGCAAGTTGAAGTTGGAGGGCCAGCCCTTGCTAGCAGTGTTGAAGACCATTTGTGTACACCCACCAGTTGCTAATATTGTATGTGCAGTGTGGCAATCTAGAAGGAGGACTCGAACCAAAGGACCTGGTTTACACGCATTTTTATTTAAATGAAAAGAAAATGCCTCTCTGAACCTACTGCTAAAAGGGAGTTTCCTTCCTAAACAAATTAAGCATAAGGCGCTCGTCTAGTCCAAAAAGTAGTCCTCGGGCCAAACCTATTCACTAAACTGGCCCTAACACTTAGAAAAAATATAAAGGAAAAATAGGTTGAGATGCTGCACTCTGGGTTTTTTCACTACAATCTCGCTCGGGCATCCCAGGAATCCCTTCTGGGTCTGGATCCAATAATTATCAGTTATTAAAGTTCCCCTCAAAGAGAAGCAGTTTTTGGCAGTCTATCCAAGTTCCTCCAAAGTTTGAACAAAATCTCAAGTTCCTAAAAAAAACGAAATGGCCAAATCTCTTTAGGTGTAGGGGTATTTCCCTGAATCCTTTCCACCACTTTGGCTGTTCTCGCCCCACTTTGATCAACTGTAGGGTGCCTACGTACTCCCCTCGTATCTGCGCTTCACTTTGTTTATTGGGCCCCTGTGGCTCCTTTGGGTTTCTCTGTCCCAATGTCTCACTTGCCTCTCTAGGGTACTGGCGTCTCCTCTTTCCGTCTGACTGTTTTAGCTCTTGTGTGTCCCACTGACCCTTCTGGAGGTTTGTGCTATTCAGGTTCTCTGGCTCCCGCACCCTTTTTCCTTATCTCATGTTCTCCCTCTTCTCGGGTCCCTTTGACCCTTGGATGGGGGTTAAGGTAGTCCTTCCCTCTCTCCAACTCGTTCTTTCCAATCCTCTGCTCCCTCCAACCAGGGAATCTGCATACCTACTGTGTTGTGGAGTTTGCTTCAGTGTGTGTCCGTTTCCACAGCAGCGGTAGCTTTCTCCACGGCTTGACACTCTTCCGCACTGGATACTAGCACGTTTTGCGTTCCTCTTGTCCTATAGGTGGTCATGTCTCAAGGTACGGATGGCTTTGCGCGGTATTTTTCTCTCCGGCCTTGTGCACTGCTTCACTGGGCGGACAGCGTTTCCTTTGCAAGTCGGCTTCCTTCCGCGCTACAGCCACCTCTGTTGGTCTGCATGTCTATGCCCCTCGCCATCCTTCTCACATCGGAGGCTCGCCTACGCGTTGGGTTTCTCCTCCTCCATGCAAGGGTTGTTGGCCCTTTATTCTCGCTCCGAGATCTAAAAGGGATGGCTTGTTCACCACCTGCTTTCAAACCTTTCAAAAGTTCAGCATTATCTTGAGACAAAGGCATAGAGGTAAAAGGCATCAAGGTAATGTCAGTGTTAACTTGAGTCTAACACATTGATGTGAGGTCAGTCTTTCGCGCTCGCATGTAGGCAGATGATATTTTATGTATAAGTAGTTCCCTGTGGGAATGGGAGTCCTTGTCCCAAAGGGGAGTTGCTCCTAGTGAGGTCTCACATTCTCAAACCACTAGGGAGCGTTTTGCTAAGCATGCTCCTCTTCCTAGCCTCAAAGGGGATGGCTCCCCGTAGGGAAGAAGTTTCAAAGTCTCCAGATTCCCCAAAGCTGCCTATAGAGGCTGTTGGACTATACACTACATTGACTGACCATCCGGTTTCCCCTTTTAACCAGACAGTAGCCCATATATTTACTGAGATGGTGAGCTTTCTGGACCCTTCTGGCTACAGTATTTATGACACAAGAAACAGAGGTGGGGTACATCACTACAAAAGCTGTTGGTAACGAGGGTTGTCAAATATCATCTCTGTTCTTGCCTCCCCACTGATTCCAGGGCAGGCCTCCACCTAAGGGTATGTGTGATTCTGCCACAGGAATTGGCGGCTTTAGAGTCAACTGGGCATGAGGACGAACTTGGGCTCAGACCAAAAATGCATAGTACCATAGGTGGGAGCACAGTAAAGGGGTGTCTTCTCCCTCTGAGGTATCCTAGGTAGAACAATGTGGATAGCAAGGACTAACATGATCTCTAGATGCCAAAAGAAGTGTAATGTCGGGTACTGCAGCTGCCATGCAGGGGATCACCCTTTCTCAGACCCTGCCCAAGTGGGGTCGGACAGCAGTTCTTACCAGTGCAGTTTGCGATCTTGCAGGGATGCTAAATAATGGTCTCTGCATGGATCCAATTACCTGATCAGCAAAGATGCAGATTCCTGGGGCAGGTACACACCTCTCCAGGGATGTGGGAGCTGCCCAAAGAGTCTGGTTGCTAATGACAGAAGGGGCTACAACAGGGGTTGGTGACTCTGTGTATTAACCTGACTACATGGAGCCCCTACTGCTTGTAGGAAAGGGAGGTGGTCAACCTTGCATGAAGGCAGGTGTAAACATTGGCACCACTAGCTAAATGAAAGTCAGGATAGTTGCATTGCAGGGTGCCCTAATGGCAGATCTTGCATGTGGACAGTGAGCAGGTGTGGTAGTTGAGCGCCACCTGATAGTTACAGTGCAAAGGGCTGAGAGGTAGCTGGAGACTGAGGACTTGCAATCATAGGGGCTCAAAGAAAATTCTCACGTTGTGATATTCTGGGAGGCCTAACGTTGGGACAAGTACAAGCATGTTGTTCACAGTACTGCTCAGCCTGGTCCCTATTGGGCCTGGGAAAGGATCAAAATATGCTTCTGATATTCAGCTGGCCCAAATATAAGGTTTATATTGTCCTAGCAGTTTAGGCCTATAGTAATTGCGTGGCTGCAGGTTGTATTTAGGTGCAGATCCTTGTGTGTTCCTTAAGGGTGGCAGTGTATCTAAATGGTTCAGCCTCTGGGTTTAGAGGGGAGATCCATGGTAGCACTTCACTTGAGAACTGTGGAGCCAAATGGGGACCCTGGCGTGCTTCACAGAGATAAGATATGTCAGCAACAGGAACAGGGCCCCCTCCACCTAGGCTAGAGCAAATTCTTACAGGCGTTCTCCTGGACGTAGACCTAGTCGCCTTCCGTCAGATCATGAGGTGGGTCACTCGGGAGCTCTGACAGGGTATTGTTAACCTGTAGGTGAGAACTTGAGTCACTCCAGAAAAGTACATAAACATCACATCATCTATGAGTGTCAGAGGTAGGGGCTTTGCCGTGGGCAGATCCACAGGAGCCGTCTTGGGTCTGCCCAACACAATTTCATATGTTGATCCAGTGGTGCGATTAATGCTGGCTCTCATATACCGGAGGGCAAGAATTAAGGCATCCACCCTGACAGCTGTGTCTGGCCCACATTTATGCTGATTTCAGTTTGAGTTCTCTGCTTGTGCGTTCCAAACACCCTCTTGATTGAGGTTCATAAGGGATGTGTAAATGGCTGTCGGTATTCAGTGCTTGGCACACAGCTTTAATCAGTTTTATTAGCAAAGTGAGGACCCGGTCACTGTCAAGAGGCTGGAATCCCTCATCTGGGAATGAATATTAACATTTTCTTAGGAACTGTGACCTGCAGCCGCTCACAAATGTTCCTACAACTATGCCCATCTTACCATACCTCTTGCACACAAGCTTTTATTGCATTTTCCGTGAGGTGGTGTGAGAAACCAAAGGGAGTCTCACACGCTAGTCCCCAGGGACTTGTCATTCAGGTGGCCAGGACACGGCCTTCGCTTTTGGATCCAATTCCTGGGGGTGGACCAGTGCAGGAGCATCACCTGGGTGAGGGGTCTTCAGGGAGTGGGGGTGAGGCGACCAATGGTGAGATGCGGTATTCCCCCCCCCCCCCCCCGTACCCATTATGCATCCTATTTCATAGGATTCTCTGAGGTCCCAACTCCCCCTGTACCACCTTTCTACACCAACACTGGTCTGCTGAGGAAGAGGTCGACTCGACTGAGATGAAAGAGGCTAACCCTTACATATCGCATTGGACATGTCCAGCTAATCGGGTCAGGCAAAGTTGGGGACTTCACTTTAAGTGCATACGTCTGATACAATTAGCTCTCCACCCACGGATAAAAGGTTGAACATAGAGACACACTTTGTGCAAGGTGGAACACGAGTAAGAAAAGAACTTCCGGGGCGAAGCAGAACCTAATGGAGGAGAGCAGCAGACCGAGGGACGAGGGCCAAGGGAGGAAAATCCCAGGAGTTCCCTGAAGGAGGTTATTGCCTCCAAAAGGCTACGAAAGACACGTGGAAAAGGCTGAATCCCAAACAAGAAGGTAGCATTGTGTTTCAAGGATGCCAGCAACCCTCATGGGTGAACGGCAGAGTTGGGGAGGAGAGGCCAAGCCTGTGGTACTAACTTTGACTTGTGAATTGGAAAGACATGGAAGAAACAAGTTGGCAAGCGACATGAGAGACCGGTGGGTGCTAAGGAAAGATTGAAGTTGCAGAATTATATCGCTCAATTGAAGGCTGCACACGTGTGGATGAGACACAAAGAAAAGCAGACCTCTGAATAACCTTTGAAGTAACGATGGATGTAAAGCCAGCGATACTTAGTAATGTAGTGGTCTGGTGAAAAGAAGTAACTCACTCAAAGGTCTCTGTGAAAGGTAAATGTTTGTAGCGATAAAGTGAATGAACTGTAAAAGCGAAGTGATCAAGAGAGTAAAAAGGTGAACATTGAACTTTGGTGCTTGTAACAGTGAACTACCCAGACCAAGAAGCACTGGGGCAAATAAAAGTGTGAGTTGAAAGTTGGAAAGTCAGTGTCTCTGCGGAGGTCTGTAGAAAAAGCCACACACATTCGAAAGTCTTTGACAGCAGAAAACGGTCCGAGCCCAAGGGAGACCAGAAGTGCAATAAGTTAGGGGAAGGGAACCCCTAAAGGATGTTAATTGAGCTTGGGGAGAGGAACCCCACTTTTGATTTGAAAGCTCAGAGTCCGACTGAGGGGGACTGGTGTGAACATTTTGTTCAACTGTGTTTTGGAAGCTGGAAAGTGAGGCTTTAACGTGGAGGGCCAGGTGGTCCTTTATCCACGTTTCGAACTGCCTTTGTGTTAAGAATCTGAGCCAATGTGTGTCATCCTGTCTACGGGGACTGCCTTATTCCGTGCTGTCTAAACGCAGGGAAGGAGCTAACTCAGCCACCTTTTATTCTTTATATCTGAACACCGATTCTCCTTCACACACCATTTGTACAAGAGATAGGGCAGGCATATTAGTATAGGCCATTTGACAGTCAACTAGAACTGTTTTATTATTTGATGGTTGAGACTACTCCGATCGTAGCTATAGGCCAAAGTAGGAGTTTCTCCAACCCCATTGGAAATTACAATAAAGGTTTTCCAAATTGTACAATTTGTATCAGTGTCATACTTGTGAAACCATGCCTCGCTTACAGTGGGTAATGCCATATGCCACCCTCGCTATATGCAAGTATGCTCTAGTGGAGGCTAATTGGCTTCCCGAACTGTCTCCAGATCCCTTCTTTGTCATGAATACAACCTGTCTTTGCCCACATCTCTTTTGTGGTCTTACTAGCCGTGTTCTCAAATTCACTTTCTCTGTTTTATTCCTGCTCAACCATTGATATGGCTTCCTAGACCTGTTTTTGTAATACTGTTGTTGCTCTTGCTACCTCATCTGCCACCGCATTTCACGTGTGAGGAATGGTTCCATGTCTTTTTAACGAATACATAAATAACAAATTAATTTATAATTATAAAGACACAAAATAACAAATACAATTATTTATTTCCCTTTTTTGGGGGGATCCCCCAAAGCCCTCTTTCCCCTTGCTAAAAATCCACCCCACCCCCCTCCCCACAAGATGTTACCCTTTACCCCACTCCCACACATAGTTTCTTTAAAAATTTCGTTATTTATTCATTCGTAATTTTTTTCCCGTTAACACTGTATACCGTAAGGGATCTCTTTTCCTGACCGATTGCCCCGAATCATTACACACGCCAAATGTGTAACTGCTATCAGTGTGAATAGTGACTTGGCCACAAACCTATATGGTACAAGCTCGAGTGACGCCTACAAATTCTGCCACCTGTGCAGACACCAAAGATTGCAACAAGGCTGCTAGTACTACAAATGTATCCATTTTAATATTTACTTAACAATCGCATAGGCAGATAATGACCAAACCATAATGAAGACCCATCGACAAACACCTGGTCTCCCCATTGGAGATGTGTGTCAGTGAGATCTGTCTCATTTGTTACCAAGGTTACGATCTCCAAGCAGTCATGCTTATCCTGGTGAGATAATGGGGAGGCTAAATTGAGGGCCTGCACATTCTAGAATGATACTCACTTCACAGTACTTCCTCATACCTAAACTATTGCTCTTTGGGGACATGCAGTGTTAGTGAGGTAACTAACAGAGCATGCATCGCAGACATGCTAGGGATGTTTCAAAATAATATTAGATGATTTTGGGACCAGAAGGGCAGTGACTAGTAAAGTGGCAGCCACATGATCTGGACCAGTACTGTAATATGCCAACGTGTGTGGCGTGTATCTGTGCTTTAGTAGTAAGACTCCTGAGGCAATGCCCAGTTTCTCATGGCAATATAGAATGAAGTCCTCCTTGTCATCTGGCAGATTTAATGCAGGAGCTGAGCATAAACTGGCCTTACGGGTTTCAAGGTGGTAAACCAACGATCAGGCCAAAGATGATGATCAGGGGCATCCCCCTTGGTGGCCTCCTGCATGGGATTGGTGATAACTGTGTAATCGGGGATCCAATTTCGGCACTACCCACTGATTCCCCCCCCCCCAACTAATCTTTGTTTGTAGTGTGGGTAACGTAACACACTGCTGAATGCGGGACCTGTCTGTAACCTTACCTCAAAATGTGTCTTGTCTTAGAGACTTCAGTTCATGCCTGGACAATTGCATCTTTGCTCTGGTCACTTTGGGTCAGGTCTATCATAAATGGGTGGTGCCCATCATGCAATCCTCCTAGGAAGGGGAACAAAGTAAAATGTGGTCAACGTACCTGGAGTTCAGTTTCTGGGGAAAACCAGCTGGTATGTGTGTTGATGCAAAATCCATGACACAGCTGAGTGATTTGATATGTGAACGGAAAATGGGACACGTCATACAGTGAAATGCTGAAAAAAGCACTGCATAGGTTGATCACTGTAAAAAAATGTGATGTCCGAGGGGATAGCTGCAAGAATAGTGGGCGGGTTTGTTACAAAAAGGGCCATTAGGTTGTGCCACAGCGGTTACAGCAGCTCCTAGGCCTTGTACAAGTCTTCAGGCGTTAGAGTTGCATTTAGGGACAGGAAGAATTTGGGTATTGCAGGGAAAGGTGATTGGGATCAATATACTACCTTGTTGCAAGTGTTCCTTTTATATACCCTTCTCTGCAACTGTTCTTGGAGGTTGGGGGGGGATGGTGACACATGCAGGGCAGTATCAGATTATCCTTAAGAGCAATCTTAATGGGTTCACGGGTTTTTTAGGCATGTGCCATTCAGACTTGTGACCCAAAAGTATTCTTGAACCTGAGACAACCACAGGGCCAAAGCAGTGTCGTTTGCCTAATGGAAACCCTTCTGGCCTACAATAAAATGCTGCTCCAAATCGGGCTAAGAGATCCATCCCTAGAAGGTTGGGAGGTGCTTAAAAGGAAAGTGTGCTGTTTGGTCAGTGAAACCAGAGTCACACCTACAGGGGCATAGACTGGAAGGGTTATGGTGGTGTGTCCACTCCCACAGTAGAGACCATGGCTCCCGACCAGGGTAGCTGTGGGAAGCTCCAGTATCTACAAGGAGTTTGGTTTGCCTTCAATAGTGGCTGATATTTAGGGTGCTTTGGTAGGGAAGGCTAAGTGCAATACAGTGACCGGAATATCTGAGTTGACGGGTTGTCATTGTGGCACAAACTGGAGATACACTGGTCATGAAGACAGTTATAGGTTTACCTGAGGGGACTGATTAGGGTTAGCAGGACCTACCACTGGCATAGTGTGGGACTGAGATTGAGTGATCCTAAAACACTGGGGCTGAGAGGTAATACATTGAGTTCAAGGTACCATTTGGTTGGGTGTTCATCCAGGCATGGTTAGGCCTGAATGCCTGATATTGAGGGTGGTTGGGACATTTCCTTTTTCAATGGCAGGCTATCTGCAATAGTTACCTGCTGCATTAGGGATACCTGGCCTGGAAAGGATTAAGAAATGGGTCAAGGTCTAGTGTGACCTTAGTGGTACTGTCTATCCCTATTGGGTTCCTTAAGCTGTTGAGGGCCCTGTCCCTATTAGTATAGTGCTAGGGGGAGGGTCTGGAATCTGCAGGTCATCTTGTGATGTAATGGTGGGCTTTTCCATTTTCTGAAGCTGCATGGCCATAAGTGTCTCTTGTGTCTGATCTATTATTCCGATCGATATTCCGGTAGTGAACTGCTTGAGTTATTATAGAGGTGTATCCTATTGATTTCCACACCATACTGTTTTTCAAGATATCGTGCAATGCTTTGTGTAGATGAACTTCCAGAAAGGTCCTGACCGTCAACTGCTTTTGAGTTTGTGATGGGGTCTGAGAGATCAGAATTATCAATATATGCCTCTTTCACATGCTCCAGGGAGTCGGCAGGGTACTCGTATGTCTCTTAAATGTCCTACTTTTCTCCTAGTCAGTAAACTGGGGCACAAGCTATTTTCCTTCCTGTAAAATAGTGTCCCTTTAATTCTTTATTGCATCAATGTCCAATAGGGACAAATCAGCAGCTGCTTCCTGACCAGCCTGTTCCACGGGCTCAAGGAGAGTGTGTTTTGCTAAATTGGTAAACTACTGTTTCCACCTGGCTTTTGGTCGGCAACATTGCTGAGATTTGTGTCCTTTCAGAAAGCGTGGGTATATAGGCTCCCACGGTGTCCTTAATTTTAGGAAAACCTTAGTATGGTGTGTGCTTGGGGGAAACTGCTTTTTAAGTGCTAAGAATTCTGCTGAAGTCCAGGTGGTGTGACAATTGGCTGGGGCAGGATGTTGTCTCAATGGAGTAATTATATTCTGGGGCAGGGGAGAGTGACTAGGTCACCCGTCTTTATAGTAAGAGGTTCCTGAATCTTTTGGTCTGATTAGCCGTGGAGGAGGCTGTGCACAAGTTAAGGTCTCCAACCATGCGAGGATTTCACCATCCTTTACATGTCTGTGTCGGGTTAAATTCTGGGGGATGTCTCCTCCGTGAATCTGATAATGGTCTGGAGATCTTGGTCAGCTTTTCCATAGTAACGTAACCTGGTTCAAGCTCAAGCAGCCTTTCCTGGATCTCGAGGGGGTGAAATTAAATCGCTTTGTCAGCGTTGAAGGACTCGAGCTTGGTGCCTAAGGGCCTACAAAACCCAGAGCCTCGCTGAGGGGGAGGGGAGACGCATCAGGAGGTAGTGGCTGCAGGCGTGACGAAGGTGGCGGGTGGAAGTATGGTGACAGGAGTGGCGAGAAGTGAGCTCTTAAAGGACTGGGTCTGAGATGCAGACTGGGGTTGGCCTGCACCTTGAGTGGTCAGCAGGGTTGTGGGGTGGGTAGTGGAAGCTTAGGGTGGCGAGCAAATGCCAAGAATATTCTCTGCCTGGCATGCCATTGTAACGGGCGTGCTAATTATGGGACACGAGCTAGTTTCTTTCATATGTTGCTTTGTGCCGCAGCCTTTCTTTCTCAAGCTGGGCCTGCTGTTCCCTCAATACAGATGTCTTCCTGTGTGCACACATTTGGCCCATACAGATTACACTTTCCACTTAGTAATTGTAAGTTTCACTTGCAAGCAACTGGCGTTACAAGTCAATACAGGATTCCCTGAAGGTGCTTGCTACTGTAAAGCTTTGATAGCCGTACCTGTTGAGCCCCTGTGTGTGGGTGTGCCATTTTAAAACCTACCTAACCACTACATGACCGTACTTGGCTTGAATCATTCCCAGTAGAGTATCTGTATTAAACTTCTTTCCCACTTTGCTACGTGCGTTATCCATGATGTATATATGAAGCCACAGGTTCCTGAAACAATAACACAATACAGATGACGACACAATACAGGTAGCCAGAGAAGGAAGTGCAGTATGCTGGTTTAAATTGGAGGCTTGGGTCGGGGACTGCGTTGTCCGCAGTGGATAATACTCACATGGGCCATGGGGCGTGGAAAATAAATCTGCTTTGGCTACTGTTTATCTGGGAATTGCACATTAGTGTGCTCTGGTGTGTTGTAGATGGCAAACGTGCAGGCCCCCATGTGCTTTGAATCTTAGTTACTGGTATCACTTGAGATTTATGCTGTCATGTACTAGAAATTCGAATGCATATTTGGCAACCACGCGTTTGTCCGAAAGTAATTTATTTAGCTAGTAAAAGGGCTGTGCATCGGTTTATGTTATGTTAAAGGTTCTTATTCTGCGCACTGTTGCCACCTATGTGGTTTCTTGGCGCTGTGGCGGATCTGTAAGGCAAGTGGGGGCAGGGGGGTCATTTAGTAGAACTGAGCAGGGAAAAAAGAGCAAGAGAGCTTTTGATGTGGTGTTGGCAGCTTCAGGTTGGTGACACCGTTCACTGAGCGTAGGTGTGTTTTTTTTCGATTGGTAGCTGCCATGTGTTGGTCGAGACTATGTGCTTCATTACGGGGTTGCCGGAAAACCTGCTGGTAGGCGGTGAGTTTCCGGCAACCCCGTAACAGATGTACCGCTGCCTGATATCCCAGTGCCCCTGGGACATTCGTCCCAGTGGCCCAGGATGTCACGCGGCAGGAACTGTAAGTCCCCATTCCTGTGGAGGCCCACAGGACTCCACAGGTATGGGGACACGGAAGCACTGGCACCATTGCTAACGGTGCTGGTGCTTCCGTGAAAACCATGCCTGCAGGGGCCGGTGCTCCCGGCAGGCCAGGTCATACCTGCTGGGAACACCGGCCCCTGCAGGCATTCTTGTAGTCTGGCGGTCCGGACAGGCTGCTGGTACGTTGCTACCAGCACCTTTATTTCCGGACAGCCAGACTTGTAATGAGGCCCTATGTGTTGTGTGTATTGTTGTTGTTGTGGTGGTGTTGTGAAGTGCGTGTGGTCCGTTGTGCTCTAGAGGAATGGTTGCGTTTAGAGTTTCAGAGGTGTATGCATGAGGGTGAGTTTTTAGTAGGGCTAGTTTGTGGCAATACATTTCCTAGCCTAGCTTTTCCAACTAAGTGCCACCCATATCCCTTCCCCTTTCGTACATTCTGGTGTGCAGCAATGACCATCCCCGTGGGTTCCCCCAGTGAGGGATGTTCCCTGTGCCCCTCGGTCTGTCGGTGTGAGAGCGGGAACACCTTTCTCTCTCCCCTGATTTTTGTCTTGAGCCCTTCATCAGTGGTCCAATTAAGTCGGACCCATCTCCCTTTCCGGTTTCCTCTTTGGCCATCTAGCGTGATGGGCACACCCTAGGTCTCAAAACCACTCCATCCCATTCAGGCGCCTCTCTTCTCCCTTGCCCTCCATCCGGCCTACTACCCACTCCTCAGTTGTGTGTTCAATTCATGGTGCGTGAATGTAGTTCATCGTTCACATCCTGTTCGATGTTGAAGAGCCAGGTTTTTAGAATTTTTCTGAATTTTTCGATGTTCCTTTGTAGTTCATATTTCTCTGGGCAGGGAGTTCCAAGGTTTTACGGCTAATCAAAAGAATGCTGATCCACCAAGTTTTTTCCTCGTGTATGGTTTAGGATCTAACCAGATGTCGTCGCTGGATCGGTGTGTTGTAGTCAGCCGGTAGATGGTGATTTTCTTTTGAATGAATTCTGCTCCTAGGCCTTGGATTGCTCTGTGCGTTATGGACCTTGTTTTGAAGGTGATTCATTTTTTGACTGAGAGCCATTGTAGCATCCTTAGCACTGGTGCGAAGTGGTCCCTTCGTGAGAGTTTGAGCAGAAGTCGGGCAGCTGAGTTCTGTATACGTTGCAGTTTCCTCAGTAAATAGTCCAGCATTCCGAGGTATAGGATGTTGGCGTAGTCTATTCTGGACATGATGGACAAGCAGAGGAATGGTAGAATCTTTTTGATCGTGTGTAGAGGGAAGAAGCAGTTTTTAATGATCCCGTTTACTTGCGGTTCTAGGGTTAACTCGTTGTCCATTAGGATTCCACGTTGTATTAGAACGTTGGATGTTATGGGTGGTGGTTCCAGTTCTATGGGCCATGGGATGTACTGGTTGCCTCCTTGGTTGTTGGATGTAATCATGGTTTCCATCTTTTCCGGTTTGTGCAGTAAATATTTCTATTGTATTATATTTAGCCTGTCAAGGGTTGGCCTTGTTTCTTTCCTGGTTTTGTAAAGCTGCAGAGTCACTTATGTGTCTGAACCTCCTTTATCATTACCAATATATTTACCATGAGGATATGTGGGCTGCTGATGTCCCTCCTTTGGGATTCCTCCTTCGGAAGTGTAGCCTCAGTTGCTGCGTTAGGGGAATGTCGATGACTGACTCTCCTTGTAGTCTGACCAAAAGACAGACTTGAAGTTTCTGTCCTGGAATTTTAAGGGTCACATTTCTTGTAGTAAGTGCAAGAAGGCTGTGGTACTACCTCAATTTGATGTGATGTGACATGGCTCTACTTCAGAAGACCACCTGGCATCTGAGGAGAGTGAGAAATTGTTACTTACGTGGGTGCAAAAACGTTTATACTTATTCGATTCCACGTTGAGGGAACTGCAATACTGGTCCGAAAAAACATCTCTGTACATTCCGTAAGCCACGAGGGGCGGTTGTCTCTCTTAAGTTGAAAATTCAAAATAATGTGGTCCTCTGCTGCAGTGTCTGTGCATCAGCAGCCAATGATGGGTTGTTCGTCCATAGATTCTCATGGCACATTCAGAAATACTGGTGAACTAGAGTTTGTTAGTGAGGATTTTAATGAGGTACTGGAGCCTATCCTTAACAGGTTCCTGGGGAGGAGTCACTGCATGTACCAATCAATGTGGCTACAGTGTTAAGAAGCCTCTGCAAACTTGGCCTTTCTGATACATAGAGGCTTCAGCATCCCACAGGTAGGAATTACACATTCCATTCCCCCGTTCGCAGTACATACTCAAGGCGTGTTTATTTTCACCTTGGGGATCACCCAGAAAACAACCAACAAGGGGATTGGAAATATCTTTGATTTCCGATCATGCCCTAGTGTGCCTTATCTAACCATGAGCCACCCCCCTGACCCTGACCCATTGGAATGGCCCACACCTTCATGATAACACTGTCGAGGGAGAAATTGTGGCTGAGATACAGGAATGTGTCTGACTCAACGGTCTGGGAAACATTTACATTTTATATAGGCAGATATCTGATGTCTGGTTGGAAAAGAAGAGGAAGGCAGAAGGTAATTAGGAGACTGGAGAAGGAAGTGAGCTGAAGGCCAGTTCAGAAAAGTAGGCTCTGCAGAACCCAAGAGAGAAGTTGAAATTTGAATTCAACAAGCTGCTGAGCGATTGGAATTTGTGAGAAACCTGAAGGCGTCATCACGTTTTCTTCCTCTGGATCCCTTGCTCAGGTGGCCAGAGAAGGATCCCGACCCTGGGGGCGGACGTGCGAGGGAGGATCACCTGAGTAGGAGGTCCCAAGGGATTGGGAAAAGGCCCCCCTTTTCTAATTATCGATTATCCTACTGTTCCTCAGCTTTTACTGTATGTTACCATTTCTGACCCGTTTTCCCCTCCCTATTTTCAACATTAACTGAGACGAGGAAGAGACGACGAGAGTTAGAAAGGTTACCTCTGAGAAAAGCACTATGAGGAGGAAGATGAATGGTGAGGCCTACTACACTGCACTACTAAGTTGTCCCTTTAATGCGGTCAGGCACTTAACAGCAATTATGCACACCTGCAACACTGCTCTAGTACTGACAAGGAAAACAGGAAACCTAGGAGTCGGACATGTACCATTCATTGGTCTAATGATTCAGACAAGGGAGGCCAAGGACTCACACCTGAAACCCCTTGACAGGGTTTAGGTGTATAAAAGGTGGGGCACTCAGCAGTACAGGAAGAAGCAGTTGCGAGAGCAGAAGGGAGGCTGCGTGACTGAGTCCAGCAGGGGGGGGGGGGGGGCCCTTCTCAGTCCCAAGCCACGGTTTGCCAGTAAAGCAGAGCGAGTAGGGAGAGGTGCCGAGGAGCCGTGGCTGCTTAGGATGGAAGGGAACGGAACGGCGTGACACTGAAAGTCTGCAAAGTGAAGCAGGAGAGGGAAGTGTGGCGAGGGAGCCATGTCTCCAAGGAGCCAGGAGAGTCCATGGAAGGTAGCCATGAGGCGTGTTAGTCCCTTTTTGAAATTGGTAACCAGAAATACTCCTTCCCCTGGGCCAGGACAGGAGCCCACGATTCACTGTCTGAGGGGCAGGCAGTGAGACCATGACCTCAGACGGCAAAGACATTGACAAAGAAAACACAGCCGGTGAGTGAAGCGCCGTGAGAGCTTGGTGTGTATTGACAAGGATACAAAATGGCAGAGTGGTCATGTGTATGATTACACATTCTCGAAAGGCTCTGTAAAGAATTTAAAAAGGAAGGTTCTGCAAAGTCACAATATGAGTGAAATAGCCTAAAACGGGAGCTGTGCGAGAAACGAAGTGGGAGCTAAATTCCCAAAGCTAATGAAGAATTATTCACATAAAGTAAAGAGTGTTGGAAAAGCATTGGGGTGGTCTCCAGGTGGGAGATTGATCCAAGAGGGCCGCAGAGACCCCACCACAAGAAATAAGCACTGGGGTAGCTACCAGGCGGGAGAGTGATCCAGGAAGCTGCAGAGACCCCATAATAATGAGATCAACAAAATACATGTGTGAACTTTGTTACAAGTTGGTAATAAATATCTGAGAGGCAGGTGGTGAGATCCTGACCTCAGAGGAAGTTGAAAAATGGGGAAGGAAACTCCGAAAGAAGGCAGTTGAACTGTTATGGAACTTTTTATGTTTTGCAAGTTGAAAATGTGTGTTAAAGAGAGTGGAACATTGTGAAACTAAAGCGGGGCTTGAAACTTAGTCGAGGGAAGCCTAAGAAGCCCATTGAAGTGCATGGTCAAAGTTTTGAATCCAGGAAAAGGGAACCTGTAGAAACCCAAGGAACTTTGTGTAAAGTGATCTTTGTGACGCCACGAGGTGTCTGAGCTCTGAGCAAGGGAAGCCTGAGTAACCCTTTGTGAGAAATAAGGTACTGTGAACTTTTTTAATCTTGAAAAGCCTGTTGAATTTTGAGATCCTGAGTACTTTGAACTTGGGGAAGTGAGCTTCAGAAGAGCTCCAGTGCCATCCTATTTTTACTTTGCACACTATTGACTTTATCCAGTCCCCTACACATTGTTAACAAATAGAAGTGAGGGCAAGCATAGTTTTTGACACCGGCAACATTTTACTTACTTTTCCATTAGGGAGCATTGCCACCATAGAGCAAGGGCAGGTTAGGCACCACACCATCCTGACAAGCAAAAATAAAGGTTATCAAACAGTGTTTCACTTGTCTGTGTCGTCTCTTGATACCATGCCGGTCTCACAGATTAAATATGCCCTATCAGTCAACTATTTTCATGAAGGGCAGAAGATGTGCAGATTTCTGACGCACAGACGTTATTGTATGAACAGCGGACTAATGATAGCAGCGGTATGCGAATGTGGGGGAACCTCAAACATCCCATTGATGATTAACCTGGAATTGGAAGATTTCTACCGGGTTTATATAGATCTGAAATCTCAGTAGCACATTCAATAAATGAACATCTGGAGGTGATGGACATGCCAGTGATTTAATGAAGAAGCAGAATAATTTACTTGCGGGGGGTGGTTCCTGCAGTCAGTTGTGATTCTTTGGAACCTCTTTGCAGACGGGGCAGTGGTAAAGGAAAGGAGAAGGCGACACGCATGCACGCAGACGCCAATACTGTTTGATGTAGGGGAATCGAGCATCAGTGTAGTTGCAGTGTAAGCGGGCAGTTCCTGCCGTTCCACCTTGACCACGTTGGGCCGGCAAGATATTGGGACTTGGCCCTCGGCTTGGTGCGAGTGCAGAATAATGCGGCTGCTGGTTGATGTCAGGCTGAGAAATACACTTGTGACTTTGGAGCGCAAGTTTGATCTGGAGCCTCCTTCCTTCTTTGGACGATTGTAGGACATTTATGCCTGACTTCAATGTGAATTAAGGAGCTTGTTATTCAGTATAGGCTGCTGGAAATACTGATTTAGTTCTTCTTTGCTGTAAAGATCGTTGGCGCAGAGAGAGTAACATGGGGTACTGGCTGTCTCAGACAGTGCTCTTACTCAGTAAGCAACGATGGACCCTGAGGAGGCATACAATCTGCAAAGTAAATCTAAGTCTAAGACAACATCGAGTGAGGTCAGAGGGGTTTCCACTTTTGGGGGTGTAATTAACAATAACCTTACTGTGGAACACCCGACCTCACATTGAAAACTACAGATTATTTTGCAAATCAGCTTGACAAGAGCCTACAGTCTAACTGCGCAGCGGAGTAATTTGGAGAGAAATAAGTTACCTATTGCTTCTGCCCCAGTGTCACTACCCTCACGGTCGACTCAGTAAATTGGGCTATCTCATGACTCTTTGCTGATTGAAACCTGTCTAAGTATGGAGAAAGGAAAAATCCTGACTAAGAAGAGTCGGTAAGTTTGAGTACCTTTCCTCGTTTAACATGTCTTTTAATAAAGCCATTCAAACTGGCAAGATAGATCGCACCTTCTCAGAACGTGGGAATGCGGATTATATTTATCTATTTAAAACTATTCCTCTGCTTTATGAAGATGGAAAAGGTTTTCCATCTTCATTAAAAGGTCTCTCTTAGGGTTCCCTGTCTAGAGGTGCCCTAAACTTGGTGCTACAGTCACTCGTTTGCTTATATGATAATATTGGCTGTGAAGTGCGGTCACATTCTTCCTTATTAAATGTAATCGCAAAATCAATTAACTTTTAAAAAGACAATTGGGCATGGGTCAATGTAACTGCGTTAAGAACCAATTCACCTTTGGAACATCACAGCCCAAAGCATCAGAGGCTTTGACAGTAGTAGAAGAGGAGCGGATCTATGTAGAGGCCTTGTATTTGGATCATGGTGCACTTAACTCCTTTAAAACTGGCAGGCCTTACAGCATCTCTCCTAAGGCATTGGTTAGTGATGTAAATTATCAGAATTCAACAGTGTCGTACTACTAAAACACTGACTAAGAAAAACAATCTAAAAATATTAAGAATCCACTGAATATGAGGAGAGGTTTTCAAATTCTTAAGAGACTTCACCAAGAAAAGAAATACCCAGGTGATAGGAAACGAAGAAAAAACAACCAATAGGAGATTAGCATCTTTGTCGCCATGGATGCAACTCCCAATGTGATGAAGGCAACTGATGATAGGCTTAGGGCAAAAGATTCTGCCCAGGTCAAGGAATCGATGGGCTCCAGTCCAAGGGATGTTGGTGGTTCTTCAAACCTAGAGGTTTGTTATCGAGGGGAGGAAAGCATGTTGACTGTCAACAAGCAACTGCATGAAGAGGTTGCATTAAACCTGGAACCAAGTGGCTGCAGTTGGACATCATTTATGTGATGGAACATTGGAAGTCTATTGCCTATCCTTGGAAGCAGTATTTAAGGATATGGGTTTACTGCTGAATATTCATTTATTTAATGAAATTTACCAGGAAAACAATGCTTTTTTGGCACAGAAATGCTTACAAAACCTAAACATTGATTTAAAGAGTGGAGAACCAGTGTCCTGAACAATGGGTCGGAGGATGTGAATATACGACCAGATGATGCAGAGGAGGTAAAAACATGATCCAGGGACAAGGAAGATAAAGTCCTGACAATTTGTTTCTGGTATTCCTTTATCGTGCTTGTTATCATTGTCTGATTCAAAATGGGTTTTGTTTAAAAAAACAATGAAAAAAAAAAGATACAAAGTGCTGCTTAATTTGTACTCTAATTGTGCCCTAGAAATCCCTATTACAGGGGGCGGGTGATATGTTTCTCCCCTAAACAAACTTAAAAAGGGACTGGGATGACAAATCTTTTTTAGGAAATTTTAGGAATACACATAATGATTTAAAAATAAATTGCACTTTCGGTGAGGCGGAGGCAGGTCTCCTTTGAAACCCCAGGCAATAAATAACTTTGTTCAAGAATGTGTTGATGATTTGTCATGGCTTCCCAGCATCCTACAAGGTTGTATTAAGAACAGGTCAGGTATTTAAACCTGATGATTTGTGATTACTATGAGGGAACACAAGATGTTTTAATAGATTTCAGCATAGTGATGTATGAACCAGCTCTGACATTTTTATATATTCGCATTTCAAGACGTTTGATTGTGTTCACTCCTGATCATCAATGATTTTAATGTATGTTTGAAAAGCACATGTGGGAAAGTAGGGCAGACCATGTGGTGCCATTTTGTTTTTCACAAAACGTTCATTAGGCTGGTTAGTGAATGAACAAATTGTAGCTGCTACAACTTGTTAAATGAGTCAGATGCAGAGAGTGCTTAAGTCCCTTTAGGTGCTCAATCAAGACAATATAGTAATAGGTTAAAATCGAGGGGCCAGAAATTGGCCTCATTTAAGCACAGTTGGAACGTGATTAAAGCTAACGGAAGTCTCAAAGGTGATATTCCAAGTGAGCCAACATGTTTTAGGCAGCTTAATGTTGTACCTTGGAGCGATCATGCAAAATATGTGTGTTGAAGAATAACTGTCTGTAGATGTTCATGGTACTAGATTAAGAGGGAGATATCCCGATGTTCAGGCATGGAATCATTGCAGAAGTAGGCGGTGGGATAAGTTGTATCACCCAGATAAACTGCAATTTTGTAGCCCATAAGTATTTAATTATTCAATTCAGCAATGGACGTTAGCAAATTATACATTCCTGCAAAATCATATAATGTCTTTGATATTGAAATAAAGAACCGAGAAAAAAGGTAATGAGGGTGGCATTAAACAAGTTGAGCCAACATGTGGAGATGCCTATAGAAGAATTTATAAGTGGGAAATCCATTAACTAGGGATATAAAAATTAGTAAAAAAATTAACAAAACATCAATTATTACATACACCCAATTTATGTTGGGTCTACCTATGAAAAAGGGTTCCAGGGGAATCTAGAAGTGATTCAACAATAATGACCAGATGTAATCCAATTGTATCCCGGAAGAGATTTGGGTTGGCCATTTTCAAAATATACATGTCGGAGCTCAAAATTCACACTGTCTGTTGGCTAATGAAAATGAACTCTTGGCGAGTAAGAAGTGGTGTGCTCTGTGTATGTTTAAAACCAAGGTGGCCAATTACGTTTTATGGTTGGCTAGTAGTTTGCACATTTAAATTTGTATGGTTGTGTATGTTATGAATAATGAAAACATCAATGATTACCCTGTATGTGAAGTTTGTACTATAAACTAAAGGCAAGCTAGTCTGGCCCAGATGGGTTACCTAATATTTGAATTAAGTGTGTGGGTGGATATCCTTATGACGCTATTTCAGCAAATTGTTTCCACAGTCACATTTCCTCCTCCTTGGTTTAATCGTACCTATATTTTTTCTTTTTAAAAGGGACCAGGACCCGCCCAAGTAATTATAGGCCCATATCTTTACTAGATGTGAGTAGCAAGGTTCTAGCTTCCCTAGTGATCCAACGATTGAAAATATGGCTAAAACAGTAAGCTGTCTGTTATATTCTCTCTGTCCAAAGCAAGCCACTAAATAGCATGGCCTTTCACTTTATGCTGCCTGCTTAGATTTAACAGTAGCCTTCGACAGCGTTGATAGGAGTTTGCTATGGAGGAAATTTGCTACCTGGGGTATTTCTGAGTGGAGTGGTTGCTGAACATTTTGATTAGGTTCCATACTAATACCACTCTGCAAGTAAGATTGAATGCAGAGGGTTCTTTTGTCTAAGAAAATTCCCACTTTTATGGGGCTCAGACAGGGCTGTGTTACTGCTCCCTGTTTGTTCAATTGCTAAACTAAAAAGAATGAAGGAATTTGATAATGTGAAAGTTTTCCAACTTTTTATTTATTTGTTCATGTGACAAGCTTTTGTGAAGTTTCATCTTGATAGGGGTACGGCTTGTAGGAATGCCACCTTTGCAAGAAAACAAATGTTTTGGCAGCAAGATGCTATAGTTAACTAGACTTACTTACAACATTAGAAATCCTTGGCTGAATATGTGATACCTCCTCCACTGATTCTGTGCATTACTTGAGGAATTTTCCATGTCCACTTTTTCGGAGCTGGTTCATGAGATTCGTTTTAATGTACTGGATATTTTTGACTTGGTCTCAGACGAAATATTGAAAACCGCTATTGAAGTTATAGGATTTGTAAACATCCTTTGGATACTTTAAATCCTGTTTGTCTACAGTGTGAAGTTTTAGGGAAATTGGACAAAAATATTTTGAATGTTTTGTATAGAACATGGATTTTATAGCCACAGAGACATTTTGAGCAAGGTCAATCAAAGGGAGGCTAGCCTGACTCTAGGCCTTAATTGTTTTTGTTTTAATTTTTTGCCTTTTTTTATTAACATATTTTTATTGGTTTCTTGTTGTACAACATAAGAACAAGAATTAAACAATCAACTTCTTAATTGTTTTTTAAGAGCGTTTTACCACACTTTGGGACATTTGTTTTGTTTTTGAATGACTGCAAACTGTAGGGATTGTGTAGTTTTATGTTTATTTAGTAATTGAGGGTATGAAGTTTAAGTGTTAGTCATAGAATGATTATAATTATTGTATGTGTATATGTTGTAAATTGTATTATGTGCAGCTTTTGTTAATTGTAGGATTGGAAGATGAATTGTGTATTGTTTTAGTTTTAAACCAACCAAAATAAATAAACCTGTTCAGTCTTGGAGCACATGGGTTTTGGTAAGAACTTCATCCAGCTGGCTAAGCTACTTTACAAGAACACCAACATCTATTATGATGAATGGCTTGATCTCGGTCCCATTTGAGCTGATGAGGAGACACGGCAGGTGTGGTGTTTGTAGGGATACTCCTGAAGCTGGGGTTGTATGCCAACTACCTTCTTAATAAAAGGACCGCATTCTAGGTACTTGCTGTGACCATAATTAAGTTTAGGAAAACATTTTGAACATAGTCTATTGGGCCAGATCTGAAATTCTCCCCCTTTCTACAACATGCCTCAGAGGTGACCCAGGAGACATGGGCATTATCTGGTGCCCAGAGAGACTCAAATTAACTCGAGATGCAATTGCAGGTAGATCTGGCTAGTGCCCCTAGGTACCATGTGGGTAAGAATATCGTGTAGTTAGACTTTGATCGACAGATGAATGACAATCCAGCTATTGCTGTGGGAGCAAATCAACACTTGTAAAACTATGCTGGTGCACCAGGTTAATTGTATCCCGTTAATGCTGCCGGTGCCTGTCCCTCTGGGGGAATCTTCAGAGAAATCAATGTGCTTATGTGGAAGCTTGTATGGCACGATCAGCGGCAAACTTCTACAGGTAGCCCTGGCTGGTGGTTGATTTGGTATACTGGACTTTGAAACATAACATCTGGCTTTTGCTGTTTGGCACATAGGTGGTTGATTGGTCGGCAGTGGTTCCGTTGAGGATTTGGCAGCTGCAGAGGTGACTGTAAAAGGTATGCAACTAGCGTCAGTGCTGTCGATGAGACTGTGCCTAGCAAACCACGAGAGGAGCGTTTTGTTAGGCTTTCTGATATTGGTCAGGTTGAACATAGGCAACCTAATGTGACATAGAACCTCGCGCTGCTTTAGTGGCTTCAGTCATGTGCAACTCTGGGGACAAGTCCAATGAAAAAGTCTTGTTGTGGCCTAACTGGTACTTGTGTGGCTGGGTATTGGGGACTGGAAAGTAAGGTGGCTTACCGCGGGGGAACTCTGTGCAGCGTCTACAGTGGTTGGCAACTTTTGAGCACTAACCATGCCTTGGAGAGAGTTGAGGTCATACCGCAGTGCAGGCAGAAAGTCTGCAACAGGGCTGTCCAAGAACTAAGAGTAAAGTTATAAGCAAACCAAGTCCACAAACAGGCTGGCTCTGTATTCACAGAGCAGGTTTGAGAACAGTGCAGGTTCAATGAGTAACCAGGCGACACTAAGAAGCAACACGGTCAGGAACACGGAAGTGATATATGCACAGCTGTCATGGATTCACTCTGGATGTCGGACATTGTAGTCCCAAGTGAGCATATGTATTTGTATGCTTGCCTCTGTAGCCTCCAGTCATGCCAAACATGTACTGCGATGTGTGACCATGTAGTGTGATGAAGCACAGGACCTCAACACGGTAAGCAGTAATAACGTAGAAGATGTGGCATTCAAAGACACTGAATTCAAGCTGCTGGAAAAGAAAGATGACTGTAACAACATGCCAGTGCTTTCATATAGCTTTATTTGGTAATAAATCATAAAAGCAATTAAATATCACATTCTTAACATCATACATAAAATCAATAGTTTCATATTTACAATACATGTTAAAATTTAGAATAAAAAGGGCTTGATCCGGCTCACACAACTTTCACTAGCATACTAGAATTTTAGAATAAAAGAAAATTGATTCAGCGCACACGTTTCAGTCACATTTCCCCCTATATAACCAGGCTCTGTGTACACATTTTGC
This sequence comes from Ambystoma mexicanum, assembly GCF_040938575.1. Classification (NCBI taxonomy): domain Eukaryota; kingdom Metazoa; phylum Chordata; class Amphibia; order Caudata; family Ambystomatidae; genus Ambystoma; species Ambystoma mexicanum. The sequence continues at coordinate 1,489,744,863 of NC_090932.1, read as the reverse complement.
AGTAAAACAGACTAAATTCACATCTAATGTGTTCTTCTTAGAAAATGTCACAGCCAAGTCTGTTGTTCTAATATCTTTCATTCGAAATACTGGCAATAAATAACACTTTCTCAGCCTTGAATAGCCTGGGCAGAAAAATAAAGTGTTTAATTGATTCCTCCGGGCTGCCACAGACTGTACAGCTCTTCTCCGGGGTATCTCACCACCTAGCCGTTTATTTAGCCCCTTTAAGAGTATTAATACACAGTTGTATATATAAACTTCGGACATATGCAGGAACTACACAATCGAAGTACAATTTGAATCCCTTTACCTGTTTCAGCATAATATAGGGGACACCCGTCTTCAGCGCAGCACAAGCACATTTCATCTGACTTATTATAGCTTTGTGGCACTTAGTTTTGATATGGCTCTTTGAGCTCAAAGTTAGATCCTCTGGTTTTTCCCAGAAAATCCCCATGTCCAGATTCTCAAAACCCCTACATACAAATCAAAGCCATGCCATGGATCTCGATGTATTTTTCAGACAAATCCTCGATTCTCTGTATTTAATTAGTTCAGGTGTACTCCAGAGCCTCAACCAATACAACAATGGTTTGGTGACAATAACTTCATTTATGGGCTTAAGGCAGCATTACCAACCTAAATTTGCCACTGGGGCTCCCTTGGGTTGCATTGATAAAGTTTCCCCTTTCTCTTTCGCTACAACACTACTCAAGAAAATGTATTCCTGCATGATCAGGACATGGTCACGTACTGAGACGAAAAAGCCTGGCACAGGTGAAGTAAGAAGGCAAAAGAATCGGGAGACACGTTCTAGTTGTCTGCCATTACTAAGATTGCTAAATAAAAAAGACGTGGGCTGACACAGAGGGGTTTGTAGTAGTCGTCGTCGTAGTAGTAGTAGTAGTAATAGCAGAGGCAGAAGAATGAGCAAATGAGACACTGCAGAGCGGTGGAAATAAAAGTGCTTTGTCAGAGGCACCGACAGTGGATTGAGTTGCGAACATACGTGGACTTGGATGAAAGCCAGAGAGAAGGAAGGTCCTTCTCTGAGGAACTTCACCCCCAGGTGTGCCCGTCAGCAGCAAGAGGCACAGTAGAATCGCACCCCCAGACACCTCGCAGATCCAACCGGAGGACAGCTGGAGATCTGAATGGACAAGCACGAGAAGTATGGTCTGCGCGGGGAAATTGGAAAATGCAAAAAGCACTAAAGTAAAGTGAAATGAAACAGGGATACGTTTATATGCGCAGTCCCCCACAGCACCTGATACTATTGGGTGCCAAGGATATTAAACAGCCCTGGGCGCCTTACTTTTCCACGTCACAGTTAAAAAGGAGAAAAACTGCTACGGCATCAGCTAAATAGTTGTTCAAGACAACTAAACAAGTGGAAAGACCTGGGGGAAGAAGTTTGTCCCACCCTGGCACCTCGGAGACTTGATCCAGGGGTGGGAAGTGGTTCCCCTTTGAGTACAAATCCTTATCTGGGGAACCTGGTTAATTTGAAACTTTTTTTGCATCACCTTTTTTTTGGTGAGTAAAGCTGAGAACTGTATTATTGGCTGAATACTTATTTTTGGAAACAACTACCCTTGCACAGTTTTCTTAAGTTATAAGTCTTGGGAATAGTGACAGGCTTCCGACACAATGGTGATAGACTTTAGTTTTGGGCTGCCTGGCGGTACCATTTGTTTTCTTTAAGGCAAGGAAACCCCTCTTAGCAGTAGGAATAGATAGGAGTTTGTCATACCCATTGTTGTGAAATAAAGGTGTTTATACTGAAAAATGCCACCATTGTGTCCGAGCTGTTCTTCTGATCCCTCCCAGTAGTTACCATCTAACCAGTTTTCATATATGTGTCCTTCTAACAATGCACATGAGAAATCGCCCCAAATCCCTTTTTACAAAACACGAGTCTGGGGAAATGCAGGTGTGCTGTCCAAAGCTATATATTATTTGGTACCCTAGTGGCGAAACTTAACAGGCAGCTCTTCGCCGGATACTTTCTTCTTTTATCAATCAGGTACCCGGTCCTCTGGCGCCACGCTCCTACCCGGTGCATGTCGACTTCAGCGGGCTTTAGCCGGTGTCCAGCCAGTCTTCCCTACATCAGATCCCCATGCTCTTTGCCTCCGCTGCCTTGGCCCTGGCCACGGGTGGAAGGGTTGCACTGGGGGCAACGCACTTTCTTCGCATGCTTTTAAGAACAGACTAGCTCAGTTGAGGGAGCTCTTCGAGAAGTCGCCTCCAGAGGACTTGAAGGACTTTGTCAGACATAAATCAAGGACCAAGGGAGGGCCGCTCTTTTCCAGTGCACCCCGCAAGGGCGATTCCTTCCCAAGGAAACGCCCAGACGGAGGAACCTCTCAGGTTCTCGCACCAGCACGGGTACTGAGGCTAATTCGGCTGCCAGGCTGAGTGGTCTGTAGATCCTTTCGGAGACACTGCTGAGGGACAGCACGGTTCTTATACCAGGTGTACACCCGAGGGGCTATGCCCTTGTACCAGCATAATGGCTGAGGGGGAGCCTGCATGCAGCACAACCGGCAACTCTGCCGATGGCGACATGCCTACCAGGCCTCGGCCTGAGATGCAGGGTAGGTCTCATGCTCCGTCGCCAAGAGTCCTAGAGGAGGCTGGACCCAGTGAGCCAAGCACCATGACTTCGGCACGTGGTATGGAGCTCAAGAAGATGGCCGCTGCGCCAGACAAGATGGCTGCTCGCCCGATACCACCCCAAGGAACGGAGCAGGTGGGAGAACGAGTTACATGATGGGGCTGGTGTTTACCAGGTACATGGCCTAGAGCGTATCCATCAGCAGGGCAGGTTTACCCCGTAAACGGCTAGACAAAGTACGCACCGGCCTCAGCAGCCAACCCGCTACCCCTGCTATATCACTGACCGCTGCTTACAAAATCGTCGGAGCACACCTATTTACAGATATCATTGAAATTAGCAGCACTGCCCTAATTTCGCCTGAAAAACTGCTTCTAAAACCGAATTTCGCCTCCTGAAACCCCCATTCTCCATTATGCACCACGTGGAGTGCACCTTCCAAGATGGCCGACCAGGGTTTGATGCTTTAGCACCCTCCACCTTACCAAACCTAAGCTCTGTTGCCAGGCTCGGATTGGCTATTGTGGCCTATATTTGCACCTATCCGGCGCCGCCAGGTGTAATCCGGCCCACCTCACCAAGGCCCAGGAAACAAGGCTGCTTCCTGTCCCTAGCCTGTCCACAGCTGTGCACACCGTTAGCACAAGGAGTACACAACATCCATCTACACAGCAAATGTATAGCGTTAAACTTTTTAACTTAATTTGCTTACGTCTAACTTTGTGTTGATTGAGGATTCCTGTATCTTCAGACTCTGACCCTGTCTGCCTTCAACATTTGCAACATCGGCAACCGTTATTAACTTGTCTCTCCTTGCCGAGATGTCCCGCAATGCGAACGTCTAGTCCACTGCCACGTATCATAGTTTCCTTTCACTAGGACCCGTGTGGCCAATGGACCCTGCACATACTGTACTGCACGTGTAAACATTGCTCTGATCCACACCTGATAATGCCTGTGGCCGTGCAAGAGTCGCCTCCATTCTTGGCTGACTTCCGCACTTGTAAGCCAGCGTTATAGCATTATTAATGTTTGCATCTTAGTTATAACTATGTTTCTCCTGCCACCCCTGCCTCTGTGGATTTATGATTTATGACCCTGGTACTTGTTGCTATGTGCCCATTGTGCTAACTCACTGCAGAAGGTGCACTCGCCTCTCAGAAATATATCAAAGATTGCCTTTACTAGCACGCATCCGTAGCCTGATACCATAGTTAAGAGTGATCTCCGACCTAGGTAAATGTCGATCGTGTGCCTATTGTGCAAACCCACTGCTAGGAATTTATTCTGTTTAAAGTGCTGGAATACGCATTCTGTTTGTTAAATTATAACAGAAGGTTGCTGCCTTTCAGCATATGCCTACCATCACACATATTAGAGCACTGTGCCCACTGACCCATGCATCTGCCTTTACATGCAGCATGCAGCAACTGCTCTTATGTGCCTAATGATTTTATAGCTAACTGCGTTCCCTGACCTAGGTAACTGCTCCTGTGGCCCATATTATCCGTTACCATATGATGTATTGTAGTGTTTCTTTCACACGTTGTTGTATAAGCAAACTTGCCTCGCGTCATAGTTGCTGCACCAGCACCTTGCTGTCAAACACCCAGCCTGTTTCTATAATTGAGCTACACGCGCCCATCCCCAGACCTCTTCCAGGTACACCGTGAATCTATACCGTGAACTGCTCCTCTGCTATCTTCACACACCTTACTGAACCCAGCCAACGGCACTTGCAGCGCCAATAGCATTTCGGCCCACTTTTTTTTTTTTAAGCTTTATTTTTGCATTTTAGTAAACGGGTGTACCAACAAGCCCAAACAGTGGGCTACTAACATTCCGCCGTTGCACCCCCCCACGCCCGCCTCCCCACCCCCCGACAGTCCCATCACACAACAAGCAGTTATTGCATTTGAATTTACACAGGTGAAGTCTGTGGTGGCTGATCAGATGTCTGGGTTGGTGCTGCGCTGGCGAGGAGGTGGGAGATGTACGGGCCCCAAATATCTGGGGTTCTTGCGTGGTGAGGAAGTGTCTTTATAAATTCTGATTCCGTTTATTGGCAGTATGTAATGTGTGTCCTCCAGTTCGCAAGAGTGGGGTGTGCCTCGTCCCCACGCCATGGCCACTGTTCTATGTGCCAGAACCAATAGCATGCTTGCCAGTTTTCTAACGTGAGAGGACAGGGGTCTCATTAGGCCAAGGAGTGCCACTAGGGGGGGGAGTGCCCCACCTTCTCGCCGATTATTGCATCAGTTTCGTCGAGCACATCTGACCAGAATTTAGACACTGGTGGGCAGCTCCACGCCAGGTGCAGGAAGTCAGCATCCGGGGACCCGCATCAGTCGCAAGATGCATTTGACCCGGGGCGATGTCTGTTTCTCTTTTTAGGGGTATAATGGGTTTGGTGCAGAAAGTGAAAGTGGATTTGTTTGAAGCGGAGTTGAGTTCCACTTTTTGAGTCTGTTGTAAGATATAGTTCCAGTCTTCATCTAGAATGGGGGTTTGAAGCGTGGTTTCCCATCTTGCCTTCGTTTTGGGGGTTCGATGGAAGAGTGTCCATGAGCAGGGCTTTGTAGATAGATGAGACCAGTTTGCCCTCCCCTTGTGCCTTAATGGCTCCATGCAGCAGCTGCCAGGTGGGAGGTTGTTGTGGGAATGATGAGATGAGGGCCTGCAGGGTGTACCGCACTCTGAAGTACAAAAAGATATCAAGAGAGGATGTGCTACCCTTCTCCTTCGCCTGCTGGGGTGTTATGACGGTGTCTTGTATGAAGAGGTCACCAAGTGTATTTATTTTGCACTTGTCTGCCCAGATCAAATACACTTTTTCGGCGGTGAGTGGGATCCCGGGAATTAATTTTGCGGGTAGAAGAGGCGAGTATCTAAGCTGAATCTTGTACTTTTGGGCCATTTTCCGCCATATTGTGTAAGTGGATTGCACTATGTTCAGCGTCGTGTGTGGCACAGCCTGATTGCTGATGATCAGGGCCCTTAGCAAGTTGGGTGAGGTTAGTGCCCGTTCGACCTGTACGTGCGGTCTTACGAATTGGGGCTCATACCAGTGGCTGAGAAACTGGGCTTGTGCTGCCCAGTAATACCGTTCTAAATTGGGTAGAACTAGCCACCCTTAGTGACGGGAAGTACGAGGGATGAGTATGCCACCCTTGCAGGTTTGCCCGACCACATGAGGTCCAGAACTAGGCTCCTCAGATTACCCAGGAAGCGCCGGGACAACAGGATGGGGATGTTGGCGAAAAGGTACAGGAGTTTGGGTAAGATTACCATTTTTACCAGTGAGGCTCTCCCCCAGTGGGTGAGTGGTAGAGATTTCCACCTGTTCACCTCATCTCTTAATGATTTCAGTGTGCTTTCGTAATTGTCTTTAAATATGTCGTGGTGGTTCAGGGACACTCTGATTCCTAGATATCGGACCTGGGCTTTCTCCCAATAGAAGTTAAAATCGTCTTGAACTATTTTGGTCTTTGTGTTTAAGGGAAAAACTATTGATTTAGATTGATTTTGAACCCTGATACCAGCCCAAACTTAATTATTTCCCGCATAATCGGGTTAAGGTTTTCGCTGGGGTTTTGCATGAACAGGACTATGTCGTCGGCATAGAGGGATATTATGAGACGGTGAGGTCCTATTTTAAGCACTCTCTGGATTTGGCGTTCCCTTAGGCCCGCTGCTAAGGGCTCCATCACAAGGGCGATGATCATGGCGGATAGTGGGCAACCCTGCCTAGTGCCGTGCTGGAGGTTGATATGTGCCGAGCGAGTCGACCCGAGAGTGATTGCTGATAGGGGCTGATTATAGAGGAGCGAGACCAGCTTGATAAACTGTTTCCCAAGACCGAGCTGCTGTAGCACGGCGAACATAAAGGGCCACTCAATGGAGTTGAACGCCTTTTCGGCATCCAGCAGCACCGCCACTGCCTGCTGTTCGGGGTCAAGTGCTGCTAGAACCCCGAACATTCTACGTATCCCGAATGTAGTGTTTCGCCAGGTACGAATCCCGCCTGGTCGGCGAGTACCAGTGCAGGCATTAGCGGGAGAAGCATATTAGCGAGGATCTTGGCCAGGATTTTGTTGTCCAGATTAATTAGTGATATGGGGCGGTAGGATTTACAATCTTCGGGGGGCTTGTCCTTTTTGTGTAGTAGTATTACGTTGGCTTCTCTTAATGTCTGTGGGAGAATGCCGGATTCGAGCGCTTCTTCGAATACATTTAGCAGAAGAGGGGCAATGAGAGGGGCGAAGTGTTTATAAAACTCACCAGTTAGCCCGTCGGGCCCCGGTGCTTTGGATGGCTGTAGACTTTTGATGGCTTCTTGGATCTCTTCTAGCGTTATGGGCACGTTCAGCGGCTCACGGAGTTCCCCTTCCACCCAGTACATTTCTGTCTCGTTGAGGTAATTCCGGATCGCGTCGGAATCTTCCAGGCTGCCGGTGCTGTATAGATCTTGGTAGAATGCCCTGAATACTTCGACTATGTCTTCTTCTTCGTGCAGCATATTTCCCTGTGGTGTCCGGATGCTGTCCACCCTTTGTTGGCCTCCTGTCTGCCGCTATAAGACGAGCAAGAAGGGCTCCAGGCCTCTGGCCTTCGCCGTATTGTCTAATTCTGTGATTGTGGCCCAGAAATTTGATCTCCCGTTCAGCCAGGTTTCTAAAGTTCAGAAGTTCTTCTTTCAACCTCGCCTTGGTGTGGTCTGAGTTGTGAGCGGCTTGCTGCTTTTCCAATTCCTTCAGGTGTGTTTCGCTGGTCCCTAGCTCGCGTCTGATAGGTTTCAGGATTCCATTTTCTTTGCCTAGGCAGACGCCGCTTACATAGCATTTGAGAGATTCCCATAGCACTCCGGCGGAGTTGAGGGTGCCTTGGTTAATGTCAAGAAAGGTGTTGATTTCCTCGCTTAGCTCGGTGGCGAATGTTGGATCGGCTAGAGATCTGGGTTTGAAACGCCATTGGGGAGGTCGTGGTCTGGTGGTCGGCAAGCAGCATTCGAGTATTACCGTGGCGTGGTCTGAGAAGGTTTTGGGGAGTATTTGGCATGTGCCCCATTGCCAGTTGCTGTGAGCGGAGACTAGCAGATAATCGATGTGGGAGTTTGTATTATGAACACTTGAGTGGTATGTGTAGTCTCTGGCTTCCCAATTCTGGATCCTCCACATGTCCAATAGGTCAAATGCTTTGCAGATCTCCTGCACTTGTAGGCTAGCTTTGGACGGATCCGCGGTTGTTAGCTGTGATTTATCATTCTGTGGGTCGAGATGAGTATTCAAGTCACCTCCCCAGATTATGGTAGCGTTTCGCACTTGCGTGAGGCGGGACAGCACCCAGTCAAAGTTGTTTGCACCGTCTGTGTTGGGGGCGTAGGAGTTGACGAAAACCACCTCCTCTCCCTCCACTATGCCCCAAACCAGAAGAGCCCTTCCCTCGTTATCTCTTTCTGTTTGGATCAAGCGAAATCCCAGTGAAGTGTGAAGAAGAATTGCGACTCCTCTGGTGTAGGATGAATATGAAGAGAAGTAGCGATGGCATCCCCAGTTGCGGGCCTACATGTGTTTGTTTTGCGGCAAAAGGTGGGTTTCCTGAATCATTCCCACCTCGATCTTGTGGCGTCTGAGTAATTGCAGGATCATGCGTGTCTTGGCCGGGATGTTGCCCCCTCTAATGTTCCAGGTTTCTACTTTGAATGTACCAGTGATGTTTTATATGACCCCCATTTGCAGACAGACCGGAGGCGGTGTCCCGACACTTGGGACGGCTGGATTGCATGGGAGCAGAGCATTTCGCCCCACTTGAATCAGGAGTGGAGTTGCAATCTGTGCCCTAGTCATCGCTCATGTGCACCTAACTAACAAGCAATCTATCCCCTGCCAACTATTGTTGAACGTTGCTTCATTTACCTATCGCGCCCCATGCTTTCAGCGTAGTCTTGTCAGCAAGTATGACATTTAGCCCACTGTGCCTTATCATCTGAACCTTGCATCTACCTTATTGTGCTACCATACCATTTGACCGATACATTCAACCCACTATACCCTACTATCTGAGTTTTGCATCTAGGCCACTGTGCCTTACAATTTGAGCTTAGCATTTATCCTACTGTGCCTTACCAGTTGAGTTGCATCCATTCTAATGTGCTCTACCATTTGAGTTGCATCTAGCCTACTGTGCCTTAACATCTGAGATCTGCATTTAGTTTCTGTGCCCCACTACTTGATTATTGCTTTGAGCTTTCAGCCCATCCCACGCCATGTTCACCTATCTTACTATGGCTGCGACAATACTCCTCGCTACCAGCACCTTAGACTATCTCAAAGAGACCTCGCTAGTCAAGCTGCAAACAGTCCTGCATAGCCAACAAAATGCAGCTTCAAATAACCCTAGCCATGCCCCTCCTAAATATCTACACGATATGGGTTCAGGTGATTATGATACTATCCCATGTACCATTACCAACAGAAATCTTAAACTTTGTGCTAGACTTTCCAAATTGCATGAACCACTCACAAGATCTCAACCACCAACAAATAAGAGGACTGTCACATTAGTATAAACCTCATTATTACCAACCAGTCTATCCCTTCATCTAGTCTCTGCGCCACTACGAATCAGACTTGGACAACTAATCGTAAGCCTAGAATCCCTAATATTCCTACTCTCCTCCAGATATCGGCTAAAACATAGGCTCATTCCCTCAAGGGAGCACTTCTAAATGCAAGATCCCTCGTGGCCCACACCATAGACATAGCTGATCTGATTACAGAACGTAACTTGGACTTCCTTGCTATAACAGAGTCCTGGCTACACAATGCCCCAGGACATGCGCTTCTGCTAGCCATACCAGACGGATACACCATCTCCAGACAAGACAGAGTTGGATCCCGAGGTGGAGGAATTGCCATCATATCTAGAGAGAACCTAGCATTGAGACTAGTCCCCTACCAAACTCTGCAATCATGTGAAATTCTCACTGTTAAACTCCCGCTAAACAATTCTCCATCACTTACCATGCATCTAATTTACAGACCTCCTGGCCCCCTTGGGACATTTGAGGAAGACTTTCATAGTACATTCGCCAACAATCTTAAACCTACCTCCCAACTACTGTTGCTAGGCGACTTTAACTTAGGATTTAACAATCCAGCGGACAAGCATGCCTTAGCAATAGCTAATACCCTTAATGCACTTGGCCTGTCGCAAAACGTTAACGAACCTACTCATATAAAGGGTAGAACTCTAGAGTGGATAGCCAACTACAATTGCACAGGTACTATTGCCGCCATTACGTCTCGACTCTGGACCGACCGTTCTCTTGTGTCCTTCACTCTATTAACTACCAGACCCCAACAAATGACAACACACACGGTTCCACCTTGCCTTACTAGAAATAAAAAGAACATTACTGTGAACAAAGTGATTCCTGCTATCCTCCCCACCTTAAATGCATTGCCTGATAATCTTTACCCGAGTACCCTGGTGCATGAATACAACAAAATCATGCTCGCCACACTGGATAAAATTGCTCCATTTAAATTAAGAACAAGTAAAGATAAAGCCCACCTTAACAATTGGTTCACCCCACAACTAAAGGACCTACGCCTACTGAAGAGAAAGTGTGAAACTGTCTGGAGACTATGTCCTCCATTGAGAACAAAAATAAACTAACTACCTCTGCGCATTATAAAAATGAAGTCTGCCTGGAAAAACGGAACTCCTATAACGAATGTATTGCCAAATCTAACTCAAGTATGAAGGAATTATTTACCATACTAAAAGAACTTGAGTACCCTATCTCCAGACCTGACATATGTAACAAAAACAAGATCTGGTGCTTGTATATTCAACAGACACTATCTAACAAAATAATCCCTCTCCAAAATAAAATCAAACTAAAGAAAGATTCTCTAAACTTACCACATTCCCCTAATACCCTTCCACACAGTGATTTACCTACTCCCCAGACTAATAGATTCCGCTTTACCAAAACATCTGTTATAGAGGTAGAAAAAACCATTTTATCCCTTAAGCCATCCAATTGTAAAGGAGATATTTGCCCAGCACAGATTATAAAATATGCTGCTAGAGACCTCTCCCCATTTATCTCTAAATTGATCAATGCTTCGTTCTCCTCCGGCTCTATCCCGGCCAATTTAAAACAATCCTGGGTTCTCCCACTCCTATAGAAGCAAACTTTAGATCCACTTGTTGCTACCAACTACCGCCCTATCACGACGGTACCATTTTTACTTAAAATACTCGACAAAGTCGCCTACACGCATATTCAAAAGTACCTTGAGCTGCATAAACTTTTAGGGGTAAGCCAATCTGGCTTCTGCCCGCTACATGGGACAGAAACTGCCTTGATCGACTTGAAAGCACAGATTCATGAGCTGAGAGATAAAGGGAAGACAGCATTGCTCCTGCTACTTGATCTCTCAGCTGCATTTGACCTGGTGGATCATAAGGTTCTCTGTGGACTCAGCAGCCCACTTTTCCACAGAGGCTATCAGATGGATAGAATGCTTCTTGAGTGAGAGAACTATGAGGGTGTTCTCCCCATCGGCAGCTGTAGACCCTACCCCGATCCTGTGTGGGCTACCTCAGGGCTCCTGCATTTCCCCCACTCTGTACAATATATTCACTAAACCCGTGTTCGATGATCTAGACCTTCTGGGTCTAGATCATCGTATGCAGATGATACACAGATTCTCCTACCGCTTTCTGGGGATCGTTGTAAAGACTTGGCGCTGGTGAGTAGCGTATATCTCATCATCCAGGAATGGATGGCCACCCACGGTCCATGCTTGAATGATGACAAGACAGAGTTGATTATCTTAGGTACTCCCTCTAACATCAATAAATTAGGTCACGAATACTCTTCATTTACCATTGATGGAAACATTATTAAGGTCTCCAAGGAGGTAAAAACCCTTAGCTTTTACCTTGACTCAACCATGTCCTTTGATAAACAGGTGAAATCTCTGGCCTCTACCACAGCCTACACATGCAAGCTTATCAGAGCTGGTAAGCCATTTCTGTCAAATGACAGTTGCATTATCCTGGCCAGCGCACTAATCCTCTCTAGGTTAGATTATTGTAATGCTCTCTACAGTGGTGCCAACAAAGCAATTATCCAGAGGTTACAAATTTAGCAAAATAACACATTAAGAGCTGCACTAGGCATGAACAAAAGAGTACACATTGCCTCAACTAGACTTCAACACAAGTGGCTCTCCACCCACAATAAAATACAGTTAAAAATGTCCTTCCTGACCCATAAAGCTATAAACAACGTTGCCCATACCTACTTAATAGACAAACTGATGAGAAGAACTTCAAGTAGGCCAACAAGAGTGAATAATACCAACTGCCTCGTGGTACCGAGATTCAGGCTCACCAAGATTGGTGGCAATAGCTTTCCTGTGAAGGCTGACAAACTCTGGAACTCCCTGCCTCACGAGCTGAGAATAGACCAACCTTCCCTACACTTTAGAAAGAGATATATCACCCATCTCAACCTGACTGAAGGTTAGTTAGACTTTCACAACTGCCTACATAACACTGCTACATTTAGCTAACGTTGCACATCATTGTAAATAATTTTTACAATTTTATTGTATAGATTCGAATTTAATATAATCTGTAACTTGAACATTGATACCTATCTCTTGCCTGTGAGTAACTTTACCTGTACCATTATGTTGTGATATTGTGAACCACTTGAAACTTGCATCTTCTTATTGCTGCGCCCTGTTACCTCCGGGTTTGGTGCGCATTAGAAATAAACAAACAAACCTGCCACCCCACCGGCCTGTGAGCACAAGTTCTTTGAAAGGTTCCTCACGCTCATGAGATCTTCTCAGATGGGATCCATCCTTAGGGATGTAATCAGGGACACGCTCCCTCCTGTCCCTCCGCCTGTGTCTATAGTCATTCCTCCTATGGCTCTAGTGCTGCAGGCCCCGGTGCAGCCCCTGCTGCCCACGCCAGCTCCTTCAATTCTGGCTTCCCTGCCTCCCACAGTTCAGGCGGTTCCGTACCAGCCTCTGGCTCCGGTCTCCACACCTCAGCCCTCGGAGCCCAGCACCCCTCCGCCTGCTCCGGACCAGCCGGACGCCCTGGTGGACACATATGAGGAAGAAGACCCCGACATCCCATCGTCAGCCAAGGCCTTCCATAAACGACTCGCAGGTCTGGAAGAGTACTTGGGCCTTCCTCAACCCGAAGTGGGACAACCGGAGGTGGGGGTACTTGCAGAGGTCCTCAGTCTATACCCTGCGGCTAGAACGGGGATCCCGAAGCAGAAGGACACTGTCGCCTTGGCCAAAAAGGGGTGGATGAAGCGCCATTTGGCCCAGCCTGTCAATCTGTGCATTGACGCCAAACATAGGCAAATGAAGGGGGATCCACTCTTGCTGTCGGCCCACCCTCAACCGCACTCTTCAGTGATTGCTGCAGCATCAATCTATTCAAAGACGCTATCGTCCTGGGCCACCTCGTCCTCTGCGCTGCTAGGCATGGAGGAGAAGATCTTGGAGGCGTACGGGAAGAAGCTTTATTCCAACGCTTCGCTGCATCTTCGTCAATCCAACGTGGATGCCATGCTGGTAGCCGTTAATCAGAGGCTTTGGCTGGAAATGGCAGACTTCCTTCCAGAACTTCCGGTGCAGAGCCAGTCACGTTTCAAGGCGGGACTGGCAGAGGCTAAAATGGTGGCACAAGACATCATGGAGTCCACCTTGGACCACATTGACACCTCTGGCCGGGCCATATGCATCACCACGGACATGAGAAGGGCTGCCTGGCTTCGCGCTACTAAATTTAACCCAGATGTCCAGGAACGCATTTTGGACCTTCCATTCAAAGGGGTAAACCTCTTTCACTCAACCACCAATGAGGCGTTAGGTAAAAAGAAAAACAGTTTGCAAAGTCTTTATCTATCCTTACGAAGGCCACGCCCAAGGCGTACACCCAGTTAGAGCAACGCTTCGACAAGGGGCGGACGTTTGGAAGGTTCTGCGGCTTCCAAGATCAGAGGTCCTGGCACCCTGACCATTCGCCGAGTCAACACCAGTGCAAACAACAAAAGGGGGGAAGCAAGGGCATTTTTTAGTGTTCCTCCTCCGCAACAACCTCAAAGGGAAAGAAGGCATGACTTGACCCTTTGGGACCACGTGTCTCCAGTGGGGGGCAGGCTTGCTCTTCACGCACAGTTTTGGCGTCAGAATTTCGCAGACCCCTGGATCCTCTTGGTAGTATCGCCTATCGATCCCTTCCTCTCCTCCCTCCTCCCCTCCATTCCCACAGATTGGGCCAGCAAATCTGTTGGCGGAAGTTCGGTCGCTCGTCGAGAGACAGGCCGTGGAAGAAGTCTCAGCTTCCCAGCGACGATTGGGCTTCTATTCCAGGATTTTAGCCATACAAAAGAAGAAACAGGCTGGCCTGAGAGTTGTGTTGGACCTTTCCACCCACCACCTCTCCCTCCCTCTTCAAAAATTCAAGATGATTATGCCAGCACTGATCGTGGAGACATTGTGCAGGGGAGACTTGTTGTGCTCCCTGGATCTGAAGGACGCTTATCTACACGTCCCGATTTGGCAGCCGCATCGCTTCTTCCTACGATTCAGGATCATGGGCTGCCACTTCCAGTACAAGGTGCCACTCTTTGTCCTCAATTATGCCCCGAGGGTATTCACCAGGCTCATGAACGTGGTGGCAGCCGGCCGCAATGCTACCATGTCTACTGTACCTGGACGACTGGCTCATCGGGGCGAGATCTCCGGAGGCGGTTCATCACACTTTCACCACTCTTATGATCACACTCCCCAAGCTGGGGTTTTCGGTCAACCTCAATAAGTCTTGCCTGCAGCCTACCCAGAGCGTGACCTTTCTGGGCCTCATATGGGACACACGCTCCGAGAGAGTTTTCTCCTCCGAGGACAAGGTCACGGCCATCAAGAGGCCCACGACTCACTTCCTCATCTGAGAATTGACCTCGGCCTGGTGGTACCAACACTTATTAGGCATCATGGCAGCGGTCCTACTGGCCTTACCCTACACGACACTCAAGATGAGGAGATTGCAGCTGCACTTCGCAGCCTCATGGAATCAGGAGCGGGGTTCCCAAGCAGAGCTGGGTCAGCATTCTGCCTTCTCTACTCCCAGACCTCACATGGTGGTCCAGGGACTGCCACCTGCGGACAGGCAGGCCCTTCCACAGCTGGCCCTGCAGGTCACCATTATTATGGATTCCTCCCTGGATGGCCACTTTGGACAACCAGAGCGTCCATAGTCTGGGCCCTGCAGGAGCAGGAGTCTCGTATCAACTGGCTGGAGCTGAAAGCCATCTGGCTAGCTCTCAAAGCTTTCCTTCCGCTCATTGCCGGCAAGGTCATCCTCATCCAGATGGACAACTCCACTAGCATGTACTATGTCAACAAGCAGGGTGGTACCAGGTCCCCTCCACTGTGCAACCTAGCGTTCAGCATGTGGGACTGGGCCCTGGAGAACATCTACCTGAGGGCCATCCACCTTACAGGGGAATCCAACCTGTAAGCGGACAGACTAGGCAGACTGGGAGCGGTCAATTACGAGTGGCAATTGAGCGATAAGGTGCTGCTGGAGATCTTCGGCAGATGGGGGCATCCTCAGGTGGACCTCTTTGCCTGCTGGGACAACGAGAAGTGCCAGCAGTCTGCGTCCTGGCAGAGGCAGGGCCACGGCTCCCTGGGCGACACCTTCCAGATTCAGTGGAGCGGCATGACTGCGTATGACTTCCCTCTTACACCCCTGATCCACAGGGGGAATCTGCAAGATAAAGGAATCGTGTCACTTCAGCATCATTCTGATAGCCCCGTGGTGGCCCACGAGACTGTAGTTCTCGGAGCTTCTCGGTCTCTCGGACTGGCCTCCCATTCACCTGCGTGGGGCCCAGCTCATTTCTTGGTGCAACGGGGGGGCAGGGTCATCCTCCCCGCTCCACAGAAGTTGGCTCTTGCAGCGTGGTTCCTGGGCAGGTCACGCTGAAACACCTGGGTCTATCACAGGCAAACTAGAATTCATTCAGGGGGGTAGGAGCAAGTCTACTAGGAGCCAATAAGTGAATGGTCGAGGGTATGTCACGGGGCCGACTCAAAGGAGATGGACCCCCCCCCCCCCCCCCAGTGCACATTGGATGACGTACTCTCCTTCTCTGCACACCTTGCCCACTCAGGCGTGAAGGTGGATACATGCTGCACCTATCTGGCAGCCAGAGGGGCCTACAGAAATTCGAAAGAGGAAGTCTTCTCCTCTTCCAAACCGGTGGTCAAGCGACATTTGGCAGGCCTCACCAGCCTATTTCCTCCCATCAGGAAACCACACCCCGTATGGGACCACATTGTAGTGTGGGGCACCTTGGGGCACACACCATTTGAGCCAATGGCGTCCGCTGACATCAGGCTGGTCACCATTAAAACAGCTCTGTTGGTGGGTCTCACCTCTGCTTGCAGATTCAGCGAGATCCAGGCGCTGGTGGCTTCAGCACCCTATACTATTTTTCACAAAGATAAGGTGGTCCCAGAACACACCCCACGTTCCTACATAAGGTACCCTTTGCTTTATGTCTGAACGAGGAGATAGACTTGCCTATGTTTTTTCCCGAACTGGAGGACGATTCTCAGAGGGTCTTGCGCTGTCTGGATGTCCGACACGCTCTGAAATTCTGTCTGGACAGGACTAAGGGCTTCCGCAAGCCTGATGCTCTGTCATCTTCGGCGGGGGTCCAGGCCTGGTAATTAGGCATCCAAGGCCTCTATAGCAAGTTGGATGGTCTCGGGGAATCAAGGAGGCTTATGAGGGTCAGCACAAACCGCTTCCAGCTAACATGCACGCCCATGCGGTGAGAGCCAAGGCCACGGCCATTGCATTTCAGCGGCAGGTGCCGTGGCAGGTCATCAGCAGGGCGGCTACCTGGGCCACCTCTTCGGCTTTCTGTAAGCACTACTGTTTGGACGCCGGCTCTAAGTCAGACGCGGTTCTCGGACTGGCGGTTCATAGGAACTTGTTTTCTTAAGTTTCCACCCTGGGGCTACATTCAGTTGTAATCACCCATGCAGTATGGAGGACAGGGGCCGGGACGTAAGAGTAATGAATAGTTACTCATCGTAGTGACTAACATACTCTTAGTCCATAGTGCCCTATCCTCCATACGTCCCAACATCATCCCCCCTAATAATACTGGTCTCATTAGTCGATGTTAAATAGTGTGGACGCGTCAATGGGGGACTGAGGAGTGGTACCGGTGGGCGGAGTCATGGGAGCACATGCTCCCAGGGCCATGCCTCTAAATTTAAATGGAAAGAAGATTTTTTCTGGTGAAAAGGTTCCGTCTCCCGTCCGTAGCGAAGGACGCCCATGCTGTATGAAGGAAAGGTGACTATTGACTAAGAGTATGTTAGTCACTACGGTGAGTAACTATTTCTCCCCACCTTATCCCCTTCTTCTTATGATGGGGTACTTGACATTTGCACATCCGCCTTTTGATCTGTTACAAATTCGAACTGTGCCTCACCCTACTCCCCTGCCCTGAAACTTCCTTGTGAAAGTCCCCTTATAAGTACTAACTGAACTTAATTTCCATGTCTCTTGGCTAATTTCCGTGTCTCTTGGCTAACCTCTTAAGAGTTTCTGCTCTCTAACATTTCTCATATTACCACTATGAAACGTTTGCCTCTAGCACTTATGCCACCCAGCATTGTATCCTTTTCTCCATTGTGTTTTTCGGTCATGGAATTTGCCTCAAAGCATAATGACCAGTTACAAATGTGACCTTATTACTCTGTACCTATTCTTGCTTACCAGCACGTCTTGCCCTGGCTGTATCCCTTTGCTCTATAACCTTTGTGAGAAACCAGAGGGTGTCTCACCGATTAGTCTCCGGTGATCTCTCTGTCAGGTGGCCAGGGCATGGCCATCGCCCTTGAATCCAGGCCCTGGAGGTGGACCAGTGTTGGTGGATCACCTGGGTGAGGGGTCGTCGGGGAGTGGGGGTGAGGCAGCCGATGGTGAGACGCGGTATTCCCCCTCCCTTTGTTTATCTAACCCATCCAATTTGTTAGGATTCTCTGAGGTCCCAACTCCCTCCCCCTCCGACTCCCCCCCTCCCCCCTAAAAACACTGGGCCGAGGAAGAGGGTGACTGAGAATAACAAGACTAACTCTTATGCATCGTACTGGACATGTCCTGCTAATCGGGGTCAGGCACTTGACTTTAAGTGCATACATCTGATACCAATTGGCTCTCCTCACATGGATAAAAGGCAGAACATAGAGACGCACTCTGAGCAAGGCGGAACATGAGTACGAGCAGAACTTCCAAGGGCGAAGGCAACCCTACTGGACCAGAGCAAAAATGTTCCCTACAGGAGGTTGTTGCCTCCAACAGGCCGCGAAAGACATGTGGAGAAGGCCAGATCCCACATCAGAAGACTGTGTTAAAGAAAGTTTGAAGTAGCAACATTAAAACGCAAGTGAAGACTGCACGTATGTGGATAAGACTCAAAGAAAGGCAGGCATTTGAATGAACTTTGAAGTAAGGACAGCTGTGAAATCAGCTGTAATTATTAACGGTGTGGTCCAGCAAAAGGTAGTAGCCCACTCGAAGTCTCATTGAAAGGTGCATTGTTTGTAATGATAAAGTGAATGAACTGCAAGAGCGAAGTAAGCAAAACTAGCCCGTAGAGAAGGGGAGAGTGAAAGCTGAACCTTGAACTTTGAGTCAAAATGGTCCTGCGGGAGTCTGTGAAGAAAGTCACGCACATTCGTAAATCTTTGACATCCAAAAGCAGTCTGAGCCCGACTAAGGGAGACCCTAAGTGTAATAAGCTTGGGGAAGGGAGTTCCCTTGCAAGTTTTGTTGAACTTTGTTGTGAAAGGTCTGAGCCCAACAGAGGGGGACCTACGTGAACTGTGTTGTGAAAGGTCTGAGACCTACAGAGGGGGGCCCACGTGACCTTGTTGTCTAAACATTATTTGGAAGTCTGGAAAGGGAGACCAGTTGAGCAGCGATCCATATTTTAACTGTTTGTGTTGAAAACGCGAGCCAGAGTGTGTCATCCCTTCAGGGACTGCCTTACTCTGTGTGGTCTAACGTGGGGTTGAGAGCTGATTCAGCCACATTTATTCTTTTGAACACTGACTTTTCCTTTACATACATTTCTCCTTCATACCCTTTTTGTATAAGAGATAGGGCAGGCATAGGGTTTTTGTTGGCATGGGCCATTTTGATTTGACGGAATCCACTAGGATCGTTTTGTTTATTGGTTGATTGTTGTGACTACTCCCATCTTAGTTCTGGGGCTGGTAAAACTACTTTGCCCTATACAGTTCAATACAGGTTTTACAAATCGTACCTATTATGTCAGTGTCATACTTTCAATACCATGCCTCCCCTACACCTTCAAGTAGGGATTTCCTGTGACGCGCCTTCCTGAGTCCTGTGTATCCCACTCCTCTTCCAATACTTTTACATATTCTTGTTCTCTTTTCCCCTCCATTCTCGTACCCTCCCCTGTGCTTTAAAGTAATTTTATGGCAATTTGATGCATTGCAAAACTTTAAAGTAAATACATTGCGGAAAACATGCTTGCGAGCAAGCGGTTATTCATAAATGAAAATAGGGATCCGATTTAACCTTGACTGCTAATCACAAATGGGCTGCTAATCAGGCTGGCGCGGGTCCTTACCAGCTGGTACAGTCTTTAGACTGGGTATGGCATAAAAGTAGCAGGGAAATAAATTGAGATAAAGGTGATGCTACTAAAAGGCAATTTTCTTTCCTTGGTGTATTTGCACTTTCGTTTTAGGAATAAATGACTTCTGTAGTCATTTCCACTTTTCCATCTTTACACTCTGCCTGGGTTCTATTCGTATCCGGTTGTAAAGGTGAAATACACCAAAGTAATCCAGAAGTAATGCAAAAGTAATAAAAAGAGTACACAAATTGCATGAAAGAACAGCTTTTTATGGGCAAATATGTCTGGGTGTATCAGAAAGCTCGTGGAACTGAACTGAAGAAGACCATCTCAACACGCCCACTTGGGGCTATAGTATTTAAGGCAAAAAACTACAAACCTAACATGTTCTATGAATGCAACATTCATTCTAATATTTCCATTGGCTACTCGTCATTAAGCCCCTATAGAGCACTATACGTTAAACTATATAATTGGTTTTCTTTCTCGTTACCATCAAAATACCCCCGCATTGAACATGACATATTGTCATAATCTGCATAAAATACAGTTTTAATTGGCTGGTTCTCTTTCGTGTTACAATTGATTTAAAAAAACTCTACCCTAATTGGACAGCGACACCTGAGGCAGCCCTGACTGCAGGATCCCACCGAGACAGAGCAATCGTATAGTGGGTGGAAATCAGGGAGGTCAAAACTTTGTTGCAACTCTTTGAAAATCACAATCCCATCCCAATTGGGCCTTTTGGCTCTCCACCCTGTGCCCCTGCTCGCTCTGCAACTCCCATCTCGATACACATTGCCAATTCTGGAAGCAACCTCCTAGTTCTCTTCTCACAATAAATATCTGCATGAAAAAGTGTCTAAGACCCTGCTCCTGGAAATTAATATTCTTTTATTTATTTGAATTACATAAGCATTTTACCACAAAACCAACAGCTCACATTGGCAGTGGGAACATTGTGCTCACAGCCTAGTCCTGGATTATTGGAATGCTGATGGCTGGGGCCCGCCTGCACATCTGTGTCGTTCACAACTGTTGTGTATTAATTTGCCTATCATCAGTGAAAACACCTGCTGTTTTGTATCGGCCCCTGAGAACTGCCTCCCTCGCAACAATTGAAAACTGTTCAGCATCCATTTCCATCCTGACCTTGGCTACTTGGAGCTTTTTTTCCAACAGCAGAAATAAAATTTACTTAAATGACCATAGGTCAGAAATGCAGCCTAGCACACTAGAATAGCAAAATCTGCAGCCTTTGGCAATGGCCTGCTCTAACATGGTAGACCTCTTGATCATTACAACTACTAACAACTATACTGAATAAAGCTCAATCTACATAATCAAAAATAAAAACCAAACTACATATCCTTATCTAATAATGTGTGGAGAAAGGAATTGATTATAATGAAAGCAACTTGTTGCTCTACATGTATTTTATTATGCAACAAAGAGTCTGGACCTCCCTGAAGTGTGGCAAAAAAGTTTACACCAAATACAGTGTCGCATCACAAAAAACATGTGACCGCTACGTCATTACCAGTGGCCTAATACCCTGCTAACTGTTTTCTGAGCTTGTACTTGCCCAAATGTTTAGGACGTTGGACTTCATCCTTACACTGTCTTGCCAATTCAACAGCCACTTGTGGTCAGAAACCTTTTTTATGAGGCAATATTTTTAGGGTGTCCTTATGGACCCTTTTGCTTTATTCTAAAAAATAAAAAATTCAAAAAAAGGGTGTGGACCCTTCATGGATGATACATTGTGTGTGTGTGTGTGTAATATATATAATCTATTATAGGGCGGCGACTGGCACCCTATAGTTCAGGTGAGTAGCGAGTTGCATAGGAAATCGAAAAAATGCTAATAATATTTGACTCTTGCAACAGACTTAGATACATTTTGTGGATCATTTTGTAAATGTGTCACATGGTGCAAGTGTTTGGGGGGTGCATGAGAGTACTGGGGAGGCAAATGGCAGTTGGGAGGGTTGGGGAGGTGCGGGGTAATGAGGGGACCTTGCCTGGAGGAGAAGGGCACTTGATGAGTGTGGGTGCCTGGGGCACGTTTTAAGTTTTTCTGATATTCACGGCTATAAAACCACTGATAATCTCGGCTACATGTAGTACATTGCTATGCAGACCGTGGCTATATGTAGTACATTCCTATTATAGCCACGGTTAAGGACAAAATGTCAACAACAAAAAATTATATTTATACAGCTACACTGAGGTAGGGTGTGAAAAATCACTGGTCATTGGCTTGGTAGTGTTTTAAATGGCTGAAGGCCTGGTAGTAAAGTGGGCACGGCCAAAGACCGTGGCTAGTGAGCAGCAGTGATTTGATAAATACAGTGAGCATAGATGACGACCATGGCCAGTGGTGCTGAAAAATATACAGTGGGCACGGCCAAAGGCCATGGCCAGTAGTGCTGAAAAATATACAGTGAGCATGGCCAAAAAAGTTAACTTAACGCAACAAAACCCTTCAAATTCAGCGCATTGGGTAACTCGGGACCGGCTTAACTTGGCTCGTTCCTGTTGCAAAGCCCAAGAGCACATATATATTATAAGAGAAGCAATTTGCAATACCATGCAAAATGGCACTATGGGGGATATGGCAGTATGTGGGATATCAACGGGAACATGCCGAGTTAAGCCGGTCCTGAGTTTCCCAATGCACTGAATTTGAAGGTTTTGTTTTGCGTTCAAGTTTGCCACTAATATTGACCGTCGGAAAATGTACAAATCAATTAATTCTCATTTCTTTCCCTCTCCTTTTACATAGGAGTGTTACCTGGAGAATGACCAGACTTGCCTGTACCAGGCAGCAAAAGGACTGATGATGTTGCAAGCACTGTATGGAACCATTCCCCAGATCTTTGGAAAAGGAGAATGTGCACGGGTAATCACAACAGCTTTTACTCTGAAAAAAATGACATGTTTTATCTGCCTCATTAACACTAATTTTCCAAATCGATTTACAGCTTCTGTTTTACCTTCATGTTTTCACTGTGCATGCTTGGGCTTGTTGGAGCTCTCCCTTGATAACGCGACTCTAAAAGTACTTATCGTGCGTGCGTGTGTGTGCGTGTGTGTGTGTGTGTGTGTGTCACAAGATCTGCTTCTCTGCTTTTATGAAGTGTTCTAGTGCTTGCTGTGGGATCATGGTTTGGGAGAGGCTACTGGTTTTCTTTTTTTTCTTTTTTTTTTCTGCTTGAAGCAAAACTAGCTATGCTCTTTATGGACTGCATGCATCGTTCTTCAGCAAGGAAATGATTAGGTTACTTTTCAGTCCTTTTTGCATGCAAAAAAAAACAATTTGCATGGTGTTGCCAATCTAGTTTTTTTGGTGACTATCCACTACTGAACGTTCAAAGTTGCCCAATAACGTTTCCGTATTAAATGCAACCCTGACCAAATGGGGAGTCAGTGGATCAAGTTCAAAGTTTAAAAGGTAAAAAGACTAATGGCCACATGTGTTGTGTGTGCATTATATTGCCTAACTCTTATGGGAATCTTGATAATGGATATCTTCAGGTGGCATAGCAGTTAAGATATTCTGGGATACAAGGTCATGTAAGAGGCAGCAGTGTGATTTACAAATCTCACATAACATAGCAGGTGACATCGAAAAAAAAAACATCGAAGTAAGTGTCCAATGGTGGAGGCTCTAGCTTAAGTTTGTGAGACTTTGAAAGCCACGTTTTAAAACTAGTCTCTTCTCCAGACTCATTCCTATGAAGCCGAATATGCCCCCACTTCCAAAACAACTTTATGGCCAAGGGATCAACAAATTACTCAAAAATAACTTGAGGGTCTTTATTTGATTTATTGAGTATTTATAAGGCATACTGTACGTCAATAAGTGTTTCTAGACGCCAACAGTTTATTGGTTTGTTTTTGTCCCACCAGGTATTGGGTATAACCAAAGATGTGATGGGTGCAAGGTTATGAATTAATGTTAACCACTGGCTCTGGTCATTCTTCCACACTATAATTTTTTTGCCTGTTTGCATCATTGTAGAAGGGAATCAGCAGTATGCAGATCAGTCTTGGTCCTGCCATCAATGGGGAAGTTAAGGTTGACTGTGAAGGGGTTGAAACAGCATAGTAATTTGTCTGTCTGACACCCATTCAGATCCTTAACCTCATTTTGGACCATGGCCTTCATTCCTTACCTCTCTCCACCCAGGTGTTTCACACATTCCCCCTTCCTCTGGGATTTTGTATTGTCCTGAACGCTTCTTTCTTTACTCCTTCCTTCTTGGCTGGTGCAGGGGTCTTCTGGATTCCTCTACCAGGCCTCCCCACTCTTGGGTCGTCTGGGGGGTTAGGCAGCAACCACAGTATAACCAGTCGAGTTAGACCGCAGGGTACTTTAAGCTTTCACCTCCTGGTTTATTCTCAAATGCACCCCCCCAGCCTAGAGCTGTACTGGAGTTTGCTGCCATTACATTTCTGCCTCAAGCTTATCGCTGTCCCTTGATCTAGCCCCTCTCTAACAGCTTAGGAGCATTTTCCTGGCCCAGCGCTTAAAGCCTTTCTTTTCCTTGTCCTTCCTGCACACTTAATTGAGGTATTTCTCCCTCCTGTTGTTTGCCTCCTCCTGGCTCTTCCCTCTTGCTCCTTGATCTCTTTTCTCTGATGTTTCAGTTTTTGCTCTGTACTGAGGCTTTGCCTCCTCTCTGATCTGTCCAACTTTTCTCCTTCCTCCATCAGTAGGTAGTTTTTTTCACCTCCTTTCTTTTAACTCTGCTTAGATGTTCTACCAACTCCACTTTCCTCTTGTGCTCTTCCTCTCACCTCCTCTTCTTTATCTGCCTCCTTTGCTCTGTTGCACCTTTTCCCTCCTTATTTAATTTCTCCTTTTAATGTTCCTCCCCCCTTCTCTACACACATGCAAGCTATCTGTGCTTTACCTCTTCATCTTCTCATTGTATCTCTGCACCTTCTACACTCTGCTTTCTCCACTTTCAGCCTCTCTCCTCTCCACCTCACTCCCCTAGCTTTCCAACTGACTCCTAACGCCTACACTTCAACTCTGGCTAGCACGCATTTATATACTTTAGTGGAGTTTCTAAGTGGATAGTTAATGGCAGCTTTGCATGAATCAAGAGCAGGCTTTGTGCATACTGGTGCAGACTATTTCCCTACGTGAGATTGCTTGAGCGATGGATGGCTCTGCGCACCAAGGCTATGTAAAGGCCATCTGTCATCTTGAAGTCCGACAGACCTTTCCTTTCGGCCTCCCAACTAGCTGATTGGAGCCCCTGGCCCTGTTCTGTGCAAGGGTGTACTCTGCCCTTCCCCGGA
This sequence comes from Ambystoma mexicanum, assembly GCF_040938575.1. Taxonomy (NCBI): domain Eukaryota; kingdom Metazoa; phylum Chordata; class Amphibia; order Caudata; family Ambystomatidae; genus Ambystoma; species Ambystoma mexicanum. The sequence goes on along the minus strand of NC_090932.1, from coordinate 1,489,720,177 downwards.
GCAGGCACAGTTCCCATGGATATCACCCCAAGCCCACTGGGTAGGGAGGGGCACTGCACCTGCTAAAATAAAATCGCTGTTAACGGGAGATGGGCTACACCTGAGTTCTTAAATGACTAATGGACACAAACACCAGAGTACATTTTATAGGGATCCCAACGGGGACCCCTTTCTATTAAACACCTTTTGATCTTAAAACCTTTACCCTAGGATTCCCCTGGCGTGAGCTCCATCTAAATGAGTACCGGCTAAGTCAGCTCACCCTTCCTTGGAGGGATCTTGGGGACCCTTAGGATGAACCTACTGCAACCAAACCCCTTCCTTACCTCAGGTTACCACACACATGAAGTGTGAGGCTAGAGAATGCCCTCTGTGGGTGGTCCCGTTTTGCTAGGCGGCGCCAGGCAGGTCGGCAACCTATCCTGCTCCCTATGTAATATAATGGCCACCTAAACCTTCTACCCTATTTAATGTTTACCCTAATTAACATACCCCCAATAATTACCCCAAATACCTCAGACTTAACATTTAACCTATATAACAAAGCTTAATTATATATATTTTTTTAGAGGAGATGAAACTCCTGCATCAAGTCGGGAAAAATACACCAGGCAGAAACCAGTCGAGGCATACAAGAGGAAGAACAGACTGGGGAGAAGGGGCCAAGGTAAATCCAAAAAAAAAAGAGGCCAATTGGGAGCCCCGCAGACACGCGGTGGGAAGATCAAGAAACAGAAGCAATAATGATGACTCAAAATGTACAAGTCGTCAATCTGTCAGAGAGAGCATTAACAGACATAGAAATTCAAGTTTTGTCCAAAGGTTTATCTTTTTGTTTAACATCTAATTTTGATTGTGCGCAATGCAGAGTGGATTTACATCTGTTCATCAGAAAAATCAGGCTGGCAAAATTCTTTGCAGGAGCAAACATTAATGACACATCTGGTCCTCTAGAATCAGAAATGCTGTCGGCCCTCACTATTAGAGATATACCAACTTTGCGCACTTTATCATCATTACAAGAAGATGACGAAGAGATAACAGATATGAATGCACCTGATCTGAAATGGTCTTCTGATGTCCCTGAAGATCTCCTTACGAATATGCCAGCACCAAGTCTTTTAAGAAAAAAATCTAGATTTATTCCTCCAACTAACAACATGGCATTTATAGATCTCTTTGAGGATCTAATCATAGATGACTTGAAAAAACTGGCCTCTGAACAGCAAAATGCATCACAATGTAACCTCAGACGAACGAATAGCCATAAACAATCTAAAACAAGATGAAACAATTGTCATCCGTTAATCGGATAAAGGAGGAAATATTGTGATTTTGAACACACAGAATTATAAGCGAGAAGCCTCACGCCAGCTTAGACAACTTGACAACTATGAAAAATGACTTGCAAATCCACTTAAGTCATACAAAACGGAGTATGATCAGAAGCTCACGACATGGCACGAAATGGGCCTTTTGACTACACGAGAAAAGGCTTTTTTGACGAGACTTTCCAATTTTGCCAATAATACATTTTTTACCAAAAATCCACAAATGCAAGAGAACACCGCCGGGGAGGACAATAGTTGCATCAATTGACTCCCTGTTAGAAAATACATAGAAATATCTGGATCATTTCTTGTTTCCATTTGTTCAGACATTGCCATCCTACGTCAAGGATACATCTGACTTTCTCCAACAAGTCGATCAAATACCATGGAAACCAGGGTACTTATTAGTAACATTAGATGTGGTCTCTTTATACACATGCATCAGACATCAGGAAGGCATGGAAGCTATTAAACGATTTTTATCTACTAGATCATTAAGCTTTAGAGACCACTCACAAATGTTATTGGACATGCTATTTTTCTGTCTTACACACAATGCCTTGTTTGACGGCCAACATTATAAACAATTGTGTGGAACAGCTATGTGCACGACAGTAGCACCCACGTACGCGAACCTCTTTATGGGGGCCTGGGAAGCTAAGCTGTTTTCCGAAGAAGCTCTTTTTACATATACCAACAAGTTGGCCCTTTGGCGCCGTTATATTGACGACTTGTTTATATTGTGGGATGGCAGCGAACAGGAATGGATGTCTTTTTTTAACATTGTGAATGCACATGATACTAATCTTAAATTTACCGAACAACATGATCGAATAGAGGTGGTTTTTTTGGACATTAAGATCTTGGTAAAAAATGAAGTACTGACGACAAACTTACAAAAAAACAACAAGTACAAACTCATTGTTTCATGCGGAAAGTGCACACCCAAAATGTCTAAAAAACAGTATACCCTATGGTGAATTTTTAAGAATGAAAAGAAATTGTAGCGAAAACAAAACTTTTGAAAAGAATGCCAAAATAACAGCGATCAATTTCATGGCAAGAGGCTACAAGAAATCAACTATCAATAGTACCTTCAATCAATGCGCCAAACAAACTCGAGCAGAAATTTTTAGAAAAAACAAGGAGAAAAATGAACAGAAGTCACAGGAAACGAAGTCTGAAAGTATACGCTTCATCACAACTTACAATAATGGGGCAAAAGACATCCAGAAGATCCTGTCTAAACGATGGGCGTTATTACAAAGAGATCCAGATATTGCAGCACACATTCAGAAAAATGCCAGTGACATTCAGAAAAGCGAAATCGCTACATTCAGAGTTGTCACCAAGTCTCTTCTCGACCCCGACACAGACAGCAAATCAATGGTTAATAAATAATCAGGGGGGTTTTTACAAATGCACAAAATGCAAGGCCTGTAAACGTAGGGTGGCTTTGAAAGACTATATACATCCGCGAACCCAGAGGAAAGTGATTATTAAAAAACATATCACCTGTGCAACAATTTATGTAGTCTATGTGATCACATGTGGCTGTAACCTCTGGTACATAGGCAGCACAAAACTAGAAGTAAAACTTCGAATTTTACAACATCTTCGGGCCATTAAAAACAAAGATCCAACTTACCCCCTTGCCAAGCATTTTGAGGAAAAGCATAATGGAGATATTTCATCTTTCAAATATTTCGGCATAGACAAAATCTTACCACACCCAAGAGGAGGTAATCGAGAATTAAAGTTGAGACAAACTGAATGTAAATACATCATCGACTACCAGACAGAAAATTCAGGTGGCCATAACAAGGACGAGGATCTCTATACATTTGTGGGAAATTAGAACTGTTTTTGGGTATATTTGTAATATGTATAACAAAAGCCAAAACATGAAAATAGAATATGGAGACTTTATCTAAGATTATGAGACCACTGTATGTTTGCTTACCTTTGAAGTATACTTTCTTTTAACACATTTTTTTATATAGTTTTTACATTTCTTAACATGTAGAAAGCTTTTTAATAATCATACACATATATTTTTGAACATGGTTGCATTTTTTGGCAATCTGTCACAGGCTCCTTTTAAACACTTGAAAACATATACTATCCCCCTTTTTTCCTTTTGAGTTCCCTCTTTTAACATCTCATATATTTGAAAACTGAGATGTTTGGGGTCAACTAAGTTGTTTTATATATTGTGCGCATAAAGCACTTTTTTCTGGCAAAGAGGTTTTATAATTACTGAAGACTGTCGAATGATTATTGTGATGCACTATGCACTTTATCTATAGTACTAGTCACTTTGGAAATGTGGAACATTTGCTGCTACTATACATAATGCACTTTATCCAGGGCCTTAGATACTATGGATGCTTGGAACATCTGTTGCCATAATGCACATTGCCCTTTATACAAAAGGTTAGAAATTACTGTTACATTCCTTGAAATGATTAGGTATGCTTGTTGCCATATTAGTACGAGTATTGCCATTGTGCACTATGCACTTTACTAAAGTATAAGATATTTTGGAAATATGGGAATACTGGTAGCTATAACACACAATGCACTTTGTTAAAAGCACTTGGCACTTTGGTAATCTGGAAAATGCACTATAGCAATGACATAGGAAAAACATGTCCTTAGGTAATGGCTACAGTTTGAAATTTCACAAGTGCATAACATGTCATTTGTTATACCAGCTAGACTTGACTTATTTATTGTTATTGTTATACCAGTATTTTCTCTGTGCACTATGCACCTTATTCAAAGTTTGGACACTTTGGAAATGTGGAAATACTTACCATTACAATGCATAATGCACTTTATTGAAAGCACCAGGCACTTTAGTGATATGGAAAGTGCAATATGGGCATGATGTGAGAAACCTCTTTAAAAACATGGGTTATTGTTAATAATCCAGGAAGTGCAATGCTTGATGTAGAAATGTAAATAAAAATATACAATCAAGATTTATACGTTGGGAAATATGACTGTACTATCAGTATCTTTGTCAATATGTGTTGCATTTCTAAAACCATATATTTCATGTAAAACACAGAAAGTATTTGGCTCTATTAGTATTTGTGAATACATGGTTTAACCGTTCCAAGATGTCACTCACAGAAACATGTACTGGTAATGAGAGGTTTAGTTACAACCAGACGAAGCCCGTTAGGGTGAAACGTGTAGTTGTTTTGTTCTCTCCTGAGCAACTTGTCCACTGTACCTGTTGAATAAAGGACGTTTGATGGAGATCCTTTTTTAAACGTATCTGGGTGATTTTTTTCATTGAGGAGAGTGCCGTCCAGAAAGCGGTATTCCGCTTTCACTTTCTTTGTTTTGGTATATATGTGCTCACAACATATATACAAAATAAAGTGCTATATCACAATGGGGTAACTGCTGCAGTCAGTCATCCGCAGTACCTTGAGGTCTGTCCATGGGGTGCTGGGTCTGGGCAGGCTGGTGTAGGGCTGATGCAGGGCTGAGAATTGTTGATTGCAGACTGGGGTTTGGTCCTGTTGACGCCTGATGGTAGATCTTGTTTGATGCCTGGCCCCTCTTTTGTTTTCATGGTGGCACCGTCTGCCACATGGGGCCACTCACACTCACTGGCAGCATGTGCTCCTGATTGCATCCTGGGTGGCCCCCTGCTTGAGTGGTGGCCCGCCCACACTTTGCTGCTGTACAAGTTGTATATCATATTTTGTTGGTTGGGCGCCCACCTGATATCACTGCTGCAACCCGGGCACCATTTTGGATTCCGGCAGAGTCCTCGTTGCTATGGGGAGGCTGCGATACTCCCCGCTGCGCACTGCGGGCTCCTCCTGGCCTGCCCCTCAGCGATGCGTTGTTGAATGCAGGGGACAGTCCATGTCTTCACTTGGGCTGCTCTGCTGGGCAGCTTGGGGCTTTCTTCACCTGGGCCGCTCAACGGAGCGACCCGGGACTTCACCGACTGGATTGGCTGCCGAAGAGGACTTTGATGATGACGGGCCCGCCTCTCTGGCTACGAGGCAGGCCTTTTGTATCACATACACGGCCTTGGCCGGGCTGTTTATTAATGGGCCCAGATGGCCACTGCCACTCTGCCTGTGCCACAAATGTCTCTGAGCCCGCCCGGTCTGGCCCCGCAGGCACCATGGCCCGAGGGCGGCCGAGCTACCCCTGGCATAGACGCTCGGCCCCCTTGGAAGCAGTCTCGAGGGGCCTCCTCATGCGCTGGCCAGCGCTAATCAAAGGATTCAAGCTCCGGGGGGGGGCACTCAAGGCCCCCCCCTCCCACAAGTAAGCCTCTCTCTTTCCCTCTCTTCTCAAACTGTCCTTTTGTCAACTATCTTTTTCCCAAAATGTATCTAGATTCTCTTTTCTCGGGGAGTTCTTTCCTATTGTTGTTTTCTCCTTTCTCTTAACATTTCAGCGATTCATCGAGGTGTGTGTGTGTCTGTCATGATGACATCATTGTGGTCTGCTTCAAAATTCTACTGGTGGCAGAGTCTCCGTTTTCCCTAGAACTGGTGCGGGCCCTTTGTAAAGTCTAGTCACTGAATGTCCTAGCGGGCATCCTACCAGACCAGCTTTAAAATACCCATCTGTCCAGTACCTAAAGCATAGCTACTTTAAGAAACGGTATTGCACTATGCCTGTAAACCTCCCCACCTTAGGCATTAACAGTTATGTCGTGTGACAAGCCCAGTTCCCCCTTGTCAACCACAGTATGGGAGCCCTCCGTCACCCGAGCGTGCCCTTGGCGACAGAGATCCCCACTGCTTTGCTAAGGTTTTGCTATGGTTACACCTGTTGTCGTAGTGATTCAGGCTGATTGTTATGCTTTCCATATGCTGTCTGTAAACGTACATTGGTACATTCGTTCTTTCTCTGAGATTTTGTCATATCTTATTCTATACACTGTACAAGCAGCACGCACTTACAATTTACGAGATTCTCACAGGCCGTGAGGCAAGCAACTGGGGGGGTACCAGTTGGGGGTACCGGTCGGGTGCTCCAAAGTTGTGTTTGGAGGAGCAGTCGTCACGGCAACCCCTCGGCGCTTGAGCAGTAGGACGGAGCCGTGGCGGTGGCCATCTTGGAGCGGTAAGGGGTCCATAGCAAGCAGGGCTGAACTAGTATGTTTTGACTAGCTTGTTATGAACAGAAACAAATAAACAAGGTGTATAGTGTACATCTTCAATATACTTAAGGAACTTGCTCCGTCTATCGGTGTCTTATCACATGGGTCAAAGGAAGGGCATAGGGATCATCCTAATTATTACATCAAATACTGTACCCAACCACTTTGGGCATAATTAAAGGTACATCGCACATTATATTCTTGCCCAAGTATCTCTCAGGTGTTGCTTGCTCACAATCTTAAACAAAACACATTAGATCTGTAGGGAAGGCATGGTATCAACACTAAGACACACAAGTGACCACAGTTCAAGGTTGTTTATTGAACTTCAACAAGGGTGTGATAAACGCCTATCTAAAGATGGAAGTAAGCTACGACCATCAAATAATAATAATGCAGTCCTAGTAGAGTTCTCGTCAAAATAAAAGGGCCTATACTAGAAAAAAACTATTGCCAATCCTTACCTTTAAATACAGATGGTGTCGGGTGAAGTTCATGAAAAAAAAAGTCAGGATAATGGGGCGTTGGCCTCCCTTCCCCACGTTTTCAATACTGGGCAAGGCGATTCGCTCGAGCAAAGCGCACAGTCTGGCTTCTGCGGCATGAGAATATAGTTCAATCTTCACAGTTCAGGACCTTCTGGGTCGAAGCCTCTTTACTACCTGTAAGCCTCTAGATTCAAAATGGGCCTGCTGGGCAAAAACAATATGTAAATGTTCTTTTCGTTTCAAATGTATTCCAAGGTGGCTGTTTACCTTAGATCCCCCCTCTTCCGGGCTCAGATCCCTTTTTAACCAATGTTAAGAGAATTCTTTCTCAGGTGACTCTCGGTTCACCCCAGATCCTCTTCTGCCAGGCTCAGATCCCTTTCTTTCAGTCAATTAGTCTCCCTCAGCTCGAACCAATTGTGATTTTACTTTAAACTATCAAAGACTTTTGAATGCGCACAGGGTTTAGCTTGACCCGTTGCATGACCACTTCGATTTCGTTATTCCCTTTTCTCACACTCTGCATTAGTTGGGTACCTGGTGGAGACCTTCGAATGAGTGCCCAGGTGGCGCCGGACTACTCTGTGTGTGGTATATTTTGTTGGCCTCCCAAAGTTCAAAATGTAAAGTTCAATCACTCCTTTGGTTCCAATTGTATTTGCATCGCTCTTTGCAAACGCCTTACACACTGTTCTCTTTGTACAATGTTACCTCTTGCAACCTTGGTTCAAAGCACAAGCTGGTTTGATCTCCGTCTCACTGGATGTGCTGTCTTTGCTGACGCTGCTTTGTTGTAGGAGCCAAGGACAGTACCACAGCGGCAATCGCTCCTCCCCACCTTGGTTATCGACACGGGAGAGCCCCGGCTACCTCCGATACACAGGTTTGATCAGCCTTAGTTCCTGGTTTTCGGTTCCTTACTTTCCAAGACTCGCGAAAATAACGGTCTTAAGAGGTCAAGGGTACTTCTCTCCTTGAGACTCTCTGGTCTTGCCGTCTTTTTCCTTGTATTAAACTGCTGTTTCTCATGTGCTTTGCCTTGCCCAGAGCGTGCTTTCATGCTCTGCCTTTTATCCGTGTGGGGAAGCGTGATGGAAGTCAGGTGTGTGTAATAATCTGTAATTGCCTGTCTATGGTGTTGGGACATTTCAGGTACACGGCTCTGGTGCTAGACTGTTGTCGCTCATGGTGAACTGTCAGTGTGAAAGGGTTTGTGTTGGAAAAGGGGAACGGTTGAATTCCTGGGTATCCTAACTGGTAGGATAGGGAAAAGGTGTTATTGGGAAGGGGCCACTGCGTCTCACCCTCTGGTGGCCCACTTCTACTCCCGAGAGCCCCTCATCCAGGTGATTTCCCCCTCCCACACCCCCCAGACTGGTCAAACCCCCCCCAACCCGGAACTGGATCCAAAAGTGATGGCTGTGTCCTGGCCACCTGGATGACAGATCCCCAGGGACTAGCAGGTGAGACACCTTCAGGTTTGTGAATCCAATTACTCTATCCAGGCTACCTCTCTCTGTAATAGTCTCCTATGTAGGTGACTGCCTCTATTTTGCATTGAGACCTGTTCTAGTAACACACTTAAGTTGTTCTGCATTGTGTCTGGCCTCCACAAAATGTGTTGCCACTGGTGATTTGAGGTTTTTAGTTCTTATATTGGACTTGTGTTCGGTCCATCTAATTTTAGCTTATCTCATGGTCATCCCCACATAGTAGTATCCACAGGGGCAGCTGAAAGCATATTTACATTTGTAAAGTCACAAGTGCAAGAGTGTTTCAATTCTATTTTTTTCCTTGAATACGGGTGTGTAATCTTGTTCCCCTTCATGATATTACTGCAATGCTGGCAGTTGTAGCATAGTTGTGTACCTCCTGTATTTTTCTTTGTATTGATTCAGGGACACTGTGTCTGCTCTTACTAGTCTGTTGTGGAGTGCCTGACTGTTCCTGTAGGCAAATTATGGGAGTTCCGGAAAAGGCCTTTGTAGAGTAGGGTCTTTGCGCATCATTTCCCAATGTTGTTTCACAATTCCTTTGATTCTAGTGCTTTGTATAGAGTGTGTTGCCACATCCACCAGGGAAGGATTAGTTATAGGTGGTTTAGTTGTGGGTAGAAATTCTCTTGTTATCCGCTCTACTTTTTTGGATATCCCTTTGATCAGATCCTGGAATTTAACCTGTAATTCTTGAGCTTGTCTCTTATACTCGTCCATGTTGGATATGTTTTGCTGATACCTTAAGAATTGACTCAATGGTACATTGTCAATGGTTCGCTTAGTATGAAAACTGGTAGTAAGTAGAAAGCTGTTTCTATCCATAGGTTGGTAAATATCCTGGTGTTCAGTTTGTCGTTCTCATGGTATATCTCTGCATCCATAAAATGGACCCTGTTGTCCATGTGCTGCGTTGTGGACCTGATTAGTGGGTGCATTTGGTTCACCATTTCAAAGAAATTTGCCAGTTCTTGTTTAGGACCAGTCCAGATCCCAAACTCATCGTCTATGTAACGCACAAAGACCGATAGATGCTGCATCCACCTAGTGGAATTTAAGATATGTTCTGTTTCCATATAGAGCATATAAGTGTTTGCATAGCTAGGAGGCATGGCTGCTCCCATGCTGGTGCCTGACACTTGAAGAAAGCACCTTTTGTCAAATGTAAAGAAATTGCTCAACAACACCAGTTACAAAAGAGTGAGAACAAAGGTCCGATCTGCCAGACATGAGTTGGAATTGAGGAGCCACTCCATCGCTTCCAAATCTGCTTCATGCACAACATTGGTGTAAGGGGACGTGACATCCATGGTGAAAAGTGTACCGCGTCCCTGTACAAAAGCTGCATTACTGAGTATAGAAAGGAAATGTGTCGTGTCCTTGATGTATGTCAACTGTCTTTAATCAAAGGTTGTATCACCTTGTCTAAGTACTTAGCAAGCAGTTCCAGTAAGCTACCCATCGCTGCAATAATGGGGCGCCCCAGTGGGTTCACTAGACTCTTATGAATCATAGATAAGATATAGAAGACCGGCATCACCGGATGCGCAGTCTCCAGGAATTTCCTGGTACGTTCTGAGATGACGTCTCGGTTTTCTGCTTCATCCAGAACTTCCTTGATGAAAGATTGGCCCAGTCATGAGGGCCCGACTGAAGCCTGCCAAAAAGTGCAACTCTTGGTACGACTCCAAACTGGCTGCCCTTAAATGCAAGTGCAGAGTGGCAGAACAGAAATGGGGTTTTTCAGGTGCACCCTCTGACAAACTGGCCTCTTGCCTTCTTCAAAGGCAATATGGACTCTGCATCCGCTCCAAGAAAAGTGTCTACATTCAATCCTGCATCTCTGCAGCATCTAACAAACAGCCTAACTTTTTAAAGTCTGAAAGGAGCTGGCCAACCCTACTGCAGCTGCATCCTCTACTGCACCCACCCAGGCCCTTTGCTCGGCCCTGACCACACATTTCACCACCAAAACACAGGACCTCCTGTCCTTGCTCTCTTCCGCTCTCCCTCCTGCACCAACATCTCTTGGGCCCCATTTCGCCGCCCCCACCCTTTATCCTCTTCTCGCCTCCCTATCCCCTGTCACACCTGATGAGGTCTCTAGACTAGTCCGGTCTATGAAAGACTCTTCTAAACAGGTGGACCCCTGCCCCTCCAAAACCATCAAGGATAATATTGACGCACTCGCTCCAGCCTTGGCCAACCTCTCTTTTGCCACTGGAGTTTACCCCTCTCCTCTCAAGCACTCTCTTGTGTACTCTCTGCTCAAAAAAACCATCCGCCGACCAGTTCATTCCGGCAAACTATCGCCCGGTCTCCATCACCACCTTTCTGGGAAAACTCATGGAGAAACTGGCTATCACCTCCACACTGAATCTGTTGGTTGTCTCCATGACAATCAGTCTGGTTTTACAGCATCCAGAGGCACGGAAACTGCTCTTCTGAACACCCGTGAAGACCTGCTCTCCAATCTTGACTCTAACTCTCCCTCTGTCCTCATTCTTCTAGACCTCTGTTCTGCTTTCGATACAGTAAGTCACAACATCCTGGTCACCCTTCTCCTTGATACGCTGGGAATCACAGATCAGGGCCTGGCGTGGCTAGCCTCCTTTCTCTGTGACCGGCCCTCCCAGGTGGAACTTTGGTCCTTTCTATCCTCTATCACTCTCTCTACTTGTGGTGTCCTCCAGGGATCTAACTGGTCCCCCTGGTTCTTCAATATCTACATGGCCCCCTTGGCCCACAGGATCTCTACCTTTACCTCATACTTTCAGTGTTATGCTGGTGACGCCCAGCTCTCTTTCAGGCTACCCTCAACCTCCTCCTCGCTCATCCCTGATTGTCTATACGCAATTCAGTCCTGGTGTGTGGCTAACAATCTCCGCCTGAATGCCAGTAAGGCAGATTGTCCTCATTGGTAACCCTGCTCCCGCTTTCCCACTTTCACATGGGCCAGCCTCCCTTTGCCCTCACCACCATTGAGGTAAATAAAACTTGGGTTCATATTCGACTCTACGGTCTCCTTCTCTTCGCACATCTCACACATCTCCAAAAAGCTGCATTACCAACTGCACCTCATCAGAGGCATTCTACCTTTTCTCACTTTCCCCCAGAGGCTCACCACCTCGAGAGCCATGGTTCTCTCTAGGCTGGACTATTGCAACAGCCTCTTCCTCAACCTTCCTACTTCTACTCTCTGTCCTCTACAACTCATCCAGAACAGAACTGCAAAACTTATCCTTGGCCTCAAGCCCAGGAACAACATCTCTCCAGCTTTGAAATCCCTCCACTGGCTCCCTCGTGGCTGCAAGGATCAAGTTCAAGACCCTCTGCATAATCCACAAGGCTTTCTGGGGCCGGGGGCCACACTATCTACAATGCTCTCTTCCTAAATACTCTCCCTCTAGAATCCTCTGCTCATCCTCCTCCAACTCTCTGCGGGTGAGCCGCTTTTACAAACAGAAATTTGGGGGTAGATCTTTATCCTCTGCAGGTGTCTCCCTCTGGAACAGCCTCTCTCCATCTTAAGCACCGTAAGGTCTGAAAACTCAAGACCTTCCTCTTCTCTTCCTCCATCTCTCTTCCCTGCTAACCTCCATCTTTTTCTCCACCCTCTTCTTCCTTCTCCGCCCTAACGCTGTTTACTTTTTGCTGACTGGTTGCCTGGTTCACTACCAGAGCCTTACAGGTCTCAGGCCCCCCTGCCAGTCTTTGGACTTGCCTCCGGGCCACTGCACTATGTTCAGCATTACTGCACTTTCAGCTTACGCTCCATAAGGGAGGCAACCTCTGCACTTAACCCAGGGCCCTGTTGGACTGGACATGTTTGTCCCCCCCGCATCCCTTCCACGCACCTCCGTCTGTACGCATCCATTACCTAAATGTATTAGGATTAGTTGGTTGATCTGTCCTGTCGTCCCCCGCCACCCCTACCTTTTTCTGCCCCCCTACTCCCCCTCCCTAGCTGGGTCGACACTGTAACATTTCATGCACTTGCACTAGGAGAAATGCTGTTGGGGCCTAGTATGTTAGTTTCGAGGGGATTGGGTCCTCCGACGTATTCCATATCTATGACATGTAATCACCACAGCTGTGCTGCTTCGGAAACTTTTTTCGGCGTCTGCGTCCTGCGTCGATGACGTCGATGCGCCGTTGTCGAGGACCTCCTCCGACGTCCGATGTCATCCGATGTGATAAGTAGGACGCACGACGCCCGTAGCCTCAGTTCCGTTTTTTCCGCGAACCTGTTGCTTCGTGAATCTCGGTTACCGCCTCGACTCTTTGGAGTTCTGTTCTTCTCGGTTCTTCGAACCTGTTTGTTTTGTGAAAATCCTTTATGTGAAGATGTCTTCTACTTCGTCTTCGACCCCGCGTCCGGGATTCAAGAAGTGCGGGGAGTGTGGGTCCAAGATGTCGGTGACAGACTTGCACAACGCCTGCCTCTGTTACCTCGGGGAGGCCCACGACACGGATGACTGTATCGACTGCCAGTCGCTCACGTCCAAAGCCTTACACGAACGTAAGAAGAAGTTGTCGGTAGGTCGGGTGTCCAAGCCCCGGAAGTCGAGGTCTGCGGGGCTTTCGACGGATGATTCGAGGGGTGACTCTCCGCGTCATCGTCGGAAGTCTCGTGGGTCTCCTTCTAGGAGTCGGTCTCGCCACTCCTCAGCCTCTTCGAGGCATTCTCGGAAGCGCCGACACCGGTCGTCTTCCAGGTCCTCTTCGGAGGACTCTGCCCGGCACGTCGCTTACCCCACCAGCCGTGCGACGCCGGAGGAATGGGCTTCCTTCGGGAAGAAAATGCTGGCGATTCTTGAGTCGCAGGGTACTAAGCCGTCCGGGCCCCCGAGTGGGGTCGAGAGTCACTGCTCGCAAGAGTGGTCGGCACGAGTCACGGGAGAGGTCCCGTTCGGACAAGGAGACTCGTTCTCGACGTACCCGTTCCAGGTCCCGGTCCTCGACGCGTTCGAGACCGTGTGCACCTGTGAGGTCTTCGAGGAAGACATCGACGTCTGAGGCGTCGAGGGCGTCGACAGGCTTTCTCGAGGCTCCGGCTCCGAGGAAGTCGTCGAAGCCGTCGACGCTCAGGTCGTCGAAGGACACGCTCGGGGCTCCGGCTTCGAGGGCTGTGTCGATGCTGGCGGCGCTGCATCTGATGTCGACGCCGATTTCCTCGACGCCGATGCCTGTTCTCTCGACGCCGGCGCCGAGTCGCTCGACGCCTTTCGTGTCGGAGGTGCCCCGTGGCACGGGGGAACCCCCTAGGAAGGCTCTGGTTAAGAGCAAGCACTCTCGGGTGCCTTCTTTTCGCCACCTGGAATATATTTCAGAGGCGGATGAGGATTCTGATGTCCTGGTTCCTAGTCAGGTTCCAGATGAAATTGTCTCGGGCCATAGTCAGTTTGACGATTTGAGGCAGTCACTGCATGATGCCAGTGGACTGGACACCTCTCCGGAGGTGGAGTTTTGTAGGCCTGAACCTGGCTCTCATGCCGATTCCTCGTATACGCGCCTTATGGCTAGGGTTTCTGAGTACTTGGGATGGTCTGCTCCCCCAGGGGAGTTTGTGCAGGATGATCTAACGGACATCCTTGATGTTGGTCCCCCAACTGACCCGGTACTGCCGTTCCATATGGCTTTACAGAGAAGGGTGGCGGCGGCTTGGACTGCTCCGGAGAGTCTCCCGGCGGTGGGCAGATCCTTGAAGCGAAAATACCGTCCAGCCAGTAGCGACCCCTGCTACTTGACCAGGCACCCCACTCCGGAGAGTTTGGTGGTGCAGGCGGCCACGGCCCCGGCAAAGCAGGCGTCGTACCCTACCATCCCTCCTGATAGGGACGACAAACGTTTTGATGGCTGGGCGAAGAAAGTGTTTTCTTCTGGTGGTATGGCGCTTCAGGCGGCCAACTCCATTTGTGCCTTGTCTCGTTTCACACACACTCTGTGGAACTGTGTTGCGTTAGCGGGTAAACATATTCCCGAAGGGGACGAACGGGATGGTTTCCTTGCTGTGGTCCAGGATGGTAAGGATGCCATGTGCGAGTCCGTTCAGTCGGGTTTGGACTTAGCTGAATGCGTCAGTAGGTCCATGGCGGCGAGCACTGTGATACGCAGGTTTGCGTGGTTGCGGAAGTCGGGTTTGCTCCTGATGTTCAGTCCCGGCTCCTCAACATGCCCTTTGACGGTGAACACCTTTTTGGCAGCAAGGCTGACGAGAGCCTTGAGAGGTTGCAGACCTCAAAAGCTGCAGCGAAGTCGTTGGGCGCTGCAGTTCGCCAACCTCCGCCTTTTCGTCCTAGGGGACAGCAGTGGAGGGGTGGTTCCTTTCGCTATTACTCGTCCTTCAGTAAAGCGAGAGGAGCTGGCAGTCAAAGAGGCCAACGCAGGGGTACCAGAGGTGAATGACAGGGTACCCGTGGTGCCAAGGCCGCTCGGGCAGTTGCCTCTTTGCCCTCAGGTAACGCCGCAGCCGCTCCCACTCAGTCATGAGGCCATGTCCCATGGTTCGCCGGTTGGGGGAAGGCTGGCGCAGCATCTTGTAGAGTGGCAAGCCATTACTTCAGATGTGTGGGTTCTGGAGATCATGACCCACGGCTACTGTCTTCCCTTTCGGCAGAGGCCTTGCGACAATCCACCGGGGAACCTCTCTTTGCAGAGTCCGGATCCGCTCTTTGTGCAGGAAGCCCTGCTGGAGAAAGGCGCCATAGAACTGGTGCCTGTAGCGGAGAGGAACAAGGGATGATATTCCCCTTATTTTTTGATTTTGAAGAAAGACGGGGGATTGAGACCCATCATGGACTTGCACGGTTTGAACAAACTCCTCAGGAAAGACAAGTTCAAGATGGTTACTCTCTCTCAAGTCCTCCAGGCCCTTCAGCTTCAGGACTGGTTGGTGTCACTCGATCTCAAGGATGCTTACTTCCATCTGCCGATCCATCCCAAGCACAAGAAGTACCTGAGGTTCGCGGTTGGCGACTCGCACTTTCAGTTTCGGGTCCTGCCGTTCGGATTGACCTCCGCCCTGAGGGTTTTCACCAAGCTCATGGTGGTGGTGGCAGCGCATCTCAGGCAAGGGGGATTCACGTCTACCCCTACCTGGACGATTGGTTGATCAGGGGGAGCTCTCCCGAGCAAGTCCTGGATCATCTGTCCGTCACCTGCCACTCCCTTCACAGGCTGGGCTTCTCCCTCAATTTAAAGAAGTCCCATTTGACGCCAACTCAGCGGCTCCAGTACATCGGAGCAGTGCTCGACACTTCCCTGGGGCAGTGTTTTCCTCCCCAGGTGAGGGCTCTTCACATTCAGCAGATGGTGCACAAGTTTCAGCATGCCCAGACGCTCCCAGCGTTCGAGTTCTTGAGGTTGCTCGGCCTCATGGCATCCTGCATTCTTCTGGTGCCAGAGGCTCGCCTGCGGATGAGATCTTTGCAGTGGGCACTCAAGACGCAATGGTCGCAGTCCTCCGGCAGGATGTCGGACCCGGTTCAGGTGCCGTCCTCGGTCGCCCAGGACTTTCTGTGGTGGGCCGTCGAAGGCAACTTGATGAAGTGGGCTCCATTTTGCCTTCCCTGGCCGGAGGTGACGATCGTGACGGATGCATCCCTCACGGGATGGAGAGCTCATGCCAACGGGCTGACAGTCATATCAATCTGTTGGAGCTGAGGGCCGTCAGGCTAGCCCTGAAGGCTTTTCTGCTGACTGTGCGAGGAAAGAGTGTCCTGATCCTGACGGACAACACAGTGGCCATGCACTACCTCAACAAAAAGGGGGGGCAGGGTCACTTCATCTGTGCAGGGAGGCGATGCAGCTCGAGTTCTGGGCCATCCAGCAGGAAGTTTCGATCTCGGCAGTTCATCTGGCCGGAGACGAAAACGTGACGGTGGACGCTCTGAGCAGGCAGAGCGCGATCTCTCACGAGTGGGAGTTGGCTCAGGAGATTCTCCTGGAGATCTTCGCCCTTTGGGGGACCCCTCAAGTGGATCTCTTCGCCTCCAGTGTCAACCGGAAGTGCGAAAGGTTTTGCTTGTGGGAATTTCCTCCAAAAGGAGCCTTAGGAGACGCGTTCGTGGTGGAGTGGTCATTCCCGCTGCTGTACGCGTTTCCGCCAGTCCCCGTCATCCCTCAAGTGCTGCGGAGGTTACGGAAGTTTGGTTCCCGGATGATCCTCGTTGCTCCGGCGTGGGCTCGGAGGACGTGGTACCCGGACCTTCTCGACTTGTCCATCTGCCCTCCACGTCGTCTTCCCTACCGAGACGATCTGCTCTCACGGGAGGGGGGTCAGGTTCTCCATCCAGAGGTCGGATCCCTCAACCTTCACGCTTGGCTTCTGAAAGGTTGAGGTATAAGGATTGGGACCTCCCTGAAGACGTGATGGAGGTGTTGCTTTCGGCCCGAAGGCCAGCAACAAAGTCTCTGTGCCGTTGGCGTATGTTCTGCAACTGATGCAGAGTTCAGAATGTGGATCCTTTTGCATGTGACATCCTCATGGTTCTGTCCTTTTTACTTTCTTTGGCCCACAGGGGCTTGCAAGTGGATACCATTAAAGGTTACCTGGCGGCGCTGTCCATCTTTAGGCGCTCGTCTGAAGAGTGTTCTTACTTTAAAATCCCTTTAATTTCACAGTTTATGAAAGGGCTCGCTAATGTGTTCCCTCCGTCACCTTTCCTGGTGCCCGGTACGGATTTAAACCTTGTTCTTACGTTTCTTATGGGTGCTCCGTTTGAGCCTTTACATTCTTGCCCTTTGAGGCTGTTCACTCTGAAAACTGTTTTTAGTTGCGGTTACTTCCGCTCGCAGAGTGAGTGAGTTAGAGGCACTTTCAGTTAAACCACCTTTCACTGTATTTCACAAGGACAGGGTTGTCCTTAGAGTTCGTCCTTCTTTTCTTCCGAAGGTAGTGACGGAATTTCATTTGACCCAGAAGGTTGTTCTTCCGGCATTCTATCCTCCTCCGCATCCTGGTAAGGAAGAGGAGAGGCTCCATAGGCTTGATCCTAGGAGAGCTTTAAGCTTTTATGTTTCACGCATGTCCCGGGTCAGAGTGGACGATGAACTCTTTATTGGTTACGCTGGAAAACGTTTGGGGCAAGCTGTGACAAAACAGACTTTGTCTCGCTGGATTATTTTGGCCATCTCGGAGTGCTACCGCTTGGCGGGTAAGGACCCACCGGCTGGCTTGCGGGCCCATTCTACCAGGGGTATGGCTGCATCTACTGCCCTGCAGAGGGGTGTTCCTATTCGCAACATCTGTGATGCAGCCACCTGGGCTTCAGTACATACATTTGTGCGTCACTATTCCCTCGATTCCATCCAAGGACAGGATCTGGCCTTTGGCAAGGCGGTCCTTTGCTCTGCTATTTGATTGGCTATTCTAAATTTTGATTCTAAATTCTTTCCCTCCTCCTTGCTCTGGTACTGCTTTGGGAGTCTGTCATAGATATGGAATACGTTGGAGGACCCAATCCCCTCGAAGAACAAGTTACTTTATTACCTGGTAACGTTCTTTCGATGGGATGGTCCGACGACGTATTCCATATCGCTCCCGCCCTGCCTTCCCTGCTGCAGAATTTCTTTTGCGATTGCAGCTTACGTTCCGCAAGGCTTTGTGTCTCACTGGCAGTTGACTAATGTCACACGTTCTGGGGGAAAAAACTACAACTGAGGCTATGGGCGTTGTGCGTCCTACTTATCACATCGGATGACGTTGGACGTCAGAGGAGGTCCTCGACGACGGCGCATCGACGTCATCGACGCAGACGCCGAAAAAAGTTTCCGAAGCAGCACAGCTGTGGTGATTACATGTCATAGATATGGAATACGTCGTCGGACCATCCCATCGAAAAAAGGTTACCAGGTAAGAAAGTAACTTGTTCCTTTCTGTTTAGATCATTCAAAACCTTCAAGGCCTAAGAATGATTATTGTATTACTTTGTTCCCTTCCTGCCTTGAAGCGCTTTGAAGTACTCCACCTATGTATAAGCGCTGTATAAATAAACAATTACACTTACAGTTAGTGCCTTCTCCTTCTCTGTTAGATCATATGGAATTTCCTGATAGGTCTCTCCATCGTTCAGTGGTCTCTCAACTTCTTTAAGTTAGTCTGTCTTGTCCATGAGGACCAGCGCCATTTTCTGCTGGTTTTGATTGTCTAAGCACTTGTCTTTCTCAATTAGTGAAATGTCCATGTTTCTTTGGTTGGAACGATATCTTCTTAAATCCCTCAAGGTCTGTTTTGTCAAAGGCGATCAGAATTCTGTTTTGCACTGGTGGAAAAAAAGTGCTTTTAGGTGCCATTTCTAGGTATTCAGAGCCTTCTGCACTGTCACTTGGTTCCTCTGAGTCAAAGAACTCGTTTGGTTTCAGTTTCCTTTGATTTTTTTTCTCGCAGAAGGGTGCTGCTGTGTTGTGGTACAAATGATAATCCTTTCTGTAATAAGCTTAATTCCAAACTTGACAACAAATGTGTTGAGATGTTTGCTACTAATTTTTTTTTGTTATTGCCGTCTTTCATTAAGGAATTTTTCTTTTACCCTCCACAGGTTGGTCTCTTCATAAAAAGGCAACTAGGCCAATGACAGTCGAGTTTGATGGTGCCACATAAGCTTCTGTTTCTGTCCCCGGAATTGTTTCCAATTCGGTACTAGACCCATCAGAAGATGTTTCCTTATTTGGCACTTGAGGTTTTGGTATACTTGGTGGATTCTGCTTGGGAGCTCTTTGTCTGTAATATTCTTGTCCATAATAGTCTTGCCACGTGCATATTTGTAATCCTGGGTGTCCCTCCTGAATTTCCTTATTTCTTTGTATTTATCGAGCTTTGAATTGGTGTCTTCTAATATTTGATCTATTTGTTCCTTGGAGAGATTGCTACTCAGGGAGACCTTAATGCTGTCAATTTCCTCATCAAGAGAGCTAACGTTGTGTTTCAGTTCCTCTATTGATAATGAAATCAGATCCAAAGAGCACTTGAGGATCGGTCGCCAGCGTTTTACGAAGGTTCGGTTATCCTTGGGGTCGGTTCTAGTGAAACACTCAACCCGCGTGGCATCCTTTCTGCCCTATGATACTGCGCCAAAGTGGAGGCAAGTCGTTTTTAATTACTCTCTCTGCGCATTGCCCATTCCAGCTGTTGAACCAAGTAGCCTGCAAGCTTCTTCCCTGCTAAAACCGAGAACTTCAGCTCAGTTAGTAGTAGTTGCGGCTAATCTTAAGGAAGGACATGCTCGAAAGTATGTACTGTGTCCAAAGAGATAAGTGGTGTGTGCTACCTCCTGAGGTGGCATCAGAAATTGAACCAGTGCATGGTTGATTTTGAGCCATATATTTAAAAAGATCCAACAGCACAAAGGGGGGCATTTTTGCATTCGCCCTGCATATATATTTGTTGCTGCTGTTGTTGCAGGAAGAGTTCTCGAATACCAGCGCCTCCAAAGCATGGGTTATCCATTTTTAAGACCCATCATTGTGGCTCCATGATTCTAGTGTTCGCGTTGTTGAAATGTGCAGGTTTCTGCCCCAATCGGACTTATTCAAGATGTGTTCTATTGTCAACAGCACTGTCACATCTTTTGCTCATTTGGCTAGTAGTGATCTACGCTGCCCGAGTCTCAGTGATAAGACCTATTTAGGCGCATCCTGGAATAAAAATAGATAATTTTTAAAACCACAGTTCAAACAGATTGCCAGGTCTTGCTATTATCAGCTTTAGGTACTTCAGCAAATCTTATCACGTGTTAGTCATCCTACTCTGGTTGCCCTGGTTACGGCTACAGTTCAATCTTGTTTAGGTTATTGTAATATGGTATACCTGGGACTCGCCAGCATGTGCTGTCTGAGAGCAGGAAATTCTACAAAATGATGCGGTGCCCCTATTTTTTGCCTCCAATCGACGACTACTTCACAGGTCACCTATTATGCGAAACCTTCACTGGCTACCACACATTTTGTTCAAGGTTTTATGTATGGTGAATCGCTACGTTTATTATTCTGCTCCTACCTTTCTTCTTGCCAGATTCCCTATCTGTCTCCCAATTCATTCTCCAAACAGGTGTTTTACTGTTCAAAGCACCTCCGATCTTCCTCAACTTGCGCTTCCTAATCTGAAATTCGCCTTTTTTTTCATCTTTGGGCTATCTGCAGCTTTATTTCTTTTTACAGGTTTTAGACCTGACTGTTTTATACTCTGCCTAAATTTGATGTTAGTGGATGCTTAGTGCTCCTCTGCACCAAGAAGTTTATTTGTGCGAGTACTCTATAAACGCAACTTGTATTACGTTACAGAAAAAGAATTCTGCTTTGCTCATTTCCATCAAAGAAGTTTGTGGTTTTTTTTTTTTTTTTTTATCCTCTCTGCAATCTGGCGTGTCTATTCAAACCTTTATTTCTGAAACCCAATACCAGGTCCACATTGTCAAGTCCTGCGCTGACCTCCCCTATGGGTAGAGGCAGTCCAGATCTATGGAAAACTTTGTGACAAACGGCAAAGTAATGTTTCTGCTTTCTGCAGTCAGAAATTCCATAGTTGGAGAGAGGAAATCTACTGGAACTGGCCAAGCATTTCGAGATCTGCAGGTGATTTGTAAAATGGGCACATAATTGTGAGTCTGATCATAAGTAATCTGCATTTTCTGTGGAAAAATATGCCCCTACGATTAGGAGCAACCCTTATGATATTTTGCGATGTATTCTTCTCATTTCCCTGAGCATCCTTGCCCTTAGGATCTTTTGCTATATAGATTACATTTTGAAAGGCAACATGAATGTCTGACAAGTTCCCCTCATTGGAATAGCTGGAAATGGTAAGCACAAAGGAAAGTGTATGTAGTCACTTGGTATACTCTGAATGCAGGCAATTACTGGAGGTAGGGGAACATTTGTGCTATGGAGGGAGTTGTTTCCAGTCACCTGCCAGTAAAATCAAGTGCGAAAAATACAAGTACCAGAATCCTCAGTCAATTAACTAGCCACACCTTTAAAAGAAATGAAGACATGCCCGAAACAGCAAAGAAACTCAGCCTCCCTGAAGATTGATGGAGTCATGAAAACAGTCATGAAAATGTGCGTTTGGAGGAGAAGCTAATGACTGGTAATAGAGCACCTGCCTTACCAATTTTTAAACAAAAATTACTGGAGGTAGGTGTCCACACTTCGGACAGTCATGTTGGTTGAGTCATGTTGGTTGAGAATCAGCCAGCATCTGCCTATGTGGTCATGCTGATGCTGTTTTTGTCTGTATTTACTTCTCTGGGGCTGTCTTTTCTTACTCTCTAGCCCCAGCTAGAGCTGTTGATGCTCTTTGACCTGCCAGCCTTGCTCTCTTCCGCTATGATTTTCTCTTCTCTAGCTTCTCCAGCAATGTGGAACTAGAACTTCTTCTGAGTCTCTGGTAGAGATCCTTGAATTCATGTATATTTGTATACCTTCATTTTTTTTATACCTTGCACAGAAACGTGTTATTGTAATTGAGGTGGTCACCTTAGAACTAACACCCTACTATCGGGCAAAGTGGTTCTAATGGGGTGAGTATTTAGACAAACCAGCGCCACTGTTTGGTAGATATGTAAATTGCAGACTGGGCTCAAATCCTGGGTTCACAACTTAACCAAAGTGTGTGATCCTGGGCAAATCCTTTAATCTATTTTATCTGCTAAGATTAGGGTTCCAGTGAAGTGATTCATTGTATAGCATTTTATTAAAACAAAAGGATTGTGCTCTAGCACCTTGAAGCATCTTGTGTGCTCGATGTAATTACCAATAAAGATCTCTGACACAAATAACCGGACAGACTCGAAGAATATGACAAAGTACTACTTTGTCAGCTCAAAATAAAGTAGGGCAATCTGGTGAACAACAAACTAGTCCAGGCACTCACACTTAGGTTTCGATTATACAAAGGCGTTACACCTCAAAGTATGTCAGATATGACGTCATCCTACGTTGTAAACTGATAAACCTATTGAAGGGAGGGATTAGTTAAGCGAACGTATATATCTATATGTCATATAAGTATTAATATTACTGGATGCCCCTCATCTAGCAGGCACACCTTAAACCACCTCTAAATACGTATAATACAGAATAGCAGCAGCGGATTGGCCTGTGCAAGATTGTATAGCATGTTGCTACATAGACCCTCTGACTGGTTGGTATTCTCTTTCAACCTTGAAGTTTCAGCTCGTTAACAGCAGGTAAGCAAAACGAAACTCTGGCGCAGAGAACGTCAGACTACTACCCACTTGCCCAATTAGTCCAACCTCTGTCATCATTCAGGCCCCAAGCCAAGGCTTCTCCTTCATAGTTGACCTTGCAGCCTGTTCTCTGTTCTGGGACTTTCAAGGAAGTGTAAGCACACCATTATTTTCATCTGGAGCTTAATGAATAGTCCTTGTTTTCAGCATCTGAATTGCGTGTGTGTAGACCACGATTTTCTCCATTTTGACCTTTTGTTTACCGCTATTTGATTCAATTATGCGGATTGTCCAATACTTGGCACTTGCAGATGTATTCTTGTTTGCTTAATCTAAGAGAAATATGTCCTACGCACATGGCTTTTCCTCTTCACTTCCTTTGTGCCTTGCACTTATTCCTTGATGTGGCATCCTTGATCCCAGGCCAATAGACTCCTCTTTGTTCAACACACAAAGCTGTTTATCCAGCGTCTCCTGACTCTACAGCCCTGGTCTGTCTCTGAGGTAGCTTGATAGGTTTCAACATGGGCCAGGCATCCATCTTTTTCTCATGTACACCTTAGCCTCGTTATGTTTTCTTCTGCAGCAAGCTTCTAGATGTCTCAGCTACCTTGTGTTTCTGCGTATGTACATTCACTTCATCTCTTCTCACTTATTTATTTGGTGTATGATTTCTTCGTATTAGATTACATGTTTCTCTTATCGCTCCAGTTACATTTCTATCCTGTAAGTATTTGCATATCGTTTCAGTGCGTCTTTGTGTCTTTCCTTCATGATGTCACTTTGCTCTCGTCCAATTTCACTTATAGCCCTTCGATGTCCAATGGTGTGTGCAGACATCCTTACACTCTTCCAGTGCAAGGGCATATTCGATACAGTTGTCTGAGTGCATATCGTCTCTCATACACTCAATACCTGGTGTCCGACATAGGGCTCTTCTCCTGCTATTCCAGTATGATTGAGGTGAGGGGATGGGAGATAGGGATGACTTGTCTACTTGCTCCTCTACATTCCCCCTTTTGGTCGAGTCCTCGACCACCACCACCTCCTCCCCCTCAGTCTTCATTTTCTCTTCACACTGTGGCTTCTTTGGGTTCCATATCTTCGGCACCCCTCTTAAGTGACCTGCATTTTTCATATGTTCATCCGTACTCCAAGTCATATAGCAGCACTCCCCAGATAGTGGAGAAAATACCCAATGTCCTACATATTTCTTGTGATCGTATGGGTAATAAAACATTGTTCTTGTCGGTGCTAGGGGATTCCTTTCATGTTCTCACAGGTGATGCTCTCGTTTTGCTTGTGTTCACCAGTTTCAGCATTTATATCAATCATCTTCATCCCAATAGGTTTCTCAGCTGTCTTCTTGCATTATCCTATAATGACCTTGACAAGACAGAATCCTCTCAATACCAACACTAGTATTGCTCCAAGTATCTTGAAGGCATTCACCAGCCAAGTTGGAATCCACGTAAACAGAGATCAAAACCAATTATCTCCTTCCGTCTCATCAACTTCATCCTCCATCTTCGTATGCAGGGTTGTCAGCATAGATATTGCTTCTGTCAGGGTTCCATTTTCTACATGATGGGCAGGTGTGAATGTACAGCAAAAAAGCCCGATCTTGGTACACACGCCTCCTTCCATTGCTGTAATTAGTTCAGGACATACCTGTTCTGGAGGGTCGTAAACCTGATGACCCTCTGTTCTTCTTGCATTAAATCCTTTTGTCGCGTTGGTCGTTTGTAGAAGCTCTCATCTGGTGATTTGTAACCACTTGGCATTCCCTGCAGTCTGGAGTCCTGGCATAAATATAGAAGTAAATATCATTGCCGCCTTGCTGAATAATTTATGCTCTGCTGGAATATCGTCATAGGCTGCTATTGATTTTGCTGAGAAATAGTTCTCCATCTTCAGCCAACTGAGGTTGAGTGACATCTTCTTTCTCTGGTATTCATTCATTTTTGGGAACTCTTCAATGTGAAGGTCACTTTGGGGAATCACTAATGCAGGAACACGTATGACCACGATAATGCATATTTCTTGCCAATTCTTGGGTAACTGCATATATGCTCTGGATCCACAATCCCAAAATCGGTCCATCAGCATGGCAGTTCCTCCATTAATTCCTGGTACTTCGAGTATCTACTTGTATCCTTCATTTTCCCCAACTAGAAACAGGCCTTTGTTCCTGAAGCATGTTGTTGCATTATTTATAGGTATTATGGACACCTGTCCTGCTTCATTATCAAACCAGGTTAGTAGCTTAGAATACTTGGCCCATGACTTTAACACTTGTCATTTACTATTTACACTATGTTTACTGGTTCCTTCTTCAATTAGTGTGCGGTACAAGATAACATTCCTTCGTCCCATCCTGAACTGGTGGCAACTCGTCCATATACCAATAGCGGATGTCTCTCCCAGCATCCTAGTACTCCTGATTTTTCTAGTATATCTCAACATCCCAGCCTCTACATTTCAACAACCTTCATTTGTTCTCCAGTCAGGGATGGATCTACAAGGCATCGTGTTCGCCCAGCCTATTTCTTTTTCCATCTTTTGTGTTTTCACATAAGCATCTTCATATGGAATCTATCTTCTTGATCGCCATCGTTGGGTGCTCATCTTCCTACAAGTTGTCCTCTGACTTTGCACGCTGCTAGATGGCTAAGGCACTTTGCATCGTGTGCAGGTATTTCTCTTACAATGAATGTTCTGGCTGCATTCGTGGCATAGGGGATGAGGGAACATATGTAGCAGCTTTCATCTGACGTCTCTCTCCCACCTCCTTCATGTGCTGATACCATATGTTATTCTTTAAATTGGTCGAATTATCGGTGGCGCTGTGGAGCAGCCCAAGATGGCTGCCTAGCTCTTGAGCCCCGTGTGGCTCCGGCTGAAATCCGTCATCAACTGCGGTTCCTTTTGCCTGCGCTGCCTTATCTTTGGTGGAGCTGTTGCCCCTTCTCTTCTGGCAATCTTGCTGCAATCCTGACCCGAATCGGCCCTGGGAAGCCTGTGAACGGGATTTCTGGGCCTGCTGGCGGTTGGCGCGCCGGGCCTTGGCGGGCGCCTGGCTCCCGCTACCTGCCCTCCTTCATCAGCCACCGGCGCGGCGGCCCCCCTAAGGACACCACCTGCTGCCGGGACCCGCGTGCTCTCGCCTCCTCCTCCACAGTCGGCGCCGGAGCGTTCGTCCCGGCGTGGCGACCGGACTGGGACCCCGCCTGCCACTTCTCCCCTTGCATACAGCGCCAGAGCGCTCATCTCGTCTAGGCGGCTGGCGGGAGCCTGGTCACCCTGAGCTTGTGTGGCTCACATTACTGGACTAAGGAGGTGAGGAGCGGGTGGGGGGGGTGCACCGGGCGGACCCCCATCTACTTGTCTGCCTGCTCCTGTGAATCCTGGCCCTCTCACTCTGCCCTGCGTGTCATCTGAGCGGCCTGCATTCCCGGAGGGCCTGGATCTCTGGCCGCAGGCTGCTGCACTGCTTCCCCTACTGGGGGCCCGGACTGCACCTTGCGCGGGCTACTGGGGGCCGCCGTGTCTCGGGCCCGGCCGGGTACCGAGCCTACACATTCCCACTCCACCGGGGCTACCTGGCGAGTGGCATCTGCACGGCCTTGGCTTCCTACTCTCCTGCAGCCTACCCAGCCTTACTGCTTCTATAATCGGCCTGGGCTGCCTTTTCTACCTGCCGCTTCTGCACGCTCTGCCACCCGGAGCCGGGTCTTCTGGGGGCCGCTGGTGCGACTGGGCCCTCCACTCCAGCGGCCATATGCCATCTCTGTGTCTCTATCTACAATGCCTAATAAAACCAAGGGGGTCTCTGGGAGAGGAACCATGGACAAATTTGCCAAATCCGTCCCGAGGGAGGAGAGGGGACACGCATCGTCCTTGCAGGAGGACCTGGAAAGTGACACCCCCTCTGGGGCGAGAACCCCCGATCTGACCACACTTATGGAATCCATGGCCAAGAACTTCGCCTCGTTCCACGAAAAATTGGACGACATTAACGCCAATGTTGCTTCTCTTAAAACCCGAGTGGACCAGGCAGGCACCAGAATCACTGAGGCCGAAAGTAGGATATCCACGAATGAGAACGAGATTCACGTGCTGCAAAACACCGTTGCCTCCCTGTCGCGCGATATGAAGAGTGTGAGAGCCAAGTGTGACGACCTAGAATCGCGTTCCCGTAGAAACAACCTGCGTATAATCGGGGTCCCTGAGAACGCACTTAAGGGCCGCATGGAAGACGCAGTCGAAGCGCTACTCAAGGATCTACTGGGCAACCCGAGTCTCTCACCGTACTTTACTGTCGAGCGTGTGCACAGGGCCCTGTCTCCGCGCCCCAAGCCGGGGGATATCCCAAGGCCCATCATCGCCAGGATTCTCAACTATCGGGATAGAGACCTTATCCTCTGTCTGGCCCGCGAGAGGGGAGACTTGCGCCATGAGTCCCACACCATCAGGATCTTCCCGGACTTTTCAATTGCGGTGCAGCAAGAGCGGCGCCAATTCCTTGGGGTTAAGAAACTCCTTAGAGAACACAACGTCCGGTAGGCCATATTGTTCCTGGGACGTCTCAAAATTACTCACAATAATAAACTACACTTTTTCACTGTCCCGGATGAAGCGGCAAAATTCATCGAGGCTCACATACCACTCCACAATCCGGCGCCTGACCCTGCCGGCGCTGACTGACCAGATGTAGCTTAGACTGTCACTGCTTCACCTGTCTGGTAATCCGTCAATGTGCATGGGTCAATGGCAATTTTTCGATCATCAACCATGCGGCCTGGGTACCCTTAATATACTCACGGGCCGTGGCCCGGCTTGGGTGTTGGAGACTAGCGTTGGGACCCAACAAAAACTCTGTATTCCGCAGGAACCTGTTATTCGACAGCTTATGCTGTCTTACGCAATGTCTAAATGGCCGTCCACACGGCAACAGCGCACCTCACTGCAATTGCAATGTTTGTTTTATTGGATGCTACTGCTAGTTGGCCCCTGTTGGATTTCGCCCACCGACCCTTACTTCCTGGTGATGGTCGGGTTAGTTGTTGGCGCATACATCCGGGGGGGGGGGTTGATTTCCACTGCAAGTTGTGGGTGGGCAGTGAGGGAGGGAGATGGTATGGTTGGGGTTTGGGGTAACAATAATGCAAATGATAGGGGCGGTTTGGCAAAGCGCACGACATCAGGGCGCCCTCATGGGAGCTCTCCTCATTCACTGTGTAGGTTTCTACGGCGGTTGTGGGATGTGCCTTAGTCTCCCGTAATGTCCACAACAGTGATGTCCTGGAATATCCGGGGTTTAAGTAACTTCACCAAGGCGCGCAAAATCATGGCCCACGCCAACAGACATGGTTGCAAGATATTACTATTGCAAGAAACACACTGTGGGGGCTCGCTAGCTAGGTGCATCGCGCCTGCATGGGGCCCACACAGGTACTTCACGGCTTATTCGACCCGCGCCAGAGGGGTATTGACAATGATCCACAGGTCACTTAAGTTTGTACTCCACAAGAGCTACATCGATCCAGAGGGAAGGTACATTATCCTACACTGCGCAATAGCGAACAGGGACTATTTGCTGGTTAACACGTATGGCCCCAACGTGGACTCTTGCTTCCATATTGTTGGGATATGTAGGGGTGCAGATCATTTGGGGGGGGGAACATGAACTTTATCTTAGATACCACACTTGACAGAACTGGCTCGGCCCCCAGACTCCTTTCCAATGCGGCGCGCAAGCTCCTTGCACATACCATTGCCCTTGACATTCGAGACCCCTGGCGGGTAATGCACCCGCAGACGCGGGAATATACTCGTTATTCCTCGGTACATGACAGCTCCTCCAGAATTGATATGTTCTTCCTGTCCATTTCCTTGCTGGGGAGGGTGTTGGAAACTCAAATATTGGCGCGCATCCTGTCGGACCACTCACCGATCCGGCTCTCTATAGATTTGGGCGTGCCCGCCCCTACAATTAACTCTTGGCATTTCAAGTCTTCGGCCTTACAGGACATAGTATTTAAGGCTGATATATTGTCCGACATCCAGTCCTACTTTGAACTTAATACACCTCAATCTACCTCTACAGGGGTCCGGTGGGAAGCTTTCAAAGTCTTCATCAGGGGAATGTCCATATCTAGGGAGGCGGGAACCCTCAAGGGCATTAGGGCTGCCCTCGCCCGATCTGAAGCCAAATTACGCGAACTTGAGAGTGCTCATCCCACGTCTGTCGACCCCCCGACTCTATCCCAGATCAGCAAGGAACTCCAATTTTTCAACGAACAAGCCACCAGGGAAGTCCAATACTTCAGTCGCCCACAGGCGGCTCGTAGATATTGAGAGGGGGACAGACCTGGCAGGACACTGGCTACGTTGGCCAGGGGTGAGTGTGGCCAAACCCAGATAACCTGTATCAAGGACAGCCTGGGGTCGGAACGGTGGTCTGACCAACATATTCTGGAGGTCTTCACAGATTTCTACTCAGAGCTGTACACACAACCCCCCCGAGCACAGTGAGTCCCAAATGCGCGACCACCTTGAGCAGATCCCCATGACTATCGTCTCCCCCGCTATCAGGGACCAATTGGATTCCCCCATCCTGCTGGATGAAATAGTTGAGGCTATATCTAAATTCCCTAAAGGTAAAGCACCTGGCCCCGACGGGCTGACAGCTGAGTTTTACCAGGAGCATGTGGCCATCTTGGCTCTCAGGCTGCTTGAAGTTTGGAACGAGTCACTTCGGTTTGGCACTCTTCCCCCTTCGCTGCGCGAGGCCACCATCACGGTCCTGCTCAAACCCGGTAAACCCACTAACGAGTGTGGATCATATAGGCCCCTCTCACTGATGAATTTGGACACCAAAATCTTCGCCAAAGTGATTGCCAACCGCTTCTTCCCGGTCATGTCATACATGGTCCACAGGGATCAATCGGGCTTTGTACCCGGAAGATCAACATCCCACAACATTAGGAGGCTGCTTAACATCATGGCACGTATTGACCAAGGGGCGAGTGCGGTTGCGGTCACACTGGATGCCCAGAAGGCATTTGACACGGTGTCTTGGAAATACATCTGGTTGGTCTTGGAAAATATGGGGGTAGGGCCCAATATGATAGCATACATTAGGTTACTGTACACTTCCCCGGTGGGCAGGGTGCGAGTTAATTCTCAGACGTCCAGTCCCTTCCCTCTCTTTAGAGGTACCCGACAAGGCTGCCCGTTCTCCCCGATCCTCTTCGCCTTGGCAATCGAGCCGATTGCCGACTATGTCAGGGAGCGGCATGCGCGGAGGGGAGTGCGGTTGAAGGACTCCCCTGAGATCATCTCGCTGTATGCGAACGATGTGCTACTCTTTATTAGAGACCCAGCTGTTCATCTGGACCCGATCTTACGTGACGTCACCCGCATAGGCACATACTCTGGGTTCACAATAAATTATACGAAATCTGAAATCCTCCCCCTCACTAGCTCCACGATACAGCCCACCACCGAGTACCCGCTCCGTTGGTGCCCGAATGGGATTAAGTACTTGGGAGTCCAGGTGTCCCTCACCAGAGATTCACTCCTAGCAGACAACTACCAGGCAGTGGCCGAGCAAGCCGAGGCCAAAGTCATGCGCTGGCGTACCCTTCCACTATCACTAGCCGGCAGACTCTCGCTGGTGAAAATGATCCTGCTACCCAAGTTGTTGTACATATTTGGTAATGTTCCTGTCTGGCCGGGTAGGAAATATTTTACGAATCTGCATAAATTGTTTGCCCAATTCCTGTGGCACTCTGGCGCAGTGCGTAAAAAGTGGTCGGATATGTCACTACCCTACGACAGGGGGGGTTTCACAGCCCCAGATTTGCTGCGATATTGGACTGCCTCACAGGCGCAGTTCGCATCTTACTGGTACCCTGGGCCCCCACCTCGTCCCCACGTCAAACTTGAGGTTCTGGCAGCGGCAGGCACCGATGTCATGTCCTTGATTCTCAACCGGCAGTATGTGCCGGACTCTCCCATTGATCCGGTCCGGACCACGGTACAGGCTTGGGGCCAGATATTCAAAACTTGCGACGAGCAATGTCCGTACTACAAATGGCTCCCCACCTGGAGGTTTCCCGGGCTGGAACCCACGTATGACACCGCCCTGGCGCGCCATTGGGAGGCCCTGGGATACCGCGCCCTCACCGATTTCTATCCAGAGGGACAGTTTATAACACCGCAGACGTGGTGGCCGGGGCACTCGGGTTCTGTTCTGGAGCTCCTGCAGTTCTACAGACTCCGCGCTGCCATCGAACCCCTGGACTCTCCTGCGATCGCTTACATCGCCAACTCGGGTGGCGCCCGCGGAGTGGTTTCCTCATTATATAAGCTCCTCTTGTCCTCGCCCTCTCCACTTCCGTCCAGGGCCCATGATGACTGGGCCTCCGAGTTGGAACTGGTACTTACTGACCAACAGTGGGAGAGGATGTGTTCCCATACTTGCAAGGTGTCCTTAAACTTCTGCTACCGCACCATACAATATAAACTGCTTAATAGGCTGTATTACACTCCAGGTAGAGTGTCTAGGTTTGCTTCCTCCGATCCTCGGCTGTGCCCTCGCTGCGGTGCGGAGGGTGCTGACCAATTGCACATGTTTTGGAGCTGACCGGAACTGGCCACATTTTGGAGTAAAGTCATAGAGACACTGTCTGAGATCACTGACACTGTGGTAGACCCTGATCCATTGGGGGTTTTGTTTGAGGTGTGGCAGGCTGGGGGGGCGGGAGACATTATTAAATTCTTGAATGTAAGCTGTATCATAGCCAAAAAGTGTGTCCTACTAAGCTGGAAGAGCCCCAGCTCCCCCGCATTCCAGAAATGGTTAAATTTACTCACCTGGTCCCGGAACTGTGAGGAGGAGTTTCTGGGTATGCTCCCAGTACGTTCTCGTCCTCAAAACATATGGACTGCATTCAACAGCTACTTGATTAGCTTAAATGACACTTCCTCTGTGGATGAATCCCCCTAACGTCCCTATTGCTGTTCGGCTTCTTGGTGCTCTGTGATATGTCATTATTCAACCGCTGTTACCATAATTTTGCCTATATGCTCTGTATTTACCTGTATATGCTACGAATCTGTGGTTATTGCTCGGATGTGTGTGTATGCCTTTTGCCTCTGTCAACAAAAATAAAAGTTTAAAAAAAAATTTAAAAAATTGGTCGAATTATCAAGATATGTATTTATATTTTCATTATCTTCACCAGCATCCCTTTAGTTGAACAATTTGTTTAATGAAATCAGGGAAGATTCTACTCGTGCTTTTGTTAGGGATGATAAGAAGCATTACATTGTCAATCACTGTATCTGCGTTTTTAATCATTATGTGTCTAAATGCCATAATAAGGAAGAAAAGACAAATCATAATGCATAATGAAATCGCAATTACTATTCCATTAAAACTCAGATTTTTCTGGATGGTAGTGAGCCTCTTACATTTTGGAACCTTCTTATCTTGTTTTAATTCAATATTTAATTTTGTTCTTTTTTGTAAATCAGACTTTTATATAAAAACTGCAGAATAACAGCGATAATGAAAATTATTGTTTTTGTGATTGCCAAGAAATGTCACAATGTCCACGTGTCATCTTATCAGAGCTGGGTAAGACTGTATATATTGCAGCATACCGTTATTGTGATTGGCAGCATAGAAGATGCAGTGTGCTCTTTTTGTTTGGATCCGGTACGTCAATACATTGTCTCTTGCTCCTATCTAAAATAGTTTTACAATAGCTGCAAGTCCATTCAGTCCTTTCCCTATTCTTGCTAGCCGATCTGGTCTGCATGCGCGGAACTTCTTCTCTTGCTTCACTGTCAGCAGCTGCAGGAGGGGTAAAGGTATCTGCTTTATACGGTTTGATGTCGTGCAAGTGCAGCCAAGCTTGTCTTCCTTGTAGCTTGACAGCTGTGGGAGTAACTTCTACCTCATATGGTCCCTCGAAACAAGGTTTATTCCAAGTTCGAACAAACTTTTGTACCAGCACCTGGTCCCCTGGATATAAAATAGGTTGCTTCAATAGATTTTCAAGATCAATTGGTTGGCTGTCTTTAATCCTCTTTGCCCCACCCTTCGGTTCTTGATCTGTTGAGAAATAAAAGATGCTAGCAGTCATAGTTGCCAAATAATCATGCATCTCATCACCTAATGTCTTGGCTACACTGTGGGTATCAGTTTCTAACCTAGTAGGAGGAGCAAGAGGTGTTCTCATATGGCGTCCAGTCACCAACTCATGAGGAGGTAGGTGGTGATCTGAGCCAGGCTGATTTTGCAGTGCCTAATAATGGAAGGGGTAGGCAATGTAACCACCCCTTCTTTTAAGTGGTCATTCTTTTGGCTCACGGTCACAAATCCCATTTGCCTGTGTGTGATAGGCAGAAGAGAATGTATGCTTTTTACCTAATAAGAGTAACCGTTTCTAATTGTTCATTTCCAAAATGCGGTCCATTGTCAGACCGCAGGACTTCCCACACACCCTTTCTTGGAAACACCTCACGCAAGAGGAACTGGGCAGCGCATGTGGCATCGGGATTCATACAAAAAAGGGACATACCACTGCCAGCATGCACCTATAGCCATTGCATGTCTGCAACATAGCCACATAATCTATATATAGATGCTGAAACAGCCATTGTGTCTAGGGATTGCTCCTCTCACTGTTCGCAAAGTGTGCCCTGCTGTAAATTTCTGGCACATAATGCAGTGTAAAATAAATTGTGCCACATATTCTAAGAAATTTGGTCAGAACCAATCTTCTGTAATTATAGCAGATAGACTCTCTCAAGTCGTAGACGCGGGGTAGTGAAGCTACTCCAGCTCTACCCTCAATAATGCTAGAGGCATAACTGGCTTTCCACTACTGTCTTGTCTCCATATTGCCTGCGTGGGGGATAATGAGCACCCCTGCTTTCTCCATAAATCTTGCTCCTCTTGTAGGGCTTGACCTTGTAACTCAATTAACTGAACAATAGACCACATATTACAACCCTCCTTTTCCACTGTACACCGTCCTGACATCTGTTTAGCACTTTTTACTTCAAAATCAGAAATATAGGGGAAACATGCTGCCTTTTTGCCTTCTAAATCTGCGGCTTTTTACAGCAAGAAATCATGTCTGTTCTTTTAGTGTGGGCTGCGCATTTCAAGACTGCGATAGCCAATGGGATTCTTAGTGCCTCAATAAGCTTATCCAATAGGGACGCATGGCGTGTGCCGTTTGCACAGAGGAACCCCCTCCTTTTCCAGAGTGACAAACCTGCGTGTACATTTGACGTCACATAGGCGGAGTCAGAGTACACGTCACTTCCTCATCCTCCTATCTTTGAAGTGCTGCGATAAACGCCACTAAATCTCACAATTGTCACTATTTCAAATTCACCGTCGCGGTTCAGCTCCACTACTGCTGATTCAGTATGCCTCTTGCGAGTCGTTTGGTCAATTTTTGAAAAGCCATCAATAAAGAGAATTCCCCCCCACCCGCTAAGAGCATTTTCTCCAACACTGGCAATGTCGTAAAACTCAGTATACGTTGTGCAGTCATGTACATAGTCATCCTTTCCTATCGATTCTGCAATGAAAGTTGCTGGGTTCACTATTCTACATCTAAAACATTTTATCGCAGGGTTTGAAATGATGACCTCATATCCCGATGCTCTTTGTGTAGTCAATGTACTTTTGGGTTTCTCTAGAATAGAAAATAATGCATGCTTAACACATGTCACTGAACACTGCATTGTAATACTTTGAGCTTTTTCAATAGCAAATGCAGCAGAGCTAAGGCTTGTTCGCAATGGTAATGCCCTTTCATTACTGGATCTAAAATCCCACTATAGTAAGCCAATGGTTTGTGCCCATGTCCTAATGTAGTTTTCTGTGTGCGGACTGCTGTCGTACCGTCTCCATTTGAATGGGAAAATAGGTAAAATTCTTTGATAGTCTGAAATTCCTAGCACAGGGGCTGTACTGATTGCCCTTTTTAATTATTCAAATCCTTCAGTCACTTCATTTGTCCATGTTATCCTTTGTCTACCTGCGCTTCTTTAGGTCCTTTTAAAAGTGGTTGAATATAGGTGCTGTATAGTAATCGAAAACCCAGGCTCTGCAGTTGTTAGATAGGCCTAAAAATTGTTGCATTTCCCTCATTGTGTTAGGTTCTGAAGTCTTCATTATTGCTTTTACTCTGTCAGGTGTCGCCTTTCTCCCTTCTTAACTGTCCTAAATACAGGACCTCTTCCTGAAAATATTGTAGCTTCTCCTTGTCTACTGTATATTTTCTCTGTGCTAGTATGGTCATGAGTCTTCTCTGCATCTTGCTGCATACTAACATGTCATCCTCATACTGAATTATTGCACTCTCAAGTTGTACATTACCTAGGCCCATCTGGAAGACCCTGTTAAAGATTGAGGGGGACTCACATTACCGCTGATGCAGTTCCGGAAACAAGACCTTCCTCTTTGCTACCGCTTTCTCTCTTCCTCTCCCCTGCTGATGTCCCGAACGCTCCACACACTGGTCACCTGGACAGATACAGATGAAGATGACTATACCCAAGACACAAAGACAAGAAACGGAGCCCATAATAAGAATCATGTGATCAGATACGAAAAACCTGGGTAAAAGGAGCTTGAATCAGATGGGAAGTAAATAAAAAACTGGAAGTTCCAGGAAAAACTGCAGAAGATATTCGTAGACGGAGGCCAGAGGCAGATTTGGGGAACTGTGCTATCACCAGATGGCTGAGAAGAAGGGGTAGTGATCTGCAGAGACTGGGTGATAATAGGTCACTACCAACCAACTATTGAGAATGCACAGATGTTGTGTAAGCCTCTATGTTCGAAACTTGCTAAGCTATTGACATGGGTCGAAGACAGAGGAGGACCCTTGCATTGGGCCCAGGCTCCTGCATGTCCAGTTGCACTTTGCACTGCCTCTCAGCTCCCTGAGCACTTGTGCTCTGTATCTGCAACCCTACAGTCCCTTCTCGCTGCACTTATGAGCCAAACCCCATTCTCGGCACTTGTCCCCTTCTACTTCCCTGCACTTGCGCGGTCTGAATGACACAAGGCCTAGTAAAATTGTTGTTTTGTCCTCCCTCTGTTCCCCCCCTCCTTGTCTTGTTGCGCCTAGAAACACTTGTTTACAGGCACGTTATAAATGCCACATATATCATATAACCAGTATGTTTTAGGCGTGTATTTCTATATGAAAATTAAGTCAAATCTTGGGTGTCCTCATGAAGGGGAATTGAGAAGAAAACTTTTTTTTTTTTAAATCTATAACTGTAAAATATTTGTCTTTAGGTGAAATGTTGCATAATATTGTAGCAGGATTTGGAACTAAAGTAAACTTCTTCAATAATATTTTTTAGGGGACAGAGATCCTGAATAAATCCCCAGCACCGCCCCACCACCCAGTTGATTTTGTCACTGGGTACACCGACATGTTACATGGGGACTCAGATGGCACCAATATTCCCTGCTTCATTAAAGCAGAAATAATCTCAAATATACCTTCATCTGCTTCTCTGGACATAAGATATTGCTTTGCTTGTGGCAAAATTGTTCCTGGTTTAAGCTTGATTTTAACTGCTCCTACTCCTATCAATAGACCCAAGTCATATGGACTGTTGGTCCATAAAATATGTGGCACTTCTCAAAATCTTCCTGGAAAAATGACAGTTTTTTTAGCATTGCTATTCTCTGCAGTATTTCTCTATTCTCCACTTTTTAAAAAATTATCTTTATTGATTTTACAACAGGAAAAAAGAAATTCCTCTACCCTCCCACTTCCCTGTCCTCTCCCCCTAGAGGACCTACAAGTCTGTCTCCCTCCGAGAATCTGAAGGAGCTGTTTGCTCTTTATAAGTCCAATAACCTCAGGCGTTGCGTGCACCACTGCGCCCCGTAGTCGTCCTTCAGGAGTGCCAAAGTTTCTCCCAAATCGTTAGCCAATTGCTGCAAGTTGCTCTTCATTGCGTAGGACGCCCATTCCAGTGCAATCAGTTCCCAATCCTTTTGCAGCCAGTCCTGAATCGGTGGGACCGTTGGGCTTTTCCAATTCCGAGCTATAAGACTCATTGCCGCCAGCGTGAGGACTGCTCTTGCCTTTTCCCAGTCCCTGGATTCTTTCTCTGTTGTCCCCTGGCAGCCCCAGCAGTACTTTCTCTTGGAATCTATTGCCCCCTTTGCCCAAAGGCCTGGGTTTGAGCCTGCTGAACCTCCTCCCAGAATGGGGCTATTCTTAGGCAATTCCACCATATGTGGGCGGTCGTGCCCTCCGGACCGCATCCCCTCCAACAGACCCCTGAGGTTCCGGATATTTGTGTTTTAAGTGGGCGGGAGTGTAATGCCATCCATAAAGTATCTTGTACCATGTTTCTTGCAATTGAGAAGTTTTGGCCAGTTTAGGGATTCTTCTCCTGAGGTTTTCCCAGTCCACATTCTCGCCCCAGCGTCCCCGTTGACTCATATAGTTCCATGCTGCTCTGGGGGTAGTATCATCTAGGATTCGATAAAAATCAGATATCAGTCCCTTCGTGTCATCATGTGTCAGCAGGAACTTCTCGAATGGGCTGACCCGCCTAGTGGCTGCCTCCCTGACACCTGCACTCAGTAGCCAATGACTTAGCTGTGCATATCTAAGCCTCGCCCCTTCCCCCACTCCAAACTCCTGCTTGCAGTTTACAAAAGAGCATATGACCTGACCCTGGAACATATCCCGAATTACTCTCCAGTCCCCCTCCCAGCATTGTCTGAATGACCCCCTTTCCTTCCCTGGGGTAAAGTCTCTTGTTAAAGATGGAGGGTAAATGGGGAAGGGAATGTTGTGATCGCGTTTCTCCTAACCAGTCTATCCCAGACATCCGCCACTAATTTGGTTATGGTGCTCTTATACATGTGTTGCGGCCTATGATGTTTCGGCAGCCAAAATACCTCCCTTAAATCGTGTTGCATCACTACCCTGTCCCTCGAGGCCCAAAGGTTGTCCCCCCGTCCCCGAGAATCACTCCCTCAGTACCCGGAGTTGTGTTGCCTCGTAATATTGCCGAATGTTGGGAAGGGCAGCCCCCCCCCCCTCTCTCCTTGGGGCCATCAAGATCTGCCTGCTGATTCTTACCCCTTTCCCCTCCCAAACAAACTTGTTTACCATTTTTTTCAGGTCCCTGAACAAAGCTACCGGAAGTGCCACCGGGATTGGCTGAAAAAGGTAGAGAAGGCGGGGAGAGTACTACCATTTTAACTGTTGCTATTCTCCGTACCCACGTGATCCTGAGACTCCTCCACTTCTGGAGGTCCCTCGCTATAGCCTTCACTATGGGCGGAAAGTTGGCTGCATACCATCCCGCCAGTTGTGAGGTGATATTAACTCCAGGTATTCAATCCTCCCTTGACTTTGCATGAACAGTGTTGCTTCCATCAGGTGCGCCATTTCCTCCTTCCCCATCGTGAGGTTGAAGAGTTCTGACTTACTGAAGTTAACTCGTAAACCTGAGGCCTCCCCAAATTCCTCTAACAGTGCAGTACATGCTTGTAGTGAGCTCCTTGGTCTGGTTAGTGCTAGAAGCATGTCGTCAGCAAAGGGTGCAACTTTGTTGGATGCCTGCGAAGGGAATGTACTGTATCTCGTCTGCCTCCCTGATTGCTTGGCGTAAAGGCTCCAGGTATATTGCGTAAAGGAGGGGGGAGAGCGGGAATCCCTGTTTCGTCCCCCTTTCCAATCTAATGGGACGTGACATTGAGCCATCTATCAAGAGTCGCGTCGCCGGGGCGTAATAGTTTGCCCTGACCATTCCCTGAAAGTCCCTGCTCACACCCATCTTATCCATTAGCCGGAAAAGGAACGTCCACTCCACGCGGTCAAAAGCTTTTCCCCCGGCTAGTGACAAAAGGACCATGGGAGTGTTCGTCTTCTGAGATTTCTCCACGAGGTGGGCACCCGTCCAATCTATTGGGCAATATTTTTGTATAGATTTATGCGTCCACATTAATGAGCGCTATAGGCCTATAGGAGGTGCATTCTGGCGGGTCTTTGTTTGGTTTTAAAATCAGGGTTATTTTTGCCTCCTCCATCATGGGGGTGGTGCATCCCATTGTCTTGAAGGTATTATATAGGCGTGCCAAATATGTCACCGCAAACGCTTTGTAAAAAGATGCTGCATACCTGTCCGGCGCCTTGTTTGCAGATAAGTCTGAGATCACCCTTCTCACTTCCTCTTCTGTAATTTCCTGTCCCAGTGTTTGAGGTTTCCCTCCCTATTCTGGGCAGTTGCATCTTCTTCAAGTGCTCCCCCTTCTCATCCCTTATGGCCATAATTGTGTTCCGTTCCCCCGCTAATCCTTAGTAATCTTACTAGTAGCACATCAGCTTTATTAGCTCTCGCGTAGTATCTCTGCCTCACAAAAAGGAGTGCCCCTTGTGCTTTTTTCATTCTTAGAACCTCTAACTGCCCTACCGCCCTTCTGTAAGCTTTGAGGGTCTCCCTTGCCCTCTTCCTGGCCTCCACTACTTCTTCCTCGAGTTGGGCTCCCAGTGCCCTCATCTGCTTCACTCTTTGCGCACTAGCCGCAGTGACCTCCCCCCTCATAGTAGCTTTGAAGGCATTCCACCTGGTGCTTTCCCCAATGTCCGCGCTATTATTGGATTCAAAGAACCCCTTTATCTTTCCGTCCAGCTCTTCTCTAATCACTGAGTCCCTCAGCAGGCCCATCGGCATTCTCCAACTCCACACTCCCCTTGCCCTATGCTGTAATTTCAATCTCATGGAGACGATCTTGTGATCTGCTATACCGAGAGTACCCTCACCATAATGTATCGTCCTCCCTTGTCCCTTTTTATTGCTGCCACTCTGAAGTCTAAGGTGTTCTTAAGTGCCAACACCCCCCCACCCCCCTGTTTTGGTCAGACCTGAGGCAAAGAATAATTGATCAAATCCCCATAGTTAAACTCTTGCATGGTCGCGCAGAAGGAGGTGCGTCTCCTGGAGTGCCGGGACATGCGGGCATGGTTTTTCTGTACATTTTCCTAATTTGTTTCTTTTAAGAGGGGAATTAAGCCCCCTTACATTATGCGTTAACCATTTGAATTTGGCTGTGCTTGTGTCGCTCCCAGCTCCTCTCCCGTTCGGTTTCCTCCTACCCCCTTCCCCTGAGTTCTACTCCCCTCTTCCCCCATTCCCTAGGGGTGTCCTCTCCACCCGAATTGGCACATCCTTGTTGCCCTCAGCTCTCCCCGTCTTGTCATAAGGGAGACTACTGGCTCACCGTCTTTTGATAATTTGCGATTATTAACCGTATCTTTATCTCCATTATCATGTATGATTCCCCCCTGTCCCTCCCCCCCCCCGAACTCCCTGGCGTTCACTCGGACTGCTTTTCATTCTAAACAAAGAAGGAGGGGCATACATTGTAATGGATATAAAGATCACATGAATAGCCGCTTTAGTAGAGGTGCAGACAGTCCCTGTCAAACAGTTTACTTATGTAATGAAATGCGGCCAACTGCTTGAAGTGGGCCGCATATCGTGGGATGGAGGGCTGCATTTGGCCCGCGGGCCGTATGTTGTGCACCCGAGGGCTAGACGGTGCTGATGTTGGTGGCATGTGGGGGCGTCTTGGAAAGCACTGCTCTGTGTTGAAATACCAGCACTTAACATATTTAAGCACCACAGACCAAATGATGAAGCTGGGGTGAAGCGGAGAGTGAGGATGGGGCCATGGTGTTCAAATGGTAGGGTGTGGGTGGGGTACATGGGAGGCACGGGATGGTGGAGCTAGAATTGGGCAGTAATCCAGATAGGGCCAGGGCACTGGTCAAATGGTGCAACCGAGCGGGGAAACTCAACTGACAGATTGCAGGCGGCAGCACAGTGCAGGATCGTAGAACGATGTGTGGGACAGCAAGCACAATTACCTGGCAAAGTGATCCCACTTCACCACCGATCCATGGCGAAAAACTTCAGCCAGGGAACGATCAGCCAATTCTGAGCTGTGCTGTGCGAGTGGCAAGCGGGGCGGGACAGGAAACATGAATTCAGGCAGCAGTTTGCGCTTGGTGGTCACATTGCTTAAAGCAGCTATGACTATTTTTGGAACTTTACCTGCACTGCAAACCCTGACAGCAAAAATGGGGTAGCCTCAATGGGACTTGTGGGATGTCATGTGCCTTGGTCAAGCACTGGCTCGATTTATAAAGGTGAGGCTTGAGCCCCTGGTTTTTATCTAGGCCAGCTGATCCTCATCTGGATTGGCCAGCTTTTTGCGCTGCTTTTCTTGAGCAGAGCTCCCAATTTTCGCAGTTCAGTGTTTGAGAAAGCCATTCAGTTTTGTTTTATTGCTTGGAATTCTGGGATTTGAAGTCCTATATTTAAAATGGAAAATACAAAAGTACCAGTCCCAAAGTACTGATGGGGGGGGGGGGGGGAGCGACTGGATGCATTGATCTGGGAAACTTGATCACTGCTTGCTTGGGTGCTCTAAGATGGTACTTGTTATAATTGTTATAATTGCTCTTTTATAACGTGCTTAATACCAGCGGGTAGTTTCTAAGCACAGAATCGGGATTCGAACCTGTGTTGCGCTGCCTAAACGCATTGCCCTGGACCTATCCTTCCTCCCCTTGTGCTTATTGCTTTGAATAGACTCTTCCAAATGTACTTTGCATCCTTGCCGATAGTCCACTGGATGGCTCACGTTCCATCTCATTAGGTAGGGTGACATGAAGGGGTCATTTTAAAAGATAGCTCGGATTCCGAAATGTGTGTTCCTGGATGCCAGTTGGGGTGGATAAACCATTAGAGGTAGGCAGCTTCCTTGAAAATTGCTTTTTTTTAACCTAACCAAGTGCTTATTTCCTTACAGCATGTGGCAAATATGATGATCAGGATGAAAAGAGAAATCACAGGGAGCCAAAACTCAATCTTCCCAGTTTTTGATACTCTATTGCTGCTTGACCGAAATGTAGACATGTTGACACCTTTGGCTACTCAACTCACCTATGAGGGACTCATTGATGAAATATTTGGGATACAGAACAGTAAGTTGTCAATATGCTACCACCATATGTGTTGCATGGCAAACATGAATTATGTATGTGATGTTTTGCCCCCACCTCCATCCGTTGTCGGGACTATCATTCTCTACTATATGGCTTGGTTTAGACTGTATTTGTCAGTAACAAAGTGCACAACTGATTCAATTACCTAAATACAGTAAAAGATGCCATCTACCATCGTTGGGTACCTAATGACACTGGACAATTGGATTTTCCAGAAAACTGAGCGTCGGCTATCTGGGTGACAGAGAGCTGGATAACAACGCTTCTTGGCCATTTGCTCTGTACACCGTCTCTCCAGCATCCAGATAATCTTGTTATGTGGCTACCAGCAATGGGAGTTGCCAATAGTACCTTTTGGCTTGAGAAAGAGCTGTTTAATGAAGCTTTCACTGCACTATAATCTCCTTTTAATGCATGTGAAAATATCATGGGTATTTGCTCTTAAACCGCGCTTTGCTCGACTTGCTATGTGAACGTACTTCTCAGCCAATGCCTTTGGTATAATGCATGATCCTTTAAATGCATTTCAAAAGGTGGACAAGGAGGATTCCTTGCATCAAAAACCCAAGCCAAAAAACATCTCATGCAGGAAGGAAAATGGCACTGTCCATTAAGGTTTGTTGCTCCTCCTACTTTGGGACTGGACTGTATTTTCCTTTACTCAAATGTGAATAGTGTCATATGTACAAATCCTCTTTGTTTCCGTTTGCAGAACACCCCAAGTTTTGCAATAAGGTTTTGCCTTAGTAATGAATTGATTTAGAACTCAAAATAATAGTTTTGGAAAATGGAATCCAACTAAAACCATTCTCCAGAATAGTAGCGTGACAGATCTTCATTTGTATGGTTTTGGCCATAATTCACAATACACACTGCAAGTCAAAAGTATTTGTTTCACCACAATCAATTTAGATTTTATGATCTGCCCTATTTCATTGCTCAAATTCTATTGCACAGACTGGTATTTGGTAATCCCTGCAATCGGTTAAGCCAACACATATTTCTGCACACCACCTTACATCCAAACCCTCATCAAATAGTGGATGCCTTATGACGAGCTAGCTAGAAGAGGGAGATTGTTTAAATAAGGTAAAATGGCAAGTGGATGTTTCACTTTATATTTACTACATAGCGTAATTTAAAGTTTCTGTTCATACACACTTTACATCAGGCACAGTGGCAGTTGAGAATTGCGTAATTGCAAATGAAGGGGTTAATAATTGTGCTCAGCAATTTCAAGGTGTACATAAGTTTACATACTATTAGTTGAGTTTCATCTGCTTGGCCATGTGGTGGTAATTGAGATATTTGGTTAGAATTGTATTGAGGTTCATTGGTGTTGAAAGAAGTAGAGGGGGAGGTGAGACAAAAGCATATGTAATGTAAGCAGCCAATGAAAACATTGAGTACGTAAAATAGGAAGTATTCGGGGCAAGTTGGGGATCAC
Source organism: Ambystoma mexicanum (assembly GCF_040938575.1). Taxonomy (NCBI): domain Eukaryota; kingdom Metazoa; phylum Chordata; class Amphibia; order Caudata; family Ambystomatidae; genus Ambystoma; species Ambystoma mexicanum. The sequence continues at coordinate 1,489,676,983 of NC_090932.1, read as the reverse complement.
AGCTGGTGGCAGGTCGAAGTGAGATCCGGGATCCATCTAACATACCCACAGGCAAACGGGCATAGAGTTCCAGGCTACTAGAATAGAAAGGTCATGGGGTTAAGTGGATGTTTATGCTGATTGTATTTTTCATGGGTTTTGACCACAAAATACATGCACACACACGTTATTCAGTGTATACCAAGGTTGGAGAATGGCCTTAAAGTGTGTCTGAAACTCAAAAGGAGATGCATGTAAGGAAAACAGTGAGAAGATGGATGATTAACCAAAGGTTCTCTGGCGCCTAAACTGCAGGACTGATGTCCAGAGTCCAATCCCTAATCTAGTTCTGGTTTCTCAGATAAGGTTCATAAGTATTCTCCTCCCTACCCAGATTTAGGATTTACCCCCTCCCTTACTTCATCACCGGCATTGGCAACAAAAGGAATCCTCTGTGTAAAAAAGGATTGTATTATGTGAGGAACCAGGAATGAGGCTCAGACACAGAGATTTATGGTTTTAACCATAAACTTTTGTTGACAAAAGAAAGGGGGTTTGGGAAATGCCTCTCTGTCCCTGCGCTAAGAGCTGTTTCCCTACCTCAAACAAACTAAGCGTCTGTGGGATGTCAGAATGTCCAAAGCAAAACATCCTGTGCTCAAGGTACTATTCTGGGCCTCACATTCTAAAAAGAAAATCAACTCTAAGGCGAAAGGCAAAATGTCTTTGGCCTTGAGTAATGTGTAAATGTTCAAAAAGGGTATGTGTAACTCCAACACAAAAGGTTCCAGAAGGATGGAGTTCTTTGTTCCGGAGCATGGCTCCCTTTCTCTTCACTCTGTTTCATACTTCCAAGAATATTAGTTCCTTAAGTTTCTCTTGATCAACAACACAACTGATGAACCAGACAACTTGGCTAGAAGTCTGTATCTTGGTAGGAACCTGGTGTACCACTCCTTTTCAATATGTGTGAACAGCCTTTTACTAGTCCTGATGTACCCTTCTCAGGACCTCCTTAGGTGTCCTTGCCTGGTATGCTTCCCTACGAGGGCTTTCTCATATGAACACACTTGCAACTTGCATCCACCTCGTATACTGTCTATACTCTCCTGCTAATGGCTTTTCTCTTGTAGCTTGACTGGTATATTCTCTGGCCAGGGCCTCTCACATATGTATACTCTCGCAACTTTAACCTGCCTGTTATATTCTCTTTCTGTCTTGAATCTGCCTGTTATACTATCCTGCCTGGGCTTTTCTTATAAGTATACGGCATATACTTGCAAACTTAAGTCTCTTATAATTACTTTGTCGCTTAAAGTAACATTCACTTGTTTGTTCTTTCTTATATACTGCATTTATCGTTATTTGCTTTCGGCAGAGTTGCCAATACACCTTGGTGTCCCGGTTTCCCTTGGTTGGACTCGCTGGTTCTTGATGGCATGTGTAGATTCTCCTGCAGGAAGTCTGTGGAGGCTTGTCTGCATTGCCTCCTCTGCGCTGTAGCTTCTCTCTCTTGTGGCTCCCGCTCGTCTGTTTGGCGCCACTCCGGGCTTAGGCGGAGGGTGCCTCTCTGTACCTGCAAACGCTCTGGAGCATTTCTCCTGCTTTGGGCATCTTTGCAGCGTACCGTACCCTTCAGTCGGCTCTCCACAGCCTCTTCAGTGAGCGGGTTGGCTCCACGGACCTCACACCAGCCCTGCAGTCCATCGGTCGACGACGAGAGGACTCGAGTTCTCCAGCCAGCGTCCGCTTGTCAGCTTGCTCGCCGGTTTACATCTTCCAGCATCGGGCATGTTTCTGCAACAACTAGAGCGCAGCTTGTGTTCTTGGCCTCCATTGATCTTCATTACTCAGCTCATCTTCTTCGACAGTGTTTTCCCATGTTGGGGAAATAGAAGGCAGTTCTTGATAACTTGTATGGAAGGTCTGGGACCGCGTTCTCAGCGATCTTGAAAGGCAGGTCCGTTCTTGATGACTTGTATGCAGAGTATGGGAAGGGATTTTTAGGAGTCTTGAAAGGCAAGTCAGATTTTGATGACTTGTGTACAGATCCTGTGAAAGCGTTTTCACTACCCTTCCTAGGTGTGTGAGGGGAAATATGACAATATGCCATTAAGACATTTTCTATTTCTATTTTCATTTATTTCTGCATATTTGTTAAGCACCAAAGCCCTTAGGGATCCGGGCGCTACACTAAAGGACATGGGACAGACATCAGAGAACCATAATAAAACCGAAAGCCAACAGGGGAGAACCTACCTAGGAGAAAAGCCTAGTCTTTAAGCCCCTCCTGAATGCAAGGTAGCTTGGTTCCTTTCGAAGTATCTCCGGCAACGCATTCCAAGCTTGTGCAATCAAGAAGGGAAAAGAGCTGCCATTTCCCCTGCTTCTCTTGACACGAGGAGTAGCAAGCGCCATGTGAAGACCAGAGGTAGCGAGTTGGTTTGTATACTTCCAGTTTCTCCTTCAAATATGATGGCGCAGCTCCAAACAGGCATATGTGGCCCAGTAAAAGTATCTTAAATCGGACCCTGGGGGCCACAGGAAGCCAATGAAGCTGCCTGAGAGCCCCATATACCGGTTCTCTCCACGCAATGTTACAAACAACTCGCACTGCATCATTTTGAATTTTTTGTAATTTACCCAGACATTTCTTGCTAGCCCCACCTAGCAAAGCATCACAGTAGTCAAGTCTGGGTAACACTATGGTTCGAACTAGCTTCTCACGATGTTTCTGGGCTACTAGGGGCATATCTGCCTCAGAACCCTCAAGTACTAATAGTTTTTTACCACATAATTTACGTGAGCATCTGCAATTAATGATGCCTCCAGGAAAATGCCTAGGGTTTTAACCTGATCAACCAGAGGGATGCAACCTCCATCTATGCTGAAACTCTTATAAGCCGAACTTAGTCTTCCTCTGGCGTGTTTTGACCCGTAAACCATGAGTTCGGTTTTAGTGGTATTTAAACACAACCAATTAGAAGTCATCCAGTCTTTGAGTTTGTACATTTTATGTAAGTTGTCTTGATCAGTTTCGTGGTGCCCACTCAACTCCACGGACAACTGAAACTCATCGGGGTAGTTTGCAAAGAAAATCCCCAGTTTTTCTATTTCATCACAAAGTGGTTTAATATAAATGTTGAAGAGCAACAGAGACAAACAAGCCCCCTATGGGACTTCACACAAGATTTGAGCAAGATCAGAAGCAGCGTCTCCCAACAGATTTTGGAGCATGCGGCCACAGAGAAAAGATTCCATCCACACTATAGCTTCCTCTGAGAGGCAGTCTGTATGACTGAGTGCATTCAGCAATCGTTTATGGTCCAAAAGGTCGAAGGTTGCCGATAGATTTAGAAGAATCAGCAGCCCCGAGCCACTGTTTTCTAAAGCGGTAAGCATGTTAGTGCAAAGATCAAGAGGAGGCATGGAGGGGGGGTATCCTCAAAAGAGAAAGGGGATACCATGACTCATCCGATGATGTCATGACACCTCCCTGAGGGTTGCCTCTCTATGTGACCCTCCCTCATATAGCTGCCTCCAGGGTCGGGGATCAGGTAGCGGCTGCCGTCCCCATGCCACATGGGGAGAGATCGCAGCTGGAAAGAAGTGATGGCACCATCGTATTCATCACGATTAGCACACAGTTAACCCTCTAAGACCAAACCGCACTGCGAGTGCCCCATTTCATTGATCGATGAACCACTTGACACCAAATGAAGGTTCAAATCTTTTGTATTCCCAAAGAAGGGTTGGTTGGGATAAACACCTACAGGATATAAGGGTTGGTCTAATAAATAAAAATGGGAACCCCTCTTGGATAATCTAAGCTAACAGTGCCCTATAGGTCAAACAATACAGTGCCTGGATTCTATCCCTTGTCGAGATACTGTTCTCCAAATTCAACACTCTCATGAATATGCTTTCCAGTCACTTCTTTGCTTATGTTACAGTCACAAGTATACAGCTCTCAGCCACACTTTCTCTTCACTGGGATATACTTCTTAGCTCACTATTTGTAATTCACCAGGAGGATGGTGCCTGTCTCGTTTCTTCCTAATCTGGAGTTGTAGTGCTCCAGTTTGCTAGCAAATGTTATGGTGTCCTCCTTCCTCCCTTACAAACAGATCTAGTGGGTGCCCTTCTCACTGTCGATAAGGGATCTAGTGCCTTTTCTCCAGCTAGCAGTGTCCTTCGCCACAGGCTGCCAAGTGAGTCCAGCTCCTAGGACCCCTCCTCAGCCCTTGTCACAGCCATGGTTAAGAACCTCAGACTCTTCTGCCAATAGTTCTCAGGTTTAGTCTCTTTACCCTCTGGCTGCCTTCTCTATTGTCTGCCCCAGGTTCCTCCCAGTTTGTCTTCCTGTCTCCTCTCCTCTCTTGGTTCCAGCCTGCTGCCTAAGGCTTAATGTATTTATCCAAAGTTAGAGACTGTCCTGACCTTCCTCACACTTCCTCCTCGAGCATCCTACACACTGCCTACTCTTCCCTAATCCTCTGTTTCAATCTCCCGCTTTAGTCCCCTTAATACTGAAGTGGTCCGATCTCTACTGATGACAGCAAAGCCCCCTTTTGGTGCCATCAGACCCTCTTGATCCTCAGCTAGTCCAACATATTGCTCCTTTAGTGGCCTGTCACCTCGCTGAACTTTTCAACATGTTTAGACTTTGCTTGCTTTCCCTCTATCTTCAAAACAGTCATCCCTCTCCTAAAAAAGCAAGAGGCTACCCCAAGCCTACCGGCTAAAGTTTGCCCTTTGTCTCTCCTTTCTCACTACTCTAAAGGACTTGCCAGGGTTGCGTTCAGCCATCTTACAAATTTCTTAGACCGCCACAAACTACATGCAGGTTTGTCTCCAACTTCATCACGTCTGCTAAAGACTCCAACCTATCCTCTATCCTGATTTTCCTTGGCTGGTCAGCAGCTTTTGTCACGGTTGATCACTCTGATCTCCTTAATAAGCGCGTTGGATTAAGGCGCTATTTAAATAACACATCATTATCATTAATGCTCGTTATTCTTGAGATTCGCAATCAAGCCCTTGCCTGTATTGAATCCTACCAGGCACTTCGCCATTTCTGTTTCTTGGAGCAACCAACACCCTTTTAACTTACTGCTGTAACTTTTGGTGTTCCAAAAGACTGTTTCCGGGGTCTTCTCCTATTTACACTCTGCACATCGGCTCTTGGGACACTAAACTCCTTTGGGTTCTTGTACCAACTCTTTGCGAACAACACCCAAGTCGTCTTCTCTTTTCCTGGACTCTCATCTGATCTCTCTATCAAAATGTCCATCTGTTGCTGCCATTTAATATTGGATGGCTTCACACTCTGATGTTAAACTCTACCAAAACAGAGGTGCTCTTCTGCCATGCCAAATACTCTCTCATATCTATTCCCCTGCCTATCCAGTTACCACGTGACACCCTCCAGCTAGAAACCCAGTGTCAGCTCTGTCCCTTCTCACATCTCTACTTTTCATCTCCAAAACTGCAACAGTGGCTTACCTCAACCTCCTAAATATTAGCAAAATCAGGCACCTCCTTTCTTTGAACGCCACCAAGCATCTGTAACCACTCTTCTCTAAATGGGACTATTGTGGTAGCATCCTCTTTGGTTTCCTTAACTGTGCTTCCTCTCCTCTAGACGAGATCATTAACTTCGATACCAGGACTCTCTTTGAACTCCATCACTTTACATATACTTCCTCGTACCATCACCAAGCTGGATGGCTGACAATGCAAAACAGGGCCAGATTTAAATGTCTTCTATCCACGGTAAGGCACCCACCAGATATATCCTCCTATCCACGGTAAGGCCCCCACCAGATCTATCCTCCTCTATCCAACTCTACAAACCTACTTGACTACCCTTGTGGCGCCTCACCCTCCCTCTGCTTCCTCACGCTTCTGCCCTTTCTCTCTCTCCTTGCTCCACTTACATGGGATTATCTACCCATTGACGTTGAGAAAAAATTCCACACTGATTTGTTCCCAACCAAACTAAAAGCCTTCCTCCTCGCCTCCGAGTTGCTCTCTTAACCTACCTCTCATCTGCCTCTTAGCTAACATTTATCCTTCTCCTCTAACTTACATCTGTCCCTCACCTTCTCTGCCTCCATTCTAGCAATTCATCTATCATGGCCACATCCCTAACAGCTGGTGGTACTGCCTGCCTGCACTTAATGTCTAATATTGGTTGTCTTCAATCTGTGCATGTCCACCCATGGTTTTTCCCCGATGACTGTTCCATTTACTCCCCTCCACAACCTGGTCAGAATATCTCTCATACTCACCCCTTTGTAAGAAGGTCACTGCTTTACGTCAAATCTGATTTCTTATCTATTGTAGGTCTGTGATCAAATGAGCATTGTTCGTCCCTGTATATAAATAAATATTGTATAGTAAGTGTGTGACATTATTTACAGAGAGATTTCATTTGCTTAGTGTGTACTTTAAAGGGCTAGTAAATCATTGTATATTTTTGTACTTAACTGTGTAACTGAAATTATTGGTTGTGTTCTGTGGGGATTCATTGACGCCCTAGCCCACTCTCGCACCCCCCCTCTTAAGTCTTACTGCTCTGCTACCTACATTGATTGGGTTTGACTAGACTTTAGTGTCTTTCCTGTTCACAATAATCCATTTTAACAATGATCTTTAACACCAAATCCTGGCCACAACTATGTTGTGGCTGTAAGAAATGGAATTCAGCCCTCACCTCGGAACCACAAGTTCAAACAATAATTCAAAGCAGTTTCCTGTTCGTCCCACACAGAATCCTGGTAATAGTACTCTCAAGAGTTGACCACAGAGACCCAGCCTTTGCTTGCACCTCCAGGGTTACCTGCGGAATCATACAGAAAGAGTGCAAAGATCGAACGCATCATGCTGCCACTCGGGACTCGTTACTGGCCTGAAGTCCAACACACGTCCAGTTCTCCAGCCCCTCTGAATCTCACACACGCCTTCCACTAGAGGTCCTAACGAGCCACAACGAAGTCGTTCATCCATTAGATGCTTGGCTGTATGCTCCGATCCAGCACTGCGGTTCTAGTAACCATCCCATTCTTCAGACTCAAGTGACTCTGCACACTGGGAAGCCCCATGACTTTCCAGAGATCCCGAAAAACCTGATCATCGTGTTGCAATAATGTAGACCGCGCCGATGCCGTCTCTGAATGCTTGTTCCATTAGAAATTGAAATTCCCATGCATTTCCACAGTAGGCATGGAATACCAAGACCTTCATTGAAACCAGGCCCAGCATGGGCCGAGGACAACTAGAATATTCCCGAAATATCTTCCCCCATCACCATAGTAACGAACAAAATACAGCCAGGAACCTCTGTCCTGGTGAACATGATCGGTCCAGGCCACTGGTCATCCCACTCCTTGCTAGCCTGTTGACCGTATTTCTTTCCACCTTAAAGTAGGCACACAGCTTTCCATACAAACTGCAGCAGATGGGATTCGTAGTCCAAAACATCTCGAGAGCCAGAGGTTGCAGCCCCCGGAGTTTATAGTATGCACAAACATTAATAATTACGAATAAATGCAATATCAAACATGGGTATAGAATCGGCTCCCTTACAATGTCTTTCTGAGCTCTGTACTTTCTGCAGAGTCTATACCTAGCCCCTCACCTTTCCCCATACAGATGCTGCGTCCTCCGTGTGATGGCGATAGTCCTGCAGGACCCAAATGCGATGACCGTGTGTTTCCAAGTACGAGGCTGGCCCCCCACATCAGGGGATGCCTTTTTCACTGCTACTCACATTCCCCTCCTTCCAGACGTGCGTTTTCTCTAGTTGCGTTGCTGTGCGCAACAGCTGGGGTAGGTGTAACAATGCACACCTGACAACACAAATCTTACCCACAGCCAAAGAGACATATGGTGTGGCAGAGAGAGTGCAGGACCGGTGTATGAAATTACAGGCACTGCTAGTTTTAAATATTTGTATTGCGACTCATCTTAAAATGCGTCACTGCTGAATATCTCCCATTATTTCTGAGGAGAAAAACATGGTCATGTTGGGTTTGTAAGTCAGTAAGTCACACTGTGACCATTAACCTTGTAAAAGTGCTATATATTCTATGCTAGTATAGAAGCCCGTGTACACGGGCCAAAGTGAAGGTCTACATTAACACAGTAGGACCACTATGTATCCTAAGGCAACAGCTCCCTCTAGCGGTGAAAACAGGCAAAGCTACTGCATCGGACAGACATACAGGACAAGCATACATCTGGCCTTGTATTATGTTGTTAAATTGATTAGATGATGTAGGATAGATTGTCTACTAAAAGTTTATATATTTTTTTTTATCAAAGTTGATATTTCTATCATATCCTAATGACCCCCAGTGTCCCGTGCCAATCATGTAGAGGGTGCTTATTTGTCGAAACGTTTATTTCTGGGTGGCACCATTCTGGAAATGCGGTAGTCCGCCAAGTCCCTGACTCCTCAGCCTTTTTGGTGAAGTGGCCACTCTAACAGCAGCTGGTTTCGCAGGATCAGTTGTTGCTGCTGCAGTGCCCCCTTTTTCACAACTGGAATGTGATTATTTAGGCAGCAGTTATTATTTGAAAACGTGCGTTTCCCAGGAACCTCCCCACCATGTTTTAAGGGCCCGTTTCCTTCCACACATGACATTTGAACCGCGACTTGGGTTTTTGCGGCAGCCAGCCTTGTGTGCCCCAGGGGCTGATGAGCCATGACGGGGGGGGCTACGAGAGGCTAAACGTCCGGCTATGCTACAGGCACCAATTTCATGGGCCAGTCGTCTATGCGTGCATACTGTTGCAGCAGTGATGACAAAAGCGCGGCAACACATCTCAAGTCGAGGCCTGGTATGTTTTAGGGAAACTTGTCAAGCTTCGTTTGCACAGTGGAGTGGGCATGTGAAGGTGTAAGAACCCTCCGTATACATTGAGGATTTTTTTTTCATGAACAGATTGCCAAACTAGTGATTCTCTCCAGTGTTGTGTTGTACTCACGGAAGTGAAAAGTTACACTAGAGTTTTTTTTGGTATGCTGTCTGTAAATAATAATTTATAAATACCTCTTTTTAACCAATGCTTATTTTAGCCCATGTGAAACTACCACCCGAGAAGTTTGCTCCCAAAAAGCAAGGCGAAGGGAGCAAAGAGCTGCCCACAGAGCCAAAGAAGCTTCAGCTGAACTCTGCGGAGGAGCTCTATGCCGAGATCCGAGACAAAAACTTCAACGCCGTGGGACCGGTGCTGAGCAGGAAGGCCAAAGTCATATCCGCAGCTTTTGAGGTGAAGTAGCCCCAGCCTTTTATGAAAATGCACCTGCTTACCCCACAGCAGGGTCTCTTTTCTGTTTGATATCTTCGCTTGTAACTGTGTCCCTTTCCACTCACTCGGATATCCATATCCCAGGCTTGAACGGGTGGTGGGCAGGCCGGGTTTGCCTCTAGATGTCTGTGTTCCCAGCGGCAAATTTACATGCCCATTTTGCCACCTTCCATGCCGAATCCCGCTTTCATTATTGCTCCATCCCCTAGGGTTTCAGATGGCTTCTTGGCGAGGAACGTTAGCACTTTGGCTGCATGTCGGCATTGGCTTCACAGCATGCAAGTATATCACATTCTGCCTTGTCTTTGAAAATCATGGCACCAGTGTGCTGATTTGTGGCGCTTGGGAGTTTTGGGCTGAGTTTCACTGTTTCTAAAGAGCACCACCTGTATTTAAAACTTCATATATGCTCTCAAACTAAGACGAATGTATGGCAACTACCTTTCGTTTTCCTATTTTCTAAACTTTTGAAAGTGAATGCCTTTATGCTTAAGTGAAGTCCAATTGCATGGGAGCTTTGTTTTTCATTGGGCAACTGCAGTAAATGCGATCATTAGGGGCTAACCCCCCTGACAAAGTTAACACACTTCTTTCTCTGAGGGTGCAGAGTTAATTGAGAGCTTCCCAGAAGAAATAGGTGCTAATGGAACTGTGACTTGTGTTCTAAAACTGCATTCTTCATTATCACTATCCTGTTGAGACCTGTCCATTCATGTGGTTCAATGTTTTGCAGGCATATCATTTTCATATTGATTTAAACTTAGATTTAATAAGAGGATAAAACTGAATTACATGACATCCATACACAGTGCTTTGATTGCATTTAAAATAATGAAAATAGCCAAACGAGGACAGCAGGTCCCTTGGAATGAATGCAAATTATACACCACTAACTGCACAATAAGAATGTTCACTGAGGAGATCCGGTCTTTATATAGCACAGTGCAAAGCGCTTTTTACAGAACTCCATTGTGACTTAGAATAACATGAAAATGAACTTAATTCTATATTTTGCCAGATTCAAAATAGGTATTCTAATTATCATGTGATCAGTGCTTGCCTTCACGTCCAGAGAAATATTGCGCTGAATCAAAAGGGTGTTTTGTGTTTAGAAAAGTGCAACTGTTTGTCAGTTAATGCACCTTTTGCTGCTTTCAAAAATAATTGGTCTCCAAGGCCTATCCTGTAAAGCCACTTCCTCATTGTATGTCATTAAATGACTGCCAGGGGTGGACTGGGAATCAAAAGAGGCCCTGGAAATAATTTTCAAAGTGGCCCCATATTACACATTTTCAGCAAGCCCAACCCTTTTCCTATGGGAGAATTCGAAAATACCACACAAAAGAGGCCCAGGGTGCAGAGGCCAACAGGAAATCTCCAGAGTTCCCTATGGGCCAGTCCAGCCCTGTACTGTGCAACTCCATGCTGAGATTTTATTTGTCACCCGTTTTGGGTAACTGCCTGGCTCTCTGCCCCGTATAAAGTAAAGTTGACCTAGGAAGGCCCAGAAAATTATTTGTGGTCAATGACAGTTTGTATTTTTATACTTATTAGCTGGCATAGGTGTTCGTAGCAGTTCTGAGCTTCATATCTTACTCAAAAACCCTTGTCCGCCCCTGACATGTGAGTTACTAATATCCTTACTGGTGTGATACTTGTGGGGCTTCAAGCACAATACATCGTATAATTAACAGTTTGCCTTGTAAGGTTGTTTATAGAATTTGCGGTATAAGCGGTTGGATTTAAACACCTGCAACATTAGCTAGCAGCAGGCGTTTGGTTGGATTTAAACACCTACAACATTAGCTAGCAGCAGGCGTTCGTGCAAGTTCTGCGGTTTGTACCATATTAACTATTATTTGCCCTTGCCATGCATATGCCTACCGTCCTCAGTGATGTGGGACTCTTAGATCTGCAATTATTTGTCATTTGCATTTGACATTACATTCCAACTCTGCACGAGATGTCATTAGGACAAAACATGTTTGCAAACGCGGTTTGTTAGCACAACGTTGTGTTTTAAAAGAAAGAACCCCGCGTTTGTTAACCTAGCAAATACATAAACTCTGCATGATATGTCTTTGTGTTGCCAAAAATGGGCGAAACATATTCCCAAATGCAGTGTGTTTTAAGAATGAAAAAGAGCGGGTTGGCCCTTCTGGGATTGGAACCTGGATCGGCAGGCTCCGCACAGATGTCAAACGCAAGTACTCTACTTGCTGTGCTATCCTATTAGCCCTGCCATTTAATGGCTTGTTAACTTTATTTGGCCAACCTGCCCACTGTGGCTTTCAATGACACGGGAGGCTGTGATGTGGTGCCTTCTTTCCCCGTTTCCTTGACGCAGTATGCTGTGACCTATTTACTTATAAACACAGATGTCAAAGCGGGCTATCTATGTAGCCTTAACAACAGAGGGACTTATGCGGTGCTTAGGTTCTCTTACAGAGTGTGCTGTAACCTTTCTCCCTTTGGGCTGTGCATACCGGCGCCGCGGCAGAAACTTACTTGAATGTAGCAAATCGCTGTGGCACCAGGTTTCTTCCTCCGAGCGCTGGACGCCCCGGGGGCCTTCACACCTCCTCCCGCCAGCACACGCGCTCGTATGTCCTGTGAACCTCGGAAGGCAAAGAAAACCGAGCTTATCCATGTCGAGATTCGAACCTGCGTCCGCAGGCCCTGTACATATGTCAAAACGGGGCGGCTGTAGCCACTGTGCTACCTATGCTGCCTTACAAAATCGAGGGATTTACGCTTTGATCCCACCTTATGTTCTTCATAAAAGGACATTCGTAGTGACTCTCAGTAATGAGTCAGAACACTGCTCAACTGTGCGAGCAAAACTGGCTCATGCAGTTCTGTACCCCTCTGCTGTGCACTATGCTGGTATCACTATGGGGCCTCGGAAACATTAGCCCCGCTTCATAATAAAGTGTAATCCCTGACGCGTCAATATCAGTTCGCGCCGAGGCTGCTTCGTGGTTGCATGTGTATTTCAACTGAGTCAGTTTCATTGCCGGAAGCCCTTCTCTTGCAGAGCTTCGGGCTGTGCATGCCCGGCGCCGCGGCAGACACACACTTGAAAAGCATGTAGCGAGTTGCTGCGGCGCCGGGTTTCTTCCTTAGAGCGCTGGACTCCCTGGGGGCCTTCACACCTCCTCCGGCCAGCACACAAAGCGGAGGGGGGCTGCAGTCCGCTCCCAGCCACTCATTTCATACCGAGTTCCAGCCGTGACGCCCCGTACCAGGCGAACACTTTCCATGCCCAGCCCTGCTGAGAAGGAAAAAAAAAATATGAAGCGCCTGCATCGGTTTGTGTTGGCAGCCGGCATTGCAGGCAGCCAATTCCGAGCAAACCACCCAGGCAGATGTGGCGCTCACTCAATGTGTGTCCTTCCGCTCCAAAGAGGCCCTACGGCCAGAGGCCCACCGGGGGATGTCCCGGTGTCCCGGTGGGGCAGTCCAGCCCTGATGACTGCATAGCACCCCAGAATGGCAAAATATATATTTAGCTCCTAAGAACTTGCTAAGTGCCAAACTGTGTTTCCTGGGTACAAATTGACACTGACCTGTACTTTGTTTACAGGATGTTCAATGAGTCAAGGTTTTAATTGATTTATTTTTATGGCTTAAATGCCATCTCGGGAGGATAGCTAAGCGGCAACGTGCTTGCCTTGGAAGCAAGACACGGAGCAACATGGGTGCGAACCCCGGGTCCGCGCTTTGAAACCTCTGGGTTAAGCGCGTTATAAATAGCCTATCATATCATCATAGTCTCTAAATTTGGTTATTTTTAAAGGCCTATCTTCATGGACCAAATCTCTTAATTTTTGGTTTGGAAGACCTAAGCTGTGGCTCTAACGTAAGCCCCCCTTATATTTGTGCATAGAAGTGGTTCCCAAACCTTTTGCCATAGTTGTCACTCAATGCCTCCCTCAGGGTGCTCCTTTCTCTAATAAGTCCTGCGACAATCCTTCAGATGGCGTCACTTTTCCCCGAGAGGAGAGCCCCTTCCTGTGAGGCCATGAAGGTGAGGCCGCTAACTGATAGTCCCTCTAGGGGTGGTAAAATGCACGAGGACCTCATTGGGAGAAAGTCCCCTACTGGGGATAAGGATGTGCGTCTGGAATACAGCCCCTTTAACTCCCAAGCCCACACAGAAACGGCAGCACCCAACACTTCATTACATAAGGTATAGTCAGAGACTGTTATTTTAATGTGTCAGATGGTCTCACTATGGCAAGTACTGGGACGAAGAAGAGTTCGGGAACACTACAGTCAAGTAGGAAGAGTGTCCGACCAGCGGCATCAACCAAACTGACTTTATGCAGGGGCAATCCCAGCTATTTAAACCAAACGGCAAAGAAGGACTCTGTTCTGTCTTGTATCCAGAAGGAGAACGGCGCGAGCAAGGAGGCTGCCAAAAAGCCTGCGAGTTGGAAACAGGGCATCCAGAGGCTGTAGTGAAGCAGTTATCTGAGGCAATGACCCCGAACCGAGGGACGTGAGTAAAGTGTCTTGTCAGTCGGCTGGGAGCCGACAACCTTGAAGTAGAGAGTCAGTGGGGTGGTGGCGTGACCTGTGGTGGGTGGACCGTGTGGTGCAAGAAATACACTGAGACTGCCAATGCTCGCCTTCCATGAGACTGCGCAGGGGATTGTATGGAAAGTATGAGGAACTTTGGTGATTGCACAACCTGTAATGGGCGGACCGTCTGGTCCGAAACTTGCTCCCGTCAACAGTAACAGGCTGCGAAGTCAGGCGAGCCGAACAAGAGTGGACGAACTAACATGAGACCCCTGGCGAAACCGGTGAAGAGTTCTCTGAGAAAATGTAACGGGAACAGTGCTGCGTCCGCGAGGGGCCGGGAATAAATGAGAAGATGAAACAAGAAGGCAAGCAAGAGGTTGATCGTTTTGTAAGGCAATTGCCAGATCCATTCCATAACTGTGTGGGATTAAAGAGTCAAGAAGGACTTGGTGAACCTCTTCCTCATCCCACTAAAGAATCGAGGGGAGAGGGAGTTTCTTCCTCATCCCGGAAGGGGCAAGTCAAAGGATAGTATTCAAGTAAAAATACAACAAAATCTGTGGAGGGAATTGGAAGTATTGACAAAGGGGCTAAAGTTAAAATAGCTCCAAAGAAACTTGTTGGAACTGAATGGGCACTAGGAGTAGGGAGCAATTCTCCTAGGTCTGTGAGACTTGTGAAACTGAACTGCAAGAGACTTTGACCCAGTAGAAGGGAATCATCCTCCTCGGTTAGGAAAGAAATCTGACGTTAGCTTAGTGATTTGTGTTTAAGTGATGGGGATAGAGTAAGAGTGTGACTAGGACAGTACTTTTTTCTTTGGACGTTAGACTTTCTGACAGACCCAAGTTTTATTTTTGTTCCGGTAGGGAAACCACCTTCAGAGTTGGCGATAGAAAGGATTACATTTTTTTTTTTCAGAAAAGTTTATAGCAACAAACCTGCCTTCACTTGGTCAGACTCCTCATTCCAGGTCACCACAGTACACCAAGACCAAGAGACTACGCCTCTCGGGGTGTGATGCGCTTAGGCCAGGGCAGCCAACACCAGAAATGTTCAGTATTTCAATACGATGTCTGGATTCAAGGCTGAATCCAGACATTTTGCTTTGCAGGGTGCCAGGGAAAGTCTGCATGTGGTGACCACCAATAATTGAGTGGCTGCCAAATGCTTTTAAAGATGCGTCTTTGTGGTATGATTCCGAGTGCAAACTCTGCTTCCAATGTTCCCATCAGATAGAGGAACTGGTACCTAAATGTTTGTCACTGTTGCGAATCCTGAAGCACTTAAAAGCGATATCATGTGGATTCAACAACGGTAATTACTTCAAAGTAATTTACTTCAAAGTAATTACTTTGAAATTACTTTGGAATATATATGTAGTTGTGGGTTAATTGGTAAAAAGGGGGTGGTGTTTAGGGTAGGGGGTAGTAATAAAGGGGAAGGAAGGGAATGGGAGACACACCACTAAAATTAAATCACTTCGAAGTAAATAACTTCGAAGTCATTTTTTTCAGTGAAATTACATGGAACCCGGATCAGCACCCTTGAACCTGAAAACAACTATGCATAAGGTCTACTGTGGCAACCTGCTGAAGGCGGAACGTTGCTGGGATCTGAGTTACTCTTGCCTTTTTATTGACTAGAGGTAAATGTGAACAGTGTTTCCACCCCTTGTCCCGGCAGGACCAGTAGGGTTGAAAGCCTCTAAAATCCATCTGCTCCCAGAAAAAGTTTTGCACATCCTGACATGAAGCTGTGGGACCATTGGATTACTTTCATCAAGACACCTTCCCCTAAGACTTGTGGGACTGCAAAAACCCACAAGGCTGATGTAATCTGCACCACTGGTTTGCAGTCTCCACCTCCTGGCAACTGGACCTGACTCGTCAACCACTGGACAGCTGCTCTGTGCCCTAGCATCCGCTCTACATTATTTGTGATCCAACAAGACCTCTGGTAACTCTAAAATCTTCCTTCCTCTGGGGAGAACCCTTCTTTTTCCTCACATGAATCATTATTGGTTAACTGGACGCTGGCAATGAGGTAAATGTTCTTTTAACTTTCAAAGCAATTTAACAGCTGGCTGTTGCTTTCCTTAACTTAAGACATGTGCTTATTGACTTTAACACTGCTTCATTAACCTCTATGGGAAAGGTGTATTCCCTTTTAGAATAAACACTGACCTTTCAACATCCCAATCCCAACTTTTGTCAACTTTGTGATACTAACTTGGGGACAGTTTTAGAACCTGAACTATCCAATTTATAACGTTAGTCATTGGTAATTCTGCATTTTCCTTTTCCTGCACAGCAACAGATAGATCTTGTTTGTTCATCACGTAACTTTCAATACTAACTCCATCAAATACATTTTAAAACTGTTTATGCAATAAAACATGTTGGGACAGCATATCTTGTGTAGGGACCTCACTGTATAAAGATTATTGGATACTTGTGCGAACAGTGTCTGGATGGATGAACTTAATGTGATTCAAGGATCTAACTAAGGGCATGCTTATCTTCCCTAATATATAGTCTTTGGCTATAGCACCCTGTAAACGTCTTGTCCTAATCTTAGCGTCTTGGGGCTGTATCACTCTGCATGCTTTTTTACCTCATGCTCAGGGATATAGTGCCTAGCTTGCTTCTTGACTCCCTTGCCTGCAATACATCTGCTCCCTTGCTTTAGGTAACTTATCTGGCTTAGTCTCGCACTCTAGTTGCAGCGTACTCTCTTGTGCTGTTAATATCATTCACACACTGCTACCAGCAGTATTTCTTCCCCCTGGATTAGTGTTTTTGTTAGGCCCTGCTATTGTAAGCCACAAACATACCTCATCCTCCTGGATCAAAGTCTCCTTGCTTCTTCCCCCTGGGTTTTTCTCTGCCCATGTCCTTGAGCCAGCCTACAGTGGGCTATTTAGTTTCTCCCCATCGGTGTCTGTTCTCCACCAGATATTGAGATCTAACTCGCTACAGGCTTGTGACTTTCTGGCCTCCTGATTCAATTCTCAGCCTGCTTCTAAAATACATTTCTCAGCAGGCTCTTGGCTCTCAAGTTTTTACCCTAACTGGCCTCTGCCAGTGTCTGGAAACTAGCTCTTTCCATGAACCTTAGCCTTCTCTCCTCTACAGCTTCTGGTCTTTTCGTAGTCTGAATTATAGTCCTCAGCAGAGTTTTTACAGTTTCTCCAGCATTGGATTTTCCATGGATTCACATGCTGTGAATATTCCCCATGGTCAGGCTGGGAACCTCGATCATTTTTTACTTAGCGTTTTCCTATCGAAAACTTTGACACTTCAGTGTCCTATCAACGTCCTTTTTGGTTGCTTTAGCCACCACCAATCGGACGTAGGGTATAAGTAGCCCCGCCCCGCGGCTACCCTTTAGATTTCAACTGTCTCCAAAGTGTTGGGATCATCTCGTGCTCATTCTGATTTCTGCACGTGTTGGTGCGGTTGGTGAAAATGTCTTCAGGAAAATCGTTGTTCCGGCTCTGTGCGACTTGCGGGCTGACAAAGGTGTATGAAGGGGATGGGCATATGGACTGCCTCTATTGCCTCTACCCCCATCATTCGTCCGAGTCTTGGGAGATCTGTAAGTGGTTTTCGCAAAAGACGCTTAAAGACCACAATCAGCGGTTGGTGTGTTGGCTGAACAGGGGTACCTACCCCCCCTCGGAGGTGGGGACGGTGCGAAGCTTGGCATCGGAGAGGCCGGCTCAAGTGGCGGATCATCGCAGGTCAGCGTCAGCTGAACCTCCGACTAAAAAGTCTTGGCCTGGTCCTGTGGAGGTCGGTAAGAGTGGTCGCTCCTCTTTGAGTAAACATCTGTCGAAAGGGGCATCTTTATCCAAGCATGGGCGGATGGACCAGTCACGAGGGTCTGGAAGTAGGCCCGAGAAGTCGGCGTCTCAAGTGAAGGCCAAGAAGGACTCGGCGTCGTCAAAACACTTCTCTTCAGGAGACCATCACAAGTCCTCCTCTAGTAGAGAGTCGTCTAAACATCGGGCCAGTGGTGCCAAGCAGGCAGGATCGCCTGAAATATCGACACCGCAGGTTGCGGTTCCAACTACGTCATCATCGGCAGGAGTCCCGTCGTCGACAGTCCCTTTTGTCAACTCCGATTCCGTCGTCGACGGTGTTGTCTGCAGCTCCGTTAGGGGAAGGAGGCCCGATGTTGTCATCATCGAGGATAGACACAGACAACTTGCTACTGACAAAGGTGTGGCAGGCCCCTGCTTTTGACTCTAGTCTACCAGACACTATCCTACATCAAGAGACTGCATCGGAAGCAGAGGACGATGGGGATCCGGTGTTGGATCCGTCGGCCCTGGGCCTACAGTGTGTTGGTCCATCGACGTCGATGGATGTGGGGGCTGGTCCATCCAGTTACCTTCTGGTGAATCCGCAGGCGATGTTATCGCTCCAGGTGCTGTCCACGTTGCAATCTGTTTGGACAGCTGGATTCCAGGTTGCCTCCTCTGAACGTAGCTCTGGTGGGGCCTACCGTCGACGCTGCAGGTGTTCCTCCACGTTTGACAGCTTCGGCTTAATCTCTGGCACCCCCTGCAAGTGAACGAAGATCGTCCACGTTCCCATCCTGAGCAGGGGGAGCTGCTGGATTCGGAATCGGACAGTGTATCTAGAGGGACCATGTCCACTGGCTCGTCACCGTCGAGGGATCCGGCGTGGGATTCGGACGTTGAGATGGAGCTACCTCTTAGTCCGGCACAGCCGTCTCCGCCCGATGATGTTGGGGCGTTTCACGCCATGATGGCGAAAGCATGTGTGGAATTTGGTTTGGCTCCAGAGGAGGAGCGAAAGGAGTGTTTCCTAATTGATCACATGGGAAAGAGACGAAAATCTGTGTTCGCCGTGCCTATCCTGGACCATGTGTGGCAAGAGGGCCTGCGCACGATGCAAAACCCCTTTTCAGAACCGGCTATCAAAGGAAGGCTGGAGAAATGTTTAGTTTCACAGCCCACACCTGAGTCGGTGGTTTCAGCGGCGGCTAGCCGCAATGCTAGGAGTCAGCACAAATGTGTTACCCCTCCCGATAGTGACGCTAGGAGACAGGATGCCTTCGGTAAAAAGGTTTTGACTGTGGGAGCGACGATGGTGAAAGCGGCCAATTCTCTAGCGATCATGGCTATGACCCTGAGATGTGGCATCGGTTGGCTCCTAAACTGGAACATCTACCTGAGGAACACCATAAAGCTGCTATGATGATACGCGAAGGGGAGGAGGCGTCCAATCATCGTATTAACATTGCTGTGGACTTAGCGGAATCTGGTTTTAAACAGATAAACAACGGTGTAGTGCTGCATCGACAGGCCTAAGTGCACAGACTTTCACCCGGAGGTGAATTATAAAGTTCTGGACATGCCATGTGAGGGGGAACAATTGTTTGGTGAGAAAATCGATGAGGCCCTCAAGGGTACCCTGTCCTCGAGGGCCTCCATCGAGCCGACATCACCGGATGTTATAAGTAGGACGCACAACGCCCGTAGCCTAATTCTGTTTTTTCCGGGAACGTGTTCGCTTCGGAGATCTCGGCGTGCCTCGGTTCTACTGAATCCTGTTCTTTCGGTTCTTCGAACCTGTTTCTTCCTTGCAATATTGTATAATGTCTTCGGCTTCTTCCACCCCGCGATCCAGTCTTAAAAAGTGTCGGGTGTGCGGGTCCAAAATGACGCTGACGGACAAGCACGACGCTTGCCTCCAGTGCCTCGGGGAGGACCACGATACGGATGACTGAGTCGACTGCCAATCGCTCACATCGAAGGCCTTGCGGGAGCGTAAGAAGAAGCTGTCGGTCAGTAAGGTGGCCAAGCTCCGGAAGTCGCGTTCCACTGGTCTTTCGACAGGTGATTCGAGGGGCGACTCTCCGCATCGTCATCGTGATTCCGGGGGTTCTCGGTCTGGGAGTCGGCCCCGCCATTCCTCTGCCTCTTCGAGTCGTCGCAACTACCGGGCGCCTTCGAGGTCCCGGTCGGACAAGGATGGTCACTCTAGACATGGCCGTTCTGGGTTCCGGTCCTCGACGCCTTCCAGACCGCGAGAACCTGTGAAGTCTTCGAAGAAGACATTGATGCCTGCAGCGCCGAGGTCGTCGACAGACTCTCTCGAGGCTCTGCTGAGAGACGAGCTTGAGGCCTGTGTCGACACCGTCGAAGCTGTCGGCGCCGCGCTCGACGTTGATACCGATTCCATAGATGCCTTTTTACGGCGGTTTTGTTGGAGGTACCCCGTGGCATGGCGGAACCCCCCCCAGAAAGGCTCTGGCTAAGGCTAAACATGTCTTTGTTCCTTTTTCTGTACCCTCCTTCCAGCCTCTGGATTATATTTCTTAGGTGGATGAGGGGTCTGAGAAAGGTGAGGTTCCTGCAGAGGTTCCTGATGACCTCCTTCCTGGTCATAGCCAACTTGAGGACCTGCATCAGTCGTTGCACGACACCAGTGGTCTAGACACCTCTCCGGAGGTGGCGTTTGGTAGGCCTGAGCCTGGCACGCATGCCGAGTCCTCATACCGGCGCCTGATGTCGAGGGTCACGGATTAGCTGGGGTGGTCTGCCCCCCCGGGGATTTTCAGCAGGATGACCTGACTGATATCCTCGACCAAGGTCAACCAACTGACCCGGTGCTGCCATTCCATATGGCCTTGCAGATAAGGGTGGCTGCAGCTTGGACTTCTCCGGAGAGTCTCCCGGCAGTGAGCAAGTCCTTGCCGAAGAAATATCGGCCAGCCAGTGGCGACCCCTGCTACTTGACCACGCACTCTACTCTGGAGAGTTGGGTGGTGCAGGTGGCTACGGGCCCCGCAAAGCAGGTGTCGTACCCTACCATCCCTCCTGATAGGGATGAAAAACGGTTTGACGGCTGGGTGAAGAAGGTGTTTTCTTCTGGGGGAATGGTGCTTCAGGCTGCCAACTCCGTTTGTCCCTTGTCTCGTTTCACGCACACTCTGTGGAACTGTATCTCCTTAGCAGCTGATCATATTCCCGAAGGGGAGGAACAGGATGGTTTTCTTGCTATCGTGCAGGATGGCAAGGATGCCGTGTGTGAATCCGTTCAGTCGGGTCTGGACATGGTTGACTGCGTCAGCCGGTCCATGGTGGCGAGCACCGTAATACGCAGGTTTGTGTGGTTGCGGAAGTCGGGTTTTGCTCCTGATGTGCAAGCCCGGCTCCTCAACATGCCGTTTGATGGTGAACATCTTTTTGGCAGCAAGACTGACGAGAGCCTTGAGAGGTTGCAGACCTCCAAAGCTGCAGCAAAGTCGTTGAGCACTGCAGTTCGCCAACCTCTGCCATTTCGTCCTAGGGGACAGCAATGGAGGGGAGGTTCCTTTCGATATTACTCATCCTTTAGTAAATCGAGAGGGGCTGCAAGTCAAAGGGGCCACAGTGGGAGTGCCAGAGGTGGAAACAGGGTTCTCGAGGTGCCAAGGCTGCTCGGGTAGTTGCCTCTTTGCCCTCAGGCACTGCCGCAGCCGCTTCAGCTCAGTCATGAGGCCATGTCCCATGGTTTGGCGGTTGGTGGAAGGCTGGCGCAGCATCTTGTAGAATGGCGTGCCATTACTTCAGATGTGTGGGTTTTGGAGATCATAGCCCACGGCTACTGTCTTCCTTTCCGGCAGAGGCCTCACAACAATCCACCAGGGAATCTCTCTTTGAAGAGTCCAGATCCGCTCCTTGCGCAAGAAATACAATCCCTACTGGAGAAAGTCGCCATAGAACTGGTGCCTGTAGCGGAGAGGAACAAGGGATGGTATTCCCCTTATTTTTTGATTTCGAAGAAAGACTGGGGATTGAGACCCATCATGGACTTTCGCGGTTTGAACAAGCTACTCAGGAAGGACAAATTCAAGATGGTTACTCTTTCTCAAGTCCTCCAGGCCCTTCAACTTCAGGACTGGTTGGTGTCTCTAAACCTCAAGGACGCTTATTTTCATGTGCCGATCCATCCCAAGCACAAGAAGTACCTGAGGTTCGCGGTTGGCGACTCGCACTTTCAGTTTCGGGTCCTGCCGCTCGGATTGACCTCCGCCCGAGGGTCTTCACCAAGCTCATGGTGGTGGTGGCAGCGTATCTCAGGAAAGGGGGATTCACGGATACCCCTACCTGCACGATTGGTTGATCAAGGCGTGCTCTCCCGAGCAAGTCCTGGATCATCTGTCCGTCACCTGCCACTCCCTTCACAAGTTGGGCTTCTCCCTCAACTTAAAGAAGGTCCCACTTGACGCCGACTCGGCGGCTCCATTACATCGGAGCAGTGCTCGACACGTCCCTGGGGAAGTGTTTTCCTCCCCAGGTGAGGGCTTGTCACATTCAGCAGATGGTGCACAAGTTTCAACATGCCCAGTGTCTCCCAGCGTTCGAGTTCTTGAGGTTGCTCGGCCTCATGGCATCCTGCATTCTTCTGGTGCCAGAGGCCAGGTTGCGGATGAGATCTCTGCAATGGGCTCTCAAGATGCAGTGGTCACAGTCCTCCGGCAGGATGTCGGACCCCGTTCAGGTGCCGTCCTCGGTCGCCCAGGACCTTCTGTGGTGGGCAGTCGAAGGCAATCTGATGAGGGGGGCTCCATTTTGGCTACCCTGGCCGGAGGTGACGGTTGAGACGGACGCATCCCTCACGGGATGGGGAGCTCATGCCAACGAGTGGACAGTCAGCGGTTGTTGGTCTCCGTCGGAGTCCAGACTCCATATCAATCTGTTGGAGCTGAGGGCTGTCAGGCTTGCCCTGAAGGCTTTTCTGCCGACTGTGCGAGGAAAGAATGTCCTGATTCTGACGGACAACACAGTGGCCATGCACTACCTCAACAAAAAGGGGGGACAGGATCACTTCCTCTGTGCAGGGAGACGATGCAGCTCTGGTTCTGGGCCATCCAGCAGGAAATTTCGATCTCGGCAGTTCATCTGGCCAGAGACGTAAACGAGATGGCAGATGCTCTGAGCAGGCAGAGCTCAATCTCTCACGAGTGGGAGTTGGCTTAGGAGGTCTCCTGGAGATCTTCGCCCTTTGGGGGACCCCTCAAGTGGATCTTTTCGCCTCCAGTGTCAACCGGAAGTGCGAAAGGTGGTTCTCACAGGAATTTCCTCCAAGAGGAGCCTTAGGAGACGCGTTCGTGGTGGAGTGGTCCTTCCCACTGCTGTACGCGTTTCCTCCAGTCCCCGTCATCCCGCAAGTGCTGCGGAGGTTACAGAGGTTCGGTTCCCGGATGATCCTCATTGCTCCGGCATGGGCCCGGAGGACGTGGTACCCTGACCTTCTCGACTTGTCCATCTGCCCTCCACTTCGTTTTCCCTACCGAGACGATCTGCTCTCACGGGAGGGGGGTCAAGTTCTCCATCCAGAGGTCAGATCCCTCAACCTTCATGCTTGGCTTCTGAAAGGTTGAGGTATAAGAATTGGGACCTCCCTGAAGACGTGATGGAGGTGTTGCTTTTGGCCAGACAGCTGGCAACAAAGTCCCTG
This sequence comes from Ambystoma mexicanum, assembly GCF_040938575.1. Classification (NCBI taxonomy): domain Eukaryota; kingdom Metazoa; phylum Chordata; class Amphibia; order Caudata; family Ambystomatidae; genus Ambystoma; species Ambystoma mexicanum. The sequence continues at coordinate 1,489,653,674 of NC_090932.1, read as the reverse complement.
TACCGTTGCCGTTGGAGAAAGTTCTGCGATTGGTGCAGGGTTAAGAATGTGGATCCTTTTTCATGTGACATTCTTGTGGTTCTGTCTTTTTTGCTTTCTTTAGCCCACAAGGGCCTGCAAGTGGGTACCATTAAAGGTTACCTGGCGGCACTGCCCATATTTATGTGCTCGTCTGAGGAGTGTTCTTATTTTAAAATTCCTTTAATTTCTCTGTTTCTGAAAGTGCTCACTAATGTGTTCCCTCCGTCACCTTTCCAGGTGCCCGGTTGGGATTTGAACCTTGTTCTCCAGTTTCTAATGGGTGATCCATTTGAGCCTTTACATTCTTGTCCTTTGAGACTGTTAACCCTTAAAACTGTATTTTTAGTTGTGATCACTTCCCTCCGCCGAGTGAGTTACAGGCACTTTCAGTTAAGCTACCCTTCACTGCGTTTCATAAGGACAGGGTTGTCCTTAGAGTTCGTCCTTCCTTTCTTCCAAAAGTTGTCAGAATTTCATTTAAGCCAGAAGGTCCTTCTTCCGGCATTTTATCCTCCTCCGCATCCTGTTAAGGACGAGGAGAGGCTCCATAGGTTAGATCCTAGGAGAGCTTTAAGTTTCTACATTTCACGCATGTCCAGGGTCAGAGTGGATGATCAGCTCTTTGTAGGTTATGCTGGAAGGCGTTTGGGTAGCTGTTACTAAGCAGACTTTGTCTAGATGGATTATCTTGGCAATTTCTGAATGTTACCGCTTGGCAGGTAAGGACCTTCGGTAGGCTAATGGGCCCATTCTACTAGGGGTATGGCTGCCTCTACTGCCCTGCAGAGGTGTGTTCCTATTCGTTACATCTGTGAAGCGGCCACTTGGACTTCCGTCCATACTTTTGTAGGACACTACTCCCTAGATTCTATCCATGGGCGGGATCTGGCGTTTGGCAAGGCGGTCCTTTACTCTGCAATTTGATTGGACATTCTAAATTTCTATATTCTAAATTCTTTTTCCCTCCTCCATACGTTGGTACTGCTTTGGGAGTTGGTCATAGATATGGAATACGTCAATACGTCGGAGGAACCAATCCCCTCGAAGAACAAGTTACTCTCTTACCTGGTAACGTTCTTTCGCTGGGATGGTCCGACGACTTATTCCAGATCGCTCCCTCCCTGCCTACCCCACCACAGAATTTCATATGCAATTGCGGCTTACGTTTCTGCAAGGCTTTCTGTGGTTGTACTGGCAGAAAATTGGTGCCACACGTTCTGGAGAAAAAACTACAATTGAGGCTACGGACGTCGTGCGTCCTACTATAACATCCGGTGACATTGGCTCGACGGAGGCCCTCGAGGACAGCGCATCGACGTCATCGACGCAGGACGCATACGCCGAAAATGTTACTGTCATAGATATGGAATACGTTGTTTGACCATCCCATCGAAAGAACGTTACCAGGTAAGAGAGTAACTTGTTCTTTCTTACCTGTAACTCCATTTCTCCAGCGTTGTTATCTTTCATGGATTCACATGCGCCCGCCGCCGCCGCCCCTGCATGCAAACCTGAATTGGGTAACCTCCACTTTGGAGGTTAAAATCTGAAGGGAAGCTGCAGGGGTGGGGCTACTTATACCCTATGTCCTATTGGTGGTGCCTAAAGCACCCAAAAAGGACGTTGATAGGACACTGAAGTGTCGAGGTTTTCCATAGGAAAACGCTTAGTAAAAAATGACTGCGGTTCCCAGCCTGACGACGGGGAATATTCACAGCATGTGAATCCATGAAAGATACCAACACTGGAGAAACGGAGTTACAGTTAAGGAACTACTCCCTTCGCCTTCCCATGTCTGCGATATAGCCTCCAGCCGCCCTGGTCTTTGTCCCCTGCCTTATTGCCTTCCGCTTCACCCAGGGTCTGCCTTTCTCTCGTCCTGCTTCTTAGTTGGTAGCCCAGTCTGACACATTTCCAGCTGAGCCCTAGGCTGTTTTATGGGGCTCCTGATTGCTTTGATTACCTATCATTCCTCTTGATAGGTTGTTCCCCTTCTCTCACCCCCCTCTTACTGTGAATGATGAATTCTAATTGTTTTTTTCTGAACTGATAAGGGTTTTTCTGATGCTGATTAACACTGTCCTCTTGGAAGCTGAGGTTTCTGCGGCCTAACGCAGCAGCAGCAGAGGGCTTGAAGAGCTGACTTGCCAATGTGAGAGCTGCCAGTTTCTTCCTTTTGGTGTGCAAGCGCATGAACACAGGAAGCATTCGGCTTCAGCCATGTATTCCGCAGACACAATCGGACAGCTGAAGCACTCCAGGTTCCAAGCTAGGTTTGCTTCTGCCACATACTAGGATATCATCTGAACTGAGAGGTGGATGGGATGAGTGATGCCCTCTCCTTTTCTGTCCTAGTTTAGTTTGCAGAAGCTGTGCTGGCTCTATTTTTGCTAGGAGCTGATGTAATCTATACAAGTGCCTGGGAGTGTTTATGCTCCTTATTAAGGTGTGGTTTTTGGCAGACTGGTGGGGCAAAACTCGGAAGCTCTCGCTCAGCATAAACTGGTTGCATAGGTAGAACTGCCCCCTCTCTCAGCTATCTGGACGAAAATGACTTGCATTCTCTATCTCGATAAGGTAGAGGGAGATTACCTTAATTTCTTTTCTGCAGCTGTAGTTGGTTTGGACCTTTTTTCTTTGACTGCTGTTGTGAGCACATCAATAGTGTTTGCGACTGGCTCTCTATACAGAAAGGATGTCCACCATCTTGTCTCTAGGGATAATGTTGGCAGCGGGCTCCCATTTATTCTGGACCATGCACTACTACGTTCATCTGGCTGAGATTCGCACTGTGTGAAGCTGCACTGCTCAGCCTTATGAGGGAAAGCATCATCCATCTCCTATCTTAATCTGGGCATGGTAAACTGTTAGGGAGAATTCTCAGGAATGTGCTAATTCCTCTCTACCTTAGAGACCCCCAGCAACTTTGCTGGATTTTGAGGACTTGAATTTTTAACCTGGAGAGAGTGAGACCCTTTTTCCCCACTCATGTATTTTAATGTGATTTGAACACTTTCTTTTGGTTGTGGAGTCTTAGAAACTCCATAGGCATCATCTTTTACAATGTGTCACACAGCACCTTCAGTGCAGTGGCACAGGGAAGTCTTTCAGATTTCCCCAAAGTTTAAATACCTTCTCTTGGATAAACTACTGTTTCCAAGAGCAGTGAAGTGAAATTGACTTTACTTATGTTTGTAACTTTCTAGACCCAACGCACACTATCTTGCAATGGGGTGCTAGAGTATCCCCTTTGTCTAGTTTCTCCTGTAACATTTGTGTTACCCTTTCTGTAATTAATGGCTGGTGGCAGTGGTTTACTTTTCCATTGTTTGTTTTTACCGCGTGTTGCAATCGCGATTTCTTGTTGGAAAGGTCCTTCTTGAGATTTACTCTGCGAGCCAAACCAAGTTTGGTCCCTTTGTTCGTTTTGTCTTTGGCGGGATTCATAAGTGAAGCCCGCCTCTGGCTCCAGTGTGTGGCGGGGGCAGGAAGCGAGGGAAGTGCCCGAAACTCCCTGTGCTTGGTCTCCTAGGAGACAGGAATGCACTCCTAGATTATTGGTCAGCTAGCTGTCCGGCAAGGACAGCCACCCTACTGGGTGACTGACAACTAGGCTGGAATGAATGGGAGAAACCTGCATAAAAGGCAATGCTTTTTGGCTCGGAAGGCAGTCAACCACTGGACGAAGGAATCCGAAGAAGCACTTGGAAGAGACGCCTGCTGCAACTCCTGGACCGTTGGTTTGCCCTGTGAAGCTCTGCTGCTGTGCTGAAGCTCTGAATTCGCCTCGACTAGAGAAGCCCTACAAGGACGTCTTCTCCCCTTGAGTTGGTGGGACCAATCAACTCCAAAGTAAGCCATCTGGACATCCTCTCGGAGCTGGCTGAATTTCCACTGTCGTTGCTGCTGGAAACTGTAGAGCCAGGGACAGGAATACCAGATTGTGTGCGTTGTTTTTAAGTTGGCTAAGAGCTCCAGGAAGATCCTCTGGACTCCCAGGAAGCGGGAATGACCGAGCCTGAGCCACATCAACAGAGTGCTGGACCCCAGATGCAAGGAAAGCCCATCTCGACAGCCAAGAGTCTGCTGTAGTGCTATTTGCAGAGATGTGAGAAGTTGAAACCGGCAAGTGCCACTGAATAGAAGTTGGTCCTTTTCTGTTGCTGCTGTGCCGTTGCTGTGCAGGAGTGCTCCAGACGTCCTCCCTCTTGTCCCCACAACTGAGGCCCAGGAACACAGGATCTGCAGAGCTGCAAAGGAACAAACCCCTCTTCTTCTAACCAAAGTTACTGTAAAGTCTAAGAGAATTTACCTCTTGGTGTGTAACCTCACTTGTTCTCAGTTGAGACTTGTCGTGGTTGCTCTTGTAGAGTTGCTATCAGCTTCTTTACCTCACAAGCCTAATCAGCTTGTGGCCCTGCTTTGATTTCTTCTTTTCTACAAAGACTTCTAAAACATTGTGCAAGACTTTTACCTATCTGCAAGAAGTGCTTCAGCTCACCTAGACTTTTGCCCAATTGACTTTGGCCTAGCCTGGCTCTCTGGATGACTCTTCTTTCCTCTGACACTGTGTTTGGTCTTCCTTCCAGGAGGGGGTTAACTAACTTTGCATTGGGGTTGTTTCAGAAGTACTTACCTGCTTCAGGATATTTGTGTGATCTCTTGTTTTGTTCAATAACCTTTTTCTATGACATACTCTTAAGTCTGATTCTAAATGCAAACAGTGGTATATCAATGTCCACAGTGTCCTAGTTACTAAAGTTACCTGAGGGCGTAGGAACTGTCTGTGTGCCATCCCAAAAGGGTACTTACTGATTTAGAAATATTAATATTAAGTGTGTATTTTGGAGTGTATTTGTGTGTTACCATTATATTTTCCCCTTCTGAGGAAGGCTTACTCTAACTGACTGTTAAATTAATAATTGTTTAATCAATAAACCTTGTGTGTAAGAGTTTATTTGAGTACTTGTCACTGTGAATCTCTGTGTAACTCCCCTACAGCTCACATTGACCCCTCTTGAGATGGGCCTAGCTGCTCAACACACTATCAACCTGTGTAGTACAGACTTATATCAAAGGTTGGGTACCTATTGCCAGGAGGTTAGGGTTGTTGTAGTGCACCAAAGGGCACTGCATACAATCTTGCCTAACATAAACCTATCATTTCAAACAAAATCTTTCCTGTCCCCTAAAATTCACATCATCTTTGAACTTGAAAGTAGCACTAATTGTATTTTGGGAAACCGATTATTTTTTTCCTTCTGATTGGATTCATTGTTTTTGTCTATTTGCCTATTATTGCGTGACTCTTATGCAGGACATCACTATAGCTTTTTTCTTAAAACGCAGCCATAGGCTAACTTTATGAAAGTATGTAATCTTGATGCCAAAGCAACAGCAGAATAACTTCAACTTCATAAACGTAGGCTACGTACGACATGTATTCCCTTTTTCACAAGTGATTTGCATGGTCACAAGCAACTAAACATGTGCTAATAGATATTTCAATTTTTAGGAAAGGCACAACGCTAAAACTGTGGGTGAGATCAAACAGTTTGTATCGCAGTTGCCACATATGCAGGCAGCAAGAGCGTCTCTGGCCAACCACACTTCAATAGCAGAGCTTGTTAAAGACATCACAAGTAAGTCGTCTGTTTTCATCTGATACATATCCATTCCTTTCTTCCTACATTGTGAAGTCTTGCTCTGAACTATAGCAACTATGACTTCTGAGTAGTGCTGTACCTATTTGGACTGATCCTATCACGTTATCTTGACTTTGCACCTGTGTACCGTTTACATTTGAAAGACGAATGGGTTGCAAAGGCTGTTTACAATACGCTTTTCCCATGAGTACTGCAGCCATGATTAGAGCCGCAGCCATGTATAAAAGCTCCCATTGATTTCCTCGCAGGATGTTCCATCCTGACCTGTGGTGTCCTGTCAAATGTGTGCTTAAAGATTCTATTCCAGCTACCCTTATTCCAGTCCAGCTACTTCTGTCTCACATAACATATTTACCAGCACCAATCCTAGCATGCTGAAACAGACATTTGGAAATGTGTGTACGCTTGGGAATGTTGTGAAGTGTTACTGGTGCAGGTGCTATTTGTTTGGGCTGAAATCCCCTGTATGGAATATTGGAGACCATTTCACAGTGTACCATTTCACAGTGTATCTAGTTAATTGTATATAGCATGTTTGAGACCCTGTTGGGCAGCACGTTCTCTCTCTTCAGTGAATCAAGAAACCAAAGATTACATGAAACCATTCAATAACCTTATTTCACATGCAAGTGTAATAGTAGAGAGGTGGTTGGTAGTTTGTAGGCAGGTTATAGGGGAAGGACACAAGGAACCAGTCCAGAAAGAACACTGTTAGGGTCACTTTCTAATTTTTATCCAGAGAAAAGAAGCTCCAATGCCACTTTTCTCTATCTGGTTACAAAACGCAGTCACACGACCGCAGTTAATCCTTTTAACTAATACTGGCAGTAAAACACCCATGATGGAATGTGGTTTGGGTTTAACAGACCAAAGGACTAGGAACCAACCTCAAGAAGGCTAGCAGCAACCATGAAGAATGATTATCTGCCATGGCCATGTGGCTAGAAGGATATATGTAATAAACAATTTAAATTGAAATTAAACAAGTGCATCAATAAAACCAAATCTTCAAAATCAGAACTGTCAAGAAGTTGGACACCAATCGCCTCTCCCTTTCAATAGCAATGCACAAACCATCTTCCAGGCATGACCACTGCACAAGGCCACAGACCTGAACTGACACCACATTTGCCGAACCACCGGCAGATCCACATGCAGCCATTCAGGTCCCGACACTTCCATAAGCCAAACAGGTTGCTGTGCTGCAGCGATGGCCCTAATTCCCCGAGACCATGTGGTAACCATTGCTGGTCACAAAGTCGCACGTAGAAAATGTAAGACCAGCACGAACTGGGAAATTGAATTGGAAACATTTCTCTTTGGCTCCATTTCAAAGTGGTTGCTTTGAACATGACTGTTTCCTGTTAAACCCTTTACTATTTCTTCCCACTAAAACCTGTCCAACAACTCAGCCAGTCCTTTCGACCAAACTTTCACATTTTCCTGAGCCGGTACTAATCCATTGAAAAACCGAGATTCTAATGAGGGGCAAATACAATCTCAAACTTATAGTGCTCATGAAGAGGATTACACAACTCTATCACATTGCATGATGATGGGTGTTCCTAGATTTTTAAATGTTTTTCCTACCTCAATGAAAGTATTACTTTACCTTCACAGTGAGCCTTTGAATATATACAGATGGTGCACTTTTAGCTCGACTCTATGCATTATAAAAGTTATTTATTAATTTAAGTGCTGCCTTTTTTTGTAACGATTTACAATGTTGTATAACGATTTATATAAATAGTATATGCTCAGCTGTATTTAAAATCTGTGATGAAGTATTTGTGGTGAGCTGATCAGTAAAGTCAGTTTCCAGTTTTCCATTACATTTTGAATGTCTATTTTATGTTTCAGCTTCAGAAGCCTTCTTTGATAATTTATCAGTGGAGCAAGAATTCATGTCTGGAATAGACACTGACAAGGTAGGCAAAGATGATTGTTGCTCCTGCTGTCTGTGTTGGCTCTGGTGAGGGTACCTATGGAATTTGTGAATCGCTTCAATTCAGAAGCTTGCTCAAAATTGAACTCTTCTGCTTTTTATGCATCTTTGTGATTTTTCTTTTTTGAATTTATTTTGTTGCATATCAGCACTACAGAAATCATGCGAGACACAGTTTCTACTTAAATTCTCCAATTTACTTGTATCCTGTCGTGAGTGAGATGCATTTGTCTTGTGGTGGCATCCACATGTCCTGCTGCTTTCCTTGCTTGATGTTAGAATGTTGGTGACTTTGGGTAAATAACAACTCGATGAATGTTGGATGGGTGGTGTGCGAGTGTCCTGAGAATGTCAGTTGGGAGCTGAGGGTGGACAGTGTGTGTACTTCTGGTCTTAAGTGTACCTAAAGAGTAACTGGAATCCTGTATTATGATCTGGGAGTAAAGCTAATATGTTTTACCTGCTGGACATGCTTCTTCTATGCTTGCAGAGAGATTGCAATATGTTTCATGCAAGAATAGAAAGAAACAGCCAACACATTTAATACAATAAAGAAACGAATGAGGAGGCTACAAACTATAGCAGTAATATACACATGAATGGTTTCAAAACACATACCCAAAGTAAGGTGAAAGCATTTCAGATAGGTGTAATTTCATCATAAAAACTGACAAGGACTCCAATTGTAGATGTCTGTTTTCAATTTCACATCATACGTTTTAAATAATATGAACAATCTTTTTCAAGATGCAAGAGGTACAATTTCCCTTGGTTTGAGAAGGCAAGTTGGCCATTTTTCTACTCTCTGAAATTCTTTCTCATTGACATTAACCATTTCAGGATCCAAAAATGAACACCTTCTCCATGTATATTATGCTCAATAATAGTATTCTATGTGGTGTTGAATTTCCCATGGGTGAGCATCTATTCTATAAATCCACTCCTGAGTGATTGCTCTTAAGTCGCTGCAGAAGTAGAGGACGCCGGTCATGAGCAAAGGAAAGGGGATAAATCCTCAATGTTGACATTACCATCAGCATGGTTTACCCAAATTTGTATAATCTACCTTGGCCAATAATTTAAATATGCATTCATGTCTGCACCTTTTGAAAATACAAATGCATTCCAATTACTTGAACAGAATTTCAATGTTTGGGTAATTCCAGGGTGTGTTTTTAAAGCCCCTTAACTTATTGATTTTCCCAATTTTCTATTTTGGGGTCACTCACCTAATTTTGGTGGACAGAGGGTTTTCTACTCCAGTCCCCCTGAGATTGCAACCCTTTTGGGCTCATTTTGAGTATATGCTCATGGTTTTCCCATAAGGCTTGCAGTCCGAAATGTGATTCTTAAGTACCCAATTTGTTCCTAAGTGTGATTTATATCGCCCTACAGTGGAGTAGGTTGGTTGCAACTGTTATTTAGTGTTGGGTTCACCAAGGGTACAAGTTGTTTTACCGCATTGTTGGCCCAATATACCTTTTTAGTATTTTCATTACATCTTGCTGTTGGCCATTTTGTTTTAGGGGATTCCTTTGTTCAGGGCTACCTCAAGAAAGGCCCAAACTGAATGTTCTGGCCACGTGGGTTCTTTCTGAGCCTCAGTGAGGCAGCCTCCATACTGTTTTTTTTTCCTGGTTTAGGCAAATCTGTCCCTGGGCAGTCCATATAGGATCGCATGGACATAGTGTGGGTTGAGTTGCTGACTTAGGGGTCAACCAGATGGTCTACCCTCATAACTCTGTGTCTCTAATTCGCTAATGTGATTGGTGGGCTGACTTAGGCCGTCCCATATGAGTGGTGATACTTAACAGAATATCCTGCACCTAAGCTCTATCTTGCTACTGGAATTTTCTGAGGAGCAGTTTTTTGTTTTAACCTGCTGGAGGAATAACTGCCATTGCTGCAATTTTAGGATCACATTTGGACACACTCGTTTAACACTGTGTGCTGGGCTGACTCTGGTTTGTGCTTTCTGCGTCCATACGTTCATCCTCTGTCCATCTATTGTTTTCACTTGTGTGCTGGACCATGCATTCTATCCTGGGACCATCTACAGGCTGTTCGGCCACTGTAATCCGGTCTGACTTATCTGGTCCTCCATGGGATTGTTTTTCTGCGAATCCGTGTCTGTGGGGTAGAACTGGGACTTTCCAACCTTTTCTCCATAAATACGGATTGATTTTGTCCTGTTTACTCTATGGGAACTTTTTACTCTCCTGAAAATTTTCCAATGTGATTGTGGGGGTGCTTGACATTTTTCCTGGATCCAGTGAGTTTTAGGCCAGAGACTTTTAAGTGAGACCTGTGAATATAACGCATTTTAAAAAAAAAATGCTTTCCACTTCAATTTCAACTGTGAATGCATATTTACACTGTAACTATTTTATATTTACACTGTAACTATTTTTGGTGACAATGGCCCTCATTACAACTTGCCGGTCTGGAAAGAACCGTGCCGGTATTCTTAGTCTGTGTGGCGGGTGCTCTCCCACCCGGCAGGTCTGACTTCCTGGGCAGAACGGAACCCGCCCACAGACTTTCACGAAAGCACCGGCACTGTCATTAACGGTGCCGGTGCTTCCGTGGTCTTCACTCCCATGGGACTGTATGGGAATGGTATCAACATTTTACCGGCGCCTGACTTACCGGACCCCCGGTATTGTAATGGCCCGGTGTTTCCGGCAAGTCGGGCGCCAGTAAAGCATTACAGGGCCGGCAGCTACCTGCCGGTTTTACCGGCTCGGATACCGCCGGACCCGTCATGAGGGTCAATGTAATTACTTTACTATGAAGTGTACTGCCTTGGTTGCTAAAGTGTTTTTCGATTTTTATGGTGGCCTCTGGCTGTGTTTTATGATTGTTTTGCCCCCTCTGGAACCTTCATTAACTATGATTTGTGTACATTTGTATTTCCATAAGGTGCAAGTGGTTCTGCTCTAGGGAATTCCCCTGACGTCTTGACAGTCCAGTGGGACTTTGACCTGCTCTATGCATTCCCACCGATTCCCGTCGTACCACTGGTTCTCACAAGAACGGTGCCTGTTTGCGTACTTTATGAGCTGGATTGCTCCATACTGTGCTCGGAGAACACGGTACCCAGATTTTCTGGACATGGCCATCTGCCTTCCCTGGCATCTAGTTCAGAGGATGGATCGCCTCTCCCACTCAGAGGAGGGGGGAGCAGCAGGGCAGAGGGTCCTTCACCCCAACCTCTGCTGCCTGAACGTGGCTGCTGAAAGTCTAAGCGATAGGGAGTTGGATTTGTCCGAGGACGTTCTGGACGTGCTCCACTCCGCTTGGAGTCCCGCCAACAAATCATCTATGTCTGCAAGAGGCACTCATTTTTAGCTTGGTGCCGGGAAAGGTATCTGTATCCTTTTACTTGCTACGCAGCATCTGGTAGAGTTAAGGAATTTCTTGCAGCTGTTTGTTTTCAAGAGGACCCTGGAGCAAGGCTCATTTTTTACAATTCCCACAGTCATTCAGTTCCTGAGGGGTCCTTCTAATAAGTTTTTAGTGGGAGGTCCACTTGAGCCCCTTCATTCTTATTTTTTTCAGGTTACCCTTAAGGTGATTTTCATGCTTGCCATAATTTACAGTAGACTGGTGAGTGAGTTCCAGTTGTGAGTTGAAGCTCCCTACTTGTTTTTCTGGATGTATGCTAATTGACCTTTTCACAATTGATCGTGGGAGAATTGTCCTTTTCACAATTGGTCGTGTAATGAAGGTCAATTAGGACATATAGGTGTGGGAAACCCCCCACTCAATCAAAAAAAACCACAACCCCCTACCCAATACCCAATCCCATTATATTATTTATTACCCCAAGCCCACCCCACACACATATATATATATATATATATATATATATATATATATATATATATATATATATATATATATATATATATATATATATATATATATATATATAGTAAAGGTCATTTGTGCAGAAGGTCAATTAGGACCACTATTATTAGGTCAATTGTAAAAGGTACATTTGGGTAATACCATTTTTCTCCAACAAGAAGGCGACTTTGAGAGTTGGACTGTTCTTCCATCTCTCCCAAAAGAGCCATCTTCCAGTGTTTTTTCCCCCTGCCTCATCCTTCCAAGTCAGAGGAGTGTTTCCACCGGCTGGATCCGGGGTGAGCCCTCATGTTCTATGTCTCTAAGACAAGGGAGACCAGAAATGATGACCAGCTTTCGTTGGTTACAGTGGTGGCTTTGCTGGCAGGGCTGTGACCCTGTAAAGGTGGTTAATTCGCTGCATTGGCAAGGAGATCCCTGAGGGTCTCTGGGCTTTCTCCACCAGAGGGTTGGCTGCCACTGTGGCTCTGCATTGTGCTGTCGCTGTTCTAGATATTTGCCAGGCTTCTAGGTGGGCTTCATTACACATGTTCGTTAAGCACTGCTGCTTGGATCCTATGTCTGGTCAGGATGCTCGTTTTTGGCAGAGCTGCCCTCAGAGTTTTCTTGTTTAGGTGGTGTGCTTGCTATTCTCCCTCCTCCATGTCATTGTACTGCCTTGGGTGTGTATCAAATATGAGGATTCTGTAGAAGGAAGGAGTCCATTGGAAGAACAAATTACTTGCCTCTCGGTTATGTTCTCTCTGGTGGACATTCATCCCACCTCTTGACAGATAGCTAGTACACTTGGTTCTGCGGTCCTTTAGCGTCTGAGTGCTGGGGGAAAGGGTGAAACACAGGGCACAGCGCCTTAGTATATGCTGCCCACTACGTCCTGTCTGGAGCAGGGTGCATATAGGTGTCTGGTGGAGCTGTGCGGCACGCCCTGATGGCGGAAAGATTCTGAAGTGCAGCTGCACTAGGAGATGGATATCAAAGATGAGGAATCTGTGGGAGGAATGTCCATCAATAAGAACATTACGTAGAGGTGAACCATGTTTTTTTCATATTGCCTGTGCTAGCAATACATTGCAACAATTCACTGTAAAAAGCAATCTTTGCATGGTGAAGGTGCCCTTGTGCCCTGGCTCCTAGTGCAGCTACTCCCTTCCCATCCTGTGCTTTCTGCTTTGGTTGCCCCTCATGCCTGTCTTGATCTGCTTTTTATAGATGGACTTCTCAGAGCCTTTCTGTCTGGGGGTGCAAAAGGTTGTCATTCATGTGAATATATGAGGACCCTGCATTGGTTTCATGCCCTAATGATCTCAGATGCCCCTCCTGCTGGGGGTCTGTGGTTTCCTAAAATGATAAAAGGCCCAGCTGCAGTTTGTACTTCATGAGTTTGTCTTGGGTTGCTGCACCGTTTTGCAAGTTCCCCAGGGCAAGTGGCTTTTGTGGAATTTGCCGTTGCTCTGGGTTGCTATTGCTGCAACCACTCTTTACTCCTGCAGCATTTGGTAAGGCCTTCTCTGTGGAGTGCTGGTCACCCAATCCCTGCGTGGGAAACTTCATATGGATGCTGGTATTTCCTTCTCTTTTTCCCGAATATGGGTTTCAATGGTGAACAGGAACTGAATGGTAGTTCTGTCACAAAGTTAGCTGGTGCTACCCTACATAATCACAGGATGACACACGTAGGTTCTTATGACAGATGAACACACAGACTGTGTGAATCCTTTGCCAAAGCATAGATCTGCAAGCATGGTCTTTGTATTCTCATGTACCTCGGCATAGGCACTAGACACAGGCTAGTGTCTGTACATTGCAGAGAAGGCGTGTGCCTCCAGGTTGCCAATCACCTCACTTAGTCTGGGCAAGGTCTGAAAAGGAATTGATTTTTCCAGCCCCCGTCCTGAACCGCCTCCATGTAGCTCATGACTCTGGCTCCAACAAACGCTGCAAAAAATCTTTTTGGAGTTCAGGGGGAACGGTTTAGCTCAGGAAAATGAAACCCTATGTCTTGAAGCATATGTAAATATCTATTTTGTTTAGCCTATAGTGACGTGCATTGTACCCACAATCCCTCACGCGTCGAGGTCCCTCAGATTGTTTTTTTCCGCCCAGCTTCTGGTTGCCTTCACGCGGAGCTCCTCGAGAGACATTGCAACTCGACCTTCGGTCGTTTTTTTATAATAATATTAATAAACCCTCCCTCGACGCAGTTGTAGCTGTTCTCCGCCGAGCAAAATCTTCGACGGAGGGTCGAGTGGAGGAAATCCTTCGGCGCTGCGAACACGTGGCCTGGCCTCGCAGGCCATATACAGTAGGGAGAGTGGGGTCGTGGGACATCTCTGGGTCTTTCTGAGAATGCCTTTCCCTTTCCCCTTCCTTTCCCTTGGGGTGTTTATCTCGATTTATTGCCTCGGCTATGGAGAGGACACCCTTTAGGTTTTGCCCGCTTTGCAAAGGCAAATTTACTTGGAAGGACAAGCATTCACGGTGTAACCGCTGCTTGCCCCTCGATCACAAGGAGGAAGGTTGCGCGGCTTGTCGGCTTCTTAAGCCTAAAACTCTAAAAGACCGTAGGGTTAAAAGGTGGGCGGCCTACGCGATGTCGAAGGCCGAAGGTTCACCCGCCGCTGCTACCACCGCAAGTGACGAGGAACGCGATAACACGACCTCCGCTACGGAAGTCGAAACCCCCTCTAAGGAGCGCTTGCGCGCTTCGTCGTCTGTCCCCGGCCCCGACGGGCTCGGCTCACGCCCTGCTTATGGGGATGAACACCCCGGCGACACTGACGCACACAAAGACACACATAAGCACACAACCCACGGCTCTTCTTCGTCTAAGACGAAAAGAGCTTCGGCGCCCAAGGAGACGCAGGATCCACCGGCGGACTCCTCGGACCGTTCAGGTTCGAAGCCCCTCTCGCAACCGCAGCCGCGACCATCGACTGGGCTTTCGGCGAATAAGGGCGCCGCCCCCAAACCATCGGCCGGCGCGCATCAACAGAAGGCGCAGACCGCCGTAGAGCGTTCGACACCCATAGCGTCGAAAACACAAGCTTCCGCTGACAAACGAGTCGCCGACAAACGAGTCGCCGATAGCTTGGCAAGGATCGCTGTAGCCAACGCCCAGAAGCGTACGCCGAAGAACACGTCGAGCGCTACGCGTAAGTCCAAAGACACGCCGAAAAAGCCCGAAGAAAGGCAGGGACTACCCCCTTCAATGGGGGGTCACCCGGCACACCTGAAGGTTTTTCGGAGGGCGACGGGACACTTTCCTCGACGCTTTGGGAGAGGTCGAGCCATTTCCAGTTAAATGACTCTTTTTTTCCCCCGCCAGACCGCTCTGGGGTACCCCATGAAACCATGGAAAGACTCCACCTCTGTATGGAGAGGATGGAAAACTTTGAGTACCCAGACCTCTCTAACTCACAAGAGGACTAGAGAAGGCTCTCAGGAACACCCCAGGGCCAAAAATCCGAGGCTAGTCGATCCCCAGCAGGACACAGCCTCAGACTTCCATAAGGTATACGACCTCACTGGGGAGGAACAATACTTGGAGGAAGAAGATGATTTCATGGACAATGAAGAAGGACAGTGCCAGGAGGAATGTCTGGAAGACAGCCCAGACATTATAGAAGAAGGCTTCGGAGAAAACCCAGAAGAAGGACCTTCGCACCCCTGGCAATCCCCATCAGTATATTCCGACACTGATGTCCTAAACCTAACTCCTCCGGACATTTCTCCGGTTAGGAACAGGTCTCCAATCGACGATCAGCCCACTTTCAATGCACTGTTGCGCAGAGCTGCAGCGCATTTCGAACTGGACACTGGGGAGCTCTCTCCAGAATTGGACTTTGTAGAAAGAGTTATTAAAGAGAAACCCCCGGTCAGCCAGACCATTCCCCTCCTCGCTTCAGTGAAGAGAAGAATTATCCCTTCGCTGTCCACTCCCGCATTGATCAGAGGGGTCAATCCGAGAATTGAAAAACTTTTCACTCCTTCACCCTCAGACCCGCTCTACATTAGGGGACATTCCATACCGGATTCCCTAGTCGTATCTAATACTAGAAAGAGGGCAGGGGTACCACTTTTCCTCCAGTGAGGCACCCCCCTGACAAGGAGGGCAAGAGGCTATATGCCCTTGCAAAGAGAGTAACTTCCTCGGCTGCCTTCTCCGCAAGAATTGCGAACAACAATTCCTTGCTTGCTAGCTACGCAGACGCGCAGTGGTCCAAACTGCGCAAGGACGCAGAGGAAGCACCGGAGCCTTTACGTACACGCCTACTTTCAACTATTGGCGAAGGAACCCAGGTGAACCAGAGCATTGTAAAAAACTCTTTGGACGTGGCAGAAACAGCGGGACGTTCCATAGTGCAGGGAATACTCCTAAAACGCCATGTATGGCTGCGCAACTCAGGCTTTAAACCGGAGACACAGGCGTCTTTGATAAATAAACCTGTCGAAGACTCTAACCTCTTCGGAAAAGCGGTGGATGAAGCTCTAGAGATGGCTAAAAAAAGAGTTCGATACTATCAAGACTCTTGACCAGATCTCTAGGCCCACTACCAGACGCGGCTATGGCAACAAACGCTTTTTTCGTTTCCAACGCCAGCAACAACAACAAAGTCAACATCAACAATACCCTGCCACCAATTACCAAACCAATAGTGGGCAGTACAGCCAAAGAGGCCAACGCCGGGGTAAGGGGAGAGGTCGGGGATCCACCCCCAGAGGCTCCCAAGCCCCCAACAACTCCAAGTGACGCGAAGATTCGCGTCCCCTCCCATGCAACACCGGTCGGGGGCCGGATAACATCCTTTCTTCCTGCATGGGAGGAGATAACGTCAGACCGTTGGGTACTTTCCACCGTAGCCCATGGATACTGTATCGAATTCAACAGTTCCCCATCCTACAGACCCCCGAGGGGACGTCGCATGACACCGGAACATCTTGCCATCCTTCTCCAAGAAGTACAACTACTGCTGGAAAAAGGAGCCATAGAGGTCGTGCCTCTATCTCAGGTAACGGAAGGTATTTATTCAGTGTACTTCCTTGTACCCAAAAAGGATCTAACCATGCGCCCTGTATTAGATCTGCGCCCAGCGAACAAGTTTATCAAACCCCAAAAGTTTCGTATGGTAACCTTACAGGAAGTGAGCCCACTGCTTTCTCAGGGAGATTACATGACAACATTGGACATGAAAGATGCATACTTTCATATTTTAATGTTGCCAGCGCACAGAAAATACCTAAAGTTCATGATAGAGGGCAAACACTACCAGTTCAAAGTGCTACCCTTCGGTATAGCATCAGCACCAAGGGTATTCACGAAGGTGCTGGCAGTGGCAGCGGCCCACCTGCGCAGGTTGTCCATTCCAGTTTACCCTTACCTCGACGACTGGCTCATAACAGGGGATTCTTACGAAACATGCTTCTCCAATACCCAAAAGACGGTAGACCTTTTGTTCAAGCTGGGTTTCTCCATCAACGAAAAGAAGTCCAGTTTATACCCCAGTCAAATCAAACAATTCCTAGGGGCTCTAATTCAAACAAGGGACGGCCTCGTCTTCCCCTCCAAAGAGAGGGTCCAAAACATGCTGTTTCAAATCCCTCCATATGTAACCGGCCGAGAGGTGACGGTACGCAAAGCAATGCGCTTGCTAGGAATGATGGCGTCCTGTATTTATTTGGTACCTCACGCGCGCCTGCGCATGCGCCCAATGCAAGAGTGGCTCAACAGCCAGTGGTGTCAGGCCAGCGGACTATTGGAAGATCTAGTGGTGGTCTCGCAGGCCTTGGTTCTCTCGCTACGGTGGTGGACAAAGGAAAACATGGGAAAAGGGAAACCCTTTGCCACACCCGCGGCGGAAGCCACTCTAACCACAGACGCATCCCTCACTGGATGGGGGGCGCACCTATCCCATCAGACTGCTCACGGAGTGTGGACTCCGAACGTAGCATCCAAACACATCAATCTACTGGAGCTACTAGCGGTGTTCAAGGCGCTAAAAGCCTTCCAGGAACACCTACAAGGCAAGACAGTAATGGTCCTTACAGACAGCACTACAGCCATGTACTACATCAACAAGCAAGGGGGCACCCACTCTCCAGGCCTGTCCAAACTGGCCCAGAATATATGGAAGTGGGCTCTCAAACAGGACATGTTCCTACTGTCACTACATGTACCCGGGGAACTCAATCTGCTGGCAGACAGACTCAGCAGAGATTTCCCCCTGCCCGGAGAGTACGAATGGCGCCTGCACGAAGACATCGTCTTCGACATCTTCACAAAATGGGGATTCCCAGAGATAGACCTGTTCGCAACCCTGGAGAACTCACAATGCCTAAGTTACGCCTCCAGGTATCCCCAGAACCAATCCAAGGGGAACGGTCTGTCGATGCTATGGTCAGGGAAATTTGTTTACGCTTTTCCCCCGACTCCCCTTCTCAACAGAGTGGTGCACAAGATGCACCAGGAACAAGTAACCATGATACTAGTGGCCCCAATGTGGGCACGACAACCATGGTTCGCTCACTTGATGGAGATGTCTCTATCTCCCCCAGTAAAACTCCCCTGCCCGTACAACATGCTGTCTCAGGACAAGGGCAGGACCCTGCACCCATGCCCCCAGAACATGAACTTAGCAGCTTGGCTCCTGAGATCATAGAGTTCGGACATCTACAACTCCCGCAAAGATGCATGGACATCCTCAGGGAAGCCAGAAAACCGAACACTCGCCACTGCTATTCTAGCAAGTGGAAAAGATTTGTCATCTGGTGCAGGAGAAAGAGCATCAACCCTATTGACTGCTCTCCCACACATGTGGTCCTATACCTGACCCACCTATTGGATTCAGGTCTAGTGTTTAACTCCATTAAAGTCCACCTAGCGGCACTTTCTGCATACACCACTTCCCAACTCAGTGTCGTGGTGGAGGATCCCTGTTATCAAGGCCTTCATGGAGGGAGTAAAGAGAATACACCCCCCGATAGCTGACCCAGCTCCCGGATGGGACCTTAATGTGGTACTTACCAGACTCATGGGCTCTCCATTCGAACCCATGCACAAAGCATCTCTTAAACTCCTCACTCTTAAGACTGTTTTTTTAATAGCTATCACCTCCATCAGGAGAGTAAGTGAACTTCAGGCTCTTTCTATTCTAGACCCCTTCGTTACAGTTCACAGAGATAAGGTGGTTCTACGCACTCACCCTAGGTTTGCTCCGAAATTTATTTCTAAATTCCACGTAAACCAATCTATAGAACTACCAACGTTCTTTCAAAATCCTTCCAATTTGGGAGAAAGGACTCTGCACACACTAGATGTACGCAGAGCGGTCATGTTCTACATGGAAAGAACCAGACCACTGAGGAAGACTAATCAGTTCTTCGTCTCGGTGGCAGCAGGAAGAGAAGGAGATGCGGTTTCAAAGTCCACTATTTCTAGATGGATTGTTCAATGCATCACTCTCTGCTATACTCTTGTTAAGAGAGAACTGCCCTTTAGGCCAAGAGCACACTCTACTCGAGGCCGGGGGCATCCATAGCATTCATTGCAAATGTTCCCCTTGAGTCCATCTGCAAAGCGGCTACCTGGAGTTCTGTGCACACCTTTACAAAACACTACTGTCTAGATACACACTCTAGATCTGACTCCCAGGTGGGGCAGGCAGTATTACGACACCTTTTCTCTACTGTTCCTTCTCATAACCCACCGCCAACTCCGGGTACTGCTCGCTAGTCTATGCACAGCATGTGATTCTAAGCAGATTAACAAACATCAGAAGAGAATGCATTACTTACCGTAAAAGCATTTCTGATGGTTGTATCTGCTTAGATTCACATGCGCCCACCCTTCCTCCCCACTCGGATGGAAGGAACATAGACTTCCTTTATATATATCTCTCTCTCTTTTCTGTACTCACTCACGTCTAAAAGGCTCCCTCAGGGCAGAAAAATACAAACAGAGGGACCTCGACGCGTGAGGGATTGTGGGTACAATGCACGTCACTATAGGGATAGTGTTTCAGACACGCCTTGTCGACGTCCCCTTTTTCGACTACGAAAAACAAAATGCAATACTCCGCAGTGACCACTGGATGTCGGACATATGCACAGCATGTGAATCTAAGCAGATACAACCATCAGAAATGCTTTTACGGTAAGTAATGCATTCTCATTTTGTTTAGTAGTGTAGACCAGAGGTATGGACGGGCTATACCCCCTGGCCTCCGGGCCGCAACATGCCAGCTCACCACACCAGCAAGCACGGCCTAGGGACATGTAGAATTCCAGGATGCAATGCGGCCTGGGAACCGGCATGACAAGTGGTGATGATTTTGAGGGCAGTGCAGGAGTAGTGGGTGTATGTAGTGCAGGCCCACATTCAAAATTCAGGGCATGGGGAACAAATGGGGGAGGGTCAGGCCCCATTGAAGGTGTAGGGTAGTAAGACGCGTTGAGGACGACCTGTGCAGGTCGGCACATGCCGACTCGTCACAAATCATGCCTGGAGGGCTCGGTTTTAGTCCTGGGCTCGGTTCTTCACTGTAGCACTCTGTCCAAAATGAACCTTTGGAGAGTATATTGTTGCCCATTATTGAAAAGCTGGGACTGAAACGCAAAGAGCTCTGTCTTCCATTCTCAGAGGGTTGAAGATGGCTGCTGGAGAGCTGGCTGCATGCTGACCCAATTTGTAATAGAATAGCATGCACAGCTGCATATGCCTAGAGACCTCATGTGTGGTGGGGAGCAAGTCCCAGCTCACAGGAAAAAAGCGCTTGCCAGAACTCTGAATGCCAGACACCTAGGCCTCTTATTGGTCACATCCCGGGATAGGTATTGATGATTGTGCTCTTTCTCTTTGTTTCTTTATGTGCACCAAAGCCAAACCGTCCTGTGTGTGATCTGGCTCGCTTGTGCCAAAGCAGAGAACACTTAGGCCCCACTATATGAAACCTACACTAACCACTACTGCCGCTCGATTGCATGGTCTAGCATTGTCTATGTACAGCACCTTATTTTAGAGATGTACCTCCTGCAATGTTGGCTAGAAAGTATTTTTGGAATAAAGTGATATGGGAAATTTTTGGGGTTGCGATGACTAATGAAGTGCATTTCTCAGTTTTGAATTTGCTGAAGGTTCATTTGGTAATGGTGTGTTTTTTGTAGGTTAACAATTACATCGAGGACTGTATTGCACAGAAGCACCCCTTGATTAAGATATTGAGACTGGCATGTCTGCAGTCAGTGTGTAACAGCGGACTCAAGCCAAAGGTGCTAGACATCTACAAGAGAGCCATTATACAGGTCAGATTCTCCTGTCAATGTTATTATTCTTGCATTTATTGTGTGCGGGCCTAGCTTTGAGAAGTAACAGAGTGCTTTACAGGGGTATACAACAATACAGATACATAACCGAGCGCTTTTCAGAGGTAACAACAGAACAGGTATACCGAGGGGCACAGACGAGGAGTACAGCTGTACCATATGGTGGGGAAAAAGGGGCCGGTGGTATCTAGCAAGTCAGGTGGTGCGAGGGGCGACATGATGGCCTAGGTGTTGAGGAGCAGAGATTCCTTGAAGAGGTGGGTCTTGAGTTACTTTCTGAATTGTTGGAGCATGGGCGCAAGTCTGATGCTGATGGGGAGGAAGTGCTATAGTCTTGGGCCGTAGGCAGAGAAGACTTGTTTTCTGGTTCTTTCCTTTTTGCAGTGCACATGCCCTTTCTTCTGATGGTGCACTGGCCGCTGGAGATGTTGAGTTTCTCTGCAATTAGAGACCCTTGATGAGGCGTGAAACCATGTGTAGGACACTTCTCAGGGGCACAAGGGAGGACAACGGGAGGCCTTTGAGGAGTGCATTGCCCCCATCCAGGTGGGATAGCACTAATGCTTGAACAGTGGCTCTTAATGCTGTCCAAAGGGAGAAAGAGCTTGACTTTCCGCAGGAGGGAGAGTTGATACCAATCTGTCTGAGTTTTCTTAGAAATGTGTTTCTTGAAGGAGAGGTGTTTGTCGATGTTGAACCCAGGGACATGGCGCAGGAGGTGAGCTCAGGTGTGAATGCCTCAGAGTTCATGGTTGATAGCCAGGTCTGTATGTTTGGGTGTTGTGTTATTGGTGAGGAGTAGGACTTCAGTCTTGGGGTTGAGCTTCAACTATGCACTGGACATCCGAGTTCAGCGAGAGGCAGGTTTTTAGCCTATGGATCGCCTTGATGGAGTCGATCTTGAGGTAAAGCTGTGTGTTTTGGGCATATTGGTGGATGTGGATATTGTGTGTGGCTCGGTGAGCTCCCAGCGGCTCCATGTATAGATTAAAGATCACTGGGGAGAGGGTGGAACCCTGCGGTACTCCACCGGTCACTAGTAGCATTGGCGATCTAGAGGTGTCCATCTGAACAAACTGGCGGTTGGTGAGGTAGGACTTCTACCAGCATAGGACAAGGTTGCCGATCCTCATGTGCTGATGTAGGGTGTCCGTAAGCACCGGGTGATCTACTGTGTCAAAAGAGGCCAAGAGGTCGAGTAAAACCAGGAGGCTGTGGGGGCAGTTATCAAGGATGTTGAGGGCGTTGTCGACCGCATGTGTGGTTGCTGTCTTTGTGCTGCATCTGGGACTGAACCTGGATTGGTAGGTTTGGATGAGATTGTTGGTGTCGATGTGTTGCTGCAGTTGTGTGGAATTACTTTCAATGTTTTGGCCCCTTATCTGAAAAAGCACCCATCGAGAGACTTTAGGTTTAAAATGTTGCGCCTGAAGCTCAATCTGTTTCCAACTAGGGAGGTGTTGGGGGCAAGAAGAAAGGTGCATAGGGGAATGAGACTGTCGTTATTGTGGAAAAGAGGATGAGATCCTCAAGCACCTTTGCATCAATTGTCCATGTACTGGGGGTGGAGCTATGGATCAGAATTTTAAATACCAGTGACATTTCTTTATCGTTAAGATTCTTGGAATGTGTGGAGGTAGATTTAAATTCTTAATGGGATGACATTTTAGGTTTTACAGTGAATTCTGAATTTTGAATTCAGAACTTTGCATTTTGTACTTGTATTAATTATGTGGAAATTGTGGTTTTAAGATGTTTTAAAATGTTCAAATGTTTGTTAATTTGTATTGTGTAAATTGTGTTCAAATGATTGTGTAAATTGTGTTCAAATGTGTCAACTGTGTGAAAAGTCCAATTAATGTACTATAACGCACAATAAATCAGGAAATTGATTGGTTGATTGGTTTGCTTTGTATGACTCAGTGAAAAGTTGGTGATTTTTTTTTCTTGAAGTGATCTGCAAGATCATTGCATTGTTTTTGGGAGGATACTGGTGAGTTGTTGCATCCGGATGTGTTTTTCATCTCATTTATGATGTTGAATAACTCGAGTGTTGGTGGCTTTCCTGATCTGATTGTCGCAATGCTTCTTATTTGCTATGAGTATTTTGGATTTGTATGCTCTAATTTGTATTCGGAATTTTACTCTTTTGTCTTCATTGGTGTATTTCCTCCAATCGTGCTGTAGTTTACGGTTAGTTCTTTTCATTGCTTTTAGGTGAGGAGTGAACCATCTCGCCACTGCTTTCTTTTTTGATGGGGTGAGGAGTTTTTCTGGGCAGAGGATATCTATTGTTTCTTCGATCCATTTCTGTATGAGGTTTGCTTTTCCGTCTGTCATATCCAATGACATTGCTGTTGGCTTTGCCGCTTCTAGTTGTTCTTCTAGGTTACTGCTCCTGATGGTTTTTCAGTTTCTTTTTGAAATTGGTGGGTATTTTAGTGAATTTTTGGATGGGTTTGATAGTATTTGAATCACAAAAGGGATGGGGTGGTCACTACATAGTATTTGGGTGGGAGGTGCTATCATGATCAGGTTTTTTGGGGTGAAGATTGCGTCTAGGGTGTGTCCTGCTATGTGTGTCGACCCTTTCACCATCTGTCGAAGATTCATGGTCTCAAGTTGATTGGATAATGTATTCGGCGAGTTGGGGGTTCTCTACTTCAAAGCATATATTGAAGTTCCTGAGAGTGAAAATATGGTCGTTTGATGGCTAGATTAGTGACGGCTTCTATGAAGGTATTGTGAAGGTGGTGTCGTAGGTCAGAGGCATGTAGATGGGTATGAATGTGAGGTTTGATTGTGGTCCCGTGGTAAGGTGGAAGATAGGGATTTGCAGTTCTGGATGTTTAAAGGCTCCAATGTTTCGATTGCTAGGTGCTCTTTGTAGGCTACTGTGAGCCCTACCCCTCTTTTTTTCCTTTTCCGTTCGCTTGCTTGCATTTGAAGTTGTCAGGTAGGCAGTAGTGTAGTATGACTTGGTATTTACATCTAGCCAGGTTTCTGTGATGAAAAGGATGTCAATTCCCCCTTCGTAGAGTAGGTTGTAGATTTCGGTTGTATGTTAGGACATGGATCTGACGTTGATTAGGTTGCATTGTAGTTTTCTCTTTGTAGTATATGGATTTGTTCTGGTTTACATCTTTGGGTGGTTTTATTGGTGGTTGTGAATATTTTACCATCTCACTGTGGGAAAGGTCTTCCTTGGCTAGTCCATGTTAAGAACATTCTTGCTGATCTCGATTTGCTTGACCTTTGGACCAGCCCAGTTATTATTGATCAAACTACTGTGAGAATCCCGAAGGTGTCTCTCACTAGTCCCCGGAGGTCTGTCATCCTGGTAGTTGGGACACGACCATCGCTATTGGATCCAGTTCTTGGGGGTGGGGGTTTCACCTGGAGAGCGGGTCTTTGGGGCATGGAAGTGGGGCACTGAAGGTTGAGACACGGTACCCCCTTCCTTGTAACAGCTTTTCCTCATCCTACCCTGTAGAATATTTAGAAGCTCTACCACCCACCCCCTTTCTGACACAAACACTTTCTTACACTGTAACAGACAACGGACTAACGCCAGAGCCGTTTACCTGACATGTCCCAACACACGGGTCAGGCAATTGACTATAACCACGCACACCTGACAGCCCTTTACCTTCCCCACAGGGATAAAAGGCAGAACACGAGAGCACACTACGAGCAA
Source organism: Ambystoma mexicanum (assembly GCF_040938575.1). NCBI lineage: Eukaryota > Metazoa > Chordata > Amphibia > Caudata > Ambystomatidae > Ambystoma > Ambystoma mexicanum. The sequence goes on along the minus strand of NC_090932.1, from coordinate 1,489,629,154 downwards.
GGCCAAACGCACGAGAATACAGCTATACCGGACCGGCAGTTGAAGCAGAGGTGAAAAGCGGCGAGACCTGGAAGGACGACGAAGGGGGAACTGCACTTGCCCTTTTTAACTCAGACCCACAAAGCCTCAGAGAGGGAAATCCTAAGACTGGGAGTTACAGCTGGCATGTGGATGAACAGATGTCAACGGTGCACGGGGGCCTCGTGCATTGATAGCACATGCGGGGAGGCGTGCTGGGTACCGTGGTACCGTCCTTGACTCCAGAGACAAGAGAAGCCAACAGGTTCATCACAGCCGGTGAGTCGGAGGAAGCTGAAAGCAAACCGAACTGTGTTGAGCCCACGGTTGTGAGTGGCAACATTATATGAATGCAAAGAAGTTGTGTGTTTGAACTTTTTAGAATGCCCAGACAAGGGCTAGCTGTAGAGTAGTCGGGCGCCGTAGGCGTGCTCATTTGAAGGACTCTCGCTGGCCCCTTTGATTTAGTATGAAAACTGCATGTACCAGAAGACCCTAGGACAGGGCGGCGTGAGAGGTCAGTGGATTTACAAGTGTCACGTCAAATCCTTTGTACAATCGAAAGTCTCTGACCTATTGCCGGGAGAAAGCTGCGGGAAGGGAACCCCGCTTTCTGTTAAGATTGTGAACTGTAAGATGAGGCAAGTGTGAACCCTACAGAGGGATGCCGAAAGAAATCTAGTAGAAGGGAACACACGCTTTCTGGTGAAATTGAGCAAATCATGGACTGTGTGAAAGATGGCTATGTGAACCCGACGGAGGGATGCCAAGGGGAACGCACCTGTTAGTAAATCCTATATTGATATAAAGCAGAGAAAAACTGTATATTTGGCAAATGTGAGCCTGGCTGAGGCATGCCTGCGATTTGGGGTGATGAGAGTAATACACCCGGGAACATTGTGTCGACGAGAGTGAACCCGGTTGAAGGTTTCCTCAGTAGTGTGTGTTTAGAAATACATCAAGGCTCCTGGATGTTACGAGATGTGTTGTGAAAGGCTGTAGTGAACCCGACCGAGGGAGGCCCATTTTGCACAGAGGATCCAAGCCCGGTGGAGGGAGGTCCTAAGGGCGAAGTGCCATCGCCCAAAGTGCAAGACCACCGAAATAACTTTTGTTTGTGTTTTTTTGAACCAGCAGGCCTGCTAAGGCAAGAGACCTTGTAGAAAAGAGACTTGGCCCTTGAAGATTATAGTATCGTGGAATGGACTTGTGAGCCTCGTGGCTGGAAAGGCCCAGGAGTGTGCTGTGCTCAGGTTTCCCGCCTTGTCCTGTTCTAAAAATGTGGGCAAAGGGAGACCCCACCATACCATCCTGACTTATCAATTTGTGAACACTTATTTCTTTTCTGGTGAACATTATCCCACACTCTTTTTGTAACTTAGTAGTAAGGATTGGATTGTTATTTTATTTAGTATAGGCCCTTTTTATTTGACAAGACGCTACTAGGATTGCCTATTGATGGTCGTAGCTTGCTCCCATTTTAGCTCTAGGTTTAGATAAGGTGTTTTTGCATACAGTTTAATAAACACCCTTGTACTGTGATCACGTGTCTGTCTTTACGTTGCCACCATGAGTTCCTAACACCACCCCTACGCAGAATAAGTGCTGCTTTACAATTGACAAGGAAATAAATGGAGGAGGCATGTATGGGGTTAAATCTAGGCATGGGGTATTTGGGAAACAAGCCTGACTTTGGTTTTGAGGGCTATTTAGACTACCTCTGTATGCCTTCACCCTATATGTGGAATTCAGAATAGGAACTCTCAGGGTAGCCACATTCACTAAGTTTGGGATACAGCAAACGGCAGATTGCCCCATATGTGGCAAGTATGATAAAACCATGATCCATTTCTTGTTGATCTGTGATGTGTTGGTTGCCCTGAGAAGAGCTTACTTAAAACCATTGTTTTATGCTTGGAATATCCGTTGCACCACCGATGCTATGAAGCTGTGTAGGTCTACTGGCAACCCAGATGTGGTGCATTGGGTGGCCAAATGCATTCATTGGGCATGGCTGAAGCGCAGCAAACTAATTAACAGCAATTTTATGTATAGCGTGAACTGCAAAGTACTTAACTGTTTGTGCCACCCCATATGAATTGCAATAATGTTTTATTCATGTTTTTAAACTGTTTTCATTGATCTAATATGATTATTGTATTGATAGATGCATTGCTTAGGTTATGTTATGTACTTGTGTGCTGCTGTGTTGTGCACTTCATTGTGTACTGTATTCTGCACCTTAAGTTTTACTTCAAATAAAGGTCAGTGAACTGAAAAAGTGGGCTCATGTGTTTTGGGAAGTCTGACTCCATGGAGTAATTATGTAGTGTAGTTATGGAATATGGAGCAGCCAGGCACAAGCTTTGCTCTTCCATATTCATTGACCCTTTGCTGCCACAAGAAGGAACCGAAGCCTTCTAAAGCCAGTAGACCACTATTTCATTGTGATAGAGGTTGCAAATAGCCACAACAATGTTCAAAGTCCCTACTGCAATGTTGCATGCCTTCTTAATGTGTAAAATGTATTTTGAAAGTCTGTGCTGCTACAAAGCACAAGTGCAACTTCACATTGTGACTGAACACAGAAAGCTTTCTGCTGTGACCTTGTGTGTGGCATTTATAATACCCACCAACACTTCCATAGTGTGACTGAGCAATTGTGCAGCAGCCCTTTGTGAATTGGGATGCTACACAGTCTGGCAATACCAGGGCACAATGCGCTTATCCTTCTCTGGATGCCCAAGCACTCATGTAGTTGCTGTCTATTCATTGCAGTGAGTGATATTCAGTAGGTCTAGTCCCAATAAGACATCTTCAGAGACCTACTGCTCTCCTTGTTGATGTGAGTTGATGGCTCTGGTATGCCTAAAGATAATTGAGTTGTTTATTTTTACTCTACAGTTAGAAGTTGCCCTTCCTTCTTCCCAATTGTACTCCTGCAGCAGGCCAAACCAGAAAACGTATCTTTCCTATACAATAGAATATAGGTTTAAAAATGTATTGTGAACCCCCACTGCACGCATTCATTCCTCTGTGTTCCGGGAGTCTTTCCACCCTCTTCAAATACAATCACTAATACGCCAGTCCCAGTCCCCATCTTTCCCATGTACCGGTCAGTTCACTGAACTGCTCTTCTTTACCAACCTCCCTTTTTTGTTTTTTTGGGTTGGTGTTTTGTTTTTCATCTTGGTTGGTAAACTTTCCTCAGTTTTTAATTTGTGTGCTTAAATTTTACCTTCTATATTTTTTGATTGTATTTTATTTAGATCTGTTTATGCTCTGTTTAATTTCACTCTCTTGTCCTGGGTGACTTGCCTTAAGTTGCTGGCTTCAAGAATTCTATCTGGTATAAACGTAGATGTTTTGTCTTGCAAAAGCCTTGGCCAACAGGTTAAGGCCATACATGGAACACATTATACATATAGATCAATCTGGATTTATTCTGGGTTTTTTCACTACCTCAAATATCCGTAGGGTGGTTAATGTACTAACCCAAGTGGACCCCTCTATCCAGGCAGTAGCAGCCACACCTAATACCTAAAAGGCATTTAATTCGGTCTTCTGTGGGGTTTTATATCCTGTTCTTGAACAATGTAGGTTTGGATCCAAATTTATCTTGTATGCTGACCTGTTGTGAGAGTCATCACGAATGGCAAACTTTCAGGTCCATTTGAGATAGGATGGGGCACAAGACAGGGGGCCTCATTACAAGTCCGCTGGTCCGGAAACAACGGTGGTGGTAAATCTGCTGCCACCGTTGTTTTCGGACCGGCTGATTCCGAGTCCTGCAGGCGGGAGGTGTCCCTCCCACCAGGTCTGACCTGGCGGAAGTAACACCACCCGCCTGCAGGCGGACATGGAAACACCGGCTCTGTCATAGGCGGAACCTGTGTTTCCATGGCCCCCATCCCCATGGAGTCCTGCGGGACTCCATGGGAATGTGGATTTACAGAATTCTGCCTCTGGAATTACCGGGTCACTGGGGTTGTAATGCCCCGGTGATTCCGGCAATCGGAAGTGGAAAGGTATTACCGGTCCGGCGGCAGTCTGCCGGTTTTTCCGGCACGGCTACTGCCGGACTCGTAATGAGACCCAGGGATGCCCCTTATCCCCTCTACTTTTTGCTATTGTGATCGACCCACTGGCAGATTTGGTGAAACATAAATATACTGGGAAGGTCATCAGATTACACAGGTGTGCTAACATAATCTTGCTTTATGCAGACAATGTGATGTTTGTTAGAAACCCTAGTGAGAATTTGGACCCTATTATGAGAGATGTGGTGGAGTTTGGCTCGGATTCAGGCTTACAAATCAACACGACAAAATCCGAGCTATATCTGCTCACCATGGTCACGGCTCATCCACAGAGTGAAGTACAATTTGCATGGGCACCCAAAGGAATCACATATTTGGGGGTCAGAATATCCAATACCTGGGCATCTCTGTATCAAAATAATCATGGGAAATATCTTGTTCACTTCAGACTTATAGACTTAAAACTCTTTGATGGGCAAAAATTCCATTAGCTATAGCTGGTAAGATGTTCTTACTGAAGATGGTGGTAATGCCAAAACGTCTATATTTTTTTCATGAATATACCAATGTGGCAAGGCTGTTCCTTTTTTTAAGGAGCTGGATTCAGTAATTTTAAAATGTATCTAGCACTCTGGTGCTCTCCGGATAAAATGGTTGATCTCACCAAATCATACGATAAGGGGGCTTTGCTGCTCCTAACTTTAAACTGTATTGTATTGTGGCACAGGCACACATGCAGTAAAATGGTTTGAAGCGGAGCGACCCACATCTCGTATATGGACAGAGTGCTATGCTGGTGAACATAGTACGAGAGCAAGACTACTTGCACCCACATATGCGGATGGGAGCTTGTTTGATCCGTCTCTTTATTATTATTGTATTTATTCAGCGCAGACCTGGCTTCGAGAAGCAACAGAGCGCTTTACAGATGTATATACCAATATAGACTCATAACAGAACGCTTTACAGAGGTGTACAACACTACAGATAGAGAACGGAGGACTTTTCAGAGGAAACAGAACAGCTATACAGCAGGTGTGGGGCACAGATGAGGGGTAGAGCTGTAATAGGTGGCGGGGAAGAGCGGGACAGCACGTCCAGCGAGTCAGGTGGCGCATGCGCCGATGTGATGGCCTAGGTGTTGAGGAGAGACTTTTTGAAGAGGTGGGTCTTGAGTTCTTTTCTGAATTGTTTGTTTTATTATTAATGCGCACCAGACCCAGGGGTATTAGGGCGCAGCAGTTACAAGAATATGCAAAGCTTAGTTACAGAATTGCAGGAGCAAGTCTGATGCTGACGGGGAGGAGGTTCTATAGATTTGAGGCTTAGGCAGAGAAGGCTTGTTTTTTGGTCCTTTCTTTTTTGCAGTGGCAGATTTTACGTCTGCATGTGTCCTGGCTTCAGGTGTTGTGCTGTCTGCTGGAGATGGAGAGTTTCTCCGCAAGGTAGCTTGGTGAGTTGAGGGCAACTGCCTTATAGATGATGTGGTAATACTTGAAGGTGATTCGTGCGTGCAGTGGGAACCAGTGAAGATCGAGGTGTGCCCCGTGTTGTGTCTTCGTATCTTCATTGACCCTTGATGAGGCATGCAGCCGCGTTTAGGTCACTTCTCAGGGGCACAAGGTAGCACCATGGGAGGCCTTCGATGAGTGCATTGCCCCCGTTCAGGTCGGATAGGAACAGTGCTTGTATGGTGGATCTAAAGCTGTCCGGAGGAAGGAAGAGCTTGACTTTTCGCAGGAGGGAGAGCTGATGCCAAGCTGCCCGAGTTTTGTTAGCTATGTGTGCCTTGAAGGAGAGGTGTTTGTTGATGTGGAACCCTAGGGACTTGGCGCACCCTCACTTGCCATGCACCTTTTTGGTCAATAAAAAGGGATACATTTGTACACAAAAAGTTATTAAAACCATGTTTCTTGCTTGCTAAATGGTGCATACTACAACATTGGACACACTCTACTGACCTCAAACTCCTTCTCCTGGGTATAGATGCGGAACAGGACCTATCGCGCTTTGAAAAGCTGTTACTTTCAACGTCCACAGGAATAGCCAAAAGAAACATAGCGCAGCTCCGGGGCTCAGAAATCGCTCCACATTATGATCAATGGATATCGGACATAGACGCAATGATCCTAATGGAACGTCGTGTTTACCAAGCAAGAGGTTGCCCGGGTAAAGCGGACAAAATCTGGGGGAAGTGGGAATTAACGTTGTGAAACGCATACAATCTGTACTATTACAGTCCGATGAACAGCACTATCGCCACCCCAAGGCATAACAACTATGACGTTTAATACCTCTCATCGCCTGAAAGAAACAGATGAGAAACTGTCAACTGATCTTTGATATGTTTAATGTTTCCTGTATTTCTACCCTCACTTGTGTTTCCACATTGATACATATATATATGCAGTAGTCCCTCATACAGCTCTACCACACATATGCAAAGTTATGTTTGTGAGTTAGTGTAATTGTATTGTAAGACGAAAATACAATAAAATGTTATCAAAAAAACATTGGACACACTCTAAAGCACTGACGGAAGAACAATGGATGAGTGATTTAGTTTGGGCATATAACATGGAAGGAGCATGGATACTGCAATCTCCACTTAACTGCCCTCCAGGGGATATTTGGTCAGACTTTCGGTCATACTGGTTAAAGGAGCTTTCAGCGGTATCCCCATGAGTATAGATGGAATATTAATTGTAAAATGTTAACCATGATCGGGTCGTTTGGGGTATAATGTCCTCCTGTAAAATCGGAATGATTACGTATAGTGTACTATCCCATGTGATATTACATGTCAAGATGTATTGTTTTAATGTCTATTTGAATGTTATGATGATGCCGGCTACCAAAAATATAAGAAATTATATCTGTTGAACATGACTCAGATGCCGACCCTCACATGGCGTGTTTATTGGAAATCTGCATTCCAGGGATATTTGGAGGAACATGCTTTCTCTAATTTTCTCCTCTATTTGCACAAATAATTGGGATGCCTGCTTATCATCTGAGTTGCCTTTTGCACACAACAAACTTTTTTTTCTAAATAATTGTGTCCAATCCTAGGGATTTTGAATGTGTTCATCTCATGTTACTTCTCTGACCATGGTGCTACAAAGGGGTCGGTTGCAGTTGGCGTTTTCTGCTGTAGAAAAACCTTCCCCTAACTCATTTGTAAATAGCAGTTTCTGTGCCGTGTCTTTATTTCTCGATATGCAAGAGAAACACATGTAGATAATTTCCTGGCTTTGGTGGGGTGACAAATTGAAGGATCCCATGCATCCTTTCCTGGTGAGTCCTTGCTCAGCCCTGGTACTGATGGCTGTGCCACTGATTCGATTTTTACCCCCGATTCTTCCTATTTCTAATCTTTTTGTAACATCAAATCCTGTGTGCTGGGCACCCACTACAGGTTAAAGAGGAAGAACCTTCTTTCCAACAAGTAATAATGTAGAGAATTATCTTAGCTTTGGCCATGTAGGCCTTAGACTTGCACCTTTTTTGAAACCTATATTCCCTCAGGTTTCCAGAAGGTTCAGTGAAATTATCATTCTAATCTTTTTTTAGTCTTCAGTGTTAACCTGCAACAAATATTTAGCACACAAGTCACTCAGTCAATTCTAGTGTTTTGATGGTAAATTCAAGACTTCCACTGATGGTCTTGTCTTGTTGCAGAGTTCTTCTCAGCGCAATCTTGTTTGTTTCTTTCTTTATTTGTAATGCGCTCCAGACCCAAAGGTTACCGGGCGCAGCAGACGGTATATATGAAACACATTGTGTATAGGCGCTATATAAATAAACTATCATATCATATCATATATGCAAAGCTTACAATGTTACATAAAACGAATTTGCTATGAATAAAATATTTACAGTATTGAGCACAAAATGTACAGTATTACATAATTGTATAGTTACAAATTTACAGTGCGTTTAAGTCGTTACCGTGTGCACTCAGAAATGTGCAGGAATAATATATACAATATAAGACAGTTATACATATAATACAGGTAGCTAATAGTCTCTATATACAATTGAGAAAGGTTAGGCGTGCAGTGGAGAGGAATCATATACAGTGTCTAGGCATTGTTATCATTGATATGTTTAATGAAGTTTCTTCTGAAGTGTGAGAAAGGTTGGTCTGCTCTTAGGTTAGGTGGCAAAGCGTTCCACAAATTGGCAGCTCTCACAGGGAAGCTAGTACCGCCAATTTTGGCAAGTCTGAATCTAGGTACTACCAGGCAGTTGGAGTTAGCAGTTCTTGTAGGTCTGTTGGACATTTTTCTTATTATTTTGTCCTTCAAGTAGCTAGGGGCAGCATTATTGAGAGCCTTATGAGTTAAGGATATCATTTTTAGATGGATTTTATTGTCAGTAGAGAGCCATTTATGTTGCCGTCTAATAGAGGAGATATGCTCCCCCTTCTTTATGCCTAATGCAGCTCTAAGAGCATTATTTTGTAGTGTTTGGAGTCTTGGGGTAGTGTATTTGTTGGCACCACTATAGAGGGCATTGCAGTTATCGAGTCGGGAGAGTATTAAGGCTCTCGCCAGGGTTAGACAACTGTTGTTAGATAAGAAGAGCTTACCTGCTCTTATCAATATACAATCAATTTACAGGTGTAGGCTGTGGTAGAGGCAAGGGAGTTAACCTGTTTAGTGAAAGACATGGTAGAATCGAGGTAAAAACCAAGTGTTTTTACTTCCCTCGAGACTTTGATCACATTTCCATCAATACTGAACGCAGAGTAGTCTGGGCCCAGTTTATTGATGTTGGCTTGTGTGCCCAGAATGATCAGCTCTGTCTTGTCATCATTCAGGCAGAGACCATGGGTTGCCATCCATGCCTGAATGATGAGATACTCTGTTCACCAACTCTCTGTCCTTACTATGATCCCCAGAAAGCGGGAGGAGAATCTGTGTACCATCTGCATAGTTAGTATAGGTGATACCTAGATTATCCAGATCGTCGAACAGAGGTTTGGTGAAAATATTGTATAAAGTTGGGGAGACGCAGGATCCCTGAGGGACTCCACATGTGATGGGTGTGGGGTCTGCTGCTGCCGATGGGGGAAAGAACTCTCATAGTTCTCTCACTCAGAAAGGATTCTATCCAACTGATGGCTTGTGTGGAGAAGTGAGCGGCAGTGTCCAGATGTTTACAAAGGGCCTTGTGATCTACAAGATCGAAGGCTGCTGAGAGATCTAGCAAGAGGAGGAGAGCTGTTTTGCCTTGATCTCTCAGTTCGTCTAATTGGGACTTTAAGTCGATAAGAGTGGTTTCTGTTCCGTGTAATGGGCGGAAGCCAGATTGTCTAGCTCCTAGTAGCTTGTGCATTTCAAGGTGTTTTTGAATCTGCGTGTAGGCCACTTTGTCCAGGATCTTCAGAAGAAATGGAACTGTGGTAATTGGACGGTAATTAGTAGGGATCAAAGGGTCTAGTGTCTGCTTTTTGAGCAGCGGGAGCACCCAGGATTGTTTTAAGTTAGCAGGGATGATACCTGTGGAGAAGGACGCGTTGACAAGTTTGGAGATAAAAGGTGATAGATCTCTGGCAGCGTCTTTTATTAGCTGTGCTGGGCAGATGTCGCCTTTGCAGTTGGATGGTTTAAGGGTGAGGATGATTTTCTCTACTTCTAATGTGGTAGCTTTGGTAAAGGAGAATTTACTTGTTTGGGAATTGTGGGTGGCATTAGTTGGTGGCAAAGGCAGATTAGCGAAGTTGATCAAGTCTTTTTTTTTGTTGGATTTTGTTTTGGAGGGTGTTTATTTTGTTGACTAGGGCGTGTTGGATATCTGTACACCAGGTCTGGTCCTTGGTGCAGATGTCTGGTGTGGCGATGGGTGATTCAAGTTCCTTCATTATGGAGAAGAGTTCCTTCATGCTTGAATTAGAATTGGCAATGCGATCGTTATAAGAGTTCTTCTTAGCCAGGCAAACTTCCTTTTTATAGAGGCGTGAGATTGATGTTAGGTTGGCCTTATTCTCATTGGTGGGCCGTAGTTTCCAGTTAGATTCACATTTTCTCTTAGTAAGGCGTAGGACCTTGAGTTCAGGTGTAAACCATTTGTTTAGGTGGGCTTTAGGTTTACTTGTGCGCATTTTAAGTGGGGCAATTTTGTCCATAGTCTCAGTCATTATTTTGTTATACTCATGAACGAGAGTACTGGGGTCTGAATTGACAGGTAGTGCATTTAATGTAGGGAGGATGGCAGGTATGACATTGTCTATTGTCATGTCATGTACCATATTGTCATGTTATATGGTAACTGTGGCTTTCGGCAAAGGGAAAACTAATACTTACTTTACTTTTTCAGCCAGGAGTCACAAATTGCAAACATGGCAGTCTAAGGGGAAGCAAGTATTCCAAAATTACGGTCTCTCCTTAACACCAGTAAATAGCTTAACTCATCTATTTTGTTGAGGAATTCGTATATGCAGAGTGATCCCCTCTAGACTCCACAGCCAAGTATGAATACATGTTGGCTCTTGGAAAGTAGACTGTTTCAGCTCTGTATTAGTCAAGGGTCAGACTGATACAGTGGTTAGATCTGTCTCTCAGGATATAATTAGGAGGCGTCTGCTTATTTGAAACATGGAGCTTCCTTTTAAAGGGGGAAGCCATTCTTTCTTCCAAGACTGGTGCACTTCTACAGCAATGTTAAAAGACCATAGCGAAAGCTTGAGCAATCGTCTGCTAATATGCCTAGATCTTTAGCTGTTCATATGTCTCAGGTTTACAAGTCTTGCCATTCTTGCAAATTCTGTGATCGCGGGGAGTCCTGAGATTAAAGAAAGAGATGGCTTGTGCTTGGGAACCCCTCGGTCCTATATGATAGAGTACTCCAAGAAGTCTACCAGAGTATCCATGTAGTTCAGAAGTGCTGCCGTCTGCAATACCTTGCAATTTCCGCACATGATCACGCTGGGCAAGTGGGTTTGGGTGAGGTGCTTTGGGAAACTTCAGCTGGCCTTGCTAAGCAGTGCCCCATATGGTCCCTTCCTGATCTTGCGCAGGCAGTAAGGTACAGGGTGCATGCAATTCTCTGTTCTATATATTGTGGCTAGACATGCAGATGCATTTTATGAATCCCTTAAGAAAATGTAGAACAATTCACTAAACTTAATAAGATATGGAAATGTAGTTCCCAGATGAATCACACATTCATAGCGTTTTTAGGAACTGGTGGTCAGCCTATTTGCAACATATGCCTACCCATTGATGCCAACCAGTCCTTTTCACTCCTAAAAGTTCAAGTTATCTGGGAAAATGCCTTGGACGGAGCACTCTCGCTCATGCCTTTTTGGTATAAGGCATTCACGTGTTTAAATGTCCTGCAATGCCAGGTTCAAGCCAATAAAGTACAATATCCTACAAAGGACCTACATCACTCAACCTGATTTATATAAGCTGGACAACACTAAACCGGGTGCTTTCCTTAATTGTCGACATCTATACGCATTCATACATTTTTATCGTCTACTCTGGCTGTGCATCATGGTGGCCTTCTGGACAAAAGCCATATACAAGTTTGAAAGAATCGGAAAATCCCAGAACATGGCATGCTGGGCATTGCACCACACTCTAGTATAGGGGTGTATGCAAACTGATACTGCTGGGATGTTTATTGGCCAAACGTGCTGATGCAACAAAGGGGATGTCCTCTACAGTCCCCATTATAACAGATTGGATTATTTAGATGGATGTATGGGCCTCAATAGAACAAGAAATGATACGCAAGAGAATGATGCCCATTGTAAAAATGGTTAATGCTTTGTTTTCACCTGACACGTATCCCTGCCCCTTCCCCTGTAAGGTGATCTCCCCTCTCTATGGGCACTTCCTGGCCTATGCCGATGATTTGTAATAATATTACGCGTGTGTTTTCTGTGTCCGGTAAACACATCATTAAGAACTCTAGTCTTATCACAGTTTAAGCTATTAGTAAAGCCACCTGTTTTGGGTGAAACTCTGGTGCATTGTTATGAAATTCACTATGCATAAACGGACTTGCCCTCTGCATACCTGGCTGCCTCCCCTGGATTATCCCACATTGCACATTCATTTTTAATCTGGTTTCTGATTATTTTTCACTTAATTATACATAATGTAATTTTACATATTCTCTTGTACCACAATACTGGCTTCTTTTTTGTTTAGTAAAACGAAATGTTAAAAAACATGTCAAATGTGAATAGGAAGGGGGCGCTGTTGCGTGGCTAAGATGTCCACCGCCTGAAAAGTTCCGGCGACGGCACTAATATCTGAATTATCCTGCGACTTGCTGCCTTGTTCTCCCCCTGGAACCTGTGCCATGGATCTGTGATTATGGGAAGCAGCGTCTTAGCATGGTGTCGATTCAAAGCAGAACCTCAACCTCGGTGAGGCGGGCGAAGAGAAACACTGCAGTGAGCCACCATCCCAGCCCCTGTGAAGCATGCAGAGTTCGCGGGGAGTGATGGACACCTTCAGCAAGGACCCGCCACTGAGGTTGTGGCGGTGAATGAGGGGCGTGAGGCCTCGATTCCTTAAAGGTGGTGAGACTGTGTGGCTCTGATTCCCCAAGGGAAGTGGGGCCACCATGCGGTGTCGCACTCCCAGCCCCCCCCCCCAACACCCCACCCCCCTGGCAGGGAGACCTGGATGGACCGGTGTGAAACACATAGGGAGACGGTTGTCGGTGCGACTTTGCTAGAAGCACCCAAATACTTCTGAAGTGGTCGTACAACATCTGAGCCCTCAGGTGAGGTTCCCCCCACTGCCGCGACCCTCTGGAGGCAACTGCGCGGAGTGGGAGCCTCCTGCATCAGTTGGGAGGGATAGCCCATTGTCTGCGTGGCTACGCCGCCCGAGCAGACCTCCGTGCAAGGCTCCCCAGGTTCTCTGAGGACAGTTCAGCCTTACCGGGAGGATGCTGAAAGCAGCGGCCACCAGCCGCCTGCATTCCGGGATTAGCTCCCTCACAACCAGCACTCTGCAATACCCCACCACGAGGTTAAAAGACACCTAGTAAATACAGAAAGTGTGATTTGGAACATTCCCCCTGCACAAGCTATACTTACAGTTCCAGGGCTGTCTGCTGAGTGCCCCTCGTGTCCTCCAATACATGAGTCCTCCCTGGAATGCGTAGACCTCCTGACTTGTGGCCTTTGTTGGCACCTACTGGGGGTATCAAAACGTGACTGAGGGAGCAGATAAGAGGCTGCAGGATCCTCTTGGCACCGGGCCACAGATTCAAGGCGGCTGGCACTGGACAATCGCATCAAAGGCCCTGCATTGCAGATAGAACGGAGAACACCTTGTAACCCAAAACGAAAGACTGGGCACAAAGCACGTAGGTCAGGACTGTAATAGAACTTGCACCACCTCATACTGTCTCACTTAAGGAGATGCTGCTGGCAATAAAGGTGGCACGACCCCATTGGACAGTACAGCAAATCCCCTGTGTGACCCCAATGCAACATACTTGTTCTCCGGTTGGGGAGTGATCCTAAACAAGACCCAACATAGCCCTACTCCCATAGCTATAGCCCGGGCTGACAAAGACTGTTCTACCTGGGGTTCACCTGCCACATAACCCTGCTGCAACACTGGACATCGCTGGGCCCCGGGCTGCTTACCATACCAGCGCTCCACTTGAACCCACGCAGCGATCTGGACAAGAAGTGTTGCAGATACTGCAATACAATGGTCAATCTAAAAAATCAAAAATTGACCAATTTGGACGGTTAGATCAGTCACAGCCCTCTCCACCGCCAGAGTAGAATCACGCACCAGCCCACCTAGATATGACTGCCTTAAACCAGACCCTACTGGCTTTGAAGGGTAGCATGGACAACCTAGAGGCAAAGATGGACGCCCTCACTTGCAAGGTTGATATCTCTGCCATACAAATCGATAAGTTATGCAGTGGAAATAGGAGGCAGAACAAAGGATAGGGAGGGTGAAGACAAAGTGGCCGAGCTACAGCAAACTGTCAAGAAATTGGTGGCGAAGAATTCATTAACTTAATGAATCGAGCATTGTGGAGTCTTTCTCTAATGTGCTGATGGTTTCCCGTCGTGTTTTTACTTTCCTGTTTTAGGATTGGGTATTTCCATGGTTACGACTAATTTAATTTTCGTGGTTGGCGTTCTCACAGGATGAGTCTCATTGGGACACGGTCGAGACATATGCAGAGGCTGATAAGCATCTGATTTTTCCATGAAGTTAAGTTTGGGGCTTATAAGTGCTTTTGTGTGTAACGGGAGTGCACGTTATGTGGTGTTACTACGTAGGGATAAATGAGATATATTTGTCCTCACCACATCGTGTCACTCTAGTACCTTAGTTGTTTGTTTTCCCCAGAGCCCCATCGTGTCTGGCTATCGATCATGTTGTCGCCTTTGTGTTCACAGGAAGACGAGAAAGTTGCTATCATTTACAGACAGAACCTGTGAGGAGGCTCCTCCTTTTAATACTGGGACTGCACGCTGCTTTATTGTTCAGGCGGGTGCGTGCCCCCAGTGATGACCCTCATCTGTGTTTTTTCGCCGAATAGAGTTATAGGAGATTGAACGTGAGTGTTTCGTTAGAAACTACCTCTGTTTTAAACATTCCTCTACTCTTTGGTGTTTTGATTATGTAACCTTTCGGGTCACAGGAGGTTTTGCCTTATGGTGAAGTTGTACCTTGCTGATTCTGGATGCCTGGAAGTATCACAAGGTGTTGGTGATGGTGGATACATTGTATAGGTACCAACTCATATGGTGTCTTCTATTGGTTTGTGGATTACGGTCTTCTCACTGTCCCCTTGGTTTAAGGAAGAAGTAAGGTATTAATCACCTTTTCTACGCCCCGTTTACTGATAGCACGGTGGTATTAATGATCAATCTTGTAACTTAAGCATTTGGCCTGATTGATGTTGTGTTCTTATGCAGGTGAGCTTTGCTGGTGTATTCTACATGTCCCTCATTTTTTCCATCTACATTCTACCCTACTTTGCTGGACCATAGTGCCCCTGAAGAATTTCTGTTTACTGGATATTATACAGAAAGAAACATGTCGGGTTGGGGAGTGTATTGTTATTTGTGAACAGTTCGAAGTTATATCCGCCCGAGCCAGAATAGATTACATTAATGAGGAAGAGGCTCAGTGGCGTTAAATTTATGGTTCATATTAACAATGGATAAAAAATTGTATAATGGTGTTTTAGAATGTTTGATTTTTAGTGATATATTTGTCATTATTGAATGAATTTTTGAATGTTTTGTGTATGAATGTGGTGTGGTTGGATGTGGTTTTTAGATGGGAATGATGTATTAGGTCAGTCCAATGATGAACTAGAAGGATTGATCAATACAAAATATATTGTTTGATACTCATATTGCTGTACGCTTTTATTATTGAGAAATCAGTTTTTTTAGCGATTTGTTTAATAATGTCAATAAAAAATATTCAATTATATTCGAGCGTCTACTGGGTTGAAATCAATTGCTTCACCTCAGGGTTTTGTTCATTGATAGACGCTTGTGTTCCACAGTAGTTTTATGTACCGAGAAATGAGTTTGGCCTTGTAGGCATGGATATTACACCAGCACCTGTTATTTGAACACAACAGTACTCTGACCTTCTAAGTTTATCTTGTATATGTTCATTCCAGACCAGGTCACAGTACATAGATATTCCTGGTATCTCTTGTTACTCTTGTGTTTTGGCGAAGAATGAGGACCGAGAAGGCTGATCCAGGCGAAACAATAGCCGTATCCTGGGAATACCAGAATCCACACCAATTGACAACATGGACAAGTTTGTGGAGAAACTGCTGGTAGAGGTCCTGCATGACCCCCCACTCACGAACATGTACACGGTGGAAGGAGCACATTGATTGCTAGCAGCAAGACCTCCTCCTGGGGCCCCAGAACGTCCTATCATCACTAGAATGTTTGCAATCGTGACGGGGACATCCTGCTCTGCCAGGGGAAAAGGAGCTGTGGTGGGGGTCCGCCACAATTCGGCTCTTTCCAGACTTTAGCCCATTAGTTCAGGAACAACGCAAGACCTTTCAGTCTGTAAAGACTATCCTACGTAGAAAGCAGTTACAGTACTCAATGATATACCCAGCTAAACTTAGGGTTCTACACAACGGCTCAACAACCTTCACCTCTCGCTTCTCTATGAATCTCCCGGACCTGGGGAGATCTCCTCGACATTTGCCCTGAAGGCACCCATGTGTCCCTTCTTAAATCACTGCACAGCTGCCTCAATAGCTTACATTGAAGATTCCGGGGGTGATGGATGGGCCCACAGAACATCATCTAGCGGCTGTCGCCACGTGGAGCATACTGGCCGCCCTCTGTGCCCCGATATCCCCAGACACTGCAGGAGTTGTTGGGGGTTTGTTAATGAGGAATATTTGGGAAGGGTGGGGATATGGGCACTGGTAGGTTTATGTTTCTGGCGTGGGTGGGAAAGGGTGGGTACTAAGGTTGGGTATAGGGGAAGTTCATTTCAGCTAGTTTGTATGGGGAAAAGGGGGAGGGCTCAGAGGTCAGCCCAATGGAGAGATTTCCGATCCACAAAATGTACCATGGTAACACACCGCCCGTGGTCCAATAAACAGACCAACTATGTCGGATCTATAATTCAAGGGACTCTGTTTTATTGTTTCTACCATGGGTACACTTAAAACGGGGAAGAAATCGGATAACATAATGTCATGGAACATATGTGGATTCACTAACCAGAAGAAAGTCCGGTTAATAGCGAATTCTAGCCGGAATCATAATATAAACATACTATGCCTGCAGAAAACTGATCTGGTTCGGAAAGCAACCACTGTTCCTCTTAGAACACACGCTCAAGAGGGGTGGCTGTTTATATACACTACTCCTTGGAATTCAAGTTGCACGAGCGGATTGGTGATGAGGAGGGGCAATAGATTATATTAGCCGAGGAAGACTCTGGATCAAAACTCATGTTGATAAACATATATGTACCAAATACTAACTCCCCTGTTCTTTTTCAACAGTGTGCCAATCATATCCACAAGTTCCCGGACTATATCTGGGTAGGCGATTTTAATATGGACCCATCGGTTAGAACTGGATAGGTCCTCTACAGCGCAACAATCTCTACCACGAGCTGCCCAGGCATGGTCTGCTATTTCTAAGTATCACAAGTTGCATGATGTGTGGAGAGAAAAGCACCCTACAGATAGGGAACGCACCTTTTTCTCTGGTGTTCACGGTAGCTCTTCAACAATAGATTACATTTTGACCACCGCCTCCATAGCTAGGAGTGTGATGGAGGCTAATATACTCCCCTGATCCCTTTCGGACCACTCGCCAGTGCTGACCCACATTGCCGGTCTGAAAGGGCCCCCGAAACAACCATGGTGGCGGTTCAGGGCCACGGCTCTGGATGACGTCGCGTTCCGTGGGGAAATTGGCCAAGACCTACAGAACTGCTTCTAAACTAATGTGGGCTTAGTACCCGACCCGGGGGTGATCTGGGAGGCCTTTAAAGTATATGTTAGGGGATATTGTATATCAAAAGAGGTGGGGGGGAGTGTTGAAAGCCCTGTGTAGGTCCATGCGGGCGTTGGCATGGACCTTTAAGGAATTAGAGATTCAACAGGGGACCCAAGATACAGCCGAGGTGTGCAACGCCTTGAGAGCGCATAGAGAGGAATTGAACTAATTGGAAATTGGGGAGGAGAGATTTCTCGGAGATCCGATTGCTGCGACAAGGTATGGAGAGGGCGACCGCCCCAGCAAGATACTAGCGTGTGAACCGTTAAACAAGAACATCAAGTGACCTCCTTTATGGAGGTCAAGGACTGAAGCAGATGCCTCATTAAAGACCTTGTAGAGATAAACAGCACTTTCCGTGAGTATTATGATCACCTCTAGACATCCCACTCCAGCGTAGGGCGCAATATTATGATGCAATACCTAGATGAGATAGCCCTCGGATGGTTAAACCAAGACCAAGGGGCAACTTTAAAGGCACCCATAACAGACGAAGAGATCCACAAAGCAATACTCCCCCTCACTAATGGAAAGGCCCCGTGTCTTGATGGAATAACGGCCGAATTCTATAAAACTTATTTAGACTACCTGCTCCCATATCTGTGCAAAATGTACAAAAGCGTCTTGTCCACAGGCACCCTCTCGAACTGTACAAGAACTGCCCTGGTAACAGTACTCCTTAAGCCAGAAAAGAATCCCCGAAGATGCACCTCATACAGGCCGCTGTCTCTAATTAATACCAACAACAAAATACTGGCAGACTGACTTCTACCACACATGCCTGCATTAGTCCTTCCGGATCAGGCAGGCTTTATCCCTGGTCGGTCGACTCAAAATAACCTGAGGCGACTGTTTACACTCATGCATAATGTCGACCTAGAAGTCCCTATGGCAGTGGCAGCGTTGGAAGCAGAGAAGGCCTTCGACTCCGTCGAATGGTCATTTCTCTTTGAGATCCTTTGTCGCTCCGGATTTGGCCTGACATTCACACGCTGGATCCGCTGGTTGTATACTGCACCCAAGCTGGCAGTGTATACAATTGGGATGACATCAGAATATATCTGTCCAACACGGGGCCCCTCTCTCCAATTCTTTTCGCTCTCGCAGTGGAGCCGCTGGCTTGTCATATACGAGAATTCCACGTACACAGAGGCATACAAATACACTTGCATCTTACTGTTGTTTCCCTATATGCGGACGATATATTACTCAGGTTAAACATCCTAGGCTGAACTTACCCAAGAGATAAGTAGATTCGGGGACCTCTCGGGGTTAAGAATTAATTGGAATAAATTGGAAGTGTTGCCCTTGACCCCATGTATTCGACAGACGCAGGAGAGGACTTCCGCTGGTGCCCCTAGAGCATAATGTGACCCTCCCTGTCAGTGGGTGACCTCTACAGGGAAAATTATGTGAGGGCTCTGGAACTACTGGAACACAGAGTGCACTTGTGGCTTCTCCTGCCCATCTCCCAGCAGCCCACATTGCACTAGCTAAAATGGTTGTTCTGCCCAAATTGCTCTATATTTTCAATAACATACCTATCTGGCCCCCTATGCACTTTTGGTCTCGGGCCAAAAGCTTAATGATACGATTGGACTGGTAGGCGGGCCAGGATATCCTACGATACCCTCACGCTGCCATATGAGCGGGCGGGTTGGAATACCCTGACCTATACTTATACATCCTGGCGGTGCAAGTCCAATACATAGCGGGATGGGTGGCTCCCACCGCCAACCTCCCTCACTCTTAACTGGCAAGGGCTGTACAGGATCTAATGTTAGGGATGTCTGACTCATTGCCAAAGCAGACCCCATAGGTAGTGGTTCTTCTCTCTTCACAGCCTGCACATAGGTGCTAGGGCAGCATGCTGACAGTATGGGAGTCACTGCCCCCTCATAGTGGTATGCAGCGTCGATCAGGTCGGGGCGCAGACCCACGATGGAAGTGTTCTCTGCAGTTCCCTCCCTGTATCACTTCCGGGTAGCTCATGGCTCTAGCTCGGTATGCTGAGTAAGGCAGCTTTTGATGGTAGATGTCACAATAAAAACTGTCAGTTGGCAAAAAGTGTGAAGGGCTTGGTAAACATTGTTTTATATGCGTTCTCAAGTGATTGTTTCATTTTGTCAATTAGGTGAGTGGAGGGAGAAAGTGGCGGTCCCTGATTTTCTTGAATCTTTGTTTGTCGAAAGAAACTTGTACCGTCTTCCATGTAGAGATAGCATGGTTTTGAATAACGTTTCTGCTTTCACCCATATAGCATTGTCATATTTCTGTTTAAAGCAGAAAATGTATATTCCTATTTAAGCCTAGACCAGTCCGTTTTTCAGCTGAAGATGTTAGCAATTTGTGTGCTGGAAGCCCCCAATGTGTTTTACTTGGACAGATCGGACCATTTCATGTCTGATAATTTGTTACCCGAGAAACATGACTTTGGATTAAAAAAGTGGCAAAAGCAACTTTCGTCCAGAGATTTGTGGCCTATATTTCTAAGGCTGCAGGATTCTCTGGTTCCACAACCTTCAAGGCAACAATTGTCGCTTTCCAGAGCTGCATGCCTTTTGAAAGCATTACTCGATGGAAGTTTCTTCATCTGGACCAAATACTTCATTAAGCAAAGCAGTTCTACATAAGTTGCTTCCTTGAACCTCTCTGCATCTGCTGTCTCCCCGTCTACCTTATCATTCTTATGTGCTCTATGATACAAAGTTGCAAAGGAGGGAGAGCAAGGTTGCCGAGGTAAATAAATATTCCGTCCATGGTGATTCGTCTTACTTGGTATTGGTGAACCCAGAGGCTGTCTATGCAACAGGTGCACTATCTGTGCTTGTCATTGCTGTGCTTGTGACTATAGTGACGGCAGATGGACTGGCATACAAAGAAATACTGGCAACGGTTGTTATAAAAGCAGGGAATCCAACAAGATGGAAGCGTTTGTGTTCTGTGGACTAGGAGTACCAGAGTCGCTGTTAAGGCACTATTTTTCTTATTGGCTTAATTGTTTAATTTTTTCAAATATATCAATTGTGTTTACTTTCTGTTTTCTCAATGGAGGAAGTAACTTTGTTTTGTTCTATCCTACACAGACGTATGGCTACGAACATATATTGACCTTGTCCAATTTGGAAAAAGCTGGCCTTTTGAAACCTCAGATTACAAGCCGAAACAATTACCCCACTATTCGGAAGACAATGCGCCTGTGGACAGATGATGTTAGTGAGCAGGTGAGTTCAGCGCTGCTTTGTTGTTAACATGGAACTCCAACACAAGGGGCACATAATTCTCTTTAAACACCATTTATTCAGTAGTAAGACCAACTAATACTCTTACCTTTCTATTAGTTTAATGAGAATAGACCTCACAAGTACTGCTCCTGTCACATTCCACCTTCCTGCCAAATGTGTGGTTCAGAGAATAGTTACGCTGGAGGACCGTGCAATCTGAGTTAGCCCTACCTCAGAAAAAGAGCATAGGTTTAACTATCGGGAGGGCCAGTTCTACCCTTCATCTTTCTGTGGTCAATAAATTGAGGGCTGTTAATTTTGGTGATGACACCACCTATTACAAAACTTACGTGATACTTTGACTCTGGTGCAGTATTGCTTGCTGTTCACTGAGGTGTCCGTTCCGGCGACCAGGTATATATTCAGTACAAAGTCGAACAGTAGGACATTGTTCTTAAACAAGTGGGATACAGATGTTGCTACATATCATTATGGCTACAGCATGCCTCTGAAATTGAGGGTTACAACTAGAAAAACCAGATATGACCCGTTTGTAGATGTATTGATTTGTGAACAGAGGATAGCACAGGGGGCAACGTGCTGCTCTTGCAGCAAGCCACGCAGAGTAACAGAGGTTCGAACCCCGGATCCGCGCTTAGAAACCAAACGCCAGTACAGTATTTGGCACGTTATAAAAAAACAATTAAATTCAAAGTCTGAATCCGCGCTTCAGAGGAAGTCCAGTAGGAAGTCCACACAAGTAAAATATAACAGACGTCCAATGATTTGGCGGCCACAACCTTCAAGTAACTATAAGCTTGGTATGGAGAGCGGATGGTCCCACACCCAGCCTTTAATTTCCTATTTAACTCTATGGTCTGCATCCTTACCTTTTCGTATGTGGGGAGGAGTCCAAATGCATAGAAGATGCTTACCCATAAACAAATCGTGAGCAATGTCTGCAGTATCCTGCCCTCTTCCAAGAACCATTGTGATGGTGAAGCTCTGCAGAGTATCTGTGGACCACAGACTTCTAAGTCGCCAGAAGAAACCAAATATCTACTCGTCCGTTCCCCTTACCTGGTGAGCACAGCAAAGTCACAAGCCCTAAAGGTCTCCTGCTCCTAGCAAAGACTTGCTGCCCCATGCCTGCATGGAACAGTAACAAAAGGATGGAAGGAGCTAAATCAAATGGAGGAAGCCACAGACAAAGTTGGGTGTCTGCTCTGCTTTTTCAACCCATGACTAAGCCGAAGCAAGAACTCTGAAATGATGTGAGTCTGAGGAGTCAATCTCCTAAATGAACTGTCAGCTGACTATTTCACCAGCACTACAGCTGCACAGTCTGCAAATCAGATGGCTGCCCAGTACCTCTGCGCCAACATTTCTACCCATCTGCGGAACAGTGACATCACCAGTGGGTCCTCCTTTTCATAGCTTTCAGAGCTGCAATTACATCACTGGAACACAAACTACCACCCCTTGTCCTCTCACCTTGCAAGGAGTCGAGCCTTGTCTGTCAGCCTTTGCAAATATTCAAAGGTTCCCAGCACTCTGGATTCCTAAAGTCAACTGACTGATTCTCAGAAAGAACATATTTCTATAAAGCACATTTCACTCATAGAACAGGAGATGAGAGGTGCATAGAAAATATAACAATCATTAAGGAACATTACAATATGACATCAAAACCAGCAAATATCACACAAACATGCAATTGATCTAGAGGAAAGAATTGCTCCATAATAGATGAATAGTTGGTCTTGCCTCATCAATCAGACTTTGTTCAACTGTGCCATGCTGACAGCAAATAATTTGGAACTATAAAGGTTGGAAAATGGGCAAGCTGTGATTTAAAGAATGCTAAAGCGGCAATGAAGTGTAATATCCCATTCTCCGTTCTATAATACGCGATGAAGCTTTTCAGTGCTTTTTGTTACAGTGGGCAGGTCAACAAGAACTGCCTCAGTTTCCTCGTATGTTTTACAATAGGGACATTTATTCGAGGAAGTCTGGAACCTTTTTACAGTGTTCAGTGCAATAGGGAGGATGTTTAGCCTGAACTTGAGAGAAAATTCTTACCATAGATTAGTCAGCCAAGAAAGATGTAATTCACATGCTCAGCGAGACTTGAGTGCCCAGTAGTTCAGTGTCACTGCCCCACCAGCTATAGCCAAAATAAAATCAGCCATTGCGCAGCCTTGAAATGTGGGTTTAACAGGGTGACTCACAAATGATGTATCTGGCCAAGAGGAATCCCAGACGGATCTTAAATCTAAATTAATTAGCTACTTTTTAATGTGAATTAATTCCAACTGTGCCTACCAGTGTAATTTGCCAAATCCCAAAGAACATTTTTATGGAAACGGAATGCTTCTATATTAAGACTGGGCCAAAATACCACTGGACAAAGCAGTATTGTGTACGCTAAGGGGCACAGGCCCACTTCGGAATACAAAGGCAGGGTAGGACTGCTTTTTGGAAGCGGTAATTTCTTTCGAAAGGCCCTCTACTTTATGGCAAACATGGGTATGTAACATGACCCCATAACTCTGTGCCATATGATAGTTCTGCGCAGGCTTGTGCCTTGTAATTCTCTATGGTTGGTATTATTGCTCTACCCACAAACTTGTGGTGAAAAAGCTCTGGTCGCACCTGTGCATTTCTTAAATATGATCCAGATGCTAATTCCAGGCTCCTTTTTAGAGGTAAGCCTTATCCCCACATAATCAAAATGTCTAACCTGCTTGATTGGGGCACCATGGGCCTCGTTAAGGGGAGCTTCCCTAAAGTCCCACTTGGAGGTAAGACTTTAGTAAGCTATCCCACTGGTTTGTAGATCCCCCAACTCTTAGTATCAGTCTGTACTACTCAGGAACCTTGGTAGAGTGGCAGAGCAGTCAGGCGCTTAACTTAAGAGGAAGATATGAGCTCTAGGTAAGTACATTGAACGTAGCTAGTAATGCACATTAAACAAACACTTACACATACATTTATATTAAAATACAGATGTATTATACACAAGTGTTTCAAGGCGCGATGAGGCAAGGGCGGGGGAACAGAGGGAGGACAGAGACAACGATCTTACTAGGCCCCCCTGTTAAGGGACTTGCTAAAAGTATACAAGCAGCCGCTTGAGTCGCAGGTAGGAGGGAGTTGCCCTGGACACCTCTATGTGCACTCAAACGCCCTGGAGCGACTTTCTGGAATAAAGTAAGCAATACATTTTTCTCCACTGTACCTTGGGTTTGAAGAAAACATTTATGTTGGATGCGCCGCGATATTGCAGCTCTGGACCCGACCTCTGGATTCGTTTGTCTGATGACAAAAGGTAGGATAAAGGACGGTATTGCTCAGCAGCAGTCCCGTGGTAGGGACCTCTGGCACGGCTTTCATCAACTTCTTTAGTCACTCTGTGGTTTTGGTGCCTTTTTCTGCTGCACCAACAAAGGACTTGATTTGCCCGGTTAATCCTCAGTTCCTGCAGTCCCACACTCTGATGAGGGGGTGTCAAAGAGTTGGATTGGGTCTCTGGAGTGTCCTCTAGAACACAGCAAAGGCTTGGACGGATTCGACCTTTCCAAGACGATGCACTCGAAATGGGTAGCTGGTCTCCTGGTATTGGGGTTCCACAGCTCTGGAAACTCACAGGACCTCGCGGGATGGCTCAAATCAAAGTTTGTCTCGGGACTAGTGGTTCCCACCAGTTAAAGGGAAGGAGGAGTCCTCTTCAGAGTTCCTCTGTCACACAGAAAACATGGTCAGGGTAGCAGTGGTCGCTTCAATGTTGCAAGGAGTCTGCAGGCGGCTGTGGTAATCTTCTTTGGTTACTTCAGCTTCGAGTGGTCGACTTGCTTTTCACTCCAGGAGCCTCACCTTTTATCCAGTTCCAGCACTCACGCCTCTGCAATCTTCTTCAGCAGTTTACAGAAAGGGGCATTTGGCTGTCCTATCAGGACATTATTATTATTATTATTATTATTATTATTAGGAGCTGGTCTCATTCAGGCACTCTGGCAGACAAAGGACAAGGGGGGTGGAAAACTCCTCACCCACTTTCTGCTTTCCCAGACACTCTGAAGGCTAAGCAGGGACACCAAAGGTTTCCAGCCAAAGGCAAAACACACACACACACGCCTCACTATCCCAGAATGGTAGAAGAAGGGCTGACCAAGAACAACCACGCTAGTAATGGCGAAAAAAGAAGGGAGGCGCCAAGTTAATACTTGGGTGCCCCTATTGTGCATTACCGCGGCTATGGACATAGCCTGCAGTAGAACAATTACACAATAGAACACGTCCGCTGCCATCAGCCATAACTAGGAGATTGTCTATGTGACTAACAAGTCACAGGAGCAGAGAGAAGGGCCATACTAGGTATCCTTTTGGCACTCCACATAAGGTGGGGTGTGCCAATCTCTCAGACTATAACGTTTTAGAAGAGATACCAAGTATCTCTGTATCCTTAAGAACTGTAGTTGCTCTAGGATAAAGAAAAGAATCTCAAAGGAGGACTCTAAGGGTCCCCAGCAACACAGCCCATAAGAAGCTGTGTACTGCAATAGTAAAATACAGATGCCTTTAAGAGTTATGGAGGAAAATAGACTCCATATGATAGGTACAATACAAAGAGTAGAGTTCCAAAAGACAGAGCACATAAGAATGAATGAGTGGAAAAAAGGCTCCACTCATTCAGGTTTTCAGAAAAGGGTCCAGAGGTCCAGCAAAGTGCTAGGGTTCTCACTAGGAGAGGGGATGAAGCATACAAAAAATACATTTCCCTAACAGACCTGCAATGATGCAACAGACAAACAGTTTTCTCTAGATTCACAGTGAGTTGGTGCTCATTTCTAAATCAATGAAAATGGTTCCAACTGTCTCTTGATGCCCCCCACCGATTTAGAAATGAGTACTATATTGACAGTGTATAAAAGAATTCACATTTTCTTGCCCCCAATCATGGGCACATCACATGCCATGTTATCGATTAGAACGGACAGAGCATTTATATATAACAAAACCAGCAATGGTGCCAAAACACAACCTTTGTGCAGTCCATTTCCCACCTTGGCCATAGCGCACACATGCAGTATTGTTACTATACAGTAATTTGATCATGGTTCTCAAAGTCTCTGGTATGCCCTTATTTGAGAGAACGTCCCATCATATAGATCGATCAACTCAGTCAAAGGCAGTTTTAAAATCACTATAAACCATAAATAGATGTGCTCTGCTTTGGATTACCATTCCCTGTAAAATAGCAGCAAGTAGAAGGCATTGGTCTGTAGTGCTCCTATTTTTCACGAATCACTCCCTGAAGAGTGGAAATTAGTTTGTTATCCTCTACTCAGGCCTCCAGCTTTGCAAGGAATAATTTCTCAAAAATGTTGGCCAGACTGTTGATTAGAGGAATAGGCCAATCGTTTTCGGGGCTTGCCCATCACCTTTTTTTTAAAAATTGGCAACATTTCTGCCACTAGCCAACTTATTGGGAGGACCTTCTATTTATTTATATCATTGCAAAGATTTGCCAAAAATGGAACCCAAGAAGGGAGATTGTTATTGAATATATATATATATATATAAATTTCTGATGTTTGTTAATCTGCTTAGAATCACATGCTGTGCATAGGTCCGACATCCAGTGGTCACTGCGGAGTATTGCATTTTGTTTTTCGTAGTCGAAAAAGGGGACGTCGACAAGGCGTGTCTGAAACACTATCCCTATAGTGACGTGCATTGTACCCACAATCCCTCACGCGTCGAGGTCCCTCAGATTGTTTTTTTCCGCCCAGCTTCTGGTCGCCTTCACGCGGAGCTCCTCGAGAGACATTGCAACTCGACCTTCGGTCGTTTTTTTATAATAATATTAATAAACCCTCCCTCGACGCAGTTGTAGCTGTTCTCCGCCGAGCAAAATCTTCGACGGAGGGTCGAGTGGAGGAAATCCTTCGGCGCTGCCGAACACGTGACCTGGCCTTGCAGGCCATATACAGTAGGGAGAGTGGGGTCGTGGGACATCTCTGGGTCTTTCTGAGAATGCCTTTCCCCTTCCTTTCCCTTGGGGTGTTTATCGCGATTTATTGCCTCGGCTATGGAGAGGACACCCTTTAGGTTTTGCCCGCTTTGCAAAGGCAAATTTACTTGGAAGGACAACCATTCACGGTGTAACCGCTGCTTGCCCCTCGATCACAAGGAGGAAGGTTGCGCGGCTTGTCGGCTTCTTAAGCCTAAAACTCTAAAAGACCGTAGGGTTAAAAGGTGGGCGGCCTACGCGATGTCGAAGGCCGAAGGTTCACCCGCCGCTGCTACCACCGACAGTGACGAGGAACGCGATAACACGACCTCCGCTACGGAAGTCGAAACCCCCTCTAAGGAGCGCTTGCGCGCTTCGTGTCTGTCCCCGGCCCCGACGGGCTCGGCTCACGCCCTGCTTATGGGGATGAACACCCCGGCGACACTGACGCACACAAAGACACACATAAGCACACAACCCACGGCTCTTCTTCGTCTAAGACGAAAAGAGCTTCGGCGCCCAAGGAGACGCAGGTTCCACCGGCGGACTCCTCGGACCGTTCAGGTTCGAAGCCCCTCTCGCAACCGCAGCCGCGACCAGCGACTGGGCTTTCGGCGAATAAGGGCGCCGCCCCCAAACCATCGGCCGGCGCGCATCAACAGAAGGCGCAGACCGCCGTAGAGCGTTCGACACCCATAGCGTCGAAAACACAAGCTTCCGCTGACAAACGAGTCGCCGACAAACGAGTCGCCGATAGCTTGGCAAGGATCGCTGTAGCCGACGCCCAGAAGCGTATGCCGAAGAACACGTCGAGCGCTACGCGTAAGTCCAAAGACACGCCGAAAAAGCCCGAAGAAAGGCAGGGACTACCCCCTTCAATCGGGGGGTCACCCGGCACACCTGAAGGTTTTTCGGAGGGCTACGGGACACTTTCCTCGACGCTTTGGGAGAGGTCGAGCCATTTCCAGTTAAATGACTCTTTTTTTCCCCCGCCAGACCGCTCTGGGGTACCCCATGAAACCATGGAAAGACTCCACCTCTGTATGGAGAGGATGGAAAACTTTGAGTACCCAGACCTCTCTAACTCACAAGAGGACTAGAGAAGGCTCTCAGGAACACCCCAGGGCCAAAAATCCGAGGCTAGTCGATCCCCAGCAGGACACAGCCTCAGACTTCCATAAGGTATACGACCTCACTGGGGAGGAACAATACTTGGAGGAAGAAGATGATTTCATGGACAATGAAGGACAGTGCCAGGAGGAATGTCTGGAAGACAGCCCAGACATTATAGAAGAAGGCTTCGGAGAAAACCCAGAAGGACGACCTTCGCACCCCTGGCAATCCCCATCAGTATATTCCGACACTGTTGCGCAGAGCTGCAGCGCATTTCGAACTGGACACTGGGGAGCTCTCTCCAGAATTGGACTTTGTAGAAAGAGTTATTAAAGAGAAACCCCTGGTCAGCCAGACCATTCCCCTCCTCGCTTCAGTGAAGAGAAGAATTATCCCTTCGCTGTCCACTCCCGCATTGATCAGAGGGGTCAATCCGAGAATTAAAAACTTTTCACTCCTTCACCCTCAGACCCGCTCTACATTAGGGGACATTCCATACCGGATTCCCTAGTCGTATCTAATACTAGAAAGAGGGCAGGGGTACCACTTTCCACCAGTGAGGCACCCCCTGACAAGGAGGGCAAGAGGCTATATGCCCTTGCAAAGAGAGTAACTTCCTCGGCTGCCTTCTCCGCAAGAATTGCGAACAACAATTCCTTGCTTGCTAGCTACGCAGACGCGCAGTGGTCCAAACTGCGCAAGGACGCCGAGGAAGCACCGGAGCCTTTACGTACACGCCTACTTTCAACTATTGGCGAAGGAACCCAGGTGAACCAGAGCATTGTAAAAAACTCTCTGGACGCGGCAGAAACAGCGGGACGTTCCCTAGTGCAGGAAATACTCCTAAAACGCCATGTATGGCTGCGCAACTCAGGCTTTAAACCGGAGACACAGGCGTCTTTGATAAATAAACCTGTCGAAGACTCTAACCTCTTCGGAAAAGCGGTGGATGAAGCTCTAGAGATGGCTAAAAAAGAGTTCGATACTATCAAGACTCTTGACCAGATCTCTAGGCCCACTACCAGACGCGGCTATGGCAACAAACGCTTTTTTCGTGGCCATCGCCAGCAACAACAACAAAGTCAACATCAACAATACCCTGCCACCAATTACCAAACCAATAGTGGGCAGTACAGCCAAAGAGGCCAACGCCGGGGTAAGGGGAGAGGTCGGGGATCCACCCCCAGAGGCTCCCAAGCCCCCAACAACTCCAAGTGACGCGAAGATTCGCGTCCCCTCCCATGCAACACCGGTCGGGGGCCGGATAACATCCTTTCTTCCTGCATGGGAGGAGATAACGTCAGACCGTTGGGTACTTTCCACCGTAGCCCACGGATACTGTATCAAATTCAACAGTTCCCCATCCTACAGACCCCCGAGGGGACGTCGCATGACACCGGAACATCTTGCCATCCTTCTCCAAGAAGTACAACAACTGCTGGAAAAAGGAGCCATAGAGGTCGTGCCTCTATCTCAGGTAACGGAAGGTATTTATTCAGTGTACTTCCTTGTACCCAAAAAGGATCTAACCATGCGCCCTGTATTAGATCTGCGCCCAGCAAACAAGTTTATCAAACCCCAAAAGTTTCGTATGGTAACCTTACAGGAAGTGATCCCACTGCTTTCTCAGGGAGATTACATGACAACATTGGACATGAAAGATGCATACTTTCATAT